>NC_068925.1:70497084-73008750 GCF_023091745.1 Budorcas taxicolor
CACCTTGGCGGGTCTTGTCTGACACTGGCTGGAGATTCACTCAGCCCAGCACTGTCTCCCAACTGTGTCTGAGATCGATAGCTCCACCCCAACTTATTCACCAACAGATTTTTCCACTTGTGTTGTGTGTCTTGGTTTTTTGCTTGCAAAACGAGCCTCTAATGACTATTTGAAATGAAGTGACTTCATGATTTAGAAAGGGCTATTTTGCTAGAATTAGGAATTTTCTCTTCATGTATGTGACCACAAACAAGTACATACATGTGTCATTGAGACAAATAGTGCTTGTTCAGAGACACATGGATATGTCCTTTTTAAGATCTAAGATCCAAGGTTTCATTTCTGATAAAGCTCTAAGGCCTCTTCTGCAATAACTAGGAATCTCCCAATTCTGTGGTTTCTTAAATCTGGACTGAAATAAAATTTTGGATCATATATTTATATAGATAGAAACAGTTATTTCAGCCTTACAAATAAGCATCCACATTTACATATCTGTATCTAGATAAAGATATGTATGTGTGTATTATACACAAACACACTACATACGTATATACATACATATATATATAATACACATGAGTATATGCATCATCAACATTCAAATTCTGAATTTTCCTTAATATTAAAGAAATCCAAGAATGTTCTGCCATTGTTTTCTAGAAAATTTCTGGAACCCCTTTCCTGGACTATCCTGGCCTTTCTAGGCATGATTTTCCACTATCATTAGTGTAAGCTCAGGAATACAAATTCACTTATTACTAGCCAAAGAAAAAACATAATTAGGAAAGTTAAAAATGTATAATTCATTCCAAAAATAAAAGAGAAATGACCTTTGGTGATTTTCTGCTTTGCATTATATGCCCTACTCTTTCCCCTCCATTAGAGTAGATAATTGGGAGTTAACCAGGCTCACATACACTCTAACAGCCTTCTCTTCCAGTATGGATAGAGTATGGATAGAATCTATAATCTGAATATTAGGGCTTTTTTTAAAAATGAAATAGTCATCCAGGTATATAATTGTTATTTACATAGAGTGAGTGATTATTTGCAAAGCTGAACGACTAAATGTATTCTAAAGGAACAATTTCTTGTTGGTTTATAGTGCCTGGTATTTATAAAGCTACAAATCAACAGTCTCCCCCAACCTTGACCTTCCCCACATCACAAATGGGCAAAAACAGGAATGTTTCTACTATTAATATCTACATCTCCTGTTGAGTAGTACTGCAGGCTCAGAAAGGCTGCTGATTCCCACCCTCTAGGTGCCTGCATTTCAATCACAGGTGACTGATCTCTATGCATGCAGTTTGTAAAGCTCTTTGGACTTTTTCTGGCTGAAGGGTGCTATCTAGACAACATAAAGCCCTGTTTTATTATATCACAACACTGCAGGTCACTGTACCAAGAGGACTGATGGAGGTAACATGGACATCTACACATACACACACATACATACATACACACACACACAGTAACAATTTTCTCCCTCTGCTCCATGTTCCCCTCCTAGAACTAAAGTATTGGGAGGATTCCTGGAAGAACTAGGCTCTAGAAACTGGTCGCTCCTCAGCCAATTGGCCAAAGCCCTTTAATCTGTCAGCTTCCGATGGTGCCCCACCAAGGTCCAAACCCCATCCCAGCCCACTGCGGCCCTTGACCTTTCTTTGCCTAAAGATGCTTCACTAACGGTTCAAGTTCCTGCCTGTCTCTGCCTTCCCATGCTGCCCAGTTTGCTGGCACGGAATGAGAAGGAAACATGCCTTCCACTTAAGGAGCTTGGCCAGGGAAGGAGAGAGATAAAAGGCTGAAGTTGCTACACAATTCAAAAGCAAACAGGACGGAAAACAGAACTTTTCTTTCAAGGCCAAGTAAAACATGGGTGAAGGAGAGGCTGCAATGGGTCAGCCTGCAAAAGGGGGCCAGTGATGCAACTCAGGCATTGGGCACAAAACCCACTGCAGAGAGAGGGGAGCATTGGAGAAAGGAGTACGTTTTGGCAGCTCGTGGCTTCTCCATGGCAGAGATAAGAACTTTACACATGGGGGTGGGCAGGGGAGGGTGGCGGGGGGGGGGGGGGGGGAGAGTACCCAGCCCTAATAAACTAATCTCAGCTAATGTAATGTTTATCGAGTTCCTTGGATAATGATACCATGCGTGTCATTATCATCATCAAAACCCAAGCTCTGTTTTAAAAAGTTACAGATGATTAACACAACATCAAGTTGTTGCAAACAATTACTTAAAACCCCTACACAGACACAGACGCACGCACGCACGCACACACACACACACACACACGCACGCACACACACGGGACCAGGAGGTCCCCATATTCTGTAGAATGAGGGAGGCTGCAGCTGTAGGCCGACAGCTTTCATATCCTCATTTGAATAATGTGTCCTGAATCTGTCACTTTATTCATTCTCCTTATGCTCAGTGTACTCTACATCAACAACAAATTAAGTTGTAAATAAGAGACAATCATCACTTTTGTTTTTAAGCAGCTACTGCAGAGAGAATTTCAATGTACGCTCCTTTCGACAGGGGGGAAAAAGAGGTGCTAGAGTTTGCTTTCCTAAGCACAAATATGGGGAAACTAACAGAAACAAAAACAGAAACAGTTCACTGTGGCCAAGGGGAGGAAAAAAAAATTCTCTAAAGCGCATCCCTCCAGGACCAGCTGAAATTTCTTCCAAGGAGTTATTAAGACACATAAAGACAGAGGAGAAGTTTCCGGGACTAGAACGAAAATCCATGCACTCAGTCTTTTGGTCTTAGTACACAAGGACCCTCCTTGCTTGGCACAGCTTTGGACTGAAGGACAAGTGCATTAAATCAATTACAACACAGGTGTATTCACCAAACGACCCCACACTCATCTCCATTAACTTCCAAGTGTTCAAATTACTACCTCCTGCACAGAAATTGAAAACATTAATACTGAAAAACGTCCTTACCTTTACATCAGAGAAGTAGGTCTTCAGCATGTTGGAGCTGGGATAACGGGTATAAAAGAACATGAGCTTTGCTTTTTTCAAGTGATTGGGTGACAATCCTTCCTGCATGTAGGATGCAGTTGGTTAAGGAGATAATTTCTTGAAACACAAGTACCTACCATCCCTCCCACCCCCCTGCCAGGAGTCTGGAGGCCCAACCAGTAGCCATGGGAATTCTGGAAGATAGCCGACTCTGGCCATGGAATCCATCACTAACTTGCTGTTGCTGGCTCAGAATGACCATTGCTGGTCAGAAATTGCCAAACATAATGGTGAGGATGCACGATTTAGTTGTGGGATCTTGGTGACTTCCTGGTGAGAATGGCAAAACATCTATTCCCCCTGTTTGAGGTCCTTAGGCTATCTATACATTGGTTCACTTGTTGCTAAGGAGACAAATTCGCCCAACAGGTATTGCACAACTCTTATCATGAGAGTTTTTTTCTTCTTTGCGTTACAGTTCTGTTTGTTCTTCTCTTTGCTCTCTGCAGTTGACATCCAATTATTATACTAATATAAGTGAAAATATAAAATGCATTATTTTGATCACTGTTAGGCAAGCTTCACATTTTACCTTTTAGTGCTACTATAAGGGAGCATCTTGACTCACTTTCTTCCTATCTTATTATTATAGCTTGTTAATTGTTTCCTTTTCAATAACAGCTAAAACTGGGGAGGGGTAGTTTGGGCACTGAGAGAACAGGGAGGGGGTGTCGCTTTTGTTAAAGCGAGGATCCAAAACCAAACACAATTTGCCTCTCCTGGATTTACAGTTAACTCCTTGGAGAGTGGCACAGTGGTTGGGGCTAACAAATCAATAAGTGTGGGTTAGCAGATCAATAAATGGCCACTTACCCAAAATAAGAAGGCCTATTTATCTGGAAACATCATTACCTTTTAGATCTGTAAACAGCAGCAACTAAAACAGTTCCCAAGAGAATGTGAGGCTAACCATAACAATCCTGGCTTCCTGATTCTCCCCCAGATTCTTGGCACTCCTCAGCACACTCGGAGCGGGGATGGCTCTGGTCACATCTGTGCCGCAGCCTGGCCCTGCCATTTCCTCAGCAAATTAATGGCTTTATAATTTATCAGAAATGAAGACGCACGTGGAGAAAATCAATGTGGTCCCCCACAAGGTCAATTAAGGGTCTTTCCTAGAAGCTTCTCTAAGGATTTTCTCTTAAATGAGAGTCTGGGAAAAAAAAATAAATAAATAAGGAAAAAGAAGAAAAGAAAATGTGCACGTGTGGTTGTACGCACACATGCACAAGCACACACATCCTTGGCTAACAAGCTCCACAACCATTGCACACCGCAGGAAGCAAGGACAAATAAACCAATATTTAAGAAAGGTAAAGGTTTCTAAATGACCTCCATCAAGTACAGCGTGACCAACCTCAAGAACAGAGAGGGAAACCTGGAAGTTCCTAGAGAAGCATAATCGAATTAATACTGATAAGCTCTTGTCTACGTATTACAGGGGGCTTAACCAAATATAATGCTGAGAATTTGATCAATTAGCATTCCCTTTAGTATCATGCAGTTTGAAAAAGATCACCTTGGTCCGCGTATTGAAAAGTTAATGCCTTTTGTTTTCACTGAAAATAAACACTAAACACTGGAGAAAGAAATTTTGATGTGAGAACTGTAAGCCAAAGCAGCTTAACTGAACTTGTGTTTTTGTTTGAGATCCTTAATGATTACAAAGACGATAATTTATGACTGACATACTTCTTGTGCCAAGGAAAGAGCTGAAAGGCCCTCCAGTAACCTCCATTAGACCGAGAGAGGGGACTAAAGGAGCCCGGCACACTTCAGGACCATCTGTCCAAATGGATAAGTGAAATAATAGTTGCAAGCTGTCTCCTATTGCCTCGTGATAAGAGTTTTAGGCAAGTCCAAACTTCAACAAACATGCTCAGATCTGGGTTCTAATCTGTTCTTTCAGACAGGCTACATTCAAACAACCTGGTACATTAATTATTAGCAGGGAAAAGTCCCAAGTCTTTTCAAATTTGGTCTCATACAAATCAAACTGCTTTGCTGCGTGCGGCTCTCAGAGATTTCTTGAGCCACCAAAACTTCCTGGAGCTTTCAATGTCTTTAAATTATGCTAAGATGTTTTCATCATTTTTATTTAAAAAAACAAAACAAAACAAAAGAGCAAAGTATCCATCTTGTTTTGATTGGGATTTAGAGGCTTTTTACTTCATGACAAAATCATCCTAATTTGAATTTCCCAAGTCCATTTTTATTTTTTATTTTTTGCTTTAAAATGCTTCCTGTTGGAAATACTTGGAATCGATCAGTGGCAACGGAACACAGAATGCATCTTTATTTCTTGCTCATCGTGTAATGAAGATAAAATTCCCATAAAATATATGTTTCTAATAAACTATTAAAAATAGCTAATGAAAGATTTAAAAGCCAACAGTTAGATAATCCTTTTTTTTCCTCCTCAAAATAAATCTGAACTGACCAATTGGTTAATTTCCCTTTTAAGTGCTTGTGCTGAAAAGCAACTGTTCTTCCAAGAAAGCACTAGCTGTTTCCAGGATACTTACACACGCACAATGACTCATGATGGAATAGATTCAGTAAACATACAGCTGTACTGAACACGAGCTAAGCTCCATTCAAGGCCAGGAAAGAAAATGAGCACAAATAAATATTAAGGAGGTAAAGGGGGGTGGGGTGAGGGGGGATGGAGCGCAAACAAGATCTGTCCCGGCAGCTCATGTGGCTTTGCCTCAATTCTCTTAGCCATAGCTTTGTGAAGACAGATGACATTCAATTCTATGTATAATGCAAAATAGACAATAACTGCTGAAACTTGAGACAGCTGCCAGGTGTAAAAAAAAAAAAAAGGGAAAAGAAAAGAAAAAGAAATAAAAGAAGAAAAGATGATAAATCCATAAATTAATGAAAGACATCTGCTGGGGAATATAAAAGATCAGAGAAGTAGGGGACTGCAGCTGAGCCTAAAACGGTGTTCAAACAACCTGAGAATGTAAGTGTTGTCTGTTTACCAAGCACGGTACAACCTCACCTAAACAACAGCCGCAGGAGGAGCAGCAGAGGCAGCAAAAAGGCAAATGGGAGGATAATAGGTTGTGACGGCTGCAGGAAGAAAATTCTTTTTTTCCCCAACTGAACCCTGAATTGTGGCTAGAGATTTTACGTGCTGCAGGGCCAACCAAACAGATCGGGAGTACCAATTCTCAAACATTTTTAAAATCTGAAGGATTTTAGCTTTCTCCTTAAGCCCTGATTTGCTATGTTTCTAAGAGACTTTTCCCCTTAGACACCTTAAATGGGCAGAAAAGATCTACATTCTCACCTGTCATAAAGGGATAGAGCCGGCTGTGGCTCCTAGAAGTTTTAACATAATCAATGGGCTGTGTAGTTTATGGATTTTTTTTTTTAATGTACTTACTTCATAATCAGAGGGAGGGAGAAAAGAGGAACCCAGAGTCTTCCAGTCTTTAACAGTCATGTTTCCCTACAGATAATACACCTAACAGAACTAACTCCGGTGGCCCCAAATGACTTCCAAAATAGTAAAAAATCAATTTCTATGGATTCCTTCATATTTTAGAAATTCATTTTGAATTCAGGTTTTCTGGGTGGATTTTTAGCTTCAAATCATCAAACCATTTTCCTTTTTGAACCTCAAGTATTTTTTAACATTCTCCCTAAAAGTCCAACAGGGAAAGCTGGCTGCTGGGCTCAGTTTCTTCACCTGCACGTCTTAACCGCGCTTGGAACATGGCTCTTGTGCTTTACTTGGATGCATGCAAATGCTTGAGGCCCGAACAAGGCTATTTTTCTTGAGATGCAAAGAGGATGAATGACAAGGAACATCAGGAGGAAAAACAATTGGCTGGCTGTTTCTTTTGGAATTTGAATAAAACTTAATATTTGATTAAATAGATTCATTTGCAAAGACACTGAACAAATTTTTTTATATCCAAGGCATGAGCCTTTGGGGCAGGTGCACTGACACTCAGTTTACCATGCACACATTCACTATTGCCTTTTTCTATCAGAAAAGATACCGAGGTAGTGCATTCCATGATATCGAACATATACGCTTAATGTGCGGGACTTGGAATGGATTTATCTGATAAGCTGGTGTCCTTGATAGTTCTTATCTTGGCTCCTTTGTTCAAAGAAACAGATGATGCCTTTGGGGTGGGAAAGAATTGTTCCTTAACTATTCAATTATCCGTTACAGTTTGGAAAGCCATGAACTAAAGAGAAAAACAATAATGGTAATCATGAAGATACCATTTCATCCCTTTTCTCCTCATTTCGATTGAGCTTTTCAAAGAATAACTGCATAACAGGTTCAGATATGGCCTTGTCTACCTAAACTGAAGTCTGCTCACTTGCTGTGATTCCTAGAGATTTCTTTGAACTCAAAAGCTTGAGAATTTTGCCTAGGCACCATCATCAAGAAAGTCAAGGGAAAAACTCATTGCCACACAAGGACCGAGACGAGAGAAAAGGAGATCCAGTCTCCCAACAAACCCTCTTGTTCTCACTGCCTTCAGAACTGTGTAGGCTCCAGAAAGTGGTACTCGCCTATCTTTTTCCTGAGAAATAATATAGCAAAGAGATAAATGGCTAACAGGGAGAGGGTGAGGCTGTGGAGGGGAAAAGAGAAAGAAACAGAAGCTGGAAGGACAGCCGGAAGGAAATGTAATCATTAATTGCAGGAAGACACCAAAACTGTTTAGCGACACACAAGAAATAACTCCAGGTGTAAGCAACTAGTATTTCATAGGAACACAGGTGTTTCCAAACAACCCTGTTGAGGAGACTCTTCTACCATAAGAGAGACAAGTTATTCATTCCTTTGAAGAAGAAGCAACTAAATTCTCTTTAAAGCCTTTGATATGTATAGAAAGAAAAGGAAGTTCTTTCTATTCAAATCCTCAAAATTCCTCAGGGGATTTAGAGAGGGTGAGACAGGAGCAAAAGCAACACTTCCAGCAATCCAAAGATGGTTTTCTTAGAAGATTCAACTTATTTAAAAACCAACAACCAGAAACCAGCATCTTGAGTTAACGAGTTAAGTATGGCCTTATAAGACTGAAACCTGGCTTCCATAGTCATCCAAATGGGCATGTCCCTTTCCTGTGTGTGTGTGTGTGTGTGTGTGTGTGTGTGTGTGTGTGTGAGACAGAGTGAGTGAGGGGAGAGAACCCACCATCACTACAACTGGCTTCAAAATGAAGTAAGAGATCTCCGAGGAGCAATGGGGTCTCGCCCTGGGCATGAGCCTGGTATGAGCCCCAGAAGATACTCTCCTGCAAAGCGAAAAAAAAAAAAAAAATCAAAGCCTGTGTCTTTGTTTCTTGCCTTTCTCATCACCAACAGCTATATTCCAATTTGACCAATGTTTGTTGCCTGCTTATGATGTGTATGACATGGTGCCTGGCACAGCTTTGATTCAAGACTGGTGGATTCAACCTCAGATCTCTGAAAGCTAGATTTGTAAATCAGCAACCAAACTAAGACTCATCTATTTACATCTTAAGTCCTCACATCTTTCCCTCCAGATATTATCCTCTTCCTCTCTACAAAAAGAGACTCTGTGCTTAACTGCCCAAGTGGGTCTCATATGTATCACACATTCACCTTATCAGAAATCTTCACTGCTATCCTGAGTTGGCTGGAAAGATGACCTTCATATCAAGAAAAACACATTTCTACCACAGCTGGGACTTTGCCCTTACATGGCAGCCTCTGGAGTGGGCTTAGATATAAAAATGCCAATCTCTAGTCATCAAGACGATTGCTCAAAACCCTCACGTTAGCAACAGCCAACTTAATAGCTAAATTTTATATCCATCTGACAATCTCTTATAAAAGAAACATGCCTCTACTTGCCCCCAAATGCTACTATTCTACTCCCCCAAAACATCAACAACCACATGATTTTTTAAAAATTTACTGAAAGGACCAATTTATAGAGAAAAAAAAAATCATGAGTTAAAAATAACTAGAGTTCAGGACAGGTCTAATGAAAAAATGTAACTGGCATTTCAAAAGTCAGGTTCAAAATATAAAAGAGACCTAAAAAGAGGCATTTTTAAAGTTGAATACAGCTGAGTTTTATATTTAATTGTGCTCTCTTGCTTTCCAAAATAATTTGCTTTGTGTATGTTAGGACAAAAGATTTCTGTGTATGGCTGAACAGAGGTTAATCATGCATAGAGGCAGCTGCACCAGACCCGAAGAACAGACCTTGGGTGAACGAGAGAGAGACGGATGTCGTCTGCATAAATTAGTACCTGTATATTTCCTTAAAAAAAAAAATCCCCCTTAAAGAATAAGTAGAGCATCTAACTCCCCATCCACATCCATCCTTCTCCCATTGCAGCCTCCCACCAGCAAAGTGTTCCTCATAAGATTTAATCAGGCCTTCTTTAATCGGACCAGGAGCCTTCTAGATGGCTAAAGGGAGAATTCTTCTTACAGAATCATGGGGATCTCGAAACTGACTTTACTCCACTATGGAACTATGTTAAAATCTGATGAGTGCAATATTACACTGAGATTTTCCCCTCTCCCATCCTCTAAAAATACTCTTGGGGGAGAAAAAGAATAAGAAGATAATACGGGAAGAAACAGCAGAAAAAAACACTGCTGCAAAAGCACAGATGAAACAGGAGGGCTTGGGGGCAATCAGCAACTTGTGAAAGTTGCAGGGATGTTGGTTTCCTGTAAAGCTTTTGTGCAACCAGAAGTGCCAGTTGAAAAAAGACTATGACTCCGAATAAGAGGGCAGACTGGAGAAGACAGGAATCTACATGACTCTAAAACCTTGGGTAAACCTGACCTTGGGGGAAGACTTTTTGGTTTCGGTTTGTTTTCTCCTTGGGGTGGGGTGGGGGTGGGGTGCAAATGAAAGGATATTGCACTTCCCGAATACGGTGAGATCTCAGACATGTCTTGAAGATCACCACACTCGGATTTGATGAGAGACAAGGAGAGCCCTTCCGCGGTGCTGGGTGGGTGTGCTGGTGAACAGGGGTGGTGGCTCAGGTGGTGGGACGACATCTTGGTCCTCAGACTCGTGGTCTCCCTAGTTAAGTCTAAGGATTCAGGAGAGGCTCGGTCTTTCCCCGAGAAGGAGCCGGTGGGAGCACCTATTGGACTCTGAAACGGGTAGGCCATCAAGGGGAGTGGGAAGGGGTGGCGGAAGGTGGACGTGGTGAAGCCCGCGGTGGCCGACAGGGGCGACTGGTGCAGGGGCTGGTGGTGGCCGCCGGCGGGGGGGCCGGAGGCTGACTGGTCCGAGGAGTTTTTGCGGACCACCAGGGGCAGGGCTTCCGTCTGGTCTGTGGAACCCGGCATCTGCACGTTGCCGAAGGTGTCCAGGGGATTCGGAATGATGACATCGCCAAAGCACTGCAGGCGCTGGTTGGCGGTGTGGAAGTTGTGGTTCTCCCCGTTGACTGCAAACCTGGCCTGGGGGATCTGCAGCGGTGGGAAGACCTGAGGAACTTGGCGGGAGGGTTTGGCCGAGAAGACTTTGACCACCGTGTCCACCACCTGCGACATGGCAGTGTTCAGTTCCTGTTTCAAGGTCTCGGCCAAGTGTTTGCCTTCAGGCTGCAGGGAGTTGGGCCCGGGGTCTCGGTCTTTGTGGCTGCCTTCTCGCTTGGGCTTGTTTTCGGCCATTTCCTGCTCCCGGATCAGGGCCCGGGCTCGGTCGATGAACTGCCCCGGGTCCAGCTCGCACATCTCATTGTCTGACCTCCCCACCGAGTCCTGGGCCCTGGCCTCCAGGATCTCGGAGCGCATGCTGTCTTCAGACAGGTTACCATCTTCATCATTTTCAGAATCGGTGCTGTCATAGATTTGGTAGAACTTTTCCTGCAGCTGGCGCAGCTGTTTCTGCATGTCCTCCAGCTGCTGCTTCAGCTGTCGGCGCTCCTCTCGCTTCTGTTCTTTGCGGGCTGAAACCAGCTGCTGGAAACTCTGCTGCTGCTGCTGGGGCAGCTTCTGCTTGCGTTTGTTTTCTCGGTAACTTTCTCGGGGACTCACAGACTGCGGGGCCATCTCTCTTTCATTTTCATTGCCCCGTAATGCCACACTGGGGGAATGGCTCATACCCCGGATTATATTCTCAACCCGGGCGCGCTTTGCTCTCAGGTGCTCATCACATAAGCGATCCATATCAAACTGGCTCATAGTAGGCCTGCCAAAAGGGGAAAGACACTCTGGGGGGCTGTCTCTTGAAGAGTTGCTGCATATATCCTCCTGATGTACTTCGGAGCCTGTACTAGAGAGACCGCTGGCTTGGAAACTGGGCTCCGTGCCACCATTTTTGTTCATGTTATTTTTCAACAGCTGGGAAATTATGGTTGCTCCTGGAAAAGGCATCATGGCATCTTCATACGAGTTCGCCCTCTTCAGCAGCTTGCGGAGTACGTTTGACTTCTCCCCATCTGCATGCTGCACCACTGAATACTCAACATCCTGCTCGGAACCTTGGGGATTCATGGCACTAAAAAACGTGGCTCTTGCCTTAGCGAAAAATGCAGATGCTGTCCCTACCGTCCTTTTCACTCCAATGTCAACTCTTCTCCTCTTGGTTTGCCGGCTTAAGAGGGCTGTGCTGTCATGGTCAGGCATCACTGGACAGTTATTGTGCCATCTTCAAAAGCTCGTCAGCTGGGCACAGCTCAAGAATCCCGGGACCCTGGCCAACAGAACAAAAGGACTGATGAATCATTTTCTTTAAATTTCTCCAAATTTCCTGACCTCAATCCTGAATCAAATGCAAAATGCATAGGCTCTGGGATTTATGGCACATTACAATTATTGCAATTTATTATGCACTCTGCTTGAAATGAAACATTTTTAAATATTTCTGCTCCACTGGTTTAAGATGGATTAAGATTAAAAAAAAAAAAAAGCAAAAACTGCTTAAGCACCAGTAATATGATTCTCTTTCACAAATGCCTAAAATGATACTGTTTATCTTCAGAAGAAACAGTAGATTATAAGAACACAGCCTCTGACAACCAATTGATTAAATTTTGGGCACTGAGATTCATATTACAAAAGCAGATAAAAGTGGTCCATACTTAAGAAATAAGGTTAAATTTTGAGGATGCATGAAATCTGAATGAAAAATTCCATTTCTGCAATAGAATTATTGTGGCTTTAATGCTATTAAGGGGAAACGAGTCTAAAAAATGCAAATATTTCACATACATCCTTTATTACTGAATTTTAAAATATTTTTGTCATATGTGAAATGGGGAAGAGAACACTCCCATCAGCATCTTTCCAACACAAATGGTCAATTTAACATGGAAATAAATGCACAAATACTCATTTTACAAGTCTGCTTATTTAGCACAGATATGCGCTTTTTTTAATATAAAAATCACATCTGAAGATGGTATCTGTTGCTGGATTTTAATGTAAGTATGAGAATATTTATAAATTTTCATCTTGTCTTTTTGATGACTTAAATTTTAAAGTTGGACTCAGTGCAAAAGAAGGACATTATCACATTTTAGAAATCCGTATGTGGAACAATAAATTGAGTTAGGCAAGGATAAATACATCATCAGTACTAGTTGTGTTTTTTTTCTATAATTTGCCAAAACAATACTTCAAATTCCTGAAGAAACTCTTTACCATACACAATTTATGAATCTTATTTCTTATGCCAAATTAAAACATTAAAAAAAAAGACACCGAAAAATAAAAGACTGAAAGGAGATACATAAAGAAGAAGGAAGATAACATCAATTAACTATGTGAGAAAGGGAAATTCTGTCTCTGCATATGAACTTCCATTGTTTCTTGGGAACACAATATAAAAAGAGAATGTCCTTCCTTGCATTTTACAAAAGGCACTTGACATATTTTGTAGTGTTAACCAGTGATGGCTAACCCCAAATTCTGTCTAAACGTTAAGATGTCACATCTCCTTGCTTACAATGGACGTTTTAAGAAGAAAATGAAAAAAAAATTTTTTTCACACGGGGTTTATCTAATATTAAACTTCACGTTTGCTTAACAGAGCACATCTTCACAATAACAGGGTCTATTGCCAAAGGCAGCGTGCAGAGTGTTTGGAAGAGCTCCCATCTCTTTCGGTTCACCTGTAAAAACATCTACGTGCTCACTAGGCTGCATCTGTGGCTAGTTTTAAAGAATGACTATCCATGCAAATAGGCATAATTTCAGCATGAAATAACCTGTAAAAATCAAGAAAAAGCTCAATGCTTAGATGGCAGTGTGTATTTTTTTTTAAGTGACAAAGATGTCATCTGCAACCCTTGTTCCCAGTTTTCCTACGAAGATGCAACCTTTAAATAAAACTTGGTTCAGAGTGTCAAGAAAGCAACATGATGCTTCTTTATATGTTTTTTGGATGCTTGAGGGTAAAATAGTTTTTGTGTGCCTCAGGATGAAATTTCCTGAACTTGGAATGGAATCAGATCTTGATAACTTCAGCATTAGAGTTCAAAATTGAATTCAAGATGATTGTGACCCCTCACACATTAATAAATGAAATTGGCTTCAGGAATACAAGAATCCAATGGCAAATAGTTCACTAACATGTTAGATCTGATAAATCAGGTACAGCTATCAAGTGAGAGAAAAAAGGGGGGAAACTGAGACAAACAAGAAAAAAGATGAATTATTTTAAAGCTCAGAAAGACTCACATATTGAGGGGGGCGTTTTTGCAAGGAGGACTCTGTGTGTATATATCAGCTTTTCAAAAAGAGAGTTCATTGCCATCCTTTAAAAATTTTACCTCTTGTCTTTTTGTGTATAAATCATTTTCTCCTTAATAGCACCTGAAAAGCACACAGGTTTCCAATCAAAATGTTGAATAAACTTTCTGCAGTATTTGCTTCCCCTGTTCCTCCTAACATCCTATCTGGATTTTCCTCCTACCCATCCTTGTTATAGGAAAAGCATCTCTGCAAGAGAGGCTCAGACACAACACGCTGGTGTAAGAGATGAACACAAGGTCACCCACAGCCATCCTTCCTTTCCCAGCTGCCTCTACCTCTGTGTCAACTGCACTTCCTCTCCTCTAGCCTAGGTATCAACAGCTGCATCCCCACCTCACGCGTGAGCCAAGAGGAGGGCTGTGCTCTTTCTAAGGTGGAAAGAAATGATACGATCATCTTCAGTGGCGAATGCGTGTTAATTAAATATGATAGTTGGGTGTTACAAGAAGAAAATATCCTGTAGCTTCTTTAAAATTCCCCAAACGAAACTGATTTTTGCAGTTCTCTTTCAACTGGCCAGCATTCTTAGATCAAATAATAATTTGTTTCTGTTTAGGGCTAAGGGAAATTATATACTTTTAGGTCTTATTGTAAAATGTACAGCTGAGACATAATAATCAGGACAAAACAAATGGGAAAACTAGGAAAAATGATATAATCCAGCAAGACAAGGCATTATATTAATAGGCGTGAATAAATAAATCTCTTCATATAGCTTTGAGCTGAATTCAAAAATGAAGGTATAGGAGTCACACACACTGGAATTATAACCCATGGAGGCTATAGGAGAGATGAAATAAAATAACTGGTTGACTACTTTATCAGCATCATATTTCATAAACAGTATATATGAATATTTTACCACACAAGAAAATGCCTTGTTAAATGACTATAATATAAATTAAATCACCCAAAAATGCTTTCAAAAATGCTTTCATGACTTCCCAGTTCAGAATTTAGAGAATGGTATGGAATGAATTTATCAGTGATGTCAACCTGCCCATTAAAGATTTTTTTAAAATTCCTTTATTTCTTAATATGTGTATTAAGCCATGTTTCAACTACAATTATTATTGATTTTTATTATATTTAATTTTAATCTTGAGTTTAACCTGGCAATGGGAAATCTGATAAGCACTGGTGAACATCAATATCAGCAAGTATGCAGAAAAATACCGATACAGAATTTGAACCCAAATGTATTATCGATTGATACACATATTCTATTCCTTTAATTAATATGAAAATCTGCATAGAATATTTTATTATTAAATATTGGGTCGTACCACTTGGCATCTAACTACACAAATGCTTTAATAATTTCTATACGAGGAGTATCTAACATTAGCAGATTCTTCCCAGAGAAAAGATAGGAACAAACATCCAAGTATAATCAAGTCAGATTTTAAGGACTCCACAACATTCTTCATTAAAATCTGAATTATCTGAAGAATGTCAGATAACTTTACAAAGAGAATCCTAAGGAAGCTGATGATAATGTCAGTAGAAAAGAATTTTCAGGGGAGGATTTCAAAGGAACACTGCAGTGTGAAGTAGAAAGTGGTGAAGTGCTCTGCTTTAAGTTTGTGTGTGGATGAGTCCCTTCGCCGTTCACCTGAACCTACCAAACACTGTTAACAGGCTATACCCCTATACAAAATTAAAAGTTTAAAGTTTGGGGGGAAAAAAGTTATTTGGGGAAGGGGGTGCAACCTTTATGCCTCTCTGGAGTCCGGATTCTGGACAAAGATGTGTTCACTATGGTTTTTATTCAAATAGTTCAGGTAAATCTTTCATGAGACGGGGAAGAAGGTATGGTTGGCGTGGTTTCCTGCTTGGATTATATAGATTATCAGTCTTGACTGATAAAATGATTTGAAGAAATTGCTCAAGCCTATGCTTTTACTTCTTTTAGAAAACCACCTTTAAGTGGGCCTCTGATCTACTTGGGTCAAGTCTCTTATGAAATTTCAAGTGGAATAACACCAACAAAGAACACTGTGAATCCATCTGGAAATCAGTAATTCAAGGGGGAAAATCAGATGACTAGATTTAGCGACTCCGCTGCCCCCGCCCCCGCCCAGGCCCCTTACCAAGCTGTCCCCTTCACTGTATTTAAGAGTTCATTTCTGCTAATTAGCAACTTTCTCCTTGGAGATGTTCCTGCTATAAGGTTAAGAAAGCCTTTGGTGTTTACTATGAATAATCCACTTGATATTAGTTAATACTTAAATTAATTAAGATTGTATTGTCAAAAGCTTATAAGAGATTCTAAATTTTCCTATCATAGAGTTCTCAAATCAGAACCATTTCATTTAAAATTTCTCCACTGTATCAAAAATTCCATACATTTTTCACCTGCAAGATGAAAACAGCAATTTTCTGGAACATACCTAAAATATTCATTTCTACTTATTTAAAAAGTAATAATTCACCAGATTAGTAAACAAAAGGGAGTGAGAAATAACTTCAAGAAGAAACAATTTCTTTTCTTTCAGAAGAGAACTGAAATACTCTGTCCTTTGAAGCTCTAGAATACACCAGGCAATAGGTTTTAGAAATTTCTTATGTATATGTCTTTTACAATATATATGGATACTTAATTAGAATCCAATCATAACATATCAGGCACAATCCATCTTTCTATTATTAAATCACGAACATTTTATAAGCTTTTATTAATCTTGAACCTTACCATTCCTTATCTTAACAGTTGCAAATGCAAACAATACCTATAAGAAATTCATGAAAAAAGGCCTATTTCACTTTGAATTAATAAAGAGCATGCCTGGCAGCTAGGTTATGTTTTAAGATTGTAAGTGCTACTTACAGAAGAAAGATGTTAGGGAATGAATAAAGTGAGAACAAAGATGCATGTTACGTATGCATCACAGTTTTCCCACACGGTGGTGATTAAACTAAATAGAATTCTGCATAATGGACACATAAAAATATCAATACATGTCCAGCACAGAAAATACTTAACAAAAATAAAGCAAATGAACATATCCATAGATGACATATTAATTATGAAAGAACTGCAAAAGCATCCAAGAAAAGTATTAGGAGGAACTTGGATGTTTAAGGTGAAAGAATAAATGACATACACTCTCTCATTTTCATGAAACAATGATCATCCACCAAGCAACCAAACCAACCAGCAAAAACCATTCACCAGCTAATCTAATTCTATGCAACTCAAGAATCAGCCTGTTTGGAAGATAATAAATAAATAAATAAAAGATCAGATGTTGAGAATCCAGATATAGTGCCTACACTGAATTTTCAATAGCCTCCTTCACACAAGAAGCCACAGTCCTTACCTTCATCTGTTTTACCATTGCAGAAACAGGTCCACGGTGTAGCACGTGGACAGGTTAACCAAATTACTCCCCTTTTTCTTCATCACCACCCATAGCCCATTTAATTTTGAAAATGCTCAGAAGTTCTTGCAAGAAACTCTTCAGAGAGCGGACTGCCTGCGTCTTGCATCAAACAGAAAAGCACAGTTACCTCTCACATACTTGAGATTTTCCTTCTCCATCAAAGTACTAACTAGGACATCTGGCACATGTCTGGTACAATGACAGGCTCATTCTACTTTATGAGAGTATTTAACATACAACTTGAAAGAGTTTATGCACATACCTATTCTTTCTGGGCAGGGAGAAAGCACGCTAAAAAGATAAGCATTAACAACAGTAACACTTTCAAACTGACTTTGGTATTCTTGGCAGTTACACATACTACCCATGGATGTCCAAATCACACACACACACACACACACACACACACAACAAAGCTCTCATCACTCCCCCGCAACACCCCCACAGACCTGGGAGACAGGCATAAACCAGAGGGAAGCAAAGAGAAAGTCAATGTCCCTCCACCTGCTGCCTGAAGTGGGGGGTAATTTCAGCTGCCTGGCAGACAGGAGCCTGAGACACAGCCTCCCTAGCAGCCTGCCAACATCCTTAAGAAAAATAAACAAACACATACCAACTTGTCCCCCACCCCCAACCAAAGGACTCACATGGCAGGGCTCAAAACATAACAACAGCGTAGTTCCCATTAGCCCGGACAATCCTATTAACCAGGGCAACCATAAATTCATAAACCTCTACAACCCTGGAGCATGGCACTGTGGTCTGGAACGGTACAGACACATACAGACACAGAGGAAATTTGCACCTGTCTTTCTTGACACAACACACCTGTCAGGCCCTGCCCATGCACAGCCCTCGGGCTAATAGACCTCTGCCTACGTAGTCTAGGAAAGTACTTTTTTTTTTTTTTTCCTTTCGGTAAGGGAGGTTATAGATGGGAGAGAGGGTGGGGTGGGGAGAGAGGAAGAGAAGAGACTTCTAGCCTTGACTTTGAGAGAAGGCCACCCTGTGCTTGCACTGTTTTCATAAGCTCAAGGAGACAACCAGACCTTCTTGGAAAAATAAAAACAAGCAGGTGAGTTCTCAGCCTTCCCCCAGGCGGAGTGGGTTCTGGATTGCCAAGAACAGCAGTTTCACACTCCAACCTGCCTCCTTGGGCTATTTAAGACTGTCGATCAACCCCTCCTCCCAGTTGTTCTTCTCAGCCTGCCAGGAGAACTCTCAACTTCCGAAAAAAAAAAAAAAAGCTGAAAAAGTGGCGGGAGACCTGTGAGTCTCCCTCCAAAACTACTCCCCCTTTAACTTCCCTCCCGCGCCCCCCACACCCTGCCCCTCCAATCCACACTCTCCACCTACGTTGAGTTTTAGCCGGAGGAGTAAGTGGCGGGCACACCCGAAGAACCAACAACTTGCCAAACTGGGGGCTTTGGGGAATGTCTCCCCACCTCCCAGCTTGCCCTGGTCGCCCCGTCTCTCCTTGTCTGTTCAGGCAAGATAGCCGCTCTTCCCGCGTCGCTCCCCCCTCCTCCGGACTTTTCTTCCCAGCAGCAATCACGCTCACCTCTCCATTCCTCCCTCTCCAGTGCTCCGAAGTGGGGCAAAATTGTAGGTACCACCCAGACGAACCAAGATCAGATGGAAGCAGCCCAACCGAACCGGCCGCCGGCGTTGACTGCGAGCAGATCCGTTGGACAAGAACATCCCCTACCCCCACCCGGACGGCGATCCTTCCATCCTTCCGCGGCGCTCGCGCCCCAGCTCCCCCTCCTACCACGGGACCCCCCCCCCCCCCGCCCCCCGCAACCCGAGGCTTCCAGTGCCACCTTACCCTACTGAACTCGACTTAGCCCTGGGTCCTGGGAGCTCAGGAGAGGGGCGCCGCGCTCGTGGCCCGGGACCATCTCTCCACTGCTCCAACCCCGATCTCAACATTTCGGCTTCGACAGCGTTTTGAGAGGCAAGTAGCCGAGCGCCCCCCCACCACCCCACCCCCTCCTCCTCCTCCTCCTCCCTCTCCCTTCCTCCCTACTCCCTGGCCCTCTGCTGGGGTTAAAAAGGAGAAGTGAAAGGTATGCAAATGACAAGCAAATTGGAAGAGCCTGGAAGAAAGGCAGCTATAATAAACAAGACAAAGAGAGAGGACGTGGGGACTAGCCCAGGAGTTTTCCTCCGGGCGAGATGGGAAGGATGAGGCTGGGGAGGAGACCCGGGGGATTCAGAGGAACAAAAAGCGACCCGGTCCCCCTCGCGGTCCTCTCTCCGGAGAAGAGAGGGCCAGAGAAAGAAGGAAAGGAAGCGAACGCCTCCTCACCGCGTCCCCCCCACCCCGCCCCCGAAACAGTACACAAAAGGTGAGAAGATCAGCGACAAGTCCAGCACTAGCAGCCTTCTCCCCCTCCACACACACACACATCGCCAACACACCCCCCGCCCCCCAGCCACCAGCAGCAAAGAGCAAGAAATAAAAAGCCAAGCGGATCACTTACTCTTAGGAACTGGGAGGAGCGGAGCGCTGAGTTCCACTGAGGCTCCTGCTTAGAAACTGTTTAGACGCTAATTTTTTTTTCCCCCTTAAATTATGATTCATCTAAAGAACACCCTTTTCTCCCAGGGATGGGGGTGGGGGGGGGATAGATGTATACACGGGTCTGAGTAATGGGAGTCTCTTTTTCTGGTCTTCTCATTCAAGAACAAGCCGGTACAAGTGATTCTGGAAAAGGGGAGGGGACTCGCGAAGCGGGGGAGAAGATACTTACGCGGTGCAGAGAGCAGTGGGACCCACCGAGCCTTTTTGGGGGGGGCAGTCGGAGAGAGGAGGACACGCGCGCGCACACGCACCGGGAGAGATCTTGCGGGTGATGAATATGATAATTGGACAAGGGACGGTGAGTCCGTGCGGGCACGCGCGAGCGGGCCGGCGGGGAGAAGGAGACGGGAGAGAGGAGAGGGTGGGCAGGGGGAGGGTGGGAAGAGGAGCGGAGCGAGCGCAGCAGAGGCGGCGAGAGGTGAGAAGGGAGGAGAAGGGGGGAGAGAGGAGAGGACAGGAGCGAAGCGGAGAGGGAGCGGGCGGACCCGGCGAGAGCTCTTTTGCGCCGCTCTGCTTCCCCCGGCTGCAATGGTGTATTATTTCCGAGCGCTCCCTCGGCTGAGGGCTCCGCTCCACAACAAGATTTACTTTAAGACACAGCTGAAGGAAACAGGAAGACTGCACGTCACAGTCTGACTGACGTACCCGGCCCCAGCACCCAATCGCGAGGCGCCTTCGGATTCAAGGGGGGATAGCGAGGCAAGAGAACTTGGGAGGAGAAAAAAAAATATATAAAAGGGGTGGGGGTGAGGGGCTGGGAGGAGAGGAGGGGAGAGGGGCCCCACGCTCCCCTCCCCTGCCTCCATCCCCGCCCCCCCTCCCCACCTCACCCGCGCCCGACTGCCGCTGCTTCGGGGCGACCGGCTCGCTGCGCCCGCGGCCGGAGCGAGCGGTCTGCGGACGCTGTGCTGAGAGCCGCTCGGCTCACACTCGCTCTTCCAGGACGCAGGTCCTTTTTTTTTTTTTTTTTCCCTCCCCTTCATTTCTCAGATACCGCTGATCGAGTTCGCCGAGCGGCCGAGCGAGTGAGCGCTCCTCGGACGGGAGGTGGAGGAAGGCATAAAAAAAGTGTTCTGGAGAAAAAGTGGGGGTTTAAAGGGGGCTGGGATGGTCTATGAGGAGAGAGCGGGGACCCTCAAATCATTCCACTTTTTAAATGATCGTAGCTATCAGGAATACATGTCACCGTGGCTTTCCTTGAAAGGAGATGTGGACAGTACAGGTAGGTTTGGGATTAAAATAATAGGTGCCAGAGGTTTGGCGTCGGCTCCGCTGCATCAGATATGAGAAGATCAGTATTGGCTGAATCCCAGTTAATCTCCCTTCAGAATTGTTAGGAAGAAGAATATTTGTCCTTGGTTACCTCTAACAACCTTATCTGGATTGTAGGTACAGCAACCATTGGAGGCGGGGGGATGTTACAAACATTACCACCAACCGATTACCGCTCAGTAACTCACTCACCCCAGAATGATTAGAGAGAGGTTTCATGTAGGATTTACACCGTTTTGACGCCTGGGTAACAAACTTTAAAGTTTCCTAGGTAAGAAATTTCAAGCGCTTAAATTTCGGGCTTCTGCGTCAAGCCACAGAAAATTCACTTTGTTTTGACATTTCTTGGTCGAAAAATAACCAGCGAGATTTCTTTAGATCATGTGGTTCTTGAAGAGCTGCTTGGGATTTGAAAGTTGCTAATGCTAAAGCGCAAGATTCCAGCCGCAGCGAGGACCGGGCACAGTAAACGGGCTTTTAATAAGACAACCGCGTTTATGACTTCAAGGTCCTATAAAAGCTGGGACTTGCAAGGGCTGTGAAGCAGAAACATTCACACCCAATCGATAAGACACTCATTTTTTTTTTTTTTTGGTAGGATGGGGACAAGTATTTTTCGTGTGTCCCTCGAATTTAACCAGATCAAAGGTTGAATCGTGTTGCGTCGTGACAACAGAGTGTTTGTGAAGTGTGTTACAAGTGCACTGGCCAACTACCACCACCACCTTCCGCAACACACACATACATGCACACTTTTCCTGGGACAATTTCAGCCTCAAATTTATCAAACTGTGAAGAAGTCTAATCTTTGAATAAGAATTGTGACAATAGTATGTTCCAGTCCATACCCTGTAGGAAACTTTTGGCACGGGATTCAAACATTGAAAAGAAGAAGGGGGAAAAAATTAAGCCGGCTGGGTTAGGTGTTGGGGATCAGAAAAGAAAGGAAAAAAAAAAAAAAAACAGACTTGCTTGAGCATCCCCCGCCTTCATGTCTCCCTTCTCGCTGCCTCCAGGCACTCCCCCCACCCATTATGGAAACAACACAGAGGCTGGCAGACACACGACTCACACTTCCAGTGATCGGCCACTGCAGCAAGTGTTCTATCGAGATGTGACAATTTAGACTGGGCACGGAAATAATCTAGCCACATGCCCCTTAGATACAGGATGGAATAGTGTTTCTTTTGGTTGGGTCCTTTCGAGGTAAGCGGGTGTACTGAGCGGAGAAATGTGGGTTCTGTGAATGGATCAGCGCTACTTCCTTTCTTCTTTTTCATCCAAGTAGTATCTTCCTTAAGTAGCCCAGTGTGTACCTGATCGCGCCAGCCCACAAATACACGGGCAGAAGTAAAGGACACGTGCCCTCCACACCTTAAAACCATCTGCTCAGTTTGACATTTAAAAGGGAGGAGGGCAGGGAAGGAGGAGAGGAGAGGAAGGGGGGAAGAAAGGAAGCTGAGCGGGAGAAAAGGTTCAGACTCGGGAAGGAAACGGCTTGAACTGTAGCCCACAAGTTTATGTCAATTGCACCTAGCGCCCGGGTGCACGTTTTGCACAAACTACGCCCGGGAACTGGCGGTGGGAAAAGTTTCCTGCGAGCCCTAGTAAGTCCTTTATCTCTCCCGGGGGAAGGCAGGCCCGAGTCGAGGTCGGGGGACCCCGCCTGGCAAACAAGAAAGCTCCTCCACCCCGCAGCCTCGGCGGCGGAGGCTCGCGGCTCGCCGGCTCTGCCGCGGTGGTTCGCAGCCCGCACTGGGGGCACCAGAGCGGCTTGTGGAGTGAAATAGGAGCGCGCGCGACGCTGGACCAGCGAGCTCGGTCCGCAGCCCAGCTAGGCGAGCTGCGTATGCTGAGGCCAGAACTGTCTTCTAAAGTCTGGGTGACATACAGGCCAGGGCTCCTGGCAACCTCTCAGCCAGAACTTCGGCGTTCTCCGGTGTCTCAGGCCTCCCTGGATCAAGGCGTGAGGCCCAAGCTCCCTATCTCCGGCTACTCGCGGTTTGTTTTCTGATAGGCGAGAAGCGATCAGTCAGCCCGGAGACGAGAAGTCGCCTAGATACAGGCTCCATCTCTGAAACCATCGGGCAAGATTAGGGTCAGTCCCTTTCTCTGCCCTACTGCCAACACAACCCCAGTAACTTAAAAGTTAACCCAAGTTCTGACGCGTCTTCCAACAAACCTCATCCAGGCAGTCTACATTTACTGATTTATCAGAAGGGTGATCTGTGCGTTCTTAGTCAAACTCTTTCACTTATCACGTACGCATCTGGTTCTGGGTTAAACACACTTCTGCTTGATATTTCTTCGGTGTATTTTACCCCTCAGGTTCTTTCTTAAAGCCAGTAGGTGGGGGTAGGAGAGAAGAGTGCATATCAGTAATTTTAAAACCTTACAAACAATCGTTAGCAGGTCCTAGACAAACCAATTCTGGGAATTGCAACCAGATCCAGCTGAGAGACAAACATGGATGTTTATTTCAGGAGAAGGATGCTGAAGATCCAACCTGGATATACACCTAACGCCACCCACCACCCACTACCACCACCACCCTGAAGAGAGGAAGAAAAAGAAATAAAAACCAACTCTAGGGTGCAGGCCGGCCTGCTGCAGGCTGTCTAGAGGCGGACTGCCTGCCTGCCTGCCATATTCCTGCTCTTTCTCTCAATCCCTATGCCCAGTGTGAGGCCAAGACCAACGTGGATTTGTTCTGAATTGGTGGTGGGGGGGTGGGGGTGGGGGAGTGAAATGCCAGGAGATCAGTAGCAAGTAGCAGCTGCAAGGTTTCTCTCCTGGGAACCCCACTGCTTAGAAGCCTCCAGAGCGATGCTTGTTTAACCAACAGCTTTCAAAGTAAACAGAAGCGATTCACTCCAAAGAAGTTGAACTATAACTCTTACAAAAATTTGGGGTCTGGGTGCTGGCAGAAAAAGTAATTTTTTTAAAAAAATAATAAAGCTCCCACCCCCAAATCAGGGCCCAGTACAAAGCTTCAAGGAGCCTAAAATTGTCATAAACAAATCCATTGAAAGGATTCCTTACAATAGCGACCTCGAAGAAAATCATTCTTCCCCCACAAACACACACGCCCTGGGGAGGGGGGCTTGGTTGTCAGTGATCGAAGGGGCACACTACTACTTGATTTTATGGAAGTGGGAGAAAACAATCAAATGGAGGTGCGATCCCTGCCCCAGAGTAGAAAGGAGTAGGCTGAGAGCTCTGCGACGCCAACCCTGGCTTTGCCTCAGGCACCGAACTTTCCAATATCAAGATATTAACAGATGGTGGTGAGCACATGGAGGGCTGTTACTTACATAATCCAGCCACTCCGCCCGGGCGCGCTGAGCCCAAAAAGGCGCCCGCCAGGCCGCGCGCGCGTGTCTTCGGAGGGGTGCTCTTGCCCCACCCCCGACCTCCCTCCGGAATAACTTGCCTTTTTTCAACCCCACCGGGCTCTTTGAGGGTTAGGATTTGGAGAGGTTGTGACTTTTGGCCGGGGGGGGGGGGGGGGGGGGAACCACACATCGATCCTCTTGGGCTTTATCTTCATTCCACGGTAGAGGGAAGTGAAGGGGACGCTTTCGAAGAGAACTGGGCGATCTCGCTCCAGTTCTCGCATCCAATCTGGGGGGTGCTGAGGAGTGGGATTCACGCCATTTACACCCCTCCCTCTTTGGCGCGGATTAGCATCTCTTCCCGTGTCCCTGAAATACTAGAG
The DNA here is from genome assembly GCF_023091745.1 of Budorcas taxicolor. Classification (NCBI taxonomy): domain Eukaryota; kingdom Metazoa; phylum Chordata; class Mammalia; order Artiodactyla; family Bovidae; genus Budorcas; species Budorcas taxicolor. Next base: position 70,521,835 of record NC_068925.1, read on the forward strand.
CAGGCTCGGGCCGCAGCCAGGGAGAGTGGGGTGGCGTGAGGGTGTGTGTGCGTGTGTGTGTGTGTGTGTGTGTACGCCTCTGCACGCGGGGGCGCAGTGGGCAAAGTTACGCAGAGCCTCTGGGCACCACCGTACTTTCGAGCTTTGGCAGGATTTTAAGCACTGGGTCTCGCACGTGGGGAACCCCTTTCGGGCGGTAGCGCCCGCTTGCCTGCACGCCACAGCACCTCCCCGGAGGCCCGGTCGTCCCCTCCCCGACCCCGTGTGTCTCAGTACCTCCGCGTGCGTGCCCGGGGACAGATTTGTTTGACGAGCCTCCTTCCCGATGGCGACTCGGGGCCGCCCAAACCCGCGAGGAACACGCCTGCATGTGTCGGAGAAGTTTCGGGTCGGGTGGGAAGGCTGGGAGTCTCCTCTGCAGCCCCGAGGCGGGAGCGGGGCCTCCGAGTCAGTATCTTCCTCCGGGTCTCCTCCTCCCTCCCGGCCCTTCCTTCCTCGCCCCGGCCCCGCGCTAGGTGTCGCGGCCTCTCCGGTCGGGAGACGACGCGCGCGAAGAGCGGCGGCCGTGGCGCAGCGCAGCGGGCGGAGGGCGCGCCCCCTCCCGCCCGCTTGCCCCGTGGGGGTGCGGGTCGCCCCGCCTGGACCCCGCGGCCCTGCCCTTTCCCCGGGGCCGCCGCCCGGCTCCGCGGGCCAGAGCTGGGCGCCCAGCGGGCGCAGAGGGCAGCCACCTGCTCCCGGCGCGCGGCGCGGAGCCGGGAACGTCCGACGCCGGTCGGCCGGCGCTGCCGGGAGATAGCCCCCGCCACCCGCCTGTTGCTGCGGGATCTAGGCGGCGGGGTTCCCGCAGCCAGTAGGATAGCTCAGCCTGGAAGGTGGGGGCCACCACTGGGGACCCAGATAGGGGCGGGGACGCTTGGAGGGCTTGAGACCTCCCCTTCTGCCCACCCCCTATATTTTTTCATTTGGCTTTCCTTAGGACCGTTTTCAGACAAGGGTGTGAATTTCGGAGAAGATGCTCTTTTCAAGGGGCTTTGATGGTAGCACTTAAGTCATCCCTACTGCCCATTTTAGGAGGCTTTTAATCTGGACGCCAGCTAGTTAGAAATAAATAGGTGTAGGCCAGGCGCACAGAGGGAAAAAGAGAAGGAAGGTCTCAGTTTGGATTTATTTGGGGGGGGGGGGGGAGCGTGAGTGACTGGAAAGTTGCATTTTGTTTAAATTAGAGCAAGACAAAGTTGAAAGCCAGATTTCTATAATTTTTCTAGTAATATTTCTTTTATGAAGTATCTAAGTGTCTGTTTGTCATCATTTTGAGATCAAAAGGAAAATCCATATGCTGCATAGTTTTTCAAAATTGCTATTTAAATATGTTTTAAATGTTTTATCCGACGTAGAGAAGGCTGCTCAGAGGCAAGGCTGGTGACAGGGAGAGTGGGCTGGTTTGATGTGGAGCAGTGGTTCCCAAGACAGGGCTGTTATCAAGAATCGCCAAGGGAGCTTTTCAAAAATAAAGATTTCTGGGGCCACCCCAACTAGGCAGTCAGCAGGAGGACGTGGGAATCCAGGGGTCATACTGTGTTTCCAGTAACTGCTTAGTGAGTTGCTGACTCTGTGACCGTGGGTGTGTCACTCTATCTGAGCCTCAGTTCTTTTTATCTGTTAAGTGGGGACATTATCCAACTCCCAATTGTAGAGAGCTCTACATGAGTAATATTGTTCAGCATATGACTGGTGCTCAATAAAAATAGACACTGTTCGATTTACAAATGTGTGTTCATCACACTTGCACTGGCCTGTCCTCCTCCTGTCATAGACACCTCTGCTCCCCCCGAAATATTGTGGTGAAGCTAACAGGACTCTCATTCAATGTCTGCATGTTTTAGCTCATGCATAGTTGCTGCTTTGGATGCTTCATATGCTCACCTTTCATTTCTTAGGCCATGAAAACTAGAATTGGGGCATGTTTGAAAGCGGAAGTTAGGCCCTGTGTTCTTGAACTTAGAATTGTCCATCAGGCCCACAGGCAACCATTTATCAATCTGAAATCCTTGCTTGCTTGCTTTCTCCCTTCCATCCTTTCTTCCCTCTTTTATAAATGCCAAACCTTTCCTACAGAAGCCGCCTACTCCCGACAAAACCGCAGGACAAATATTTCTATTCAAGGAGGGAAAAGCAAGAAGGCAAAAAAAGGTTTTAGGTAAAACTGAAACAAATGGACTTCATCTATCATAAGTGTGAATCAAATGGACATCATCTGTTTACATGTGTGAATGAACAGTTCCCCCAAATCTATGTCATGTACGATACAACCCTTCATAAAATGAGGTTTGGCCCAATGAATAGGAGCACGCCCCAAAGTAATTAAGGGAGAGCTCAGCCAGAGGCACCTGTGAGAAGGGAAAGTAAGGTTGGTGGGAAGGGACCTGGCTGGCTGGGACGCTACACCGATGAGAGGGGAAGAAAGTCAGAGGAATGGAACCAGCAGAGAACAGATCAAGAAGTGGATTTTAGAAGTGGACATAGCCGTAAGTGGCTACTTAACGTCCCAAGGAGGATGCTTTGCTGCTATCCTCCGAAGGCTTGAGATTAGTAATCCCTGTGTATTCTTGGAGAGGGGTTACCGAAGAGATTTTTCCAATTTAGGGCACGCATGGGCCCAGCCCTTAGTGAATGAGCCCAGGGGCTGAGAGTGCTCTCTGAATGACGGACAGTGAAAGCATGACCCCTAGATGCCTGTCCTCCCAGGATCCGTGGATCTTCAGGCCACTGTGGAAGATTCCTGCTGTCTGGCTCCTAGGGGTGAGAGGGATATGTCTATGACTCTAGGGGACAAAACAAAGGCCCTCAACAGGTACAGAGAAACACACACCTGGAGCCAGGCTGTAGGGAGACAGGTATCTTTGGGTTTCTTACTCCCAAGCGCCCTCCTGGTGGTGGTCCTGGTGGGAGGAGTACTTTTGCCCACACTTGTTGGTGGGGCAGGGAGAGCAGGGGCAGCAGTGGAGACAGGAAGATTTGGAGAGGGGGGCCTATGTCAGGGGGTAGGAGAATGAGGTCAGGAAGGGAGTATGAGTAGGTGCTGGGTAGAGGTGAGGGGAGATCATGGGTGAGGGTGAGTGGGGGGAAGTAGGTGTCCTACAGAAGGTACCTGGTTTGGGGCAGGGGGTAGCTTGTGGAGGTAGGGACTAGGGAGTGGAGTTCAGGGGAAGGGGGAGGAGGAGATGGGTATGGACCAGAGCAGGTAACTAGGGAGCACATGGGTGCAGGAGGTTGGGGGGGGTGGTGGGCAAGGAGGCTCCCATGGGGCATAAGGGATATGAAGTGTGGTTTAGATGGGAGGGAAGGCAAGGCTGGAGGCTAAATTCAACCCTGCTCCAGGCTGAAGGGGGCGGGTAATAGGGGTGGAGGGACCTGTACCTCTTCGCCAGTCTGGCCAGGCTCTGGGAGGCTCTGGGATACCCTCTGATCCCTGTTGGCAGGAAGCCTTTAGAGCCCGCCTGTTGGCCACCACTTGACAGGAGCAGGCAGCCAGGCTCCGTAGTGGTGGGACGTGCCTGATTGGGAGGGGTCTCGCCATGCCTCCCCCACTACCCAGGGCTCCCTTAGCCCTGCTCAGACTGCAGGGTCCCTACAGCACCCTGCCCCAGGCAGTAGCTTCCTCCTTCCTCCCAGCTTCATCTCCCTCCATCCTCATCCTAGGCCCAGGGTGGCTCCCTGACAACCCCAGGTCCCTGAGGAGGAGGCCACATCCTTTTCCCTCTTGGAGTTGGTGGGTTCACCCCTTTGTCTTAATGCCAGTCTTCTGGGGTGGTGCCTGGGGGGGGAACCAGGCAGGAGGGGCTGCAGAAATCAAAGTAGGCTCAGAGAAGATGGAATCATTCGACAGATAATTACTGTTTGCAAGACACGGCTGAGCATGGCAGTTGGTGACCCTGTTGAGAGAGCGAGTGGACTGGAGAATTTTTGGTTCTTTTCCAACACGGATGGACAGTGAGGATGTGTTGGATCTAGTCAGGTTTCTGAAACCTCAATTAAGAGCAGGAATCTAAAGGAAAGCTGTGTGGGGCAGAAGTGTCAACACCCCCCTCTCTCCATATTCCAAAGTGGTCTTTCGGAGAATATGAGAGGAAGGGGCGTAGGCATAGTGATGAGCAGTGATAGAAAATTCTAGCATCTACTGAGCACTTCCAGCATCAGAACTGTGCCAGATGCTTTATGCCCAGCACTTCCATTTTCTTCTTTCTCAAATGCCATAGACTATAAGACACACCATCCATTTAAAGATGCCCTTTGGGAGAAAAGGAAAACATAATGACCTTAAATGAGCAATCGATTGTAAGACATACTGATTGCAGAAACATAATAAAATATGAGAAAAAGCGAATCATAGTAGTGAAGAAACAAATACATTAGATGTAGTGCTCCCCACAGCCCTGATAAGAATTATCCCCACTGTATGGTATGGATGAGTAAAGAGAGTTACAGAGGCGGGGAGGGTTTCACCACCTGTTCAAGGCCACAAAGCCAATAAATAGCCATCAGAATCAGAACCCATGTTTGCCTGCCTCCAGGGCACACAACCTCTGCAAGGGTGGGGCTTGGGCAGCTGTTTTTCACAGCCCAGGTCTGTCTCAACCCTTTTACCATCAATACTCCCTCTCTCACCCTCCAAGCTATGAAGATTTCTAGGAGGGGAGAGTAATTCACTGGGGTTGGGGCGGGGGAGGGGGGGCATCCAAAATAGTCAAATTACATTTTTCAGATTCAGATAAAGTCTTTAAAGGGTAAAATCCATGCATGCCGGGTTTTGCTGTGCACCGCAGGAAATCGAATTCAAGGATCCCTGTATTGCTGAAAATAGAATTGTAAAAAATAAAAGGGGTTGGGGGAGAAAGTGAACGAAACTAATCCTATTAAACGTGGTAGCATGTTTTTGTGGCACGCAGGGAGAGATTAAGCACAGGAAAGGGGATAAGTACTGCTTCAGTTTCACTAAACTAATGTGACAACTTGTCATTGGAAATCTTTGCAGCTTGTTAGTAGATGACTAGCTGATTCAGAAGTGTTTTCTATCATTCCCTTTGTGTCTCCCATGAGTTTTGTTTCTTTTTTCAATTTTCTTTCTTTTCCTGTTTTTTTCTTACCCACGCTGCTCTATTTTGCTTTTTAATCCTTCATGTCTCCTTCAAGTCAAAACATTTAGCTGGCTCTAATCAACGTTTGGTTCTGAGGATGCCCCTTGACCTTGTCTTGCCCAGAGAAGCCCCCAAAGGGAACTCGCTGCCCTCCATCCTCAACCTGCTGTCTGTCCTGGTTCTTGAGAAACGGAGCTCCTGGGGAAAACATCTCATTTCAATTTGCATTTGTCTGCAATCTTTCTTCTTTCTCCTTTTCTTTTCTTTCTTCTTTTTGGCTTTGTGCTTTTCCTCTCTCCTTTTTGCCTTTCACATCCATACCTTTTCCTCTCTTACTTACCCCTTCTCGTTTTCCTGTCTCATTCTCTTGCTTCCCTCCCATCTTGTTCCTGGAATTTCTTTTACCCCTTTAATACACACCAGTAGCTCTCATATTCTTTCTCTCCCTCAGATAAGGCAGTTAAATTGGTAGAAGGAAGCTAGGAATTCCTCCTGGTGGTTTCCATGTTGAATCAAAAGTGGCAGTGTTGTGGGCAGGGGGCATCAAGGCCAATCACAGACATGCAGGGAACAAACCTGATCCAAATCAAGAGGAAGCAAGAAGTTTAGGCTTGGTCACTGTCTTTCCAGAACAGGTGTCCAGCTTGTTTGGAAGCATGGCTCACCGTCCTGCTCTCCTCTGCCTTTGGCCTCACTCTCTCCCATTCTCCTCCTCCCTCCCCCGCTCCAACTTTCCCTGCTGGCTTACCACCAGAGGCGAGATGTTGAGTCAATGGAAAAACAACATTCGCCAACATTAAAGGGAGACTGTTTAGAAAAGGAAGGCCCTGGTGAGGTGCAGAGGAAGCCTGTACATTAACACGGGCCACCTCTTATCTGGGGCAGCTGGGCCTGCGTTGCCTGTGCTGATTCCTGGCTTTGCCAAGAGGCCTTCAGCAGAGAGGCCGCCTGCTTTTCGGGGGGGGGGTGGCGGGGGGGGGGGCGCGATTATTACCCACAGGCATCACCAGCATTTTTTAGAGACACAAGTCATTGATTTCTTTTTTTTTTTCTACCGGGGACTTAATGGGAGAACCCGGGCCAATAAGTGAAGCTTTGCAAAAGGCAGCATCAGCTCAAGGCCTCTGTCTCTGGACATGCCTCCCCAGGAACCTGGCCCCTCTCCCCTGCAATCTTTTTGAGGACTCCCAAACCCAGGACGGACTGGCCATTCTGACTCAAATGTGAATTAAGGGAAAGGACAACTAAGTGACCCAGAGAAGAAGAGAAAGGCACATGTGTCGGTTCACCCTGGCTCTAGAGTGTCTTGAGCCAGCTCCTGATGGAAAGATAAGGTGAATCCCTAATCAGTCAATAATTAACTGAAACTCCGTTAATGGTCCAGTCAACCAAGTGCTGCTGACACCTTCAGAACCCTGCTGGAGTGGGAGGGTTAGGTGGGACCTTTTGATAGGAAGGTCTGTTTAGCCCACTGTCCACTCCACTCACGGGTCACCATAGAATGGGGTAAAGTGCCTATTCCTGTATCTGCCAGTGAAATCTTTTCTTAGGTTAATGCCTTTGAGTAACTTTCAAAATTTCGTTTTTTTAAATGTCAGTATGTGCGTTAATGTGTGTGTTGTGTACTGAAGGGCTTGGGGATCTACTCAGTTCCAGGTCAGTTTGAATCAAATCCCAAATGTGTTCTAATTGTTACTATATTATTCTTCCTGGAGGACCAAAATGTGTCTCCCCAGGCTTGCTCATCTTAGCCTGTAGTTTATTCTCGATATCTATAGATATTTCTGTTCCTTGTTTCTCAGTGTTAGCTCCTCCTCAATTTGTGAGCGAAGCGTACTTGTGTTGTAACTAGTAAGCAACCACACAGCCCTACCAAAACATGCAGATAATTCTTGAATTTTAAAGAAGTAGGACTTTAAAGGACTAATAAAGATTTGATCTTGGTACTTCTGGTGGATCAAGGTCTTTTTTCTTTCTACAGAAGCATATTTTTAGAAAAGATGGGTTTAAGTCTCATTTTATTTAATTGAATTTTTTTTTCTTTTGCTTTCCTTTGTTTTTCTTCTGTACAGTATTTAGTGTGTCACCATATGCTTGTAGTTAAGCTATTAGATGAGAAAAATCAGTGTGTTAAGTGTAGTCTGAGTTTTTCCTAAAGTCAAGTTGTAAGTCATGATTGTGTGTCAATCGATGAACTTGACTCCTAATTTAATCTGCTCAAGCCACTTGAAAAATGTGTTCGTTTAGCATGAGAGAAATAAGGTATGAGAGTGTGGCTTAGTAAGAACCCATCTCCATCACAGGAGAAAAACAACAAAAATGGCATGCTTGTCTACTAGGGTGTCAGTGGCTATTCCTGCATATAGTTCATCTAGCTATGCTTCTGTTGGTTCCACAGCTCAGCCTCTGTCATTGTCAACACAATTATTCTCTTCTCAAAGAACTCAATAATCTGGGAGCTCAATTAATCTTTGGCTGCTTGGGGGAGTTGCCAATGGGTGGAAATTCCGCCAATGATCTGTGACACCCTTTTCCACAAGTATTAATTGAGTGGCATTTCTTTTTTCCCCAAACCATCCATCTGTCCTTTCTTATGCAACCTTTGAGTTTCAAAAGGGTAGAAGGCAAGCTTCCTTTCCATCACATATTTAGCCTCACAAGACAGTCTATGAATTAGACAATAGAACCTACTGTAGTCTTGTAAAGAAATCTCAAAGATTCACCAGCCTGAAGCAACATGTTAAATATAAAACATTATATCCAGCCCTCTTTACCCTTTGCCTATTACAACTTCTTGTCTTTCATGAAGATAGTTGATAATGGCTAGATCCAATGTTGCTATAATCATTTAAGGGATTGTTAGTGGAAACCATAAAAGAGGGAAAATGAGAAGTTTTTTCTAAAGTAGCCATTATTCAATTTGTAGTAAACAAATTTAGGATCCTATATTTTTAGTTTTTGTGCTAATTTTTTTATTGTTTTAAAAGATCAAAATCTCACCAATAAGAGTACTGTTAAGTAAAGCAGAAGACATACATCAAGTTATGTGCATGGTGGTCCCATTGCTTGGATATTAAAATGAGATTTTAAAAAAAAAAACAGAGCCAGCATCTATTATTCAAGAAGTCAAAAGGCATTCATAATTACACTAATCATTTTTGAGCATCATGTTAACGATGATAGGAAACTGTAGATCTTGACAGTGGTATGTTTAGTTACATTCGCTATGAAAAAAAAAATGTTGTTTACCCCTCCAGAATTTCTTAAGAAGAAGAAAAATCCATCTCCATCAATGAGCAATACTTTTCTCCCCAAGGGATATTGATTTGAACATTGACTTCACAATGGGTGAGTTGTTTCCCTCAGACCCCCTGTTATGAATTGTTAGGTGTCATGTCTCTTAGGAGACAAGAAACATGGTGTTTCTGGGTCTAGTAATGTCATCAGGGAGATCTCAGTTCTGAATTGTGGTTGGTTTGGAATATTTCAGCTTTTTAAGGTCTGGGTTAAATATTTCCATGAGCTATATTCCAAGTTTAAAAGGCGTTCTCTCTCATCTTTCTGCCGTTTTAAATGAGGTATAGCTTTCTCGATACTCGAAAGGGAAAGTCAAGTGACAAAGAATCCTCAGCTGAACCTCCTCTCAGCTTGTGTGTGGACCTAGGACTCATATGCAGTCATGCACATGTCTTCATGATTCCCTTTTCTCCTTTTCTGTAACAAAAAAATGTTTCCAATTTGAAAATGAACCAGATTTTCAAGAAACCAATATGTAAAGGAGCATAATGGTAGATGGGGAGGGGGGAAAGAATAGGAACTGTAGAATTCTTGTTAACATGATAGTCATTCATCTATTTATCTGTTAGAATTTGTGTATGTTTTCTTAACAAGCTTTTTTTAAAAAAAAAAATATTTATTTATTTGGCTGTGCCAGTCTTAGTTGTTGCATGTGGGATATAGTTCTCTGACCAAGGAAGAAACCTGAGCTTTTTGCACTGGGAACTAGAAGTTTTAGCCACTAGACCACCAGGGAAGTCCCTTAATGAGTTTCTTGCAAGAGCTTAATTATCCATCCATTTATTCTTCAACAAATATTCATTTATACTCATATGTCAGACATGGTGCTCAACACTGGTTGAGCACAAGATAAAGAAGACCCATCAGAGTCATTCATAGTGGTTGGGAAGATATTAGGTAAGCTAGTCATGAAAACTCTTATAGAGCTCAGTGGCTTTTCTTCATGGCAGTTTGGAGTATCAAGGAAGCCTTCCGGGAGGAGGTGAACATAAGCAAACAATGAATCAGACCAGGGCCTTAGCAGAGGAAGGGAAGTGAGTCTGTGTCCCTGGTACCTGGTGAGAGAAATCTTAAGCAAGTTACTGCCTTAGTTTCCTTGTCAGCAAATTGGGAAGAATAACAATAGCTGCCTTTTGAGATTGTTGTGAAGATTAAATGAGAATGCATAGGAGGGCCCCAGCCCCGTGGCTGGCACAGAGCATACCTGCAGTAAGTGTGCGCTTGACAGGTGTGAGAAAAGGGACAGATTTCAGCACGCTCTCTAACACTGACCTGACAGATATTTGTGGGGTACCTACCACACGTCGCCTCTTTGTGCTGGATCCTGGGCAGGAACCAGATCGTTTGTCAGGAGGCCCCATGAGGGTGCATTGAGGGGTCCAGCGACGGGTGACTTGGGCCAGGCATGGAGGAGACACATCGCCTCAGTGCCGGGGAGCCTGAGGTGGCCTCTCCCTGCTGGAGGGCAGAGCAGAGCGCCCGGGGAGGCCTGGCAGACCGGGAAGGGCTACAGGGGGCAGCCATGGCCTCAGCGCCGGAAGGACACGGGCACACACGTTCCTTTGGGTTTCCTCAGCTCCCTCGGCATTTTCCATGAACGCACGCTGCCTTTCTGTAACTTGACCCAGGCGCCCATCTCTGTGCGGCTCCCACCCTCCCCATGCTGCCTGTTGTAAGCTGGAGCCTCTGCGGCGTCCTCAGTAAATACGGCCAACTCCTCACACGGCCCTCTTCTCCGCCTGCTGAAATGGTCCCGCTGTTTCTTATGCCCAGGTGACTGCAGAAGGCTCAGGCTGAAACACTCGTTCTGGTGCTTATTCGAGAGATTCCTGAATTGGGAATTGTGATCCTGTCACTACCTAAAACTTTCTATATTGCTCAGTAAAGTCCGAAAGCCTGAATGTGTCCTATAGAACTTGGCATCATCTCATTCCTGCCCCCCAGAGTCCTGCCTCATCTCTTGAAACTCTCCTCATGCCTCCATGCCATTGGCTTTATTTTTCCCCCGTTGTTTCAGCACCATGTGCACCTTCATACATGTTGCTGCCTCTGTTTGAAAGGCTCTCCCCAACCCCTTCTCCAGACAAACGCCTCTGTTTATTTTATTTACTTAATTTATTAGAAGGCCTCTGCTCATGAAAGGTCTCCCTCATTCCCTAATGATACATACTCACAATGCCTAAGTTTTCCTTTATCCTGCTTATCATAATTGAAATGAAGGCGTTATTTGAGACCAAGCCTTATTTATCTGACATATATTCTTGGAGCCCGTAATGTAGGTGTTTATAATAATGTGCAGTAAGGCACTCAAAGGCCCTGCCCATGGTGCTTGTATTTTAATAAGTGAGGCAATGCATAAGAAACCAAAGTAGATATGATATAATGTCAGAGAGTGATAAGTACTCTGGCGAAAAGGGAAGATGGGTAAGGAGACAGAACTGAAGATAAACTGGGGATGGGCTTAAGAAAGAAGGGCTTTTAGGTTGCTGCCGTGTCCTGGCTATTATAAACTGTGCTGCAATGAACACTAGGGTGCATGTGCCTTTTTGAAAGGAATGGATAAAGAAGACGTGGCATAAATACACAATGGAACATTACTCAGCCATGAAAAAGGACAAAATAATGCCGCTTGCGGCAACATGGAAGGACCTAGACATCGTCATACTGGGTAAAATGTCAGGCAGAAAAAGACAAATATCATTTGATATTACTTATATGTGAAATCTTAAAAAAAAAGTACAAGTGAATTTATATACAAAACAGAAATAGAGCTACAGATGTAGAAAGCAAACTTATGGTTACCAGAGGGGAAAGGGGTGGGCAGGATAAACAGAGACACTGAGATTGACATATCTACACTATGTATAGATAGACAACCAATAAGCACTTTGTCTATATGTGTCCATATGTCTATATGTGTCTATTATATAGCACAGCGAAATCTATTCAATACTCTGTAATGGCCTCTATGGGAAAAAAATCTAAAAAAACAGTATTGTGTCCTTCTCTTTGTGACCCCCCTGGACTGTAGCCCACCAGGCTCCTCTGTCCATGGAATTCTTGTCCAGGCAAGAATATTGAAGTGGGTTGCCATTCCCTTCTCCAGAGGATCTTTCTGACTCAGGGATCACACTCTGGTCTCCGGCATTGTGGTGAAAGATAAAGGTGAATTCTTTACCATCTGAGCCACCAGGGAAGCCCATGATTACTTAGCACAGGGAAATCTATTCAGTACTCTGTACTGGCCTGTATGGGAAAAGAATCTAAATAAGTGACATATGTGTGTATATGTACCAGATTCACTTTGCTATACACCTGAAACTAACACAACTTTGTAAATCAACTATACTCCGAGATATATATATCTATATCTGTCTATCTATCTATATATATATATATATTTTTTTTTTTTTTTTTTAAGCAGGAAGGGCTTATGAGTGTCCTAGGCTAGAATTCCCAATATCCAACACAGTGCCTGGCATCTAGAGAGTACCTGATAAATGTTTGCTGAATGAGAATCACATTGGCCCAAGTAGACCCAAGAGGTGAAGGACACTGAAGAGGGCTTACTGGGTTGTATTGTTACGCTTGTTTCTCTCCAGTGTCCCCGACTAAGGACTGGGACAATTCGGTCTATGTGTTCACCCCATATCCAGTGTGAATCCATGTCAAACCCAATTTCCTATTCAAGTTGACTACAGTCACACCTTTCGTGAGGTCACTTTGCATACTTTCTTCTTAATTGCCCTGGGCAAAATTGCACCTGGTTGGTGAATGAAATATTTATGCTTTAAAGAATTGATGTTCTAATCAGTTTCTATTTATACTAATGATCAGCCCTTTCTCAGTGAGGAGGAGGAGAATTTTTTCTGTGATCTATGCGCTTCTAAATGACTAATGAAGTCAATCTGGGCCTGGCAGATTTTTGCCACGACTTGGACAGACATAGCGCTCATGATGCTGTGTTACTTCTCAGCCCCCTGGTTCCCTGGTTCCCACTGCAATGATCTCATCATTGGCATTTCATTTTCATAGTGTCAGATCATCCCTGCTTTGCATTATGCCTCTGTGTGTCTCGGACTTGGGGCACTGTCATTTCTCTCTCCACCAAGATGGACTTCCTAAGGGAGAGGCCAAAGAGTAAGCATCTTCAATTAGCTTTGGTTTGTTTTCATTTTGGTGGGATGGGGAGAGAGGGAAATTCATGCCCTCATAATGTCCTTCAGTTTGAATGAAAGTACTTTTGCATATCAGGGTGGATTGTGATCCAGACAAATTGGGTCCATTCCCTGGACTTGGTTTTAAAAAATCAAACAGCATAAAGGAAATGAGCCCCAGGAATGGCTCCTTTCCTTGTCTCTGGACCCTACTGCGCCTTCTTATTTGTGCTTCACCTGGATCCTCTCCTCTCTGCCCCAGAGGCCTTTTCTGGTTCTGCACTGCTGTAGGAGTCTGTTGCTTTGTTTGTATCACTCTTTGGACAAGAAATGCCAGTCAAAATCCATACTTTAGGGAAATTTCCAGGTGGTCCAGTAGTTAGGACTCTATACTTCCACTGAAGGGGCCACGGGTTCAATCCCTGGTCAGGGAACTAAGATCCCACATGCTGCACAGCAAAAATAAATAAATAACTAAAATATTTAAAAATCCATATGCATACTCCAAGTTCATTTTGGCTTTAATCCATGCTATTTTGACTGTCCCACCCCCTTCTCTCTGCACATCACTGTTCTCTGTGGCAAATTCCCAACTCCCCAACAGAAAAATCCCACATTTTCCATCTAGCATTAACCAGCTTCCCCAGCCACCCCAGGCCCTAATAATGAGGGCTTCAAATTGTTGCTGCTCATGGAATTGGTTAAGAAAAAGACTGAAGAGCAATAGAATGTTTCTCCATTTTCACCCTGCTTCCTTCAATCTTATCAATTTATAATTGTATATTTATTTATCTTTTCACTTATTGACTGTCCCCCTTCCCATAAACGTTGGGAAACGTGTCTGCCTTGCTGGCCAAGGTATGCCCGATGCTGGCCAGAGTAAACATGTTTAGTGAATCTCTGTGGAAGGGAAGAAGCTTATTCAGGGTGGATTTCTACTCACCCTAAAGAAGGGAAATGAAAGCAAACTTTGGTGGTTTTGTTTTACTGTGGGCAAATTCGTATGGACTGAGAAATTCAATTAACTGTATTCATCAATTTTTGTCTCTGGGGTAGAGTCGTGAGACTGAGACCCAGAATTCTTGGTCCCACCCCTTTTGTGGCATTAAAAAAAAAAAAAAGCTTGGCCTATTACACCAACCAGATTTTTTTTCTTTGTCTCAAAAGGCTCAGCTGAAGGCTAGATTCCTCACCCAGTGCAACAATCAAAAACTCAGAAAACCTCAGCTGCCTCAGATGATGTCACAAAACCCTTAAGAATGCTCACTGCTGAGTTGGGCACAGGTCCAGCAAACACAATTCTTTCTGCCAGTTATTCAGGGTCTTTGACAGATTAGGTGGTCTTTTTTATTCCTCTTCTTCTTCTTCTTCTTTTTTTTTTTTCCATCCTCTTAAAAGGCAGTTCAGTTTACCTCTAAGCAAGACATTAGCTCTGGCTGCCCCAAATAACATTTTAATTGAAGTCTCAGTCCAAACAAATGCCTGGTCTCTTTATTAACCCCAACAGTGTAATTTTTCAACCTAAGACTGATTCAGGGGGAAACCGTCTCACTTAAACTGCCGTGCAACGGAACATGGCAGTTTTCCTCAATCAGTCTCTTTTTGACCTTAATTTGAACCTTAATCTCTTTTAACCATGTTCTCTTTATTAGCTGCTCATAGCCGTGGCACAATACTAATTTTCCTGTTTTTAGACTATCAGTTTACAGAAGTAGTTCACTCCCCTGTCTGTCCCCAAATGTATCCAAGATTTCATGGACCTTTTTGGGAAAAGGAAGGTAATACTTAACCTTTTATTTTTTTCTTCAGGTTTAGTAATTTAAATAGCTGCTTTGAAAAATGCTCTATAGAATTTTAGACTGGGTATTTTTTGAGGTACATTAAAGTTTAGGTACAAAAGATTAGACACTTAATTGTCAGAAAAACCTAAAAAACCTTTTAAATAGTTACAAAAGCTTTTTCATCCATAGACAGGTCCACATTCATCACGTGGAAACTAAGGCCATTATCTTAATAATTCAGGCAAAAACAGTATGTTTTTATTAGAAACCTCTAATCTTTGGGGGGAGACCTGAGTTATCCAGATAATTGCTTCTATTCCTTCCTTTTTTAATGCTTAGATATAATCAATGAGTAAGGATAGAGACAATCATTTTTTTCTTAATTATACCTTCCCATTTTTTGACATTGGTAAAATGATCCAAATTAAAAAGAAAAAAAAATCCACCCTTTTCGATAACAATGAAAAAAAAAAGTGTTTCTCTATTTGGAGTCTACCTTAATATAGCAGAACTATGTAGGTAGAAAACCAGTGCTTATGATCATGTGCTCAATTAGATTTATTATAGGTTTTTGTACTTTTTGGCATTAGCATGAAAGCATATTGGTTATTATTCTTTCTAACTTAATTGAAGGCTTTGTATCTAGTTACCCCTCTGTTCTTTCCTTAATACAATAGTTTGTTGATTGCAAACAATTACATTTCTGTGACTTTAAAGTCCTAGAACGAGGACTGTCATTGAAAGTTGGAGATTCCGCCTGGTGTTTGGAGGGCAGGAACCATGTGCCCTCTGAGTGTGAGGAGGTGGGCAGCTGGGAACAATGGTCTCTCCCCTGCGGAGTTCTGTGGCAGTAGCAGCATGTTGGCATGATAAACTTCGCCTTCATTTCACTGGCTCAAACAATTAGTGGGATTGAATCAGAGTTCTCCTGGATCATGGTTTATTATATGTTATTAAATTCCATTATTTGAGAAGTTGCTGCTATGATTCTAAAACTTCCCAACGTCTCACACAAAGCCCCCATCTCCATTCTCTGTGTATTTTCTTTTACGTTTATCTTCTGCTTCTCTGATAGTCAAGGTTTCCTTTTTCTTTCCCCTTGGTACTTATTTAAAGAGCTAAGAGCTAATTTGAAAATACATCTTTGAAAGGGCAACAAAAATGAGATGTGAAAAAAAATGGATGAAGATTCTTAATTAGTCCATTATTTGACACGCACGATTTAACATGGTATGCTTAGCATTGTGCATTCCCCAAAAGAACAAGGCTCTTTTTTTTTTTTATCCCAAACTTTAACTCCCTCTCATTCATTATATCCCTTCTTGTCACTTTCCATTAGCTGATCATGACATCCTTTGCTGGAAGGGCGAGCAAGCAGATTACTTCCAAACTGGTGTAAGTGACACTCAAAAGACTGGCCTAAAGGGGGTTCTGTGATAGCAACAAGCTCCTCAGCCCCTGGAGTTGGAGAATGTCATTTCAATAATATATCGGAGTTCATTGTCACATCATTTCTGAAGCAGCTTGGCAACTTCCCAGAAGTGGCAGGAATGGGTCTTCTGCTGGACTTTGTGTGTAGACACCATCTAATGTTTTTACAGTTGCTAATTATTATCATATAGTAATAATTATTATTGTTTATTGTGCTGACGCAGACCTTCTATCTAGCATAGCATCCTGCATTTTACAGATGAGGCAACTGAAGACCAAAGAGATGAAATAAATATTCTGTAGCTGATGAGTGGCAGAGCTAGGACTTTTAATTGTGGTCTGACTATGTCTCTTGCCATTAGAACAGGCTACATAGACCACATCAATGGCTAGGAAACTCCAGAGTGTCTCCGTAAATCTAAGGAATAAAGAAATGATCAAAAGCATATTCGTTTTAATGCAACTGAGACATATCCTGTCCCCAGGTACTTCTAAATGGGGGCAGGGGGTGACTGAATGAGTTAGGGATTAAACAAACAGATTGTGCAATGAAAAGAAGTGGAGAATCTGATGCTCTGATCAGAAAGCCCTGTACATGTGAACAGTTCCCCAGCCCAGCATCCCTGCTCCCCGCCTCCCTCCCACACCCCCAAAGGTCCCATCTTAGGAATCTGCCTTGGAATGGGGTGGACCTGGGGAGAGAGGAATGGCTGCAGATTGAAGGTGGATCTCAGTCAGTCACAGAGAGCCATGAGCTCTAGCCTGAACAGTGCCAGGACTGAGGCTGGCCACCACGCGGGACCCTCACTCCAGCTTCTTAACTCCTGGGATCTTCTGCTCCCAAGAAAATCACATTCAGTTCATTCATCAAGTTTCAGCTTCTTCCCTTCCTTAGACAAGTTTTAGCTTCTTTTCCCAGTAACCCTTCAAACATTTTGGTTATAAAATAGAGAGTTTGGAAATACAAAGAAACATGATATTAAAGTCCCCTATTCTTCTTCCATTGAAGTGAAAGTCACTCAGTTCTGTCTGACTCTATGACCCCATGGACTATACAGTCCATGGAATTCTCCAGGCCAGAATGCTGGAATGGGTAGACTTTCCCTTCTCCAGGGCAGTGTCTTCCCAACCCAGGGATCGAACCTAGGTCTCCCACATTGCAGACAGATTCTCTACCGACTGAGAAGCCCAGTCAGATATTCTCATGGTATAGATTTTTCTGGGGTTTCTCTGGTGGCTCAGTGGTAAAGAATCTGCCTACCAAGCAGGAGACCGGGGTTTGATCCATGGGTCGGGAGGATCCCCTGGAGAAGGAAACGGCAGCTCCAGTGTTGTTGCCTGGGAAATCCCTCGGACAGAGGAGCCTGGCGGGCTATACAGTCCACAGGGTCACGAAGAGTCAGACACGACTGCGTGACTAAACAGCAGCACAGCCTAGATCTTTCTAGTCTAGGCTATCCATGTATATGCTAGGTGGTAAAACAAGTAGTTACAGGGATGGACTCTGAAACCAGACCACCATCTTTAGATCTAGACACTGCCATCAGCAGCGTCACACAACCTCTCGGGCCCCCTGTTTTCTCACAGGTAAAGTTCCCCCTGCCCCCACAGAGTTGTGACAGGGGCTATTACATGTGAAGCAGCTGGCCCATGGGCAGCACGTACTGCTTTTCAGCTACGGCTGTATATATGTTGTTCCCGTGTTCTTATCTTACTTGCTTTTTCTGACCGTGCTCCAGCCTCCTCGAGTCCAAGCCCACAGATAACTTCATACTCAACCGAGTG
The DNA here is from genome assembly GCF_023091745.1 of Budorcas taxicolor. Taxonomy (NCBI): domain Eukaryota; kingdom Metazoa; phylum Chordata; class Mammalia; order Artiodactyla; family Bovidae; genus Budorcas; species Budorcas taxicolor. The sequence goes on from NC_068925.1 coordinate 70,539,421, forward strand.
GCTGTCTCTTTTCAGTCCATTTGGTTTGACTGGCCTCCCCCTCACAGTGCATCAGTGATTTCTTCCAGGTCTCAGTTCCTGTTCATTTACCCATAACTCTTAAACAACCATGGCCAGCATCTTATTTCCACTTCAGTCTGATGGACACATTTCTGCTTGGCTCCCTTGCTTACCGAGCCTGGCACCATGGCAAAGCCTGAGCAAGCTTCCTTGCTCTTTTCTGTCTTGAGTTCCTTGAGTGAGTGCAGTTGGAGGCAATACCAGGAGCTCGTGATCACAAAGACAGCTCCAGCATCCACCCACGGTTTGGGAGCCTCAGGAAGGTCAGTGAAAAACTAGGTGCCAAATATAGATAGGCAACACAAGGGCAAGTTTATTTGCTGAAAACAATTTAGATGTAAGAAGGATATTTTTTAAAATCATATTCTTTTTAAAAACTGTCTTTGTCAAATCCATCTTCTCAGAGATTTTTGCATCACTGAGAAGGGAAAAATATCAATAAAAATTTTATTTTTAGATAGCACATTTGAAGTGTGTGTGATAGGAGCGTGGATGGCCAGCCACAGGAATGGGAGAAGAGGGAATTACATTTAATGAAGCTGGGACCTTTCACGTAGACCTTTCAGACTTAAAAAAATTGTTGATTTTACATGCCAAAGTCTTGAAAGGGCCTTGACGGCTCACGGCTTTGGTGTATTTTTCCAGATGGCAGATGCCATTTTGTGTTTTGCATAAACTGACTAAATTTGCTTGCTCTTTGTACTTATTTCAGAGGCAACCATTCTTTGCTTTCAATAGGACAGAAGAGCTCCTTGGCACTGGAATCCTCCTGGTCTGGGGAGGGAGGGATGGTTAAGGGACTGTTCTGAGGATATGCAGGCGTCATCCCAAACTTCCTACGTTCACTCTGAGGAAGGAGGGTGCACCAGGGCATTGAATCCTTGCTCCCTACGGATATTTCTGACTCTGAGCAAGTCACAGAAAGTAAATTGTGCTGGAGAATTTCTGAAAGCTATTTTTTCCAGTTTTCCCATTGTTATTTCCATGGAGGACAAATAGGTTCATTATGTTCTATTTCAACTCCTCTCTAGCCTAACTACTAGTTGTATGACCCTTTAATGTAATTCCTTTGTACTTCAGATTTTGCAAATATATATATATGTGTGTGTGTGTGTGTGTATATATATATATATATATATATATATTATGCTAAGCAGCCCTGGGATTTTTTTGGAAGGAATGATGCTAAAGCTGAAACTCCAGTACTTTGGCCACCTCATGTGAAGAGTTGACTCACTGGAAAAGACTCTGATGCTGGGAGGGATTGGGGGCAGGAGGAGAAGGGGATGACAGAGGATGAGATGGCTGGATGGCATTACCGACTCAATGGACGTGAGTCTGAGTGAACTCCGGGAGTTGGTGATCAACAGGGAGGCCTGGTGTGCTGCGATTCATGGGGTTGCAAAGAGCTGGACACGACTGAGCGACTGAACTAAACTGAACTGAATAAAAATAACACATCTCTCAGAATTTGTCGTAAAGATTACGTGAGTAAACCCAGATAAAGGATTTAGAACAGTGCCTGATATATGGTAAATGCTCAAGAAATTTTGATCATTATTGTTGTGATGATTACTGTCCATGGGAATTTTCACTCTTTTCTCATTTTCTGCTATCAACCCTGCCTTACTCCTGTCACCATTATGCGGACTCTCTGGGTCATTCTTTATGGAAATAGGCTGGCAATAGACTGGTTACACTATTGGTTTCGAAGTCAAATAGAATCAAGTTGAAATTCTTGAAGTAACATTTAACAGCTATATCTTCTCCACAAGTGACTCAATTTCCTTAAGCCTCAATGTCTTGATCTATAAGATAAGGATGATCATAACAGTACCTACCTCATAACATCTTGAGAGGCTTCAATGAGACAATGCTTGCAGTGTCTGGCAAGAATGTACAGCATGTTATGTATGTTATTATTTTTGATGCTCCAAATTTTATCAGGGTAGGACTCTTCTAAAAGACACCTAGAAGCTTGTCAAAGCTCCAGGGCTCCAGTTTTATGTCAGCTCCCCTACCAGTAAAGAGGGCAAGCACAGAAATAGAAAGACGCTATGAGGCCATGACTTGACAGAGACTCTTTGCCAAATCATGTCACTGATTTGACAGAGCTGAGTATCAGTTAACATGAATTTCAGTTCCAGTTAGGAAACTCACATTCCTGAGTGGGCCCTCCCAGCTCATTTGCATTGGAGATTCCAAAGGATAGGAACTATTGGGATAGGCATGAAAGCTGTATTTTTCTATCCTAAACTCCCCAAATAAAGCATAGGGTGGGGTAGATTGTAAGGAAGAAAAAGTTACTTGTGCTGGTAACTCAAGGAGGAATGTGGCATTTGCACATTATGGAATATTCAGATTTCCCATTTTCCAAAATGTATTTCTTCCCTCAAACTAAAAATGGATAGAAATTGCATCTGCGAGTGAAAGATAGTCCTCTAAACACGACACTTGTGTTACAGGACAGCTGAAAACTGTCTAACTCACTTTTGCCCTTTGTTCTCTAAGGATCTCCATAACTGAATAAAGAGAAAACCAAGGAACTTTTGAAACTCTTGCCCCCAAAGCTAGAAAGAAATCTGAAAAAGCTGAGGAACCTGGAACAAGGAAGTGTGAAAAACAGCAACAATCTTGCAAATATTTAGTGTGTCCTCTTAGATTTGTTTCAACCTCTCCCTGCCTGTGACTTCTAACAGTACCAATAAAATGGGTTTGAGTGAGAAGGAAAAGGCACTGACATAACTTCTTTTCTCAGTTCTGATAACAACTCCGTCTTTGTCCTTGACCTCATACTTAGAAATTGCTCAGAACACAGAATTCTACAATGGTCATTAACAGTAAAATAAGAAAGGAAAGTAAGTTTGAGGAAGAGGCAAAGAAATAAAGGAAAAAGGGAAGAAAAGTGGGAAAGAATAGGAGGAATCTATATTATTAAAATGGGGAAAGAAATTATATAACAGAAAAGAAAAAAAAAAAAACCTTTACATTATTGTAACAGAGATGGCTAGCTGACCCACCAAGATTTACCCTCCCCTTTTACAGTGCAGAACTGTTTCTGGGAGTCAATTGCTCAGCCAGGGACTGTATTTCCCAGACTGTCTTGCACGGATGTGGGATTATGTGAGGAGCTCTTATCGCTGGAATATGAGCTGAATTAAAGAGATGGTTGTCACTTTTGTCTTCAGTTAAGACTGTGTGCAGTTTCTCTATTCTTTGTCTGTCTGTCTCCCTCTCTCTGTTTCTCACCATCCTCTGGCTGGATAATACCAGGACAGTCTTGATGGCATCCATATACAGGAGATGCAGAGCATGACATGAGAAGAATGTGGATTCCTGACTCACTCTTTGAAGAAGAGCATCTCAGGACAGCCGCCCAAACAGAAATGGCCACGTTAGACCTTGGGTGAGTGAGACATACACTTTCATGTGTTAAGCCACTGAGCTCTGGGGTTCATTTGTTATACCTGCAAACATGACTTAGCTTGACTAATAAGGAAATTGATACCAGAAAGAAGCTCCAGAAATCGTTGCTTTTTCTTTTTCTCTTTGCTTAAAAACCAGTTAATCATTTCCTGATATCCTCTTTTTCTTCTATGATGTTGTCAAGAGCGGCCAGTAACAGCCAGTGTGTGATATTTTTCACCTGTAAGCACAAGAGTCACGTGGTAGGACTTTCAAGTTACTAAAGGCAACAGCTTTGCTGAGTGTTTTTCTACTTCCTGCAATGGATCTCCAGCCCTCCAGACTAATATATCTGCTTCTTACAACTTGGCCACAAAGTCAATGCCACACATGTTAGGGTTTTGTTGCAGGACACCACATCTGGTACCAAATAGAATGGTCAAGTTTAGTTAGAAAAATAGAGAACCTCTCATGGCAGAGATAAGGCAATGTGTTCACCAGACCGTCTCTTCTCTCTGGACATAGGGGGAGACCACACTCGCCTTGCAATTTTAACTGGGGCTTCAGGACCAGTTCTTTGTAATGGCATGTCAGCAGGAGTCCTGGGCCACCTTTGGTCCAGGAAGTTAAGAATACGTGCGTGCTTTCTCTGTGTTCTCTCCTTCTCTTCCTCAGGGGTTTAGAGGGCATGTGTTCAGATAATGTAGCTACAAGGCAGAAGCCACTCAGTGTAAATCCTGAACAAGAAATAACCTTATTTTAAAAGATAATTCAGTGTTAGTTATTATTCTTTATTTGGGGGGGTTAGCAAAAAAATTTTTTTTTAATTTTATAGAATTTTTGAAGGTTATACTCCATTAAGAGTTATTAAAAAATATTGCTGTATTCCCTGTGTTGTACAATACATCCTTGTAGCCTACCCTGCACACAATAGTTTGTTCCTCCCACTCCCCTACCTCTGTAATGTAAGGCCGCTGCCACTGGCAACCACTAGTTTGTTCTCTGTATCTGTGAGTCTGCTTCTTTCTTGTTATATTCACTAACTTATTGTACCTTTTAGATTCCACACATGAGTGATAACATATGTGGAATCTAAAAAAAACGTATATTTGTCTTCCTCTGATATTTCACTTAGTATAATGCTCTCCAAGTCCAACTGTGTTGCTGCAAATAACAAAATCCCATTCTTTTTTATGGCTGCGTAGTATTCCATTTTGGGTTTCTAAGGTGGCTGTAGTGGTAAAGAATCTGTCTGCCAATGCAGGAGACATAAGAGACACAGGCTCACTCCCTGGGTTGGTAAGATCCTCTGGAGGAGAGCATGGCCACCCACTCCAGTATTCTTGCCTGGAGAATCCCATGTACTGAGGAGCCTGGTGGGCTATAGTCCATAGCATCTCAAAAAGACTGAAGCAACTCAGCACACATGCACAGCATTCCATTGATATATACACACACACTACATATTCTTTATCCATTAATCTGGTGATAGACATTTATTTTGCTTCCATATGTTGGCAGTTGTAAATAATGCCACTGTGAACACTGGAATGTATGCATTTTTAAAAATTACTGCTTTTGTTTTTTCCTTCAGATATATACCCAGGAGTATTTTGTTATACTATTCGGAGTTTGGAGGTTGTTACTGAAATATACCTATCCCATTCTACTAATATACTTGAAATATTCCCATCAGGAAGGAATTCAGTGTAAGCAATTAGAGGTTTACAGGATCTATGGGAGAGCTGGGGAATAAAGGTCCAGGGGGTTGATCAGTTCAGTTCAGTCGCTCAGTCGTGTCTGACTCTATGTGACCCCATGAATCGCAGCACACCAGGCCTCCTTGTCCATCACCAACTCCCGGAGTTCACTCAAACTCATGCCCATTGAGTCGGTGATGCCATCCAGCCATCTCATCCTCTGTTGTCCCCTTCTCCTCCTGCCCCCTATCCCTCCCAGCATCAGAGTCTTTTCCAGTGAGTCAACTCTTCGCATGAGGTGGCCAAAGTACTGGAGTTTCAGCTTTAGCATCAGTCCTTCCAATGAACCCAGGACTGATCTCCTTCAGAATGGACTGGTTGGATCTCCTTGCAGTCCAAGGGACTCTCAAGAGTCTTCTCCAACACCACAGTTCAAAAGCATCAATTCTTTGGTAGTCAGCTTTCTTCACAGTCCAACTCTCACATCCCTACCTGACCACTGGAAAAACCATAGCCTTGACTAGACAGAACTTTGTTGGCAAAGTAATGTCTCTGCTTTTGAATATGCTATCTAGGTTGGTCATAATTTTCCTTCCAAGGAGTAAGTGTCTTTTAATTTCATGGCTGCAGTCACCATCTGCAGTGATTTTGGAGCCCCCCAAAATAAAGTCTGACACTGTTTCTCCACTGTTTCCCCATCTATTTCCCATGAAGTGATGGGACCAGATGCCATGATCTTCGTTTTCTGAATGTTGAGCTTTAAGCCAACTTTTTCACTCTCCTCTTTCACTTTCATCAAGAGGCTTTTTAGCTCCTCTTCACTTTCTGCCATAAGGGTGGTGTCATCTGCATATCTGAGGTTATTGATACTTCTCCTGGCAATCTTGATTCCAGCTTGTGCTTCTTCCAGCCCAGGGTTTCTCATGATGTACTCTGCATATAAGTTAAATAAGCAGGGTGACAATATACAGCCTGACGTACTCCTTTTCCTTTTTGCAAACAGTCTGTTGTTTCATGCCCAGTTCTAGCTGTTGCTTCCTGACCTGCATATAGGTTTCTCAAGAGGCAGGTCAGGTGGCCTGGTATTCTCATCTCTTTCAGAATTTTCCACAGTTTATTGTGATCCACACAGTCACAGGCTTTGGCAAAGTCAATAAAGGAGAAATAGATGTTTTTCTGGAACTCTCTTGCTTTTACCATGATCCAGCGGATGTTGGCAATTTGATCTCTGGTTCCTCTGCCTTTTCTAAATCCAGCTTGAACATCTGGAAGCTCACGGTTCACATATTGCTGAAGCCTGGCTTGGAGAATTTTGAGCATTACTTTACTAGTCTGTGAGATGAGTGCAATTGTGCAGTAGTTTGAGCATTCTTTGGCATTGCCTTTCTTTGGGATTGTAATGAAAACTGACCTTTTCCAGTCCTGTGAGAAGGGAATGGCAAACCACTTCAGTATTCTTATCTTGAGAACCCCATGAACAGTATGAAAAGGCAAAATGATTGGATACTGAAAGAGGAACTCCCCATGTCGGTAAGTGCCCAATATGCTATTGGAGATCAGTGGAGAAAGAACTCCAGAAGGAGTGAAGGGATGGAGCCAAAGAAAAAACAATACCCAGTTGTGGATGTGACTGGTGATAGAAGCAAGGTCTGATGCTATAAAGAGCAATATTGCATAGGAACCTGGAATGTTAGTTCCATGAATCAAGGCAAATTGGAAGTGATCAAACAGGAGGGGGCAAGAGTGAACGTTGACATTCTAGGAATCAGCGAACTAAGATGGACTGGAATGGGTGAATTTAACTCAGATGACCATTATATCTACTACTGTGGGCAGGAATCCCTCAGAAGAGATGGAATAGCCATCATGGTCAACAAAATAGTGTGAAATGAGGTACTTGGATGCAATCTCAAAAACGACAGAATGATCTCTGTTCATTTCCAAGGCAAACCATTCAATATCACAGTAACCCAACCTATGCCCCAACCAGTAATGCTGAAGAAGCTGAAATTGTACAGTTCTATGAAGACCTACAAGAACTTTTAGAACTAACACCTGAAAAAGATGTCTTTTTCATTATAGGGGACTGGAATGCAAAAGTAGGAAGTCAAGAAACACCTGGGATAACAGGCAAATTTGGCCTTGGAGTATAGAATGAAGCAGGGCAAAGGCTAATAGAGTTTTGCCAAGAGAATGCACTGGTCATTGCAAACACCCTCTTCCAACAACATAAGAGAAGACTCTACACATGGACATCACCAGACGGTCAACACTGAAATCAGACTGATTATATTCTTTGCAGCCAAAGATGGAGAAGCTCTATACAGTCAGCAAAAACAAGACCAGGAGCTGACTGTGGCTCAGATCATGAACTCCTTATTGCCAAATTCAGACTTAAATTGAAGAAAGTAGGGAAAACCACTAGACCATTCAGGTATGACATAAATCAAATCCCTTATGATTATACAGTGGAAGTGAGAAATAGATTTAAGGGACTAGACCTGATAGATAGAGTGCCTGATGAACTATGGACGGAGGTTCATGACATTGTACAGGAGACAGGGATCAAGACCCTCCCCATGGGAAAAAAAATGCAAAAAAGCAAAATGGCTGTCCAGGAGGCCTTACAAATAGCTGTGAAAAGAAGAGAAGCGAAAAGCAAAAGAGAAAAGGAAAGATATAAGCATCTGAATGCAGAGTTCCAAAGAATAGCAAGGAGAGATAAGAAAGCCTTCCTCAGCGATCAATGCAAAGAAATAGAGGAAAACAACAGAATGGGAAAGACTAGAGATCTCTTCAAGAAAATTAGAGATACCAAGGGAATATTTCATGCAAAGATAGGCTCAATAAAGGACAGAAATGGTATGGACCTAACAGAAGCAGAAGATATTAAGAGGTGGCAAGAATACACAGAAGAACTGTACAAAAAAGAGCTTCACAACCAATATAATCACTATGGTGTGATCACTCACCTAGAGCCAGACATCCTGGAATGTGAAGTCAAGTGTGCCTTAGAAAGCATCACTATGAACAAAGCTATTGGAGTTGATGGAATCCCAGTTGAGCTATTTCAAATCCTGAAAGATGATGCTGTAAAAGTGCTACACTCAATATGCCAGCAAATTTGGTAAACTTAGCAGTGGCCACTGGATGGGAAAAGGTCAGTTGTTACTAACTTTCAAAAAAAACCTCAGGTGAAGTTGAGGAATCACCAGAAAGCCAGGCTTCTGCTGACCTCAGCTGCCTGCAGTACTGAAAGAGGTGGTTCTTGGGAGGATGCTCAGGAGCCCATACGTAGCTCCATGCCCAACGCCCACACACCTGCTTGTAGCTACTTACTGATAGAGGAAAATGGTCTTTACTTCTCCCTTCAGGTGATTGTATCTCTCAACGGCAGGTTCTACCAAGTACCCTACTGGCAAGGGAGGCTGAGAAATGTAGTTTCCAAGCAGTCAGCCCTGTGGTACAGAGGGACACTTAGAAGGACAAAGATGGTACTTACAGAGTCTCGACAAGAAATTTCTAGTATAAGTGCTCCTTGTTTCTCCCATAGGAAATTCAGGTGGTCATTCTTCTCTCTTGAAAGCTCCTTAAGGTTAGATCTTAATCAATGCTCTATCCCCAGTGCTAGACTGAACCAGACAATATATTGTTCTGAGTTGATCTGAATGGAATGACAACAGGATCAATAGCAAAGAAGAAAGTTGTCCCCTTTTTAAGTTGGATTTCAAGGTCTCCTGTTCCTAGAATCTGATGATTCTCCCTAATGACTGTCCTAGATTCTGCCCCAGCTTAAGTCATTTTCCTTCCTAACCTGCTCAGAGTGATCATGAGAGATGTTTGCTCAAGTGACTTGAAGCTTGAGTTCTAGGTCCTGTCTGCACAGTGAGGAGAAGGATTTGAAAATAGTCTGGTTTATTGGATCCATGGAGATTGTCAGTCACATATTTTTTTTGCTTTAAACTGCATTATCAAGTTGGTTGTGAAAAGTTAGTCAAGGTATTTCTATATTTTATTCATGTGGTTCTAAACAGAATCTTCATGTCCTACCAAAGCTGGGGTCTCTTTAGAAATGTGGAGTTTATGATTCACCTTGGGGCAGAATTTGGAGTAGTCAAAATGAAAAGGGAATGGGGTGGGTTTGGGTGTTCAGAAGGCCTGTTCAGCTGTAAGAAAAGGATATTCAGGAAAGGGGGGACCTGGTGTGATTTCCTCTGAAAAGGCACAGAGTTAAAATTCTATGAAAGATTAAAGACATCCTCTTGAAATTTATTTTTCTCAGTAAAAAATGGGTAAGACTATTGTGCCTATGGTAAAAATAATGGCAGGTGACTCAGACTTATTTACAACCATCAAAGAAATGAAAGATATGGATCATGTCACTAATTAATCTTTTTATCATTATCAAGTGGTGACTGTATCCAGCTAGAGAGTGCTGTGTGCATAATAGCACAATTATGGGGGATGTGATGATGTAATAGCTGCTAGTGCCCAGCATTTAGCCTCTCTTTTCCATTCCCACCCACCCTGATCTCTGGCTATATTTAGTTGTTTTACACAGTGTACCTGGACCAAAGTCTGTTTTACAAAATTAAGAGAGTAGAGAGAAGAGTCAGAGTCTTCATAGAAAAATCAGGCTTCACAATGTTTATTTCCCTTGATTACCCATGTTCCTTCTTGGTTAATGTATTTTCTCCTATGTTGCAGCTAGAATCATGACTGAAATACAATCATGAGTTTACTTTGTGTAAAGGGAAGTAGGGCATTGAGCAATCACCTAATGAATACAGTCAAGATGGTTAGTGAATCTGGAAAATTCCACTCTCAAAAAAATTACTTTCTCTACTCCATAGCAGATTTCCTCTTGGCCTTAATTATCCACAGAGTTGTCCAATTTTCTGATAGTCTTTACTGTTGTTGACATCACCTTAATAATTTATTTAATGGATTTCACTGGGTTCATTTGGGAGCCCTTTCTTCTTAGTGGCTTCTTTTATCAATTAATTTATGTATTCAATAAACACTGAACACTGTTCCAGTTATCTATTGCTGTGTAATAAGCTACCCTAAAACCTAGTGACTTAGTGCAATAATTTTTTTATTACCATGTATAGTTCTTAATGTTGATGGGCTCAGCTGTTGATGGGCAGTTCTTTCTTGAGTCCGTCATACAGTTGTGGTCAGATGGTAGCAGAGGCCAGAGCCACCTTCACTCTGCGCCTGTCACTGGACTCGTCAGGCCTCTCTCTCTCTTCCCAATTATGAATGGGGCTAAATGCTGGGCACTAGCAGCTGTTACATCGTCACATCCCCCATAACTGTGCTTCCCATATGAATGTCCAAACATGATTAGTTTGGGCATTCTCAGAGCTTGTTGATCTTTTGGTAATCAACCTGCTTCCCTTGTGACCAACTTTGTGCAACATGTGTATTCTGAAAAACTTCATGTGGAAGTTGCAAATCCTCCTTTGACCTAGCCCTAGAAGTCATCTTCTCTCTTCTGTTTGTCAAAGCGGTCACCAGACTTGACAGTCTACTTCTTGGACTCCAAGAGTTGGAGATGTAGATTCCACCTCACAGTGGTGGAATGACTTGAGCCTTCAAAGATGACCACCTAAGATGACAGTGGTCACCTCAATACCAAGTTACCTCTGGCACCTGCTATGTGACAAGCCTTATGGTAGGTGCTGGGGAAAAGTGTTGAATAAACCAGGCACTTGTGGAAATTAAAATCTAGCTTAATTAACTTTAGTCTGATGCGGTGGTGTTTACAATCAACTGCCCAACAGTGGATCTCAAAAATCAAGTATATTTGGTTATGAGACTGACAAAACAGCTCTTCTGATCATTTGTGGTCTGGTCATTTTGACTTTCTCAATAACCCAACTGAATGAAATTCGTGGTTATCTAATCTACAACCTGATAACAAACTCGATGAGCTGATTCATCTCTGTGTTTTTAAAAACATAATCTGAACAAGACTGGGATATTCATCTGTGACTTCACATTTGAGTTCCTGCTGGGCATAGAGGATGAAACCAACTTTTTAAAACTCCCAATAGGGAATGTGAGAGAAGCTGAGAAATCAGGTTTTGCTCCTGATGAGTTTCTATTCTTTTGAGTAGTTCTGATCTAGTGAAAGTGGGGTAACTGGTGACGATGACAAGCAAGAGGGGAACCCAGACAACACTTGCTAAACTAGACAGGCAGGATCTTTCAGTTTCCCTCCCGAGAATTATGTTTTGGGGAGAAGTAATGGGTTATTTGCCTGCATTTTCTTGTCTCTTGTATCATCAAAGGAAGGTGATCGAGGTTTGTTAAGTAAAAGGAGATTTCAGGACAGGAATGTTTGCAGAAGAATCAGTGCTGTTCAGCAATTCTCAGGTCTTATTGTTTTTGGCACAGTTTGTGTCCATTCAGTGTAATAGCTATGAGGGGCTGGGGGAGGGGGCTTGTGATGACACAAGAGATACCTTGACATTTCAGAGACAAAGGTCAAAGCCCAAAAAGGTCCAAGAGTATGAAGAAGTCCTGTGCACACTTGTCAAGTTCCCTGCCATGAAACCACTATCATACTGGGCCTTCTTAGGTTATGTCTATATACTGTGTTATCTTAGCATGAAGAGACATCCTAAGGGGATATTTTATGTAAAACAGCAACAATAATATATACTTGGCCTTAATTACAAGAAAGGTTCAAGCAAAACTAAATTTTGGCCTCATTGTCATACAATGAGTCTCATATATCAATCCATTCACTTTAACTTTGTAGCACATCCTTCATCAATAAGCAGACTTGTCTCTTACTAGTGAATCTTGTGTCCCCTAGGTATGACTTACTAAATTAAACTTCTTTCCATTCCTCATGCCAAGTTACTTACCTGTCTGAAATCCCTATTTCTACTTGACCTGGAAATTCATAATAAATGTTAACAATCACTTATTCTTCATGCAGCCAGCATCTACTTACTTGATGAGTTTTGTGTTAGGTTGTTTTTTTGTTCCTAATTTTAGATATCACTTTATAACTTTTCACGGGCACCTAATTTGCCCAGTTAGTTGGTAAACTGGCAGGAGATTCTCTATATACACAGCTGTGTGAGTGTGCACGTGCGCGTGTGTACTAAGTTGCTTCAGTCGAGCGCTGGAAAGCCCATACATAACTGCATATATCTACACTCAGTTGCTTCAGTCATGTCCAGCTCTTGTGATTCCATGGACTGTAGCCACCAGGTTCTTCTCTCCAGAAGAATGGAATTCTCCAGATAATACTGGAGTAGGGAGCCATTCCCCTCTCCAGAGGATCTTCCTGACGCAGGGATCAAACCCATGTCTCTTACATCTCCTGCATTGACAGGCGGGTTCTTTACCACTAGTGCCACCTGGGAAGTCCAACTCCATATGTATACATGTTCACACACACACAACTATACAAGCACGTATATATACACACATAATTATACATGTAGTATGTGTATGCATGCACACATACACAGAAGACTTCTTTCAACAGCTGATTGACATGTTCTATGTTCCACTTTCTTTTGGTTTTTGTAGGTTCAAAGCAAGTAAGTTATTTTATAATTACATGATGAATTGGATCATACATATTATAATGGATTATTCAGATTTTGAACGCACCTTAACTTCACAAAGATGAAAACAGTCTAGATTCTTGCTCATCTTTTCCTCTGAGAAAGTTCTTTTCATAGGTTCATAACAAACATAAGTACTTGAACTATATAAGTGCTTGTGATTGATTATTTAAATAAAAAATTTTTTTTCTTTCCCCTGGAAATGTAGAAGTCTTAATTCTCAACTTGAGGCTACCAAGCCTTTGAATTTCCATGTTGGCCTTGTGGGAGTTTATCAAGTTTTGTTTTTATAGGTTGTGAGGGAGTTACAAGCATGGCTTGGAGGACTTGATCTCTTCCTTTATGATATTTAAATATTCCTCCCACTCAGACTTCCTAAATGAACAAACAGTTTAAGTAGAAACTTGAGGTTGGCCTCAGGAAAAATCTCCTGACCATCATGTCACCTCTGTTCGTCCCTCTTCTAACTCACTCGCTGTCCCTAAAATCTTTTATAGGCGAAGTCTGGTGCTGCTGCTGCTTATTTGCTAGATAAGGGGCATCTCAACTTGACTGATTTCAGGGCCATTAGAAAACATTTCCTATTCTCCAAATATGATGAACAATTTCTACATTCCTGGTGTTACATTAACATGGGATAAAGCTTTCTTTTCATAATAAGGCACATATTTAGAATATAAATCCTGTTGGAAGCATTGATGTAATACTGGGTTCTTTCCACGTAAAATGATAATGACTAGCAGATAGTTTTTGAAAATAACTTTTGATTAGGGCAAGATATCGATTGAATTTAGGACATTGGTAGGCCACTGCATTCTTAAAACAGTGGGTTCAAAAGTAGAATATCCTTACCCTACGGAGAATCCAAAATGACCTATTGAAGTGCAGAAAGAAGATATTAAATCTTCTATTTATTTTAATTTACATTTCATCTTAAAGTTTGGTGTGTTTATTTTTTGAGGCACACAATATAGAAACACATATGTAATTTGTAAGTAAAAATACACATATTAGATATGCCTCAAAATTTTTTTCTGATAGAGGCACATGATCTAAAAGGTTAGAAACCAAACTGCTTATAAAGAATAAATGTGGATGAGGTCTTGACAATGCTATGTGGAGTAACAGGAAATAGTTACAGAACAAGTGTTTACAACCTCAGAATTCTGACTCCAGTTATTACTGATTTCAGTTCATTGATCAATAGGTAGTTTACTAACTTTCAACCTGACGCAGGACAGTCCCTTTTAAGATGTTGAGAAATTGCTCAATTTTAGGATGTTGACTGAAGAAAGTAGATTTTAATCATGCCTTTTTTTTTTCATTTTGTTTTCTCAAGGGTCCCATGGGAACAGAAAGTTTTGAGGGTGTTTACTGTTTGTGCAAGGTGACTGGTTGGGTAAAGAAGTTCAAAGTTTATTATCTGCAGAACAAATAAAGCCTGGGCAAAGGTAACTGCAGTGAATGTCTCCCACCTTGTCCCTTGAGCCTGTCTAAGGGGATGTTTGTGCCAAAGATTGCATAATTGAGAACCTAATCTATGCAAGTCAAATGGAGAGGAGGTGCATTTTAGACTCCTACTGGTTAAAAAAGTCACTGTCTTTTATTTTTCTTGGTTTGAGAGGCAGTTGATGGTGGTGCCTATACAAAAATCATTTTAGAAATCTGTTTTTGGATAAGCTATTTCTAACTATATGGGTTACTTGTCAGATAGCATCTGAGTGGCTGAATTAGAATGTTTCTGTCTTCCCCAAAGGTAGACAGAACATAGTGCTAGGTAAATACTAAAATAAGTTTACTAATTCAAGGTTCATCTGGACTTTTATTGTTGGTGTTGATTAATGACATCAAGGATAGCTAGACTGTTCTAGTGATTAGTCCATAGTAATTACTGACAAGTATTCAGAATGGTCAAACATATGATGTGAAGCTCAGCTATCTCTTTTAGAAGATAACAGCCTATGCATAAATGTTGATAGGAAAGAAGTAGAATGTGATTGAATGGTTGAGTTTAAGAACTGATTATTGGGGGAAAAATGCTTTAGGTCTCAAATATTCTTACTGACCAAATATTTAATTTTCATTCTCATTTTTTGGACTCTGTTGTTGTTTATATTGGAATTTGATGTTTGGAAAGCCAGTTATGGAGGCTTTTTATATCGTAAAGTCATGAAGTGTGATAATAAATGATCCAGAAGCCAATTGTGGATAGAGGTTTTATAGATTAAAGAGTTGACCTTTCATTTTAGAGTAGGTATTGCAGAATTTTATGAATTTTTCTCAAATATGTTTATCATCTGAAGACTTTTTATCTCAAATAAATATTTAAGAAAGGGTTTAAACATTAAGAACAGAGCGATCAGAGTGAGACTCTGTCTAGTTTTTGGATGGTTGAAAAAAATTTCCAGTAAAAAATTTCCAGTAAAATTAGTAATGTGTTGTGAGAAATCCACAAAGAATTGCCTCTTTGTGTGTGAGTATGTATGGATAGACACAGTGATAACTAAAACTAGCTACTTGCTGTAATTATTTAAAAAACAAACAAACAAACAAACAAACCGTCAGTTTCCCAATATGGAACAGACAAATTCCCATTACTAAAGCCTAAGCCTTTCTATGACCTTGGTTTGGAATTTCTCTTATGACCACCTATTCAAGTGGAAAATAACTAAATACAGTATAAATTTAGATATTTGGAAGTACCAAAGGCTCAAGAGACACTGAATCGAATTGTAAATGGATGTGTAGATTCTGGATTCTTTCCAAGTCCAGAGTAGACAGTTACATATCTGAGTCTATAAACTTGTAGTCTTTCCTGAAAATAATGACCTTTGGAGGCTTACCACGTTGAGTGTGTGACTTGTCCGCCCCACCTTTAGAAGGAGCTGCTGTCTGTGGAAGGTTGGTGACTGTGGGAACATGTGAACGCTGTGAGAGAAAGTGAACTGCGTGGTAAAGACGATGGAACAGTTTGTGATTCAAAAATAGCCTTGGAAACTTGCAGCACCTATTAGATCAGCCGACGAATAATCATAAAAACAATAGCTCTCTACCCGGGGACGTTAAGGCATTTGGTGAAGAAGATGACAGGATGGAAGAGACAAACGAGAGAGACAGAAGCAGCCAGAGGGAGGGCGCGCAGGAGGCGCATGGCTGGCGGGCTGCGAGCTTCAGAGGCCTGGTTTTCCAATCTGGCACCAGGCTTCATGAGTCTGTTTATTCAGCTACAGTATCAGACGTTCCCTTTTCCTGCCTGAAGAAGTCCCCTTTGAAGAACTGCTCTGCTGGGGAGTAGTTTCCCCTTGGACGGGCTAGTCCTGTTTGCAGACCTAAAGGAAAAGCGCTGGAAAGGCCACAAGAATGTTCTTTAAAGCGATATTCCAGCGCCACGTGAGGGGAGGATGAAATAGCCGTAAAAGATGTATTTCCTGGTTGAGGTATTTTTTTCCCCTCGCTAGTGACTTAGGCGCCGAACAAAGGCGTCACATGAATGCGCCGGGGTCAGAGGCTCTTGGGGGCCCTCCAGGTCTGTGTGGTCAGGTGATGGCTGGGGGTGGGAGAGGAGGGGCACGTCAAGCTTCTGTAGGTAGGCCTGGAGTGAGGAAAGCACACCAGTGAGAGCCGGAGAAAATTCAGTAGGACCAGCATTCCACTCCCGCATGTCTTTATCTGCAAAGGCATCAATGGTGGTGACTTATCAGAGCACCAGCCTATGCCTTCAAAGCAGAGAGGCAGACGGAACTCGAGTGACTTGTGGGACAAGGTTCATAATCAAATTGGACCATTCAGAAATTGACACGTTCAACTTTGGAGTTTTTGATATTAATTTCTTATATTTCAGTGGCCTTTTTTTTTACTTTTCAAAGAAGGTTTTCATCTAGCCCTCTTGTTAATCCAGTGAGATAACCAGGGTAGATGGCTGGTTCCTCACTTTTCCTCTTTGGAAAAGGATGGAGGCAAAGAGAGATGGTTCTCTAGCTCATCACTGGCAGGGGCAGAACGACAACCCAGGTCTCTTGACTCCTGGACCAGGTCTCTTTCCTCTGTATTCTTGGAACCTGTACAAAGTGATAGTGGGAGTTTCAGAAAAAAGGAAGGTGACATTCTCCATCTCCTCCCAGGCACATAGAAAAGTGACTGTGACTTTGAAGCCACCGCTTTGCTGTGTCCAAACGCTCTCTCTGGGACTGGCCTTAGGGAGGAGATTCAAAGTGAAACCTTCAGAGAGGAAGTCTCATATTCTAGTCACTGCGGCTGTCCATGCCTCTGGTGGGTTTGTTCAATCTTTACCTGCACCACATAAAACAGGAGTTCTCCAGAATGAAAAGGGTTCTTTGTTCCATCTCTGAGATGAACCCTTTCAGTAAGAGATGCCACTTCACAGTGAGGCCAGGCTCTCCAGGAGAGGGGATGGGACCCACACGCTCTCCTCGACTCCTGCCAGAGCCTCTGTGACTCTCGGAGTCTCTTAGGGCCTAGGAGTGAGGTTCATGCAGTGCCTGTTTGAGGATTAAGAGAGAACCAGAATTTTCTTCTGGGGAATATGGATTTGTTTGTCAGAGCTCCAGGGAGAAACCTTTCGAAGGGGTCTTATATACAGGCTGCCTTTTCTGCTTTGACATACACAGGCTTGTATTTTATCTATTTCTGGGTGTTTGTCTTCTTTCTACATGGAGAGCAGGAGTTGCTCGACATTGAGCCATATCTCGTAATTATTTGTATCCTCTAAGGCTTCCTAGTGCTTAAAATATCTGATGGATGAATGGGAATCCATTTTCAGCCAACCCCTTATCCCAGCCTATAGTTTGAATCAGAATCACCTGGGAAACAGGCCTATGTACTTTGAAATAAGTCCTGAGATGAATCTCATGTGAATCAAAGTTGGAGAATTACTCTTTATCCTTTTTCTCCTTGGCTTTGAGAGTTCTTGGCGACTTTGAACAATGCTATAAACGCAAACACAATCTCAGATTTGCGTCATGTTTTCTCATGTGCAAAGTTTATTTCTCAACGTTCCTCTCATTTAATCCTAATGTAATGGGGCTATGTTAATAGCGGTCCTATGATATGGGTTCTTTTTCCACTCCTTTTACGGAGAAGACACAGGAAGCGATAGTCTTGGGCTCACATAGCTGATCTGTGGCAGAGCCTGCATTCATTCCAAGTCCTGTGATTCCAGGTGCTCTGCCCTTCCCCACCATAACCCCTGCAACTTCATCCCTTGGCAGGCATTGCTGTTATTTGTGTGGAAGGTGTTATTCCTGATACGACTTGCAGTCCACATGGCTGGGGGCAGTTACTGTGATACAGGAAGCCAGAAGAAGCAACAATCTGTTCTCCTAAAGAAGTCTATAGTAGAATAAGAGGCTAAGGCTAATAATGATGTGTCCTTTCATGCAAATATCAGAGTTCAGTGTTTTGTGCTCGTTATTAAATTGGAAAAGCAGAACTGGGTACCAGGTGAGAAAAGAGAGTCCTTTCAGAGAAGGACAGACTGTGTGTTTGGTGACGGGTGAGTCATCTGATGGGTGAACTCTGTTCTCCTGATTTCATTTTACTGGAAATGCTGACGGAATGGGGAGCAGGCTGAATTGGCTGTGTGACCTGGAGTCCCAGGGATAACCGGGCCAGCTCTGTTGAGACTGGTTTTGTTAGATGTCTGGGAGGCTCGAAGCTAGGGAGGTCCAAACAAGATACCTGAGGAAGGAGTCTGGTCATAGGGAATTCTGTGTTGGATGGCAGTTTTCCTCTCACTTAATTTAAAAGGTCCTGTATGCTCCAAAGTCCACTTGACACTCAAGGGAACATGTAGCCCCACTTGCAGAGGCAATTTAGTGGTTGCTAGACTATTGTAAACAGAACTTTCTGGATGGCTGTTTACTCTTTGATTAGTTGCAATATACTGACAGCCATCAGAAATGGAGACTTGTCAACTGAAAGAAGAGGTGGGCCTGAAACTTCTGCTTGTCCTGATATTCTCTTCCACCCAGCTGGGAAAGGCACACTTCTTTCATCATGGAGTAACAGATGATTGATATGACTGTACCCTGATTAGAAAAGGTTTCATTTTACTTGTGCACGGTACATGGAATTAGTTAAGGGTTGCACAGGAAAAGAAGTGATGGACTATTGTTCACATTAAATTATAATGACAGCCTTCCTAACCACTGTGTATTTATTATGTAAGAAAAGAAAATGTCTGGTAAAATTCTGTATAGGTTAATAACACCTTCATAATATACTCCTTCTTTTCTATTGACTTGAATAGCCCTCCTACTGACTTTTAATGGATTATTAGAGTTAATTACATCAATTGCAATATAATTGATTCTTAAATACTATGTAGAAACCTCATACAATTATGGAAAAACAAAAGTTATCTAGACATCTCAGATCAAAAAAGATTTGGAATTCCTGCACATTTAATTTCTGATAATCACTAGTCAGTTTGGACATTAAGATTGCATGGTGTCCTGTTTTCTCTTTGCTAGGTTTTGACAGAATTGATAGTTTTACAACATTTAACTCAATACGCATGGAAATATAAGATTAAAGCTGTGAATGCAATTTTTTTTCTATAAAAAGATCACTTCATGGCTTAAAAGCTGAAATGTGTTACCTGCCTAACATTGACAGAAACAAACTCAAGGGAAAATCAAAAGTGAATTTGATGTTGAGTTTTAGAAATCTCTCTCCACAGGTGTAAAGATTCCTGTGGGTCTTAGGGTTTGTTACCTGAGGGCTTTAAAATGTGGCAAGGGGATGAACTGCCTAAAGGGACAAAAAATTTATCGCATTTTATTACCTAGACACGGGTTATGTGTTCTAATGTCAAAACCACTGGTTGAAAAGTGAAGCATCATTAATACCTGTTATTTGATGTCACATAGATCAAAAGAACGCCCTGTAATAGAGTTGTTTGAATGCAACCTTTTCATTTTTAACTGATTTGGGGAAACTAGTTTATGGGTATTGACACAGTTATAAATGTGCGTTTTCCCAGGGATTCTGCTTCACAGACACAGATTTCTAGACTGTGCTAACATGGTCAACAAATAAGTGTATAAAAGGGTGATACCCTGAGGTGGCTGACTGATCACTGGAATGGGTATCAGCAGACTTGATGCTTTCTCCTAGCCCTTAGCTCTATGACTTAACCTGACTAGGTCTTACCATTCTCTTCTGAACTGTCCGTACTCTCAATCTCCTACCTTTAAACTCTTTTTGTCTACAGTAACTCATTCGATTCTTAATATAAGCTGGCTTTTTATCAACATGCATATTGTATGTCAATATGTCTTAATTGCTGCTAAGTCACTTCAGTAGTGTCCGACTCTGTGCGACCTCATAGACAGCAGCCCACCAGGCTCCCCCGTCCCTGGGATTCTCCAGGCAAGAACACTGGAGTGGGTTGCCATTTCCTTCTCTAATGCATGAAAGTGAAAAGTGAAAGTGAAGTCACTCAGTCGTGTCTGACTCTTGGCGACCCCATGGACTGCAGCTTACGAGGCTCCTCCATCCATGGGATTTTCCAGGCAAGAGTACTGGAGTGGGGTGCCATTGCCTTCTCCATGCCTTAATTTGTGTATGTATATATGTCTTATTGTGTTAACTTGTTTACAAGTTTCCAAGGAGAGGAGCCATATCATATACTGTAGTTATAAGGCTACTGTGTAGCCTTATAACATAACTAGTTTCCTAGCGCAGAAGAGCTACTGTTTGACCAGCCAACCTACCCCCAAAGGAAGTGTTTACATTTATTCCCTTGATGTGCTATAATGAGAATCATGACAAAACATCCCATTTATTCATAATGGTTTAACCTTTAAAAAATTGTACTCTATGTTATTTTATGAAACTTGGAGTTTTAAATCAGATGCATTTAAGATGGAAAGTTTCACTCATTTCTTTTCATACTTTGAAGTGTAGTCCCATTTCCAATGGGATTGTTAATGGAGCTCAACAGCCTATTCTAAAGATCATCTGGAAGAGCCATGACAATAGCCATGAAAAACAAGGAATTAAAAGGAATGAGGACTTAGCTTAGTAGTTACCAAAGCAAACTATGTACTCATCTGAAGCAATACACAATGGTAGTGATACAATTAGCACACTTTTTTGTGATAGAGAAAATAACCAAAAAGATTAGATTCCAGAAACAGACCTAAGAATATAGGGGAACTTAACAGATATTATGGAAGCGTTGCCAATCAGTAGCTACAGAATAGACTGTTCAGGAAATGGTACTGAGGCAACTGGCTCTCCATCTGGACTCATAACATACACAAAAGTAAATTCCAGATGGAATGAAACTCTAAACAGAAAGATCAAATCTATACAAGTATTGGAAAGAATTATGAATGAACCTATTAAAAAAATATTCTTAGGTGAGAAGGTCTCTGTAAAAAAGATGAGAAATCCAGAGGCCATTAAGGAAAAGCTAACAGAGTTGATTTTATTTAAAAAAGAATCATAAAGTTAAAAGAGAAATGGCAGAATGGGACAAAATAATTGAATTATACGTTACCGAAAAAAAGAGTTACTATCCATCAAATTAATGAGAAAAATATAAATTACTTACTTTAAATGGGCTAAAGATATAAAATAAACAACCCGCAGCAGAAAATACAGATGGCTAAGAAATATTTGGAAAATATGCTCAACCTCATTAGTGGTTAAAAAAAAAAAAACCAACTGTGCAATAAGAGAACAGGAGTTGCCATTTTCTATGTATCAGACTGGCAAAAAGTAAGGGAGTTGATTGGATGTATCAGTTAAAATGAATGAACGTCTAGACTGTCAAGGATGGATGTCAGTAATATGCTGTTAGGTGAAAGAAGCAAGTTACAGAATATACATTGTATTATGTCCTTTTGGTAAGGCTTTTAAAAATATGTATATACATATATTTTAATAATTATTAAAAATTATTTATGCATCACCACTGTATGACATTATCTTGCATAGTAGTTATCTCTTGGAATAGCACTAAGCTGAGTATAAGTATACATCTCTGTTCTTTGTATTACTTTTCAGCTGGAAAACATCCCTTTTATTATGCTTTATTTAACACTCATCAAGCTGAATAACTGATCTTTAGGAGGCAGTTACAAGTCATTAGTTCATGGGGTGTAATTGAATTGAATATTATGTGAACATAGTGCAGTATGTTATGGAATCTCAGTCAACTCTGATTAAATTCTTCAAGTCAGTCTTGTTGAATTGGGTCAGTTAAATAGGGTTCTGGCTCCCTGTGGTCGTGGTCAAATCCTGTCAAGACCCCTTCTATCTTTAGGTTCCTGAGCTTTGTGCAAGGGTTGTGGCAGGTCTGCCTCCTCTGTCAGTTGTAATTATTCCATGTGACATCCACAGGGCACTTCTCACCTGCTTCATGAACACTCTGTGCATTGAATAAATCACCACAGCCCGGAACACAAGCCATCAGTGAGGTTAAACAAGTCAATGTAAATAAAGTCTTGTGATTAGTTTGAACTTGCTTCCAAACTGTTTTGTTAGCAAGGAGTTAACATGTTCGGACTTTTGGTCATATGGGTCTTTAAGGAAAGGTTTTTTTTTTCCCCATTCCAATGACTTCCTGTTCATGGGAAAATGAGAGGAAATGAACCTCTAACAGGAGGATGGACCCACCCTTTTCCAGTCGTGTGGCTAATTTGTCAGGTGTAATATTGGCACCTGGTGGCTTGTGTTGGCTTCCTGCCCACCCTCGCTGGGGAGGTATCCAAATACTTGCGCTAGGCGGTCGAAGACTTCAAAGCCATTTGTAAGGGAAAGGATATTGTCATTAAAGAACTTAGTGGTGAATACTCCCAATCATTTAATGATGTCAAGATGAAAGGAAAATTTTAAAAACACATCATCTAGTGGGTTTTTTTTTCCTGATGTGTCATATGACCTGCTAAAACAAAGCGATGCAGTTGATTTAGTAATAATATATTTTTCAAGACTATGTATATATTGACTGAAAGTCTGCTTTTCCCGTTTTTGAGAAATTAGCAAAGGTATTCATTACTTATAAGAAGATAATGCGTTATTTCGTTAAGGGTGCAATTCTTCTTGCTCAAAATCATCCTTAAGTAGATACTCTCTTTGTGCCTGCCAGTGGATTATTTCCCTTGAATCAGAAAGGGAAACTACAGTAATATCAAGTGGATCTGATAAGTGAAAAAGGACAAGGTGGGTCTTCAGAATTCATTGGGAGTCTTGGATAGGCACAGCTGGTTCAGTTCCATACCTCCCCATTTTTAGCTAGAAATAATTACTGCCTTTTGAACAATGGTATCATTAATTGTCCAGCAAGTCAAGGTGAATTTGTCCACAAATTGTGATTAACCAAACTATAATCAGTGGTCATTAAACCATAATAAATTCTGCATAACAATGGAACTTCTTTTAGTTTTTATATTTAATGTAAGCTATATTGGCTTTTGTATCTAAAACTCTCACGGCAGAATCAGTATTCATGAATATGGAAAATAAGAATAATCTCTCTAAAACATATATTCACCAACTCAATGGACATGAGTTTGAGCAAGCTCCAGGAGATGGTGAAGAACAGGGAAGTCTGGTGTGCTACAGTCCATGGGGTGGCAAAGAATTGGACATGATTGAGCGACTGAACAACAACAGAGCATATATTCATGGTGTCATTACTTGTATTAATAAACTTCAATCAGTTGTCATCAAATGATCAACAAATATTTATTGAATTTCTACTGGTCTAATACGGTATTAGAAATTTACATGTTAGTTACATAAGTTATTAATTGTAAGATACTCTTTGAATGTTTACTCAATTAAAAAGTATATAGTTGGACTTAGGGCTCCCCTGGTGACTCAGTGGTAAAGAATTTGCCTGCAGTGTAGGAGATGCAGGAGACAAGGGTTCTATCCCTGAGTTGGGAAGATCCCTGGAGGAGGGCACGGCAACCCGCTCCAGGAGAGTTGGTTCTTGCCAGGAGAATCCCATGTACAGAGGAGCCTGGTGGGCTATAGTTCATATGGTTATAAAGAGTTGAACATGACTGAAGTTACTGAGCACACACAAACACATCGTTGGATTGCTCTGGCAGAGACTGATGGCTTCCATAGGGCTACATAAAGATGTATTACATAGGGGTTCCTCAACTCTGTGAGTGGATGGCAAATGTTTTAGCTATCCAGAGATCTTATACTCTTGCAATTTAGTCTGGCAAATGTGAAACAAACACATGAACAATTAGAAATAATACGTTATGTGTTATAAACTATAAACAGGGTGGGAGTTTAGAAAAGGGAAGATCAATGTTGATTGAAATAACCTTTGAAGAAGAGGTTAATTTTCTGAGTCTTAAGAATAACTAGTATTTAGACAACCCAAAAGGAAAACAGTGGGCATTTTAAGTGAGTGGGAACCAGGAACGAGGGTAGAGTGGGAAGGTCCTTTGAGGAGGTCCAGATGATGGCAGCATCTGGCAGGTTCTGGTGTGGTGGGAAGTAGGGTAGACTGGCTCAGTGGTAATAATATGAATGGTCCCCCATCCAATTAAAATAAATAAATAAATTTAAAAATAATATGAATGGTTTTGTGAGCTCAGCAGAGAAATTGAAGCTTCAAAGTATGGGGTGGGGGAGGGCTAATGTCATTTAAATACTAATTTAGGAAGGCTTTTCTGACACTGATTTTAGAATGACTACAGCAGAGAGAGGCTGTCAGTAGGGAGAGATTTGTTAGGGGACTCTTTGGGGAGAAATGGTTAAAAGACCAGATGGTGATGGTTGAAATGGATAGAAAAAAAATGAACTCGAGACATTTTGAAGGAAGGAAGGAGGGATGAGTCTAGAAGGCATTGGTTATAATAATTGGGAGAAGAAAAATAAGTCAAAAATGACTCCAGAATTTCTATCCTAAAAGGCTGGGTGATTGATAACACCACTGTTCTCTTGTGAAGGAAAATGATGTGTTCTATTTTTAGACAGGTTATATTTGGGATCAGTTGGATGTCCCATTGGACTATCTTATAAGCAATTATAAACATGGGACAAGTGAGTAACCAAAAGGCCAGGAAAAAATAGATAGTTAACAGCTACATACCGCCTGTAAATCCAGATTCAACAGCCTGATGTTCAAGGTCGCTGTCACCCAGCCCCATCCTACCTATTCACATTCATCTTCAGCTACCCCACAGTCTGGGCCCCTCCTCTGGCCCAGTCAGTCAGCAAACTGTGCTTTTCTTTTCTTTTTTCTCCTTGATCTTTGTATCAATTCTTGCTATTCTCTATGCCTGGAACGCACTCCCTAAATCTCTAATTATTAGCATGTCTTTGTGTGATAGGGCCAGTGCAGGTCCTTTCCATTTGAAGATGTTTTTCAAAAACTCCAGTGCATCCTCTTCTCTTCTGAAGTACTGGAGCATTTACAGCTTGTGCTATTTGTAAAGCACTCAGTCATATACATGTCCATGTTCTTGTTTAATCAGGTCAAACATGAATACCTACCTGGTTTTGTCAGTGAAAATATACATGCCTTGAGGGTAAGGATCAATGTTCTTCTTGCATCAGTTAAGAATTATATTTCACTACTGAAAGCAGAAACTCCCAGAGTGGCTGCAAAACACTGAGAGTCAAAGTCACTCAGTCATGACCAACTCTTTGTGACCCCATGGCCTATACAGTCCATGGAATCCTCCAGGCCAGAATACTGGAGTGGGTAGCCTTTCCCTTCTCCAGGGAATCTTCGCAACCCAGGGATCGAACCCAGGTCTCCTGCATTGCAGGGGGATTCTCTACCAGCTGAGCAGAGTTTGATTTTTCTCATATATGAGAAGTATGGAGTCTAGTAATCCAAAGCTGGTTTGGCAAACCTTGATGAGAGCAAAGACCTAGCCTCCCTCGGTCTTTCCACTTCATCATCCTTAGCATGGGTTTGTCACTTCAGAATCACAAGTTGGCTGATCCTCAGCAAGAGTAGAGTCAGTGCTGCAAGCGGAGAGAAGTGGGAAGGCAAGGGGCAAGCATGCTTGCCTGCCTCATCAGCCCTACTTTTTGCCTGCTCCCCTGGAAGCTCCAAGCCCACAGTTCTTCTACTTTGTTGGTCAGTAGTTAGATATATAGCCATTCTTCTTTGCAAGCAATGCTGCAAATATTTTTTTTTTAGTTGGACATATTAGCATCCCCACCAAAATTTGGGTTATTTTTGTGAAGAGAAGAGGTGCTGACAACTCGTAGGCAATCAGTTTTTTGTGCTTTATGTCTATTTCTCTCTTTCTCTCTCATTGTGTACGTGTTTGTGTGTGTATGTGTGTGTGCGTTCTTGTTCAGATACAGACACCCACACACACATATGTGGAGAGAGACAGAGAGATGATTCTATATATCTAGATACTTATCTCTTTATATTTCAATAATCATAAAATATATATGAATATATATTATATGTATGTATGTAGAGACTTGTTATATTTAGTGCTATATATATTTGAACATACACACACACGAGTTAGTTAAAACTCAGAAAAATTTAATAAAGATAAGAATAAAATAATCTGATATAATAAATATGATGCTGATTATGATGCACAGTGTGATTAGGCACAAGTGGAGCTATTTGTATGGTATTATTTGCACAAAGTTAAACCAAGTCTTTTCAGTTGCTATAGTGGCTCTGATTAGTTTTCTAGTGGCCAGTAAACATCACTATTAACAAGAATCTCTGAAAATGGTCACGCGATCACATTTCTAAGTTAAAGGTACTGAGTTAGTGGTATGGGGATTTAATTTCTGCATACTTAAATATCCCCCTTTGTTCTCTTCCACTCCCATGATTTAATCAGTGGTAACTTAAACCTGTGTTTGTGATATATTTTTGAATGTTAGAATTATTATGCGCACAAATGAAAAGATGAAAATACACCAAAGTGAACTAAAAGGAGATTGGTTAATAATTACACACAAATCGCGGCCATTTTAACAATCCCAAGAGTCTGTAGAAGCATCGTCTCATATGGAGTGGTCTGCCCATCACTTTTGGTACCATGACACTCTTCACCACCCTGACCGTGCTTTCTTACGTTCTCCCAAGGTGCTGACTCCATTCATTTATCAACGGAGCTGTGACTAGGACTCAGGTCCCAGCTCCAAGCTCAGTGCTCTTCATACTGTTATTCACAACAACAGCAACAACAAAAACAGCAGTATATATTTATGCAGAACTGCCCGGAGTACCTCAGCAATCATGCACTATAGACAGGGTGAATACAACTATCCTTTTTAGATAAGGAAACACTGTTTAAAAATCATGGCAGGTAGTAGAAAAGCAGCAACTGGGACACTATCTCATACTCACTGGTCATTGGAGGAACTTCCCCCAAGAGAATATACGTACTCAGCTGGTAGCTCTTCACCAAGCCGGCAAATCAGAAAGACCCATCTGAACCCCTTGGACTAGTCAGTTGGGATGAGGTGACATCTGCTTGAAGGCCATTTCCTAGCTACTCTTCCTATTATTTAATCTTAACCAATGTTATTATGTCTTGGTAGTGAAACAACCAAATCAATAAGAAAAACGAAAAATTACCATACCCTTTTGCTACACACCATTGCCTTCAATATGATAGTTGAGCTTTTAATTTTCTAAGACAACATTATCACTTAGGGTTTAGGCATCTCTTAATCTGCTGGCTGATGAAGTGTGTGGCAGGCATTTTCACACCAGGACCATATGTGATATAATTACCTAAGCATCACAAAGGAGATAGGTATAGGACCCGTTGCATATCTATTAAGGGGATGACAGGGCTTAGGTAGCATAGATCAATGGAAATGCAAGAGTTAAAGACAATCAACATTCATTGGAACTCCCTTGTTTGTTTTCTTTTGAAACCTTAAAGTTATCCAAATGGAGTGTTAATTAAAAAAAAAAAAAAAAGATGTTTTCTTGGGAGAAGACAATATTTTGAAATGTTTTTAATTTATGAGAGCCTGTTTCCTTCAGTCTCCCATTGCTGCATGAGGTTGAACAAATGTTAGCTGCAACTAATTAATTAAGTTTGTAGAAAGTAGCAGCAGGGGATTGGAAACTTGAAGTGGAAGTGAGCATTTTGACTGTAAACATGTTGCCTGCCTGAGAGACTATATCTGGATTGAGTGGTTGCTGAGTTATCCAAAGAAATGCATTATCTCTGGGAAAATCAGGCTTGGCAGGGAGATAAAATAACAATGTCTCTTGCTGGCAAATCCGTTCATTTATTTCCCTGGTTCATCGCATGTGTTTTGCCTGGTTGCAGCCACACACTATTACTATGCCATCCTCCCCGTGTATGAAGGTGACACTGTAGACTTTCCCTCAGAAGAAAAGGAACTAATATTTGTTGAGTACTTTTTCTGTGCCAGGCTCTTTTTTTTTTTTTTTTAATGCACATTGTGTCATTTCTTTCTGTAAAATAGACATAATTCTCTCACTTTATAGATAAGGAAATTAAGACTCAGAATTTAGGAATTCACCCAGGATCATAGGCACAAGAGCTGGGATTTGAACCCAGACTGAAGCTTTTTTGCTACATCAGGAAGCTTTTTAGGGTATAGCGTGGAGAAGGGCTGCAAGGAGACTGGACAGCCCCTTGCCTGGTTTTCCTTATGGTTGAGGGAAGCATAACGCAGGGGAAAGACCTAGGACTCTGCAGTGGTGTTGTTCAGCCACTCAGGTGTGTCTGACTCTTTGCAACCCCATGGACCGCAGAGCACCAGGCTTCCTTGTCCTTCACCATCTCCCGGAGCTTGCTCAAGCTCATGTCCATTGAGACAGTGATGCCATTCAACCATCTCCTCCTCTGTTGTCCCCTTCTCCTCCTGCCTTCAATCTTTCCCAGCATCAGGGTCTTTTCTAATGGTTGGCTCTTTGTATTAGGTGGCCAAAGATACAGCTTCAGCCTCAGTCCTTCTAATGAATATTCAGGACTGATTTCCTTTAGGATGGACTGGTTGGATCTCCTTGCAGTCCAAGGGACTCTCAAGAGTCTTCTCCAACACCACAGTTCAAAAGCTCAGCTTTCTTTATGGTCCAACTCTCATATCCATACATGACTACTGAGAAAACCATAGGAATACTAAGATCACGGCATCCAGACCCATCACTTCATGGCAAATAAATGGGGAAACAGTGGAAACAGTGGCTGACTTTATTTTGGGGGGCTCCAGAATCACTGCAGATGGTGATTGCAGCCATGAAATTAAAAGACACTTACTCCTTGGAAGGAAAGTTATGACCAACCTAGATAGCATATTAAAAAGCAGAGACTTTGCTTTGCCAACAAAGGTCTGTCTAGTCAAGGCTATGGTTTTTCCAGTGGTCATGTATGGATGTGAGAGTTGGACTATAAAGAAAGCTGAGCACCGAAGAATTGATGCTTTTGAACTGTGGTGTTGGAGAAGACTCTTGCGAGTCCCTTGGATTGCAAGGAGATCCAACCAGTCTATCCTGAAGGAGATTAGTCCTGTTTGTTCATTGGAAGGCCCGATGTTGAAGCTGAAACTCCAGTACTTTGGCCACCTGATGCGAAGAGCTGACTTATTTGAAAAGACCCTGATGCTGGGGAAGATTGAAGGTGGGAGGAGAAGGAGACAGCAGGGGAGGAGATGGATCGATGGCATCACCGACTCAATGGACATGAGTTCGGGTAGATTCTCGAAGTTGGTGATGGACAGGGAGGCCTGGCGTGCTGCAGTTTATGGGGTTGCAAAGATTCAGACACGACTGAGCTACTAAACTGAACTGCACTGACTAGATGGACCTTTGTTGGCAAAGTAATGTCTCTGCTTTTTAATATGCTGTCTAGGTTGGTCATAACTTTTCTTCCAAGGAGCAAGCATCTCTTAATTTCATGGCTGCAGTCACCATCTGCAGTGATTTGGGGGCCCAAGAAAATAGTCTGTCACTGTTTCCATTGTTTCCTCATCTATTTGCCATGAAGTGATGGGACTGGATGCCATGATCTTAGTTTTCTGAGTGTTGAGTTTTAAGCCAACTTTTTCACTCTCCTCTTTCACTGTCATCAAGAGGCTCTTTAGTTCCTGTTTGCTTTCTGCCATAAGGGTGGTGTCATCTGTATATCTGCGGTTATTGATATTTCTCCTGGCAATATTGTTTCCAGCTTGTGCTTCATCCAGCCCAGCATTTCGCATGATGTACTCTGCATACCAGTTACACAAGCAGGGTGACAATGTACAGCCTTGTCATACTCCTTTTCCTATTTGGAACCAGGCTGTTGTTCCATGTCCAGTTCTAACTGTTGCTTCTCAACCTGCATACAGATTTCTCAGGAGGCAGGTCAGGTGCTCTGGTATTCCCATCTCTTTAAGAATTTTCCTCAGTTTGTTGTGACCCACACAGTCAAAAACTTTAGCATAGTCAGTGAAGCAGAAATAGGTGTTTTTCTGGAACTCTCTTGCTTTTTCTTTGATCCAGTGCATGTTAGCAATTTGATTTCTGTTTCTTCTGCCTTTTCTAAATCCAACTTGAACGTCTGGAAATTCTCAGTTCCTGTACTGTTGAAGCCTAGCTTGGAGAATTTTGAGCGTTACTTTGCTAGCATGCGAGATGAGTGAAGTTATGGGGTAGTTTGAACATTCTTTGGTGTTGCCTTTTTTTGGGGTTGTATTGAGGTCATTCTTGAGGTCATATTGGAGGAGTAAAACCATACCAAAACAAAAGACACCATCTTTTCTTCTGGCAGGAGTGGGTAAGTTTGTTACTGGTAACCAAAGAAATCTCCCTTGGAGTATTTCTACTTTACTAAACCTCTTCTTCCTTTACCTGATCATTTTAGATTTTTGGCTGGAGGTAGGGGTTTTACTTCTGCTTAATTTCTCTCTGTAGTCCTGGAACTTCTAGGTTTCTCACAATTGTATTTCTCTGGCTACTAAGTGAGTGAGTATCCCTGGGGAATTCTAATGAGAGAAGCATCTTGGTTACTGATCCTGAAAAGGAGTGTCCAGGCAATCATTTTTGCCTTTGGGGTCTGTGTATTATCATTGGAACAGGCAGTAAAAAAAGAACAGTATAATGGATTGTACTTGCTTTTCTTGATTTGCTTGAGTGATTTTTAAAAATAGATGCTGCACAAATATAACAAAATAGATTGTACCTAACTGGGGACAGTGGGAGCATACTGAAACCCCTAGAGATTAACAGATTTCAACCAGTGTCCTATCTTGTATGCAGATGAAAGGATAGAGGTATCTTGTATAATCTGAATATTTATCAGTGTCTACAGTTTTCTGGGTAGGCCTGTGGCAGGTCTTTTTGTTGTTGTACCCCCTTGCTTTTCCCTGTTCAGTGCTTGAGGTGATATTAGTCAAACCTGGTTCTCTATCGATATCCTCATGACATGTAGCCCGTGCAGTCTGGAATTGTGCTTGTCTGCTCAAACCAAGAACCAAATGTACACATTCATACCCCTTGCACATAATCTCCCTCATTATTCATTTCTCTCACAGCAGTCTGGACTGGGGAGAGTCTCCCACAGTTAGGACTGTGGCCCTTTGATTTGGGGCCCAGATCTCCTTCCTAGTTCTTGCCCTTTTCTCTCCCAGGAGATGGATCCGTATCACTCCAGATCTTCAGATCTCTCTCTTGCCCACCTCATGTCACCTTTTCAGCTGCATGTGTCAAATCTCCCTCTGCCTCTCTTGTGTAAGGGAGGTTGTGAATATACAGAGAACCAGCCTGAATGAAGCGGGATAACGTCCCCATCTCAAGATCCTGAATTACATCTGCAACATCGCTTTTTGCCATATAAGATAATATCTACAGGTTTCAGGGATTAGAACCCAATATCTTTGGGAGACATTATTCAGCCTACTACTCTGGATTGCACTAGAAGCCCCGGAAGAACTTCTAAGCATGCATCGCCCACATTCCACCTTGCTGCTCAGTCGCTTCAGTCGTGTCCAACTCTGTGCGACCCCATAGATGGCAGCCCACCAGGCTCCCCCATCCCTGGGATTCTCCAGGCAAGAACACTGGAGTGGGTTGCCATTTCCTTCTCCAGTGCATGAAAGTGAAAAGTGAAAGTGAAGTCGTTCAGTCGTGTCTGACCCTCAGTGACCCCATGGACTGCAGCCTTCCAGGCTCCTCCGTCCATGGGAGTTTCCAGGCAAGAGTACTGGAGTGGGATGCCATTGCCTTCTCCGACCTTAGATCACTTCAATCAGAAACTCTGTCTAAGGCTTGGGCTTGGCTCGGGCTTATTCTTTCAAAGCTTCTTAGATGAGTCTGAAACAACTTCTAGACTACTAGGCTGAGAGCTACTGCACTAGAGAATGATGATGGAGGAGTCGTAGTGACAGGCAGGGTGTCCTCACTGGAGACTTCTGCTGCTAATAACCATGTTGGCTATCAGCACTGTCTGAATGAAGCCCTCACTTAATACACCTCTTTGAAAGGTTTTCTGATTTTCCTTCATTGGGGTCTTGGCCCTGCCTCCTCCAGTTCTTGCTGTTGCTTCTCCATAAAGCCAACACTGACTGTGATGCCCAAGTCCATCCGAGTTGTAAAGAATGCACAGAGTTAACTAGTCAATAGGGGTCAAACTTACCTGATCTGACCTCACACAAATATAGAGTTGAGTGTTCCAGAGTTGAAAGTCCATGTCTGAAGAACATGCCCTAAGGTACCTTTGTAAATTAAAAAAAAAAAAAAAATTAACTTTGGTCTGAACTACAAACCAACCTTAAAGGCAGATCCAGAATTGGAAAGTATGTCAGAGTCCTCCAGAACTCACCATTTGTTTTGGCCATAAAAAGGGAGTAGTTGTTTTTCTTCTTCTTTGTTCTTACTGTATCCACTTATCTATGAAAATATTGATTTTTTTTTTCAGTGAATGTATTTGAAGAAAATAGTAATTTGGTCTATCAAGATCCTTGTGTTATCATGTGCTAAGAATTTGATAATTTGGGAAAAAGAACCGATTTTGGGAGTTCCTCAGTAGCTATTTGCTAGTGGATCAGTGTTTTCAGTGCCAGTTTGAGAGACATTCCCAACCCTCACTCACCACTGGGCCATTAATTTGAGGGAAGCCATCTTTGCTCCTACAAATCACTAAATTATCTCTGGAAGGGTAAAAATGCATTAATATCATTTTGGAGGCTTCAGCCTTTTCATAGTTGGAACTGCTATATAAATAGGCTCCATCCACGAGGGAATGCTAGTAATACCTGGAAAAGTGTGGATTGCATCTTTAAGCACTGGGAATATTTAACTGGGAATCCTTTGTAGATCGGTCCATTGTTTACATAGCATCGTTCTTCTGACACAGTATACCCCTACCACAGTGCCACGTCCTGTGTTTTGCTATTTGTTGCTGATTGTCACCTCAATTGGGGCTAGACATCACTGAAAAGAGTCTATGAAAACAGGATGTTTCATTTGGGAAGTCCTTCTATAATCTTTCTCCTTGTAGCTACCCTCTTTTTGATTCCATTATTACATGCAGCTTATTATCTCATATTACTTGGTAAAAATAGTAAATGTGTCTGCTTATTAGTGGGCTTTCTTTTGTGTATCCTTTCAATTTAGGGAAGCTGGGTGGTGGGGTTCTTTTCTGAGTCTTTAGTACAGAGCATGTTGAATGCTCAAGGTTTGAATTTATGATGGCCTTCCTTTCTGAACCCCCCTTTTAAGGCTCTCTATCTAATATTATTTAACATATCCTTTCTTTTCCAAAGTGGCGGCTTCATGTCCTATGAATATCTTGCCTTTTCTCTTGATTATCCCTTTAAAATGGAAACAGGGTTGTTGTTCATTTGCTAAGTTGTATCTGACTCTTTGTGACCCCATGAATTACAACACAGCTAACTCCTGACTCCCCTGACCTTCACTATCTCCTGGAGTTTGCTCAAACTCAAGTCCATTGAGTCAGTGATGTTATCTAACCATCTCATCTTCTGGAGCGCCCTTCTTCTCTTGCCCTCAATCTTTCCCAGCATCAGGATCTTTTCCAGTGAGTCAGCTCTTCACATCAGGTGGCCAAAGTATTGGAGCTTCTGCATTAGTCCTTCCAATGAATATTCAAGGTTGATTTCCTTTAGGATTGACTGGTTGGATCTCCTTGCAGTCCAAGGGACCCTCAAGAGTCTTCTCCAGCACCACAGTCTTCAGCACTCAAAAAGTTCTTTTCTGCTTAGCAGCTCTGGCAGGTGGTCCCAGTAATACCTTTCTTATCTAGGCAGTGGTTCAATTACTTTCATCTCTAACAAAATGTTGAACTTCAGAGTATTCGCCCAAAGATAGAGGGTGCAAAGAGTGGAGTTGCTAGCCTCACCATTCTCATGTGGAGTATGATACCTGAAAACAGCCTCACTCTCAAGCATAAATTCCCCTCTTTGTCCAAAGAGTAGCAGTGGCCGAGGCGTTGGCATGCAGATACTTGCAAAGTGAAAATGGATACACTTCCACACTCCTCATTCCTGGCCTGGAGGACAGCCTGCCAACCATGCATGCATGTCGGTTTGGCACCGAGACAAATGTTCCCTGGAGCATAGACTGAAACCACCAAACTGATATCACATGGGACACCAGCCAAATTCTGACCTTGCTCTCTGTAGGTGAGTGGCTGTGGAATTAACGCGCTATGGTTTCCTGCTCCAGCTTGGTTGGTGGTCTGGATTTTTTTTTTTTAATGCCCTATTTGAATATTGTCGCTGTCCTCACTCCACTAGTATCTACCAGCCACAGAACCAATCTCCTGGTCTTCCCTTGTGAGCAGTGGGCAGCTATTTGGCTCTAAGAAATAGACAAACCACATGATTTCTTCTTATCCCTTGAGAGGGAAGGGCCACTAAGGAAACAGTTCCAAAACTGTGCCCAGGGTGTCAGGCCCTGTGGCTGGCATTGTGGGCATCTGTGATCACTATCTGTTCCTTTGGCATCCTTCTCTTCTACATTTTTCTCCCACTGCTCCAACTCTGCCCCTCCTCCCTCCTTTTCATTTTTTTTTTTGTTTCCAACCCTTATTTATTCAGAGCTTCCAATATTCTAAGTTTTTCATGAATTCAGGGCTTTAATTTAGCATGTGGGGTGCTGGCGCTTCCAGCAAGCTGCTTTGGTCATTATTTCCAACTTGAGGGAATAAAGAGACAGCAGGGTGCAAGGGAGAGCGAGGGGGCTGGAAGCCAGAGGCGGCATCCTAGAACCGGGTCTGCCTCTCACTGGCTGTGGGACCCTGTCTGGACACGCCCTGGTTGCTGGCCTCAGTTTTCTCCCCCAACAGGCGGGGGAGTCAGGATAAGATGATTTCTAAGGCTTGTCTCATGCTGTCACCCTATGGGGCTCACCGGCCACGTGAAATCCATACTTGGTTCAGCCAGTCTCCTTTTCCTTTTTGTTTTGAAAAACTTTCTTGTTCAATGGATGAATGAGGAGATGTGAGCAGAGTCCCTAAACTAGGTTTCTCCAATGCAGAATATGGAAGGGAAAGCTTTTCTTTAAATCAGTTTTCAGGGGCTAGAGACAATGAAGAAAAAAAAAATTGCACTTCCTGTCTTGAAACGAGAACCAATGTTTTCCACCAGGATCAGAAAGTGATTCAAGTGGTATTTGTTGTTTTTTAGAGATCCGATTTCTGTACTGTAACAGAAGCATGTATACTTGTGAGAGGAAAATTGTACTTTTGGAAGGAAAAGGTTAAAGTTGGCTACTGATATTCATCAGGAGATGGATATTTAATCTTTAATCTCTTGTCCTAGGCCTCTACTTTGGATCAACTCATTATCCCGAATAAACGATGTGTCATTCCCATTATTTATGTTTCACTGCAGCCAAAGTATCTGGACCTCGTTTTAGTAAGCGCCATTCATTTCGACCCATTCAGTATTAATCTCCCTGCTAACATCTTTCCTGTTCTATGTGCTGTCCCCTATTTGCTTTTATGTTTTCTGCAGAGTGTTTATAAAAGGATAATCTTTTACAAAGCAGACAGAATTTTTGTGTATAAACTGCTCTGTTTGAATGCCTCATTGATATACCATCTAAAAACTGAAGTGTTCAGCAAGATTAGCAAAGCCCTGAGCTATGGAGCTGGGGGAAAACATGAGAACCAGCCCCTTCTCTACAGGAGGCAAAGGTGACGAAAGATGCCTGTCTTTCTCAGTGGGAGTGAGGCAGAGCTGTTCCCCACGCAGGCCCCCATAGGCCTGGCTGCCTCCAAACTAAAGGGGCACAAAGCAAGCAGCTCAGAAGTCACTGGGAAAAGTGCGGTGGTCCTGTGATTTCCTTTTCTTGGAGATTTCTGGGAAAATGCCATGGCTATACAGATGCTGAATTTACACGTAGTCCTCCCTTTGGCTAAAGCCTTTTCAACTTTCCTGAATTACCTGCATGCTATGGGTCAGCTGTTCTGTGAGCTTCAGTCGCTTGTGCTACTCTGGTCCACCCTGTGGAAAGCCAGTAGCAGGAACGAAACAAGACTCCAAGGAGGACGACGGTCTCTTCTGCCTCGTCCATCTTCTTTCTCCAGGCATTGGGATCTCATCCAAGCAGCCCTCTTTCACAGAGAGGAGGGAGGGAATCACTTCATTTCACAATGGACAAAGAAGGTTCCTTTGTGGAATTTTGCATGGCATGGGGTCTCAAATACCCCACTGATGAAAAGACTTAACAGATGGACTCTGAGAATAGGAATACGTTCAAGAAAAAAAAAACAAAACCCACAACATTTAAAAAAATCAGTGGAAGGGGGTTGTGAGTCTGGCCACTGTAGATGCTGAGTACAGGAAGCGCACTGAGCAAATGCTTTGGACCTTAGACAGGGTGAGTTCAGCTGGTAGAGACGAATGGAAGCATCTGAACACAGACTGTGCTTGGGCTTTTAGTTGGCAATGTTGTGGGGGAAAAAAAAGTCCGAAGATGCACAGTGCCAAAAATTATACGTGCCTTCAAAAGAGTATTTTTTTCCAACAAATTGATCACTTTGATTACTCAATCACAAGGCTTGTTATTTTCTCAGAGGTGCCCTGTGCATGCATGGGCATTTTTGCCTACATTTCCTCATTGGTTAGGGAAAAGTTCAAAACAGGCATGTGGCTGTGCCACTCTCACAGCATAAATGCTTAAACACGAAGGGCCTGCCAAATCTTTCCTGAAGATCTAAGCTATAAAAACACTCAGAATGTATCCATCAAGACTGTCGACAGTCAACACTGCGAAGGGTTTTGTTTTCTCTCAGAGCTACCGTTGCTGGCCGTTTATCACGAGGATAGGGGCCCTTGTCTTAATCTGCAATCCACATCAAGTGAAGGCTCACAGACATTTGAGAAGAACCTTGAACCTAGTTCTTTGGGGGGCACTCTCTGTGGCCTTTAGGGAAAATAACAACAAAATGATAGCTCTTCCTCACCACTTTGCAAGAAAGCTCTGTACATGGGGGCCA
This sequence comes from Budorcas taxicolor, assembly GCF_023091745.1. Taxonomy (NCBI): domain Eukaryota; kingdom Metazoa; phylum Chordata; class Mammalia; order Artiodactyla; family Bovidae; genus Budorcas; species Budorcas taxicolor. Next base: position 70,576,600 of record NC_068925.1, read on the forward strand.
CCGGAGGGTCTGGGAGGGACTGCGGAGTACTTATACGGAGCCTGTGTGAACTAAAAGAATATAGTGAGTAGGTCTTCATGACAGGGAGTCAACCTCTTCACCACAGGGAAATTATGGTGTTGGCTCCTGGGACTTTGAGGAGCCATGTTAAGAATATACAAAAGGGACTTCACTGGTGGTCCAGTGGCTTTGATGCTGTGCTCCCAGGGGCCTGAGTTCAATCCCTGGTCAGGGAAATTGATCTCATGTGCTGCAACTGAAGATCCCACACGTGGCAACTAAGACAAAGCAAAGCCAGAAAAAAAGAATCTATGAAAGAAACTCCTCAAATAAAGGGGCTGCTTCAGTTATTTCAGAGATACTGATCTCAGCGGTGCCTCCTTTTGGACTTTATTTCTTCTATTTTCCATTCCTTTTTCACCTACACTTCTGTTTCCTTAATTTTCTTTATGTCCCCCTCCCTCTTTCTCCCCCCCCCCCCATCATTTTCTGTCTTCCTCTTGGAGCTCTCCAAGACTATAACATAGTAAACACCATCTTTGCTTCAAAGGGTTACAATATCAATAGGTAAATACGGCTAACACAAAAGTGTCTAATGTAAGGGTTTTCCATTTCAGCACCTATCGCTTATTAGCAACTGCCTGGAGACATGTGTTGAGAGGACTCTGAGTTTAGAACTGGGCTCAGAGGGAATGAATGCCCTGATCAACTCGATGTGACAGCAAAGGACAGAGGGGAAGTGGGGAGGAGGAGCCCTCGTGGCAGAAACTTGCCATCCTTGGTCTCAATCAGGACTTATCAGCTGCGGCACTGCTGACATTTGGGCTGGACGACTCTTTGTTGTGGGGTCTCTCCTGTGGGCTATAGGATGTTTAGCAGCAACCCTGGCTCTACCCACTCGATGCCAGCAGCACCCCCACAGTTGTGACAACTAAAACTGTCTTTAGTCATTGCCAAATGTTCTCTGGAGGGTAAAATTGCCCCTGTTTTAAAAACTACTTGTCTAAATAACTGCCACAAGACTAAGCACAGGGAAGTAAATGAAAAAATGAAAGAGGCTGGAAGGACGCAGAGCTGTGGAGAGGGGGCGAGGCTGTGCAAGAGGCAGCAGGACGTGTGACGGCAGAGAAGTCGCCAGCCACTCCCATCACCTTGTGCTACGTCTCACTGGCTCAGATGGTAAAGAATCTGCCTGCAGGGCAGGAGACCCAGGTTCCATCCCTGGGTCGGGAAGATCCCCTGGAGAAGGGAATGGCAACCCACTCCAGTATTCTTGCCTGGAGGGTTCCATGGACCAAGGAGCCTGGTGGGCTACAGTCCATGGAGTTGCAAAGAGCCGGACATGACTGAGTGACTGAGCACCTGGATCCATATATATACAATGTCCGTGCACTGGAATTGGCTCCCAAGGCCTCCGATCTGCAGCTGGCAGGCTGGAGACTCAGGAAGAACTAATCTTTTAGTTCAAGTCCAAAGGCAGGGAAAATCTAATGTCCCAGCTCAGAGTTAGTCAAGCAGGAGTTCCCTGCTACTCAAGAGAGGGCCAGCCTTTTTGTTCTCTTCAGGTCTTCAACTGATTGGATGAGGCCCACCCACATTAGGAAGGGCAATCTGCTCTAGTCAGCCTACCTACTTAATCGCATCAAAAACAGCCTCGCAGAAGCACCTAGAATAATGTTTAGCCAAGTATCTGGGTGCCTTGTGGCCCCATGAGATTAACACATAAAATTAACCATCACAGGTTTCAGTCTCCCCATTTGTAGAACAAAGGTAATTAGAGTACTTTTATGGTGACTGAGATAAACCCTCTCTGATCTTGTGAGTGGATGAAAAGTTCAGGAAAATAGAGTGCCCTCATTTGTGTCTCCGAAAAATGCTATCATTGTTGATATTTTTATTGAAAACACTTATAGACAGAGACTAAGTTCCAGACAGAGGGAGGTGAGGGTGCCGGGGAGGGCAGAGAGAGGGACAGCTGACTTCACGGGGTGTGTGACCTGCATAGTCACACTGGACCCCACACTTAGAAAGGCCCCAAGCTTGTTTAATGCATCCTTGTTGCTTTGTCAGAATGCTTAATAACTGTAGAACAAGGGCCCTGAATTTTCATTTTGCACTGGACCCTGCAAATGATGTAGCTGGTCATGGAGTGGGAAATAGAGCATTTTAAAACATGCCCAGAGATGTGTTAGCACGCTCTCTGGGCTCTGCCATATCCCAGGTTCCCCTCCCTCTGCTGCGGAATTCTGCAGGCATGAAAACTGCCACAAGACATTCATTTTTAATGACTTGTTATGGGCTTCTTAGCAATATATCTTTGGGTATTAAGGTGTGGAGTCAGAGATTTAAAATGATTGATGTCTTTGCTCTACACGCGGGGTCTCCCACACTTACCGAGTGCCAGATATCCACTTGGGAAATTTATGAGAGCTCTCAGCAGCCTAAGCGGCCATCAAATATTAATCAAAGATATGTAATAACTAATATATACTTAAAGAATTGAGGAAAATTAATATTCAAGGGAAGCATTCAGGGGCCCATAAAAATAACAAATGCTTAAGAGACTCAGTCAAGGTTGGCAGGTTCAGAGCTCGGTCTGCTCTTACACTTGCTTGGAGACTCTAGCTTTGCTGTCTGGTCCTCAGATGCTTAGATGGCAAGAAGGGGAGGGGGGCATTAGTGTTTATCCCAATGGATCTGGACTCTTGCTAAAAGGAGTACACTCCTACTTCAGGACATTGCATTTCTACCCTACTTCCCACCCCCTTTCCTCTGTACCTCTTTCTCATAGCATCCAGCACACCCAACCTGCAGCTAATTCTCCATGAGGTTGTCTTTTGGCAGCCCCTTGAGGGCATATTGTGTCTTATCTCTCTTTATATTTTCAACACCTAAGACAGTGGCTTGCTAAAAATATTAGGTTGAACATCATGATATTTCAAGTCTTGTAGGTCAAAAATGGGCAAATAGCAATTTTACATGGCTCAACTTTAAAAAAATGTTAAAACTAATAAACAACAAGGTCTTACTGTATTGTGTGATAAACCATATGGAAAAGAATAAGAAAAAGAATATGCATATATATATATATATATATATATATATATATATATGCTGCTACTGTTGCTAAGTCACTTCAGTTGTGTCCAACTCTGTGCGACCCCATAGACAGTAGCCCACCAGGCTCCCCCATCCCTGGGATTCTCCAGGCAAAAACACTGGAGTGGGTTGCCATTTCCTTCTCCAATGCATGAAAGTGAAAAGTGCAAGTGAAGTCGCTCAGTCGTGTCCGACTCTTAGCGACCTCATGGGCTACAGCCTACCAGGCTCCTCCATCATGGGATTTTCCAGGCAAGAGTATATATATAAACTGAATCACTTTGCTGTATAGCAGAAATTAATGCAACATTGTAAACTGATTATTCTTCAATAAAAAAATTTAAAATAGTACTACTGGACCTAGCCTTTTTAGTAAAACGTTAACATTGGAACTGAATTGCCTCTGCAGAGCAGGCCAGACAAATTCTGATAATTCTTGCTCTCAATCACTGAAACTTCTGATGATCCCATAGGCAGCAGACAGGTGTCTGGTCATTTACTGAGGCAGTCTCATTTTGCAATCCATTAGCCAAAACAGAAGGGTATAGACCTGTCCAGTAACGTCAGCTCAGTTGTCTCCAGTTACTGCTTTGGCTGAGAACTTCTATATTCTTTCCTTCCCCCTCTTGTTTTTGGCCTTCCGTTCAGTCTCACCACCACCCTATGCCAGTTCTGCTTCCTTTGGCAGCACTGGATATGCAAAGGAGTTACATGATTAACTTTTATCCGCAAAATAAAAGTGAGCAGCAGAACTCAAATGAGCGGGGCTGCTGTGAGTGTCTCTCCCAATATTTCCCCTGGAAGGATGGGGATGCTCAGCTTCGCAAGAGACCAGGGATGCTCTTTAGTCCCCAGAGAGGGGCAGACATCAGCAGAAAGAGTCTGCTTGGAAGAGAATAGTTTGTTCGCGTGTTGGACCACCGCGGCAGTTGCTGGTCTGTTCTGTTATTGTGGAAAATCAGGAGCGGGGCCTGTCACTTGTCATCTGTTCTTTGAGTGTAACCAACTTTTCTTCCATGGGCCATTTGGTGTGGCTATGAATGATGGCTCTGGCTAAATGACACCATCCTGATGGTGGAGTAAACAGAAGTGATGCTGGAACAGGCACCTTGGATCCAGCCTGTGTTTTCAGAGCTGCAGGAAGGGTCCGGGATGGAGTGGAATGCACATAGATCGGGGCTGAGGTCTCGCCTGGGCCTCTGTTAATCTCTCTGAGCTACTGGGGCACCCGCCAGCCTGTTGGCTGGAGGGCAATCCTATACACACTCACTTGCACTAGATTCCATATAGGGGTTTAGAGCATGTGTGAAATTTCAGTATCTTTTACTTACATGCCCTCATTTTCTAACCAGAGGCTCAGAGAGACCAAGTGGCTGGTCCTGGGTCATAGGTTTGGCACTGGCAGAGCTGAAAGGAGAACCAGGTTTCCTGCCCTGCGGCTATGTGTCCCTTCTCCTCTGTGGTGTGTCTATCCCCATCCTCTATTTCCTCTATTCTTAGGTACCATTGTTTGAATAACAACTGTTTGTTTTCTGAGGATTTAAAAAGCCCTCTTCTCCCCTACTGGGGCTTCCCAGGTGGCTCAGTGGTAAAGAAATCACCTGCCAGTGCAGGAGATGTGGGCTTGATCTCTGGGTCGGGAAGATCCTCTGGAAGAGGAAATGACAGTTCTGGCCTGGGGAATTCCACGGACAGAGGAGCCTGGCAGACAACAGTCAATAGGGTAGCAAAGAGTCAGACACCACTGAGTGACTGAGCATGCACTGCTGCTATGTTACATGTTCAAATCCATTTTAAAACTTAATTTAAAACTGTTAAAATGAGAAAAAAATGCATCGAGAGGTAGTGTGGAGTAGTGGATGGAAAAGCAAGCTCTTGATTGCTGAAAGACTGGGCTCCATTTCTGGTCTATCACTTTCCCCCATCTTGGGCAAGTTACTCCCCATCGCTCTGTTCCATTATCTTGGGGCTAAAAATAGTGCCTACTCCAAGGGCTGACATAATGAGTAATCGAGATCGTATATGTAAAATATTTGGCACACAGTCGGTGCACCCTAGTCTGGACTATCATTATTCATGTATGTGTTTGTGTATATACACTGTACCCGTGGATGAGGGAGGCAGAGAGGAGTAATTCACAGGTGGTGGCAATGCAATGCTGGGGGATGAATAGCTCGTTCATCATTCCAATTCTTTTTTCTTTTTCTTTTAATTGGAGGCTAATTACTTTACAACATTGTAGTGGTTTTTTGCCATACATTAACATGAATCAGCCATGGGTGTACATGTGTTTCCCATCCTGAACCCCCCTCCCACATCCCTCCCCATCCCACCTCCCTCATCATTTCAGTTTGCCTGTGAAAATATTTTCTGAGGCATGGCACACTGCCTCAGCCCTTGGTTTCCAGGAGCATTTATTGATCAGGCCCTGGGTTAGTATTGGGGCTTCCCTGGTAGCTGAGATGCTAAAGAATCTGCCTGCAATACAGGAGACCTGGGTCAGAAAGATCCCTTGGAGGAGGGTATGGCGTCCCACTCCAGTATTCTTGCCTGGAGAATTCCATGGACAGAGGAGCCTGGCAGACTACCGTCCCCGGGGTCGCAAAGAGTCAGACACAACTCAGTGACCAACGCTTAGGTAGTGTTGAAATCAGTTAAAAGATATGCCGTTTTCCATATTTTTGTGCCCTCTTTAGCATCCTTCCCCAGGGTTTAGTACGAGCTATAGGAGACAATTTGCGCACAGTGCAGTTTGCATGTATCCAGCACACAGCAACTGCTCAATAAACACCAGTGGCTATCAATATGATACAGAGCCTATTGTGGAGTTGTATGACAGAGAAAAGAATAAAATATTATTAATTTCAAAAACAACTTGTGCTTCTTCTATCTGGATAGCATATTCATCTCCCAATTAATTTTCTTCACAACCCAGTTGGGAGGAGTAGGATGTACCCTTTCCTTTTTTTTTTTTTTTTTTTGGTACAGGTGGGGTGACGGAGACGCTGAAGGTGACATCACCAACAGGCACTGACCTAAGAAGTCAGGGCCAGAACCAGGTCTGGAATACAGACTTCCTGGCTCCTGACCCAGGTTCCCTTCTGCCCGGCAGCCTTCTCCAGCAGGCTGGAGGGACCTGGGAGGTATCTGTTTCAGGACTCTCTCAGTTGCCCTTGAAAGTTTATCATCTATTGACTGAGTGTTGACCCAAAGCATACTAATTCCTGAGGCGACCTTACAGGATGTCCTGTTGAGACTTTTCCTCCTTTTTTTGTCAGTGCTTTGCTGGCAGATTAAAATTCAGTGGACCCCATTTGTAGGAAGTCTGATAAAATATTCTCTTCTCAATCACAAACAATTTCTCCATCTGCCACTTGGCTGAGAGAATCAAACTCAAACACCCTCGTGAGAGGGGAGCGTGATACCAAGCAGAGGAAGGTACAAGGAAACAGCAAGGGTTTGTGCCTGGACGCAATCTTTACCTGTCTGATGGAGCTGAGTACTCAGCTCTGTTAGGCTGCTGGTTTTTCTTTACCATATTGATAGAATCCCCTTGAAATTACTTTTGGCAATTACTTGGTATCTAGTAGGTACAGCTGTATATGTGCAGTGCATAGATCTTTAGAGAAACAACAAATCTGGGATTTGGTATAGATAAGCTAGGGAGGGAATAGATTGGTGGCTATATGAAGAAAGATCAGAAAAGCTAATTTGGGAAAAGTGGTGCAGTTAGCCAAAGACATTGAAGGAAATCAATGTAACCCACTTAAGGAGGTGTTTATAATACCTATTATTTGCAAAGAAATATTTTGGGGGTGGATAGAAAATAAAAAAGACATGATCCTACATTTGAATTGGTGAGGAAAACATTTTTTCATTCGATGATCCTCAGTAAGTGTCTATTATGTGCCAGACACGGAGATATACTAATGAACAAAAGGGAATCTACTCTCTGGAAACTTATATCTTGTGGGGGAAGGCAACAAGGAAAATGTGACCACAGTTTGGGATAAATAAAGAGCATATTGTGATAGAGAGTATTGAGTGGGCGGACTGGGGCTATTTCAGATCAAGGAAGCGCTAGAGAAGAGCACTGTAGGCAAAGGGAACTTCAAATGCAAAAGTCTGAGAAGAAAAATCTTGGTATATCCTAGAAGCTACCTGGAAGCCCACATGGTTGGAGTATAGTGGGAAGAAAGATGATAAAGCTGGAACAGAAATCTAGATGAGAAATGACGCAACGGGGCAGTAGGAGGGAAACCAATGGATAAATCCAAGATTTGGGGGGGGTGAGGGTGGTAAGATCAATGACCCTGGCTGAGGGATTGGATATGTGAATCAAAACACAGCTAGATTTCTGCATTAAGAAGTTGGTATATGGTGCTGGCACTTACCATAACAGGAAGCGTAAAGAAGGACTGTCTTTGCAAGGGGTGTAATAAAGGATTCCATTTGGAGGCTGCAGAGTTTGAGGGGAATGTCCAAGTAGACATTTGTGGTGGTTTAGCCGCTAAGTCGTGTCTGATTTTTGCCACCCCTTGGACTATAGCCCGCCAGGCTCCTCTGTTCGTGAGATTTTCCAGGCAAGATTATTAGAGAGGGTTGCCATTTCTTTCTCCAGGGCATCTTCCTGACCCAGGGATCAAACCCTAGTCTCCTGCATTGCAGGCAGATTCTTTGCCAACTGAGCTCCAGGGAGGTCTTATGTATAGTTAAATATAGTGGTTTGGATTGAAGATATATAAAATATTAATTTAGAAAGAAATAAATAAGTAAAGTGCTATGTGTGTTTGGAGAATGAAGTAATTAATTCAGACTAGGGGTACATAGATGACTACATAGGGACATGCTAAGTTCAACAAAGACCATCAGCAAAGGAACAGAGAGTAGATAGGAAAAGAATTAGAGCAATGTCTTTCTTTGTATGATGAAAGAAAAGGTTGATGATTAGTGATATTAGAAAGATTGTATTTCTAAATTTCTCCCCAGAGAACTCAGCTAGTAAAGGGACCAAGTGAGGTCTGATCCATCACTAAGAGAATGAATGTTCAAGGCACAGACTGAGGAAAAAAATGTAATATATAGATATATAAAAATCTCATATCCATAATATGTAAAGAATTTATACAAATCAACAATAAGAAGTCAAATCAAAAAAGGGGCAAAAATCTTGAACAGACATTTCACAGAAGATCTCGTACAAATAGCAAGAAATAAATGAAAACCATTGCATGTATGTTAGTTGCTCAGTTATGTCCTACTCTTTGTGACCCCACGGACTGTAGCCTGCCAGCTCCTCTGTCCATGGAATGTTCTAGGCAAGAATACTCGAGTGGGTTACAATTTCCTTCTTCAGGGGATCTTCCTGACCCAGGGATTGAACCCAGGTCTTCTGCATAGCAGGCAGCTTCCTTACCATCTGAGCCACCAAGGAGGCCAGTAGTCATCAAGAACATGCAAATTAAACCACAGTGAGCTGCTATTTTACCAACATGAAAATGGCTAAAACCCAAAAAGATGGTCAATACCAAGTGTGAGCTTATGGCACAACCAGAACTTTGATATGTCTGTTGGCAGTAGCGCAAAAATGACCCGCCACTTTGGAGAACTACTTAATAGTTTCTTAGAAAGTTGATCATATATCTACTCTATATTCCAGAAATACTAAATTTGAGGTTCTTAAAAAAAAAAAAAAAAAGAAATGAAAATGGCTTTTACAAAAACGACGATAGCAATTTTAGTCATAATCACCAAAGACTGGAAACAACCCAGATTCCCACTGACAAGAGAATGGATAAACAAACAGTAGTTTATCTGCATCAGTTCAGTTCAGTCGCTCAGTCGTGTCCGACTCTGCGACCCCATGAATCGCAGCACGCCAGGCCTCCCTGTCCATCACCCACTCCCACAGTTCACTCAGACTCACGTCCATCGAGTCAGTAATGCCATCCAGCCATCTCATCCTGGGTCGTCCCCTTCTCCTCCTGCCCCCAATCCCTCCCAGCATCAAAGTCTTTTCCAATGAGTCAACTCTTCGCATGAGGTGGCCTAAGTACTGGAGCTTCAGCTTTAGCATCATTCCTTCCAAAGAAATCCCAGGGCTGATCTCCTTCAGAATGGACTGGTTGGATCTCCTTGCAGTCCAAGGGACTCTCAAGAGTCTTCTCCAACACCACAGTTCAAAAGCATCAATTCCTCGGCGCTCAGCCTTCTTCACAGTCCAACTCTCACATCCATATATGACCACAGGAAAAACCATAGCCTTGACTAGATGGACCTTAGTCAGCAAAGTAATGTCTCTGCTTTTGAATATACTGTCTAGGTTGGTCATAACTTTTCTTCCAAGGAGTAAGCGTCTTTTAATTTCATGGCTGCAGTTACCATCTGCAGTGATTTTGGAGCCCAATAAAATAAAGTTTGGAGCCCCAAAAGAATAAAGTTTGACACTGTTTCTACTGTTTATCTGCATAGTGGAATATAATTCAGCAGTACAAAGGATAAACTACTAATAAATGCAACAACATCTCAAAAACACGATTTAAGTGAAGCTAGACAGGAGAGTATACATGCTCCATGATTCCATGTACCTGAAATTATAGAATAAAATTAATCTATAGTCATAGATATCAGAAAGAGATTGCCTAGTAAGGGGCTTAAGGAAACTTTCTGGGATAATGGAAATGGTCTGTCCTTTAAGTGGTGGTTACCTAGGTGTATACAACTGGTAAAACTCATCAAACCAAATGCTCAATATTTTAAGATCTTGCATTTTATTATATGTAATTTATATAATATTAATTCTTTAAACTATTTGCATAGCCTAGTTTTAGAGCCTACATTCTTAAAATACTCCCCAGTTTTAGGGAGGAAAAAACAGGAAGTGACTGCATGGGGAAATTTATTAAAATAAAATGAATGAATTTAAATTAGCAGTCTAACCCTTTTGCTTTCTGAGAAACCCACAGCTTCTGCATGCACGTGTGCTAAATCACTGTCATTTACAACTCTTTGTGACCTCATGGACTATAGCCCAACAGGCTCCTCTGTCCACGGGATTTTCCAGGCAAGGATACTGGAGTGGGTTGCCATTTCCTCCTGCAGGCAGAGCTCCTGAGGTGGGTCTGTATTTGTGTGGACATGTGGTTGAATGAGAGGCCTTGAATTGTTTTTGTGGTTACAGTTCATTACGGCCTGCACCTATGGAGCACCTACTATACACTAGGTCCTTGACATGCCATGTTTCCTAAAGTGGCCTGTTGGCTCCCCAGGGGACAGGTGTTTTAGCTCCTCTTTCCTCTGCCTTCCTCTGCAATATGGCTTATTTTTCCCTTGATTGCTCACATGATGATGTCTGTACAGAGTGGGTGGTGAGTAAATATTTGGTGAATGAATGGATGAAGAAATGAGTTCCTGAATATCAGGTGTGTGAAAAATCTAAATGAATAGAAGAACTCAGTGTCTCATTTCTGTTTAAAAAATAAATGTTATCATATACCTGATGTTTAAAAGCAAAACTGAAAAAACTATAACTTCACTGTCTATGAATTGAAGAGAACAAGAGAAGCTATAGGAAAAAATGGTCTCATTTTCTGTCCCTTTTACTTCTGATATCAAAGGCCAAACTGATGACAACTGGTCTAGTGGTTGGCCTTTGGATTATTAAAAAATATTTTGCAAGAAATAAGCTTGGCTTATAGAACCAACAGTGAGATAACCGACTTCAGTAAGAATGACAGCAACAGTTGATATTTCTGGGAGAAAACACTAACCAAAACAAGAACCCAAAAAGTCCCTTCCAATCTCAAGAGGCAATGGGATGTAAAAGAGATTAAGTTTAGCTGTAGATGCCAACAGAGAGAGTCTTTGGAAAATGTGTTTAGTGAGACTCTTTTGTCAAAATTTACTAACAGCCAGTATTTTTTCTATGGCATATAAAGTGGCAACATAAAATATTTAATGATTTTAATCTAGGATAGACTAGTAGAAATAAAACAGAATTAACCTTGGTCAAATACATCATCCTTTGACTACTTCTCTTAATATTGTGAATTAATGAAGTGATAAAAGAAAATAAGTTTAAATAAGTCACTGTGTTGAAAAATAGAATATAATGGACAACTGATGAGTCAGCAACCAAATATTATAAAAAGAAATCCTATTTTGATTCTATCAATTTGATGAACAATATAAAAACTCATTAAATTCTTGGAAATTCACATGAAACTAAATTTTTTGTTCTGATTCTAAAATTTAAAAGGTTAGGTAATTTAAATCCATTGGCTATTTTGATAAAAATTTAAAAGAAATGTATTGCAAATTAAGGAAGAATATTAACGATATATTTTATTCATTTCTGTCATTCCATGGAATTTATGATTTCCTCCAAGAATACCTAGTCCATTGTGAAATAGAAAACAAACAGTGTTGTCTTTAGACTATAAACAGGACACGGGGAAGGGGGTGGTGAGAAGGAGAGTTTCCCGAGAGGGAGAAGTTGCAGATACACATGGCTTCTGCCTCCTACATTGTTCAACTGGCACTGAACCGCAGATTTGGTTTTGAGCTACCTGATGACCAAATCAAAAAGAGAAAACAACTAATTGACATGATTTAAACAAAATTTACATTAAATATAGTGACCTTAAGAAAAGGGTACCCTAACTAGGAAAAAAACAAACAAACAAAAACACACAAGGTACCCTTGGACTTGGCAGTTCAAAGACTTGACATCACCTTTTAATTAGCCGTCATAAGCAAGCTCTCCTAAGTTCTCTCTGGGTCTGTTCCCTGACCCTGCAGTGGTGCTGGGAGGGGTAGCTTGTTCCCCACTCTTGGCATGATTTTCCAAGTAGGAGGTGTGGCATTCAGGACCTTCTCCATCTCCTTACTTGCTTGCTCTAGGGGAGTGATTTTTAAAAAATATTTTCAGTTATTTATTTGGGGCTTCCCTGGTAGCTGAGACAGTAAAGAATCCACATGCAATGCAGAAGACCTGAGTTTGATCCCTGGGTTGGGAAGATCCCCTGGAGAAGGGATTGGCAACCCACTCCAATATTCTTGCCTAGAGAATCCTGTGGACAGAGGAGCCAGGCAGGCTACAGTCCTTGGTCACAAAGAGTCAGACACAACTTAGCACATTTATTTGCTTATCTTCTTTTATAAAATTTATTTATTTTTAGTTGGAGGATAATTGCTTTACAATATTGTGTTGGTTTCTGCCATACACCAACATGAACCCGCCATAAGTATACACACGTCCCCTCCCTCCTGAACCTCTCTCCCACCTCTCACCCCAACATATACACTACCATATGTAAAGTAGATACTGTTGGTATTCAGTTGCTAAGTCGTGTCTGACTCTTTGAGACCCTATGAACTGCAGCACGCCAGGATTCCCTGGTCTTCACTATCTCCCAGAGTTTGCTCAAACTCATGTCCATTGAGTCAGTGCTGCCATCCAACCGCCTCATCCTCTGTTTCCCCCTTCTCCTTCTGCCCTCAGTTTTTCCCGGCATCAGAGTACTTTCCAATGAGAAGGCTCTTTGCATCAGGTGGCCAAAGTATTGGAGCTTCAGTTTCAGCATCAGTCCTTCCAATGAATATTCAGGGTTGATTTCCTTTAGGATTGACTGGTTTGATCTCCTTGCAGTCCAAGGGACTCTCAAGAATCTTCTCCAACACCACAGTTCAAAAGCATCATTTTGCTGTATGACTCAGGGAGCTCGAACTGGTGCTCTGTGACAGGGGAGTGATTTATCATATTGATATGTTTAGGAAAAACAAACTGAAATGTGTGTGACCCACCTCTCCCCTTTTTCTTCTGCAGAGCCAACTGTCTGCCTGCAGGAAGCAGTTCTCTCCTCCCTCTACACTGAATGGGCCATCTTCCCGGGTCCAGCATACCTGTACCGGGGAGAGCAATTCTGCCTAATTCTGGGGCTCTCATGCTTAGCAGTGTCCTGCCAGTTGGCCTTTATTGGTGATAAAGGTTTTATTTCAGCTCCCTTCTGCCAGTCCTTTGTCTCAGGTGAAGCAGGATGCTATCTATTGGCCCCTTTTGGGTAGGCTCCAGGAGTTGGTGATGGACAGGGAGGCCTGGAGTGCTGCAGTTCATGGGGTTGCAAAGAGTCAGACACGACTGAGCTACTGAACTGAACTGAACTGAACTGAAGAGACCCCAACAGGACTGCCTATGTTTAAATCATAGCCATCTGGCCCTGGGTGTGAGGTCTAACTAAGATAATGAAATAGCACAGCAATGCTATGGGGGCAGTGGCTGGTTTGGGGAGTTATGCTCTTGGTTATTTTCCCCAGATCCTTTTAGTCCGGAGGTATCATTGAGTAATACCGATCACAACGTTGATAATAAGACAATGCTCTTTGACACTGAAAGTGAAACAGTGGAGTCTTAGGCATTTTCCCTCCAAATCCTTCCCTCCTGGCTTAAGGGGTCTGCAGACGCCTGATGAGAACAGCTGTCTTCCTGGGGCTACCTCTAGTGTTCTGCTCCGCAGTACGACTGCATTTATCTTGTCTGTTAGATGCGTCTCTTTATCTCAAGATTCTTTCCAACAGCACTATTGGGCCAAAGCCTGGTGAAAAATATAGGGTTTCTAGAAGCAGGTGCCAAATTAATAAGCATTATGAATAGCCAAGTGTGAAAGGTCCTCTTGGGCCCGTGTGCAGGGTACAGAGGATGGCGGGGCAGGCTCCCCCAGGTGGCTGTTTCTGCCGAAGAACAGGACTGACACAAACGCCGCGTCTGGAAACGTGGTTTCCCAGCATGGCTTCGTCTGCCTTCCCCATCTGCTCCAGAAGCATTATTCTGGGCACCTTGACAGGAGGACTCCAAATGAAAAGAAAAACAACAAACAAGTGTGTGTGTTTTTTATCATCTTCAAATACCTTCGGCTCAGGGATACGAATGAAAACCCGTTATCTTGTGACCTTTCAGGTTTACTCCAGGAGGAGGACAGAAGGAAAAAAAAATTATGAAAACAAGCACAAAAGGTGCCATCTTGTTTCTTTTCTGTCCTTGTTTGCTCTTTATTTAAAAAGAGAAGCAAAAGAGGCTTCTGGTCTTTAAGACAACCTGTTGACAGACAGTTTGCTTTGATTTGATGCATACTTCATTTGCATGAATAAAAAGTAGCAGGAGAGTGTTGTGACTTCACAGTAATATAAAAGCTATTAGAGGGGCCTTGATCATTAGCTTCTTTGTCACAGGGCAATTGTATCTTGCTTTCAATCACCAAATGCCATTTAAAACATTCTCCAAAGCTGTGGAGATTGACAGGCTATACAGATTCCTTCACTTTGGGGCAGGCTGAGTCAGCTGCAGACGGTAACGTTTACCAGATCCCAAAATGAAAAGAAAAGTGACTTCTAGATAAATTAGAGCGTCTACTCAGTCAAGGACAAGTGGAGAAGGGCAATGTCATCCTCTAGAGCCAGGGAGCTGAGAAAGCCAGGAGGAAGAGCGTGACTTTCCTTCCCCCTTTCCCAGGGGTAGGACAGGCACTTCGTGCACCTTACCTGACTGACAACACAGGTGGTTCCTCCCCAGAGGGAACGGACTCTACCAGGAGGCCCCAGTCTCCTCAGTATGCTCAGTGCTGCTGAGGCCAGTTTCAGTTGTTAAGGAGGGTATTGAGACTTAGGAGGTATTCTTAATAGAGCAGGATCACGGTGGCAGTGTTTGGTTTGGCTCTATCCTCACACCAATCTTAGGCAAATTTGTGAGGTTTATGGGTTTTCAGTGGTGCCACATTTTTATTTCAAAGCCTTTTTTCCCTCCTTAGCAGAACATTCTCAGTTCTGCCTTTCACAGGTACAGAAACTGATTAATAGTATAGTGTGTTATTGTTCCTAGGGGTTATAATTCACCAGAGATGGAAGCCTTGGCTTTTTTTGAGAGAGCCTCCAGGAATCTTTGGAACAGTGGGTGGAATAGGGTTTGAGGTAGGGGAGATAGGTCTATGTAGAAACTGCTGGAGTCCCACCACGTAGAGAGAATATTCTAGCTCTCCAGGGGCCAGGAATGCATGTTGATGGTGAGAACAGTAGCTGGATTTCAAGTCTGATTAGTAACACTTGCTAGCATATGAGGTTGGCTGCTTATAATAGAAACTCAAAATAAGAGTGGCTTTGTTGTTGTTCAGTTGCTCAGTTGTGTCCGACTCTGCAATCCCGTGGACTGCAGCACACCAGGCTTCCCTGTCCTTTACCATCTCCCAAAGTTTGCTCCATTGAGTCAGTGATGCCATCCAACCATCTCATCCTTTGTTTCCCCCTCCTCCTTTTGTCCTCAATCTTTCTCAGCATCAAGGTCTTTTCCAATGAAGCGACTCTTCACATCAGGTGACCAAAGTATTGGAGCTTCAGCATCAGTCCTTCCAATGACTATTCAGGGTTGATTTCCTTTAGGATTGACTGGTTTGATCACCCTGTTGTCCAAAGGACACTCAGGAGTAGGTTATACCAATTGCAAATGTCTTTCCCATGGAACAGTCTGGAAGAAAGGGCTTCAGTGCTTGGATGGTGGCTTTGCTGTTTGAGATCGTCTAAGGGCCCAAGCTCATGCTGACATTTTGCTCTGCCTTTGCAGAGTATGGCCTAGACCAGCTTGATCCAAGGTGCCTCTTCCCCACATTTACACTGAAAACAGCAAAAGGGAGGAAGGGGGACACACACCTCCTTTTAAGGAGGTGACTCGAAGTTACACACATGGCTTCTGCTCATGTTGCTTTGGCTGGGTCTTTCCATATCAGCTGGAAGGGAGGTTGGAAAGTGTCATCTTTATTTGTGTAACCATGTGCCCTGTGAAAGAGAAGAGGAGATGGTCATTGAAGACTCACTAACAGGCCTGATGGGCAGGTTTGAGGAGATGTTGGAAGGCTGCAGCCACTTGCGTGGGTATGCAGAGAGGGGTGTTTGTGTGGTGCTGGGGGTGGACCAGGCAGTAAGAAGTCTGGATGCTCATTCTCATGTGATTTCACTTCTGTTCAGTTCAATTCAGTTCAGTCGCTCAGTTGTGTCCAACTCTTTGTGACCCCATGAATCGCAGCACGCCAGGCCTCCCTGTCCATCACCAACTCCAGAAGTTCACTCAGACTCACGTCCATCGAGTCAGTGATGCCATCCAGCCATCTTATCCTCTGTCGTCCCCTTTTCCTCCTGCCCCCGCCCCCCGCAGCATCAGAGTCTTTTCCAATGAGTCAACTCTTCGTATGAGGTGGCCAAAGTACTGGAGTTTCAGCTTTAGCATCATTCCTTCCAAAGAAGTCCCAGGGTTGATCTCCTTCAGAATGGACTGGTTGGGTCTCCTTGCAGTCCAAGGGACTCTCAAGAGTCTTCTCCAACACCACAGTTCAAAAGCATCAATTCTTCGGCATTCTGCCTTCTTCACAGTCCAACTCTCACATCCATACATGACCACAGGAAAAACCATAGCCTTGACTAGATGGACCTTAGTCGGCAAAGTAATGTCTCTGCTTTTGAATATATTATCTAGGTTGGTCATAACTTTTCTTCCAAGGAGTGTCTTTTAATTTCATGGCTGCAGTCACCATCTGCAGTGATTTCAGAGCCCCAAAAAATAAAGTCTGACACTGTTTCCACTGTTTCCCCATCTATTTCCCATGAAGTGATGGGACCAGATGCCTTGATCTTAGTTTTCTGAATGTGGAGCTTTAAGCCAACTTTTTCACTCTCCTCTTTCACTTTCATCAAGAAGCTTTTTAGCTCCTCTTCACTTTCTGCCATAAGGGTGGTGTCATCTGCATGTCTGAGGTTATTGATATTTCTCCTGGCAATCTTGATTCCAGCTTGTGTTTCTTCCAGCCCAGTATTTCTCATGATGTACTCTGCATAGAAATTAAATAAGCAGGGTGACAATATATAGCCTTGATGTACTCCTTTTCCTATTTGAAGCCAGTCTGTTGTTCCATGTCCAGTTCTAACTATTGCTTCCTGACCTGCATATAGGTTTCTCAAGAGGCAGGTCAGGTGGTCTGGTATTCCCACCTCTTTCAGAATTTTCCAGTTTCTTGTGATCCACACAGTCAAAGGCTTTGGCATAGTCAATAAAGCAGAAATAGATGGTTTTCTGGAACTCTCTTGCTTTTTCCATGATCCAGTGGATGTTGGCAATTTGATCTCTGGTTCCTCTGCCTTTTCTAAAACCAGCTTGAACATCAGGAAGTTCACGGTTTATGTATTGCTGAAGTCTGGCTTGGAGAATTTTGAGCATTACTTTACTAGCATGTGAGATGAGTGCAATTGTGCGGTAGTTTGAGCATTCTTTGGCATTGCCTTTCTTTGGGATTGGAATGAAATTGGACCTTTTCCAGGCCTGTGGCCACTGCTGAGTTGTCCAAATTTGCTGGCATATTGAGTACAGCACTTTCACAGCATCATCTTTCAGGATTTGAAAGAGCTCAACTGGAATTCCATCACCTCCACTAGCTTTGTTCGTAGTGATGCTTTCTAAGGCACACTTGACTTCACATTCCAGGATGTCTGGCTCTAGGTGAGTGATCACACCATTGTGATTATCTGGGTCATGAAGATCTTTTTTGTACATTTCTCCTGTATATTCTTGCCACCTCTTCTTAATATCTTCTGCTTCTGTTAGGTCCATACCATTTCTGTCCTTTATTGAGCCCATCTTTGCATGAAATGTTCCCTTGGTATCTCTAATTTTCTTGAAGAGATTGCTAGTCTTTCCCATTCTGTTCTTTTCCTCTATTTCTTTGCATTGATTGCTGAAGAAGTCTTTCTTATCTCTTCTTGCTATTCTTTGGAACTCTGCATTCGGATGCTATATCTTTCCCTTTCTCCTTTGCTTTTTGCCTCTCTTCTTTTCACAGCTATTTGTAAGGCCTCCCCAGACAGCCATTTTGCTTTTTTGCATTTCTTTTCCATGAGGATGGTCTTGATCCCTGTCTCCTGTACAATGTCACAAACCTCATTCCATAGTTCTTCAGGCACTCTGTCTATCAGATCTAGGCCCCTAAATCTGTTTCTCACTTTCACTGTATAGTCATAAGGGATTTGATTTAGGTCATACCTGAATGGTCTAGCGGTTTTCCCTACTTTCTTCAATTTAAGTCTGAATTTGGCAATAAGGAGTTCATGATCTGAGCCACAGTCAGCTCCTGGTCTTGTTTTTGCTGACTGTATAGAGCTTCTCCATTTTGGCTGCAAAGAATATAATCAATCTGATTTTGGTGTTGACTGTTTGGTGATGTCCATGTGTAGAGTCTTCTCTTGTGTTGTTGGAAGAGGATGTTTGCTATGACCAGTGCATTTCCTTGGCAAAACTCTATTAGTCTTTGCCCTGCTGCATTCCACATTCCAAGGCCGAATTTGCCTGTTACTCCAGGTGTTTCTTTCTGGAGAAGGAAATGGCAACCCACTCCAGTATTCTTGCCTGGAAAATTCCATGGACTGAGGAGCCTAGTAGGCTACAGTCCATGGGGTCGCAAAGAGTCGGACACGACTGAGCGATTTAAATTTCCTAACTTTCCTTTCCAGGTGTTTCGTGACTTCATACTTTTGCATTCCAGTCCCCTATAATGAAAAGGACATCTTTTTTGGGTGTTAGTTCTAAAAGGTCTTTTAGGTCTTCATAGAACCATTCAACTTCAGCTTCTTCAGTGTTACTGGTTGGGGCATAGACTTGGATTCCTGTGATATTGAATGGTTTCCCTTGGAAACGAACAGAGATCATTCTGTCGTTTTTGAGATTGCATCCAGGTACTGCATTTTGGACTCTTTTGTTGACCGTCATGGCTACTCCACAGGCTGCGCTTTGCTGGAGCAGCCGTGAAGAGATACCCCACGCCCAAGGTAAGAGAAACCCAAGTAAGATGGTAGGTGTTGCAAGAGGGCATCAGAGGGCAGACACACTGAAACCATACTCACAGAAAACTAGTCAATCTAATCACACTAGGACCACAGCCTTGTCTAAGTCAATGAAACTAAGCCATGCCTGTGAGGCAACCCAAGACGGGTGAGTCATGGTGGAGAGGTCTGACAGAA
Source organism: Budorcas taxicolor (assembly GCF_023091745.1). NCBI lineage: Eukaryota > Metazoa > Chordata > Mammalia > Artiodactyla > Bovidae > Budorcas > Budorcas taxicolor. Next base: position 70,595,743 of record NC_068925.1, read on the forward strand.
TGTGGTCCACTGGAGAAGGGAATGGCAAACCACTTCAGTATTCTTGCCTTGAGAACCCCATGAATAGTAGGAAAAGGCAAAATGATAGGATACTGAAAGAGGAACTCCCCAGGTCAGTAGGTGCCCAGTATGCTACTGGAGATCAGTGGAGAAATAACTCCAGAAAGAATGAAGGGATGGAGCCAAAGCAAAAACAATACCCAGCTGTGGATGTGACTGGTGATAGAAGCAAGGTCCAATGCTGTAAAGAGCAATATTGCATAGGAACCTGGAATGTCAGGTCCGTGAATCAAAGCAAATTGGAAGTGGTCAAACGAGAGATGGCAAGAGTGAATGTCGACATTCTAGGAATCATGAACTAAAATGGACTGGAATGGGTGAATTTAACTCAGATGACCATTATATCCTGATGCTTAGAACAACCCTTATTATTACCCTCATTTTATACATGGAAAGCTGAGTTTTGAACCTGGGCATTCTGTCTGGAGCCTGTTTCCCTGACAACCTGGACCAAACCCTATCCAAATCCCCATTTTTTTTCAAGGTCTCCATCACCTGTCAACCCCCTCCGCAAAACGACGGCCCCTCTGAGTTTGCTGTGTGAGCAACGATCTCCGCTCGTGTCTAACTTCACCCACGTACTGTGCCAGCTCTGTGGCTCACGGGATCAGGTGCTTGTTTTCATGTCATCCTAGAATTCGTTCATGTCTCCCTGATATCTTCGTCTCCCAACTTTATCCTAAGCAACTTGTGGGTTCTAATCCTGACTGTGTCACCTACTAGGAGGTGATCACAGACCCGAATGATTGAAAATGTAAATATGACTTGGCAGCATTGCTGTGGGCAGGGGCAGTTTTCAAAATGCTGTATTTAACCACTGATCCGCAAGACCACTGGCCAGGCAGGGCTTGGTCTTTTTCTCTAAGTTGTATCCGACTCTTTGTGACCCCAGGAACTGTAGCCCGCTGGGCTCCTCTATCCATGGAATTTTCCAGGCAAGAATACTGGAGTGGGTTACCATTTCCTTCTCCAGGGGGTCTTCCTGACCCAGGGATCAAACCTGCTTCTCCTGCATCGTCAGGCGAACTCTTTACCACTGAGCCACCAGGGAAGTCTGGCCAGGCAGGGTAGTCAATGGCTGTAAATATCTGTAATGCCTGGATTATACAAATGACTGAATATTAGCTCTAGTTGTAAAAAGAAAAATAGTGAATAGAGTTCTTTGTAAGCTGTACAGCTTGACAAACTCTGCATTATCAGTTTGCCTTCCATATCTCTTTCAGCTGCCACAAAGCCTAGCATGTTCTTATATACTTGATACTTGATAAATCTCTGAATTAATGGATGAATGAGTAAATAATCAATGTGATGCATGCCTTCAACCTGCTGTTAAAGTCAGTGATTCCTGTTTTAGTTGCGTGAAGTACCCTGGGCCATCTCCTTGATTATTTGGTGGTGAGGGGGTCATGAATCTCTCAAACAGGTCTCCCACCACACTGAGCTTTGAGTCACAGATTTGAACACCAAGTGATCTGAGTTATATTGCACCTTCAAAGAGATGGAGACAGGGACCTTGAAATCAAACTAAGGAAGCTGGCTCGGCAAGTCCAGTCTCCACTCCCCTGGGTCCCTGGTTCAGGTGAGGGGACTGGTGTCCTGCAAAGCCCAGCCTGGGAAGCTAGGGGCTCCGTGTGGCCTTTCTCCAAGGCAAGCAGCAGCCCCCGGGAGCCGCAGGGGACCGGCCTGGGTTGCCCCAGGGCCCCCCTACCTGCCTGGCACTGGGAGCCTGTTGCTCAAAGTTCTTTCGTCCTGCTGCTCCTTCTTCCGCTGCCATCACGCCGACAGCTGCGGGAGCACATGGAGGCCGCTTGGCAGCTGCTTGCCACAGATGCTGGGCTCTGTAATGTTCTTCTCCCCCCTCTGCTGCTGCTTCGGAGCGTTCCTCTGGATGCCGGGATGTCTTCGTCTCTGCCTGTGGGAGGGGTGGGCGCTGAGGTGCTAGTGGGGTGTGAAGCCTTGGGGGATTGGGGCTGCTGAGTTGGCAATATGGCCAAGTCCTCAAGATCAGCTTTGCCTTTTTTCACACACCAGTGTCATCTTTAACTGTTCTGCATGCCTGAGAATGATTTCAGGCTGGCCTGGAGGAAAATAATGTTGGAATGTCTTTTTTTCTGCATTCTTGGAAGACTTGCCTTCATCCAGGTCATCATTTTTCTGGGCTGCTTCCTTGCAGGGAGCTCCCAACTGAACTGGCCTCTTTCCCTCTGATTTGCCCCCTTTCTTCCACCTTCCATGGTGCTACCTACCACACTGACTTTCCTGTAGCCAAATCTGACCATCTCTCTTCTTCTATTTTTTTGAATCCTCATAGCCTGGAAGATTAAATATGAACTTAGTGTGACTAAAAGGCCCTCCGTGACTCATCTCTGTTGCAGCCACATCTATTTTGACCGAAACAAATCAGCTGTTTCTTAACTCGATCTTGGACTTGTGTTCACACAGCCTAGGAGTTTTTTTTCCTTCCTCTTTCTGTCTGTTTACCTGGTTCACTCCATCTGAGCCAGAGAGATCTCCAGGCATTCTTTTTTCAGTGTAGCCTCTCTCCTTTAACCTGTTCCTTGATGGATCAAACTGGAGAAGTTATTGACAGAACCATTTCTGTATAGAGATAACCATTCAGGCAAAGCTCCTGTTGGCTAAATGGCCTACTCTGTGCCAAGCGCTGGGACACAAACATGGGTGAGATTCAGTGCCAGTCCTCAAGGAGTTTGTGTGCAGTTGGAGAGATGGAGGATGAAGCACACAATTAAAATGGAAAAAACAACAAGTTCTACAACACAGGCAAGCACAGGATGTTACAGGAATCAGATGCTCTTAGAACATCCTGGTTTCCTTCTATTTTATTAGTCCTGTAATGAGTTTGTGTGTTTTCTGTTTGTCCGTCTCCCCAACAATTTCTGAATTTCTTGAAGGCAGGGGCTATATCTTTCTCGAGTTGTACCCTTCATGCCTACCTGACGTCCGGTACTGAACTTCAAGAAATGTCTTTGGGCAAATGCAGCTCCACCCATAAATGGTGTGTCTACATGAGGATGGCCTTGCAAGAGGCCCTGAACGTAGGGTCACCACGTGTCTCTCCAGGAGAGTGACAACCCCAAGGAGCGTCCTGGAATCCTCTGGGGTTGAAGGACACAGCAAAGAACACATGGGAAGTGAGGGGCCTGTAGTTTTTGAAATTTGCTACCTTGTTCGTGGAAACTGGTCCCTCTGTTTCAGCAATCCCCACCCTTTTAGGCATCAAGGACCGTTTTGGTGGAAGACAATTTTCCCATGAACTAGAGTGGTGGTGGGCGATGATTTGGGGATAATTCAAGCACATTACATTTAATATACTTTATTTCTTTTTTCATAATTTACATTTTTATTCTTTAATAATACCCTTATAGATAATTTTTATTCATTGTTTACTGTCAAATCTTGGTCTTCATTTTTTTTTTTCTTTTGGTCTTCACTTTAAATGGATATATTTTCCTTGGGCATCTAGTAATATAAATCTTAGATAAAAAGACTTCCTATACAATGTTTTTTCTTCTTTTTAAAAAAATTTTATAATTTTTTTTAACACCAAAAACATTTTGTACTGGGGAATAGCTGATGAACAAAGCTGTGATAGTTTCAGGTGAACAGTGAAGGAACTCAGCCACATATCTGCATGCATCCATTCTCCTCCAAGCCCTGCTCCCATCCAGGCGGGCACATGACATTGAGCAGAATGCCATGTGCTATACAACAGGTTTCTGTTGGCTATCCATTTTAAATAGAGTAGTGTTGTATGCTTTGTTTCTAATCTAATGCCACTCTGATCTAACAGGAGGCACCAGTCAGAGGCCCAGAGGTTAGAGATCCCTACTCTGCTTGTCCCTCATCTTTTCCCTCTCTCTTGAGAACCCATTTCCTCTGCTCTACTTTTCCCCTGTTTTGGTGAGAGAAAGCATCCATTAAAGGACATCACTTGTTATTTCAAAGAAAATTAAAGGGCTTCCCAGATGGCACAACTGTAGAGAGTCCACCTGCCAAGGCAGGAGATGCAAGAGACACAGGTTCGATCCCTGGGTTGGGAAGATCCCCTGGAGGAGGAAATGGAAGCCCATTCCAGTATTCTTGCCTGGAGAATTCCATGGACAGAGGAGCCTGGAGAGCTACAGTCCATGGAGGTCCCAAAGGGTCGGACCCAACTGAGTACACACACACACACACAGATACAAAAATTAAATTTTACATCACTGTAGAGAAATTAGAAAACTCTGGTAAGTACAAAGGAAAACAAGACCTTGAATAACCCCACCACCCAGCATTGCCTGAATCACTGCTATTGATGTGCTTGTTGGCGTACTACCTCTCAGACTTCTCTCTGCACACATGTCCAGAGAGTGTTTGAGTTAAGACTTTGGACTGAGGCTGCCTAAGTTTGAATCTTGGCTTCAGCATTTCCTGACTGGGTGACCGGGGCAATTTGGCTGGCTTCACCTCGTGGTGCACCCTTTCAGCTCACTGGAGTTCACAGTAGGACCTGGAGCCCAGTGCTTTGGACAGACTGAAATATTCTATCAGGTGCTTGCAACACTGCCTGGTGCATAGTAAGTGTGTATAAATCTATTTAATGAATAAAGAGTTACTGTGGGCCTATTTTGTGCCAGGCACTTTTCTAGACAACATTTAACATTTAGCCAAAAGGGCCACTGCTAGTATGCAGTGTATATCCTGCTTGAACCACCGAATGCATTAACTAGCTTTGGTATTACAAAGAGTATCAGATTATGTACTGCATCGATTCTGCTTTTTTCATTTACAACATCTTGCTATGTATTATAACATTTTTCAGCATCATGAAATCTTGTATTATTCCTATAATAGTGATATAGTATTTCATTGAATGGACACCATATTTTATTTACCAGTCTCCTTTTACTAGGTATTTAAATAGCTTCCAATTTTTCATATTTTCAAAACCCAGTACAATGAAAGCCTTATACACACGACTTTATGCACTAACCTGGGTATTCCATCAAGAGATGCAAGTGAAGTCACACATCAGGGAGCACACACGTGTGTAGTGTTTCTGGTAGACGTGGCCTCCTGAGACGATTTTATGGACCAAACTGCCAGCCCTAGTGCTGGGCTCGAGAGAACAGTTCTCAACACTCTCATCTGAACCAATGCTGAACTTTTTTATTCTTTCTAGATTTTGTAAATTAGGGCAAACACCGTATTATATCATTTTTATTTGTATTTCTTTAGCTTCAGGTAAGGCTAATTTCATATGTTTGTATATAATAGTGTTTGTATTTCTGGATATGTTTATATCTTACAATATTAGAGAATTATATATATGTGCTTGTGCTAAGTCACTTCAGTCCTGTCTGACTCTTTGTGACCTCATGGACTGTAGCCCACCAGGCTCCTCTGTCCATGGGCTCCTCCAGGCAAGAACACTGGAGTGGATTGCCATGCCTTTCTCCAGCAGATCCGTCCCATCCAGGGATCAAGCCTGGGTCTCCTGCACTGCAGGCAGATTCTTGACCATCTGAGCCACCATAGTGTTTATGTTTTTTATTGGCTGTTTTTATTTCTTATTTTCTTTTTTAAAATATTTTTTTGATGTGGGAATATTTTTCAAAGTCTTTATTGAATGTGTTACAACATTGTTTCTGTTTTATGTTTAATCCTCACCCTTGGCATTGGAAGGTGAACACAACCGCTGGACAGCCAGGGAAGTCCCTGTATTTCTTATTTTCTTTGTTGATCACTTGTGTCCCTTAAAACCTCTGACTGATAAGATGATCTTGGATGTTGCTTAGACTGAATAGTCTTTCTCTGCGAAAGGCCTAGACCCTTGTTAAGCTTTGTGAGGTAATGGTTTCAAGGGACATGTGCCCAGCCTTCTCTGTGATGTATTTACATTTTCCACTAAAAATGTCTAATGTTATAAATCTGACTCTCCCGCACTTCGGCAGTGATGTGGTTTTAATACTAATGAACCACTTTTTGTGCATCTCAGGCAGAGCAGGGGCCACTTTGGCAGAGACGGAAAGTTGCCAGGTGTTGTCTGGTTGTGTGTGATGGATGTATGAATCCGGTGCACACCTGTATTTCCCTCTACCATAACTGTTGGCATAACTGAGTGTGCATGTGTGTCTGCCTGTGTACATGTCTGTATCTTGAGCTGAGATCAGAAAACCATATGTGTATTTTGGGGTCTCTGTGAAGTTACATAAGTACCTTTGTATTTCCATGACCTGAATCTATCTCCCAAGGGATGTTTAGTTCAAAATTTACTTCTTTTAGGAAGACTGTCCTGATTATCCACTCATCCTCAGATTACTTCCCTCTGAACTTCCTGAGCACATGTGTTTCACATCTAAACTTGCAAATGCATTGCTAAAAGCATGTCCTCAATAACTCATATAAAGTTTTTCTCACATGAGAACCCTCTCCCTTTGCCTCTGACCACTTGGAAATGAGATTCTGGGCTTTATCACATCCCCTCCAAACAGATCCAACCCACGAAGCATTAGGGAGTAATATAGAACTGACTGCAGTTTTATGGGGAGAAAGCTACATGACACAACACCCAGCAATAAATAAAGACAAAGATCTTCACTTTTTCTGCTCAGAGTTCCTCTTTAGTCATGGGGAGGTTGAGATGGTTGGATGGCATCACCGACACAATGGAAGTGAGTCTGAGCAAACTCCAGGAGACAGTGAAGGACGGGGAAGTCTGGTGTGCGACAGTTTATGGGGTCACAGAGAGTTGGACACAACTTAGTGACTGAACAACAACATGGGCCTCTGGGCCTCCTCCCTCCCTCTGAATCTTTCCCTAAAGTAGCCACTGAACATCTCCTCCTTTCCTTGTCAGAGAAATTCAGCTCGCTTCTGAATTTCTTCATCAAAGCCCTCAGCTGATTGTGATGTCCAGGAAAGCCAGCATTTTTCCCATCAAAAATGAACCTCTCTCTGTAGGAGAATGTACTGCTAAGATAAATACGTTTTTTCCCCAAGTTGTTCCAGCAAGCTACGTCCCTGGGATTTACTTTGTCTCTTCATCCAGTTTCATGAGGACCGTCTTCTATTCATTTTATGTGCTTCTCAGCCTCCTTTTCTTCCCATGATTTTCTCCAGGGCTTGGCACAGAGTAGGTCCTCAATAGATGCTTGCCAACCAGTAAGGAATCTCCTCTGTATTCCCATTACTTACATCATTTGGAACTTAGAAGGCACGTGACTATTCAGACAGATAGGTGATGAAGCCTTGGTCTGTGTACCTCAGGAAGGCAGTGGGTAAGATGGTGTGGCCAGCTGGACCCTGAGCTACTGGTGCGCTCACCGCTCTCCAGGGCATGGACAGCTCTGTAAGGCCCAGTCATTCGTGCCCTTCTAGTCCATCTTCTTTTTACTCTAGTTGGCTTGTTGGGTCGTCTTCTCTAATTCTCTTTGTGTCTTCCTTCATAAAGAATCAGGCTGATCCAGGAGGGAATTTCCAAGATCCACATCCTAGAATATGATACCAGGGAACTCCACCTCCTACCTGTCCCTCCAATAATGTGGTTTCCCCCAGCCTCCCCTATGTGGGGCCTGAACTGTCTGCAGCCCTGTTCTTTCCCATTTCTCCCTAGGCCTCCTTTGACCACCCAAGGGTCAGGAGAAGGAAGATTTCAGGAGACAAAGGTAGGGATATATTGATTGTATGAAGGGCAGAAGGGGCAGGAGAGGGATATGGGCCAGAAAAGAGGATTCCACAGAGAAGAGAGGTAGGCCTCTCCTACTTGGAAATAAAGATGGCTGGATGATTGGGTCAAATGCATCTCTTGGGAGTTTTCATATTACTCCTTGCTCTGTGCCATGGCGTTTCCTCTTGGGTTCTTTTTTTTCCTCTTGACTTCCTATTTATTTATTTTTGAAACATACAAAATGGAAAAAAAAATCAAAAAAGTATGAAATGATGGGAGTCAGAAAGAAATGTCAGGGTATCTTGCTTTTTTTGCTTTTCCTTTTTTCAGGGTATCTTTTGATCCAACACCTCAGGAAATCTGGAGGTCAGCCTAGATGCTGGGGCTCATTACCCAGATAAATAGTCTAAAATCTGTAAGGATAAACAACTCTCCATCTCTCTCCTCTTCCCCTGCTAATACTCACTTTGAAGTTCAGTTCAGTTCAGTCGCTCAGTCGTGTCCGACTCTTTGCAACCCCATGAATCACAGTACGCCAGGCCTCCATGTCCATCACCAAATCCCGGAGTTCACTCAGACTTCGTCCATCGAGTCCGTGATGCCATCCAGCCATCTCATCCTCGGTCATCCCCTTCTCCTCCTGCCCCCAGTCCCTCCCAGCATCAAAGTCTTTTCCAATGAGTCAACTCTTCGCATGAGGTGGCCAAAGTACTGGAGCTTCAGCTTTAGCATCATTCCTTCCAAAGAAATCCCAGGGTTGATCTCCTTCAGAATGGACTGGTTGGATCTCCTTGCAGTCCAAGGAACCCTCAAGAGTCTCCTCCAACACCACAATTCAAAAGCATCAATTCTTTGGTGCTCAGCCTTCTTCACAGTCCAACTCTCACATCCATACATGACTACTGGAAAAACCATTGCCTTGACTAGACGGACGTTAGTCGGCAAAGTAATGTCTCTGCTTTTGAATATACTATCTAGCTTGGTCATAACTTTTCTTCCAAGGAATAAGCGTCTTTTGATTTCATGGCTGCAATCACCATCTGCAGTGATTTTGGAGCCCGAAAAAATAAAGTCTGACACTGTTTCCACTGTTTCCCCATCTATTTGCCATGAAGTGATGGGACTGGATGCCATGATCTTCGTTTTCTGAATGTTGAGCTTTAAGCCACCTTTTTCACTCTCCTCTTTTACTTTCAACAAGAGGCTTTTTAGTTCCTCTTCACTTTCTGCCATAAGGGTGGTGTCGTCTGCATATCTGAGGTTATTGATATTTCTCCTGGCAATCTTGATTCCAGCTTGTGTTTCTTCCAGTCCAGCGTTTCTCATGATGTACTCTGCATAGAAGTTAAATAAGCATGATGACAATATACAGCCTTGATGTACTCCTTTTCCTATTTGGAACCAGTCTGTTGTTCCATGTCCAGTTTGAAGAAGCCTTCTTTTTTCTGCCTTTTCACCAAGAGCTAGATTTCACAGAATTATAGGGGACATGAATGAATGTTAAATGAAGATTACAGTTTTCTTATACGATAATTTTTAGTGACCATACATGTTTCTTTTTTCTTCTCTGATGGTCTGGTTGTAGGAATTTCCCAACCAGCCTGGCATATCTGCCTTTGCCTGGATCAGACTCATCCTGCACCTCTGCTTCTGAAACTCATGCATTTCTATTTATTCTTTAAAAATTGCGTTTGATTTTGGTAAGAATACTTGATGTAAGATTTATTCTCTTAACAAATTTTTAAGCTTATAGTACAGAATTCTTAACTGTCTTAAGTATAGGTACTTTGTTAAGATGGACTTCCCAAGTGGCACTAATGGTAAAGAGCCTGTCTGCCAATGCAGGAGATGTAAGAGACACGGATTCCATCCCTGGGTTGGAAAGATCCCCTGGAGAAGGGCATGGCAACCCACTTCAGTATTCTTACCTGGAGAATCCCATGGACAGGGGAGCCAGGCAGGCTACAGTCCATAGAGTCACAAAAGGTCAGACACGACTAAAAGGACTGAGCATGCACGCACTTTGTTAAGATATATATATATATTTAAGTAAGTTACAATGTTGTCCAGTAGATCTCCAGAGCATATGTATCATCTCAGCCCAAACTTCATACCCACCATTTGGTAACTCTTCACTTCCTCCTCCCCTAGCAGCTGCTGTTCCATTCTTTGATCCTATGAATTTGACTATTTTAGAAACCTTAGATAAATTTTGTGGTATTTGTCCTCCTGTGACTGGTTGATGTCACTTAGCATAACGCCTTCAAGGTTCTTAAGCCCATGCATTTAAGCCCCTCCTATTCTTTTGTGATGGGGTATCTCAAAGAGTTCTTGCCAGTCTCTGCTTTGTCAATATCCCAGCCACTTCTTGATAATTCACTAGCCTCCTGAACCCTGGAGTCTGGCTCTCTAAACCCATGGGGCATCCCCTAAATCTTTTCCTTGAGTGTCCCCAGACCCTTGTCTTGCCCCGTGGGCCACACCTGCTCCTTGAAGCTCACCTGCCCCCTGTCTGCCCAGCTCTCTGGACTCCCCAGGCATCCAATCTACACCATTCCTACCAGCTCTGCCCTGCTGAGGCCCCTGCCTGGTGGGACACGGCGCCTCTGATGACTAAAAATAGGAGTTGTATAAAAGAACGGTGGGACCCAAATAAAGTCTGAAGCAGGAAATATAATGATTCTCCGAAAATATGATTCTGTTGCTTCCATAGGAGCCCTGTATCTGCTTCAAAGCATGTGAACTATCTTTATTTTGCATTCAAACTATCTTTTGGGGCCAGGTTTCCTTCATAACATGGCTTATTGCAAAATGGATCTGAAACCCTAGGGAGTTTATCTGTAGTTAGGTGTTTTTTTTTTTTTTTTTCTTTCCAGTAACTGTGGGTCGGAGGTATTCCAGCCATTATTGACTAAAGGACTACTCTGTTTTATGACATCTAATCAGATGGATGTCCCACTGGTAGGACAGATTGTGTCCCTTTTTTTCCCTCTGGACTGAGGAGATAAAGAGATAAAATTCATAGGTTGTGTTATTTTTTAAAAAAAATCAACAGCCTAGCTCCCCGTGAGATCTTCACGTGAGCCTGTTATGCATGAGAGGCTAGCCTTAATGGGAGAGACTGAAGGGCTTTCGAGCAGGACATTTTGTCCTCTGAATGGCTAGGCTTGGTCTGGTCCAGAAAAATTTCTATTCAAGGTCATCTTGGATCCTGATGGTTCAAAGAAAAATGGCAAAATCTGAATGTGCTGTTCCCAGATGCCTTCACTTGCCCGAGAAGCCAAGTTAAACTTCCGTTTGGAGTTAGACAGGATCCCCATGCTAAAATATTAGACAAATAATGTCTCAGGGTTTTCATTTCCTGTTACATAAAGTGGGCCTGATAATAGCAGCCATGACAATTTCCCAGGTCCCTGATGAGACCCCAGGCAGGCCTGGGTTTACATGAAACATCAAGTTCTATTCAAAAGCAAGGTATCATTGCAGCCTTTGTTATAATGCAACTTAAGCACCCCAAACTTCCCTTTAGCATATGCTATCAACTCGAGCATCCCTACCATTATGAAACTACATATGGTTTCACCCCCATGTCATTTCTTGAGACTGCTTGTGTCTTAAAGTAGGATTACCTTTTATTTGTCCTGAAACTTCCTCCTTCAAATCAAAAGCTGTCCCCTGGGTTCAAGGTTTGGGGATTTGTGAACAAACATGTTTTCACTCTGCCTGCCCTTTTCATGGTTGTTTAAGTCTCCCCTCATATTCCCTCAAGGTTTGTTTTTGCAGCATGAGGCCTAATTCCTTCTGGAACAAAGTTTCCTCCATAACTATGATCAATGTGGGTTCTCTCTGAACCCCCTGTCCACTGGAAATCCATGTGTATCAGCAGCTGTCTTGTCTTCCTTAACTGTAAGCCTAAACACCTTCTAAGTAATATCTCAGCCCAATGTGTGCCAGAAAGCGATCTTCATAAACACTTAGAAAATTGATTTTGGTGAAGAATCTATGGCTGAGGACTCTAAGAAAAGTCAGTTACTTTCAGTGTCTCTGGCTCGTCAAGACTTAAGGCTTAAGAAACCTCTAGGAAGACACCCCAGGGTTGCTGAAGATTTTGGTAGGCAAGCAGGGAAGAGATTTCATCATGAGATTTAAGAGGCTCAGGAAGGTAAGTGCCTAGAAACCCTTTCAAACAAGTCCACACAGTTCTTTGAGACACATCTTTTGTTAAAATTAGAAGGCCAAGAGAGTCCCTTGGACTGCAAGGAGATCCAACCAGTCCATTCTGAAGGAGATCAACCCTGGGATTCCTTTGGAAGGAATGATGCTAAAGCTGAAACTCCAGTACTTTGGCCACCTCATGCAAAGAGTTGACTCATTGGAAAAGACTTTGATGCTGGGAGGGATTGGGGGCAGGAGAAGAAGGGGACGACAGAGGATGAGATGGCTGGATGGCATCACGGACTCGATGGATGTGAGTCTGAGTGAACTCTGGGAGTTGGTGCTGGACAGGGAGGCCTGGCGTGCTGCGATTCATGGGGTTGCAAAGAGTCGGACACGACTAAGCAACTGAACTGAACTGAACTGTCTAGTAGCTAACTTCTAGGCTCTGGGGCTGGCCCATCTGGTTGGAATCTTGGCTCTGCCATTTCCTATAGGTATGACTTGACCTCTTTATGCCATGATTTTCCTATCTGTAAAATGGGGACAATAATAGCAACCTACTTAACAGGTTTAAGTAGGAACTCTTAACCCTGCACCCTTGGAAAGGAACTCATTCGTGTGTAGAGGACTTCCTGTATTACATATGGGGCACTTACCTTAGGCTGAACCCTGTGATCAAGGTCTTATATTACCTAGTTCAGTTCTTACAGCAAGCTTGTGAGAAAGGTGCTGTTTCTTTCCTATGGATGAAAAAGCAGAGGCTTGGGGAAACTGGTTAGCTTGTACCACATCACATGGTTAGCAAAGGCAGCACCAGAAGTCAAAGCCTGTGTTCTTCACCACTTGATCTTCTGTGTTTTCACCTATGTTTCCATCAAGGGAATTTCTGATCTTAATTTCTTTTCTCAAGCAGGCATCATCTAGAATATTAGAGTTTATATTATCAGCTAGTAATTTGGCTTATGGAAAGGGTACTGGATTAGAAGTCAGGAGACCTAAATTCTGATCTAACTCTGCCACTGACTACACTAGCTGAGACAATGTGTTTACCTCTGTTGGGCTACCAAGTGGGGAGTGGTAATGCCTGCTCTGCCTGTCTCGGGGACTATGGTGAGGGTCACTTTCAAATTTATCCAGTAATGAGTGCTCACTGGAGGATCAAGCTCATGCGAGCTGCATTTGCGTGTATTTTTCATTATTGTTAAATAAACTTGTGCTGTGCTTAACTTAGGGGATGCTTGAAATGCAAGATACTGTTGTTCCTATGAGTTTGGACAATATGAACCAGTTTTACTTAGGGTCTGATTGCCCTCAGACAGGCTAACCATCAGCTGGGATGAATCCTATATTTCAGAGAGTGAACCTCACTCTAGGACCTTCCCTGGATTTCAACCTTCCTCTTTCAACTGTTCCGTGATGAGGCATGTGGAGAGTTGCTTTGGAATCAGGATGCCGGCAAAGTCAAGGAGGTCAAACTGAGGCCTCCCCATGAAGATCTCTGTGAACCTTAGATCCTCACAAAGTGCTTCTATCCCTGCATCCATACAGTTGCTATGGCGGGATGTTGGGTTGGTTCCATTCTTCACTAAGAGATTAGGTATCAACATGCGGAAGAAGGGTTTGACCGCTAAGGCAATAAGAAAAAAGGAAGCCAGGACTCATATTCAGCTGGTATGTATCAGGGTGACAGATTTTTCCCGGTCAGAATCTGCTCCAATTGGTCAGCACCCACAGAGAGCTGCTTGTTATACGTACTGACTCTCACTCCTGGATAAAGCTCATTTGCTTTCTGGTTTTGCAGAGGCTCTTCTTGGTTCTGTGCTCTGCCTGGTCAACTCTTTCCCCATCTGCCTCCTGGGAACATAGAGGCAGCACTGGAAAGCGCACAGGGGCTCTGGGTGGGGCCTCACAGGGGCCGACACAATGGAGCAGGTCCCCACTACCCTGATGTCCCCGAGAGCCTGAGGCGATGAGTCCATTCAACTGGCTCAGCTCTGAGAACAGGAGCCAGATCTTCTTCAACCCTTCATCGTGACAATCCTGTGCCGATGTTTAAACGGTGCTCAAAATGCATTCGATGAATGAATAAACCCTCCAGAAAGTATCTGAGTTTCGGACACAGTGTAGGGAGCTGTTGGCTTATTCATGGTGGAAGTTAAATTAAAAAGACTAGATCACATCCCCCAGGGAATTCCAGTGTATAGTGGATAATTCCATCACTACATAACAAAGATAAAGGACATGCAGATAGGCATTTTATGAGTGCAAACGGATTCAATTTTTAAAAGTCAAGGTCATCATTAAGTAAAACGAAAGAAGCAAGAGAAAGCAAGGACAAGCAGAGATTTTTTTTTTTTAATCGGATGTAAAGTCTCCAGGAGAAGCAAATTCCTCTGGAAACAGCCCAGCCTGTGGCATTTCTTCTTTTTTCAAAGGCTGGTTTTGTTGGGTTTTTAACTGAGAGCCTCAGGATGGAAGGAGAAGCTATCTCCCCAGCACAGAGTTTTCCCCCTCTTTTCCAAAGGGAAGGCAGATTTGGGAAACTGGCACTGCCCCTACCCAGATGGCAGCCAGCAGCTGGCTCTGGCAAGGGCAAGTTCTCACTCCCGGCGGCTGGCTGCCCAGCCCCTCCCGTTTCCCCAGCAAGGCCGGGCTATTAGGAAGGAGAGAATGTGAGAGCCCTGCCATGCCAGCGGCTCCTCACCACCCTGACCCGGCTTCCCTGGCTCTGGCACCCGGGCCCACAGCCGGGGAGCTGGGGAGCGAACCCAGAGGCACCAGCCAGCAGCCTCAGCCTCCTAATTCCCACTTCAGCTGCTGACTTGGCCCCGTGCTGAACCGCACGATGGCCGCTGACATCCATGGGGCCGTAGCGCGAGGGACAAAGAGTGACAGTGACTTCAGCGCGTGGCCTGGCCACAGCACCGCTGGCTGGTTGGGTACCAGGGCTCAGATGATCAGCCTGGTGGCCCGTGGCTGCCCCTGTCCCATACCAGACACCACCCCGTCGCTCCCCAGATCGCACCTGCCCCAGGGGCTTCACCCGAGGCACATTGTTCTTTTTCCCGTCTTTTCTTCCTTCTCCTTCCTCCTCCTCTCTCTTTCTTCCTTGTGTTCCCATCTCCTCTCCTCTTCGCCACTCTTTTCTCTTCCATTCCTCCCTCTCCTCCAACCCCTCTCTCTTCACAGAGTGTCTTTCTCCTACATCCTTCCTTTCCTCCTCTTTGCTCTACTCTTCAAACACGTATTGACTACACCTCTATCGGTCCCTCTACTAGACTCTGGCGGGTCACAGATACCGTATACTTGGCCCTGGCCCTGACATTTGTACACGAGGTGAGTCTATGACAACTGATGAAGACAGAGTGTGTGAAGTACCAAACATGCCCTGACTCGGACAACAGAGGAAAGGGTCACTGGTTTCTGCCTGACTCATTTTGGGGAAAGGTTTGCTGAGGAGCTGCCATTTTTCAGTTCGATTGCTTACTCGGCTTTGTATATTCCTGAGGAAAGATATAGATTTCCAAGTCTGATCGGAAAAATGGAAGCTTTGACTTTTGTTTCAGTTTCTGTTTATGAATTCAGATTCCAAGGCTTTGAATTTTCATCAAATCCAGTTTATCTGTTTTTTTTCCTTTGATGGATAGTACTTTTGCTATCGTATCAAAGAGCTTTTTCGCAACTAGCCCAATGTTGTAAAGATTTTCTGCTGTATTTTCTTTTAGAAATTTCATAAATTCGCAATTACGTTTACAGTCTATGAACCATTTTGAATTAATTTTTGTATATAATAGGTATAGAGGGTGTTTTTGGTTTTGTTTTGTTTTGCGTCGCCGTCGTTTAGTCGCTAAATCGTGCCCGACTCTTTGCGACTCCGTGGACGGTAACTCACCAGGCTCCTGCATCCATGGAATTCTCCAGGCAAGAATACTGGAGTGGGTTGCCATTTCCTTCTCCATTGTTTTTTTTGCATGTTGACATCCAATTCTTCTGGTACCATTTCCTGAAAAGACTATCCCTTCCCTATTGATTTGCCTTTGCATCTTTTCAGAGGTAAGTTGACTATATTTGTGTGGGTCCACTGGTGGATTCTTCGAGAGCATTTTAATGTCCAGTGTGTTATTGAACACATTCTGTCTCTGTGTCCTTGTCTCAAAATAAATGCATTCCTACCGTGTAAATAGCACCCTATGCAGGAACTAGAGTTACTACTTGACTGGGCAAAAGAAAAGAAGTTTGGGCAAATACAGATTAGAATTCACTCTGCCCCTGATTGCAGCATGACTTTTGAGTTTTGGACTTTTTGATCTTAAAGAAATACAAGTGGGACTCGATAAGAAGTGTCATGAAGATTAATGAGGGACATGGCTAGGAGAGGACCTGGGATTTGCCTCATCTGCATCCAGATATTTGTTTAATTCCCTCTGTTTCCTTTTGCAGTGAAAATATTGGGAGGGGGCATGACCGTGATATGAGAATAATTATATTGTTAGACTATAAGCACTTTCAAGGAAGGCCTGTCTTCTTTTGTAAAAAGTGAAACACTTCTGTTACCCCTTCAGTAGGCAGTAAACAGGTCCTCAGTATCTCTTGTTTATCTTCTGCTGCATCAAGTCAAATACAAAGATTACTCAGAAAATGTGTTTAATGTTTTAGTCCCCGTGACATTCCTTTGGCTTTCCTTTACCAATGGAATTAGTCCTTTACAATTTTGGAATGAAAAGTATGCCAAATGGTGTCTTCATATTGCTTAACTGCTCTCCACCCATGCCACTCATTTCTGATTTTTCATGGCTTTAAGCCACCATCTGCAGAAAGGGTGGGAAGGACACATGTAAGGTCATTGTGTCCTGCCCTCCAGCCTCAGGCCTGGCTGCACATGGGCTACGAATGTTTCTATCTTTCTCTGAAAGGTTTTCAGAGCTTCCTGCTCATCTTCAGAGGTCTCATCTTCAGGGTAGGCCACCAGCTCTTTCTTACCTCCAAGGATCGTGTTCGTGGTTGATGGGCAAGGAAACTTCATTCCTACCAGACACCCTGGACAGCTTGTACTATGATATTGTTTTGTGACTTTGACCAACTTTGCTTTCTTTTCTTTTATAAATCATTCAAACACTTCAAGTCCAAATACTAACACTGGGGACAGCTTGTGATTAACCTCTCTCTTCTCCAAGAAGTAACCGGCGTCAGTGATTCTTCCTTCTAAAATTGCTTAACCAGTTTTTAATACACCAAAAAGACTTTTGCCCAGAGCCCTCTGGCCATCTATTTTCCTTAATGGTCTTTTATGGGGGACCTTATCAAAAGCTTGCAAGGAAATCCGAGTAAATTATGTTCCTTGGTTCACCTTTACCTAGTATTTCATTAACTTTTTCAAAAACAATATGACATAGTTTTCAACATAATTAAAGGGGTTGGGAAAAAGGGAACTTTAACTACCGCCTGACAGTTTCCGTAGTTGCCTACGAGAGCTGGGTCACTGCTCATATTCTGCCTCTGCTTAAGGACACTAATTCATTTCCCAGGCTGTCTGGCGAGGTCAGCCACTAGTTCAAGGTGGAAATGACAAGTTTTTAGGCTTTTAAGTGTGCAGTACTCAGCTCTCCAGAGAGCACGAAGGAAGGAAACCACAAGTTTATCCAGGTCTGGCCCAGAGAAAGAGGAAATGATGGGACGAACCAAGACGAAGGCAGGGGCGGTGTCTCGGTGGAAGGGGGAGCCAGCCCCGGAGGGCTCAGACAGTCCCAAATCGCTCTTTATTCTCTGTATGGGAAAAAGGAAGGGCTGATCGTGGCATTTGGGAAAACTTTCAGTGTTCCAGGGGAGGTGTGTAAGGCTAGAATGCAAGGGTGGGCAGAGGCTGGTCAAATGAGGAGGAAAGGGTTAGAAATCAGCTCACACAACGGGTGGTAGCAGAATTTAAAAGGATGCTAATCATCGTCATCATAACTGCAGTGTATTTATTGAGTATCTCCTATGTGCAAGTGTGTGCCTGGCATGCGCAAATACCTCTTGCATTTACGCTTAATAACCTGGAAGGGTAGATATCATTATCCTCACTTACAAATGAGAAAAATAAGGCACAGGGAACTGAAAGGATCTGAAGGTCACACAGTTAATAAATTATCAGATTTGGGAGGCTACCTTCTCGCCCTAATTCTGAAGTACATAGATTTTCATGATGCTAGCTACTCAATTTTTAGCCAATTTAGTACCAAATTCTCCCATAAGTCAAATATTCTAGTTAACAAAATGTTCTAGACATTCTAAGTATGAATTAGCAGTTTTCATAAAATAGGAATCATTACTCAATGGTTAAAAAGCAGCCACTATTTAATTGGTATGAGTGATCTGCAAAAGCATTTAAGGTTTATAGTCTTCAAAGCATCTTTATGAACCTCCATTTTTACTGGTCTGAGAATTTGGAAGTACTTGTGTACAGAGGGCTCTGGCTGACAAAATGCTAGTAAAATTGGCTTTTTCTGTAGATAAGGAACTAGCAAAGAGAAGCAGAGAAGCTTCCGTTTCTTTCTGGCTTACTTCTTGGTTTCCACTGGCTCAGGGCCTATTTTTCCTTATGTCGAAAGGAATGGGCCATTTTTAGTCTTTCCCCCAACTTCAGAAAGCCCACCATAATTGTCCTACCACGTGCTTCATCCATTCTCCCCAGGATGTGATGCCTTCGTATGAAACTGCATTTTTAAAGTGTGTTTTGGAGACCTGCAATCTCTCCCCGGGTGGCCCTGCAGGCTGCTGTGTTCCAGGGATCAAGACGCCTTACCTTCTGGTCCTGCACGCTTCTTTCAGTGTCTAGGGGAACACGTGGGTGTCTGAAGGCACCTGGGCCAGGCTGAGGGGCCCAGCCACTAGGTGCCACACTCCTGGCTTCTCAAGACAATGACCCTTCAGACCAGGAGCCTGAGAAGCTGAGAATCCAAAGAAACAATTTGGGTGTTTCTTTAAAGAATGAATGTGCTAATTGGAGGGACTGCAAACATAGTGGTCAGAGAGAAAAAAATACATCCTTCCATCTGGCACCCAAACTGGGAACTTGGATGGGAAAAGCAAGTCCCCCATCTTAAGAGGGAAGATAGCCTGTGCTGCTGGTCTTCAGTAAGGTCCAATAAAGTCCAAGGTTGGTGCTTTGAAGTTGCAGAGTCCATTTCCAGAGAACAGGAGGCATCAGCTCTGTCCCCTGGGTGTGCAGCCCTTAGGCAGGTGTCTGTGTGACCTGCTGGGCAGAGGGGCGGAGTCCCTGGACCATGTGGGCAAGCAGCAAGTGTCCTGCCTTAGTCACGCAACCGCATGCCAGTTCTAGCTCTGACCTTCTAGGCTCGGTGACCTTGGACAAATAGATTTTGATTTATTCATCAGTCTCAGTTTCCTCATCAGGAACATGGGGACAATGATGGTTTGAGGAGTATGAAAAATAGTGAGTGTGTGTAAAGTGCCTGACAACACATGGCCTATGATGTCTTTCTTATCAATTTCTGTCCTGTTATCTTTCTAAATGCCAAATAAAGATTCACCGCACAGCTAATGTGAGCAACTTTGTGTTCTCTATAATCTCTCTGCAGATGGTAAGGAAATAGCATTTCTTGGATGAAGATGTAGTGACTAAATCCCACCCCCTCTTTGGACTTATGATGTGAAAAACTTTTTAGTAATTTACTAATAGATGAAAAATCTTACAAAGCTATACAAGCTAAATGACATTACGCTTATTTCTATCCAAACTGCATTCTACGATTTAAAGCAGGGAGAGGGCCTCTGGGCATTTTGACCAGCGACTTTGCATCATTAATACAGTCTGGGGTTAAAAATCACATGCATTACACTTAGCTGAGTTAAAAGCATAGAGCATTTCATATTTTCAATGTAATCTCTCATCTTGCTCTTACCTCTTATCTCTCTCTCATAGGGAAGTGAAGAGAGACTTCTTGTTGACAGCTAAAGACAGCCCCATCTCTTGTTAACATCAGCCTCTCTGGGGTAGGAGCCCAGTGTTCTGGCATTCACTTCTTTCCTCCTACTTGTCAGCTGGGTAGCCTCTGGGCCTGGGAGGAGACTTATCTACTCCCATGGGGGTGAGGGTGGGGAAGGGGACCTTGGCTGGGCTTGTTACCTCTGATTCCTGGCTGCTTTTTGCTGTAGGATGACTGGTCCATTTCCTGGGCACCTTGGGCTGGTAGGCCCAGAGAAGTGGCTCCTTTTCCTGGTCTTCTGGGGTTTATGTTTAATCCCACCCATGGTCCCAGCCATTGGCCTCTGGAGGTGGAGATCTTGTACTCCATGGCCGTCTCGCTCTAACTCCAGGCCCCTGCACAACCTCTGCCCTCTCAGTACCATGGTATCCTCCCACTGGAATATATGGAAACTTCCAGATTCCGTGTGTACCAAGTGAAGGCCTTGAGAGGTCAGAAGCTCTACTTTAAAGGCACCTAAACAGCACCTCCAGCCGAGGTGACCTGCCTGGCAATGGTACCATATTGCTGAAGTTTCAATGTAAGTGCAGGCTTCTAGAAGGAGGGGCGTTGGGATTGACACCCTCCTGGTACATTCACAGGAAAGCAGAGAGCGAGACCCACTGCTCTGGGGGACCCCTAGTGTGGGCAGCATGGGTGAGCAGGCACACACTTAACTGGCTATTCCTTTTTTCCTTGTTTTTTCCATTTCTTCCTCATCCTAGTTCCCGGACAACTTTCAACTTTCACTCCAGACAGGTGAAAATGCCCCTTATGTCATATTCTAAATTCTCTATATGTATAAACTTTTATACAGTCATTCAATGTATTGGTGTACTTACATAAAGAGAATTTTTGAAGTTTAGAAATCCCTTTTTCTTGAAGCTTAGTTTTCAAGATTAGCATTTGATTAAGCCCTCAAAAATAGTAACTTGCTGGTACAAAGCTGAGCAATGACTTCCTTTTTTCCAGCAGATATTTACTCATCACTTGAAGATTGACAAACATTGATTTGATGGATAGAAACCATAAGGACTCACAGTTTAAAGGAAAAGGGAGATTATTTCACTTTAAAAAACGATATCTGTTAGGTATCGTTTGGAGATTATGCTACCTTGGTTATAGACCATGTAAGTGGAGTTTATCGATAGCACTGGGGAAGGAAGGTCCTTGGCTGAAGGGCCTGTCAAAGCTATTACTAGTGTATTACCAGTTTGTGCTGAGGCTGGGAAGTGGCACTTAGACTATGCCTATGCTGAAACTTCCAAAGGTGGGACTTTGCTGTGCTGCCTGCCTTTGCTGCTATGTCTCACCTTTAGAAGCATCTGCTAATTTCCTTTCCTTAAGGATTCATATAAACTCATTGTTAGAGTTGATTAGCAGTCTTCTTTGTCTTTGTTTTTAGGAGGTGACTTTCTACTCACTTTGCTTGATTTGAAGAAAACAAGAAGCTGCAGTCCCTTGCCAAGTAGAACTTAATCAGTACTTTACTGAATCCAATTCACAAATATTCATTGTGATCTCAAGCCACCATTCCAGGCACTTGGCGTGTCTCTGTTATAGTACCAAGTACAGATGAGTAGAAAAAGAGGACATTGCAGGAGAAGGGGAATAGAAAGTCAGGGATTCATTGCCTTAGAAAAGCACCAAACACACCTTACATCATCAAAATCATGATGATGCACGATTTTGCCTCTCTGCAAAAGTTTTGTGGTTAGTGAAATCTGTTATGCATGCATGCTAAGTCACTTCAGTCGTGTCCATCTATTTGCAACTCTATGGACTGTAGCTCACCAGGCTCCTCTGTCCATGGGATTCTCCAGGCAAGAATACTGGAGGGGGTTGCCATGCCTTCCACCAGGGGATCTTCCCGACCCAGGGATCGAACCAGCATCTCTTACATTAAATTACATTACCTGCATCTCCTGCATTGGCAGATGAGTTCTTTACAACTAGCACCACCTGGGAACCCCAGAATATGTTAGAGCCACATCCATATCAGTACCCTCTGGAAATACAACAGATCTGCGATAACTGGAATATTGCTCTTTTTAATTCATAAAATGAAGTATCATTTTACTTAGAATGAATTTGTAGCACTGGTGATAAAGTTCATTTATCTTCTTCAATTGCTTTTCTCTCCAGTCTGGCTGATCTCCTCAGCATTTTCTACTTTACCAAGTTTTGTGCTAAAATGTTTCCCCTGCCCTGACCATCTGCAGCTTGGTGTCCTCCAAACTCATGGGGTTACCTTCTTCATAGAGACGTCTTTGGCTCCTCCAGCCAATGCTGACATGAATTCTCTCTCTGAATCTCTGTCATATCTCTAGTTCAATTCACATAGTTGGCCTCAATGCTAGATTGATGGCAGGATCTAGGTCTTAAATTTTCTTTGCATTTTCTATAATGCGTAGAAAATTATATACAGATCGGCCTAAATAAATGTGTAGGTAGGTATATACTTATTGAGTACTTTTAGGGATGATGGCAAAATAGTTAATACCTAGTACAGCATGAACACTGACCATTGAGAGTACTCTGACCAATTCATATCGTCTGAATATCAGCCACACTCACACACACACACACACATATGGAATACTTACAATATTACGTGGAGTGCATACATTACCTTTCATTTCATAGAAGAGAGATGAGGGAACCGAGTTTCAGAGAAGCTCAGTACTTGCTCGGGACCCACAACCAATGGAAGACCCTAGGTTTGTTCACCCAGCACCTGCGTTCTTTCCACTGAGCTGTCGTGCTGATTACTACTTGGTGGTGGGTCAGGTCCTCTCTCTCCCTGGGCTGAGTTGTGTCTTTCAGAGGAGAGGGAGTTGGGTGACTGTCCAGTCTGCCTAGAGCCCACAGACGATCAGCTCACTTAGACTGAGCCGTCAGCACTGTGGGGACCTGCATGGTCATGCTTAACATTTACGGCCAGTTTGCATGCTGTTTTGCCTGTGTTGTGAAGATTTGGTCAGAGGCAGTTATTTTACAAAGCCAGAGATCTGGTGGCTTGTGCGATGATTCTTAGCAGGTCCCTTCAAATCTCTCAGTATTTCCATTTTATCTTGTTTCAGTTCAGTTCAGTTCAGTCGCTCAGTCGTGTCTGACTCTTTGCGACCCCATGAATCGCAGCACGTCAGGCCTCTCTGTCCATCACCAACTCCTGGAGTTCACTCAGACGCACGTCCATCGAGTCAGTGATGCCATCCAGCCATCTCATCCTCTGTCGTCCCCTTCTCCTCCTGCCCCCAATCCCTCCCAGCATCAGAGTCTTTTCCAATGAGTCGACTCTTTGCATGAGGTGTCCAAAGTACTGGAGTTTCAGCTTTAGTATCATTCCTTCCAAAGAAATCCCAGGGCTGATCTCTTTGAGAATGGATTGGTTGGATCTCCTTTATCTTGTTTAAGAGGTAAAATATTGTACTTGCCCTAAATTTCTCATAAATTATTTTAAAATCTTCAATCTGCATTTTTAATATAAAAATTAAATGTCATTATTATCCAATAATCTAATTGGTAATTAAGAAAACATAGGTCATCCCTTCTCAGTTTGGCCAGTCAGTAGTGAAAAGTGAAGTGAATGATACTTTCTATTACAGGATTGAGAGCCATAAGCTCCTCAGTCCCATCCCATTTCCTGTTCCTGAGCACACAGGATCACTTCTCCTTGTTGGCTTGGGGTCATGTGACAGGGCTCTGGCCAAAACAGTTAGGACTGAAGGATATAAGCCACCTCTAGTTCTGCCCCTTAAAAGCATGTTCTGGCTTTTGCGTTCCCATCCACAGTGAGTTTAGATGCCTCTGATTTGTGATTGCAACATCACGAAAGGGAAGGAGTTTGGGTTCCTGAATATCCACTTGGAAGAGAGCCTCCAAAGAGAGCTGCCAGACTTTCCCTGGACAGTGACATGAGGGAGAAATACACCTAGCGGCGTGAGAACTGAAACAACCGGTATGTGTTGCTCTGATACAGAGATTGGTACTGGAAGTGTGGTACTGGCATAACTAAATTGCATTCCTTGACTGTTACACTAGCCTAAGTGTGTTATCACTCATTTAGGAATTCAGCAACAGGCTGAAAAGAAGCTAATACCAGAATCTGGAAAGATGGAAATTCAGTTTATGCAGTGACAAATTTGGTAGAGTTATTGCCTCCTATTGATTAGAAGGTAGTCACATCACAGTTTTTATCATGAGGGTAAATGGTTAGAAAACAGAATCCTAGCAGTGTTTCGGGCTTATCTAGACTATATGATGACTCAGGAAAGAATTCATGAGTTTGCTAGCAAAAATAGAATCAGTTCAGTTCAGTTCAGTTCAGTGGCTCAGTTGTGTCCGACTCTCTGCAACCCCATGAATCACAGCACTCTAAGCCTCCCTGTCCATCACCAACTCCCAGAGTTCACTCAGACTCATGTCCATCAAGTTGGCGATACCATCCAGCCGTCTCATCCTCTGTCATCCCCTTTCTCCTCCTGCCCCCAATCCCTCCAAGCCTCAGGGTCTTTTCCAATGAGTCAACTCTTCGCATGAGGTGGCCAAAGTATTGGAGTTTCAGCTTTAGCACCAGTCCTTTCAATGAACACCCAGGACTGATCTCCTTTAGAATAGACTGGTTGGCTCTCCTTGCAGTCCAAGGGACTCTCAAGAGTCTTCTCCAACACCACAGTTCAAAAGCATCAATTCTTCGGCGCTCAGCTTTCTTCACAGTCCAACTCTTACATCCATACATGACCATTGGAAAAACCATAGCCTTGACTAGATGGACCTCTGTTGGCAAAGTAATATGTCTGCTTTTGAATATACTATCTAGGTTAGTCATAACTTTCCTTCCAGGGAGTAAGCGTCTTTTAATTTCATGGCTGCAATCACCATCTGCAGTGATTTTGAAGCCAAAAAAATAAAGTCTGCCACTGTTTCCACTGTTTCCCATCTATTTCCCATGAAGTGATGGGACCAGATGCCATGGTCTTCGTTTTCTGAATGTTGAGCTTTAAGCCAACTTTTTCTACTCTTCTCTTTCACTTTCATCAAGAGGCTTTTTAGTTCCTCTTCACTTTCTGCCATAAGGGTGGTGTCATCTGCATATCTGAGGTTATTGATATTTCTCCCAGCAGTCTTGATTTCAGCTCGTGCTTCTTCCAGCCCAGCATTTCTCATGATGTACTCTGCATAGAAGTTAAATAAGCAGGGTGACAATATACAGCCTTGACGTACTCCTTTTCCTATTTGGAACCAGTCTGTTGTTCCATGTCCAGTTCTAACTGTTGCTTCCTGACCTGCATATAGGTTTCTGAAGAGGCAGTTCAGGTGGTCTGGTATTCCCATCTCTTGAAGAATTTTCCACAGTTTATTGTGATCCACACAGTCAAAAATAGAATACAGAGTCCAAAAGTTAGGGCTGTAGGATTAGAAAAAAATAAGCCTACTTTAGACTCCAACAGTAAGACATGCTACCAGAATAATGTCTTTTGGTGACAAATATCGAGTAAAAGTTCTCATGTGACATGTGAATGAAGTTGTTTGAGGCAAAAATAAAATCAGCAGTATGGCCTTCTCACCTATTGTTTTTGATAGCCTCAATGCATTTAGGTAATTATTTTGAGAGAGAAAATGGCATGGAGGGGAAGAAGCAAAAAGAAAAAGAAAAAAAAAAGTAATTTGATAACAAGGTTTAAAAAATAACTCTGAGTGTGGTCACTGGCACAAGGACCTGACTGAAGCAAATATATCATATGTTTTCTAAGTTTAAAATTGCATTGCCAAAGAAAGCAGAGGCTTCAACTTGAAACGTTCTTGCCTGTTCAAGATTTAAAGCAATTCTCTAGCTGCCAACCCATTCCAGACTGAGTGGAAGTCAAGCTTTTGCAGGTGCACTGTTCGAAAGGAAGGGTGTCCCCACTAAGCCAATTTCAGATGTGTCCAAGAAGAACAAACAATGGAGTCCTTCCTAGAGCTATTCCACACACATAGCCACCATGCCCAGAAGGTATGGGCTATACATGCTGACTCAGAGGGGCTCAGCTTGGCCGTGGACCATGATGTGCAGTGTTACCTATTATTTTCCTACAGAAACAGATTATTTTCCTGTATTTTCCCCATTATTATAAATGGATTGTGATGATGGGGAAGTAGGGTGCAGATTACTTGTCTTTTTAATATGTAGGCTACCTACATAGGTCCTGCGTGTAGAACCTACCTAGAGGTCCTACATCAGACTTATGGAGAAGATGCTGCCCTCCTCAAGTGTTCTGGATATTGATATGGTGGTGGTGACTGGATGGGACTTTGCATTGTCCTCTGTGGGGTGAGGTGAGTGTGATCTGTGAGTAAGAGGAAAGTAAAATGAATATTTGATGTTCAGAAATTCAGACTATGGTAAAACTTTTAGTGATCTTCATTTTTGAGTCTCTTCTTGGACATGTGGGAAGTCTCTTCTGGGCCACCCTGAATTAAATGGGCCATGTGATCCCAAGGGCTGGCCAATGGAATGGGAGCAGAAGTAATGACTGTTACTTTAAGGGCAAATGTGTTACAATCTCAGGTGTCTTCTTTACATTTTCTTCCATCTAAATAGCTGCAAGCAAAGGACTCTAAGATGAAACTGTCACACGTACACGATGGAAGGAGCCCAACTGACAGCAGAAATTTCTAAGTAAGTAATAACTTTGTATTGAGGATAGCACTTATATTTGGAAATTGTGTTTTATAGCAGCTGCGTTGATCACCTTGACCAATACGCTATTCTAAACTGAAGACTAGATCATAAAGCTGGGAAAGCTCTTTATTTTTCTTGAAAGGAGTGAAATCATCCTCCTGCCCTGTCATCTTCATCACATTTGGTTCAAAAAGTCCTTTTTTAGGATTGTTCTGATAGATAGGAACAAGTCAGGATGTAGAATGTAAGAGAATTGGGACAAGTGGTTCAGAGCTAAAGTTTCCATCAGTGAAGGCATTGAAGGTCCACCCTTCACGGTGGTCCTTTTTCTGTGGCCTGGATAGCACACTGGGGCTTAGCATATCTTTCTATGGCAGGATAGCACATTTTTATACATAGGCATCTAGGACATGACAAAGCTATATAAAGCTCAGTCCATAACTGAACACCGTTGCCCAGGTCTTGGGATATGAGAACACCAGGTTAAATAAACCCATGGGCAGTTGTTTCTGGCGATGTCTTCCTCCTCATTTCCAGGTGTGGATTGCACTTGAAAACTCCAGCACAGCAATCACTCCTGACCTATCGGTGACACCCAGCAAGGCCATGCAGCAAGCGTGTGGATGCTGCTGGCATTCATAACTGGAAATAAGTCCCTAAAACACCCATTTTCTCATGGTGGTCCAGTAAAGAACTGTGATCCAGGAATCTCTTTAAAACCCTCTTAAGCCTATTAAGATTATCATAATCTATAACCTTGCAAGGACACAAGTCCAGCATAGTCAGCTACTTTGTAACGTGGTATTTCCATGTCTTTGAGATCCTAAACCTGATTCGTCACAGCATGACTGCTCCTAGTGTTTTGAGATTGGGTAGAGCACTTCATTTTTATCTGCTGAGATCTTAAAAGCTGTGACTGAGGTCTAGAGCTTTCTCTTTGCCATCTAGGACTATTGACAGTACCTCACCAAGTCACTACTCACGCATCTAGACAGTAAAGAAGCTCAGGCCAACAATACCCAGCCTAGAGACCTGGAGGACATCACAGCCCATCCAAGCCATCAGTAAATCCTGAAGCTTTAACCCTGGCCTCCTCCTCCCTCCACTCCCACCCCCAATTTACAATACCCTCTCTTTTAGGAGAAGGGTGGTGGAATTGCTTTGCATTGGAATTATTGGTATAAAGAGCTACCTTCTCATCTGAGCAATGCTAATTCATTCCCATCCATGGTCACTCACTACCTATTAGAAATATCCTGACAGCCTGCATCTCATTACCATCGCAGCAGGTCCAGCTCCCAAGAATAACCTTCTAAGGAGGATGAAATGTACGCCAGTGGCATCTAATACCAGGGCATTCACATTCATATTTTTAGCAGCGTATATCAGTTAGCCCAACCTTTAGTGTACTCTATGTACTTTTAATAATCTCCATAAAAGCCTGATTTCCAATCCCTAGGCTCAAGCTGACAGTGTAAATAAAATCACCCAAATCCACAGGGTAAGAGAAATGAAAATGACAAGGATTAAAATTTGGTCAAACCTCTTTCTTTTTAAAAATTCTGCTTCCCTTCCAATTGGATCATGACCCTCTGTGTGCTCAGCTTAAGACCAGACGGTATGCTTTCACTTTTATTCCTCTGCAGCAGGCTTACAGTATTTAGTGAGAGTCTGTAAAGAATGTGTGCTGGGTAGAGAGTTAATACCATAATCCCCTATCGTTGGGGTCAAATGCTGAATAGAGCAAAAGAATTAGAAAACATGTTACATACAATGGCAGGAAAAAATGCATCAGCATGCTGTTTTGTGAACATTAGCATCCTTCACCCGCAGGTAGTGGCCACGAGGTAACAGTGGGTGAAGAGACGTGTACCTGAAGTCCAGTGTGTACACAGAAGCAGGGGTGGGAGACTTGAGCACAAGTCTTAATCCCCATATGAAAAGTGAAAGTGAAAGTGAAAATGAAGTCGCTCAGTCGTGCCTGACTCTTTGCGACCCCATGGACTGTAGCCTACCGGGCTCCTCTGTCCATGGGATTTTCCAGGCAATAGTACTGGAGTGGGGTGCCGTTGCCTTCTCCAGGGGATCTTCCCAACCCAGGGACTGAACCCAGGTCTCCCGCATTGTAGACGGATGCTTTGCTGTCTGAGCCACCAGGGAAGTCCCTAATCCCCATATACTCTGGGCCGTATTTGTCACCGTTTTTAATTGCTTCTCTCCCAGTACTTGCTCCATGGTTAGTTGGTAAGTAACGCATGCGGGCACTAGATTGTTTCCCAGAGTTGAACGCTGATCTCTCCCTTTTCCCTCTTCAGCAGTGGGTGTGAATATTGTTCTCAAAGTGCTGCCATACATCTATCTCTGAAGAATTCTTTTAACGAACAAGTAGAAATTTGAGGCACCGAAGGCAAAAAGACTTGAACAGCCACCTTCCACTGTATCTTGGGAAAGTCAACTGAACTTCCTTGGAGTAAGATTACGAGCAAGTAAAAAACTTTATGTGGAAGTTCTATAAAGAGAAGTGAGTATGTGTGTCAGTGGTTTGGCCATAAAGTGACAAGCTGGATTTATTTGAAACAATGTCCTTTGAAGTAGCAACTATTACAGATTCAGCGTTTTAATGTCTAAAGTTTATTTTAAAATGGACACGTAGTAAATTTGGGGCTGTAGAGTTCTGTAGTTTTGACAAATGCAGAATTGTGTAAGCATTACCACAGTCAAGATACTTATACAAGATACCTAGGACAGTCAAATTCACAGAGTTAGAAAGTGCACTGGCAGATGCCAGGGTGGCGGGTGGAGGTGGTCAGAGTTGGGAGGGTGTGGGGGATGGGGAGTTCGCGTTTAGTGGGGACAGCGTTTCAGTTTAGGAAGGTGAATAATTCAAGAGATGGGTGATGGTGAGAGTTGCCAGGCAATGTGAATGTACTTAGTGCCACTGAATTGTACAGTTAAATATGGTTAAAATATTGTGTTTTTACATTATGTGACTTGTACCGCAATAATTCTTATGCACACAATATCACATATGTACAATGTATACATGTTGTATATGTTGACCAGAATGATAATCCTGATAATCCAGAAGCCATATATGTAACAAAATAACAAAGACAACATCATCTATGCATTGTGAATATACATATATACTTTAACATATATAAATAACTAGAAAGCCAACTTTTGTGCAGTGAGTGTAGAAACAATCACCTAACCTGCTATTGTATCAACATGAACAAAAGAGCTTATTAAACGCACATTGATCTGAATATTAACCTGGCTTCCCTGGTGGCTGACAGTAAAGAATATGCTCGCAATGTAGGAGACCTGGGTTAGATTCCTGGGTCTGGAAGATCTCCTGGAAAAGGGAATGGCCTTGTCTAGAGAATTCCATGGACAGAGGAGCCTGGCGGGTTACAGTCCATGGGGTCGCAAAGAGTCAGACACGGACACGACTGAGTGACTGAAACACAAAACGCACTAGAGATGGAGAAACTTTGACTTAAAATTTTAAAATCTCATGACAACTGTAACTAGAGATGCGGCACTCTACGCGTTGCAAGTGTATCTTTAAACTCAAAGAGAGATGAGGTTGTAGGAAGTAGGGAAAAGATTGTGTTTATGCGTGTGCGTACATGTGCATCTGTGAGATTACATTACAAATCCGTTAGCCCCTTAGACGGGTGAAAATTGACTTGTTTTTGCATATGACCAATCCTGTGTGTTTATGCAGAAGATAAGATGGTTAGATAGCATTGCCAACTCAATGGACATGAATCTGAGCAAACCCTGGGAGATAGTGAAGGACAGGGAAGCCTGGCATGCTGCAGCCCGTGGGGTTGCAGAGTCGGACATGACTTGGTGACTGAACAACAAATATGACTAAATGAGCAAAAGCTCATGGCCTTAAGGAGAAAACCGTTAGAAAAAGTATTGTTATTATGTTTGGCACGTTGTACAGCTTATGGATTCTTAGTTCCCCAATCAGGGATCAAACTTGGGTCCATAGCAGTGAAAGCACCATGTCCTAGTCCCTAGACCACCAGGGAAGTCCCTAGAAAGATGATTAACTAGGGTTTAGCATTATGTTTGTGAGGACAATCTTTTCTTCACTTAAGTAAGATACCATCACTCATATGAAAACATAAGGTTTGATTTCACCAGGAAGTATAAGACGTATTATGAGTAATTCAGCATATCATCTCGTTCCTGCAAGGTATACTGACCAAATTACTAAAAGAATCTGATTTTAAGCAAACAAACCACTGTTGTTTAATAAAAGGAATATCCTTAATTTTATGTTTTATCTTTATCCCCACAGTAAGCCTCTCAATCTCCTTTACTGGTTCCTCCTCATCTAGATGGTATTCTTTTCCTCATACTTCACTCATATTCACAGAGAAATCATTTATGCCTATGATTAGTCATTGATCTACACCTCCAACCCAGGTTTCCCTCATGAGTTCTGCATGTTCCAGCTTTCTACTTGATCTCTCTCCCTGGATATTCCACAAACCCAAACTTAAATTGTCCAAAATGGACCTCAGTATCTGTCAAACCAAATGGTTCCCCCTCCATAGAATTTTCCATACACTTCGATGAGGTCTTATCTCACTTCCTGTTTCTTTCACAGGACTGCAGGCAATGAGCATGTGTCTTTTCCCCAGTGCCTGGCATGGTGCCTGGCATCTGGTAGGCATTTATAAATATTTGTGGAAGGAATGAGTGCATATGACACTCATATGCATATAAATAGAAATTTATTTCCACCTCAGACCCCAATGTTTATGAATAGTTTTTAAATGGATGAGTAGCTCTGATACACATATAGATATAAGCATTCATTCCCACACCAACCACCAACTACCGTATCTACATAATGTCTAGAGATCAAATAAAGTCTGCTTTGTGCAGCAAGGAAATTCATTAGCACATTTCAGTTTCTCTCCTATTCTCTTTTCTCATTGAAATCATATTCTTTTTTATTCAACATTATAACAAGCATTTTTCCGTTTCTTAAAAAGTCTCAGACATTACTTCTGCCAATTGAATTAATACTACCTCAGAAAGAAGTTCTTGCTGTGCACTGGAAGTTCAGTTGGAAGCATCACTTGGAAGCATCAGCACCTGGAAGCGAGCACCTCCTCTAGAAGCAACTCCTCTTCAGCGTCTGTGTTCTACAAACCGTGGCCTCCGGACCAGCAGCATCGGCCGCATCTAGAAACTTGTTGAAAATTCTTGGTCTCCACCCCCTCGTTTCTGCATCAGAGATGCCGGTGTGGAGTCTGAGATGTGTACTTTAACAGGCTCTCCAGGTGATAGAAGTTTGAGAACTACTGTTAAACACCTCTTCTGTGAACCGTATATCCGCAACATGCGAATCTTGTTGCGTGAATTCACTTTCCACTCACCCTCATCAGTTCCATATCATATTCATACTGAAAAAAAAAAGCCTTCTATATTTGGCAATAAGTCTTTAAACAAGGCCTAGTTTCTTGCTGTACATAAAACATAAATAAATAGAAGTACAGTATAAGGCAGTATTTTTTAAACTTAGTTTTAGGAACAGAAATTTGCTTCAAATGAAGTATTGTGCAAAAGTCATGTGTGTGTGTGTGTGTGTGCGTGTGTGTGTAGGGGAGACAACAAGGAATGACTATGTTTGAACGTGGTTGAAGGGGTTGGGAAATCAGAATCTGCTCACTGGACGGGGCTTTCTTCCACCCTTTCCTCCAGGATGCCTCCAGGGAACCCAATCTGAAAACCTCCGAGAAGGTGGAAAGGGAGTGAGGTGGGAGTCAGGAGACCTCGTCTCTGTTTTATTTCTTTGGGCCATTCATTAATAATGCATCTCTGAGCCACATGTTCCTTATCTGAAAATAAGTGACCTAAAATTTCTCTTCCAGCTTGAAGTTTCTTCTTTCTCTCACTTATTGTCTAGCTTTTTGTAGAAAAAGATCCGAGCTATTTCGCAAGTTCTCTTTTCCTTGGAGACTCAGGCAGACATGTTGGCTATGCCATTTGCAAGTCCCCTGTCTTTTCTTTCAGTGTCAACCAACAGGCATTAATAAATAGACAGGCACCTGGCCAGGCACACTGATGCTTTTGAACTGTGGTGTTGGAGAAGACTCTTGAGAGTCCTTTGGACTGCAAGGAGATCCAACCAGTCCATCCTAAAGGAGATCAGTCCCGAATATTCATTGGAAGGACTGATGCTGAAGCTGAAGCTGAAGCTCCAATACTTTGGCCACCTGATGCAAAGAACTGACTCATTGGAAAAGACCCTGATGTTGGGAAAGACTGAAGGCAGGAGGAGAAGGGGACGACAGAGGATGAGATGGTTGGATGACATCACTGATGCAATGGCCATGAGTTTGAGCAAGCTCTGGGAGTTGGTGATGGACAGGGAAGCCTGGCGTGCTGCAGTTCATAGGCTTGCAAAGAGTCGCACATGACTGAGTGACTGAACTGAACTGAGGCAGGCACCATTTGGAGTGCCATGAAAAGAAATCTCCCACTAAATTCCCATTAGCACTGAACAGATTTTCAACCCCAGCGTTTGACTGGGACTATGGCCTGATGATAACTAAGCCTGCTGGCTTAGTGGTAAAGAATCCACCTGCAACGCAGGAGACCTGGGTTTAATCCCTGGGTGGGGAAGATCCTCTGGAGAAGGAAATGGCAACCCACTCCAGTATTCTTGCGTGGAGAATCCCATGGACAGAGGAGCCTGCTGGGCTATAGTCCATGGCATCACAAAGAGTCAGACTCAACTGAATGAACACGCACAGGCCGATGCTGTGGGGATATGAGAAGGTTTCAGGGAGCAGCAGCACACAGTGGCATTGGCCTTTTCTGCAGCCTCCTCCTCACGTTCTTTCCCCTCAAGGGTCATGAGTATCACTTTCCGTCTCCTTCCTGCAGGGACCTCTGCATTTTCTGCATTTCCATCTTCTGTTTCTCCCTGACTTTTTCTTCTTATCAGTTCCCGTGACTCTGCTGAGGCCACTATTACTTTTTTACTGGCTGTGCTGGGTCTTCGCGGCTGCACAGGCTTTTCTCTAGTGGCGAGCGGGAGCTCCTCCTGGTTGCGGCGCACGGGTTTCTCATTGCGGTGGCTTCACTTGCCACAGAGCCCAGGCGCCAGGGTGCGCGGGCTTCCGTAGTCGCGGCTCCCGGGCTCCAGAGCACAGCCGCAATAGTTGTGCTGCAAGAGCTTAGTTGCTCCATGGCCTGTGGGATCTTCCCGGATCAGGCATCAGACCCATGTCTCCTGCACCGGCAGGCGGATTCGTTACTACTGAGCCACCAGGGAAGGCCGAGGCCGCTTCTCAGAGACATCTCTAAGCCTGCTGGTGGCCGTCAGAGGGAAGGTGGGAGAGAGCCCAGGTCGGAACTGTGTTATCCCATTGCTGTGGACTGAATGCTTGTATTCCTCTCCCGCCGCCCCTTCCGATTCACATGTTGAAACCTAAGGCCTAACGTGATGGTGTTTCAAGTGAAGCCTTTGGGAGGTGATTGGTCGTGAGGACAGAGCCCCATCGGAGGGATTCCTGCCCTTGTAAAGGAGGCTCCAGAGAGACCCTTCTGCCGTGAACGTGCAGAGGACGGCCATGTGTGAATCAGGAGGCCAGCCAGTCGCCAGAACCGGGAGAAATCAATTGTCATCCGTAAGTCACCCCATCTGTGGCATTTTTGTAGCCAGAACAGACTAAGACTGCTATCCTCATGTAAAACAGTTGCATCTGTATGTGTGTGTGTGTGTGTGAGAGAGAGAGAGAGAGAGAGAGAAAGAGAGAGTGTGTGGAGGGTAGTGGTAGTGGGGCAGTGGGGGAACCTGAGGGGCAAGTTGAGCGTGATCTTACACTTTTGGCACTTTGCTCCCATAAAGTCTCCTCTGAAGCCTCTGGAAAGAAGGTCATTGAGACCGTGGCACCTCAAATGGCAAGAAGCATATTCTCTGAGATGCAGAGACCTTGCTCTAGCAGAGACACATTTCTGATGTGTCAGAGGTTTTGACAGAAATACCAGACGCTCTTTAATTAAATTTGTGGACCAAAAATGGCCTGGCAGGGAAAGCACACTGATAAAAATCTGTTATACCTTATATTTTACATTAGACTGTACTAGTTATGCACATATAATTATTTTTTCAAGTGGGGTTTTTACAACGCAATCTACACATCTATGTTTTTGTGTGCTTTCATCATATGGGGAACTAAAGCATGGACTGCTTGGCTGGGGCAGCTGGCAGTGTTACCCAGCCCCTTTTTTCCTCTCCAGTGTTTTTAGCATCCCCTCAAGCTTTAGGCTCTGTGTCTTCTGCATGTAAATGGGAGCCAATCTCACCCATCGTTTCCTTTGTATCCCCTTTACCCTCTGGTCGCCTTCTCTTTTTCTCTCAGTCAAGCTCATTGAGACAAGAGTTAATGCTTATGGTCTACAACGAGGCCCCTGCCTTTTTCCTCACAATTGCTCACTATTCCTCCAGCTTCCAATTGCCCCTCGACTTCCATCCGCACTCTGCTGGAACTGCTCTTGCTAAGTTACCCGTCTCAAATCCTCTGACAACTTTTTTGTCACTGTTACACTTGACTTCTATGAGAAAACTCCATCATTTCCTTCTTGACTTCTTCCTCCTTCGAAGTCCAAGCCCCTCTTTCTCCTAGTTTTCCTCAGAGCTCGTGAAGCCATTCTTCTCAGCCTATGCTGGTCCTCCCTGAGGATCTGTCTTATGCCCTCAGCTTTTCTAGGCTACTTACTCCTCCTGAGCAAAACCATCCACACCCGAGGGGTTCAGCCCTCACCTGTGTGCCGATAGTATCCAAAGCAATACCTTCAGCCCAGATCTGCCCCTCATGAGCTCTCAACATTCATTTTAGACTGTCTCCATTTAATAGCGACCTTGAATTAAAATTATCATCTTAACTTTTAAACTCTGCTCCTTTTGCTCAGTGAATATCACCATCCAGCCACCCAAGTAAGAAACCGAGATTCATCGTAGACTTGCCTACATTCAATCAATCAAATCCTCCCAGTACGGCACCCTCTCTAATCTCTCTACAGCTGTCATCACTGCTGCCTGGGTTTGAGTTCAGGTAGTGTTCACGTATCACCTGGGCAGGTGCCTTCTGGGTTCCCTGCCCTTAGTTTCTCATAAATTATCTACAAATCACCTTCAATCCATCCTCCAGATGATCATCGCAGAACAGTGTCATTCAATATGGTAGCCACTAGCCACTTAGAGCTATTTACGTTTAAATAAAACTAAGTGAAACTGGAAAATTTAGCTCCTCAGTTACCCTGGCTACATTTGTAAGTGCTC
This sequence comes from Budorcas taxicolor, assembly GCF_023091745.1. Classification (NCBI taxonomy): domain Eukaryota; kingdom Metazoa; phylum Chordata; class Mammalia; order Artiodactyla; family Bovidae; genus Budorcas; species Budorcas taxicolor. Next base: position 70,631,586 of record NC_068925.1, read on the forward strand.
AGCAGTCCACGTGGCTCATGGTGGCCCCTTGAAGAGTGCAGATACAGAGTATCTGCCTCATTGCAGAAAGTTCTATCGGATAGTGCTGTTCTAGAGCATGATTGTGTCATACCCCCAACTTGCTTCCCAAGTGATTTCACACATCCCTCAGATTAAATTCCAGAATCCTTTAGCATGGCATGTAGGACCTTGCCCTCCAGTCCACTCTCCCTTTCATTGTCTCCTGAGCTTGAAACCTATGCTTCCATCGTATCAGGCCCCAGCCCCTGTCCCCATGCTTTTGGTTATGCTATTTCTTCCGCTTGGAAGGGCTGCCTTCCTTTGTCCCTTTAAAACTCCTGTGTATGTTTCAAACTCAATTCAAGCACTATTCTCTCGCTGAGGCTTTTCCTTGATTTCTAGGCAGAGTTTAGACTCCCCTTTGTATAACTTTCCCTGGCAGCTTATACTACTATGATACTCCTTGTTTTTGTGTGTGTGTTTTTTAATCTATTGATTCACTGTTGAAAGCTGAATAATGACTCCCATCCCAAGACACTGACATCCTCATCTCCCAAACTGATGAATATCGTTACCTTACATGGTAAGAGGAACTTTGCATATGATTGAATTGTAGCACGGGAGATGGGGAGATTATTGTGATTATCCAGAGAGGCTTTATGATATAATCACAGAGGTCTTTATAAAAAGGGTACAGGAGTGTTATAGCTAGAGATCTAGAGAGAAGAAGGATATAGGATGATAGAAGCAGAGTTTTGGAGAAGGAAATGGCAACCCACTCCAGTAGTCTTGCCTGGAGAATCCCATGCACAGAGGAGCCTGGTGGGCTACAGTCCAGAGGGTCGCACAGAGTCGGACACGACTGAAGAGGCTTAGCAGAAGCAGCAAGCAGAGTTTAGAGTGATGTGAAGAGAGAGGAAAGGGCTGCAAGTCAAGGAACACAGGTGGCCCCTGGAAGCTGGAAGGGACAAGGAAACGTGTCCTTGCTTGGAACCCCCAGAATGCAACCTGTTGACCCACTTTAGACTTCTGACTTCTAGAGCTAAAATATAATAACTCAGTGTTGCTTCAAACCACTAAATTTGTGGTAACTTTTTACAGCTGCAGTAGTAAATGAATACGTTTACTTTTTCGTCCGTACACCTATGCCACATATCATTTGACATACATTTGCTAAGCGCCTGCTTTGTGCCAGACCTAGCATTATACACTAAGAATAATGAATGAGACTCAATTGTTGCTAGGGGAGATATGATGGAGGTAAGGGAGATGACAGGTGCTCTGACAAGGTTGGATCGTAAAGGTAATGAGGGGCCAGACTGTGAAGGGCTCTTCGTGTTGCTGTCTAACGTTGGGGCCATTTTCTGTAGATAATGCAGAACATCATTAGTTCATGATCAGATCTTTGGCTGCGCGAGTGTGGAAGGGGATGAGGCTGGAGGCAGGAAGATACATCAGGTGACTGCATTTTTCTGGGTAAGAAATGATGAAGACCCGAAGGAGTGTGGGAGGACAGTAAGGAAGTAGAGCTAGTGATACTGGGGTGATATTTCAGAGGTAGAAACGATGGCATTTTGTGATCAGTTAAATACTGTGCATGAAAGGGCAGAGTCCAAGATGACTCTGCTCTAAGATGACCCCGAGAACGGATGACTCTAAGTCAGTGCCTGGCACACTGTGGATAAGAAACAATTGTCTTGAATTGGATTGTGTGGCAAGAAGACAATGGAGTAAATCATCACTGAGAGGAAAGGATGATGCCAGTGAATCTGAATAGTGGAGGAAAATAAATAGAAGAATAAGTGTGTGTGTGTGTGTACGCGCGTGCGTGTGCATGTGCACAGGGCACTGGGAAAAAAGGATGTGAAACCTGTGTGCATTACCCCATACGATTTTTTACTTCTTAATTAAACTTTTGCTAGAACCATGTTCAGAGAGTGAGTTTAGCAAACTGTATAGCCACCTTTAAGATGCCAGATTTCTCTCAATGGTAAGTTTAGCTCTGCTCTTTGGATCTGAAACAGCTTTGAGCAGGGGAGGGAGAGCAGGGGGTGTGGGTGGACTTTCAGTGCATTTGCTCTATCGTTCCGGAATGAGGGCAGTGCCTCGGGTTTTTCCCTCCCCATATCCCTCTTTGCTCGTGTCTGCATCTGAGAATGAAACGTTCTCTGGCACTGGATGGGGCTACATATGTGTCCCTTGCCCAAGACCCTCTGCAGTGGCTCTGTGGAGGTGAATATTTGCTATGTTGAAATATACATCTATAACCTCTGCTCCTCCAAGAGACATCCTGTTTCCACAACACTGGGAGAATATGCACAGTTTTCCAGCAAAGGTCTTGAAGCTGTTTCTCAACAACCTTGCTCTGTGGCAGACTGTCTGTGGCCATGGGACAGCAGAGTGGGGTCCATGGTAGGGGGACAGATCTCTTCTTGCATTTATATTTGTACAGCACATTGTTCTAGCAGCTATGAATTGTGACTTTACAAAGGAAAGGGGGAAAGTCTTACGGTCGAATTAGTTGGGGAAATTCTGAGTTAAACAAATGTGCTTCATTCTGTAAGACCTCTCGGAAGCTTTACTCTACCAATACGTGCTATGAATATCTGAGACAAGGGTGAAGATTTTCCTAAACATAGCTGACTCCAGAGCACTATAAACTTTCTGTGGAAAAGTGCTCCCTGCACCAGAGTTTGGAAAGAGTTGTGCTACTGAAGTAGAATGGCCAAGGTGTTTTTAGATGCCTGCACACTCAGCTGCTGCTGCTGCTGCTAAGTCGCTTCAGTCGTGTCTGACTCTGTGCGACCCCATAGATGGCAGCCCACCAGGCTCTGCCATCCCTGGGATTCTCCAGGCAAGAACGCTGGAGTGGGTTGCCATTTCCTTCTCCAATGCATGAAAGTGAAAAGTGAAAGGGAAGTCACTGAGTTGTGTCCAACTCTCAGCGACCCCCTGGACTGCAGCCTACCGGGTTCCTCCATCCATGGGATTTTCCAGGCAAGAGTACTGGAGGGGGGGTGTACACTCAGCAGGAGTTTATAAAAAAGACCTCTAGCCATTACCCATCTTCGTATGGTTTTCAGTGAGCATGAAGCACTCAAGATTGACTGAAATTGGACCAATCTCCCTATTCTGACACGTCTGGTTTGGATCGGAACTCACTTTACAGATGAGCCAGGATCTAGGGGTAAATTAGAGCTACTTCTGTCATCAGTCCTCATCTTATCACACTCGGGGTTTCCTCTCCCCTCCCTACACACCCCTCCAAATGGCTTCTTATAATAAAAAACAATTCATGTTGGTTTCCTTCTTAAAACTTGTTTTAAAAATACTTTGAAAACACTAGACACTTTTCTTTGGATAATACAATAGTAACTAGATACTGGATTGGCCAGAAAGTTTATTTGGGTTTTTCCATAAGACTATGAAACTTCCTCACCAACCCAGTATTTATGTTCTGCTTCTCTTGTTCCCATGTGAATACAAATGCAAGGTGTTTTTCAGTTTTCAGGAACTTTATTGTTTATAATCCAGATTGATCCTTAGAACAACTTGACAAGGAGGAGATGAAACCCCATGGTCTTATTCTGCTATAACAAAACTGCCCAGACCTGGTGGCTTACAAACAGTAGAAACTTATTTTGCTTAAGATTCTGGAAGCTGGAAATCCAAGATCAGTGTGCCAGTATGGTTGGGTTCTAGTGAAGTCTTCTTCCAGGTTGCAGAGGGCTGACTTCTCAGCATGTCCTCACAGGGTAGAAGGAGTGAGGGAACTTTCTGGAGCCTCTTTTATAAGGGTACTAACTCCATTCGTGAATCCTCCACTCTTGTGACCTAATCACCTCCCAAAGCTCCACCTCCTAATACCATCACATTGGGCATAGATTTCAATGTATGAATTTTGCAGGGAATATAAACATTCAGCCTATAACACACATTTTATAGAAATGAAGCAAATAACATATATGGCTGCCTAGTTTATGCAGGTATTTGGCTAAGTGTTTTACATGTATGAGCTCATTTAAAGCTCCTCTCTGAAAGTGAAAGTCGCTCAGTTGTGTCCGACTCTTTGCAACCCCATGGCCTATACATACAGTCCATGGAATTCTCCAGGCTAGAATGCTGGAGTGGGTAGCCTTTCCCTTCTCCAGGGAAACTTCCCAACCCAGGGATCAAACCCAGGTCTCCCACACTGCAGGTGGATTCTTGTGAGCCACAAGGGAATCCCAAGAATACTGGAGTGGGTAGCCTATCCCTTCTCCAGCAAGTCTTCCTGACCTAGGAATTGAACTGGGGTCTCCTACATTGCAGGCAGATTCTTCACCAACTGAGCTATGAGGCAAGCCCTTGAAGTTTTATATTAGGATATGCTTCCCTTGTGTTAGAAATGAAGAACTAGAGACTAAGAGTGAATTAACTTGCTCAGTCACATAACTTATAAAAGCAAGCCGTGGTGTTTGAACTCATGGTTGTTTAACCCCTAGGCCTACTCTCCTTCCATGATGGCACTCTTAAAGAGGAAACCGAAAACAAGGGCAACTCAAGATTTGCCCAAGTTCACATGGCAGGTTGGGGAAAGTGCTGGAATTAGGACCTAATTCACAGGACTTTTCATCCAAGGGTCTGTCTTCTACGTACTTTAGCCAGGTCACTGGAAGGCATTTTCAAGAGTAATTAACGACTTGTGAAACGTCACCGACAGCAACCACAACAACTGCATGAGAGCAACAGGAAGAGAAGACAAAACCAGTGGCTCCGAATCTCCCACCCATCCCTCAATGGCCTCATTGTTGCTAAGTAGAGCAGATCCTCCATCTCTAAGAATGCCACCTCAACTTCATTCTTTTTTGTCACATAAGTAAGGTGCAGTATACTTAAGGAGTTTGGGTTCACCTTACCTCTTCTTTTCATGACAAAAAAAAAAAATCAATAAGTCCCTGCATACAAATCTTTTTTTTTTTAATTTACTTTATTTTACTTTACAATACTGTATTTGTTTTGCCATACATTGACATGAATCCACCACGGGTGTACATGCGTTCCCAAACATGAACCCCCCTCCCACCTCCCTCCCCATAACATCTCTCTGGGTCATCACCGTGCACCAGCCCCAAGCATGCTGTATCCTGCTTCAGACATAGACTGGCGTACAAATCTTCAAGTTGTGAGCTTTCAAGGGTGAGAACATGCACTCATCAATGTCGGGCATGAGTGAAATTGCAGCTTGCCCTCCATCTCCCATTGCTGAGTCTCCTTCAGCTCTACCGTTTCCCACCTCCTCTCCTCCAGTCAGTAACTCTTCCTGCCTTGTATGCCAGCTGTTGTAGTGTACTACCCTACTTTTCAAGGTACTGTACTGTAAGGTTAAAAGTTTCCTTTAATTTTTGTGTTTGTTTTTTATGTATTATTCATGTGAAAAATATTGTAAACCTCTTTCAGTACAGTCCTATATAGCTGATTGCGTTAGTTGGGTACCTACGCTAATTTTGTTGGACTTATGAACAAATTAGGCTTATGAATGAGCTCTTGGAATGGAATTCGCCATGTAGGGGATTTACTACAGAGCAAATTCCACCACCTGCCCTTCAGTGGTACCTACTGTTTCCACTAATCAGATGAACGTGATTCAGTCACATCTCCCAACGTTCCCTTATGTGAAATCCCTGTGCTGGTATCATGGGGACAGCTATGGAGCTGCACGGGGCACATCCTCTGAGAGCCTGCAGTCTAAACAGAGTGTGAGAAGTACTACTGAAGAGGTCCAAACTGTCAGGAAAGCAAGAGGTGAGACCCTCAGGGAGGTAAAGAAGGAGTCCTGGACATTCAGCGTGGAATGCTCACCACTGTCTCTCAGAACAATTTCTGGGATGTCCTGCTTGTAGTCACCACATACTTAGCTCCTCAGGGACATTTACTGGCTAGTTCCTGAAAAGCAATGACTATAGGGCAAACTTTTGTTGCCATTTTCCCAAACGCACAGTCTTTTTGAAGTTTTCCTTGATACCAGGTTGGGACAAAAGAGTGGTTATGATTTTGTGTCCTGGGTCTCTCCTGAGAGCTCCTTGAGCCACATGAGACACGAGTGTGAAGTGAAGGAGAAGAGGGGTCTGGTCTTTATGGAGTTGCTGGGCTCTAGTCCTCCTCTTGGGAGCTGGGAGTGGCTGTGTTCATCTGCTTTCTCTTTCCCAACTGACCCTTCCCCACTCTTGGATGCTGTGGTGGGCAGAGTCTGAGCTTGGGCCCCCTGTGGGGTTATTGCCTGTGGAAGTGATATAAGAAATCATTCTGCTTTTGTTCCCCCACTCATCCAGGCTCTGATGATTGGGCAGAAATAGAGTCGTCCAAAGGCCAAATCAAATGGATGCAGCAAAAGCGGGGAGTTAAGGTAGCAGAATCTATATCCCATGTTTTGAGGGATTATTTCCTTTAGCTATTGAATGAGGATCTTGAGGTCAGGCCTTCCTTCTGTGATTAACAAAACCTTTGAGGATAATGAGGGGAATATGGAAATGGATTTAAGTTTCTCAAAGAAAAAGAGGTACTTCATAAATCCAAAGCAGTTACATGCGGCCTCCTGGGTTCAAAATTCCAGGGGGCTTACACTGGCCAAATTTGTGCATCCCCATGCCCAGTAATGTTCCCTCTTGCCCAGTTAGGCTTCCAGATCATTAGGCTGAGAGAAGTAAGGACTTCTCTTGAGGAAATACAGAGCTGTTATTCCCCTATTCCCTCCCCCCATCGTTGACTCGGGGAATCTCTGAGAATCTCTGGAAGGGACTTCAAAAGTCACGTAGTCCAGCTGCCAGTATATTCCCTTGCTAAGCAGGCCAGTGGGGATAGAAAGTAAAAGTGCAGTTAATTCTCAAGCATTTGGACGTAGATTGTCCACAGACAGAGAGGGAGAGATTTGTGTGTTTGGAGACAGTGCTTGGGGTCTCTTCGTATCTGTTCCTTCTCCAAGCTAAACAATCACAGATCATTTCACTGGTCCTTAGAGGACTGCTTTCAAACTTCTGAAATCGCATACATTGAAGCCATTTTCATCTAACTAGGTTGATGCTGCCTTCATTTCCATTCCAGAAACTTTTGGCTATTCCCCATTCAGAAGGGACTGACTGCATTTGAAATAGGATGACAGAGGAATTACTCTCACTGAGATTACCCTTCAGCTACATCCCAGAACTGAGAGACTCTGCTAACTGCTACTGCCATAATGACTAGCAATCACAGCACAATCACGGAAATGAATTAAATTATTAATTTCAATAGCACCCCATGGTGCATTTATAAATTCCACCATCTGGGGAACATAAATATGGAGGTCCACATTCTAAACTCGGAGGCATGGTGCTTGGTGCCAAGGGCTGTATCTTTGAAGGCAGTAAAGATTTTTCAAGATACTATATGTGGAGCAGCAAGCTGTGCATTTGAGAGAAGGATCTGTCCCTGAGTCTCTATTAGCTTTACTATTTATTTAAGGATCTCGTCTCCTTTATTTTTTAACCAGTTCATATCGATAGACGCAATGTATAAAAATCTTGGTTTAGGAAAAGTACACGATGGGAAATAAGTCAAACTCTTATTTGAACTATTTATTTATTCTCTCCCTTTTCTGTTTATCCCATTTCTTCCTCCCAGAGTCTCTTCTCATACTGACTTGCTTCACTTATGTAAATCTCTGGTTAATAAGTTCTTTCTACTGAGATAGCTATTCTTGGGTTTTGAATGGGTTCAAAAATCTCTCTAAAACTTTAAGAGCATTGTTCCTGAAGCAGAGAGGACAGAGGTCCTGGAGGAGTGTGTAACCTATTCGAATCAAGGAGATTTAACTTTCTTTCCTTACGTGGAACCGTTTGGCCAGATGTTGGGGTTCCCTGAGCCTTCTCTGTTTGCCATCTGTCTTGTCCCCAAGGGCTGGTGAGAGAGGGACACTTCTAAAGACCATATGTAAATGACTTCCATGGAGCTCTACAGGGGCTCCCTAGGCTACCTTCTTCCCACTATGGATCACCAATGCAAAGCGAAGCAACAGCCCAGGCCCCTGCCATTGTGTACCACAATGTCCTAATATCCAAAACAGCTAGATTTCTAGCCAATGAGTTCACTTAAGACCCACAAGAAAAATACATGGCTTCCTGCAGGATAAATGGTTCTAAAGCTTCCAGGGTGTTGTGTAGCTCTTGACTTCCTTGGTCTCTGTATCCAGGGCTTTAATGCAATTTGTGTGTTGACTGGCTGATGATGAAGGCGACTATTGAGAACTCCTTTTAGAACTTCTACATAAGCACATCTAACCATACAGAGCTTAATCAGCTCTGCAGGCCAGTGTGATTTCTAATTGAGACTGAGGGAAAACTCCAAAGGTCGCCTGTCCCCTTTGCTGCCACCAAAAATTGATGATGCTCAACTGGCCATTCAATGAAACAACTTTCATATATAAGGTTAAATGAAAATATTGTGGGAGGGGCTATTTTTAGCAACTGTGTTTTAGGTTGATTCCTTTCAATTTTCTGTAGAGCCAAACATCAGGGTAACTTGAGATCTGGGGATCTACAACTTTGGGAAGAGGGGGATTGTACCTGAATAGCATTTCACTTCTTCATTGTTTTAGATGTCATTCTCATAGCTTAGTCAACTCAGCTTATCATTAGCCATTTGACAACAAGAGAATAAACAGAACCTGCAATCATGATAGATTAAATGAAACTTCTGATCTTCATGGCAAAGTCCTTGCCAATAGCTTCTGTTTCTGTCCCTGGATGGTAAACATAAGCGTTCATCAAATTTGAGGAGCTGGACCTCTAGGGACTCCCATGTCCTGCGTTTATTAATGACAATGAAGGACCCAAAATCAGTGATTTATGCAATTTAGCCACGGTTATCCCCAACCTCTGTGGGAGTTAGTAGACTGGAATAATTACAGACTAAATAGTGATGATAAGGAGGAAATGTACTGTAGTTGGAGTTAGTGGGCTGAGAAAACAAATGTTTCCGGTCTCAGGAGAATCTGCTTGCTGTTATAAAGGAGAAAAGTAAAAGCAAAGAGACCTTGTCCTGATCTGTACAAGTTCAGTAGCTGGGAAAGACCACATAAAGTTATCATAAAAAACAAGAGGTGATAAACACAGAAGACCCTTTAGCATCCTGCTCCCCACTCAGCCTGCCTCCCAGCAGCGGGAAGACAAACAATCGACGCACTGGTTTTGAGATGAAAATCTGGAATAGTCAGTTTTGCCCTCAGAGCCAATGCTGGTAAGACTGGAGGAACCAGTGTAACTTTGCCTGTATTTGCTTCTGACTCAAACACCAGAGAAAACTCACACAAAGAAGTGAGAAACTTCCTATTCTGAGTTGAGGAGTTCCGTGTGAGCCTGTCACAGCATCCGTTCTGGGTAATCACAAGGCTTCTTTTCTCTTTGGGTATCAGAATAGCTCACCCTAAGCCACCAGCCGCTCTACATTAATGACTGAATCCCTCTGAGGCCCAGGTCAAGTGGCCTGCCCGAGCCCATGACGGAGGACCCAGTAGACCACAAGCTCAGCAAGCGTGGCTTCCTGCCAGAAGCAATGCCTCTCCCTACAGTCTCCTTGAGTCTTACTCCCTGGATAGACATGCTATCTGACACTACCCTGCCGTGAACAAAGGGAAAGAAAAACACAAACAAACCCAGCATTTCTTTCTAAGATGAAAGCATATGGTACCATCAAGGAGGCTGGGTGGGAAGAAGGATGCCTGGGAAGATTCAAGAGTATGTTAGTTATACCTCAAGGGCAAATAGTATAAGAGAGAAGAAGAAGTTTTCTCATTTGTTGGGCACAATAGCCCTTCACCGCAGCAAGGGAGGATGCCTGCCTGAGTGAGGACCAGCTCTAAACTGACTCAGCACTTCTGCTCAAGTATCATCACTTAGCCAGGTGACCCTCTTTCTGGTGAATTTCTCCTTATAGTAAGATCTGATGGCCAATTTCATTGGCCATGGAAAAGAGAAACAATACAGTTCTATAGAGAATTATGTAAGGAAATCTAAATAAAATCCAGAGGATTCACACATTGATCCATTCATGCATAAGTCAGCAGCATCAAAACAAGATTCATCTGGCTTCCTATACCCTCCCTTCTCCCATTCAGATGCTTGTCGAGTTTTTCAGGAGGGTAACCTAATGAGGGGAGAAGGCGATGGCACCCCACTCCAGCACTCTTGCCTGGAAAATCCCATGGACGGAGGAGCCTGGTAGGCTGCCGTCCATGGCGTTGCGAAGAGTCGGACATGACTGAGCGACTTAGCAGCAGCAGCAGCAGCAACCTAATGAGGAGATCTGGAAAAGGCTGCTGTTTGCTGGAGGTTCTCTCTGGCTGCCGCAGACCCCACCCAGCTGCCCTCAGGCTCAGGGAGCAAGATCCCCTCCCTGCACACCTGTATAACCCATTCAGGAGCCTGTGAGGAAGCCCTGATCTTCTTTTCCCAAGTGTGCTTGTCGGGAGGCTCTCTAAAAGGAGAGGGACCCAGGCGTCCTCATACTTCTGAATATCTGACTGCAAGCCTGTCTCTAATGCTCCTTTAGGGCTGTCTTCAAAGCTCCCAGGGCTTTCCTGGTGGTGCAGAGGTTAAAGCGTCTGCCTCCAATGCGGGAGACCCGGGTTCAATCCCTGGGTCGGGAAGATCCCCTGGAGAAGGAAATGGTAACCCACTCCAGTATTCTTGCATGGAGAATCCCATGGACGGAGAAGCCTGGTAGGCTACAGTCCACAGGGTCACAAGAGTCGGACACGACTGAGCGACTTCACCTTCAAAGCTCCCAAGAGCTTTGGTTATTCCTGGGTATCACTGGACATTGCTGGGAATCACTGGATAACCTATGTGATTATCAGGTGAGTCTCTGGTCTAAAGCTGGAGACCCCTCCCTCTCTGTGGGAACCATGACTTCTAGCCCCATGAAACCTAAAGTTGTGGAGATGGAGAATTCAGATTTCTCAAGTGGGCCACTGGGAGTGATGGTGAGCAGGGCCACTCCACCTTCCACTTCTTGGTCCCCAACAACATGTGATGGTTGTTAATTAAAGACATATGTCTTATCCTGGAGAATGGTACCTGATTCTTGCAGGTTTCATCTCTAAACTAGCACTTTCACTGTGCCCTCAAAAAAGCCATTTCATTGCTTGATCAGGTCTATAGATTCTGTGTGTGATGATATTTAATGTATCCTCTGGTTGCATGCCCACTGCCAAACCTCCTTTTCTATAAAGTGGGTCCCAAAGTCAGAGGTAACATTCAGTGGACTTTGAGTGGATAATAAGTGACATATTACATGACTGTCGGTAGATTAAACATCTGTAGTCAACTGGTCAAAGCCTTGCAAATAGGATATATGTTGATTTCAGTCAAGAATTGCCACATCCAGGGTGAAAGGGATCCCATTTGATCAATTTACCACCAAGTGGCTGGTTGGACTCCTTGAGGGATGGGTTCAGCCCTGGTCTTTGTGCATCAAATTAGACATTTGGCAGTGGCAATAACTAAGCTGGCTTTGGTGAGTAGGAACCCAAGTATGGAGAAGGCAGTGGCACCCCACTCCAGTACTCTTGCCTGGAAAATCCCATGGACGGAGGAGCCTGGTAGGCTGCAGTTGCTGAGAGTCGGACATGACTGAGTGACTCCACTTTCACTTTTTACTTTCATGCATTGGAGAAGGAAATGGCAACCCACTCCAGTGTTCTTGCCTGGAGAATCTCAGGGACGGGGGAGCCTGGTGGACTGCCGTCTATGGGGTCACACAGAGTCGGACACGATTGAAGTGACTTAATAGTAGTAGTAGTAACCCAAGTATGCCCTCTATCACTGTCACAGTGGCTATTTTATTCATGAGCCCATCACACCAGGATTAAAGTGGCTAATGATGGAGGCTGGCTGATATCAACTGGCTCAGTTATTATGAATAGTTGGTTGTTTAGTTGTCTATTTATTCCATGGTGTTTACTCTCTTATGGGCATTAATATGAAAAGATTTCATCCATCAACATGCTCCTTTCTCAGATTTTTTTTTTGTCTCTGATATTGCAAACATCTTGGTGTTACATCCCTGTCCATCCACACCATTCACTGTTACTGAGGAATCTAGAAAATTCTTACCTTGGCTGACTTCTCTTTCCATACACAGTTAATGATCAGATATACCACCTAAAGCTTTGCCCATTAGCAGGATTTCCCCTCTTGCTGCAGGCCACTGCTTCATGTGACTGCAGCTCATTAGGAGTCCATCTTCAACTTGTACTCCAACACCAAGCCATCCGTAAATCAAGCTTGGCTCTTTCCTGCCTTCATCAGGTAGCCATAAGGGGCCTCCCATCTGGTCAGAGATGTTAGTTAAGGTCAAGTACAACAGTGGTGGGTGGCACGGGCTTCTGTAGTTTTCACCTTCTGGCCCTGCCCATGCCTGACCCTGGATGTCCTATTTCTGTCTTGCAACTGATGGCTTGTGTGCCTGACCAACCTTGTGATTTGGGGGTCTGATAGACCCTCCATAATGGGGAGCTCTGGCTGCATGATCCCTTAGTATCATGATCAGATGATCCATCTCTACCAGGGTCCAGCAGCTTGCAAGAAGTCCTCTTTCAAATTGTGTTTAGTTCTCTGCCATGGATGGCATGCCCTTGCTCCAAAAGCTTAGAGTTCTATATTATGATTTTCCTGTGGGGTTGCCGTATATTCTGCACAACATCCTTTTCGAGTATAAGATTCTCTGGGTCAACTAGATTAGGTGGCAGGCTGCTCGTACCACACTCTGAACCTGCTGCATGTCCTTCCCTCTGAGCCCCGCTCACAGCTGGCAGCCTTCCATGTCACTTGTGTATTCTCAAATTAGGGATGTGCTCTTCTCCCCAAAACCCAAAGACTCTTATCATGCATGGTGCTTTCTTCTTGGTTGTGAGAGGTATAAGATATAGTAGTATCTCTAAGGGGTGGGATGTCCTGGAATGCCCCTGATTGCTTGGTATTGACAGAAGCTTTTATATTCCATCCTCTCAAGATCTTTCTCACTAGCTAGTTTGCCTCTCTCCTCTCCCTCCTTTAGCTAGTATTCTCGTCCTTGCTCCATCTCTACCTATCAGTAGGTTGATCTTTCTTCCCACAAAGTCTCCAATGTCCTTGCTGTTCAGGGGATGCTCATCCAAGTGGATGAACACGACACTGTGCACATAGTGAACGCACATGTTCTGTAGACTGCTTAGAGGGTCCTGGTCTTTTCAGACGCTACTGAGAGGACGGGAAGTATGCATCAACTAAGGCAAGTCTATAAATGTATATTGCTGTCAGTTCCATTTGAATTGCTTCTAATTCTCCTTGTTGATAGAAACAGAAACGAGTTAATTCCTTATTAGGTCAATGCCCTTATACCCTGCACCCAAAAGCTGTGTTTTCACCCAGAAGAGCTAACTAAGATCATTAAGCAAGGTGTTAATATGCTCTAGAAAGATATTACTTCTACTGTAATGGTTCCAACTGGGGCTATAACTTGGTGGAGTTTTGAGGATCATCCAACCTGATCACTCTGTTTTTTGTAGAAATCACACTGGAGAATTAAGTGAGGGTGTGATGGAGACCCCCACCTTGTGTATGCTTTAGGTTTTAGGGGTGGCTTTACTCTTTGCCATTCCCACATAGAAAACCGCATCATTTGGCATTGACTGTCTTGGTCGGGGGCCTTCCCCACAGCAATAGCTCCTATTCTATATAGTCCAAGGAGCACCTGTATGGCGGTTCTTCCAACTGCCAAGTGTGTCCCTTCCAATTATACAATCAGCAGTCAAGGAAATGGCCACAGGGTGGATCCATTGGCCCAGCAGACCTACTGTGAGCCAAGCCTGACTGGAGCTCCATTTATTAGCTGGCCTCCATATGCTCCCATTCTAACAGGGGCCACGATGACCCCAACATATCAATATCACCACTTTGGGCCCCCAAGTATTAATATCACCACAGACTTTCTGTCCAGCAGTCCTTAAATATCTGGGTGTTCCCCTTTCTCTAGTGTGTGGTTACTTGAATCATGATGGGAGTTACTTTCAGGGAAGGGCTGGGGAATAATCATTTCAACTTTTGCCATGCTGTTTTAGGGTCCTTTTCATAGGTCCTGGCCTCTCCTTCAGGCAATGGGCTCAGATCTAGAAACTGGGCAAGGAGTCATACTTCTGTTGAGGCAACTGTGCTCAATCTCTTGATTGTTCATCCTTGATTCTCCTGTCCATAAACTTAGCAAAGCCCTGCTGGCTGCCCGCACAGTGTGGGAAGCCTGGGAACTCTGTGCTCTACTCGTCAGCTCACAGCTCTCTGTGCTGGTTGCCTTGCTGACCTGCATACTCATTATTATTAGACCCTCCTCTCTTCTAATCGTTACATATGACCAGCTGACTTTGATTCGCTAGCCAAGCTAGCATCCCCATTGCTAACAGGGAGTGCAGTTTAAAGCAGTGATTCCCGTCATGTCCTCTGGTCAGCAGAGAACAGCTGGTACTGATTTCTCAGTGATGCGGGTGCCCCTTGCATTAATGTATTCCTCATCGTTCTGGTGGCCCTCAGGTGGGGCAGGCCCTTCTAAGTTGTCCTCAGTTGGATCAAGAGAGGCCAGACCCTTAAGTTCCTATCATGGTCATTGTATGCAGACTGCCCCTGGGAAGGAAGGGGCCCAGCCCTGAGAAAGACAGCTCTGTTCCACTTTGGGCAGTTCTAGAAAGAACAGACAATTGGGGGCAGTCAACTGCTCGCACTCCAAGCAGCTTCGGAATAAGCCCTTCTTTGCTGAAGAGGGGTCTGGGAGGTACATCCCAGCCTTCACCATACCTAGGAGAGTTGCTTGAACATTCCCAGCTCTCTGAACTTTTTGTCCCTTCATCCACCATCTGCCACCACTGTTTGGGATTTCTACTTCACAAATTTGCAGGAAAATTTAGATCAAAATATTTCTAAAGACATTCAGATATTTGCAAATTGGCAATATAAGGCAATGGCACCCCACTCCAGTACTCTTGCCTGGAAAATCCCATGGATGGAGGAGCGTGGTAGGCTGCAGTCCATGGGGTCGCTAAGAATCAGAAACGACTGAGGGACTTTACTTTCACTTTTCACTTTCATGTATTGGAAAAGGAAATGGCAACCCACTCCAGTGTTCTTGCCTAGAGTATCCCAGGGACGGGGGAGCCTGGTGTGCTGCTGTCTATGGGGTCGCACAGAGTCGGACACGACTGAAGCGACTTAGCAGCAGCAGCAGCAGCAGCAGCAAAGATTAATTAGCCAAGAAATTGTTTGATTCTTCCACTTTAACTCACAGATTATCTGATGTCTAGCACATAAAGCATTCATGAACTAGAGCTTAGATATGTATGTTTTAGAGATCATAGGCTTGAATCAGCAAACCAAAGAACTTCACAACAAATTGAGGCAGATTCTCACTTGAAAAGTGCTCAGGGTCCCGTGTAGTTCTGGTCCTATAGGCTAGTATGGATTCCTTCTGCCTGCTCTCTGAAAGCAAGAAGCAAAAGGAGGACCTGGGCTGCCCTGGGGCTCCAAACAAGGGTGGAAAGGTGACTCTAGGTGTCCAGGAATAGGGGCCCAGAGTTAACAAGGTGAGAATATGCTTCTGACCTGTTGAAGCCTCAGTATCGGGATGCAGTCACTCCGCTCAGACCAGGGGATGGTGTCAGAGTATAGGTGACAGGAGGTGCCCACAGACACATGGCTGGTGACGTTGCAGAGAGCCTCGAGAGGTCTGGGCAAGAATGAAAGGACCGTGGGTTCAAACGCTGAAAACCCAGTCTCAGTCCACAGGCAGCGTGACCTCTGGAATTGCTAAGCGTTTTCTTGAGGCTGGTGTCTAAGTTGAGACTGGACTTTCAGCAGATGTTTATTTCACAGCGTGTCTTCTGGGTGAATTTTCTAGGGATTTTCAGTTTCTCCCCCAGCAAGTGTAAATTCCTCTGCTTGCCAAGTTTTGCTCCTTTCTAGACAACCCCTCACCCCTCAACCTCAAATTATTTTTACTGCTCAACACCCTATTCTCTCATTGGCTGACTTCCTGCTAACACAACTCCCTCTTGTTACTTCAAGGCCTTTGCTCACTCTTTTTCTATTCTTTCCTTTACTCTATCCAGTTTCCACCCTTCCTTTAAGCTCCATATAAAAATTTACCTTCTGTGTGAAAATTGTTCGACTTTCCCCAGCGATTCATCTTTCTCTTCTCTGCAATCCTATGGTAGCTAGAGGCACATCAATGGAATCTGACAATGAAGTACCTTTTGTTTAATAATGCTTGCAGAATGTTTCATGTATATTAACTCTTCTTACCCTAAACATACGGGCTTCTTACAGAAAGAGTCCAAATCTTCCTACATTTTTGGTAGGCACACACAGTTCTTGGTGAACACTGGCTGATGTAGCTGTTCTTTCCTTATCCTTCAGCCAGAATCATCGAAGCTAGTAGCCCGGCCCCATACATACCCCGAGGGCTGAGGATGTAGCAAAGTCCACACTTATCTCTTCTTCTGCCCAATCCAGAAAAGTTATATGCATCACAAACCATGCCAACCTTTAGGCAAGATCCTGAGTTGTCATTTGTTCCATCAGATGGTTTCAATTTGGAAATTTTTACTTTCTGCTTTGCACAGTGGTCTGACTATGCTACCAATGTACTTCACTTATGAAGACTGTCAGCTCCTGCTTTGTTCTCAGCCTTTTCATCTCATATCAAGTGTTCTTAAGCCCACTAATTGATCGCAATGTAATGGAGACTTTGATCGTGATGTTATGGAGAGTCCAAGAGAGCCAGGCTACTGAAGAGTCAGGTCACTACTCAGAGGGGAAACTGAGGCATGAACCCAGTAACACAGGCAAGGCCAGTATTGTAGGAAGTGCCTAGTGAGCACTTTGATTCTTGGGATGCTTGCCAAGACTTCAGATATCCAACTCCTGAAACTTGTTATCTTTCTGGAAAGATAAAGCCTGGAAAGGCTGAGATGCTGAAACACTGAAACTTTCTTCTCTAGTGACGCAGTCAGGATATCTTGGGGAAAGTAACAACCTCAAACTGTCAATGGCTTGAAATAGCACAGGTTGATTTCTTGCTTACCTGCCAGCTAGAGATGGAGGTGTAGGGTGAGGAGTAGGTCTGCTCCACAGAGACATCAGTCAGGATCACAGGCTGACAAGATGCTATTGATTCTGGTGCTGGTGTCTCACCAGGAGGTTCCGGTTTGCCTCTGTGTTTGCTGCCTTGAGTACAAGCAGTTCAATATTTTGGACTCTTGTGCTCATATTTCATTGGTCCAAATTACCCATGTGGACACACCTAACTTCAAAGAGTAGGGCTATGGCATCTTCTTTATACCTGAAGGGAGAGGAGAACGAGATGTTGGGACACTAGCAAAGCCTATCAAACAGAGTCAGAATTGACTCAAACTGGGTTTTCGATGGCTGTACAGGCAGACCTCATTTTATTGTGCTTTATATTATTGCACTTTGCAGACTGTGTTTTTTGCAAATGGAAATTTATGTAAGATTTGGTAGTTGCAGGTGGTAAAAAACCCGCCTGCCAGTGCAGGAGATGCAAGAGAGTTGGGTTCAATCCCTGGAGTAGGAAATGGCAACCCACTCCAGTAATCTTGCCTGGAAAATCCCACGGACAGAGGAGCCTGGCAGGCTATACAGTCCATGGGGTCGCAGAGAGTCAGATACAACTGAGCATGCACACATACATACACTAAGTTGTGGCAACCCTGCATCAGGCAAGTCTATTGGTACCATTTTTCCAATAGCATTTGCTCACTTCTTATTTCTGTGTAACATTTATGCAATAATCCCAATATTTCAATGAAACTTTTTCATATTATGAGATTTGTTATGGTAACTGTGATCAGTGATCCATGATGTTACTATAGTAATGTTTGGAACACCATTAATCTCTCCCATATGAGACAACTAACTTAACTACTAATTGTTATATATGTTCTGACTGGTCCACCAATCAGCCATCCCCTCATCTCTCTCCCTCTTCTCAGGCCTTTCTATTCCCTAAGACACGGCAGTATTGGAATGAAGCCAGTTAATAGCCCTACAATGGCCTCTAAGTGTTCAAACAAAAGGAAGGGTCATATGTCTCTTATCTTACATAAAAATCTAGAAATAAGATTAAACTTAGTGAGGAAGGCATGTCCAAAGCCAGGATAAGCTGAAAGCAAGTCCTGTTTTGCAAATCAGCCAAGTTGGGCACGCAAAGGAAAAGTTCTTAGTTCAGTTCAATTCAGTTGAGTTGCTCAGTCGTGTCCGACTCTTTGCGACCCCATGAATCGCAGCACGCCAGGCCTCCCTGTCCATCACCAACTCCTGGAGTTCACTCAGACTCACATTCATCGACTCCGTGATGCCATCCAGCCATCTCATCCTCCGTCGTCCCCTTCTCCTCCTGCCCGCAATCCCTACCAGCATCAGAGTCTTTTCCAATGAGTCAATTCTTCGCATGAGGTGGCCAAAGTACTGGAGCTTCAGCTTTAGCATCATTCCTTCCAAAGAAATCCCAGGGTTGATCTCCTTCAGAATGGACTGGTTGGATCTCCTTGCAGTCCAAGGGACTCTCAAGAGTCTTCCCCAGCACCACAGTTCAAACGTATCAATTCTTCATCATACATGACCACAGGAAAAACCATAGCCTTGACTAGACGGACCTTAGTCAGCAAAGTAATGTCTCTGCTTTTGAACATACTATCTAGGTTGGTCATAACTTTTCTTCCAAGGAGTAAGCGTCTTTTAATTTCATGGCTGCAGTCACCATCTCCTGTGATTTTGGAGCCCGAAAAAATAAAGTCTGACACTGTTTCCACTGTTTCCCCATCTATTTCCCATGAAGTGATGAGACCAGATGCCATGATCTTTGTTTTCTGAATGTTGAGCTTTAAGCCAACTTTTTCACTCTCCTCTTTCACTTTCATCAAGAGGCTTTTTAGTTCCTCTTCACTTTCTGCCATAAGGGTGGTGTCATCTGCATATCTGAGGTTATTGATATTTCTCCCGGCGATCTTGATTCCAGCTTGTGTTTCTTCCAGTCCAGCGTTTCTCATGATGTTCTCTGCATAGAAGTTAAATAAGCAGTATGACAATATACAGCCTTGACATACTCCTTTTCCTATTTGCAACCAGTCTGTTGTTCCATGTCCAGTTCTAACTGTTGCTTCCTGACCTGCATACAGATTTCTCAAGAGGCAGGTCAGGTGGTCTGGTATTCCCATGTCTTTCAGAATTTTCCACAGTTGATTGTTATCCACACAGTCAAAGGCTTTGGCATAGTCAATCAAGCAGAAATAGATGTTTTTCTGGAACTCTCTTGCTTTTTCCATGATCCAGCAGATGTTGGCAATTTGATCTCTGGTTCCTCTGCCTTTTCTAAAACCAGCTTGAACATCAGGAAGTTCACGGTTCACGTATTGCTGAAGCCTGGCTTGGAGAATTTTGAGCATTACTTTACTAGCATGTGAGATGAGTGCAAATGTGCGGTAGTTTGAGCATTCTTTGGCATTGCCTTTCTTTGGGACTGGAATGAAAACTGACCTTTTCCAGTCCTGTGGCCACTGCTGACTTTTCCAAATTTTCTGGCATATTGAGTGCAGCACTTTCACAGCATCATCTTTCAGGATTTGAAACAGCTCCACTGGAAATCCATCACCTCCACCAGCTTTGTTCGTAACTTCAGTGAACACATCAATGCTAAGAAAGCAAAACAGCCTTATATGGAGGAAGTTTTAGTGGTCTTGATAGAAGGTCCAGTCAGCCACAACATTCTCTTATAAAGCTTAATCCAGAGCAAGGCTCTAATTCTCTTCAATTCTACAAAGTTGAGAGAGGTGAGGGAGCTTCAGAAGGAAAGTTTAAAATTAGGAGAAGTTGGTTCATGAGGTTTCAGGAAAGCTGCTATTTCCAGAAAGTGCCAAGTGAAGCAGCAAGTGCTGATATAGAGGGCTCAATGAGTTATCCAGAAGAGCTAACAAAGATCATCAAGGGGCTACCAATTTTTCTATGTCTTCTTTTGGAAGAAGACTCCACCTAGGACTTCTGTAGTTACAGAGGAGAAGTCAATGCTTGGCTTCAAAAAGCCCAGCTGATACTCTGGTCTGCGGCTATTGTAGCTGGTGACCTGAAGTCATTGTTCATTTCCCATTCTGAAATTCTGGGGCCCTTGAGAATCATGCTGATCTACTCTGCCTATGCTCTATAAGGGGAGCAACAGAGTCTAGCTGACACCACATCTGCTGACAGCATGGTTTAATGGAAAGCTTAAGCCCACTCCTGAGACCCCTTGCTCAGAAAAAAAGATGGATGTCTGATGGAGACATACTCTGCAAGATGCTGTAGAAAAATCCAAACACATTTTTTTGGCCAACCACCCCAAACTTCATCAACCATCATTCTGATCAGTTAGCAGCCGTCAACATGGAGGCAAGACCCTCCACCAGCAAAAAGATTGATTTGCTACAGGCTCAGATGATAGTTAGCAATTAGGTATTTTTAATTAAGGTATGTGCATTGCTTTTTAGACATAATGCTATTGCGTGCTTCATAGACCACAGTATATATAAGTGTAACTTTGTATGCACTGGGAAATTTAAAAATTGGTGTGTTATTTTATTGCAGTATTTGCTTTATTGTGGTGGTCTGGAACTGAGCTCACAATATCTTTGAGATACACTTGGAGCTTGGTAGGAAATGAGTTGTTGTCTGGTACTAGGAAGAATAGAGTAGAAGGAAGAGCTAGCAGTCAAATCCATAGGATCAAAAAGTCTTCTATAAAGTAAAAAATGTTCTGAAATATAACCACAACTTAGAGTCTAGAACTACAATTCATCTTTGAGTGGGTCAACGCTAGCTTCTGGACATATGTCTTCTAATTCATTAAGTGGTACCACCCTTGTATATGAGAACAATATAAGGCTAAACCAACTACCATCAGAATTGGCTCTTTTTTATTTCCCAGTAAAAAAGATGTGTTTCCACAATGAATTATCATGCCCTTTCTCCTTGTTCTCATTATGAAAATCACATCGTGTATGAGCTGGTTGTCTCTGCCTAGAGTTGTGGCCCACGACTATAAAAAAGCCCTATAACTGGTCAGGGAATTGAGCCATCTTCTTTGATTTTATTATCATCATGCCTTGACTGACCTACTCAGTCATTGCATTCCAGGAGATTATAGGAGTAACTTTAGTTTTCAAAAAATGAAATGCAACTAATTAGATATAACTCAACTTATACTCTAAAAAATTCCTAAATAATTATATGTGCACATAAACTCATATACAGAGACACAAATCTTACAAATTCACTACCTTTCAGAACAAGGAATTTGTAATTAACAATTTAAGACCCACTTTGAAGAACCTCTATGATGCCATAGAGTAACAAGATTCATTTCAATTGAAAAGTCAACTGTGGAAATATCTCTGGCATAGATCCCTCAGTGGACACTCAAAAGAAGTGTTCTGTTTATAGGCAGGGCTTCGAGTGTGAAGACTAACCGTAGAGAAGGGTTTCAAAGTGAGGAATAAGAATGGGGGATTACAGCTGCAGATGATTTAAGTTGGCTTAGAGTTGAGAGTCTTTTAAGAAGGTACACCCTGTATACTCCAGCACATCTGTCGTAAGGTGATGGTCCTAAAACTTTAGTCACCTCTCAGACTGGAAACCACATTGGCAGCAATTCTTGTTAGACTGAGCCCTGCAAGATTGGAAGAAGCTTAGAAATTGCTTATGGATGTTCATGCTGTGGTTATTTGCCTGGAGAAGCACTCCCTTCTTAACAACCAGCCGTTGTACGCTTTTCTTGGCTCCAGGTGAAGAGGTGACTTCCCTCTTTGATTCAGTGTTCATAATTGGGCTGTCTGTTAGCAGAGGTGGTGAGAAAACAATGCTAATGAGGTCAAGGGTTCAATGCCCACGTGGGTCAGTTAGCTTTCTTTTGTTCTCTGGCCAAAAGTCTACGTCCTTTCACTGTGTCCAGCTACTGTGATGACAAAAGAGATTGGGAGAGAGTAAGAGAATGTGGATGAGCCTCTAATTCTACTCTTCCTATGGTGGAAAACAATTCCAAATCATGTCCTTTTGCAGCAAAGTAATCTTCAAGGTTGAAGGACTGCCCCTTAAGAAGCAGTAAGGAAAATGAAAGATATAGTTTCACAGTGGTGGTAAAGAGGTTGAAACTACAGGATCAGAGCTCACAGGGGCAGCATTGCTTGGTCATTTATACTAATAAGAAGATAGCAGTTGTAAATATGATGATTATTCACAGCCAATTTTCAATTTCTTATTAGCCAAAGTTTCAACATTTCTAGACATCTGTGTGGGAATTCCCTGGTGGCTCAGTGGTAAAGAATTTTCCTGCCAATGCAAGGAGACATGGCTTTGATCCCTGGGTCCGGAAGATCCCCCGGAGAAGGAAATGGCAATCCACTTCAGTATTCTTGCCTGGGAAATCCCATGGACAGAGGAGCTTGGCGGGCTACAGTCCATGGGGTCATGAAAGAGTCAGATATGACTTAGCAACTAAACAGCATCAGTGTAAGGAGTAAAGTGAGTTGGTTTGAGTTTCATATCTTTTTTTTTTTCCTCAGCCACTATCTGTTGAAGATTCTAATGAACAATGAAACACCCTTAGAGAAGAGAAGAGAGAAGGCCAAAGTAATCCCACAAACAAGGCTCAGCCCTGGAGTGTCTCAGATCTGGCTTCTTAATCACGATTCATAATTCCTCATGCTATGTCCTGTTTTCTCAGGATTACTATATCTTCTGTAAAGGTATGTAGCAATAGAAATCAAAGTAGGCACTAACCAACCACGATGGAAAAACTATCGGCTTCTACATTGGCCTTCTGACTGCTTAGCTTTGTGTATGGGTATATGTCTGTGTGTGTGTCTGTGAGTGCACTTGCACTCACATACATGGAGAAGCTTCTTATCTGCTTTGAACCTCAGATTCCTTGCTTGTAAAATGGGGATATTAAAGTTTATCTCATAGATCTGTTGGAAGATTAGATGACCAAAGAAGAAATCTTGGCAAATCTAGTGTGGTACCTGGAATGTTATATTTTCCCTAATGACTAGAGTTCCATTGATCAACATTGCATATATTTATTCTAGTTGGTTGTGTATATTAGTTCATTCCTTTTCATGGCTGAGCAGTATTCCATTGTGTGAAAGTAAGACAGTTTGCCAGTTCATTTGCTGAAGGATATTTGTATTGTTTCAAGTTTTCAAAGATTATGAATAACTGTGCTCCAAATATTCACATAGGTTTTCATTTCTCTAGGAGTGGGTTTGCTGGATCATATGGTAAGCATATGTTTAACTTTATAAGAAACTACCAAAATTTTCCAGAGTGGATGTACATTCTTGCACTCCCATCAGCAATGTATAGGAGTTCCAGTTGCTCCACACCCTTGATAGCACTTGGTATTGTCATGATTTTTTAATTGTTATTTTAGCCATTCTAATAGGAACATAATGATATTTCCTTGTGGTTTTAATGCTCATTTCCCTAATGGCTAATGATGGTAAGCATTTTTTCATAT
The DNA here is from genome assembly GCF_023091745.1 of Budorcas taxicolor. Taxonomy (NCBI): domain Eukaryota; kingdom Metazoa; phylum Chordata; class Mammalia; order Artiodactyla; family Bovidae; genus Budorcas; species Budorcas taxicolor. The sequence continues at coordinate 70,655,184 of NC_068925.1, forward strand.
GCTTATTTAGCATTACATTTTTTCTTTGGAGAAGTATCTTTTAGATCTTTTGCTCAGCTACTTAACCGGGTGATTTATTTTCTTACCATTGAGTTTTGAGAGTTCTTTATATATATGGATATAAGTCCTGTATTAGATATGTGAGTTGCAAATATTTTTTCCTACTCTGTAGCTTGTCTTTCTGGAGAAGGCAATGGCACCCCACTCCAGTACTTTTGCCTGGAAAATCCCATGGATGGAGGAGCCTGGTAGGCTGCAGTCCATGGAATTGCAAAGAGTCGGACACGACTGAGCGACTTCTTTCACTTTTCACTTTCCTGCACTGGAGAAGGAAATGGCAACCCACTCCAGTGTTCTTGCCTAGAGAATCCCAGGGATGGCGGAGTCTGGTGGGCTGCGATCTCTGGGGTTGCACAGGGTCGGACACGACTGAAGCGACTTAGCAGCAGCAGCAGCAGCTTGTCTTTCTCTTAATAACAGGGTTTTAACAGGGACTGATGAGTCTATACACTAAGCTCTTTAAAAACTAAATAGATTTGGCTCTTCCTATCAGTTGGGAGAAGGCAATATGAAAAAAAGTTTGATTTGAGATGCAGACAAACCTGGGTTTGAATCCTGTTAGTTTCCTCATCTGTAAAGGGTAGACCATAGTACTTAGCACATAGGGTTGCTGGGAGAATTAAATGAGATAATATGTATCAAGGGCTTAGCCTAGTGCCGGGATGTTGTAAATGTTCAGTAAGTATAAAGATCATATTCTTATTACAAAACTCTCACCTCCAAACCTTTGCATAATCTGCTCCCTCTGCTTGAACTGTCCTTACCCCTTGCTCCCTTGTTTTCTTCCTGCTTAAATTGACTTCTATTCAGGGGATTTTGCTGGACATCACCGGTTTGGACCTGATACCCCTTTTTGCTCCTATGGTACCCTTTAATCACCTTCCTTCACCCTGTATTTTAAGCATAATAAGCTGTGAGTAACTCTAGGGCAGGGCCAATGTCTTTATCATCTAAAATTATTCCAGGTCGCGTTTGATGAATGAATGAATAAATAAATGAATGAGTTCATCTCATGCTTTGTCTGGGAGTTCCAATTAAACATCCCTCAGAGTATTGCCAAATTCAGTCCCTTTAAGACAGCCTTAAACATCCCAAATGGATGTCTATGACTTAACACCAGGACCAGGCTTACAATCAGCCAAACAGACACTGCATCTTTGACAAGTTGGATGCCTACTGGAGAAACTTGAATGCTTTGCATCTATTTACTTTTACCACATGCCATAAAAATTAAAAATACATTGTGCCACAAGTGCAGTGTTTAGTATCTCACTTTAATTACATTCAAGTGTGTTGCTAAATAGTCTTGAGAAAACCTTAATGACCAGCTGTTCTACCCTTTTCCCATATGTCAGAAATGGTTTCTGAAATCACATTCTGGGACAGTAAGGTTGTATAATTAGACAGTGTATAGTTAACACTTCTAGATTTTCCGCTTAAACTGTGGACCCTTTTACACTAACATATTGTGCGATTCTGCCGGTTTGGCGCAATACAATTAAATGACATGCCAAACAGCAACGGAGATATGCAAACTCTATCAGACTTGTTATCACCGCATCATTATTTCCTCATATCTTTTTCATCGTCGGGATGGCATGCTTTTGTGTGTGTGTGTGTGTGCTATGCAATATTCAGCATGTTTGGCTGACAAATAAACTTAGTAAAGGGGGCTGTAAATTTTTAATATTCCCTTCATAATGCCATTTATCTCACTAGAATTAGATGTGAGAGTAGCTTTTGCATCCTTTCGAACAAAGAGCTATCACTCAGATACAGAGCAACCATTTAAAGAAACAAAACTAAAATTCCAAGGTGGTAATAGAAGCCAGCATTATACTCTGCTTTTGGTAGGGAAGTGGGGATTTTCACCTACCCCCCAACTGAGTTTAGGAGGTAAAAAAAAGTTGAATTTAGACAGTAGGTTGTTGTGAAAATAAGTCATTAGTTACTTTCAGTTGCTTGACTCTCAGTTTAATGAGTTGTTTTGGAACCATAATAGCTCATTTGATTAAATTTGTTTAATTGTTTGGTTTTTGAGTATAGACATGAGGCTGAAATAGAAATATAAAATGAGGAAATGGGAAATTCTATCAACTATTAATATTCTTTGGCTCTCCCTTTCCTTCTCCCTCAAAAGAAAATCTCCTTGACATTGTCCCAAATCTCAAGAAAAAAACAGAACTCTGATTTCTGATTGAGAGTTGCCCAGATAAATATAGTAAGACCAAGTCACAGCTGAAGCTTTCCCGAGTCCTAAAGCAGCAAATTCATTTTTGAAAAAGGCTGAGAGAGCTTCACCATTCTAAGAAAGATTTACACCATTTTTTTTCTTCTAAGCTTGAATTTCCAATGACTTATTTAGATGTAAGCACTGACAGCTGTAATCATGCTTTAAATCTTGCTTTGTATCCTTAGTTATAATGTTGTTCAATTAATATTCAGAATAATGGAAGTGATGTGCCGTTTTGAAAAAGACTTGAATACAGTCCAATGCTTTGGGAAACTGACTCTCGAGAGGATTAATCAGCATTTAAAACTTGCATTAATAAAAATCTGATCTTCCGCCATGCGGCATGCATAATACTTTTCATTTTAAACATTTTAGTTTAATAATGTGGCATCCTTTGTCCTGATTTTAAAAATGATTTTAAAATTGAGCTCCTTCAGATCAATTTTGTCTTGACCCTTGTACATAATTGGACACTTGCAATTTAAAAATACAAGGATGCTCTTTTGCGTGGTGTGCTAAACTGTGTTTCCATTATTAAAGATAAGGGCAATAGTGGACTACGAGTTAGTACTTAACATTTCAGATTTTTCCCCTCCATTTATATGGAAAGAGTTTTCAATCTTTCTTCAGAGTTAAATTATCCAAACCCAGTCCTTGAGAGAAAAAGAGCTAAAAACTACATTTTAATAACAAAAAATGATCAGTGGGAATAGGATCTTTTGCTGTCAATGGTATATATCAAACAATCGATGATTAGCGGTCTCTTTTTGTTTTTAAATCAGCATAAGTAACCCTGAGTTATTTACGTGTAAACAAAGATTCAGGTTCTAAAGCTAAAATAAAATGACACGATGGAAAATGAACTGGGAGATGGTGGATGCAGGGCTCTGTTTGGCTTATAGGTAAATGGGAATGAAATCAATTTTAGTAACAGGGAAGAAAGATGATTTTGAGAGCAGAATAGAAAAAAAAAATTGCTGTTTTATCCTAGTAAAGTGATCGGATGCTTTATGACCAGAAGTGAAGTCAAGTTAGCACGTGCTCTGTGGGTTTTCTCTCTCCTGAGACCGGAGGCTTGCTTACCGGCCCAGGACCCACTGCTTTTCCTCTGCTGAGACCACGTTACACACTACTGACCATGGTGCTAAATGTGACCTGGAAGGATCTTTTCTTCCCTTTGCAGGATTTTAGGAAAATATGTTGGTTTCCATGATAAAGCAGTGGGCACCTCTGGGCAAATTCATATTGCGGCTGGGCCATATTAGGATTTTGTAGCAGGTGCAGCAAATGGTCAATGAATGCTCATTGGAAGACTCTCTTTAAAAGCCCCAGTTAAGTGCCTGCCTGCCTGCTGTGGTTGCACGGGTTTCTGCTCAGAACTTTACTCACCTGATCTTCCTTCCCAGCAGAGGTTTCTCTGCTTTGGCAGCTTCTTTGAGTCCCATGACTGCTCTGAGATGAGAGTGAGGGGGTGTACAGAGAGTGATGGAGACCCTCAGAAAAGTGGGGGGCAGCTGCCCTGCTGAAGGAGCTGAAGGTTCCACATGTGGGGGGAAATGGGTGTCAGGGCCCTTGGCTTCTGAGTCCAGGGGCTGAACACAGGCAGGGCAAATAGTCAAAAGAACAAGAGCATTTCTTTAAGACTCCACTGAAGACTTGGAGAAGGCAATGGCATCCCACTCCAGTACTCTTGCCTGGAAAATCTCATGGACAGAGGAGCCTGGTGGGCTTCCGTCTATGGGGTCGCACAGAGTTGGACACGACTGAAACAATTTAACAGCAGCAGCAGCCACTGAAGACTTCCTGGTAGTTCAGTGGATAAGACTCTGCACTTCCCCTGCCGGGGTCCTGGGTTCAATTCCTGCTCAGGGAACTAAGATCCCACATGCTGTGTGGCACAGCAAAGGAAAAAAAAAAGATACCAGTGAAGTGCTTGCATCATACCAACAGCAAAGGGCATGTTATATTAATGAGGGTATTAAAAACATAAAGCTTGAAAAACACTGAAGCCTGTGCCTGACAGAAGCGTTGGTAGCAAAAGCGTTTTCATCTGCAAACTGACTACATTTGTGGAGGTGGTTGGGTCTGGGTTTGAAAGGAGAGAAAACAGGGACCACAGCCTCTGTCCTTCTCATAGGGAAGAGTCTTGTGTTTGAAAATTCTCTTTCTTGGCGTACTGAAAAGGTTTTTGCCAGTTGGTTTACTTGTTTTCCTTGCTTTGTAACATTTTTCTCCACCTGTGGCTGCTGGAGAGGTAGGCAACAGAGCTGGGCCCTGGGCCCAAGTGGGTACCCTGCCCTCTACTGAGGGGAGGGTGGGGGCCTGCTCCCCGAATGCAATTCCCCAGCCTCCTGGCATTTGGGAAATTTGTTTAACCTCCTGGGGAAAGATTCCACCACCCCTGTTTTGGGGGCAAATTACGAACATTTTGACAGCCTCAAGGCCTACTCTGTTTAGCCCAGTATATCCTTTCTAAAACTCAAATAAGATTAGGTCAGTGCCTTGCTTTAAAATGTAAACAAACGATTTCCCCATGCCTATTAAAAGAAATCCCAAGCCTTTCACATTACCAACTCTGCCTTCACTCTCTGACCCCAGACCAGCCCCCGGGCTATATCTTCTCCTTTTCTTCCACTATTTTCAGACATCTTGGTCTCATGCCAGAGTAGCCTTGACATCACTCCTTGAACAGAAGTGCTTTTCCTCTCCCTGTTTCCTTGCTCCAAGAACATCCCCTCCTTTGCCCTTTGCCTGCATGGAGAGCTCCTACTCATCTTTCAGTGCCCAACTCATATGCCCTCCCCTCTGGGGCTTCCCCTGAACTCCCTGGTGCTTTCTCCTCCATCCTCCACCCTGTCCCCCTCAAGAAGAGTGGGGATCATCCCTCCTCTAGCTGTGGCTCCTTGGCTATCACAACTATCACTCCATCTACAGGTGTTTTTTGTTATTTCTCCCACTGAATTGTGTGTTATGCAAGAGTTAGAACATTAACTCCAAAGTCGTTGGGACTTCCCGGGTGGCTCAGTGGTGAAGAATCTGCCTGCTAGTGCAGAGAAGCAGGAGATGCAGGTTTGACCCCTGGGCCAGGAATATTCCTGGAGGAGGGCATGGCAACATGATACAGAGATTAAACAAAGCAATGAAAGTGAAAGTTTCTCAGCTGTGTCAGACCCTTCACGACCCCATGGACTGTAGCCCGCCAAGCTCCTCTGTCCGTGAGATTCTTCAGACAAGAATACTAGAGTGGGTTGCCATTCCTTTCTCCAGGGGATCTTCCAGACCCAGGGATCGAACCTGGGTGTCCTGCATTGCAGGCAGATTCTTTACCATCTGAGTCAACAGATAAATCCCATGGGTAGAGGAGCCGGGCAGGCTATAGTCTATGAGGTGCAAAAGAGTCAGACATGATATTAACGACTAAACGACAACAATACTTTTGTTAAGTGAATAAGTGAATGGGCAAGTTCAAGAGTCTTAGATTGCAGATGTAACTAGAGTCCTCTGAAAATCACAGTGCATGACAAGTGCCTTTTCAGGCCCCAGACATTTGCCCTATACTTTCTAGTAAGATTTCTTTCTTCTAACTTCAAACTTACCTATAAAAATATAAATGCTATTGATTCTCTGTGGATCTGAAAATTTTTTTAAATTTCCAAGGGTGTCAAATGAAGCGTACCTTGGTCTGCATAAACACGGTCATCTTCTCGCTGCTTGGGACTTGCAGGGGGAAAAAAAACTCATCATGAGAAATGGTGCAGATGGTATATTTGGCATCACCAGCCCGCGTCGATCAGAGATGCATTTATTTACATGACTTTGTTTGCATTGTGACCATTTATCTGGGTCCTTGCTCACATTTAACCTTTTGGAGGATCGGCAGGGACTGAGCCGTTTTGCCCTTGGGATCAGATGAAGCGAGCCCCCTGTAAGGGCTGATGTTTGCCTTTCTTCCTACCTGCAAAGCATGCATTTCTTACAGTCTCAGAAAACATTTGGTTATGTTATCTCGTGGGTCCAGGAGGAGTGTGGCGTGTGCCAAATTTAAGAGCCATTGCCAAACGCCATGGTTCGCATTATGTAGACAGCGTGCCAGTGGAACTGGCGCTTCTCGTTGTAGATTGGAGCTCTTGCCTCAGAGGCAAAGGATCCCCATTAGTCGTTTCCAACTGGGATCATGCCCTTTGCCTTCACTTTTGAGATATCTTTGTGTGAGTGTTCAAACCATGGCTTACAGGCACAGCTGATAGACCACTGTGACTGAGCTCTTCCAGGCTGGGATGGTGAGCCCCCTAAAGGGCACCAAAATGGTCTCAGCCCCCAAGGGTGACTTGGAGATGCTGAGAAACAGCATGGTGCCTTGGAAAGGGTCTTAGAAAGCTGGGTTCTGGGTCTGTAAAATGCGGACAATTTACTTACTTTTTCTGAGCTTTGGTTTCCTCATCTTTCAATAGGAATAGTCAGAGTTATTGTCATAACAATTGACCTAATTCATACAAAGCATTTGGTGTAGTAACAGACACCAAGTCAGCCCTCAATAAAAGTTTTTATTATTAATATTGTCATGATTATTGATATGTCTTGCTTGGTGGCTGTGAAGATTAAATAACTGATTTTGAAGGGCTCTGTGAATTTGCAGAGCTCAGCAGATGTGAGGAATGCTTGCTTCAGCAGGGGGGAAGGGTAATTGCTTATAAAGGCTCTGTCAAAACATGTTTCAACATGTTTCTCCGGCCAAGAGTCCCCAATATTTTTTAAATAAGAAGCTACTGAGTCAGACAGAGAAAGACAAACACTGTACGACATCATTTATATGTGGAATCTAAAAAAGAAACTAGTGAATAAAACGGAAAGAAGCAGACTCACAGTTAATAGAAAATAAACTAGTGGTTCCCAGAGGGAGAAGGAAGAAGGAGGGGTAACTTAAGGGGAGGGATAAAAGGGTTGTTATGGGATTATATGAAATCTTTTTTTTTCATTTAAAAACACTTTTTTATTATATGTTTCAGGTTTTCAGCATTAAAATTTAACATCTGTATGTACTACAAAGTGATTATCACCTGAAGTCCAGCTACCAAACCATTTTAACCTTCATGTTAAAGAAAAGGAACTCTCCTAAAGTGCTTTGAAGCACAAGAAAAGTTATTTTCAACCTACTGAGTAGCAGAAGGAGTAGTGGTCGATGATACAACTTGCTAATTCTTTTTCATAATTAATTTCTGCCAATGGGTAATGAAGGTAGAAATGGATATTTGTTGTGAGTTTCTGTCTGTTTTCACTTTATAGTATTGGGGAAGGGTCCTATAGACAGAATTGTTGAAAGTCTTATGTTGAAACCCTAATCCCCCAATGTAACTATATTTGGAATAAGAAAGCAATTAAAATGAAGTAAAATCATAAGGGTGGATGGAGCCCTGATCCATCCAAGGGGATTAGCGTCCTAATAAGACCATACGAGAGAGCCCATGCCCTTTCTTTCTTCTCCGTGTGAGAACATGGCATGAGGCAGACATCTACTAGCCCGGAGAGAGCTCAGCAGAAACCAGCACCTTGACCTTGGACTGCCCAGCCTCCAACGTCTGAGAATATAAACTCCTGTTTTTAAGCCACACAGGGCATGGTATTTTGTTATGGCAGCCCCCGCAGACTACGATACGGGCAGGGGCGCTGAGGATAAGGCGCCTTCAACATCTACCTGCTCAGTCTCCTGTAAAACGTGCTCAGGTAAGTCTGTCAAGTCAGAGACTCTTTGTAAAACGTTGTCTCTCTGTATGGTACTGAGACGTTATCCCCCAATGATGCATCTGAGTCCCAGGGTTTGTGTTTGGGGAACCAACATTCATCTTGAAAAGTCTGTAACATTTTTGAGGATGAAAAGTTTGGTATGAAAAGTAGCACTTTGAAAGCAGAGGGTGAATAAAAATGAGAGGAAGAAAGCAAAGAATGAGGGGGAAAACAGGCTTATATTTGCCTATACAGAACAGAACACTTAGACCAACTGTAGTACTAAATGTTTCCTTTAAAAAAATAAAAAGTCTCCTAAAACTAACTCTAAATGGAGTCATATAAGCCCAAATACTAGAATCAGGGGAATTTTCCAGTGAGGGAGAACGTTTTGGTATATTAGTAGTTTAGTTTTCTTGTAAGGAAATAAAAAGGAAATTAATTCAGTGATTTGTTCAGAATAGTTACAAAAATGCACAGTCTCAGAGATCAGTGGGGAATACAGTTCCTGCTGGAGGCAGCAATTGTCTGGTCTCCTAGAGGAGATAAGTTATTTTATTTGTGTTGAGGTGGAGGAGAGGAAGGGGCAGTTTTTTGGTTTCTTTTCCCTTGTCCTGGAAAAGGTGCAGACTTTCATGGAATATATCTCATCCTTTCTTGCCTTATTCTTTCTCTTTTCTTTTATCCTTGTTCATATTTGCTTGAATTTTACCACTTTTATCATGATATAACTGACATATTGTATAAGTTAAGGTGTACATGTGATGGTTTGATATCGGTATATTTCAGAATGATTATAATAATAAAGTTGATTAATACATCCATCGCCTCACAGTTACCTTTTATGCACGTGTGTGTGTGTGTGTAGAACTTTAAAGATTTATTCTTTGCAACTTTCATGTATATAACAATAATATATATAACTTTCATGTATATAACAATACTGTTAACTATTGTCACCCTCCTGTACATTAGATCCCCAGAAATCATTCATTTCAAAACTGGAAGTTTGTACCGTTTGACCACCTTCATCCGTTCCAGTCCACCCCCCTCAACCCCTGGGCAACCGCCAAACTACTCTGTTTCCGTGAGTTTGCTTTTTAGATTCCACATATAAGTGAGATCATCTATTAATAGTATTATCTTGTCTGACTTATTTCACTCAACATAATACCCTCAAGGTTCACATCCATGCTGTCACAAATGTCAAGATTTCCTTTCTGTTATGGCTGAATAATATTCCTGTATGTGTATGTCTCTATATCTGTCTATCTATCTGTATCACATTTTTAAAATTCATTCATCCATTTACAAACAACTTGGGTTGCTTCCATACCTTGGCTTTTGTGAATAACACTGCTTTGAACATGGAATGCAGGTATCTATTCAAGATAGTTATTTCATTTCCTTTGGATATATACCTGAAATTGAAGTTGCTGGATCATATGACAGTTTTATTTCTAATTTTCTGAGGAAAATTTGTACTCTTTTCCATAGTGACTGCACTAGTTTACACTCCTAGCAACAGTGTACAAGGATTCCCTTTCCCCCATATCCTTGCGAGCCTTATATCTTGTATTTTTGATGATAGCCATTCTAACAGGTATGAGGTAATATCTCATTGTGGATTTTATTTGCATTTCCCTGATGATTAGTGATGTCGTGTACCTTTTAATGTGCCAGTTGGCCATTTGTATGGCTTCTTTGGGAAAATCTATATTCAGGTCTTTTGCCTACATTTAATTGGGTTATTTGGGGGTTTTGCTTTGGTTTGGGGTTGGGTTTTTTTTTTTGCTGTTAAGTTTTATGAGCTTCTACTATACTTTGGATATTAACCCCTTATCAGGTATATAGTTTGCAAATATTTCTCCCATTCTGTAGGCTACCTTTTCATCTTACTAATTCTTTTGCTGTGCAGAGGCTTTTTAGTTTGATATAATCCTACTTGTTTATTTTTGCTTTTGTTGCTTGTACTTTAAGTATCAAATCCAAACAAACACACAAACAAAAAACATTATTGTCAAAACCAGTGTCAAGGAGCTTACCCCCATGGTTTCATCTAGGACTTTTGTAGTTTCTGGTATTACAGTGAAGTCATAATCCATTTCAAGTTAATTTTTGTGAGTAGTGTAAGATACGGGTCCAGTTTCATTATTGAAGAGACTATCTTATCCTCTGAATATTCTTGGTTCCCATAACAAATACTGGTTGACCACATACGAATGGTGCATTTGGGGGTTCTCAATTCTGTTCCATTGGTCTACTGTTTTTATGCCAGTACCATACTATTTTGATTACTGTAACCTTGTAAAATAGTTTGAAATCAGTAAATGTAAAGCATCCAGCTTTTGTTCTTCTTTCTCAAGGTTGCTTTGGTTATTCAGAGTCTCTCATGTGGTTCCAAATTACAAGGTTTTTTCCCCCTATTTTTCAAAAGACAGATTTCAGGGTTTTTTATTTCTATTTTTGAAAAATTTCCTGTTTTTTTTTAGTTCTATTTTTTAAAAGACATAAAAATCTTGGTACAGATTACATTCCATCTGTAGATTGCTTTCAGTAGTATAAACATTTTATCAGTACTAATTCTTTCAAGTCCAAGAACATGAACTATCTTTTTATTTATTTTTGTTTTCAACTTCTTACATCAATGTTTTATACTTTTCAGTGTACAGATCTTTCACCTTCAGTTCAGTTCAGTTCAGTCGCTCAGTCATGTCTGACTCCTTGCGACCCCATGAATCGCAGCACGCCAGGCCCCCCTGTCCATCACCAACTCCCGGAGTTCACTCAAACTCACGTCCATTGAGTCAGTGATGCCATCCAGCCATCTCATCCTCTGTCGTCCCCTTCTCCTCCTGCCCCCAATCCCTCCAGCATCAGAGTCTTTTCCAATGAGTCAACTCTTCGCATGAGGTGGCCAAAGTATGGTTAAATTTACTCCTAAGTATTTTTATCCTTTTTGATTCTATTATAGATGGGATTGTTTTCTTTCTTTTTCACGTAGTTTGTTGTTAATATATAGAAATGTAACTAATTTTTGCATGTTGATTTTGTTGGCTAAGAAAGGAAATTAGAGTTGCTAACAGGCAAGCTTGAAACATTCAAGGAGAAACAGAAAAACCAAGACTATTTGTGAAACATGCTGCTAAGAAGGCTCAGAGGGCTATCTGTGTAGTTCTGGCCGTGGAGGTGAGGAGGTCAAGGAAGGTTGTGAGCAAGTTTTATGCATCCCAGGCTCACATGAACTCTGTACTCATTGGGATGAAGAAAAAGTTAGCAGTCTTACAAGTGACTGGTTCTTACAGAAGAGCACAGAAGTGATGAAGGCTATTCAGATTCTTGTTCAGTTCAGTTCAGTTCAGTCGCTCAGTCGTGTCCGACTCTTTGTGACCCCATGAATCGCAGCACGCCAGGCCTCCCTGTCTATCACCAACTCCTGGAGTTCACCCAGACTCACGTCCATCAAGTCGGTGATGCCATCCAGCCATCTCGTCCTCTGTCGTCCCCTTCTCCTCCTGCCCCCAATCCCTCCCAGCATCAGAGTCTTTTCCAGTGAGTCAACTCTTCGCATGAGGTGGCCAAAGTACTGGAGCTTCAGCATTAGCATCATTCCTTCCAAAGAAATCCTAGGACTGATCTACCTCAGAATGGATTGGTTGGATCTCCTTGCAGTCCAAGGGACTCTCAAGAGTCTTCTCCAATACCACAGTTCAAAAGCATCAAATCTTCAGCACTCTGCCTTCTTCACAGTCCAACTCTCACATCCATACATGACCACAGGAAAAACCATTGCCTTGACTAGACGGACCTTAGTCGGCAAAGTAATGTCTCTACTTTTGAATATACTATCTAGGTTGGTCATAACTTTTCTGCAAGGAGTAAGCATCTTTTAATTTCATGGCTGCAATCACCATCTGAAGTGATTTTGGAGCCCCCAAAAATAAAGTCTGACATTGTTTCCACTGTTTCCCATCTATTTCCCATGAAGTGATGGGACCGGATGCCATGATATTCGTTTTCTGAATGTTGAGCTTTAAGCCAACTTTTTCACTCTCCTCTTTCACTTTCATCAAGAGGCTTTTTAGTTCCTCTTCACTTTCTGCCATAAGAGTGGTGTCATCTGCCTATCTGAGGTTATTGATATTTCTCCCGGCAATCTTGATTCCAGCTTGTGTTTCTTCCAGTCCAGCGTTTCTCATGATGTACTCTGCATAGAAGTTAAATAAGCAGGGTAACAAAATACAGCCTTGACGTACTCCTTTTCCTATTTGGAACCAGTCTGTTGTTCTATGTCCAGTTCTAACTGTTGCTTCCTGGCCTGCATACAGATTTCTCAAGAGGCAGGTCAGGTGGTCTGGTATTCCCATCTATTTCAGAATTTTCCACAGTCTGTTGTGATCCACACAGTCAAAGGCTTTGGCATAGTCAATAAAGCAGAAATAGATGTTTCTCTGGAACTCTCTTGCTTTTTCCATGATCCAGTGGATGTTGGCAATTTGATCTCTGGTTCCTCTGCCTTTTCTAAAACCAGCTTGACCATCAGGGAGTTCACAGTTCACATGTTTCTGAAGCCTGGCTTGGAGAATTTTGAGCATTACTTTACTAGCATGTGAGATGAGTGCAATTGTGTGGTAGTTTGAGCATTCTTTGGCATTGCCTTTCTTTGGGATTGGAATGAAAACTGACCTTTTCCAGTCCTGTGGCCACTGCTGAGTTTTCCAAACTTGCTAGCATATTGAGTGCAGCACTTTCACAGCATCATCTTTCAGGATTTGAAAGAGCTCAACTGGAATTCCATCACCTCCACTAGCTTTGTTCGTAGTGATGCTTTCTAAGGCCCACTTGACTTCACATTCCAGGATGTCTGGCTCTACATGAGTGATCACACCATCATGATTATCTGGGTCATGAAGATCTTTTTTGTACAGTTCTTCTGTGTATTCTTGCCACCTCTTCTTAATATCTTCTGCTTCAGTTAGGTCCATACCATTTCTGTCCTTTATCGAGCCCATCTTTGCATGAAATGGTCCCTTGGTATCTCTAATTTCCTTGAAGAGATCTCTAGTCTTACCCATTCTGTTCTTTTCCTCTATTTCTTTACATTGATCACTGAAGAAGGCTTTCTCATCTCTTTTTGCTATTCTTTGGAACTCTGCATTCAGATGCTTATATCTTTCCTTTTCTCCTTTGCTTTTCGCCTCTCTTCTTTTCACAGCTATTTGTAAGGCCTCCGCAGACAGCCATTTTGCTTTTTTGCATTTCTTTTCCGTGGGGATGGTCTTGATCCATGTCTCCTGTACAATGTCATGAACCTCATTCCATAGTTCATCAGGCACTCTATCTATCAGATCTAGGCCCTTAAATCTATTTCTCACTTCCACTGTATAATCATAAGGGATTTGATTTAGGTCATACCTGAATGGTCTAGTGGTTTTCCTTACTTCAATTTGAGTCTGAATTTGGTAATAAGGAGTTCATTATCTGAGCCACAGTCAGCTCTTGGTCTTGTTTTTGTTGACTGTAGAGAGCTTCTCCATTTTTGGCTGCAAAGAATATAATCAATCTGATTTCTGGGTTGACCATCTGGTGATGTCCATGTGTAGAGTCTTCTCTTGTGTTGTTGGAAGAGGGGGTTTGCTATGACCAGTGCATTTTCTTGGCAAAACTCTATTAGTCTTTGCCCTGCTTCATTCCGCATTCCAAGGCCAAATTTGCCTGTTACTCCAGGTGTTTCTTGACTTCCTACTTTTGCATTCCAGTCCCCTATAATGAAAAGGACATCTTTTTTGGGTGTTAGTTCTAAAAGGTCTTGTAGGTCTTCATAAAACCGTTCAACTTCAGCTTCTTCAGATTCCATAAATCTAGTTCAAACAAATAGATTATAGAATACAGATAAAATAAATAGATGAAGAAATGCATACATTGTCCAAAGAGCTGATGAAGGCTGAGGACATGGAGGGATGTTAGAGGACACCTTTGAAAGCATGGATGATCAAGGAGAAATGGAAGAAGCAGCAGAAATGGAAATTGACAAAATTCTATTTGAAATTACAGCAGGGGCCTTGAGCAAAGCAAAATTGGTAAACGATCAATGCTGTTATGGAGCCTGAATCTCCAGAAATGATAGCCACCTCAGAAGATAAAGAATGAGAAGAGGCCCTGGAGGCCATGCCTCCCAGTTGGTTGTGCTTAGCAGCTAGGGGCCACCCTGTTGGACCTCAAGCTTTTCTCATGGCCCACCTGCTGGGCGTACATACACTCCTCTGATGCAGCTACCGTTTTATGTATCTCTTGCATTATACCTCTGTTGATGAGGCATTGCATTCTGGAGAAGATGCTCTGCTACTATCACTTCACTCTCTGCAGAAATCTTGTGATCTCAACTGGACTCTTCTTATGAGAAATGGTGTGATAAATGCATCATTTTTAGGAAAACAAATAGAAGTATCTTTTTAGAGGACAAGAAAAGAAATCTGTCTTCTCATAAAGCACTTTTGAGAATAGAACTCATTGCCTGAATGTTAAGGACTCTATTTTTTTGTATGTGAAACACTGTGTGCTGCTGCTGCTGCTAAGTTGCTTCAGTCAGGTCTGACTCTGTGCAACCCCACAGACAGCAGCCCACTAGGCTCCTCCATCCCTGGGATTTTCCAGTCAAGAATACTGGAGTGGGTTGCCATTTCCTTCTCTAATGCATGCATGCATGCTAAGTTGCTTCAGCCATGTCTGACTCTGTGAGACCCTATGGACAGCAGCCCGCCAGGCTCTTTCATCCACAGGATTCTCTAGGCAAAAATACAGGAGTGGGTTGCCATTTAAAACACTGTATAAATAGACTTAAATAAATTTTTGCTCTAACACTAGGAAAAAAAATTTAGAGTTTTCTATGTACAATCTCCTCATTCATTATTGGTCTGTTTAGATTTTCTGTTTATCCATTGTTTGGTCTCAGTAGGTTGTATGTGTCTGGCAATTTATTTATTTCTTCCAGGTTTTAAAAAGATAAATAAATGTTGGTTTACAAGACAGAGAAAGGGGAGAAGATATCAGAAGCATTGCAGGTAAGGATAAAAAGTTAAGCAAAGGTGTGGATCATGGTGGCATGGAATAGCATGGTAAATGACAGAGATAAGAGGTGTGTAAAGTTTCCTGTGCTGCTGCTGCTGCTGCTGCTGAGTCGCTTCAGTCGTGTCTGACTCTGTGCAACCCCATAGACAGCAGCCCACCAGGCTCCCCCGTCCCTGGGATTCTCCAGGCAAGAACACTGGAGTGGGTTGCCATTTCCTTCTTCAATGCATGAAAGTGAAGTGAAAGTGAAGTTGCTGAGTCATGTCCGACTCCTTGCGACCCGATGGACTGCAGCCTACCAGGCTCCTCCGTCCATGGGATTTTCCAGGCAAGAGTACTGGAGTGGGGTGCCATTGCCTTCTCCAAAAGTTTCCTGTGAGGAGGATACACAAGTGTGGACATAAGTTTGGTGAGAGAACAGTCTAGAGAAGAGAATGGATATACCAGTTAAGAGGTTTGAACTTTATCTCAAGGGCAATGGACGTTTGTTAGAGGGTTTTAAGCACAAAAGAGGTTTAAATAGAACTACTTTTTGTGTTGTTGTTAAGGAAGATCTCAGTTGATGATTGTGTTCGGGAATTTTTGACGCGATCAATATCAGAGTAGGCGGTGTTTCAAGGAGAGGAAAACAGTGGGAAGAATGTGGGACAGCTAGAGATCAGAAGGAGCGTGGTTCACAGAAAACTGCTTCGAGCAGAGCGGCCACACCAGGAGTTCCAAAGAGAAACGATTAGGGTCAAGCTGCAGCAGGGGGCACAGAGAGGGGAAGAGACACAGAGAACTTGAAAAGACAGAGTGCCCGCGCTGGCTGGATATGTGGGTGAGTGCGGGGGGTCCGTGACTCCCAGTTCAGCCGGGGTGACTGGAGGGTGCTTATACCACTCCTGACGATAAAAGAGCTGGCACACGAAGCAGATTTTGTCAGGGGAATTTGATCAGAGCAATTTGGTACAGGTTGTTTGGAGATGCTTGTGGAACACTAGGCTGAGATGGTTCAGCAGGCAAAATGCAATTTAGAAATGAGGTTTGATATAGAAATGGCAACGCTCTCCTCAATAGCACAGAGACCAGAAGTCAGGGAGTAAAAGCTATTACCTGGGGAAAATCTCACTCAATGTATGGTGAAATAAAAGCAGTACTAAAAAATAAAAATCCTGGGATAGAGGGAGGGTGTCAGTACTTACAAATCAGTCAGGAGAAAAGAGTCAGAGAAAAAACTGCTAGAATTCTACGTGTTTGACTGGAGACTTAAAGGAATGAAAAGTCAACAGAGAGAGGGAGACGTGAGAAGTCCAGCAGAGGTGAATACTGGATGTGAAGAGTGGATGGAATACTGTATGGAACTGGACGAAGAATAGTTGGAGGGGTTGAGCTCAGACTGAAGGACAGCCTGTGAATCCCAGGAAACTGGAGGAAAAGGAGCAAATCGTGGAGGGGATAGGGAAGACTCCAGAATGAATTATAGACTCAAGGCTAAGAATTCCCACCTGTTAACCTTGGTTTTCTCAGTAGAGATAAATTGATTTGCTGAAAGAGGAAGGTTGATGGTGGCAAAGAAATAAGAAAATGGGTAAAGGGGAAGAATAGCAACTTTGGGAATTGGGAGAGGACTTGACCGTATATAAGACTAACAGAGAAATGGAGGGATTTAAAAGAGTCCTGTGTCGCTCCTAATTTCCTGAGGCAAAACATGTTTCTAACTGTCAGAAAAAGAATAAAAATTTCCAACATACATGAAATCAGCTAAATAAATTGTGAAACAGTGATTATATTTTATTTTAATGAAGTATGAATGCTTACTGAGTTTTTAATATCAAAATAAAAAAAAATAATAAAAGCCAAGCCAACGAAGCATTGGGACTAGAATTGCTAGGGTTCAAAGGTCAAAGATGAGGGAAAGAACTTGCATAGTCCATGAATCAAAATCAATGTTATGGTATCCCTCTGACAAATAAACAGGCAAAAAATATCTCATGCCCAAAGTTAAATAGACTGCACTGCTATGCTTGCAGCAAGATAGATTTGCAAGCCACAGATTTGAGGTGACAGACATTTAAACAGTCATGGGAGGGTTTAGCAGCTCAGCCCATAAGAGCAGTGTCAGATGGTAGATGGCCAATCTGACCCAAAGCAGAGGAGTTTTGTGCCCTGTGTAGCAGAAGGACAGAGCAGAGGGCCCTTCCCTGGAGAAGCAGCTGAGCCCTAAGTGGAAGGCCAGTGTCCAACTAAGAAGAGCTTTGGATCAAAATCTCCAACTTCTTTTTCCTAGTAAAACAGACAATGTTCTGGTCAGTCTAATCAAGATGAAAAGATAGAAATTAAACATCAATCATCAATTTAATAAACTCTTTGTAATCTTGTTATAGACATGCACTACACAAACTCTGGGAGATGGCGAGGGACAGGGAGGCCTGGCGTGCTGCATTCCATGGGGTTGCGAATGTGAAGGAGGTCACTCAGCCATGTCCGACTCTTTGTGACCCCATGGACTATACGGTCCATGGAATTCTCCAGGCCAGAATACTGGAATGGGTAGACTCTCCCTTCTCCAGGGGGTCTTCCCAACCCAGGGATCGAACCCAGGTGTCCTGCATCGCAGGTGGATTCTTTACCAGCTGAGCCACAAGGGGTCATGAATAATTGGACACAACTTGGTGACTGAGTAACAACAATGATATGATTTAAGATTTCTCTCTGAAACTAGCAGCCAATACTTAACAATACTTAAAAGTAAAATAGCGACATCCCCAGTGGCTCAGCGGTGAAGAATCTGCCTGCAGTGCAGGAGATGCAGGAGACAGGGGTTTGATCCCTGGGTCAGGAAGATTCCCTGGAGGTGGGCATGGCAACCCACTCCAGTATTGTTGTTTGGAGAATCCCATGGGCAGAGGAGCCTGGTGGGCTACATAGGGTCGCAAATATCAGAAGCAACTGACCAACCATGCTTGCAAAAGTAAAATAGCAGCAGAAATATTCTTCTTAAAGGTAAGACCAAGAAGGATAACATTATAGCTATTGATTTTATGCTATTCAGAAGTTACAGCCAATGGCAAAAGGCAGAAAAGAGAAATAAGAAATACAATTATTGGAGAAGAAAGAAAAATTAGTATTTACAGACAGTATTTCTATCTAGAAAACTCATGAGAATAAATTTTAAAGTTATTTGAGCTAGTTGGAGAGTTTAAAAAGATGATCAGTAACAAAAATTAACATAGAAAAATTTACTAGATTCCAGAAATTATCAATTAAGAAAGCACAATGGAAAAAGCTCTGCCCACCAGAGTAGCAGAAGTTATAATATCCAGGAATAAATTTAATAAAAGCTCTGTTAGAACTACATGAAAAACAATTGGAAAATTTTACTGAGAGATGTTAAAAAGACTTAAATAAGTTGATGCTGCTGCTGTTTTCATGAGTAGTGAAATGAGTGAAGTCGCTCAGTTGTGTCCAACTCTTTGCGACCCCATGGACTGTAGCCTACCAGGCTCCTCTGTCCATGGGATTTTCCAGGCAATAGTCCTGGAGTGGATTGCCATTTCCTTCTCCAGGAGATCTTCCCAACCCAGGGATCGAAGCTGGGTCTCCCATATTGTAGACAGATGCTTTACCATCTGAGCCACCAGGGAAGTCACTAGAAGAGCATAAAAATATCAATAGTCCCCAATTCGATGTATTTATACACAAATCCCCAATTATGTTCCAAATCTAGTTAGAATTATGACCTTACCTACATACATGAGCTTATTCTTATATAAGTCAAGGGGCAGGGGCGTGGGGGGAAAACTGAAAAAAATGACAGGGAATTTGTACCATCAGAAAGCTATAACTTATAAATGTACGTTTGTATATTCATAGATAGAGATAGAACCAGAAATAAACTCTAGTACAATTAAGAACTTAGAATATGGTAAAGTTGACATTCAAATGGGTGAGAAAATGGTGGATTACCCACTAGATGAGACAAGATAAATGGCTGACTACTGGATTTACAGCGTCTACTAGACCAGTGTTAAGTGCCTGCTCCGTTTGCCAGGCTCCCCTTCCTCCTGAGCTGCTGTCCCTCATCTAACAGTCCAGCTCCCCGAGGCTTCCAGGCATAGCCTCCATTGCTCTTTCTGCTGCACAAAACCATAGAGGTTCTAGCAGCCACGTAAGACTTAGCTGAGTCCATGGAGCCCAGACTTCCCAGCAGCTGCCCGGAATGTCTGCATAATGCAACTCAGAAGCACAAACCTCGACCATCAAAAGAAAGGAGCCGGAGAATTGACAGATCAGGTCCTTTCTCCTCACGACCCCCCCACCCCCACCCCCCCCCCCCCCCCCCCCCACACACACACTGGACTTATAGATGGCTGTGTCAGCCTCTCTGCTGACATCCTGCATCTGGAATATGGCAGTGTTTTCCTCTGAAACTGTTGCTGTCCTGGTAACAAGGCACCACCTTTGATTTTCTTTCTTCTTTCCCCTCTTCACTTCCTCATTTTCCTTTTCTCACTCTTGATGCCCTGGGATCCCTCTCCCCGCAAACCTCGAATATGTAAGCTTTTCCTCAGGCTCTGCTTGGCAAGGAACCGGGACTCAGACACATTCCTTCTTCACATGTCATCCTAAAATACATCCTAGATGGATCAGAGCACGACAACATAAAAATAGTGCATAAAAGATGAAACAGAAAACTTTAGTGTATCTGCCTATAAAGATGTAAGTTATGGAGGTATGGAAAATCTTTCTAATCTAAGAATATGATAGATTTGACTTTATAGAGTCTTAAACCTTTGCAGAAGTATTGCAAACAAACAAACAAGAAAATATTAATGCCTTAAGCAGAAATAGGTTAACATGTATTAATAGATTGGTATAGGTTAAAATGTAAAAAACACTTAATAACTACATTTTGAAAATCTTATCAGGAAAAAATAGACTAAGAATTTGAACAAGTAATCCACAAAGAAACAGAAAGGATTGAAAAGCATATTAAAAAAATTCAGGCTTACTAAAATCAAGGAAATACAGATGAAAACAACAATAATTTATTATTTTCCTCTAACAGATTTGCTAAGATTAAAACCAAAGGCAGTGGCCCAAATCGGGGAGGGTGCAATCATGCTTTCACAAACTACTGGGAGGTCTGTAATTTGGTACATTCTTTTTGGAAATACATATCAAAAGCTTTAAATTTGTTCTTATCCTTTAAACTAATAAATCCACATATAAAAGTTTATCTTAAGGAAATGATCAGAGGTCCAAGACTTATGTTGAAAGACATTTAGAGCAATATGACTTTTTATTGTTGTCGTAAATAGCTGGAAACAAGACAAATACCAAAAAAAGGGACTGGATAAATAGATTTTTGAGTGTTAATAAGATGGAATTCTCTTCACTTATTTCATATTTTCATATATGAAAAGTTTGTGGGAAAATGCCCTCCACATACACTGAAATATGAAAAACTGCTTATAAAATAATGTAAAATAAAGATTTAAGTATTTAGAAAAACCCAAAGAATTTACACAGCAACATCTTCTCCAAGACAAAGCAAAACTAAACTCAACAGGATCTTTGGAATGTTTAGAAGCACAACCATTAAAAAAAATAATGAATGAATCACTAAGTGTGTTTTTTCTAGAATAATTTTTGCTAATTTCTTAATCATAAAATATTATTTTAAAATTATTTTGAGCCATAGACCTAAATGTAAAACATGAAACTATAAAAATTCTAGAATAAAACATAAGATAAAATCTATAGGAACTTGAGACAAGAGAAGATTTCTTAGGACATAAAAATCTCAAACCACTTTACAATTTTAGAATAAAAAATTACAACTGGACTTTATTAAAATTTTGCTCTTCAAAATATACTTTTAAGAAATAAAGAAAGCAAGCCACAATGAAAGAAAATATTTTCAATGCATATTTCTCACAAAAAGTTTATCTACAATAGATGAAGAATCCTTATACCTCAGTAAGAAGATAACCCACTTTTGAAAATAGGCAAAATATTTAAACATACAGTTTAAAGAAGAAGATATACAAATGGCCTAAGCAGTGAAAATAAGATCAAAACCATCAGTTATCGTGGAAATGCAAATTAAACCACATACCCACTAGAATGGGGCTTCCCTGGTGGCTCAGTTGGTAAAGAATCTGCCTGCAATATAAGAGACCTGGGTTTGATCCCTGGGTCAGGAAGATCCCCTGGAGAAGGAAATCGCAACCCACTCCAGTATTCTTGCCTGGAGAATCCCATGAAGAGAGGAACCTGAGGAGGCTGACAGGCTACAGTCCATGGGGTCAAGAGTCAGACACGACTGAGCTATTAAACCACCACCAGCAGCAGCCATTAGAATTGTTGGCAAGTATGTGGAACAGGCAAAACTCACATGCATCGCTGTGAGAATATAAAATGATGTCACCACTTTGAAAGACTGTCCATTTGTTTAAAAGTTAAACATGTTTATACCATACCACCAGCCATTCTACTTCTAAGAAGTAATTTAAAAGAAGTATTTACCCAAAAGAAGTAAAAATATATATCCATACAAAATATTGTGTGCAATGTTCCTAGCACTTTATTTGAAATAAAGCCCCAGACTGGAAATAATCCAATATCCATCAACAGGTGAATAAATAAGCAAATAGGTGTATATTTATACAATAATGGTCAAGTGGACCTTAGGAAGCATTACTGTAAATAAAGCTAGTGAAGGTGATGGAATTCCAGCTGAGCTATTTCCAATCTTAAAAGATGATGCTGTTAAAGTGCTGCACTTGATATACCAGCAAATTTGAAAAACTCAGCAGTGGCCACAGGACTGAAAAAAGTGAGTTTTCATTCCAGTCTCAAAGAAAGGCGATGCCGAAGAATGTTCAAATTACTGTACAACTGCACTCATTTCACATGCAAGCAGTTTCATGGATACATATATTTGTCAAAACTCATAGAATTGTACACTTTAAATGAATTTAGTTAATAACATGTAAATTATAGGTCAATAAAGTTACTTAAAGATTCTTTCTGCATTCCTAGCTGACTGAGATCTACTCAATCTTGATTACTCCTTTGCTTATTACCTCTTCTCCTACTTATTATTGTATTGCTAGAATAGACTTAGGGATACAGTTACAAATGCTTCTGTGCATGTGTGTGTGTGTGAGAGAGAGAGAGGCAGAGACAGAGATGAGAAAGAAGAGACTGAAGATTCCAAAATGCTGGGGGGAGAGGGGTTGGTAAAGAGAAAGTTCCAGAGGTGTGGAATCCAGAGGACAGGTAGAGCTATGGGACTTAGCAAGTGAAGATAGGATACTGGGAAATTTGAACTGAATTCATGAGAGTCTCAAGTAGCCTTGTCCAATAACCTCAGATGTTCTACAAATGAAGAATAATATCTTCTGAGAGATGGTCCTGGATGGGCTGATAGTTGAGGAGAGTGCTTGCACTATAGAAGTCAGTAAGAAATGAATAAAACATTAAACTGAAATAGGGAAGGGTCAATGGAAGTGCAGGTAACTCCAGGACAAGGGGAAGCCTCTTCTACTCTCTGTCGGCTTTTAGACCCCATCTTCTACGATGTCCATGAGGGAGAGTGCAACGCTGACCATTGATTACCAGCCCACCTTAACTTCTCAGATCCGAACTTCACAAATATTTCTCAACTTTCTTGACTTTCAAAGTGAAGAAATTAGGAAATGGAGTTTCTTCTGCCCTGCTTATTGATAGTTCTTTGTCTGATTTTCTTAAGAATCACCATATGTGGTCTCTTTCCAGCTGATGGAGGTATGATACTCATGATGTAGGTCCATCTCCAGTAAGTAGCATGCTCGATCTTTCCTTGTAAAAGGAATGCGTTATTTTGCATATAACAAGTCTACTGACATCCTTTGCTTTCTACTGGCATGGTGAAGATGTAGTCCTAGTCCTACTAAGGACTACATTTTCACCTACTAATTGGGTTGTGAGTTTGGAACTGTAGCTAAGAAGATCCGTGCCAAGTAAATGTATTATAATGACTTTGGTCTGTATCATCAGTCTCGGATAATTGTACCACAGCTGACATGACTTCCTTCCAGAGGCAGACTGTTGGAATGAATGACATAATAATGCCGTGATTAATCTGACCTAGCCCTCATGGGAGGGTGAAGAGGTGCAGATCCACAGGCTGCTATAACTAATGTCAAATGATCCATCAACAAGGCATTTGTGGGTAAAGCATCAATCCTAAAACACACTGTTAAAAATAACGCCTGGTGGAAATACATATGTAGCCCTCTAGACCCTGATAAAGAGGGCAATTAACATTATAAGCAGGGCACACTTCTGATATTTTAATTTGGGATTTCAGAATTGAGATTGCTGATACTCATCATTGCATCATTCTTGAGAATACAGAAAGACCCCCCGCACCTTATATTTTTCAAACCTATGTTGAAACTTACATATGATATTGCTGAATGATACTTTGCAAATATTAGTAACCGATCTCTGTACGGTCAGTTGTGTACTTGATTAACCTTAGTTGCCAAGATAGCGATGAAAAGAGCACTCTTACTATTTTTTGATGTTTTATTTCTGATCATGGTTGTAGAAGAACTGAAAAAAATGGCTCAGGAGAGAATAATTAGGAGGCTAATTAATTAAGGTCTGTTTATAGTTTTGTTTTCAAGGCATTTATTGGTCTTAATTATAAGATTCTATTTTCATTGAAGATATTAGGGATGATGAAGGGATAGTGAGGCAAGCAAGTAAAGGCACACTTTGATAGCTGGAAGAGCAGGAGTATGGGGCCCTGCCAAGCTGACTGTACTCTATCCTGCTTTCAAAACTAAGAATGAGCTTGAAGATTCCAAAATACTAGGGATTAATAGGAAAAATATCCCAAGGGTCCCTAGAGGCATAGGATTAAGACACACATGGGAGAATAAGGCTTGGAAAGCTCTGTTTGGAGGGTTTTAAATGCATTACATTTATTCTCGCAGCTCTATAAGACAGTATTACTATTGCCTCTATTTTTCAGGTAAGAACACTGAGGCCCAGAGAGAAAATACGGGCATATTCACAAAGCGAGTAAATGGAGGAAGAAGAATTTTCATCTGTACAATGTGAGCTGGAACTCTCTTAGGTATGTTATGCTTCAGTTCAGCTCAGTTCAGTCGCTCAGTCATGTCTGACTCTTTGAGACCCCATGAATCGCAGCACGCCAGGCCTCCCTGTCCATCACCAACTCCCAGAGTTCACTCAGACTTGCGTCCATTGAGTCAGTGATGCCATCCAGCCATCTCATCCTCAGTCGTCCCCTTCTTCTCCTGCCCCCAATCCCTCCCAGCGCTAAAGTCTTTTCCAATGAGTCAACTCTTCTCATGAGGTGGCCAGAGTACTGGAGTTTAAGCTTTAGCATCATTCCTTCCAAAGAAATCCCAGGGTTGATCTCCTTCAGAATGGACTGGTTGGATCTCCTTGCAGTCCAAGGGACTCTCAAGAGTCTTCTCCAACACCACCCTTCAAAAGCATCAATTCTTTGGCACTCAGCCCTCTTCACAGTCCAACTCTCACATCCATACATGACCACAGGAAAAACCATAGCCTTGACTAGATGGACCTTTGTTGGCAAAGTAATGTCTCTGCTTTTGAATATACTATCTAGCTTGGTCATAACTTTTCTTCCAAGGAGTAAGCGTCTTTTAATTTTGTGGCTGCAATCACCATCTGCAGTGATTTTGGAGCCCAAAAAAAGAAAGTCTGACACTGTTTCCACTGTTTCTCCATCTATTTCCCATGGAGTGATGGGACCGGATGCAATGATCTTCGTTTTCTGAGTGTTGAGCTTTAAGCCAACTTTTTCACTCTCTTTTACTTTCATCAAGAGGCTTTTTAGTTCCTCTTCACTTTCTGCCATAAGGGTGGTGTCATCTGCATATCTGAGGTTATTGATACTTCTCCCGACAATCTTGATCCCAGCTGGTCCCATCCCTTCATGGCAAATAGATGGGGAAACAGTGGAAACAGTGGCAGACTTTATTTGGGGGGGCTCCAAAATCACTGCAGATGGTGATTGCAGCCATGAAATTTAAAAGACACTTACTCCTTGGAAGGAAAGTTATGACCAATATGATAGCATATTGAAAAGCAGGGACATTACTTTGCCGACTAAGGTCTGTCTAGTCAAGGCTATGGTATTTCCTGTGGTCATGTATGGATGTGAGAGTTGTACTGTGAAGAAAGCTGAGCGCCAAAGAATTGATGCTTTTGAACTGTGGTGTTGGAGAAGACTCTTGAGAGTCCCTTGGACTGCAAGGAGATCCAACTAGTCCATTCTAAAGGAGATCAGTCCCGGGTATTCTTTGGAAGGAATGATGCTGAAGCTGAAATTCCAGTACTTTGGCCACCTCATTCAAAAAATTGACTCACTGGAAAAGACTTGGATGCTGGGAGGGATTGGGGGCAGGAGAAGGGGACGACAGAGGATGAGATGGCTGGATGGCTTCACCAACTCGATGGATGTGAGTTTGAGTGAAGGAGTTGGTGATGGACAGGGAGGCCTGGCGTGCTGCAATTCATGGGGTCACAAAGAGTCGGACACGACTGAGCAACTGAACTGAATTGAACTGAAAGGGGAAATTAACATACATACTCTGTTCTTCCTGTTCTGTGCAGTCAGTGTGGTTGATAGAAGACTCTACTCAGCAAAAAAGTTACACAGTGTGTTTGTTGGAGATCCCGGATGGGTAAGGAGGGCAAGAAAGAGGAGACTGCTTTCATCAGTCACATAGAGTTCTTTGCTTTACCCTCACCATTTTAAAACAACCAGTTAAATCAATAAGTTTGACGTGGAAGTGGGAAGATTCAAACTTGTTAGGCAACACATGGAAAAAAAAAAATCAAATCAGTTGGCTGATAGCCTCCAATCAATGACTGCAAAATTAAGAAAGGAACTCCAACCTGTTGCTTATTTCTTGCAGACTCTAAAGTCCTAGCTATTTTATTGAAGGAGTTTTACATAAAAACATATGCGGAGGTTTGGCCCATTAATTGTTCTGTTTTAGTCAAAGAGTGTCATGAGGAGATGGTGTGGGGTGTAAAGGTGGGTAAGGTGCTCACTTGACTTCATACTTTTTGGTACATCTTGCTGGATTAACCTCCAAAAAACCATACTTAATCGTGTAGTTGCTTAACGAATACTTGCAAATTTATATCCTTTTTCCAGTCACATAAAATGAAGAAATTTTCAGTATTCTCTTCATTGAATTTGACATCTTATATACCATAAGGAAGTTAGTTCTATGAGAGCAGATTTGTGTGTGTGTGTGGGTTTTTTTTTTCTTTTTTTTGCCCTTTAGCATGTTTGTCTCTTGCTTGGAACTTTGGGAAGACCATCTGAGGGCTTCAATAGTTGATAAAAGCAAGCTAAAGCAAATAATCACCTTCTGGTACTTCTTTCCGCATATTCTAATTTTTTAATGGAGAAAATGCATTCTTAAATTAAATATGCATAATAAGGAATACTAATAATAAGAATAAAGTGGAATATGTGAGAATGAATCTAGTGTTGTAAGCAAAATGCATTTGATTTGCAAAGGATAAAAGCTGGCTTGAATTAGTAAGAATCAGTGCAAAAAAAGAAAAGCCTCGTAATGTTCATAAATTGTCCATAATTGTATGGATTTTAAATATAAAAGTTGGCAGTGGCAAAAGCTAAAAGCCATTAGGAGAGATACCATTGTGCAATGTACTAGGAGCAGCAAGTCACAATCTTATGAAAAAAAAAAATGCTCCCTAGAGTTTTCTAAAATTTTGATAACCATACTTGAGACTTATCTTGATGTTTACTACAATGCCTGCATTGTTCGGCATGGCATGGCCTAATGCATATATGAATCATATTTGAAAAGAACTACTAATTAACATGAATAGTCTTCTTCTGTGAAGGTCGTTTATTGCAAAGTTCATCCCCGCCCCCCCACCACTGTTTTTTTCCCCAGCTGACTATCACTAAAGGAGTCCTCAACAACAGCCATTAGTTTAAGAGACTAGTCTGTTTTCTCTCTGACATTGGGTCATAGTTTTAAAGAGTCTTTTTCTCCTGCCAAGGAGCTATAAAAAGTAGTATTTAAAAGTAAGAGAGGTAGAAAAGAGAAAACAATCTTTCTGTTATTGAGCAGTACATCCACTCCTTAAGTTTTATTTTCTCATCAACTTCTTGTTATAGTGTTGAAAGATTATCTAGCAAAACTGTTAGACATAATCTCAGATGAAATCAGTGAATTGTTCTTTGAAAACTGACTTGCCAATTCTTCTCTAGGATTCCCTGGGATGGTCCCTGAACTGTTCCAAATAAATAAAAGCATTTGGGGACTTTGTTCTACTGTTCTGCCCGGGAGGAACTTCCAGAACGTTTCATCACTCAGTTTTGGGTGCAGTAGTTTTTTTTTGGCTTAGGTGTTTCAAGCAACTTAGCCAAGATGCAGGGATTCCCAAGGGCTGTTGGGAATATCACCCAATGCTGAAAATGTCTCTAAGTTAAATACTTTTGTGTGGAGCTTTGTCTCCATTTGTGATGGTTAATTTTACATATCACCTTGGCTAGGTTATGGTTGCCGTCGTTCAGTTGCTCAGTTGTGTCCAACTCTTTGCAACCTCATGGACCTCCACACGCCAGGCTTCCCTGTCGTTCATCATCTCCCTGACCTTGCTCAAATTCATGTCTATTGAATTAATGATGCCATCCAACCATCTTGTCCTCTGTCATCCCCTTCTCCTCCTGCCTTCAAACTATGCCAGCATCAGGGTCTTTTCTAATGAGCTGGCTCTTCACATCAGGTGACCAAATTATTGGAGCTTCAGCTTCAACATCAGTCCTTCTAATGAATATTCAGGACTGATTCCTTTAGGACTGACTGGTTTGATTGATTCCTTTAGGTTTTGCTACCCAGTTTGTTTGGTCAAACTCCAGTCTAAATGTTGCCATGATGAATTTTTTAAATGTGGTTTGTATTTAAGTCAGTAGATTTTGAGTAAAGCAGATTATCCTTAAAAATGAGGGTAGGCCTCATCCAATCAGTTGAAGATCTTCAGAGCAAAGACTGAGGTTTCCCAAAGAAGTTCTGCCCCAATATTAAAACATGGAAACTCTGTCTGATTTCAAAACTTGCCAATTTTGGGCTCAAGACTGTAATACTTAAGTTCAGTCACTCAGTCGTGTCCGACTCTTTGCAACCCCATGAATCGCAGCACGCCAGGCCTCCCTGTCCATCACCAACTCCCAGAGTTCACTCAGACTCACGTCCATCGAGTCCATGATGCCATCCAGGCATCTCATCCTCTGTCGTCCCCTTCTCCTCCTGCCCCCAATCCCTCCCAGCATCAGAGTCTTTTCCAATGAGTCAACTCTTCTCATGAGGTGGCCAAAGTACTGGAGCTTCAGCTTTAGCATCATTCCTTCCAAAGAAATCCCAGGGTTGATCTCCTTCAGAATGGACTGGTTGGATCTCCTTGCAGTCCAAGGGACTCTCAAGAATCTTCTCCAATACCACAGCTCAAAAGCATCAATTCTTCGGCGTTCAGCCTTCTTCACAGTCCAACTCTCACATCCATACATGACCACAGGAAAAACCATAGCCTTGACTAGACGGACCTTAGTCGGCAAAGTAATGTCTCTGCTTTTGAATATACTATCTAGGTTGGTCATAACTTTTCTGCAAGGAGTAAGCATCTTTTAATTTCATGGCTGCAATCACCATCTCCTGTGATTTTGGAGCCCCAAAAAAGAAAGTCTGACACTGTTTCCACTGTTTCTCCATCTATTTGCCATGAAGTAATGGGACCAGATGCCATGATCTTCGTTTTCTGAATGTTGAGCTTTAAGCCAACTTTTTCGCTCTCCTCTTTCACGTTCATCAAGAGGCTTTTTAGCTCCTCTTCATTTTCTGCCATAAGGGTGGTATCATCTGCATATCTGGGGTTATTGATATTTCTCCCAGCAATCTTGATTCCAGCTTGTGTTTCTTCCAGTCCAGCGTTTCTCATGATGTACTCTGCATAGAAGTTAAATAAGCAGGGTGACAATATACAGCCTTGACATACTCCTTTTCCTATTTGGAATCAGTCTGTTGTTCCATGTCCAGTTCTAACTGTTGCTTCCTGACCTGCATACATACAGGTATGTAATACTTATTCCTCCCTAAATTTCCCTGATGACCTGTTCTACTGACTTGCCAGCCCCCACAAACAAGTGGGTCAATTCCTTAAAATAAATTTATCTATCTATCTCTATCCTAATGGTTCTCTTTCTGTGGAGAACCCTGAATAATCCTATACATCATTCAAGTAAAATTAGTAGTAAGTTTATAGTATAAAACATGTTCTCTTAGCTGCTTGACCTGTAAGATAGAACTGGATTTTAAGCCAGGTTTTCATGATGTAACAAAGTGATTAAAGAGCTTTAATCAAAGTGATTAAAGTGATCACAATCATCACATTGTGATTTTGTCTACATGATACCAGACACCCTATTTGATAAATACATAAGTGATTTTTACTCATAAATCTGGTTTGGGTAAATCTGTAAGAATTTGTCAACTGTGTGCAGTTTTTGATATCTGAAGAGGCCAGGGAAGCCTCTTTCAGATAAAGCATTGTGTAGCTTTATTGGAAAGGGATGGATCACCCCAGTGAAGCTTGGTTTTTGAAAAGAAGCTGTTCTTACACTGCATTTGTAACACATACCTTTTTATGTTAAGTTTTGAACTGTGTGTTTTAAAAGTTGAAATTAAGTAAAAGGCATCTAAATAGTCCCTTTAGCCCACACTTCATTGCCACTCTCCTACTACCAGTTAGCCACTGAAAGGGGTAAGATATGGTCAGTAGAGGGGATGCAACCCTTCAGATACCACCTTCCCCATTCATGGAGTCGGTCTTCAAAATCATTGTTTATTG
This sequence comes from Budorcas taxicolor, assembly GCF_023091745.1. NCBI lineage: Eukaryota > Metazoa > Chordata > Mammalia > Artiodactyla > Bovidae > Budorcas > Budorcas taxicolor. The sequence goes on from NC_068925.1 coordinate 70,685,194, forward strand.
ATGGCTCATCACATATGAATGAATGTCTTACTCAGCTCAACAACAGAAATTTGTTTGCTCACAGTTCTGGAAACTGGAAAGTTCAAGAGCAAGGACCGGCAGGGTTTGTTTTCTTTTGAGGACTCTCTTTCTGGCTTGCAGATGGCCGCCTTTTTGCTGTGTTCTCATATGGTTTTTCTTCAGTGCGTGTATGTGGAAAGACCCCACCCTTATGATCTCATTTCACCTTAATTACCTGCTAAAGGCGCTGTCTCCAAATACAGTCATACTAGGGCTTGGTACGTCAACACATGAATTTGGTGCAGTGGGTTTACAGTTCAGTCCATAGCAACAAGGCTCTCTGTTTTGTACTCAAGGCATTTCTTTATCAAGTATTCTTCTGAGACTACAGTGTTGTAGGGGGGATTGAGCAAGTGTACAGAGGTCTACACCATGAGTCTGAATGTGATGCTCAAAGCAAGAGTCTACAACACTGTAAGGGATGGGGCGGTCACATCCAGCTGAACGATCAGGAGAAGCTCCTGCCCTTCCATTAGGCACTGAGTTCAGTTCAGTTCAGTCACTCAGTCACGTGCGACTCTTTGCGACCCCATGGACTGCAGCACACAAGACTTTTCTATCACCAACTCCTGGAGAGTGCTCAAACTCATGTCCATCGAGTCCCATCCATACATGACTACTGGAAAAACCATAGCTTTGACTACACAGACCTTTGTCATGTAGTGACAGGATGGAGAGAGGATTTGCATTTAAATGCTGGCATAAGAAAAGCAGTTGGGGAAGAACATGAGAATGGACATGGTCAAGGAAGATAGCTGGTTTCGGTTGTCTGGAGCTTCCTGAAATATAGCAGGGATTGTACTAAGATGGATAGACCAGAGACCAGAGACCAGAGAATGAGGCCAGAGAGCAGAGAGACTGAAATTTCAAGGGACTTGATAGGAAGGCAATGGTGAGTCACTGAAAACTTTTGTCTTGGGTGGTGCTGGTTATTTTATAAACCTCCTTTCACTGCTTCTGATGCACTGCCTCAAACATCTTTACTAGAGAAGTCTGATTTTATCATTAGGAAACTGATTTTTTCAACATCGGACCAGTCGCACTCCTAATGGAAACTTGCCCGTGTGCAGAAACACGTCCGTAAGGGATGAACCTGAGGGGGTTGGGAGGGCAGTCAAGCAGGAGGAAGTGAAGAGATTCTGAATGAAGTAGTTTCTTCAAATGAAGAGCAGCAAGATGTTGAGGTGTGTTTTCCTGTTTGGGAAGTTTAATTCTTCATGGTTTGCTTGGCTGTCAGAACGCTTCATGTTTTTATTTGTGAACATACACGGTGATCATCCTTAAGACAAAACAGTCTGATGGCAGGTCCCTCGATGCCCGTGTTCAGAGCAGATGTTGCCATCAGAGGCGGGCTTTCAGTTCTCACCTCTGAGATGTAAACCTCATGAAGCAGCATCTCTCCTGCTCTCTTCATATTTCACATAAAACTTCCCTAAGATAATGTTGGAGGAAAGAAGTTGAACTAGACAAGATTTAACAGATGTAGAGTTCTCTGAGACAGAGCCGTCATCAGCATTGAAGCAATTACTCAAAGCTCATGAGATGATCAACATATGCAGACTCAACAGGGAAAGAAAAAGAAAAGAGATGAGAGGCGTATCCTTAGTTCATCAATATAGAACAGCTCTGTGGACTTAGAAGGTTTAGAAAATTTTAAACATTGTGCTGGGGGACCAGTGTGTTCACATAGAAAATAGTATAAATGAAGGATTATGGAATTATATTCAATATTTTATGATAGCTTATAAGGGGAAAGAATCTGATATATATATGTATCTGATATATCAGATTCTTGATATATATATATGACTGAATCACTTTGCTGTACACTAAAACTAACACAACATTGTAGATCAACTATACTTCAATTTAAAAAAAGGTTTATGGATCCAGTGCTGAGAAAAGTTTCTCTGTTCATGGGAAATGAATTTCTCTTGTCCCATTTCTCACGAAGGGGAGATCTCCTCTCCAGCACCCCTTATGTGAGGCCCTCTCACCTCTCCTTGACCTCTTCCACAGGCTGAAGTTCGTACAGTCCAACTTGTTGTTTGGGCTCTGTTGGAAATGACCTAAGTCTGGATGGCAGGGTGAAAATTGGATAAACAGTCACACTGACTCCAGGGAGATTCTTTTTTATGCAAACATCTGTTTCTTGAATTTGGCCAAGGTAAAGCCTAGGGGAAGGGGCAATTCCAATTGATGAAATAAGATCAAGAAGATGTTGCCTCTCTCGTGTTTGTCCCGCTGTTTCAGGGAGTATGAAGCCTGTGTCCCTCCAACATCACAGAGAGAGGGAACTCTTTCCAAGTTTCCTCTGCTACTGGGTTTATGCCCAATTCTAGTTCAGGTGAGAGCAAGTGAATGCGTTTTCTGGTACTTTGCTGTCCTACAGATGTAACCTGCTTTGAAAGGAACTCCATGCATACATATAAAAATAGGAGCATAAGGATAAGTAGAGAAATCACAAACTTTTATTAAGCAGGTCCCATGTCTTCGCCTCTGGATAAGATACTAAAGTGTATGGTAGGAAATTCCCTGGTGCTCCAGTGGTTAAGACTTCACGCTCCCAGTGCATGGGACATGGGTTCAATCCCTTGCAGGGGAACAAAGATCTCGAGTGCTGCACAGAGCATCCAAAAAACAAAAGGAAAAAAAGCGAAATATGGAGGAATGAAACCTTGCATGTAGTAAGTTTAAAGTCTTCATAGGAAATTGAAGTAAAAAAAGACAACCTATGATTCGGTACTAAATTGCAGGGTACAGATATGAATAACTGTGGATATTTGTATAGGAGAAGACAGGGTGGACTCCTGAAGCCGGAGAAAATTTCGCTCAGGCAGCAAGATCTAAGATGCTGAGAAGCTTGGAGCAGACAGAACCCAAGAGGAAACAGTGGAGAAAACCGTGAGCCTCCAACAAAGGTTACTGTGTCAGCAGACTGTCCATCCACTTGCTAAGAGCTGATTGTATGGGGCATTGTTATTCCCATTTACCAATGGGGCGATGAAGCTTGGGGACAGGTAAGTAACAACAACAATAATAGCTAATACTCATTTAACACTTAACAAGTTCCAGGAACTGTTCTGGGTGCTTTGCATATTTTAAATTATTTAAGCCTCATAACAATCCTACCAGGTAGGTACTGCACTCATGTCCCGTTTAAGCAGGAGGAGACTGGAACACAGAATAGTTAAGCAATTAGCCCAAGGTCGCAGAGGCAGTAAATGGTTGACCTGAGATGAAACCCAAGCCTCTCTCATCCTAAAGCCCACACAGTACAGTATGGAAGGTCCGAGGAGAGCAGCAGGGTGGTGAGTAAAATAATATTGGCCTTTGCAGGAGGGGTGAGGTCTCAGTGTTGGGGACGGTGTGCTTGTGAGAGGGGAGGGAAGGTGGGCAGGCATTCTTCTCATTTTTAAACAATTCTTGGTTTTAACTCATGAAAGACCATGATGAATTTTAAATGCAAGTCCAAACACCAAAGTTCAGGGTATGCAGACCATTTCAGAACACCAACATTACATAAAACATGCATCAGCCCTTTGGGTTTCCCTGACAGCTCAGTTGGTAAAGAATCCACCTGCAATGCAGGAGACCCTGGGGGAAGAGCCACTGGAGAAGGGATAGGCTACCCACTCCATTACTCTTAGGCTTCCCTTGTGGCTCAGCTGATAAAGAATCCGACAAAAATGCAGGAGACCTGGGTTTGATTCCTGGGTTGGGAAGATTCCCCGGAGAAGGGAAAGGCTACTCACTCCAGTATTCTAGCCTAGAGAATTCCATGGAATGTATAGGCCATGGGTCACAAAGAGTCGGACATGACTGAGTGACTTTCACTTTGGTACAGAAGGAAACTCATTTGAATGTACGTCTCAAGACTTTGCAACAGTCCAGCCTTCCCCCAGGACCAGGGTCACTGGAGAAGAGAGATACAAAAGCAGTGATGCCTCCCCACTGCTCTGCAGCTTCTGCTCTTATGAAGTACCTATTATTAGTTTCTAAAACATTCCTAAGGTCCTACACAGACTTAGATCCCTGAATTCCACGAAGATACAGGATTATGTGTGCTGTCTTTGCACCTCTTGGTAGAACAACCAACCAGCCTAATTGGAAAAAATACGTGACATCAGTTTGGTACTCAGAACAGGAAGAGAGAGAGAGAAGGAATCAGAGAGGATCCAGGCTGGTTTTTCTTTATCAAAATACCATCCCCTTATGGACACTGTATTGCTAATATCCCATTAGTAATGATTTCATTCCTTTGGGTTTCTTTCTGTAATAAAGCCAACGAATTTTCTGATCTGAATGTATCTAATCCAGTTGTTTTAAGCATAGAGTCTTAAACAGAATAATTTATTTTTCTCAAGTGAATTCTTAATTATAGCCTCAGTAGGTAAGATAAAAGGTAAATTACCCTGGGGAAATCAGGTACCAATAAAAGAAGGGTTTCTCTGGTGGCTTAGCCTTTGCTGGGTTCTCCACCTTAGCCCCTGAGACTGCTGCAGAGTCTCTGGGCAGTGGAACTTAGCATGAAGTCTTTCACATTGCACCTCACTTAACATGCAATATCTGACTAACTTAACAGCTTAAGCACATAAGGTTTCATTTTTCTCATAAAAATGGATTTCTGGGGGGCAGTGGGCTGCCAGGGTTGGCTCAGTGGCTCAGAGATCTCAGAGCTAAGGTCTTTGTGAGTTTCTTGCTTTTAGTCTCATGATCTGAAGAAGGTTGCTTCAGCCCCAGACATCACATTTTTGCTCAGGGCAATAAGAAGATGGAAAGAAAGTGGCAGCCATTTCTGCTTCCTAAAAATCAAGAATCACCTTACCTGAAGTGAAGTGAAAGTCACTCAGTTGTGTCTGACTCTTTGCAATTCCATGGAACTCTCCAGGCTGGAATACTGGAGTGGGTAGCCTTTCCCTTCTCCAGGGGATGTTCCCAACCCAGGGATCAAATCCAGGTCTCCTGCATTGCAGGCGGATTCTTTACCGGCTGAGCCACAAGGGAAGCCCAAGAATACTGGAGTGGGGAGCCTTTCCCTTCTCCAGCGGATCTTCCCAACCCAGGAATCAAACTGGGCTCTCCTGCATTGCAGGCAGATTCTTTACCAACTGAGCTATGAGGAAAGCCCATCCTGAGAAATCTCTATGCAGGTCAAGAAGCAACAGTTAGAACCAGGCATGGAACAAAGGACTGGTTCCAAATTGGGAAAGGAGTATGCCAAGGCTGTATATTGTCACCCTGTTAATTTAACTTCTATGCAGAGTACATCATGTGAAATGTTGGGCTGGATGAAGCACAAGCTAGAAACAAGATTATCAGGAGAAATATCAATAACCTCAGATATGCAGATGACACAACCCTCATGGCAGAAAGTGAAGAGGAACTAAAGAGCCTCTTGATGAAAGTGAAAGAGGAGAGTGAAAAAGTTGGCTTAAAACTCAACATTCCAAAAACTAAGATCATGGCATCCGGTCCCATCACTTCATGGGAAATAGATGGGGAAACAGTGGAAACAGTGTCAGGTTTTATTTTGGGGGGCTCCAAAATCACTGCAGATGGTGACTGCGGCCATGAAATTAAAACATGCTTGCTCCTTGGAAGAAAAGTTATATAGACAGCATATTAAAAAGCAGAGACATTACTTTACCAACAAAGGCCCATCTAGTCAAAATATGGTTTTTCCAGTAGCCATGTATGGTTGTGAAAGTTGGACCGTAAAGAAAGCTGAGCACTGAAGAATTGATGCTTTTGAACTGTGGTGTTGGAGAAGACTCTTGAGAGTCCCCTGGACTGCAAGGAGATCAAACCAGTCAATCCTAAAGGAAATCAGTCCTGAATGCTCATTGGAATGACTGATGCTAAAGCTGAAGTTCCAATACTTTGGCCACCTGATGTGAAGAACTAACCCACTGGAAAAGACCCTGATGCTGGGCAAAATTGAAGCCAGAAGAAGGAGACAACAGAGGATGAGATGGCTGGATGGCATCACCAACTCAATGGACATGAGTTTGAGTAAACTCCAGGAACTGGTGAAGGACAGGGAAGCCTGGCATACTGCAGTCCATGGGGCTGCAAAGAGTCAGACATAACTGAGTGACTGAACTGAACTGAAATGAAAACCTTTAGGGTTTCCTGGAGACTTCCAGTAGACTTCTGTTTAGGGCTCATTGGACTGAAATATGTCACATGGTCACTCTAAGACACAAAGAATTCTGGGAGAATAGTTAGCCATGTTGCCAATTTAAAGAATATTGGAGTTCTATTCTCAAGGAAAAGCTATTGGTGTGGCTACTGGATAGCTAACAATATAAGGTATAGCTTGATTTTTCTCTTTATGTACTTCATGAAGGAAAACATCACATTTTGAAGTTTTCATGATAGGAATTACATATAAAATTTTACTAGGAAATTGGTGATTCTCTTTTGATGGGAGCAAGGGAGTCTAGATTCCTGTAGGTTGTTGGTGGAGAAAGAAAGCTGAAAGGGGACAGAGGTATAAAGAAAATGATAGAAAGCAATAAAGATGAATTACTGGCAATTCATAGGATACTCCATGCAATTTTGAATGAGTGTACATAATTTGTTTAATAAGATGTCAGGTATCCTGGAATAAATGAGTCTAATAGGATGAAGAACTTCTTAAAAAAGTATGTTTCAAGTGTAGGCTGTATAGCTTGTTCAATCAAATACATTTGCCTGATTATCCAGAAAACTGATTTGTTGAAGCAGAACTGAACTGCTAAGACATCTGACGGAGTAGACGCAGAAGTTAGTCAAACGTGTTTAAAAATACACAAACAGACGCTCCCATGTCTCTCCCTTCCTTTTAAGCAGATAGTCAGGGGACAGTTTATCATATCTGTTTTGGGGTATAGTTATGAAACATTTTCAGTGGAGAGCATGAATAAGCGGGGACTTGTCCTGAAAAACAGAACACAAAGAAATTATTAATCATGTTTCCCTTTGTATATTTACTGTTTTGCTTCTGAAGGGAGTATTAGTCCTGTAAGAGATGCATAATTAGGAGATATGCCAGATGGGTAATCAATGTGATTTTAAATTTTTATGGCTAGAGAACAGAGTTGTAGCTTGGACTTTTTTTAGAAGGCACTTTAGTTCTGTGCAGTTAAAAACAAATATTTTGCATTAGAAGGATGCAATCTTCCATGAAATCATGTTGAATATGTTCTTAAATCCACCTTCTATTTTTTGAAAAATGGATGGAATAGAAAAGCTGAATGAGTCTACCAAATGGAGGGAAAAGCTCTCACACAGAGATGGGAGCCAAGGCTCCCTGGAAGCAAGGACTGGGAGCTTTATTCATTCATCATCATCATTATCATCATTATATTAAAAAAAAAAACATCATAAATTCCACTTCCCCTCCTTTGTTTCCCAATCAGCTGAGACTGACTGACTTTTTCCATTCTCAGGCTAGAAGGAAATCTAAAGGAAATGTTTTCTGAATTTCATGTTTAAGCAAAGTGAGTGAGACTTCAGCCAAAGGGGTCGCTGCTCTGACAGCTAGATAGCCTTGGTGATGAGAGCAACTTGTGTGTGTGTGTGTGTGTGTGTGTGTGTGCACGCGTGTGCACAGGATCAGTCATGTCTGACTCTTTGTGACCTCATGAACTGTAGCCTGCCAGGCTTCTCTGTCCATGGAATTTTCCAGGCAAGAATATTGGAGCAGGTTGCTGCTTCCTACTCCAGGGAATCTTCCTGACCCAGGGATCAAACTCATGTTTCTTACGTCTGCTGCATTGGCAGGTGGATTCTTTACCACTAGTACCACATGCAAAGCCCTTCAACACTACATGTATGTCCTTATATAAATCATTTCTTTACATCTGTCATCGTCAAAAAAAGTTTCAAAATATTGCTGCAGGGCTAATCGTGAAAAGGCAGTTGCTCTTTACTTACAACGTCAACTGGAAGGAGACGAAGGTGGGGAAGGGCGGATGTAGAATCTCAAGACTCCTTTGTCCCCATTAGCACGAGCCGTGGCTGGTAGCACAGATGACAGTGGGTGTGGACATCCTCATTATTGGCACACAGATATTCTTCCACACGAAGTAGATGAGATTTATGCCAAGTTACTCATCCAAAAGCAGCATATGGAATTTGACTGGGATGGCATGACGTTTATAAAATAACTTGGTGGAAGAGTCAACATCTTTACTTGGTTGAATCTGCCAATCCAAGTATGTGGGGTATATGTACGCTTATTCTAGTCTTTTTCTAGGTCCCTTAACTCTGGGTATACTATTTTTTTTAACAAGCTTTTCTTTTTTTTACTTGACACCTCTATATATTCATTCACAATAGAACTAAACCATGCCAAACACATAGGCTTTTGTTTTGTTTATTTGACAGCTTTTTCTCCAGATGTACTGAACTCTCAGGCTCATAGGACCTGTGGGTGTCTTCCACGTGTGCCTGCCTCTGCTCGTGCAGTTTCTCCGTGCAGAAAACTTGCCCTGGATTTCTGAAGGATGTTATTGCTTTTGCTACTTCTGCTCGGCTGCATACCGCCCCACCCCAGGCAAGTACTGCTCAATAGCCCCTACCTAATCACTCAGCTTCTCCTCTTACTTAGCCAATATTCCCCATATAACCACTGGGATGATCTTGAAAAACAAAAATCAGATCATGTTACTTCCCACTCTAAGACTTCCAAAGGTTTCTATTGCCTTTGCAAAACTCCAAACTTGTTTCAAGACCCACAGGGCTCCTGCCCATGTCTCCAACCTCATCTCCTGAACTTTTCCTCCTTGTGTGTGATGATTCGGTCACACTGGCCTTCTTTCAAGCCCTGAACATTCCAGCCCTGTCCTTCCTTTCATAATTGGCTGTTGCTTCTTCCTGTGGTCCTGGGATGCTCCTGCTTCAGATGTTGATCACATGGCTAACTCCTTCTCATCATGTGGATACAAAACAAATGTTTTATTTAATTTTGATTTTGAGAGTTCTGTTGTGAGCCCTAATAGAAAGTGATACTCTCTATACACCCAGTCACTCAGTTCAGTTCAGTCGCTCAGTCGTGTCCAACTCTTTGAGACACCATGAATCGCAGCACGCCAGGCCTCCCTGTCCATCACCAACTCCCAGAGTTCACTCAGACTCACGTCCATCGAGTCCATGATGCCATCCAGCCATCTCATCCTCTGTCATCCCCTTCTCCTCCTGCCCCCAATCCCTCCCAGCATCAGAGCCTTTTCCAATGAGTCAACTCTTCGCATGAGGTAGCCGAAGTACTGGAGCTTCAGCTTTAGCATCATTCCTTCCAAAGAAATCCCAGGCCTGATCTTCTTCAGAATGGATTGGTTGGATCTCCTTGCAGTCCAAGGGACTCTCAAGAGTCTTCCCCAGCACCACAGTTCAAAAGCATCAATTCTTCGGCGCTCAGCCTTCTTCACAGTCCAACTCTCACATCTATACATGACCACAGGAAAAACCATAGCCTTGACTAGATGGACCTTAGTTGGCAAAGTAATGTCTCTGCTTTTGAATATGCTATCTAGGTTGGTCATAACTTTTCTTCCAAGGAGTAAGCGTCTTTTAATTTCATGGCTGCAATCACCGTCTGCAGTGATTTTGGAGCCCCCAAAAATTAAGTCTGACACTGTTTCCACTGTTTCCCCATCTATTTCCCAGATGATGGGATACCTCTATATCCGATGATGAGACCAGATGCCATGGTCTTTGTTTTCTGAATGTTGAGCTTTAAGCCAACTTTTTCACTCTCCTCTTTCACTTTCATCAAGAGGCTTTTTAGTTCCTCTTCACTTTCTGCCATAAGGGTGGTGTCATCTGCATGTCTGAGGTTATTGATATTTCTCCTGGCAATCTTGATTCCAGCTTGTGTTTCTTCCAGTCCAGTCTTTCTTATGATGTACTCTGCATAGAAGTTAAATAAGCAGGGTGACAATATACAGCCTTGATGTACTCCTTTTCCTATTTGGAACCAGTCTGTTGTTCCATGTCCAGTTCTAACTGTTGCTTCCTGACCTGCATACAGATTTCTCAAGAGGCAGGTCAGGTGGTCTGGTATTCCCATGTCTTTCAGAATTTTCCACAGTTGATTGTGATCCACACAGTCAAAGGCTTTGGCATAGTCAATAAAGCAGAAATAGATGTTTTTCTGGAACTCTCTTGCTTCTTCCATGATCCAGCAGATGTTGGCAATTTGATCTCTGGTTCTTCTGCCTTTTCTAAAACCAGCTTGAACATCAGGGATTTCACGGTTCACGTATTGCTGAAGCCTGGCTTGGAGAATTTTGAGCATTACTTTACTAGCATGTGAGATGAGTGCCATTGGGCGGTAGTTTGAGCATTCTTTGGCATTGCCTTTCTTTGGGATTGGAATGAAAACTGACCTTTTCCAGTCCTGTGGCCACTGCTGAGTTTTCCAAATTTGCTGGCATATTGAGTGCAGCACTTTCACAGCATCATCTTTTAGGATTTGAAATAGCTCTCCTGGAATTCCATCACCTCCACTAGCTTAGTTCATAGTGATGCTTTCTCAGGCCCACTTGACTTCACATTCCAGGATGTCTGGCTCTACATGAGTGATCACACCATCATGATTATCCAGGTCATGAAGTTCTTTTTTGTACAGTTCTTCTGTGTATTCTTGCCACCTCTTCTTAATATCTTCTGCTTCAGTTAGGTCCATACCATTTCTGTCCTTTATTGAGCCCATCTTTGCATGAAATATTCCCTTGGTATCTCTAATTTTTTTGAAGAGATCTCTAGTCTTACCCATTCTGTTCCTTTCCTCTGTTTCTTTGCATTGATCACTGAAGAAGGCTTTCTTATCTCTTCTTGCTATTCTTTGGAACTCTGCACTCAGATGCTTATATCTTTCCTTTTCTCCTTTGTTTTTAGCCTCTCTCTTTTTTTCACAGCTATTTTTAAGGCCTCCCCAGACAGCCATTTTGCTTTTTTGCATTTCTTTTCCATGGGGATGGTCTTGATCCCTGTCTCCTGTACAGTGTCACGAACCTCATTCCATAGTTCATCAGGCACTCTATCTATTAGATCTAGGCCCTTAAATCTATTTCTCACTTCCACTGTGTAATCATAAGGGATTTGATTTAGGTCATACCTGAATGGTCTAGTGGTTTTCCCTACTTTCTTCAATTTAAGTCTGAATTTGGTAATAAGGAGTTCATGATCTGAGCCACAGTCAGCTCCTGGTCTTGTTTTTGTTGACTGTATAGAGCTTCTCCATCTTTGGCTGCAAAGAATATAATAAATCTGATTTCGGTGTTGACCATCTGGTGCCACTACCCCTTCTCTTTTTAAGGCTTTATTGCTCTTTCCTTACAACTGGCTATTTTCTTATTTGCTTTTCTTAATTTTCTATTTTCTACTCACCCACCACACACTAAAATGCAAACTCCAGGGGAGCAGAGACTTTGTCAGTGGCTGTTATCTCCCCATCCCTACAAAGGCACTAATGTTAAAGATATATTTTAACTGTTAGGAATATGTTCATTGCTAAGGATATATGTTAATTGATTTTACAGTGTATTTTGGAGACTTCGCTATAGGTAAATCCAGAACCACTAGAGAGTTACTCAAGTGAACAAACAGTCTCCTTCCTTGAAGGAGGATGCTTTTAAGAGATAAAAGAACTTTTAACAACACAGTAAGGAGATGGATTTGAACAGAGTTAGAAAGGATGATCTGTGAGGGCAGTTATGGAACATCCATACTATGGCTCTGATTGGTCCAGCATCATGGTGAACATTCTTTGCTTTTTCATAGTAAACCATTACTGACCAATCACACTTGAATTCATTTAAACACAATTAGGGTGAAGCTGACATTCCCCCCCACTGAAAGAAGTTATGGTAATTTGATCTATAATTCAGAAGCTAACCCAGAGGTTATATGAGCCTTTCTGAGAGAAAATCCTTGGTATGTTCTCAAAATGAATATAGCTTGAATGCAATCAAAAGCTTCTCATCCTGGTGGTGCAGTCCTAAAAAATCCACTGCCTGCCAATGTAAAAGGGACACAAAAGATGTGGGTAAAAGATCCCTTGGAGTAGGACATGGCAAACTCCAGTATTCTTCCCTGGGAAATCCCATGGACTGAGGACCCTGGTGGGCTATTGTCCTTGAAGTTGCAAAGAGTCAAATATAACTGAGCACACACACACACACACACCACACAGTAGCAGGCTGCCCTGGCTTATCACACATTCCCGTGGCTGAAATAGAATTGAAATCTGACACAGCACACAGCATGTATATTGCCACTTCTCACTTGACATCAGTGCTTGAGGAGCCTATTAGCCTGGAATTGGATAATGTTTCTGGCAGGGTGGTGCCAGAGTATGGAGGGGCCAGGTGAAAGATCCTAGGTCAACTAAGTGTGGAAGTCTCAGAACCAAGAGGTGGAAGATGGGCAATTGAATAGGCGCAAAGAGAAGCTCTTCCAGATTCCAGGCAGCATGGGGGTGCGGGCATTACCGCAGGGCTTCATCAGTGCCTGAGGTCAATCAGGAGTCTATCAAATGTTAGTCTAACGAATGAATGAGTGATCCCAGGTTTGAGTAGAAACTATCTGAGATAATTTTCATTTTCCTAGAGGGAGAATGAAGGTATAACACCTGGCTTGCTGGGAACTGTCTAAGAACTCAGTGCTCTCAGTAGCCATGGGGTGTAGTTTTCTGACCCCAGCCTGCAATATCACTTCTTGAAGTTCAAGGCCATCTTCATGAAGATGTGATTACATGAGCAGTGTCTCGAGTGGCCAGTTAAGTACCAAGTATTTAGCGAAGGAGTGGGAGCCTGCTTTACCTCCATCGTCACAGACGGGGAAAAAGTGGTCACGGTTTGGCTGTTCTGGGTCACAGTCTTCATCCTGCATTCTGTGAATCTAGCAAACAGCTCTGGACTGTGTCATTTAGTCTTCCCTCTTCTCCTCAGCCCTCCCTAGAGCTTGTCCGAAGAAAGTCAGGGAGCTGTGCCTTGACCCCTTCCCCAACTCTAACCTTTTCATTGCCATCCTATCAAGCAGTGGCCAAGTTCAGAGTTCATGGAAAGGCCAGGTCTATGAGAAGCATGGAGTCAGTGGCATCTATGCCTTGTCACAGCAGGCCAGGTCTCTGGGCATAGTTTTCCACTAGGCTGAGTCTATTCCTTTGTAAACCTATTTCCAAAATATCACTAGAAAAAAATTATTCAAATGCAAGTGAGTGCAACATGGGACCCTTGATCCTCCTCTTGGGTTTTCGCATGTCTCCCCTGCGTGGTGGTGCCAAGTGTCCCTCATGAATTCTTAGTAGATGTTCATCACAGTGCCTTGACTTTAGATGACCCAACTGTGTCTAGATGGCTCAGAAGATCCATTCCTCTGAAATATGCAGCTTTTATAGGGCTGGCAGCCTACCCAACATGAAAAAGAGTTGAACTTTATGCACATTGTGATATAGGAACACTTGATCGAATATTTACTATTCTGGAATCTCCATTCTCTGCAATCCACTGCCCTTAATTCCAACGACCATAGGCCCTCCGTGGTGACATACCAGTTAAACTTATCTTGGGATAGAGATCTTTCCACTCACTCTCTACTTACTTACCCCTAACTATGTATTGTGTATTATCATATCAGATTATCAAAATAGCTGATACACTAAACAATTCACACTAAGGTGCAAATAATATCTGGCTATAAAAGTATGTGGTAACTCTTCCATATGACATACCTGAAATTTTATTAAGCCCTCAAACCCTTAATTAAGGAGAATATTAAATGATGGGAATTTCAGCTACTGAGAGAGGGCCGCTATGGGTGTTTCTGAGATCATGCTGTTTTGGACATTGCTTAGCTGCAGTTGTGTATACACATCTTATCATTTTTATTTGTAAACTATCCAAGTGTTCATAAACTGTCTTTGGCAAAGCTTCTGGATGGTGATTAGAGAAATTTTTGTGCAAAATCAGTGAGAGTAGACTTAAGGGAAATTCGCTACTGAGATGCCCTCTGCGGCTAGTGGTGGATAGCTGTGTCTATCACCACACACACCTGGGCTACACTTGCATGGCGCTCAAGTAGGGAAGGACTATGATCCCATTGGCTTTCGACAGCTAACAGCAGTCAACTCTGCAACATGGGTTTTATATCAGTGACCAGACAAAGCCAGAAACAGGATATCCAAGTGTGAAGGCAGTACACTAATTGTGTAACTTTTGTCTATTTTAGTTTTTACTTTCTCTATAGGAATTTTGAATCTGACCTGCTACCATGTTTAAGGAAAAGAAGAGTCCACAAGGTTAGTTTCACTGGCAAATCTGCAACATTCTCAACGAATAGCATCGTCTTCTGCTCTTGAGCGAACAACATTATTCTCAGTTGAACCATATGAAACTGCTGTTTCAGTAAGTCAAAAACAGTTGAATATCAGCAATTTCATGTGGTTAACCTAATCTTTTGTTGCACACCCTGAGAATAATGGAAACCACCCCACCTAGCATGAATCCTTTTGAGCCAGGAGAAGCTATGCCGTGGCCATTCACACCACATTTTCACGGTAAAATAGATCAATGTTAAAGAAATTGATATTATGCTTGCTCTAAGTATTGCTTTTTAATAAATCTCTGTAGTGAAGTGAGTTTCTGAGTCAGTGTGTGTGTGTGTGTTTTTTAATTGGCAGAAAATTGCTTTATAATGTTATGTTACTTTCTGCCATACAACAACTTGAATCGGTCATAATTATGTGTATGTCCTCTTGCTCTTGAGCCTCCCTCCCTTCCCTCCTCCCACCCCTCTAGGGCATCACAGAGCACCAGGCTGGGCTCCCTGCGTTAGATGGCAACTTTCCAGTATTTTACACATGATAGCGTATATACTCCAAGGCTGCTTGCTTAATCTGTCCTACCCTCACCTTCCCCTGCTATATTCAGAAGTCTGTTCTCCACCGGGTTCATCAGTGCCCTTTTGCTCAATTCCATATATATGCGTTAATATATAATACTTGTTTATCTCTTTCTGATTTACTTCATTCTGTATAAGAGGCTCTAAGTTCATCCACCTCACTACAGCTGATTCAAATTCCTTTCTATGGCTGAGCAGTCTCAGTCGATGTTAAGGCCATGGCCCAAGTTTTTATTTAGCCTTTCTCTTTAATAATCAGAACTCAGAGCCACCATTACAATATGCTGTTGGCAACCTAGAAGGTATATTTGTTTCTTATTGCTGCGGTAACAAATTACCACACATTTAGTGGCTTAAAAAGCACATATTTATACTCTTCCAGTTCTGGAGGTCCAAAGTCTACAAGCAAAGCATTAGCAAGGCTGGTTCCCTCTGGGTTCTTGTTGTTTAGTCACTAAGTTGTTCCCGACTCCTTTGAGATCCTCATGGACTGTAGCCTGCAAGGCTCCTCTGTCCATGGGATTTCTCAGGCAAGAATACTGGAGTGGGTAGCCATTCCCTTCTCCAGGGGGGATCTTCCTGACCCAGGGACTGAACCTGCGTCCCCTGCTTGGCAGGCAGATTCTTTTCCACGGAGCCACCGAGGAGGTCCCTCTGGAGACTTACGGGAGGCTTAGATCAGTTTCCTGGCCTTCTGTGGCTTCTAGAAGTCCCCTGCCTTCCTTAGTTTATGGCCGCCTCCTTCATCATGCCAACCTCTTGCTTCAATTTTCACATCCCCTCCCGCTGATTCTAATCCTCCTGCTTCCCTCTTATAAGGACTCTTGTGATTAAATTGAGCCCACCCAGCTAATCTGCTCATCTCAAGATGCTTTATTTAGCACATCTGCAAATTCCCTTTTACCATGTAAAATACCGTAGCCTCTGGTTCTAGGGATTAGGAAGTAGCTGCTTGGGTGGGAGAGGATTATTCCACCTACCCCGGGAGGGGATGGAGGGAAGTGCTTTGAGCTGAGGAGGTGGGACAGAAGAGAGAGTTTTAACTTTCTCTGAAATCAGTGCAGAACAGGGGCAGGGGGCAGAGACAGGAGTCCCTCAGCACACAGGAACATCAGTGGAGGATGGCTGCAGAAGACTTGCTTTCAGTGGGGAGAGACGGCTGGCCTAGGGAATCTCTGAGCTGCCTGGAGCAGTAGGGCCCACAGACAGATGGCGGGACCAGCTCTCAGCAGTAGCATCTTACGGCCAAATAAAGGCCATAAAAGTGATGACCATCCTGTACAAATGACCACGTCCTCCTCTGCCTTTCTGGGGACATTGAAGCCAGGATTCTCATGTGACCTCACAGAGTAAGGGAAGGGATCCCCCAAATGATTGAGATTGACTATCTGGTTGGGTTGACCCATGGGGACCGAGACAAGATTAAATATCATTTCAAGAGTTTTGAAGGGAATGTGACATTGAAGCTTTGTACTGGTTTAAAGTCACACCTTTTGGAGTTACAGACGTTTGCCATGGCTACGGACGGTGCAGGGCAAGTAAAGGCAGACGACACAGTTTCTTGCCAGCGTGCGCCACGCAGTCTTTAGAGCCAGGAGGAAAGGTGGGGGACAGCACTTTCAAATGCTCCTTGTGAAAGTGAAGTCGCTCAGTCGTGTCCGACTCTTTGTGACCCCATAGACTGTAGCCTACCAGGCTCCTCTGTCCGTGGGATTTTCCAGGCAATAGTACTGGAGTGGATTGCCATTTCGTTCTTCAAATGCTCTTTACTCAGGGTCTAAACCTGAGCCTAACAACCTGCTGGTTAGTCAGGCTCCTTCCATGGCAGATATTATCTGAATAACAATAACCATGTTAATAAGCATATCCACCAGGGGGGATAAAAGGGTGGCAGGGTATTCCCAAGAGGAAAATTAATTTCTTTTTATAATCCGCTGTAGTTTATTTCACATATTCATGACCCGCCCAGTATGTTTTTTCTTTATGACGAGCCATAAAAATGACAAAATACATTAGCCAAGTTCTTCGTTTCTGCTAAAATGACCATATTCAAAAATAATAACAGAGACTTGTATCAGCGATGCAAAAGATGCATGAAGTAATTGGGGCTTAATTTGTACACAAACTGTCAAGGCAGTTTTCCTCACGGCCCGCATCTTCTGAATTCATTAGTCTCTAATTACGGCCAGTGGGGACCAGCAGTTAGAAGGTTAAAGAGGTTCTGACAGGCCTAATCATTGCTCAGGAAGCTGAAAATGTATGCAAAGTCTCGGCAGATGGGGTGAGATCGGCTTCTGCCAAGTGATAACTGTTATTCCTTTGCACCTCCAAAGCTGTCATCCTAATAGGCACATTTTAAATTTATTAATGCTCTAGTTACAATGCATACACAGTCTCTAATGGTATGTCATTCTGAGTATATAAACTGAGCAATTAACACATATTACCTGGTAATGGTAAAATTATTTGTTGCCTGTTTGATTTTTTTTGGTTGTCTCCTATTCTAGTAAGAACTATCCCAGGAAAAGCTTCCCTTTGTTAAAGTGGAAGCAAAGCTACATTGTAGATGAATTTCTCTTTGCGGTATTATAACCAACTTGAATGCCTTTGTCCATGCCTCACCCAACCTGTCCCATCCATCACTGAATTCAGGCCTCTCACCCCAGAATCTAGTAGTTAAACACAATTCGGGTGAGAGGCTTGGTCAGACTTTTGGAAAGAGGCAGAGAAAGCCAATCTTTGAAAAGTGATCCTTTAAAGTGAGAAGAAACCCAGGGTCGTATTCTTCGTTTGTGGCTTGTTACTAAGTCCTGTAAGGAAGGGTGATGTACACTTCGCAATTTCCAATTCAAAAGTCATCAATATCTTATCCTTCTTTGGTGGCCTCCCTGACTTTAAATCCTGATTGCTTTAAGGCTAACTAATCACCAGTAAGAAGTGTGTGTGTGTGTTTCTTAAACAAATGAGGTCTCTTGTCTTTCCTCTGACTATACCCATGACAGGGGAAGGGCCTTTAATTAAATGCAGCACTTAGTGCAACAATTGTTTGCATGTAGGAGGCTGCAGAAATGGAGACAGCTGGAATGGATAGTCTCTAAATTGTAGTCTTTATACAGACTGCAAGATACATCAGCAGTCCTAATAGCATGAGAAGGTGTTAATCTCAGCAACAGAGCAATTACTCATCCAGGGACTGACCTCCACTCTGATCCACTAGCCCATTTCACCTAATTGATTTACACTGTATAGAAGTAATATAACAACAACCAAAAAATGTTGCAGAGACTTTACGTTAATTAAAAACTGTGATTACATTTCCCTACTAAGTGATTCGTTTGAGTTTTTATACCATACAGAAAAGACATCAAACTATTAGGTAATAAGTTTTCTTTGCCTGAGACGGAATAACCCATCCATTGTGGTCCCTTCAGTGGCTGGAAGAATAGCCCTGGTTGATTAACACATTCGAACTGTGTGACCTCGAGCAAGCACAATTCTGAGCTTCAGTTTCCCCATCTCCAATGTTAGAAGTTGGCCTAGACAGTGTCTGATCTCTGCAATCTTTTCCAGTCCTGAAAGGCCACGATTCTATCAAAGTCCATAGGGCTTGTGTAGCCAGGAGAGGATTCTCCATTGAGCCAGAGCGGAAGTCACGAGTAGGTCCGGGCTTTTATCTTCCACTTCCCGTTTTCAAATTGGGAGTTTAATCTGGTTTCTAACTATCCTGTTTATTTATAACTTTAAAAAATATGTGCACAGAGGATTTTTCCAGTCTCTTTGCTGTATTTTTGCTATATGATATATCCATTTATTTCTGGAGATTAAAAAAAAAAACTGTTCCAGCATCTCTTTAATGGGAAATCCAGTGAAAAGAGTCTAGACATGCCTGCAGGGTCAGCTTACTTGTGTGATGTGGCCTTGCAGGGAGAAGGGACACGCTGGGTGCTCTGTGAACTGTGGGTCTATGTGGTGTGCTCACATGGGCACACCCATCCCTGGAAGAGTGGATCCAGTCTCTGTAACTAGTCAGCTGTCTGGCCTCCCTGTCTGTAGAGTGATCATCCTGGATAGACTTCTCCCAAAGTTCTGTTTCAGCAGCAACATTTGATGACTCTCATTTATTCTGAGAGAAAGGAATTTCCTCAAAATTAGAGCCTTAGAAGCTAAACAGTATTTTTTTTTCACTTTTATTTCCTTATTTATTTTGGCCACAACGTGGGGCATGTGGGATCTTAGTTCCCTGACCAGGGATTGAACCCACGGCCCCTGCATTGCAAGTGTGGAGTCTTAACCGCTGACCACCAGGAAAGTCCTGCTAAACGGTGTTTAAAGGAAACAGCAGGTGGGGGTGTCCTAGAAAGCCATTTACAGGAGAAAAGTTTGCCTGAGAAAGCCTCATTGTTTTGTTGATGGCAAGTCATGGTATGGGGAGTGACTTATTCCCCAGGGAAAAGAAAAATATGAAGATTATCAGCCTGCAGTAGAGCACAGGGACCTTAACTCAGTAGTCCATGATGACCCAGAGGGCTGGGATTGGGTGGGAGGGTGGCTCCAGAGGGAGGGGATATATGTATACTTTTGGCTGATCCACATTGTTTTATAGCAAAAACAAACACAACATTTAAAGCAATTTTCCTCCAATTTAAATTTAAAATATTTTTTTAAAAACAAGATTATTAGCCAAAGGAAGAAAAAATGTCTTAGTATCTACCACCCACTTGTGAGCATCAGGGCAATATTCCCTCCTTTTTATCATGTGTTATCTGATGTGCTTAAATTCTCCTAAAAGTGGCACTGCCGCTCGCTCTGCTCTTAGAGAAGGAAGCATGGCTGGGAGTGATCGCTAACTCTCCTCTAGGAACATTCCCATCATTTTCTAGATGGTGTTTCCCACAGAATGAACCACTTACATCAGAATTCTTGAAGGGCTTCTTAAAAAGCTGGATCCCTGGGCTCTCACTCAGACCCACGTACCCAGAACCCAGAAGGGATAGAGCATGGGGACCCCCATGCTGCTCAGGTGATTTGTATCACCTGGTAGGTGAAGTAGGCTGTTACATGAGAATAAGATGGTCTGGGACAGCCTTCCTAGAGGAGGTGATGTCTGAACAGACACTTGAAGGAATGGCGTGAAGATGTCAGGGACAGAGAAAATGGGAGGTACAAAGGCCTTGATTGACAGCCGAGTCAAGAAGGTGAAGTGGATGGAGGCTAGAGAGATAGGCAGAGGCCAGAAAATTGGCAGGGTAAGGGGTCTAGACCTGGAGAAGGAAATGGCAATCCACTCCAGTACTCTTGCCTGGAAAAGCCCATGGACAGAGGAGCCTGGTAGGCTATAGTCCATGGGGTCGCAGAGAGTTGGACACGACTAAGTGACTTTAGTTCACTTCACTTCACTTCAAGGGGATTAGATTTCATTTTGAGTGCGTCTGGAAGATCTGGGGTTGGGGTTAGGGTGGGGAGAATTGCGTGATATGACTCTATGCTTTGGGAGGATCACAGTGACAGTTGATGAACAGAGACTGGGTTATAGCTGTCCAAGAGTCAAAGCAGAAACCAGTTAGGATGCTGCTACACAAATCCAGGCAACAACTACAGGGTGCTAGGAGTAAAGACGTGAGATGTGAGGTTAGAGGTAGAAGAATTTAATTCTGGGGCAAGTGAGAAAAAGAGAGGATGCCTGCTAGATTTTTGACCTCAACAATTGAAAGAGTGACTTGTCCCTTAGCTGAGATGAGGGAACTGGGAGAGGACCAAACATGGCAGGGAAGCCTGGATTCCTGCTCTGAACTGCTTCGGTTAGGGTGGAGAGGTCTATTAGCCATCCAAGAGGAGGGGTCAAGTAGGCAGTTGGATAAGTGAGCCTGGAGCAAAAGAAGAGGTCAGGGGTGGAGATACAGGTAGGGATTTGGCAGTTATCATAGACTCAGCATGGCTTCCCTGCTGGCTCAGAAGATAAAGCGTCTGCCTGCAATGCAGGAGACCTGGGTTTGATCCCTGGGCTGGGAAGATCCCCTGGAGAAGGAAATGGCAACCCACTCCAGTATTCTTGCCTGGAGAATCCCATGGACAGAGGAGCCTGGTGGGCTACAGTCCACGGGGTCACAAAGAGTCGGACACGACTGAGCGACTCCATACACACACACACACACAGACTTAGCATTAGGTGGGACCAGTGACATCTCCATTTCCATAGGTGAAAAAGATTAACGATCAGATGTTTCTTATGATGCAACCAGATCCTTAACTCCACGAGTGAGACAGATGACAAAGAAAAGCAGAATTAAAAAGTTCCAAGGACTGAGTCTGAGTTACTTCAACTACTAAGAATTAGGAAGAGGAGGAAGACTCAGCAAAGGAGTGTCTGGGCTATCAGGAGAAAGCCAGGAGTCCCTGGAAACCAAATAAAGAAAGCTCTTCGAGCAGAACAGAAGGAGTGTACTGTCAAACGCTGTTGAGTGGTCAGAGGACACACAGCGGATGGTGAGACATTGACCCCTGGGTCACCAGCGAAAGTTCCTGACCATGAGCAGCTGTCTGACCAACAGAGGCACTTCCTGTGTCCAGCAGTTTTTTAGTGCCTGAATGCAACCTTGATGTTTTCCTTTTGGAGGTTAACAACTCATCAAGAGCAGACAGACCTATCATGGAGAAGTTTCTTCTTGAGGGAAATTAAGAGAACGATCACCTTCTATTCCCCAAATGATCATATTAAATCAAATATAAAATTCCCCATTGAGGGCAGCCTCTCCCAGCTCCACGCTCTTGGTGAAGCAGGCAACCTCCATCCTGCCCACCCCTGTCATGTTTGAAGCAGCAGTATCACCTGTGCATTTCCTAGCCCCGATCGTTTTACCTCCGAGGATATGAATCATCTTTGAAAACTGAGATCTGAGTGGGCCAGGGAAGGTGGCCTTATTAATCTGCTGCCCTTTTAGCTTGGGGGTGGGGGGGTGATGGGGAAGGAAACAGTCAAGGGGCAAGGTATATTGCAGGGCACCAAGCTGACGCTGGTTGGTTAAGTTGTTTGGACCTGGGAGATGACCAGATTATAGACACGGACACAGGAGAAGGGAGAGAAAACAAGGACTGAACTATAGAGGCAGTCTTGACTCTTTTTATAGAAAAGGCGGCAGATTTCCAGGCAAGCATGGGCTTTTACCTCACTTACTGCCACCAGTTAGCACAAACAAAGAACGTTACTGTGGAGCTGGACTTTGGGTAAAACATTAACAGCCTTTTCTTTACAGTGTCTGCTTCCTTCTGGGCTTCCACGGGGGCAATAGGAGGCCAGGAACGAACATGCTGCTCCCCTCTCCCGATTGGTGCTCCCTGAGCCCCTCTGTGTTGTTCATCCATTCATGAGCCCTCTGTGTGCCCAGCACCGAGCTGGCATCACACGGGATCCAGAGATGAGTAGGTGGCACAGACAAGTGAAGGTCTTAAAGGATCGTCCCCGGAAAAGGGAGACAGTATTCTAGAGAAATCTCAGCAGGAGACTGACTCAAGTCTCAGGTTCTGTAGCCTTTTCCCCACGGCAGGACGCTTTCTGCTCCTGGGTCACCGTGGGGTCTTAGATCCTAAAGGGTGGAGAGGGACTGACTATGTTGGGCCGCGAGAGGACCATTTTGGGGGTTTTGGGGGTAAGATTTTTCAGGGACTCTCAATTCCCAATATGCAGGCCGCTGCCCACATAGCTTAAACATAAGGCAACTCTCTGGAGTAGATTTTTGCCACCCAGAAATGTCCTGTGGGGTCCAGGTTTCCAAAGGGAGGGCGGAGGCTAAAGCCTTCCACTCAGCGGTGATGCCCGCCTGCCCCCATCCCACTGGGTTGTGCAAATGCTAAGGGTCCTCTCTCTGGACACAGCTCCTGAGATGCCAGAATGCACCTGAGAAGGTCTCTGGGCCTTCTCTAATCAGAAATTTGGCTTCATGTGTCTAGTTGGCCACAGTAACATGTGGGAGGGAGGGGGACCGGGTGAAATGATAGATTTCTGAGAGGCTCTCTGATGAAGTCCAGGCCCCCATGGTCGGCTGAGGGAGCCTTGTAGTCCTTGCTGACACCGCCGCTTCACGCCTCAGAGACGCAAAGGAGACTGGGAGACAGACAGACTGTCTTAGGTCATCTCTTGTCCTTGTGGTTCAATCACTAAGCTGTGTCTGACTCTTTGCAACCCCATGGCCTACAGCACACCAGGCTTCCCTGTCCTCCACTATCTCCCAGAATTTGCTCAAGTTCATGTCCATTTTAGCTCCATTTATTTTACTTTCTTCTGCTCTTTCTTCTTCTTTCCTCCAGAAGGAAGCTGTCCTAGGACTTTGTAGGACAGCCTCAGGGCAAGCTTTTCCCAGAAGAACAGAGTCCCCTTCCGCTCAGACATCAGACCTATTTGAAGGCACCTGGGGTCCCCAGAATGGGCTTCCCTGGTGGCTCAGAGGTAAAGAATCTGCCTGCCAATGCAGGAGATATGGGTTCAACTGCTGGGTCCGACATGGGTTCAACCGCTGCCTTCCCTAGAGAAGGAAATGGCAACCCACTCCGGTATTCTTGCCTGGGAAATCCCATGGACAGAAGAGCCTGGCAGGCTGCAGTCCATGGGGTTGCAAAGAGTTGGGCAGACATAGAGACTAAATAACAACAGGGGTCCTCAGAGGCACTTGCTAAAGTGTCAGAGAATGGGGATAATTAGGAGGAATTTGGTGTGACTGGGGACAGGTCCCAGTGTTCTTGTCCACATCAGTGCTTTCTGCTATTGATTGAAAGTGCCGAGCACATCAGTTGAAAGCCAGTTCTCAAGAAATCCTTCTTGGCTTATCTACCAATTGCCTCCCTTTCCTACTGTTCATCAGCATCTGCAAATTAGAGAACAAACTACTATTTGTCCGAATAGTTGCATGTCTACCAGCATCCCACCCCCAGGCAACTAAATGACTATAACTGAGTCACTCATTTAAAAATGATTTAAATTTATCAAATCCTACTTATGTCCCTTATATAACCCAATTTTCTATAGACTTAATGACTCCAAATGATTAAGTTTTCAGTTCAGTTCAGTTCAGTTACTCATTTGTGTCTGACTCTTTACGACCCCATGGACTGCAGCACGCCAGGCCTCCCTGTCCATCACCAACTCCCAGAGTTTACTCAAACTCATATCCATCGAGTCGGTGATGCCATCCAACCATCTTATCCTCTGCTGTCCCCTTCTCCTCCTGCCTTCAATCTTTCCCAGCATCAGGGTCTTTTCAAATGACTCAGTTCTTTGCATCAGGTGGCCAAAGTATTGGAGTTTCAGCTTCATCATCAGTCCTTCCAATGAAGATTCAGGACTGATTTCCTTTAAGGTGATAAAGTTTTAAGCTATAGTAACATATCCTTTGAGTAGCACCAGGCTTAGCTGTATTTCAATATTAATGACAACAGCCCCAATAATGTCAATAATTACTAACATAGCTGAGCACTTTACATGTGTTGGCCATCATGCTCAGCACCTTACATGCATTATTTCATTTAATTCTCACAAGATAATCATAGGTAAATATTATTGTCTTTATTTGCATTTAAGGAAACTAATGTTCAGAAAGTTTAAGTCAACTAACTGAGGTCAAATCGGTGGTACTTCAGAGGTCCCCTCTTAGGTACCCACTGAGTTCTCTCAGTCCAGTGTTTCTCAGAGGGTGACCTTTGAACCACTGAAACCAGAAAGACTCAGGGATTATAACTTCAGATTCCTGGGCCCCTCTTGGACTCAGGTAGTCAGAATCCCTGGGACGGTGGCTTTGGAATATGTATTTGCAAACACATTCCCCAAGAGACTCCAACATGCACCAAATTTTGAGACTCACTCTCATCTCTGACTTTTGAGATGTTTGAAACACACTCTGTGATCTCAATGGCCAAGAATCTGGACTTGGAGAAGGGAGTGGGAGTACACTTGCCCCTCCCCCCACGGAGCAGCGGGGAAGTTGAAGGCAGAAGACCTGTGTTTTAGCCCTTGATTGACTTATGCTCTTTATTTAATCTCACTTGGCCTCCATGTCCTAGATTATTAACCAGGAATGATACTTTTCTTTTCAAGGTGCTTATGAGAATTAAAAGAGATAGCATATGTGGGAGTAGAATAATATTTAAAAGGGAGAAAGTGTTCTGCAAATGTATGTGATATTAATCACAGGTTTGCTTGGATCTGGGGAAGTGACCAGGTTTCTGTGCCCAATGCTGGGCACTTTGTGTAGCCACAGAGAAGGGGGAGAGGGCAGTGGACCCTCCTGGGGACTGGACATCTCGGGACCTGTCTAACCTCTTTGGGAAGGGCCCTTTCCTTTACAACTCACAGGAATTTACTCCCTGTAAGCACTTCCTACCTGGTGTTGGCCCTCACTTACCAAGCTCTTTCACATGGACTAAGATGTGCTTTCTGCCTCAATTTCCCCCTTCTGGTTAGAGAAGACAAAAGTACTTCCCCCTCCATGGCAATACCCTCTGTTGGTGCCATTTCCATAAGCCAGAATTATTTGATATTCTCTGTGTGCCCAGATAATTACCATTTATTTAATCATCAAAAGAGTACTGTGAAGTCTCCACTTCAATTAGACCCATTTTATGGATGAAAGAACAGATTTAAGGAGTTTAAGTAATCTGCCCAAGCCAGTCAATGGTCGAACTAGAGGACCTACGTTCTTTTCCTGCATCCCACACTCCCGGGAAAGGATGTTAGGAGAAAGGTGTGTTAAACTTTGAGCTGTCCTATGGTCTCTGAAGGAACAGCCTCTGTTTTTTGCCCTCCTCTTCCAGAGCAACCTCTGCCTTTTCCTGCCCCTCTACAATGCAGCCTGAGTTATTCAATTAAGGAGGGAAATAATTGGCAGTGGAGAACGCCTCTAGCAGTGGTAATTACCTCCAGCGCCTTGTTGGAATAGTCAAGCTACATTTCAGCTTATGCTATAAAACCTTAATTATAATATAAACAGCTGCCCTTCAGTCCCATGGGACAAGCTTCCCTCCCCCACGTCTCTGGCCTCAGCCTGGTGGCTCTCTCATGAGTGGTCAGGGAGGCCCAGGAGCAGAAAGGGGCTTTGGGGAGGAGGGGAGCTAAGGCCTGTGTGTGCCCTGGGGTTGGAGAGAATAAGCTACAGGGAGTCAATATTAGGACACCACCCTCCAATGAAGAAGCCAAAGGCAGCATCCCCATCTTGGTACCACTCACCCCAAGTCTCTTGGTGGGTGGAAGATCCGGGAAGTTAACAGCCAACCTAGTATCATTTGGCTTGGGTAGGGTTTGGCAGGATATAGCCTAAAGAAATCAACCTTGAATGTTCATTACATGTACTGATGCTGAAGCTAAAGCTCCAATATTTGAGCTACCTGATGTGAAGAGCCGAGCCATTGGAAAAGACCCTGATGCTGGGAAAGATTGAAGGCAGGAGGGGAAGGGGGTGACAAAGGATGAGATGGTTGGATGGCATCACTGACTCAATGGGCATGAGTTTAGGCAAACTATGGGAGATAGTGAAGGACAAGAAAGCCTGGTGTGCTGCTTTCCATGGGGTCGCAAAGAGTTGGACATGACTTTTAGCAACTGAACAACAACAAATGTGTCATCTTAGGGTAATAACCTCTCTTAGTTGGCTTCCCTGTAAAGAAGAATAGAGTCTTCCCTTCTAGACTCAGACTCCATCGCCATGCGTGCCATATGGGGTGCTCAATGCCCTCTAGGTTCTGTGCTGGACATGATCATGATTCCCCATCTAAACGTGACGGTACTTGTTTACACGAGGAATTTTCATTGCCATTTGGCTGTTGAGGAAAATGAGCTTTTGAATTTCATCACAGATAAGGTTTGAAATGCAAATAACCCTACGAGAGACAAGTTCACATAGGTTGATGGAAATTATATATTTTTGTTCAAGTAGAAGGAGTGTGTCACCACCAGGCACTGAGAGGGCACGGAGCATGGTGTCATAAGGGGAGGAAGAAACAGAAATGAGAGTCTGAAGATGCTGTTTTGATGAGCTCACAGATTTGCCCATGACCGGCCCTGGAACCGCACTAGGAGACGGCTGGGTTTAGAACCTGGACTGAAAGGATCAAGAATGAGTCAGTGTGGTGGGGTGGGGTAATCTGATGGCCTGGGCTCCCTCTTCAGGTCTGTGCGCCAGATGGAAGGTATGAGCTTCTCAGTGGTCTTCAAAGTAGAGTGAGCAAGATCATCTCCTGGAGACCATAGATGATTAAACTTCTATTTTTCAATCTTCTTTTGAATTTCTGATTTCCTTGTGTTTTATAATGAGCATATGTTTAACTGCTGCTGCTGCTAAGTCGCTTCAGTCGTGTCCAACTCTGTGCGACCCCAAAGACGGCAGCCCACCAGGCTCCCCCATCCCACTAATTTGTATACAAATTATACAAGTATATGTATTTATGGGATGCGCGTTCCTGTGTTCAAGAATATTTTCCAACTTAGGGGGGGTCATGGTCAAAAAGTTTATAGTCCACTGGGCTTTAGGTGGTAAGATGCTTACTTGGATTTCTAACTTTTAAAAAACATTGCTCAGGAGGTGCTGATTCATTTACTTTGCTGATGACTTGGAGCGGTAATAATGGTTTCCCAAGGAATATCCATGGCTTTGCTCTCTCACCTAATCCTGCAGAAGCAAACTAAATTGTCCACAGTATGGAGGCTGGAGCTGTACAACAACTTGGATCCAAATCTCTATTCAGTTGTCTGTTGACTGTGTGACTTGGGGTAAGTTACTCAGCCTTTCTGTGCCTCAGTGTCTTCATTGGTTGGATGGGAGCTCACAGACTCTAGAATAGCTGTGAAGATGCAATGAGTTAATGTGTATAAATAGCTTCTAGGGGTGCTTCACCTTGAGTAGCCATTCAGATGCTAAGTTAGCAAGATGGGATAAGGAAGGATAAAGAAATGGGGGTTCAGGGAGGTGAGTGGAAGAGCTGGCATTTCAGCTCAGGCCTGGCTGATTCCAAAGCATTTATACTGAGATCCACAATGGAAATGATTTGAAGTCCTTACCAACAAGTAGATGAGAAGATATATCTGCTTCTGCTTATCAGATTCTGTGATGCTCATCCTGCTCTCTGCACCTGTCTTTGCCATATCCCCAGCCAGCTCAGAGGAAGAATGATAGTGCCTCTTCCTCTTAGTTGGAGGAAGCCCCATGAGCTGGCACTTGCTAGCATCAGCCCCAGTGGGTGTGCTATTCCACCTCTCTATGGCACTCCAAAACTCTCCGCAAATCCCCCAGGATGTCTTTGTCCCAAGAAGGGGTTCTAGGCCCTTCTGGAACGCAGAACAGATAAGCAGGAGTGTTGCAGAATGGAAAATGCTACAAAGGACTCAGGCAGGAAAGAATGCACTTCCAATGGGGAGGGTGAGGAGGATGTCTGGGCAGAAGGACCCAGGCTACACCTCACAACCTCACCTCCTGCCTCTGGGGTTCCTTGACAGCCCTTGAGAATGACGCACACATGTTCAAATTCTGTACAAATCCAGGAGCAAGGTTTCCTGGCTGCAGAGACCTTTTGGAAGTTTCTATCAACTTAATAGGCCTCTCAGGTTGATCTAACCCCAGTCTTTGCCCTGACAGCAGCTGCTGGGTGAATCTGAGGTTCATTCAATCTGTAAAGAGCTTCAGACCCAGGGCTTCAAGGTGGGGAGAAGAGATCATTGGGTTGTTCTTTGCTATAGGCTCCTAGAGATAAACTTGCTGGTCACAGACCAACTCTGCCCCAGCCCTACAATCTGGCCTCCTGATTCCAGAACCATCTATGGCGCCATCTCCCATTAACACCACAGAACAGGCTCCCTGCCCACCTCCCTCAGAAGAACATAGCTTTGCATTTTTTTCTAATAGTTTTTAGGGTAAATAGCAGTCAGGAGCTAGCAGTCAATAAAACTTCCAGAAACAAAGAGAAACTTGCAGTGTTTCAGGATTCTTTAAATGATGCACTTCAAACAAGAGGTTTGCATTAGAATCTGAGTTATAGTCCTGGAGTGGCTTTGTGTATTTTTTCTTTCATGTTAACCTGACTACAACTTTATCTTCTCCATTCAGTTCCAAGAAGTCCTTCTGTAAAGAAGAGTTGAAGGCTGAAGCCCACGCTTACTCAATATGGGGCATGCTTGCCAGCTCTGTCTTGTCAGTTATCTCTTGGTGGATGATGGGAGGAGGGAAGTGGCTCTCAAGAGACAACTAAAATGGTGCTTTAAGAAATCCTCAGCCAATAAAAAGTTGCTTACAGAGGTATAAGTCTTCTCTCTGTGTCAGCTTTCTTAACCTCCTAATCTCAACTGTCTAATTACGAATTTACAAGACCCTGGGGACGGCTGTCTTAAGTACCCTGAGAAGAATGGTCGCGCTCTGTGTGAGCTAAAATACCCAAGGCTGGGAGCAAGAAAAGGAACTACCTATCAGATATTTCATAAAACCAATCCCTAACATAGAAAAAAATAGTTCCCTCAAGACTTGCCCTATGGACTGCCTTTCATGGGCTGATTCATATTTATAAGCCAATTCGTCTGGAAATAAATCTCTTTAACACACTCAACTAACTCCAAGAGGTGTGTCCCACAGGAACCAATCTTCTTAAATGAACTGTCTCAAGAAAGGTTTTAGCAGCAACAGTGTCAGTCCTGGAACTTTTACCTTCGGGGGAGGGGGCGGAATATATATATATATATATACACACACGTATATATATGTGTGTGTGTGTGTGTGTCAGGGATGGGTTGCTTGGAGACATAGTATACACAGAGTTTAAAAACTGCCCAGTTGAATTCAGAAACCTAAAAAGATCTTCATATACTTGGTAAAAGAGATGGCATTGGGAGTAACAGATGTCTTATACAAGCCTGAAACTCAATAATGGGTCATTTGATCTGACTTCATTTGGACAGATGTTGGGCTTAGAGTCCACTACAATTTTTTTTTCCTCATCCAGCCAGAAAAGTATGTGTGCAAACTTGAGATTTCCTTCCCTCCCTCCCTTCTTTCTTTCTTCCTTCTTTCTTATCTTTGAGGGTAAAAATGGTATCCCACAAAAGTTAAAATGAAGCTTTAGGAGATGACAGTGTTTTGGTTTTGGTTGGTGGTTTTGGGGGTGGAAGCTTGTACACCCTCATTTCAAAATTGGAGATTTTATTCATTACATATTTTTACTGAGATATAATTATCACACAACAAAGCTATCTAATTTACAGAGTTGTTTTGAGTCATAAGTTAAATAAGATTAAATCAAAGAAAACGTGGCAGTCCCTCTGTACAATGTCCAATGTCCATTGGGTTATACGTATGACGTCACCACTGATGCCACTTTTTCATTTAAGAACCTTCACTGGCTCCCCGTTTCCTACACAACAGCCTACAAGCTAAGGCTCAAAACTTTAAGGTGTTTAATAATTCAACCCCACTCTCCTTTCTAGTATTATCTGCTACTACCATCTTATACCCTCACTTGTCAGATAAAACTAGATGGCAGGGAACTTTCGTGTCTCTCAAATTCCTCACGCTGCCCCTGTCTGCCTATCAAGGCCTTGCCATGCTTCAAAGAGAGAAGCCAGCTCTTCCATGAAGGCCTCCTGATCACTCCAGCTGATATTTCGTTCCTGTCCAGTGATCTATCTCATTACGCTGTGTCGCTTCTAAGGTGTTTGCCACATTCTGTTTTGTATAACTACCTATCATGACTAGCTCCCATCTTTCATATAATTTTGATAAACATTCGTTGAGCATCTCTAATATGTGAACAGAGAGCAAGGCATGGGGAGATGCTGGGCAGCGGTACAGAGATGAACGACATGGTGTCTGCTCTGGAGGAGTTCAGAGCCTGGAGGGGACCCTTGAGGTGGCAAGCCCCACCATGGACAGTGCTATATCTCCAGCTGTGTCTACAATTTCCATGCACACCGGATATAGATGCTAATAAAACCAAAGAGTCTTAAAGATAAAAAAAATTCAGAATGTTAATGTTATTCCTTCATCTAGGAAAAGAAGAAATTAAGGCTCAAACAGGTTACTTAGCATGTCCAAGATCACCAGCAACTCCAGGGTTTTAGGCAGAGTGCTGTAAGTAACCACAAACAAAACTGGAAAGTCCAGCTGGGAAGACAAGGCATGGGGACTATTGTTTGTTTATTTTCCCTAAAATCCAGAGTTGCCCTTGGTCCCAAGAAGTCCATTTTTGCCCATGG
Organism: Budorcas taxicolor; assembly: GCF_023091745.1. Classification (NCBI taxonomy): domain Eukaryota; kingdom Metazoa; phylum Chordata; class Mammalia; order Artiodactyla; family Bovidae; genus Budorcas; species Budorcas taxicolor. The sequence continues at coordinate 70,716,362 of NC_068925.1, forward strand.
AAATAAACACCATTTCTTATGAGGGGCCACTCTTTGGCCTCAGTAAAACCCAGATTTGAATTCTGTATCAGCCCCTTATCCTGCCTTCCCTAGTGCCTCAGATGGTATAGATTCTGCCTACAGTGCAGGAGATTCGGGTTTACTCCCTGGGTTGGGAAGAGCCCCTGGAGAAGGGAAGGACTACCTATTCCAGGATTCTTGCCTGGAAAATTCCATGGACAGAGGAGCCTGGCAGGCTATCGTCCATGGAATCGCAGAGTCAGACATGACTGAACGACTAATACTTTCAGCTGGATGCCTCGGGATAAGAGAATTAATTACCTGTAAACTTCATTTTCCTCATTTGTAAGATGAAGATGGTGTTATTTACTTCATGGGCTATAATGAGGATTATGTTAACATATGAATTAAATTAATATAGAAAATAAATGAATCCAGCCGCTGCCCCCTGGTTAGTGTTGGTAGTGGTGATGGTGGTGATGGTGATGGGAGTAAATGTTATAATTTAAGCACACCTAAAAGTTAAAATGAACTTTCTACTAATGGTGCTTATGCCCTGATGTGGTCATTTGTTAATTTATCCCCTTCATAATTTGAGAAGCATCTGCAATTTTAGCTTCCAGAGCTTCCCGCTTCCATACTTAGCTAACCCTTTGTAGCATTTTGGTAAGCCAGAAAGAAATTCATTTCATCATAGTTTTCTGAATCTCCTTTTACCTATTCAACCAAGTTCTGTGTCATCAAACCTAGATGACCCATTGCAGGGCAAAGCATGCAGTGAGGGACAAGAGTGATACTCTTATGAATAATTTTGACACTTCTCTCTCTGTCTTGTCTAAATTTTTTTTTTTTTTCTATGTGTTCTTGGTATCCCCAGGAATGAGTCCTCCTCCCTGGATTACTGACACGTCTTACTGATTCACTGAGGTCAGCTTCCACAATTGCTTTGCTAGTTCAGACATTCTCCTTCTCAGCCATGCTTCAGACTCATTCTGTGCCACAGTTAACTCTCCAGGAAGCAACCTGCCTACTTCTAAGTTATCTTGACCATTAAACAGTCAGGCCCTCCAATGTCTCTCAGTTCCAATGATAAGAGATCAAATGGTGAGGGTGGAGGATGGAAGGGTTGCTATTCATGGAGGGGAGGAGAAAGGCAGTTTGTGATGTATTTACACCCTTTTTAAACCAATACTTACATTAGCTAACAGCTAAAATGCAAAGCTACTCTCAACTCCATTTTTACTAAGAAAGATGAAGACGCAAGGGAAAACACTGATAAGTAGAATTAATCAAGAAAAATTACTTCTAGAGAATGTATTAGGGTAATATTGAATTGCTTGCTTAGTCTCTCAGTCATGTCCAACCCTTTGGACTGTAGCTCACGAGGCTCCTCTGTCCATGAGATTTCCTAGGCAAGAATACTTAAGTGGGTTGCTGTTTCCTCCTTCAGGGGATCTTCCTGACCCAGGGATTAAACCTGCATCTCCTGTACCTCTTGCATTGGAGGCAGATTCTTTACCTGCTGAGCCACTGGAAAAGCCCTAACATTGGATTCAGATCCATCTGACTCATCTTCTCTATGTACAGCACGTGCACACAGTCTTGTCTGACTCTTTGTGACCCCATGGACTGTAGCCCACCAGGATCATCTGTCCGTGGAATTTTCCAGGTAAGGATACTGGATTGGGTTTTCATTTGCCCCTCCAGAGGAACTTCCAGACCCAGGGAGAGATCTCGTGTCTCCTGCATTGGCAGATGGATTCTTTGCCACTGTGCCACCTGAAAAGCCCTTATTAGATAATCATCAACGGAGAAGGCAATGGCACCCCACTCCAGTACTCTTGCCTGGAAAATCCCATGGACAGAGGAGCCTGGAAGGCTGCAGTCCATGGGGTCATGAAGAGTCAGACACAACTGAGCAACTTCACTTTCACTTTTCACTTCCATGCATCGGAGAAGGAAATGGCAACCCACTCCAGTGTTCTTGCCTGGAGAATCCCAGGGATGGGGGAGCCTGGTGGGCTGCCGTCTATGGGGCCGCACAGAGTCGGACACGACTGAAGCGACTTAGCAGCAGTTAATCATCAAAAACCAAAACCACAAGAGATAACAAGGCAATGAGTATACTTCTGATATTGAAATTATTGCACTTATTTTTAATTCCTTGAAAATCAGTTATTTTGAAGGCACATATGGTAAACTTTGGGCAACTAAAATATTCAGTAATTATGGGCTTCCCTTGTGGCTCAGTTGGTTAAAAATCTGCTTGCAATGCAGAGACCTGGGTTCAATCCCTGGGTTGGGAAGATCCCTGGAGAAGGGAAAGGCTACCCACTCCAGTATTCTGGCCTAGAAAATCCCATGGACTATGTAGTCCATGGATTCACAAACAGTCGGACACAACGGAACAACTTTCACTTCACTTAACAGGCTCCATTGCCTTCTCCATAATTTGGAATAGTGAGACTTTATTAATCATCTACTCTATGTAAGTTCTTTGTTAGATACTCTAAAGTCGCAATTCTTAACCTATGTCTGTAGAATTCGGAGAGATTTAGGAATGGACTTCAGGAGCACATGAACCCACAGAGTTAGTGTGCAGAATTTTGTATCTGTATATTTATGCTTATTTTCCTGCAAGAAAAGAGTCCATGACCTTCATCAGCACTATTGTTAGTTATAAGTAGACCTTAAATCAAGACTCAGGATAAGTAGATATTTTCTCCATGGTAGGTGCTTAGCAAGGATGCTTTAGTGAGAAAATATCACAGATTTTTAAAAAGTTACCAAGTATTAGCTGACTTTCTCCCAGAAAATAGTTAATCCAAAGGTGGATTTCTGGTTCCAACAAAATCACTCCAAAGGCGATTCTGTTCTTGCTGTTGTTTTTATTTCTTTCGAGGGGAACCTTGTTCAGACCCTGGAATGTAAAGCCATACTCTTTAACTCCTACCCAATCACCACTTACCAAGAAAATTTCCTTTCTCATTCCTAACTTTTTCCTTCCTAGAGTTTGTCCTGTATGCTCCAAATTCTTCCCCCTGCTGTTCCCTGTCTTTGCTTCTCTCATTCCCTCTCAATTCCTTTCCTCTGCCCCTGGCTGCAAATCGACTCTGTCATTCACAACAGAGCAGCTGTCGTTGGCTGGGAGAACCAGGCTCCTTGGTTTTAGACGGCCCCGGAACAAGGCAGCGACTTTGGTCTCCGGGCTCCTCAATAGACCAAACAACAAAGCCGTGGTGAAAGAAGGTGTCTTCTAAGAAGTTCACATTACGGCCCACTGTAAAAGAAAATGGTGATATTGTTACAGCCGCCAGTTTCTTCCCATTGTCTTCCTTGTCAAAAACATGCCCCCTCCAAAGGGACGGGATGCGTTTCAGTACAATTTGAGAATGCTCAGTAACCCAATATTATCTCCGTTTCCCTCCTTGTTTCATGTTACTTTCTGATCCTTGCGCTCTCCCAAGTTCACAGCGGTCCATGACATTACGGTGACTCGCTAACTTTCCCATTATCCTTACAGTCAAAGGGAGAACAATAGGTCGTGTTATTCTGTATTTCGCTTCCCTGTCACTCAGTGTTTTATCTCCGCTGATACCCCGGTACCAGACACAGAAACCAAAGTAGGTTGTCTTGTCTTCAGCGAATCTTGAATGCCTTTTGTTCAGAGAGGCGTTTTGTATTCATCAGTCAACTGAGGACTCATCCTGAAGAAGGCCTCAGTCAGCACAGCCCCAAGTGAAAAAAGGATACCCAAGTTGTGAAATATTCATGGCAAAAGGTACCTCAATCACGTTCACCTTTTGGCCCCCCAAGCCCGAAAGGATCACTAACAGTAACCTGCAAATCTTGTAGGACGTGAACATTTCCTGGATGAAATAACCTGCCATGTCTCATATCCACGGTTGTTATTAAAGCTATTCACACAGGCCCATTTATCTTCCTACTCTATCTGCCAGCACGACTGTGTCAAACAGTTTTAATAAAAGTCCAAAGGTGAGATGATAGTGATCAAAGCTTAACCCGATTTCTTCCCCTTCTTCTTAGAAAAAGAGAGATAGCCTTTCCCCCCTCCATACACCGCTTCTTTAAATGCCTCTCCTGTGGTGCTTAGAGACAGTAGTGAAGCCAAATTAAATGACATGGCATTTATGTTTCTGAAGAATAAGATCTTACCATATCAATAAACTCATGTCTAAACAGACAGTAACTGAAGAATATAATGGGTGCTAATTGAATGCAATCAGTTGATGACTATTAGGTGTCAAATTCAACCAGAAATCCATCAACAGGATTCATGCATAGATATGCAGAAACAGAGGAAAAGGGGGTGGGGGTGGGGGGGGGTAGAGGGGGAGGGTGCAGGCAATGGGACATAAAATACCACTTTCCATAAGAATTATTCTCCCAGAGTTCCTGATAATATAAGAGCTCAATACTCAAGATTCCATGGAAGTTCTGTTTTTATGTAGATCTAGATTTCAGACAAGGAGGATCCACTTCCAAAGTAAAGAATGCAGCTGGGGGACTTCCCTGGTGGTCCCGTGGCTAAGACTCTAGGCTCCCAATTCAGGGGCCCCAAGTTCAATCCCTGGTCAGGGAACTAGATCCCACAAGCTGCAACTAAGACCTGGTGCAGTCAAATGAAGAAATAAATAAATATTTTAGAAAGGAATGTAGGTGGGCTGCAACAGGGAAAAGAAAGTTAATGAATGAACCCCAGGTTCTTCCCAAATTATACTTACTTTATTTGTGCTTATTCTCTGTCAGATGCTGTACTGTGCATTTTCCATGAAAACATAGGAAGGTTAAAAGGGGTTTGTTATAATTTCCTAGTGCCTTTGGAAATGAGAAGATTTTAGATGAAGAAGGGCAAAGAGAAACCAGCTTAAACAATGTCCTGGATAAATCCTCAGTTCAGTCGCTCAGTCGTGTCTGACTCTTTGCGACCCCATGAATCGCCGCACGCCAGGCCTCCCTGTCCATCACCAACTCCCAGAGTTCACTCAGACTCACATCCATCGAGTCTGTGATGCCATCCAGCCATCTCATCCTCTGTCATCCCCTTCTCCTCCCGCCCCCAATCCCTCCCAGCATTAGAGTCTTTTCCAATGATTCAACTCTTCTCATGAGGTGGCCAAAGTACTGGAGTTTCAGCTTTAGCACCATTCTTTCCAAAGAAATCCCAGGGCTGATCTCCTTCAGAATGGACTGGTTGGATCTCCTTGCAGTCCAAGGGACTCTCAAGAGTCTTCCCCAGCACCACAGTTCAAAAGCATCAATTCTTCGGCGCTCAGCCTTCTTCACAGTCTGACTCTCACATCCATACATGACCACAGGAAAAACCATAGCCTTGACTAGACAGACCTTAGTCGGCAAAGTAATGTCTCTGCTTTTGAATATGCTCTCTAGGTTGGTCATAACTTTTCTTCCAAGGAGTAAGCGTCTTTTAATTTCATGGCTGCAATCACCATCTGCAGTGATTTGGGAGTCCCAAAAAATAAAGTCTGATACCAGTTGCTACCTTTAACACAGTAGAAGTGAGAAATAGATATAAGGGCCTAGATCTGATAGATAGAGTGCCTGATGAACTATGGATGGAGGTTCGTGACATTGTGCAGAAGTCAGGGATCAAGACCACCCCCATGGAAAAGAAATGCAAAAAAGCAAATGGCTGTCTGGGGAGGCCTTACAAATAGCTGTGAAGAGAAGAGAGGCGGAAAGCAAAGGAGAAAAGGAAAGATATAGGCATCTAAATGCAGAGTTCCAAAGAACAGCAAGAAGAGATAAGAAAGCCTTCTTCAGCGATCAGTGCAAAGAAATAGAGGAAAACAACAGATTGGGAAAGACTAGAGATCTCTTCAAGAAAATTAGAGATACCAAGGGAACATTTCATGCAAAGATGGGCTCAATAAAGGACAGAAATGGTATGGACCTAACTGAAGCAGAAGATATTAAGAACAGGTGGCAAGAATACACAGAAGAACTGTACAAAAAAGATCTTCACGACCCAGATAAGCATGATGATGTGATCACTAATCTAGAACCAGACATCTTGGAATGTGAAGTCAAGTGGGCCTTAGAAAGCATCACTATGAACAAAGCTAGTGGAGATGATGGAATTCCAATTGAGCTCTTTCAAATCCTGAAAGATGATGCTGTGAAAGTGCTGCACTCAATATGCCAGCAAATTTGGAAAAGTCAGCAGTGGCCACAGGACTGGAAAAGGTCAGTGTTCATTCCAATTCCAAAGAAAGGCAATGCCAAAGAATGCTCAAACTACCGCCCAATGGCACTCATCTCACATGCTAGTAAAGTAATGCTCAAAATTCTCCAAGCCAGGCTTCAGCAATACGTGAACCGTGAACTTCCTGACGTTCAAGCTTGTTTTGGAAAAGGCAGAGGAACCAGAGATCAAATTGCCAACATCTGCTGGATCATGGAAGAAGCAAGAGAGTTCCAGAAAAACATCTATTTCTGCTTTATTGACTATGCCAAAGCCTTTGACTGTGTGGATCACAATAAACTGTGGAAAATTCTGAAAGAGATGGGAATACCAGACCACCTAACCTGCCTCTAGAGAAATCTGTATGCAGGTTAGGAAGCAACAGTTAGAACTGGACATGGAACAGCAGACTGGTTGCAAATAGGAAAAGGAGTACGTCAAGGCTGTATATTGTCACCCTGCTTATTTAACTTCTATGCAGAGTACATCATGAGAAATGCTGCACTGGAAGAAACACAAGCTGGAATCAAGATTGCCGGGAGAAATATCAATAACCTCAGATATGCAGATGACACCACCATTATGGCAGAAAGTGAAGAGGAACTAAAAAGCCTCTTGATGAAAGTGAAAGGGGAGAGTGAAAAAGTTGGCTTAAAGCTCAACATTCAGAAAACGAAGATCATGGCATCTGGTCCCATCACTTCATGGGAAATAGATGGGAAAACAGTGGAAACGGTGTCAGACTTTATTTTTGGGGGGCTCCAGAATCACTGCAGATGGTGACTGCAGCCATGAAATTAAAAGACACTTACTCCTTGGAAGAAAAGTTATGACCAACCTAGATAGTATATTCAAAAGCAGAGACATTACTTTGCCGACTAAGGTCTGTCTAGTCAAGGCTATGGTTTTTCCTGTGGTCATGTATGGATGTGAGAGTTGGACTGTGAAGGAGGCTGAGCGCTGAAGAATTGATGTGTTTGAACTGTGGTGCTGGGGAAGACTCTTGAGAGTCCCTTGGACTGCAAGGAGATCCAACCAGTCCATTCTGAAGGAGATCAGCACTGGGATTTCTTTGGAAAGAATGATGCTAAAGCTGAAACTCCAGTACTCTGGCCACCTCATACGAAGAGTTGACTCATTGGAAAAGACTCTGATGCTGGGAGGGATTGGGGGCAGGAGGAGAAGGGGACGACGGAGGATGAGATGGCTGGATGGCATCACTGACTCAATGGATGTGAGTCTGAGTGAACTCCGGGAGATGGTGATGAACAGGGAGGCCTGGCGTGTGGCGATTCATGGGGTTGCAAAGAGTCGGACACGACTGAGTGACTGAACTGAACTGAACTGATAAAGATTTGTACCCCAAAGGCATCAAATGATACTCCCTAAACACAAAAATCTATGCCATGAAAATGAGATACAGCTCTGCCAGCCAGGAAGATGATACACATATCCATATTTTCTCTGGTAGCCAAAGGTGTATCTCTACAAAGAAGATCAAGTTCATTTTCTATTATCAATCTATTGGAAGTCTTACTGGTACAGAAAATCTCTAGCAGTAAACAGTTTAAAAATCATTTATGTTTAGCTTCATAATGCAGCAACAACAGATTGAATTTCTAAACACTCCTTTTCTAAGTTCATTGGATTTGCTTTTTCCAGTACGAGATGACTTAAGAATACATAAAATGGCAGCAGTTAAATTAATCTGGCGTTTCCTTGCTCACGGCTGGTGTATTCAATTTCATAGGTCCATCCCCACTACAGTTGGTACACAACTTGTCTTTCCCAATCATTTGCTTTTTATGTTTCTTAGAATGCATTAGAGAGGCATACCTCCTTCTTCATAGCTAAAGAGTCACCATTACTTGTCCTGTATTCAAATTCCCAATTTGTGGCATGGTGCCGACTAATAAAATAACTGGGACTACTGTCACCAAAGTGGTTGAATACATGTTGCAGTTCTTACATTCACATATCTTGCCCTTGTTTGAAAACTGAATCTGGGACAAATAATTAAATCCAGGGGGCTTCCCTGGTGGCTCGGTGGAAAAGAATCTGCCTGTAATGCAGGAGACATGGGTTCAATCATTGGATTGGGAAGATGCCCTGGAGAAGGAAATGACAACTCATTTCAGTTTTCTTGCCTTGAAAATCCCATGGACAGAGGAGCCTGGCAGGCTATAGTCCATGGGGTCGCAAGAGTCAAACATGACTTAGCGACTAAACCGCTACCACCAATCTAATCTAGCGGGCAGTTGTCTTCCCTACATGTTTTCCAACACACAATGTCTTAGCAAGTTCATCTTTAACCAGTCCCTTCCTCTCTTCATGTTGTCCATTCTCTTCCCAAAGCACAGCTCAGAGAAGACTGTCTTATGTAATGATGGGCTCTGAAAACCCTAAATACGGTTTTTATCCACCTGCCTGTGTCATTTCTTTCTCCCTAACAATGCAACTTATTTCAAGAGAGTTTTATCCTTTCTTCTTACTTTCTTCCTGTGTATTTGTGTATATTCAATTTGTAACATATATACCATCCTATATATGGCATTCCTGGAGAAGGAAATGGCAATTCACTCCAGTATTCTTGCCTGGAAAATCCCATACATACATGCCATAAATTCAATCAAGGTTTTATTTACAACATTACATGGAAAAGGAAACAGAATCACAATTATGACTTTGAAATGTGATAAAAGGAAAATAAACTGAAAATTTTAAAACTTATTTCATATGTGTGAGGTTGTGTATATTTCTTCAAGAGTTAAGGCTACCTTCTTTCTCCCTTGGATACAATTTCATCTCTTGAAAGAATACCAGAATCATGTCATTGTCACTGATCCATGCAGACGGGACTGCATTAAGATGCCACTAAGATGACAAGATGACAGCAATTTCAAGAGAAAAACCAGGTGATGAAGAGAGATTCAAGTCAGCAGAAGTCTCTGTACCCCACATTAGCTCCCTGGGACAAAGGAGTGGGAGTCAAGACTGCTGGGACCCCAGGTCTGTGAGGAAGAAACACCTTGGGCCATAATAGTCATGCCAAGACTGCTACCTTCTCTCAGGAGGCTTTCAGTGTGAGTTTCATAAAGTCATCCCGCCCCATCAGCTGAAGTCCACTATCATGTGTCTGGAAAAACATTGGTTCACTTCTAATCACAACAAGATGCTGAGCAAGTAAGACTTCGGTAGAAGTTGAAATCACCTCCCCCAGCTCAGGTACTGAATTTTTGCAGTAGTTTTGCTGCCTCTGAGATTAAAAGAAGAAAAGATGAAAGGGTTTCCTGTCTTTTAAGAAAGACCAATAACACTGGTTCCAAATAGGAAAAGGAGTACATCAAGGCTGTATATTGTCACCCTGCTTATTTAACTTCTATGCAGAGTACATCATGAGAAATGCTGCACTGGAAGAAACACAACCTGGAATCAAGATTGCCGGGAGAAATATCAATAACCTCAGATATGCAGATGACACCACCCTTATGGCAGAAAGTGAAGAGGAACTAAAAAGCCTCTTGATGAAAGTGAAAGTGGAGAGTGCAAAAGTTGGCTTAAAGCTCAACATTCAGAAAACGAAGATGATGGCATCTGGTCCCATCAGTTCATGGGAAATAGATGGGGAAACAGTGGAAACAGTGTCAGACTTTCTTTTTGGGGCTCCAAAATCACTGCAGATGATGATTGCAGCCATGAAATTAAAAGACGCTTACTCCTTGGAAGAAAAGTTATGACCAACCTAGATTGCATATTGAAAAGCAGAGACATTCCTTTGCCAACAAAGGTCCGTCTAGTTAAGGCTATGGTTTTTCCTGTGGTCATGTATGGATGTGAGAGTTGGACTGTGAAGAAAGCTGAGCATCAAAGAATTGATGCTTCTGAACTGTGGTGTTGGAGAAGACTCCTGCGAGTCCCTTGGACTGCAAGGAGATCCAACCAGTCTATTCTAAAGGAGATCAGCCCTGGGTGTTGTTTGGAAGGAATGATGCTAAAGCTGAAACTCCAGTACTTTGGCCACCTCATGCGAAGAGTTGACTTTGGAAAAGACTCTGATGCTGGAAGGGATTGGGGGCAGGAGGAAAAGGGGAGGACAGAGGATGAGATGGCTGGATGGCATCACCGACTTGATGGACGTGAGTTTGAGTGAACTCCAGGAGTTGGTGATGGACAGGAGGCCTGGCGTGCTGCGATTCATGGGGTCGCAAAGAGTCATACACAACTGAGCGACTGAACTGAACTGAACTGCACTGAACTGAATGACACTTTTGAACCGTGTTGCTCCACAGCTTATGGCTCCTCTCTTTTTCGCCCATCTAGTCCATCAGGAGAACTATTCTTTGCCCGCAGTATCCAGATGACCCACATATGAACAGCACAGTGAGATTATGACGTCCCATCAACAGATTTGCCCAAGCAAGTAGTCTTGACCATGAATGTTATCCATGGTAATGATCCCTCTGCTGATAACTCAATCTAAATCCATGGCTCCCATTTTCCCCCTTTCTATATTGAATCAGAGAATACTTAAGGGAACGTCAGCTTTGGAAAGGAAATCAGAGGTAAACCCCTCCAAGTTCCTGTTCGATATGAACATTTCTTCTACAAGGGCTGTATTCTTCTCGACTCTTCTCAACACCACTCATGACATGGAATTCCCTATCACAGGGGCACCTCCCTGTGTCAGCTGGGAAGCCTGTCTGTAGGAAAAGTCATCCTCAAAGAGAGCTAAAATTTCCCTCCCTGTGTCTAGCATACTTAGCTCCTTTCTCCTCTCTGGAACCACAACTGATCATTTTTGTCCTGTTCTATCTCAAACGTCTGTCAACTCCATCATTTACTTCTTTGCAATAAATAAGCACAGCTGAAGGAGATTTTTTTTTTAAATGATTCTTCTCTTTTGGAGTGTACTGCGTCTTCATGGCTGTAGGCTTCTCACTGCAGTGGTTTCTCTTGTTGTGGAGTGCCGGCTCTAGGGCACTTGGGCTTAAGTAGTTGCACACGTGGTCTCAGTGGTTTAGGCTGGTGGGCTTAGTTGTCCCGTGGCATGTGCGATCTTCCCAGACCAGGGATCAAATCCATGACCCCCTGCATTCACAGGCAGATTCTTAACCACTGGACCACCAGGGAAGTCCTGGAGGAGTTCTTAAGTCACGTGTGGATTCTACCTTCTAGAAGTTTCCTCTCTTTCTCTCAGTTCCTAGAGAACACCATAAAATTTGACGAGAAAACTTCCTTTCATTTTCTATTTTAAACAAAAATGTTCAATTATGATTACATCCATCAAGCAGAGTTTTAGTAAATTGACCTGTTAGGTGCTGACCATTCCATTACCAGCACGCTAATGGGGAGTTCAGGCTGGGGTGGTCTTTAAGCCCAGCAGCTCAAGTCAGCAGTAGCTGCTGCTTAGTAAGAGGCTGCAAAACACCATCCCTAATGATTTAACAGCTTGTTCCCAAAAACACATTAACCAAGGGAGCTTTTAAATATTAAGAAATAATTACACCAACTCAGTGTTGTCCTACCTCAAAATTACATCGCATCAGGGCTCTACTAGATAAATAAATTTAGTAAAGGAACACAGGTCTTCTAAAAGTGAAAAACTGTACCAAGGAAATGCTATTTCCAGTGGTTGGCAGGAGGGCGGACAGAGAAGAAGGAAGAATTAATGAAACTACTCTGATTATTTTCCCAAATGATCACTTAGAGTAGCTTCACCTCAATCAAATTAATTCACTCTTATTTGTTTCACACTCTTTTTCACCATCTCCAAACCAAACGGGGTTAGATTAGAATTGAGAGGGACAAGAGGATGTCCCAGGACCAATACGACCCAGTCCAACCGCAAGGATTTGTTTTAAGCCCATGATGAAGGAACCCAGAGACAGTCACGCTGACCTGGAGCTCTGAGTATGCATTCCGTTAGGGCAGAGAGGCGTGGCCTCACCTTTCTTGAATGGGAAACATGATGTGGGGACAAGACAAAACAGACTTCTAAGTCTAAAATATTATCCCCCACATAAGGCCCATGGTACCCAAAATTCTATCATTAAATATTGTCCTCTTTCTGGAGAACTATTGAAATTTTGAGTGAGCCTAAACAGGGTACTTGGCTTACATTTTTTTTCCCCCCTAGTCACATGTAACAAATTACTTTTGCTTTTTTAAAATCAATTTTTATTGGATTACAGTTGCTTTACAATGTTGTATTAGTGTCTACCGCACAGCAACGTGAATCAGCCATACATATATATCCCCTCCCTTTTGGACTTCCTTCCCATTCAGATCACCACCGTGCATTAAGTAGAGTTCCCTGAGCTATACAGTATATCCTCAATAGTTACCTAACTTATTCACAGTATCAATAGTGTATATATGTCAATTCCAATCTCCCAATTACTCCCACCCACGCTTTTCCCCCTTTCCACACATATGTTCTCGGCATCTGTGTCTCTATTTCTGCTTTGTAAATAGGATCAGCTATACCATTTTTCTAGATTCCACATATATGCATTAACAAATAATATTTGTTTTCCTCTTTCTGACTCCTTCACTCTGTATGACAGTCTCTAGGTCCATCCACGTCTCTAGGAAACTATAATCCAAAAAGATACGTGCACCCCAATGTTCATAGCAGCACTATTTACAATAGGCAAGACAAGGAAGCAGCCTAGATGTCCATCAAGAGAAGAATGGATAAAGAAGATAGGGTCATTTACATTTGAGTGTGAGTGAGTTTAATCGTTTCTATTCCCCTGCCCAAACAAGAAGACCCTGGGCACCTGAGGTCACCAGGCGTGTAAGTGGGAAGGGCCCTAAAGGAAGGAAACAGAGAGGCACACACTTCATAGCTTTGCCCCGCCAAGGCCAAAGGGCAAGCTCTGGGGCTCCCAGGTCTGCTGGCCTCCTGTGGGGAGCCCTGTCCTCCTCCAGCCCCTCTTTACTTATGAAGTAGAACAGACCTCAGCGGCAGCCTGGGTGGACTCTGAAAGCACAGACCAACAAATGGGGAAGACACTGGTCTGCTTGGGCTAGAGCAGATTTTTATGGGATGAACTCCTACCCGGGTAAGCCCTTAGGTGTCACGAGACTTCACTTTTTCCATTGCTTTTTCCTTTGCTACAAAGTATCTCTGCCTTTTGGTCACCTTTTGAAGTTAACGGCAGGGCGTAGCTGCATATCCGTACTTTTATAGGCTTCCTAATGACCTGCTTAATTATTTGCTTTCTTTGGGGTCAGGTTTGCTGCCGCAAGGCACTGAGAATTTGGGCCCCGACGATGCAGCCTGGTCTCCTTGATGGCCCAGCACAGAGTTCCAGGCATCTTGATGACTGAATTCCAAGAGACTAATCTCCCTGGGGCATACAGACTTGAATGTGAAGCTTTATTTGTGTTTTATTTATTCATTAGATTGGCAGAGGACTTCTCTCCAGAGAGCGCTAGGTGCCTAATATGAAATTAACATCTATATTTCCCCACAAAGTCAGCTGCTTTGTAATCCTTTACAGCCTTTCTTATGTTCTGAGGCTTAAACATTCAAAAACCGAGAACACTTAGGTCTAAATTCAGGATGATAAACACATACCAGTGAATATACATGCAGCCTCAATTCTTTCTTAATACACAAGCATAACTCATTTTATTGGACTTTGTTTTATTGTGCATCACAGGTACTGTGTTTTTTCAAATTGAAGGTTTGTGGCAACTCTATGTCGAGCAAGTCTATGAGTGCCTTTGCTCACTTCGTGTCTCTGTGTCGCATTTTGGTAATTCTTGCAATATTTCAAAATTTTCAATATTGTTAGATTTGTTATGGTGATCTCTAATCAGTGATCTTTGATGTTACTACTAATTGTTCTGAGGTGCCATGAACTGCACTCATAAAGAGAGTGAGCTTAATTCTGATCTTTCCAGTGACAGGTCATCCCCCCTACTCTCTCCTTCCTCTCAGGCCTTTCTAGTCCCTGAGACACAACAATATTGAAATTCGGCCAATTAATAACTCTACAATGACCTCTAAGTGTTCAAGTGAAAGAATCACATGTCTCTCACTTTCAATCAAAAACTAGGAATGACTAAGTTTAGTGAGAAAGGAGTGTCAAAGCCAAGAGATGCTGAAAGCCAGGCCTCTTGTGCCAAACAGTCAGCCAAGTTTCAAATGCAAAGAAAAAGTTCTTGAAGGAAATTAAAATTGCTACTTCAGTGAACACAAAAATAAAGTGAAACAGCCTTATTGCTGATATGGAGAGAGCTCTAGTGGTCTGGATAGAGGATCAAACCAGCCACAACATTCTCCTAAGCCAAAGACTAATCTACAGCAATTCTGTGAATGGTGAGAGATGTGAAGAAGCTTCAGGGAAAAAAAGAGTTTGAGCTAGTAGAGGCTGGTTCATAAAGTTTCAGGAAAGAAGCTGTCTCCATGACTTAAAAGTACAAGGGGAGGCAACAAGTGCTGATGTAGAAGCTCAGCAAATTATCCAAAAGATCTGGCTAAGATCATTAATAAAGGCTGTTACCCTAAACCACAGATTTTCAAAATAAATGATATAGCCTACTATTAAAAGAAGATGCCATCTAGGAGTTCAACAGCTGGAAAAGAGAAGTCAATGCCTGGCTTCATAGCTACACAGAACAGGCTGCCTCTCTTGTGAGGGACTGTGCAGCTGGCGACTTGAAGTTGAAGCCAATACCCATTTACCATTTTGAAAATGCTAGAGCCCTTAAGAATTATACTAAACCTGCTCTGCCTGTGCTTTATAAATGGAACAACGAAACCCGGATGACAATATATCTGTTTACATTCTGTTACCACATGCTTTAAGCACACTATTGAGACCTACCACTCAGAGAAGAAGATGCCTTTGAAAATATTGTGTGTGTGTGTGTACTGAGTCGTGTTTGACTAATTGTGACCCCATGGACTGCAGCCCAGCAGGCTCCTCTGCCAGTGGGATTTTCCAGGCAAGATTACTGGAGTGGGTTGCCATTTCCTATTCCAGAGGATCGAACCTATGTCTCTTGCGCCTCCTACACTTCCAGGCAGATTGTTATTACGAGCATCTGGATACCCAAGAGCTCCAGTGGCAATGTTCAAGATTAGTGTTTTCATGCTTGCTAATACAACGTGCATTCTGTAGTCAACTGAAAGCTTTCTGGAAAGGATTCACCTTTCTAGATGCCATGAAGAACACTGCTGATTAGCAGGAAGAGGTGAAAATATCACCACTAACAGAAGTTTGGGAGAAGCTGATTCCTACTCTTATGGATGACTTTGAGGGGTTCAAGACTTTGCTGGAGGAAGAACTGCAGATATAGTCAAAATACCAAGAGGATTAGAAGCGGAGCCTGAAGATATGCCTGAATTGCTATAATCTCATGATAAAACATGAATGGATGAGGAGTTGTTTCTTACGGATGAGCAAAGAAAGTGGTGTCTTGAAATGGAATCTGCTGGTGAAGATGCTGTGAAGGACATTGAAATGACAACAAAGGATTTGGAATAGTACATATACTTAAATAATAAAGCAATGCCAAGGTTGGAGAGGATTGACTGCTATTTTGAAAGAAGTTCTACTGTGTATACCCTGGTAGCTCAGCTGGTAAAGAATCCAACTGCAATGCAGGAAGACCCCAGTTTGATTCCAGGGTCAGGGAGATCCACTGGAGAAGGGATAGGCTACCCAACCCAGGATACTTGGGGCTTCCCTTGTGGCTCAGCTGGTAAAGAATCCACCTGCAATGTGGGAGACAAGGGGTTCGATCCCTGGGTTGGGAAGATCCCCTGGAGAAGGGAAAGGCTACCCACTCCAGTATTCTGGCCTGGAGAATTCCATGGACAGAGTCGGACATGGCTGAGCAACTTTCACTCACTACTGTGGGTAAAATGCTATCAAACCGTATTGCATGCTACAGAGAAATCATTTGTGAAAGAGTCAATTGATGCAGCAAACTTCATAACTGTCTCATTTTAAGAAATTTCCGCAACCACCACCCTGATCAGTCAGCAGCTGACAACATCAAGGTGAGACCCTCAGCAGCAAAAAGATTTTGACTCTCTGAAGCCTCAGATGATGCTTTGCAACTTTTAACAATGAATTATTTTTGAATTAAGAAGTGTACATTGTTTTTTAGACATAATGCTATTGCACACTTAATAAACTACAGTATAGTGTAAACATAACTTTTATATATACTGGGAAACCAGCAAATTATGTGACTATTTTATTGCAATAATTGCTTTAGTGCAGTGGACTGGAACTGAGCCTATAATATCTCCATGTCATGCCTATATTTATATACATGTTTGAGCTGAATAGCAAAATAATTTCAAAAATTCAAATAATGCTCCAAGTAATAGATTAAAAAATTTTTTTTAAATCAGGGGCTAAAGACAACTTGTGTGCTTAAGGGCACCCCTAAACTTTAAGTATGATGCCCTTCATTCCCCAAACTTGCTGACGTCACCAGCAGAGGTCTGGAAGATTCAAGTCTGATCCAGAAGTGCATTTCTGGCCTATTTCTATTTTAACATCTGGGAGGTCACAATCAGGTGACAAGGAGTTGACTCCTAAGGATTTCAGCATGCTACCTACTCAGACTTTTCAATTAAATAGGTTAAAGTTCACTATGATTTAGCCTTTACATCCTGGAGAAGAAAATGGCAACCCACTCCAGTATTCTTGCCTGGAAAATTCCATGGACAAAGGAGCCTGGCAGGCTACCACTCATGGGATCACAAATAGCTCAGACATGACTGAGCGACTGAGCACATATCTTTATATATGGACATGGATGCTTTACAGGCTTCTAAATCTATTTGCCTCAGGCAAAACAATCCTATACCCTCTTCTAGGTGCTGAAATGACCCTGAAAAGGTGTCATCAGACACAGGTTATTAGCCTCTGACACTCTGTCAGCCTACGTTTGTGCTGATAGAACCATCTGTTTATATATTTCAGAAATCCATCATTGTCATCAGACAAGTAAAAAAGGTGGGGGAAAGGAATTTTTTAATGCAATTATTATTTAGACTGGCTTGGATTTCCATACAGGAAAATTTTATTTTCCCTCTCATAAGAAAGGTAAGTAAAGCAGTGACTTGGAGTTCCAAAATTGCTATCACACCTGAACTACCACCTGTAGGATGCCCACCCAAACCCAACTCTACTTGGACTTCCTGCTACGTGTCTTTCTAATGATTGCTCTTAACTATGAGAAGAGAAAGGGCAGAAAGGTGAAGGTTTTATTCCAAATCTGGGGGAAAGTCTTGCCCAATGAGAAACAACAATTTCATTGATATTTTTGCCTTTATATTTGTGGAACGACCATATTTTGTTTTATGTCTGTACACTACAATTTTTTAAAAAATTGAAGTAACAGGCGTTAAGCGAATTAGAATACTTAGTATGGGTTTTGAACTTCTGCCAGGAATAGGCTCCAAAGCCTGTTCTTCCTATTTGCATTGTTGCATTTATCCATTTCCAAACATTAGAAGATCCATCTATCAGATTCTGTGTAAATCCAGCACACAGATAATTTGTAAAAAAAAAAAAAAAAAAAAGCTTTCTTTCAAAATGTTCTGCGGTTTTTCTAATCTTGTCGCTTTTCTAATTTTCTAATCACATAACCTTGAAGTCGAAAGACACAGCCTGTGATAATCTGTGTACACTGTCTTCATTATTATCACAGACATTTCTGGGGGAAAAAAAAAAGGGAAAGAAAGAAAACACACACACATACAAAACACACAAAAAAAACCCTTTCTGCCCCCCACACATTCAAAGCTGCCTTTAAAGTCCTACTTTAGTCACAGTTCAATCAGATCCACATTAGTCCTACTCATCAGACAGAAAAGTGTTCATGAGCATAAGGGGGATATTGACTTTAAAAATTTACTGGCGAGGCGTTCAGAGCCTGCAGGAATGTCAAAACTCCAACCTGCATTTTGATGTTTTTGCCTCCGGTTAGTCTTGACTGACATGCTTGGAGCACTTTGGTCTGTGCTCTGGCATCCATTAACTGTCCTTGACTCAATGTTATCCGGGCCGTTATGGGCAGCTCGGTGCCTAATGGTTTCAGTGGATTAGACGCCCCAAGGTGTAAGGAAAAACTCACGCCCCATTTTAAGGGATCACATTGGCTATTCTTGGCTTCATTAGGGGGGCATTGTTTGATCCTAAATAATGAGAACCTGTTAATTATTATTCTGATAATTGGGCCTCATGTGGGAGCAGGGCAGAGCGCGAGGTGTTTTAAAAGGAAGCAAGTTTGGAAAAGGGAGAAAGAAATGTCAAGGTTGAGGTGTCTTTGAGAGGAGTTTGTTTATATGCAAAGTGATTTCACCTAAGTGGGGACGTGGGGGTGGATGGAGGAGAAGGAAGGAGGCTGTGGCAGCCCAGGTCTATACTTACTTCAGCTACGGTGGATTACAAAATTACTACCTTGGGCAAACCATTCAAAAAGGCTCACCAATACCACGACTGAACCTATAATTCTAGACGCAGAGATTGGGAATTGGTATCTTTTAGAGGAGAGAGAGATGATATGGGGAAAAGGGTCCTTTTTGACTCCCACCTGCTCTCTGGGGAAAACCAGGTTTCCTGATATGCTACTGTTTTTGCTATCTTCCCTTTCCATAAAATGACAATCAAATCCCTTAAGGGTATCATGGGGAGACTGCTGCCTAATCAGACAGAAGAGTGACTGTCTGTCCAGGAGGCAGAAATAAACGTCAAGAGTGCCTGAGTCAGGAAGGAGCAGATGACCTTTGTGTAGAAGGAGGCGGTGGTGGTTGTGGGGGAGAGGAGAGGGGTTTCCTTGAGTGAGTCAGTCCCAAATGAACTTCTGAAATGCTATAAAAATTCTGTTTTTCTCAGACTACCCTTAAGTTAAAAGGATTGCTTTAGGGGACTAAAATCTGGACTTGGTCTCTTTCTCCTTGAGGAGTGCTGTGCACTCACATTCCATTTTAATTATACTTCTGCCACCCATGTGATTCTGGGAGAGAAAATTCCAGATCTATGAGTCCACTTAATGTTAGGTCTTTCTTGGACTCTAAATAAGAGTCCACAGCATCTCCATCCACTTGAAAGAAGGATTGGGTTTACACAAATGTCTCCATTTTAAAAAGAGAAGGGAGAATTCTCAGGAAGGGAAACTTGCATGTGAAGCTTTAACCCGGGTTTTTGTCAGACTTCCATATACTTCAGGTAGAGCTGGCCAGCTGAGATGAGAGCTGGCCTGCCTATAGACCAGGTGACAGTGGCCGACAGGAAGAGAAGAAATAGAGAGAAGGACCATACGCATTTTGAGCTCCAGGGCTATGTTCACCTGACTTCGCTTGGTTCTAAATCTCACTCTTCCAATTAAACTGGAGAGACTATCAAAAGTGCGTGTTCAAAACGGTGACATAGCCTGGAGTTTTGGACTTGCCTGAGCCTTCTTCATACGGCTCTGTGATTCTCTTTTGTATGTGTGAATGTTCTTTGAGATGCACCGTGGGAGGCGGAGCAGGAGGAAAGGGTGGGAGGGCCAGGGGCACAGTGTTGGGGAATTGAAGAGTTAGTGGCCAAAACAGGTGATCTGGCCTGTGATCTCTCAACTGTTTCTCACGGCTTCAATGCATCTCATAGGTTCATCAAAATGCCACCGCACTTCACTAGAACATGGCATACTAAGTGCAGCTACTGGAAAGCAGAGTCATCTTGGACGCTGTGCACAGGGAAATACTAAAGTCAGAGCTGGCCAACAGAGACAGGCAGGTGACACCAACGGGCAAGTGGAGGCCTGGACCTCACTTGACCACTCATTCATTCGGTGACCTTGAGCTTAACTAGCTATTATTCTTGGTCTGATTCCTCACCGGTTTAACGAGGTTGCATATCTGCCTTCAAATCTGATAGAGATATGATAAAACTAGAGTAAGGAATAATCATAAAGCAATCTGTAAAAGTGAAATACTATATCAACGTGTTATTTCCAGATAAATTAGGACACTAGGAATGCCTAAAATGACCCCTTTCTACCCGTCTATCCCCTAGCTTGCTGCTTTTGAATTCTTATCTTTCCATTACTGAGTGGATCAGCTTCCTGTTGAAATTCCCATAAGAATAGAAGAGATTTCTGCCATCAGAACACAGTAATGAGTCTTTGGAAACAGTACCTAGCACAGTGATCTACATGCAAATATTTGCTAAATTTAATACAAACTTTGACGCTAATGTTTTGTTGGTGTCTGGAATACAATGAGTTTGTTAGCAAAGACTATATCATGTTTCTGCCCAAGATCTTGCCCTTACAGGTGAAGAACGTAAGAATGACAACTCAAGCTTCCTTTTCAACAAGATTCTATAAGAGGAGTTTTTAAAACTTTTTCCTTTGTATTTTCAGCCCACATCATTTCTTGGAATTTCAGGTTCTAGCTTTCATTTAGCCAATTTCTTTTTATCTGCTTCATGCTTCCATGAGGGACAATAACTGTCTTCCTAGAATTACTGAATACGTGTGATATTACCCTATCCAGATCCTTATGTTTTATAGATTTACTACCATGGTTCTCCAAGGTCTTAGCTTTTTCAACTGAGGGGTCCTAATTTTTTCTAGTTTGTTTTCATTCCCTCATGGCTCAGACAATAAAGAATCTGCCTACATTTCAGGAGACCCAAATTCGATCCTTGGGTCGGGAAGATCCCCTGGAGAAGGGAATGGCTACCCACTCCAGTATTCTTGCCTGGAGAATTCCATGGACTGAGGAGCCTGGTGGGCTATGATCCATAGGGTCACAAAAGAGTCAAACGTGACCAAACGAGTAAACAACAACAACTATTCCAAAAAGCACATTCTCTCGAGACAGAGCTCACAATGTGTTAAACTAGATGGATGATACATCATCAAGGGTCGTGGGTCAGAGACACTCCTGGATGAAGCCATTATTTCAAAGAAGGAATAAAGCTTTGTTTACCCACAGAGCTTCCCTATTTCAAATAGAAAATCTTCCTCAGGTTTACCAGTATCCACTGATGTCATCTTATGTCTTGACATTCCTAGGACAGATGATCGCCAAGGTCTTTGTTGCCTTTGAACTTGAACAAATAGTTCCACTTCAGTGAAAGTGACTCAGAGGCCAATCTCCACAGCAGCTGCTCTGCACTCTGGGTGGCGGGGTGTTTGTGTTTCATGGATAAACCCTGGATAGAGGATGCTATAGCAAAACGCATCTAATCTCTCTTTTTCCCTCCTAGAATCATCACGGTGTGCTGCTTCTACTTTTTAGCTGAGGTTACACCAACCAGTCTTTTAAACTTAGCATTTCCTGTCACAGAAAGTGCCTATGGTTCAAAATAGTACGTTCTTTTCTGACTACGTATTCCTTAAGAAAAGAACTTTGTATCCTCCATCAGACCTCTACTCGTTTTCCCTAAGCCTTGCTCACTAATGATGATGGAGAGAAAGTCGTAGATAACCACTAATCACAGACTTTGTCAAGGTAAAGATCACTCACCTGATCCAGCGACCATGGGATGGATTAAAAGCTGAAGCAAATATTCAGGAATCAGTGTAAGAGCTAATAGGAAGTCAGGATTAGCCAATTTGAAATGCGGTTTGCAACCACACCCAACCCCACCCCATCTCGCCCCCATCACCCACTTGTGTGTTGACTACTGTGTAAGTTGGCTGTGGTGACTTTGGTATGCTGGACCGATTCACCCCTTTTTAGAAACTTTCCTCCTCTCCTTTGCTTTGTATCCCAAGGGGAAGGGATGAGGCTGGCTGTCCAAACAAGGGACCCAGTCCAGAGCTTTTAGGTTTTTATGCTTGTATTATCCATACCATCAAGTTCCTTTCACATTACAGATAATTGAAAGCTATTAATTTAGGAGAAAATGCTTTTTTTTCCAACCTTGAACAAAGACCCTTTCATTTCATAGTCACAAGTAACAGAGGCCTATCAAATCTGACTTGATCAGAAGTTTCCAGTAGGAAAGGTGTGGGAGGCTAACGTGGATGGCATCAGACACATTCGTGAAAGCATTATCGCGAATTCTTTTCTCATTTTTCTTGTCACGGTTTTCTTGTCACTTTTTTAGTAGACACAGTCTTAACACAGCAATCGGTCACACTGCAGTATCAAAGAGACCTGACAGAGGGAAGACTTTTCATCCCTCTGCCTGGGTGAGGATGCTTTTCTAAAGCTTCCTCTATTCATGAACAAATTTGTCTAAAGTTAGGAAGCGCTGAGGGGCTTCCCTGGTCGTTCATCTGGTAAAGAATCTGTCTGCAATGCAGGAGACCCCAGTTCGATTCCTGGGTCAGGAAGATCCCCTGGGGAAGGGATAGGCTACCCACTCCAGTATTTTTGGGCTTCCCTGGTGGCTCAGATAGTAAAGAATCTGCCTGTAATGCGAGAGACCTGGATTCGATTCTTGGGTTGGGAAGATCCCCTGAAGGAGGGCATGACAACCCACTCCAATATTCTTGCCCGGAGAATCCCCATGGACAGAGGAGCCTAGCAGGCTACAGACCACGGGGTCTCGAAGAGTTGGACAAGACTAAGAGACTAAACACAGCACAGGAAGGGCTGAACAGACAGAGCTACTATGTGCTCAACTAGTGATATAGTTACTAGTGATATAGTAACTATATCACTAGTTGAGAAGGATCTCCTGAATTATAGCTGTTAAACCCAGGCATATGGCTTTTAGTTCAGTCTGGGTTACCTGGCAGCTCATGAAACAGCTCAGACTTCTCTAGCATTCTTTTAATGCTAAACTCTTTCAGAGGCTGTGCTTATGCACACAAACATTTTCATTAATTTAACAAACATTTCACATCAGATTGGAATGTGCCAGGTACTATCCTAGGTACTGGAGATGGATGACTGAACAGTCCTCAGTCTCTCCCCCTTTTGGCTCTTAAGAGTCTAGAAAGGAAAAGAGACATAATTAATCATTGATGTGGAACGGAAGGAAAAAATATTCACAATCGCTATTGACTAAATTCAAATCTTTTCTCAAGTAAATTAGTACAACTGAATTCTACATTTTTCTCTCCATGACTTGTTTTTACTTCCCTCCCCTTGGCCCCTTCTCACTGGGTCTATAGTAAGGACCACATGACTGTCCCAAAAGAAACCAGTGGAGTCTCAGTCTCCCAGATTTCTATAGAGATGAATGGTCAACCTCTGCTATATTCTTCCCCTCCACGTCCAAACAGTCATTTGAGATAGGTTTTAACATCTACCACCCCCTCCCAAAGGAAATTTCTCAGTGTGTCTATATGCTTATTCATGGAAAGAAGAAGCTTTAGAGATTATATGTACAAATCTATCTTTCAAACACTGGCACCTCGATTGTCGAACCAAGACCAATGGACCTGTACACACCAACTTAGAAATTTCCATAGTAGATTGGTTCGGGGGTCAGATCTAGGAGGGTAAGAGAGTCTGTGGCTTGGGCCGTCTGTGTGAGCTCAGGCGAGTGACCGGAACTGCCCTCTCCCGTGAATCTGTAGCCATTTGGCACGACTAACTCCAAGTTTCCTGTACTTGTCTTTTCCATCACAGCTGCTGTGTGCCTCTGATAAGTGCCTGCACAGGGGTGTGGGGAGGGAGTCAGGGGGAGGAATGGAATTCCTGTGGCACTGGTTTTGTGCGGGGGACTGCCCGTGAAGGGTTAAGTCTTGGGAGCTGCTCGGCAGGTATGCAGAGCCTTAGGCATGTTCCTAAGCTCCCTGTCCCACCACCCTCAAGAATTTTTATAGCCCTTAAGGCCCCAAGATGTCTTGTTTCTGCAACATGTAAGACAGATAATCTTATAGTGCTCTGTACACAATGGTAAGGGTCTGGTGATTGTATCCTGAGGTTAAAAAATAATCCTGTGCATGTCTTAAGTCACGTATTTTAGCCTATAAATATTGTAGCCTAATAAAGAAAGGCATCAGCCATTTGTGGTCTGATCCTCTCAACCCCATCTTTTGTCTCTATCTCTTACTTTTCTTAGCGGGGACACTCTGTTCTCTCCCTGTGCAGGTGCAACTCTTGCTTGTGCTGGCCGCGGCAGTTTTGGTTTGCTTTGATATTTTCAAACTTGGAAGAAATGCACAGTAGGAAGTAAATCAAGCTTAGCAGAACTTTCTAGTAGACTTAGGAGACTTGGATACTCATCTCAGTAGATGGTAAACAGTAGCTACTGAAGCTGTTAGTTTGATAGACCTAGATAATAAATAAAATCTTTGGCATAGACTATACTACAGAGGGACAGAGACCCTTTCAGTAAAATGCATTTTGTTTCTAGCACATTTCAGGCACATTTCCCAGGCTGCATCTGTAGCACTGAGTGAAGGAAAGTTTGATGGTTGCTACACTTTATTTCTACCTACTGGGCTAAGGCAATGTTTTCAAAATCCCTAAGATGCTGTTAAATCATTCAATTCAGGAAGAAAATAAAAACCGATCTTTTTACAGAATGGACCATTCCATTTGGGGGAGACCCTTATAAATAGCCCCTCTGTTTTCCACCATGCCATGTAGGGTGGATTGAATGCAGAGTTATGACTCATTTAATGTCTTCAGCACCCTCTTCAGAGAAGGCAATGGCACCCCACTCCAGTATTCTTGCCTGGAAAATCCCATGGATGGAGGAGCCTGGTGGGCTGCAGTCCATGGGGTCGCTGAGAGTTGGACATGACTCAGTGACTTCACTTTCACTTTTCAGTTTCTTGCACTGGAGAAGGAAATGGCAACCCACTCCAGTGTTCTTGCCTGAAGAATCCCAGGGACGGTGGAGCCTGGTGGGCTGCCGTCTATGGGGTCGCACAGAGTCGGACACGACTGAAGCGACTTAGCAGCAGCAGCACCCTCTTGCTTTTTCTTCCTAAACTTGATTCCTATCTATGGGTGCTCTGGACTGTACACGGTCATCATCGTCTAGTTTCTTGACCGGAAAAGGACCACCCTGTCCCACAACTGGATTTGAAATTTCTGTTCATTAGTCCCTGTAAGTACAATTTATTAAGCATTTGCTTCATATCAGATCCTCTTCTAGACTCCTTCCATGATTATCTCAAACACCAGCAGGTGGATACTGTTATGATCTCCATTTGTCAGATTTGCTAAACGTTACCAAAAAAATTTACAAACCTATTATGTCTAAAGCAGAATCTGCTCCCCTCCCTGACCAAATTACATCTTCCTCATTCACTTTGCTCTCATATCAATTCCCCAGGGTCAGCTTACTCCTCTTTCCCTCATCTCCCATCTAATCCAGCAACAAGTATTGCCAACTCCACTTTTACTATCTGTCACGAATCTTTCTTAGGAGCTCCATCTTTTTTCTCTAAATTTAAGGAAGACTTTGCATTGATATTTTTTCTCCTTTAAACATTTTTCTCTCAGAATTTCCCCTGGCTCATGCCATTTCTTCATCAATATTGAGGTAAAATGATGCAAAGAACTGACTCATTGGAGAAGACCCTGTTGCTGGGAAAGACGAGGACAGGAGGAGAAGGGGACGACAGAGGATGAGATGGCTGGATGGCATCACCGACTGGATGGACATGAGTTTGAGCAAGTTCCAGGAGTTGGTGATGGACAGGGAAGCCTGGTGTGCTGCAGTCCATGGGGTCGCAAATAGTCAGACAGGACTGAGCGACTGAACTGAACTGAACTGCAAGTGTTACCTCCTCAAAGAACTTTCCTTTCCTGCCCTATCCTGCTCTTCTCATACTCCCTTTATCCTGATTTAGCTATTTTTATGCTAGCTTTCACTCGTTTTTCTTAGTGCTTACTTTAACCAGTTTTCTCTGTTTATATTCTATCTTCCTTGGTAGAAAGTATGCTTCATAAGGGTAAGGAATCTGACGCTCTGATCACCTAGGACATGGCTTGACACAGAGTGGACAGTAATACAGATGAATAATACAGATGAATACAGGGCAGGTGAGGAAACACAAGGGAACAGAGTTGGAGGAACTCGCCGTAGTGCACGCAGCTAGGAAGTGGCGGAGCCACGCAGCAGCCTTTGTCAGTCTGCCCCTCGATAGTTGTGCCAAACCCATTTTCACTCTCTTTTCTCCCCATCCTGCATCCTGGCTTCTTCATTCTGGTTTCTCAAGAAATCCTCTCTAGCCTAATTCTAAGTGTATGTCTCACTTCCTGTAAGACTATAAGTTTGTTTGAAAGGAAGTCTGAGGATGCTAATTGGTTATTCAAAAGAATGAATCGCTAAGTCCAATTAAAAGTCCAGTCACTAAGAAAGAAGAATTGGCAGGTATTTAAGTGGGGGAGAGGAGCATGGAGACAATGAAGAAGAAGGTGGGTAAATCTATGTAAAGACTGGAGAATCATCATCACCCCTTCACATGTGCACCAAATATACAGTTGTCAAGGGTATTTCGTGTGTATTGTTACCTCCTTGCCCTTCTCAAAATAACCTTTTAAAGTTAGCAAGTGGGCTTCCCTGGTGGGTCAGTGGTAAAGAATCTGCCTGCCAGTGCGGGATACATGGGTTCAATTTCCAGGAAGATCCCACATGCCTCGGGGCAACTAGGCTGTATGTGCCACAACTTCTGACCTTGTGCTCTGGAGCCCAGGAGCCGCAACTACTGCGCCCGCGTGCTGCAAATACTGAAGCCTGCACGCACCCTGGAGCCCATGCTCTGCAACAGGAGAGGCCGTTGCAATGAGAAGCCCGTGCACCCCAACTGGAGAGCAGCCTCCACTCGCTGCAACTAGAGAAAGCCTGCCTAGCAACAAAGACCCAGC
The DNA here is from genome assembly GCF_023091745.1 of Budorcas taxicolor. NCBI lineage: Eukaryota > Metazoa > Chordata > Mammalia > Artiodactyla > Bovidae > Budorcas > Budorcas taxicolor. The sequence continues at coordinate 70,743,346 of NC_068925.1, forward strand.
ACAGCCATAAGTAAATAAATAAAAACTAAAAAAAAATAAAGTTAGTGAGTGACGTTTCTTATTTCCGCATGGTAAAAGGAGAAATGGAGTCTCACACTGGCTCCCTGACCTTGTCCAAGGACACCGGGCCAGAGTGCAGAGCGGGGGCTGATGTCTGTGTCTTGTGAGTCCCAGTGAGAGGGTCTCTACTCACTGCACTGTAACAGAATTTCAGTTCCCGGTTGTCCCTTTCACAGTGTGAAGCTTGGAGATAAGGAAGTACGTATTAACAAAGGGGAATAACTGTGAGGTGTGGTTTAAGTGGGGCAAGGGGAGAGAAAAACCATCTTTTTATCCAAAGGAGAACAATTTTGTTATAGATTTGACATAGCTGGTACTATGAAAAAACAAAACAACAAACATTCAAAAATAGACCTTTTTATGCTTCAGAATTTCTGATACTTTGTCCCCGTTTTAATCTTCCCCACCAACTCCTTGCTATCTCTGCCAATCTTCTATTTTATTGTCGAATCATTTTATCTTCCCCTGCCCTCCCTCACTCCTACTCTCCTTTCTTCCTTCCCTTCCTTCCCTTCCTTTCCTTTCCTTCCCTTCCTTCCCTTCCTTTCTTCCTCTGTTAACTGTTGGACTAAAGTGAAGTGAAGGGTACAAATATTTTCAGGGCTCAGAGTTCTTGGCCTCATTGCTTAGAGAACGATCCTAACTACTTGGGTTGCCTCTCCAGAAGAATTCCATAGAGACTAAAATGCAGGGTTTGTTCCCTTCACAGTAATAAGAAAAACTTCAACTTTATTTGGCACCTGATACAGACGGCATTACCTTTATCATGCCATTCAACTCTCAAAAGACAGAACGAGGTATTATGCCCATTTTCCAGATTAGAACACTAAATCTAAGCAATTTGTCCAAACTCACACAGGTAGTGACAGAAGCAGGCTGTAAACTCATGGGTGATTCCAATACTTGTCTTAGCCACCCTCCTAGGTCTTGAAATTACCAACCATGGCAGACATGGCTAATCAGTCATGAAAACTTTATGACCAAACACAGAATCTTTCTTATTCTAACCCTTCAGGCCACTATTGTCACTTGCTTAGCATTGACATGGAGATAAAATTATCTTCTATCTCTACATTGCTTTGTATCATCAAAATAGTCCTGATCTGCACAGCTAGAAGAGTTCATGGTTTTGTTTGGGGTTTATTTTCCTATTTCATAGAGCTTCCATAGGCTCTGTATTTCAGGAACAGACACACTGACAACTCCAGAGATACTTGCCTTCATTTGCAGACTGCCTCCTCTGCGTTTTTTTTATGTTGAAGGCCTGGGGGTTTTCAGGAGACACTCCCTTTTTCCAGCTGGAGACAGACCACTTAGGTTCCCCGGGTCAAGACCCCAGGCTATTTGATAATCATCTATATGTCTAATTTGACATAACTGCCTTTGTCAAAAGAACTATATAATGCATGGGGTTTTTGATGCTACAACTGACAATACATACATAATAAAGTAGCAAGTTAGGAACCACTAAATCGTAAAAGAGAAACAGATGGCCAAATATATTTGACTCAAGAAGGTGGCATATCCGATCTAGCCACACAGGAAAGGTTTTGCACTTGAACATCTAAATGAGCAACTTCACCTTTCTCGTATTTTTCACTTCCACAACATGTGTCAGGGGTCAGCAATGATTTCCCCCACAACCAGAATCTCAAGGCCCTAAGGATGGAGGGAAGAAGAAGGAGGAAAGAAACCCATTGCTAACGGGATCAGAAAGCCCATGAGGAGTCATGCTGACTTAGGATGGGCAAAGAAGAGTGACGGGGAAGCAGGAGTCTGTGTGACTGTCACTTGCAACCTGGGAAGGTGATGCTCAGCCCCTCCCTGTGGAGCAGCACCACCCAGTTCTCAGGGATCAGGTTTCAAAGAGCGGTCTGCCCCAGAGGGCTCCGACTGCCCTGTCTCAGCCAGGCTCTGCCACAGACTTGCTGTGCAGCCTTAGACAACTGACTTAAGTCCTCCGAGTCTCAGATGCCTCCTCTGTAAAGGCTGATTTTCCATTCTGTTTGGAAATCAGAATCAACCACAGAACTTTTTTTTTTAATGCATTCTGGATTCAGATTACATGAGAAGGATGCTCAGGGAGGCAGCCACATTTTTACAAAATTTCTCGGAAGAATCCAAACTACTGGACTGGGTGATCTGAAGGTCCCCTGTGGCTCTAACTGATTTCACGTCTCTGAGGTTCCAAGCAGAACCTCAGGAGGATTAATCAGTGGGCTTACTCTGGGTAACCCAGCTTTCACACAGAAACTTAGGATCCCGCGAAGTCCTGAAGGTTCAGATGGACCACTCAGAGCTGTCCATCCTCAGGAAAGAGCAGGATGTGAAGTGACCTCCTCCCTGGTCAGTTTGCAAGGTTGGTCTGGCTGTGAGCATCAAGTGGGTGCCCGAAGTATTAGAAAGTCAGTGAAAGTGAGCTGGTAATTAGCTGAGCCATGTTACTGGTCGAGGTCAGATAGCCCTTTCGTGATAGCAGAGCTTCCTCTTCTTCCCAAAGTAGCAAAGCCTTGTGGCCTGAGGTTTGGTTTTGTCTTGTTTCCCTCTCCACTAACCCTAACAACAAAAAGGAACTTCTCAAGGAAACTTGACAATGGGATACAAAAGGAACAATAGAATTGGATTTGATTTGTTTAATTCTGAAATCAAGGTCACTAGAAAGTACTACGGCTCTTATTTGTGTGGTTTGGGTTTTTGTGGGTTTTTTTTTTTTTTTGGCAACATCTTTCTTTTCATTTGACGGTCCTGTCATCCCCAGAACTGTGTATGTTACTGATCCTGCCTGTATTCAAAGCTGTTATTAAGTGGAGTCTTTTAGATTTTAGAGAAATGATAATGGTTCCAAAGATGACAGAAAGTGGCAGCTGGTGACAAAAAAACCCCTTGATAAGACGACAACAGTAAATCAAACTACCGCCACTTTTTCGTTTCATGTTTGTTAATACCACCTCGCCTTTTGAAGTTTAAAGCAAGGTTCAAAAAAGCCAGGTGCTGAATCATAATATTAAAGCAAGTAAGGAGCTCCATGAAAGCCTGGAGATCTGAGGGGGGAAAGCAACAAACACAGCTTTCAACTGCCTTTTGTCGGTCTTTCTGCAGATGTCACCAGTGGTTATCCCAGCAGAGGGTTCGGCTTGTAGCAGTGCCTCTGGCTGATTCCCGCGCTGCGTTTCAAGTGTCAATCAAAAAGGAAGGACGCAGCTTAGGTCCTGGTCATTGTCCTGTGAAAAGAGCCAAGCATTTAACATTGATTTAGCTCCCTCAATATACAAAGATAGAGCCAGCTTTGTGCATCGAAAAGGGCCTTTGGCAAGGTTGCTTGTAGAGCGATTCCATCGCATCCGATGCGCCTTGGTTTAGCTGTCACACTGCGGTGTCTGGAGCCCTCTGAAAAGTTATTCAGGACTGAGTGAGCAAATTAAAAAGAAATAGCACACTCCCAGCAAGAGGGGGGCCGGTGCTGGATGTGGCCGGCCAGTGTCTCTGGGTCTTGAAGACATTTTAAATAATTACAATAAATACCCAGGGCTTTTGAGAGGGTGAGTTAGAGCAAGCCAGACAGGAAGCCAGAGAAGACCCAGGAAGCCGGGTGCATCCTGGAAAGGAGGGTAGCTTCACTGACAATGTTTGTTCCTCCAACTTCTTCCTCGCCTGACTGTGTCTCCCGTGGACTGCCGGGCTGAAAGTCTCGACACATTCCGACTGTGCCTTTCCTTTATTTGTGCTTCCATTTCCTGTGGTCAGACGCTAGTTGGACCACATTTTGAAGGGAGAGAATGATTACGGCCATATTTGAGCTTCACCAAATGACCTGGTGGTTTTTTTTTTCCTCTTCTGTTGCTTTGTCTTTTCTTTTTTCCTCTTACTCCTCCTCTCCATTCTCCTTTTTGCCTCCGTTTCTCTACACAGTATTTAATTTCAGATTCACAGTTTGGCTTGTCTTTTCACCTTTCAGCTGCTTGGTCTGGTGCCCGCATGCACACAGTCAGCCCCAAGGCATGTTCCCCTTCTCACTTTCTGGGTCTTTCTCCCCATGCCAAGAGTCATGCTCCCTGAAATTCACTAAGCACAGGTAACAAATATGAGATCCTTGGTTGTTGACGCAGTTTAACAGCTATACTTGATGCTCTCCGAACGTCTGTGCGTGTTCTCTCTCATTTCTGGTTGTCTTTTCAGTTGGATTGGGGTCTGGGATGAGTTTGTGTTCATGGGAAAGGGACCAAAGCGTTGTACTGCTTCTTTGAGGTACTAATAATCAGTATGCCCACTCCATCATTTCAGCCCCTTTAGAAGCTAAACATTGAGATGTCAGAGTCTGAAGATAGAAGTAACTACTAATCCTAGTTACCCGACAGTCACACAACCCCAGTGATTTTGCACGAGCAAGAAATAAACCTTTATTGAACTAAACCACTGAATGAGTCTCATCCATCACGTCTGAAGTCTCCTGGTTAGGCACTTCTGGAAAAGGGAGGTTCTGAAATTTTGGCTAGCTGGCCAGAGAGCTTTTTCCAGCAGCTGATGGGACTGTGTTAATATAGCAAGATGATAAATGGAAACACAACACAAAAATGGCTCATTTTCCATTTAGCCAAAGTTCTGAGTCCTCCTCATTGAATAGCCTGTCATACTGAGGGGTTACCTCTTCATTTATGCCCACCCATATCCTCAGTTTCCCAGGCGACACTAATGGTAAAGAACCCGCCTGCCAGTGCAGGAGACATGAGACAACAGTTTGATCCCTGGGTCGGGAAGATCCCCTGGAGGAAGGCATGGCCCCCTATTTCAGTCTACTTTCCTGGAGAATTCCTTGGACAGAGAAGCCTGGCTGGCTATAGTCCATGGGGTTACAAAGAGTTGGACATGACTGAAGCGGCTTTGCATCACATAACCTCAGTTCCCTTGTGAAAGTGTCCTTTAGCTGCATCTGCTTGTCAACACCCTAAGACTCAATCAAATATCTGCCTCTTCTGCTCTTGAAACCAGGCTAGTGAGTGTGTCCCTTAGGAGAAGTAAGTGAACCATGCTATAGTGCCACATCTGATGCTTGGTCTCCAGGCTCAGCTGTCCCTCAGTACCAGTCAACGATTCCATCACATGTCCTTAGTATCAATAGTTTCTTTTACCAACCTCTTCATCGATTATATTGCTTCCAATTTCATAGCAAAAGAGTGAGGCTAATTGACATGATCTCCCTACATTTCCCACCCCTACCCCACTTTTCCTAGCCTCCCTTCCCAGACTGTAAGGATTCCTCCTTCCATCCAAGGATGAGCCACTTGCCTGTCTTCTGGATCTCATCACCTAGAATTTTGCTTTATGAATTACCTCTTTAATCCCTTGAGTTTCCACCTTCAGTAGCTCCATCTTCCTATCATTTGAAGGAAGCTTTTCCTATAACCCTTTGGATAGAGTGGCCTACACTGACCTTTTCCTTTTACTCATTCACCAACTATTACTTGACTCCTAACAATCTGCCTGCAACCTTCTCTATTTAAACTGCTCTGGTAAAGGCCACAAATGACCTCCTTGCTGTTACCTAGAACGCTAGATCGTCACATTCTCTGTCTTCTCTTCCTCAGTGTCTTTTGCTCTCTCCCTGTCTCTTTCGACAACATCCCTCCCCTGAATGCCAGCTCTCAAGCTCTAGTTGTCATCCCCCTTTCTTTCCAACTTATGATTTTTGATATAACCTTTGACATAGGTGGCTGGTTGGAATCTGGGAAAGGCTGGGGTTTTTAAAACTCAAAATTAACTATTTATTAATAGAGGGATCTTCCTGGCCCAGTCTGTGGCTCTATAACAGAGTCGTAATTCCCCTAATTCAACTGGGTTGTATAGTTTTGCAAATATGACTCCACTTGTGCCAAGGACTGGATCTCCATTTATTTCTATATGCTGACCTCTGCACAGAGCTTCTATAGATAAGACTTTTTATGTTTGTGGCATCCCTTATGCAGTCTAGTTAAAGGAGTAGAGCTGGGGTTGGAGGGATAGTTCCCGCTTTCTGCCCCAATGTATTTGGAAAACACACTGTTTGCCTGTGAACTATGCTCAAATGCCTACCTGGGGATCAGGTGATCAAGTTCTAGGCAATTCAGTGGGACATAAACCATACACCTCTTTTGCTCTGTTCCAGAGATGCGTCTTCAGAGTCTTATCTCCCTTGCCATTTCTTTTTGCTTTACATTTTTCCAATGGAAAACTCTTCACTCCATGGCCTTTCAAAGTTTTTAACACTAGTAAGTAATTTTACATGTTTTGTTTCGATTTGGCTCTAAACTCCCTGAGTCACAAAACACGTGCTCTGTTCTTTATGGGCTTCCCTCATCGCTTAGTCGGTAAAGAATCTGCCTGCAAGGCAGGAGACCCGGGTTCAATCCCTGGGTCGGGAAGACTCCTTGGGGAAGGAAATGGCAACCCACTCCAGTAGTCTTGCCTGGAGAATCCCGTGGACAGAGGAGCCTGGCAGGCTACGGTCCATGGGGTCGCAAGAGTTGGACACAACTTAACGACTAAACCACCACCACCCAATTCCTACAAACCCACTAGACATACATATACCCACTTGTCCACTGACTAAGACATCACACTAAGGACACATCCTCAGCCTTCTCCTTGTTATTGTAGACACAAAACAATTCTTTCCTGTAAGGATAATTTGATGCCTTTATCCTTGAAGAAGTGAAAGCATATTGGTCTTATCAAAAGCTGAACTTTTCTGGGCATCTCCATGTGGCAACTGGTTGAAGTTTTTTTGTTTTTTGTTTTTTTTTGCTGTATCAGGTCTTAATTGCAGGCTTCTCTAGTTGTGATGCGTGGGGTCCAGAGTGCTCTGTAGTTTGCAGAACATGGGCTCACCAGTTGAGGTATGTGGGTTCAGTATTTGTGGCACTGGCTTAGTTGCCCCTTGGCATGAGGAATCTTAGTTCCCCAACCAGGGATCGAACCTGCGTCCCCTACATTGGAAAGCAGATTCTTAACCACTGGACCACCTGGGGAGTCCCTGGTTGAAATCTTTTGACTGAGATTAATAGTCTGTTAAACACACTGATTCATTGTTATGGACCAAATGGTCAATGAATCAAACTGATTCATTGTTGTGGACCAAATGGTCACAAGGTCAAGGGCACATACACATTGATTTTGTGACTTCCTCCCAACTTCCTAGTCATGATGACAACTGAGCTGTGATTCTTTTTAAGCGTTAACCCAGTTTTTAAGCCACAACAGACAGCAAAGGCAATACACCTGTCATCTGGGAAAGATGGAGTCGTAGGGCATTGAAAGAGAAAGAAGGACAAACACCATGAATCCACAGACAGACAAAACAAATGTCATATGACATGTGACTTTGTTTACTCAGCACTGGGGGCTGATGAAGGAAGGTGAAGGAGAATTGCTCAGCGATAAGAATCATCTACACATCGAGTTTATTAAAGATTTAAGGGGCCCTTTGGGTCTTTCCAGGCAAAGACTGTTGTCTTCCTCCAGTCGCTCAGTGACTATGCCGCCTTAGGGCACTCAGGATCACAGTGTAACCAGTATGATTTAACCGCATCTCTGGTCTTTCGTTACAACCTCTCATCCTTTTATTATGCTCCTGAAAGGGGAATACTTAATGCAATTTTAAGCATTAATTGAATCTTATTCCTACATGCCTTTCTAGAATGTTCAGACAAGCTTCTGAGATCCCAAGAAGTGGTGAATCAAGAAAAAAATGGAGGTCAACACACTCTTGACCCCTCCAAACACCCAAACTAAACACAGGAGTGCTTGAGAGAGTTCCCAGAGCCTCCGGAACCCTCGGTGAGATGTGACAGCTCGCGTGGCCTGGGTGGAGCAGTCCCAAGCGAAGGCTCTCCCTGTGGGCACCTCAGACGCTGGCAGACTGAGTCTGACCCTACGGTCCTTCCTTCAGGACCATGATCCCTTTGGTCCGAGACACCAAGCCACAGTATATATGTATTATATGCATATATATATGTAATTTAAACATGTAAACATATATATATATATAATTTAAACACGTGCATATCTACATTTATAGAGTTTTATTGTGTACCCACAAACACATGTATTTTTGTAGGGATTATTCCGTATGTATTGTTACTATGATCTGCCCTTATCCTTTAAGGAAATAGTGTGCATTGGGAACAGTCTCCCAACTCCCCACGGCTAACCTCCTCCCTCCCGTCTTCTGAGTCTTTGCTTAGATAACCCCCTCTGGGACTTCCCTGGCTACCCTCAAGAAAACAGCATCCCTCAAACCTCCTACTCCCCACCCTACTATTTTAATGAGGCACTTCTCTGTCATCTAGACTCTCCAAGAGGACATAAGGGTCTCCCTGGTGGCTCAGCTGGTAAAGAATCCGCCTGCCATGAGGGAGACCTGGGTTCAACCCCTGGGTTGGGAAGATCCCTTGAAGAAGAGAAAGGCCACCCACTCCAGTATTCTGGCCTGGAGAATTCCATGGATTGGATACTCCATGGGGTCACAAAAAGTCAGACACGACTGAGCAACTTTCACTCTATACGTTTGCCATCTAGACTCTCCAAGAAAACATAAGCCTTAGTCTCCATGGGGCCTCCCACTACTCACCCAGCATTGGCCACTATCGTTACTCACTCTGTAGTTGTGGAATGAATTCATATTTAATTCCCACTTCTTGCTTCACTGCTCACACTTTTCTAGTAACTTTATTTATGGGACAGATTTCTTGAGTCATCAAGTAGTCCGCTCTGAAGAAGTGCAAACTAACCTAACTCTTTCCCCAAACAAAGCATGAAAGAGAAGATAAGTCCGCTAAGAACTACACACGTGGACTAGATAAGCATGAAGATTGATTAGAGCCTGCAGTTTTAGAGTTCACTGCGCAAAGTGTACGAGAACTCTACCTATGAAGGCAAGCGCACTGTGTATGCTTCTCATTTGCACTAACATGTAAGCTTCTCATTTGCACTAACATGCAAGCTTCTCATTTGCACTAACATGTAAGCCTCTCATTTGCACTAACATGTGTCCACCTTGCATTTCTAGTGTTCTGTTTACCTGTCTGTTCTACCATTAGGATGGAAGTTCCCAGGGACAGGGCCCCAGAGAGACTTTCTGGGCTTTTCCCCAGCACCTAGTGCTTTTGGAAAGGCTGAGCAATAAGATGCACCGATGAAGGAGTCATGTCAGCCCTTCGCTTCTCTGAAATCACACTGAATCCATACCCAGACTGCACCAAGGAGGACCGGAGACTGAAAGTTTGCACTTTGGGGTCAGGATTTAATTCCCTGACAAGTGACATGTGGCTTACCTCTAACCCCAATCCTCCACTCTCCAAAGGGAAACAAGCTACACAGTAACCGATTTACCTCAGCCGAGGTTATAAAATATTAATTATAGTTTTTACTCTGATAACTTGCTGAAAGGACAATGAATGGTTCCTAGGAGATGAGACCTTGACGTCACCTCCACAGGGCACAGTGAGCCAGCAGTGGCAGGGAGAAAGGGGCTTGAAGGCCTAGTGTGTCTGGAGAAAGGGCATGCAAGGAAAGAAAAAGGGAGGAGGCCACACCCGTCCCGACAGCTTGGAGAGAACAGCTGCTCCGAAAGCTTTACCCAAGAGCTTAGGGAGTCATCCGTGGAAGCTCAGTGTGTGATCATCTTCCCGTGTCATCTCGGTTAAACTACAGCACCCAGTACCAATATCAATAGAGGTATTGCTGTGAAGGTATTTTCAAAAAGTGGTTCACAGCTACAACCAGCTAAGAAAATTACTCTCAGTAATGTGGGGTGGCCTTCATCTAAGTAGCTGAAGGCTTAAGCGTCAAACCTGAGATTTTTTTCCAGGAAAGAAACTCAGTTTCATGATTGCAGCATCCTCCTGCCAGAGTTGCCAGCCTGCTTGCCTGTCTTAGGAATTTTGGACTTGCCAGCCCCCACAATCAGTTGAGCCAAGTCCCTAAAATAAATCATATACGTATGCACACATTCTGTATCTTTGGAGAACCCTGACCGATACAGTTAGGGAAGACGATCTGCTCAGAAGAGGGAGATTTCAGTGGGGACAGCGTGCCAAGGAGAAGGAGAAGGACCTCAAAGACATCCCTGTTGCTACTGCCAGAAATGAAGGACATGCCAGCTCAGCCAGAGGAACTGGGACTCGAAATAGTCTGGGATGCAGTGTCAGTAAAGAACCATGCGTCAGCCTCTGGAACCAAAGTGGCTGGCACCAATCCCTTGGACCTCGATGGGGGTCAGGGTGGAAACAAGAGTGACCTGGAATTCTTACTAGTGTGTACTTTACACTTCCCCAAACTGCTTCCATCCTTCCCGCCTTGGTTCCCACCAACCATGCAAGTTGGCAAGGACCAGGGTTAAAATGCCCATTTCACAGATCAGAAAACAAACAGCCGCTGAGGACCTGAATCAGACTGGGAACTAACTCACAGATGCAACAAGAAAGAGACAGAAATGTGTTTCAAGTCCAGTCAAACTGAGGGGAGTCAGGAAATGGGGTCAACCAACCTCTTCTGCACTCAACAGAGCCCGAGATTTCTCTACATCAGCAATTAAAAAAAAAAAAAAAACACCCCACACGTTAGACGTTACCTTACTGGAGAACAGTCCCCAGGAGAGGCCCTGTCACCAGGAGATGCCTCCCAGGAGAACTCAAGGGGAAAGGCTTTGGAGGACAGAATCTTTTCGAGGGGACGTTGAGTGGTGGCAAAAACAGCTGGGGAGCCATCTGTCCGTGAGAAGCCTCCAGCCCGTTGTCATTACCACTGCCCACCCCTTCCTGCATTTGCAGGAGGTCTGGCCACTGATGGGAGGCGGTTTATAGTAGAGGGAACAGAAGGAAACCAGTTGGCCCTTGTATAACCTTGGCCTCATTAGCATCGAACCAAAGCCCACTGCGCTATTGACTTCTGGTAAATATGCACCCATCCAGGAGATTTCCCCGAGCCCTGCCTGGGGGCCGTTCAGACACCAGACAGGGCCTTCCTGCTCCTCCATCAAGGGGCTTTGTGACCCAGGAGCTGCTCCTCCCCGCCCACACCAATCCAGCGTTCAGAAACCACTCCATCTTCCGGGAGGGGAAAGAAGGTACCCTCCGTGGTCCCCCAGCCAAAACTCCCCCATTCTCTCGCTCCAAAGGGCCAAACAAATAAACCCTAGAAAGGCGGTTCAGCCAGCGAAGCGTACACAATTCTATTTCCAACAGCTTTGAAAACATTTATTTCTGTACAGCAAATGACACATTATATTTGCAGAGGTCAGGGAATAATGCAGTCAGATTCTTGCGACATTGCGAGAGTTAATGTTTCTGTTAGCCATTGTGTCCCATGCAAAGAAAGGCGGCCGGTCACCTGGGGTTAGCAAAACTCAGCACAGAGATGGTCGAATCCACCAGAAGTGCTTTGAAAATGTTGGACACTATTATGTGGACGGCCTCCTTCCTGGCCCGTGCTGCATAATGGGCCTCTGAGAGCTAAGGAGATAAACGATACTATCCTTGGAGTGTCAGAGGTAGAGCTCTCCAGAAGCCGCATTCATAATTTCCTGGAACTTAAGGACTTCGATTTTTTAATAGTAATTGAAACATATAATTCAATAGAAGTGTCACTCTAATATAATAATTGCCAAGGAAATTGAACCACAAAGAAGTAAATTGCAATTTACCTTTATTAGAGTACTTGGAGCTGGCAATGTTTTCTCATCAAGAAAGCCACCCCTCCCAGATATCTTCCCCTTCTGTCTTTTAAATGTTCATCCTCATTCACACTGCCCTCTTCAGCAATGCCTGCACTTCTTAGGTTTCCCATGGGCGTATTTGGCTCCTCTTTAAATACTTATCATTGCAAAGTGTTTATATTAATTGCTCTGGTGAAAGCTTCATCATATAAACTTCAGCTAAACTCTTCATTGTCAAATGTCAGCTCCCTCACATTCTACCTAGAATGTTTTCTTTGCTTTCGTGAGGATAAGTGATATAATGGTGCTTTGTATATTTAAAGGACTGTGTAAGTATCAGTTGCTATAATTGTGATTCTATATATCTTTCCTAACATGAAACAATCTTTACATGAGTTACATTATACCACCACTGAACTAAATCCAGGATTCAGAGGAGAATAAGATAAAAAGTTCCCTTACCCTTCCCAGAAGGTATTGCTTAGAACCATCTGAATTGTTAGTATCAATATCATTTCTGATTATTGATAAGCAGCGAAGCACTTCAGCTCCTAATGCTGTGGAAATGCACGACCTGCCCCCTTTCCCATCCCACCCTCATGATCACCCAGCCTTGCTGTCACTCTTTTGCTTGCCTGGATTCAGATTCGCTGTTAGAATCACCCACATCTCTTCTTTTACCCATCTATCCCGGGGTTATTTCTAGGAAGCATCCGGCGTGAGAGTGACCCAAGATGGGGGACCACTTGAAACTCATCCATGCGCTCCTGGAGAAGAAAGCAGGCGAGGCCCAGTCAGAACTCAGTATCATCTTTATTCCCAGGGATCCCAGAAATTTACCGTGAGGTTTAGAACCCGGGTCTCCTGCATTGCAGGCAGACTCTTGACTGTCTGAGCTACGAGGGAAGCCCCATTTAGATCCACACCTGTAGGCAAAGACATAAATGATAGCCAAGTCATTAGTGAACATTAACCTATTTAAGCGAAAAGTCTGAGTAGGTAGCAACCTGAAATTCTTAGGTATCAACTCCTTGTCACCTGATTTTGACCTTCCAAATGTTAAAATATAAATAGGCCAGAAATGCACTTCTAGATCAGATTTGGATCTTCCAGACCTCTGAGAGTGACGTCAGCAAGTTTGGGGAACAAAGGACGTTACACTTGAAGTTTAAGAATGCCCTAAATCATATATGTCATCCTTAGACTCTATTGCTTGGAATATTATTTAAATTTTTGAAATTGATTTGATATTCAACTCAAATATATGTAAATATATGTATGTGTGTGTGTGTGAGTGTGTGTGTGTGTAGGCATGAAATGGAGATATTGCATTCTAGACCACTGCAATAAAGCAATTATTGCAATGAAGCAGTCACATGAGAACAGTATAGAGAGGGGAAAGAGAGGGTAAGTGACAAAGAAAGAACAGGGGGCGAACAAAAAGGAAGGGAGAGAAGCTCCAGGGAGGAAACAAGAGAAGCTAACCACACCCCTCCTGGACCAAGTCTGCAACACTGAGGCAAGTGGGGTTAACTGAGCTCCAAAGCACCCATCCTGATGTAACTATGGAGAATCTATACTTACAAAGACAGAGGACAGGAATAGAATTTACCAAGATGAAAATAGATATACGATAGGTTGTCAGGATCCTGAGTATCATTTTCTCCATTTTCTGTACTTTCTATTACATATCATCTTAATAGTGGCTTCCCTGGTGGCTCAGATGGCCAAGAATCCACCTGCAATGCAGAACACACAGGTTCTGTCCCTGGGCTAGGAAGATCCCCTGGAGAAGGAAATGGCTACCCACCCCAGCATTTTTGCCCAGAGAATTCCATGGACAGAGGAACCTGGCGGGCTACAGTCCACGAGGTCACAAAAGAGTCGGACACAACTTAGCAACTAAACAACAACAAGAAACCATCTTTATAACAGAGAAGAGCAAGACAGGAGGTATCAAGGAGGAGGTGTGTGCAGAGGCAAGGCCACGGCTGCCACTGCCGAGCCCTCCCACCCCTGATCCAGGCTTCCACAGCTGAGAAAAGAAGCCTAAGCTTTATCCTCACTGGGGTGTCTCCGGCCCTCTCCACTGCGGTCCTCCCGGCTTGAAAGGAGCAGAAAAGTGGGAGCCATGAAGAGCTCTATGTCGGAATGTGCTAATCCCAAAGACTGGTTTAGAATTCTTTGTAAGTCAAGTGTTGCAGGAATAGCCCAGGACACTCTTAAGTGACTCTTCCTGGAGGTCTGAATTCAAGTTGGTTTTTTGCTTTTTTTTTTTAATTGAAAATTGTTTATTATTATCTTCTTTTTAAAAAATGTACTGTCATCTCTCAAGGCAGCACATATATTGGAACTGTTACCACACAAAGGGAAGTGAGTCTGGCCTGTGAAAGAAGAACATGAAGAGCCCAGAATGTCCCACTGTCGGGAGGACAATGTAATTAAGTACAAAAGGTTTGGGCTCTGAAGTCACCTGGCTATGAATTGTCAACACATTTGGCAACTTGGTTAACCCTGCTGGGCCTCAGTCTTCTCCAGGGCTAAATGAGGGTCATTTATCCTGCCTCGCTGGGTTGCCGTGAGACGAAAGGGTCTAGAGTTTGCAACGGGTATCAGGTGCTTTGTGCATTCAAGTGATCAGCAGGTGTGGCACTCACGTCCTTCTGACCCAAGGATTCCCACTCACTCCTGTTCACTTCACTGGGTCTCTTCTGCTTCCAAAGCACAGAGAATAACCCTCGGGCAACCCTACATAACTTGCTATCACACACATGTGATACACCATCGATTCAATCATGACCCATAAAATGTTCCAACCACATATAATAACAAAGTCTTGTAAAACACACTTGCTTGACAAGTTTCAGTATTGAAAGCAGGTGTTTAGGTGCTGAGGCGGAGTGCTCACCCAACAAGGGACCAGGTGTTCCAAGCATGGGTATAAATACTACAAACCATGGAGTGACTTTGGGCAAAGACACTGCTTCTCAGGCCTCGGTTTTTGCACCTGCAAATGAAATGGCCAGAATCAGGAATTTAAAAACACTTAGAATCAAAACTTCAAAAGGATTTACCATCATTTCTGTGTTTAAATTGAATCTTACCTGAAACAGATATTCTGGTGGAGGCAGGGGCAGTGCCTCGTGACCCCTCCCAACCTGATGTCTCTTGCTTTCTTTGAGGGGGTTGACCTTGGAGGTACATCTTCAGGGTCACAGAGCAGAGCTGGAAAGCACAAATTTTTACACTGTCATGAACTGCTTAGCAATCTAACAGTCCACAACTCTACAGATTTCTATTCTACTTTATCAATACCTGGTCATACAACATAACTCTTTTTAAAAGTATTTTCAACTTAGATCAAAGCATATCATCACACTGCTTTGTCCATGTCCATTTCTGGAGATTTTAAAAAATAGTCAACACAAAATTTTGCTTCCCTAAGTGCCAGTTATTCCTCCCACCAATCTTCCCTTCTCTTCCTTCCCCTCATCCTTCTGTTATTGTTTGACTTTCTTTCATTCTTGCCCTTTTCCAGGAAAAAAAAAAAAAAGAATCCTCTCTTGCCAATATTCTCCATTGGTTCAATTTCTCAGCTGATTCCTTACCTGGTTGCCTTGTGTGTTTGAGAGTGAGGAAGGAGCCAGAAGAGTTAGATGCTGGATGCTTGTCATATGGGAAAGCTGTTCTGTCTGTCTTCCAGGCAGTGTTTCTCATTCATATTTCTGTCCCCAGCACTTCCCCTCCCCCCCCCCCCCCAGACATCCTCTAAACTGATCCAAGGACCCCGGCAGTGGTGTTACCATGGAGGCTTCTTAAAAATTCAGATTCCTGGGTCTCATGCCCTATCTTCTGAATCAAAATCTCTGAGGTTGGAGTTTAGAACAGGAGATGCTAAAATGAGCTCCTAAAATGATTTTTCACCTCCTTAAATTTTGAAAACTACCTTTCAAAGTGCCCTCCCCAGTTTCTCCCATTTCTCCCTCTCCTGCTTCTCAGCTTCTTTCCCCTCAGTTTTCATCCTAATTACCAGCTAACTGGTGGATGCCACTGCTGCTTAAATGTGCTCCCACTCTGGATCCCTAATCATGCCAATTGTGTTCCTCAAAGCTGAGTCAAGAATTGCTGCCTTTTTATTTCCCCCTCTCTATATACTGCAGGAGGAAGCATGTCCCCGCCGCTTTTGTTGGCCCTACTTCTGGGCCGAGCTCCATTTGCTGGTGAGCAGGGCTTATCTTCACTCTCCCCCTCGAAATACTGTAACATTCAGCATCCTTTCATGTCTGTGCTTTTAAAGTAAATCTTTGGACAATTAAAGATATGAAATGGCTAAATAGAGTTCTACAGGCGTTGTTCTCTGCTTTTTAAAGGTTTAATCACACTTAATGGCTCTCTTCAAAACTTGAATTTTCCATTTTGGTGTTTTGACTCCATTGAAAGAGTTTACTAATATTCTTTCCAAAGTATTCTCTGCTCAAATGAGCTATTCAATAAAGTTTTATGGCAGGCTATAGGATTTACGCTAAATGGAAAAATAATTTAAAGAGAGATCAGAGTTGTGTGTGTGTGTGTGGGGGGGTGCTGTTCCTCTCTACAGGTTTTGTTAATTAAGCTGTAATCGTCAATATCGAGTCCATTAAATGTTGGTGTGAAGGAAAGAGAATCGTCACTTAGATGTAAAGGAGACTATTGCAAATGCAATTTCAACACCCCCCAACCTTTTCCTTGAAGATAGGTTATTATTCAGCCTTGTGAATCTATAAATAGGAAGTTAGGAAAAATTCTCTTTCTTCCCTCCCTCCCTCCCTTCTTCCTTCTCCTATTTATTTTCTTCCTGAAGAATAGTGGACAAAAGGGTAGGGGGAGGTGAAAGGAACCAGTTACAGATTGTTTTGAACAAATGGCCTTGACTCTTCCCCATCTTGGTCCCGCTGAGTTCTCTCTGGTTCTTACTCATCACCGTCAGGACTAGGGAGCTGGCAAGACACTGAGGATGCCCTGGGTCATGCTCACTGTCCGAATGATGAAATTGTTACTTGTGGGGGAAATTTAGTGGAAAAGCAAAGCCAGTCCTCCCTGACAGCATCTTTATGAACCTCTAGACTACTCTTTAGAGGGCTAAGTGATATGGAGATGCATGTGATACTAATGAGATGCATGGACTCAGATAAGAAAAATTAATGCTCTGTGTCTGAGACCTAATAAGGACACTCCTTCTCCCTGCTGCCGTCTGGCTTGTCGCCTTCTGCTTCGCTCAGTTCTTTTTCCCCACAAGTGACCTTTGGGCACTTGCAGCATGCCCAGGAGGGTGCTAAGTGCTAAGACAAGTTTGAGAGAATTTTGACCTGACGTTGAGGGGTTTCACATTCGGCTAAAGAAATGAGAAGGAATATAGATAAGTCGAAGAACAGAGAAGATGTGATCTATGATCCAGGCATTGTCATTTGCCAACTATGTGATCTCTGGAAAGGCATTTAACTTCTCTTAGACTCACTGTTTCTCTTTCAGGAAGAGGGTTGCTGAGATCAAGTAGCATTTATTACGATCAGAAAGTGTCTCTTTATTTTCTATTTTATGTCCCTCCCCTACCTCCCCAGTGTAAGCGCCGCGAGACCAGAGGCCTTGACTGATCATTCAGCTCTCGATCTCTGTGCCTAGAACATGAGCTGGTGCAGACCAGATGCTCAGCAAATAATTGCCGAGTGGAAGCAAGTATTATGTTTAAAGAAATTTTGAACCACTGACCTACCAAGGTTTACTCCATAAGACTTACATCAGGCAGAGGAGACAAACAGTATTTCCAAAAGAGAGCATCAGAGGGAACAAAACAGAACCAGAGCAATTTCTGTTTCAAAGATACTGAAGAGACCAGTTTGCACTCAGGAATAATGGATGTGCTCTGGGAACCGTGGATTTGGGACAGATTTGAGAAGGCCTGATATGCCAGAATCAGCCAATGGGGAAATGGTGATGTGTTTTGATCAGGGGTGTTATTTGAAGAAAGTGAGGTTTTAAGATTTATCAGGCAGCGATATACAAGACTGAAGATGGTAGAGAAATAAATTAAGGGGACATCATAATAACTGAGGTATCAGGTGACAAGGCCTGACTTAGAATCATGGAAATGGGAGCCAAAAGGAAAGGTAAATTAAGAGCTCTGACAAAGCAAGAATCAATGGAACTAGTTTCTTGAGGAGCTAGAAGAGATGAAGGAGAAGAAAGCATTTATGATATGAAGACTAGGGATTTCCCAGGCGGATATGAAGATTAGAGTTTTGGTAGCATCACTAGAAATAGGGAAATCAGGAGGGGAAGCCATGTTTCAGAGAAATAGATTGAAATTGTTTTCAGTCATTTTGAGGTTTGGTGGAACACACAGGTAGAAATATTCAGCAAGCAGTGGAAAATGCAGGGCTGGGGAAAGGTACATGAATGGTGTGTGTTACTCACTCAGTCGTGTCTGACTCTTTGTGACCCCATGGACAGCAGCCCACCAGGCTCCTCTGTCCATGAAATTCTCCAGGCAAGAATACTGGAGCAGGTAGCCATTCCCTTCTTCATGGGATCGTCCTGACCCAGGGATCAAACCCAGGTCTCCTGCATTGCAGGCAGATTCTTTACTGTTTGAGCTACCTAGGAAAAGACGCTGATGCTGGGAAAGATTGAAAGCAGGAGGAGAAGGGGACGACAGAGGATAAGATGGTCAGATGGCATCACCGATTCAACGGACATGAGTTTGAGCAAGCTCTAGGAGTTGGTGATGGACAGGGAGGCCTGGCGTGCTGCAGTCCATGGGGTCACAGAGAGTTCTATATGGCTGAGCGACTGAACTGAACCGAACTACCTGGGAAGCCAAAGGTGACAGATGTGGAAGTCCTCCCCTTGGAGGTGACAAACCCATGGGAAGAGATGATGTCTTTGCAGGAGAGAACAGAAGCCCAAGCGCAGAACCTGAGTGAATGAATCATTTAACAGTGAGAAGGGGAGGAAGAGAGGCCCAAACAGGAGAACCCGGGAGAGACAGAAGCAGGACAAGGGATGTTTGAGATGCTTATCGCTGTGTCCAGGTCATGGTATATAATCAGTACAGGGTTCAATATGATGCAGATCCTTATTAGGTACAAGAGAATGGTCAATCATATCAAGTGCTGTAGAGGAGATGTCAGGGAGAATGAAAAATTAGAAAATGTCTTTAGATTTGCCCATTAGGAGATCCTTGAGAAGAACAGGAGAGAGACTGTAAAGTTTTTCTATAAGAGAACCAATTTCACAAGGTAATTTGACACATTTTCAGCCTTTCTGTAAGAGTACATGCTGGAAAATTCTGTTTTCTTATCATCTCCAACCCACAAGGAATGTCACCTGAGGAAGTCTTTATAAGCCATGTGACGGCAGCTCAGTCTGTGTTTTTCAATTACTCACAGGCTAACAGTTACTGATTAATTGCACCCAGTAGAAGAGGCACCACTGATTTCTTACCCCTGACTCTTGCCATCAACACTTCTTTGTTTTGCCTTTTTCTGGAACCAAGTTCTCACAAATAGCATGTTTTATGATGCGGAGAGGAAAAAAGAAATTAGATGTTAAACAATCCTTGGTCAAGTGTTGGGCTTCTACAAATTTAATTTCATCTCAGAAAAACATGTTGGTAAGCTGGGTTCCATTAGCTACAGAGCTGATCTAACACATAAGTCTGCTAGGTTGCTGGCTGGCTGGCTACCTGTTAACATTTTGAGTTACATTTAAAAATAATTCTCTGAAATACTTTCCCAAATCCAACCATTTCAGCTTGGAATTCCTTTAAGGGAACAAGGCCATGGATCCACAAGGAGAGGTCACACTTGACATTTAGAATCTATGCTGTGCACTCACCCCCATCACCACTTGGTTTAATTTAACCCTAAAGAGCAAAGAACTTACAACAAAGAAGAAAAACCACAATTTGACTTTATAAGACTCATTATAGTATCCCTAAATACTGGTGGTAGGAAAGGTTTCAAGGCCCAGGAACTTGCTGAAATGGACCAGAGAAAGGCAAGGGTGATCAGGGGGTGAGAGGGAGCCACCTCTTAGGGCCCTTCATGGAAGGAAATGGCCTACTTCTGATTGGTCTTTTGAGGAAAGCAAAACAGCAGTGGGAAGGAGGAAGCCTGACTTCTCCAAGTGTGGAGGGGACTCACTCAGCCCACCTGCGATCTTCCACCGCTTGATTGGAGAGGCAGGGAGTTCAGCTTTGGGCTTGACCTGGGTGCCTTCACGTGCTTGCTCTGCCACGTGACCTTGGTTGGAAGCAACACTTCAGCACTAAAGTCACACTCTGCAAGCTTTGCACTGACTCCGCAAGTTGGAGTCCTGTCCCCCAGGAATGTTCACTGCAAAGCTGTCCTAGAGACACAATCAGGGATGACTGGAGGCTGAAGCCAGCTTGTACAGTCATGCAGAGCCAGAGCTTTCAAGTTTTGGGGGGCTCATGAGACATCGGGAAGACACAGTGATGGTCATTAGCCCCTTTCTGATTTGATCACATTTTTGCTTTTTGTTCCTCAAACCCCAAGAGCAGAGACTTGCCAATAAGGGGGGTTTGATGGAGGCTGATCCTGAACCCTTGAATGTTGAAGGAAGAGGTGCCCAAAGTGGGAGGGAGAAGATGGGCAGGGAGGAACCCTGGAAATCAACCTGGCTGACTGCTGCGCGATTGCCCCAGGTCAGCCATTCTTGGCTCTAGGAGATTCGAAGTCTAAGAACAATTCCCCTCCTCCCCAAAGTTTTCCTTTCCAAGAGAAATAGATTCCCTCTCTGCATGTCTCTTTCAACTCTCAGCAAGACCGGTACAAACACACGAAGGCTGTGAAGCTGCTACTTCACTGGGGCTGTTTATTTCCAGTCGACAAATATTGTGCTAGTGTTCACTTCAATTAGGAGACACACTTGACAATCTGACTACTCCATCTGATGCCTCAAGGGCAAATTTCAGCTCTTTCAGAAAGTTAGGGCCAATAACGGATCCATATGAATAAAATATACAGACAAGGAATATTTGAGGCAGTTTGGGGAAAGCACCTTCTGCAGCAAGGAGAGTAAAATGTCTACATGAAACAAATCATATAAATAAAGCATGGGGCTTAAACTGGAGGGAGGCTGGGAATTCAGAGTGAAGACTACAGTGCCTGCTCGCCCTTCACCTCCCTGGAATTGGAAATCGGTGAGAATCAGCACTATGGAGCCTAAGACGTGTGTGATTCTATAGAGGAAATGACTGCAGCAGAGCTCAACTCACTAACACACTCACTAAAGTTACTCCAGCTTTTAAAATCATCCTAGAAACCAGAAGCTCTTCTGGGTATCTAATTTCAGTCCTTCTGCTAAATCCCGTCTCTTCTTTATTATCCTGAAGATGACCAGAAAAGCCGCTTAGCATCCTCCTTTATGGGCTTCCCTGGGGGCTCAGTGGTAAAGAATCTGCTTGCCAATGCAAGAGACATGAGTTCAATCCCTGGGTCAGGAAGATCCCTTGGAGAAGAAAGTGGCAACCTGCTCTAGTATTCTTGCCTGGAAAGTCCCATGGAAAGAGGAGCCTGGCAGGCTACAGTCCATGGGGTTGCAAAGCAGTCGGACACAACTTAGTGACTAAGCAACAATTCACCTTTGCACAGGTTTCCATGTCCTGGAAAGTGGAAGTCAAGCACCAGGCCCTGCTAATAGAGCAATTCCTGCTCAGAATGGACCTTGGATCCATGTTACCCTTATCCTGGCAGTAGCCCAATTCGGGGAATGGGTTAGCTTCTCAGCCACACTGCCCAGCTGCCTTGGGTAAGTTTTATCAGCTCCCAGGTCTCCTGTACCTCCATCAAGGGCAGGGAAGTCAGTTCCTTCCTCATCTTACAAGGCTCTTCTGGGAATAAAATCATGAGACAAGAGTGGAAGGAAGTGAAAGTTTGATAGATATGGTGGCACCCTTGTTATTTCGTTCCTGTTTCTTGAGCTGACCCGATCCCAGGTGCAATGAACTCTGAGGGGCAGCGTGGTCATGGGTTAAAAAAAAAAAGTTGTCTTTAAGTCTCAAACGTCATATTCATCTAGTTCTCTTGTAGTTAAACTGAGTTATCTTAAACTACTTGTATGTCTATTTGTTTTGAATAGGACCTCACTCAGCTTCTTTCATAAGCTTATCAATAGAATATGATTCATTTTATATTTTAATATTAACGACAGATAGGATCTATTTTGAAAAGCCATTACAAGCAGCTATTGTTAAAATAGAACTCTCTTGAGAGTGACCATCAATAGTACTGTTTGACTCATCCTTCATTTTTATTTTTATTGTTATTAGCAAATCTAATTAAAATAAAATTTATCCAAAGAGAGTTCTTAGGTTTACTGTAGTATTTGGTAAAGCCCTAACTAGCTATTTCCCATTTCTTTCATTCTCTTTTATTCATTCATTCCTTCACTCAGCAAACATTGATGGGAACCCAGGATAGGCCAGGATGCTGGAGAGGCTCTGAAGTAACCTCAGGTTTTCTTGCTCTGGGAGGCAGAAAGGCAGACAGATTCATGGACAAAGGAAGTGAAGCTGAGGGGAGAGAGTGCACTCAGCTCTCTGCCAGGGAGCACACGGGTTGGATCTGAACCTCAGAATGTGAGTAGGAGGTGGTGGTGCCCCGGAGGGTGAGAGGACCTCGGGCACAGCCCATCACTAGTGCCAAGGCACAGGGTTCTAGCTGAGACGGCATGGCTCTGGACTTAAGAACTAGGGTTGGCATTTAAAAAAATGAAATAATGCCACTTGCAAGAACATGGATTCACCTAGAAATTGTCATACAGAGTGAAAGTCAGTCAGACAGAGAAAGACAGATATTGTATGATATCCTTTATATGCAGAATCTAAAAAGAAATGAAACAAATGAGCTTACAAAATAGAAACTGACTCAGAGACTTGGAAAACATACTTATGGTTGCCAGGGGTGGGGTCGGGGCAAAGGATAGTTAGGGAGTTGGGGATGGACATGGTCACACGGCTATATTTAAAATGGATAGCCAGCAAGAATCTACTGTGTAGCATAGGGAACTCTGCTCAATGTATCTGGCAGTCTGGATGGCAGAGGAATGAATCTGAGGGAAAACACATTTTTGTGTAGGTGTGGCTGGGTCCCTTTGCTGTCCACCTAAAACTATCGCAACATTGTTAATCGACTATACTCCAATACAAAATAAAAAGTTTAAAAAAAGAGAGAAAACATGTGTCTATACAAAAAAGAAAGAAAGAAAGAAAGGAACCGGACCTGGTTTTCCTCCTTCTCCCTCTTTGCACCCATCCCGCCCTCCTTCCCTCCCGCTCCCTTCTGTTTCTCCTTTCTCCCTTTTCTCTCCCCCAACTTCTCTCTTTTTTCTCCCTGCTACCATTTTCCTATTCACTCCCTTCCTCGCCTTCATACTTATGTCTCTAGCAATAATTTTGGTCTCCTCTCCAATCCAGTTGCCTCTGAACAAAAATAGAAAAAAAATCGAATATCTACACTTCAGGCCATATTCCAATAAGCCCTGGGATGAGAGGAGAGGGTGCTCAATGGCCAGAAGCTGGGAGATGGCATCCCCACCCCAGTACTGAGCACCCTGAGACACCCCTACCTCTCACTTGGTCTCCCAGGTAGGGAGGCCCATCATTCTCGCCTTCATCCCTGCTACCAGGCTTCTTTTTTTTTTTTTTTGCTACACGCTTGAAAAATTCATTTGAAGAACCCAGGGACCTGGCCAGACATGGAGAGGATGCCTGAGTGGGCAAAGGAGGCACTGAGCCATTGGAAGTAGATCAAGGACCCAAAGGCAGAGGTATGTGGACAGGAATCATTTTCGTGCCCTCCAATCCCAGCATCAACCAGAACGTGTGTGGACCGTCCAAACACCTCGGCAGCCCAGATACCAGATGACAGAAAATTACTATGCAAGCCTTATTAGAGGTCCCCCTGAAATTATTGGGATTCTTTCCATCCCATCGCTGTCACCCATACAGCCGCAAGTAGCAGAAAGTTTTAAAACTATTTTCCCATTTGGGTTTTCAAAAGTTGGTAAAAGAGAAACTGCTCCAGCCATTGGCCATGGTGGCCCTACAGTGCAGCCTTTCCTCGCCCCCAAATTCACCTGGCTGTGCTTTTGAGCTAAACAACCTACATCCTCAGACTTCATAAATCATCATTCTTCTGTCCATCCGGAGAGCAGAAATTCATAACTTGATCTCAATCAAACAGTATAAAAACCCAAACAAAAATACATCTGGACAGACAAACAGGATGCCAGGTTTTTGCTTGATGAGAAGGGAAATGGCTCAAGCCTGGCCCCTTGAAATGAAGGCTTTATCTCAAAAAATGCTCATGGAACCTTAACAGAGTTGCTGAGACCAGCTTCGCTTATAATATCCAACATAAACTAGATATGGAGCTCATTTTGCTCAGTGTTTTGTGACCTGGAAAACATTTTGTTGGAGCCTTAAAAAAAATTTGCCCATGTTCATTTTTTTCCCCCAAATGCAATGATCATCATTTTCTGTTCCTTGAGCCCAGGTGAAAAGCAGCCAGTGAGCTTGGGCAAAAAAAGAAAAAAAAAGGTGGACTCGCAATTTCCTGACACAGTTAACAGGCTGTTAAAATTCTGTCCTGCTCAACCTTCATGTGAGTGTTCGGGGAATCGGGAAGTTAGAACTACAAGAGAAAAATAGATGCTCGTCACTCTGACTGGTATCTGCACACCAAGAGGACTGAAGAGTCAGCAACAGCAAAGCACCGTTCACTGGTCAGTCAGTTCAATAACCCACTACCCCCAAAACTTGTTATTCATGCGATGCTTGTCCAAATCCACTTTCTTCCTGCCCCCTACCTTTCTTCTTGTGTTCTGTAGGTAGGTAACGTGGAGATCCATTTTAATAGCTGGAAATCTACCTGAAATCTTCCCACTGAAAACAACAGCAAAAAGCAAAGGTTATCCGAGCTGAGATCCTCTCCAACCAAAAGGGAAACCTGAAACTGTTGATACATTTTCCTGTCTCCTTCTGCTCCCCCAAATTCCTCTCTCCAGGGCTGACTTGTTAATGGGGGAGGGGGTATGTGGGCAGAAGCAGAGCAGGCAACATGCAAATATTGTCTTGATTGTATCCTGGCCATTACTCAATTGTGGAGGCTTTTAAGATCATTTATTAATATTCTCTTTAACCACTGTGGATGCAGCGGAGGGCTGCTGCGGGTTTTTGTGCTGTGTGTGTGTGTGTGTGTGTGTGTGTGT
This sequence comes from Budorcas taxicolor, assembly GCF_023091745.1. Lineage (NCBI taxonomy): Eukaryota > Metazoa > Chordata > Mammalia > Artiodactyla > Bovidae > Budorcas > Budorcas taxicolor. Next base: position 70,768,364 of record NC_068925.1, read on the forward strand.
GATTTCTTCCTGAGTTATTTATTTGATAATGATATTAAATATTAGAAACTCTAACAGCTGGTGTGTTTATCCCGACTTGAGTGTATTAACCTCTTTAGCCCTTTTTTCCAGAAGAAGGGTTCAGCCTCACAGATTTGACTGTCAGCTGTGGTGCCTGGCGGCCCAGCCTATTGGCACCCTGACAGAATCGAAAGTCCAGAGCAGCAAGTAAACATGGATGACATTGCAGGGAGAGACGAGACCACATGATAACTTGAGGCACCTGCAGCTGCTTGCACCCAAATCAAAGTAAAGGCTGAGCTCACTGAAATGGAAAAACACTGAATTTACCGGGAGTGAGTTGGCACGGTGCTAGGTGCAGGAGGAGGGCACTGGATGGAGGGCAGGGGAGGGCACGGGCATGTTGCCCACTGACAATACTCAGCTAAAGTACCTTGAGGGAAACCCCTGGGTCCTAAGGCCCACTGTGTCCCATACGGTGAGTGAGGGTGATTAGCTGCCAACGCTGGGCTCACAAGTCGGTTGTTGAAGGATGACCGCCTGGGTAGGCTGAGTCACAGGCCAAGACCAAGGTTAGATTCACCTGAACATGGTCTGGCCCTGGAACTACCTCTTACTGCCTGTGTGACCTTCAGCAAGCCATTTAATCTCCTGGCCTCAGTTTCCACATCTGTAAAATGAAAATAATTATATGCTGTCATGGTCAGGGTGAAAGAGAAAGTGTTACCTGCTCGGTCGTATCCGACTCTTGGCAAAGCCATGGACTGCAGCCCGTCAGGCTCCTCTGTCCATGGGATTTCCCAGGCAAGAATACTGGAGTGGGTTGCTGTTTCCTTCTCCAGGGGATCTTCCTGACCCAGAGATCGAACCCAGATCTCCTGCCTTGCAGGCAGATTCTTTACCCTCAGAGCCAAGGAAGCCCTGGTGAGCCATCATCAAATGACGTAATGAATGGATGAAACACAGATACAAAGCATTACTAGTGTTCTGTCTCCCCTTAGCCCGTAAGAAATGACTTGGGACCCTTCTCAACTGACAACCTCCAAATTTGAAGACACTGAGGCATGTCCAAGCTTCTGTAGCTTCCTTTGCTCCTGGACTTTAAGAGTGGAGGATCCCACTCTGGACTCCAGCGAGCTGTCAGCCCTGTTCTGGGTCTGAATGTCCCTGGAGTGATGACTCTGATGGAGGGATAAGAAATAGCACAAAGCAGTGTTTAGGGTATAGGCCAGACTTCCCCCTTAGAAGAGACACATTCTGTTCTAAGGCCACCCCACAGTCTCAGAGCCCTGCAGTGTGAGATTTGTGGTGACTGATCCAAGCAGATGGGGTGCAGTGTCAGGAGGGGTGGAGAGCCAGGGAGGAGGCTGGAGTTGCATTAGGTGCTTATAAAGGTGCTTCCTTATAAGATAAAGAAGGTGCTTCCATTGCTCCAGGAAGCCAGGGCTATTTCTGTTTATCACAGTGCTTGGCATTTAGGAGGTACATGAATTGGTTAATGAAGGAATGAAGAAAGGAATTGTTGAATTTAAAAAAATCCACTTCTGCAGTGGAGCATGACTAGAAAGTATTAACACCTTTTGGTGAGTCACCACACTTCCGGCAGGGAGTTTCCATACACTGGACAACTCTTTGTGTCTCATCTCATATCCTCTTGAGTTCACTTGTCCCCAAGATCTAAGACCTTTGTCCCACTCCACCTGCCACCAGGGGCCAAGGAAAGCCCAGCCTGCCCTTGCTGCCCTGGCACCCTCAGTGTCTCTCACCATCCCTTGGGGCCCTCCCTGTTCCCTTGGAGACATGACGCACTGTGGGAACTTCTTGGTGCCCACACACGTGCCACTGTAACATGTAGAGGAGTCAATGCCCTGTGTGGGCAGGGGGAGGGAGGGCAGAGATGGTGGGAGTCCCAATCTGGAAGAATCTCTTCCGTGTAATGACAGACTCCTAGAATGTTTTTTCATCACTTTACTTGGGTACACAGGAATTAACACATTCTTAGCACACATTTGCACTATGGATTAAAAAGGTAAACAGAAACAACTGAACTAGCTTTGCTGAATCATCTCCACTTCTACTTCAGCTCAGTCAGTTCAGTTCAGTCGCTCAGTCGTGTCCGACTCCTCGCGAGTCAAGTGGGCCTTAGAAAGCATCACTACGAACAAAGCTAGTGGAGGTGATGGAATTCCAGTTGAGCTATTTCAAACCCTGAAAGAGGATACTGTGAAAGTGCTGCACTCAATATGCCAGCAAGTTTGGAAAACTCGGCAGTGGCCACAGGACTGGAAAAGGTCAGTTTTCATTCCAATCCCAAAGAAAGGCAATGCCAAAGAATGCTCAAACTACTGCACAATTGCACTCATCTCACATGCTAGTAAAGTAATGCTCAAAATGCTCCAAGCCAGGCTTCAGCAATATGTGAACCGTGAACTCCCTGATGTTCAAGCTGGTTTTAGAAAAGGCAGAGGAACCAGAGATCAAATTGCCAACATCCGCTGGATCATGGAAAAAGCAAGAGAGTTCCAGAAAAACATCTATTTCTGCTTCATTGACTATGCCAAAGCCTTTGACTGTGTGGATCACAATAAACTGTGGAAAATTCTGAAAGAGATGGGAATACCAGACCACCTAACCTGCCTCTTGAGAAACCTACATGCAGGTCAGGAAGCAACAGTTAGAACTGGACATGGAACAACAGACTGGTTCCAAATAGGAAAAGGAGTACGTCAAGGCTGTATATCATAAATGTCAGATGGGTTTTCTAAGCTACAAAAGCTGGGGGCAGTAGTGAATCCATATAGAAGGATTCAGAGCTCCCAGGAGTTTAGAGGGATGTTTAATCCTGCTTCCCTCTTAGAATTCACCACTCTCTTAGACGGTAAAGCATCTGCCTGCAATGCAGGAGACCCGGGTTCAATCCCTGAGTTGGGAAGATCCCCTGGAGTAGGCAATGGCACCCCACTCCAGTACTCTTGCCTGGAAAATCCCACGGACAGAGGAGCCTGGTAGGCTGCAGTTCATGGGGTCGCTAAGAGTCGGACACGATTGAGCAACTTCACTTTCACTTTCACAAGGCTGGGGAGAGGGGGAGGGGCTAGTAGTTAGTCCAGTCTTCTTCCTGCCCTTTCTCCGTGCTCCTCTATGCCCTTCCCATGAGCATAGTGCAGCATGGCAATCATTCATGTGATGTAAGCACAATAGTTGTCAATTGTAAGTTAGTTCTACAAACATTCATTGAGCACCTACCTACAGATGCTTTATTGTTGGGTAATATCACGGGGTAGATGGGGTTGTGGTGGAGGAGGGGTAGATTCACGGATGCGTATGTGCCCTCTAGCTGCTTAAGGCCCCTGGAAAAGAGGGATGGATACGTTCTGGAGGGGCTCAGATGAGGCCTCCCTTAAAGGACCAGGTGGTCCTGGGAAGGTGAGTGTGAAAGGGAGACTCCAGATGGTGTCCAGAGAGCGTGGCGTTGGGGAACATGGTGAAGACAGGTCTGTGATAGGATAAGGGGCCATCTGAGGGGTGAGGGGTAGAGCAATCCAGTGGCAACTCAGGAATGGCCTTCTCATTCTGGATCTACAGGATTTTGTCTGCAGCTGCCCTTGGGGGAGGGAAACGGATTAAAGCTTCTTGGACCCAGTGATCCCCACAAATACATAGCTTTGCTGCCCAATCACCCAGATGGAGGCTGTCGCCACTGCCCGCTCTTCCCCACACCGCAAGGCTTAATCGACAGCCAGCAGCCCTCACCGGATCCACAAATGAGTTCCATATTTTGCCCCTAACATCACTTTAACCTTACATAAAAATAGACGTCCCCCCTCCCCACAGGGCTACCCTGAATTCTGACTCTTTCTCCCAATATTGGGGAAGAAGTGAGCTCTCACTGAGGGGGCGGAGAGAGAGGTGGAATTGGGAAAAGATGAAAAGGCCCTCTGTGCACCAAACCTGGAGCCCAGGAAGGCGACTGCCCCCTTGCTCAGTTATTTCATTAGTTTTTCTCTTCTTTTAAATTGAAGTATAGTTGATTTACAATGCTGTGTCAGTTTCAGGCGTATGGCAAAGCGATTCACTTATCATTCTAAGAGATGAAAAACTCAGGATTCCAGCTTTAGGAATTGTGGAAAGCAGGGAAGGACTTGCTCTTTTGGTTTGCCCTTTGTGATGAAGAAACCTTGGCTTGGAAGTGGGCCTGGAATGCAGAAGGCATCTGTCTTGATCTGAAAGACTTGAGAATAAGTCCTAATCAAACCTGTACACTTTTCCCTTCCCTCTTCCCATTTTTACTTCTCCTCGCTCCAAGTGCTTGGTTCAGTTCAGTTCAGTTCAGTCGCTCAGTCATGTCCGACTCTGCAACCCCATGAATCGCAGCACGCCAGGCCTCCCTGTCCATCACCAACTTCCGGAGTTCACTCAGACTCACGTCCATCGAGTCAGTGATGCCATCCAGCCATCTCATCCTCTGTGGTCCCCTTCTCCTCCTGCCCCCAATCCCTCCCAGCATCAGAGTCTTTTCCAATGAGTACCTCCCAGCAAAGCCAAGGCAAATCAGTTCAAAAAGTATATAATATTTCAGTTCAAGTTAGAGCTTGATCTTTATCTATGAGTCTTTGAAACTGCATTTTGTTAAGCTTCTCTCCTTTCTCCATGGACTAATGCTTAATTCAAAGAAAAGACTTTCTAATAGTAGAATTTCTAGTATTTAACACCTTATGGGGGATGGAAGGGGCGAAGTCCTTACTGACTTTTCCTTTAATTTTGCCACATCAACAAGCACCTGCTTGTGAGGTGAGCTCTACACATATGTGTAAGTCAGGAGCCAGCAACCTGACCACGGGCTAAACTGGGCCCACTGCTTGTTTTTGTAAATCAAGTTTTATGGGACCACAGTCACAGCCATTCTCATTTGCTTAACATACTGTTTATGGCAGCTGTCAGCCCTACAGTTGTAGAGTTGAGGAGTTTGGACACAGGCTGTATGGCCCGTGAAGCCTAGAAGTATTTAGTCTCTGGGCCTTTATAGAAAACATTTGCCAAACCCACTGTAACTTAATGCATATCTTAGATTTACTGTAAGTTGGAGACCTGGGTACTGTCCAGCCAGAACCTGCTTTTGACTCTATAGAAGGATATTGTCTCTGAAAGTATGAGACATGCAAAGAGCCCTATGTTCAGGTTTTTCCAAAAATAATACTAATGCTACCACAAAACAAAGCCTTTTACTTAATTTATCTGATTGTAAGACTCACAATAACTCCTGGGATAGACATTGTTAACCCAATTTTAGAGATAGTCAGCTTGTGTCTTTAGAAAGTTAAATAAGGTGCCCTGTGTCTCCTGGCTTCCTAGGGTGGTGCTAGTGGTAAAGAACCCATCTACTGATGCCGGAGACGTAAGAGACACTGGTTCAATCCCTGGGTCAGGAAGATCCCCTGAAGGAGAAAGTGGCAACCCACTCCAGTATTCTTGCCTGGTGAATCCCATGGACAGAGGAGCCTAGTGGGCTACAGTCCATACGGTTGCAAAGAGTCGGATGACTGAAGCAACTTAGCAGGCATGCACATGTTCATAGCTGTTAAGTGGTAAAGCTGGGATTCTAACACTGGACTGGGTGTGAGCTCAACCATTCCCTATACCTCAAATGATGGTAACTACTACCACATAGTAAGGATTTATTTAAGTACCAGGTACTTTGTAGTTTGACTTCCTCGCATTCTCTCATTTAGCCTTCAAACCAACTCCATAAGATGGGCATTTGCATCTCTATTTCATATACAAAGTCTCCATAGCGTTTATGAAGTGTCTGCACACTAACCACAAGGACAGTGACCAGCGATGATGCTTCCTCAACCCTGCAACTCTCTGGAAAAGGCAGCTCTCTTTCCCTTCCCGGCAGTTGATTCTGCTCATCTCTGGGGCGCTCATCTGCTCTGTGACCTCCTCCCGGGCTGGGAGAGCTCAGCCTTCCTCATCTCCCTCCCACGTCAGGGCAGCTGGACTGGTCTCGCCGAGTGGCAGGTGGCAGAGGGACTCTGGGCATTTAATCGGGAGGTGGGAGTGACAGCATGGACCAAACGTGGTTTGGCTGAAAAGACAAGAGAAGTGTGGTTTCTCAGCTGCCGGCGTGCTCTGGCTCAGCAAAGACAGCAACCCTGGGGTTTCCAGCTTTCCAGCTTCCCAATACGTTGGAGCCCCTGGGTCACAGAGCCACTCTGGGCAACCGCATTACCAACGCAGCACGCTCTTGCATGCTCTCTAGCCCTTCCCAGCCCTTCCTGACTGCCAGGACGATTTTTACCATCTCTCCAATGACTCTGGTGTTCACTCATTATATCACCAAGGCGCTCTGGGCCAGATGCACTGAGAATCTATTGTCTGGGTAGAAAATGCATGGTCATGGAGTAAGTTGATAAAATTGCTACCGGTCTACTTCTTCCCAAACAAGACACCCAGTTCTGCCAGAGAGGGTCAGCTAGAAGGACAGAGCTACCCTGAAGGCCTAGGGCTCCGGGAAATTTGGACTGGGCACCAGTCTGGCTCTTCCATGGGCTTGAGTTCCTCCAGTTCCATATCCTCGGTTCTTTTTATGACCAGCAATAGGTTGTTTTGTCACTGCTGTCTCTGGCAGAAAAGATGAAAGGTGAGATTTAAGAAACTGAAATCAAAATTCATTTCCTTGGTTATTGATATGACATGGGAAACTTTGTAGGGAGTAAGGGGCAATGGGTTGGAACTCTATCGAACATGAATATAAATGCTGGTGGAATCACATTTTCAACTGTATCTGTCATTGTCACTGCTGAATCCCAGACTTGCAAAAGCAGTTGTCTATGAAATCTCCACCTGGATGTCCTTCAACCCAACTTTCAACCCAACAGTTTCAAAAGAGGGCCATTTCTTTTCCTGCGCTGGTTACAGGTTTTACCATCCACCCAGTCCTCCAAGTTAGCATCTTAGCTGTTACCTTGACACCCCTTCTTCCAGCCCATATATCCATTCCCATTCCCATTGCCCTGGCTTAGACCTTTGTCATCTTTCCTGGGTGGTAAGAGCCTCCCAACACCCCCTCCGGTTTGTATTAATCTGGCGACTCCTTGCCAAGCCAGAACAAACGGAGATAGAGACATCAATCAAGAAAGTGAGTAAGCAGAGAGAAGCATGGGGCCAGTGCAGAGCTGAGAACAAAGAGTTGCCCTCCGACTTCCAGTGGAAGTTTGGGTACTGATGCACGTTTGAAGCAGAAGACGTGGATGTGTAAGACATTGCCCCTTTGTGGCTGGAAAGGAAGCCGAGAGCCGGCTATGCTATGCTTCCTTACAATCAGACTGATGTTTGCTACAAAATAATCATTGGTAAATTGTCCTCACCCTCAAACGAAGTAAACAAAACACAGGAAATAGGCTCTTGAGATTTGACTCGCTGTCAAATTTTTCAAAATATTGACTAAAAAGGCTATTTTCATTTGACATGTGTCTTACCTAGCTTTTCATGTTTGGGAAGATAAAGCAGGCTTAGTCTATGCAGCTCCCACAGAACATTTTGAAGCTAGGTAAACAAATAGTGACCTTGGGGATGTCCGCTGTCATCTTCTGCCATGATCCAGCCCTCCGATATCAGAGGCATCGCTCACCTCCTCAGTTTATCACACTTGCCCTCCTCTAACACCACGAATCCACCAGCAAGTTTGGGGACACCCGCACAGTCCTCTTTTGCAGTTGTCCCCTGAATAAGCGCTGCTGATAGTAGCTGCCACTCTAGATTCTGTATTGAAATGTTGTGGAAAGCGGGCAGGAGAGGAGAGCCAAGGGAGCTGATGGTGCTCCCAGAGCACGTGGGGCTCCTTCGGCTCCTTTTTTTTTTAATTGGGGGGATAAAAGACAGGCTCACACACAGCTCTGATTTGCCTCTACTCCTGTCCTACAGAAAACCCGGGGAGTAGGCAAAGATCTGAGAGACAACCCACTGCAAGGCCAGGGGCACAAGCCCACTGGTTGTAGGTACCTGCTTTTGGCTGCTGTTCCCTTCCCTGGAGGGTAGATTCTTTACCACTGAGCCACCAGGGAAACCCAAGGCAGTGCTGACATATGACAATATTCCATATATTGCTAGTTGACTGAGGATTGCTATATTTTTCCCATGATAAAACTAAACCAAACCCAATCCCAGGTTCTTTGAAGTACACAGAATTTGGGAGCCTGTTCACAGTAGCCAGGATGGGAAAACAATCTAAATATCCAGTGACGGATGAATGGATTTTAAAAATGTGATTGACAAATACAATGGAATATTACTCAACCTTAAAAAAAAAAAGAAGGAAATCCCACCATATGTGATAACACGGATAAACCTGTCGGACATTATACTAAGTGAAATAAGTCAGTCACAGAGGAATAAACACTGCATGATTTCACTTATACATGAGGTATCAAAAATAGCCAAATTCATAAAAACAAAGAATAAAATGATGGTTGCCAGGGACTGAGGTAGGGGAAAATGGGGAGTCGCTAAAATCTTTCAGTTTTGTAAGATGCATTAATTCTAGAGCTCTGCTGTATAACACTGTACCTATAGATAACAATACTGTATTGTATGCCTAGAAATCTAAGAAGGTAGATCTCATGTTGTGTTCTTATTATACACACACACACACATGCACACACACATACTTAGTGCCTTTAAATATTTCAAAAAAAAAAAACACAAAAAACAAACCAAAAAAAAAAGAAACTAAATTAAACAAAACCAAAACCAATACAAGGCAAATGAAAATTTACCTTGGCCATATTTCTTTATGTTTTACACTTGTTTATTTGGCCTGTCGGATCTTAGTTGCGGCATGCAGGATCTTCTTTGCATCAGATGGGTCTTTCATTGCAGTGAACAGACTCTTTGGTTGCGGTTCAAGGGCTTAATTGTTCCACAGCACGTGGGATCTTTGTTTCCTCACCAGGGATTGAACCTGCATTCCCTGCATTGCAAGGCAGACTCTTAACCGCTAGACCACCAGGGAAGTCCTGGCCTTAGTTCTTTTGCTAGTTGCTGTTTCATTTCTTTGCTTTCCTCTGCATCAAATCCATTCAAAGGAATTTCTTTCTTCCAGTTTTATTGAGATTTGATTGATATATAATACTGTGTTAATTTAAGGTATACAACATAATGATTTGATAAATGTATATATCGTGAAATGATTATCACAAAAAGTGAACATCCATCACCTCACATACTTTTTTTTCTTGTGATGAGAACTGTTAAGATTTATTCTTTTAGAAACTTTTGAACAGTTCAAACATGCAATTCAGTTAACTATAGTCAGCATGCCATACATTTTATCCACAAAACTTATTTATATTATAAACTGGAAGTCTGTATTTTCTTATTACCTTCAACCCATTTTTGCCATCCTTCACCCTCCACCTCTCACAACCAGTAATCTGTTTTGAGTTTTGTTCTTAAGATTCCACATGTTAGATCATATAACATTTGTCTTCCTCTGCCTGACTTATTTCACTTAATGACATAATGCCCTTAAGATCCATTCATACTGTGAAAAGTGGCAGAATTTTCTTGGGTTTTATGACTGAACAATACTCCATTTTACATATATGCATGCTGCCGCTAAGTCACTTCAGTCGTGTCCAACTCTGAGCAACCCCATAGACGGCAGCCCACCAGGCTCTCTCATCCCTGGGATTCTCCAGGCAAGAACACTGGAGTGGGTTGCCATTTCCTTCTCCAATGCATGAAAGCGAAAAGTGAAAGTGAAGTCGCTCAGTCGTGTCCGACCCTTAGCAGTCCCATGGACTGCAGCCCACCAGGCTCCTCCATCCATGGGATTTTGCAGTCAAGAGTCCTGGAGTGGGGAACCATCGCCTTCTCCATATATATGCATAAACGTGTGTATGCCACAGCTTCTTTACCCACTTACCCACTGATGGACACTCAGGCTGCTTTCCTGTCTTGACTGTCACGAACAATGCCTCAGTGAACGTGGGAACGCAGATATCACTTTGAGATACTGATTTCATCTCCTTCAGGTATATACCCAGAAGGGAATCACTAGACCGCACGGTAGTTCTATTTTTAATTTCTTGAGGAATCTCCACACTGTTCTCCGCAGTGGCTATGCCCGTTTACGTTCCACCAATAGCGCACAGGGATTTCCTTTCCTTCGCATTCTTGCCAACACTTATCTTTTGTCTCTTAAATGATAGCCATTCTAGCAGGTGTGTGGTAAACCCTCACCATAGCAATGATTAGTGAGGCTGAGTCTCACGTACCTATTGGCCATGTGTATGTCCCCTTTGGAAAATATTTATACATATTCAGCTCTTCTGATCATCTTAAAAATGGAATCATTTGATTTTTGCTGACTGATATATTGATCCCTGATTAGATACATGATTTGCGAATATTTTCTCATTCCTTTGGTTGCCTTTTCATCTTGTTGATGGTTTCCTTTGCTGTGTAGAAGGCTTTTAGCTGGATGTAGTCCCACTTGTTTCTTTTGGCTTTAGTTATCAAATCCAAAAGAAAAAAAAAATCATTCCCAAGACAGATGTCAAGGAGCTTATCCATTTTCTTCCAGGAGTTTTATCATTTCAGGTCTAACATTCCAGCCTTCAGCTTATTTTGAGTTGATTTTTGCGTAAGCGAGTTTTCTACACTGTTAGTAATTCCTCTCCTCTCCTTTTCTGTTAGAGTTGAGCCAGTTCGGTGTTTGCCTCCACTACTCCTCTGAAACAACTTTTGATCAGGTCTCTAGGGGCCTCATGTTGCTAGAAAGAATGATAACGTCTCAGTCCTCATCTTTCTTGACTTCCTCAGAGCACTTGAACCAGCTGATTTTGATACATTTCCTTACCTGGCTCCAAGAACCCCACTCACTCCTATTCTCAGGCGGCTCTCTCAGCCTCCCTTACTGGTCTTCTCCCCTTCTCAGCCTCTTAATGATTTTCTCCCAGGGCTCTGTTCCCAAGAGTGCCCCGACCTGTCCTTTTTGCATCTTTACTCACTCCCTTGGTGATCACACCCAGTCTCACGGCATTTAAATATCATATGTATGCAATCCACTTCCAAATTTATATTTAAAGCTCAGTGATTCCCCTCCAAAATGACTTTAGACCTGAACTCAACATTTCCTCTTGGATGTTTATAACAGACATCTCAAGACTCAACATGCCTAACACAAAACTCCTGATTTCTCCTTGCAGGACTGAAGACCCAAACCCTAGGACACTACTAATCTAGCAGGAAACCTCTTTGACTTCATCTCCGGGTTATATTTGGAGACGGACAACTTCTCATCGCCTCTGCCGCCTCCTTCATCTCTCTCCTCTCCGCCTGTCTCCCTGCTCGCCACTCTTGCCTTCTCTTCCCAACACAGCAACCAGAGTTCTCCTTACCAAACCTAAATCAGATCTTGCCATTCCTCTATTCAAGATTCTCTTACAGCTCCCCTGTTCATCTCAGAATAAAAGCCAAAGGTATTACAGTGGTCAGTAACTCCCTACAGGGTTGAGAGCCCAGGACATCCCCGACTATCCATTATTCACCCTCAGCCACCCACATACACCCTGATGTAGTCACACTGGCCTCCTTAGGGGGATTGTACTTCACAGTTCTTTCTGCCTGAAATCTCTAGCTCTGCGTGTCTGTATGGCCAAAGTCCTCCCCTCCCTACAGTCTTTGCTTAAATATCATCTCCTCGCCAAGGAGGTGACTCCTCATCCAGTTGTAGAGCACCCCCAAGTCTGTCCTCCCAACTCCCCAAGCTCTCCTGTGCCTGTTCCATAGCATTCATCACCTTAAAGCATATGATAATTTTCAATCTTATGTTTATTGTTTATCATCCATCTTCCCCCGCTGGCATGGAAGATTCACAAGGACAGAGATCTGTGTCTGTTTTGTTCAGAGCCATCCTAAGCTCCCGACATATGGTAGACACCCAAGAAAAATGTGCTGAATGAATTAACAATTCATTAGTGTACCACTCTAGAATCAAGCGGGCAGAGTAATGTTCTACAGTGGGTCTTCATAGACCAAGAAACCTCATAGGTACAGGGTCCCAGGAACAGGAGGGAATGAGGCGTGATCGTTTATCCACACGCCCTTCTCCTGGTGGTGGTGTAAATAGCTATTTAACCCGAGCATCCTTCAAAGCACTAAGCCTTCCCAGGAGAAAAGTGTTGACAAAGTACAGGAGGATGGGAGTTGCCAAGGGTGAGACTTTGATTGCAGAATTTCAGTTTACTGGGAGAGCGTGTTGGGGTCCTTCCCTCATCATGGGACTGTATCCCTTTGTCCTTCTCTTCCATCCCGGCCTCACGGCTACACCCTGCGATCAATCCTTTTCCCCTGGGGGACAAGGCGGGGCTTGGCGCTAACAGGAGACCAGCCACACCACCCCAATCGATGCTGAGATCAATGCTGGTGTTTGAAATCCAAATCTGCGGCATTCACTTCATCCGGGGGCATTTTCCTCAGCCGAGTGGGGACTCCAGGAGCTACAGCCTTTTTCCCCTCTAAATTGAAAGTCATCTTTTTTTTTAGTCACAGTAGTGGGTTTCAGAACTGCAAACCGGAGAGGCGTTTTGATTCCACAAACAGCCCCCAGAGGAAACCATTTCAAGCCCGACATTTTTCTTCTTTAACCAAGGGACCCAATAGCATCATCTCAAAACTCTCCTTCCCCCAGGCCTCCCCCATCCCTTGCACAGAAACACACACACAGGGATTAAAAAAAAAAAAAAAAAACTCTATCTTTCATTGAACTAACTTAAATGGGAAATAAAATCAGTTCCTTCAGCCTATTTTTACTCCATCAGAATGAGGAGGGAAAAAAATGTATTATAAAGAACGGTTCTAATGACCTTACCTGCTTAGAGCTACAAACACCAGAGGATCTTATTAGCTGCAAAGTCTCTTTTGTGTTCGCATCTGTCTAGGTAGGGACACTACTGCTGGTGTGTTTGTGTTTGGACAGGGCCGCCCAGCCTCCCGACATCCTGCGGAGAGAGGCACCTTGAAGTGTCTCACAGCCACATCAGAGCCTGGGTCTGCTTATCTGGGTCAGCAGAGAGCCAGCTCCCCCCAGGCAGCTGAGCCCTTCTGGGGGAAATTGAGGATTTGCTAAGAAGTGTGTGTTTGTTCCTGTGCTTTTGTGACTAGCAGCTCTCCCCTTCCTGAGAAAGAGAAATCTATCTCTATCTGGAAAGGAACAGGGGTGTCTGCTAAAGGCTGGGCCTTAAGGAGTCTATAACCATGCTTTGCACCTCATCCTTGCCTGCTTTCAAGAGCTATCTCACCTGATGGAAACTGGGGTTGTCCCAGAACATTCCTCACCTTTGGAGAACATAGAAGCCTGGGATATCAGGGCTGGAAGGGATATTAAAGGTTGACCGATTCATCCCCCTCTCCATTCCCATTTTACAGATGAATAGACTAAGGCACAAAAAGAAAAGGCCATAAGCAAACGGGGAGCAGAGTCTTCCCAGGTGGTGCTAGTGGTCAAGAATCTGCCTCCCAAAGCAGAAGACTTAAGAGACTTGGGTTCAATCCCTGGGTGGGGAAGATCCCTTGGATAAGGGCATGGCAACCCACTCCAGTATTCTTGCCTGGAGAATCCCCTTGGACAGAGGAGCCCGGAGAGCTACAGTCCACAGGGTTGCAAAGAGTCAGACAAGACTGGAGTGACTTAGCATGAATGTACACAAACGGGGAGCAGAGCTGGGCCTAACTGGAATGCAATTCATTTCAGAATTTCCACACAGGGGAAACTCGTGGGGGGCAATGTGCGGAGGCAACCAGAAGACATATTTTGAAGCTACTTTTGCAGGCAATAGACTGTTTGTTACATGTTGACTTGGAAGGCCTTGCTAGAGGCTGTAGAATTTATCAGACCTTCTCTCTTCAAGTGCCCTGTGGCCCACTTTAGAATCCGGAAGTTCTGATTCTTCATCTAAAGGCACGTCTACCACCCCTCAATGCCTTTCCAGGGGGAGACATTGTCATCATGGATAATCATCAAAATGTCCCTCAGAGCCTCTGCTGGAGGCATGATCAGGGACCCCACTCCAGCAGAGGCCGGGTGGCGCCTTGCTGAGGAGTGCATCATTACCCACTGGACAGCTAGGCTACAAGGGAACGATCATCATTCAGATTCTTCTTGCTCAGAAATTCCAAACCCCTTGACCTGGAGAGTCCTCACTTCTCTACTTACTCTGACTGGACCCACCCTGGCATTCTCTGTTCAAAACTGTCTGTCCAGGCTCCAGCTACCAGAGAGCTCGTGAGGCTAACTTTACCAGAGCCTCACCTCGTAGAGCTCACTTCATGAGCAAGAGGCCTGCCTGGGCCCTGGCAGCTTTGCCCAAACCTGGACTGGCTCACCTTGCACATATTTTTAACAAGAGGAGCCATCAAGGCACTGACAATGGGTTCGTGTGACCTGTCCATCTCCTGAGAAAAGAAGTCTTAAGTGCTTGCCTCAGTGCTGGGGGCTTAGGAATCACGAAAAGCAAACAAACATGTCACGGTTTCTTCCAACAGCCACGTTCTCCTCCCTTCCTCCTGCTCAAGAGAATGATGTACATTTGCAAATGGTCTGCATCTCCAGTGTTTCATAGGACGCACATCCTGTGAAGTATTCTGAAAAAAGAAAGATTCAAAACCAAGTAAATTGCATGCCATTCTCCGCAAGCCCCTCATCACCCAAGCAGACCAATAAGACTTAACCTCTAACGAGCAACCAAATCACCTGTAGATCTTTTTCACACTACAAATTCTTGTTTTCCCCAGAATCAGGATTTCTTAGCTTCTGTAGAACTGTAGGGATGGGAGAGGAGTAGAATTTTTTTTTAAGTTTGTTTCATTTTCATTATATTAACATGTGCATTTGGCTCAAGGGAAACAATCAACAATCCAAAAGAGTTTTTGAAGAAAAGAAGTCCCTTGCTCTCCTCTATACCCTCCCAGCCAATTCTCTAGGCTTTTACCCTCAAAGACAACCAACTCGATCTCCGTCTTCTAGTTACTTTGGCGATCACCACTGTGGGTCATATAACACCTGTCATTTTTATATTTCTTCATTTTTAATTTATTTCTTTGGCTGTGCCTGGTCTTAGTTGTAGCATGCGAGATCTTTGATCTTCATTGTGGTATGCAGGATTTTTTTAGTTACTACATGCAGGATTTTCAGTTGCGGCATATGGGATCTGGTTCCCTGACCAGAGATTGAACCCAACTACCCTCCCCCCCGCCCCCCACATTGGGAGTGTGAAGTCTTAGCCACTGGACCACCAGGAAAGTCCCTTGACTTATCAGCTGTAGATGTTGTGTTTAATGGAGGAGGGTTTGGCTCATGTATACGAATGAGTCCCCTTTGTTCCCCTGACCAAAACGAGCATCGGGTCCTTTTCTGTCACCCAGCTCAGGAACACGGAGCAGCGTGATCAGAGCGCCACTTCTTGTCCACCCCCAGGACACGCTGTCTTGCAGGCAGCGCTGGCGAGAAGAGGTGGGGCGGGGGGAGGGTACCATGCTTGTCGATAGATTCAAAAAGTTAAAAATCAATAGACAGTCTTCATGCCATGATTCTCACGTCTGTGCTGTTTTCTGTAGAGCCAGGAGCAGTTTGTTCTCCCATGGATATACAACTAGTAAACAGGGGACAGTGTCAGGACACGGACATTGTCTTGGTTCACAAATAATTTTTTTTCCCCCAGCATGTTAATGTTTGCAGCAATCAAGTACAAATTTTCTCACAATTAAAGAGAAGCCCTTGATATTACATGAAGATCTTAAGAAAATAAACATTCTAGAGTGGTGCCTTTCATCCATTCAGGAAGAGATGGGTTTAAGAAAGAGACTCACAGACACAGAAAATAAATACATGGTCACCAAAGAGCAAAGCTGGAGATCCATACTGTTGTATATAAAATAGATAAGCAACAAGGACCAAAGTACGGCACAGGTGGCTATATTCAATATCCTGTAATAACCTACAATGGAAAGAATCTGAAAAAGAATATACATGCACACACACGCACACATATATATAACTGAATCACTTTGCTGTACTTGAAACTAAAACAACGTTGTAAATTATACCTCAGTTTTTTTTAAAAAAAGAAGAGGTCGGTTTAATAGCTTCTATATTAAATAATAGAAGGAAGCTGCAATACAAATGTTGCTACCACAAAGATACAACCCCTGTGTTTTAAAAAATTATTAATGAAGAAGACTGTTCCTAGATTGTACATTTTAATCTTGATGACTCTGGTTTCTGTCTTCAAGGACCAAGGAGAAGCAGAACCCCAGTGTTTATGGAGAAACTAACTGTGATTCTAGCTGCAAATGCCAGCAGTTAACTGTGCTAATAGTTTTCTTAGGATTATTACTGTTTTTGTTAGTGCTTCAGTTACAAAGTTGTACAAGTTTTGATTCATCAGCCAAACCATATTTTTCCCGTCAGCCCTGTTATTTTTATTGCACAATTTTGTAGATCATGAAATAGTTCGGGGATGCTATATGATGCTATCCCAGAAAAGCCTGATTGTGTTGGGTGTATATTCCCTTCTCAGCTGCTTTGATATAATCACAGTGATACTCAAAAGAAAATATTCCTAGAGACAACTTTGAATGAATTATTCCTTCCTTCCTACACTTCACCTCTAGAATTTTCTCAAATTTCAAACTCTCCATCATCATCTCTAGTCTATTAATTAACATTATTTCTAAAAACTAACCTCCAGTTTCCTCGTTTTGCTCCACCCTAGGCAGGTTGCTCCCTGGGACTGTTCATAGATATTGTCTTCAGATGCAATCTTTGTTGGGTTTCTTTCTTTTTTTTTTTTTAAGGCTCCACATTTTCCTCTTATTTGATTCAGCTGCTTTTCTTTACTGGCATATCTTCTTAAGAAACACCTTAAAAAAGACTGCAAGAGGCATATTTGTGAATCTTTGTATATCTGAAAAGCCTCCATCTGTAGCACTTCACCCAAGATTTGACTGGGGATAGAAATCTAGGTTCAAAATATTTGCCTCTGAATTTTAAAGACATTGATCTACTGTCTTCAGCATCCAGTGTTTCTAAAAAGATCTGTGATGCCAATATGATTCTTATTTCTGTGTTTTTTTTTTTTTTTCTGACAGATTTAAGGATCAGTGTTCTCACTGTTCTGAAATGCCACATATGTGTTTAGTCTGAGACCCTTATTCATTATGCCTGGTGCTTGGTGTTTTCCCATTTGAGGAATCTAGGAAATCCTCTGGTGTTAATTCTTTGGCAAGTTCTCACTTTTATTTTTAGTGTTTTCTATTTTGATAACTTTCTTAATCAGATATTCAATCTCTGAATTAATACTTGATATCTCATATATTTATCTTATTTTTTTCATTGTAAAATTTTTTTCTAAGACTGTTTTCTAGCTTTATCTTTGGAGCTTTCTATAATTTTTTCCTAGTTTTAACAATCATACTTTTAAATTCCGAGAGTTTTCCGGTCACTGCTTTTATATTAATATATCCTCTTTTTCTCATAGATAGAAGCAATACATTCTCCATTTTTTCTAAATGTCTTTACATATTCTTCCATTTCGCTTTTGTTCCCTGAAGTACCTGCTGTCTTCAGGTGAGAGCAAGGCTCCCTCTGCCCTCCCCAACCTCTCCGGGCTCTTACAGGCTCATCACCTTCTTCACGGCACATCCTCGAGCCAAAGGCTTCCTGAATGCTGCTTCAGCAGTTGTCACTCCCACGTCCACTTTCCGTCTTCCAACAGGCCACTTTGTGGGACTCTTGCCTGTTTCTCCCTTGCACTGGTTTTATCAATGCGGGTTTACACCTGCTTTTAATGAGATCTCCTCATGGAGAACATGCATCTGTGGTCAGTTCAACATCTTATGTAAGATGTTGGCACCTGGAGCTTCTAAAAGCTCTGAAGGAAACCATATGACCTCTGGACATTTATCTGAGAAAAATGAAAATTTTTATTCGCATAAAAATATGTACACAAATTTCATAGGAGATGTCCTTGCAATAACCAAAGGTCTGAAAACAAATCCAAATGTTCGTCAACTGGTAACTAGATAAACAAATTGTGGTGTATCAATACAATGCAAAATGACTTGGCAATAAAGAGGAATAAGCTATGGATACAGGCAACAACTTGGATGGATCTCCAGGTCATGATGCTAAAAGATAAAAAGGCAATCCGGAAATGTTAAATGCTGTGTGATTCCATTTATGTAACATTCTCTAGCTGACAAAACTGTAGAGATGTGGAAGAGATCTGTGGTTGCCAAAGATTAGGGTTGGGGCAACAGTGAAATTATTAAGGGGTGATATGAAAAAGCTTCTCTGTGGTGATGGAACAGTTCTATAACCTGACTGTGGTGTTAACTTGCTCAAATATACACATGTGAAAAAACTTCATAGAACTATGCACACAGAAGGGCTTCCCTGTGGCTAAACAGTAAAGAATCCACCTGGAACACAGCAGACTTGCAGGAGACATGGGTTCAATCCCTGAGTCGAGAAGACGCCCTGGAGAAGGAAATGGCAACCTGCTCCAGGATTCTTGCCTGGAAAATCCCATAGACAGAGGAGCCTGGCGAGTTACAGCCCAGGGGGTCACAAAAGAGTCAGGCACAACTTGGTGACTGAACAACAATGCACACATAACTATATACAGAGGAAGTGATTGTAAAAACTCATGAAATCCAAATAAACTATACATCTGAGTTGTTAATATCATTTTAACAGCACACAATGTTTATGTAAACTATTTCACTGGGGACTCTGAATGAATAGTATATAGAACTCTGTACTATTTGGTGTGGGTTTATATCGGTTTTTTTCTTTAAAACCCATTGAATTAATGAGTCCTAAATAATTTCAAAGTACGAATTTATTTTTTAAAAAACAATTTCACAAGAAACAAAGCTCTGCAGCTGATGCCAATTGTGAGTCAGTAATGAGTTTTACTATATTGAACAAGGCTTTGAGAAGTCCTACAATAAATTCATCCCAGTGAACTCAGTTCAAACCAACATTTACCAAACTCATTTGGCCGAGGAACCTCTTTTATTACATGACGCTTCCTTGATCGTTCAGTTGGTAAAACATCTGCCTGCAATGCAGAAGACCCCAGTTTGATTCCTGGGTTGGAAAGATCTGCTGGAAAAGGGAAAGGCTACCCGCTCCAGTATTCTTGGACTTCCCTGTTGGCTCAGCTGGTAAAGAATCTGCCTGCAATGCGAGAGACCTGGCTTTGATCCCTGGGTTGGGAAGATCCCCTGGAGAAGGGAAAGGCTACCGTCTCCAGTATTCTAGCCTGGAGAATTCCATGGACTGTCTAGTCCAATGGGTCGCAAAGAGTCAGACTCAACTTTCACTTATCACTTATCATTTAGAAACAGACTCTGGAAAACTCAGTGAGAGATGATAATAAAACAAATCTCAATATTGCTACAAACAGGTCCTTATTTGAAAGTTTACTATAAACCAGTGGAGAGTTCTCCAGTCCCACCGGCTAACCTATAAAGTTGGGTGCCTGACATCTTTTGTATTCGAATATATATTTTTTAAACAAAACTCCCAGCGCTGTTCTGACCCACGTGACTGCCCTTAGGACCTGCATGCAGGCCTAGAACTTCAGGGCGTGAGCCCGAATGCAAAGGTCTTCCACCAAGTGACCTTGACCACAGCTTCACACCTCTGGAGGAGTTCTGTCTCCCACCCTGATTAGAATACCCTCAGTTCAGTTTGTGGTTAATGAAACGGTGCTCAAAGCAAATCAAACTTGCATTCCAAGATATAAGACCTGTTCATCAGCCAACCTAGACCATGGTGTCGGATGACAGAAATCTGCCTGGCTGGGCAGGTGAGAGGTAGATGATTGCCCTGGACCTTTTTCTTGCCTGTAGACGTTAAGTTGCTATTTGATTTGCTTGGCTGATGGGACGGAGGCTGGCTGCTGCAGGCACAGCTGTCTGATTACTCACCTGCACCCCTTCTAATGCAGTCTGAAACCACCACTCTGCGTGCCCACATTAACCTTGCCTTGAACTTTTCAGGAGTTACATAACCTTGCCCTCCCTCAGTGCCTTTGAACTCTGTTTTCAGTATGCCAATTTGCACTGGCTTGTGTTTTTGTTTTGTTTTGTTTTGTTTTGGCTGAAAGGACAGGAAAGTCCCTGTCATGGGCGTAAGGTACATATTCAGCCTTGAGGATTCACACTTACGTTGCTTTGAAATTACACTAAGGTAACGTTAAGGTAAATGTACCTGTTTCCAAGTAGCTGAAATCACCATTTTTGACTCCTTAGTAAACAGTCAGTTCAGACAAACCTGTCAAACTGAGTATGTTCTAGCCCTAACCTAGATTTTTGCCAATGCAACTAGAAACTCTGTATGGGATGGGATTTACACTTTTCATAAAGGAAAAAAAAAAACCCTAATAGCAACAGGAAAAAGTGAAAAAGTCCCTCAGTCATGTCCAGCTCTTTGCAATCTCACGGACTGTAGCCCATGGAATTCTCTGGGCAATAATACTCAAGTGGATTGCCATTCCCTTCTCCAGGGGGTCTCCCTAACCCAGGGAATTGAACCCAGGTCTCCTGCATTATAGGCAGATTCTTTACCAGCTAGGCCACCAGGGAAGCCCAGCAACAAGCAAACAATCCCCTAAAACTGCTTCACTGTCCAGCCCCAAGTCCAGAACCCTGCACACAGGTGATGGCCAAGAAATGCTCAGCTAACCTGCACAGTCTTGTGGAAGAAGTCTGGCTCCCAGTTCAAGAGGCTGGATCCTGGCTTGTTCCTACATAAGACGAGAATGTTAAGGCCTCAACATTCAGCCATGGCAATGTTCACACAGCGTACTGCAGATTCTAATGTGTACAAGCAAATTGGGAGCTAGTGTGCTCAGTAGTAGCACAGTGGGAAGGGACTGGAAAGCCCACATAATCACCCTCACTTTGCCACCTGCTCCAGCTGACAGGGGCTCCAAGGGCTTCTTGGAGAACAGTCGGACCACATTTGGATGGTACCAGTTTGGTTTCTCTTTTATCCCTAATACTGGGGGGAAAAAAGAGAAACCAAAGAGGACCTGAGAATGACCAGCTGTCCCGGTTTGCCTGAGATGGAGGGGTTGCCCAGAATGCAGGACTTTCAGTGCTCAACTAAACCAGTCCGGGGCAACCTGGGATGGCTGGTGACTCCACTGAAGATCCTTACAGAATATGGCTTCAGATGGTTTGGGAGAGAATTCCAACAAGGTCAGAGCGATGGGAGAGGTGAGAAGAGACTCCAGGTGTGTGGCAGACAAACCCTTGGTGACCGCCCCCCCACCCCCCACACCAGTGACCTCACCTCCTGGAGCCCACACTTTTGTGCGATCCCCTTCCTTTTAGTGTGGACAGGGCCCAGAACTTCCAGCTAGTCAACAAGAACACACAAAGGTGGTGGTCACCACTCCGTGTTAGCAGCCTGGAGCTGGAACTCTTCTAGCAGGCTTGAGGAAGTAAGCAGGAAATTTGGAGAAGCCCATGTGGCAAGGACCTATGGGCCACCTCCAGCCCAGAACCAGCAAAAAGTAAGAGCTCTCGGTCACACGACTGCAGGGAGATGAATTCTGCCTGTAGCCTGATGTACCTGTAGACAGACTCTTCTCCAGTGGAACCTCCAGTGAGAATACAGCTCGGCTGAAGCCTTACCTGCAGCCTCATGAGACCCTGACCAGAGGACCCAGTAAAGTTATGCTTATTCCCGACCAATAGAAACAGGGATAACATATATTGTTTAACGTGCTAAGTCACTTCAGTCTTGTCTGACTCGTTGCAAACCCTATGGCTGCAGGCTTCTCTGTCCATGGGATTCTCCAGGCAAGCATAGTGGAGTGGGTTGCCATGCCCTCCTCCTCCTGCCCTGCCATGCCCACATCTCTTACGTCTCCTGCACTGGCAGGTGGGTTCTTTACCACTAGCATCACCTGCGAAGCCCCTTTGTCATAATTTGTTCTACAGCCACGAAAAACAAATATGAGGTGTTTTCAAATATTTTGCTATGTATGCCTGTGATAGCTCGCAGAGGAAAGGGCTAACCTCCTCACTTCACCATATTGTGCTGCACTGCCCTCAACTCCTGAGAAGGTGGCCACAGGGGGCCCTGATTCTCCGTGCCCGGGGTCTCCTGAGCCATGCTCCGTGTTCCACAGAGAAACCACACGGAATCTGGGAGGAACTCCTTGTTTCTAGACTAAGACTGTCAAGATTAGATAACCAGGGTTCTAAAACAGGTCACTTCTGACTTAGAATCACCCTCGTTGTGTAGCAGCACCCTGCTCTCATTAGGATGTTACATCGGCTTTTAACAAATTGTCAAGACGGGAGTGAAAAATCCCCCTTCAAAAGGATTCTCTTCCTTCCTTTCCGTGTCCTTTTCTTCCTTCCCTCCCTCCCTAGCCTCTTCCCCATTCATTTGCACTCATTTCTCTTGTTCAGATAAGATGGTAAAAGGATTAGAACATGCGGCATTGTACCAAATTGGTCTAATGGAAATGAGGACCCTGCTCCGAGAAAAGTAGGGAGGACATAAAATAGGATAATTGACAGTTTTCACATTGCAGGCCAACCTCAGAGTTCCTTTGTTTGACTGGCCTGACCCCCATCTCAGTGTGATTATCTATTTTAGAACTGAGTGAGGGAAATAGAACCAGGGCAGCTCGGAAGTCTAATGTGCCCACCTGGGGAAGCAGCAGCACGTGGGTGTCTTCAGTAGCCCCCTCCTAGCACCTCAACACCCTATCCCTAAGACTGAGCCTCCCCAGGAAACTGCCTTGGTCCCAGAAAAGTAAATAGAATCAGGAGCTACCCCGGATACTCTGAGCGTAGGAGCAGGGCTGAGAGCAACTCAGGGGTGTTTCCAGTTGGAGAGAATCTGGGAAGCATAACTCCCCCAGGATGGCAGGTAGACAGGCTCTGCTTTCAGAGAAGAACTCAACTGACTTCATCAATTACAGGGCAGCCAGTGCCACAAGCAGCAGGAATGAGATAGCTTCAAAACCATGACATGGGGGCCACCAACGCCAAAGTGCAGATCAGAGTAGCTCTAGAGCTCGAATATTACATGGGAAGACTGATGCTGAAGCTGAAGCTCCAATACTTTGGCCACCTGATGCGAAGAACCAACTCATCAGAAAAGACCCTGATGCTTGGAAAGATTGAAAGCAGGAGGAGAAGGGGGCGACAGAGGACAAGATGGTTGGATGGAATCACCAATTCAATGGACATAAGGTTGAGTAAGCTTTGGGAGATGGTGAAGGACAGGGAAGCCTGGCATGCTGCAGTCCATGGGGTCGCAAAGAGTCAGATGAGGCTGAATGACTGAACAACAGCAAGAATAACTTTAAAAGCCAACAGATTTAGTGTATTCATCAGTGGGCCTGGCCACCCATCTCTTTTCACAATATGCTACAGAGGAGCATTTTTCCATATATCCAGGCAAGGGGAGGCAGGGCAGGGGGTGTCTTTACACAGCTCCATGGAATATGTCATTCCAGTAAGGGAGAAGGCACACAGACACACACACACTCACACAGTGAAAAATCTCATGAGTCAACATGCTCTGTATTCCACAGACTCTAGCAAATATAAGGGATTTGTATTGTATTTATTTTTGGCCTTGTAATATACTAATAAAAGCAAAGAAGAGAACATGGGCCATTTTTCTACATACTTCTTTGCCAACCTCTTCTGTTATCTTTCTGATTACTTGGCCAAATTATTGACTTAGATGGTATCAGTGGAGACCAAGCCCATGTAATGTCTAAGGAAGCTGTTTCATGCAGTTCAGCCATAGAACCTCCCTAAGGAAAGGCCATGGGCAGTGGCCATCTGCCTCACTCCTTCTTTCATCTCCAACCTCCATGAAGATGGTGGAGCTAATTTCTGAAGACAACTGTAGGTCAGCAATGATCACTTTTGTCGTATGCTGAAGCCTGGGCTGTATATAAATAACTGACGGTCATTTTTCTCGTGTGTTCTTTTTTTTTTCCATTAGGAAGATGGGTTTCTTCAAAGCATTTTGCTATTTTAAGCCCTCAAACATTTCCAGTGCTTGCACAGAGTAGCTCTGAGCCTTGACTTATTTACAGAGAGATGCTGAGCTGAGATAAGGCTACTTAATAATCCACCATTTCTGGCTAAACAGTTTCTTTCCATATCATCCTTGAAAGCTGGGAGTAAGCACTCTCAGATAGAGCCTTAGATGCTGCTGTGTTTTTATTCTCGAGAAGGTTACTTGCATCTTGAGTTTTACAGAATGGCTTCCATGGGTGGATTTTAACATTGGTCTGTATCTAAATAGTTTTCAAAGACTGTAAGGTGAAATCCACAAGAAGGGGTTGAAAGAAGGAAATTTTCAAATTCTCATCCTTACAATTATCATTCCCATATTATGGGAGAGGAAATAGAAGACTAACCTGCTCATAAATAGCAAAGAATAGAGCATTTGAACACAGGTTGGCCTGATTCATCACAACCATCACTCTGCTTTCTGCACCACGCTATTGACCTACAGAGCCATTAGACCCTGATGAAAGAGCAAGCATTACTTTGCCAAAAGGTGCTACAAATGCTTTAGCTCAAAAATCCATACACATGTTGCATAAGTATTAAGCATTTACTATGTATCAGGCACTGGGCTAGGATTTGGGAATAAAAAGTTAATGCTTGCCTTGTTCTTAGGCTAGGAACAACAATCAATGATAATCAAACATTTATTAAAAAGGCAAAGAGGCTAACCCTTCCTGGTTTAGACTGATACACACACAAATTCATGTATACATGCTGTGCAGGCTGAATCTTTGTGATACCTTTTCCTCTTCAAAACCATTCTTGGATTCACTACAATCTGAATAAAGTAAAATTAATAAATGAGGGGAAATATTGTCCACAATCTCTCCTATTAAGGCTAGTTCAGAAAATGATACCACCTTGATCTGGGAGAAGAAATATGGATACTTCTAAATAGATTTTTTAATGTATCTATTTGTTTATCTTTAATCCTATTCATTATAGAAGAAAATAAAAGATAAAGAAAAAATTATATCACATCTTCCCACTTCCATAAGACAACCAGTATTGACATCTTGCTATCAATGGTCACAAAGTTTTTCAAGATGTGTATATAAACACAGGATTGTCCCCTAGATACTATTTTGTAACTCACTTTTTTCATTGTATATCATAGCTTGCCATGAAAGTATATATTAATATCATTTAAAATAAGTATGTACATACTCTAAGCTTCCCTGGTGGCTCAGAGGGTAAAGCATCTGCCCTCAATGCAGGAGACCCCAGTTCAACCCCTGGGTCAGGAAGATTCCTCTGGAGAAGGAAATGGCAACCTCCACTATTATTGTCTGGAGAATCTCGGAGGAGCTTGGCAGGCTACAGTCCGTGGGGTCGCAAAGAGTTGGACACGACTGAGCGACTTCACTTTCACTGTGTACATAGTCCATTGTTGACAACTTCATGATTTATTTAATTAGTTACTACTGTTGGACATTTCAGGTTTTTCCAATAAATGATGTTCTACTGGACATTCTTGCCCATTACATCTTCAGCAATAGTCTGATTATTTCCTTAGGCTATGTTTCCAGACATAGATTTACTGGGTTAAAAACTATATATGTGTGCCAAGGATTCTTGCTCTCCAGAAAGACTGTAGTACCTCACATCTCACCAGTAGAAAAAGGAAGGGCCCATTTTCCACCCTCCCCAAAAGTATTGGAGAATGTAGGCGGCAGTGGGGTGAGAGAAATTTCTGTGACTACATATGAGGTTTAATCCCAGTGACTGATCCTGGAAGGAACAGGTCCTTGGCAGGCTTGGAGGCTTGGAGGTAGGAGCCTACATTTCATAAGCTGCTCCTGTCTCTCTTGGTTTGAGGTTTCTATGAATCGTCTGATTTTCAGAAACAAACAGGCTTCCAAGAAGCTCTCCCTCCTCTGCTTCTTTGATGGCTACAAAAACATGACAAACAAGAGAATCTTGGCCAGTTTAAGTCCGAGGAAGCTATTTTTGCATTAGGACACAATAAACGATGCCACATTTGGAAGAACAGGTACAGTTCTTGATCGCTTATTACAAAGACAGTCACAGCCATAAATGGGGATGTAACAGGAAAGGAAGCAGATGGAGGGACTGACCCCAGGAGACCAGTGGACTCAGATGAAAGTTAGAAGAACTTGCTCTGGTTTACCAAAGGGAAAGACTCAGGATTTCAAATCCTCAGACTTAAGACTGAGGATGGTAGAACAGATGGGGGTTGGTAGCCGGCTCACTAGAGTCATGCTGCCCTTCACCGGGCTCCTTGGGGCCACAGCACTGTAGGTTCTGGGACCTCCTGCGCTTAACTACCCCTTTCCTATGATAGAAGCTTAACCCCCATCCTTTAAACTTTCACCTGTCACTAAGCACTCCTGGGCATATTTGCTGATCTCTCCCCAGCTCCACACTGACCTTTGCCTTCTGTTTTCAAATGCGTTCCCTCTGCTCCGGGGCTTAGCCTGATCTGCTGGAGAAAACCGCCTCATTCCCCGGGAAATCAGGAAACCTGTAGTTCTCAGTCTAGTTCTGTCTGTGTGCTTGTCAGCCAGCCCTGTGATTTCACCACGTCTCTGCTTCTTAAGCCCAACTGAGATGTGACCTATATGGACAAGTGAGAGGGCAGAGGAGTGACTCAGCCAGAAGGGAGAGGCAGAAGCCCTAGTTACCATCACCCCTCTCCCCATCTCCACCTCCCAGCGTCTCTGCCCCTTCCTTTTCCCAAGCATGGAGGTCATTCCAACAAAGCCAATAGGAGAAAGTGGCCCTGCCTGCAAATGAACACTAGCCCTTGCCTCACTTAACCAGTGGGTCCTCTTGTGCTCCAATTTATAGATGAAGAAACAGAGGCACAGGGGACTTCCCTGGTGGTCTAGTGGTTAAGACTCTGCACTCCCAATGAAAGGGACGCAAGTTTGATCCCTGGTCAGGGAACTAGAGCCTGCATGCCACAACGAAGACCTGGCACAGCCAAATAAACGTTTTTTTTTTTTGTTTTTTGTTTAAAAAAAAAAAAAAAGACAAAGAAACAGAGGCACAGGAAATTGAAGGCAGGGTTGGCATGAAAATTAAATGAGTTATCACACGTCAGGCTTTTAGAACAGGGCCCAGCACAGGGCAAGCACTCTCACCAGCTCTTATTTACTGTTTGTTATGACTCGTTATCACCGTAAGCCCAGTGAGACGTGTGCTTAATGCAGCTGGGGCTGCAGTTGACACTTAGAAAGGGCACAATCTACTGTGACTGTTTTACAATCGGCCTAGCTTGGGACTCGGGGTTTGATACCAGCACTGCATTTTGTTCACAAATTTGGAATCGCGAGGCTCCCCAAAGACTCTGGTGCCTCAGATCATTTCTTCCCAGAACTCCTGGCCTCTGCTAAAGACGTCTTTATGGGAATTAATCTCAGCCTTTCTCCCGATTTTCTCTCTCTTCGCTGTGCGTTGTTTAACACTCAGCTTTGCTCTTCAGCTCTCCACATCCTCCTATTATCTCCTCAGCCACCCACAATGGCCTCCACTTTGCATCCAGCCACTGCCTTCTGGCTCCTTCTCCCAGGCGACTCTTCTCTCTTTGTCTCCGCGCTCCCAAGTCTGATACGTGCCTCACCGGAAGGTCGGGCGTACTTTTCAGCTACACGTCTTATCTCCTGCCATTGGAAAACAATGATTACTCACCTCTCCTTACTTTCTGTCACTAAAAACTTGTTCCTTTTCTTTCTACTACTTTTTTTTCCCCCTTGAATATCACCAGTGCTGTGTTTTCACCTTTTCTCATCCTAAATACCAGCTTAATGATAGTTTTTGCAGAATATATAAAGGCATGGGGGATTGGAGAATCTCTTTTCATTTTCTTTCTCAGGTCTCTGTCATTTGGAAGCTGCTTAGGTATTTCTGGCCTGGCCCCCTCCTTTTCTTTTGTGAGCATCTCCTGACAAAGAATGTCTTGTCCACGATTTCTTCTAGTCTGTCGAAAACACTCACGTGGCTTCTCAGCAAATTTTTCCTTCATAGACCTTGACTTTCATGTACACCTGAAACATTTCTTATTTACCTGAAAATTCTTGGATGTCCTCTCATTGTCTTGCTTTGCTTTACTTCTCAATTACCCTCCTTCCTGCAAATGAGAATCCGCATGGTCAAAGCCAGAGCCGAGATTGAAAGCTCTCTCTCCTCTCCATCACCTTTGATGACTTGCATGTTCTTGCCTTTCTCCCTGTCCCCTCATTTCCGAAGGCATTTTCCTAGTTAATATTTGCATGCAAAGTGCCCTGACCTGTGAGTTTAAAGCAGGACTCAAAATACCAGCTACAGTTAATTCTCAGTCACTGAGGTACACATTTTGTGGATGGTCTGTTCACCTCAGACTGGCCCCCTGTGATGCTTAACCAACTAGCTCACCTGCTCCTTTACATTTCCCAGTGCCCTTGCAGTTAGGCAGGATCCCATGACAGAGTCTGGCCAATCAGCTGTGGGGGGAGGTGGGATCCCATGACAGAGTCTGGCCAATCAGCTGTGGGGGGAGGTGGGATCCCATGACAGAGTCTGGCCAATCAGCTGTGAGGGGGAGGTGGGATCCCATGACAGGGTCTGACCAATCAGCTGTGGGTGGGAGTGACAGGCCCCAATTCCAGGCCAACGCGTAGAAGAGCCAGAGCAATTATCCAGGTGTGTTCCTCCCCCACACCGACACCCCCCGCCCCGCCCCCGCCCACCGCCGCCCAGTGACTGAAGAGGCCTCGTGTGGAGATGGTGGAGCTATGAGACTGAAGCCACCTGGTGTATCCTGACCCTTCTGGAAGCAGGACAATACTGGAGTTCAGGCCCTGGGCTTGTTGGTAGTATATCACAACCCTGCTTATTCTAATATTCTAGTATTTTGTGTTATAAGGCCAGGGTGCCCCTTATGGGTTAACTTCAATGTTCTGAAAACTTACATTAATTTTAATATTATTCCACACAAGACAGGTAGAAAAATATTGGTTACCAAGACACACACATAACGTGTGCCAACTTCACAACCTATTAATAGATAAGCACACAGATCAAGACACAGATACAGATATAGATTGTGCCAAAGCACTGTGGAGGATAATATGACGGAAAAATTTTTTAATTTCTTAGATGCTTAAGCAGCTGCAATATTATTAATAATTACTAGGTAGAATGAGGGGAGAAAGAGCACACTCCACAAGTGAGACCTAGATGGATTCCAGAATTAGAGACGTATTCAATGACTCAACACCAGCACCACCAAGAGAGAAAAATCTCATCCTTAAGGAACATAGTCATATGCTCCAAGGGTACATACGTCCTTATTGTGACACCTTATGTCACAGCCTTTTGAAAAATATGTTTAAAATAGCAGTTATAAGAGCTGCCTGGCAGTCCAGTGGTTAGGACTCTGCACTTTCACCACCATGGTCCAGGTTCAATCCCTGGTCAGAGAACTAAAATATTAAAGTCCCACAACTGTGCCCTGTGGCCAAAACAAAACAAACAAACAAAAACAACAATTATGAAATCCCAAATGAAACTTTTAGGAAAACTATAGACGTATAATGTTTGTTGGTGGAGTAGAGTGGAGTGAGAAGATGTGGAGCAGAGTCTGTAAATAATATTTCAGACCCCAAAAGCACATATTATAAAAGAGAAAAATGTATAAATCCAAGATTAAAGTTAATATTTTTGTATGTGTGTTCAGTCTCCGTCGTGTCCACTCTGTGCGACCCCATGGACTGTAGCCCGCCAGGCTCCTCTGTCCATGGGCTTCTCCAGGCAGGAACACTGGAGTGGGTTGCCATTCCTTCTCCAGGGGATCTTCCCGACCCAGGGATCGCATTTCTTATATCTCCTGCACTGGCAGGCGGGTTCTTTACGACTAGTGCCACCTGGGAAGCCCCAAAGTTTTGTATAATAAAGTGTATATAAAGTATAATAAAGTAAAAAGATGAGTCCCAAATTGGAAAGAGATATTTGCCAGTGTGTCATCAGCAAGATATTCATAGTCAAAGTATCTTAACAACTCTTCAAAATGAAGATGGAAAAGTCACCCCTAAAAAAGGTAGAAAAGTGGGCAAACAGTGTGAACTGGCAACACACAGATGTAGCAGCCAAATGACTAAAAACCATATGAAGCATATTCGGCCTCTCTGATACGCAGTTATACACCAACATTGGCTTTTTAGCTAAACTCTCACCATCACACTTAACAAGAGGACATTGTCCCCAAAGCAAAGATTTACTTTCAGACAAAAGGGAAAGGGGCTCTGGATTTCTGCGGATAGAGCATCACGTTCAGCAACAAAAACATTGACCTTGACAGAATTCCGTATGCCTTTGGGAGAGCAAATATCATAAAGGACTTCTTTTTATCCACCTGGCCCACAAGCTGCCAAAGAGTCCCAAAACACCAGAAGGAATATGTGTTAAGACTCCTTGCAACTGCAAGAAGACTTCACTGTCATCGGGACAGCCAGTGACACTTCCTAGAAACTGGTGTGAAATATTTCACACTGCTGTCAAAGACCAACTTTCTGGGCTCATGGCCAGTGTTTTCCTCATCACCTCGGACAGACTGCAGTCGTTCATGCCTTGTGTCAAAGTAATGAGTTATAATTGTTAGGAAGATTTATGTTGAAAATGTTGCATGGTTTAAGGTTGGCACTTGCTTATTGGACATAAGATTTACTACTCTTTTGGTAAGGTGCTATGCTGGCAGCTTTAATTGAGGATAAAAGTGTTAAGAAGCCAACGAGAATCAACCTCCAACTCCAGCTCTCCCAGTGATTACTTTTTCTTTGATAGCTCAGCATAGTGGCTAAGGGAAGCTAAAGTTCTGATAATGTATCAGATGGATATGGGGGCAAGCTCCAGAACCTCTCGGAGCCTCAGTTTCCTAGTCTGTAACTGTGAAAAAGAATAGTGCTCCTTGGGCTTTGGGGAGGATGACTAAGGCCAGGCACATGGCACAGTGCCTGGCACAGAGTCAGCCTGCAGTGGATGTCAGCACTCCTTAGTAACAGGATTAACAGACTGTCAGGATTTCGTCCATGGAGGAAATGCTCTGTCAACTTTTATGCTCCTGGCTCCCAGGCTGTGGGGTCAGTGCCTTCACTGTCTCTCCATCTGTGGCTCTCATCTGGGGAGAGCCAGTCACAGCCTTGTTTGCAGAGCCCCTGGTAACCATGGTGAGACATATGATCAGGCTAGGGGTGGGGAAAAGCATGTCTGTCTTATGGAAAATCCAGAGTCAATAGTCACAAAGGAAAGAGGTTGATTCTCATCTTTCCCCTCCTCCACGAACCCACCCTTGTGGGAGATTCACACTCTGGGCCTGCCTGGAGGTGGGGGATGGGTTAGATGACACTCCCTGAGCCCAGACTCTGCTCTCACTTCCTCCATCAGCTCAGTTCAGTTGCTCAGTCATGTCTGACTCTTTGCGACCCCGTGAATCGCAGCACGCCAGGCCTCCCTGCCCATCACCAACTCCCGGAGCTAACTCATGTCCATTGAGTTGGTGATGCCATTCAACCATCTTATCCTGTCATCCCCTTCTCCTCTCACCTTCAATCTTTCCAGCACCAAGGTCTTCTCAAATGAGTCAGCTCTTTGCATCAAGTGGCCAAAGGATTGGAGTTCCAGCTTCAGTATCAGTCCTTCCAATGAATATTCAAGACTGATTTCTTTTAGGATGGACTGGTTAGATTTCCTTGCAGTTCAAGGGACTCTCAAGAGTCTTCTCCAACACCACAGTTCAAAAGAATCAATTCTTTGGTGCTCAGCTTTCTATATAGTCCAACTCTCACATCCATACATGACTACTGGAAAAACCATAGCTTTGACTAGACAGACTTTTGTTGGCAAAGTAACATCTTTGCTTTTTAATACGCTGTCTAGGTTGGCCATAACTTTTCTTCCAAGGAGCAAGCGTCTTTTAATTTTATGGCTGCAGTTACCATCTGCAGTGATTTTGGAACCCCCCAAAATAAAGTCTGTCACTGTTTCCACTGTTTCCCCAACTATTTGCCATGAAGCAATGGGCCCAGATGCCATGATCTTAGTTTTCTGAATGTTGAGTTTTAAGCAACTTTTTCACGCTCCTCCTTCACTCCCACTTCCTCCATAGCCTATATGATTATTTGACATGCACATAGTTTTCCTTGTTTCTCTGCACTAGAATGTCTGTGAGTTCACTGTGATATCCCCAGCATCTGAGAGTGCAATATAGGTTCTCAATAACCTTGTTGAAGAAACTCAATAAAGTTCAATGGAATAAAATTCAATGTTGCCCGAAGTTTCTATCATGGGTTGAATTGTGTCCCCTCAGATTCCTATTTAAAGTACCACAGAATCTATATTTGGAGATACGACTCTTCAAAGAGGCAATTAAGGTAAAGTGAGATTATATGAAGTGAAGTGAAGTCGCTCAGTCATGTCCGACTCTTTGCAACCCCATGGACTGTAGCCTACTATGCTCCTCTGTCCATAGGATTTTCCAAGCTAGAGTACTGGAGTGGGTTGCCATTTCCTTCTCCAGAGGATCTTCCTGACCCAGGGATCGAACCCAGGTCTCCTGCACTGTAGGCAGACGCTTTACCATCTGAGCCACCAGGGAAGTCAAGTATGGGTGGACCCTAATCCAGTATGACTAGAGTTCTTACAAGAAGAGGAGATTAAAGCCTATATATGCACAGAGAGAAGACCATGTAAAGACACTGAAGGAAGATGGCCATCTGCAAGCCAAGAAGAGAGGCCTTAGAATGAAATCAACCCTCCTGACGCCTTGACTTTAGACTTCTAGCCTCCAGAGCTGTGAGGAAGTAAATTTCTGTGGTTTGGGCTTCCCTGGTGGCTCAGATGGTAAAAAATCTGCCTGCAATGTAGGAGACTAGGGTTCAATCCCTGGGTTGGGAAGATCCCCAGAAGAAGGGAATGGCAACCCAGTCCAATACTCTTGCCTGGAGAATCTCAGGGACAGAGGAGCCTGATGGGCTACAGCCCCTGGGGTCTCAAAGAGTTGAACATGACTGAGCAACTAACACTTAACTTCACTTCAAATTTCTGTGGTTTAGCCACCCAATCTGGGGTACCTTGTTAGAGCAGCCCTAGCAAGCTAATTCAGTCCCTGATCAAGGTTTCTGCAACAGAACTGAAGTCTGGGTTTTGTTAGCTTAAAGCACTACCTCTTTCGTAGTCCCTCATTCGAAAACAGAACTTCTTTAAAAGTTGAGCA
Organism: Budorcas taxicolor; assembly: GCF_023091745.1. Lineage (NCBI taxonomy): Eukaryota > Metazoa > Chordata > Mammalia > Artiodactyla > Bovidae > Budorcas > Budorcas taxicolor. The sequence continues at coordinate 70,801,710 of NC_068925.1, forward strand.
AACCCCCTACAAGGTCCATAGGCTTGAGTTTTCAGGTGACCCAGCCCAGCTCTTCTCTTCTCTTCCTGGAAACATCTAGGAGTACAGCTGCAGCCCAAGCTTCACCTCCTGGGAAGTCCTGCTCTCCCAGCAGGACGGACACCTCCAACAGCCCAGCAGGACGGACACCTCCAACAGCTGCTTTGGCTTCTGAAGAACCTCACGTGGGATTGTTTATCCCACAGACAGTATCCCTTGTTTACTTGGGGTCTGGCCCCTCTGGAGAAGGGAGATGACAGGCATTTCCTGCACCTTCTCATTTCCCAGCCAAGAGATGACAGCAGTGATATTAACACTTTCTGTGTGCTGGGCCCTGGGCTGGGCGCTCACTTCCCTGGGGAAACTTATAGTCCAACAGGAATAGTACTATTTACAGACCACAACACAAAAGCACAAGCCACACAACGTGGCATCTAGTAAGCCCCATCCTAAACAGTAGGTAAGGAGCTGTGCTATGCTGTGTTTAGTCACTTGGTCATGCCCAACTCTTTATGACCCCATGGACTGCAGCCCGCCAGGCTCCTCTGTCCATGGGGATTCTCCAGGTAAGAATACTAGAGGGGGTTGACATGCTCTCCTCCAGGGGATCTTCCCAACCCAGGGATCGAACCCAGGTCTCCCATGTTGCAGGTGGATTCCTTACTGCCTGAGCCACCAGCGAAGCCCAAGAATACTGGAGTAGGTAACCTATAGCTTTTCCAGGGGATCTTCCCGACCCAGGAATTGAACCAAGGTCTCCTGCATTGCTGGTGGATTCTTAACCAGCTGAGCTACCAGGGAAGCCCTAGGTAAAGAGATACCATAGTAATTCAGAGAAGAGAGGCGGCTCAGGGCTAGAAGTGTGGGGAGGAAAGACCAGGGGCCAAGCCTCCTGTTGTCATAGTATTGGGACTCCTTGTTGTCATGTAACATCAAACTATTGGGACTGATCTTCAGGTGGAGTCTTCCCTGGAGGACAGCAGAAGCCCATGTCCAGAGGAGGATTTGAACATAGATGTATCCATCATATCTCAGAGAAGAGATCTGTGGCTCAATAGGGCCAGCCCCCACACTCGATGAGAAAAGCATCCTAGCCACAGGAGTCCCTTCATTTCTGACCACAGGCCTTTTGCCCAAACCCTCACATAGGCTCCTGGTGCATTTGGGGCGGTCACATGGAGCTGCTTTTCCCTGCCCTGTTTTATGCAGACATCAATGCCACCACACTAGAGCGTATCCAGATCCTGACCCTGAGCATCTCAGCACTGATTAGTGTGTACAGGCTAACCCAGAAGATGCAGAGAGGGGAGAAAGTCTTCTCCTTAGAGGGTGAAGTAGTGGAAGCTATTCAGTCCCTCACCCCAAGTCTCCTCAGCAAGATACCACCTTGAGCTTGCCTCGAGGAGCTCAAATCAAGTTTTCAGACTTACCCCCATACTTAGGACTAGGCTTCTCCATCAGTCCCTGTCACCTCCACCCTTCTCCCTGGCCACGCAGAAGTCTAGCAGAGCAGGCAGGAATGGAGATAAAGTTTGCCTTTTTAATAGTGGATTCCCATTGTCCTACTAAGGCAGCTCAGAGGTTAAAGCGTCTGCCTGCAATGCAGGAGACCTGGGTTCTATCCCTGGGTCGGGAAGATCCCCTGGAGAAGGAAATGGCAACCCACTCCACTATTCTTGCCTGGAGAATCCCATGGACAGAGGAGCCTGGTGGGCTACAGTCCACGGGGTAGCAAAGAATCGGACACGACTGAGTGACTTCACTTTCACTTTCCCTTTCCCATTATCCACAGTTCCTTTGTTTTACTACCATGGATACTATGTTATTACTATTATTACAACTTATTTGCTCAGAAGCTTCCTTGAATTTTCTTTTCTTGAAACTCCAGCTAAATTAATTTATTTGCATGTATACTTTGGAGTTGCCTTGGAAGGTCACCCTGTACACTATGTATCTTTCCTGGTGATGGAGGTTGAGAGAGGTCCTCTTGTCTTGGTAAGATTACACCATAATATCACATGGCATCTCAACAGGACATGTACTAGTGGTCTTAATTATTTCTTTAGCAAAAAGACTCAAAGACATAAGTAGGTGCAACTACAAACTGAAAATAATGGCCTTATAATGGTTCTTAGCCATTTCAGGTGAAATCTTTCTAAGGGTCACCTTCTCTCTGAACCCATCTCCCAAGTCTCTGCCCCTCTAAGGAGTTCTGCGAGATTCTTCTTCTTTTTTTTTTCTTAATAAAGTGCCTGTTAATTAATTAATTTTTTGGCCATGCTGGGCGGCTTGTGCGTGTGTGCATGCATGCTAAGTCGCTTTAGTTGTGTCCAGCTTTTTGCAACTCCATGGACTGTAGCCTTCCAGGCTCCTCTGTCCATGGGGATTCTCCAAACAAGAATATTGGAGTGGATTACCATGCCCTCCTCCAGGAGATCTTCCAGACTCAGGGATCAAACCCACATCTCTTATGTTTCCTGCATTGGCAGGCTGGTTCTTTACCACTAGCACCACCTGGGAAGCCCCGTGTGACTTGCAGGATCTGATTAATAGTTCCCTGACCAGGAATCACACTCATGCCTCCTGCATTGGAAGCTCACAGTCTTAACCACTGGACCACCAGGCAAGTCCCTCTAACAGTTTATTCTTTATCAATGTGCTGGACAGCTGAGAACATGAATTTATTTGAGCCACTTCCTGCTTTCTAGCTGTAATCAAGCTGCAAGATACACGTTAAAATTCCAATCAAGAACCTTTGAAACTTAAAAAAAAAATCCCTTAAGCCAATTTTTTCAACGTCAAGAAAAATTTGTGATGAGCCTCCAGGCTATCTTCTGTTGAACACTTCAATTCTACTGATAGATGGAGTTACTAGATCTTAAACACTCCGCGACTTCTCTTAATTGACTGGATTTGGCTCAGTGCCTAGAATCAGCTCCTTGGTAGCCTCCGACCATGTAGATTGTTCAATATAGTGGAAAGAAGGTGGTAATTTCATGTGACTTTGAGCAATGCATTTCCCTCCTTAATGCCTGCTTTGCTCCAGCCTGAGCAACATGCTAGGAAATAAGATTCCCCCATGAATCTTGTTTGAACTGTTGAACATCAAACTCTCAACTCTCCTTTTACTAAAAATTAAGTTCATGCTTCTTCCTGCAGGATGGTGCCTTCAATCATTTGCATTTCTTGGCTTTTACAGATGTGTTAACGTTTAGATGCAAGGATTAAGAGACAAGATGTGGGCGTGAGTCATGTTACTGTCTTTCAGTCACTAAGTCATATCTGACTCTTTGTGACCTCATGGACTGTAGTGCGCCAGTCTCCTCTGTGTTGGACAAACTGAAAGATACAAAAGAGAGACGGGAACAGAAAAGCAGGGAGAACAAGAGAGAAGGAGAGGGAAAAAGACAGAGATAGAGACAGAGAGAACTGAACTGAGGTTGGCAGACCTACCTCCCAACTTTCCATATAAGAAATCCACCTGGATCTGAACTTAGCCCTGAGGGAGGGGATATGTGTGTAGTTGTGGCTGATTCATGTTGCTGTAGGGCAGAAGCCAACACAACATTGTAAAAATTTTTTTAAAAATTAAATAAATGAAATTTTTAAGTAAACTTAGCTCTTTTCAATTTCTCACCAAAGGCTTTGGTACAACCACCATGGTTATTTCCCAGACTAGCTCTGTAACTGTCTGACCAAGGGTATTTGGTTGCAGATAATAGCTTTAGCAAATCTGGGATCTCAGTATGAAAATACTTTGGGCTTTCTCTGAAACTATCCTTCTCCAGACAGTCTGGATAGAAGTTCCAGCCACTTAGTCTTCCCTGCTTATTTTGACCTTAAATACTATTGACATTTATTTGGGGTGCCTCCGTAATTCCAGGTCAATATTTTATGTTCCTGAATTGTACTCTTGACAGGGAATATCTATTTTTCAATCAAATATGTATTGAATATGCTAGGTACCCAGAAACAGAAGGAGGAGAGAGGATGGGCTCAAGAGGAAGGGAGAGCTAGTCCTGCCTTTGGGCTCCCGTGGGAGTGGGGCAAACGTGGGCTTCCCCAGCCATCAGCACGACCAGAGCTCATCACTGGTACATGGTCCTCTTCTAACTCCAGGTTGCCAGGAAGTCCTGTGTCCTTGCTACCCTGCTTCTACTTTGTTGCCACGTTGCTCATGAGCTGCTACAGGAGGTGATATCTCTGCACCCTCCCTAGGCTCAAAGATGCTCTTCAGTATTTGGCTTCTCACATTATGTGTCTTGTGAGAAGATGCATTGATTTGTTTTTCTTTTTTGCCACCGATCACTCTATGTGTCAGGCTTTATCTCCCCAAATCTGACAAGATGAGACTTAGGGGGAGTCTCATCCCCACACTCCCCCTTCTCAGTCCCAGCAGCTTTTCCTCCGCATGGCTCCCCCGCTTCTCCGGCCCTGAAGGAGCAGCTCCCTCACCAGCTCAGAGATAGAAGCCACTGCTCTCCCCAGCTCTCAGGGGGATGGCCCACTGCGGCAGCTCGTGATGTGCACTAAGCAGAGGGCAGGGCTGGGCCCTGGAGGGATATTCACAAGCTCCTCTGTGAAGTAAGACACACTGTACATCAGCCTCAGCGTGACCTGGGTTGGGCCGACCCCACGGAGGACACTTGGTCAGAGCTCGCTTTACAAAGATGCTGACCACCTGCGGGTTTATCATTCATCTGCCATTGTGGTGCTACCTGGAAATTCTACAGGCCAGACCCACCCCTGACATGTGCACGCTGAGGTCTACAATGACTCTCTTTGGGGAAACGCCACTCTTGACCTCTCTCAATCTCACTGAGAACTGGTTCCCAATTTTTGATTCACCGAAGAGCTCACACCACTGGGTACTTCCACCTGCAGAGAAGAACATGCAAAAAACCAATAAACATGATAAACATGGACTGAAACCTTTCTTTCTAAATTCTAGTCTTTGGTTCATTAAAGTCCCCATAGTGCCGCTGAGTATCTCTGTGGTACCCGCAAGCATGGCCTGTACTAGAAAGATGTATGGATATGTGCGTCTTGCCCAATCACATAGCAGTCTTAGGTCACTGACAACCAATACTTGGCATGGGGATTGCCACTTTCCATTTCTAAACCAGTGGCAGGTCTGTGCAATGGCTCACCCCTTCTTTGCTAACAAATCTAGATTCAGTCTTAGAATCTGTTTTAACATAGCCTTTCAGAGGCTTCCCTGATAGCTCAGTTGGTAAAGAATCTACCTGCAATGCAGGAGACCCCGGTTCAATTCATGGGTAGGGAAGATCCCCTAGAGAAGGGATAGGCTACCCACTCCAGTATTCTCAGGCTTCCCTTGTAGCTCAGCTGGTAAAGAATCCGCCCACAATGTGGGAGACCTGGGTTTGATCCCTGGGTTAGGAAGATCCCCTGGAAAAGGGAAAGGCTACCCACTCCAGTATTCTGGCCTGGAGAATTCCATGGACTGCAAAGAGTCCATGGGTCGCAAAGAGACACAATTGAGCGGCTTTCACTTTCACTTTTCAGGTTATCATTGTCAATCGAAGTTGGTATCCAAAATAAATTGCATTTGCCTTATTTATTTCCGACCAGTGGTTTTCAAACTGCAAGTTACAACTCACTGATGAGTTTATTAATTTTAGCAGGCAACAACAAGCATGAGGGAGGGAGGGAGAAAATGACTGACTGGGGAGGGTGGGAGGAAAAGAAATGTAAAATAACAGACAGCATTAAATAGAAAACATCAAAGTATATCACATAGGATAAGTGTAAATATTTGGGTTGGCTAGTCTCTGTTTGCCAACCCTCTCCCCACTCCCACTCCAAGTTTATTCATCATCCTGCTAGGGATCTAGGGTCTCATCCTCCCTGGACTCTATCACCATAGCTCCCTTGCCTCTGGTTTCTGGTTGGCCTTGGCCAGACAGGAGCACCCCCAAATGATCCTAGAGGGCAGTGCCTGCATCCTTCCACAACTGGAACCAGGTCATGTGGTCCCCTTGCCATACCCCAGAGCTTACTGGACATCAGTATCACTTACTTCATTCTTTTTTTATGTCTTTATGTCTAGGAGATGTTAAAAAAAAATTATATTTTAATAAAATTTTACTATCATTTCTAGAGACATTTGCTTCAGCATCAGATATGTATATGTGTGTGCATATACCTACTTCTACACACACACACACACCCACACACACAAAGTGTACCAGGACACAGGCAGCCTTTATTCCTTATTGTGTTATTGTCGGTCATGGTCCAAAAAAAGTTTGAAAGTCACTACCCTAGCTGGCTTCCCTGGTGGCTTAGTGGTAGAGGATCCTTCTGCCAATGCAGGAGACACAGGAGATGTGCGTTTGATCCCTGGGTCGGTAAGGTCCCCTGGAGAAGGAAATGGAAACCTGTTCCAGTATTCTTGCCTGGAAAATCACATGGATGGAGGAGTCAGGTAGGAGGGAGGGCTACAGTCCATGGGGTCACAGAAAAGTCAGTCACAACTTAGCAACTCAACAATAACAACAAGCCTAGATGGCAGGCTAAAGACTTATTTTTGGTTTTCCCTCCACTTAGTGCTTTTAGAGTACATTAATCAGTAGTCATTTCTGAGCTCGTTGGACTTGACTCCTGCAGTTCACCCTTGTTGATTCCCAGTTGGGTACTCCTTTCTTCTTCTTATCATTTCTCATCACCTCTTCATTCAACAACATCAGACACCAGCCATGCCTTAAACCTCTGTTAACCCTTGAGCGCTACAAAGGCCCCTGCCCCTCTGACCTTGTTCTCCTCTACCTCTCAGGGAACAATTTGAGGGCACAGCTTCCTCCAGCTTTTCCTTCTTCTCTCCACTGTCGTGCTGGTTAAAGTGTGGTCCAGGCACCAGCAGATCAGCATCACCTGCATATTATAAAAGTAGAATCTGAGGCCAGCCCAGAACTACAGGGCATTTTAACATGTTCTCCAGGGGATTTATAAACAAATGTAAGTCAGAGAAGCACTTCTCCAAAGCCCAGCCTGTTCTGGATGAGGACTAGGTGCTCAAGAAATGGAGGTTGGTGACTGAGGAGCTCTTGAGCCTGGAGAAGATGGTACCCAGCTGATGGTGTGTGTGGAGGATGGGACCCAGGGAGCCCTGCTTCCCTGAAGCCTTGGGGACCAACAGGCTATCTGGGCCTTACTCTCTCCTATCAGGAAATAGAGGAAACAATCATTGCTCCCAGTGATGTCTCTCTCGTTCAGTCAGCCTATTATGGCAAAGTCCTTAAGGGGGGAGCCACCAGGCTTCCCAAACAGCGAGTGAAAAGAGCATCATGTAACTGGAAGGGAGATAGACCAGGATGGGAGAGGCTGAAGCGACTCATCCATGGGGCTCAGTTTCCTCATCTGTAAAAGAAGGATAGTAATTTTTCTCCGGCCCACTTGTTGTAGACATCCGATAAAGTCCTAGGTGTGAAGAGGCAGGCGGGCCCCAGCCTCATTATCTGAGCAACCTCAGCTTCCGGGTTGTGTGGAGCCAGAGCATTCTACCATTTTACCATGAGTACCTGTAGGAACAAAAGGTCTCGGAAGGCCTTTACAACATTTTAAAGTTTATCTCAAATAGAGAACCAGATAATTAAGCTCATTAGCAGGAAATAATTTGCTCAGCTTGTCGAAGGTCATGGCTCCAGTCTGCGTGTGCAGCACAGAAAGCAACGGAGAAAAAGATGAAGCTGGAACGAGCCGGACGATCCCTGACCTGTCTTCTGTTTCCATAGTCACTGCGGAGCCTGCAACGCTGGGAAGAACGGCAGTGGGAGCCTGCCGTGAGGACATCCTAGCGGATGAGTAGGATCCCTGGGACATCTGTCTGGATGATTGCTAACGCTCTCAGGTAGAAGCTCAAACCCAGGCAGAATCTACTCTACAAACTCTGTTTTTGCAAATACAAAGACTGGCTCTGAGAAGTCATCACTCCCTAAAACATACTCATTCATCCAGTCAATATTTGTAGAGTACCTACTCCGTGCCACATGTCAGCAGTCAGAAGATTACAATGCAGAAGAAACCATATTCCTCAGTTTCTAGAAGCATATCCAATTTCATCAGTTTCTCTCTTAAAGCTCTCAATGAATCTCATGACTTGGAAGATAATATCTAGGTAAAAAGATGAGTAGTTGCCAGGGGTTAGGAGAAAGGGAGGGATGAATAAGCAGAACAGAGAATTTTTAGAGAATGAAACTATTCTGTGTCATATATAATGGTGGATACACGTCACTATAAGTTTGTCCAAACCCATGGGAGGTTCAATGTCAAAAGTGAGTCCTAGTGTAAACTATGGACTTTGGATGATAATGATACGTCAGTGTAGATTCATCAGTTGTAACAAATGAAGCACTCTGGCAGGGACTGGTGATAATAGGAGAGGGTATGCGTGTATGCAGGCAGGGTGTTTACAGGATATCTCTCTACCTTCTTCTCAATTTTGCCCTGAACCTAAAATTGCTCTAAAAAACAAAGTCTGTTAAATATTATTTTTTGAAGAATAAGGATACTCACTCTCACCAGTATTATTCAATATTGTACTGGAAGTCCTAGCCAGAGTAATTAGTCAAGAAAAAAAAGTCACCCAAATCAGAAAGAAGAAGTAAAATTATCTGCAGATAACATTATATTATATATAGAAAACCCTAAAGATTCCAGCAAAAACTGTTACAACTAATAAATTCAATAAAGCTACAGGATACAAAATCAATATACTAAAGTCAACTGCATTTTTATACACTAACCACAAACTACCAAAAAGAGAAATTAGGAAAAATAATACCTTTTATCAGTTCAGTCAGTCAGTTCAGTCGCTCAGTCATGTCCAGCTGTTTGTGATCCCATGGACTACAGTACGCCAGGCCTCCCTGTCTGTCACCAACTCTCAGAATTTGCTCAAACTCATGTCCATTGAGTCGGTGATGCCATCCAGCCATATCCTCTGTTGTCCCCTTCTCTGCCTGCCCTCAATCTTTCCCAGCATCAGGGTCTTTTCAAATGAATCAGCTCTTCGCATCAGGTGGCCAAAGGACTGGAGTTTCAGCTTCAGCATCAGTCCTTCCAAAGAACACCCAGGACTCATCTCCTTTAGAATGGACTAGTTAGATCTCCTTGCAGTCCAAGGGGCTCTTAAGAGTCTTCTCCAACACCACAGTTCAAAAGCATCAATTCTTCAGCATTCAGCTTTCTTCACAGTCCAACTCTTACATCCATACATGACTACTGGAAAAACCATAGCCTTGACTAGACAGACCTTAATCGGCAAAGTAATGTCTCTGCTTTTGAATATGCTGTCTAGGTTAGTCATAACTTTCCTTCCAAGGAGTAAGCGTCTTTTAATTTCATGTCTGCAATCACCATCTGCAGTGATTTTGGAGCCCCCCAAAATAAAGTCTGACACTGTTTCCACTGTTTCCCCATCTATTTCCCATGAACTGATGGGACCAGATGCCTTGATCTTCATTTTCTGAATGTTGAGTTTTAAGCCAAATTTTTCACTCTCCCCTTTCACTTTCATCAAGAGGCTCTTTGGTTCTTCTTCACTTTCTGCCATAAGAGTAATGTCATCTGCATATCTGAGGTTATTGATATTTCTCCCGGCAATCTTGATTCCAGCTTGTGTTTCTTCCAGTCCAGTGTTTCTCATGATGTACTCTGCATATAAGTTAAATAAGCAGGGTGACAATATACAGCCTTGATGTACTCCTTTCCCAATTTGGAACCAGTCTGTTGTTCCATGTCCAATTCTAAACATTGTTTCTTGACCAGCATAGAGATTTCTCAGGAAGCAGGTCAGGTGGTCTGGTATTCCCATCTCTTTAAGAATTTTCCACAGTTTGTTGTGATCCACACAGTCAAAGGCTTTGGCATAGTCAATAAAGCAGAAATGGATGTTTTTCTGGAACTCTTTTGCTTTTTCGATGATCCAACGGATAATCCAAATTGATCTCTGGTTCCTCTGCCATTTCTAAATCCAGCTTGAATATCTGGAAGGTCATGGTTCATGTACTGTTGAAGCCTGGCTTAGAGAATTTTCAGCATACTTTGCTAGCATGTGAAATGAGTGTAATGGTGCGGTAGTCTGAACATTCTTTGGCATTGCCTTTCTTTGGGATTGGAATGAAAACACCTTTTCCAGTGCTGTGGCCACTTCTGAGTTTTCCAAATTTGCTGGCATATTGAGTGCATATCACATTTATAATTGCATCAGAAAGAATAAAATACTTAGGAATAAATTTAACCAAGGAAGTGAAAGAGTCACCTTTCCAATTTCTTCTTTTGCCAACCCCACCCCTGCCAGCCCTCTCACATAAACTCAACATTTAAGAAAGTACTTTCCAACCCATCAGCTTAGTATGCTTCTTTAGGTCACCTTAACTTCACATAAACTCTTTTCTCTGTCTGGAATATCCCTTTACCCTCTCCTCTGCCTGGCCAACTCCTATTCATCCTTCAAAGCCCATCTCAGAAAATATGTTTGTGTAGCCCTCCTGATGTCCTTGAGCAGTGATAATTAATTTCTCTACTCCACTTCTACAGCACATGATAGCATGTGGTTATATTACATGGATACAATTCATTCGGCTGTATACGGTAGCAGCCAGTACTGGGCTGAGTTTCCTGAGGCCTGGGCCACGTCTGTTTTATCTTGGTATCACTATCAGTTGGATCAAGGACAGAGCTGGAACCAGGACCTAAGCTTCTAAATCCAGTACTCTATTCATTTTGTCATTCTGCTAGAGTCTGCCTCACTTCTAGGCTTTATTAGCTGGATTCCTGGAGGCCTGTAACAAGTATAAGCAAAAGAGAATTTGGAATCAGGATATGTTTTCTTAAACTTTATTTTCAGCCTCTGATTTGGAGTCCATGAAATTTGGGTTTTGTCTTATTTCTGTTATAAGTAGCTCATCTTGGGAAAATGACTCAATCTTTCTAGCTTGCCAAAACTTAAAGTTTTCCCATAAGTTAAATAGATCTAAAGAAACTTCCCCAAGTCTTTTCCATAGGGATGTTATAAATATTAGCCAAACACTTAACAAGCATCTAATAAAGCCTTATTGTGTAAAACCCAGAGTGACATTTTATCCAAGGGGGAAAAAGAGGAAAAGTCACTGTCCCTGCTCTAAGTAATTTGCAATCTAATAGATAAGAAAAAAGTGTATTCCCTACTGACAGGGACAAAATACAGAATGTGTTACGTGTTATGAGAGAAGTACAAGTCATGAGCCACAGAAGCATGGAGAAAGGAATTATATATTAAATCGTGTCCAACTCTTTGAGATCCCATGGACTGTAGTCCACCATGGGATTCTCCAGGCAAGAACACTGGAGTGGGCTGCCATTTCCTTCTCCAATAAATATACAAGTGCTGTTTAAATGTACCTTTATTATACACTAGAAACTGAGATTTTTGAAACTTCTAAATTATGTTAAAATATTTTATAATAAGAGTCTGTATAAGTACATGAGATACTTTATTAATAGGAGGCCTGGAGAATTCTGAAGGATATTGTATGCTTCCTTAAGAATGCCAAGGGGGAAGAGTATCCATAAAACTTAGTTGTTCCACAGTAACAAGCCTCTGGGCTGAGCATTCGGGAGACTGAACGTTATGGAGCAAGCCATCTTCAGGGAGATCAGAGAACACCTCTGATCTCCCTGAAGCATTAGGCAAAGAGGCCAGGAATCCTGGCCCACAGAGACCAGTTGTGGTCCTCAGCACCATCCATATCTGTTTGGGCCACAGTCATGGGCTCTAGAGTAAAACGTCTTCCCTAGGTGCAACCTACAGGATGCTAGGAATTACATAGAAAAAAAAGCCCAATTTTGGGAAACTTCTACCCACACAAATTAAATTCTTCTATATTGTAGAACTTCTTGGATTCTTTAACATATTAAAGTCCGTTAGAACTTTTAAAGAGGAAAATAAATGTAGCAGTATTTCCCCAATTTAATAGACTATGAAAACTTACATTTTACAAAGCATTTCATGAAACTGTGTCACACAGATTATTTTGGAAAATGCTCAAGAAAAGAAGGAATCTGAAACTTACCAGTCACTTTTTACATAAGTTTGCATATTTATTGTAAGCAGGTAAGCATTTGATAGGGAAGTTTGCAGACAATGTACCCTCCCTACTTGTACCTTAGTGATTCACTGGAGCAAAAAGATAAAGGGCTAACAGAGAGAATGAATGACTTATTTTAAAATCCTGTTGTCTTCTCTGGCTTAATGATATTTTTCCTTCTTACAAATGCAAAAACTGATAAAAAAAAAAACTAATGGACTAATCTTTCTGATCAAACTGTATTGCTGGGATCCAGGCTGATTTAAAACAAATTAAACACACACACACACACACACACACACACACACACAGTTCTCAGAGTATACTTCTTAGGGGGAGATACCTGCTTTTAAACTCCTCTGTGAATTTACAAGGAGCAAGGATCTGAAACAGGAATGTCAACTAGAATTCTTTGGGGCCCTGGTTCTTATCTTTTCTGTTGAATTCTCACTTACCTGGAAGAACTGAACAAAATGCAGGTGAGAATGTTCATTTGGATCCATTCATAAAGGATGTGTGAGACATTTGACCATCTCCCCATTCAGCCGACATATATAGAGAACTGTGACTCAACATGGTTCCAGAGGGAAAAAAAAGATGGTCTTTCCCACATAAGAAGATAAGTCAATATACAAGGGGACAGTCTCCTCGTGGTTTTAAGTTTCGATTTCTGCCTCTGATTCCTCCCCACATCAGAGACAGTCAGTTTCTCATAAAAATAATTTTTTTAATTGTGCTTCTGATATTTTTTTAATATCTACATTCTTTTATTCTCTTCCTTGCACTGGATCTCCCTTGCTGCAGTGCAGACTTCTCCGATTGTGGAATCTTAGTCCCTTGCATTGGAAGGTAGACTCTTAACTTCTGGACCACCAGGGAAGGCCCCTGCTGACACTTTTATGACATTTACCGCCATTTTTGCAAACCATCTTCCTTCCAGTTGCTCACACTGCTGACCACCTGCCCTGTCCTCTGTTTCTCAATCTTTCCTCACAATTTTGACCTGAATGAGAATCTCAGATCCCCAGTGACGGCTCTTTCTTCCCTTCCCATGAAATGAACAGTCTCCCTGGTCCTGCCGCTCCTCCCGCTCCCACCTTCCGCCCCTGCTGACTGTGGGAGACCCCTTTCTGTGCCCCTTTGCCGACTCTCCCCTCCCTAATGGGGAGCCTCAGGCTGACGGCCCCGCCTTCCCACTCACACACAGCAGCAGTCAGTCAGTCCTGCGTGTGCCCGCGGGTTGGCAGAGAGCCTGTGAACGGGTGCTCTGTTGCCCTCTTCCACTCCCAGCTGCGGCACCTTTATCTCCAGGGTGAATGGTGGAATACAGGAAATAGTCTCCAAAGAAATCAAGCCAATCTGCCTAGAAGGGCTTGGAGTTCCCAGAGTGGAAGTTGACGCCCGAGAATAAGGCCCTCCTTGTTTTGGCACCCAGTTGGAGAATGGGTTCAAATTTCTGAGAGAAATGACTTGAACCTAGGTGTCCACAGCTCAGAATACACCCCGAAGGGAAGCCCGCCCTATGTCTTGCCCTGCACACCTGCCCAGGCAGGTAGTCAGGATTCTCAGGACAGAGAAAGGCCAGAAATAGCATAAGAAACCCAGGCGAGCCATTTATATTAATCAACTGAACATTTTCATTCTTAAAAATCAATCAACAACGAAGGATCAATAGGCACTGAGTGAAATAAGCAGCGGAAAAAGGAAGTGAAGATATCTGCTGGTATGAAGATGTCTAAGTCAGCATTTTCTTCTTCCTCCTCGAAATCATCCAAAAGCACAAAGAAATTTTTTAAATCTCAACAAATGACATTTTTAGTGAAAATAATAGCAACAATAATAACAATAGCTAACAATTAGATATCAGTTATTATGTTTCAGGTGCTGTTTGTAAAACTTTGCACGCAATAACTCATTTAACTCCACTAAACCACAGATATAACTACTATACCCATTTTTTTTCTGATGAAGTTATTGAGGCACAGGATATTAAATAATCTGCAGAATGTCATGGAGATAACAAATTGAGAACTAAGAATGGAATTAAAAAGCAATTTGATTACAGAGTTCACAGCCTTAACCTCTGTACACTGTTACTACCTTCTACGCCAGATGGAATATGCACATACTGAAGAACGGATCAGGTATGGTCAAAGCAGTTTAAATCAAGCAGAAGGCAAAAAATGAAGGAAAGAAATACAGAGAATGAGGAGACAGCACAGTAGTAGCATATTTTAGAAAGTACTGGCAAGAGTACACTTACGGAAACCAAGGCGTGTACTGAAATGCAAAATATATCTATAATTTGCAACAATTAGTATGGGTGCTAAGGTAAACCAGTCTCATGGTGGAAGTTCTGTATCTTCTTGGTTCAGAGATGCAGAGGAGGTAAGCTAGAAAAAATGCAAGTAAATACACCACCACCTTCTGCCCTCCTTTATGGTAGAATACGGCACATCCAAGCCATGATTTCAGCGAGGAATCTGTCTCTGCGTCATCAGGGAAGACTTCGGGTGGAGATAAACAGCGAGTCTTGGTGACTCACCTACACGCATCCCACCCGCCCCACCCACAGAGACCTAATGTTGGCTTTAGAAAAATGCAACTTATTAAAGGACAAAAATGGGAACTTAACAAAGCACTGAAACAAAGATATCCAAAATAAGAGCAACAAAACTTGATGATAAATTAACAATATTTAAAAAAAATTATTGCTATGAAACAGATGAAAGTTATGAATAAGCATTTCTCAGGAAATTAAATGTAATTAATTGAAGCAGTTGCCTGTATGAAGCATGATTACAAAGTAAAAGTGTGAAAACCCAGGGAGAAAAAGGAATAGGGCAACAGGAACAGATAAAATAAGAGCTGGCTCATTCAAGAGAAAAATATTAAGTTGAACTATATGAAACTTTTGTGCATTACAAAATGGTCAAATCTTGGTTAACCTAATTGAAGGAAAAATGCAAAATAAAACCAAACCATCATAAAAATAAAAATTAAATTTGAAAAAGCACCAGAAATTATCTAGATTGTAAAAAAATAAGGAATAAAGCATATTAATAAGAAAAATAAATAAAATGGAAGTAAAAAGTCAGTAAGAAATAAAGAGAAAAAAAAGATATATGCAAGAGAGACACAAAGGAAATCCAACATAATTGCTGACCCAAAGAAGGAAACCAAAAACAAATAACAGACAAACATCTAAAGTTATAATGTGACTAAAACTCTTCTGAAATAAAGAAAAAAAGGACAAATATAATAGCCAGAGAAAAGTGACCAAGAGCAGTCAAAATTGAGTCATTGTAGTAAAGTTGCAGACTTTAAGTAGTAAACTCCTTTAGTCAGTAAAATAAAAAGATATGTCATTTTTAAGTGGCTTACAAGTAAGGATAACTCCACATTTCAATGCCAGATGAGACTGAAGATGGAGAGAAATAGAGACAGGCATGAAAGTGGTGGCATGTTTATTTGCTTAATAACTGTGACTACTCACCATGAGATCTAGCCTAGTTTTCTCACTAACAAGGAATAAAGGGTGCCCATTGAAATAAAACACAAAGTCAAATTGAAAAAAAAAAAAAGTAGTGCCCCCAAATAATAGAGCAACACTTACATGATATTCAGGAAAATAATGTGTGACTCAAAGGTTTGAGATCCAGCTAGACTAACTGTTTAGTTATAGGAAAACAATTTTGAGCATGCAAGCATTCAAGGAGTATTATTTCAGTGAGCAGTTCTTGAGGAAGCTACTAGAAGTGAACTTAGGCCAAGCGAGTGATAACTATGGACAGTACAGAAAAATAGTATTCTTTGAGAATTAATTATATTTGCCTATTATGGGATGTCATCTAGGTGATTTTGCTACAGAAGACTGCAAATCTGTCATGCAACCAGACAGATTTCTCTCTTTTCCTTTCTCATCCTGCATGCTTTAATGAAGGACGCTGCCATGTTAGACAGAGGCCCATGGGGGACGGAACAGAAGGCAGCCTCTAACCAAAGTTAGTAAGAAGCTGAGTGCCTCAGTCTGACAGCCCACAAATAACTTATTTCTATCAGTAACCATCTGAGCTTGGAAGCAGATCCATCCCCAGTCGAGCCTTGCAATGTGACTGAAGCCCTGATGGACACCTTGACTGCAGCCTGATGAAAGACCCTGACACACAGCAAGCTGAGTTGTCCTAGATGCCTGCCTGGCCCACAAAACTGGTGAACAGCAAACGTGTGGGGTTTTCTTTAATTTCGCTTTTATACTCTTAAAAGATTTACTTTACTCCCCATACTCCTGTTATTTTTTAGATTCTGCAATCCCATTTTTCATTTCAATTCAGAGATGCGATTGCAGAGAACTAAGATGCATAGTGGAGGGAGCAGTGGCATAGAATTAGGAGACTTCAAATCTGTTCTCAACTTAACATATTGTATAGGAATATATCAACCAGTTCACCAGTGTGCCACCACTGACACTCGACACAACCAAATAAATAAATTTTTTAAAATGAGAAAGAAAAGAGCCTGAGGCTTCTGCTTAGCTTTCCCTACTAAGTTGGCACTTATCCAATAAGTGTGTGTGTGTGTTTAGTCACATTCAATTCTTTGCGACCACACGGGCTCCTCTGTCCGTGGGATTTTCCAGGCAAGAATCGTGGAGCGGGTTACCATTTCCTCCTCCAGGAAATCTTCCTGACCCAGGGATCAAACCCACGTGTCCTGCATCTCCTTCACTGCAGACAGATTCTTTTCCACTGAGCCACCAGGAAAGCCCCTATCCTATATGTCAGGGAGGTAGTATAGGTTTCTGAGAACATGCATGTCAACTGTATATACTAGAGATATACCAAGGATCCAAGGCTCCTCTGAACGCTTCCAGACTCTGAAGAGGCCTCACTCCACAGATCAGAGAGCCTGACTTCCCAAACAGCTGCAGAAGGATCCAACCCGGAAATGCAAGGAGGTAAATTCTCCATGGAACAGGCCAAGGGAGACAGGAGACAGGAGATAAATTTTCTCTCCAGTCCTGCCTTGGATAGCCTGTCCCAAGGAGTAGTTATTGCACGTGACCTTCCTGAAGGATCCTGTGTCTGAGTCACGACTCTCTTAGCAGTGAGCTGTGAAGCAGTGGTTAGTGCCGAACTGCACCACAGTTTCTTCATTTGCCATCTTGCCCTGCCCTGCTATCCTTCATTCCTACTACCCTTGGGTTTTACTTCCCAGAAAAGTCCTGTTTAAGTGTCTTTTCTAGGGATTCTGATCTCAGACACGTGGGAACAGTTGCTTTGGTAAGTGGTAGGTCTTTGGAGGCAGACTAAGACAAAGGTGTACAGGAGGTTCTTGTAATATTATTGCAAGCCAGGCTTCCTCCAGTCACTGGGTTCTGGACCTGTAAACTGACTGAGAGAAGGGAATAGAAGAAGGTAAGTGGAAATAAGGTTATTTCTCTTTTTCTTTTTTGGCCACATGGTTTGCAGGATCTTAGCTCCCAAAGCAGGGATCGAACTCTTGTCCCCTACAGTGGAAGTGCAGAATCTTGACCACTGGACTGGATTACCAGGGAGTCCTAGGCTATTTCTTAAATACTGTCAAAATTGAGAATCAAAACTCTAAAGTATAAGCACATTAATCAGATTATGGAGGAAACCAGGTAGAATCAATGGAAATGAGAAGAACCAGCACTAAGGGAAGGGGGACGGAATTTTGCTTTTCATTTCCTACTGTTCTGCTTTGGTCGAGAGAGGCACCATGAACCCTATAAATGATCACAGGCCCCACAGACAATGGTCCTTGTAAGATTCAGTCTGAGCCCTTGGGCAAGACTCAAGCAAGGGGACAGAACTCAGGACACCCTGGGTGGGTAGAGGCTGAGTGATGGAGAGACAAGTGCACCTGGAGCACCAAAGAGGGTCAACACCTTGCCTGCTGGTCTCAACCTGCCCTGGAGCTGAGGGAGACACTATTCCTGTTGAAGGTGGAGAAGACCATGTCAAATCAGGGGGAGGCCTGACTGGTCGGGTTTCTTATCCTGGGATTACAACCTGCCACATCTGGACATAGCTGCCTGGTTTGGGCCACTTTGAGGCTGAGGTCAACAGCCTCAAACTTCTGTCCCCAAACTACATGGTTTTACTCTACACAGTTACTAAAAATACTAGTTGAAAATCGGGAATTTAATTCACACAGTTATTCATTTCTTGAAGATGAAGCTTGCCCAGAGATGGCCCTCTATGGGCACTGACCTGGCTGCTTTAGCCTTGTCTACAGAACTTGCTCAAACTACTGCCCCTCAAGCCCTGCCTCCTAGCCTTCTGAAGTCAGCAGTTGGAGACTGATAATCTGTATTTTTAATAAATCCCTCAGTAATTATGTGCAGCCAGATCTGGGAATTCTTGATATGAACATACAGTCTTTAAGTTGCTTAAAACCAACTACGAAAGAGAACAGAAGTCAGACATGCAGCCTCTCCACAATGCAGCGAATTAACTTCTGGGCTTAGTGTGGTCTAGAGGCTGTTCTGATGTGCGTGTGTGAGAGAGAGAGAGACAGAAAAGAGGAGGCTGCCCTCTCACTCCTGTTTTACTCCTAATAGAAATTCTGTGATAAGGGTGGATATGAAAGGAATAGAGAAAGCAGAATCTGTCTCGTGATGTCACCTATCAAACGGTATTAGAACAAACAGATGGCTTAACCATACAGGAACTTTAGGTCATACGAAAAGCTATAACCTTGGGCATCTCTTTTAAATCCTGGCCTCAGTTCCCAGGACTCAGCTTATGACTCCTTTGCTCTGGTTCTGTGGGTGCAAAGATCATCCAGTTGCTGCAATGAAGTCAATATCTTGCCCTACGTGCAGGCATGTTCGCATGCACAGTCACTGAGTCGTGTCCAACTCTTTGCGACCCCATGGACTGCAGACCACCAGGCTCCTCTGTTCATGGAATTTTCCAAGCAGATTAACTGAAGTGGGCTGCCATTTCCTTCTCCAACCCTATGTAGCTGTACATAATTACAAATAACTGTAATGATATATATATACAATTTTTTATACAGATTGTATTTTTATTTACTGATCTCACTAAAATTCCTTAGACAATGTACTGAAATTACTGGGTATATGATTCTTTGTATAAAAGAATTTTAGAAGCATTTCCAACATCCATGGTTTTCAGTCCTTATAATAGTTTCTGGTTAATTGAAAAATAATTGTATCCATTCATGATTATCAGATCATACTCTGCTCAGAAAGGTGTGAAAATATGAAGTTGAGAAATGTACTCAGTTGGAAAAAAGAAGATTGTTTAAGTTTTAAATCAGGTTTTCTCTTTCTTTCCGCTTCTTCCCTAAGAAGAGAATTTCACAGAGAAAGGGGAGCAGGAATTACCTCTCAGCAAGCTGAAGTTTCAGTTCAGTTCAGTCGTTCAGTCGTGTCCAACTCTTTGTGACCCCATGAACCATAGCATGCCAGGCCTCCCTGTCCATCTCTAACTCCTGGAGTTTATGCAAACTCATGTCCATTGAGTCAGTGATGCCATCCAGCCATCTCATCCTCTGTCTTCGTGCCCTCAATCTTTCCCAGCATCAGGGTCTATTTAAATGAGTCAGCTCTTCGCATCAGGTGGCCAAAGTACTGGAATTTCAGCTTCAACATCAGTCCTTCCAATGAATACCCAGGACCGATGGTAGACAGTCTTACTGACGTGGGCTGTTGCAAGATGACTCAGATTCTGAGTAGTAGGAAAGTGAAGGCAGTTCACTGGAGGAAGTCTAGATTTTAATCCAACCAGGAGCATTGTTGGGGTTCAAGTCAATGGTTCATAATAATTTGGGAGACCAGCTTTTCATCCGTATGGTTAAAATAAGAATTACAATGAAGTTATTGATAGCAGTCTAAGATGCTGGATGCTTTATTCAAAATGCGCACTTTAGACTCTGCTCTTTGATGAATGTCCTTCACTGTTTTAATAAGCTGTTCTATTAAGTTGTCTCAAAAAGAATTGCAAATGGGTAGGAAAAGATGCTGATGTCTTTCCTAGCTGTGTCTACAGGACAGGATGATAAAAATACATCAGTCACCTGATGGCCACCCATTGTGGATGAAGAGAGACCCCCCCTAAAAGGGAAGGCCAGCCTGTTGAAAGCTAGCCTTGCAATCCTGATCCCGTAAGTCCTTGTAATAGGAAACTATCACACTGAGAACATCAAGAAAAAGGGACATAAAACCCTCTTTTTGCAATGGGCTCCTCACGGCTCTCCGTAGAGAGCCTTTCCTATGTCCACCTCCTGAAACTCCTTCAGAGCAGTGAGAGTCAGACCAGCACTTCCTTCTCCATGTCTCCAGTGTCAAGCTCTGTCACTGGGTTGGGTTGGTTTCTGTCTCTCCGCCCCTCCTGCAGGGAAGGTGCAGGTATGGCACCTCCTCCACTCCTACATTTTCAAATCTTATTTCAGTGCTGGCATCATGAAGGAATAGCTATCATCTCTCATGCCCAGGATGTTTCAAAGTTACTACTCCCCCCTCTGCTTCCTGTCGAACTACACCACTAGCCTCCTTCTAGCTCATACCCATCTTTCCAGATTCATCCCAGGTGTCACTACTCAGTAACACATATTTCTTGAGCACCTCCTATGTAGGAACTCTGTCAGACATTAGGAATATAGAAGGGAGTGAGTCAGACAAATCCACAGGCTCGCAGAATGGAATATGCCTTCAGGAAACAGAGGGGTCACCTCTTCTCAGACCCCTGATTTGGGTCAGCTGCCCCGACTCTGGGCTCCCTTGGCACTCTCTGAGCATCTATTAGGTCCTTCTCATACTGGACATCAGTGTCTGCCTCCCCACCAGTTTGTGGGAGTTTTAGGAGGTGGAACTTGCCTTGTTGTTTTTGTTGCCCTACTAGTAGCTGGAATGCAGTAGGTGCTCAATAAATGCTTGTTGAACATGAACATAGGAATGTTAAATAAAATGGTGCAGAACACAACTGGTTGTCTCCCTAGCATCCAGTCCCTTCATCTTTCCTCCTTTCTAACTAAATAAAACAATTAGTACAATTCAGTTGGACCATAAAGAAGACTGAGTGCCTAAGAATTGATGCTTTTGAACTGTGGTGCTGGAGAAGGCTCTTGAGAGTCCCTTGGACTCCAAGGAGATCCAGCCAGTCCATCCTAAAGGAGATCAGTCCTGGGTGTTCATTGGAAGGACTGATGCTGAAGCTGAAGCTCCAACACTTTGGCCACCTGACGTGAAGAGCCAACTCATTAGAAAAGACCCTGATGCTGGGAAAGATTGGATGAGAAGAAGGGGATGGCAGAGGACAAGCTGGTTGGATGGCATCACTGACTCAATGGACATGAGTTTGAGCAAACTCTAGGAGATAGTGAAGGGCAGGGAGGCCTGGCAGGCTACAGTCCACAGGGTCACAAAGAGTCAGACAGGACTGGGTGACTGAACAAGAGCAGTTCAGGAAATCCATTCTTCTCCCTGTGATCATGGGTTGCCCTAATCCACAGTCATCCAGATGATACAAAGCTTGTATCAGGACTAGGGTGCTACAGGAAACAAAGCCTACATTTAGGCTAAATGGAAGAAGGGGAAGTGGCGAGCAGGGAGGGCCGGCATCCCTAGCAGGCAAGTTAGTGACTCCTGATAGTAATACATGTACATTGTCACTCGGGCTTCCCTGGTAGCTCAGCTGGTAAAGAATCTGCCTGCAATGCAGGAGACCCCGGTTCGATTCCTGGGTTGGGAAGATCCCCTGGAGAAGGGGTAGGCTACCCACTCCAGTATTCTTGGGCTTCCCTAGTGGCTCAGATGGTAAAGAATCCACCTGCAATGGGGGAGACCTGGGTTCAATCCCTGGGTTGGGAAGATGCCCTGCAGAAGGGAAAGGTTACCCACTCCAGTATTCTGGCCTGGAGAATTCCATGGACTGTACAGTCCCTGGGGTCGCCACGAGTCGGACACGACTGAGCAACTTTCACTTTCACCTGTAGAACCTCAGGACACCAGCCACACACTTACAGAGACTATGATATTACGGAAACACTAAAGGAAATCCAGAATATAGGCGTCTTTCATGTCTTGCAGCCTTCAGTAAGGTTATACACGAATGAGACCAGCTCACACTAGAGGTGACCTATCTGAAAATGGTAGACAGCTTTGCTTAAGAGAGGTGCTTTCTGTCTGTCTGTTTGTCTATCTGTTCTCCAAGATCTAAATGGATTGACTAAGAGTCCAATAACTTGATGCCTTTCAGTATTGAAAAAAGCAGAATTCTCTAGTCTTAGATAAAATCAGTGGGAGCAGAGGCAATGAGGCAGGAGATGGAGCAGGAGATAAGACTGAGCCCGACTATAATCGGGACCCCCAGGCCTCTGCCAGCACCTTCTGTTCAGCATTCTCCACCAGACAAAGGAGACACTCATGCTCATTGTGAAGACGCTGGCTGGGAAAAATCAGATTATGAGTGGTATCTCCCCGCCAAGCTATTGTTTCAAATTGCCTCAAGGCAGAGGCCACTGAATGGAGGGCCAGGGTGATGGACAGAACCCAGAGGCCAGATGGGCAGTAGGAATTCTCAGACTCAAGGACTATGACAAGATCTTTGCCCCGTGGAATTGACTGGGTACAAATCAATTAGAAGCCAACCACCACAATGGACGAGGATATTAAAAAGAATGTATATCTATGTATTACTGAGTCACTTTGTTGTACAGCAGCAATGAACCAACTATACTTCAATTCAAAAAAAAAAAAAAAAGATTAGAAGCCAGCCTAGCTTTTAAAAGAAATATATTATTGGTTGTTTAACATACGAAGCAATGCCCAGGCCCTAAACATACACCAACATGAAGGGACCTGCTAAGTTTCTGTAGCCCCTTGAAAGGGGATGCTTCTCTGAGCCCTTCTCAGATTTGGCTTTGGAGGACAAAGGACAGTGATGATTCTCCACAGTGCTGGTCCAGGGGCTCCCCAACCCCACTGGGTCATCTCCGCGGCCAGGGCACAAGGGCCACGATTCCTGCTCAGTGGTCCAGTGACCACTGTTTCCCATTCTTCTCCGAATGAGGCTTTCCAGACTCTGAGTTTTATTCTCATTTGCTTTTTTTTTTTTTTCTTTTTGGCATATCCTGATGTCCTTGCTAAGCCCCTCAGGGCAGGGCCTTGGGTCTGTTCCAGGACTAGAACCCCAGGGAAAGTGAAAGCAGGCCAGCAAATACCCAGTCCCCCTTCTGGGTCACTTGTCCTTGAGTCTTCCTGCCCCTTCAGGAAAGTCTCCAGCCCCAAGGTCAGTGCCTCCTGCTGGCGGAAGATTCATCCTGATAAAGACTTGAGTCCTGATAAGCTTCCTTCCTCTGCTTGGTCATGTCCAGCTCTTTGCGACCTCATGGACTGTAGCCTGCCAGGCTCCTCTGTCCGTGGAATTTTCCAGGCAAGAATACTGGAGTGGGTTGCCATTTCCTACTCCAGGGAATCTTCCCCACCCAGGGATCGAACACACACCTCCTGCACTGCAGGCGAATTCTTTACCACTGTGCCACCTGGGAAGCCCCCAGTGAGCACACATAGTCCTGATAAGCCTCCTTCCTCACACCTCTGATGAAACAGCCCTGAAAAATCCCTTCCCATGTGTGTTTCCCATACCCCAGCCACCTCCCAGATACACTAAATACTCGCATCAGCTAAATACTACAAGAAAACACAATTTGTTCCCTGGATCCTTTCCATCATTAGAACAGAGAGTAATTTAATCTGGGCTCCTGGGTCAGCCGCAGTGTTTCGCCGGTACTTCGGAGGCAGAGGCACTTCTCCGAGACTGTGATTTCAACTAAAAGGAAGTATATCCTTGAAAACCTGACTACCCAGATAGCAGCAGAAGTTTCTAAAAGATGAAATCTAATAGAAAATCCTGCTTGAAATATTTATGAAATTGTTTTAAGGGCACTTAGCAACCCACTGAGGGGTCCCTTTGCACAAATGCATACTATACAATTGCAAAGAGACCTCTTTACTGGGACCCCAAGGTCTCACAAGAGGAGTTTGCTTCAGACAGGAAAGAAAAGCAGGAGATAAGAGGACCGCACATATGCTCAAGTATTTGCATTTGGAGGTTTGCATTAAAAAGAGAATCTCTTTATACCATCCTGATTGGGGACTTTCAGTTAAAGCTGAGTCCACTAGTTTTCACTTGGCCCAGCAGAGCAGAGGGTGGGGTGCCTTGGCGGGTCGGGGGTCGGGGGGAGGGGGGAGGGTGGTTGGCAGGGGTATGTCTCTGAGCCAAGGAGGTTTCCACTAGTTGTGCTGACTCGAGGAGGTGAAGGTGAGATGGCATGTTCCCTGGAGTTTGCAGACTTGGTTTATAAGGAAAGGGAATGGGCAGTTCTCAGAGTGGGGGGTCCTCTCCAGGGAGAGAAAAGGGGTCCCCCTCACACTCCCTCTTACTTTTCTGAAAAATAAAGCAATCCAGGAGGAGTCAGCAGAATAATAAAGAAAGCAGCAACCAACCGGGAGCTCCTGGCCTTTCACAAAGCAGAAAGCCCTTTTAGTGACCCCATCAGTGGCTGACATTTTGAAGGCCTGCTCTCTACTCCTCACGAGGTGAAGGGTTTCAACCGTATTATTTCACTTATTCATTTATCTCTCCCTCTCCCAACCAAACCATGAGATAGACACTCTATTTTTATTCCCATTTTCTAGCTGCAAAAACTGAAGCTCATGGAGATTGAGAAAATTCATGAAATGATAGCTGGCAAAAGGTAGAGCCCAAATTGCAATTCACATGTGCTCAACTTCAAAGTGCAGGCTCTAAACCACTGGGGCAGACAGTTAGCCCTTCAAAGGAGAATGAGACCCCCTACTACCAACTCTTGGAGACGAAGAGAGACACTAGCTCGAATTGGTCAGCCAGTGAACTGGGTGGGCATACTACAGGCAGGGTGTCCCCAGACAAGCGGCTCTCTGTCCAGTGACTGATGAGATGGCACAGTCCCCAGGGAAGTGGGAGGGCCCGTGGGCATCTTGTTCTCGGCTCCCTCCCTCCCAGAAAATCCGCTGGCTTCGCTGCTATCAGGAAAGTGGTTGGCTAGAGAGAAGTAGGTGTCAGTTGGTCAGCAAACCAACAAATAGAAGATTCCTTTCCTGACCATTGTCCTGAACACTCTGGGAAGAAACAAAAGGGAAGAAACAGAAGCCTTCAAGGACCTTGCTGTCTGGTTGGAGAGACAAGATAAACACGCAGAGTGAGCCATCCAAAGGCCTTTCACAGCAACACACAGACCAGAGCCTTTCCAACCAGCGAAAGGGAAACGCAGGAAGCGCAGAGTACGAGAGCACACCAGTATGTGTGCCGCGGAGGCGGGCAGGGGAAAGAGGGTGGGAGGCAGGGGGATGCCTGAGAAGATTTCTTGCAGGATGGGGGCCTGGCAATGGTGAACTGGAGCAGCGGAGGGAAAACCTTTGGGAGAGTCTAACTGTAATCACGGGCTTCCCTAGTGGCTCAGATGGTAAAGAATTCACCTGCAATGCAGGAGACATGGGTTCGATTCCTGGGTCAGGAATGCCATCCCCTGGAGAGGGGAAGGGCAACCCACCCCAGTATTTCTGCCTAGAGAATCCCATGGACAGAGGAGCCTGGCAGGCTACAGTCCATGCAGTCACAAAGAGTTGGACATGGCGACTATATAATAACAGCAAACCGGACTCACACTCCATAAGACTGCTTCCTGCCCCTGGACCACACAGCAAGGGGAGGGACCTCAAAGGCTCCAGCTGGGAAACCTGACGCTACCTACCTCCTCAGCAAGCCCCTCCCCAGCCCTTGGCTGGCTGAACCCCTTTGTTCCCCATGTCTCCTGTCCCCAGGCTTTTGCAAACCACCTCATGGCAGGAATCCTTTGCCTCCTCAGAGCCCTGAACGCTTTGTCCCCAAACCCGTCTTTTGTCTTCTCTCATACCTGTTCAGTTATGTTGACTGATGAGAGAATTCAAATTGTAATCTGAGGATTCTTGAAGCCTTTGAAACTCAAAGAATGAGTGAATCCATAAAAATACTTGGGGGAAGGGACTGGTTATTAACAACAGAATTTCATGCCACTGACAGCCATCTACCCTGACTAGGTGTCACGTCATCCTCCATGTTGACTCTCCCTTGGAGGGAAAATACCCTATGAAAACCCCAAACTCCGTCTCCTGTAGGGCTAACAGGCTCCTGTCATCCAGGGGTTGGGGAGAGCTCCACCCTGGTGGTCACAGGAGGGGCCTCTGTGCAATGATTCCTAGAAACAGCTCTGGAGGCCACCTTGCCCAGTTTTTCTCCAAAGCTGTTGTACAGATGACCTTTACCAAATGACCTGAAGGTTGGTTTAGAATGCAGGCTCCTGGGCCTGGCTGTAGAGTCACGGCACTAGAATCTATGGGATCTGGGATGTGAAGTGACTTTTCAACAGCTAGAGGGTTCAGAGGAGTTTAAGGAGCAGTTGGGATAGTTCTCTTAGGATAAGGGCATAGCACATTGTAGCAACCATCACCCGTCAGGACTGGCAACTCGCCTGCTTTCCAGAACACTTTGGAAACACAGACGGCTAAATCATTCCTTCCTACTTGCTCCTTATCTGAGAGAGGTAAAAGCAAAATGATTTACCTCTGGGCATGTTAGAAGCGCCTCTCGGGATGTTCCCAGCTGTGGACCCTGAAAGATCAGAGAGTCAGAAATAGTGCAAGGAGGGTGGGGAGTGAGGAACAGGCAGTTCCATGAGGGCGGTAAATTGAAAGGAGTGACACGAGTGATATTTACGGCACCTGGGAGCCTGAGGGCTCTCCCAAGTAGGATGCAGCCAAGACTCCCAGAAGCGACCTTGAGCGGAGCCTGGAGAGGGGGAAGTGGGAGGGAGAGGATAGTCACACTGAGGCCGAGGAAGAGCTACTTCCTCTCTGACCGCGGCCTCCACATTCCACAGGGTAGCTTCCCAAAGGGTGGGAACCGGCCAAACCTTTCTTAGAAGCAACAAGAGTTCGCTTTCCCTGGGAGAAGCTGCAGAAAGGAGGAAGCTAATTAAATGAAAATTGAGGAAGCTCGGGGCTGCACGCAGGCTGAGAATACGCTGGGAGTGGTCATCAATCATTATAAACCAGCGCTTACTCAGCATCTCCCCCCCCCCCCCCCCCGCCCGCCGCCCCCACCAAGGGCACCTAGGACAGCTTCTGGGTATGACTGAGGCCACTGGTCACAGAAATTCCCTGGAGCCTGAGAACAGGAGTGACATAGGGAGGAATCACAACTGAAGGACTCAGATGGTGATATTCTAGTGTGAACCAGCCCAAAACACCTCTATGAGAATTAACACTTCGTGACTTTATCATTCACTTATGAATAATCGTGGCTGTATTATGATCTTCTTTTGCACTTTTAGTTTTTTTCATATATTTAGTTTCTTCATGCTTTGTCTCTCCCGCAAGACTGTCATGTCCTTGAAACCAAACTAAAGGGTCCCTCCATTGAATTTCTTTTTATCTTGCCATCACTCCACCCATCCATCTACCTACCACTGGCTGGTATTTTTCTCCATGCTCCTCACTGCTAGCAATGCAGAGGGCAATGGTGCTCAGTCCCTAACTTTACGGGTTCATGGTGTGGTATCATACATAAGTACATATACTTGGTATTGTACATAATCCAACAAAGTTTCAGTTGTTAAAAAGGAGGCATGAACACCATGGATCCTCAGAATAGATGGGGGTGGTAGCAGGAGAGGCTTAGGCCCTATAATAAAATAAACTTGAGTTTAAGATCCAGCTTCGTCACATAGCAGCAATGAGACCTTCTGGAGATACTTAAATCTCTCTGGAAGTGAAAGTCACTCAGTCGTGTCTGACTTTTTGCAACCCCGTGGACTATACAGTCCATGGAATTCTCCAGGCCAGAATACTGCATTGGGTAGCCTTTCCCGTCTCCAGGGAATCGTCCCAACCCAGGGATCGAACCCAGGTCTCCTGTATCGCAGGCGGAGTCTTCACCAGCTGAGCCACAAGGGAAGCCCTGAACCTCTCTAAAGCAGGGAAATAATAGAACTTCCTTCAGAGAGACACATTGAGACTTAAATGATTTAATGCATGTCACAAGCTCATTGTGGAGTCTAGCATACACAAGTGCTACAAATTTGTCACACACAAATGCACACACCCACACACAAAGGAAGCTCATGACACAGTGCCAAGACATTCACTTCTCTGATCCTCCTCACAAAATGATTTCACGAACAGCTATTTCCTCGGGGCCTTTTCAAATTCTCTGGGTGAAGTTCATTTGGGTGAGTGGCCAGGAATCCAAAAAGGGTGAGGATACCCGGAGTTTGCTTTTGAACTCCACTGACCTCAGTTTCCAACTCAGGAGTTCTTTCTCAGCTGGAACCAACAAGGAACTAAAGCCACCACGCACTCCCTCAAGCGTGCATGCAAAAGCTCTGTGGCCACCAGAAAGGCTCTACAGAAAGGTGGTTGAAACACATGCGTGCCTCCCAGAGGGCAATGCCATTAGGCTGATTTCACTTCTCTGTGTGGGATGGGGAAGCTGGGTAAATGGTTGACACTGGAGGGCTGGAGTGAACAGCTATGGCCCAAGATGGTAGACACTCCCCCATTTATTTTACTCCCCTTGAACACCAGCTCCTCCTCAGGGGCTGTGCTCAAGCCAGCCTTGCATGTGATCTCAGTGCAAATGGAAGAGATGCTGCGTGTCTTCTTACTTCTCCCAGTGGCAACACCTTCTCTCACCTGGTGAGGGATGTTCAGCGAAGGAGAAACTCTAGTGTTAGGTTTGCAACTTTTAAAAAAATCACTGGAGTATCCAAATGTTTTGTTCCCAGTGTGCCATTAACGTGCTCTTTGTAAAGCAAAGAATTTAGGCAATGGATGGCAGCACACAAAAGCTGAGCTCAATCATTATTTTTCATTTATTTTTCAATTTAACAGACACTTTTGTGGCACATCCTATCTGCCAGACACTCTTCTAAATAATCTCTTACATTGGAATAGCATTTTAAAGTTTGAAAAGTACTTTTATGGACATTATCTCATGTGATAATTATAATAAGTCTGTTGTTTTAAGTCTTATCTTAGAGATTTTTTTGAAAAATGATTTTCAGGAAAAATAAAAATATCCATTCAAGACTATTCAGCTTGTGAAAGAGGCAGAGTCACACCAGGTATTCTAGACCTGTGCTCTTTCCAAAAGACAGAAGAGAGGAGGGACTTGGTGGTCCACTGGTTAAAATTTGAGTTTCCAATGCAAGGGGCAAGGGTTTGATCCCTGGTCCAGGAAACTAGATCCTTCATCTATGCAAAGCAGCCAAGAATATATATTAAAAAGAGAGAGAGAAAAAAAGAGAAGTTGCTATCCTCAAATTTCTTATGAAATTGAGGTTCACTTTGGTTCAGTCATTCAGTCGTGGCTGACTCTTTGTGACCCCGTGAATTGCAGCACACCAGGCCTCCCTGTCCATCACCAACTCCCAGAGTTCACCCAAACTCATGTCTATCGAGTCAGTGATGCCATCAAGCCATCTCATCTTCTATCGTCCCCTTCTCCTCCTGCCCTCAATCCCTCACAGCATCACAGTCTTTTCCAATGAGGCAACTCTTTGCATGAGGTGGCAAAAGTACTGGACTTTCAGCTTCAGCATCATTCCTTCCAAAGAACACCCAGGCTGATCTCCTTTAGAATGGACTGGTTGGATCTCCTTGCAATCCAAGAGACTCTCAAGAGTCTTCTCCAACACCACAGTTCAGAAGCACCAATTCTTCGGTGCTCAGCTTTCTTCACAGTCCAACTTTCACATCCATACATGACCACAGGAAAAACCATAGCCTTGACTAGACAGATGTTCGTTGGCAAAGTAATGTCTCTGCTTTTTAATATGCTATCTAGGTTGGTCATAACTTTTCTTCCAAGGAGTAAGCGTCTTTTAATTTCATGGCTGCAGTCACCATCTGCAGTGATTTTCGAGCCCAGAAAAATAAAGTCTGACATTGTTTCCACTGTTTCCCCATCTATTTCCCATGAAGTGAAGGGACCAGATGCCATGATCTTAGTCTTCTGAATGTTGAGCTCTAAGCCAACTTTTTCACTCTCCTCTTTCACTTTCATCAAGAGGCTTTTTAGGTCCTCTTCACTTTCTGCCATAAGGGTGGTGTCATCTGCATATCTGAGGTTATTGATATTTCTCCCGGCAATCTTGATTCCAGCTTGTGTTTCTTCCAGTCCAGTGTTTCTCATGATGTACTCTACATATAAGTTAAATAAGCAGGGTGACAATATACAGCCTTGACATACTTCTTTTCATATTTGGAACCAGTCTGTTGTTCTATGTCCAGTTCTAACTGTTGCTTCCTGACCTGCATGTAGGTTTCTCAAGAGGCAGGTTAGATGG
The DNA here is from genome assembly GCF_023091745.1 of Budorcas taxicolor. Classification (NCBI taxonomy): domain Eukaryota; kingdom Metazoa; phylum Chordata; class Mammalia; order Artiodactyla; family Bovidae; genus Budorcas; species Budorcas taxicolor. The sequence continues at coordinate 70,832,237 of NC_068925.1, forward strand.
TCTGGTATTTCCATCTCTTTCAGAATTTTCCACAGTTTCTTGTGATCCACACAGTTAAAGGCTTTGGCATAGTCAATAAAGCAGACATAGATGTTTTTCTGGAACTCTCTTGCTTTTCCCATGATCCAAGAGATGTTGGCAATTTGATCTCTGGTTCCTCTGCCTTTTCTAAAACCAGCTTGAACATCAGGGAGTTCACGGTTTACGTATTGCTGAAGCCTGACTTGGAGAATTTTGAGCATTACTTTACTAGCCTGTGAGATGAGTGCAACTGTGCGATAGTTTGAGCATTCTTTGGCATTGCCTTTCTTTGGGATTGGAATGAAAACTGACCTTTTCCAGTTCTGTGGCCACTGCTGAGTTTTCCAAATTGAGGTGGGGGAAAGTAATTATGAAAGTAATTTCTTATGAAATTAAAGTGGAGGAAAGACTCAAGCGTGTAATATAGAAGTTTAAACCCAGGGCAACGTGTAAGTGGATCCTGTAAGGTAATATAAACACAAGGACTAAAGGGAAGATTTACAATGTGTCGGTTGCTGCTGCTGCTAAGTCGCTTCAGTCCTGTCCAACTCTGTGCGACTCCATAGACAGCAGCCCACCAGGCTCCGCCATCCCCAGGATTCTCCAGGCAAGAACACTGGAGTGGGCTGCCATTTTCTTCTCCAATGCATGAAAGTGAAAAGTGAAAATGAAGTGGCTCAGTCGTGTCCAACTCTTCGCAACCCCATGGACTGCAGCCCACCAGGCTCCTCCGTCCATGGGATTTTCCAGGCAAGAGTACTGGAGTGGGTTACCATTGCCTTCTCTGAATGAGCATCAGAGAAGGGTATTAAATTAGTCAAGGCTCTGGTTTTTGAAACTGGTTCACAATCCTAACTCAAACCAGCCTCAGCATGGTGTCAGCAATGTCTTCAGGACTTGGCTCTCTCAGGTGCCCTTTTGCTTTGCTGCTGCTGCTAAGTCGCTTCAGTCGTGTCCAACTCTGTGCGACCCCATAGACAGCAGCCCACCAGGCTCCCCCGTCCCTGGGATTCTCTAGGCAAGAATACTGGAGTGGGTTGCCATTTCCTTCTCCAGTGCATGAAAGTGAAAAGTGAAAGTGAAATAGCTCAGTCGTGTCCAACTCTTCGCAATCCCATGGACTGTAGCCCACCAGGCTCCTCCGTCCATGGGCTTCTCCAGGCAAGAGTACTGGAGTGGGTTGCCATTGCTTTCTCTGGCCCTTTTGCTTTGCATTCCTCTTTATCAGCTTCATTCTCAGACAGGCACCTGCAGGTGGTGATCCCATAACTCCATGCTTCCAGTCTACCGATTTAGAAACCTCGGTAGAAAGAAAGCTCTTCCCAGCCAACTCCAGTAGAACACCCGTGGTGGCGTTTCACTCTGCCGGCTTTGGTCACGTGTTCTTCTCTCAACCAATCGCTGTGGCCAGATGGACACACCGGCTGGCTGACTCTGCGCGTGCGTTGACGTGCAGAGCCTGGGGGTGAAGGCAGCCCCATCAAAATCATGAGCTGAGGGGGAAGGAATGGTTCCTCAAGGGGAAATGGGGCGGATCACCTGGTAGGGAGGAACGCACTGGGCAAGTAAAAAACAACCCTAGGGGCTGTGCTGAGGGCAGCTCCGGGGGGCTCCCAGGCAGGTGCCTCAGAGATGAGAGGAACACAGCAGCAGGCAGAAAAGAAGCCCCAGGAGGTGGAGACATGAAGTCCTTGTTCTAATTCCAGCTCTTTCTGTACCTACCAACGTGACTTTGAACAACTCGTTGAGCCTCCCTGTGCCTCAGTTCCTCCAACACAACAGGGAATAATTATTTAAATAATAGTAACAACAACAAAAAAAAAACAGGTTTCTCTGAGGGTCATGATATGATTGAATTGGATGAGATCATAGACATAAAAGCCTTTTGAAATGCTAAGTGAAAAAGATTTATAAATATCAGAGTGTATTTGAGGCAAGGGACTCGAATCAGCAGAGACAGGAGACAGGAACAAGTAGGGTGCGTAGAGCGAATAGTAAGCAGGTTGGGCTGCTTAGACAGGAAAGCCGGGATGACAAATGCGACCCCACACACATCAAGGCTGAAAAGCCGCCTCAGTAAGGTGGTGTTTTCCTTCTTTGGATGGTAATGGGGAGAGGGCTCTTTTATTTTTTTTAATTGGAGGAAAATTGCTTTGCAGTGTTGTCTTGCTTTCTGCCATACAACCACTTGAATCAGTCATAATTTATATATTTTAAAATATATGCATATAATTATATACACACATGCACATATATTTGCATATACATATATGTGTGTACATGTGTGTATACATACACATATGCATATATACATGTGTGTGCATATACATGTATAGATATATATAATTGTATACATATATATCCCCTCCCTGGTGAGTCTCCCTCCCCTCCCCCATCCTTCTCCTGCAGGTCATCACAGAGCACCAGGCTGAGCTCCCTGTATTATACCGCAGCTTCCTGCTAGCTATCTATTTTACACACGATAATGTGTATATGTCGTGTACATGCTCACTCATGTCTGACGCTTTGCAACCCCATGGATTGTAGCCCACCAGGCTTCTCTGTCCATGGGATTTTCCAGGTGAGAATACTGGAGTGGGTTGCCATTTCCTCCTCCAGGGGATCTTCCTGACCCAGGAATCGAACCTGCATCTCCTAGGGTTCTTACATTGGCAGATTCTTTACCAACTTAAGCCACCTGGGAAGCCCATATCAACACTACTTTCTTAATTCGTCCCACCCTCTCCTTCCCCAGGTGTGACCACAAGTCTATTCTCAACATCTGTGTCTCCATTTCTTCCCTTTCTGACGGCTGTGAGTTGGTGCCTGGAAAGGAGCCCCACGTAATTCCAGTTAGGGAAGGCTTCCCGTGAACAGTCAGCTTTCCCAGGGGAAGGTGTGGATGGGGTTTGGAGGCTGGCTCTGCCCCCTGGCCAGTGTTTGGTTTCTGGGAGGCCCCTTCCCCTGTCCACCACCAAAGAAATCACAGCAACAGGTGGGGAGCGGAGAGCTGGGAGGGCCAGGCCAAGGTCCCCAGAGGGTGGGGCAGGGGTGAGGACGACTGGGAAGTGGCAGGTGGAACTCGGACAGTTACAGCTTTCACAGAGGACCAGCCCTGATTGGGGAAAATCACTTTTGTTTACTAACCAGTTCACTGGGCCCTTCAAGCTGAGCTCCATTGCCAGCTTATACCTGCAGAGTATTTCTCAGTTCATGAGGATGTGGGGAGGGTGCTGGGCAGAGTGGAAAGAGCAAAGCCCCTTTCCAGACTGTCTATATTGTCTGGAAATAGTTCTGGCCTGGGAACCTAGAGATACAGATGTCTCCTAACAGTGAGGGGGTTGGTGGGCAGTTCCCCTGCTCTCTAACTTCCTTAGAGAAATTCAGGGCAATAGTGAGCAATGCTCATCCAGAAAAGAACAAGAGGTAGATGCTGGGGAGACTGCTTCTGGCCTGTCTAGAAGACAAATTCTGGGGATCCCCTGGCCCCAGTAATCCCATGCATCTGTGTGTAGTCACTTCAGTTGTGTCCAACTCTTTGTGGCCCTATGGACCGCAATCTGCCAGGCTCCTCTATGCATTGGATTCTCCAGACAAGAAGACTGGAGTGGGTTACCATTTCTTCCTCCAGGGGATCTTCCTGACCCAGGGATTGAACCTGCGCTGCCTGGGTCTCCCGCATTGCCGGCAGATTCTTTATCACTGAGCCGCTGGGAAAGCCAGGCTTACCCAAAGGAGTTCCCAGAAAGGAATAAGAATGAAGATAAATAGCCACTTACTTGCTTGGAGCACCTAACAATTTAAAAAGGAATTTCAAATAATCCATCCCCACCCCCACCCCCCACCAGTGATTCAGGTAGACAGATTTTATTCCAGAAGCAGTTCAGAAAGTTTCTGTCATTTGTTCAAGATTCCAACTGCTGACACATGGGAGCACCAAAACCAGAATCTGCTCCTTCCAGCTCCCAAGTTCAGTGCTCCATTGCCATGGAGTCTGAAACCCTACAACGTTGGCACCCTGCCCTGGAAAGCCTGTTTGGGGTCTTCCAGCCCTAACTCAAGAGCTTTTGGACTGGTTAATGGAGTACAGGGTAAGGAGTCGGAAGGTGTGGGCTATCATCTTGGATCTGCCCGTGGCTCAGGTGACTCGCTCTGGGCTCTCATCTTATCACCTGCAAAATGGAAGTGGCGTGATCCACTCAGCCCACCCATCAGAGGCGCTGAAGCCTCTGTAGCCGAGTGTTGCTAGTGTTTTAAAGAGTTCCCTGGGCTGTTCGCACAGGACAGAAAGGTTTCCCAGATTCAGTTACTCTGACTCCTCTGCCCTTAGCAGTAGATGCTCCCCGCATCCCTGGTGAGGGGGATGAGTCATCTCTCATCTCGGCTGTTGCTAGGTTCGTTTGCTCAGGAGCCCTCTTGGGGAGCCGAGTTTCACGGCTTCTGTCCTGGGCACGCTGCCCAGGGGCCCATTTTGCTCGGAGGATGAGCCACGGTGGGGGTGGAGGGGGAGCAGCTCCACAGGTGAGCAGAAGAGATAGCCAGCTCTGAGCCTCAGAAATGTAAAATGGTCTCTTGGGAGTGTGCAAAGACCTGATCTGTGGGAGATCAAAGTCGGGAACGTACAGCTCCTCCAGAATCAAAGGCTCCTTGCTCTCAGGAACAGACAACCCAGATTCCCTCTTCAGAAGAGCCAAGCATAACAATGGAAAGTGAGTGGCCGCCCCCACCACCCCAGGCTGGATGGGGTGTGGGCTGGCTGGCTGTGTTTGCAAACATCTGCATCTGGCTGGGCTGCACCTGCCAGGCTAGGACTGACCTGAAAGCAGCGGGGTGCGCCTCCTCCTCTGGTTTCCCATCGTTCATTTGCGGTGGGGATGGTGCCACTGAATCGTGTGCATCTCTGCATCCTTCCTTCCCTCCTGCTTGTGGGTTGGCTGAGGGACGGGGTGGCGGGGGGAGCTTCCAGTTCCAGCATTTCTGCTCCTTCCCTCTGTGACCTTGGGCCTGTCCTCACCTAGCCAAGATCACCCAACAGTACCGTGGGTTCAGACCTGATGTCCGGTTCACTGTTAGGGAGCTGTGAGCTTCGCCAGGACAATGGGTGTGACCTTGACCTTCCCACGGGAATAAGCCATTCGTGTGTGACAGTTGGCGGCTTTTGTTGGAGCACAGAGGAGGGAGAAAACCCGAGCCTTCCACAGCAAATTTAGTTCCAACTAGGTTTCTTGTGTTAAAGACCAGATTTCTTTTATTATTAAAATGGAGGCTAGCAAGAGTGATGGTCCTCAGCTTTCCACCCCTAGTCCCCACCTATTCAGGTGTCCTTAAGCACACCCACCTAGCATCAAGGCAGGAGAAGCCCCTCTTCTTCAAGGCTTGGAAGGATGCCCTTGACTCCACCCTCTCGCACATCTCCAAGACCTTGGCCATGGATCATATTCCACCTCTTCCTCCACAGGCAAGCCTTCCTTTCAGTCAACAAACCTGCTCAACAAACTCCATCCTATCAAATAAACAAACTAGAACTCTTTTCCGCAGCTTTATTTGGCCAAGACCCAATCTCTCTCCTCTTATCCATTTCTCGAAAGACTTGTCTACACCCTGGGACTCCATTTCTGTACCTTCTTCTCATCCTCAAACTAATTTGAGTCTGGCTGCAGACCTCACTACTCTACCAAAAATCCTCTTGCCAAAGTGATTGGAAAATTTCATTGCCAAATTCAAACCTATTTTTTTTTTTCATAACTCTTTACTAAAGTGATGAGTCGAAAATCCATTCTTCTTTAGATTTTAGATTACCGTAATTTCTCTGATTCCCTACTCCTTTAGCCTTCCTAATATCTGATTAATTACTTCTTCATCTTCTGGGCGGGGACCTATTCTTCTACCTACTCATGAAATACAGGCATTCTAGAGTTTTGTCCTATACTCCTAACCTTATTCACTCTCTGAGTGTTTCAACTCTCACATAATATAAATGAATAACTCTCAAATCAATATATACAGCCCAAAACTTTTCCCTGAGCTTGACACTTGTATAACCGCTGATGGGCCAGATAGTTACCTGAGTAGACTGCTCAACACATTCAAGAAGCTCATCATCTCATCGCAGAGCAGTATTTTCTCCATCACTTCTAATCTTAGTTGCTGGCATTTCCATACACCTGTCCTCAGGCCAGACCTGAGAATCCACCCTCCTCTACCCCAAAGGCCACCAGGCTTTAACTCCTGTTAGTTGTGTGCTCTTAAAAAAAACAAAAAAAATCTCAAAATTTGTACCATCCTCTCTACCTTTCCTACCCCAACGCTAGCTCAGGTCCTTATCCATTTGCCCATAAACACAAAACAACCTCCCAACTGATCTCCCCACCTTGAATTGTATTCCTCTCAAATCCATCCTGTACAGACACACACATACACACCACCACCCCCACCACCACCAGCTCCACCACCACCATCACCACCAGGCACTTTTCTGGGTACTACACTCAGCATCTCAGCATCCACCCTCCATAGCTGTGAACTGTGAGCATCTGAGCTTCATCTCAGTTTATTGTGAACATCCATTAGCAAGCTGTGTCCTAAGGTCATTGCTTCTTCACATTCATATGAATATCGAAGAGACCACATTAAGATCTACATTACAATAGGGCAGAGAATGTCATTTCCTGGAAGAGTTTTTCAAGGAAAGACCGACTGGGTTTATTCAGCATTTAAGTTCACAAACTCTAAGACAGAAACTCCCTAAGAAACAGCTGGTCAGAATTGATTTTTTTAAATGCAGACCCTACAGATAAGACGGTAAAGCGTCTGTCTACAAGAGAAGGAAATGGCAATCCACTCCAGGACTATTGCCTGGAAAATCCCATGGACAGGGGAGCCTGGTAGGCCACAGCCCATGGGGTCGCAAAGAGCCAGACACGACTGAGAACTTCACTTCACTTCACAGATAACTCAATTTCTTAATAAGGTCTTATAGGTTGAAAAAGGGATATACAAATCAGGATATTCTTTATAACCTCCCCCAGTGTGCACTAGACGCTGGTTCCTCAGGCAATAGTCTGGGTCAGGCACACTTTCAGGATAGCGAAGTACTGGTGTAGACAAAAACACGTCTTCTATTAAGATCCTAGAGAAATATGCTGAGAATAGTACCAGGAAAAGGACAAAACAGCCTCCATAGGAGCTATATGGGGATGGACCAACTCTGGTCAGAGAAAGAGTTATCCATAGGAAAGCTTGCAAGACTCCACACTGAGAACTTTTCACAGGCCCAGAGTCATAAAGACTGAAGTTCCCGTGTGATTCTGATTTAGAGCTCTCACATAGGGCTGACAGCAACTGGGACTCATCCGCTAGATTCATAACCACGGATCAGCCACCTGGCAAGATGTCCTTCTCTATTATTCCTGATTTAAAAAATTGTTTCAATTTTCTATCTGCCAGGGGACTGGCAGGAACAGCTAAGTCAAATTTTCTCTGGGGAACACGCAGTCAAGCATTTTAAAGGACTCTGGATTCTATTGCTTCTCCAAGAAGCCATCTAGTTTTTCACTGGTGGGAAATCCTACCAGTGCTCAAAAGAAAAGAGAGATGAATCTGACAGTCAGCTGGGAGCAGGACAGGCTCACAAAGCTCAGACTCGAGGCACTGTAGCAAATGTTAGAAGATGACAGTGATGAGTGTTTGACTCTACAGCTTGTAGGCATATTCCTGGCAGGTGTGGTCCCCAGTCAAGGTCAGGCACTGTGAAATGCACCATCTATAGAAACTCTGAGACCAGAGTGTCTACCCCAAGGCCAGACCTAGAAGCTCGGGGAAGGGAGCTACCTGCCTATGTTACATGGGTTCAGAATATCCTGGAAAAACATCTCCCTCTTCAGCCTACAGCTCCATTGAATAACCCTCTACATTATAGTGTGAAGTAAGTTATTTTTTTTCCTCTTCCTCCAATCTTATCTATTTCTAATATATTCTTCATGTTGCTCCTAAGTGATCTTCCTAAAATATATGCCTAATGTCATCTTCTTCTCCAAAGCCTTTCAATGATTCCTTTTAGCTCTTAGATAAAATTTGAACTCAACTAAGCCGACGTCATCCTTCGTGATCTGGCTCCCATCTTCCCCTCCAGCTTCCCTTCTGCTTCTCCTCACCCCCATGTTGAAACGTGCAGTTCCCTCAATGGAATCTACAAATCTGGACATCCAGACCTCTCTGCATGCTCTTCTCTTCTTCTGGAATAACTCTCTTATTCCTCAAGTCAAAAATTCACTAAGAATCCATCTCAACTCTCCCAGCTGGTGAGTGCTCTGTGTCCCTGGTCCCCCAAGTTCCCTCCCTTTGGCACAGATGACTCTGATGGTTGGTTACCATTTTGTCCCCTAGAGACCTTGAGTACCAATTGCTCATCTTTGTCCCCAGGGCCCAGGAGGGTACCTGTCATGGAGGCGGTGCTTTACAAATGTCTTACAGCAAGTTTTGCTGAAAGATGGAGAAGGAAAAAGGAACTGCCTGGATGGGAAATTAAGTCCTTATGTGAAAGAGGAGAGGTGGGAAGGCATTGAGGACACTTTGCTTTAAGCTGGGCTGAGGGCTGAGCTCTGACTCAGCAATGGACAGGTGGCCACACTCCTCTGCCCCGCTGGCCCTCTGTGCCCTCACTCAGTGGTTCACTCTGACTGAAGTCACCTCCTCATTACCAGGACTCCCATTTGACTTTGGATGGGGACAGTGGGTTTGACCTGTGTTGAGTTACCCTGTCAGCTGAAGATGGAGCTATGTCACTTCTCCTCCAGCCAGCCTTCTTTTCTAGACACCCTACCGTGACCCCTCGTACACCTGTTCATCTCTCTGTGATCAAGTTTTTAAATGCATCAGTGAAACGTCTCCCAACCTGAGCTGATCTCTCTGCTAATACAAAGTGGCAGTTTTTAAATAGGGGAGCCTCCGATTGTCACTTTCAATCACAGGCTCTGCTGAAGGAGACTTAGAAGGACTTAATCATCATAAGAAAACAAACACAGGCCCTCTGCCACCAAGCTGTGTGCCGACAGATAGACAGACAGAAGAGCGGACAGAAGCTGGCGTGCCCAAGATCCTTCCTGTGATCCACTGCTGCCGGCCCAGCACTTACAGGCCAGGTCTCTGCGAGTGAAACTGACAACTCGACATGTCCCTTATCCTTTTCAATTAGCATCCAGCCCCTGTTCTTTCCCTCTTGCTGTCTGCCTCCCTCTGTGCATCTGGCCCTAGTAAAGGAACAAGGTTTCTGCTGTTATTCCCCACCCCGACCCTCCCTCTTCATCTGAGCTGACCTCAGACCATTAAGACTTCGAATGTGACAGCTGAAAATAGAGCCTCATCCACATGAGATCTAGTCTAGCGTCTCATTTCACAGGAGTGGAAAGAAGGAAGCTCAGCCAAGAGGAGCCCCTTAGAGACGGCCTCCTCCCAGGTCCTAACCCAGTTAGCTCTCTCTTCTGCTGCACCCGAGGTTCTCAACTGGTGACACATTAGAATCACCCAGGGATCTTTAAAAAATTTAACAAAAACCCCTGCCCAGACCCCACCCCCAGAGTTCTGATTCCACTGGACTTCAGGTATCCGTAATATTTTAGGATCTCCCCACATGGTGCTAATAAGAGCTCAAGTTCAGAATCAAGCATATACCATCGTGCTTCTCAGCCTCTCTCCCAGCCTCTGCCCAAATTCATCCAGTGTGTGTAGGGATGAGCCAGGAGGAGATGTAATTAGGAAGAAGATTAGGTTACTGTATATTGGGAGCTAGAAAAAAAAAAAAAACAAACCCTAGTAAGAAGTTCAGTGGGCCAGACCAGAGATCCCTATCTAGTGATGTCTTAATTTCTTCTGAATAAGGAGTTTCCTTTTTGTTCAAATGCTGCTAGCAAACATTTTTCTTGGCCGTAGAGCCAGGTACTGTGCTGCTGTGCCATTGCTCAAGTCATGTCTGACTGTTTGCAGTGCTCTGGACCGTAGCCCGCCAGGCTCCTCTGTTCATGGGGTTCTTCAGGCAAGAATACTGGAGTGGGTTGCCATGCCCTCCTCCGGGGGCTCTTTCTGATCCAGGGATCAAACCCACATCTCTTTTTACATCTCCCTTATTGGCAAACAGGTTCTTTACCACTAGGGCCACGTGGGAAGCCCCATTATTAACTTGCATGGGATCTTGTGAAAACACAGATAATAGAAAACCAGCTCTTGACTTCTGGGACAACAGGCGGCACAAGAAACATGTGCAAAACAACTGAAAAATTTTACAAAGCATCGTGTTTCTATTCCTGGGTTGGGAAGAGCCCTTTGAGAAGGAATTCTCAATTCTCCCGTACTTTTGCCTGGAGAATCTCATGGACAGAGGAGCCTGGAGGGCTACTGTCCATGGGGTGGCAAGAGTCACTCACCCACGACTGAGTGACTAAACCACCGCCACGTTTCCAGAAGCTTGCATAGCCGTCAACCCCTGGGCTGTGAACACAGTGGGCCTAGGGCTCATAGCTCACTGGTCTCCCCCGCCCAGTGTGTGCTGCTCACAGTAGGTACTCCATAAATGAAGTCAAACTCGGAGCCTCAAGGTGAGGACAGCAACTGGAAATCAGCATGGTCTCATAAGACAAGCAAGGAGTGAACTGACCCAACTGGAAGGTCAGACGCTCTGAGGGAGGCATGACACATGCCCAAAACTGACTCCCCACACCTTCCTGATCACAAGACTCACCTGAGGCTTCTTCTTCTTAATTTTTCAAACTTTATTTTTGGCAGTGCTAGGTCTTCGTTGCAGCACGTGGGCCCTTCGTTTCTGCTGGAGGGCTTTCACTAGTTGCGGCAAGCAGGGGCTCCTCTCCAGTTGTGGTGCATGGGCTTCTCACTGCAGTGGCTTCTCTCGTTGCAGAGCGCAGGCTCTAGGGTGCACAGTTTCAGTCGTTTCAGGACACAGGCTCAGTCGTCAAGCTGCACTGACTCAGTAGCTCCGGCGCACAGGCTTTGCTGCATGTGAGATCTGAGTTCCCAGACCTGGGATCAAACCCATGTCCTCTGCTTTGGCAGGCAGCTTCTTAACCACTGGACCACCAAGGAAGTCCTGCACTTTTAGGCTTTTTTAAAAAAACTGTTTATTTTGAATTGGGGTAACGTCGATTAACAATGTTGTGATAGTTTCAGGTGATAAGCAGAGAGACTCAGCCACACATAAACATGTATCCATTCTTCCCCAAACTCCCCTCCCATCCAGGCTGCCACGTGACATTGAGCAGAGTTCCATGGGCTATACACTAGTTACTTATTGGTTATTCATTTTAAATATAGCAGTGTGTGTATGTGCATTCCAAACTCCCAAACTATCCCTCCCCACATCCTTCCCCCTGGGTAACCCAAAGTTTGGGGCTTCTTAAATAGACAGATTCTTGGTCCCCACCCAGACCTATGGAATCAATCTGCAAGGATCACACTTAGGACTCTGCTTCATTCTCCAAGGCTTCCCCAGCGGTTCAGTGGGTAAAGAATCCGCCTGAGATGCAGGAGACAGGAGATGCGGGTTCAGTCCCTGGGTTGGGAAGATCCCCTGGAGAAGGAAATGGCAACCTGCTCTAGTACTCTTGCCTGGAAAACCCCATGGACAGAGGAGCCTGGCAGGCTACAGTCCAAAGGGTTGCAAAGAGTCAGATATGACTAAGCACTTATTTTCTAAGCACCGAGAGCAATTCTGATGATCAGCCAGGTGTGGTCATTTCTGCTTGAAGGAACCTTAACCTGAAACTGAATTTCCACATACTGAAGTGATTTATAGTCCTACTTGGACTCAAATTGACTACCCTAATCGATTTCAGTCATGACGTGACAACTTGCTAGCTACTCCCCTTCGGCAAGTCATCTGCCTCCCTGAGCCTGGTCTGTCATTTGTAAAACTTTGCCACAGGTGGCTCTAATGTGAGTAAAATATTTAGCACAACCTCTGGCAAAAAGCTAGCCATCACTAGCTGAAAGCTCTTGGCATTTAAAGCATGCTATGGAAAAAGGCTGGAAGTAGCTAAGCCCTTAGAGACCTGACTGACACCTGAGCAGGGTGAAGCTGACTCTTTCCCTGGCCAGTCAGGACGGATGCCCAGACTCGAAGGACATGAGGACTTGCATCTTCTGCTGCGTTTCCCAGTGTCCAGGGAGTTGAGCTGAAGGGCTGCAATCCTGGAGCTCTTGGAACTCATTGGCCTTCATTCCTCTTCGCTCATTATGTGATCTGGCAGGACCTTGAACCTCTTTGGAATCCAGTGTCCTCTCTGCAAAATGACGTTAATAACACCCTAGATCCAGGACTTCCCTGGCTGTCCAGTGATTAAGACTTTGCCTTCCAGTGCAGGGGGTCCAGGTTTGATCCCTGCTCTGGTAGCGAAGTATGATCAAACCTGTTGAATTTTAGGTAGCGAAAATCCCACAGGCCTTAAGCCAAAAAAGAAACAAAAGAACATTAAACAACAAAGCAATATTGTAACAAATTCAATAAAGACTTAAAAAAAAATGCCCTAGGTCCTCCCATCCTCACACAGAGGCTGAGAAGTTCACTACAGATCAAACCTCAAACCTCAGTTCTACCTTGTTTAAGTGTGGCAGTTGTGAAACATTTTGATGGTCAGGTACTGTGAGTTATCTCCTGTGCTAAGTCACTTCAGCCGTGTCTGCCTCTTTGCAACCCCATGAACTGTAGCCCGCCAGGCTCCTCTGTCCATGGGATTCTCCAGGCAAGAATATGGAGTGGATTGCCATTTCCTTGTGCAGGGGACCTTCCTGACCCAGGGATCGAACCTGGGTCTCCTGAATTGCAGGCGGATACTTTGCCGCCTGAGCCACCAGGGTATTACCTCCTACAACCCTGAAAATGGCATCAGAGGTAGGTTTTCTTTTACACCCACCATACAGTCAGGAAAGTAAGTCTTGGAGGAGACTAATAACTCAAAGGCCCATGGCTGAGAGGAAGTGGAGCTGGCATTCCAGCTCAGACTCTGGACTGAAGTGTATAAAGTCACAACCATGATAGTACCTCATGCACCACAGTCCACCAGTCTCACAAACTTCCCGTTCCTTATCTAAGTCAATCCTCTCACTGGCCGGAGGGGGCTACGCACCATTTTCTTCAATGTCAGAGTATCATATTTGAACACAGCTTTTGTTCTGTCTCACAGCTTTTTTTGCTTGTTTTAAAACATTTATTTGACTGTGCGGGGTCTTAGTGTCTGTGCTGCGTCTTCGTCACTGCAGCCTGCAGGGTCTTTAGTTGCAGCAATGCAAACTTAGTTGCAGCATGTGGGCTCCCTGACTAGGGATCTAAGCAGGGCTCTCGATTAGGGAGCATAGAGTCTTAGCCACTGGACCACCAAGGAAGTCCTTGAACACAGTTCTTTGACACTGAGACCTGGGTCTTTCCACTATCCTATGATTTTCTCTAATGGCAAGACTGCAAAACTAAACGTAATGTGTAAAGGAACGTTTGCTTAGGAAGACTGTACTCTAAAGAACACATTTCTCACCAGATTAAACTTGTTGAATTTAGCTTTATATATTCATTTTTTAGAAAACCAACCAGCTGTTTTGACTTGCTGCTGCTGCTACTGCTGCTAAGTCGCTTCAGTCGTGTCCAACTCTGTGTAACCCCATAGACGGCCTCCTACCAGGCTCCTCTGTCCCTGGGATTCTCAAGGCAAGAACACTGGAGTGGGTTGCCATTTCCTTCTCCAATGCATGAAAGTGAAAAGTGAAAAGTGAAGTTGCTCAGCCGTGTCCAACTCTTAGCGACCCCATGGACTGTAGCTCACCAGGCTCCTCCATCCATGGGGTTTTGACATAATTGTAGATGAAACTACAAATTGGAAACTTGGCAAATAAGAAACCATGATGACAAAATAGATATATTAAGGATGAGTATTCACCCATGATAGGATTTGTAGATACTTTAGCATTCTTTCTAACTTTTCTTTTCTGATCTTTTTTTTTTTTTATTCCTGCTTTCATTACAGACTTGACAAAGTGCCTTGGTATGGAGAGGGACTACCCCACGTTAAATAAAGAGCAACTTTCAATGGGATGGCGCGAGAGTTGCTGGAAACCCAGGATCACGCTGACGCAAAGAAATTCTATTATCTACAGCTTTTCAGGAACTCGACTCTTGCACAAAGAGATGGACACCTGAAGCTTCGTAATGTTTAATCGGAAGTTACAACTAAGACTCAAAGAGCTGGATGTGTGCCTGGTAAGTGAAAAACAGCACGAGATGGGAATCAGTCGATAGCATTCTCATGCTGAATGCTGCCTTCTGAGTCCTAGGCTGGCTCTCCTGGTCCAGAGATCTGTTTCACGGGAATCTGAAAACCTGCCAAATCCATCACCCATGATGAGCAGGTGAGCTGAGGACCCCGACTTATGTCAAAACATCCTAGGGGCAGCGCTGCTTAGCAAGAAGGCCATCAGCCCTGATTGGTGAATAAACGAGGTCACTGACCAGGGGCACGGCTCGCTCTCTTCATTTTTAGGGATTTTTTTCATGAAGGGAATCTCTAAGATTCATTTCTGGGCACATGGATGCTAGCATTAAGCCCCTAAAAGAGGGGCTTTTCTCAGGGCCAAGGAGGGGAGGAGAGGGAAGGATCCAGGCAAGGTTTTTTGAGTGGTGATTCCTAGGGATGCTATATCCCCACCCCCAGCTGAGTGGGGGCAGGTTTGAGATGCTGCTCAGGGAATTTCCAAGTTGGGAGGCTCTGACTTGCATGGGAAAAGACCTGACATTGCACAGATACCCATTTGTCAACTTCCTCTGTGACTGGGCTCAAAATGGCTGTGTAAATAACTCAGCCAGGGAGGACGGCAGAGCAAAGCGCTGGCAGTTATTGTGCTATGAAATATGCATTAATTGCATTAAACATTCAGTCTGAACCTCAGCAGAGAGGCCCTTTTCGTCAGTTTTTATAGAATGCAGACAGAGCCCAGGATGCAAATGGCAATGGCCTTCTGGGTAGACCCTGATGCTGTAACACCCCGAGCTTCTCCCCAGATGTTCCCGGCATGGCCTGTGGCTCCCCACTCAGCAGCACAGTGCTCAGGAGGCCAGGTCACCAGCCCTCACTCCCTGGGGGCCCCCGCCCCCGGCTCTGCTCCCCAGACACCACCAACCATGTCTTGACTCTCAGCCAGCCAGCTCTTCCACTTATCACTGGGCACAGGGGCAGAGTGTGAAGACGGAGGCTTGGCAGGGCCTGTCCCTGCCAGTAGACCCACTGGTGGAGAAGTGGCTTCCCTCCGATAAGGGGAGGCATCTCTCACTTGGATTTGATGATGACATTTGAAAGTTTGAGGTGTGTTTCGTAAGGGGAAGAAACCGTGGCAAGAGACAAGAACCAAGTGTGTAAGGATGCCATTGGAGAGAGATTTGAGAATGAGAGGAAAGAGAGAGGGAGGGAGAGGATTCTGTGTGCTGGAGGAATCAAGCCTTAGGATTTCCAGTGCCTTTCATCTTACTTCCAGTTCAATACAGTCCAGGAGTTTCAGTCTGGCCTTCAAGGCCCTCTTCAACGAGTCCTAACCTAACCTTCCCAGCCTTACTGTGCATGTTGTCATCTCTACACGTCTAGCCAAACTGGACAACGTGTGTTCCTAATGTGGTTTCCTGTCTGCCTGCCTCAATTACAGCGTTCCACCACCAAGTGACCAGTCATCCTGGCTGGCCAAGGACTGTCTCCATTTCAGCTCTGAAAGACCCATGTCCCAGGAATCGACTCAGCCCTAGGCAGGCCAGGTCAGTTGGTCCCCTGTGGTTTCCTCCACCTAGAATTGATGGGCTCCTTCTCTGCATTTTTTTTTTTTTTTTTTTTTTTTTTGGCCTGGATAACCCTTCAAAGTCATGTTAAGTACCAGCTTCTCCAAAACCCAGCCCAAACTTTTTCACATTGATTTATCCCCTTCTCCTTCTGCTGCTGCTGCTGCTGCTAAATCGTTTCAGTTGTGTCTAACTCTGTGCGACCCTATCGACGGCAGCCCACCAGGCTCCCCCGTTCCTGGGATTCTCCAGGCAAAAACACTGGAGCGGGTTGCCATATCCTTCTCCAATGTATGAAAGTGAAAAGTGAAGGTGAAGTCACTCAGTCATGTCTGACTCTTTGAGACCCTGTGGACTGCAGCCTACCAGGCTCCTCCATCCATGGGAATTTCCAGGCAAGGGTACTAGAGTGGGTTGCCATTGCCTTCTCCATATCTCCTTCTATAAACCTGTAATAACACTGCACTCGCTCTTATCAAAGGGTTCATTCCTCCAACATTAAGGAGAGCCTGTGTGTGCTGGGGCTGCTGCCCGGCACCCCGCCCACAAGGAGCTCACAGTCAATGAGGGAAACAGATAACCCAGCAGAATAAAGAAGAGGCAAATGTGCAAATTCCATTGTTCAAAGATTATAAAGAGAGAAAACTGTCAAACACAGAGTTTTAAGATGAGGGAAATCACTGAAAAGTGATGTGAAGTTCTGAAAATTTGGGAGACTCATTCCAGGATAGCGATTCTTGGTGGATCTAAGTCTTCATTATTTATTAGGTTGGTGCAAAAGTAACTGTGGTTTTGCACTGTTGACATTTGCTGTTTGCTATTGGAATACGTTCTTAAATAAATGTGCTTATTTTATAAATCATTTTAATGCACATATCTTGCTTTATGTTTTTTGCTAATGACTTATTACTTGCTATTTATTTTACATTTATTTTGGACTATAGAAATGATGTTAGACAGAAAGCAAATTCAAGCAAGTTTTTTATTAAAGTTCAAAATGGGTGGTAAAGCAGCAGAGACAACATCAACAATGTGTTTGGTCCAGGAACTGCTAACAAATGTCCAGTGCCATGGTGGTTCAAGAACTTTTGCAAAGGAGACGAGAGCCTTGAAGACTAGGAGCATAGTGGCCAGCCATCGGAAGTTGACAATGACCAATTCAGAGCCATCATCGAAGGTGATCCCCTTACAACTACACTAGAATTTGCTGAAGAACTCAACATCAACCATTCTACAGTCATTTGACACTTGAAGCAAATTGGAAAAGTGAAAAGGCTCGATAAGTGGGTGCCTCATGAGCCAATGGCAAATAAAAAAGCCATCATTTTGAAGCACCGTCTTCTCTTATTCTATGCAACAACAACAAACCATTTCTCCATTGGATTGGGACGTGCGCCAAAATGGGGTTTTATACGACAACAGGAGATGACCAGCTCTGTGGTTGGATTGAGAATAAACTCCAAAGCACTTCCCAAAGCCGAACTTGCACCCAAAAAAGGTCATGGTTACTGTTTGATGGTCTGCTGCCAGTCTGATCCAGTACAGCTTTCTGGATCTTAGCATAATCATTACACCTGAGAAGTATGCTCAGCAAATCAATGAGATGATCTGAAAACTTCAGTGCCTACAGCCAGCATTGGTCAACAGAATGAGCTCAATTCTTCTCCGTGACAACGCCTGACCATATGTTACACAAGCAATGCTTCAAAAGTTAAACAAATTGGGCTACGAAGTTTTGCCTTATCCACCATATTCACCTGACCCCTCACCAATTGACTATCACTCCATAAAGCACTCTGACAACTTTCTGCTGGGAAAATGCTTCGACAAACAGCAAGAGGCAGAAAATGCTTTCCAAGCATTTGTTGAATCCTGAAGCACAGATCTTTACCCTACAGGAATAAACAAACTTGTTTCTCATTGGAAAAAATCTACTGATTGTAATGGTTCCTCTTTCTATTAATAAAGATGTTCTTGTGCCAAGTTATAATGACTTAAAACTCACAATCCAAAACCACAACTACTTTTGTTCCAACCTAATACATCTCACCAGAGTTAGAACTGGACGTGGAACAACAGACTGGTTCCAAATCAGGAAAGGACTATGTTGAGATTGTATATTGTCACCCTGCTTATTTAACTTCTATGCAGAGTACATCATGAGAAATACTGGGCTGGATGAAGCACAAGCTGGAATCAAGATTGTCAGGAGAGATATCAATAAGCTCAGATAAGCAGATGATACCACCCTTATGGCAGAAAGTGAAGAACTAAAGAGCCTCTTGATGAAAATGAAAGAGGAGAGTGAAAAAGTTGGCTTAAAATTCACCATTCAGAAAATTAAGATCACGGCATTTGGTTCCATCATTTCATGGCAAATAGATGGGGAAACAATGGAAACAGTGAGAGACTTTATTTTGGGGGGCTCCAGAATCACTGCAGATGGTGATTGCAGCCATGAAATTAAAAGACACTTGCTCCTTGGAAGAAAAGCTATGACCAACGTAGACAGCATATTAAAAACAGAGACATTATTTACCAACAAAAGTCCGTCTAGTCAAAGCTATGGTTTTTCTGGTAGTCTGTATGGATGTGAGAGTTGGACTATAAAGAAAGCTGAGCACCAGAGAATTGATGCTCTTGAACTGTGGTGTTGGAGAAGACTCTTGAGAGTCCCTTGGACTGCAAGAAGATCCAACCAGTCCATCCTAAAGGAAATCAGTCCTGAATGTTCATTGGAAGGACTGATGGTGAAGCTGAAACTCCAGTATTTTGGCCACCTGATGCAAAGAACCAGCTCATTGGAAAAGATCCTGATGGGGGATTAAAGGTGAGGAGAAGGGGACGACAGAGGATGTGTTGATAGGATGGCATCACTGACGCAATGGACATGAGTTTGAGTAGGCTCCAGGAATTGGTGATGGACAGGGAAGCCTGGCGTGCTGCAGTCCATGGGGTCACAAAGAGTCGGATATGACTGAGTGACTGAACTGACTGACCAGTGTTCTTGATACAGTAAGTGGGGGTTCTTTGGAGTTAATACATTTGATCTTTGTGGGAAAAAACCCTAAGATTTTCATAATTTTAGATTTAAATTAAAAATACATGTTTTTCCTATTGGCAGTAATAATATATGATGATTTTGGAAAATTTAGCCATATATACATATATATGTGTATATACATACATTTGCACGTGTGTTTCTGTGTTTTTATCTTATATCATTATCCAGGCATAACCACAGTTCACATCTTAGTATGTAATCTTCCAGCATTCACATAGAAATGGAGATATATATTTTAAAGCAAAATGAGATTTGCTTTAAATGAGATTTATTTAATGAGATAAAATGAGATTTTACTATACATATTGATAATTTTATAATCCACTTTTAACAACAGCCTACCTCCTCATATATTTGTGCATGCACATATATATGTATGAATACACACATCCACTGCATCATTTTCAACAACTGTACACATTTTATCATGCCAGGGTACCTTCATTTATTCAACAAATCTTCTATTATTGGACAATGACATCATCTCTCATTTTTACCATTATAAATAATACTATATAAACCTCCTTAGAAGTACACCTCTTCACAGTTATCTCATATTATCTGAGAGATAAACCCCTCACAATGGAATTATTGGGACAAAGGATGGATATATTTTGAGGCATTTGTTCATATTGATGTTTATGTACCTACTTACATTTTATAAGAATTTGTTTTCCTGTACATTTTGCCAGCCAACATATATTTTGTCAAGTTACAATACCTGCAATTCCCAAAGAGCATTTTTCTAAGCAAATGCCAATTTACATGATCACCAAATACACAAAAGCAGAAGAAATAAATCCAGGGGTGACACAAGCTAAGGAAAAACCAAAACCAAAGCACGCCTGCTCTTGCAGTATAGTAGTTAAGCTGTCTTCTTAGGCTCACTTTCTCAGAGTTACTGCCGCTCTTTCATAAGGGCACCCAGCAACAGCTGTTCACCTGGCCCCACACGCTCTCCAAAGAAAGATCCCCATATGTTGCAGGACAAGGCACGTGAGCTGGTTCTCAGTCAGAAACTGTCCTTGTTTCCTGGTTCTGTGTGATGATACTTCAATCAGAGAGATGGGAAGGAAAAAAACCCAGCTCCAAGTCTAGCGGAGGAGAAACCTGTTGTCTTCATTGTTTTATAGGGTTCAAAGGGCTCACCTGTACCTCGTTTCATCTGGAGGTGGACAAACAAAGCAAGTCTGTTAGGGACACTTATACAGTTGGGCTTGCCTGGAGCCCATGATCAGCAAGGGACAGAATCAGGCCTGGAGCTCAGGGCTTCTCGAAGGATCCTGTCCCTACAAATACTGAATTAAATACAAAATGGAAAAAGATTTCTGTGAAGTAAGGGAGGGGGTAGAGTTCTTCTGATGTTTTTTCTTTTTTTGCAAATGTTCATATATGTAATCAGAAAATGTCTGCATTAGTTCTTTGTTTGGTTGGCTTTTTGTTTTGTTTTTTTACCAGCGGAGGTGGTGATGGGCCACGGCCACCAGGCATATGTGGGGGTGAGAGCTGTGAAATTCACTTTATCTCAGGACTAGGGGAAATGATTGATCATGGACTTAGCACCACCTTGTGTTCCTGGATTAGTCTCAGTTTGGTCATCTGAAAAATGGGGATCTATATCGACTTCTCAGAGGTTTTGAGAGCATGAACGTGCTTCACTCAACAAGTGCCCATCAATTATCTGTTTATTCTTTGTTGCCAACCAGTTTCATCTCCTCCTGTAGACTCTAAGTTCTTTGAAAACAGGAATAATGTGCTGCTGACTTTTAACACCCCTCGAGAAGAGGTCATGGATAACATTCCTTTTATGAAGCTACAAATAGATGCAATAAAATAAAGCAATTTATTTTATTACTATAAATAAAATAGCATTTTATTTATTTAATTTATTTCTATAAACAGAATACTAATAAACTATACTGTAACATTATCAATTTTACATTCTTATGCATATGTTTAATAATACTAACTAGTATTTAGACATTTAAAATAAATGGATTCATTATATAGATTCTTAAAATATTTTTTTAAATTTAACAATATAACTTGGACATATTTCCATGTAGCTGCATAGAGAAGGAAATGGCAACCCACTCCAGTGTTCTTGGCTAGAGAATCCCAGGGATGAGGGAGCCTGGTGGGCTGCCGTCTACGGGGTCGCACAGAGTCAGACACGACTGAAGCGACTTAGCAGCAGCAGCAGCATATAGATCTTCCTTGCTCTTCATATTGGCTACATAATATTTCACTGAATGGGCTAAAGTACCATAAATTTACTTAGCTTTTCTTCTATGGATCAATTTTGGGACATTTCAGTTTGTCACTTTTACAAATAATGTGTAACGAAACATTCCATACATATACCATCATCTACATATACCATCGTCTACATATACAAGTGCTTCTTTGGAGTCAAGCCAAGAAGTAAAAATTTAGGGTCAGGATTCATGTATCTTTTACATTTTGATAAATGATGCCAAATTGACTTTCAAAAGGCTGTTCTAGTAATATATCCCCCTAAGCCCAGGAGTATTCCTATTTCATTTAATATAGACCAACCCTGGGTTTTACCATTCTTTCATATCTTTGCCAACTTAGAGAAAAATTATATCCATTGTGATTTTCATTTCTTTCGTAAATAGTGAAGTTGAACATTTTCCTAGCAGTTTGAACTGTTTTCTCTGTGAATTGTCTACTCATGCCTGTTGTCAGTTTTCCCATTGACTTTTTTCCTTACTGATTTATTTGAATACTTTATTTATTAAACAGCGTGCATGCCCTTAGTCGGGTTTGTGCTTTGTCTTCATGTCTCATTAAATGGTGTTTTTCCCCCATAGCAGTAAGTTGAATTGGTGTATCACTATGCAGTTACAGGAGAAGGCAATGGCAACCCACTCCAGTACTCTTGCCTGGAAAATCCTATGGACGGAGGAGCCTGGTAGCCTGCAGTCTATGGGGTCGCACAGAGTTGGACACGACTGAAGCGACTTAGCAGCATTAACACTTTTGTGTACAAAGCTTAGGTATTTTTGTTAGATTTTTAAATTCTTTCTTATTTTAACATAGAGAAATGTGTGTGAGGTTTTGTTCTTTTGTCTTGGTGATTTTATTTATTAAGATGTCTCTTTACTTTTTCCAGTTTTGGTATTACGCTTTAATTACTCTATTTTGTCATGTCTTACTTAATGCATTCTACATGTGTGAAATGACAGGAAGGGAACAAGATAATTTATAATGTTTTATGATTCTACACAATCTAATACTTCATTAATTCAGAAAAAATACATGGCAGCGAGTATAAATTTTTGAAAATAATGTATAACAAAGTATATATTTTAACAAAACATTTTCTCCTTCCTTATACAAAGCTCATCTGTAACTCTGACAACAAAGTGTTGCTAAGTGGCTGTTGCTCGCTGCTGCTAAGTTGTGTCTGACTCTTTGTGACCCCATGACTGCAGCACACGAGGCTTCCCTGTCCTTCACTATCTTCCTGAGTTTGCTGAAACTCATGTTCATTGAGTCAGTGATGCCATCCAATCATCTCATCCTCTGCCACCCCCTTCTCCTCCTGCCCTCAATCTTCCAAGCATCGAGTTTTTTTCAATGAGTTGGCTCTTTCTATCAGGTGGCCAAAGTATTGGGGTTTCAGTATCAGTCCTTCCAATGAATATTCTGGGTTGATTTCCTTTAGGATTGACTGGTTTGACCACCTTGCTGTCCAAGGGACTCTCAAGAGTCCTCTCCAGCACCACAGTTCCAAAGCATCAATTCTTTGGCATTCAGCTTTCTTTATGGTCCAACTCTCACATCCATACATGACTACAGGAAAAACCACAGTTTTGACTAATCAGACCTTTGCTGGCAAAGTGATGTCTCTGCTTTTAAATATGCTGTCTAAATTTGTCATAGCTTTTCTTCCAAGGAGCAAAAGTCTTTTAATTTCCTGGCTGCAGTTCACTGTCCACAGTGATTCTGGAGTCCAAGAAAATGAAATCTGTCTCTGTTTCTACATTTTCCCCATCTATTTGCCATGAAGTGATGGAACCAAATGCCATGATCTTCATTTTTTTGCTAAGAGGAGGTGTCTCAAAGGTTCTTTTTTAATTAAAAAAATTCAAATTCATTCATTCAAATATATCTATTGAGCTCCACATTAATGATATTAATCATTACCACCCTTTCCACAGCTCCCCTAAAACATGGCAGTGTAACCTGACTTTGTCCTGGTCCAATCATTGGATCAGGAATGCACACCTGACCCAAGCAACTTCTGGTCCACAGGCTAGAAGGGAATTAATGGTGTGTGTGTGTGTGTGTGTGTGTGTGTGTGTGTGTGTTTAAGAGCTAGGCCAGTCAGATTTCTTTTTTAGTAATTTGATATTTGAAAATTGTAGGAATAAACCAGTTAGCAGTAGAGGTTACAGCCAGAAGTCATAATACAGAGCTATGCTCTTCTAGGTATATGCTGCTGTTTTAAAAAAGGCAAAACTCTCAACAGGGTCGGCCCCAGAGGTGTGCCACCAGTAGTCAAACAGGGCCCCATGCTTGGATTTGAGTGCTTAGTTTTATATCTGAACTTGGGTTTTGTTAGTGAGGTGGATGACACGATGAAAGAGGCACCAAGGGCCATCACCAAATCGCACACGGCCCTGTGTCCTGCTGCCTCCCTGCCCTGAGCCCTCAGACCTGCCCTTCCTCACTGCCCCGTACCCTCCTCCCTACCCCCCTGCACACTGGGCAACAAGGAACTGAGTTTAGGCCAGGGAGGGTCGGGCTGCTGCCACCTGTGGCATCTAGAGATGGGACGTGGTGACAGCTGTCCCTGTCTGGGGCTGGCACACCAGGGCTCATTTGATGGGCAATTCAGAGGAGAAAATCTCCCGGCCTTCTCTGATCCAGGTACCTAGGGCACTATCACAGGTGGAGGTGGCACTATCACAGGGCCTTCAGAGGTGCCTGTCTGCTCTGGTTTGGGACAGTGAACTCATGGGAAGGGATGATGCCTAGCTCAACTTCCACATCCCTCCCCTAGGCATGGGACTCCCATCTGGGGGATGGTAGGGAGGGGAAACCCAGCTGGGGGTACAAGGTCACAGGGCTGGGTCCCTAGACGTCAGTGAGGGTCTGCAATGACCTCCATGGGCTGGAAGAAGGATGGTATTAAAAAGCAAATATAAAACATCATACAAGTGGAGACAAAAAGAGACAGAGGAAGAAAGAAGCCTCTGAAGGCAGGAGAAACTTCATATTTTAGTTCACATTTAACAGCCCTCTTTTCTCCTTTTTGAACAAGGGCTCCCTCATTTCATTTTGCAAGGAGCCTAGCAAAGTATGTGGCTCTAAGGCAGCCACAGAAGCTATTAGGAAGGAAGAGGGAACAGAATAGATGGGGAGACAGAAACTGACACACGGCTACCTGGGAATCTGGTGAGTCCTCGACTCCAGTCCAGACACTTAGAATCAATCTTCTCTTGAGATAATATGAGAGGTCTCGGTGTCCTGCAACTATATGAACCTGATTAAATGATGCGAGCAAACACTATCTGAAAGACGGTTTCGAGAGAAGATGCAAGGACCGTAAGTCATAGCCCTTGTGACAAAGAGAATGCAATGGGGTGAAATAACACAATAAGTAATATTAGCGAGAACAGCAACAGTTCACCCCCAAGGGCACCGACACTAGGTGAAGCACTCTAACCACGCTATCCTGTTTAATCCTCACAATAACCCAGCCGCCCCACAAGGAGGGAACTACTAGTTCAAAGACAGAACTAGAGCTTTAAACAACGCAGTCAGCAGACTCAGGATCTGACCTGCAACCTTCATGAAATCTTCTCAGAATATTATAAAGAACTAAAATATTATTTCCAGCTAGAGAAATCGGGGAGTGCTTCTCAGAGCCTGCACCCAGCCATTGGGGAAGATTTGCTGAAGGAACATGATTCAGTAAATGACTAAATGAATGAGTGAAAGTGAAGTAGATTTAAAGGACAGCCTGGCAGAGCGGGCAAAAATCAAGGCAGATCATTGGTAAAACAGCTTTGATGAAAAAGGGTGGCATGAGCTTGGGCACTGGGAAGTAGACCAGTTTGGTTGGAGTTGAGGGCACTTAAAGGTGGGCTTCCCAGGTGGTGCCAGTGGTAAAGAGCCTGCTTGCCAATGCAGGAGATGTAAGAGGCTCAGATTCAATCCCTGGGTTAGGAAGAGTCCCTGGAATAGGAAACGGCAGCCCGCTCCAACATCCTTGCCTGGAGAACCCCACGGACAAAGAAGCCTGGCAGGATACAGTCCATGGGATCACAAAGAGTCAGACAGGACTGAAGCAACTGAGCATGCACTTGAAGGGAGAAGAAGGCTGATTAGAGCAGACATTGAGATCTCCAGGCTGAGGCTTTACACTGTACTGGGTAGTAATCTTGAGCCACTGAACATTTATAAGCAGAAGAGATATGATCAAAGTCCTGCTTTAGGAAACTTAATTAGTTGATAATCAGTAGAATGAACCTGAAGGAGCAGAACAGAGGGCAAGATGATGTTAAAATGCTGCTACAATAGACCAGGAAGGCTCCAAGAAGGTGGAGTGAAAGGAATTGATAAGACACAGCTTGAAGGGATAAACACTAGCCATTGCATAAGTGTCTGAGGAAGGTAAGAACCTGTGTGTCTGGAAAAAAAAGGCAGCTGGGTCCAGCAACGGTGGATCTATTTCTTAGATCGAGAGAGGAGGGAGGGGAATGAAAAGGGGTCCTGGGAAAGATCTTGAAAACACTGCTCTTTGTCATTTAACCTATTACTAGTAATGGATTTGGTAAATGGATACTTCAAAATTTCAGTCCAGCTCTAATCACATGAACATAAATCCAGTAGGATCTATATAACAGGACTTTTCTGAATATAGTCAGATCTCACTCCACTTAGCTCAGTCTCCACTCATTTGCGTGCCTGCTAAGTCACTTCAGTCCTCTCTGACTGTGCAACCCCACGGACTGTAGCCTGCCAGGCTCCTCCATCCATGGGATTCTCCAGGCAAGGATACTGGAGTGGGTTGTCACTCCCTTCTCCAGGGGATCTTCTGACCCAGGGATCGATCCTGCATCTCTTATGTCTCCTGCATTGGCAGGCGGGTTCTTTACCACTAGTGCCGCCTGGGAAGCCCAATCTGTGATTCTTCTAACTGACTAGACAAAAATTTACCTTCATTGAAGTAAACCCATGCTTTATAAACTAGGACAAATTGCAAGTTTAAATATTTCAAGGGGATATCTACCACACTTCACAGAGTAAAATATTCTCATGTAATCCCCCCCACCCCTCTGCCCCACATCCTTACAAGCATTGTTGACATAAAATGGCTGATGTGATATTTTGAAATCCCTCTTGTTATCTCCTTAAAGGAGATCCTTTCGCTACTAAACAGTTGGTGTGCTTGAGTTATCATATGCTCTCAAAAGTAATAAAAGCACATTTCTTAAACACCTCCTCCATTTGAGACTTCTTCCTGATTCACACTGACCTTTACCATACATCACTGTAAAGAAATCCCTGTGGGGTTAGTTATCATGGTGAGCTGCTAGTCATCTGAAAGGCGAGGTCAGTGCCTCTTTGTAAGGTCTGCTCACACTCTGAAAAGGGCCACTGGAGTCATGACAAGGAAGCTTGCCCAGGCCGTTCCACTCCGCCGCCTTCCAGATCACCCCAGCACATGGTTGAGCCTATTGCTTTTAATTCCCCTTTACCTGAGAGCCTGCCATCATGTTGACCTCCTTTGACACTGGCCTCTGGTTTCCATACCAGGACTCAGTTCAGGCAGTTCACGCACCAGTAAGCAGGTTGGTCCTGTAGTTATCAACTTATTTGTAATTTCAAAAAAGCTGCATGTCTGGGAAACGATTCCCCATTTGTTAGGGTAGAAAAAGGGGTGGCCTAAGCTCATGGATCTGGAAGCAGGGACAAAATTAACCAATAGTCTGAGGGACTTCAACCATACATAACGAATTTCCTCAAGATGAAAATGGGTCCAGGTTGAAACAGACAACCAGGCCAGGCTCTGAAAACCTCTGCTGTCAAAGTTCAGATTATAAGATAGAGCCTCACTGCTCTGGGCAAGAGGCGAGATGACCTTGGAAGTCCTGCTACAGAACTCAAAGACTATGCTAATTTGCACATTGGAAAAATAGGCCACATGACCATAATCAATGAGAATGATTTTTTCCCAACCCTCAAGTAAAAATAGTTGCATTATATTTCATTGTCCTACTATGTACACTGGGGCCTCCCTGGTGGCTGAGCAGCAAAAAAGTTATCCACCTGCCAATGCAGGAGACATGGGTTTGATCCCTGGGTCAGGAAGGTCCCCTGCAGAAGGAAATGGCAACCCACTCCAGTATTCTTGTCTGGAAAGTTCCATGGACAGAGGAGCCTGGCAGGCTACAGTTCATGGGGTTGCAGAAGTCAGACATGACTGAGCAACTAAACAACGAAAACAACGACAAGTATGTACATTGGGAGGAAAGGCGTTGCTTTCCTTGCGTATGTTTTAGGCAAGGAACATCAGTTCCTTGCTGATGTTTTAGACACAGCTATGGGATGAGAGGGGCTCCTCTGGTAGGTCAGTTGGAAAAGAATCTGCCTGCAGTACAGGAGACCTGGGTTCAATCCCTGGGTCAGGAAGATCCCCTGGAGAAGAGAGTGACAACCCACTCCAGTATCCTTGCCTGGAAAGCCCTATGGACAGAGGAGCCTGGTGGGCTACAGTCTATGGGTCGCAGAGTGTCGGACACGACTTAGCGACTAAACCACCACCACATGGTGTGAGATTGTGCGCCGCATGGTGAAGATTAAATAAAGGGATAAACAAACTGCAATAAGAACGGATGAATCTTTCATCCCATTATTCTGTTATATTCACTCTTCCAGCCTTCTGCATCGTTGAGTTATCTATGTATGCATCTATCTTCCTAAGTGCCTTAAAATGAGCCACCCTGAACCTGTCACCATCTTTGCCAGTTAGCTCTACACACAGTAGGTACTCGATTAATGTTTGGTACATTAAACTGAGCCAGCAAGCAGTCACTGGTTTTATTTTCTCTCAATGGACCATGTCTTTCTAAAAGGAAATCCAGGGGGTTGCACTTCTGAGTGAAGCACGTCACTTTCTTCCCTTCTGCATTCCAGGCATGCATCCTGAGACATTTGGGTGGAGGTAGGGAGAGTCCAAAATGAGCCCAGGAACATCACAGTCCCCTAAGGCTTCCTAACATGCCACTTGACATTTCCCACAGTCTCTAGAGACATTGAATGAAGTGCAGACTGCAGTCCCTGCCCTTTTCCTCCTTCTGGCCAATCCAATTCAATGAATTATCTTCACATATCTTTCACATATTCAACCGTTTCTAAATAAACTCACCTCCTAGGAAGAAGTCAGCTTTATAGCAGGCTGATGTGCCCAGAGCTAATATTAAGTCAATGACCCCAGCTGTCCCAGTAAACACTTGGTGGCCACTACACCCAAGACAGCTTGCTCTCTGAGCCAAGACACACCTGCTGTGGGTATAAAGTGGATTTCCCATGTGAAATTGTCCCCGACGTCCCAAAATGAATTGACTCCTTTGCAACCTGACCTTAAGGAAATAAGTTAAATGCTTAATTGGTGAGTGTATTATCAGTTATACACAGGAATGAAGGAGATAGCTTGCCTGAAGTTAGATAAACTACTTCCCTTTTCTCTATCGTTTTCTTTTTAAAAAACTTGATTGATTCCAAGGTATTTCTTTCTGAGTCTTTGAACAATATACACTTCCAGGCATATATGCATCTCTGGCATATTTACACATAATTATTGTTTGGAGAATAAATGTTAAGAAGGCTGTAACAAATTGAAATTTGAATGTGTATGCCAGTGAGCTGTTAAAAAGAAACAAGAGAAATTCTTAAATCAATCAAGTCACTAATTTCTATTTGAATTGGAAGATTGCAGTAACTTTCCTTGTCGGTCACTAACAATATAGTTGTACCTGATGATTAATTAATTTCTTTCTGAGAAAATATTCTTTGGCATCTGCTAAGTCGCTCAGTTTTTTCCGACTCTTCGCAACCCCATGGACTGTTGCCTACCAGGATCCTCCATCCCTGGGATTTTCCAGGCAAGAGTACTGGAGTGGGTTGCTATTTCCTTCTCCAGAAGATCTTCCCAACCCAGGGATCGAACCCGGGTCTCCCGCATTGCAGGCAGACGCTTTACCATCTGAGCCACCAGGGAAGCCAGTCAAAGAAGATAGTCTGAGAAGAAGAAATCAATAATCTGTTTCTTAAATCTATATTTTATAGTATTGGAAGGGTCTAAGGGAATGATGCTCAAATAGCATGCGGCACTGAGCTCCTGGCAAAGCATGTCAGAAGCACAAAGTTGGAGGAGGGTTAAAAATGAAACAAGTTTCCTCACCTCCCACTCCCACCCAGTCCTGCCTGCCTATGAAAATATCAGCTGGATGAGCAACTATTACTAATCCATGTTTGTTCTCAAATGTGCAGGGCTGAAAACATGGTAAAGAACCACAATCAAGCTTAAGTTTTAGAGAACACACGTGAAGAGAGGAGCTGGATGGGGGGGACAGGGAATGGGGAAACCTAGCAGACGTTCCTTCTGTTTCCTCGGTCAAACCCCACTAACCATTCTCTTTTATAACTCTGAGCTAATTACCTTTGACTTTTTCACAGTCCTTCTATTTATGTGATCCAGAATAATGTTTGATTTCTTTTATTGCTCCAGATCCTGGTGCCAAAGACATTAAAATTTTATCTGCCCCTGTACTTGGATTCCTCCTTTCCAGTCTGTTGCCTGTGACCGTGGGGATCCGTTTTGCCTCTAAATTTCTTGTCCTTAGCCTCATTACCTATTTGGCACTACACTGAACTGGATCATCAGATTCGGTGATGATCCTCCTCCCCTCTTCCAGGACTCAGTTTTATGGTCCTTCCTGATCACACTTGTTCCTCTGTCTGACGCCTTGTGCTCTTCAGTCCCTGCTAGGGGAGTAAGGGTCCCCCAGAAGAGTGTCTGAGCTCAGTCTCTACGCCTTATCCTTGTGGGCCAAACTCTCACTCCTGCCCTAGACATCAATGTCAATGACCCAGCTTGCAGCCTCATCTGCAATTGACCCTCCATGCATCTGCAGAAGTCACCCCACACAATGTGATGTCAGGGGTTCCTAGAATAGCTCCCCCTGAAATAACCCACACCACTGACACCTGCCTTTATGGAAATCCTTTTAAAATTATCTGGAAACAAAAGAAAATCCCAAACTCTGGGATGATTGTTCTGTAATATTCTAACTAGCAAATCATGTTATTCATCTCCTCCATAAAGGTGTAATTTGTCCCAATCTAAAATGCCTACCCTCACCCCAAGTCTTTAGCTCCTACACCACTCAGCCCTCCCAGGTCTGTAGCAAGAGGCTGGGCCATAGCCATTCACATACTGCCTCCACTCTTCAAAAACGAAACTCGCTGAGGCAGAGAACAGACAATACCTTACTCATTCATGTACCTGCCCATATACAGAACAATGCCTAGCATTTAGCCAATTTTCAATACATGTATATATATGGTGAAGTTGAAGTCGCTCAGTTGTGTCCGACTCTTTGTGACCCCATGAACTGTAGCCTACCAGGCTCCAAACACACATGAATAATAAACAACAGGAACTTAAGGAATGAGGATTTGAAAAACAAACGTTTGGGGGAACCGTGAGTCCCCAAAGTGTTGGCACTGCCCCCAGCCATCTTGCACGCTAGGTTCTCCTTCTATGTTTCTCTCCCTCTCATTTCCTGTTTCCCTTTATATATATATATATTATGGGAAACAGGATTGGGAAACAGGAAATATATATATATATATTTATGAAAGGGAAACAGGAAATGAGAGGGAGAGAAACATAGAAGGAGAACCTAGTGTGCAAGATGGCTGAGGGCAGTGCCAACACTTTGGGGACTGGTGGTTCCCCCAAACGTTTGTTTTTCAAATCCTCATTCCTTAAGTGCCTGTTGTTTATTATTCAAGTGTATTTGCATATGCTCTGCCTTGGACTGAAGCCTCCAATGTTTTTCCTGCCTTCTGAATCTCTCGTGGTGGCTTGTTCCTGCCATTCATCAGTATTTCTTTTGTTTCCTTTAGGAAATGCACATGGATTTCTAACATTTGTCCCCCATCTTACTGAGAGTTCCAAGACAAAAAAAAAATACCATTTAATGTTTTTCAGCCGCATCTACCTCTTTTTTCAGTAACTCACTCTTTGCTGTGTCTTAGCCATCCATCTGCCTCCTTCAATGACCCCTGCCTTCCTTACGCACTTGGACAATTTTCCCATGATTTCTCTTAACCTCCAGTGCAATCACTTTTCATTCACTTTGCCTTTCTTATCTCTTTTTACACTCTCTGGACTTTGTTCCCTAATCCTCCCCAGCCTCTGTTCCTGATGCTTAATGCCTCCCATATGCCTCTTTCTTACTTTTGATTACTTTTCTTTCACTTGTTCATCCACATTGTAGATTCTCTTATTGCCAAGACTGCATGCCAGATGACCCCTGGGTTTATGCTAATTTATATTTCAATACTTTTCATTTCCAACCATGTTCCTCATTTCTTCCCTTACTTCAGCCCATGTGTTTTCACCTGGCCCCTCCGATGCACGTCAGAAATGCACTGTGTCTTTAGGGAATAGGACAGTGACAATGAACGCCACTTCTAGCCTCATCTGCATTACCTGCTCCTCACAAAGTAACATGAGGTCAACAAGGTGCTCTTCCCCTCCCAGAAAATGTGTCCATGAGGAAATAATCCTTGTAAACAGCAGGATGAAAATTCCCTTCCATGTGCTGTCGACCAACCAAATGCCACCCAGGAAGTGGACATTTTATAAGGAAAACCACAGATGAAAAGGCTCCTGACGCACTTGGAGCCCCTTACGCACTTCTCCAGCCCCTCGGTGAATTGGAGCCCAGAGGATGCCTCAGGGGAAGAGAGGGCTCTCGACCCAATGTTGGAGGACCGGGGCTCCAGTCCTGGCTTTGCCACTAACTCCCTCTGGCATCTGAGCACCCTCCTGCCCTTGTTCTCTCTCGGCTCCCTCAGCCTCAGTGTCTCTCATATGCCAAGTGAGAGACGAAGTCCAAAATTAAGAGTCCTACCTGCAAGTCCAGGTTGTCCACTGTGACAGTTTGCTCTCAGCTGTTGCCATAATTAAGACATGAACGGACTTTGTCCTCATTATTCACATGCTCCCTTGTGTTCTTTTCTCCACTCCACTGCTTTCCCAAAAGCGCTGTCATGTTTTGTAATACACAATGCCCCTCACCTTTCCCAAATGTTCCACGAGTAAGAAAGCTCCCAGCATCATGGAGACACAGGAGCTAAGGGGGCTGCATGGTGCAGTGTGAAGCCAGCCCTGGAAGCAGGCTTTCTGAGCTCACATCTGACTCTGCGACCCTGGATGCGTTACCTGGCCTCCCTCCGTGTCTGCGCTTCTCATCTGCAAAATGCGGATGACGTTCATACCCAAGCTGGAAGGTTCCTGAAAGGATTAAATACATTAATACTCACAGAGCATAGAAGAATATCTAGCAGGAAATGCATACCACCTGAATGTCAGCTAAAGAAAAAAGAAGCATTTATGTTTCAGAAGTCTCCAAATCTTAAAAGACAATTTGAATGCACCAGTTTCAAGAAACAGTAAACTAAATAAAGGTCTAGAGGCTAGGGAGGACTGTTGTGTTTCTCTAAAATTACAACAGAAAGCACACATACTGGTCCTACAGGGACTGATCTTCAGAGCTCAGATCTTAAATTTTAACCCTGCCTTATTATTTGATATCAAATGTTCAGTTTCCATAGACATATTCAGTATATTTTTGAGTGTAACAAACCAATTAAAGAATGTTTCACAGTAGGCCCCTTTTGGATTCCCAACCAGAGAATCTGTATGATCTCTGAGACCTTTTAGTTTCTGTTATAGACACAAGTTGTAACCATGAGGTGACCTAATTTTAAATTTCTCTCCGCCACCCGAACCTGAAATATATCTTCTCCAGCAGGTAAACTCACTCAATGCATAAACTCTACCATGTAGATTTATCTAAGGATAGTTTAGAATATCCTTCTCTATAGTAAGGGGATAATAGATGAAGGAGAGGCTTTCTGATAATAAGAAGCTCATCACCTTATTGTTGGATGTCTGGACAGAGTGGGGACATAGTAACCACTGGGGTCTCTGATGAGATGCCTCTGGGTTTAAGGGACACTTGGCTTCCCTGGTGGCTCAGAGGGTAAAGCGTCTGCCTGTAATGTACGAGACCCTTGTTTGATTCCTGGGTTGAGAAGATCCCCGGAGAAGGAAATGGTAACCCACTCCAGTACTTTTGCCTGGAAAATCCCATGGACGGAGAAATCTGGTAGGCTACAGTCCATGGGGTCGCAAAAGAATCAGACACGACTGAGCAACTTCACTTTCACTTGGCTTTCCAGCAGCTCAGACAGTAAAGATTCTGCACGCAATGCAGGAGACCCAGATTCGATCCTTGGGTTGGGAAGATCCCCTGGAGAAGGGAATGGCACCCCACCCCAGTATACTTGCCTGGAGAATTCCGTGGACAGAGGAGCCTGGCGGGCTACAGTTCATGGGGTCACAAAAAGTTGGACACGACTGAGTGACTAACAGCTGGAAATATCACATAGTTTTCAAAGACAAGTCACAATACTCTGAAAATCCGGGAGACTGGGGCAGTTTGTTGGAGCTTTGGCCCCATGAAAAGCCATCTTTTGTAGGACTTGAAAAAGCTTAGTGGGTGAAAATTGACTCTTGAAATTAACTTGATGTGACTA
Organism: Budorcas taxicolor; assembly: GCF_023091745.1. Lineage (NCBI taxonomy): Eukaryota > Metazoa > Chordata > Mammalia > Artiodactyla > Bovidae > Budorcas > Budorcas taxicolor. Next base: position 70,866,010 of record NC_068925.1, read on the forward strand.
TCAGTGTTATACTGAAAGTACCTCAATGACCTTGCTCTTCTAATATCTAAGTATTAACATTTGAAAACCCACAGGCAGATAATTTCAAAGAATAGAGCTGTTACTCAAGACAACAATAACAAGAATGAGCAGAGAGGCAGCAAAGACTGAGGACACATTGGAAGGCTCATTGTTATTAGAAATATGACTTCTCTCAAATATTAAAAATAAATCTTTAATTCCCCACATGCCATCCAGAGTCTTTTCAACAAACATCTGGATAACGGAATCACACCAAATCCACGGTGTTTTAAGACATTCCTGGAGCAGAGATGTTCTTGAGATTATGCTTTTGGATTACTTGAATAGAAATAAAAAATACTTTCAGTACTTAAAGCTGTAATGCTTTGGGTTGGATTTGGATTTTTGTTTCATTTTAGTAAAAGGTGGAGATTCAAAGTCGGCTCCTTAAGCAGAAGGATATATTGGATGTGAATATAGTTTATTGCTTCCTGACCTACATTTTCCCCTTTTTTTTCATCATTTAAAAAGTTACTTGACAAGTTGAGCGCCTGCAGCTCAGCGATTCCAAACATCTGCCTTGAAGGAAGCACTTTGCCTCAGATTTTCACATGATGATCAAAAGTGGGTTTAACTTTCTCAGGTTAAATGGGAACAAGGGGGATGGTCTGATGGGGATAGAAATATATCTGAGAGCAACATGAAAGAGGAAAAAATACTTAGAGCTGTCAGAAGCTTAACCCTAGAGTCAGCTCAGACTTCCAGAGACAGCCGTCAGCTGAGAGATGCATAATCCGTGGTCTGGCACGGGTGCTGCCCCAATATGCCCATCTGTACATTGGGGACTTCAGGGTCTACCACCTGGGAGGAATGTGAAGTCAACGGGCAATGAGGGTGTGAGTGAAGTCCGGGCTCTGCTATAAACAAGGGCACACGTGCTATCTTTTAAACGTGATGTTTCTGCCAAAGAGGTCCCTCCTACCCCAAGTGTTCTACAATTCAAAATTTAAAAAGGCTAAACTCCAAGATGCAGATTAGAGGTTTACACCAGCCTGAGGAAACTGGAGATTAAAATAAAGAAACCTACATTGTGGATTCAATCCACGCAACCATACAGGTAGACCTCATTTTATTGTACTTCACTTTACTCTGCTTCACAGATATTTCATTTTTTATACATTGAAGGTCTGTTCTGTGAGCAACCTGCATCATTCGAGTCTACTGGCTGCATTTTTGCAACAGCATTTGCTCACTTCATGTCTCTGTGTCATACCTTGGTAACTTCTTCGTAATACTTCAAACTTTTTCACTAATACTAGATTTGTTATGATGATCTGTGACGTGATTATTGTAATTGTTTGGGGGTTGCACGGATGAGAAACTTCACCCGTAAATGTTGTGAGTGTTCTTACTGGTCCACCAGCCAGCTGTCCCCCCATCTTTCTCTCTTCCTTCAGGCCTTTCTATTCCCTGAGACATAGCAATATTGAGGGCAATTAATAACCCTATAATGGCCTCTAAGTGCTCAAGTAAAAGGAAGAGTCACACATTTCTCATTTTAAATCAAAAGCTAGAAATGATTAAGCTTAGTGAGGAAAGCATGTTGAAAGCCTAGACAGACTGAAAGCAAGACCTCTTGGCCAAACAGTTAAGCCAAGTTGTGAACACAAACGGTAAGTTCCGGTACGGAATTAAAAGTGCTGCTCCAGTGAACACACCAATGATAAGAACATGAAACAGCCTCATTGCTGACACGGGGAAAGTTTCAGTGGTCTGGACAGAAGATCAAACCAGCCACAATATTCCCTTCAGCTAAAACCTAGCCAGAGAAAGACCGTAACTTTTTCCAGTTCTATGATGGTTGAGAAAGATGAGGAAGCCACAGAAGCTAGGATAGGTTGGTTCACGACGTTACAGGAAAGAAGCCATCTCCATGACATCGAAGTGCAAGGGGAGGCACAATGTTGATGGAGAAGCTGTAGCGTGTTATCCAGAAATCTAGGAAAGATCAGTAATGAAGGTGGCTACACTAAACAACAGATTTTCACTGGAGACAAAACAACAGCTTCAATTGGAGGAAGACACCATCCAGGACTTTCATAGCTACAGAGGAGAAGTCAATGTCTGGCTTCAAAACTCCAGAAGACCAGCTGACTCTCTTGTTAGAGGCGGATGCAACTGGTGACTTGAAGTCAAGGCCAGTGCTCATTTACCATTCTGAAATGCTGGAGCCCTTAAGAATTATGTTATTTCTACTCTGTCTGTGCTCTATAAATTGACCAATAAAGCCTAGATGATAACACATCTGTTTATGACATGGTTTACTAAATATTTACACCCAGAAAAAAAGATTCCTCTCAAAGTATTACTGTTCATTGACAAGGCACCTGGTCATCCAAGAACTCTGATGAAAATGTACATGAGATTAATGATGTTTTCCTGCCTGCTAACACAACAGCCATTCTGCAGCCCATGAATCAAGGAGTAATTTTGACTTTCAAGTTATTCAAGAAATAGAATTTTTAAGACTATAGATGCCCCAAATAGCAATTCTTCTGATGGATTGATCTTGACAAAGTTAGTTGAAAACCTTCTGGAATTAATTCATCACTTTAGATGCCATGAAGAACATTTGTAGTTCCTGGGAAGAGTTCAAAATGCCAACATTAACAGAAGTTTGAAAGAAGTTGATTCCAATCCTCTAGGATGACTCTGAGCAGTTTAAGACATCACTGAAGGAAGTCACTGTGGTGTGGTAGAAACAGCAAGAGAAGCAGGATTAGAAGTGGAGCCTGAAGATGAGGCTGAATTGCTGCAGTCTCATGATAAAGCTTTAACAGATGAAGAGTTGCTCCTCATGGATGAGCAAAGAAAGTAGTTTCTTGAGATGGAACCTACTTTTGGTGAAGACTGTTGAAATGACAACAAAGGATTTAGGATATTATATAAATTTAGTTGATAGAGCAGTTGCAGGGTTTGAGAGGATTTGACTCGAATTTTGAAAGCAGTTCTATAGGTAAAATGCTCTCAAATAGCATTAGTGCATACTACAGAGAAATCATTCATGAAAGAAAGAGTCGTCAATGTGGCAAACTTCACTGTTGTTTGTGGAAGTTGCCACAGCCACCCCAGCCTTCAGCAACCATTACCCTGATATCAGTCAGCAGCCATCAGCATCAAGGCAAGACCCCCCAACGGAAAAAGGTTATGATTCTCTGAAGGCTCAAATGATGGTCAGCATTTTTTAGCAATGAAATGTCTTTAATTACGATATGTACACTGATTTTTCTAGACATAATGCTGCTGCTGCTGCTGCTGCTGCTGCTGCTGCTAAGTTGCTTCAGTCGTGTCCAACTCTGTGCAACCATAGACGGCAGCCCCCTAGGCTCCCCCGTCCCTGGGATTCTCCAGGCAAGAACACTGGAGTGGGTTGCCATTTCCTTCTCTGCTGCACACTTAATAGGCCACAGTATAGTATAAACATAGCTTCTATGTGCACTGGGAAACAAAAATATTATGTGACTGGCTTTATTGTAATATTCATTTTATTGCAGCGGTCTGGAACTGAACCTGCAGCGTCTCCAAGGAGTGTGTGTACATGTTGGTCCCTTAGTATAAACCAGAACAAGAGTTATAACCATGAGCCCTGCATAGGGCCCCTGCCCTTCTAAGTTTACAATCTAGGGGGCAGGTAAAATTGATCAAAAGATCATAGAAACAAGTATGAAGTTATATCAAGTAATGATTGAAGAGCCTTAAAAAGAAGATAAGACAAAGGAGAAAAAATTTAACTGTCAACAAATGACTTTATAAGGTCTTCCAAAATTTGTTATTATATTTGTTATTCTATTGGTTATTTAATAATAATTATTTAATAATTATTAGCCATTATTATTTTATTGTTGTTATTCCAGTCTATCTAGGAGATATTCATCAATAAATTGCACATAAGGATATTTAATTAACATTGATTTAAGTGCTCTGAAGAAAAAAATAGAAAGTAATAGGAGCAAATAGTGCAGCGCAGGGCAGGGAGCTTTCCTGTGCAGCGACCAGTTGCTGAGGCCTGAACGGGTTGCCCATGAATTCAGGTGAAATGGGGGGAAGGAATTTCCAGGATGCAGGAGCCAAGTGCATACAAGTGAGGGTAGGAAGGGACTGAAAATTCAGTCTATTGATTCTTTTCCTTCCTTCAAGCACTTGCTTCCAAGAGTTGAATATTAGTAATTCCGTGCTTTGCCAACCTTCCCTCTAAAGTATTTTTAAAGCTAGAAGGGAAGCAGAGCAAAGGAGTTGAAAACCGCTTGTCTTTGGAATCAGACAGGCCTCATCGGACACGTCCCCACCCTGCTTCTGCAGTTCACTAGCTGTGTGCCCTTGAGCAAACTGCTTGATCTCTCTGAATCTCAGGCTCCTCAGCCATAAATTAAAACCAAACTACTTTAAGGGTTGTAGTGAACCAGGTATAACATTCAAAATATTGAACAACCAGAACAGGCACCAATGGGCATGTTTATCACAGTCTTAGGCATGGCTATGAGAATGATATAACAAGACAGAGAGCCTCCAAGTTGCCAAAAATTTAGTGGGAGCCAAAAACAGTTGTTCTTGTTACTATTGTTTAGGCTGTTTCCTTTGCCCCCGCCTCCAGCTCCCCCTCGGGGCTCCCCTGGGACCATATCTCCTTTCCCCTCCCAGTCTCCTCACTGGGTGACCAGCCCAGGACTCCACAGTCAGCCAGTGACGGCCGACCTGGGGTTTGCATCCGGGACACTTAACCAGCTCCAGGCCCCGGAGATGGCTGAGGATGAATTTACACGTGATAGCCCTGTCAGGAGAGGAGGCTAGAAGTTGAAAGGTTTTAAGGAGATTGGGGCTCCCCTTCCTGGGGGCCTTCTCTCTGTCTCCCCACCTTTCTCCCAGCTCTCTACCCCTCACTCCCTCCTGGGGCAGTTCCGCTTCAAGGATCCAGCAGCTTTGTCTTTACCCCTCAACTCTGCCAACCACCACTGTTTTCTCTTTCTCCCTCTCCCCTCTTTTTTTTTTTTTTTAACATGCAAGTTGCCATGAAAAATTTGTTAATGAAATATTTGCTCAGAAGTCTGCTCTGGGCTAGACTGATAACCTATCTGTGTTTGAGTTTGGCTTCCCATATTCTAAATACTCATCTTCTGTCTGTTTAGCTTATTGATTGGTTTGGCAGGAAAAGAAGCCTTGTCATCAGTGACCAAGGTCAAACTAAACAAAAAGGGAAGGGGTGGGGAGGAGGGCCTGAACTGATGGGCTCAGAAGACAGGAGAGGCTTCGCCAAGTTTCCTTGAAGGGACGGCCCCCTCCACCCTTCCACCCCAGCCCAGGTTTAATGTAGCCTTCCTGGCAACAAGGAAGCTCTCAGCAGAGGGGCCCAGATGGGGACTTACGGGCAGGTGCTGCAAGGTGAGAAGCCCACAGATGGTGTAAACCTGAGAGATTTCTTGGACTATCCCTGGGTGACATGTTAGGAAAAATGAGGCAGGGTGGGCAGCTCACACCTCTGTGAAACAGCGTTAAAGGGCTTTCAGGCTATCATCGCTGGTCATTCCGCTAAAGTCTAATCTCTCTCTGAGGAAGGTTGATCTGCTAGTTAAAGGATAGTTGTTAAATGAACAAAAATAAAGCCAGTGGATGGGTAACATTTATAACACAAATTCTTGGTCCCAGTCCCTGATAACCAACAAGCATTTATGACTGTGTTGGGATTTGAATGGCATTACTTAATGCTTTTGCTTCTGAATTGGTGTCTTAAATATGTTTCTAAGTTCAGTTCATTTCAGTCACTCAGTTGTGTCTGACTCTTTGCAACCCCATGGACTGCAGCAAACCAGGCTTCTCTGTTCATCACCAATTCCCGGAGGTTGCTCAAACTCATGTCCATCAAGTCGGTGATGCCATCCAGCCGTTTCATCCTCTGTCGTCCCCTTCTCTTCCTGCCCTCAATCTTTTCCAGCATAAGGGTCTTTTCCAAGGAGACAGTTCTTCGCATCAGGTGGCCAAAGGATTGGAGCTTCCGCTTTACCATCAGTCCTTCCAATGAATATTCAGGACTGATTTCTTTTAGGATGGACTGGTTTGATCTCCTTGAGTCCAAGGGACTCTCAGGAGTCTTCTCCAATACCACAGTTCAAAAGCATCAATTCTTCAGCCCTCAACTTTCTTTATGGTCCGACTTTCACATCCATACATGACTACTGGAAAAATAGCTTTGACTAGACAGAACTTTGTCAGCAAAATAATGTCTCTGCTTTTTAATAGGCTGTCTAGGTTGGTAATAGCTTTTCTTTCAAAGAACAAGCATCTTTTAATTTCATGGCTGCAGTCACCATCTGCAGTGATTTTTGGAACCTAAGAAAATTAAGTCTTTCACTGTGTCCATTGTTTCCCCAGCTACTTGCCAAGAAGTGATGGGATGGCTGACAGTTAATGAGGGGGCAGAGAGTAAGCATACACTGGTCGGGCAATGTGAGGATGCCTGGGTGTGGAGAAAGAGGTCAGAGTTGGGCCAGAATATCGCTTCCACCACCCTTAGCTGAATGACCAGGGCAGATGTACTGAAACTCTGAGCCTCTGTTTCCTCATCTGTCCATCATGGGCCTAATACAGACCTCAGAGGTGCTGTGAGAAAGGGTGAGATGGCATCTATAAGGAGCTCATGATAATGAGAAACCTAGAAGTGACTGTTTGGGATCAAATGTCCACTGCAAGGATGTTACCAACACGCTGACATGGGTAGCTAAGAGTAGTCTATTCCTGCAAACTTCACCCTCTCACTCACTGATCACAGGGTATAGAGATGTGCCAGGTATGTGTGACCCAGGGAATCCAGCATAATTAAGACACAGTCCAGCTTTCCAAAAGCTGACAATATTTGCTAAAGAAATGCACCGAAAGCAAATGGCCACAGATGCTGTGCCTAGAAGGATGGCTGAGAACACAAAGGAAGACTGACCGTTTCCCTTCGGCGGGAGGAGGAGAGAAGGACCAGAAAAGCTTCTCAGAGGGTGTTTTGAAGTAGGTGCTGCTGGTCAGGCAGACAGCGGAAAAGTGAGCCAGAGAAACAGTGCCATCAAACTACGGACTGCACTGCCTCTTCTGAGAGGCGCAGTTCCTGCAGCTGGAGGGCTAGGCCAGGGCTGAGCGGAGTGAGAGGCGGGCAGGAGAGGAGAGGCAGGGTCTGGGGCTGCCAGCAGGGGGTTGGGGAACTCATAGGACGTCAAGAAATGGAGTGAATGTGGGCTCTTCTTCAGGGAATGTGGCTGCCAATGGGAGGGAGTCAATCAGCTATCGGAAGGACATTGTTAGAGCCTCCTGGTTAAGTAGGAAACTTGAACACATTCATAGGCTCTATAGGAGGAAGCAGTGAAGACGAAGAAGTTGAATGCACATACATGCACTCTAGAAAAATGGTACTGATGAACTTAGTAGAGAATGACCTTGTGGACACAGCAGGGGAAAGTGAGGGTGGGACAAACAGGGAAAACAGCATTAACGTATGTATATACACTCTCTGTGTAAAACAGTTGGTGGTAAGTTGCTAAGTAACACAGGGAGCCTAGCCTCCTGCTCTATGATGACCTAGAGGGATGGGATGGCGGGAGGGGAGGGAGGCTCAAGGGAGAAGGGATATATAAATTATATATAAGTATATATATTTATTTATGTGGAGAAGGACATGGCAACCCACTTCAGTATTCTTGCCTGGAGAAACCTGTGGACAGAGGAGCATGGTGGGCCGATGTCCATGGGGTCGCACAGAGTTGGACACAATTGAAGCGACTTAGCATGCATGCGTGCCTTGGAGAAGGAACTGGCAACCCACTCCAGTATTCCTGCCTGGAGAATCCAGGAGAGGAGCCTGGTGGGCTGCCGTCTATGGGGTCGCACAGAGTCGGACACGACTGACGAGACGCAGCAGCAGGAGCAGCATATATATTTATATGTATGTTGTATATTTGAGTGCTATATATTGTTGTATGGCAGAAACCAGCACAACATTGTCAAACAATTTTCCACCAATTAAAAAAAATTTAAAGAGAAGAAAAAAGATGAAGAAGTTGAAATGACGAGAGGGAAAGAAATTACCCAGTGGAGTCAGAAGCTGGAGCACAGGTCACAGGAAGGGTTGGGATTGGGAGCCCAGGGCAAGGGTGAGCCTTCTGCATGGAGGGCAACTCCTCTTCCTCCAAGCCTGGGGGGATGAAGTGAGAGGGTAGAGGCAAAAGGGAATGTTTATGGGAGAGGACAGAATTGCAGTGCTTGTTTCTGAGAGCTATGCACCCTCTATAAATCAGAAGGCAGGTTATTCGCTAAGCAAGAGTGTCTGAGATGAGAGAGCAGGGGAGAAACCGTGGAACGTTCTGCTGGGAGCTGGGACCAACAAGCCAGGACTCTGAGGGACACTGTACTGAATTTTTGAGAACCGTACAATTCTGTGCTTGGCCCATGGATTCCAAAAATGTCTACAACAGGGACGTACATACAGTTCCATTAAAAATGGGAGGGAGACCTTAGACATTGATTGAAGTCATGCTTCCCAAATGGTGTTCCTTGGCACCTGGGGCAATGCAGCAAACTGGAAAGGTGCTCCTGGCTGTTCCTAATTTCCTAGAAAACCCAGCAATAGCTTTCAGGCAATACACACACTACCAGTGTGAGGTTCATTGTTTCGAGATAGATGGTGCTACGTTCCTTTCAATTACATCAGGTCTTTGCGAGAATCAGATTTAATGGTTGCTGTGATAAAAAGCAAGTACAGAGAGAAAAAAAATGTGGAAGAGGAAATGAGAACACTGGGGTCCAGTTGGATTCCATGGTTTGAGAAGTTATGCTGTGCTCAAGATGCACACTCCCCCACAAGTAAATAAGCATGGTCATGTAGGAATGAAATAAAATATCACCTTTTCTTGCCATTTATATGTGTTACTTTACAAATGGCTTAAATTATTAATATTAGGACTTAGATACTTATGAAGTTGTTTAGACCTAACCACATAACCTTGCTTATTTAAATTATATGTAGAGTACATCATGAGAAACGCTGGGCTGGAAGAAGCACAAGCTGGAATCAAGATTGCTGGGAGAAATATCAATAGCCTCAGATGTGTAGATGACACCACCTTTATGGCAGAAAGTGAAGAAGAACTAAAGAGCCTCTTGATAAAAGTGAAAGAGAAGAGTGAAAAAGTTGGCTTACAGCTCGACATTCAGAAAACGAAGATCGTGGCATCCAGTCCCATCACTTCATGGGGAATAGATGGGGAAACAGTGAAAGACTTTATTTTTCTGGGCTCCAAAATCACTGCAGATGGTGATTGCAGCCATGAAATTAAAAGAGGCTTACTCCTTGGAACGAAAGTTATGACCAACCTAGATAGCATATTCAAAAGCAGAGATACTACTTCGCCAACAAGGTCTATCTAGTCAAGGCTATGGTTTTTCCAGTGGTCATGTATGCATGTGAGAGTTGGACTGTGAAGAAAGCTGAGCACCAAAGAATTGATGCTTTTGAACTGTGATGTTGGAGAAGACTCCTGAGAGTCCCTTGGACTGCAAGGAGATCCAACCAGTCCATCCTAAACAGGATCAGTCCTGGGTGTTCACTGGAAGGACTGTTGTTAAAGCTGAAACTCCAGTATTTTGGCCACCTGATGCAAAGAGCTGACTCTTTGAAAAGACCCTGATGTTGGGAAATCAAACTGCAAGGAGATCAAACCAGTCAATCCTAAAGGAAATCAGTCCTGAGTATTCATTGGAAGGATTGATGCTGAAGCTGAAACTCCAGTACTTTGGCCACCTGATGCAAGGAACTGACTCATTTGAAAGGACCCTGATGCTTGGAAAGATTGAAGACAGGAGGAGAAGGGGACGACAGAAGATGAGTTTGTTGGATGGTATCATCGACATGATGGTTATGAGTTCTGAGAAAGCTCCAGGATATAGTGAAGGACAGGGAAGCCTGGTGTGCTGCAGTCCATGGGGTCACAAAGGGTCGGACACAACTGAGTGCCTGACAGTCAAACAAAAACAACAAAGAACAACTCCTGTCATTTTACAGAGGACACAGCTAAGCAAGGTTAAGGGGTATCGTCAAAGGTCATCAGTTGTTGGTATAACAAGAACTAGAATCTGGCTTTATCTTTCGCTGTTTAATGTGCCCTTCCACTGAAAACAAGTAGTTTAATTCACTCATATCATTTGTGCAATAAAAGTTCATTTTCTCTCAAAAATCCTACTTGTAGAAATGAAAAACAGATTCTAACTCAGGCCTGTGCTGGATGTCCTCCTTGGTGTGAACCTGTATTGACATCTGGTCATACTAACCAGGGCATGTCTTCATTCACTGATATTCTTCCAGGTCCCTAATAAATAAGTTAAAGCCACTTCTTTTTTAAAAAAAATTTGTTGAAATATAGTTGATTACAATGTTGTGTTAGTTTCAGACATTACAGCAAAGTGAATCAGTTATACATGCTATATATATTCTTTTTCAGATTCTTTTCCATTATGGATGATTACAAGATATTGAGTAGACTTCCCTGTGCTATGCACTATGTCTGTGATGGTTATCTATTCTATATAAAGTAGTGTGTATATATATTAGTCCCAAATTCTTAATTTATGCCTCCTCTTTCTTCTTTGGTAATCATAAGTTTGTTTACTATGTCTCTGAGTCTATTTCTGTGTTTTTTCATAAGTTCATTTCTATCATTTTTTTAGATTCCACATATAAACAACATCATACGTTCGTCTTTCTCTTCCTGACTTACTTAACCTAGTATGATCGTCTCTAGGCCCATCCACGTTGCCGCAAATGGCATTGCTTCATTCCTTTTTGTGGCCGAGTAATACTCCCTTGTGACTATACACCACATCTTAATCCACTCATCTGTCAACGGACCCGTAGTTGAAAGCAACCTCTTTTGGCCAAGTCAGACTGAATTCTGGAAATAAAACTGGTAGATTCCACATATTCTAGAGGGCTACTTTCCTCAAATGTTCTTCATCCCTAAAGTTCTGGATAGTGTTACAAGCACAAGGCATTCAAGCAAGCATAGACCAGGCAAGTGCACAGCGCAGGGACAGGGGCCATCAGCTCAGCTCACTCACTCATTCCTGCACGTCCACTGTGACTCAGAGACATGGCAAATGTGAGCACATTGTTTCAGAAGCAGATGAACCAGCTCAAGGCCTTCTCCCATGAACTGAGTACCTTCCGCCAGATCCCTAATGCGGCCCAGGAGAGTGCAGGGGGCACAGTGGCTGAGCAGTCTGCTTCCTTCCTCTCGCTCCTCCCTCCGCTTGGGTGGAGGGCTGTGTGCTCACTGTGGGTCTGTCTGTCTCCGGCCACAGCCGTCTCAACTCTGGCGTACAACTCTTCTCATTCAATTCCCCAAGACAACACCTGTGTCAGACCCAGACAGATGCTGGTGACTGATGGCACAACCCAGATCAGGAATCCAATTACAATTTCAATGCTAGGAATCACTGTCTGAAAGAGTCACCAGCCACTCCTCCCTGTAGGCTTTTCTCATTAGCCGCGGTCCCCCAGTTCCAGCTATCCATTGCCTTCCAGCTAGCCACTCCCTTGTCTCTAGACCATTTATTCCATCTTTGATTCCAAACCCCAGACAGAAAACTTCAAATTCTTTTCCCTCTGATGATTAGAGAAGTTATTCTTTTCATCACAACTCACTGGAGTAGCCCCCATATCTAGTTTCTCATGCCAAGTAGACCTACCCAAACTAATCAAGGTATTGACACCCCTTCCACGTGTTGCCCCCTTTTCAGCATTTACTACAAACCCTGGAACAAGGCTGCCTTGAAAGTGAAAGTGTTAGTCGCTCAGTCGTGTCTGACTCTTTGTGATTCCACGGACTGTAGCCCACCAGGCTCCTCTGTCCATGGCATTCTCTAGCCAAGATTACTGGAGTGGGTTGCCATTACCTTCTCCAGGGGATTTTCCTGACCCAGGGATCAAACTCGGGTCTCCTGCATTGCAGGCAAATTCTTATCAACTGAGCCACCTGGGAAGCCCTTAAAAGTATTCAAAACTTTCATGTTTAAGGGGGTACATTATAAGCTAAAAGCAAATGATGAAAAACAAAGTGATTTTTCAAAATGCCAGCTTCCGATGCTGCTATATTTGTTTCTCTCTCCAGTTACCGGTGCTACTGTTTCCAAGGACTGACAAAGTTGTCTATGACAGGCTCAGACCCAGAAACGACACCCAGAAGTGTGGGCTCGTTTCTTTCTAGTTCAAGATTGTGGAAGGCGTGAACCAGAAGCCAGAGCGGCAGTTCGGGCATCGAAGAGCTTTATGACAATAAGTCGGCGCTGCTGTTGACATATGAAGCTTCAGTAGCCCAGCCAAATTGATCAAATATAAACCCAATTTCCGATTTGCAGGGTTGGGTGGGCTAACAAATTGTATCAGAGGCTTTGCACTGAAGCCTTTAAGAAAACGGAGCTGTTGTCATGAACCCGTAACTCCCTACCCCTCCCTCTGCTTCTAACACCTCATCACCATTACTCATACATAATCGAGGCAAGGCTGGCAGGCCTTACCCAGAGCAAGTGGATGACACAGAGGTGGGGCTACAGCCCCAGGGACAAAAGCCAATGATATTAATGGTGGATACATTTTGAGGACCCTCTGTCTGGTCCAGGCATCTTTATACACACTGTCTCATTCATTTCTCACAATGGCCCTAAAAAGGAACTATTGTTATGATCTCTGTGTCAGAATCGGTTTACAAAATATTTGCCAATTGATTTTTCACCTGTATGGTCTTGTTAACGGAGTCACCCTCTGCTTGTCGCCAAAAGACACCTTGGCATTCACAACACTTGGAATAGGATTAGGATAGCAAAAATGAAAAAACAAAATGTTCTTAGCACTTGAACTCCAAAATTTATGCCTCCTCCTAAGGGTCAGGTTTGGAATTTGGGTAGATATAGATTTTTTTTTTTTTTAACCTGTGTAGCTGAGAGAGACTCAGGACATGAGAGGTCTAAGGGACCAGAATTGGCCTCACAGCTGGGATGTGAAGGATGGAGAAGGACTGTGTAGCTTGTGGAGCAGAGAACAGCCAGGACCGTGGGTCCCTTTCTGATGCTGGGAGGGTGGATGCTGGCAGTTAGAGACAAACGGAAACAGCCTGGAACTGAGGCATCAGGATCATCATGTGATAACGGGACCACACCTTCCCCATGACTGAATGCCCCATAATTAACCTCTACCCACTTTCCACTCCACCTCCCAAACCAGATGCCAGCCAGGAAGGAAAAATAAATGACAGATTCTACACTCCATTCACGGTGACAAGGTTTTCACCATCTGCAGAATTGAGGCTCAAGGCAGAAATGAGGTTCATTTGTGCATGCTAAGTCACTTCAGTCATGTCCAGCTCTGTGCGACCCTATGGACAATAGCCCGCCAGGCTCCTCTGTCCATGGGATTCTCCAGGCAAGAATACTGGAGTGGGTTGCCATGCCCTCTTCCAAGGGATCTTCCTGACCCAGGGATGAAACCCACATCTCCTCCGGCTCCTGCACTGCAGGCAGATTCTCTACCACTGAGCAACCAGGGGAAGCCCTGATGTTCAGTCACAGTAAAGCAAAGAAAATCTTTTAGTGATAGCTGAGTTTGCTATAAGTGAAATTAATCCCGACAACGCACAAGGAAACTGAAGTGCGGAGAAGTTAAGGAACCAGCCCCAAGGATACAGCTAGTAAATGGAAGAGCTTGTCTGACTTCAGAATCCAAGTCTGTAGCTGTTCTGCTCAACTGTGAACCAGCTGGATCAAACATATCACCTTTAGGCCAATGGTTTCCAAACCGGTCCAGCTCAACACCGTTTGTTGAGCTAAATGTGAAAGCAGAGTGGCAGCAGGGTAGCTTTGGCTGCAGAGTGGGGACCGAGGCTCGTTGCTGTCCCTGGGGGACTGCACACTGTCCCTGGGGTAGCTGTCCTAGGCAGATAAGTTAGTTTATTGAACCTAAAGACAACTTGCCATTTTCGCCTTAATGTCTTTGCTCCTTCTAAAATGGGTCCCACCCCAATCTCTATCAATTTAAGCTCCCTTCAGTCCAAACCATCCACAAATCAAAATATAGTTTCCTCCTCCAAGATCCTTCCTTACCAACATTTTTTATTTTTTATTTTTTTATTTTACAGCCCATGTCTTTTGTTTTCTTCACACGCAACATGCCATGAGCTCACAGGGAAGGGACTGCAGCAGTTCAGGCTCCTTTCCGTGGGTTCTCACAAGCGTGCTTCTCTGGGTGGAGCAGGCTGGCACTTCAGCTGAACCCAAGTCCCTTTCTCCTTGGCTTCCTCCTTTCTCTGATCATTTTCCTTCAGGCGTTTCTGGAAGCTACCTTGGCTCTTAGAGTGCTTAATGTGCTCAATTCGCATATTAATTCTCTTGGCCAGAATCTTCCCCTTAACTTGTTTACAATGATGCCAACAGCATGCTGGGTAACACTGTAGTCTCTTCCAGTTTTGCTACGGTAACGTTTGTAGGGCGTTCCTTTTTGAACAGAACCCATTGCCTTGATATCTACGACACCGCCTCTCTTGTAGAGTCACACATATGCGGCCAAAGGAACAACTCCACATTTCTGAAAGGCCTAGGGAACATGCAGCAGGCGCCCGCCTCTTGCCCTTTGCGTTGGTCATTTTGGCGAGTTACTGGAAGATGGTGGTTCTGGCCGAAAGGAAAGCCCTACTAACCCTTTTAACACAAATAAATACTTAACTTCAAAAATCACTGATGGAATGGATGGATGGATCCATCACTTTATGGCTCTTTATGGATGGGTGGATCCCTCCCTGTCCTCAGCCCTGCAAATGAGAGTCACCTGGATAGACAAAATACATTGCTCTGGTCCCAGCTTGCTTGCCAGTCAGTCGTGTCTGACTCTTTGCGACCCCATAGATGGCAGCCCACCAGGCTCCCCCGTCCCTAGGATTCTCCAGGCAAGAACACTGGAGTGGGTTGCCATTTCCTTCTCCAACGCATGAAAGTGAAAAGTGAAAGTGAAGTCGCTCAGTCATGTCCGACTCTTCTCGACCCCATGGACTGCAGCCCACCAGGCTCCTCCATCCATGAGATTTTCCAGGCAAGGGTACTGGAGTGGGGTGCCATAGTCGATAGGAGAAGGGGCAGGGCTAGCAGTCGTTTTTAAAAACCCCCTAGGAAAATCCTAATGTGCACTCTGAGTTGAGAATCACCTCTTCCTCTTTTACCCTTGGTCGGTGCAGTTACTATTCTTTGTTTTCTGTGGTTAAGAGCAGAGATCAGGAATAGGATACTCCTGAGGATGAATCTAGGCTAACTTGGAATCCATGGTACTGACACTGACTGGGTGGATGGATGGATACATAGTGAATGCTTTAGGCCTAATTATTCATAGTTTCCTGGTTCACAACTCCGTACTCAGCACCCACCCTCTTTTTCTAGGAAGCTGCTCCTTGCCCCATTCAAACCATATAGTGTTAGTGGAAGTTGACCATCACAGTGTCATTAAAACAAGGAGATTCATCACTCTTTGAAAACAAAGCTATAGGATGTGAAGCCTGAGTTACCTGCTTCCCTGAGTCCTGACAAGGAGAGAAAGCTGGTCTGAAAAGTAAGGCTGATCCTTAGAGAAAAAAGATAACCCTGGAGGCCTTCCGCAGCAACTGGCATTCATTCCTGAGGTCAGCTGACTCTTCCTCCCCAAAGTTTGTTAGCCAAACTCCATCCTTCATCCTGCTGGAGCTGTCATTCGGGTTTCTAGTACGTACAGTGAAGAGAGTTCTCTGTCTCTGATCTTTAACAAGTAATGAAATCTGAGCCTCAGTTTCCCCATCTGCATCATATGAACACAGAGTTGTTCTCAAGATTAAATCAAATATTTACATAGAGTACTCTGAACAGGTTCTTTAGAAATATTCACATCGTGAATGTGATGATTGCCTTTATCTAGCTTTTTCTTGAGATGTATTTCTAAAATCTGAGTCTTGTGAGTTTACTAAAAGATATAATAAATTTTTTCATTTATTTCAAATCCTTTTCTTGATGTTCAAATACTAGATTTAAACATCTCAAGAAAAAATTATAAGTGAACCTCATTTATAAGCATAGATGCAAAATTTCTAAATAACGCATTAACAAATTGAATCTTGGTGTGTATAAAAAGAGAAATTAATCACAACAAAGTAGAATTTCTTTTAGGAGAGCAAGGATATTTCCACATTAGAAAATAAAGTTTAAAAATTACAAACGTCTGAATAAATGCCGAACAATCATTTGATGAAATTCAATATCTATTTGTGATTTTTTTAAATTATTTAACCAACATCAATACAAAATACCTTCCTGATCTTGATGAATGCTATCTATTAGAAATTTATAACAAAGATTATTCTTAATGGTGAAACATTAGGAGGATTTCCAATAAAATTGGAATAAAGCAAAGATCTTTTCTCTCCTCTTTAAATTTAACACTATACTGGTATTTCTGGTCAACACACCAAGCAAAAAAAAAAAGAAGAAGAAGAGAAAAAGAGAGTGAGAGAGAGGAAATAAAAGAAATAAAAAGAGTCATTACTTATGGAAAATATCATGTACCAAAAAATTAAAATGTTTAATTGAAAAACTGCTAGAACTAATAAGTACATTTAGTAAAACTCTGGATACAAGATGTGGTTTTTGTATCCAGAAAATCAACAATATTCCCATATACCTATAATACCTAAAATAAAATAGGAATGATATCTTTCAAAAGCTCAACAAAACTATAAAATATCTGGGTATATGTTTCATAACATTATGCAAAATCTTCATTAAGAAAAACTATAAGCCTTCCTGAAGGCTATAAAAGGAGACTTTACTTGAATAGACTCAAATTGCATAAATGACAATTTTTCCAAATTAACCTATAAATACAATTCTAATCAATATCCCAAAGATTTGTTGATTCTAAAATTCATATGAAAGAATACAAATGTCAGGGACACTAAGAACAAATTTGAAGAAAAAAAATTGTCAAGGAAGCCCTTGACCTATCAATTATTAAAGTCTTCAGCTTTGCCTCCCCTTTTTCTTCATTCTTGTGCACTCCCTGCTCCCTGCCCCCAGGATCCTATAGTGGTGGTGATGGATGGCAATAGGAACAGCAGCAATGGTAGCTTCAGGAACCAAAATTCTAAGGGAAAAGAACTTTCCTTACCATTCAGTGGAGCAAGGATTCCATGAAGCTAAGATCAAATCCCACTGCTTTTTTTTTTTTTTTTTGCTTTCTTTCTGTCCTACCACTTAGTCACAGACACACTGCAATTCCATGGGAGATCAAAAAGGGGACCCCTAGGGCACTAAGAAGTACTGGGTGATAACAGAAAGAGAAGAGCTCAAGACAGTAACCCAGGGAATTTCTGGGCTCACCCTACACCCACTGGTGCTTGAATTTAATCCTAATAAGCATATCAAAGACTTTGAGAACACTTCCACCCAGATTGCAGAATGACCACTTGGTGGTGCCCTCATGGGACAGAACGAGAAACATGGCAAAGATGAAAACTGAACTGACATGTTGTAACCACAACCTACAGAAAGCAGGAGGAAACTTGTGGTCTAAGTCTAATCATCAATTAAAACAAAATTTTAAAAAGTCAATGATATCCATATCATCAAGCAAGATTCAGAGTCTCATAACCTGATACTCAAAATACAACTCAAAATTATGTGTGAAAATTTGTGAAGTTCTCAACTCACGCAGGAAAAGATAACCAACAGACACCAATAAGGAGATGATACAGACATTGGAATTATCTGACAAAGACCTTAAAAAAATTGTAAAAATAATTTAAAATGCTTAAAAGAGTAGTGCAAACACTCTTGAAAAAAAATTTTTTTAAGAAAATTTTCAATTTTTAGCAAAGAAACAGACAATAAAAAGAACTAAATGGAAATTTTAAAACTGAAAAATAATGTCAGCAAAATTTTTAAATTAACTGAAAGGACTTACTAGCAGATTTGAGATGACAGAAGAGTCTGTGAACTTGAAGATAGATCAATAGAAACATTCTAATATGAACAACAAAAAGAAAAGATGGGTTTAATATTTCTGTGATCAGAGTTCTACAAAGGGTTAAGAAAAAGGGAAGTTCTGAAAAAGTATTTGAAGAAATAAAGGCTGGACACCTCTCAAGTTTGACAAAAGACAATATCCTAAAGGTTCAAAAGTACCCCAAACAGGATAAACCAAAGAAATCCACACCCAGACAAATCATATTCATATCACATGAGCCAAATCCTATCTATACATTCCTATTTAGTCTGTTTCTCTGGAGAGGCCTCTAACTAATACAATTGTCAGGATACAAGTCTGTGCTGATTGTGGGACTGATGGCCTTGGTTCCTTACTGATTGTTGGCTCAAGACCACCTCAGTTATTTGTAATGGAGCCCTCTCCAACATGGCGACTTGCTTCATCAGAGCCAGAAAGAGAGAATCTGCTAGCAAGACAAAAATCAGAATCTTTTGAAACTTAATCATAGATATGACATCCTATGCTGAATTGTTTTAGGAAAGGCAGAGGAACCAGAGATCAAATTGCCAACATCTGCTGGATCATGGAAAAAGCAAGAGAGTTCCAGAAAAACATCTATTTCTGCTTTATTGACTATGCCAAAGCCTTTGACTGTGTGGATCACAAGAAACTGTGGAAAATTCTGAAAGAGATGGGAATACCAGACCACCTCACCTGCCTCTTGAGAAATCTGTATGCAGGTCAGGAAGCAACAGTTAGAACCGGACATGGAACAAGAGACTGGTTTCAAATAGGAAAAGGAGTACCCCAAGGCTGTATATTGTCACCCTGCTTATTTAACTTCTATGCAGAGTACATCATGAGAAACGCTGGGCTGGAAGAAGCACAAGCTGGAATCAAGATTGTCAGGAGAAATATCGATAACCTCACATATACAGATGACACCACTCTTATGGCAGAAAGTGAAGAGGAACTAAAAAGCCTCTTGATGAAAGTGAAAGTGGAGAGTGAAAACGTTGGCTTAAAGCTCAACATTCAGAAAACGAAGATCATGACATCCGGTCCTATCACTTCATGGCAAATAGATGGGGAAACAGTGGAAACAGTGAAAGACTTTATTTTGGGGGGCTCCAAAATCACTCTAGATGGTGATTGCTGCTGCTGCTAAGTCGCTTCAGTCGTGTCCGACTCTGTGCGACCCCATAGACGGAAGCCCACCAGGCTCCCCATCCCCGGGATTCTCCAGGCAAGAACACTGGAGTGGGTTGCCATTTCCTTCTCCAGTGCATGAAAGTGAAAAGTGAAAGGGAAGTCGCTCAGTCGTGTCTGATTCTTAACGACCCCATGGACTGCAGATGGTGGCTGCAGCCATGAAATTAAAAGACGCTTACTCCTTGGAAGAAAAATTATGACCAACCAAGATAGCATATTCAAAAGCAGAGACATTACTTTGCCAACTAAGGTCCATCTAGTCAAGGCTATGGTTTCTCCAGTGGTCATGTATGGATGTGAGAGTTGGACTGTGAAGAAAGCTGAAGAATTGATGCTTTTGAACTGTGGTTCAAAGGACTCTTGAGAGTCCCTTGGACTGCAAGGAGATCCAACCAGTCCATTCTAAAGGAGATCAGTCTTGGGTGTTCTTTGGAAGGAATGATGCTGAAGCTGAAACTCCAGTACTTTGGCCACCTCACCCAAAGAGTTGACTCATTGGAAAAGACCCTAATGCTGGGAGGGATTGGGGGCAGGAGGAGAAGGGGACGACAGAGGATGAGATGGCTGGATAGCATCACTGACTCGATGGACGTGAGTCTGAGTGAACTCCGGGAGTTGGTGATGGACAGGGAGGTCTGGCATGCTGTGATTCATGGGGTTGCGAATAGTCGGACACGACTGAGCGACTGAACTGAACTGAACTGAACTGAAGTAACTAGAGTCAACCTATTCTCAAGAAGAGGGAATTCCATAAGGGCAAGAATACAAGAAAGTGAAGATCATTGGAGCCCATTTTAGAGTTTCCCTACCACAAGTGGTTATATTAGAATCAAAGTAAGCTTCATGGCAAAGAGAAGAGGTCCCAAAGCTAAAGAGAAATACTACATATGATACATAAAAGTATCAATTTACTAAAAAGGCATAGCAATCCCAAATGTATGTATTCCTAACATCAGGAGCTTCAAAATATGTGAAGCAAAAACTGACAGAAATGAAAGAATAAGTAGACAAGCACGTGATTATAGTTGCAGGTTTTAACACTCTCCTAATAGAACCAGTAGACAGAAAATCAGCAAGAAAATAGAACTGACCAACATCATCCATTACCTAGACCTAATTATTAACCAGAAACAGAAGAATACACTTTTTTCCCAAATGAGCATGGATTATTCACCAAGATCTGTAGCCTGTATCTAAGGTCATAAAGTAAAACTTTAACAAATTTAAAATAATTGAAATTGTACAGAGTATATTTTCTGACCATAATGGAATTATGCTGTGTGTGTGTGCTTGCTCAGTCATGTCTGACTCTTTGTGACCCCTACTAGTAATCAATAAATAGAATTTAACAGGAATGTGTCCAAACACTGAAAATTTAGAACACTTAAAAGTAGTCCATGGAGAGAAGTTCAAGTGGGAGGGGACATATGTATACTTATGGCTGATTCATGTTGATATTTGGCAAAAAACAACAAAATTCTGGAAAGCAATTGTCCTTCAATTAAAAAATAAATATATTTCTACAAAATAGCCTATGGGTATTAACAGATACAAATTACTATGTATAAAATAAATAAGATACAAAGATATATTATAGCACAGGAAATATAGCAAATATTTTAAATAATTTTAATGGAAGATAATCTATAAAATGTTCCCTTGATGGCTCTAATTTTATTGAAGAGATCTTTAGTCTTTCCCATTCTGTTGTTGCAGCCGTGAAATCAAGAGACGCTTACTCCTTGGAAGGAAGGTTATGACCAACCTAGATAGCATATTCAAAAGCAGAGACACTACTTTGCCAACAAAGTTCCATCTAGTCAAGGCTATGGTTTTTCCAGTGGTCATGTAAGGATGTGAGAGTTGGACTGTGAAGAAAGCTGAACACTGAAGAATTGATGCTTTTGAACTGTGGTGCTGGAAAAGACTCTTGAGCATCCCTTGGACTGCAAGGAGATCCAACCAGTCCATCCTAAAGGAGATGAGTCCTGGGTGTTCCTTGGAAGGACTGATGCTAAAGCTGAAACTCCAGTACTTTGGCCACCTCATGTGAAGAGCTGACTCATTGCAAAAGACCCTAATGCTGGGAGGGATTGGGGGCAGGAGGAGAAGGGGACCACAGAGGATGAGATGGCTGGATGGCATCATCGACTCGATGGACATGCATCTGGGTAAACTCTGGTAGTTGGTGATGGCCAGTGAGGCCAGTGTGCTGTGATTCATGGGGTTGCAAAGAGTCAGACATGACTGAGCGACTGAACTCAACTGAACTGGGATTTATCCCAGGTATACAAGTCTGATTCAATATTCAAAAGTCTGTAATATAATTTACCATGCTAACCATCTAGAGAAGAAAACCCATAGATCCTATCAATATATTCAGAAATGTATTTGATGAAATATAGCACCCATTTACGATAAATACTCTGATCAAATTAGGAAGAGAAGGGAACTTCTTTAATATAATAAGGGGCATCTGTAAAACAAAAAACACCTTAAGCTAATATCATACTTAATAGTAAAAGAGTCCCCCCAAGATGCATCCTCCTTAAGATCAGAAAGAGGGCCAGGGTATCTATTCTCAATACTTTCATTCAACATAATACTGGAAGTCTCAGCCAGTGAAATACTCAAGAAAAAGAAATAAAAAGCATATAAATTTAGATTTTAAAGGATAGAGTAAAACTTGCTATTCACACATGACATGATCATTTAAATAGAAAATCCCTGGGCTCTATCAAAAAATTCTAGGAAAAAGTATGTTTAGCAAGGTCAGTTCAGTTCACTTCAGTTCAGTCGCTCAGTCGTGTCTGACTATTTGCGACCCCATGAATAACAGCACGCCAGGCCTCCCTGTCCATCACCAACTCCTGGAGTTCCCTCAGACTCACATCCATTGAGTCAGTGATGCCATCCAGCCATCTCATCCTCTGTTGTCCCCTTCTCCTCCTGCCCCCAATCCCTCCCAGCATCACAGTCTTTTCCAATGAGGCAGCTCTTTGCATGAGGTGGCCAAGTACTGGAGTTTCAGCTTCAGCATCATTCCCTCCAAAGAAATCCCAGGGCTGATCTCCTTCAGAATGGACTGGTTGGATCTCCTTGCAGTCCAAGGGACTCTCAAGAGTCTTCTCCAACACCACAGTTCAAAAGCATCAATTCTTCTGCACTCAGCTTTCTTCATAGTCCAACTGTCACATCCATACATGACTACTGAAAAACCATAGCCTTGACTAGACGGACCTTTGTGGGCAAAGTAATGTCTCTGCTTTTGAATATACTATCTAGGTTAGTCATAACTTTTCTTCCAAGGAGTAAGCGTCTTTCAATTTCATGGCTGCAGTCACCATCTGCAGTGATTTTGGAGCTCCCCCCAAAAAAGTCTGACACTGTTTCCACTGTTTCCCCATCTATTTCCCATGAAGTGATGGGACCGGATGCCATGATCTTCGTTTTCTGAATGTTGAGCTTTAAGCCAACGTTTTCACTCTCCTCTTTCACTTTCATCAAGAGGCTTTTTAGTTCCTCTTCACTTTCTGCCATAAGGGTGGTGTCATCTGCATATCTGAGGTTATTGATATTTCTCCCGGCTATCTTGATTCCTGCTTGTGCTTCTTCCAGCCCAGCGTTTCTCATGATGTACTCTGCATAGAAGTTAAATAAGCAGGGTGACAATATACAGCCTTGACATACTCCTTTTCCTGTTTGGAACCAATCTATTGTTCCATGTCCGGTTCTAACTGTTGCTTCCTGACCTGCAACAGGTTTCTCAAGACGCAGGTCAGGTACTGTGATATTCCCATCTCTTTCAGAATTTTCCACAGTTTCTTGTGATCCACACAGTCAAAGGCTTTGGCATAGTCAATAAAGCAGAAATAGATGTTTTTCTGGAACTCTCTTGATTTTTCCATGATCCAGCAGATGGCAATTTGATCTCTGGTTTCTCTGCCTTTTCTAAAACCAGCTTGAACATCTGGAAGTTCACGGTTCACGTATTGCTGAAGCCTGGCTTGGAGAATTTTGAGCATTACTTTATTAGCATGTGAGATGAGTGCAATTGTGCGGTAGCTTGAGCATTCTTTGGCATTGCCTTTCTTTGGGATTGGAATGAAAACTGACCTTTTCCAGTCCTGTGGCCACTGCTGACTTTTCCAAATTTGCTGGCACATTGAGTGCAGCACTTTCACAGCATCATCTTTCAGGATTTGAAAGAGCTCAACTGGAATTCCATCACCTCCACTAACATTGTTCGTAGCGTTGCTTTCTAAGGCCCACTTGACTTCACATTCCAGGATGTCTGGCTCTAGGTGAGTGATCACACCATCGTGATTATCTTGGTTGTGAAGATCTTTTTTGTATACTTCTTCTGTGTATTCTTGCCACCTCTTCTTAATATCTTCTGCTTCTGTTAGATCCATACCATTTCTGTCCTTTATTGAGACCATCTTTGCATGAAATGTTCCCTTGGTATCTCTAATTTTCTTGAAGAGATCTCTAGTCTTTCCCATTCTGTTGTTTTCCTCTATTTCTTTGCATTCATCACTGAGGAAGGCTTTCTTATCTCTTCTTGATATTCCTTGGAACTCTGCATTCAGATGATTGTATCTTTCCTTTTCTCCTGTCCTTTTCACTCCTCTTCTTTTCACAGCTATTTGTAAGGCCTCCTCAGACAGCCATTTTGCTTTTTTGCACTTCTTTTCCACGGGGATGGTCTTGATCCCTGTCTCCTGTACAATGTCATGAACCTCTGTCCATAGTTCATCAGGCACTCTATCTATCAGATCTAGTCCCTTAAATCTATTTCTCACTTCCACTGTATAATCATAAGGGATTTGATTTAGGTCATACCTGAATGGTCTAGCAGTTTTCCCTACTTTCTTCAATTTCAGTCTGAATTTGGCAATAAGGAATTCATGATCTGAGCCACAGTCAGCTCCTGGTCTTGTTTTTGTTGACTGTATAGAGCTTCTCCATCTTTGGTTGCAAAGAATATAATCAATCTGATTTCGGTGTTGACCATCTGGTGATGTCCATGTGTAGAGTCTTCTCTTGTGTTGTTGGAAGAGGTGTTTGCTATGACCAGTGCATTTTCTTGGCAAAACTCTATTAGTCTTTGCCCAGCTTCATTCTGTATTCCAAGGCCAAATTTGCCTGTTACTAAAGGTGCTTCTTGACTTCCTACTTTTGCATTCCAGTCCCTTATAATGAAAAGGACATCTTTTTTGGGTGTTAGTTCTAAAAGGTCTTGTAGGTCTTCACAGAACGGTTCAACTTCAGCTTCTTCAGCATTACTGGTTGGGGCATAGACTTGGATTACCGTGATATTGAATGGTTTGCCTTGGAAACAAACAGAGATCATTCTGTCATTTTTGAGATTGCATTCAAGTACTGCATTTCGGACTCTTTTGTTGACCATGATGGGTACTCCATTTCTTCTAAGGGATTCCTGCATACAGTAGTAGATATAATGGTCATCTGAGTTAAATTCACCCATTCCAGTCCATTTTAGTTCGCTGATTCCTATAATGTTGATGTTCACTCTTGTCATCTCCTGTTTGACCACTTCCAATTTGCCTTGATTCATGGACCTAACATTCCAGGTTCCTATGCAATATTGCTCTTACAGCATCAGACCTTGCTTCTATCACCAGTCACATCCACAACTGGTTATCGTTTTTGCTTTGGCTCCATCCCTTCATTCTTTCTGGAGTTATTTCTCCACTGATCTCCAGTAGCATATTGGGTACCTACTGACCTGGGGAGTTCCTCTTTCAGTATCCTATCATTTTGCCTTTTCATACTGTTCATGGGGTTCTCAATGCAAGAATACTGAAGTGTATACCCCACATCCAAGGTAAGAGAAACCCAGGTAAGACAGTAGGTGTTGCAAGAGGGCAGACACACTGAAACCATAATCACAGAAAACTAGTCAATCTAATCACACTCGGACCACAGCCTTGTCTAACTCAGTGAAACTAAGCCATGCCTGTGGGGCAGCCCAAGACGGGCAGGCATGGTGGAGAGGTCTGACACAATGTGGTCCACTGGAGAGGGAATGGCAAACCACTTCAGTATTCTTGCCTTGAGAACCCCATGTTTAGAAAGGTAGCAGGATACAATGTCCATACCAAAAAGTCTACCGTATGTCTGCATACTAGCAATGTAAACTGGAAACTGAATGTAATATATTATACATTTACAGTAGCTTTGAACAGTGAAATGCTTAGAAGGGTATACATCTTAAGAAGCATGTACCATATCTATAAATGGAAATGTACAGAATTACTATGAAATGATGATTAAATAAATCAAAGAGGACCTAAATAAATGGAAATATATATCATGTTCATGGAACAGAAGACTCAGCATAATAAAGGCATCAATTCTCCCTAAATCCATATATAGATTCAATGATGTGTCAATCAAAATTTCAGCAAGCCTTTTTACAGATATTGATAAGAAGATCATAAAATTTGTATAGCAATGCAAAGGATTCAAAACGTCCAAAGCAACTCTGAAAAGAATAAAGTTAGAGGACTCTAACTATATGATGTTAAAACTTACTATAAAGGTACAGCACTGAAATGCAATAGACCTATTAACAAAGCAAAGAATAAAAAACCATATGATAATTTCAATAGATGCAGAAAGAGCTTTTGATGAAATTCAACATCCATTTATGATAAAAAGAAACTCTTCAGAAAGTGGGCATAGAGAGAACATAACTCAACTTAATAAAGCCCATATATGACAAACCCACAGCTAACATCATACTCAATGGTGAAAAGCTGAAAGCATTTCCTCTAAGGTCAAGAACAAGACAAGGATGCCCACTCTCACTGCTTTTATTCAACATAGTTTTGGAAGTTCTGAACACAGCAATCAGAGAAAAAAAAAGATATAAAAGGAATCCAAACTGGAAAAGAAGTCAAACTGTCACTGCTCACAAATGACCTGACAATATACATAGAAAATCCTAAAAATGCTCCCAGAAATCTACTAGAGCTCATCAATGAATTCAGTAAAATTGCAGGACACAAAATTAATATGCAAAAATCTGTTGCATTTCTATACACCAACAATGAAAAATCAGAAAGAGAAGTTAAGGAAGCAATCCCAATTACTACTGCATCAAAAAGAATAAAATACTAGGAATGGAGGCCTGGCGTGCTGCAGTCCATGTGGTCGCAAAGAGTCAGACACGATGGGGCGACTGAACTGAACTGAAACCTACCTAAGGAGGCAAAGGACATGTACTCCAAAAATATATAAAATGTTGATGAAAGAAATTGTAGACAACAAAAAGAGATGTAAAGATGTACTGTGTTCTTCGATTGGAAGAATCAATATTGTTAAAATGATCATACCATCCAAGGCAATCTTACAGATTCAGGGCAATCACTATCGATTACCAATGGCATTTTTTTCACAGAACTAGAACAAAAATTTTTAAATGTGCATGGAAACAGAAAAGACTCCAAATAGTCAAAACAATCTTGAGAAAGAAGCATGGAGCTAGAGGAATCACACATACTGACTTCAGAGTATACTACAAAGCCACAGAAATTAAAACAGAATGATACTGGCACAAAAGTAAACATTTAGATAGATGGAACGGGATAGGAAGCTCAGAAGTACTATGCACTTATGGTCAATTAATCTATGGCAAAGGAAGCAAGAATATACAATGGAGAAAAGATAGTCTCTTCAATAACTGTTGTCGAGAAAAGGATGTAAAAAGATGAAATTAGAACTTTCTCCAATACCATACACAAGAATAAACTTCACATGCATTAAAGATCTAAATGTAAAACTGGATACTATAAAACTCCTAGAGGAAAACACAGGCAAAACACACTTTGACATAAATTGAAGCTATATTTTTTTGGATCTGTCTCCTAGAGTAAGGGAAATAAAGACAAAAATAAACAAATGGGACCTAATTAATCTTAAAAGCCTTTTCACAGCAAAAGAAACCATAAACAAAATGAGAAAACAACCTACAGACAGGGAGAAAACATTTGCAAATGATGCTACCAACAAGAGATTAATTTCCAAAATAGATGAATCTTTCATACAAGTCATTAACAAAAAACAAACAACCCAATCAAAAAATGGACAGAAGACCTAAATATACGTTTCTCCAAGGAAAACATATAGATGGTCAACAGGCACATGAAAATATCCTCAATATTGCTAGTTATTAAAGAAATGCAAATTAAAACTACAGTGAGGTATCACGCTCAGCAGAATGGCCATCATTAAAAAGTATACAAACAACAAATGCTGGAGATGGTATGGAGAAAAGGGAACCCTCCTATACTCTTGTGTGTAGGTTTCTTTAAAAACTAAAAATAGGGCCACCCTATGATCCAGGGATCCTAGAAAAGTCTAAATCAAAAAAGAATATATTCACCCCAGTGCTCATAGTAACATTATTTACAATAGCCAAGACATGGAAGCAACCTAAACGAACTTGAGTATCTACAATGAAATAAAAAAGAATGGAATAATGTCATTTACAGCAACATGGATGGACCTAGAGATTATCATTACTAAGTGAAGTAAGTCAGACAGAGACAACTATTCTATGATACCCTTATATGTAGAATCAAAAAATGATATAAATGACTTATTTACAAAATAGAAATAGACTCATAGACACAGAAAACAAAATTATGGCTACCAAAGGGGATAGTAGGGCACAGGGGGACAGAAAAATTAGGAGTTTGAATTAACAGATACATACTATTAAATACAAAATAGATTTAAAAAACAAGGACCTATTGTATAGGGGACTATGTTCAATATCCTGTAATAGTTTATAAGGAAATATAACTGAATCACTTTGCTGTATACCTGAAACTAACACAGCACTGTGAATTAACTGTACTTCAATTTTTTAAATAATTATGAAATACAAATTTAAAACAATATGATATTGGTAAAGGGGTAGAGGAAGAGATCAATGGAACATAATAGAGTCCAAAAGTAGACACATAAAAATATATCCATAATATAATTTTTGAGAAAGGAGCAAAACCAATTCAATGAAGAAAGGAGAGGCTTTCCAACAAATGATTTTGAAACAATTGTCATTCATATGCAAAACAATAAACCTCACACTATACATCAGATTTTACAAAAAAATAACTGAAAATGGATCATAGACATAAATATTAAGTGCAAAACTTTTATAAAACATAGAAGATTACCATGACCTGGATTATGCAAAGGGTTCTTAGACAGGACACCAAAAGCACATCCATAAAAAAATTATAGATTAGAGTCTTTCAAAATTAAAAACCTTTTCTCCAAGAGTGAAAATACAGACTATAAGTTGAGAGGAAATATTTACAAATCACACTTCCAAAAAGGACTTATATCCACAATATATAAATAATTCTCAAAACTCAACAATAAAAAGTAAACAACCCAACCAAAGAGTGAACAAAAAATTTGGACACATCACCAAAAAGATATGAAAAATGGCAAATAAAAGATGCTCAATATCATTCCCTACATGGGAAATGCAAGTTTAAGCCACCAAAAGATACTTCTACAAATCTGTTAGAATGGCTGTATGAAAATACTGGCAATAACAAGAGTGGGCTAGTAGGGTGCAGAAGAACTGTGCCGCGGCCAGCACAAGCAAGAGTTGCACCTGCACAGGGAGAGAACGGAGCGTCCCCGCTAAGAAAAATAAGAGATAGAGACAAAAGATGGGGTTGAGAGGATCAGACCACAAATGGCTGATGCCTTTCTTTATTAGGCTACAATATTTATAGGATAAAATACGTGACTTAAGACATGCACAGGATTATTTTTTAACCTCAGGATACAATCACCAGACCCTTACCATTGTGTACAGAGCACTATAAGATTATCTGTCTTACATGTTGCAGAAACAAGACATCTTGGGGCTTTAAGGGCTATAAAAATTCTTGAGGGTGGCGGGACAGGGAGCTTAGGAACGTGCCTAAGGCTCTGCATATCTGCCGAGCAGCTCCCAAAACTTAACCCTTTACGGGCAGTCCCCCGCAGCTCCCCTCTCTTTATTATTTAAAAGTTCCATAAGATGTCGGTGTTGCAACATGTTTTTATGTATCAGAATTTTTACATGTAAAAATTCTTTAACAATACTACGAATAAAACAAGGAGCCAAACAAATCACGATAAGTACAACAGTCAAAACCACGCCCACAGCAATTATGCTTTGCCACAGTGAATGCAGGCTAGGGAAGTTAGAAAATAAATTTTGTAAAAAATTGTTGACAGTATCAGCTATATTTAAAGTAGCCTTAGGAGAATTTTCAATATTAAGGATTTCATTATGTAATTGCAATAGATCTAGAGAAACATTAGTATTAAACCAAATTCCTTGTAGATGTTTTTTCACCTTATCTCACGGAAAGTCAGATGCATTATAGGCCTTTTTAGTAACACAAATCTATTTATAATTAGCATGACATTGAATTTTTATACGAAAGTTAATGCTCTGAACTTGTTCCCCTAGAACTCTAACCACATCATATAAAGCTGATAATCTATCTTTTATTTTTTTATCTATATCTTCTTGTGTTCCCATTACTTTAGTAACATTATATGACAAGGAATCTATAGTATGAGCAGCTTGAATGGATTGTGTTAGAGATACAGAAGCGGTAACAGCAGTTGCTATAAGGGTGATTAAGGATACTATACCCAGAACAATCAGGCTCACACTTCTTTTAGTGCGGCTAAGAGCCGTGTTAATGCGTTGTAGCAATTTTAAAGCAGTCTCGTCATACCAAGCTTCAGTTATTTTAACTGGTAACATTACAAAAGCAGGTTGTTTTACTATTATAACTTGTTCTCCTTTTTCAACACCGCTTATGCAATTGGTAAGTATGCAATTAGAACAATTTAAATGATAAATATTCAATGACAATGTTATTTTTATATGGCCTTGTATCAACATGAATGGGTAAGGGACACAAGCTCGGGGATATAAATACCCCGTAACTCTTACATTACCATATTTACTCCCACTGATATTGGGTTGCAAATATAGACTATTACCATGACCAAAGGCAGCCAAAAGTTTTCACAGTTCTGTTTGATATACATTAGCAGTGTTTACAGAGAGAATGGGTGGATGCTGTCCTCGATTTTCAGGAAAATCAGGTTTTCCCCCAGGTGCCCAATCCCACAAAAAGGTGGTATTTGCATTGTTGATGTTGTACACCGACGCAACCCGGGCTCGACATAAAGTCCAAGGAGTGTCTATTCCTATGCGGATGCTTAGATGTTTGTCACAAAACGGAATGTCGAGAGGTCCAGTTCCGTCTCGGTGCGATCTTTTTTTGGTTTTTTTATCAATGCCAGAAATAGTCACTCGAGGATAGGATATATCAGCTGACACCTGTATACAGTGAAGATGTTGTAATTGATAAGAAAAGCATATAGGATGTTGCGTAGTAAGACCATAAAAGGAGATATTGGCTTGCTGAGGGGAAATATGAGTGTCTGATTTTTCTCCTAAAAGACTTGTGTCGTTGACATAGACAGGTACTATTTTTTTATCCCATCTTAATGATTGAATCATAGGCGGGTCAGGAATGTATGCCCAAAAAGCCGTAGCCTCTCCGTTTTGTATCCGCTGTAACAATAATAATAACATGATCAATATATTTGTAGGTGTCACTGGAGGTTTGTATACCTTGCTGCCGATTAACATCGGCTATACGAGCACACTGTTCAAACTATTTAGATTTTCACAATAAATAATCTCCCCCCGAAAGACAAGCTCTAGCTATTTGTTTTTAATCATTTGGGGGTAGATTTTGAGTACCCAAATTTTTTATCATAGCAACAGTGAATGGAGCGGTGGGACTGTATTGTGAGCAAGCAATCTTTAACTCTTTTAATTGTTTGAAAGGCAGCGCTTTATAGAAACGCTCGTTGTTATGTTCAAAGACAGGAAAAGCAAGAGAAAAATCGGAGACAACCTCACCAAGTCGTTGTGCTTGTCTTAATGCCTTTTGTAGCGGAGACACAATTTCAGATGGCGGAGGAGGAGGAGGCCCCGGAGGGGGATCGAGACCCGCAACAACAGAAGGAGCATAGGCAGGGGGAAGAGGCGGAGCAGAAGCGGATTTTAAATTGTTATTAGGAAACTTAATTCTTGAGTTCTGTAAAGCAACAGTGAGATTTTTTAAACATTTAACCAATTCATCTTTAGATGTTAACGCCCCCTTTTCTTGTGCTAAAAAACCCCAGTCTTCTTGATGGTATTTAGCAGCCCCTTCGTCTAATTCCACCTCATCTGTGGAGGAAAGTGAATCATCATTATCCGAAGGACGCGATAAGTTACAAAATGGAGGGTCACCTTTAATTCCCTCGGGAACAGCATACTTGGGCTCCGAATCAGGAACATGAAGAGGATTTTCTTCCTGTTTTAAAAAATTTTCTAAACGTTTTAATTCATCATTATCAAAGTCCAAGCAATCACGAATTAGTGTCCAAAAAGATAAAGTTTCTACAGGAACATTTTCAGGGCCATGTAAAGTATAATGAGTCCGAATTTGTTCCCCTACCTTCTTCCACGTCTCTAAACTTACTGTGTCTTCTCTGGGGAACCAAGGGCAAACTTCTTCAATAAATGAAAGAAAATTGATGAATTTAGGTTTGGAAATAGTAATTCCCCGGTGTTTTAACATTACAGATAACATATGTGCAAACAATTGACGACTATGCGTCTGTCCCATATTTATACTCTCAACTATATACCTTACTACTCCTCCTTAATTTAAATCACTTGTATACTTATATACTCACTCTTTTCAGCTTAATAAGAGTAGTGGCGAGGAAAACTGTCGATCTGCCCCACGTTGGGCGCCACCTGCCGCGGCCAGCACAAGCAAGAGTTGCACCTGCACAGGGAGAGAACGGAGCGTCCCCGCTAAGAAAAATAAGAGATAGAGACAAAAGATGGGGTTGAGAGGATCAGACCACAAATGGCTGATGCCTTTCTTTATTAGGCTACAATATTTATAGGATAAAATACGTGACTTAAGACATGCACAGGATTATTTTTTAACCTCAGGATACAATCACCAGACCCTTACCATTGTGTACAGAGCACTATAAGATTATCTGTCTTACATGTTGCAGAAACAAGACATCTTGGGGCTTTAAGGGCTATAAAAATTCTTGAGGGTGGCGGGACAGGGAGCTTAGAAACGTGCCTAAGGCTCTGTATATCTGCCGAGCAGCTCCCAAAACTTAACCCTTTACGGGCAGTCCCCCGCAAACTGAAACTCTCACACATTACTGGTGGGAATGCAAAATGACATAGCTACTCTAGAAGATAATTTGGCAGTTTCATGTAATTAAACATACATAATCACTTGACCCAGAAATCCCATTCCAGGGTATTTACTCTGGAGAAATGAAAATATATATTGACATAAGAACCTGTACACAGGTGTTTAGAATAACTGTGTTCATACTTGCCAAAAACTAGAAACACCCCAAATGTCCTTAATTCAGTGAATGGATGAACAAACTTGGTACATCCATACAATGGAATGCTACTTAGCAATCAGTTCAGTTCAGTTCACTCATTCAGTTGTGTCCGACTCTTTGCAACCCCATGAATCACAGCACACCAGGCCTCCTTGTCCATCACCAACTCCCGGAGTTCACTCAGACTCACGTCCATCGAGTCAGTGATGCCATACAGCCATCTCATCCTCTGTGGTCCCCTTCTCCTCCTGCCCCCAATCCCTCCCAGCATCAGAGTCTTTTCCAATAAGTCCACTCTTCGCATGAGGTGGACAAAGTATTGGAGTTTCAGCTTTAGCATCATTCCTTCCAAAGAACACCCAGGACTGATCTCCTTCAGAATGGATCTCCTTGCAGTCCAGGGGACTCTCAAGAGTCCTCTCCAACACCACAGTTCAAAAGCATCAATTCTTCAGCTTTCTTCACAGTCCAACTCTCACATCCATACATGACCACTGGAAAAACCATATCCTTGACTAGACAGACCTTTGTTGGCAAAGTAATGTCTCTGCTTTTGAATATGCTATCCAGGTTGGTCATAACTTTCCTTCCAAGGAGTAAATGCCTTTGAATTTCATGGCTGCAATCACCATCTGCAGTGATTTTGGAGCCCCCAAAAATAAAGTCTTTCACTATTTCCACTGTTTCCCCATCTATTTCCCATGAAGTGATGAGACCAGATGCCATGATCTTAGTTTTTGGAGCCCACTTTTCACTCTCCTCTTTCACTTTCATCAAGAGGCTTTTTAGTTCCTCTTCACTTTCTGCCATAAGGGTGGTATCATCTGCATATCTGAGGTTATTGATATTTCTCCCACCAATCTTGATTCTAGCTTGTGCTTCTTCCAGCCCAGCGTTTCTCATGATGTATTCTACATATAAGTTAAATAAGCAGGGTGACAATATACAGCCTGGACGTACTCCTTTTCTTATTTGGAAACAGTCTGTACTTAGCAAGAATAAGGGACAAATTATTGATATTATGCAACAACTGTCATGAATCTCAGGAGCATTCTATTGAGTAAGAAGCCAATCTTAAAGAGTTACAAAGTATATAATTCTATTTATGTAACATTCTCAGATAACAACCTTATGATGATAGAGAATGCACCAATGGTCGGTGGGTGTAAGAAATGAGAAGAAGATGTCTTAATTCTGTATGTGTTAAAATTCATAGAACTGTACAACAAAAAGAAAAAAAAGCCAATTTTTCACTCTAATCATTTAAATACTAGAATTTTACAAAGTAAAAATCTCTATTTTCAAAAATAGCATTATTTTTTTAAATAAAAGAATAAAAGTGAGATCTTATTTTTAAACCTATCAAGGCAGCAAAAATGAACTCTTTAGATAATAGCCTTTCTCAAGGTAAGAGGTTGAGGGAAACAGACAAGTGGAAGACTAAATTGATAAATCGTTTTTAAAGATAATGTACCTAGGAGAAGATGAAACATTTATAACTTATAACCCAGTAATAATGATTATTATATAGAAAAACACTCATATACATGCCCAAGAAGATTTAGACAGATCTCAACTCTGGTATTGTTTTTAATCACAAAGAACTGAGAACAACCTAAAGTTCATCAGTAGAAAAATAGCCAAGAATACGTATTAGCACTCCGGAATACAATATACCACTTAAGAAGAATGAGAGAAATCTCTTTGTAGTGGTATGAAAAGAGTTCTGAGAATGTTTTCAAGTGGGGAAGAAACAGTAGACTGCAAATCAATGCATGCAGCATATGATCATTTGTATATTTCAAAGAAGTATTTCATAAGTACACACAGATATAGTAATATAGTAAAATGTCTATCAGATACACAACCAATTAGGAATAGTACTAATCATCTTCTGACAATTATCACTAATTATCTACTAGCACTATTACAATAGTACTAATTGTCTCTTCGTACAATTACAATAGTACTAATAGTACTAATTGTCTTCTGACAATTATTTGGGATTGGGAGCATCTAGATTTTGAGTGTTTTTTTTTTTCTTTTTTAATATCAAAAATGTATTGATGCATTACTCCTGTGTTAAAAAAATGGAGCCAGTTATTAATATGTTCCAGCCTTATTAATGAGAGTGCATAGAGCAGAAAGCCCTCAAACATACCTTTGTTTTACAGATAGGTCTTCTCTGCCTAGAATTGTCTTTCAGGAATCAAAACAAGTGATGCTTTCTTGAGAAAACCTTTCCTGATACTCCATCTACTTCAGTCTCCCTCCTGTGTTCCTGTAGCATCTTACAGATAACTCCGTCAAAGCCCCTGCCAACTTGCTTTGCCATCAATTTGTATGTCCCTTTCTCTTCATCCCCGTATCATGCTCATCTTTGGGTTCCTAGGGCCAGAACAATGCCTGCCAGATGGTAAAGTACCCAACAATGCATGTTTTTAAAAATGAACTCTTGAACTGTTTACTAAACTGTGTCACATAAAAGTAAGATCTTGATTAGACCCAGGTTGAGAATTCTCCTCCTGGAGGTCATGATTTACTTCTATCATTCCTATTTTGATCATTTCTATCATTCATTATTTATTATTCTACCATTCAATCATAGAGGGAAATGGAACAGAGGCAAAGTATACTGATCAGTCAGAAATCCGGGGGCAGGGGGTGGGAATAATTCCCAGATTTGTAGCATTTGCTGATGTCTGTGGTGTAAACATTCCCATCACAGTGAATTTCAAGGTACTAACATGAAGCTGAAACTCCAATACTTTGGCCACCTGATGTGAAGAGCTGACTCATTGGAAAAGACCCTGAGGCTGGGAAAGACTGAAGGCGGGAGAAGGGGACAACAGAGGATGAGATGGCTGGATGACATCACCGACTCAATGGACATGAATTTGAGCAAGCTCAGGGAGTTGGTGATGGACAGGGACGCCTGGCGTGCTGCAGTCCATCAGGTCGCAAAGAGTCGGACACAACCGAGTGGCTGAACAGAACATGATGCCACATAAAAGTGAATTGAAAAGAGGTGCACAGCAGTGGTTCTCCCAAGCCTGTACAAGGCACCTCCAGCACACTAATGGCCTGGGAGCCTCCTCAGATCTGCTCAGCTCTACGTTACCAAGAACAGAAGGTGGCTGGGCTGTGAACAGCTCTGTAGATGGAGGCAGAGGTTCGTGGACTCAGTCCTCCCTCACCTGCCTGATCATCTCTGATCATCTCCACTCTCCTGGCTGATCCCCAAAGGCTTGATCAAAATTTAATTCCTCTGTCTTGTAAATGAGTTCTTTTGTACTATTTTTTAGATCCCACCCAGAAGTGATATCATCTTTCTCAGTCTGACTTACTTAGTGTGATAATGTCTAGGTTATCTGCATGTTATTGCAAATAGCATCACTTCATTCTTTGTTATGGCTGAGAAATATTCCATGGCATTTATGTACCACATCATCTTTATCCATTCCTTGGTTGATGGACACTGGTTGTTTCCATGTCTTGCTATTGTAAATAGTGCCACTATGAACACTGGAGTGCATGCATCTTTTCAAATTAGAGATTCTGTTTTTCCAGATATATGCCCAGGAGTGGGATTGAAGGATCCTATGGTAGCTCTAATTTAGTTTTTTTAAGGAACCTCCATGCTGTTTTCCACAGTGGCTGCACCAACAGTGTAGGAGTTCCCTTTCTCTGCACCCTTGCCAGCATTTATTATTTGTAGACATGTTAATGACAGTCATTCTGACTGTGTGAGGTGATACCTCATTGTAATTTTGATTTGCATTTCTCTAATAATTATTTTCATATGCCTATTGGCCATTTGTATGTCACCTCTGGAGAAATGTCTAAGTTTTCTGTCCATTTTTTGATTGGGTTATGTTGTTATTGGGTTGTATGAGCTGTTTGTGTATTTTAGAAACTAACTTATTTATAAAACAGAAACAAGCTCACAGACATAGAAACCAAACTTATGGTTACCAAATGGAAAGGTGGAAGCTATAAACTGGGTGTACAGAGTTAACAGATGCACATTGCCATATATAAAATAGACAAGAATTTTCTCTATAACACACGGAACTATATTCAATATATTAAAACAAACTATAATGGAAAATAATTGGGAAAAAAGAATATAGACACATACATATTATGCATGCATGTGTGCCTGCTCAGTCGCTTCAGTCGTGTCCAGCTCTTTGCAACCCCATGGACTGTAGCCCGCCAGGCTCCTCTGTCCATGGGATTCTCCAGGCAAGAATACTGGAGTGGGTTGCCATGCCCTCCTCCAGGGGATCTTCCCGACCCAGGAATAGAACCAGCATTTCTTATGTCTTTTGCATTGGCAGGCAGGTTGCTTACCACCAGGGCCTCTGGGGAAGCCCACATACGTATATATGTATAACTAAATCACTCAGCTCTACACCCAAAACTAACACAATACTATAAACCAACTACACTTGATAAAAACGTGTAGCCCAGGCACACCTTCAACATTTATGAAGAGATTTTGGACCACAATTGCTCTTTTCAACTTCCCACAACCTTTTGTACTTGTAACTTCTCAGAATGTAAACTAGTGTGGCCACAGCGGAAAATAGTACAGAGGTTCCTAAAAAAAAAACACTAAACTTTGTACATGTATACTCACAATTATTCTCATATGTATATGCTCCACTTGTTTTTCAATTTACCCTCATTAACTCAACTAGATTACAAGCTCTGTCGGACAAAGACCACTTCATATATTTCTCTTGGATCTTTTTCCCATCTGGCACAATTCTGAGCACACAGCAAGGGCTTACTATATAATTAGGTAGTAATGTACAAAAAGGCACTCTCAAGAGCTTACCAGGACTAAGTGCCCATTTGAAGACTGAGTCACAGGGACTCCGTGACCATGCCTGGGGTGTCCGGATGCAGCCACCTCATTGGCTTGCCCAGTCTCCAACCTCTGGGTCATGTTTTGGGTTCTACCTCTGGCTCCTGCCTTATCTGTCATTTAAACCCTGCACCTCTATCCTGTTGGCCCCACTCACTACACTGCTTGTTGGTTTGCAAATACTTTCTAGTTCCTACTCACTGGGGTGCCCCTCACTGCCAAGTGTGGCATCTTGGATGGATGAAGGGATGAAGGAAAGATGATGGGCGAATAAACAGGACAATGTGCTTTCCCTTTAGACCTCACCAGACTTGCTACGATGGTGATTGCCACCTACAATGTCTTTGCCTTATCATTGCCCCTGCCTATGAATCTTACCAATCCTCCAAGGCTCGTATCCAACTCCATCTAATTTAGCAATTTTCAACATATACTTACTGAGTACCTAATGTGCCTAATAATGAGTTCCTAATAAGGAACTGCCTTTTGCAATTCTTTCAACTCAGTATGACAGGTCCCTTTTCTGAATCTCTGGAACACCTTTGGCCAACTTCTCTCGTTATATTTATCATAGTTTGCCTGGTCTAATCTATTTATGTGTTTGCCGTTGCCACCATCCTGATTAGATGGTAAGCTCTTGAGAGTGACTTTTTATACATTACCATCTCTGTAGTTCCGGCATCCCTCGAAGGCAGGGTTTTGTGGCTAGTAAGGTTCAGTGGGTATTTCTGATTTGACTCAATCCATTAAATTGAATTAAATGGCTAGATAAATGGATGGATGAATGACACTATTAATACACAGTTCCGCAAATCTCCCCACAGTGCCCAGTCCACAGTTCTTCACAGAATAGACTCTCAGTCAGTGCTGTTGACAGACTGATTGATGTGTTTGAAAACGAAGACTGAAGATTCCTGGTGAGTCAGAGGTTTTTATTTGCTCAATATGTTTTGGCTTCAAATCCTAAAACAGTCATAGCCCCT
The DNA here is from genome assembly GCF_023091745.1 of Budorcas taxicolor. Taxonomy (NCBI): domain Eukaryota; kingdom Metazoa; phylum Chordata; class Mammalia; order Artiodactyla; family Bovidae; genus Budorcas; species Budorcas taxicolor. The sequence goes on from NC_068925.1 coordinate 70,904,660, forward strand.
GAGGTTTCAAAACCAGACTTGCGATCACCTTCCTTCTAGAGCCAGGTTGCCACAGAGACAGGCCTGGAGAAAAAAGTGCTTCTGAATGGATTGGGTCCGAGCATATCTGAGGACAGAGAATTCCAAAGGCTTTCCTGGACTGCCTCTAGGACAGACTCTATTATTAAGCTCCTCTGTGAGGCCGGGCTTCTGTCTGGCCCCGTACAACTGAAATGGTTTTCTCCTGGGCTCATGCGGTGGCTTTGTAAGCCACAACCACTTCCTAGAAGCCAAATCAACCTGAGAGATAAGGGAGGCCCTGTTGGTTTGTGGTTGCAGAAGGCGTTTCCCTTGACCCTAAGCCTGAGGAAAGACAAGACACACACAGCAGGCTCAAGAGAAAGAGACAAAGCCTGGTTCAGGGTGTCCAGAGAGTACTCCCCAGCCCCAGCCCTTCCAGCAGCAAGACCCTCACCGGATCAAGCACCTGTTGGGGGTTTGGGGGTGTGAATGTGCCCATGTGTGTGCTTAGTCGCTTCAGTCGTGTCCGTTTCTTTACGACCCTATGGACGGTAGCCTGCCAGGCTCCTCTGTCCATGGGATTCTCCAGGCAAGAATCCTGGAGTAGGTAGCCATTCCCTTCTCCAGGGAATCTTCCCCACCTAGGGATCGAACCCCATGTCTCCTAAACTGCAGGTAGATTCTTTACTGCTGGGTCACCGGGGACGCCCTGAGAAAGTGAATGCCGGAAGTGATACGTGAAGCCAACCCCGGAAGTGTCTCTGATATTCAGAAAGAGCGTCAGGGAAAGAAGTGCAGCTCAGGCCTGCCAAGTCGTGAGCTGTGCACTCTGAGAGAGCTGGGTGGGCAGGAAGAGGCTGGGGGTGGGGGTAGCTGAGCAGGGAGGAGCGAGCCTCGGAGTACAGATGGGCAACCAAAATGGAATCTAGCTCGGCCACATTTCCTGCGAACATTGTTTAAGCATGTCCTACCGTCCAGACTACAGATCATGGCAGTTGGGGGTGGGGGGATCCTTCCAGCTCCATTCATAAAAGAAGAGGCTACAGCTTGCGCCCTCAGGGATAAAAGCCCCCAAGAGCAGAGAGCCACAGCCTCCACAACTGCGAGAATAAGTGGATGCCTGTAACAGTGTGATCTCAAGGGCTCTGGGCAAACCTCCCAGCACTACAAAAATAAATAAATTTTCCTATGAACCAGATAATACCTGAAATTTCATCATTGCTTTCCCTGAGGCTTAAATTTCTGTAAAAATACAAACACATAGGGGGAGCACTCCAAATATTATCAGTCATTTACACCTCAGGGTCTGGGAGCTTTTTCGATGCTTTCCTGCAGGCAGATTTTCTGAGGGGTGGGGAGGAACATGGTGAGAGAGTCCCTGAGTTCTGGGTAGCTGAGGAGGGAGGAGGCGGTCATAGAGAGGAAACAAGTTCCCTGCCCAGTGTCACCTGGGGCCAGCCTTGAAATCACTGTCAGATCCACTCACTGCTGCCCCACTCCATAAGAGCAATGGGGCACCAAGTTCTTCCAGCCACGGCCAGCTTCGTGGACATAAGCCTCCACCATCCCACAGCTCCCTGCACTCAGGAGGGCCCCGTGCTCTGTTCAATGCTCTGCTGTCACCATCTTGATGTTCTTAAAACTGCTTAAACCATTTGCAATTTGACTGCACCTTGCAAATTCTGAGTTAGTCCTGCCCCTACCTACTCCCTAGAACATCACAAAAGCCCTCTGAAGGGAGGTCAGCCTAACCTCGCAATTCTCTCTTCATCACACATGTGTTTCCTTCAGCCTCTTTTTACACATTGGGAGACATTTGAAGAAATGTCCTTAATTCCGAGCACTTTAATTCACTTCCACCAACTAAGCCTCTTCGGAGGTGACTTAGGTGTCATGTGACCCACCCTATTATTAGCACACACCCCACCCCCAAACCCCTGCTTCCCTTGCCCTTATACATATCTCTCTCTCAGCAGAAAAGTGGCACGTGACCTCCTAGCCTCAAGAACACTTGGCACAGGTCCCTGTTTCTCAGCCGTGTCTATTGTTCTCGTCCAGAATGACACTGATTCTAAGGGTCTCGCTGACATTTCTGAGTTTTAGTGGGGAGCGCCATTAATCAATCGGCTGCATCTGTTTGGGAAAAATTAAATAGCTCAAGTCAAGGCAAACACAGTAAATAATCCGTCAACAATCCAGGAGAGTGGTGGGGGCAGTGAAGGCAGGGTTCTGTCTTCTCATCATTTGAAATGCATTTAATCTGCTGCTGGAGCCTCCACGCCCAGGCTAGGGTTCCCAGAGGCAGAAAGAAGAGATCAAAAGCTCTTTAAAAATATGGGGACCAAACCAGGGTATTAACAGTGTTAGTGAGCTATTTAACACACATGTCATGGAGAATGAGTTAGCCAGCAGAAGGCTCATGATGGTTCTTCAGAGAAAGGAGTTCTAATCTTACTTGTGGTTTAAAACTATAGAAACATATTCTGTCTAAATTCTTCAGTGAGTGTGGTCTTCAAGACAGACAACAGTGGAATCACAGGTAAATATATCTTCTGAAACGCTGACTGACTGCATTTCAATCTTGACAACCCTTTCTTACTAAACATTGACCTTGGGCAAGTTACATAACCACATCATGTCCCCACTTCCTTATCTATAAACTAATAACTCATAACTATCTCTGGGTCATTGAGGGGATAAATAAACTAGTATTCGGTGGATTAAAGATTGTTGCAAATTCTTTGACATTCTTCCCACTGAAAGGTGGAACTCTCTGTCCTCCTCCTCTTGATTCTGGGCTGATTTATTACAGCTTTGGCTAATGGAGTGAAATTTGTCAGTTCTGGGCCTAAACTTTCAAAGAACTAGTAGTATTCACCATCTCTGGATGACTGGAGAAGCCCCATAGGGAAGCAGTAAGACTATGAGAGGAAGAAAAACATAGGTAAACCCAACCTTCTAGCCATTCTACCAAGGCACCAACATGTGAGTCAAACCACCTTGGACCTTGAAGACCAGCTTAACCACCAGCTGAATATCACCAAATGAGCCCAGCAGACACAATCTGAAGCAGAAGAATCATCCAGCAGAGGCCTGCTCAATTTTCTGACCATAAAATTGTGAAACACAGCAAAAGGATTGTTGTTTCAACGTTCTAAGTTTTAAAGTAGGTTGTTAAGTAGCCACACACAAATGAAACAATCTATACATCACTATCCAGAACAACCTATATGCAAAAACAGAACAGTCCCTGCAACACAGTATGCATTCAATAAGTGTTCACTCTTCCAAATTCTTCAGGGATGGATTTAATTTTCTATATATTTTAAAACAATGTCTCTAAAACTCCATAATTTTGAGCTCTTTGTAGTCAACCAAATTTACTGTATTATTTTTTTCCTCCACTGCTTCTGTTAATGTGGTTCTCTTTTCCATTTCCTAGCTCCATTGCACTTTCAAACTTTTACCTGGGCACCTCCTATTCAGGACGCATCACTTCCTCCAGAAAGCCTTCCCGGTTCTCACTCTTTCAACCCAAGGCTGAGTTAGATGCTGTTGACGATTCTTTCAGCTGCTTGTCTGAAGACCAACTTTTGTTTTCTTTATTGCTGGCAAAGCCCTAGTTTTATTTAAAGTCTTCTTCCTCCCCCATGACTTGGTAAATTTTAGTAAATCTAAATGCTGTCTTGCACATCTGGAAGTTCACAGTTCACGTACTGCTGAAGCCTGGCTTGGAGAATTTGAGCATTACTTTACTAGTGTGTGAGATGAGTGCAATTGTGCAGTAGTTAGAGCATTCTTTAGCATTGCCTTTCTTTGGGATTGGAATGAAAACTGATCTTTTCCAGTCCTGTGGCCACTGCTGAATTTTCCAAATTTGCTGGCACATTGAGCGCAGCACTTTCACAGCATCATCTTTCAGGATTTGAAACAGGTCCACTGGAATTTCATCACCTCCACTAGCTTTGTTCATAGTGATGCTTTCTAAGGCCCACTTGACTCCACATTCCAGGATGTCTGGCTCTAGATGAGTGATCACACCATTGTGATTATCTGGGTCATGAAGATCTTTTTTGTACAGTTCTTCTGTGTATTCTTGCTAGATCTGATAGACAGAGTGCCTGATGAACTATGGACGGAGGTTCGTAACATTGTACAGGAGACAGGGATCAAGACCATCCCCATGGAAAAGAAATGCAAAAAAGGAAAATGGCTGTCTGAAGAGGCCTTAAAAATAGCTGTGAAAAGAAGAGAAGCAAAAAGCAAAGGAGAAGAGGAAAGATGTAAGCATCTGAATACAGGGTTCCAAAGAATAACAAGGAGAGATAAGAAAGCCTTCCTCAGTGATCAATACAAAGAAATGGAGGAAAACAACAGAATGGGAAAGACTAGAGATCTCTTCAATAAAATCAGAGATACTAAGGGAATATTTCATGCAAAGATGGGCTCGATAAAGGACAGAAATGGTATGGACCTAACTGAAGCAGAAGATATTAAGAAGAGGTGGCTGAAAATAAAGTTATGACCAACCTACATAGCATATTCAAAAGCAGAGACATTACTTTGCCAACAAAGGTCCGTCTAGTCAAGGCTATGGTTTCTTCAGTGGTCATGTATGGATGTGAGAGTTGGACTGTGAAGAAAGCTGAGCACCGAAGAATTGATGCTTTTGTACTGTGGTGTTAGAGAAGACTCTTGAGAGTCCATTGGACTGCAAGGAGATCCAACCAGTCCATTCTAAAGGAGATGAGTCCTGGGTGTTCATTGGAAGGACTGATGCTGAAGCTGAAACTCTAATACTTTGGCCACCTGATGCAAAGAGCTGACTCATTGGAAAAGACCCTGATGCTGGGAGGGACTGGGGGCAGGAGGAGAAGGGGACAACAGAGGATGAGATGGCTGGATGGCATCACCAACCTGATGGACATGACTTTGAGTGAACTCCAGGAGTTGGTAATGGACAGGGAAGCCTGGTGTGCTATGATTCATGGGGTCACTTAAGAGTCAGACACGACTGAGTGACTGAAATGAACTGAACCGAACCGAACCGAAATGGTGTCTTTGTCATTGTCCTTCTCTGTATTGTGATTTTTCCACAAGTGTCCAGGTGACTTGATTAGGAAATGTTAGCAGAAGTTTGCTGTGGCAGAGTAGCTACTTTTAATAAAGTTTTCTTAAAAAGTGATACTTAGGGAAGAAACAAGATTTTATTTTTCCCTTGGTGTTAGTTTGTTGATACTGTTGATGTCTGGAGCTATTGCAGCCATCTTGTGATCCTGAGGGAAATTTGACACTGTACTGAGTGAGGATGGCAAAGTGAGAAGATAGAAAGAACCTGGGTCTATGTTCAGTTACTAAATGAAACGATTCTGGCCTTTCTTAGGTTAGGATTTCTTTTTACATGAAATAATGCTTCTTTTTATTATTTAAGCCATTTTTAGTCAGGCTTTCTGTTACAAGTGGCTAAAGGGCATCCTATTATGGCGTCAAATGCCCTGGCTCTCTTCTACCCAGAAGCCATATATCTCCTTATCATCTCACTTCCCACATTATTCTGTGGTTATACAATCTGCCTCCTCTGGTCAGGAACATCTTGAGGTTTATTATTTGCATTCCCAGCACCTGGTGTAGTATAAATGGTGTGAACTAAATTTTATGAACTAAAGTGAACCCAAGGGTTTTCAGAGAAAAAATAAATTTTAGCCACTTCAGGTATCATCCCCTGTCCCAAATTAACCTGAAAGAACTGCTCCTTGAAGCTGCACTCCTTACCCTCACCTCTCACCAACAGCAGTAGTCCCAGAATACAATCTCATTTGGATATTAACCCAAATGAAACATCATTAAGAAGGTTTCAGAAAGGCCATATGACTCATTCTAAGACTGAAAATAACAAAAGATAATCATTATAATGACGATAGCAATGTTTTTCCCTTGCATAATAATAAAGGTTACCATTAGCTGAGTCCATCATACTCCTCTATACCCATAACTCCCAACTAACAGGGATAAATAACTTCCTAAAAGCCACAGGGAAAGTACATAATGAAATCAAGATTAGAACCCAGGTGTCTGCCCCCTAAGCCTGGGCTCTTCCCATTTTGCTCCCCCCAAACCCCTTTCTGAGCACTGCATTTGCCAAACTGACTATGCACATGATTTCATTTCATGTTCTCAAAGGAGCTGTGGGTAGCATCAGCCACCTTGCTTGATGTCATTAATGCTGCTAACTAAATATAGGTTACACTGGGATCATTACAGAGCTTCATTTCCCCTGTATCTTCCTGTATATTGTTTTTAAAATCCATAAGAAACCACTTTTTAGAAGGGAAAAGAACCTAATGTGACTGAATCAGAAAACTTTTTTTTAAGCACCAAAGAAAAAAAAATTAAGTTGGTCCAGTTTTTCATAGTGGCATGTTGATGAAATGCCATGAATGAAATGTGGGATGAATGAATGAAATATTTCAAAGTGGAAAAATAAATCATGAGGAAGAACCAATTCCCCAAAGAAACAAGGCTGCAGATAGCAATTCCCTAATTTCCAGTCCCATGCACATTTTTCATTCTGAGAAGACCCCTCTGTCGAAACCTCTTTGATGGAGACATAGAGCTAAAGCAATAAGAGAAATCTCATTCTTTAGAGCATCTCTTTGCTTCCCTCCCAGGCTTCAGGATGCCGGAATGTCTTTGTTCCCATGGACCAGGCAATCAACACTCGTCACCAGCCACTCAACAGGCCCCTTAGAAGTAAAGACAGAGCAGGTATCACCTGATGCCTGTGAGCAAGGGAGTCAGTAAGGACATGCTTTCATTTTTCATAAGGGCACGTGAGTTTTCCTACTCAACTCTCCCCTTAAGAGCAAAATCCTCTTTTCATGGATTATCTAAAGCATAATATTTATGTTTTCTTAACTCACTCATAATAATCTTTCAATATTTAACTACCTGATCAATTGTTGAATGACTGTGTTTCCAATATAATAACAAATATTGATGGGACAATTCCAAGCGAGAAGGTACTCAGTACATGCAGCACACCTTTCTTCTTTTCAATCAAACAGGAATAAAGCCGGATTGACCTTCCCCCTTCCATCTCCACATGGGGTCAGCGTTTTGCCCTGCCCCCTCCTACCCTCTGGTGTCAGTTGCACACATGATTGATGCAGACCTAGGTTACTTTAGAGGGGTCCAGCGGTGGCACCTGGCAATGGGACCCAGCAGAATATGGTTACAGTTCCCATCAGATGCGGTGACCCTACTGCCAAAGAAGGGTAATGGTGCCAGGTAGCCACTGTGTGTTGATTGCACTCAACACATCCCTAGGTGACCTCTGGGATAGGGGAGATTTGGTAGCAGCCTGTCATTTTGCATTAGGAGGCAGGAGCCAGGCTAGAGAAATAAGAATCGAGTAGTAGTAGCAGTAATAATAATGGGGCTTCCCTGGTGGCTCAGATGGTAAAAAATCTGCCTGCAATATGGGAGACCTGGGTTCGATCCCTGGGTCAGAAGATCCCCTGGAGAAAGGAATGGTAACCCGCTTCAGTATTCTTGCTTAGAGAATGCCATGGACAGAGGAGCCTGGTGGGCTACAGTCCAAAGAGTCACAAAGAGTCAGACACAACTGACCAACTAACACACACGCACAGAGCAATAATAATAACAATAATAACTGTATCTACTAAGGGCCGTCCCAACTTGTTGAGCTGCTAAAACAAAACACCACAGATGGTAGCTCATAAACAACAGAAATGCATCTCTCACAGTAGTGGAGGCTGGAAGTCCACGATCAAGTTGACGGTATGGTTGGGTCCTGGTGCAGACTTTCTTCTGGGTCACTGACTGCTGACTTTTCCCTGTGTCCTCACATGGTGAGAAGAGTGAAGGAGCCCTGTGGGGTCTCTCTTATAAGAGCACTAATCCCATTCATGAGGGTACCACTCTCATGACCCAATAACCCCAAAGTCTCCACCTCCAAATCCCATCCCAAAATTTGGGGTCAGGGGACACAAACAGCAGGATCCCAGCAGGGGTCTAGCAGTATGCCAGACCTATCACATTGCCATCTGACAGGTGTCCTGCATGGACGACTGCGCTGCCTCCCTTTTTACCCAGGAGAACACTGAGGCCTGCGTAGTTAATGACATCTTACAGCTCCAAGCTGACACAAGGGTATGAACACAGGCCCGTCTGCTTCCAGAACCATACCTGCTCACCATGCCCAGCTGCCACTCATAGCTCTGTCCTCTGGGGCTCAAGAACTCCCTGTGGCCTCAACCTCCGCAAGTTTCAGTCCAGTCCCATCAGATGTCCTGCAGTGGCTTCCAGCCACACTGACACACTTCCTGCCCTGGGTCCACCTCACACAGGTGCATCTGTTGCACATGCCATATACATCACAGAAAGGTTAAGGCTCTGGACTTTAAATTCCCTCAGCCTGGTGTCAAGAATCTCCAAAGACTGCTTCACCCTCCATCATGGCCCTACCTGCATCTCCAGTGCTTGTCCTGCAGGCTTCTCACTTCTCCTGACCTCCAGGCCTTTCCCAGGCCAGCCCCTCGATGGCCACCCACCTCCTTTCCACCAAGGCCTCTATGAGAGCTGCCTGACCAGCTCAACTCCCCCAGATCCCCCAGACCGACCTCCCCTTTCCTGAACTCCTATAGCATCCTCACCCTGCCCACTTAGCATTTGTTTATCATCTCGCATGTACTGTGCAGTAATAGCTTTCTGTTTTCAATATCCTTTTTCTGATTGGATTGTAAGCTCCTTAGAAGCTGGGGCCGTGCCTTGCACTTTGCTGATGCTGCTTTTCCAACCCTGTCTTTACCAACTCCAGTCTACTGCAGTGGCGAGCAGAGGGGCACCTGAGATAACAGGATTCCTCTGAGCACCTGACCCACAAGGCATTTGACTCACTCTGGGTTTGGAACTAGAGTTAGTCAACTAACCAACTAATTTTTTTTAATTGTTTGACCTCTCGCTACCCCCAGAACAGTCACAGAGGTGGCTTTGCGCCCAACTCCTTGCAGAGAATCACTTTCTCCCCCTGCACCTCCCCACCCTCTAGTCCCCATGGAGACAGGCAGAGCCAGACTTAAAGGGAAGCAGGCTGGATGCCTCCCCCTGGACGCAGTGTACATTCTCACAGGGACACATTCTGTCTTAGCAGCAGCTCAATCAGCTCCCAAAGTCCCAGCCATCTCCTGCATCAAGGCCCCCAGATGGCGTGTTCTGTGGAGCATGCGGTGATGGAGGGAGGCACCTGCTAGGGAGGAACACAGCCTGGGAGCTGAGTGCCACCAAATCATTTGTCCCTCTGTCTTGGCTCTTCTGCAAGATGTCTTGCTCTTAACAGGCATCCTGATGGCGAAAGAAAGCCTTGGCCACATTTGGCCTGCAAGTGCTGGAGGCATTTTGGCCAGAGGAGGTTGCTTTCTTCTTTCTCATCAAGCCTTCCTTCCTTCCTCTCTCAGGCTGAGTTGGAAAGCTCTTGAAAGATAGCAGATTGCAGGCACTGAAGGCTTGTGTCTTCTGTTTATCCACAGAGTGAGGACATTGGCCAACGCGAGAGCCCCTGTACTGTTCCTTCCATGTGCTCCTGGCTCCACGGCACCCCCGGAGCAGCCCGCCTGGACTATCCAAAGTCCCAGCTCTTCCCACCCCCAGCCTCCCACTCCTCCAGGCTGTTCCAGAGGGAGCTGAAGATGCATCCCCTGTGGCAGTGGTTCTCAGATTGTAGGGGCCGCGACCCATCAGTGGAGCAAGGCAGCCTACCAGGTCACAGCTAGCAATTGAATGAAATAGAGTGGAACAGAACGTATCAGTGCGTCATACATAGGGGTGGTGATTGTTTCATTTGATTAATGCTACACACACACACCCAGGTGAGTGGGGTGGGCACCTTCTTTCTGGCACCAGCCGGCTCACTCTCTGCCCAGAGATGTGATTCTAGCACAGAGACGTTGAGGCACTATGGCTTCATGTGCAGCAAACTTACCCCAAAAGCTCTTGTTTGCAAAGGGAGGTCGCCTGCCTCTAAACTTAGAGCATCTTTGTATGAGAAGGCCAATAGAGCCATCTTCACTGCAACACTGTCTTCTGCCAATTATTGTATCAGTACTAAAGCCAGAGATAGTTTTGCATGACTTTGACAGGTGGCTGGAATTTAAAGCTCACCACTGTCCCTTTGGACATGCTCCCTGTGTTTTTGGTCCCAATTCACCTTAACTGGAGCCTGCACCCTACTCCAGAACACGTGCTCTTGCTCTAAACTTGCTTTAGCCCCCAATCTAATCCTCTCAAGGAGGTGGGTGATGCCAGTGCTACATTTTCATGGTGGACAGTAAGGTGCAACAAAGATTAACCTACAGGAAGAATGATCCGATGGTGGAAAGTCTAGTACAGTAAGGCCAGGCGGTACCATCTGGGACAGAGAGAATGACCTCAACAGTTATTCTACCTGGTTCCTCTTACTCCTAAAAACAACTTCGCTCATGTCCACCATTCATAATAACACCTGGCCAAGGGAAAATGTGCTACCATCTTACTGAATTCTACTCAATGAATGCCTTCTGAGGGTGTCTGGGGACAGTTGAGTTGGGAAAGTCAGTTATTTGCTGATGACATGAGCAATCAATGCAGTGAAAAAATGTGCTACCATCTTACTGAATTCTACTCAATGAATGCCTTCTGAGGGTGTCTGGGGACAGTTGAGTTGGGAAAGTCAGTTATTTGCTGATGACATGAGCAATCAATGCAGTGAAGACACAGAGGTGATGACAGTCACCATCCTGGGGGAAAGCTGTATTGATTTCCTCCATCCTCATCACCAAGGGTTTAGAAAATGGCATTAAAAAGTAGAAACTACATATTCTTTTTATTCTCTAAAGGAGAAGCTAAAGATGACATCAAGAATAATTTGACAGAGATATTTTACATTTTCCCTTGACAAAGCAAATATACTTCATGACAGAGGTTGGAGAGAAAGATCTCCCAATAGTCTCATTAAAACCCCAGTGATTATTTTAAGGTGAAGCCTCAGTGGAAAAGCAATGCCTGAATCCACAACTTTGGATTTTGTACTCAGACTATAATTATCAATTGGAAACGGAGACTGCGTTTTGCCTAAATCAGATTCAATGAGCATTGATCCAACATCACTCACGACACACAAGTTCAGTTCAGTTCAGTTCAGCTCAGTTCAGTCACTCAGTCGTGTCTGACTCTTTGCGACCCCATGAATCACAGCACGCCAGGCCTCCCTGTCCATCACAAACTCCCAGAGTTCACTCAAACTCATGTCCATCGAATTGGTGATGCCATCCAGCCATATCATCCTCTGTCGTCAATTCCCTTTTCCTCCTGCCCCCAACCCCTCCCAGCATCAGGGTCTTTTCCAATGAGTCAACTCTTAGAATGAGGTGGCCAAAGTATTGGAGTTTCAGCTTTAGCATCAGTCCTTCCAAAGAACACCCAGGGCTGATCTCCTTTAGGATGGACTGGTTGGATCTCCTTGCAGTCCAAGGGACACTCAAGAGTCTTCTCCAGCACCACAGTTCAAAAGCATCAATTCTTCGGCGCTCAGCTTTCTTCACAGTCCAACTCTCACATCCATACACAACTACTGGAAAAACCATAGCCTTGACTAGACGGACCTTTGTTGGCAAAGTAATATCTCTGCTTTTCAATATGTTATCTAGGTTGGTCATAACTTTCCTTCCAAGGAGTAAGCGTCTTTTAATTTCATGGCTGTGGTCACCATCTGCAGTGATTCTGGAGCCCGAAAAAATAGTCTGACACTGTTTCCACTGTTTCCCCATCTATTTCCCATGAAGTGATGGGACTGGATGCCATGATCTTAGTTTTCTGAATGTTGAGCTTTAAGCCAAATCTCCTCTTTCACTTTTATCAAGAGGCTTTTTAGTTCCTCTTCACTTTCTGCTATAAGGGTGGTGTCATCTGCATATCTGAGGTTATTGATATTTCTCCCAGCAATCTTGGTTGCCATACAAAGTACTTTACAAATTGTCCAGTAACTTTACTTACATTTTCAATTTCTTTTTATACAATCCCATGAGCCATGCAGGGCAGGTTTTAATCCCCCCCCCCCCAACTTTATTGATAAGGAAAATGAAGTGAATTGTTGAAGATCCTCAGCAACCAATACTTTGACTGGTGTCTCTTATCTCAAGGCCTCAGTTCTTCCCTCTATGCCATATGGTTTTTCACATTTCTGAGGTCCCTTTATTCATAAGATTTGTCTTAAAACTAGTACCGACCGGAGTCATTGATTGTAGAAATGTAGAGGTTCTTACTGAATCAGAATACAGACTGGGGTATTACAATAAACCAAGAGGTTCTCAAACTTGAGCGTGTATCAGAATCATCCAGAGACTTGTTAAACCACATTGCTGGGCCCCACTGCTAGAGTGTCTGATTCAGAAGATCTGGCATGGGGCCGCAAACTTGCATTTCCAACAAGTTCCCAGGTGACACTGATGCTTCTGACCCAGGACAAACACCTGGACAACCACTGACCTGGGGATCTTCAGTGGAGGCAGCTGAAGAGATAGAAGTAAGCCTTCCCTCTACTTCTGCATCTGTCTGTGTTCTGGTCCCTCCAACTGGCCTCTGCACAAATTCTTCACAGGATTGTTGCCTCATCTCCTAGCCCTTCTACTGCTGAGGTTTCTCCAGGACGGAGCCTGTACTATGAATCCCATGGGGCTCCTTCCCTGCCACAAACTTTATATCTATCCTAGTGATGACATTTCCCCATCATGGTCAGATTCAAGCTTGATGGCTATGATTCTAAATCACAGCCTTTCACTGCAGGTTCTGAGAAACATCAAAGACTTAAGACAGATATGAGGAACACATGTTTTAGCCAAAGGAGCAACTTTGCTAATTAGCCCCTAATAGCTAATTAGGGACTAAATACCATCCCATCCCATAGTCCCCCAGCCTCCCTACACGATCCAAAATGCACATTATACTCAAGGCCCTGAGAAGTCCTGCAGGATATAGACTGGGTTAACTTTAACATAGATCTTTCCAATTTTACAAGACTATAGCCTCCTTTTATTTCCCTGATAATGCTTCCTATCATTTCTTGGAGTAAGAGCAACCTGATAAACACTCATTAGAAAAGAGTCCACTTTAAGGTGTTAGTGACGGATCCTATGGAGTTGACAGGATGAGTCCTCAATGTCAAGTTTACTCCTCAACCAGCCCTCCTCCAAAGGACACACATAGGTAGACTGACTTGTAAAATGCAAGGCATGGAAGGCGGGAGGGAGAGAGACAGAGCAGAAATCCTGCTTCATGTGGGCGGCCGGATCCCCAGAGGAAGGAAGGAGGAATTTCTCTCAAAGTGACAAAGCAGATGAGTCATGCCTCCTTTCCTGGAGAACAATGAGTGAGGAGGCAGAAGGGGGCCAGGTGTGTTACACAAATGGAGCTCCCTCCTCATGAAAGATAACAAGACTGGAATAGCAGGCCCTCTCTGGCCCCACTGCCCACAAAGCTGAGAATCAAACAGACCTGCTCCCAAGGAGCCTTTAAGGCTGTCAGGGAAGATTCACGGAGGAAGCAATACAAGACATCATAAAGGAATTTATGGTGTCAACCCCTATAGGCAACCCAAGAAGACAGTCATTATACAGAGCAAATGCTTCACACATCTTTGGAGATGGCTGGTCTACGCATTCCCGCAGATGGGCTTGCAAACAGGAAAGCGCCTAACTTGCTCCTTCTGGCAAATCCCGTGACTCCAGCTGCTAGATCTGTGGAGTCCTTCTTGCACAAACAAATAGGATTCCCTGAAGCAAATTAACTCTCAGAGAGTGACCCTTCCCCTATGTGAATACCTGGCACATGGTCATCAGCCTACAACTGTCATATATTGTCTTCCTGCAAATCACGATGAGGAAAGCATTGAAACAATTCCTGCCCTGGGAAGTGTGTTCCAGACCATAAACACCTGCCCCAATCAAAGTAAACTGCAAGATCACAAGCCAAATTCTATATTCCTGGAGGAGAAGAACAGAACTGTAATATAGGAAGCCCTAGGATGAGATGGTTGGATGCCATCATCGACTCAATGGACATGAGATATTCATTGGAAGGACTGATGCTGAAGCTCTAATACTTTGGTCACCTGATACAAAGAGCTGACTCATTGGAAAAGACTCTGGAAGTCTTTTCCCCCACTGGGAAAGATTGAGGGCAGGAGAAGGTGGTGAGAGAGGAGGAGATGGTTGGATGGCATCATCGACTCAATGGACATGAGTTTGAGCAACCTCCAGAGATAGTGAAGGACAGGGAAGGCTGGCATGCTGCAGTTCATGGGGTCGCAAAGAGTCAGACGTGATTGAGTGACTGAACAACAAAGATGCCCAAAGAGTAGCATTTCCTCTGTGGAATCAGGTCTTGTGCCACTGATAGTAGGAGCCTCAGCCCAATATCCTCCCGGCTCCTACACAGAGACATCTGGTTGCTCCGGTGTCCCATTGCAGACTCTTGCATGCCTCTGTACTCCTCAGCAAAGCAATAGTTCTTGACCAGCAGTGAGGACGGGGCACCCCAGCTCCTCATCCATCCATAGCCCTCCGCCTTCTCTCCTTTCTTCAGGCTTCAGAAGCACTCTCTAACACCTCCTGAATAAGCAGGCCAAGGATGCAAAGAGACAATGAATCAAACAAAACAAACTGGTTCACGAATACACGGAAAAGTGTTCAAACTATGACTCAACGTTAAAATGTCATTTTTTTTTAAATTTTTGCTTCCCGCATTAGCAATTAAACCAACATGAAAAGTTGGGTGTGAGCAAGAATGTGGATTAAAACAAGGTACTGGTGATGAGACCCTTACTGGAAGATGCTCTACAAAATCTGAGTAAAAGTGTTTATGTGTATGCATTGAATAACCTGGAAATATGTTCACAATATCTCAGGTTATAAAAATGATTATAAAATAGCTTACACAAAACAATCTTATCTGTGGATGCACAGGTATGGATGAGTGTGGAAATGTATCTGGAAGGATATATTCCCAACTTTTAGTTCTTATATTCTTTGACTCTGTACCACCCTTAGGCCTGGGTCCTTCCTAAGCCCCATATCTTAGAGGGTTTCACTCAAGCCCTTCTCCATCCTGCTGCTTGCGTGAGGCAGGGATTCTCCAAGGCCATAGGGATGAACCCACCCAAAGCCCTAGCTTCTCCTCCTTCTGGATCCTGGAATTCCCATTTCCCAGGCTGCATAAGCTTCTTTCTGGGTCTCTTTCGCTGAGGGTAAATTGTATTACTGATGAGCATACTCCAGACCCAACAGGTGATCAGGAAGGAGCTGTTTGCCCAGGTATGAGTGGTACCTGAGCCTGGGACTGACTGCAGCGTCCTCATGGGCACACAAGGACCCTCCGGGTGAAGGCTTGAGTCATGCCTGAGACAAGAAAAGGAGCGTCCAGGGTCTGCTCTCTCCAGGCTCCCAGACTCTGGTCTGAGAATTCGAGGAGGCCAAGAACTGTAAATTTGAACCTGTACTTTCAGTTTGTTTCAAGGGTAAGGATAGAAGAGATTGCATCTAATAGTTTGTCAGCTGAATTTATAGCCTCTAAGTATTTAGACTTTCTCAACTTTCCAAATATGGTATGTGGACCTTAATTCATACTCTTGCCTTAGGCCACAAGAATGTTAGGGATGGACAGCTTTAGGTAGTGGAATTAAGGATATTTTATTCTCTGTCTCTCTCCCTTCCTCTCCTTCCTTCTCTCCTTTTCTCTCTATATCACTTTTAATCTCTCCCTATGTTCTTTTTTAAATTTTGTTTTACTGAAAACTAACAAATCGATGTTGTTTCAATAATTCCAAGTCTATAAATCTAATCTAAAAAAATGTTAGAAATGTTAACAAATATTTGTGCATCTAGAAATTCAGTTCAGTTCAGTCACTCAGTCATGTCTAACTCTTTGTGACCCCATGGACTACAGCATGCCAGGCCTCCCTGTCCATCACCAACTCCCAGAGTTTACCCAAACTTATGTCCATTGAGTCGGTGATGCCATCAAGCCATCTCATCCTCTGTCATCTAGAAATTAAAAGAACCTAAATGCTAAACAATGGGGAAGTAGTAAATGAATTACGGCATACCATATGAGTAAGTATTTTTAAATTATTTTAGTAAATCTATGTTATATTAATGAAGAATTTCAGTAAAAATATGCTCAATACAATATTAATTTAGAAGCAAGTTACAAAATATATAGCATAAATATAAGATTTAAAATATGAATATGAGATATGTTTGTATGTAAAAGACAGAAAAATCACAAAGATATTAACTGTGTTTATGTTAAATGAAATTCTGGATGAGGAATTCTTTATATTTTTGGGTTTCTCCTACAATGATTCGGGGTTGCTTTCATAAGCAGGAAAAACTTGTTAAAAGTCTAAACATATCTCTCCCTGGGTCCAGGTTTGTGTTTCCATGAGGAAGCCATACCCTGGTGGCCTTTGACGTAATCTACAAGTGAACCCTGCGTCCTGTCGCCACCGTGGAATCCCACTTTCCAAGTGTTATTTCCCTTCTGTACCTTCTGACGTTTGGATTCCTGGAGCAGCCCTGGGGCCTCAGCCTAATCACAAAGCTGCCTTTTTCCTGGGCGGCTGGGAGGGTGGCCTTCCCAGGGAAGCAACATTTACAAGATGCTCTTAGAAAAGCCAAGCAGACCCACCTGACTTTTCCCTGAAGCGACCTGAGTGCTATGAGCTACTGAAGATCCTGGCTCATTCACCCCAGCTCCCCACACCACTGCCATCCCCTTCCTCCCCATGTTCCACGATGCAGGTACTTTCATTATCTCTCTCTCCCTGTGAAAATATCTAATTGGTTACTTCACACAAACACTGAAGCTCCTAAGGGTCTTCATTTTCAACAGGGAAATGGTGTACTTAGCCCGGGGAAGGAATCTCCAAAGGCAGGATGTCCAGCAGGCAACTTCTGAATGTAAAGGTATTTGGGCAGAGCAGAGGGAAGCAAGCTGTCTATCTAGTGCCTAAAACCAAACCATCTCAACAACCTCCTTTCAGCAAACCAGCTAAGACCTAAAGGATAGAAGATTGAGATACTCCCCTGAGTATCAGAAAACTGAGACTAGAAGGAATGCCAGTTGAGCCCAGATGCCTCTTATTCAAATTAGAAACCAAGCACGAAGATGCATATGAGAACTGCTGGCAACTGACATTTCTGAATGTTGAGACAGGAGAAGAAAGCATCTCTTATTGTAATGGTATAACCATGATCAGTGTTCTAGAAACTCTTCCAAATAGCAGACTAGCAGCCTATCATGAAAATTGGAGATACCAAGGCAATATTTCATGCAAAGATGGACACAATAAAGGACAGAAATGGCAAGGCCCTAACAGAAGCAGAAGAGATTAAGAAGAGATGGCAGGAAAACACAGAAGAACTATACAAAAAAAGGTCTTGTTGTTTATTGTTCAGTCACTCAGTTGTGTCTGACTCTTTGCGACCCCATGGACTGCAGCACGCCAGCCTTCCCTGTCCTTTACTATCTCCCAGAGTTTGCTCAGTCTCATGTCCATTGGGTTGATGATGCCATCCAACCATCTTATCATCTAGATTTGTCAAAAAGTTCTTAATGACCCAATTAACTATGGTGTGGACACTCACCTAGAGCCAGACATCCTGGAGTATGAAGCTAAGTGAGCCTTAGGAAGCATTACTATGAACAAAGCTAGTGGAAGTGATGGAATCCCAGCTGAGCTATTTCAAATCTTAAAAGATGATGCTGTTAAAGTGCTACACTCAATATGCCAGTAAATTTAGAAAACTCAGCAGTAATCATAGTACTGGAAAAGGTCAGTTTTCATTCCAATCCCAAAGAAAGGCAATGCCAAAGCATGTTCAAACTACCATACAATTGCACCCATTTCACATGATAGCAAGGTAATGCTCAAAATCCTCCAACCTAGACTTCAGCAGAACCAAAGAACTTGGTTCAAACTTGAACCAAGAACATCCAGATATTCAAGTTGGATTTAGAAAAGGCAGAGGAACCAGAAACCAAATTGCCAACATCCGCTGGATCACAGAAAAAGCAAGAGAATTCCAGAAAAATATCTACTTCTGCTTCATTGACTAGGCTACAGCCTTTGACTGTGTGGATCACAACAAACTATAGAAAAGTCTTAAAGAGATGGGAATACCAGACCACCTTACCTGTCTCCTGAGAAACCTGTATGGGGTCAAGAAGTAACAGTTAGAACCAGACATCGAACAACAGACTGGTTCAAAATTGAGAAAGGAGTAAGTCAAGGCATTTTATTGTCACCCAGCTTATTCAATTACTATGCAGAGTACATCATGCAAAAGGCCGGGCTGGATGACTCACAAGCTGGAATCAAGATTGCCAGGAGAAATATCAACAAGCTCAGATATTCAGATGATACCACTCCAATGGCAGAAAGTGAAAAGGAACTAAAGAGCCTCTCGTGAGATGAGAGGCTCTTTCACTCTTGATGAGAGTGAAAGAGGAAAGTGAAAAACCTGGCTTAAAACTCAACATTCAAAAAACTAAGATCATGGCATCTGGTTCCATCACTTCATGGCAAATAAATGGGAAAACGTGGAAACAGTGACAGACTTTATTTTCTTGGGCTCGAAAATCACTGCAGAGGGTGACTGTAACCACAAAATTAATAGACACTTGCTCCTTGGAAGGAAAATTATAACAAACCTAGACAGCATATTAAAAAGCAGAGACATCACTTTGCCAACAAAGGTCCATCTAGTCAAAGCTATGGTTTTTCCAGTAGTCACGTATGGATGTGAGAGTTGGACCATAAATAAGGCTGCTGCTAATGTTCTCAGTCATGGCTAACTCTTTGCGACCCCATGGACTGTAGCCCGCTAGGTTCCTCTGTCCATGGAATTTTCCAGGCAAGAATACTGGAGTGGATTGCCATTTCCTTTTCCAAAAGAAGGCTGAGCACCAAAGAATTGATGCTTTCGAATTGTGGTGCTGGAGAAAACTCTTGAGAATCCCTTGGATAGCAAGGAGATCAAACCAGTCAATCATAAAGGAAATCAACCCTGAATACTCATTGGAGGGATGGATGCTGAAGCTCCATTACTTCGGCCACCTGGCATGAAGAGCCAATTCATTGGAAAAGACCCTGATGCTGGGAAAGATTGAGGGCAGGAGGAAAAGGTTGAGAGGATGAGATAGCTGGATAGTGTCACTGACTCGATGGACATGAGTTTGAGCAAACTTTGGGAGATAGTGCAGGACAATAAAACCTGGTTTGCTGCAGTCCATGGGGTCACGAAGAGTCAGACATGACTTAGCTACTGAACAACAACAATCGTAGTATTATTTCCCCTAGTGTAGGCTTCCTCCTGCTCACTGGCCCTACCTCATCCACACAGCCTTACCTGAGAAGCTGGGCAAGAGCTTCACTGCTGCCCCCCCCACACACCCCTTGTTCTCCAGCCCTCGTCAGGCAGACTGGGAGTCATGAGCCAGTCTGGAATTTAGTTGCAAATGTTGGAATACAGAATACTGGTGATGGACATCTACCAGGAAAATCACGTGACAACCATTCTGGCCCCTTCCTCCTCTTAAAAAAAAACAAAGGATTCTACTAAATTTCCAAATCCTTTGTTCCTCTAAGACTATATCATTCTAAGGACATGTATCTTATTTTCTTTTTTCCCTGAAATCTGAGATCAATTTTCCAATTTGTAAAAATAGAGCTACACCCCTAAAACTTTTTCTGAAATCATACTTATTTCCGGCTTGGCCAGATTAGCTCCTCATTTGATGCCTGTTTCTTCCCAGTTAGTTTTGTGTTCCCAGTAAATTCCTTGAGGGGAGGACCCAGAGGAAAGCACATCGTTCTTCTCTGCTTGGCCACGTCAATGCTGAAAACACGCTTCACCCATAATACGTGCTCAGGAAACAGGCAGACTAACTGGGCTGGCTGGATAGTCTCAGCATCACTCCCCAGGCAAAAACCGAAGCTCTCAAACAAGCTGGCCTGGGGTGAATTCTGCTCTCAGATCCCTCATTTGTAAATGGAGACGGCTGTTTAATGAGTTTTAAATGAGATTATACACCAAGTAGCGATTCCAGCGCCTAGCACAGAACAAGAGCCCAGTAACATCAGCCCTCACATTCTATTGCCAGTGTAAGAAAGTCTTTTCTCTTCTTGAAAAACAGAATACAAAACCACAGTCCCCACTAGGAGAGAAACAGTTGGTGGCAAGTTCACCTCCGACAGATTGGGAGCCTCTGGGAGGCATGGAGCACAAACTCCCTCCTTGGTACATGTTTCGACCTCAGAGCTGCAGCCTGGCCTCCATCAGCTGAAGAAAAGCTTGGCTTGGTGCCTTGAAACTTATTGGCACAATAAGAGATAATGATTTCCCTGTACACATTCCCTCAGAGCAGTTATTGTTCAAGTATTTCCCTTATTCCTCCTTTACCGGAAAACAATACCTTATAGAATCAGCTGAGGAAGACACTAATAGCAACTTCAAAAGTGCAGCTTTCTCGCTGCCCTGGCTTGGCAAGGAAGCCTGTTTGGAGCAGTTCGCCCCAGACCCAGGAACAGAATGTGACCAAACTAGTCCCTGGGGACTGATGTGGGCACCAAACACTTGGCAGCTTTGGGGCTAGCAGGGCCAGTGATAAGAGATTGGTTTCCTCCATTGATGTCCCGTTTGGAGCATTTGCCAGCCCCGAAGGTCATAGCCATGCTATGAAAATAGTGGGTTTTTTGTTGTTGTTGTTGTTGTTGTTGTTGTTTCCCCTTCTCCACTCACCCTTCTTGTCTTCCATGATATTTCCTCTCTGTCCCTTGGGAAATTTGTGTCTTTATGGATCTGTCCCCTGCCCCTCTTTTGTGAGCATACTAAGGCAAAGATCCATTTAATTTTCAGAAACCATGTCTGTCAATAAATTGCTTTTGCTCAGTCTTGGAGGGGGCACTGCCACCGTCCTCCCTGAGCGGACATTCCTTGTGTAAGGGAAGCGTTTCTCATTATCTGTCTTGACCTCTTGTGCAATCTTCTTTTCATCCTCTCCTTGGGCTTTTCTTATCATGGTTTGCCCTCCCTCACCCTCATGCTGTAATCGGCAGCATCCTTCTCAGCACCTGTACATGTCCTCTGATACAACCTTGATGATTCCCTCTCATCCTCCACCAGAGCCCTTTAAATTGGAAATGTTGTCCTTGCCCGAACCAAACCAGCACTTCAGCTAATTTACGTCTAAATCCTCCAAACTTCCCCCTGTAAGGAAATCAGGCATGAGAAGCTAATGGGCTCCATTCCTCCACTGGGCTTCCCAGCTGGCAGAGCATCAGAGAATCCACCTGCCAGTGCAGGAGACGTAGGTTCAATCCCTGGGTCGGGAAGATCCCCTGGAGAAGGAAATGGCAACCCACTCCAGTAGTCTTGCCTGGGAAATCCCACGGACAGAGGAGCCTGGCAGGCTACAGTCCATCAGTTCACAAAGAGTTGGACACGACTGAGTAACTAAACCACAACAATTCCTCCACTGCATGAGCACGTATCGTGCACCTCCTAAGTGGCAGCACTCTTCTAGATAAACTAGACAGATACACTGCCTGTCCTGGGGGGCTTACAACTAAGGAAACGGGAAAGAACAAGTAAGCAGACAATGCTGGGTGATGAGCCCGAAGAGCTGAGTCCATCACAACAAGCTCAGGGGCTCCATGGATATTTGAGGTCTTTGAGGGTCACACAGCACTACCCTCCATGTGCTGGACACAACTCGACCCACTGGCTTGAGGTGGTATCTCTTTCCACACTAGATCACACCGCATTCTTTGCAAGGATGCACTAGAAAGCTGGCTTTTCAGCATTTGCTGTGATAAAAGAGATACTTGCATAAAAAAAAAAAAAAAATCAGCGCAGTGCCTAATCTGATCCTAAGGGTCAAGAAGGCGGATACTGGCCAGCAGCTCTGTACATGCCATGAGCAGGTAACTGTGCTTATTTAAGAATGAATTTTAAATACCGTATCTCTTTCTATATGTGAAGTTACTTTTCAAACGGTTACTAAGTCATTCGGGTGTAGACTTAACACTACATTGTTCAGACCCAAATACTTAATCAGAATAACTAAATTATTCTGGGATTTCTCTTGGCTGCCAAGCTTGTGAAAGCTGGGGGATCTCTGATCTAAGCTTGAGACCTGAAGGATGAGGATTTGTTAGTTGGGCTGACAGGAAAGAATGTTCCAAGCCGAGTAACATGATATCCAGGGCCCAGATATGAGAGAGAACGGGGGTGGGAGGGAGATTTTAAATTGTCTAGTATGTCCTGGATTCCCCCACTCCACCCCGGTAAGCCACCCCTTCCATCAGCCACTGCCCCTGATGCCCACTCACTCACGCATTTGCACACCCCTCCCCTGCCCTTCCCAAGTGCCGGCTGGACCCTCTTGTCTCCCTCCAAGGCCTGAGATCACACCCCGAGCAGGGAAAATCAAGACCTAAAGATGCAACACGCCTCCTGGAGCCAGGCCAGGCAGATGGCTGCCCCAGGAGTGTCGAGTGGCAGGCGAGAGAGGGGGTGTCAGCACCCCACATGGCTGGTCTGGCAGCAGGTGACAGAGAGCCGGCCAGGGAGAGACTGGATATCAGAGACAGGACTCCAGTCCCTGGAAGGACCTGAGGCCCCGAGAGGAAACCACGCAGGAACACAGTTCCCAGAAATGGGGCACCGGCTGGAGGTTCAGTGACAAAGAGCAAAGCAGGAGCCCAGAGCTGAGTGACCAGCTGGGAGGAAGTGGTCTATTTATAACAGAGGAAAATCAGATACAACTTTCATGTCCAAAAGCAGGGGGTTAGTTTAAAAATTATATGATAAAACTACACTGTGGAATAAGGTGGGAGATAAGGAGAAAAAAACATGCTCTGTAAGACCACATGAAAACAGGAGAACATTTCTTAAATCATGTACACTGGGGCATTAATTTGCACCCTAACTCGTAAGATAAAATGCGTATATGGTGTATGCAATTAGAAACAGCAGAGAGAAAAGAAGAAATTGACCAATGGCTGGAAGAAGATACAACCAAATGTTATCTAAGTGGGCAGAATGTAACTGATCTTTTAGTTTTTCTTTTTGCTATTTTTCTGTATTTTTCCAAATATTCCAAAGTTAAAAAATTATTACCTTACTTTCTTTAATAAAAATAAAAACAAGACCAAAAGTTGCTTGGAGTCATAATCTTTCCCCAACGCAGAGCAAAGCCAGAGGAGAAATGGATCTCTCCAAATGGGTTGGCTCTCCATACAAAGAAGAAAAGCCAATGATTAGAAAGTGAGAGATGGGGCCACCCAGATGCTTGATAAAACACCAAGGCCAACTCGGCATTAGAAGGAATAAAAAATGAGAAACCAATAACCCAGTTACCTACCCCACTGCTGCCACCTCGCCCTATGGTTCCCTTTCCTTCTTCTCTACTCATGCCCAGGTATTTCATTTCTCCCCAGCTGTACCTCCTGCTCAAAGCACCTCTGAAGCCCTGCATGTCTGCTGAGGGGAAGCCAGGGGGTGAGGTCAGGACTTGCAGCGAAAGCATCAGGACAGCACCATCTGGGCCAGTGACACAATGTGGGGTCTGGGCCAGCAGCCCTGGGTCTGAACTCTGACAATGTCCAAAACCAATGGTCTGGCTCTGGATAAGCCACTGAGCCCATTTCTTCACCATAAAGTGAATATCGGCCCCACTGTGAGACTCAAATGAGATCAGTCTTCCTGGCAGGGCTTTGTCAACTACGAAGTGCCAGACATCTATCAAATTTAGGTTACTAACTGCTAGTTGGAGTCTACTAACACAACAAGATAAATTTCTGGAGCTTCTCGGAGATCTCACAAAGTCCGTGAAACACATCACCTTGGCTCACTTCAGTTAAGCTCCTCTGTACTTGCTGCTTTGACTTACGGAGACACACGATCAGACCACGTGGCTCTGACCTTCATGGAGAAAATGCAAATGAGTGACTCTTCTGTCTCTATTAGGGAAATTCCACCAAATAAAGTCCCACAACTGAGGCCACAAGAGAGCCTGAAAAAAATTACTGAGAAAAGCCTTGGTCATGTTTGCTTGGCATCCAATATTTCTAGCTAAGACATCAACACACCTCTGTTTTCCAATAATCCTATCTTGATCAGAGCCTTGATCAGACCTTCCCAGGTCATAACCTGGGAAATACAAAGCCTCAGAAGATTAGCTGAAAAAAATCAAGTCTAAGATGACCTTTTCTTGGGGAATCCCTGGTAGTCCAGTGGTTAAAACTCTACGCTTTCACTGCCAAAGACCTGAGTTCAATTCCCGGTCTAGAACTAAGAACAAGCTGATCAGTGTAGCAGAAAAAAAAAAAAAAAACAGATGACTTCTTCTTTATGGGTTCCTAATAAGCCTCAAAGAAGGCTTTCAAATATTATCTCATTGAATCCAGAGATTTCATGTTGAAAGATGAATGAGTTAATAGACAAATGAATAAATAAATGTAAATGAGGAAAGGAAATTTTATTTGGAGGGATGAGAATTATTCTCTAGTCCCTGAAGAACAACAAATTTAAAAGGATATGGCCATCATAACTCCCAGAAAACCATAGAGAGTGGACAGAATCCAATATGGGGGCTTGGAGTTCTGAGAATACTTTCAGAGAAAACCAAGTTCTGAGAAACCATTCAGCTTCCCATCCAAGGAACTCCACCTTCAGAGAGCCCCAGGTGTTCTATGGAAAGCTGCTGAGAACCCGTCAGATACAGAACCTCTGCCCCTTCCTTCCCCCTGCATCTCCCCCTGAAGAGCCCCAAGACCAGCCACTTTCCTTTAGCAACTTGTCAGGTTTGGGCTCTCTCCTAAGCTAGCCTCCTACCCAGCTTCCTTCTGTCCTAACTTTTACTACATACTCAGTGGCTGCCCCGACCCAGGACACCTCATGGGCCAGCTCAGAGCCCAGCCCCAGGCCAGGCATGGGAGCAGCATGACCACAACAGTCCAGGGATGGAGGGGCGCTTCCTTCTCAGTCCCGACTCCTAAGTTCTTGGGAGTCAAAGCCCTGGGACCTGTGGCTGCCTTCAGAGTCCTTGACCATCTGAGACCTTTTTGTGGGCCTTAAGGACTTTAAAAACAAACATGCTCAAACAGAAATATGAACCACCACCTTGAACCTAATTCACGTGGACTGAACCAGAGTTTTGTTTTGGAAAAAGAAAATCAACTCATTTTGTGGAATTTTCCACCTGTTTCTGAAAACCCTGAATCTGGCCCCATGCCAGGGTACAAGGGATCAGGAGGGGTCTGCCTTCTCTCGCTGCTTCTTTGTTCTTGCCTCGTGATTTCCTTCCATCTCATGAAGCACTGCTTCACCCAGAGTGCTTCACAGGCAAGGCATGCCGCCTTTTCCTCCCTCCCAGCTTGGGAGATCACGAATCTTCCCCTGCTTGCCTACAAAATCAGCCGATGGGTGGGGCCACATAATGCACTACCCCTTACCCATGTATGTATCCATTCACTTAACAAACATGACTGAGTAACTAGGTTGTACCAGCCATTATATTTAAGACGATCTCATCAAGGAAAAATGTCTTATCAAAACTATACATATTATTAATATGATTGTTTATTTTAAAAGTATGGGCTTCCCAGGTGGCGCTAGTGGTAAAGAATCTGACTGCCAAGGCAGGAGATAAAAGAGATGCCAGTTTGATCCCTGGGTCGGGAAGATCCCCTGGAGAAGGTCATGGCAACCCGCTCCAGTATCCTTGCCCGAAGAATCCCATGGACAGAGGACCCTGGTGGGCTACAGTCCATAGGGTCATAAAGAGTCAGACATGACTGAAGCAACTTAGCATGCATAAGAAATTCAGGCCAAAATTTTGGTGAGTATCTTGCTGGTGTGGAATGGTAGGGGTGGTGGGTTGGAGGGATGGTGCCCAATGATATTAGGGGGGAAAACTTTGCCACCTCCTAAAACAGACACCTCTCTCATCAATCTGGGCTTTGTAGAAAAGAAAGGAAAGATAAAAAGGAGACTCAGGGGTCCAAGGAAAAGAGCTAGAAAGGATTCAACTGCACTCTACCATAGGCATGAATAGAAAAACAAGTTGTTTTCACAGCAGAGAATCACCAAAATGATGATCCCTTATATCCCTTTATGTCTATTTAAAAAGTGATTTTCAGGAAGACCAAAGGGGTAGAAAGGGACCGGCTGTATGCTTTTCTGGAGTGTGGCCTGTCCTGAGCTTTCTGCCCCAGATGGAAAGGAGCTTCTGAGATGCGGCTGAGTATCCAAAATCCGCACAGCCGTAACACCCAGCACCTAGGCTGGCTTAGGGTTTTCTAGACCCCGCTGTGAAGAGGAGGAATGGGGGAGAAGCAGCAGGCCATACTGATCTGTTTTGTGAGCTACAGCTGCTTTCTTTTCCATGCCCTTCAAGTCCACGTTTGGTTCGAGAAACTCCACAATTGGTACAAATGACAGATTGGAGGGGGGAAAAAAAGAATAATGCAAAACCGCCAGCTAGAGCAGATTTCCCTATGATTGAAGATGGCAATAATAAGACAAAAGACAGATTTTTGCCTTCAAGAAACTCTCTGCATCGCAGCCAAAGCAACACAAAATTCAAGGCAAACATTCCATTATTTTCCCCCCACTGTTTGGAAATATGGAAAAAGAAAATCTTGCCATGATTTTTTTTTCCTCCAGTTCTACCAGAAGTGACACTTCTTTTTTTTTTTTTTTAATCCGGCGTTAACAAATGACGGAGTATGATTCTTGGTGCTTGGAACGGACGACAGACCCAGCAAAGAAAAGCGTCTGGATGGCAGACAGTCTGCAGGAAATTGTAAAGCTGCTAAGAAAACAGAGGCCCCCTCAACAGGCTGTCTTCACAACATTAGTCTTTTCGAATATGATGAAAATATTATCTGCCTTATTGATCACCAGCTCCCTAAATAGAACAGAGTTGTTTATAACAAATGCAACCAGTGACCATAAATGTGCAAAACAATAACACACTCCCCTCATATCCTGGCTCCTATCCACTGCCAAACACCAAACAGGGCAGATGAAACACCATGCATTTTGTTCATATGGATTTTAGGGAATCCAAGAATCTAAAAATGTCACACGATTCTAAACGTAAGATGCGGTCTGTTTCGAAAGGTTGAAACACAGAGTCCCCAAATTAGTTTGTTCTTTTTTTTTTTCAAAGAGTGCTCTGATTTTTTTCTAATCTTTTGGCTTCCCTAACTGTAAATTGCTAAAGGTAAATGGAAACATTGGGGGATCCTTTAGTTCAATCCACCCATTTTATAGGTAAGACCACTGAGGACCCAAAGAAAGGAACTGATTTTCCTAAGGTCACATAGATAGCCAGTTACAGAGTTAGGAATAGAATTTACATCTCACTATACATGGCTCAATGCCCTGGTTAAATGAGTTAGTCAGTTCAACTTTTGGGTGGCTTTGCACAACAGGAGTTCTATTTGTTAATATCTGGTGACATACATTTTGTTGGATTGTACAATTTCCTCGGTTCCTTCCCCCACCTCCCCATCCATGTCCAGGGAATAAAGAAGATGGGTCATAATGATATCCACAGCTCTGAAGGACAAAGATATACTTTCTGATGGGTATTTTCCTGGCACAGGCGAGACTGTGTTTCTAGGTTTTCTTTTTTTTTTTTTTCCATGCATCTTGGGACAAGCTATCTCTGTGCCCCTTAAAAAAATAACCTTGAGTTTGAAAAGTGACTTCTTAAAGCCTAACTTCCTTTCTGTTGTTGTTAAGTCACTAATCGTATCCGACTCTTTTATGACCCTATGGACTGTAGCCCGTCAGGCTCCTCTGTCCATCGAATTTTCCAGGCAAGAATACTATAGTGAGTTGCCATTTCCTGGTCCAGGGGATCTTCCCAACCTAGGGAGCAAACTTGTATCTCCTGCACCGGCTGGTGGATTCTTTACCACTGTGCCACCAGGGAAGCCCAACTTCCTTTTAGAATTGGGCTTATAGTCATCATATGTATGAGCCCATCTATGCACTTAAACTGGGCAGGCATTCAGCGCCTCTTAAAATGCTCCACAGGTTCACCTGATCCTGGTCCAGCTCCATCCTTTAGTTTTCACACTGTTTATTTCTTATATTTTTTTAATGTATATTTCCTAATTAACAACAAAGTAATTGGGTCCTTCAGTTGGAGCAGCTCTGGCTTCCTCGTATTTAGCAAGATCAGGTGAAACAGAGCTGGGAGCCTCAAAACTCTGTAGAAATCAGAGCTGCCTCAGCCACCCAATGCTGGTCCCTAACTGCTGCTGACCCTCTGAGTGACTTAGGCAGCCTCTGTTTCTTCTGCCTGTCTCATCTGAAATGGGCTGTCCAGCTAAACGAGGCATGTATTTACCCTTCTCTTCTCAAATCCCTTCCTCCTGGTTTCCCCTCTGGGTCCTCCTGCCCAGCCTGTCCCCTTCTTCTTAATGCCCTGGAAAGATTTCCTCTCCCAGCTGTGAACTTGGCCCTGATTCGCTCACTCCTATGATGGCTGATAAGGCACAAACCCGTCTTACATCTGAGCACCAACCTCATCTCTTCATGTCCTTGGAAGGCTATCACTTGGATATTCAAATATCAGTTTTACATTTTCTTTTTTGTCTCTGAATATATCAAATTCCTTTTTTAGGAAATTCTTGGTTGAGATATAGCTCACTGAATTCTTTTTTTTCCCCCACTTTTTAAAAACTGAAATATAGTTGATTTACAATGCTGTGTTAGTTTCAGGTATATAGCAAAGTGATTCAGTTATCCATACATTTGTAGATATTCTTACTGAGATTCTTTCCATTATAGGTTATTACATGATACTGAGTATTGTTCTCTATGCTATATAGTAGGCCCTTGTTGTTTATATGTTTTACATATATTAGCGTGTATATGTTAATCCCAAACCCCTAGTTCATCCTTCCCCCACCCTGTATTTTCTTAACTAGAGGAAAACATAGGTGAATATTTATCTTTTTTCTAAACTTACAAATGGGAAAGAACTTTCTAAACCTAAAAGCAAGGGAAGAAATCACAAAGGAAAAATAGATATAATCATAAAAATATTTAAACATCTGTGTGTTAAGGAAAAAAACACAATATTTCCATTCCCTTGTTTGGATACGCCATCCTCTGTGGCTTTTGGTGGGTACAGCCTCTAATCAGTAACCTGGTTTTTGAACTGTCTGTCCTGACATTGACTTTGGCTCCACTTGGAGCAATGCCGCAGGCCAGGCGTCATCCCTGGGCTCTGTCCACGTGGTCACCCTGGCAGGCAGGGCCAAGGTATCAAACTTAAAGTTCATCACCCTCCTTGGTAAATCTCTCACTGTGTCACTTGGCGTGTATCTCAGCATTTGACTTCACAAGGGCAAAAACTGTGTCTTCAGCTCTCGGCATTTGAGAGATTTCTAAGTGATTGACAGAAAGAGAGAATGACAGCTACAAGGCCAAGCCAGAGGAAAATAATTTAAGGATTTGAATTCTTCAAAAGTGAGACTCTGTGATCAAGCTGTCAATTTTCAGTGCTAATGATTAGTAAAAGATCAAACCGCGAGTGATGGAAAAGCCCACCAGCTGAGCAGCAGGGTGTTCTTACCCAAGGGCCCTTTTGCGAACAAAGGGGACAAGAGTTGATACACGGGGCACAGTGAAAAGCTGACCCTTGGTTCCATCGTAGCCAAACCTGTGTAAAACCAGTTCTTCCAGTGGCTCATTTTACTCTTCTCTCTCCCCCTATCGGACCTCGTTTACAAGACTGGTGAAGCAAGCCCTTCAAAGACGGCAAGACGGCCACCTCTTGCTGGACTACTGGAGCAAAGGAGCCTGCATGGTCACTGAACTACCAGGGAGGAAAGTCTCTCCCACACTGACTCCTATCAGCTCACAGGGTATCCCTCAAGCTGTCACCGAGAGCATGACTAAAGACAGAGAGCTGGTTACTCCTTTTCATGAAGCTGCCCTAAGCCTCTCCATCCCCTCCTATCACTTATCAGAACTGACAAGGCTTTCTAGTTTACTTTGCAGTATCCTTTTCATCCTCCTGATCAAGCCAGCCTTTGCCACTTCCATGCTGATGCTGAAGCTGAAGCTCCAATACCTCAGCCACCTGGTGCAAAGAGCCAGTTCATTGGAAAAGATCCGATGCTGGGAAAGATTGAGGGCAGAAGGAGAAGGGGGCAACAGGATGGGATGATTGGATGGCATCACCGACTCAATGGGCTTGAGTTTGAGCAAGCTCCGGGAAATGGTGAAGGACAGGGAAGCCTGGCGTGCTGCAGTCCACGGGGTCGCAAAGAGTCGGACACGACTGAGCAACTGAACCACAGCAATCACCTCCGCAACTCAGACAGTCTTAAATTATCTGGCATTTATAATTAATTTATCTGTGACAATTGTTTTTCCATGTCCTTTCCTCTCTACACTTCTGCCTTTCTTTCCAGTATTTAAAATACAACAAAAGAAAACAAGAAAGAAAAACAAACCTTCCATATAACACAACCTGCAGGGAACTGAGCATTTTATCATGTCATTCGGGGGTGACTATAAAATGTGAACGTGTCCACTAGGCTAGGGCACACATCGTTTCAGATGTTATTTTATTTTTCCCAAAGTATAGTTGATTTATAATATTGTGTTAGTTTCAGGTATACAGCAAAGTGATTCTGTTACACATTTACATATGCATATGTCTGTTCTTCTTTCCAATTCTTTTCCATTATAGTTCGTTACAAGATATTGAACATAGTTCCCTGTGCTGTACAGTAAATCCTTGTTGTTTATCTACTTTATACGGCCGTGTGCATCTGTTAATGTCATACCCCCAACTTATCCTACTTTCCCCCACCCCAGTTTCAGCTGCTATTAGGTTAGTAATGATGAAATTATCATGTTGGCAGGTCAAAAATTCAATATTGACACTGTCCCCTAGATCAATGTCATATTTTAAGTACTCTGTTCAAATTGGGCTTCACTATGACTCCTAACGGAGAAGGCAATGGCACCCCCCTCCAGTGTTCTTGCCTGGAAAATCCCATGGATGGAGGAGCCAGGTGGGCCACACTCCATGGGGTCGCTAAGAGTCCGACACGACTGAGCGACTTCACTTTCACTTTTCACTTTCATGCATTGGAGAAAGAAATGGCAACCCACTCCAGTGTTCTTGCCTGGAGAATCCCAGGGACGGGGGAGCCTCATGGGCTGGCGTCTATGGGGTCACACAGAGTCGGACACGACTGAAGCAACTTAGCAGTAGCAGCATGACTCCTAAAGTAAAGGCTTTGTGTGTCCAGCAAAAAGTCAGACAACTTGTTACCTGGTGTCCTGAGCAAGGCATAAACTGAAGGGCGGGCAGGATAAAGCCATCAGCTTCTGAAAGCAGCTGAAGAGCGTGTCGGGAGATGGGTGGTCTGTGTCCTGGCCATTCACAGTCAGGAAGAGGACACCTGTGTGCCTGTCTGCTCCTTTCTCCCGCCTGCCCTTTGCAGAGGAAACACAGCTGTAATGTGCTCTCCCCACAACAATGAGGAGAAATGGGCAAGAGGCTGTTTCATCACCTTTTCCTCTGCCCCGATGCCCCGCTGGGGACTGGAGAGCAAGCAGCCACTGTGTTTTGGAGGCTGCAAGAGGAAGCTGCTGTCGTTAACCCAACTTGGGTCATTCCTTCCGGGGTACAACGGTGGGAGGTGGAAACTCTAGCAGGAAAGCCAAAGGAGCTCTTTGGCCCACGTGCTCATGTCTGGGTCTCTGGGTGAGGTCGCAGGCGTCCATCTGTGTCACCCTTTACACTACAGATCACGGGCGAGTTTTACCCTGAAGGTAAAGGTGAAAAAGAGGAAGAGCCTGGGAGCTGGTGGTGTCATCACAAGCCCAGAATGGAGTCCAGCTTTGTTTTCATAAACAGGAAATTTCTCTTTTCACAGCTTAAGATGGGTTATAAAGAAGTATTGTTCTGAAATGACTCTCTTCCTTCTTCCAGCGGATGTTTCTAATGGATTACCTCACCCTCCCCCCCCCCACAAAGGCCAAGAGGGCCAAGATTTTTTACAAGACAATCCAGCCCCGAACCACTTCTCCAGGCAGAATGGGCTTCACTGTGACATCTGCTCAACCCTGGCTCACCTCTGTGCCGACACTTCTCTGCCTTCCAGCTCCTTGTCTCTGGTCCTGCCTGGTCCTTCCTGCCAGGAGTAATGTATCCCATTTGATCATTCATGCCAGAGTCCCTGCCTTAATGGGTCTGCATGTTGCACTGGGGATTAAATGTACATGTATCTGTCTATGGAGAGTACTTAGAACCATGCTACAAGAATAAGCCCTCAATAAACATTAACCAATAGTACTGTAGGAGGTGATAATTAATGGATCATTATTGTCATGAAGACTGGGGTGGTATATGCAATCACTACTTGAGGACTTTGATTAAAAGTCAACTCTAAATTACTGAATGAGAAATTACAGGAGCTCTTCACGTTGGTTCTCTAAAGCAGTGCTGTCAAACAGAAATACAGTTGGAGTCACATGCAATGTTAAGTTTTCTAGTAATCATATTTTTTAAACTAAAAAACAAAAAGATGACATTAATGTTAATAACATTTTATTTTATCTATGAATCAAAAAAATCTAATTTCAACGTGCAATCAATATAAAATTATTTATGAGATATTTTACTTTTTTATTTGAATGCCATGCCTTGGAAATCTGACATAGAGTTTATACACACAGCACACCTCAGTTTGGATGCTAGGTTTCAATGATTCAAGTCAAACATAAACCTACTGAAGTACTGAAGTTTTGCTTAATAGAAAAAATGGTCCTTGTGGCTTCAAGTTTTAAATTTGAATTTGAATTAAATTTCAAATTCAGTTCTTTAGTTTCACTGGTTACATGTCTAGTGCTCAACAGACATGGGAGTGAGAATGCCCTTGGAATCACCAGGGTTAAAAGGAGCAGGTATCAAGCACACACACGCAGTAGCTCTTGACACCTTGCTTAACCACACCCCCATGGGAGTGGTAATTTTAAAATTAAGCTCTGAGTGGCTACTGGCCAGTCTATTGGACTGGGCAGGTCTGAGCTGCCTACCAACTTCCTCTGCTGCCCTCATACCTCCCGCCAGGCCCACAGCACATCCTGGCTCCACTGTGCTCTCCTCACTCTCCTGCACAGGTTCCCGCCTATGCTGGGCCTCTGCTCACACCTTGCCCCTTTACCAGGAACACCTTCCTCCTCCTCTAATCCATGACCTCAGTCTACTCCAAACTCACTTCCACCATGTAGCCTTTCCCAGCAGCTTCCTCTTAGAACTTCTCAACATGCCCTCCAACCTGGTACGCTCAAGGCTCTGTTCTTTGCCATCTGAACGCTTCTGCATCTCTCTGCATATATGTGCGATATGTGTGTCTGTGTGGGGGGGTGCATATGCACGTGTGAATGCACGCATGCACATTCTCTGTTCCCGACTCGACTGTAAACCCTTCAAGAGAGTGTCCCAGGGCATTCCAAACCATTTTCCTCTCACCTGGGTGATCACAGTGGCCTCCTAACTGGTCTCCCTGTTCCCTCCCTCCCCTGGGCCCCTTGAAAATCCATCCTCCACCCAGCAGCCAGAGTGACCCTATTGAAAACACAAATGATCACGCATCTTCCCAGCTAAAAGCCTTCTGATGACTTAGCATTTTTCTTAAAATGAAATGAACGTTTCTCAGACTGGCTTCTGCAGCTTTACTAGCGTGGGGGTTGGGAGCCTGTCTCTATGGCTTCATTGTCTCCCCCATCACTGTGCCCAGCCATGCTGGCCTTCCTTCAGCTGCTTGTGAAAGTCGCTCAGTTGTGTCTGGCTCTGCGTGACCCCATGGACTAATCAGTCCGTGGAATTCTCCAGGCCAGAATACTGGAGACGGTAGCCTTTCCCTTCTCCAAGGGATCTTCCCGAACCAGGAATCAAACCCAGGTCTCCAGCATTGCAGATGGATTCTTTACCAGCTGAGCCACAAGAGAAGCCCAAGAATAGTGGAATGGGTAGCCTATACCTTCTCCAACAGATCTTCCCAACCCAGGAATCAAACCAGGGTCTCCTGCATTGCAAGTAGATTCTTTACTAACTGAGCTATCAGGGAAGCCCTTGATAGCCTTCTTGAGTACCTCAAGTTCATGCCCACCTCAGGCCCGGTGCTATTAATGGACTCTCTATCTTTCTTGCTCCCCCCAGCCCTCGATCATACTCAGCTGGTTTCCTCTCATCATAAGTGATGTCTTGCCTGAAATCCCACTGGTCTCCACTCCCATTCCTGAACCCCAGACTTACACTCTTTCACAGGTCTCTGCTGGATTTTCTTCATGTGATCTTTCTTACAACTATTTGACATCATTGTTCATTAATTGACTGGCTTGTTTAATGCGTGCCTCTTCCCTAGAACATAAGCAGGGAGCTCACCTCTTTTGTTCACTACTGTACCTGAGAACCCAGAAGCTCAACAAAATGGAAATCTTCAATATTTCAAATTAATGAATGAATATAAAATCCCATGTAACTCCTACAGTTGGAAAAACCCAGTGAGACATTAAGGGCTCAGTCAATATCACAATTCACAAAGTAGTTAAAAATGTGATTGCAAACTCAAGTCCCTATGGAGATTTGACAGTAGTATATGAGCAAGGCACAGTAGGGAGGGGGTGGGGACTGTGGTCAACTGGAGAGTGCTGGTTCTATTTAGAAGAGGCAAAACCATGCAGCTCAAATCATTACTGCTTCATCAGAATACAGGCCTAGTGTAACCCAAATCTTTGATTTTTTTCCAGAAAAGCTAAACATTTAACTTTTTAAATAGGATGATTTAATTATTAAAATTATATAGATGAAATAAAATAAGATTGCTGGCCTTATTTAGCCTATCAGTTTGCAACTCCAAATTCTAATACCTTCAGTTTAATTTTTATTTCTTATCCAGTTTCAATTGAACAGTTGACAAAAAAAAAATATAATAACCTGAGACTTATAACTTTCTTTTTATTTTTTCTTTTTTACATTCCTCTTCTAGTGTTTCCTTCAACTCAGTAACTCAGAAGTCACTGGGGTTTTTGAGTACCAATCCAATGCCTTTTTATTTCAACCCTCATTTTCTTTGATCATATTAGATCTTGGGAATCAATCATGAAAAAATGCTGAAATGCACCACCCGCCTAAATCCCTCTCCAGGAATGAAGATTTTATACCCTTAAACTGCTGGGAGCATTGCCTGCAGACAGCCCTTGAAAGTGAAAAAAAGTGAAAGTGAAGTCGTTCAATCTTGTCGGGCTCTTTTTGACCCCATGGACTGTAGCCTATCAGGCTCCTCCATCCATGGAATTTTCCAGGCAAGAGTGCTGGAGTGGGTTGCCATTTGCTTCTCCAGGGAATCTTGCCAACCCAGGGATTGAACCCGGTTGCCACCATTGCAGGCAGACGCTTTACCATCTGAGCCACCAGGGAAGCCATCCCCAGCTCCCTTTGGGATCATCTCAACTGAAGAGAATTGCCTGACCTAAGACAGTCCTCCTTCTGGGGGAGAGGGGCAAATTCACTGATAGACTCACACAAAGGAATAGAGTCCTCTCTCTCTGGCCCCAACTCAAGACATCTCTGAAGGGGAACACCTGCTCTGGGGCCCCCATAGGCTCTCCAGGGCTTCCCTGGTGGCTCAGATAATAAAGAATCTGCCTGCAATGCAGGAGACGTGGGTTCAATCCTTGGGTCGAGAAGATCCCCTGGAGAAGAGAATGGAAACCCACTCCAGTGTTCTTGCCTGGACAGATCAACCTGGTTGGTTTGGGATCCATGGGGTCACAAAGAGTAAGGACTGTGTGAGTAACACACTTCACCAATAGGGTCTACGGAGGCCAGCACAGTCCAGCTTCTCCCACTACCTAACCCTGCTTCATTCATCTCCCTTTCATAATATTAGCACCCCTAGTCAATTCTTACACATAATCTTTATCTGAGTCTGCTCCTTGGGGATCCCAAGTGTGACTGTTGGTATCAGAAGTGAGAAAATGAGATCTCTTAGCACCTGGCTGCCAGCAAGGGTCCCATCCCTGGCGCTGGAACAAGCACAGAGAGCCCCGCTCAAGGCTGCGGGGCTGCTGTCAGCACTTTCCTACGGGATAAAATAGGGGGATGTGCTGGTGGAGGGGGATTCATTAGTGGGGGCAGTGAATGAGGTATTTGAGGAACATAATCATAGGCACGGTATAGAATTTGGTGGCTCCTGGGAAGTTCAGCTGAGGCAACGAAGAAAGCTAGTAAAAGCTGGATTATGAGCACTTGGGCTTCATGTGTGCAAGAATGAGCCACCAAGAAGAGGAGTCAGCATCTTGGCAAAGGAAGTAGACCCTGACCTGCAGGAGGAGGTAGGGCTGCTGCTACAGAATGGGGAGGGGGCTTCCCTGGTGGCTCAGACGGTAGAGACTCTGCCTGCAATGCAGGAGACATGGGTTCAATCCTTGGGTTGGGAAGATCCCCTGGAGAAGGGAATAGCAACCTACTCCAGTAATCTTGCCTGGAGAATTTCATGGACAGAGGAGTCTGGTGGGCTACAGTACATGGGATCACAAAGAGTTGGACATGACTAAGCAACTTTCACTTTCTTCTGGCTGGCTCTTGCCCAATTTTGACAGTAAATGGACAAGTATAGCAAAACTCATCTGCGAAAGGCATGATGTCCAGTGGCTCAGATTCTCAGAGACAAGGCATCAGCTAAGCCAATAAGACCAGCAGAGGCACTAGCTGATGGTTAAGGGAATCTAGGCTACAGGGGACAGTATAAAGGTGGGGTATCAGCTCTAGCCCTGAGACCAGCTGCAGTGACTGGGGCTATGTGTGTGTGTGTGTGTGTGTGTGTGTGTGCTAAGTCGCTTCAGTCGTGTCCAACACTTTGTGACCCTATGGAACATAGCCTGCCAGGTTCCTCTGTTCATGGGATTCTCCCAGCAAGAATACTGGAGTGGTTTGCAGTATTCTCCTCCAGGAGATTTTCATGACCCGGGGATTGAACCTGCATCTCTTACATCTCCTGCTTTGGAAGGCAGGTTCTTTACCATTAGTGCCACCTGGGAAGCCGTTTGGGGCTATAACTTATTCCCATAACTGTCCTCTTCCAAATTTTCCTCAGAGAGATGAAATTCCCATTGAGTCCTGGAGGAACTGCTCTGAGAACATGTAAGGAGTGACTCTGAAGGGCACAGGGTGGACTGCGATGGACACTGTAGTGTGCTACCCAGACCTCCCTTCGGGAATGGACTGGTCACCACCCCAACCATCCAGCTGCCAGGAGTGCTACCAACAAACCATCCCAGGATGGCAGTCACCTCTGGGAATGGCCTCAGCTCCCTCACCCAGGCCCACACCCAGGGCCACACCCACTTCTTAGAGCAGCCCACTTGCTGTAACTCATCAGCATGAGGATAAAAAAGGCTCAGTTCCCTCACCTCCACTCAGGTCATCCCTGAAGGGTCATCCCATCTTCAGAGCTCCCATATGTCATCAGCAGCCTCAGTGACGATTGCATCACAGCTCAGCATCTCCCTCTGCTCAATTCTACTTCTTTCTCTCCTGTTCTCAGTTCAGTTCAGTCGCTCAGTCATGTCCAACTCTGCAACCCCATGGACTGCAGCACACCAGGCTTCCTTGTCCATCACCAACTCCTGGAGTTTACTCAAACTCGTGACCATTGAGTTGGTGATGTCATCCAACCATCTCATCCTCTGTCGTCCCCTTCTCCTCCTGCCTTCAATCTTTCCCAACATCAGGGTCTTTTCAAATGAGTCAGTTCTTCACATCAGGTGGCCAAACTATTGGAGTTTCAGCTTCAGCATCAGTCCTCCCAATGAATATTCAGGACTAATCTCCTATAGTATGGACTGGTTGGATCTCCTTGCAGTCCAAGGGACTCTCAAGAGTCTTCTCCAACACCACAGTTCAAAAGCATCAATTCTTTGGCACTCAGCTTTCTTTATAGTCCAACTCTCACATCCATACATGACCACTGGAAAAACCATAGCCTTGACTAGATGGACTTCTCTTCTACTCCTGTGTTAATTCCAAAAACACTACCTAAAATCCTCCTGGATGTTAATCCTCTTAGGATATACTTCCCCAAAATTTCAGCCTCTGACATGCTGACCTTTCCTTCTGAAGTCCCCATTAATTTTCAAATGCTGCATTCCTGCTGCCTTTCCGATAGCCTCTACCTCCACCTCTGGACACGTGTCTTCCTCCTCCCATTCCTTACAGGTAAAGGTGGCTAATCTGAGTCACCTTTCTTTGGAAGAGATTTTCTAATAACAGGATGCTACCTACTAGCAAAAGATTTACAACCACACCCACATAAACGGATGGCAGTGGTATCTTTAGTTCTCCTGCTTCTCACATTTGGGAGAAGTAAAGCACTAGTGTCTTTGTTTGGCCTCGGGAAATATAACAGAGGGTGATATGTATGGCAAATGGTCTTCCCAAGTCAAGAGGGTACTATAAGATTCTCTAATGCTTTGCAAAACTTTACATTTTGTAATGTTACCCCCTCTTCCTCATTGTTGGTATCCTCTCTCTCTCTCCTCATTGCAAAAACAACACAAAAATAGGTACTCACAAGATATATATGAATTTCATCTTACTGCTCATCTTTTAGTCCACTGCCTGATAATCTCCAGCCTCTGAATAGCAGGGCCAATTCCCTCTTTCCAGTTCACATTAATTTTTTGATCTCTTACGACCAGCAAAATCTTAGAAAACTAAAGGGGGGCTTAACGTAATGGAAAACACAGTGATCTGAGAGCAAAAAGATCTGGGTTTTAAGCATGATTATGCCACTTACTGGACTTCCAAGGTGGTTCTGTGGTAAAGAATCTGCCTCTCAATGCAGGAGACACGGGTTTGATCCCTGGGGCAGGAAGATCCCATGGAGTAGGAAATGGCAACCCTCGCCAGTATTTTTGCCTGGGAACTCCTATGAGCAGAGGAGCCTGTCGGGCTAAAGTCCATGGGGTTGCAAAGAGTCGGTCACGACTTAGTGACTTAGCAACAAAAACAACACCGCTTATTAGCTATTCTTAAGCAAGCTGTTTGTTCTCCCAATTACAAAATTAAGAGGGTAGTCCTTGACCAACCAACCCTCTTCCTAAGACCATCAAGAAGCTAAACTAAAAATTTCTATGTGGCAGTTAGTAAGAAATGGAAACACATCCATAAAGGCAAATTTCCCTTTGAATGCTCTCTTCTGATGTACATGCTGCCTAAAGGAAAACTCTAAATTTAAGCAAGTCAGGGGTCCCTGACCTCCTGGAAACCTCAGACAGCAGACTCAAGCCTGAGTTTTCTGTTCATGGTTGCTGATCCACTGGGGAGGGAGGTCTCTGGAGGTATTAAGCCTCTGCTGAGACCTCATACTGTCTTCCTTCCTCTGCTCTAAGAGACCAAACTAAGGGCTGCTGTTTTCCCACATTCCTGAGAGATCTGTAAGAAAGTTGCCTGCTTTTGCAATCCCCTCCCCTTCTGTTTACTTTTGGGAGCCTACTCTGGGAAGTTCATTCTTCATGAGGCTCATCTGGTCCCCCAACTTGAGACTAAGTAGGGATGACCACCTGCCTTGCTGATCCCTAACTGAGCAAGTCCCCTGCAAAGGAATCTGCCCATTGCTCTATTTCCACAAGGAAAAGAGAGCTACAGAGCACCAGTGACGAGAGCCCAGGGAGACGCTGTTAGGAGCACAGGTATGGGGACGGGGAGCCGCCAGCTTCTTGGAGGAGGATTCCCGCCCTACAATTCAGCTGAGTACAGGGCAGAGAGGGGTGCTGAGTGGGACTTCCAGAGATGAGCTTGCCCAGACTTTTGCCTTCTTGCAGGAGGATATCTAAACTCAGCCAAGAGGCAACTTTCTGGATGATCCTCAGGGGTGGGGTCTTCACAAGCTCCCTGGCCTCCCTTATTCCAATTTTTGAACACTTCAAAGATCCAGAAGCTCTACCATCTAGTCAATCAAAATCTCAATTGCTTTCCCTTAAACCCATTTTATTCATTCTTCTATATATCAAATCCTCCAATGCCTGTAGCGGCCAAAGCATTAGATGAGCTGTTTCTCTTGCAGAGTTATCTGCAGGCGTGAATAACGGCAGCTCACCATCCACCTCGTGAAAACCCTCCACCTTCTCGAAGGCATCTGGCTCTTGCCCCGTTCCATCTCTAGCCTTTCATATCTTCCCAGGGTTTAGGAAGATCCACGAGGGACATCCATCAAGTGGATGCCACACTTGATATCTGGAGCAGGAGCCCAGCACTGCCCCACCTTCCTCCTACCCTCTTGTGGAGTACTGACTTATTTCTCTTTGGGTCTCTGGCACCCAGCACAAATCAGGCACACAATATATAGCTGATGTGAATGAAACAGCCCCTTTCCTCATGTAACTGCCACGGTTGCTTGAGGCTTTGTTAATTCCTGGGCAGGTCCCAGAAAACATAAAGGCAAAAGGAAATCCTTAGCATCAAACCTCACAGAAAACAAGGGAAAGGTATGAGACAGGTGAGTCATCACTGAGGGTTTCCAGGGATACAGAGGAGAGCCTGAGAAGTTGGCTTGGAAATGAGTCACCCCCAAAGGGCCTGGAGGATGAGGGCACATGTCCAGGCTGATGGGAACAAGGAGAGCTGGCCCACACCTTCTACCCTCTGAAAGCGTGGGAACGTCGAGTGGGCCAATAAGGGCAGTGTGCGAAGCCCCTGGGACCTGAGACCCGACCATGTGACCTCCAAGGCCACCACTGGGACACTCACTACCTGTCTCTCAGCACCTAAGTCCCTGGCATCTGTATCAACCAGCATCTGTATATGTCTTGCTTTTGAGGCCCACAGCAGTAAAGAGCCACAAAGCTGAGGATTAAGCCTTAGGAGGACAGTGGCCTTCCCCTCTTCTGTCTCACTCTTTTAAGTTGAGTCTCTTCCTTCACTTTGCTAATAATGTAAAGTATCAGCTAAAAATTGCAATGCATGCATTTCATTTGAGTTTTATTGCCCTAACAGACAGCATTAGATTACAAAAGAGGACATTTTTCTTCTCAGTTTTAGCTTATTCTGATGATTTATGATTAGATACAGCAAGAGTTCATAAACTTCCCTGACCTGCTGACAGTTTTTACAGGCTCCCAGATTTATTTCCATCTCAAACTTAACAGCTTTCATGTGACTGATATTCCCAGCGTCGCGGCGTGGCCAAGCCAGGGGCTGAGAGAGTGCCTCTAATCTCCATGTTACTAATTTAAATGAAGTCTTGGTCTGTTGTTTAAAAAAGACATCAGTCATCCCGGGGAGGTTCACAGATCCTCTTGTAATGTAATGTCAGCCCCTTCTGAGATATGAGGTTTATAAAGCCTCACGATGTTGAGTGTTGGCAGACATGCCAAGGTCACTGTGTATGGCAAACGGGAGGGGAGGGAAACGCGCTTCAGAGTAGGAGCGAAGAATTCCAAAGAAAGAGTGTTCTCCTGGAGAGACGGGGCATGACTGTCAAGAAGGGAACTTGAGCCTGGAATCTGGGGGGGAACTGGAGACCGGAAGGCAGAGTCAAGTTGTAATGGCGAGACCCCCTTGCTCTCACCTGCGCACGTCTCACCTCCCTCTGAGGCTAAGGAGGCCTGAGAAGAGGCAGCCCCTGGTCCCTGAACTGAACATCATCCTAGGCACCTGCTCTTTGCTGGCTCTGGACTCTCTGCACAGGGCGCATTGTGCTGTGCCCCGGGTCTGGGAAGAGAGACCTAGAAAAGTCTGCCCCTCTCTCCACCTGCAGAGTCTGCTGGGCTTGAGAAATCTCAGGAAGGAAGGCACTTCTGTCCAGCTCTGGGGGGCCCCCCAGAGGCAAGGCGGGGTGCAGAGAGGAGGGGCAAAACCCCATCCCCAGGGTGAGGCGGAGCTAGGAGAAGACAGATTCCTTGTGCCAGGCCTGGCCTGTTCTCACACATTCACACGCCCGGGTGTCTGAAGGTCACTTCCAATCAGACCTTCACTGGGCAGGAGTTGCCTTTGTGTTATTTGAAGATCAGATAAGAAGTGACAAGTAGCAATAAGCTCTGGCTCCCTGGGGACATGGCTGAGGGCCTTGGGGCACTTTTCATTCCCTTGGGAGAAGAGGGCTGGAATAAATGCTTTATCCACAAGCTCCCTGGTTAGAAGGGAAGAAGGGCCAGCTCCACGTCTCACTGAAGGCCCAGGTTCTCCAGAGGGAACTTGAGCATAATGAAGATTTGCCATTTGCGACCCTGGACCAACAGGGGCCCAGGGAATGAGAGCAGGTGACACTGTTGCTCCTCTGACATTCACCCAGTTGTGCTAACTATATGCCAGACTCTGGGCAGGAACTCAATCAACCATCACAGCCATAGACAACTGAGGAGAGGAAATGCAGTATTATTGCCATTTTACAGATGAGACAGCTGAGGCTTAGGATGCTAGCCCACGACCACACCCCTAGTAACTGGTGGAGTTGAAGGTCTGATTCCAAGGTCTAGTTTCTTTTTTTCTTAATTATTAGCACACATTTTTCTTTTCTTTTTAAATATTATTTATTTATTCGGCTGTGCCGGGTCTTAGCTGCAGCACACAGGATCTTCGATCTTGGCTGTGACATGCAGGATCTCCTAGTTATGGCATGTGGGGTCTAGTTCCCTGACCAGGACTCAAACCCAGGCCCCCTGCATCAGGGGTGCAGTCTTAGTCTATGAACCATGAGGGAAGTCCCATCCAAGGAACAGCTTCTTACCTATTGCATCTTAACACCAACTAAGAAGACAACAGATAATACTATTAATAATAACAAACTCGGGTTTCTTTGGCTATAATTCTTTGGAATTGACCATTTCCTCTTGCCCTAAAGAGAGACGGAGAAACAATGGT
This sequence comes from Budorcas taxicolor, assembly GCF_023091745.1. Classification (NCBI taxonomy): domain Eukaryota; kingdom Metazoa; phylum Chordata; class Mammalia; order Artiodactyla; family Bovidae; genus Budorcas; species Budorcas taxicolor. Next base: position 70,947,689 of record NC_068925.1, read on the forward strand.
TTCTGTCAGTGTTTCTCAGAGTGGTTCAGTGCCCACCACCATCATGGGTCATACCTGGGATGCCAATAATCCAAGGCAGTTTCCTGGTGGGAGCCCTGCCAAGCACTGCTTAGCAACACATGCCCTGGGAGACTCGTATGTACAGGACATTTGAGAACCACTCATCTTTTCAAAGCCTATCCTTGGTGTCCTGGAGGACTTCAGCAGTCAGGGAAATTACACAGTTTCTCAGAAATTCCTGACTTCTATCCTGAAAATGCAGTCTCTGTATTTGCTTGACGTGAATCCCTAGGAGCAGATGATCAGGAAAAAAAAATAAGCACAAACATACATTTCAAAGTCACTTCAGAAAGGTTTGGAAATTATCCACCATTCCTTGCCATTTATCTCTTCATCTACAGCATCCATAGATAACGGTGATAGAGAAACAGCTGGATGAGCCAGATGTTGGCATTTGTTAAGTGCAGCCATTTCCCTGTTAGAATACCAGATGTCTCTGTTTGGGGGTGGGGGGATTTTCTCTGGAAAATCTGGTGAAGTACATAGCACGCTTTCTCAAAGAGTGTTGTGTGGACCAGCGTCACCCCGAATTTCTGGGGCCATCTGTTACAGGTGCAGATTGCCAAGCTCTACTCCAGGTCTCCTGAATCGGACACTCTGAAGGATGGGGTCCTAAATCTGTATTTGCAACAAATTCACAGGATGACTCATGCATAGAGTTTCTCTGGCAGCTCAGATGGTAAAGAATCTGCCTGCAAGGCAGGAAAGCCAGGTTCCGTCCCTGGGCCAGGAAGATCCCCTGAAGAAGGGAATGGAAACCCACTCTAGTATCCTGGAGAATTCCATGGACAGAGGAGTCTGGCGGGCTATAGTCCATGGGGTTACAAAGAGTCGGACATGACTGAGCGACTAACACTTTTCCCTGGATGACTGACACATACGCTCAGATTTGGGAATACACCTGGTACACCTGGGAGAAAGGACCTGGATTTCACAATCAGATAGGGCTCAGCTCAGAACTAAGCTCCACAGTGAAACCCTCATCCACTGTTGTTTGGAATGGAAAATGGTGCAACCACTTGGAAGAGCAGCTGGACACTTTCTTGTAAGATTAAATGTCTACTTACTAGACAGCCCAGCAATTGCATTCCTAGGACATTTCCCAAGAGAACATGTCCACACAACAACCTATACACAAATGTTCAGAGCAGCATCACACACAGTAGCCCCAAATCTGGAACAGCTCCAAGCCTATCACCTGGGGACTGAATGAATAACTGTGGAACATCCACACGGTGGAATGTTCCTCAGCAAGAAAACCAACAAACCATTAATATTATACCAAAGGACGAATCTTGAAACAATACGCCAAGTGGAAAAAACCCAGACACAGATGACTACATACAGTATCATTCATTTCAAATGAAGTTCTAGAAAAAGCAGTGACATAAAGCAGAGCACTGGATGTCTAGGTCAGAGATGGGAGAACTGACTACAAAGCGGCATGAAGGAACTTTTGAGGTGATGAAAATGTCTTGTATCTTGATTTTGGAAATGTTACATAGGCAAATGTATTCATTAAAACTCATCAATCTCTATACTTCAAGTGGGTATACTTTATTGTATGTGAATTATAACTTCATAAAATTGATTTTATATATTTTTTAAAGTTCAAAAAAGCCCCATCATTTATGAGCTATGTGACTTTGACCAGATTACTTGACTTCCCTGTTCCCTTCTCCTTATCCCAGCTGAAGTACTCTAACCCATTATTCCTCTCACCCCAAAACCATCCTTCCTACTTTAAAACTCTAGAAGCCCCACTGATTATGTAAAGCTGTCTTTTAAAATATAATAGGTAAGTGTCATGCTTCAGTGTTTATATCAATTTTTAAATGTTCTTGCTGATTTAAGGATGTGTTCACTATCGATGATGGGATCATGGCTGATGAAGGTTAGCAGCAGTATCGCATGCAGTCAGGAAGGATTTAGGTGCTTCTGGCCAATAGCAGACAGAGGCCATGTTTGCCTGGGTTTCATTTTGACCTGGCAGGAGAATCCCAAAGCCACTGCCCTGGTGTCCAAGGGCAGGCATATTTATAGATAATAGGTTTCAGCCCAGAAGAATTAAGCCATTTACCCAAAACACCCACATAGATAGCATGCTATGCTGGAAACCAGGCTCTCCTTCACTGTCCACTTGCACCTTATGGTTGCAGCCCCTTCATTCGAGGCATTCTCAGTAAGCCCATATTCAAATTATGTGCCAAACACAGAGGACAGCAACTGGGGGTTCAGAATGGAACATTTTTAAATATATACTTCCTGCCCTCCAAGAATGTGATGAGTATACAGAACACAGATTCACACGAAAAAAATAAAAGCAACATTTCATAATCCTCTGATATCCTCAGATGCAAGATGCTATGGGTTACAGAGGAAGCCAGGATCAGCTCCTGCCTGAGAAGAGTAGGAAGGCTCCACAGAGGAACTGACACTTAACTTCTTCTGAAATGATGATTAAATGCGCAACAGAGAAAGGGGGAAAGAGGCTTTCTGAGCACGGGGAATAGCGTGCGGAACAGCACAGAGGCCTGAAAAAGCCTGATAAGGCCAGAGAACGCAAACAAAATCAACGACAGGCATGACGAGTGAAGAGGACCACAACAGGTAAAAGCCTTGAATGAAGGCAGTGGTCACCCATTATTGGGGGCTGCTCTCTTCCCACCTGCTGCAGATAGAGCGTGGCTTGAAAGTGCTCACACTTGCGCTGATGGCTGGAGACCTCCCTTGGCTGACTGGTGCCGCCTCGACTAGAGACGCCAGGGCGTTTAGAAGCCCCCGCCTCCAGAAGACCCGCAGCCAGCGGCTGACCTGCCTTGCCTCTGCAGGACGACTTCCGCAGTGATGCAATCCTTGCTCCACAGCGCCCCCTGGGATCAGACAGGCTCTCGAGGCACCATCTGTGTCTGACTTCCCTAGCTTTATCCAGCTTCCCTAAGCCCCTTCCAGGCCTCTTCTGAGAGCTCTTCCTCAACGAATCACGAGCGCTGCTTCAGGGAAACCCAACCTAAGAATCCAAGCCAAGGCGCCTGGGCGTCGGTCTCTAAACAAAACATCACATCAGTTGCAACCTGTGTCCACTTAAACCTTTGCTGTGGCCCCGGGGCTGCCTGTATTTTCTGTTTGTGTTTTTCTTTCATTTTTCCCTTGCTTGTGCCCCCTCCAGACCCCACCGAGGAAAGAAAATGGGAACTCTGAAACGAGTCACCTCCACTGTAGAACGTGGCTCTCTGACAGCCGTCTCTCTGTGGGCGGATCTAAGTCTCCAGACGGCAAGGGGCTCTTGAAACCAGCCCTCACGCCTTCTCTTCTCTGCCTCAGCACGCTTCGGCTCGCGGCCCCTCTCCTGTTCTTTCGGATCCAGCGGTCCTTCCTGGCCCCGCCCCGCCCCGCCCCCGCCCCCGCCCCACTGCTGTGTCCCTCTGCCCGCCGCTGGTGGGGGGCTGGCGACCCATCTGGCCATCCGCTTCTGCCCTGTTCTGCTCTCCACTAGACTGTTTCCCCTCGGCCCTTTCTACAGCAGACCTCTGGTCACTGTGCTCTCCTCCTCAAGAACCCCTGCTGGCTTCCTACTGCCATCAGAATATGGTGATTTGACCTTTCAAGTCCCTTTTCAATCTTGCCTCAATATACCCTTCCAAACGCTCCCTGCTATTTCCTGGTACAAACCACGCAGTAGGGGAATAGGGGAGAGGAAAGTTAGGGGCTTGTAGTAGCTATATCACCTTGGACCAATTACTGCTACTTTTTATAACTCAGTGTGTGTGTGTGTGTGTGTGTGTGTGTGTGTGTGTGTGCGCACACACAGTCCCGTCTGACTCTGCAATGCCACGGACGGTAGCCCACCGTGCTCGTCTTTCCATGGGATTCTCTAGGCAAGAATACTGCAGTGTGTTGCCATGCCCTCCTCCAGGGGAATCTTCCTGATCCAGGGATCCAACACCCCTCTGTTACACCTCCTGCCTTGGCAGGCGGATTCTTGACCACTAGCGCCACCTGGGAAGCCCTCAACTCAGTACACTTATCTATAAAATGGCAATAAAACCTCTATCTCTGGTGGCTTCTAAGGATGAACAAGAATCGAAGTAAATGACTAGGTCATTTTTAAAGTACTTCGTCAGTTGTATCTCAGCCAAACAGCACTATCTATTACTCAGCAAAGGCCATCTAGATCTGCCTGCCTGCCTGTAGTTTCTCAAGCTCCTCTCCCCAACTAAGAGAACAGTCAAAGTACTTTAATAAGTAACTCCTTGATAACACATCAATACCAAAAATGTACAAGGACCTAAAACAATTCAATGTTTAAAAAAATTAACCTTAAGAAAGATTAAGAAATGGGCAGAGGATCTGAATAAACATTTTTCAAAAGAAGACGGACACACGGCCTACAGGAACAGGGAAAAGATGCTGAACACCACTAGTCATCAGGAAAATGCAAATCAAAACTACAATGAGATATCATCTCACACCTTTCAGAACAGCCGTCATCAAAAAGACAAGAGATAAGTGTTGGTGAGGATTGGAGAAAGGGGAACTGAGGTCTACTGTTGGTGGGAATGTAAATTGGTGCAGCTACTATGGAAAACTGTATGGAGGTTCCTCAAACAACAAAAAATAGAAGTACCATATGATCCAGAAACTCCACTGCTGGGTATTTAGCTAAAGGAAACAAGAGTATTAACTTACCAAAAAAACCCACACTCCCAAGTGTACTGCAGCATTATTTAAATAGCCAAGATATGGAAACAACCTAAGTGTCCTTTGATGGATAAATGGATAAAGGAAATGTGCTGTATGTATATACACAATAGAATATTATGCAGCCACAAAGAAGAATCTTGCCATTTGTGGCAACACAGGTGGGCCACTAGGGCCCACAGGTAGGCCACAGGTGGGCCTGTTTATTTATTATGCTAAATAAACCAGACAGAGAGAGACAAATACCATATGATTTCACTTATATGTGGAAACTAAAAAAAAAGGCCAAGCTCATAGACACAGAGAATAGACTGGTTGTTGCAGGGGGAGGGAGGTAGAGAGAGTAGGCAAAATGGGTGAAAGTGGTCAAAAGGTATAAACTTTCAGTTGTAAAATAAATAATTCATAGGGTTGCAATGCATAGCACAGTGACTATCAGTTCTGTTCAGTCTCTCAGTCGTGTCCGACTCTTTGGGACCGCATGAACCGCAGCACACCAAGCCTCCCTGTCCATCACCAGCTCCCGGAGTTTACCCAAACTCATGTCCATTGAATCGGTGATGCCATCCAACCATCTCATCCTCTGTCGTCCCCTTCTCCTCCTGTCCTCAATCTTTCCCAGCATCAGGGTCTTTTCAAATGAGTCAGCCTTTCGCATCAGGTGGCCTAAATATTGGAGTTTCAGCTTCAGCATCAGTCCCTCCAATGAACGCCCAGGACTGATCTCCTTTAGGATGGACTGGTTGGATCTCCTTGCAGTCCAAGGGACTCTCAAGAGTCTTCTCCAACACCACAGTTCAAAAGCCATCAATTCTTCAGTGCTCAGCTTTCTTTATAGTCCAACTCTGACATCCATACATGACCACTGGAAAAACCATAGCCTTGACTAGACGGACCTTTGTTGACAAAGTTATGTCTCTGCTTTTGAATATGCTGCCTAGGTTGGTCATAACTTTCCTTCCAAGGAGTAAGTGTCTTTTAATTTCATGGCTGCAATCACCATCTGCAGTGATTTTGGAGCCCCCCCCAAAATAAAGTTTGCCACTGTTTCCACTGTTTCCCCATCTATTTGCCATGAAGTAATGAGACTGGATGCCATGATCTTAGTTTTCTGACTGTTGAGTGACTAAAATTAATAATATTTTATCATACATTTGAAAGTTGTTAAGAGTAGATCTTAGATGGTCTCCAAAATTAAAAAGGACCTTGTTTCCTTCTTTAGATAAATAGTTACTTTTCCTGGCTCTTCAGCCCCATAAGAGGCTCTGTCTTTTGACCCAAAATAATTTAGAAAAGGGTAGCAGATAGATTCTGACTGACAACTAAGGAAGAACGCAACAGTAAAATGTCATTTTAATGACAGCCGGGCAGGGGTGAGGAGTGGGAGTGGTTGAAGGAGGAGGAAGGCAGCAAACAGGAGCAGAAGTGGACACCTTGGGGCCACTTCTCTTTCAGAGGGTGACAGCTGACCTGTCATTGGTGCTTTGGAGTTTGAGCAGAGAGTGAAGGCTTCAGGTGCAGAAAGTATCTCCTGCTACATGTTACCAAGCCCTGCCATGGGACGTGAGACGAGGCAGCAATGGAAGCCAGTCCTCCTCCAACCCACCCCTGAGGGGCTGGCAACTCATTTCCACGGCTCTAACAATCCCCATTCTTTCTTGGGAAATGCATCCTACAGCTTCTATGTCCTTGTGTCTAACTGCAAGTTGAGCCCATTTCTTCCTATGTTTCCCCAGGTGGGTACGCAAGGATAGAAATGAAGGTCCGTTTTCCTACTGAGCTTGGTGCTAAATTCTGACAAAAGTGTCCAGGCTGCATCGGGCTTCCTGGGGGCACGCCCCTCCTCTGCCTGGATGCACAGAGCTTCCCTGTGTAGGATCTGAAGTCCTGACTGCAGGTCTGATGCTGAGACTGCTTCGCCAACATCACCCCTGGTGGACACTGTGGGCCTGTGCTTCCCCTCCTTACATCTGGACAATGATAAATGCTAACACTGACATCAAACGTGCTGTGTGCCAGGCACAGGTCAGGTGATACACAGGATAAAAAATATGCATATTAAAATTCATTTCATCACAGGAATCCTGCGAGATAGACACCAGTATCATCCCCATCTTACAAAAGACCCTGTGACTCAGGTTAAGTCACCTGCTCAAAGTCACCCAGCAACGGGATGGCAGAGCTGAGACTGATGCTGGCCATCAGGCTATGGAGCTATGCTCCCAAGACCTCCCTGCCTTTGGGAACCTTCCCTGACCCACCTCCCTGCCTCCCTCTTGTCCAGTCCAGCCTGCACAGAATGGTTCTTGCCAGATGGGGATGTCATGGTGCTCCTCTTGAGGCTGGGGCCCACAGGGGTTTGGTCCTGCCGGTCCTACACTCCAGGCCTGGGGATCAGGGCCCTCCTCGCCCTTCCCTCACCCAGCACCCTCACACTGGTCTGACTCTGCCACCAGGTTGACCCACGCGCCGCTTCCAGGGCCTCGGACTTTCTCTCATGTTACCACATCCCTAAAACCTGGCTCAGAATGGCTCACACCAGTTGTGGAGGTATGACCAAACCTGTATGGACTCTCCTTATCAAGACCTTCCACTATCCATGTCATAATATGACCATGATTTGGTTTAGCCCTAAATATTTCAGGTAAGAATTCTGGGTCTCTTGTGGTTTTCTTCTCTATAATTTTTCAAACTGACTGAAAGAAAGGGCTGTTTATCTTTCCTCATCAAGGTTAGTAGAGACCTTCCATGGTATTGTAACCAGGGAAATTAAATTCTGCCACTCAATGACTGGAATTCCACCATTAGAGATTCATTTCTTTGACATAAACTTTGTCTTCCTTCTTCCCTTAAAAGCAAAATGCTCTTAACAGGAATTAACAACTGAGCATTTCTAGCCATTTATTCTTAGATGGGATAAGCTGAAAAGATTCTAGTCGTACATCAGCATTTGAAGGTAGGTAGAACAACATGGAGAACAGAAGACTACGAGAGCACCAAATTTAGAAACTGGAAGAAAACAGAGATACTATCAAGTGAGGAAAAGACACAGAAAGAGGGTGCTGGTGATGTCTTAGACAACTAATCTGCCCAATGACTTTGTTACCCTTAGCACACCAACTTGCCCCTGCCCTGCCACTGACTCGTCAAGCTCAGCATTTTGACAAGGATTTTCTGAGGCACAGGCTTATGTTCTTTTTTGTTCTGACTTTCACTTCCCAGCCTCCTAACAGCTAATGCATGGGCTCTACAGCCACGGAGTCAGGACTTGCAGCTGGGACTATCAGCCATTGGTTTGCAGTCCATCGGCTTGTCTGCCCACCTGCCCCTCACCGATATTCCTTGGATCTCCACCCATCTCTGACATTTCCAGGACCGAACTCTCTGAGGCGAAGGCTTCTGCCGCAAGCCAGAGTCTGGGGCATGGAGCCTGGCATCTGCGGTCCTTCAGATACCCTCCATTGTTTAGATGCTTTCATTTCCAGGAACAAAGGCTCCCACCCCCGCCTCTCCTCTCTGTCCCCTCAAAGGGCACCCCTGTGAGGCAGCAGAAGTGCATCGAGATATCATTTCTGATAGCCATAGTTTTCAGCAATCAGTAACTGGGTTTTATTCCAGGAAAAAGCAATATTCTTTGACAAATAAGCCATTTGCCGAGCAGTTTAAATGACATTGCAAAGACTGACACTACCAACCAATGAGCCTGTTTTCTCTCTGCTCCTATTCACCGAGAAACAGCTAATGCTCCAGATAAGGAGTGTAGATCACATGTGGCTTATAAACTTATAACGTGAATGCAGCCGACACAAAGAGCCCCAGAAGGGGACCACCCTGGTCAGCCACTGCGTTCAGGAGAGACCCAACCAGGCTGACTCTGCTCCTTTCCTATCTCAGAACGGGAAAATATTCCCATCACCCCCACGTCCTTGAGGATTTTCTTAAATGACTTCCGTTCCTTAAACATTTCTCTTCTAGCACTGACGTGGCCAAGCTCGGGTCTCTACTAGCCCTGGAAGTATTGTAACCTGCCCTAATGTGGGGCGTTTCCAGGAGGCAGATGTTTTAACTAGCAGGGGAAAAGAAAGGTCTGTTTCTTATTGACGGAACCCTAGCATGTGTAATAGAACTTCAAAGATGCGAGGCCAGATTGGGCAGGCAACATCAAAAGCTTTTGACTGGTGCTGAGTAAACTTTGTATTCTGACATACAAGTTCTTATCTATTCTGCTCCAGACTTGAGAGAGGGAGGCTGCATCTAACCAAATCACATTGTTTTTCCTCACAGCTGCCAACTTGGAAAAATATCAGGGCACAAAGGGACCATTAAAAAAAAAAAAAAAGAAAGAGAGGGAGAAACACACACACAGAGAGACATGTTTTGTCAGTTCCTAAGCAACACAATATTGCCAAGATGGGGGCTCTTGGGAAAATAAGAAGACATTTGGTGCACTACCCATGGATGCCATTCACTTACCCTAATTTTTATCTTTTTATAAAGAAATTAACAGTATGTATCAATATTTGGCTACTCCCCACCATCCACTTCACAGGGTCTTTTATAAACATTCACTTTCTAATGAGACCAAATCTATGACCTAATTATACCTAAACTCAAAAACAATGAAGCTATTTCCTTATTTAAATTTTTTTTTAAATTTTATTTATTTTTTAATTTTAAAATCTTTAATTCTTACATGTGTTCCCAAACATGAAAAATAATAAATTGATTTATTTTTTAAAAATGTTTAAAGGAATTATACTCATTTCTTTGGATTACCTGTTTTTTCCATTATTAAAAAAAAAACTTTAAAATGTGTTTCATTTCAACATAACTGGAACATGAATAATATTTCCTCAGTCTGGGAACCAGAGCAAATCAGGAGGGCCATCTCTCTATCAAAGCCTGTGTGTGCCTCCCTCGTGTGGGTTTGTTTCAAAGCACCAAGTGATTTCCTCTGAGAACATCAATGTGTGTCTACACTGGGGAAGAGAGGAAGAGCCCCACAGAAGGGAAATTAGTTTTAAACCTGGGGTTTTCCTCCTACGCTAAGAACACATTTATTTAATCAGAGGGTCCTTCTGAGGGCCTTGTGTGTGGGTTCTGTCAGGGACAGGAGAGCACCTCCAGCCCGCCTGCCACAGAGCTCGGCCCCGGCACTTCTCTGAAGCCAGCAGCTCTGCCTTCTCATCCCTCTGCTTTGAAAATCACCGCCTGTTTGGACCCCATAGTCCAGCCCCAATCCTGATTTCCTCCTGCCTCTCAGCTCTGTGCCTCTCTGGTCCCTTTTCATATTTAGAGAAGTTTAAACAGGGCTCCCTGGTGGCTCAGACGGTAAAGAATCCGCCTGCCAAGGCAGGAGAACCAGGTATTTAATACCTGGGAAGGTTGGGAAGATCCCCTGGAGGAGGAAATGGCAACCCACTCCAGTATTCTTGACTGAAAAATTCCACGGACAGAGGAGCCTGGCGGGCTACAGTCCCTGGGGTTGCAAAGAGTTGGACACAGCTGAGCGACTAAGCATGAAACCCAGGGGCCTGATAACCAGAAAGTGGACTTAGCCATCTGGAGGGTCAGCCCCACCTGGATGCTTATAGAAAATGCCAACTCTTGGTCCCGGGCTTCCCTGGTGGCTCAGAGGGTAAGGAATCCGCCTGCAATGCAGGAGACCCAGGTTCAATCCCTGAGTTGGGAAGATCCCCTGGAGGAGGGCATGGCAAGCCACTCCAGTATTTATTCTTGCCTGGAGAATCCTATGGACAGAGGAGCCTAGCGGGCTATAGTCCATGGGGTCGCAAAGAGTCAGACATGACTGAGCAACTAAGCACGCACACGGATTCTGCCCCAAGCCTATTGAATCAGCGTCTGCATTTAACAAGCTCCTTAGAAAACCTGGGCGCACACAAGGTTTGAGAAGCACTGCCCCAGGCCATTTCAATGTACACCTGCCTAGGCTCCAGCCCTGAGGTTCTGGGGGTGATCTGCAGTGACATCCTGGATTCTGTGTCTCAAAAGTGCCCCCAGGGGAATCTGTTGTGCCTTAAGTCTAAGAACAGGTAGTGAGATGTTCAAAGGCTTCAGAGAGACCCATGTGGAATTTTGTCTTCTTTGCTTATTAGCCAGTGACACTGAGCTGCTTAGAAATGAGCTAAAGGGACACAGGGATTCTTAACATTCAGGGAACAACGTGTAATAAGGCCCTTCAAAGAGTCCAGCGAATGGCCATCTCTGAGGTCTCTCCTTCTCCATTTGTCCTCCCCAGTCCTTGCCATGCCTTCAACCCAGAAAACTCTTCCCCACCCTCCTCTCTGCTTCTAAGGTTCAGCTATCTACAAAGCATTTTGAAAAGGCTACTTTCCTCTGATGCTACTCCTCAACGGCCTTTCTGCCTCTTAGTGCCCTCAGAGTCATCATAACCCTTTCCTCTATCTATCCCCTGTGTCCCCTTCAGTGGCTGGCCCTGGTCCTTATGCTGAGAAGACACCCAGTAAAAATCAGCTAAATCTAATCAAAGTCATTCTCATGAGTTCCTTGAATCGCCATTCAAAAAAAAAAAAAAAAAACTTTTCTATTTGATACAACCAAGAAAGGTATTTTTATTAAATTCAGTTCAGTTCAGTTCAGTCACTCAGTCATGTCCAACTCTTTGCAACCCCATGAATCGCAGCACGCCAGGCCTCCCTGTCCATTACCAACTCCCAGAGTTCACCCAAACTCATGTGCATCGAGTTGGTGATGTCATCCAGCCATCTCATCCTCTGTCGTCCCCTTCTCCTCCTGCCCCCAATCCCTCCCAGCGTCAAGGTCTTTTCCAATGAGTCAGCTCTTCACATCAGGTGGCCAAAGTATTGGAGTTTCAGCTTCAGCATCAGTCCTTCCAATGAACACCCAGGACTCATCTCCTTTAGGATGGACTGGTTGGATCTCCTTGCAGTCCAAGGAACTCTCAAGGGTCTTCTCCAACACCACAGTTCAAAAGCATCAATTTGTCAGCACTCAGCTTTCTTCATAGTCCTACTCTCACATCCATACATGACCACAGGAAAAACCATAGCCTTGACTAGATGGACCTTGGTTGGCAAAGGAATGTCTCTGCTTTTGAATATGCTATCTAGATTGGTCATAACTTTCCTTCCAAGGAGTTGGCGTCTTTTAATTTCATGGCTGCAGTCACCATCTGCAGTGATTTTGGAGGCCCCCAAAATAAAGTCTGACACTGTTTCCAATGTTTCCTCATCTATTTTCCATGAAGTGATGGAACCAGATGCCATGATCTTCATTTTCTGAATGTTGAGCTGTAAGCCAACGTTTTCACTCTCCTCTTTCACTTTCATCAAGAGGCTTTTTAGTTCCTCTTCACTTTCTGCCATAAGGGTGGTGTCATCTGCATATCTGAGGTTATTGATATTTCTCCCGGCAGTCTTCATTCCAGCTTGTGCTTCTTCCAGCCCAGCATTTCTCATGATGTTCTCTGCATATAAGTTAAATAAGTAGGGTGACAGTATACAGCCTTGACATACTCCTTTTCCTATTTGGAACCAGTCTGTTGTTCCATGTCCAGTTCTAACTGTTGCTTCCTGACCTGCATATAGGTTTCTCAAGAGGCAGGTCAGGTGGTCTGGTATTCCCATCTCTTTCAGAATTTTTCACAGTTTATTGTGATCCACACAATCTAAGGCTTTGGCATAGTCAATAAAGCAGACATAGATGTTTTTCTGGAACTCTCTTGCTTTTTCGATGAGCCAGCGGATGTTGGCTCATTTGATCTCTTGTTCCTCTGCCTTTATAAAGCCAGCTTGAACATCTGGAAGTTTGTGGTCCACGTATTGTTGAAGCCTGGCTTGGAGAATTTTGAGCATTACTTTACTAGTGTATGAGATGAGTGCAATTGTGCAGTAGTTTGAGCATTCTTTGGCATTGCCTTTCTTTGGGATTGGAATGAAAACTGACCTTTTCCAGTCCTGTGGCCACTGCTGACTTTTCCAAATTTGCTGGCATATTGAGTGTGGCACTTTCACAGCATTATCTTTCAGGATCTGAAATACCTCAACTGGGATTCCATCACCTCCAGTAGCTTTGTTTGTAGTGATGCTTTCTAAGGCCTACTTGACTTCACATTCCAGGATGTCTGGCTCTACATGAGTGATCACACCATGGTGATTATCTGGGTCATGAAGATCTTTTTTGTATAGTTCTTCTGTGTATTCTTGCCACCTCTTCTTAATATCTTCTGCTTCTGTTAGGTCCATATCATTTCTGTCCTTTATTGAGACCATCTTTGCATGAAATGTACCCTTGGTATCTCTAATTTTCTTGAAGAGATCTCTAGTCTTTCTCATTCTGTTGTTTTCTTCTATTTCTTTGCTTTGATCGCTGAGGAAGGCTTTCTTATCTCTCCTTGCTATTCTTTGGAACTCTGCATTCAGATGCTTATATCTTTCCTTTGCTTTTCACTTCTCTTCTTTTCACAGCTATTTGTAAGGCCTTCTCAGACAGCCATTTTGCTTTTTTGCACTTCTTCTTCTTGTGGGTGGTCTTGATCCCTGTCTCCTGTGCAATGTCACGAACCTCCATCCATAGTTCATCAGGCACTCTGTCTATCAGATCTAGTGCTTTAAATCTATTTCTCACTTCTACTGTATAATCATAAAGGATTTGATTTAGGTCATACCTGAATGGTCTAGTGGTTTTCCCTACTATTGAATATTGATTTTAAAAAGTCATATCTTTATAGACAAAAGTAAGCAGAATATTGAGACAATTCATCCATTCAGGAAAGCAATTATTAGACCAATAACCTATAACTGAAAGAAACATAAGCATGTAATGACTAATTTATTTAGCATATTCTGCTGTGAAGCCTGATCATATTAATTATCAGAGTAAGACATCATTTTGACTTTAGTTTCTGACATAAGTGTTATTTTACAGTATCTTTCACTAATCAGTGCTTTAATAAAAGTTCAGTTGGGTCCACCCATTCTTGTTGGGTGGATTTTACAGTGACAAAGAAGTGGGTGGGATCAGGGTTGAAGGGTGCTGTGCTCCTAGAAGTGGTGTAGGAGCGGGGCTAGACCACTCAGATTCATTTGTTAATCTGTCACCCTCCACCGAATTTGCCCTGGGTCAATACATTCTTGACTCACTTCATTAAAAAGTGCACAAGTGCCCTGGATGACCCACAGGCCAAATGATACTGACCCAAAAACCCAAAGGCTCCACTTCAATTGTAGAGGCAAATGAAAAGTTTCTCTCTGTGTATTCTTGCCACCTCTTCTTAATATCTTCTGCTTCTGTTAGGTCCATACCATTTCTGTCCTTTATTGAGCCCATCTTTGCATGAAATGTTCCCTTGGTATCTCTAATTTTCTTGAAGAGATCTCTAGTCTTTCCCATTCTGTTGTTTTCTTCTGTTTCTTTGCCTTGATCGCTGAGGAAGTCTTTCTTATCTTTCCTTGCTATTCTTTGGAACTCTGCATTCAGAGTTCCAAAAGAATGAAGTGATTTTTAGGGAGAAAACTGGTATCAAAGGGTCTTCTATCCTGGATAGAGGATGCCACCATCTCCATGACTCACACACACAACTGGACTCTTCTTTGGGGACCACGAGAAAAGAGGGGTCTCATTTCCAGCTGATACAGATCAATAGCAATTGCAGGATTAAACCCTCATAACTCAGTCTTCTGAGCAGTGTGGGGTGATCCCCACAGTGACAATGGTCCCCAATCCTTTCATGTGGACCTGTATTATAAACATCAAGACCCTTCGTTTCATTTGAGCCCCACTCTGTGCCAAGCATTTCACATATAGTATTGCATTTAATCCTTACAATCACCCTGCAGTAAATAGTCCAATCATTCCTTTTGACAGATGAAAAAAAACTGGAACTCAAGGAGGTTAAGTTGTTGTTATTGTTGTTGTTGTTCAGTGGCTAAGTTGTATCTGACTCTTTGGGACCCCACAAACTGCAGCATGCCAGGATTCCCTGTCCTCTACCATCTTCTGGAGTTTGCTCAAACTTATGTCCATTGAGTCGATGATGCCATCCAACCAACTCATCCTCTGCCACCCCCTTCTCCTCTAGGCTTCAATCTTTCCCAGCATCAGGGTCTTTCCCAAGGAGTCAGTTTTTCACATCAGGTGGCCAAAGTACTGGGAGTTTCAGCTTCAGCATCTGTCCTTCCAATGAATGTTCAAGACTGATTTCCTTTAGGATTGACTGGTTTGATCTCCTTGCTTTCCAAGGGACTCTCAAGAGTCTTCTCCAGCACCACAGTTCAAAAGCATCAGTTCTTTGGTGCTCAGCCTTCTTTATGGTCCAACTCTCATTTCCATACATGACTACTGGAAAAACCATAGCTTTGACTAGATGGGCCTTTGTCGGGTAATGTCTCTGCTTTTTAATACACTATCTAGATTTGTCATAGCTTTTCTTCCAAGGAGTTAGTGTCTTTTAATTCCATGGCTGCAGTCACTGTACACAGTGGTTTTGGAGCCCAAGAAAATAATATCTGATGCTGTTTCCATTTTTTCCCCATCTATTTTCCATGAAGTGATGGAACCAGATGCCATGATCTTAGTTATCTGAATGTTGAGTTTTAAGCTAGGTTTTTTGCTCCCTTCTTTTACCTTCATCAAGGGGCTCTTTAGTTTCTCTTTGCTTTCTGCCATTAAGGTGGTATCATCTGCATACCTGAGGTTATGTACTTGTCCCAAATCATTCAGTTAGTAAGCAACAGAGCTGGGCTGAGTACCAAGGCCCCTGGCTCCGAATACATCCTGCATCATAACAGGTCTTCTCAAGGCAGCTTCTCAGGGTCTGATCCATGCTGCCTCTGCTTCCTCATTCTATGTTCTCCTGAACAAAACTGTGCAGGTTACCCCTCCCACTTCTGGTCCATGTCCAGTCTCTTTGTAAGCCAGCTCAATTCCTTGGTGCTTAGTTTTATCCATCCAAGAGCACAAGGACTTCAGTTCACTTCCTATGGAAAGGATTTGGTAAAGACTTTGGTCTCCTTGAGTTTGCATGTTTTATATTTCTTTGTAGCCCTGCCCACCACTTAGCTAATGTCTCAAACTCACCTTGGGTTCTTCATACTCCTTGTTGAATGATTAAACAAGGGAAGGACTGCTGAATGCTATTCAGGTAGTAATTCCACGCATCTGCCCTGACCACAAATGATCTATTTAATTGATTTTAGTGACTCCGCAGTAGCTGTTACATTACCTCAGGGCAAAATTACTCATTTCTTGCTTCTAAGACCTAGTAATTTATATGCAGAATATGTAATAATCTATTATATCAAATACCCACTCTTATTTAAATAAAAATAGCTTGCTGCAGAGCATAACAGCCCTGGATACACAAAATAAGTACAGGTGACTTATGAGTTTGCACAAAAGAGCCTTCTGTTCTGGACACAGCTGTTTCAGAAAAACACAGCTAAAGGTATAGAAGGAAGCTGGGTAGGTAAATATTACGAGAGGCCTTTTAAAAGCAGCCCCAATCATTGGGTCCTTAGGATGTGTTTAATAGGCAAGGATGCCCTACTAATGTTTCATATTGATACAGCATTTGACAATGTAACAGGCAGGCAGTGGAAAGGCTGTTCTAAAGATGAGCAAGCGGGGACATGAGAGATCAGGTTCACCACTTCAGATCAGGCACTAAGGCATCTGACAACATGAGCAAAGATACAAACATCAGAGGACTGGGACTGCCTGCATGATGGTCTACAAACAGCACAGCTGACGGGAAGAATTTTTATCTCCACGCCCAGCCTCTGGACCATGCACGCCATCAAAGCCAACAGTGGGTAGTCGTATATTGTGAGGGGAAAAGGAAAAAGGAGCTGGGTACAGGCAGAGAGCACCCCAAGCTCTGCTGCCCACTTCCCTGAATCCCTCAAGCCTGATGAGGCCACTGGGGCAGCAGCCACTGTTACTTCCCAGTCGTAGCAGGTGTTGGCAAGGTCTGTGACACTACGCAGTGCCTGCCTCTCGTTCACTCTTCTTCTTCACTTCATAACTCCCTAAATCAGCGCTGGCGTAAATAGCGCTCCTCCTCAACCCCTCACTGTGTTCCAGTTAGCAGAAGCCCCAGCTTTGATGTCAGGTCCACCCGGGTTTGAATCCAGGCATCGTTTTTGGCAAATACATGATACTGGGAAAGTAACCTTATCTTGCCGAGCTTCCGTTTCCTTCTCTTCAAAATAGGTATCACATTGTCTCCTTCACAGTGTTCCAGTCAGGACTAAATGCTAAAATATAGAGAGAGTAAGAATCTAACCCAACACCTGGCACAGGAACCCAGGCTCTATAAATCTTCGTTCCCTTCCTTGTTGCTGGTACTTTCTGTTCCTCAGAAGCTGCTCCATCTTCTGCTGGGGTGTAAGTGGGAACAGCTGGGAAATACCTGGTGAGGTTTTGCTTCATTCCACATGTCCTTGAAATGAATCTTCTGTCCTCTGTGCTCCTCTTCTCACCATTAAATCCCCTTCCTTTCATCTCTAGGGAAATCTGGAAACCAGAAGATGCTCTAGCCTCCCATGGCAAAGGACTGGGACTGATCTGGTTAACAATATCCCAGAGTGGTCTGCAGTGACTAACATCCTGACTTCCCCCGAAGTCACAGGGCCAGTACTCCAAGTCCCACATCCCTAGAAACACTTCATCCCAGGTAAGCCAGAGCCACTGGTCACCCTCGCTGTCTGCAGGGCAGTTTCAGAGACAAACAGAAAGCTCATTACTTCTCAGATTTGCAGAGAGGAGCACATGGCTTAAATAAAACTCATTCAAAATTCGGAGAAGGCAATGGCAACCCACTCCAGTACTCTTGCATGGACAATTCCAGGGACCTGGTGGGCTGCCATCTATGGGGTCGCACAGAATTGGACACAATTGAAGTGAGTTGGTAGTGACAGCAGCAGCATTCAAAATCTACCTGAGACACAGAAGTCCCATGTTCCTGTGGCTAAGTGTTCTGGTCAGGAGCAAAGGGTCAATTGACAGTGGCCTCATAAGGGATCTCAAACGTGGGTTTTTCAGATGGCCCACAAGCTGGACAGGACAGGCAATGGGAGAAGTTCAAGACACTTGTCTCTTATGGTACAAAGAATACTCTTCAGGACTTGCTACTGGAATAAGATAATAGCAAATGCACATCCAGAAGAGAGGCTCTTAAGGTACTACTCTATTAACACTGCTGACCCAGGCAAAACAATGTTCCCAGGCCAGCAAATGGGTTTCTCTGTCCTTGCAACATAAGAGAACAAAAGTCTACACACAAGAATCATTTAGACATTGGAGGAATCCCAGCTCTTTCACACTTACCAGCTTGTGAGACCTGGAAACACTGCTGAATCCCTCTATGCCTAGATTTCCTAGACTAATAATACATATATTATAGGGTTGCTGTAAAAAAATTAATAAAATAATACATGTGAAATGCCTAACACAGCTTTCATTTCCAGTATTCTGGAAGATCAGGTTACTTGAAGACCCTCCCAATATGAAACACCTAGAATATACCGAATAGATTATAATAAATATCTTTTTTAAAAGCAATATCTGGATTTATAAGTGAGGAAATCTTCCAGAGACACAAAATAAAGAGAACTGAAAACCAGTGTAGAAACCCTGAACTGAAGCTAAAGCTGCCTAGGGGAAGGCTTCCAGACTTGGTAATGTAAGGACTTGGATGTGAATGCCCACATGGAGTCAGCAGATAAGACCTTGAGTTCACATGATGCAAGGAAGTAAAATGTAAACATCACTTCATGGCAAATAGATGGGGAAACAGTGGAAACAGTGACAGATTTTATTTGGAGGGGGCTTCAAAATCACTGCAGATGGTGACTGCAGCCATGAAATTAAAACATGCTTGCTCCTTGGAAGAAAAGTTATGACCAACCTAGAGAGCATATTGAAAAGCAGAGACATTACTTCACCAACAAATGTCTATCAAGCCAAAGCTATGGTTTTTCCAGTAGTCATGTATGGATGTGAGAGTTGGACTATAAAGAAAGTTGAGCACCGAGGAATTGAGACTTTTGAACTGTGGTGTTGGAGGAGACTCCTGAGAGTCCCTTGGACTGCAAGGAGATCCAACCAGTCAATCCTAAAGGAAATCAGTCCTGAGTATTCATTGGAAGGACTGATGCTAAAGCTGAAACTCCAATACTTTGGTCACCTGATGTGAAGAGCTGACTCATTGGAAAAGACCCTGATGCTGGAAAAGATTGAAGGCAGGAGGAGAAGGGGATGACAGAGGATGAGGTGGCTGGATGGCATCACCGACTCAATGGACATGAGTTTGAGTAAATTCCGGGAATTGGTGATGGACAGGGAGGCCTGGCGTGCTGCGTCCATGGGGTCGTAAAGAGTCAGACACAACTAAGCAACTGAACTAAGTTATAGGAAGGAGTAAACAAAATCTACATTCAGGCTCAGTAAGATGATCACGTAGCTTCAGTTCAGTCGTTCAGTTGTGTCCAACTCTTTGCGACCCCATGAATCACAGCACACCAGGCCTCCCTGTCCATCACTAACTCCTGGAGTTTACTCAAACTCATGTCCATCAAGTCGGTGATGCCATCCAGCCATCTCATCCTCTGTTGTCCCCTTCTCCTCCTGCCCCCAATCCCTCCCAGCATCAGGGTTTTTTCCAATGAGTCAACTCTTCACATGAGGTGGCCAAAGTACTGGAGTTTCAGCTTTAGCATCAGTCCTTCCAATGAATACCCAGGACTAATCTCCTTTAGGATGGACTGGTTGGATCTCCTTGCAGTCCAAGGGACTCTCAAGAGTCTTCTCTAGCACCACAATTCAAAAGAATCAATTCTTCGGCGCTCAGCCTTCTTCACAGTCCAACTCTCACATCCATACATGACCACTGGAAAAACCATAGCCTTGACTAGACGGACCTTTGTTGGCAAAGTAATATCTCTGCTTTTGAATATGCTATCTAGGTTGTCATAACTTTCCTTCCAAGGAGTAAGAATCTTTTAATTTTATGTAGCTTAGCTATCTCAAACTTGGCCTAAATGAAGAAAAGAAATAGCCTCCTCTGATAATTCATGAGCACAAGGCTGCCTTCATATGGGTTTAGCGTTCAACTTTGCTCTAGATGCATGACATAGAAAGTGACTAGGGCCTGTGACTCTGGTATATCCAGCAGAAATAAATGAAAAAATGTCTCTGGAAGGACATAATCTTTCTCAAGCTGGAATAGTCCCTCAGATAAATGTCCACTACCATAGTCACTATCCAAATTTATGAAGGACACAAGGAAGCAATCCACAATGGACTAGAGTCATCAAATTCAGCAAATAGAAGAGTTTTAACCCCTGATAACACCCATCTAAAATAAACTATTAGGATTAAGCTAAAAACTAAAGATGTTTAAAATTATTAAATACATAAAAGTTTTTTTTCATTTTTATTGGAGTATAGTTGCATTACAATGTGTGTTTCTGCCATACAGCAAAGTGAAGCAGTTTTATATATGTATCTCCCCTCTTTTTTTTAGTAAGGGCTTCCTAGGTGGCACAGTGGTAAAGAATCTGCCTGCCAATGCAGGGGATGCAGGGGGCTCAGGTTTGATCCCTGGGTCAGGAAGATCCCCTGGAGTAGGAAATGGCAACCCACTCTGGCATTCTTGCCTGGAAAATGCCAAAGACAGAGGAGCCTGGCAGGCTACAGTGTATGGGGTCATAAAGAGTCAGACACAACTGAGCATGCACGTAATACCAATATCAATCTCCCGTCTTTTTTAGTTTTCCTTCCCACTTAGGTCACCACAGAGCATAGAGTTCCCCGTGCTATACAGCAGGTTTTCATTAATTATCTATTTTATACATAGTAGAGTATATATGGGGCGTCCCCAGTGGCTCAGCAGTAAAGAATTCACCTGCAATGCAGAAAACATAGGAGATGCGGGTTCAGTCCTTGGGTCAAGAAGATCTCCAGGAGGAGGAAATGGCAACTCACTCTGGTATTCTTGCTGGGAAAATCCCATGGACAGTGGAGCCTGGCAGGCTACAGTCCGTCCACAGAGTCGCGAAGAGTCAGATACAATTGAGCATACATGCAAATATAGACAGTATATATGTTAATCCCAGTCTCCCAGTTCATCCCATCCCCCTTCTCTCCTTGGTATCCATAAGTTTGTTCTCTACATTTGTGTCTCTATTTCTACTTTGCAAGTAAGTTCATCTGTACTATCATAAAAGAATTTTTAAAAGGACACAATAAAATGATTATGGTGGGGAGATAATTAAATAGAATTTGTAGAAATGAAAAACAGTCACAGTTTAACCAGAGGTTAGATATCACCAAAGCGAGAATCAGTAAACTGAACAATGAACATGAAAATGAACTATTTAAAGGTGCAAAATGAGGGCACCCAAATTGCAGCAAAGAGAGATAAAGATATACAAAGCAAAGGCTAATATTTGAGGTTGACAGGATGAGAAATTTCAGCACAGATATAACAGGAATTCCAGAAGAAGAAAGACAATACTCAAAGAAATAAGCATTGAGAAATTTTAAGAATTAAAAAAAAGTAAGCTCATGAGTCTTGAGTACAATAAAAATTAATCTATACCTAAACTTCCCTGGTGGCTCAGCAGTAAAGAATCTGCCTGCAGTGCAGGAGACCTGGGTTCAATTCCTGGGTCAGTAAGATCCCCTAGAGAAGGAAATGGCAACCCACTCCAGTATTCTTGTCTGGAGAATCCCATGGACAGAGGAGCCTGGCGGGCTACAGTCCATGGGGTCACAAAGAGTCGAATACAACTGAGCGTGCATACATGCAAACACATTACAGTGAAAGGCAGAACATTAAAAACAATGATTTTAAATAAAACTATAGAGAAAACACAGATTGCTTTAAAAATAATTATTATTAGATGGACAGCAGCTTTTCCAACCTTTTATTATAAAATTTTCAAACATAGAACAAAGTTGATAGAACTTTGCAGTGAATACTTATATTCCCACTACTTAGATTCTACCATTAATACTTCATTCAATTTTACCATATTTGCTTTATCACATCTTTTATCTACCTCTGTATTTATCCATCAGTCCCTTAATAGATTTTTGTTGTTGTTGTTTAGTTTTATTTGGGGATTTTTTTTTGTATGTGTGCCTTTCAAAGTAAATTACAGGTATGACTACACTTCCCCTTAAATGCTTCAGCAAGTTTATTATTAAATAGAGTTCAAAGTTTGTCTATAGGTACTTTATTTTGATGTCAAGTTTGCATACAATGAAATGTACAAATCATAAGTGTAAATTTTTCTATGACCCAAGCTTCTATCAAGTATAAAACAGTGCCATCACTTTCAGAAAATTCCCTCATGTACCTTTCTGGTCAATCTCATCTCCATCCCCTCAAAGTCAACCATTATACTGCCATTTTTTTTCCGGCCAAGGATTAGTTTTACCTATTCTGGAACTGCATATAAGGAAAAGTCTATATTTTTGTATAAAGCTTCTTTCACTTAACATACTGATTTACATTATCATCCATGATGCTGCATGCATCAGTAGTTAATTCCTTTTTATTGCTAAGTAGTTTCCTACTCTATGAATCCATCAATTTGTTCATCTTTCCCCTATCAATGGCCACTGCTCCCATTTCCATTTTAGAGATTATGAAAAAAGCTGCTATGAACAAGCCTTTTTGTGAACATGTTTGTTTGTTTTTCTTGGGTAAATACCTAACAATGGAATTGCTGGGGTCAAAGAGTATGTGTACATTTATATTATACTACCAGACTTCTCTCCAAATTGGTTGTACAATTTTACATTCTCAATGATGAATGAGAGTTCCAGTTGTTACACATCTTCACCAACATTTACTGTTGTCATACTTTTTAATTTTAGCCATTCTAGTGGGTGTATAGTGGTAGCTCATTGTGGTTTTAATTTATGTTTCTCTGATGGCTAATAATAGCTAATAAGTAGCTTCAGTTCAGTTCAGTCACTCAGTTGTGTCCAACTCTTTACGACCCCATGAACCGCAGCACACCAGGCCTCCCTGTCCATCACTAACTCCTGGAGTTCATCCAAACTCATGTCCATCGAGTCAGTGATGCCATCCAGCCATCTCATCCTGTCATCCCCTTCTCCTCCTGCCCCTTATCCCTCCCAGCATCAGAGTCTTTTCCAACGCGTCAATTCTTTCCATAAGAGTGCCTGATGAACTATGGACAGAAGTTCGTGACATTGTATAGGAGACAGGGATCAAGACCATCCCCATGGAAAAGAAATGCAAAAAAAAAAAAAAGGCAAAAACTTTTATATAAAGTATCTATTCAAATATTTTGCTGGCAATAGTCTTTTGCACGTCAACAAATTAAAACAGAAAACAATAGAATAATATTTCATCAGTGAGGGTCTGGTCAGAAACCAAACCAGCAATTTAAGCAGGAAAAGTTTAATATAATGAATTATTAACCAGTAAAATGCAGTTACCAACTAAAACAGGCAAAAAAAAACCCCTAAGATCTAGATAGATAGAAACTATAGGAAAAAAATTACTGTTAACTTTACGGATCAGAGAAAAGTGAACAAAAAAGTAATTTAAAATCTCAGAGGATAGTCAATAAAAAATAACAATAAAATCTCAGAAGACAAGACCCTGCTAAGCTGAAATTTAGACCTCTGAGGAGAGGGCATGGATGCCACAGGAACATGATGCCCACTGAGGTGGTAATGAAGAAACTGGCCACTGATAAGCCATGAACCCTAAGAGGCACCCTCCAATGTGGTAACAAACAAACTGGCAGGAGGGTGCCACGATTAAATAAGGATCTCTACACCCTGATCACTCATTCTACTGAGACAAAAAAAACAGAAACCAGGAGGAAAAAAATTTCTTTTCCCTCTTTCAGCACTGTAATGTCCCTCTGGTGCCCTCTCTTGGCAGAACCTAACATGGAACCTTCTGGCAACGAACAAGCATAATCTATAGAGTTCAGATCTGATATCAGGAAGGAAGAAAAAGATAGGTGGATTTGGAGCTGAGAGGCAGTAAGTTAATAACCAGCACAAATATTGTCCATGTGCTAAGAAAAAGAAATATGTGTTAATTTAGAATTCTATACCCAGTTAACCTATCATTCAAAAGTAAAGACAATAACTAAAAATCATTTTTCTTTGTTATACTTCATATAATACAGACAAGAGAAAATACATAACATATAGGTAAATTAAGACTTTTCAAGCAATCAAAAACTGAGAAAATATTATTAACAAACTCTCAATGCAAGAACCACTAATGTTCTTCCTTCAAGAAAAAACATTGACTCCAGAAAAGAAATAAAATACAAGAAAAAATGTCAGACTTATGAGTAAATATAAATAAGAAAGGATAGTATTAATCAATAACAATTTTAAAAACACTAATTTGTGGTATAAAAGCAAAGGGCAATCAATGTGTTGGACAGTAACACAGGAGATGGAAGGAAATGATCAGTTAAAATGTTTTAAACTCCTTGCATTTTTGGAAGGAATGGTAAAGATCAAGGCCTTAGTATGTTACAGTCCAGAAAACAATGTGAATGGTATCCCCTGGAAGTGTACAACACAATACTGGATGACAGTTTCTAAATATTTGTGCTATAATGTTAAGGTTGCCTCTAAAGAACAAAAATAAAATGAAAAATCTTAAAATCAGTAGAAGAGATTAGAGAATAAAGAGAGCTTGATCAATGCAAAGTAGGAATGGAAAGAAAAAAGAAAAAATTAAATCACACACAACAAATGGAAAACACAAAATCTTTGGGAGAAGTAAACCAAAAATGTATCAGTAATTCCAACAAATATAAATGAAATAAATTTCCCAAGTAAAAGGTAGAGGTTTTTGTGGTATTCTTAATCAGTTTTATATATAGTATATAAAAGACATGTAAGAGTATAGAAATACTATAAGTCAAAAGATGGAAAAAAGATATTAGATAAACATTATCCAATATAATCCTGGTGTCACCATATTAACATCAGATGAAATAAATTTCAAAAATTATTAGAGATAAAGAGAGGCACTTTATAAAGAGAACTCATCATGAAACTAAGAAAATTTACAAACTTCTGTTGATATAAACTTTGAAATATCTAAGATGAAAATTAAACTTTCAAGAAGAAATCACAGTAAGAGATAACAATATACTTCTTTCAAATTGGTAATCAAGCAGATAGAAAATCAATAATGACATAGATGATTCAACAGCACAATTAACCAACTTCACCTGGAGTTATACAAAGAACTTTTAAGGCAACTTTATAGAATATATTTTCTCAAACACACATAAAATACTAGCAAAATTTGGCCGTATGCTAGGCTGCAAAGCAAGTTTTAATAAATACCAAACTGCTGTTATCATACAAATCAAATGCCTTGATCATTATATAATTAAATTAGAATTACCAAAAGAATCTAAAGATGTTAAAAGCATACTTCTAAGTAAAGTGGGTAATATATTCCTTTTCAGAAATGAAATTAGTGGCTCCAAAACAGAGAAGACGAACCTAGCCTCTAAGGATATTGAAAGTGTGGGAACTTACAAGCACTTTCCCCTGAAAAGTTTGATTTATCATAGTCTTCCTGAAGCAGATAGATCCATGTGGAAAGCTTTCCCTTTCACTCTTTCAATGGACAAACTAATTTTCTTAAAAGATGAATTGGGCTGTCACTCCTACAAAATGCTTGAGTTAAAAAGTGATGCTGGCAGTCCAGTGGCTAAAACTCTGCACTTCCACTTCAGCGGGCATGGGTTCAATCCCTGGTTGGGGAACTAAGATCCCACATGCCACATGGAGTGGCCCCCCAAAATTAAAGAAAACACAAACTTAAATATTCCCTTACTTTAAAAAGTATTTAATATTTTCTTTAAAAAAAGAAAAGTGCTGTTCACTGGGATTGGAGTGTGTAACTGATGGATGAGTGGGACCCTAAGAACATAAACATGCTTTGGTGTTTATCCAAAAAGAGACAGTGCTGGTCTCTAAGCCTGGTTACTACTGAAATCTTAGGCCCTAGGGTAGGAGTTGCAGTCTAGCCAGACAAGAGTCTAGAAAAGAGAAGTAAAGGGGCACTTCAGACAGCAATATGGACTCAGGACAATGATGCATGTTGTCCAGCTCTCTGGATCCAGCCCGAACACACCAGCATCCCATCGCTCTGAGCATCGTAGCATCCCTGTACAAATGGCAGAGTGAATCACCTCACCTTAAACGCAGTACACGGGCAATCTAATGGATCAGTCTTCCTCTGGTGAGTTTGCTAAATGCAATTCAGTCCTCTGGAGTGTACATTCTTAGCAGAGGAAATATCGCTGCCAAGGGGGCCGAACTTGATTGGGAGAGTAAAATTACTTAAATATTATAATCATTAACAGTCTCCCAAAGGGCCACAGCACATAAATAGACATACAGTATATAAAATTTTAATTAGGGGAAAATTTTGAGCCCCAAAACGCTCCATTAACAGGGCAACAATTTTTAAAAATTGGGAAATATCTCTCTAGAGTTTAAAACCTGTGAGCAGGTAGATACACGAGTCTGACAACCAGATTCTGCCCTAAAGTAATTCCATGCCTAGACACTGGCTAGGCTAATTAATCAACCTCTCCATCATTAACAGCTTTTAAACTTCAGGAAAAGGCATCGGTCACATTGATAAAGGACCACAGAACTCAACTCTCAATTTTCCAATGAGCCTCTCGACAAATATTTATTTGATAGTTTCTGTATCTGTATAATATATTTGCCACTAGCTACCTGTGGCAATGAGCTCTTGAAATGTGGGTGATTGAAATCGAGATGTGCTGTCAGTGTGAAAAGTTCGGAGACATTTCTTCAAAATCTCTCTTGCTGCTGAGTGTTTTGCTTGGTCCTTTGTGGCTTTTATAACAAAAATACCACAGACTGTAGCTTGAACAACGGAAATGTATTTCTCACAGTTCTGGCATCTGAAGTCCATGATCAAGATGGCAGTAGATTCGGTGTGTAGCAAGGGCCCACTTCCTGGTTCACAGACTGACACCTTCTTGCTGGGTCCTCATATGGCCCAAAGGACGAGGGACTCCCTGGGGAAAACTTTTATAAGGACACTAATCCCATTCATGAGGGTACCCCCTTACGACCTAATCACCCCCCAGAATTTTCACATCCAAATAGTATCATGGTTCAGTTCAGTTCAGTTGCTCAGTCATGTCCGACTCTTGGCGACCCCATGAGTTGCAGCACTCCAGGCCTCCCTGTCCATCACCAACTCCCAGAGTTCACCCAAACTCATGTCCATCGACTCAGCGATGCCATCCAGCCATCTCATCCTCTGTTGTCCACGTCTCCTCCTGCCTCCAATCCCTCCCAGCATCAGAGTCTTTTCCAATGAGCCAACTCTTTGCATGAGGTGGCCAAAATATTGGAGTTTCAGCTTTAGCATCAGCCCTTCCAAAGAATACCCAGGACTCATCTCCTTTAGGATGGACTGGTTGGATCTCCTTACAGTCCAAGGGACTCTCAGGAGTCTTCTCCAACACCACAGTTCAGAAGCATCAATACTTTGGCGCTCAGCTTTCTTCACAATCCAACTTTCACATCCATACATGACCACTGGAAAAACCACAGCCTTGACTAGATGGACCTTTGTTGGCAAAGTAATGTCTCTGCTTTTGAATATGCTATCTAGGTTGTCATAACTTTCCTTCCAAGGAGTAAGCGTCTTTTAATTTCATGGCTGCAATCACCATCTGCAGTGATCACAAGGTGGACTCAATTTCAACATTTGAATTTGGGGGGACATAATCATAATACTATAGCAGTATGCTAAGAATGTGAGGCCCCCTACTTTTCACATGGGGGCATTTTTCAGCCATGTTTGCAGTAGCAACCTTGAAGGATGAGATAATATCTTTCTCTGGGACACAGAGCAGGCTTGCCTACTGCTCTCTATTAAAGGGTGAGTTTTCCAAGCTCTAAGTTCCTCAAGTGTGATGTAAACCCACGAGCAGCATCTACCTGGACCCTCCAGGCTGCCTTTATGGAGCTTACCAGTTTTCTATTGCAGAGTAATAAATTATCACAAACTTGGGAGATTAAGATAAGACTCACATATTTACTCACAGTTCTGTAGGTCATGAGACCATACAATGTTCTCTGCTCAGGGGCTCGAAGCCCAAGTTCTCATCTGGAAACTCAGGAAAAATCTGCCTCTAAGCTTATTCAGATTGCTGGCAGAATTTAATTCTTTGTGATTGTATAACCAAGGTCCCCGTTTTCCTTGCTGGCTATCAGCAGGGGCCACTCTAAATTCATAGAGGCGACCTACATTTCTTGTCACGTGGCCCCCTCCATGTCAAAGTCAATAATTTCTTACTGAAAATCCATCAGTGTTATTAATCTCTCTCTTTCTCTCTCTGACCTCCAGCGCCATATTTAAAGAGGTCACACTCACCTGATTAATCTTCATTCTTAAAATGTATTTATCAACTGATTTAAGGTCTTCAGCACATATGCAAAATCCCTGCATAGCAGTGTTTCATTGAATAACTAGAAGGTATGTGTATGTAAGGAGATGGGAATCTCTGAGGCCACGCTGGAATTCTGCTGATGACACAGGACCAGGGCAACTGAAGCAAACATGCTGATACCCACACTGCTTGCTGTGCCATGGGTAAAAAAGTCCTCTATCTCTGACCCAAGAATCTCATCTTCTCTGCCAGCATCCATGAGATAGGGGAAGTAGTTTATCAGAAGGGTAAATTCAAATCCAAGACCTGCCACAAAATATACACTGGATTTCAAACACTTGTTATGGAAAATATCTCATGAATAATGTTTAAATTGATTACATGCTGAAATGACAATATTTTGGATATATGTGGTTAATTAAGACATATTACAAAAAATAATTTTACCAACTTTTTACTGTTAATATGGCTACTAGAAAAATTAAAATTACATCTGGAGAGGTTGCATTATATCCCTACCAGGCAATGCTGGCCCATATACCCGGCTACTATTGAAATCTAAGGCTCTTTGGCAGGGGTTACAGCCTAGCAACACAACTGTGTCCTGAAAATATTCTGTTTGGCCAGGACAGTGTTCAAAATCTTTATTATTTAGATGCCTTTACGAGGGGTTTGCATCTTCTACCATGCCTCAGGCTCTATCACCCCCATTGTTTTTCACCTGGTCTGTTACACATTTACTTTATCCACAGGCTTCTGTAAGTATCTCACTTGTGTGACTCTTGTAGACACACTCACACTTTTTTAGGGTGTATTAAAAGACACTGACACAGGATGGCTGCCAAAGAAAAGCATTCAACCAAAGGTTAGCCTGCACGACCCACATAAGCTGTAAAAGCTTCGGAAGGAGGCAGTTCTTGTGGGCAGGGTGGTGGCCGTGAGTCAGGAGACCTGGTTCTAGACCCAGTTCTGTGACTGATTTCACTGGGAGACCTTGAACAAATCAGTTCCCCTCGTGGGCTTCCATTCCCTTAATGGCAATGAAGGATGAAACTAGAAGACTTCAAAGTTCCTTTCTGAAGGCCTACAAGATGGCTTGCTGGCAAAAGCAATCAGAGGGAGCTACATGAAAGGGAAGGGCTTGAAAATACTTGCTTCTCTGTCCTTGGCACATCATTTCCTTGCTGTCGTTGGCCCCCAAAGAAGGGAGGGTCAAGAAGACTCAAAGTCCTACAAAGCTCCAATGCATAATCTGTCCAAGAAGGAATAAAACCCTCCACTGCACCATTGTTCTGTGTTCACCACGGATGTAGATCCTTCGAGCTTTAGCCCTGGACCCCACATGGTAGGGAACCAAGCGCTGGCAGCATCCTGCTCCCTACATCTGCTCCCCCCTCCCTCCCTCTCCTGACAGTGGCATTTCACAGAATCCAGAAGCAGATGCTGCGCATTGGGGTTGGTGGCTGGCACATTCCCACTCTCTCTACCCATGACATCTTTTTCATAACCTGAATTTCTTTAATTAAAAAACATCTGCCAATTCCTGTTATCTGCAAAGATGTGCCATGGCAACTCTCTTTGCAAGCCCCCTTTTGTAGCTGATGCAAACAGGGAGAAGCAAAGCCTCCATGGAGCCTCTCGAGTGTAGAGAAAGGCAGAGAAGGAAGAGCCTCAAACTGTGTGTGTAGGCAGGGGCTGGATCTCTCTTGCAATTTATCCTTCTTCCAAGTTCTCCCTCTTATCAGAGAGGGTTAAACGAATTTGGGAACGTGAGCAGCACCCCTCTCCTATACATACTGCAAAATGAGGATGGGTGCCTTGTGATAACCCAAACACACAGAGAGAAGAAGTCACTGAGATGGGCCTCACTTGTGAGGACTTTTATTCCATTTTGCCCAGAATGAATCTGATAGGTCATTAGGAAGAGGAGACCAGATGCTTCTGTCCTCCACTGCCTTTGTCTTCTGCCCCAGGAACTTAGGAAGGAAAATCCTTCACAATGATCTCAAGGAGGAGAGGGAACATTTGCACACCCAAAACAGGTATATGGGACTTACCTGGTGGTCCAGTGATTAAGAATCTGCCTGCCAATGCAAGGGGCATGGGTTCGATCCCTAGTCCCTGAAGATCCTACATGCTGCAGAGCAACTAAGCCCGTGCACCACTACTGAGCCCTCATTCTAGAGCCCGCAAGGTGCAGCTACTGAGTCCACAAACTCTAGGGCCTGTGCACTGCAACAGGAGAAGCCAGCACAATGAGAAGCCTCTGACTGCAACTAGAGAGTAGCCCCTGCTCCCCGCAACGAAGGAAAGCCCACAGGCAGCAACGAAGACCTAGCACAGCCAAAAACAAATACATAAATAAAATAACTTTTTTAAAAAGACAGGAATAAGAATGGAAGCCACAGAGGAATTATCTAATATAAGTACCACATGAGCATATTGTTTAAAAAATGTATTATTTTCTATACTCATACCTTACACATACACCCTCAAGCTGGAAGGCCACTTTCACACTGAGACTTCTCAGACTCCTTAGGGTTCTGCCTGGGATGAGGAGATGCAAAGAAAGCCCATCCCAGGATTTTGACCCGCTGTCTCTTCTCTTGTCATCCTGTCCCGCAGAGCATAAGCCTCTCATATATGCAGGTGCTCCAGTCCACACCCCCAAGTCCCAAATATGCCTTCTATGAGCCACAGTCCCCTAGTCCCCTATGGGCCACACCCACCCTCACCCTGCAGCCCTTTGTATTCTGTGCTCTGGAGCACTGACCCAGGAGAAAGGCCAAGGAATTCCAAGCAGGAGGTAGAAGTGGGGAGGCACGAGCTGAGGGTGAACACATGTCCTGGTCCCACGACCCCTCAGCACACATACAGCACAGGCAGAAGGGAGACAGAGGAGGACCCCAAAAGAGCATCCCTCTGGCTGGGTCTAAGCGCAGCGCTGATGTCAGCCACTCACTTCCACTCTTGGGCCTCCTCTTGAGAGGGATCCAAGTGTCTCTTCCTCCCCATCGACCCAAGCACCGTGCTCTCTTCCATGTCCAGCCCATCACAAAACACTTACCTTCTCTAAGAAGAGTGTCCCCATTCTTAGAGAGGAGGTAAGTCCCATCCCACTTGGATTAAGCTTGACCTCCACTGAATCTGAAAAGGAGATACTGAAGGCAATGTGAGGGACCTCCTCTATCTCAGGGTTATCCTCCTGACCTGACACTTTCTAGAGGCAATGGCTTTCGTGCTTGGGATGTTCCCACAGCACATTCTTACACATGGCTCCCTGTGGACAATGAGACATCAATGCCTTTAAACATTACACTGGTTATTTTTCCTAATCATAGAAGTATTAAAAAATTGAGATGTTTTCAGGTGGTAATAATGTCTGGCTTTGTTTGTTGGCAATCCTTAGGACAAACCTCTAAATTTTCAGCACAGAGGTTACTTTCCTTCAGCGTGGCCCATTAGTTATCAGATAGGGCTAACACCTTAGTAATTTCTTTAGAGTCTTTCTGTAAGTTCTATCCACTGACATGGTTTCACCTGCTCTCTGCAGCAGCCACACTCTTTGGAGCAGCAAACCTGCTCCCTCAACATAAATCCAACAGCCCTCTTGAGAGTTAGCACCAAACACCTAACACCGTAATCATTACATAGTGGACTCCTAAGTAATTTATTCTTGTTATTATTGGTCAATTTCTTTCCACTTCTTATTAAGAGGTTAGAAATTAAAAGGAAATAAATACAGATATTTCTCCATATTTTGTCCAGGACAGGGCAAGGAAAACAAAGATGAAAACCATAAATACTCCTTTCTTAAAATTCCAACTCAAACCTGGCTAAAGACAACATATTTACCCCTAGAGTGAAAATATCCAATGAACTCTGCATTATATTTTCAACCTTTTAGCTATAAGGTGTCAACTATTCTTGTCCTCTCCCAATTGTCTTGCATAATGTCACAAACAATGAGGACATATAATGTTAGGTGCCAGCTCGGAGTTCTGAGGGAGACAAAGTTGGGAGAAGACTGAAGACGTGGAGTTTTGTATCCTATTTTGGCCACAGTGGTGAAAAAAAAGAAAACCATAGCCAGCTTTCCTAAGCATTCCCAAATCGTGGTATGAGGGTGAGGGAACCAGGGACAGGGTTAGAAGGAGGAAAAACAGTTCAAGAGATACAAGTTTTGGTACCAGAGAAGGAA
Source organism: Budorcas taxicolor (assembly GCF_023091745.1). Classification (NCBI taxonomy): domain Eukaryota; kingdom Metazoa; phylum Chordata; class Mammalia; order Artiodactyla; family Bovidae; genus Budorcas; species Budorcas taxicolor. The sequence continues at coordinate 70,980,131 of NC_068925.1, forward strand.
ATTGTTGATTTCATTTGGAGAGAGTTAAGTGGAATGAGTTTATGCCAAATCCAAAATAGCACCTCCTTGAATTTCTAAATGCACTTAGGAGTAACCCCACTCCCCAGTACCCTGCACAGCATCATGACTTGCTAAAAGGGGAAAAGGGGGAAATATTACTGTTCACAATTAGCAATCAAGCAAATGTTGGTAAACATTAATAAGAAATAGCAATCATGAAATAAACAAGCAATCTCAGATTTTCACAGAGTTCTAAAGTGTATAAATGGGATGGATTGTGACGGTTCTCAGTAGATAGATATACTGAGTCACATTTCCTAAGAGCTGGACCACTGGGTGCTCTTGTCAACATCTCCCAGTGCAAGAACATTCGTTGCTGCAGGGGAGAAGGACAGGCATGAGTGGAATGTGCCCCTGATTTGTTTTGTCAGTGGCACTTTCAAATGGCAACCTTTTCCATATTTTTCTTTATGGCAGCCCTTCAGAGGACTTTATGGGTAGACTGTCCCTAAAAAAGTTAAAGACCTGCTTTTAGGATGAGATTTCTTCTATGCACAGATGTGTGTATGAGTGACTATCAGGGATAACGTACCACCTCCTCTCTCTGAAGCTGGATGTGCAGTGAAGCTGGTTATTTCCACACTTTTTAAAAACCCTGTCCCCATATCCCACGTGGGAAGAGTATCCTACAAAAGTGAGTGAGGGGGTATTTTAAAGTCAGGACTAGAAATTCTAAAAGAGAAAAAATACATTATGTTTGCATGAAATGCCTAATGGATTATTTGGGTATGAAAAGACAGACTCTAAAGTATGTTCTAGAAGGAAATACAAAAAAAAAAGGACTGAATAAATATCTCTGTGTCAGGAAATAAGAGGAAATAAATTTGTACCTACAATCAGAACCTGGAGTAGATGCAGGGGATATAAATAAGAAGTCAAGGGGAGAAATCTTAGAAGTGGTGGGAAAAATTGCAACATGCAGGGAAAGGAAAGGGCGACCACTGAAATATTCCAGATGCTGGTTATGGCTGAGAAGCTTTGAAGAATGGCTATAACAATATCACACTTTAAACTGTTACACAGACCCATGTGTAGCTATAATTTTCCTCCTCTGCCCCAAACCTTCAGTAGCTCCATGGTGCTGGGAAGTAGGATGGAGGGAGGGGCAATGAAGATGAAAGCAATTATAAGAAAACAGAGACCACATCTCATGTTCATATCTACACAAGACTAGGGGTCAAAAATTTTCTGGCTACAGGAATCATAGCTAGAAGTGACTATGAAAAATGTAAGTCTCTCTACTTTCAAGAATCTTCAAAGGCATTGCTGGGAATTTTGAGTTTCATATGGCAATTGAGACTTCGTTTAAAAACTCTATTAAAACAAGTTACAGATTAGGAGAAAATATATACAAACTACATTCTACTAAAGAACTGCTCTAAAGAATGCACAAAGAACTTTTAAAATTCAAAAATAAGAAAACAACTTGGCTAAAAACTGAATGGGCAAGAGACTAAACAGACACCTCACCGAAGAAGATATATAGATGATAGGTAAACATAAGGCAACATGTTCAACATTATATCATTAGGGAATTTTAAATTAAAACAACTGAGAAATCAGAACGGCCACAATCTAAAACACCGAGAACACCAAATGCAATAGGAATGCTCAGTCATTGCTAGTGGGAATGCCAATGGTACAGCCACTTCAGAAGACAGCTTGGCAGTTTCTTACAAAATTAAACACACTCTTACCATATGACCCCACAATCATCCTCCTTTTTATTTACTCAAAGTAGCTGAAAGTTTAGGTCCACACAAAAACCTACACAGATATTTAATACAGCTTTATTCATAACTGCAAAACTTGGAAGCAACCAAGATGTGCTTCAGTAGGTGAATGGATAAATAGCGGTGGTACATCTAGACAATGGAATATTATTCAGCACTAAAAAGAAATAAGCTAATCAAGCCCCAAAAGACTTGAAGGAAACTTAAATATTACTAAATGAATGAAGCCAATCTGAAAAGGCTACATACTATACGATTCCAACTAGACGACGTTCTGAAAAAAGTAAAACTACAGAGACAGTAAAAATATCTGCGGTTGCCAAGGGTAAGGGGGACAGAGTGAATGGGCGGAACACAGAGGATTTTCAAGGCAGTGAGACTGTTCTGGATGACACCGTAAGGACGGATACACATCATTACGTATTTGTCAAATCCCACAGAATGTACAGCACAAAGAGTGAACCCTAACTGTAGACTTTGGGTGACAGTGATGAGTCCCCAGGGGCTCATCAGCTATAACCAGTGTACCGCTCTGGTGGGAGATGCTTATAGTAGGGGAGGCTGTGGGGAGGCAGGGTGTATATGGGAAATCTCTGTGCTTTCTGCTAAACTTTGCTGTGAACCTAAAAGTGCTCTTAAAAAAAATAAAGTATTTAAAATTATATATGTATATAATATATATAATACCCATATATAACATATATATATATATATATTTTTTTTTTAATGGGTGACTTCAAAAGTCTGTTGGAACCCACAGATAGCTATATCTGGGTTAAGCAACCAACACTTGGGGCAAGTATAGAAACAACTGTCAGTGGTCCAAAAGTTTTCTTTCACGTGCAGCAGAGTGAATGGCTCATTTACTTCCGCTGCACTTTCCTGCCCTCTTATGGTTGGGCTGATCACGGAAGAATTCTGACCAATGAAATGTGACTGGAAACGGCCTCCGTCACTTCCTTGCCAAAGTATGGAACGGTCAGTGTCTGGCTCTCCAGGTTGCCCTAACCCTGCCGCGGCCAAGGTGAAAGTGCACACCGGGATGGAGGAGCTGAGAGGTCCAAGCAGTCTGCAAAGCCAGGCTGGAGCTCTGGAGGGCAGCTGTTGTGGAAAATCAGTAGTATCTACAGGGGACTTTGCACGAAAAAGAACTAAAAACTTCTGCTGTAAGTTCCTGACTTTTAGTTTGCTCCCAGAGACCAAACGGGTCTATCTTGGCTGCTCTGCCAAGTTACAGTTTCCAGTTCAAGCTCTGTGAGGCCTGACTCGTGCAGCTATGCAGAGCAGGAAAATCAGGAACAAGGGAAGGCTGCAACTTGGGTGGAGAAAACCGCAACCATTTTAGGTGAATTTAGTTTTGAGAGTTTTGCCTGATCTGAGTGATGCTTAGGTCACGGAGACAGTGCCCATATTTTGCCTCTCCCAGTTTCCTGCAGAATGTATTTTTAGGGGAGAGCAGAGAGGGCTGCCATCCATCATTTTGGAAAGTCATGAGATTTACAGAGATAGATGCCTAAACAAAGGACAAGCGCATTAACAAATCTCGCTGTCCAAAAGTCAGGGCTAATGTTAACCAAGATGAGCATTACTGCGATTCCATCAAGATGTCCTGTTATTTATTTAACTTTTCCATTTTCATTTTTTATTTGGGTAAGATAATTGCTTGTGATAAGCCTCCGGTGTGGAGGTCTGGTGCATACAAAGTGGCAAGGCGAGCTTCAGTTTGTCTTCTCAGGAGGCACTGGGGAAAGGAAACAATGAATTAACATATTGAAATGATCTCAAATCCTGTCCTTTAGAGTTTTCTTCCAAGAAGAGCTCTCCAAAGTGAACAGCCTACTCCCAACAAGAAAAAAAGAGCCTGTCAGGGGATCATGTGTTTACCTGCTTAAGGAAATAACATCTCTTATGAGTAGATTTCATAAGAAACAAGATACAAATATATATAGCATCTCTTTCCCTGGGTCTGACAACACAATGTTACTCATTCATTTACCTCATAGTGTCTACATCAGTGCCTCCCACTGCTTTCTGACTAAGACCCTAAGCTGGACAATACTAGGCATCATAAGTCCTATAATGAAATTTCAATAAATGATACATGTTTATATACAGATGATGACTTAGCACTCATAAATCTTTCAATTAAAAAAAAAACACACACAATCTCAGCTCGTGTGCCATTGCACTCTCCTCTCCTTGATAACCTCTCTGTTCTGGCCTGAACACACCAGAAACTTATGTGGAAGCAAACCTGGGTGTGGTGGCTGCTTCAGAGAAGCAGGTAATGGTTGAAGGCATATGCAAGGGCTCTATTGGATAAGAGTGAAAATAGCCACTGATGGGACTTCCCTGTTGGTCCAGTGGCTAAGAATCCACCTCCCAATGCAAGGGGATGTGGGTTTGACCCCTGGTTGGGGAACTAAGATCCCACGTGCCAAGGGACAACTAAGGCCACACACCACAACTAGAGAAAGCTCGAGCCTCAACAAACACCTAGCGCAGTAAAAAAAAAAAAAACCACCAGTGCACATAAGCCCCAGAAGTGGTCTGGCTAACCTTTTTTTCAGATGAGAAAACTGAGGTTTGGAGAGTGACTGGCCCATGAAGCTTGATTCCCCAGAACTCAAGATCCCTTGCTCTGCACAGTAAACTTCTGCTCAGCCTTCGGTACATGTTTAAACGTAAACTTTCTGGTGAAGTCTTTGCCAGGTGCTCCTGTTTATGCCATCTGTCTGCAGAGTACTGGCCTACATCACAACCATCACACCTGTGCAGGGGACACATTCCAGTCTTAGTTTCTGCACAGCTGTCTCTCCCAAGGGACACAGCACTCCGTGAACAAGTGCCCTGAGTCCCCTTTATAACTCTGGATTCTCTACACTTTGCCCAGAATGGATTTTGTGTCATGTGAGTCACTCAGCAGTGTCCGTGTCTTTGTGATCCCATGGACTGCAGCCCACCAAACTCCTCTGTCCATGGAACTCTCCAGGCAAGAATACTGGAGTGGGTTGCCATGCTCTTCTCCAGGTGATCGTCTCAACCCAGGGAACGAACCTGGTCTCCCCCATTGCAGGTAGATTATTTACCGTCTGAGCCCACTAGGAAAGCCCTGAATGGATTTTGGTTTTTATTAAATTGTAAGCTTCCTCAAAAGACAGTGTTGAGGCATGATGGACTTGAAAAAAATAAAAAAACACAACTCAATTAGCACTGTGCACACTTTCTTACTGGGTAAACTGAGATTTGGATCTCTTCATCATGTTCTTGCAGTCATGAGTCCAAAGAGGCTTACGGATCCAATGGGCCAATCCGGTGGCTCCAATGCCTTCTGGTGGTAGCACGGCTCTCTCTCCTGCTGTCTTCACTGGAGGTGGCTGGGATGCTAGACAGAAACAATACTCAGTCCACGCTTTACCACGTCTGCTACTCCTTGCTCCAAACAGCACAACTGCAGTTCATCCCAGTTTTCATCTGCTTCTCATCTCACTCTGTGGGGAAGCCACAGGCATAACTGACATCCCAGTCTGGAGCAGAGCCCCACAGAAAGGCGACCCCCAAAACCCCTGTTTACTTTCCAACTGGAATGGCTTGTGAAAAAGAAACTGCTGTGCTTTGGGTCAGGCAAATGAGCTGTGGCAACAGCACCAACCACGGAGATGTAAGATAATTCCTCTTACTGACGGGGAGCCTCTATCATTTCAGAATATGCTTATTTTTCTGCAAGGAAACCAGGCCAATTTACTCAACTGCTTACAATGTCATCGTGCATTTGTGAAATGGAAGCTTTCTCTGGGCTCAATGTGACAAAATGCTGATGGATGACTTTCGGTGGCCGCATCACCAGGAAACTGAATGGATGCCAGGGCGGAGGAGAGGGCTCCAGGGCCTGCCCTCTGGCAGATTACATGCTGGAAGAGGAGGCTGGTTGGGTAGTCTGCCTTCACTGAGCATCTTCAATTGCCCAACACCACAGCAGGGAGAACACGCGGGAGGGGAAAGAGTTGAGGGCTTGTGCCCTTTGGTGTGTCGCCTCGAATTTCAGAGTCCCCAATCTATACAATGCGGACAATCATATCTCCCCTGCCTGCATCAGAGTTGTGCTATGGATGAAACAGCAGATAAGAGAACTCTGTGAAAACACAGTGTTCACAGCATCCCATGTATTGCCCTCATGGTGTTCATCATATTCTGTATCTTGTTCCTGTTCCTGCCTTGTTCAATTCTCCTCCAGTAGAAGGCACACTCTCTGTAGACAGGAATCTAGAACGGTTGGGGATGCATAGCATAAACTCATACCTAGGAGTTACACTCACCCTCCCGCCATGGCACCTTAAGACCTACATACTCCTTACCGCGACACCTCTGCTCCAGCTGTTGCACAGTTGCTTCACTCTGGAAACGCCTTCCCCTCACCTTTCTAGCAACCTACACCCCATTCTTCCTTGAAAGGACTCTTGAAGTCCCAACAACACAGGAGGGAAAGAGGTAGACCTAACCTTTAAAAGAATGACCTAGCCCCTGGGCACAACATAAACTGATTAGAAACAAACAGGCCAAGATAAGTGGAGGAAGAGACTTCCACTAGACCTTGAGCCTCAGTGCACACTCATTGTAACACAAGAGCAAGGTAAATGACACAACCACAGGCACCATGACAGTTCCGAGGCCGACCATAAAGGTCAACAAGCGGGCAGTGGCCCAATTCCAGAAAATCCCCACCTCTTTCCCCAATAGCAGGAATACTCCTCCCACTCATTAACCTGTGAAATTATCCACCCCTATAAAAACTGAGCAGCCCCATACCCTGGTGCTGCTCTGGCCGAGAGGAGCTACCCCTTGCCCACAGTCAGGGGCAGTGACAGAGAGGAGCTACCCCATGCCTGAGGCCAGGGGTGGTGGCTGAGATGAGCTACCCCACATCCAAGGTTGGGGTGGCAGCCAAGAGAAGCAACCCCATGTCCAAGGAGCAGAGGCTGTGCAGGCACAAGAGGGCTGAGAGGAACTACTCCACGTTCAAGTTCAGGAGGGGGCGGCCATGAGGAGATACCCCTCATCCAAGGTAAGGAGCAGCGGCTGTGCTTTGCTGGAGCAGCTGTGAAGAGATACCCCATGTCCAAGGTAAGAGAAACCCAAGTAAGACAGTAGGTGCTGCAAGAGGGCATCAGAGGGCAGGCACACTGAAACCATAATCACAGAAAACTAGTCAATCTGATCACATGGACCACAGCCCTGTCTAACTCAATGAAACTAAGCCATGCCCTGTGGGGCCACCCAAGACGTGCGGGTCATGATGGAGAGGTCTGACACAATGTGGTCCACTGGAGAAGGGAATGGCAAACCACTTCAGTATTCTTGCCTTGAGAACCCCATGAACAGTATGAAAAGGCAAAATGACAGGATACTGAAAGAGGAACTCCCCAGGTCGGTAAGTGCCCAATATGCTACTGGAGACCAGTGGAGAAATAACTCCAGAAAGAATGAAGGGGTGGAGCCAAAGCAAAAATAATACCCAGATGTGGATGTGACTGGTGATAGAAGCAAGGTCCAATGCTGTAAAGAGCAATATTGCATAGGGACCTGGAATGTTAGGTCCACGAATAAAGGCAAATTGGAAGTGGTCTAACAGGAGATGGCAAGAGTGAATGTCAACATTCTAGGAATCAGTGAACTAAAATGAACTGGAATGGGTGAATTTAACTCAGATGACCATTATATCTACTACTGTAGGCAGGAATCCCTTAAAAGAAATGGAGTAGCCATCATGGTCAAAAAAGAGTCCAAAATGCAATACTTGGATGCAATCTCAAAAACGACAGAATGATCTCTGTTCATTTCCAAGGCAAACCATTCAATATCATGGTAATCCAAGCCTATGCCCCAACCAGTAATGCTGAAGAAGCTAAAGTTGAACGGTTCTATGAAGACCTACAAGACCTTTTAGAACTAACACCCAAAAAAGATGTTCTTTACATTATAGGGGACTGGAATGCAAAAGTAGGAAGTCAAGAAAACACCTGGAGTAACAGGCAAATTTGACCCTGGAGTACATAATGAAGCAGGGCAAAGGCTAATAGAGTTTTGCCACGAAAATGCACTGGTCATAGCAAACACCATCTTTCAACAACACAAGAGAAGACTCTACACATGGACATCACCAGACAGTCAACACCAAAATCAGATTGATTAAATTCTTTGCAGGCAAAGGTGGAGAAGCTCTAAACAGTCAGCAAAAACAAGACTGGGAGCTGACTGTGGCTAAGATCATGAACACCTTATTGCCAAATTCAGACTTAAACTGAAGAAAGTAAGGAAAACCACTAGACCATACAGGTATGACCTAAATCAAATCCCTTATGGGACTAGATCTGATAGACAGAGTGCCTGATGAACTATGGACTGAGGTTCATGACATGGTACAGGAGACAGGGATCAAGACCATCCCCATGGAAAAGAAATGCAAAAAAGCAAAATGGCTGTCTGAGGAGGCCTTACAAATAGCTGTGAAAAGAAGAGAAGTGAAAAGCAAAGGAGAAAAGGAAAGATAAAAGCATCTGAATGCGGAGTTCCAAAAAATAGCAAGAAGAGATAAGAAAGCCTTCCTCAGTGATCAACGTAATGAAATAGAGGAAAACAACAGAATGGGAAAGACTAGAGATCTCTTCAAGGAAATTAAAGATATCAAGGGAATATTTCATACAAAGATGGGCTCAATAAAGGACAGAAATGGTATGGACCTAACAGAAGCAGAAGATATTAAGAAGAGGTGGCAAGTATACATAGAAGAAATGCACAAAAAAGATCTTCATGACCCAGATAATCAGAATGGTGTGATCACTCATCTAGAGCCAGACATCCTGGAATGTGAAGTCAAGTGGGCTTTAGAAAGCATCACTATTAACAAAAGTAGTGGAGGTGATGGAATTCCAGTTGAGCTATCTCAAATCCTGAAAGATGATGCTGTGAAAGTGCTGTACTCAATATGCCAGCAAACTTGGAAATCTCAGCAGCGGCCACAAGACTGGAAAATGTCAGTTTTCATTCCAATCCCAAAGAAAGGCAATGCCAAAGAATGCTCAAACTACCACACAACTGCACTCATCTCATAAGCTAGTAAAGTAATGCTCAAAATTCTCCAAGCCAGGCTTCAGCAATACGTGAACCATGAACTTCCAGGTGTTCAAGCTGGTTTTAAAAAAGGTAAAGGAACCAGAGATCAAATGAGCCAACATCCACTGGATCATGGAAAAAGCAAGAGAGTTCCAGAAAAACATCTATTTCTGCTTTATTGACTATGCCAAAGCCTTTGACTGTGTGGATCACAATAAACTGTGGAAAATTCTGAAAGAGACGGCAATACCAGACCACCTGACCTGCCTCTTGAGAAACCTATATGCAGGTCAGGAAGCAACAGTTAGAACTGGACATGGAACAACAGACTGGTTCCAAATAGGAAAAGGAGTACGTCAAGGCTGTATATTGTCACCCTGCTTAACTTCTATGCAGAGTACATCATGAGAAATGCTGGGCTGGAAGAAGCACAAGCTGGAATCAAGATTGCCAGGAGAAATATCAATAACCTCAGATATGCAGATGACATTACTCTTATGGCAGAAAGTGAAGAGGAACTAAAAAGCCTCTTGATGGAAGTGAAAGAGGAGAGTGAAAAAGTTGGCTTAAAGCTCAACATTCAGAAACTAAGACCATGGCATCTGATCCCATCACTTCATGGCAAAGATGGGGAAACATTGGAAACAGTGTCAGACTTTATTTTGGGGGGCTCCAAAATCACTGCAGATGGTGACTGTAGCCATGAAATTAAAAGACGCTTACTCCTTGGAAGGAAAGTTATGACCAACCTAGATAGCATATTAAAAAGCAGAGATATTACTTTGCCAACAAAGGTCCATCAAGTCAAGGCTATGGTTGTTCCAGTGGTCATGTATGGATGTGAGAGTTGGACTGTCAAGAAAGCTGAGCCCTGCAGAATTGATGCTTTTGAACTGTGGTGTTGGAGAAGACTCTTGAGAGTCCCTTGGACTGCAAGGAGATCCAACCAGTCCATCCTAAAGGAGACTAGTCCTGGGTGTTCATTGGAAGGACTGATGTTAAAGCTGAAACTCCAATACTTTGGCCACCTCATGTGAAGAGTTGATTCATTGGAAAAGATCCTGATGCTGGGAGGGATTGAGGGCAGGAGGAGAAGGGGATGACAAAGGATGAGATGGCTGGATGGCATCACCGACTCGATGGACATGAGTTTGAGTGAACTCCGGGAGTTGGTGATGGACAGGGAGGCCTGGCGTGCTGCGATTCCTGGGGTCGCAAAGAGTCGGACACGACTGAGCGACTGAACTGAGCTGAACTGAACTGACACTCTGTGGAGTGTGTTTCTCTCTAAATAAACCCACTTCTTACCTATCACTTGGTCTCTCACTGTATTCTTCCTGTGATGAGACATCAAGAAACTGAGCTTCATTAAGTCCTGAGACTAGATGTGCATGCACTTGTGCATGCGTGCGTGCATGCATGCGTGCATGTGTATATGTGTGTGCTAAGTCGCTTCAGTCGTGTCTGACTCTTTGTGACCCTATGGACTGTAGCCCACCAGGCTCCTCTGTCCATGGGATTATCCAGGCAAGAATACCAGAGAGGGCTGCCATTCCCTTCTCCAGGGTATCTTCCTGACCTAAGGATTGAACCCAGGGCTCTTATGTCTCCTGAATTGGCAGGCAGACTCTACCACTAGTGCCACTGTGGATTCAAGTCCCAATCTGAGCTACATGTTCTCATCACTGCTTCTGTGCAATTACCTCATCGCTTCTTAGAAATCTTCCTTTGCCAGGCAGTTCTTGACTATGAAGCACACTGTCCAGAGACCATGGTCACACACTCATTCATACTGTCACTTGGCATGGGTGGAGTCATACGAAATGTGTTTTCTGTCCTCCTAAACCAAGTGTCATGCTCAGACCAGCTCAGAGCCCTAAGAAAGGCCATACTTCTCACACAAAGAACAGGAGAGTATGCCCTCGCCTAGGAATTAGTCCCCCTGATGTGGCCATCCTCCCTGTCTCCTTAGATTCCCTTGACCCAGGTGGTTCTGCCCCAAATTCCGAGACTCAGCCACCTCAAAGCCTATCCTCTGCAGACACTAAGTATCCTATAACTCAAGTCAATTCTGACACTAACTACCTGAAGTTAGCCACAGGACCACAGATGAAGAGCTTAGTTCTACAGAACTGCCCCCCACCACCACTTTAGACACTCATCACAAGTAGTGGGCCCCCAGGTTACCCACACTTTTATCCAACTTGGCTACAAAGCAGGATTTCCCACCTCCCTTCTCCAGATTTGTACAATTTGCTAGAACAGCTCAGGAAGGCTCTTTGCTAATGTTTACCAGTTCATTATGAAGGATATCACTCAGAAACAGCCAAATAACATAGCTGCAGAGGGCGCAGTATGGTGGAGGGTAGAAAATGAAGCTTCCATGGCTCTTTCCAGGAGCATCCCCTCCCAACACCTCACTGTGTTCACCAACCCATAAGCTCAACACATCTCCTTGTTCAAGAGTTTTTACAGAGTTTAATCTCCATTCCCACTCCACCCCAGTTTCCTGGAGGTAAATGAGTGCGGATGAAACTTCCAACCCTCTAATCCCTTGGTCATTCCAGTGACTAGCATTATTAGCATAAACTCAGGTCTGATCAAAAGAAGCTCAATACAAATAACAAAAAACACTTCTCTTCCTATCCCTTAGGAAATTTCAAGGGTTTTAAAGCTCAATACCAGAAGCCAGAAATAAAGACCAAATATACTTAACAAAATGCCTTCCAAGTCCATCCATGTTGCTACAGACGGCAAAATTTCATTCTTTCGTATAGTTGAGTAGTATTCCATTGTGTGTGTGTGTGTGTGTGTGTGTGTGTGTGTGTGTGTGTCCTGTATCCATTCATCTGCTGATGGACACTTGGGTTGTTTTCATGTCTTGGTAATTGCAAATTACCAAATAAGGCTGCTATGGACACTGGGGTGCACATATCTTTTCAAATTAGTGCTTTTGTCTTCTTCAGATACATACCCAGGAGTAGAATTACTGGGTACACCTGTAACTTAACTGCTTTATAATTAACTGCTACTATATTTCAATTAAAAAATAAAACACCAAAATTATTTTTTATTATACCATAACGGCCAAGCATAATAAAGGCATCTTGACTCAGATGAACTAGGGACCCTCTGAGAATTTACTATGCTGCCTCCTTTCCAATAAAGATGGCTGTATTTCTATGCTTTTCATTTTGTGCTGGCTGTTAGCAAATCTGAAAACTTGTTGCTTCACAACAGCTGTATTAACCTATATTAATTGGCAATAATTGTTCCCTTTTCTCTGTCTCAATCAAGATTTTCTATTTTTATTCTATTCTATTAACCTTCCTCTTGTTGTTGTTGCTCAGTTGCTCAGTCATGTCCAACTCTTTTTGACCCCATGAACTACAGCACATCAGGCTTTTCTGCCCTTCACTATCTCCCAGAGTTTGCTCTAACTCATGCCCATTGAGTTGGAGATGCCATCCAACCATGTCATCCTCTGTCACCCACTCCTCCTCCTGCCCTCAATCTTTTCCAGAATCAGGGTGTTTTCCAATGAGTCAGGTGGTAGCCAAAGTATTGGACCTTTACCTTTAGCATCAGTCCTTCCAGTGAATATTCAAGGTTGATTTTCTTTAGGATTGGCTGGTTTGATCTCCTTGCTGTCCATGGGACTCTCAAGAGTCTTCTCCAGCACCACAATTTGAAAGCATCAACTCTTCAGTGCTCAGCCTTCTTTATGGTCCAAGTCTGACATCCATACATGACTATTGGAAAAATCATAGTTTTGACTATATGAACCTTTGTTGGCAAAGTGATGTCTCTGCTTTTTAATATACTGTCTATATGTACATAGATTCTTTCTGAAAAGATATGAAGTATAAATAAATTAATTGATAACCTAGCCATAGGACCAATGTCTAAAGAAGAATTAATAAAATGAACCTCCAGATGGAGCCTGCTGACCTAAGCTGATCAGCTTTCTCAAAGCCAAGAGCACAAATCCTCATGAAGTCAAGCTTTCAGGGTGAGTAGGATACCACTTAGAACTCGACTCAGTGTCGAAATGGGAATGTCCTCAGTGTGAACTTAATCACAGGATTAACCATGCCAGGGGGTGGCAGTAAGGCTGAGAATGCAGAGGAGGAGACCATCAGCAGCAGGCCCAGGAATGCAGACCGTTCTGAAATCACAGTCAGCATCACAGATGAAGACTTCATGAATGGACTGGGACTTTAGACAGGTGTTCTGAGGTCTGAGCTTCTTAAAGACAGCAACTGGGCAGCACAGTGGTCTGATTCCTCAACTTCTAGCACAGTGCCTGACACACACTAAATACTCAATAAAGTGTTTTCTCTCTTGCTGTGCTGTACCAAGTCACTTCAGTCATGTCTGACTCTTTGTGAACCTGTGGACTATAGCTCGCCAGGCTCCTCTCGTCCATGGGATTCTTCAGGCAGGAATATTGGAGTGGGTTGCTATGCCCTCCTCCAGGAGATGTTCCTGACCTAAGGATTGAACCCGCATCTCTTATGTCTCCTGCGTTGGCAGGCAGGTTCTTTACCACTGAGCCAATTGAAGGCAAAAGGAGAAAGGGGTGGTGGAAAATTAGATGGTTAGATAGCATCACTGACTCAATAAACATGAGTTTGAGCAAACTCCAAGAAATGGAGGACAGAGGAGCCTGGCAGGCTACAGTCCATGGGGTCGAAAAGAGTCAGACATGACTTAAGTGACTGAATAATAACAATCTTAATTAATAATCTTAATGAGATCTAAATAACTTGCTGCAGCTTCAGCATCAGCACTTGCTTCACCTTGCACTTTGAATGGAGGCCGCTTCTTTCCTGAAATCTCATGAGCCCACCAAGCTTCAAACTTTCTTCCCGCAGCTCCCCGACCTCTCTTAGTCTTCACAGAATTGAAGAGAGTTAGGGCCTTGCTCTGGACTAGGTTTTGGCTGAAGGGAACACTGTGGCTGGTCTGAGCTTCTATTCAGACCACTAAAGCTTTCTTCATATCAGCTATCAGGCTGTTTTCCTTTTTATCAATCATGTGTTCACTGAAGTTTCACTTTCAGTCTGCTTTAAGAAGTTTTCCTTCGTATTTACAACTCGGCTATCTGTTTGGCACAAGAGGCTTAGCTTTCAGCCAGTCTTGGCTTTCAAAATGCCTTCCTCACTAAGCTTAATCTTATTTCTAGATTTTGATTTAAAGTAAGAGACATTTCACTTGAACTCTTAGAGGCCATTGTAGGGTTATTAATTGGCCTAATTTCAATATTATTCTGTTTCAGGGAATAGGGAAGCCTGAGAAGAGGAACAGAGATGGGGGATCAGCCAGCCAGTGGAGCAGTCAGAACACAATATTGATGGGTGAAGTCTCCACCTTATATGGGCATGGCTCACGGCACCCCAAAACAAGTACAGTAGCAACATCAAAGATTACTGATCACAGATCACCATCACAAGTACAATAATGAAAAAGACTGAACCACTGTGAGAATTACTGAAACGTGACACAGAGACACAAAGTGAGCAAATGCTTGTGGAAAAAAGGCACTGACAGACTATCTGGGTACAACACTGCCACAAATCTGTGTTTCGTAAACACAGAACAAAACAAAAAAACAAAACACAGTTATCTTCAAAGGGCAATAAACCGATGCACAATAAAATGAGGTCTGCCTATGTAGTTTCTCTGCCGATTACATACGTGCTAAGTCGCTTCAGTCATGTGTGACTCTTTGTGACCCCATAGACTATAGCCCACCAAGTCCCCTGGAGGTCCAGGGAATTCTCCAGGCAAGAACACTGGAGTGGGTTGCCATGCCCTCCTCCAGGGTAGCTTCCCAACCCAGGGATGGAACCCACATCTGTTATGTCTACCTGCCCACTACAGACTTCACTAATTGATTACAACACTCCCTCCTACTGAGTCCAGTTATAGCCCCCCAAATCTTCCCCAGGGAAATACTTCAGGCAGCCTCTGCTGGTCTTTCAGAGTTAGCACAAGGAATGAAACCAATTTCTTATTGTGGAAAGAGATTACCTCACAGATCCTGTGATTTTTTTTTTAATTGAAGGATAATTGCTTTACAGAATTTTGTTGCTTTCTGTCAAACCTCAACATGAATCAACCATAGGCATACATATATCCCCTCCCTTTTGAATCTCTCTCCCATCTCTCTCCCATCCCACCCCTCAAGGTTGATACAGAGCCCCTGTTTGAGTTTCCTGAGCCATACAGGAAATTCCCATTGGCTATCTACCTTTCATACGGTTGTGTAAGTTTCCACATTACTCTCTCCACACATCTCACCCTCTCCTCCCCTCTCCCCATGTCCATAAGTCTATTCTTCTACGTCTGTTTCTCCATTGCTGCCCTGTAAGTAAATTCTTCAGTACCATTTTCTCTAGATTTCACATAAATGCATTAGACTATGATACTTATCTTTCTCTTTCTGATTTACTTCACTCTGTATAATAGGCTCTAGGTTCATCCACCTCATTAGAACTGACTCAAATCTGTTCCTTTTTATGGCTGAGTAATATTCCATTGTGTATGTGTACCACAACTTCTTTATCCATTCATCTGTCAATGGACATCTAGGTTGCTTCCATGTTCCAGCTATTGTAAATAGTGCTGCAATGAACAATGGGATACATGTGTCTTTTTCAATTTTGGTTTTCTCAGGGTATAGGCCTAGAAGTGGGATTGCTGGGTTATATGCTGGTTTTATTCCAAGTTCTTTAAGGAATCTCCATACTGTCTTCCATAGTGGCTGTATCAATTTACATTCCCACCAACTGTGCAACAGAGTTTCCTTTTCTCCACACCCTCTCCAGAATTTATTGTCTGTAGACTTTTTGATGATGGCCATTCTGACCTGTGTGAGGTAATATCTCATTGTAGTTTTGATTTGCATTTCTCTAATAATGAGTGATGTTGAACATCTTTTCATGTGTTTGTTAGCCATCTGTATGTCTTCTTTGGAGAAATGTCTGTTTAGGTATTTTTTCCACTTTTGGATTGGGCTGCTTGTTTTTCTGGCATTAAATTGTATGAGCTGCTTGTATATTTTGGAAATTAATCCTTTGTCCATTGTTTCATTTGCTAGTATTTTCTCCCATTCTGAGGATTATCTTTTCACCTTGCTTTAACCTGCCTCTTGAGAAATCTGTATGCAGGTCAGGAAGCAACAGTTAGAACTGGACATGGAACAAGAGACTGGTTCCAAATAGGGAAAGGAGTATATTAAGGCTGTATATTGTCACCCTGCTTATATAACTCATACACAGAGTACATCATGAGAAACGCTGGGCTGGAAGAAGCACAAGGGGAATCAAGATTGCCAGGAGAAATATCAATCACCTCAGATATGCAGATGACACCACCCTTATGGCAGAAAGTGAAGAACAACTAAAGAGCCTCTTGATGAAAGTGAAAGAGGAGAGTGAAAAAGTTGGCTTAAAGCTCAACATTCAGAAAATGAAGATCATGGCATCCAGTCCCATCACTTCATGGCAAATAGATGGGGAAACAGTGGAAACAGTGGCTGACCTTATTTTGGGGGGCTCCAAAATCACTGCAGATGGGGATTGCAGCCATGAAACTAAAAGAGGCTTACTTCTTGGAAGGAAAGTTATGACCAACCTAGACAGCATATTAAAAAGCAGAGACATTACTTTGTCAACAAAGGTCTGTCTAGTCAAGGCTGTGGATTTTCCAGTAGCCATGTATGGATGTGAAAGTTGGACTATAAAGAAAGCTGAGCACCGAAGAACTGATGCTTTTGAACTGTGGTGTTGGAGGAGACTCCTGAGAGTCCCTTGGACCGCAAAGAGATCCAACCAGTCCATTCTAAAGGAGATCAGTCCTGGGTGTTCATTGGAGGGACTGATGTTGAAGCTGAAACTCCAATATTTTGGCCACCTGATGCGAAGAGCTAACTCATTTGAAAAGACCCTGATGTTAGGAAAGATTGAGGGCAGGAGGAGAAGGGGACGACAGAGGATGAGCTAGTTAGATGGCATCACCAACTCAATGAACATGAGTTCGGGGAAACTCTGGGGGTTGATGATAGACAGGGAGGCCTGTCATGCTGTGGTTCATGGGGTTGCAAAGAGTTGCACACGACTGAGCGACTGAACTGAACTGAACTGATGATATTAGGAAGTGTTCTAATTTCATTCTTTTACAGGTAGCTGTCCAGTTTTCCCAGAACCATTTATTGAAGAGGCTGTCTTTGCCCCACTGTATATTCTTTACTCCTTTGTCAAAAATAAGGTACCCACAGGTGCATGGGTTTATCTCTGGGCTTTCTGTCTGATTCCGTTGGTCTATATTTCTGTTTCTGTGCCAGCACCACACTGTCTTCATGACTGTAGCTTTGTAGTATAATCTGAAGTCAGGAAAGTTGATTTCTCCATCTCCATCCTTCTTTCTCAAGAATGCTTTGGCCATTTAGGGTCTTTTGTGTTTCCGTATGAGTTGTGAAATTTTTTGTTCTAGTTCTATGAAAAATGCCATTGGTAATTTGATAGGGATCTCATTGAATCTGTAGATTGCATTTGGTAGTATAGTTATTTTCACAATATTGATTATTCCTACCCAGGAACATAGAATATTTCTCCATCTGTTTATGTCGTCTTTGATTTCTTTCATTAGTGTCTTATAATTTTCTGTGTACAGTTCTTTTGTCTCCTCAGGTAGGTTTATTCCTAGATATTTAATTTTTTTCTTGCAATGGTGAATAGGATTTATTCCTTCATTTCTCTTTCTGGTTTTTCATTGTTAGCATATAGAAATGCAAGTGATTTCTGTGTATTGATTTTGTATCCTGCAACTTTGCTAAATTCACTGCTTAGCTCTGGTAATTTTCTGATACTATCTTTAGGGTTTTCTATGTACAGTATCATGTCATCTGCAAACAGTGAGAGCTTTACTTCTTCTCTTCCAATCTGGATTCCTTTTCTTTTTCTTCTCTGATTGCTGTAGCTAGGACTTTCAGAACTATATTGAATAATAGTGGCAAAAGAGGACACCCTTCTCTTGTTCCTGATCTTGGGCGGAATGCTTTCAGTTTTTCACCATTGAGAATAATGTCTGCTGTAGGCTTATCATATATGGCCTTTACTATGTTGGGGTAGGTTCCTCCTATGCCCATTTTTTGAAGAGTTTATAAAAGGGTGCTGAATTTTGTCAAAGGTTTTTCCTGCATCGATTGAGGTTATCATATGGTTTTTATCTTTCAATCTGTTAATACAGTGTATCAAATTGATTGATTTGCATATATTGAAGAATCTTTGCATCCCTGGAAGAAACCCAACTTGATCATGGTGTATGAGCTTTTTGACGTGTTGCTGAATTCTGTTTGCTAAAATTTTGTTGAGGATTTCTGCATCTATGTTCATCAGTGATATTGGTCTGCAGTTTTCTTTTTTTGCATTGTCTTTGTCTGGTTTTGGTATCAGGGTGATGGTGGCCTCGTAGAATGAGTATGGAAGTGTTCCTTCCTCTGCAATTTTTTGAAAGAATGTTAGAAAGATAGGCATTAGTTCATTTCTAAATGTTTGATAGAATTCTCCTATGAAGCCATCTGGTCCTGGGCTTTTGTTTTGGGGGAGATTTTTGATCACAGCTTCAATTTCAGTGCTTGTAAGCAGGTTGTTCATAATTTATATAAAGACTGAGCTTTTCTAAGAATCTGTCCATTTCTTCCAGGTTATCTATTTTATTGCCATATAGTTGTTCATAATAGTCTCTTATAATCCTTTGTATTCCTGCATTGTCTGTCGTAACCTCTCCTTTCTCATTTCTAATTTTGTTGATTTGATTCTTCTTTTTTTCTTGATGAGTCTGGCTAAAGGTTTGTCAATTTTGTTTATCTTCTCAAAGAACCAGCTTTTCGTTTTATTAATCCTTCCTATTGTTTCTTTCATTTCTTTTTCATATATTTCTGCTCGGATCCTTATTATTTCTTTCCTTCTACTAATTTTGGGTTGTTTTTTTTGTTTGTTTGTTTTTCTTCTTCCTTTTCCAGTTGTTTTAGGTGTAAAGTTAGGTTTATATTTGATGTTCTTCTTGTTTCTTGAGGTAGGATTGTATTGCTATAAACTTCCCTCTAAGAACTACTTTTGCTGCATCCCATAGGTTTTGAGTTGTGTTTTCATTGTCATTTGTTTCTAGAAATTTTTTTATTTCCCTTTTGATTTCTTCAGTAATCTGTTGGCTATTTAGAAGCATGTTGTTTAATCTCCACGTGTTTGTGTTTCTTACAATTATTTTCTTGTAACTGATATCTAGTCCCATAGCATTGTGGTCAGAGAAGATGCATGATATGATTTCAATTTTCTTTAATTTACTGAGGTTTGATTTATGACCCAAGATGTGATCTATCCTGGAGAATGTTCCATGGGCACTTGAGAAAGTGTATTCTTCTACATTTGGATGGAATATCCTGAAGATATCAATAGATCCATCTCATCTAATGTATCATTTAAACCTTGTGTTTCCTTATTAATTTTCTGTTTTGATGATCTGTCCATTGGTGTGAGTGGGGTGTTAAAGTCTCCTACTATCACTGTGTTGCTGTCAATTTCTCCTTTTATGTCTATTGGTGTTTGTCTTATGTATTGAGGTGCTCCTATGTTGGGTGCATAGATATTTACAGTTGTTGTGTCTTCCTCTTAGATTGACCCCTTGATCATTATGTAGTGTCCTTCCTTATCTCTTGTAATCTTTTTTATTTTAATATCTATTTTGTATGATATGAGGATTGCTACTCCAGGTTTCTTTTGCTTCTTATTCTCATGGAATATATTTTTCCATCCTCTCACTTTCAGTCTATATGTGTCTTTAGGTCTGATGTGGGTTTCTTGTGGACAGCATATATATGGGTCTTGTTTTTGTATTCATTCAGCCAGTCTGTGTCTTTTACTTGTAGTGTTTAATCCACTTACATTTAAAGTAATTATTGATATATATGTTCCTATTGCCATTTTCTTAATTATGGGGGATTGATCTGTTTTCTTCTCCTGTATTTCTTGATTATATAAGTCCCTTCAACATTTGTTGTAAAGCTGGTTTGGTGGTACTGAATTCTCTGAACTTTTACTTGTCTGAAAAGCTTTTTATTTCTCCATCAATTTTGAATGAGATCCTTGCTGGGTACAATAATCTTGGTTGTAGATTTTTCCCTTTCAGTACTTTAAATATACCCTGCCATTCCCTTCTGGCCTGCAGAGTTTCTGCTGAAAGATCAGCTGTTAAGTGTCTGGGGCTTCCCTTGTATGTTACTTGTTGCTTCTCCCTTGCTGCTTTTAATATTCTTTCTTTGTATTTAGCCTTTGTTAGTTTGATTAATATACGTCTTGGCATGTTTCTCCTTGGGTTTATCCTGTATGGGACTCTTTGTGCCTCTTGGACTTGATCGACTATTTCCTTTTCCATGTTGGGGAAATTTTAAACTATAATCTCTTCAGAAATTTTCTCATACCCTTTCTTTTTCTCTTCTTCTTCTGGGACACCAATAATTCAAATGTTGGTGCATTTGATATTGTCCCAGAGGTCTCTGAGACTATCCTCAGTTCTTTTTATTCATTTTACTTTATTCTGCTCTTCAGAAGTTATTTCTAACATTTTATCTTTCAGCTCATTGATTCATTCTTCTTCAGATATTCTATTGATTCCTTCTAGAGTATTTTTAGTTTCAGTAATTGCGTTGTTTGTCTCTGTATGTTTATTCTTTAATTCTTCCAGGTCTTTGTTAATTGATTCTTGCATTTTCTCCATTTTGTTTTCAAGGTTTTTGATCATCTTTACTATCATTATTATGAATCCTTTTTCAGGTAGTTTGCCTATTTGCTCTTCATTTATTTGTACTTCTGTGTTTCTAGTTTGTTCCTTGATTTGTGTCATATTTCTCTGCCTTTTCATTATTTTTTTAACTTATTGTGTTTGAGGTCTCCTTTCCCCAGGCTTCTGAGAGTCCCTTGGACTGCAAGGAGATCCAACCAGTCCATTCTGAAGGAGATCAACCCTGAGATTTCTTTGGAAGGAATGATGCTGAAGCTGAAACTCCAGTACTTTGGCCACCTCATGCGAAGAGTTGACTCATTGGAAAAGACTCTGATGCTGGGAGGGATTGGGGTCAGGAGGAGAAGGGGACAACCCAGGATGAGATGGCTGGATGGAATCACGGATTCGATGGACGTGAGTCTGAGTGAACTCCGGGAGTTGGTGATGGACAGGGAGGCCTGGCGTGCTGCGATTCATGGGGTCACAAAGAGTCGGACACGACTGAGCGACTGAACTGAACTGAACTTCCCCAGGCTTCAAGGAAAGTTGAATTCTTTCCTTGAAGAAGGTTGAATTCTCTCTTCCTTTTGGTTTCTGCCCTCCTGAGGTTGGTCCAGTGGTTTCTGTAAGCTTCATATAGGGTGATATTTGTGCTGTTTTTGTTTGTCTGTTTGTTTGCTTGTTTTTCCTCTGATAGGCAAGGCTGAGTGAGGTGGTAATTCTGTCTGCTGATGATTGGGTTTGTATTTTTGTTTTGTTTGTTGTTTAGATGAGGCATCCTGCAGTGTGCTACTGGTGGTTGGGTGATGCTGGGTCTTGTATTCAAGTGGCTTCCTTTGTGTGAGTTCTCACTATTTGATACTCCCTAGGGTTAGTTCTCCGGTAGTCTAAGGTCTCTGAATCAGTGCTCCCACTCCAAAGGCTCAGGGCTTGATCTCTGGTCAGGAACAAAGATTCTGCAGGTGGTTGGTTATGGCATTAAGTGAGATTAAAACAAATATCCAAAAATTAGAAACCAAAGATGAACCCCAGACAAATGGCAGTAACAAAATCAGGCAAATAATAAATTAAAATAATGGAATATATACATGTACACTCATGAGCAAAGTCAAAACAGTCCAACAAAAATAAAGTACAGTAGATTGACCTGGTGAACAAAGAAAGTTTAGTCGCTCAGTAGCGTCTGACTCTTTGCGACCGCATGGACTGTAGCCTACCAGGCTCCTCTGTCCATGGGATTTTCCAGGCAAGAGTACTGGAGTGAGTTGCCATTTCCTTCTCCAGAGGGTCTTCCCAACCCAGGGATCGAACGCAGGTCTCCCACATTGTAGGCAGACACTTAACCATCTGAGCCACCAGGGAAGTCCACAGCAGATTGACTTGGTGAACAAAGGAAATCAAAAATTATATTTACCAGTTAAGAACAAAACTAACTAAAACACAAACTGGAAAACAAAACCAAAGCAAGGTGTCAAGTGGGGAATAAAGCAATGAAAACAAAACTAACAAATATGCTGAGAGGAGAGGAAAGAAAGAAAGAATGGATATGCAAAATTAAATAAAGGTAAATCAAGATTTATATACATTAAAGATTAACTGCAAGGGGAAAAGAACAGTAGGAAAAGCAAACAAAGGAATAAATGTAGAAAAAAATAATAATAGGTTTTAAAAATTAAAATTAAAAAGAGAGAGAGAAAAAAAAAAAAAAGGAAAAATCCACAGAACTGTAAAAGCCCAACGTAGAGGCAGAGGTTTATAACAACAATAAAAAATGCGACTGAGGAAACAAAAAGGTTCAAAAGCTTAATTGGATTTCCTAGTGCCAACAGAATCAACAACTACAATGAGGGGTTGGGGGGGACAGAAAGAAATCCAAAAGATTCTACGGAACAAGTCAAAAAATAAGAATAATAAATGTCTTTCTTGAGTCACTGCTGTCAGAGTCCTTTCCCTCGGTGGGAGTCACAGTCCACCTTACCTCCCTAGGATGCCCTCCAACACGGTGCTGATCTTTGGACCTGCTGTGGGGGCAGCTCAAATTCTAATCTGGTCCTACTCCTGTGCTTTCTTGCCTCCAATGTCCACAGCTATCAGAACTAGTGCGTTTTCTTTTGTGGGAATGACCTTTCTTTTGTTCAATGACCTTTTATATATTCCACAGACACAGCGTCTGTCTAGTTGATCGTATGGATTTAATCTGCAGCTTGTACAGATGGTGGGAAGGTTTTGGGTCTTCTTCCTCCACCACACTGCCCCTGGGCTTCACTTGTGGTTTTATTTCCACCTCTGCATGTGGGTCGTCCACTGGGGTTTGCTCCTGAGGCTGCCCTGGAGGACTTGGGTTTGCCCCTGTGAGGGCCAGGTGTGGAGGTGGTATAGCTGCTTGGGTCACAGGGGTTCTGGCAGCACCAGGTACTCAGGGGAGTTGACAGCTAGGGCAGCGGGAAATACAGTGCTCTAGAAGGGTATGGCAACCAGTATTGGCCAATACCCTCCAGTATTCTTGCCTAGAGAACCCCCGTCCCTGACAGAGAAGATTGGCAGGTCGCAAAGAGTCGGACACGACCAAAGCGACCCTGTGCACAAACCCACAAGGCTTCTTTTGCCTGTGACAGCTCTGCCCCAGTGAGAGTTGAGAGTGAAGGTGGTGCAGCTGCTTGGCGTGCAGGGACTCTGTCGGTGCCAAGTGTGCAGGGACATGGACTGCTTCCACCACAGGAGTTGTGGCCCTGTCAGAGTCTTTTTTCGAACCTCTTGTAGCTGGCGATCAGGAGGCCTCTTTAGCCAGTCTTTCTCCATAGCTCTGCCTGTTCAGGCCCTTAGAGGGATCTCTGGCCTGGGGTCCTTCTCTGTTGTTCAGTGCATCAGGCACATGGAACAGCCCCCTGGCTGGGGTCCTACTCTGTAGATCAGCACATCAGGCACTTATAGGGGCACCCTAGATGGGGTCCTATTCTGTGGTTCAGTGTGTCAGGCATTTGGTGGGCCAGCCTCTCTACTGTTCAGCTGCCGATGCTGGTGTGTGGAGAGAGAGAGGCTATGGTGATGTCTCCACACCCTACACG
Source organism: Budorcas taxicolor (assembly GCF_023091745.1). NCBI lineage: Eukaryota > Metazoa > Chordata > Mammalia > Artiodactyla > Bovidae > Budorcas > Budorcas taxicolor. Next base: position 71,003,886 of record NC_068925.1, read on the forward strand.
TGACTCAGCAGTATCGCCTTGCTTCCATGGCTGCCTGACTTTCCTCCACAGGCATTTTCCACCGCGGTCTCCTCCCTCACATCCCCTCAATCCATCTCTTCGCAGTCAACAGCAGCCCTCGCACTTGGATTGCTCCACAATCCTTAAACCCCAGCTCCCAGCCGCTGCCCCTTCCAGGAGACCTGCGTTCCTGCCCAGCATATGTATGGCTGAGGCAAGGACTGCCTGATTCTCATTCCATTCAGGCTGCCACAGATCACCCGTTTCACTCTCAGCCTTAAATGTTTCTCCTCTGACTCAGACAATTGCCCCAATGTGAGGATCAGACCCCTGCTTCAGTTCCTCCACCCGCTGAAGGCAGGTCCAGTCCCACTAACACTCCTGTTTTTCCCCCCTAGTTCCTTCATCCTCCCAAGTTTTGCATGGTTCTATATATTCTTTTCCACGGTCCACTCTCAGCTGGTGTTCTGCAAGCACTTCTGTGTGTGAAGGTATATTCCTGATGTACCCATGGAGAGAAATATACTCCGTGTCCACCTACCCCTCTGCCATCTTGTTCTCCTATCCAATTCTGTGATTCTTAATGAACAGATGTGAGGAATCAGTGAGGAGGTCACTGGGAAGGAAGGGGATTGACCTGGACGAGAACTTCAGTGCCATCCCCGGTGCCATCTTTGACTGCCCAACCCCTCCAGATGTGCTGACTCTGCTCTCTGAGACGCTGCCCTTCCTCAGCCTCCCTTCAGGACTGGACTGTTTTCTCGCTTTGCAGTGTAATTGCAGAGATAAAATGGCGTGCGACTAATTGCTGGGTAGGCCACAAACAGAGCCACCTCACATGTAATTTCAGATTGGCAGAGACTGCAAATTATTCAACGTGATAACCAAAAAGATTATAGCAACGTGTGGAAGTGGAGAGAACATTTGTGAGAAACAAAAGGCTGGCTGTGAAGGCAGGGTAGTCACAAACAACCTTCTATAAAAGTGAAGAATGTACTCTGGGCCAAAATTCAAGGGGGCAGCTGATGCTCAGATCTGGGAGACAGGCCTGAGGGCTCCACTCCCCAGGAGCCTTCGTTCCTATAAGAATAATAAACTGTTATGGAAAGTTAATTCTTAGTTACCCATGAAAGTTCACAAATAGTGCCAAACCATATGCACCCTGTTGCTGAAAATAACCCAGCTGGAAGCTCTGCACATCAAGCCCAAGCCTCCTCTGACTGCCCTGTTTCCATCAATGGTCCTCTATTCTCTGCATTGCTCTAAAGTCTTCTTTCTCTCTTCTCTCTTCCTCTAAGTTCTCATCCCATCATGGCCGTATTTTGGTGAATGCCTTGCCATTGTTCTTCCCATTCCTGTTGCTTTCATCCACCCGTGAACCATCATGGCAACTTCTGGGCTCCAACTTCCCGGATCTGGGCCTTTCTGCACATCACCTCCTTTTCTGGGTTTCTCAGGGAAAGCTCTGATCAGAGCACTTTTCTACTCAAAACCTCCCATGGCTCCACCTATCTGTCAAATGAAGCCACCACCACGACCATCACCATCACCACCACCACCACCACGACCACAACCACCACCACCACTGAGCTCCCAGCCAGGGACCCTTGGCTCCGCCCACCTTTCAGGCTAAATTGCTGCCACTTCCTTCCCCCTGCCCCCACCCCACCCCGCTCTCCCCAGACAGCCTAGAAGCTGTTTCTGAGACATAATCTCTCCTCTAGGAACCAGCTTAGCTGTTCTTCTACTTCGATGGCCTTCATCATGAACTCTGTGGGCCAGACTTGGATGACTCCTTCAAGATATCCGAATATGCTTGAGCTGCAAAATCAGGACGCAGGTCCAGGGGCAGTGGGAGGGCTATGCTGTGAGAAGCCTGCTCCTGCCTCCTGGGACTCCCTCGCCTGTGCTACCAACCACCCATGGCACAGCCTCCTCCTGACCACAGCCTTGCTTGGCCTTGGCCTGCTGGCAGAGGCAGTCAGCCTGTTGGCATGTGGTGGAGAAGGGGTTGGCATAGTGGTCATAGGAGGTAAGAATCTCTTTAGAAGCCTCTCTGGCTCTTCTTTATCTGCCACATCCTTCAGTGTTGTCCCCTGAGTTCCCGTGTCCCTTTAAGGCCATTAGAGTCAAAGCCGCAGTATTCTGATGGGATTCAAGTCACGTTTTTCCCCCTCAAAACAAGCCACAGCCAGCAAGGTACAGGAAACCACAGACTTCATCCCCATTGAACTCCTGCCCTATCTGTCCAAGATGGAGAGATCACCCCAACACATCCTCAGTGGCAACTCAAACCCTCACCACCGCCACTTCCCGCACCTCCAGGATGGGCTGCCTTGGCCGCTCCCCACCGCTTCTGCCCATCTGCTGGGATGGCACGGTGCCCGCTCACAAGTTGGTTGGAGCCTATGGAGGTGCCAGGCAACAATGTGTTTTGATGGGCAGCCTGCAGAAGGTGGCAATTGCCATCTCTGGTGAGTGAAGGCCATACGCGGTGCCAGCCCTGGCATGCCAGGTCTGTACACTTGTTCACACCTGTTGACTCCCCAGTGCCAAGAAAAGCATACTTGAGCGAGGGACAAGGGTAGGGGGGAGAAGACATTCTCAGAGCACCAGCATCTTCGGGTATCCTTGTGGGTACAGACAGAACCTAAAGAGACGTGGACAGGCAGACCCAGGGCCACCTCTGTGTCAGCACTGGAATGGTTTTATCTGGCCCTGGAATGTGTCCTCAAACACAATCTGTGCTAAGGAAAAGGTACCCAGTGGGGAGACCGCAGCACAGACACAATTCAGCACAGAGACAGGCCTGACCTCCGAGCCAGACTGGAGAGCCAGAGAGACGGGCAGGCTGAGTTTAGGAAAGCTCTTTCCACCAACAGCTTAAAATACTTAGAACCCTGGTAAGATATGTCCAGTGCAGCTGGGGCCTCCAACTCCTCACCACCACCTGCCCCAGAGAACCGCTGTCTTCCAGCTGGGCCCTGAGTCCAGCTCCTGAGTCAGATAGAGCTCGCTTTACAACTCCACTCCACTAACTGACCGAGTGATCTTCAGCAAGTTACTGACTTTACCTGAGCCTCAGGCTTCTCATCTCGAAAATGTGGGGAACCACACCTATCTCTTTGGATTAACACAGAATAAGACGGGACAACATAAGGGGCCAAATACGCTGTCTAACACACAGTAGTAATTGCTCATCAAACTGAGTTTCCTTTTGTGCCCTGCTGTTTCTTGCCTTCTCTCATTCTCTATCCCAAATAGAAGAGGTGTTCCAGGAACCAAATGATATTACAGATGTCAGTCTGGGAATAAGTCATTGAGACTAGGTAGCAGAAGAGATTGCAAGATCAACACAGTGGGAGATAAAAGGGAAGAGAAAGATGGGAATGGGCAGGAAGTACACTGGGGTTCCCTTTCTGAAAGGCCCCTTCTCCGCTTCTCCCATGTCAGTGCTTCAGCCCAGAGACAGCCCTTGTTCTCTCCCAGTGGGAGAGAAAAGGGAAGAGAAAGATGGGAATGGGCAGGAAGGAAACTGGGGTTCCCTTTCTGAAAGGCCCCTTCTCCGCTTCTCCCATGTCAGTGCTTCAGCCCAGAGACAGCCCTTGTTCTGTACTCCATCCCCACCTCAACTCACCAAGACTGTCCAGCCATCTGCTTTGCTGTTGCTGTTTGTTCACTAAGTTATGTCTTTGCAACCCCAGGGACTGCAGCACACCAGGCTTCCCTGTCCTTCACTATCTCCCAGAGTTTGCTCTGACTCATGTCCATTGAGTTGGTGATGCCATCCAACCTTCTGATCCTCTGTTGTCCCCTTCTCCTCTTGCCCCCAATCTTTCCCAGCATGAGGGTCTTTTCCAATGAGTCAGCTCCTCACATCAGTGGCCACTGTACTGGAGCTTCAGCTTCAGCATCAGTCCTTCCAATGAATATTCAGGGTTGATTTCCTTTAGGATTGACTGGTTTGATTTCCTTGCTGTCCAAGGGACTCTCAAGAGTCTTCTTCAGCACCACAATTCAAAAGCATCACTCAAATCAGGGAAGAAAGTACATAGTGAATTTACATCACCTAGAAACCTTATCTATGTACAGAAGATGTTCTTATACCAAGCCCTTGACCTCTTTGCTTGCCTGCCATGTGTCGACGGCCATGCTAAGAGTGGGGAGGGTAACAGGGGTGTGAGTCCTGCCCTTCAGGCTCTCAGTACAAGAGGCAGAAATGAGCTCCAATAACCCTTAAACAAGCCAGAATGGGCAGACCCACCAACTAAGATGTAAGCAAACAGCTCCAGGGAAATATGGCTTTAGTTTGTCTCTACACTCCATGTTTGGCTGGTGCTCATGTGCCAGCCTTGCCCGTCAGGCTTGCCTTCTGCCACCAGGTCCCTGAGAGTAGGACCCAAGTGCACTGCAGCCTGGGGCATCACAGAAGGTCTTACTGACCCAGAGAGCCTTACTTGCATTAGAAACCCTGAGAAGCACATTTGAGCAGCTGGTATGACCCTGCTGGTTTCATGGCAATACTGTAACAGTGGTCCATTGGACTTTAAGGCTGAGTGGCATACTTGGGCTGAGATCTGGATGCTAGAACATCGTGAGTAGGAATAAGACCTCGAGTCCATAGCTGAGAGCCTGAAAGAGGACTCAGACCTGCCAGAGATCCCAGTGGGATGTCCCCAAGGAACTGTCCTCGGTGCTGATAACAAAAGTGAAGAAGGAAAGAAAGATAGAAAACTATTAGAAGAAAACACACAGGTAAAGCTCCACTTGCTTCCCAAGGCAGGGGAGTTAGATGAAGAGGAGAGATGGGACATGCCAGGGATGAAAACAGAGGCATGAATCTTGGAAGTAGAAGAACACTTTTGGAGGGGCAGTTCCTGGATGCCTGAGGACTGTCAAAGGAAAGGAACGCCTAAAGCTTCAAGGAGGACAATAGGTCCAAGACAGATACAGGGTGCTTGAAGAGAGCAGATGGGCTGGATCACCCAATCCCTAGAAGAATCTAGCTTTAAGATCCGCAGGACAGTCAAAGCAGGACTGACCCACCAGAAGGAAATCAAGTTCACTTACAAAATGTAGAATACATTCCTCCTGTGAGTCTCTTTCCAGGGATCAATGGTGAGCTAACGCATAGTTCCCACCCTCACAGAGCTTCAGGGAAACCTGGAGTCAAGAAGCCTGCATTCAGAGCATACTGACTCCACCCAGGAGCTAGGTGAACGTGAGCAAGTTATGGAAGCTCAGTTTCCCCAGCTGTAAAATGGGAATAAAAAGTAATACATAATTCAAAAGGCTGTTGGGAGAATTAGATCAGGTGGTATGGGGGAAAACACAGGGGAACACCCAGAACCCACACTCAGAGCATCTTAGATGCTGTTACTGTTGTTGTCGTTGTTATCCTTACCATGGTCTTCATTATTACTATTAGTTTCAAAGTTCAGCTGTGGAGAGAGAGAGGTTAATGAAATATAAGCACAGAAAATGTCATTTCTGACTGAAAAATGGTAAGTGATAAGCTCCCTAAGCAAAGGTTGCCTATGGTGATTTGAGAGTGAAAATTTGGTCAGGGGGGGTCTCAGGAAACAGCCTTGAAGTTGAGCACTGAGAGCTACTTGGGTGTTAGCAGTGGCAAAGGGGGTCGTCAGATGTGAGTGGGTGGGTGAGACAAGGCAGGGACGACAGCTGTTTCAAGTCCCCGAGACAAGTCCAAAGTCATGGCAAGGAGCTGATCCCCACAGGACTGTCCGTGTTCCAAAAGAGGATAAGATGGAAACAGGGGGCCCCAGGAGGCAAGAAAAGGCTGATCTATGCTCCCTACTGTGTGGGTGTGAGGCTGAGAAATGATCAGGAGGATCAGTTTCTCTGCCCACACACAGCAGGCTGATGGCTACCGGAGATACCCAGTACTTCACCGCCATGATCTGGAGTCCATAAGCCACCCCTTTGCCAGCAGGGCCCAGGCACGCTGCCAGTCCTGGGGAAAAATAGAACTGTCCACGTCCCTCCCCATTCCTCATCATCACCCAGGAGGCACAGGCGATGTCCTGCCCTGGCCGGTCAGCTCCACAGTGTTCTCACCTCTGTCTGACAGGGTCACTTGGCTCTCATCAGCCAGGCCGCCACTTCCCTGAAGCAACAGCCAACTCCAGCACCAGCCCAGTCTCTGACTCACACTAACCTCCCTTCTGAGAAAAGAAAAACAAGTGTTGAAGTAATAACACCAGAGGCTCTCCTCCTGAGCTCCACCTGAGTTCATACCTCTGTCCAGTGGGGAAAATCTGGGCTTAGGCATTTCAGAGACCAATGGATAAATCTCATCTCTACCATTTATTGTGAAGCAGCCTCAATATCCTCATCTGTAAAATGGGGCTAATATCATCCATGCACAACTATCCCTGGAGGATAAAGGAACTGATTGGTGTAAGTCATTTTTTGCAGTGCGTACCCCTGCACACTCCATGAATGGTGAACAGCATGGCTATTGCTATAAAACTGATTTACATGGGGAAGAAGAATCAATCATTTAGGGAAGATAGTGCTAAAAACCCCCACTTTGAATCTCTCATAGTCACCACTCAGCAAATTTGTTCCTAAATGGCCAGATGTGTGGCCTTGGGCACGTTATTTAGCCATTTTCTGCCTTATTTTTTGCACTTGCAAAACATACACAATAATAAATCCCACCTTGTGGGGTTGTTATGAGGATTAAATAGATTAATATGCATAAAATGCCTGGTGCCCAGTAAATATTTGCTATGATAATGATGATGATTATTTCAGATTGTTATAAGTAGGTCAATCAAGCTACTATGGGGCATAGTGAAAACAGAGAGTCCAATTAGGACTATATTGTGATCAATCAGGCAAGAGGTATTGTCTTCGATCAGCAGAACAACAGGGTTGGAGAGAAGTGCTTGAATTCTAGGCATATTTTGAAGGTAGATTGACAATTATTTGCTGAAATATCAGTTGTAGGTATGGGAGAGGATGAGAGGGGTTAAGGAGCCCCAAAGAGTAAGGCTCAGCAGTGTCAAAGATGGAGTTGCCATTTACTGACCAAGAGTAAAGCAGGTATGGGAGGAAATCAGGAGTCCCTGATTCCAAGGTAGTCAGTCATCCAGCTACAGATCTCAACAAGGCAGTCTGGATATCAGAGTAAGATATCAGCTGGGGATATAAAAAGTCAGTAGACTTAGATGAAATTATTAGGAACTAGGGATGGATAAAGAGAAAAGGTCCAAAGATTGACCCCTAGGGTTGTCCCACCTTTAGAGGTCAGAAAGTGAAAAAAAAAAAAAAATCCATCAAAACAACCAAAAGTCTGGGCTTGGGAATTGCAAAGACCAGAGTATCAATTTTATCTCTACCACTTACTGTGGAGCAGCCAGGATGGCAGGAGAATAGAGAGAAAATACCTCAGCAGATGAATGAATAAAGAAGATGTGATACACATACACATATACACCACAAAGGTATACGACTCAGCCATAAAAAAGAATGAAATAATGCCATGTACAGCAACATCATGGACCTTGAGATTATCGCATTAAGGAAGGAACAAGAGAAAGGTAGAGAAGGGACATTCAAAGAAGGAGGAAAGGAAGAAAGAAAAAGAAAGAGGAAGAGTCCTTCTGTTTCCCTCTCCTTTCCATGTGAAAGTGTTAGTTGCTCAGTCGTGTCCAACTCTTTGCAACCCCACGGATAATAGCCTGCCAGGCTCCTCTGCCAAGGGATTCTCTAGGCAAGAATACTGGAGTGGCAGCCATACCCTTCTCCAGAGGATCTTCCCAACCCAGGGACTGAACCCAGGTCTCCCGCATTGCAGGCAGATTCTTTACCATCTGAGCTACAGGGAAGACACTCTGTTCACCATATATCCCTCCAAGAGTCTCTGAGCACGAGCCTTAAGGAGTGAGAAAGAAGGGCACCCAGGTGTGAGGGGGCACATGCCAAGGAGACCAGCAGAACAGCCCCAGTTTGGACACAGAGCAGTAAGAAACACAAGAGTAACAGCTCCCATCATAGGTGCAGGCTCTTGGGTTGGAGCCTTTCACATACATTAGCTCAAGATTAAGGATCTCAGTCCCTAATTCTGCATTTAAAAAGCAGAAGCCCTGTGACCTCCCAGAACTGTAACTTCTCTCATCATCTCAGTGTTCTCAGCTGGCTCATGGGGGAAGCTTCCTAGCTCGGAGGGCTTTCAGAGGATCAAATGAGAGCCTACATAAATATAAGTATTATTCATGCTATAATTGATATGATTATTGTCACTCCAGCTACTGAGCCTGAACAGAAAACGCTTACGAGCATGAAGTGTAGTAATCCTGGTATCCAGTGGTTACTATGTGGTCGCTCTTTAGATCTGTTGAAAAAACGGTGACTGTGGAAATCATTTTAGTCCCATTCACAGATTTTTAAATAACTGACTGTATGCAGGGGAGAGGATTTGGCTGTGGGGAGGGGTGGTCGCTGGTACCACGCAGCTGCTATGGCTGTGAAAATTTAACCTCAAGCAGCCTAAACATTCATTTTACAATGTACACTGCTGATTACTTAATTATGTCTAAAATATAAGTCAGACACACTCCGAACCCCAGGGAGTAAATTACACAGATCTATGAAGCAACATCTATGCACTCATTCTGGTCTCACATTTCTGAATTATCTTTTTCCCCCCACTGAATCTGAAAAAATCTCTTCCTTTTCTGCAAAACATATGGCTACTGCAAACAAATGATCATTTTCTCAGTATTATGAGCTCAGAGGAGGCGAGCCCATCTTCAACCTAACATTTCAGACTCTTACCAACAGGTTCTTATCTTTATGTATATTTGAACTAGGAGATCTACATATGCTTGATCTCAGCATGAACCTCCCTATGACCTGATTTTGTTACCATGGTCACCAATTAGATGAGTCCTGTTGACTGCAGAACAACAGTCAAAGGATTTCTATTAAGTTCCAGGGTGGAATAACAGTCATATTCTGTGAACACACTTTATAGATTATTTTTCCCATTTGCTTGCCCCAAGGTCTGCCTCCCTCTATCTGCTGAGAATGCAGTTGTTATATAAAATACAAAGAAAATGCTTCCTGGGGGCAGTAATTAAATTTTCCTATAAAATAAATGGATCAGCTGGACTCCTATTTCCCTCTTCTCCCTCTAGGATATAGCAAGGTACATCTACTCAGGACTCACCTACAATCATCTTTTGCTAAAAAACTTTACTCCCACACCATGGCCTCACATGGGTACATGTATGTGAAAACATACTATATCCTTTACTGATATTAGCTACCTTATATATGAAAATACTTAAGGGTAATTTTGAAAGATTTAGCTGGGTGAGGCTTTTCATGTAAACACTCCAGCCAGTGGGTGTGGTCAGTGATTCAATGATCTCATGAAAACCATGCCTGATGATTTATAAATGTTGACATGAACAGGTAACATGTATGTACTGAACGTTTTATGACTACATGAGTTCCCAGTTTGTTGCGGTCCACACAGTCAAAGGCTTTGGCATGGTCAATAAAGCAGAAGTAGATGTTTTTTCTGGAACTCTCTTGCTTTTTTGATGATCCAACGGATGTTGGCTATTTGATCTCTGGGTCCTCTGCCTTTTCTAAAACCAGCTTGAACATTAAGTTTGTGGTTCATGGATTGTTGAAGCCTGGCTTGGAGAATTTTGAGCATTACTTTACTAGCATGTGAGATGAGTGCAATTGTGCAGTAGTTTGAGCATTCTTTGGCATTGCCTTTCTTTGGGATTGGAATCAAAACTGACCTTTTCCAGTCCTGTGGCCACTGCTGACTTTTCCAAATTTGCTGGCATATTGAGTGCAGCACTTTCATAGCATCATCTTTCAGGATTTGAAATAGCTCAACTGGAATTCCATCACCTTCACTAGCTTTGTTTGTAGTGATGCTTCCTAAGGCCCACTTGACTTCACATTCCAGGATGTCTGACTCTAGGTGAGTGATCACACCATTGTGATTATCTGGGTCATGAAGATCTTTTTTGTACAGTTCTTCTATGTATTCTCGCCATCTTTTCTAAATATCTTCTGCTTCTGTTAGGTCCATACCATTTCTGTCCTTTATTGTGCCCATCTTTGCATGAAATGTTCCCTTGGAATCTCTAATTTTCTTAAGAGATCTCTAGTCTTTCCCATTCTATTCTTTTTCCTCTATTTCTTCACATTGAACAGTGAAGAAGGCTTTCTTATTTCTCCTTGCTATTCTTGGGAACTCTGCATTCAAATGGGTATATCTTTCCTTTTCTCCTTTGCCTTTCACTTCTCTTCTATTCACAGCTATTTGTAAGCCCTCCTCAGACAACCATTTTGCTTTTTTGCATTTCTTTTCCTTGGGGATGGTCTTGATCCCTGCCTCCTATACAATGTCACGAACCTCCATCCATAGTTCATCAGGCACTCTGTCAGATCTAATCTCTTGAATCTACTTGTCACTTCCACTGTATAATCATAAGGGATTTGATTTAGGTCATACCTGAATGGTCTAGTGGTTTTCCCTACTTTCTTCAATTTAAGTCTGAATTTGGCAATAAAGAGTTCATGATCTGAGCCACAGTCAGCTCCTGGTCTTGTTTTTGTTGACTGTATTCAGCTTCTCCATCTTTGACTGCAAAGAATATAAACACTCTGATTTCAGTATTGACCATCTGGTGATGTCCATGTATAGAGTCTTCTCTTGTGTTGTTGGAAGAGGGTGTTTGCTCTGACCAGTGCATTCTCTTGGGAAAACTCTATTATCCTTTGCCCTGCTTCATTCTGTACTCCAAGGCTAAATTTGCCTGTTACTCCAGGTGTTTCCTGACTTCCTACTTTTGCATTCCAGTCCCCTATAATGAAAAGGACATCTTTTTGGGGTGTTAGTTCTAGAAAGTCATATAGGTCTTCACAGAACCATTCAACTTCAGCTTCCTCAGCATTATTGGTAGGAGCATAGACTTGGATTACTGTGATATTTAATTGTTTGCCTTGGAAATGAACAGAGATCATTCAGCTGTTTTTGAGACTGCATCCAAGTACTGCATTTGGACTCTTCTGTTAACTACAAAAAAGCAAGAGAGCTCCAGAAAAACGTCTACTTCTGCTTTATTGACTATGCCAAAGCCTTTGACTATGTGGATCACAATAAACTCTGGAAAATCCTTAAAGAGATGGGAATACCAGACCACCTGACCTGCCTCTTGAGAAATCTGTATGCAGGTCAGGAAGCAACAGTTAGAACTGGACATGGAACAAGACTGGTTCCAAATATGGAAAGGAGTATATCAAGGCTGTATATTGTCACCCTGCTTATTTACTTCTATGCAGAGTATGTCATGAAAAATGCCGGACTAGATGAAGCACAAGCTGGAATCAAGATTGCCGGGAGGAATATTAATAGCCTCAGATATGCAGATGACATCACTCTCATGGCAGAAAGCAAAGAAGAACTAAAGAGCCTTTTTATGAAAGTGAATGAGGAGAGTGAAAAGTTGGCTTAAAGCTCAATATTCAGAAAACTAAGATCATGGCAGCCGGTCCCATCACTTCATGCCAATAGATGGGGAAACAATGGAAACAGGGGAAGACTTTATTTTTGGGGGCTCCAAAATCACTGCAAATGGTGATTGCAGCCATGAAATTATAAGACGCTTGCTCCTTGATAGAAAAATGATGACCAACCTAGACAGCATATTAAAAAGCAGAGACATTACTTTGTCAACAAAAGTCCATCTAGTCAAAGCTATGGTTTTTCCAGTAGTCATGTAAGCATTTGAGAGTTGGACTATAAAGAAAGCTGAGCACCAAAGAACTGATGCTTTTGAACTGTGGTGTTGGAGAAGACTCTTGAGAGTCCCTTGGACTGCAAGGAGATCCAACCAGCCCATCCTAAAGGAGATCAGTCCTGGGTGTTCACTGGAAGGACTGATGCTGAAGCTGAAACTCCAATTCTGTGGCCACCTGATACAAAGAACTGACTCACTGGAAAAGACCCTGATGCTAGGAGGGATTGAGGGCAGGCAGAGAAGGGGATGACAGAGGATGAGATGGTTAGATGGCCTCACTGACACAATAGACATAAGTTTGAGTAAACTCTGGAAGTTGGTGATGGACAGGGAGGCCTGGTGTGCTGCGGTTCATGGGGTTGCAAAGAGTTGGACACAACTGAGCAACTGAACTGAAATGAACTGAGTTCCCAGTGGCTACTGTAGCCAATTAGTACAAACTCAGTGACTTAAAACAACAGGCATTAATCCCCCTCAGGCTGGAGGGGAAAGTCTGAAGTCAAGATGTCCATCGGGCAGTTCTTCCTCCAGAGGTTCCAGCGGAGAGCACTTTCTTTCTCTTCCAGCTCCTGGTGGCTTCAGCCGTTCCTTGGCTCACAGCTGCTGGCTCCAATCCCTGCCTCCATCTTCACATGGTCTTTTGCTGTGTCTCTGTCCTTTCTTCTTCCTTCTCTGAGGAAGATACTTGTCACTAAATTTAGAGCACACTATCAATCCAAAGAAATGACACCTTCAAACTGTGATCTTGGAAAAGACTCTCCAGAGTTCCTTAGATTGCAAGGAGATCAAACCAGTCAATCCTAAAGGAAATCAGTCCTGAATATTCATTGGAAGGACTGATATTGAAGCTGAAGCTCCAATACTTTGACCACCTCATGCGAAGAGCCTGATGAATAATACCTGACGAATAACACTGAAAAATACCCTGATGATGAGAAAGATCGAAGGCAGGAGAAAAAGGAGATGACAGAGAATGAGATGATTGGATGGCATCACCAACGCAATGGACAGGAGTTTGGGCAAACTCCGGGAGATGGTGAAGGACAGGGAAGCCTAGGGTGCTGCAATTCATGGGGCTGTAAAGAGTGGAATACAACTTAGCGACTGAACAACAAGATAATCCAGGATGGCCTCATCTTGAGAGCCTTCATTACATCTGAGAAAACTCTTTCTAAACAGGGTCATATTCCCAGGCCTGGGAAGTTAAGGTGTGGCTCTTTCAGATGGGCTGCCATTCAGTCCATTGTAATAACAGCACGCTTTTCCAAAGCCTTTATAAAATTAAGCGTAGGATTTTTATATGTGCAATGTCAGGTACTTATACCAATTTTGAACTTCATACAATGCCAAAAACTATTTACAAGAAAACACACCTCCCTCAGCATTTTTAAATTAATCAAAAGTGAAAAGCTTGATTTTAAATTGGCAAATCAGGTGTACGAATCTGAGAAGTTATAAAAAATACTAATCAAATACCTTAAGGTGTCTCAGAATGGCTCTAAGAAGAAAGTAAACTCCAAACATGACAGGCATTCTGAAGACAGTGAAGAAACAGTAGAATGAATGAAACGGAGAAGACCACAGAAACAGCTCGGAACTAATCAGAGAGATGAGAATTAATAAAATGGGTGAAAACAGTCAAGCCATAAGCAACATGGAAGACATGGCAATATATCTGAGCCCCTGAGTGCCTGATAACAGGAGCAAGAGCCACTGTGGGATGTATTTTGCTGATGGCTGTTGGCACGGCGGGACTAGTGTATGTTATACGGATAAGGCTACTCATCGGTACTACTTTGTGTCATTGTGCCACTTCGCCATGTACTCTGTACAGTATTATTATGTTCTTGGGCTTCCCTTGTGGCTCAACTGGTAAAGAATCTGCCTGCAATGTGGGAGGCCTGGGTTCAATCCCTGGATTGGGAAGATCCCCTGGAGAAGGGAAATGTTACCCACTCCAGTATTCTGGCCTGAAGAATTCCATGCACTATGTAGTCTATGGGGTTGCAAAGAGTTAGACACGACTGAGCGACTTGCACTACACTACTGTGTTCTTATGACGGTGGCTTTTGATCATGGAGATTCACGTTTCAAACTGTTTCAGATATCAGTGTATTTCTCCTCCCTTTCTAAAATGCTGTGCATACAGAGTTTGGGTTGGAAAGTTTGGAGGGTTTTTTGTTTTGGTTTTTAGCTCCTGCTAAGTGGGCCTTAGAAAGCATCACTATGAACAAAGCTAGTGGAGGTGACGGATTTCCAGCTGAGCTCTTTCAAATCCTGAAAGATGATGCTGTGAAAGTGCTGCACTCAATATGCCAGCAAATTTGGAAAACTCAGCAGTGGCCACAGGACTGGAAAAGGTCAGTTTTCATTCCAATCCCAAAAAAAGGCAATGCCAAAGAATGCTCAAACTACCACACAATTGCACTCATCTCACATGCTAGTAAAGGAATGCTCAAAATTCTCCAAACCAGGCTTCAGGAATATGTGAACTGTGAACTTCCAGATGTTCAAGCTGATTTTAGAAAAGGCAGAGGAACCAGAGATCAAGTTGCCAAGATCCACTGGATCATTGAAAAATCAAGAGAGTTGCAGAAAAACATCTATGTCTGCTTTATTGACTATGCCAAAGCCTTTGACTGTGTGGATCACAATAAACTGTGGAAAATTCTGAAAGACATGGGAATACCAGACCACCCGACCTGCCTCTTCAGAAACCTATATGCAGGTCAGGAAGTAACAGTTAGAACTGGACATGGAACAACAGACTGGTTCCAAATAGGGAAAGGAGTATATTAAGGCTGTATATTGTCACCCTGCTTATTTAACTTCTATGCAGAGTACATCATGAGAAACGCTAGGCTGGAAGAAGCACAAGCTGGAATCAAGATTGCCAGGAGAAATATCAATAACCTCAGATATGCAGATAATACCACCCTTATGGCAGAAAGTGAAGAGGAACTAAAGAGCTTCTTGATGAAAGTGAAAGAGGAGAGTGAAAAAGTTGGCTTAAAGTTCAACATTCAGAAAATGAAGATCATGGCATCTGGTCCCATCACTTCTTGGCAAATAGATGGGGAAACAGTGGATACAGTGTCAGACTTTATTTGTGGGAGCTCCAAAATCACTGCAGATGGTGATTGCAGCCATGAAATTAAAAGACGCTTACTCCTTGGAAGGAAAGTTATGACCAACCTTGATAGCATATTTAAAAGCAGAGACATTACTTTGCCAACAAAGGTCTGTCTAGTCAAGGCTATGGTTGTTCCGGTGGTCATGTATGGATGTGAGAGTTGGACTGTCAAGAAAGCTGAGCGCCGAAGAATTGATGCTTTTGAACTGTGGTGTTGGAGAAGGCTCTTGAGAGTCCCTTGGACTGCAAGGAGATCCAACCAGTCCATTCTAAAGATCAGCCCTGGGTGTTCTTTGGAAGGAATGATGCTAAAGCTGAAACTCCAGTACTTTGGCCACCTCATGCAAAGAGTTGACTCACTGGAAAAGACTCTGATGCTGGGAGGGATTGGGGGCAGGAGGAAAAGGGGACAACAGAGAATGAGATGGCTGGATGGTATCACTGACTCAATGGACGTGAGTTTGAATGAACTCCGGGAGTTGGTGATGAACAGGGAGGCCTGGCGTGCTGCAATTCATGGGGTCACAAAGAGTCGGATATGACTGAGTGACTGAACTGAAAGCAACACAGGAAGAAATGAGTTCCGACTGGGGAGAGGAATGGAGGAGAGGCAATATAAGGGTAAGGGATTAAGAGGCACAAACTTTCACTATGAATAAAATAAATAAAATACAAGGATATATTGTATAGCACAGGAAATTATAACCAGTATTTTAGAATAATTTTAAATGGAATATAATCATTAAAATACTAAATCACAATGCAAATTTAAAAAAAAATTTTTTTTTAATTTTTAAAAGATGTGAAAGAAATACTGAACCATTATCTACTTATGGCTGATTCACACTGAGGTATGGCAAAAATAAACACATTATAAAGCAATTATCCTCCAATTAAAACTAAATTTAAAAACATAAAAATACTGAATCACTATGTTTTACACTGCAACTATACTTTAATTAAGAAAAAGAATGGGGTGAAGATTAAAGTTTGAACCCTCCAAACATTGTTATAGAAAACTTGTCTTCAGTACGTTCAGTTCAGTTACTCAGTCATGTCCGACTCTCTGCAACCCCTTGGAAACTTGCCTTATGTGTTGCCACCCCAACACCTTAAGAAAAGGTATTAGGTCCTCTGTCTCTTTAACTGCCCTGCCATGAAGTCTACTGACCACCTGGGGTACAGCTCAATCTCCCTACTGCTGTTGCAATACATTTCCATAAATGTGATGGGTGAACACAAGACAAACACATCACCTTACAACTTCAGTGTCCGAAGTTGGAAATGTGTCTCCCTGGGCCAAGGTAAAGGGTCAGCGGGACTGTGTCCCTTTCAGTGGGTTCTATAAAAAGAATCCTTCCCCTTGTCTTCCCCAGCCTCTGGAGCCTGCCCGCAGTCCACGGCTCACGGCTCTCCTCCTCCATCTTCAAGCCAGTGCAAAGGTCTTCTCACACAGCAGCACTCTAACCTCCTCTTCCGCCTCCCTCTTCCACACTTAAGGACCTCTGTGATTACATTAGGTCCATCTGGATGAGACAGGCTGATCTCCCCATCTCAAGGGCCTTAATCACTTCTGCAAATTCCCTTTTGCCATGTAAAGTAACGCATTCCCAGGTTCCAGGAATTCAGATACAGTCATCTTTGGGAGGGACTATTATGCTATCTACCACAGGAACAGAACAAATCAAGAATCACAGCAGGCTAACTAACTCCTTGAAGTCTGCACACAGGCCACCCCTCCAGGTTTGGGTACATTTCCTCTAATCCCCAAGGTTTTCAGTTAATTCCTACATCACTAGAAGTAGTTAGCAGTGGAAGGTGGTGGCAATTAGACGTGTGTGGCTAATGGTCAGGTCATCAGCAACTGTTTACAGCTTCCAAGTACAAAACCATCCTTTTCCAAATGATTGCCCTCAAAATGCCACCCTAGATGGGAAATGAAGTACAGGTATGCTTCATTATAAATAAACACCATATAAGGAAGCCTGACTTTACATAGACATTTGCCTCACCGTGCGGGAACTTCCAGCAGTTTGTACCACTTAAATGTCTACTAATGGGCTAAAGCAGTTACTAATAGTCTAATAAGCTAGCCATTAACAGTTTCTTAAGCAGCAGGCTGCTGGAGTTGTGTGACTTAGCTACAGCCACTGAGAATGAGCTGTCTTGTCAGTTTATAAAAAACCCTAAATTGGGACTAGAATTATTTCCCTAAAGGTTGACTTACTTGGCTCCAAATATGGAGGCAGCAATTGTTCAAGTGACGTAGGTATTTCTCCCTTTATATAAAGTCATTCACTCTCAAGTTCCTTGCTAGGTTCTTCCCCTGGGCATTGAAATGTTGGTTTATAGACCATGAATTACTTCCAGAGACATTAAGGAATAGAGATTTTTTTAATGGAGCCTTAAGACATTACTTTAAAAATCAATCAGAAATGAAGATAGAGCCTGATTTCCATTGTAGTATGAATGTCCCAAGCATAATCAGCTAAGAGTGCAAATGAATTAGGGTCACATAAAAAGCTGATTATCCCTACAGGCCCTCCTATTCATTCACTCGTTCAATAAAGACTTATTGAGCACATAATGGGCAGCGATCTAGGTACAGGAGAATATTAGAAAATAAATGGGTGAGATTCTGTTCTCTTATAGAGTTTACATTCTGTAAGTAGAAAGACTAAAAGTCAACAAAAAAATCAACCAAGTTATAAAATATACTAGAAGGTGCCAAGTGCATGGGAAAAGATAGAGCAAGAAAAGGGGAATAAGGAGTTCTGGGCAAGAGGAAAAGTAGCGAAGGGACACCTCCTTGAATAGGTGACCTTTAAACAGAAGCTGGAAGGGGGTGAGAGTGGTGGTGCTGCTGCTAAATCGCTTCAGTCATGTCCAACTCTGTGCGACCCCACAGATGGCAGCCCACCAGGCTCCCCCATCCCTAGGATTCTCCAGGCAAGACTACTGGAGTGGGTTGCCATTTCCTCCAATGCATGAAAGTGAAAAGTGAAAGTGAAGTCACTCAGTTGTGTCCGACTCTTCGCGACCCCATGGACGGCAGCCTACCAGGCTCCTCTGTCCATGGGATTTTCCAGGCAAGAGTGCTGGAGCGGGGTGCCATCGCCTTCTCTGCAGAGTGGTGAGCCAGGGGGAAATCCAGGCATGGGCAACAGCCAGTGCAAAGGCCCTGAGGCAGCAACTATCTAGCTTACTTGAGGAAAAAGTAAGGCAGTCATGTGGCTGGACAGAAAGAGCAGATGAAGTCATAGGGGTAACAAGGGCCTTAAAGGCCATTTTCAAGGTTTGGCGTTTTTTTTTTTTCCCCGCCAAAAGGAATGAATTACTGTTGAGGATTCAGAGCACAGGAGTAAAGGAATCCAATTGTCAAAAGCTCACTAGTTACTCCTGGGCAACCCCAAGGCGATGTGCATGAGTTGCCTTGTTCTTCTCCAGTACCCTCCTCTCCTATCCCCCACCAATGTCCTCTGCAAAAATGCCACTGCCTAGCCTCAGGCTCTCTAATGCTCCTGAACAGCCATCCCCAGTGTTCCAGAGCAGTCATGCAGGTCCTCCCAGCCCCATCCTGCCCTGGGATAGCTGACTCCCAAAGCCACACAGCTTCCACATGGAAGCTCAGAGTCTCTCAGGAGAAAAGCTCCTCCAGATTTGGGCCTCTGTACTGGGCTAGTAAGCTATTCCTATTTCTTAAAAAAAAGACATTCCCCAGCATTATCTTTCAATTGAAGGTTTTTCTTGAATTATATCTTCTCATAGCTCCATTGTCCATGACTATGTTATTCCTTTGAAGCCTAACTATATGAGTTTAAAATATAGCTTCTTTTCTCATATCACTAGATTTATCCTATATTGAAACTCTTCTGATGGCAGGGAATATGTTTTTTATTATATTTCCCTCCAAAACTGTAAGTAATCAATATTGGCTACATTAGTGTAGCCTACGAGCTCAGTCTTGTATTAGCCACTAAAGCAATCGTAGAAGTGAAAGATACTCTCCCTTTACCCAAATAAGCTTATAAATATGTCTGGGAAACAGCATCAAATAATGGTAGAATATGGTGAAGTGTAAGAATTGAACATTATAAACTATAGATCCTATAAATTTAAGGAAGAACTGGGTGGGGTCAGAACAGTGGAAAATGTTTTTCCAGAGAAAACAGACGTGAACGGAAGACCTTGAAGGATCGGTCAAACAAGACCCACAGAGCCACCATACTCCATTGAAGAGGGAGCTACAGAATAATTGGCAGCCACAATTTATGTTGCCTAGACTGTTTTTATAACTATCCTTATTAACATCTGTGATTTGGCCAGTAAAATCTGCATGGGTTTACTGCATTTACGCAACATTAGGTTTGGGAGTGCAGAGTAGACCTCAGCAGTGGATTGGTTGTATATGACCTTTATTATGTTGAGGTATAGCTATTTGTAAGGCCTCCCCAGACAGCCATTTTGCTTTTTTGCATTTTTTTTCCATGGGGATGGTCTTGATCCCTGTCTCCTGTACAATGTCATGAACCTCTTTCCATAGTTTATCAGGCACTCTATCTATCAGATCTAGTCCCTTAAATCTATTCCTCACTTCCACTGTATAATCATAAGGGATTTGATTTAGGTCATACCTGAATGGTCTAGCGGTTTTCCCTACTTTCTTCAATTTGGCAATAAGGAGTTCATGATCTGAGCCACAGTCAGCTCCTGGTCTTGTTTTTGTTGGCTGTATAGAGCTTCTCCATCTTTGGCTGCAAAGAATATAATCAATCTGATTTCGGTGTTGACCATCTGGTGATGTCCATGTGTAGAATCTTCTCTTGTGTTGTTGGAAGAGGGTGTTTGCTATGACCAGTGCATTTTCTTGGCAAAACTCTATTAGTCTTTGCCCTGCTTCATTCCATATTCCAAGGCCAAATTTGCCTGTTACTCCAGGTGTTTCTTGACTTCCTACTTTTGCATTCCAGTCCCCTATAATGAAAAGGACATCCTTTTTGGGTGTTAGTTCTAAAAGGTCTTGTAGGTCTTCATAGAACCGTTCAACTTCAGCTTCTTCAGCATTACTGGTTGGGGCATAGACTTGGATTACTGTGATAGTGAATGGTTTGCCTTGGAAATAAACAGAGATCATTCTGTTGTTTTTGAGATTGCATCCAAGTACTGCATTTCGGACTCTTTTGTTGACCATGATGACTACTCCATTTCTTCTCCTTTGTGAAAAGCAAAGGAGAAAAGTAAAGATATAAGCATCTGAATGCAGAGTTCCAAAGAATAGCAAGAAGAGATAAGAAAGCCTTCCTCAGCAATCAATGCAAAGAAATAGAGGAAAAGAACAGAATGAGAAAGACTAGAGATCTCTTCAAGAAAATTAGAGATTCCAAGGGAACATTTCACACA
Organism: Budorcas taxicolor; assembly: GCF_023091745.1. NCBI lineage: Eukaryota > Metazoa > Chordata > Mammalia > Artiodactyla > Bovidae > Budorcas > Budorcas taxicolor. The sequence goes on from NC_068925.1 coordinate 71,024,220, forward strand.
AAGATGAGCTCGATAAAGGACAGAAATGGTATGAACCTAACAGAAGCAGAAGATGTTAAGAAGAGGTGGCAAGAATACATAGAAGAACTGTACAAAAAAGATCTTCAAGAACCAGATAATCACGATGCTGTGATTACTCACCTAGAGCCAGACACCCTGGAATGTGAAGTCAAGTGGGCCTTAGAAAGCATCACTACGAACAAAGCTAGTGGAGGTGATGGAATTCCAGTTGAGCTCTTTCAAATCCTGAAAGATGATGCTGTGAAAGTGCTGCATTCAATATGCCAGCAAATTTGGAAAACTCAGCAGTGGCCACAGGACTGGAAAAGGTCAGTTTTCATTGCAATCCCAAAGAAAGGCAATGCCAAAGAATGCTCAAACTACCACACAATTGCACTCATCTCACACACTAGTAAAGGAATGCTCAAAATTCTCCAAACCAGGCTTCAGCAATACGTGAACTGGTGAACTTCCTGATGTTCAAGCTGGTTTTAGAAAAGGCAGAGGAACCAGAGATCAAATTGCCAAGATCTGCTGGTCATGGAAAAAGCAAGATAGTTCCAGAAAAACTTCTATTTCTGCTTTATTGACTATGCCAAAGCCTTTGACTGTGTGGATCGCAATAAACTGTGGAAAATTCTGAGAGAGATGGGAATACCAGACCACCTGACCTGCCTCTTGAGAAACCTATATGCAGGTCAGGAAGTAACAGTTAGAACTGGACATGGAACAACAGACTGGTTCCAAATAGGAAAAGGAGTACATCAAGGCTGTATATTGTCACCCTGCTTATTTAACTTATATGCAGAATACATCATGAGAAATGCTGGGCTGGAAGAAGCACAAGCTGGGATCAAGATTGCTGGGAGAAATATCAATAACCTCAGATATGCAGATGACACCACCCTTATGGCAGAAAGTGAAGAGGAACTAAAAAGCCACTTGATGAAAGTGAAAGAGGAGAGTGAAAACGTTGGCTTAAAGCTCAACATTCAGAAAACAAAGATCATGGCATCTGGTCCCATCACTTCATGGCAAATATATTGGGAAACAATGGAAACAGTGTCAGACTTTATTTTGGGGGGCTCCGAAATCACTGCAGATAGTGATTGCAGCCATGAAATTAAAAGACGCTTACTCCTTGGAAGGAAAGTTATGACCAACCTTGATAGCATATTCAAAAGCAGAGACAATACTTTGCCAACAAAGGTCCGTCTAGTCAAGGCTATGGTTTTTCCTGTGGTCATGTATGGATGTGAGAGTTGGACTGTGAAGAAGGCTGAGCGCTGAAGAATTGATGCTTTTGAACTGTGGTGTTGGAGAAGACTCTTGAGAGTCCCTTGGACTGCAAGGAGATCCAACCAGTCCATTCTGAAGGAGATCAGCCCTGGGATTTCTTCGGAAGGACTGATGCTGAAGCTGAAACTCCAGTACTTTGGCCATCTCATGCGAAGAGTTGACTTATTGGAAAAGACTCTGATGCTGGGAGGGATTGGGGTCAGGAGGAGAAGGGGACGACAGAGCATGAGGTGGCTGGATGGCATCACGGACTCGATGGACATGAGTCTGAGTGAACTCCAGGAGTTGGTGATGGACAGGGAGGCCTGGCGTGCTGCGATTCATGGGGTCACAAAGAGTCGGACACGACTGAGCGACTGAACTGAACTGATGTTGAGGTATGTTCCTTCTATGAGCTTTCCTTCTGGCTTAAATGGTAAAGAATCTGCCTGTAATACAAGAGACCCTGGGTCCAGAAGACCCCCTGGAGAAGGGACCCAGGTTTGCACCCTGGGTCCGAAAGACCCCTTGGAGAAGGGAACAGCAACCCACTCCAGTATTCTTGCCTGGAGAATTCCATTGCAGAGGAGCCTAGTGGGATATAGTCCACAGGCTCCCAAAGCATCAGATATGACTGTGTGACTAATACACACATGTTCCTTCTAACATTAATTGAAAAAGGCACATCTACCACAATGTACCTTCATCATAGCACTATTTACAATAGCTAGGACATGGAAGCAACCTAGATGTCTACTCACAGATAAATGGATAAAGTTGTGATACCTATATACAATGGAATATTACTTGGCCATAAAAAGGAACACATCTGACTCAGTTCTAATAAGGTGGATGAACCTAGAGCCTACTATAGGGTGAAGTAAGTCAAAAAGAGAAAAACAAGTATCACATATTAATGCATATATATGATTAATATATATGGAATGTAGAAAAATGATACTGTTGAACCTATTTGCAGGGCAGCAGTGGAGATATAGACATAGAGAACAGACTGTGGACATGGAGTGAGGGGTAGGGGCAGGAGAAGATGGGATGAATTGAGAGAGCAGCATTGAAACATATGCAGGACGTTATGTAAAACTAGATAGCCAATGAAAATTTGCTATATGACTCAGGGAGCTCAAATCAGGTGCTCTGGGACAACCTAGAGAGGCAGGATGGGGTGGGAGGTGGGAGGGATGTTTAAGAGGGAGAGGACATACGTATACCTATGGCTGATTCATGTTGATATATGGCAGAAACCAATACAATATTGTAAAGATTTATCCTCCAATTAAAAATAAATAAATTTAAATTTTAAAAAAAGAATAGACCTCAGCAGAAACCCTATCAAGGTTCCATCAACAACAAAAGCAAACTACACTACTTATCTCCATTAAATGAGCTTAAGTAACAAAGATAAAAATGTGCCCAACTTTGGGGTAAAAAAAGTCAGGCAGTTGAGGACAGTGCAGGTTTTGTTGTAGGTATTCAGGATCTGGTAACTGGCACTAGGAAGTACCATGGAAACTTGTTTATGGACAGATGCAGACAGATCAGGTAACGGACGGGGCTTAGGATCTGACAGCACACATAATTGAAGGGTGCTGAGCGTTATACCAAGAGGTTTAATAATGCTGTTCCTGTCACCTCGGCAATTAGCCCTCCAGTAAATGAATAAGCACCCTACTGTAAGCAAGGACTCAAGAAGTCCTTGGGTAACAGGCAATTTAAGATACTAGAAGCAGAGTTGTGAGAATCAGTCTGCCCTGATGGGAAAGAGATCAGATATTCAGCTACTGGATGAAAGTATAAAACAATGAAATTACTGATATTCTTCTGCCACCAATGAAAAAAATTTCAGAACACATGCTTCAATAAAATACATCCATGAAGATAATAAAAGAACTTAAAATGGCTGTAGGAAGCGTGGAACATTAGCATAAAAACTGGTTATCCAAGAGATAAAAATGGTTTTAGTATGCTAGCAGTAAAGTTTGTAGTTTCCGGGTGCTGTTGCAGGGGAGAAAATTTTTAAATTAATTAACCAACATCCTACCAACCATCTAATACCTAAGGATTGATATTTATTGGTTTGATAACCATAAATACTGATCCCAGGCATTGTCATTTGACTTTGTTGACTGACCCCAAGTCCCTGCTAAGAAATTAAAGTTGTGTTTAATGTAAAGGGGCTTCCCTGGTGATTCAGATGGTAAATAATCTGCCTGCAGTGCAGGAGAGCTGGGTTCGATCCCTGGGATAGGAAGATCCTCTGGAAAAGGAAATGGCTATTCACTCCAGAATTCTTGCCTGGAGAATTCCATGGATAGTGGAGCCTGGCCGGTTACAATCCATGGGTTCAAAAAGAGTTGGACATGATTGAGTAACTAATACTTTCACTTGGTGTAAAAACTTAACATTTATACAACAGATACTCCCTAGGCAAGACTTGAGTAAATCAGATCACATACAACAATAAGCTTCTAGCTAAGAATCTGGTAGGTCTTTTCATTATGGAAAGGTTATTTTGAAAAGTGAGTAACTGATACCTTATTTATCTAATGTGTAAGAGTGATCTTGTGCTTATTGTGTTTTCTGAAAGCTGAGTTTGCTTGCTTTTACGTGTTCTAATTCCTAAAAAAAAAAAAAAAAAAAAAAAATTGCTTTTCCTAAAAGATAAAACAATAACCAACCTCCAAAGAAAAGTACAGTCAAACCCTTGACTCAGTATCTTCTCATTCTCCTTCCTTGCTCTAAGTCTTAGGCAGACTTTTAGCCATGTGATTTGAGGGCAATGATATATACCGGTTTGCTCAGGACAGTGTTGGTTTACACCTGATGTGCTGGCATAATTGCAACTCACTCTCAAAATGTCCCAAGTTGCATGATAAATTATATGGTTACCCTATGTATTACAGATTCTAAGGAACTAGGAATTTATTGCATTTTGAAATCAATTAAGAAGACAACACACCCACAGTAAAGGAAACCATAAACAAAACAAGAAGACAACCCACAGAATAGGAGAAAATATTTGCGAACAATGCAATTGACAAGGGATTAATCGCCAAAATATACAAACAGCTCATGCAGCTCAATATCAAAAATTAAACAACCTCAACAAAAATGGGCGGAAGATCTAGGTAGTCATTTCTCCAAGGAAGACATACAGATGGCCAGCAGGCACAGGAAAAAGATGCTCAACATCACTGATTATTGTGGTTGTTGTTCAGTCTCCAAGTCGTACTCTTCGTGACCCCACGAACTGCAGCACACCAGACTTCCCTGTCCTTCTCCCAGAGTTTGTTCAAACTCGTGTCCATTGAGTCGGTGATGCCATCCAACCATCTCATCCTCTGTCGCCCCCTTCTCCTCCTGCCCTCAGTCTTTCCCAGCATCAGGGTCTTTTCCAATGAGTCAGCTCCATCTGATCAGGTGGCCAAAGTATTGGAGCTTCAGAGAAATGCAAATCAGAACTACAATGAGTTAGCATCTCACTTCAGTGAGAATGGCCATCAACAAAAAATCTACAAACAGTAAATGCTGAAGAGAGTGAAGAAAAGGGAACCCTCCTATACTGTTGGTGAGAATGGAAACTTTTACAGCCACTATAGAAAACAGTACAGCGGCTCATTAAAAATCTAAAAACAGAACTACCATATGATCCAGCAATCCTAACCCTAGCCAATAGGTGGATAAAGACATAATTTGAAAAGATACATGCACCCCAATATTCACTGCAGCACTATTTGCAATAGCCAAGGCATGGAAGGAACCTAAATGTTCATCAACAAATGACTAGATAAAGAAGATGTGGTACATATATACAAAGGAATAGTGCTCAGACATAAAAAAGAATGAAATAATGCCATCTGCAGCAAGATGGGTGGACCTAGAGATTAGCATAGTAAGGGAAGTAAGCCAGACAGAGAGGACAAATATCATATGACATCACTTATATGTGGCATTTTAAAAAGGATACAAATGAACTTCTACAAAACAGAAACAGACTCACAGACTTAGAAAACAAACTTATGGTTACCAAAGAGAAAAGGTGGGGGGAGGGATAAATTAGGAGGTCTGTCTTAATACATAAACACTATTTCTGCTTTATTGACTATTCCAAAGCCTTTGACTGTGTGGATCACAATAAACTGTGGAAAATTCTGAAAGAGATGGGAATACCAGACCACCTGACCTGCCTCTTGAGAAACCTATATGCAGGTCAGGAAGCAACAGTTAGAACTGGACATGGAACAACAGACTGGTTCCAAATAGGAAAAGGAGTACATCAAGGCTGTATATTGTCACCCTGCTTATTTAACTTCTATGCAGAGTACATCATGAGAAATGCTGGGCTGGAAGAAGCACAAGCTGGAATCAAGATTGCCGGGAGAAATATCAAGAACCTCAGATATGCAGATGACACCACCTTTATGGCAGAAAGTGAAGAGGAACTAAAAAGCCGCTTGATGAAAGTGAAAGAGGAGAGTGAAAAAGTTGGCTTAAAGCTCAACATTCAGAAAACAAAGATCATGGCATCTGGCCCCATCACTTCATGGGAAATAGATGGGGAAACAGTGGAAACAGTGTCAAACTTCATTTTGGGGGGCTCCAAAATCACTGCAGATGGTGACTGTAGCCATGAAATTAAAAGATGCTTACTCCTTGGAAGGAAAGTTATGACCAAGCTAGATAGCATATTGAAAAGCAGAGACATTACTTTGCCAACAAAGGTCCATCTAGTCAAGGCTATGGTTGTTCCAGTGGTCATGTATGGATGTGAAAGTTGGACTGTGAAGAAGGCTGAGCGCGAAGAACTGATGCTTTTGAACTGTGGTGTTGGAGAAGACTCTTGAGAGTCCCTTGGACTGCAAGAAGATCCAACCAGTCCATCCTAAAGGAGATGAGTCCTGGGTGTTCATTGGAAGGACTGATGCTGAAGCTGAAACTCCAGTACTTTGGCCATCTCATGCAAAGAGTTGACTTATTGGAAAAGACTCTGATGCTGGGAGGGATTGGGGTCAGGAGGAGAAGGGGACGACAGAGCATGACATGGCTGGATGGCATTACCCACTCGATGGACATGAGTTTGGGTGAACTCCAGGAGTTGGTGATGGACAGAGACCTGGCGTGCTGCGATTCATGGGGTCACAAAGAGTCGAACACAACTGAGCGACTGAACTGAACTGAACTATATTAGATAATCAACAAGGACCAACTGTACAGCACAGGGAAGTCTATACAATACTCTGTAATAACCTATATGGGAAAAGAATCTGAAAAGGAATAGATGTATCTATATGCATAACTGAATCAATCTGCTATATACCTGAAACACAACATTGTAAATCAACTATAGTCCAATATAAAATTTAAAAAAATATTTAAACAAAACAAACAAAAAAAGAAGGCAGCATGTTGGACATTATTCACATTACCTCCAAGGATGAAGTCATTTATAATCCACTTGAGAGATTTTGCTAAGAATTTGGTGCATATACAATTCTAATCCCAAATCTTATCATTACCCCCTTCTTTCTTGCATGCACCCTCTTTTGTCTTTGACTTTTAAACATTTGGATAATATTTTCAGGTTAGCAACTGAACTCAATGGTAAAGAATTCGCCTGGCAAAGTAGGAGACACAGGATACATGGGTTCAATCCCTAGGTTGGAAAGATCCCCTGGAGGAGGTAATGGCAACCCATTCCAGTATTCTTGCCTGGAAATCCTATGGACAGAGAATCTGGCGGGCTACAGTCCACGTGGTCACAGAAAGTCAGACACACACACACACACACAACTGAACTCAATCAGTAAGAATTTACTAAGCCCTCAAAACACACCTCAGGTAACACAGAATCCCTGGTTTATCAATCATTTGATTAGATTTTGATTCCTCCCCCATTTTCAATGCCCTTGTGCACAAAACCTTGTCTTCCTGGTTTACATGTGGAAACCGAGCCATAAGGAAAAAAACATAAACTCATTGGAAATACACCCTAGTAGCAATTCTAAGCTTTTCCCTACAACCACCACCCATAAACTCAACTCCGATACACACACAAACACACACCTTCTCAGTGACAGCAGAAAGCCTTCAAAAGAGACACATTAATTCTATAAACATCCTATTTTCTGGCTCTCTACTTTTTTATATGCTGAATTGGTAATGGAGCTAATAAAGGTTCAAGATTGCTCTTTCTGGGGGCCAAATTTTTCTTTTCTCCATGTCATGCTTTTTATTCAGAAAATAATTTTCTTTGCTTTGTTTTCACAAAAGCTTTCCAACACCCCCAAATAAAAAGCAGAGAAATTGCTTTTATTTTGCACGGGCATTTTCAATGCACACTGTATCTCTCAGCATACCTATTATATTAATCTAAGCCTTAATGATACAATGGGTAAAAACAGTGTACGGATGTGTATAAATGAAAAATTTAATAGATTTCCCTCTTAATGTAATAGAATTGGCATGAGGCATTGGGAACAGGAGTGAGAGTAGTCACTCAAGCATTGTGTTTACATGATATTTAAATACAAGTGGCTGGGGTATAAGTACTCCTAAGTACACCTGAAAGGGATGGTGCCTTCTAATCATTGTTTCAGCAAGTGACAGTTGTTTACACAACAGCAGCACATTCGCTGCTGATTTGAATAATAAACATGCTTAAATACCAGCTGGATAATAGAAGGATAATTGAAACATAGTTTAAAGCTCTGATTTACAGGCATTGTAGCAACACTTTTATTTGCTGTACAATGGCACACTTCTGTGCAGTCGCTGGAAAAAAAAATTTAAGGTATTGTTTCAAACATTGGGATCTATTAAACTTGATTAATACACCCGGCGTTATGTACCCATAGCTCAAGCCATGCCTGGGCGTACTTGAGACAGCTATTGTACAATGTGTTTTAGCAAAACACTTGAGGCTATAATAGAACCATTCAGGAGGCCGGCAATGCAGTGTGTCCCCCAGGGCCCCGAACGGTGGATGGGACCACAGGTACCAGAGACAGAACAGGAGCTCATCACCTACGTCTCAGGATTGACCTGGATAATTGCTAAGGGTGAAAGTTTCACAAAGTTATGCCCGTAAACTCTAGCAAATCTTTTTTCAGTTTTTCACATGTCCATTTCCTTCTTTCCACACCCACTGCTACCACCTAAGTTCAGGACAATTTTACTCTTACGTGATCAATACAAGAGGCCTGATCTGGGCATCTGTTCCTAGGGCGGCTCTGTTTAAACCAGCTCACACAACATCACCAAGTGAATGGTCCCTTTTCAGGTAGCAATTCCAGTATCAGACCACTGCCTGCCCAGGTTGGCCTGATGAGTAGGCAGCACCCAGCAAGTGCTAGTTACCACTCAAGTCCTCAGATGGTGGAATCTCAAAACATGATTGTACCTATTCACTTAGAATAGGTCATACTTGGGGAAGTTACTCCTTCAACCAAATTAATAGAAACCTAATTTGCCAACCAGAACGCTAATGTGTTCATTGATTTATCAATTTGCTAGGGGAAATATGTCTTAAAGGATAATTCACATTGCTCATTCAAAACACTCTCTCCTGGAACGATTGCTTCAGAAGATCGAATTACATGTCAGAAAGTCGCTTAATGAACACAAAGTAGGAGCAAAAGGAATAGGATGGATTGGCACTTTTTACTCCAGGAAAAATGTTGCCTAAAAGTAATAGCACCCAGGCACCAAGCCAGGTATCAATTATCTCTAATCCTTACAAAAATTATTATTCTCTTTTAAATATAAGGGACTGATCTAAGGCCACCTGGTTGTTGAGTTACAGCTTTGAAGCCACACTATTTGCTAACTAATTAATAGTCATCATATTGATGACCAATAATAAGCACCAGGTATTAAGATTCAGATCTCTCACTCTCAGATTGGGCTAAATAAAAAGGAATAGGTGTATATTTTCTGGCTCCTTTTTCAGTGAACCACTTGCACCAGTCACCAGGGCTGTCTTATACCACTTGGATTGGTGGATGCCCCATAGATGTGGAATGAGTGACTGAATGAAAGGTTACATGCACCTTAAATAAGATTAGTTAATTCTAGGCATGTCTTTTCTGAGAATACAACTTGGTGCATGGTAAGAGAGTTTAGACAATCACTGCATCTCTGATCCATGAAGAAATGGTGTTGCTTCTGGAAATATCTAATCTCACCTGGCATAAGTGGCTCACTAAAACTTAAGTTTCCATTACAGCCATGCTTTAAAATTCTGAAGACACATTACCAGCCTCCTTCCATGTACAAAAACTATTTCCTAGGGCCATTGTTGCTCACCCATTCAAAACTAGGTCTAAAACCGGGAGGTCCATTTTCAGAAGAAAGAACAGCAGGGTCAAGAGCCTTTATTGCAGAGTATTCAGCAGATCAATCATGGCTCCATCTTGCCCTCAGATCCCCTTCTAAGAGAATTCGCTCCAGTTCCTATCACAGTTGAAGCAGTAACTTTCTACTCTTCTCCAAACCCCAGCTGAGTGGGAGGGCAAGGGCAATAATCCAAGGATAACAGATGCAGGGGGCAGCCAACAACTTAATGCAGGCCAGACACAAAAGAAGAGCTGGATCAGTAATCTCAAGTTCTCTCTCTCTCTCCCTCCCTCCCTCTTTCTCTCAGATTAGAGAGAACCCAGGCAGTTGGTAGTGAAGCCAAACGCAGAAACTATGCCTAAAGAGAGAAGCCATGAGGTACCAGCAGGGCCATGAGATCTAAGCCAATTACAGTTACGCAGAAGCAGGAACAGTTAATATGAAGCAGAGAAACTAAAAGAACCATGACGGAAAGTGGTCAAGTGTGTGGACTCTGGAACAACTGCTCAGGTTTGAATCCTGGTTCATCCTTATTCTAGCAGCATTACCTTGGGTTACTTACTCGCTTCTCTATCAATGTCTGGCATGTGGTGAGCACCATGCATGTGTTAGCATGGTAGGGACTGCCACTGAGCACTTATAATGCACCAACCAAGGCTCTCAGTCTGTTACATGTATTAATCCAATTAATCCTCAACACAAGCCTATGAAGCACTGTTATCATCCCCACTCTGAAGATCAAGAAATTGAAGCACAGAAAAGTTAACTGCCTGGTCCAAGGTCATGTCACTGGTAATACATGAAAAGTCATACAGAAAAAGCACAGACATCCTCAGAAAGGAAACAGGCGATCTGCAGCAGAGAAATAGCACACTCAGGAAGTGCTCTGGCTGGCGACCTAGTGCCAACTCAGAAGCGTTCTTGAGTCTCCCTCTCTGCTCTTTGGCTCACGTGGCCTGCACAGGTCTCTTTCTTGAAACAGAGACTCCGAAACTGAACTTGGTCCTGCCCTAGGTTGGGGACAGGTGCTGAGAGGAACAGAAGGGGCTCTCAGAAGACACGTGGGACGGATGTAAGTGGACAATGCATGGTGACAGGGTGAAAAGGGCCCCACACACCAAGAGAGCGACAGGGTGAGCACTGGGCTTTCCTTAGAGAATCTCAGGACCGTGAGACACTAGAAGCTGACTTGTGGGAGACTTGGAAGCCTTGGCCTTAACTCAGTTTCCTGGGGTTAGAAATGAGGTAAACGGACCTCCCTCAAGTGTTATAACATTATTCATGATGCTAAATGTAGATATAAAATAAGTAATCTTCATCATGAAAAGAAAACACATTTCTATTCTTGGGAAGAGTTGTTTCATTTTATCAAAAGGCTTACTTGCCATTCATTAAAATGATGTGAGAGGGTTTTTTTTCAATTTCTGAACTATTGTGCATAATTATATCAAGAGGCTTCATAATGTGGAAAATTCCTATAAACTAGAATGAAAATTCTTGGCCATAATCTTTTTTTTTTTTTTTTTTTTTTTTGCTTGCTGGCATTTCATCTTGTTTTTGGCAAATTTTATTTTCTAACATATCACATATTACTTTTATGTATTTATCATATATGTTCATGATTGGGTATATTCTCAAAGAAATTGATTACTACTTTTGGTTGCTATTTTTGTCAGGGTATGATATGACATTATTCTCACTTTGAAAATAAAATAACAAACTTTTACACTGTTCTTATGGTTAGAAGTAATTTTAAAGGGCAAGGAATCATCTGTTAATAGCTTGAAAACAGTCGACAGAAAAGACCTTGACCCCTTTCTTAACGTAAACTTTTTCAGCTTTCCTGGTCATGAGTTTATTCAGATTTACCTTGACAGAACTTTTACAATTAGTAATACAGAAATTTAACTAGTAGTCTCTCAAAATTTTAAAAACTTTTTCTACATATTTAGCTAGATCCTATTTTGATTCCTACATTATGAGTTTTTTCTTTATTATATTTTCTAAGGTTTAATATGGGCTTCCCCTGTGGCTCAGCTGGTAAGAATCCATCTGCAATGCAGGAGACCTGGGTTTGATGCCTGGGTTGAGAAGATCCCCTGAAGAAGGGAAAGGCTACCTTGGAGTCAATTTTAATAACTTTTTAGTCTTGTCAAAACCTTAGAATTTTAATTTATTTACTAACTACACCACTTTACGACTATTAAAATAATTTATAAATCTCTGCTTCTACATTTAATTCTTTCAATCTGCTTTCCTTGGGACAGTTTTTTGAACTCTATTTCTAATTTCTAAAGCTAAAATATAATTAACTTATGTACATTAAATTATTTAATATTGAAGGCACTTAAGACAATGAAGTTTAATTCTGTCACTGCTTTGGTTGCATCTAATAAGTTCTGACATGTAATATTCCTGACATTATTTTCAAAATTATATACAAATGAAATTTTAATATTCTTTTTTTATTTTAGACACTGTTAGGGAGAATTGTATTGTTTCCTTATTTTCTGGTTTGCTTGGAGGCTTAATTGTAGCTTTTCATTGCCTGTTTGGGGCAAACTACCAAGTGGTTAAGTATATGAAACTTTTTCTTAAGGTAAACTTTTGTTAGTAATTTCTAGGTTTTTACAGTGCAACCAAGAAAAAAGCCTATAACATTTACCTTTTGGAGCTTTTTGGAGTTTGTTAAGACTTTTGGTTGAAGTTTAGAGGTTGCATGGATGCTAAAAAGAACTAATATATAACACTGCTCAGTAAATATGTATTTATTAAATCAACTTAATTCTCTATATAATTCAAATTCGCTATATATTTATTGTTTGCAGACTCATTCTATCAAAAGAATGAGAGATAAACATGGAAGCTGCTTGTTGAACTATTTTTCTGTTAATTTCCTTATGTATTTCCAGCAATTTTACTCTACATATTTCAATACATGATGCATATCTCCCTTGTGAATTTTATTCTTTACCAATACAAAGTAACAAGTGGAGTGGTGGTAAAGTGGTTCTCTGAAGAGAAAAATTTCTAACTATGATTTGTAGCTTTTGCCAACTGTGGTGTAAATGCTCCCACCATGGCTCATTTCATGTTACTGATATAAAAATAAATCCCAACTTGATGAAAGTGAAAGAGGAGAGTGAAAAAGTTGGCTTAAAGCTCAACATTCAGAAAACGAAGATCATGGCATCCGGTCCCATCACTCCATGGGAAATAGATGGAGAAACAGTGGAAACAGTGTCAGACTTTATTTTGGGGGGCTCCCAAATCACTGCAGATGGTGATGCAGCCATGAAATTGAAAGACGCTTACTCCTTGGAAGAAAAGTTATGACCAACCTAGATAGCATATTCAAAAGCAGAGACATTACTTTGCCAACTAAGGTCCATCCAGTCAAGGCTATGGTTTTTCCTGTGGTCATGTATGGATGTGAGAGTTGGACTGTGAAGAAAGCTGAGCGCCGAAGAATTGATGCTTTTGAACTGTGGTGTTGGAGAAGACTCTTGAGAGTTCCTTGGACTGCAAGGAGATCCAACCAGTCCATTCTGAAGGAGATCAGCCCTGGGATTTCTTTGGAAGGAATGATGCTAAAGCTGAAACTCCAGTATTTTGGCCACCTCATGCGAAGAGTTGACTCATTGGAAAAGACTCTGATGCTGGGAGGGACTGGGGGCAGGAGGAGAAGGGGACGACAGAGGATGAGGTGGCTGGATGGCACCACTGACTCGATGGACATGAGTCTGAGTGAACTCCGGGAGATGGTGATGGACAGGGAGGCCTGGCGTGCTGCAATTCATGGGGTCGCAAACGGTCGGACACGACTGAGCAACTGAACTGAACTGAACTGAACTGAAACTCAGAATGGGGCTTCCCTGGTGGCACAGAGGTTAAAGCGTCTGCCTGCAATGTGGGAGACCTGGGTTCAATCCCTGGGTCGGGAAGATCCCTTGGAGAAGGAAATGGCAACCCACTCCAGTATTCTTGCCTGGAGAATCCCATGGACGGAGGAGCTTGTTGGGCTACAGTCCACGGGTCGCAAAGAGTCAGACACAACTGAGCAACTTCACTTTCACTTTCACTTTAAAACTCAGAATTGGGATAAGATGGACACAAGTAGGCTCACACAGGCCAGCACATGCCAGCTCCAACATGTCATTGAAAGTAAGCATCTTTGTTTTATGATCTTTCATTCTATTTTAGTATCAAGCATACATATAGACATTTTTTTTTGCTTTTTTGTTTGCACCTTTCTGATATATGTATGCCCGTTCATTCATTTTTAGCCATCTTACATCATTTTTTTTACAGATATGTCTCATGTGAATTATACTTTAAGACCCATTCTGAGAGTCTTTATCACAGACAGGCTTAACACATTTATAAATAGATAGATAGAGAGATGTTTTAATGATATACTTGGTCCTATATCTTTCATTTTATGGGTTTTTTTTTTTTTTTTGCTTCCTTATATAGACCCTTGCTTTATATTTATTTACTTTCCTAGTTCTTATCTCTAGTATCTGCTATCTTACACTTTTTCAAGAGCATTCTGAAGTATGCATTTCTAATTGTCAGCTTTAAGAATGAAAAAGTATCTTTGGAGCTCCTCATATTTAAGTGGAGAAGGCAATGCCAACCCACTCCAGTACTTTTGCCTGGAAAATCCCATGGACGGAGGAGCCTAGTAGACTGCAGTCCATGGGGTCGTGAAGAGTCGGACACAACTGAGCAACTTAGCAGCAGCAGCAGCATATTTCAGACCATAAATTTAGGACCCAAGAAGGGAGTTGTGATTTCTTAAAATGCTAAAAGAGAGAGTAGTCATAACAGATGTCTTGATATTCAATTATATTCTCTAAGGTTTTAATCCTAGATTATTATAATGATTTCATATCATGTTTATATTTTATATCCTTTAAGAATAAGAATTTTCACTCATTTTATAATCACATATAAAAAGTAATTTATGCCTATCTATAACTGAAATAATTTCAGAGCTGACTCAGCCTTTTGTAATAGGATGATAACAAACATGAAGATGAAGGACTCTGGCACCAAAATTCCTGGGTCCAAATGTTGGTCATGTAGCTCTGGGTAAAGTCTTATTTAACTTCTCTGTCCCTCAGCTCCTCATATGTAAAAATGGGCATATTAATAGTACATACTTCATAATGTGATATAAAGTGTGTATCAGTTAATGTGAATAAAGGTCTCACAGCAGTACACCATGTGTATTTGCTTTATTATTACATCATCATCATCATATTTTAATGTTGCTCTAAGAACTCTCTCAAAACACTTTGAATAATTTTTCAAGATGGATATACATGGTACATTTCTTAAACCAAGTAAAGCCAAGGCTGTCCTGTTACCTTCACATATTAAAGACAATATGTCTAGGCTTTAAATTCTTCAGTTAAGTTCAGTCGCTCAGTCGTGTCCGACTCTTTGTGACCCCATGAATCGCAGCACGCCAGGCCTCCCTGTCCATCACCATCTCCCAGAGTTCACTCAGACTCACGTCCATCGAGTCCGTGATGCCATCCAGCCATCTCATCCTGGGTCGTCCCCTTCTCCTCCTGCCCCCAATCCCTCCCAGCATCAGATCACACCTATTCTCCCTCAAAATCCCACAGATGACTCTTCATTACTTTCTGAAATTAATTTGTAGCTAAAAAGTCTAAAGCCAAACTTATTTTTGTTTTTATGTAGATAATCTAACTGTCTGTGTGAACTTTTGTATGCTTTTTTCCATCATCATTGTACCAAAGTTTTTGTCAGGATGTCTAGGTATAGTTATCTTCTCATCAGTTTTTTCGGGAATAGTCTTTAAAATCTACTCACAAGTCTTTTCCTCAGTTCAAAAAAATTTGACTTTCATGGCATATTTATATGTTTTGGATTTGCACCTTTCCATTCACTCCATCCCTAACCCTGATGTTGGGAAAGATTGAAGGCAGGAGGAGAAGGGGATGACAGAGGATGAGATGGTTGGATGGCACCACCGACTCAATGGACAGGAGTTTGGGTAAACTTTGGGAGTTGGCGATGGACAGGGAGGCCTGGCGTGCTGCTGTTCATGGGGTCGCAAAGAGTCAGACACAACTGAGCGACTGAACTGAACTGAACTGAGCTGAACTAGGTCGGAGGCACCAATTATTCATGTGCTGGCCCTCCAATCTGCCCTCCACTTCTATCATTTTCTCTCACAATTTTTCTCCACTTTCTCCTCATTATTATACAGCCTTTGCCTTTCAAAATGAGATGATTTTCAAATGTATCATGTAGTGCTCTTCACTGGTGCCATTTTGTCTCTGAATGCTGCTATCTGATATTTTTCTTGGTTTCAATCTCTATCCATCTTTCTTTTTACCTCATCCTACAGCACTTTTCTTTTACCCATGTTGACCTGGCTTCTATTGAAGGTGTCAGAGGATTTCCTGAGTTTTAAATCTGAATCTTGACACTGGTCATTCTCAGTAGTCTGCAATTCCTTGAGTCTTCCTTTATTCACAGCATCTTATGAGGCCTTCCTTGAACTAGGTGAACTATATCCGCCTTTAGAATTTGTCAGAAAACATGGTGAAATGATTGCATTAATCTCCTTTCCAGATATGTTTGGCAATCTCATCCCAATCATTTCTACAGTGAAAGAGGAGGCTAATGTGTGTATCTCCAGGTTTAATTCCCATACACAGTGATTTCACCTCCACTAGATCACCTCTGTTCTTTGAAACAGAGAACCATTAACCCACAGAGTCTCTGAGCCTCTGCAGTGATGTCGTACATGAAACGCAACAATTTCTAGCCAGAAGCTTCTCTCAGGTTTTCCTCTCTCTGCACTGCCCTCCAGCATTTCACTTCTGGGTTCTTTACACACAAGGCACCTCCACAATCCCTCATTCACTTCCTACTCAATTGTTTTTGGTGAATCTCTGATTTCAAGGAGTTATAAAAAGATGTTTTGCACCAAAACTCCTTTTGCACAACTTGATCAAAATAAAAAGTTCAGGGACCATGACTTCCTACATTCACATCCATCCTAGTTCCTGATTCTGTAACACCAGTGGAGACCCCAAAGACATAAGCCTCATGAAACCAGAGCCCTGTGGCTAAGAGCTAACTACCACTAACTTCATTGCTGAAGTTAGTGGGGAGTGGGGAAAAATGAGAGGGAAGACAATTCCTCTAATGTCTAAATTTTCTATTGAAATTTACATTCACATCTCTGAAGCATGAGAAACAGGAGAGCATAAAGCCATTTTCTATCATTATTCAGATCATTTCTGTTCCTTGTGGTGAAGAATCTGTCCATCTGCCTGTCTTTCAGCATTTCTTTGTTGTGTTTAGTGTAGCTTCATCTTAAAGTATGGCTTCATCTTACATTTTGGCACCTGGCTGCCTGCACTCTACGTTTAATGTCCATAAATGTTTCAGTAGATCTTTGCTAAAAACTACATCAGAGTCTAAAGGAAATCAATCCTGAATACTCATTGGAAGGACCGCTATCGAAGCTGAAGCTCCAATACGTTGGCCACCTGATGCAAAGAGCCAACTCACTGGAAAAGACTCTGATGCTGGGGTAAATTGAGGGCAGGAGAAGGGGGTGGGAGAGGATGAGAAGGTTGGATGGCATCATCGACTCAGTGGACATGAGTTTGAGCAAATTCTGGGAGACAGTGAAGGACAGGGAAGCCTGATATGCTGCAGGCCATGGGGTCACAAAGAGTTGGACACGGCTGAGCAACTGAACAACAACTCATATCAGAACCTACTGGCCAGGTACTATTTTGAACTAAGACACCATTTTGCACCAAAACTCCTTTTGTACAACTTGACCAAAATGAAAAGCTCAGGGACCATGACTTCCTATGTTCACATCCATCCCAGTTCCTGATTCCATCACACCAATGGAGAACCCGAAGACATAAGCCTTCATGGAACCAAAGAGTCCTGTGACTAAGAGCCACCTGCCACTAATTCATAGCTAAAGCTACTTAAATAGAATCCTTTATGAAAAATAGAGTGAAACCTTCTTACAAAACCAGTCATATGGGCCCTGTGACCATGACTACAGATGGCATCTCCTCTGATATTTTTAGACCCCAGCATCACCACAAACAGCATCACCACTGTCTCTACTGTCACTCTTTCTGACTCCTCCAGAATGGGACTCCTCTTAAAATGCGTCAGCCAGCTCAGAGCAGTGCCGCACCTCCTATCACATGCCCGGCTGAGCTCTGCCTGGGGCTCTGCTGGACCTCCGCAAATGGTTTCCCAGGGGAGCAGCAGTTCCCACACAGCATTCCAAGGACATCCATACTTTAAAAAATGGGGGAGAAACATATTCAGGAATTGCTCACAGCCACTTTATAAGAGGGGGAAAGAACACATATGCAAGAAAGATAGTAAGCCTCAGAGTGCTCAGAAACACGGAAAAGGACAGTTCTCCATCAGTGATAATGCCTATTATATGACATTCAAACACCACAAGTGCCATTCAGCTGCTTGTAAGTCACAAAAGGTGAGTGAAAACACTTATGTCCTTTGTCAAAAGGGAAAAGGAGGTGGAGAATCCTTCACACAAAGATCCACTTTGACTTAAAATACAGGGTAAGCAGTACTAGAAATCGCTGTGCACAAAGCCCACCTATTAAGATTCTGAACCAACAAGGAGCCTCAATACCACAAGGCTCTGTTGTTAATACGTGGTTAGTTATGTCAAGGACACTAAACAAAGCTGCTTTTCAAGTGTCAGTTTGAGCTCTCCCAGTTGATAACCATGGGGACTCCTGGGTCACAACCCCAAACGGGCGGCCGTTGTGCTGGGGAAAACAGCAGATGGGCCCCAGAGCACACAGAGCTACTAGCAGACCAGGACTTCAGCCACCCAGGCTGGGTCTCAGCAAAATTCAGAAGTGGATGATTACCGGGAGGTCTGTCTGTTCTCCTTCCCGCACCTTCTCCGCACCTGCTCCCCAAGCTCAGATGGTCACCTGGAGATGCCCATCCCCTGACTCAGGTGCCCCATGAAAGCCTCCACTCAGGTCCCTGGCTTCTGCCAATAAAATCACCTACTTAATGCTGAGGCTCTGGGAGCTGCTGACAGATAAACCCATCTCCTTGCCAGACAAGAGATGCATTTTGTCCCAGACGGAGGTAGCGTTTGAACAGCTACCCTCCACGTCTCATCACCACTAGGCTGGGAGGTGAATTGTGGGTGGATGAGGAGGGACATATCAGTTTCTCCTCAATGATGATGACTGAAAAAAGAGGCAGCTTCCAACTCCACCCTAGAACAAGCCCAACCCTGTTTCTGTCTCATCACACTGAGTTTGGAACCCTGGCTCCCTGACTTCACTTCTGATTAGCAAGCTCTTCTGAAGATTCTGTGAAGGCGAGGCCCACAGGGTGCGGTCCCAGTGCAGGCGGCCACAGGCTGAGCCCTCCCACAGCCCCACCCTCTCCAGAGGACGCCCCTCAACCCCTGCTAAGATAAAGACAACTTGCTGCTACTTTTTAAGATCCCGTTTAAAACAAGCTGCTCTTCAGATGCCCTCGAGAGCAATTAATTCTCTCTGCCTCGGCACTTCTACAGCACTCGTCGTCCTGCCATCTCGAACCTCTCATCCCAGGTAGAGAGGAAAAGCACTGGCCTCGTCCAGGCAGCCAAAGGCCAGTGCATCTCCCCCTCCTCTAAGGACCACAGAGAAGTTCAAGCCTTCCTAAAAGGGGCCGCGACTGCACAGGAAACAGAACCATTGTCCACGCCCGAACACAATGAGCCTGCGGATGAATGGGTGTCCAGGCAGAGGGATATGAATGCCTGCTTCACCTCGCACTGGAGTCAAGAGAAAAGCAAGGGAAGATGGCCCTCCGAGAGCTCCTCCTAGCAGGTCAAGAGTAACCACTAATGTTACCCTCTCCCAACAGCCAGGGCCCCCAAGAGCCCACCAGTGCCTCTTCCCTCCTGAGTGCAAGTCATTGTATTTATTGCCATGTTACACCGCTTTCAGCTCCTGCAGGGGGGTGAAGGCTGCAGAAAAGGGACCTGAATTTGCATTCACTAAAAATTAATGGAAACACAAGTGAAAGAGCTTTCTTCTGGAAAAAGTAGAAACCACCTCGAGCCAGGCTTAAGAAATGACCTCGTCTCCATTCCCTCCGCCCCCGGCCCATTTCAAGCCCACTGTCGCTCAGTCACTGAGACTGTCAAAAAAACCCTTCTTACTAAACTGCAGTCCTGCCCCAGGTTTCGTCTGGCTCCATTCCGTCCTTCACAGCATTTCCAGCACTCTGGTCTGGGAAATAAAGTGTCGCCATGCTTGCACGGTCCAGGCTGAGTGTCTGGCTATAAACTCGACTCCCTCACGTCCCTCTTTTCCTGTCCCATTCCCATTTTTCCCTGAGAACTCCAGCTACCCTGAACTTCCTGCTTCGCCCCTTGAATGAATGAGGCTCATTCACAATTCAAAGTCACTGGGA
Source organism: Budorcas taxicolor (assembly GCF_023091745.1). Lineage (NCBI taxonomy): Eukaryota > Metazoa > Chordata > Mammalia > Artiodactyla > Bovidae > Budorcas > Budorcas taxicolor. Next base: position 71,044,338 of record NC_068925.1, read on the forward strand.
TACCAACTGTTGGCCTGAAGTGCCTTTTTATGGCTAGGATGCAGCCTCCACACAATACCTCTCCTGTGAAGTCATTTCAGAGTCCCTCAGTCCCCGGCTTGACCCAGCACACCTCTGTTCTTAGCTGCATCAGACTGCACTGTAATTTTCCATTCACGTGTCCCCTCCACTCAACTCGGGACTCCTCCAAAGTAAGGATGGTGCCTTATGATCATCATATCTGTCTTGGAGTCTAGAATCAAGTAGATGCTCAGTGCTTAGTGAACAAAAGAGCCTGGAAGAAAACCGCCCTTCTCCACTCTTAGATCTGTGACGTCATATACATCCCCAGGCTGCCAGGGAGGGTGACTGCCAGACACCGTGATCTTGACCCCACGACCATGACCTCCCTCTCCCCTGCCTCCACCCCACAGGTGGAGGATTTTAGTCCTAAGAGAAATGAGAAGGAATTGCACAATTCTAAGTGAGGAACTGGCATGATCACTCTTAAACTGTTAAAAAAACAAAGTTCACAAAGGCTGTTATCTTAAAAATGAATTAGAAGAAGAAAAAAAAAATGAATTAGAAGAAGACAAACGTTAGTTCAGAGAGATCACTAAGAAGGAGAGGTGATGACGGCCAGGACCAGGTGGAAGCACTGGGGGTGGAATGCAAAGTGGATATTCTCCAAAGATGCTCCGGACTGTCAGGACTGACATACTGACTGGATATAACCAGAAGGCAGAAATGACCCCTCAGCCCTATGTCTCATATGCCTTAACTTAATATTGCCAGTAATTCTGCGTATTTATCTTACTTTTTGCAGAAAGAAATGAAGTTCTAAAGAAATGATGATTTCAAAGTCAGAGAAGCTGTAAATGGTGAAGACAAGATTTGGAACATACGTATATAGATCTATCTTTCCTGCTGTGGAGGGCTAGGCTCACGTCTTGGTCATTTTGTGTTCCAAGCCAGATGGGGCCCATGCCTGGCACATGGCAGGGGCTCAGTAAGTTACTGACTAATGAGCAGGAGCAAAGGCGTTCGCGTGCTCCAGTTCTGCCCCGACACTGCCTCTCAAGACTTCACCACAGAGTGGCAGGTCCCACTGTCCCCAAGCAACACCATCAGAACTTTTCAGACCTATTGAACAAAGAGGTTTACCCCAAAGTACCCAGATGTCACCTTTCTTTGCCTGCTTATCAGGGCCCCAGCTGTTGATACCTGCCCACAGGCCCTCTATCAGCTGTATATCTCGAGTCCTGAGTCTGCACCTCAAAGTTGCATCAATCCCTTAGGTTTAAAAAAAAAAAAGAAATATTAAGCCAACTTAGGCTGGACAGCTCAGGTATTATTAAAGTTCCTCCAAAGTCTTAATAAATTCCACAAATATTTAACAAGGGGATTAATTTATGTAAAGATCTGTACATATTTGATAAACTAGAACCAATTTAATAAATCCTGTCCTGTTTTAGTAAATGCTGGATTAGGGTTATATTTCCTACAAACAATAAATATATAAAGAAAATATTTGTTATGTATCTATATATACTGTGCCTGCCTTTTCAAAGATCAAGAAAAGATTATCTCTGCCAAGAGGACTTTAAAGCATTGTGTTGTGTGTGTGTTTTTTGGGACAAGAGAATGAAATAACACATATTCAGACCATCAAACTGAAGATGACTTCCTGGATGAGATGGCATGCCAGAGAGAATGCCAAAACTTCGGACTAAGTGAAACTTCTAGAATAGAGTAAGGACAAGAGGGAGAAAGGATCTAGAGTAACTATACACTAATTTTTTTAATAGCAAACGCCTGTGCCACTTATCCTCCCAACACTGCCTCCTACTGTCTCCAGTCAACAAAATCCTATCCGTTCTCCTTCAAGACTCAGCTCAGACTTGCACTGTTAGGTGAAAACTTCCTTAGCCTCATCTCCAAAGAGCTGGCATTTGCTGCCTAGACTCTGACAGCACCCTGGAAAGTCTACAGAATAGCACAAATCCTACTGCAGTCATCAGGGTGCAGGTCGCTCTCCCTCACTGTTCCGTGAGTTCCTTTATGGCATCACAATCAACAACACCTATTCTCTCAACAATGTTTGCTGAGTAATTCGCATTGCTAGATGCTGTTGCCGGTAATAGCCATGCAAGGGAAAGAAAAGGACAGGCAGATGGTTCTTGCCTTCATGAAGCTTATAGCCTAGCTGGGCATAGTGGATGCTGTTGATGTCCCTCCTGTATTTTTTTAGCATTGATCTCCATACAAAGTAGCACTGGTGTGGGGGGGCGGGGGGCAGGCAGAGTGGCACTCTTAACATATATAAGACAAGAGAATTATTTCCCCTACAAGCAGTCTTCAACCAGTGATGGAAGGAAAGTTTGCAGATAAATACCCCAGCGTCCTCCATCCTTGGTTGGAACAACACTGTGGCATGTTCTGAATTGTTTCCCAGATCTCCCGGCAGGAGGGTGCTCCAGCTGCCCGGAGTAGTACCTAGACTGACAACATTCCCTTTACGGGCTTCCTTTCTTTTCCTATCTCATATCCCCAATTGTTCACAGATTTTCCTGGGATTACCCTCCCAAAAAGCTCTTCACAACTGAAGTCTTTCTTTGGGGCCTCCTTCTGGGAAAACTCAAATGAAGACACTAGAGAAGAGATAAGTAAGTAAGAAGTTGTACCCCACCTCTTGGTATTTGCACTCATCATTTCAGTGTGGGCTCATGCAGTCCTCATGCTTAAATGTGGGCTTATGGGTTAGACTTATCGACTTGTTTTAGTGAACAGAATATGCTTCATGTGATGGGATGCCACCTCCAAGATGAGGCTATAAAAAGTGCTTTCACTTTGGGTTCTCTCTCTCTCCCGCTTTCTCTAAGGAAAGACGGCTGCCATATTGTGAAGCAGCCTTGGGGAGAGGTCCAAGTGGTGAAGAATGGAGGCTTGCAAGAAACCCCATCAATGTGCTTGGAAGCAGATCTTCTGAGACCTGCTAACCACCAAGTGAGTGAGCTTGCAAGCAGCTCCTTCCCCATTCAGGCCTTGAGACATCTGCATCCCCAGCCAACACTTTGACCGCCACATCCCAAAAGATGCTGAGCTCACCAGGCTAAGCAGCACCTAGATACCTTACTTGCTAGAGGTAATAAATGTTTGTTGTTTTCATTTGCTAAGTTTTGGGTAATTTGTTATGCAGCAATAGATAACTAATACAAGTGATATGACAGAATTCTAGGAAGATGATGATGTAATTGTATCATGGGCTGTCCTCCTCCTTTTATTAATTCTCTCCCTGAAGCAATTCAGTTAGTGGAAAAGAAAATCTTATTGTTATCACTGAAAGCAAGAAAGGGGTCTCAGCTACGCATCTGAAAATTTGGATTCCGGTGAAGACAAGTCCTAAAAACAGGGAGGAAAGATTGCCTCTGGTCTATCCTATCTACACCTGGAAGAGACCCTTTTTTCTATGTCAGCTTTTTAGAGGCTCTGCCAACATTCTCACCACATCTTAGACTCTGCCAGGCAAGCAGCTATAGAAAAAGGAGCTGAAAAATGCAAAGGAGAAGATCCCAAACCCACCTAGCTCCCCTAAGGTGTTTTGTTCACTTCTAACAACTCCAAAGAGGCCTTCTGACTCACCAGGAGGCGTTCTTCATACAGGAGGCACATCTGTTGTGAACACAGTTATACACAGGCGCTGGGAGGGGCCAAAAGAAGTAGCCAAAACTGCCATTAATTGGGTCCGATGTCCTTCCAATAGCTTTCAACCTAGATTTTAAAAATTTCTGGAAAGACACAAATTACCAAAGCTCCCTCAAGAAGAAATGGAGCCCCCATTCATTGCTAATAGGAATATAAAATGTATAAGCTCTTTGAAAAATATTTTGGCAGTTTGTTACAAAATTAAATGCACATTTACTGTATGACCAATCAAATACAAAACATAATACACACAATGACTTGTACATGAATTTCCATAGCATTTTTATTTATTACGTTCAAAATCTGGGTTGGGGAAAGGAGTGCCCATCAACTGATGAATATATAAACAAATTGTGCTATATATCTCAAAACAGAATACTGCTCAGCTACAAAAGGAATAAACTATTGATACATGCAATAACACGGATGAAATCTCAAAAGCATTATGCTAAGTGAAAGCTGTCAGACACTGGAGAGTACAGAGTAAGTAATTCCATTTATATGAAATTCTAGAAAAAACAAAATTAAAATGATGGGAAATAGGTCAGTGATTGCCAAGAGTTAAGATTTAAAAAAATGAATCAACTACAAATTGGCAAAAGGGAATTTTCTGGAATGATAGATATTCTATATGATAATTACAGTGATGATTACACAACCATACATATTTGTCATCTTGAATTATATAATTAAAAGTGGCAAATTTTATTGTATGCAAATTTTGCCTCAAGGAACTCTACTTTTTAAAATAGATTAGGGACAATCTGAGAACAGAAGTTATTGGAATTTTTTTAAATCACAAAAATAATAACTCAATGGAGGAAGTGAATAGCAGAATGAATGTTTTAAAAAGTTGACTTTTTAAAAGACTGTGATTTAAAAGACTGCCTTGAGGGGATTCCCTGGTGGTACAGTGGTTAGGACTACACGCTTTTACTGCCACGGGCCCAGGTTTGATCCCTGGTCAGGGAACAAAGATCCCACAAGCTATGCATCCAGAATACTGAAAATAAGGAAATAAATAAAAGACTGCCTAGAGAAACTCATCTAAAACATAAAGCAAGAGACAAAGCGTTGGGATTTAGAAGAGAAATTACAGGACTCACGGACTATAGAATCAAGAGAACCAATATCAATGCAAAAATAGATGTTCAAAAACAAAAGAAAATAATGGATGAGAAAGAATAATAAAGAATTGTTCCATAGATGAGGTTGGGTCAACGGACTTCTCTTACATAAAAAAGAATTGATCCTACTTCCCATCATATTCATAAGAAATTCTGGTTAACTGAATACCAAGTTATAAACAATAAATCTCTATGATTTTAGAACAAAAAAAAAAGAATATTTTTAAGAATTCAGTTTTCTCTGATTGGACATGGCATCTACTTTGATTGGTAAATGTTCATGCTGTACTGGTATTTCATATTCCATTGTTTAATATTTTTAACATCATCTCTGCCAATAAAACTTCAGAACCTGAATATATGAATAACTTCTATAAATTAATAAGAAATAAACAGTCCAATAGAAAGCGGGTGAAGGGTGTGAAGAGGCATGTTACAAATGAAAAAATGGCCAATAACTATGAAAAGTACTCAGCCTCGATAGTAATTAGGAAGACATTTAAAAGAGTGAATAAGACAAACAAAAAGGCAGTGAGATGCTAGTTCTCATCCTTAAAACTAACAAAAAATTAAAAGTCTGACCATACCAATTGTTGGCAAGAATATGGAAATATTAAAACCTCATACATTCCTTGTATATACTGACACAATTACACTGAAAAGTAATTTAGCAATATCCAGTAAAACTGAAAAAATCCTACACATCTTATAACTCAGAAATTCCACTTCCAGTTTCATGCACTAGAGAAACTTACACAAACACAATGAGACACTAAAGTTTTGTTCATAAGAATAAAAAATTGGAAATAATTTAAATTCTCAACATGAAATATAAAATGTGTAATATATTCATGTGATAGGATACTCTACATTACTTAAAATAAGTAAGTATATTTACATGTATTAACATGGGTATATCTTTAAAAATACATACCTTGAGTAGGTGGAAGGGTCTTAAGATGTAATGCACAGTATGAGGTCTTTTAAGTAATTTTTAAATGAATAAACATTGTTATCAAGGAAAACATGTAGTAAACATATAAGTCTAGACTGATTACACACATGATAATTGTTCCCTTTGAGAAAGGACAGATGGGAACTGGACTAGAGAGCGAAACACAGGAGATTGAAACTTCATCTCTGATGTTTATTTCTTTCAAAACAAATCCGTCACAGACTAAGAGAGAATATTTGCAAAAGACATATCTAATAAAGAACTAGTTGCCACGGCCAGCACAAGCAAGAGTTGCACCTGCACAGGGAGAGAACGGAGTGTCCCCGCTAAGAAAAATAAGAGATAGAGACAAAAGATGGGGTTGAGAGGATCAGACCACAAATGGCTGATGCCTTTTTTTATTAGGCTACAATATTTATAGGCTAAAATACGTGACTTAAGACATGCACAGGATTATTCTTTAACCTCAGGATATAATCACCAGACCCTTACCATTGTGTACAGAACACAATAAGATTATCTATCTTCTATGACATGTTTCAAGAACAAGACATCTTGGGGCCTTAGGGGCTATAAAAATTCTTGAGGGTGGCGGGACAGGGAGCTTAGGAACATGCCTAAGGCTCTGCATACCTGCCGAGCAGCTCCCAAGACTTAACCCTTCACGGGCAGTCCCCCGCAACTAGTAACCAAAATATAGAAAGAACACTTAACTCAACAGTAAGAAAACAACCAACCAGATTAAGAAATGGTCAGGAGACTGAAACAGGCCCCCCAGCAAAGAAGACATACAGACGGCAAGCAAACAAAAGAAAATATGCCCAAAATCACACATCATTAGGGACTTTCACATTAACACGAGATGCCACTACACACCTACTAGAAAGGCCAAAATCCAAATCACCAGCAACACCAAATGCTGATCAGAGGCTGTGGAGCAGCAGGAATCCTCATTCACTGATGGTGGGAATGAAAAATGGTATAGTCACTTTGAAAGACAGTCTGACACTTTCTGTCAAAACACCCTTTTACCATAGGATCCAGTATTCAAGATTCTTGGGATTTACCCAAACGGAGTTAAAAACTTACATCCATACACACAAAAAAAACTGCACATGGATGTTTATAGCAGCATACTCATACTTGGCAAAACTTGGAACCAAGATGTCCCGGAGTAGATAAATGGATAGATAACACTGATGTATCCAAATGGAATATTATTCACAGAAAAAGTCCATAAAAAGACATGCAGGAATTTTATGTGACTCTCACCTATTACTCAGTGAAAGGAGCAAATCTGAAAAGGCTACATGCCATCTGATTTCAACTCTAACACATTCTGTAAAAGGCAGAACTATGGAGATGGTAAAAAGGTCAGTGGTCCCAGGGAAGAGGGCGGGGAGGAATGAACAGACAGAGCACAGAGGATTTTCAGGGCAGTGAAACTCTGTGCGAAGCTCTGTGTAATGATGGGGGATATGTGTCAGACATTCATCCAAACCCACAGAATGTATACCACCAAAAGTGAACCCTAACGTAAACTGTGCCCTTTGGGTAATAATGATGCGTCAGTGTAAGCTCACGGATTGTAACAACTGCACCACTCTGACGGGATGCAGATGGTGATGGAGGGTGTGTGTTATATGAGGGGCACGCTAGGGTAGGGGTGGGGGAGGGCTAATTTAGGAACTCTCTTTACTTTCTGTTCAATTTTGCTATGAACCTAAAATTTCTCTAAAAAGCAAAGCTTATTAACATTTTTTTAAAAATTTCAAGTGCACATGGAAAATTTAACATTTGTTCATTTAATGTGGCAAATATCTAGGTTTTATTACATTATCTTTTGTGATTTTATTTTTTGCTTATTTTTAATGTCCAAAAAATTTCCAAAGAAAAAGTGATCAGAAATATATATCAGCTGAGTAATATTCCATTGTATACTGACACTATGTGTAAAACAGACAACTGAGGTGAGCAGGCTACTCAGCACAGGGACCCTACTCCACGCACCGCAGCGACCTGAAGGGGAAGGAAGCCCAAAAGGGATGGGATAGGTGTATACGTATGGCTGATCCATTCTGCTATACAGTAGAAACTAACACTACACATAAAGGAGCTCCAATAAAAATTCATTTTAAAAGAAATATGTATCAAAATTTATGGACTAGAGAAAATAAATATCTAAAATTGATAAAAGGTACAATTCACAAAGAAGATAAAATCATCATAAACATTAACAGTTCAAGACTATAACAGAAATTTATAAAGTAGAATCTGTTTTAAACACAAAGCAGCAAACTCCTCCATTATAGTGGAGATTTCCCCTTGCCTTTCAAAAAAAATATCAATAGGTAAAATAGATAAAAAATAGATAATGATATGGAAGATATGAGGAACTCATTGTAAGCCCAGTTTAATCAATGTGCTTTGAACTTTCAAAAATATAAAACATATCATCCTGTGCTCAGTCACTCAGTCGCAATCGACTCTTTGCGACCCCATGGACTATAGCCCGTCAGGCTCCTCAGTGCATGGGATTCTCCAGGCAAGAATACTGGAGTGGCTTGCCATGCCCTCCTCCAGGGGATCTTCTCAACCCAGGGGTTGAATTCATGTCTCCCACATTGCAGGCGGATTCTTTATTGTCTGAGCCACCAGGGAAGCTCAAGAATATTGGAATGGGTAGCCTATCCCTTCTCTAGGGGAATCTTCCTGATCCAGGAATCAAACCTGGGTCTCCTACACTGCAGGTGGATTCTTTACCAGCTGAGCTACCAGGGAAGCCCTAAAACATTTGAAATTCTTTCCAAACATCCTTGAATGATTTTTTAACTGGATTTATATTTGACCACAAATAAAACTTGAAATATTGAAAAGATCAAAATATGACAAGCCTGGTGTCCTGGCCCCATACTATTTCACTTTGGAAGGAGCCAGGCTGTCAGGGAAGGGCCCCCCTGCCAACCGAGCACTGAGAAGTCACTCCACACAAGCCTCAGATCTTGAGGAGCAAGATTTCAACCACTCCCACAGGGATGCCAAAGATGCCTCGAGCAACTCTGTCCCTTTCTGGAAATTCCGTTTCCAAGGAGGAGGAGGAAGAGGCTGAACTGAATGGAGAAAAGCTATAAGCGGGATTCTTCTTGACCTAATTTACATCAGCCACAAATCACAGCCTCTAAACCCTCTTTTAGAGCAATTTGCATTGATTCTTCATCATGTCAAGATGTGAAAATGAACGTGTTAGTTGCTCAGTCATGTCTGACTCTTTGCAACCCTACGGACTGTAGCCTGCCAGGCTCCTCTGTCCATGGGATTCTCCAGGCACAAATACTGGAGTGGGTTGACATTCCCTTTCTCCAGGGGATCTTCCCAACCCAGGGATTGAACCCAGGTCTCCTGCATTCCAGGTGGATTCTTTACCATCTGAGCCACCAGGGAAGCTCATAAACATATAAATTTCCCATCAAATTAGTGGACTTCTGCAGTAAAAGAGGTAAATGAAGAAGAAAAAAAAGAATACAAGGGGCACAGATAGACAAGAGAGGAAGTTAAGCAACTAGTGAATCTCGAAAGAGAAAGTGATAGTCTATCAGCAATGTACGTGCCTCAGCCTTCCTAGACAAAGATTTTCTCTGGCTAATTTCACCAATGTGAGCTGGTTTGCTACCATTATGAGCACCACACGTCAGGTTTCCAGGGCCACATCTAAAACGCCAGAACAGACTAGGTCTGCACTCTCCCATAAACCTGAGTCAGAATAAATGGGAAGATTTATAAAGAGGAGATGCAGTTCTTCAGCTACACTGGTTTAAAGATGGTAACAACAAATGAGTTAAACCGTTTGCTCAGAGTGTTTCATGAAGCAAATCTAATGTGCAGTTTTGTCACCCGATGTGACTTTAACTCCTCAGTGAATCAAGAAGTTTAACAAATATTAAGACTGCAAAGATTCCCTGTGTGTTTGCTCTTTCATCCATTACCATTCAGAGAACCGAGGGCACTAGAAGAAAGCAGCCAGTGGGTTACGTGACCAACAGGGACGCTCTCAGCAGCTGAGGAAGCAGAGGCAACACCAAGAACCTCAAGGGGAGCACTGATCTCTCCAGTCCTCCCAAAAGGAGCCTGAGATTTACAACTGCACAAGTTTCCAGAAAGTGATATCTGCTCCTTACTCCTGTTGCTTCTTTCGCTGTTGTTTAGTTGCTAAGTCGTGTCTAACTCTTCTGCTGCACAGACTGTAGCCCGCCAAGCTCTCTGTCCGTGGACCTCTCCAGGCAAGAATGCTGGAGTGGGTTGCCATTCCCTTCTCCAGGGGATCTCCCTGACCCAAGGGTCAAACCCACATCTCTTGCACTGCAGGCAGATTCATTACCACTGAGCCACTGGGGAAGCCCCCATTAGCTCCTGATGCTCCCTCAAAACAGACAGTGATGATCCTTCACGAGCCACAGGGAAATGACGCAAGTGTCGCCCTGGGACCCCACCCCCCAAATCCTAGGGAATAAGCCATGTGAGAGAAGACACCCCCAAGCATGCAGATCTGAGAGACTGACTTATAAGATCCCCAGGTTCCATCCAAAAAGAGTCAATATATAGGAGAGCAAAAGCCAACGGCCTCACCCTCTTTTTTCAGTCACATACACCAGAGCCAATCCTGGAGGCCAGAGATAGCCATTCACCCATGAAATATCTTGACCCGCCAATCCTGGAGCTGGAAACACACAGCAATCACCCTGTCTTGGGGACTCAGACAGTGACCGTGGACCCCTGGACCATGTCCTCGTGGGCTCAGGGACATTCAAGGCAGCGAGGGAGAGGCAGATGGAACCTATGGGCTCCTTACCTGCTTCCAGCAAAGCAGCCCAACCAGGACATACTCCAGCCACTAACATTTTGCGTGAGGGAGCTTGGGAAAAGAAAGGCTGCCTCTGCTTACTTTACAGGTGACAAAACTGAAATGCAGACAGGAAGAGAGCAGGGCAGAGCACTTGGCCAGCCGTTGGAGTTTTACTGCCCTAGGGCTTCAAAGAAAGATGAAAAAGTTATATGCCCAGGGGTCCCGAAGCCCCTCCCAGTTCATACGCCTTTGGGAGCAGAGATGAGCAAAGAAAAAACAAAATTCTAGATCTTCAAGAGAAATCGGTGTCTGTGTTTGAAAAATTACACCAAAGTTTGGGAATGGTAAAAGGGGACCCACAACAGAAATCCCTCCAGCTCAAAGGCATCATATGCCTGCCCCACAGGCCCCTACGGTGCACAGGTTAATAAGTTCACCCAAGACACGTGGACCTGGGCTCCCCCGAGGGACCCATCCAGGAACATGGCCAGTCAGACACCTCCCCTCTGAATAGCATCCTCTACCAGCACAGCTCCGTCCAGAAGCAATGCTCAGAAGAGAAGTGCTCCTCCTTACAGAGTCTGGAGGGCGCCAGTTACAGGAGGCATTTTTGACTATCGGGCTTAGAAGCCTCACCTGTTTCTCAGACAGAGCACAGGAAGAAACTTCCTCATGTAACCAGAGGGCTGCTCAGACTGTGTTCAAAGAGAAAGAAGGAAGGAAAGAAAGAAATGAGTTGTAGAGGTTTACACTGAATTTTGTCCTGATACCTAACCAAAATGGCCTCCTTTTTTTGAATTTTTAAGGTATCCGCCTCTGCTATTATTTGCCTGGGAGTCCATAATAGTCCCATTTTATTGGATCCAAATTTCCTATGTAGACAACAGAGCCTAAGAGTCTCTTCAGAACAAGTAAATAATATGCATTTTCCAAAGTAATTTGCAGACACAAATACAATATGCGCTCCACTCAGATTACCAAAAGGATAAAATCACCAAGATGATGATGATGTTGTTTAATAATTTCAAAACTAAATATTTCCACATGCAAACAGAAATACCTACCATGTCCAGCAAAGGTCCCCTTCAGCCTGCTTGATAAATTATACCTCATTTTACTACCTACCTTCCAGAAGCCATTTCACGTGGCTCTGAAACAGCAGCTGAGAGAAAATCACCTTCACACCTGCACACATTGTTTTTCAGGAACGGATTTCTTTTCTGCTCCCTCTCCCTCAACCATCATCAATCACAAGCAATATCCTTGCGCCCATGCTCGCAAACAGGCTTCGAGAAGGGATTAGAGGAACCTGTCCACTGTGAGCTCCAGACCCCCTCTGCGAGCACTCTCCAAGATCAGCTCTGTTTGGGACAGACCCTGGCTGACGAGGACTTCCCTGGTGGCTCAGAGGTAAAGAATCTGCCCACAACGCGGGAGACCTGGGTTCAATCCCTGGGTTGGGAAGATCCCCTGGAGAAGGAAACAGCACCCCACTCCAGTACTCTTGCCTGGAAAACCCCATATACAGAGGAGCCTGGCGGGCAGTTCATGGGGTCGCAAGGAGTCAGACATTGAGCGCGGAACACTGGCTGAAGAGGTGCTTCCTTGGTGGCTCAGCAGTAAAGAATCCTCCTGCAATGCGGGAGACTTGCAGGAGACGCGGGTTCGATCCCTGGGTCAGGAAGATTCCCTGGAAAAGGGAATAGCAACCCATTCTAGTATTCTTGCCTGGAAAATCCCATGGACAAAGGAGCCTGGTGGGCTGCAGTCCATGGGCTCACAGAGTCAGACACGACTGAGCGACTAAAAAGCTAGCCAAAGAAAGCCCTTCAAGCGGCTAAATTGCCCCAGCACCCACAGGCAGGCTGGGAGGAGCAACTGCTGTATCCATCCTGAGCCCAGTAACAGTCTGAGGCCTGGGATGGACTGCCCAAAAAGAGACCAAGGGATGGAGAGAAACGGGTAGAAACAGCCAGGAGGACCTCCAAGACCAATCATGGAGAAGCAGCCTGAGTCTCTCCTCACTCTGTCTGAAGGAGGGGGAGGCGCTGGATTCTTAGAGGGGACTGAATGGCAGCTGCCTGGGACCCTCAGAATACACCTGGGGTGAGTTACCCTCTCGCTCCCCACTCAGATCCAGTACTATGCCTCCCTTCTGAGATGCCCTTTCCACGCCTCACCGTTAAACCCTGTCTAATTCTTCAGAACTCTCCCACATTATCTATGAAAATTCCCCAAATGATTCCTGGTCACTTTTAGATTTCATCTTTTTTAGGCCCATCGACTAAAACAGCCCAAGAGGACAGATGATTATAAGTCCTCTGTTTTTTCATATGGTCACCAAGTGGGTATCAGGGGGACGAGACGAACTGGGAGATTGGGATTTATGTATTTATGCTACTATGTATAGGGAATGGCTACCCATTCCAGTATTCTTGCCTGGAGAATCCCATGGACAGAGGAGCCTGGCAGGCTACAGTCCATGGGGTCGCAAAGAGTCAGACACGACTGAGCAATTAACACTTTCATTTTCATAAAATGGATAACTAATAAGAACTTCCTATATAGCACAGGGACCTCTACTCAATGCTCTGTGAAAGAGGGGATACATGTATACACATAGCCGATTCACTTGGTTGTACAGCAGAAACTAACACACCATTGTAAAGCAGCTATACTCCAATAAAAATGATTTTTTAAAAGCCCTCTGTTTTTTATGTCTCAGTCACATCTGGATGTGGGCACATATCCCCCCAGACTATTGGATTTGGAGGTGGGAAGATGCATCTGTTAGGGCTGGGAATTTATCCTACTTCTTATGCTATGGATTGCTGGGGTTGAGTTTTCCTCTTAGGAATTTGCTTAGAGCAACTAACGATCCTAACTGCATGCCCCTTTACAAGAGGTTTACTGCTTTTAACAAAACAGGCAACAAAGAAGCAGAATTGTATGCAGGCATGCGGTGACTTGAATAGGCCATCACTGCTCCACAGTGAAGGTCTAAAGTGCAACCTTCCACTCCATCCCACCCTTCTCCTAGGCAGTAAAGGGAAAATGCAAAGTCAAAGTTGTTCAGTTCTGTCCGACTCTTTGTGAACCCATGGAATACAGTCCATGGAATTCTTCAGGCCAGAATACTGGAGTGGGTAGCCTTTCCCTTCTCCAGAAGATCTTCCCAACCCATGAATCGAATCAGAGTCTCCTGCATTACAGGTGGATTTTTTACCAATTGAGCTATGAGAGAAGCCAGGGCAAGAAAGGGAAGTGAGGGACTAAGGTGAGGGCAAGTGTCTGTGCCTTCTGCAGTTTACTGGGATCCGTTTTTTTGGTTATTGCAAAACTGAAAGTCCCCTGGCCAGTATTCAGTGATACAAGACTCTGCACAAAGTGCTCATCAGTATGTTTGTAATCAATGAGAGACTGGTGGCCACTGGTTGTTGCCACTGCCAGGCTGATTAGTGTCACAGGTAAGCAAGGGAGGCTGGCCTTCACTTTTCATTGTAACATTGCCCATAATTTCTTGGTTCTGTGCACTAGGGTCATAGAACCTTCCTGGTTACAAAAGCAGAGCTGATGTTCCATCCCAGGCATTTAAAACTCTGAAGGTATCTCCCAAAGCCGAGTTCATTAGGAAAGGTGTCCAGATTGCCATGCTGATATTTTGAAAAAACTAGCCTTCAAGAGGACATATAAATTCTGATATATTCTCTGAGATCACAGAGATCAAAGAGATCACAGAACTTTAGAGTCAGATCTTGACTTGATCTATAAAACTACTTCTAGTTAAAAATACTTAGGATTTCTTTGGAATGGGTGTCCTTTATACATTCTTATAAAGCTCTTTCATTTTTTCCATTAGACTGTGTGCTCCTCTAGGAAAGGAATCATGTGTATTTCTTCCATAGTCAAGTCACTACATCCCTGGCCTAGGGATCAAAATCCAGAGTATCTTACAGATGGGCGCTCCAAACAGGTTGTTGACATTTGATGGGGGCATTCCAGCTCTTGAACTTGGTACAGTTTCTATCTCATAAAGACATGCACACACAAAACCAAAGCTCCCCAAAACTGACTGTGGATAAGGACACCCACTGGCAAACATCATACATCACTAATTTCCCAAAGCCTCTCAGGCTCCATCAGGAGGCCAACAGAGTCACAATGGCTACTTAATGATGAAACCCTTCCAGGTGTTTTCACATTAACATGGTCCAATGTAGTATCAAGCTGAGAAGAATAAAGGTTAATATATTCTATTAGTCCCAATTGTCATAAAAATTTTACCTAACAATACGGTTCATTAAATGCTGAATCTAACAATTATGTTCACCATACATAATAGGAATTATTCAGACAGATATGATCTGAATAGTTGTGGTTTATTAATTTAGACACAAATTTAATTAGCAATTGATTTCAATTGTGTCTCCCCCTGAACAATAAGTTTGGTGGAAAAGCAGGCTGGGAAAAAAAAATGTATCAACTAAGAAATATGAGGTAACAACAAAGGAAACCACCACTCAACTTTCAGAAATGCTATTATGGTTTTCCCCTGAAACAGTAACAACAAAAGCGATTCCAGGAAGCTTGAAGAGGTGACTGTTTTCCATCCAGTTTCAAACACCGCTCCTGACCCAAGGGGTAATGACATACCAGTGGGTTGTACTGCTGCTCTGATGCAGATACACTCACAGAGCAGAGGGATGTTAGAGCCTCAGGTTATTCTGGATCCACTGGAAACCCCAGCTCCAGCTCCAGGTCTATGGGGAACTACTGCTGTGGCTTCCATCTCCTGTTCCCTGGGGTTCCGGAGAACACCCAGGGCTATCGTTCATCAGCTCCACGAGTTTCCGCTATCTCATACATGGAACCAGACTTCTGCATTCCTTCTTTGGCATCAATCACAAGAGAATACAATCCATAATCTCCCAAAAGATGGAGAGAAAAATACAGGGAAGAATGTTTTGTTTCTAAAAAGGAAAAATGTAGTTTTTCTTTTGGTGGTCCTTTAATGAATTCTCCACATCCAGCTCCATTCCAACCCCCAGCTAGATCTGACAGACCAGTAGTGATTTTCCATTTAGAAAAATGAAATGTTTGGCTTCTCATGATGCTTGGAGAGCTGCGGTAAGAGGATGACAGAGCAGGGAGGATGGGAGGAAGAGGAGGAAGGAAATGAAGAGATGTCTTCCTCCTCTTCACCCCTCCTTCCATTCAAGAGTGAAGGAGCCAATGGCCTCAAACTTAGCTGGCTTCCCTCCTCCTAGCTTCATGCCTTAAGCTATCAAAGATAGGTAATTATATTCCATTAACAAATATATATATTAATAACAGAAGTAGACATTTGGGATTCTGGATTTAAATTTTTTTTACATTCAGATTGTGGCCCCTTAATATAATTTTCCACTAAAAGAAACACAGGCTTCTTGGTGGACTGGCTGATTCTGGGGTGTGAAATAAACAAGATAAGCCTGGAACACTGAGTCATACCAGGCAACCAGCAAGACTACCAGGCCTTGTCAAAAGGACTCAGGTGCCAACTTAAAGGGGCTCCAACTGAAAAAAGTTGGAACAAATACATTATAAACCCATAATGTCCTAATGACACAAAAAAACAACAACAAGTATCACTGGTCATCTTTGGGGAATAAAAAAAAAAAATCAGCTCATCTTTTTGACACTGGTACATAAAGGAAACAAATCAGGCATTTATCTGGCTTATCCGTATCTCAAAGTAAACACATAATTGATGAGAAGTTTCACTATATACGGAGAAGGCAATGGCACCCCACTCCAGTACTCTTGCCTGGAAAATCCCATGGACAGAGGAGCCTGGTCGGCTGCAGTCCATGGGGTCACTAAGAGTCAGACACAACTGAGCGACTTCATTTTCACTTTTCACTTTCATGCACTGGAGAAGGAAATGGCAACCCACTCCAGTGTTCTTGCCTGGACAATCCCAGGGACGGGGGAGCCTGGTGGACTGCTGTCTATGGGGTCGCGAAGAGTCGGACACGACTTGGCAACTTCACTTCACTTCGCTATATAGAAGCATTCCAGCTGACAAAGAAAGGAGGAATAGTAAATTTTCCATATAACTGTTTAGTGACTTCAATAAGTAATAAAACTAGGTAATGACCTTCAATGGTGACTCTAATAAAGCTAAACAATGATCTTCAATGGTTGCTGCGATTGAAGAGGGCCAGACATTATGTGCCTTTGGGTGGATGTACAGAACATCTTTGAACATCTTTGCAAATCCATCAAATCTGGTGGCAACCAGCTAAATGTTTGTATTCCCCTCAAAATTCGTGTGTTGAAACCCTAATCCCCAATGTGATGATGTTTGGAGGTGGCGTTTTGGAGAGAGAATCAAATCTTGAAAGTGGAGTTCTCATGGATGGGATCAGTGCCCTTATAAGAAGCAGCCAGAGAGCCAGCAGCTCTTTCTGCCAAGTGAGGATTAAAGCAAGAAGTCAACACTTTGTAACGGCACCAGAACCCAACCATGCTGGCACCCTGATCTCAGCCTTCCAACCTCCAGAACTGTGGGAGACCAGTTTCCATTGTTTATAAGACACCTAGTGCTCTACTTTGCTACAGCATGCTGAACTAAGACACTGATCCCGCCTCTAGACTTAGCTATCAGTTTACGGAACATATTAGAGGCAGAAGAACACGTTCAAGGAAGGCACACAGATGCATCTGACAAGATTAAGAACGTAGCAACTTTACAAGGACAAATCACTTGTTTTTCTTTTAAACCATAAGTTACAAAGCAAACCCCAAACAAAAACAGCAACAAAGAGAAGAATGAGGAAACCAACAAACTGAAAGAGACACTTATCAAGCCTTATCAACCAAGTACAATGTGTGGACTTTGGATCGTCCTTCAAACAAACCAACTGAAAAAAATATTATCACATAACCAGGGAAATGTGATTGTAGACTGGACATTTGCTGATGCTAAGGAACTGCTATTTTCAAGTGTAGTAATGGTGAGGTAGTTATGTGGGTTTTTAAATACAAGAGTTTTCGTCTTACACAGACACACACATGCTGAAATATTTACTAGTGAAATGGTAAGATACAGGACCTGTGCTGAGGTCAGGCCCTCAGGTGATACAAAGACATGGTCGGCAGGTAAGGTGAGCAAGGCGCCTGCCAATGCCTCACCTCAGGCATGTCACTTGCTTCTCCCTAGTCCTGGCCCTGATCTGATGTCTGGATTTCGCTTCAAAATAATCCAGTAATGGGGTCAGAATGGTGGGTGGGAATATAAATGAAATAAGATTTGAAAGTTTCTTTAACAAAAAAAATACAATTTTTAAAAATCCTGAAAACCAGTCATACTATTTTTTTTCATTTTTAAGCTGACAGTAACTTTTGAAATAACTGACAGTAATTACTATTTTCAAATGTCCTACAACTCAACACTCGACTGTGAGCTCCTTCACATCAGAGCTTATTCAGCTTTGATTGATTGACTTGGAAATGTGGTTGGTGTATCTCTGAAAACCAAGCTCTGCACTAGGAGCTGAAGATGCAAGACTGAACAGAAAAGTCCCTGCCCACCAGACGCTTACATTCCAGCGAAGGATGACACTGTGGAAAAATGAACTGACACAAAAGGGAGGGGTTGCTAAGAAAACCACAAAAGGGATGATATTTGAGAACTGGAGGCTGGAGAAGGTGTCTCTGAGATGGGGCTGCTTGAGCTGAAGCCTAAATAAAAAAAAAAAAAAAGAATCACCAAATGAGGAAAGATGGGAGAACCCCAGGCAGAGACAGCAGGAACTGACGTACAGAGGCCCCGAGTCAAGAAACACCTGCATGTCCCATAAAACGAGGATGGACTGACAGGCCTGCCACATACTCAGCAAAGGGCAGGAAGGAATAGATGAGGCTGAAAAGACAGGCACAAGCTACACCAGTTAAGGCTTTCTAGTTATAATAAGATGCCTGCTTGTTTGTTTTTTAATCATAAATCCACTATAACAGGGCTTCCCAGGTGGCGCTAGTGGTAAAGAATCAGCCTGCCAGTGCAGGAGGTGCAGGAGACTTGGGTTCGATCCCTGGGTCAGGAAGATCCCCTGGAGTAGGAAGTGACAACACACTCCAGTATTCGTGCCTGGAAAATTCCACGGACCGAGGAGCCTGGTAGGCTATAGTCCATGGGGACGCAAAGAGTCGGACACAACTCGGCATCCACTATGAAACAGGAGTGTTTGGTGCATCATGAAATCAATGTATTGATCTAAATTAACTTCTTCTGTATTTGGAAAGTTGCTCTGTTGGAACTTCAGACACAGGCTCTTTACAGATTAACTCTTAAATCTGTATTAAATGTAGTTCTGTTGAATTCTCGAGTATCTCTGTTCAGGAAACCTATTGAAACGGGCCCAATGAGAATCTACTGTATCGCACAGAGAACTCAACTCAGTTCTCAATGGGAAGGAAGTCAAAAAAAGAGGGGATATATACAAACATGTAGCTAACTCCCTCTGTTATATGGCAGAAACACAACATTATAAACAACTATACTCCAGCAAAAAGGAAAAGAAACTGGCCTATTTAACTCCTTCCCTGCTTCAGCACAGGTTTGGCTGAGAATGAAATGACAGTGAGTCTGAAAATCCTTCATGCTTTTCCACAGCTTGAAGTGAGTCGCAAGGTGAAATTAATTGAGGTTGGCAAGACAAGAAGTTGGACATAGCCTCTTAGTTCCAGGGGCATGAAGCCTTCCCAGTTTGGCTTCCTAATTTGGTTTGAAATAAATTTCTGGAGTGTCAAACATCACCATATTCAAAGGTAAGTGCATACGTATATTCCAAAGCCAAGTAAAAAATGTCTTTTGGACTATCTGCCACTTTCTATTACCAGTGATATAGCTCCCCTCGTTTAGTGCCTGTGATCAAGAATTAACCTCCAGTACAAATGAATGGGAACGGCAACAGACAGGAAAGGCTTTCAAAATAGCCTGAAACAGAAGCAATTTGTCTATATCTACTTCGTTGGGTAAAAGGACTTTCACCTATTAAGAGAACAAGGTAATCTAGTTTGAGGTCTTGAAAGAGAGACCAAATGGAAGGTTCTCTTTCTTCATAATTGTTCACATTTAATGGCATTACAAGGGCACGTTAGCTCTTCCAACTGAAAGCAATTTAGTGAATATGTATGCATTTTGGTGGCACTGATATGTTAATGCAGGGCATGAAATAGAAACCTTTAGAGAACCAAATGCTAAAGAGGGCACCAAGAGGCTTTGTTCACCAACTCACCTGGAGCCGGGCTCCAGAGAAGAATGACCTGGAATACGTTTTCCACTCCTGAAGCCTATAGGCTGTGGGAGCAGGGGGTACTGGGAGATGAAAATGCAAAGACGACCAGCTGAGATGTCTGTGGTCTGAAGCCACCACAGAAGGCGGCCGACCTCACCACCCAGAACTGAACCCGTCTTCAACCTCCATCTGTGACTTCACAGTCCTGAAAAAGTGCAAAGTCCACGTTCAGCAAGCCTTCCTGATGAACCCCATCCAGATCGGCTGCCCCACTTGAGTTCCATCTACGTGGGCACACGTTGCTGTGTTGCTTCAAAGAACACAATTTACCAATACATTGTTCCAGATCATTTCATGTGAGTATTTTTGTGTGCATCTGAGAAATCAGGTGCCTGGAACTTTTCCCTCTCATTTGGGAATTCAGGTATAAAGTCAATTTTCTGTAATTGTTCGTGGCGTTATTCCCAGAAGGGGAACAACTATTGGATGACATTTCCATCAGAGATGAAAAGTGACCAGCCATTTTGTTTAAACATTGTTTGGTCACTGGAATTCCAATTCAGTTGGTATAATCTGTATTGATTCCTCCCATATGTTCCTTCCTCAGTTCCCAGTATCTCCACTTCCTTCTCCTGCCCCTTTATCAGCAGGCTCTAGACACACAGACATCTGCCCGGAGGCAATCAATTCTGCTGCCAATACGGAATTTCACACACACACAAAAGTAAAAGCAAAAATCTAAAAGAGATGGGTTAAAAAGAACATAGAAAAAAATAGATTCTGACTCATTTCCTTAAGGCTCTTGGGCCTGCTTTCTATTACATTTGTGGACTGATTTCTCCCAGTCTGTAGACAGGACACGTGGTTATTTATTTTCATGGCAGACTGAGCATCTTTTCATATGAAACCAATGACCTGCCTGCCAGAGAAAACCACAGCCCTTTCAGCAGTCCTGTCTTACATTCTTACCTCTTTCCCAAAATCTCAGGAGAAAGGATACTAAGACTTTGAACCAGAAAGTTTATCACTGCTGATGATAAAGATACATGAGGGTGATGCTAGGCCTTACCTGGAGCAGATTCCAAGGCTTAGAAGATCATGAAAAGCTGGCTGTGATTTTAGTGTCTATTCATTTCACCACAGGAAAAAACAGGAAACATGTGCAACTAGAATAAGAATAGATAATATCGGCTCGTCTCCTCCTTTTCCTTCCCACCCTTCTGCTGCCATCTCGTCAGTAAGGGCTCCTCTGGCAGCCCCAGGGCTGGGAAGCCTTCACTCTTGACCACACCTAGAGCTGTCTGTCTGGAGCATGCTCCTGGTATGCCAGGTCTCACCACCAGACTGTGTACTTCAAGGAGTCAGACTCTCATTTTTACTCCCAGAGTTGCCAAAATAGCATCAATAAATATTTTTTTCAATAAATACTGATCCATCTAAGAACTTTCAAAGAACCAGATCTTTGTTTCTCATTTTGTGAGATGTCTCAAAGAACTAAATAGAAATGATTTCATAAGAATTCATGGATACTGTCTCTAGGCCAGTAAACAGTTAGAATTTGAGTCAAGTGGAGGTTGAGAGCAAGGGAGTGAAACAGCAAAAAGAATGAAGAAATCCATCCTGGTTTTCCCCCTTCCAACTTCTGGACATTGTCCTACACTAAGGCTGACCCCCAAATCCCGATCAAAGCAAAAGCTTTCTTTCTCCTCTAAGAAGAGAATAGATGGTCCCTAGGCATGACTTCAGTGTAGGCAGTGGAGGGTGAGGATGGTGGTGGAAGAAGGGGGTAGGGATTGAATCCTGGGAATCATTTGCTGTCAGAGTAAAATGGGAGCTAGGAGATTCTTACAGTCCAACTTCCACAGTTAACACAGGAAAAATGAGATTCAGAGAGGAATATATGACTGACTCTAAGTTATAGAGCTGAACCTGGGCAAAATAAGGATTAGTATACCTATTTTCCGGAGAAGGCAATGGCACCCCACTCCAGTGTTCTTGCCTGGAAAATCCCATGGACGGAGGAGCCTGGAAGGCTGCAGTCCATGGGGTCGCAAAGAGTCGGGCACGACTGAGCGACTTCACTTTCACTCTTCACTTTCACGCATTGCAGAAGGAAATGGCAACCCACTCCAGTGTTCTTGCCTGGAGAATCCCAGGGACGGGGGAGCCTGGTGGGCTGCCGTCTATGGGGTCGCACAGAGTCGGACACGACTGAAGCGACTTAGCAGCAGCAGCAGCAGCAGCAGCATACCTGTTTTCTGATCCCTTGGTCCTATATTTTGAAC
Source organism: Budorcas taxicolor (assembly GCF_023091745.1). Taxonomy (NCBI): domain Eukaryota; kingdom Metazoa; phylum Chordata; class Mammalia; order Artiodactyla; family Bovidae; genus Budorcas; species Budorcas taxicolor. The sequence continues at coordinate 71,066,510 of NC_068925.1, forward strand.
TAAGTCAATCAACTGTAGCCCTTTAATAAAAATGACATTAATAATGGAAGTGAACATCTAGAATTCATCAATTAAAAGCTGGAGACTCACTGAGTTTTTAAAGCTACCTACAACCTATTTATGAGAGAGAATGATACAAACAGAGTGACCTATGGAAGTTAGTTAGTTAGTTAGTTAGTTAGATAAAGGAATAGTAAAACAAGTGTTACCAAGGATGCGAAGGATGATACTGATGGGAGGGCAAATGTGCACAGACACTTCCAAGATCTAGTTAGAATATCTGATAAAGCTGGCAATGCATATTCCCTTTAACCTAGTGGATCCACTTCTAGGCACAGAAACTCTCCTACATGTGATATTAGAAATAACCACCAAAAGACAGCCCCGTCAGAGATCAGATTCCCCAGGAAACAGGGTCTGAGATGGGAATCTCTGTGCAGGGGCAGCTCTGTTGGGAGCAAAACCTGTGAAACACTCACACGGGAGGCCTGGACAGAGGGTGAAGCTGACGGCACCGCAGCCGTAAGGGAGGTCTCATCAATCTTACAGAGAATTCTAGATCTGAGACCACCCCTCAGAGCTGTACCAGATTGAGGCAAGAAGTTCAGGCCTTTGGACCGTCATCAACCAGTCACTGGATGTAAGCTACCTTGGGAACCTAAGAAGGGGTGTGACTTTGGGGCAGCAGCTCCGTTGGCTGAAGGCAATGACTAGAGAAGGACTCGGCTGTGACCCACCAGGGGCCAACACTCCCTGCACCAGGGAGAACGAGTGTCTTGGCCCTAAAAATAGAACTAGGTGACACATCACAGCATTCACTATAACACACCTCCACTCCAAAAATAACCGCCCGGAAATGTGAACACACTTCTGAAAAAAAAAAAAAAATTAGATTAAAAAAGAAGTAGGTGGTGCTAGTGGTAAAGAACCCACCTGCCAGGGCAGGAGACAAAAAAGTCTCAGGTTCAATCCCTACTTTGGGAAGATGCCCTGGAGGAGGGCATGGCAACCCACTCCAGCATTGTTGCCTGGAGAATCCCTTGGAGAGAGGAGCCTCGCGGGCTACTCCACAGGGTCACACAGAGTTGAACATGACTGAAGTGACTTAGCACACAGCACTCACAGATGTGCAAATAACATACTATTTAGAAACGAACAACAAAAAGAATACAACATACCAAAAATAAGAGCATCTACCCTAAATGAATCTTAAGAAAATTTATGGCCTTGATACATTTGATAGAAAATAAAATTGTTGATAATTGAACTAATGAAAAATCTAGAGAAGTGAAAATAAGTAAGCCAGACAAACCAGAAAAAATTCAATAAAGACTAACCAAGAAATTAAAGATAATATTTTCTTTTAAAAAAGCATTGATCAATGAAACTAAAAGCTAGGTCTTTGAAAAATAAATAAACTGGCTGATCTGATAAAGAAAGAAAGCTCCAAATGAATGGAAATAAGTATTTAACTACAGCTATCATTTTTTTCATCTTCAGAGAACACTATGTGTAATAATACTATGGCAGTAAGTTTGAAACCTAGATTAAAAAAACAATGATTTCATAACAAAGTATGAATTATAACAGTCAAGAAATACAAGCATCAGTGGACAAATAGTCTTTTTAAAGATTCTACCAAATATACAAAGAACAGAAAATAACCAGTTTATACCAAAAGTTACATAGCACGAGAAAAGTTACTATATTCATTTTATGAAGTCAGAATAACTCTGATATTAAAAATGGACAGGCACAACACAAGAAAATTAAGACCTAAGCCAGTATCACCTGTGAAGAGACAGGCAAAAGTCCCAAATAAAATATTAACAATTTATTGTGCTCAGTCACTCAGTTGTGTCTCACTCTTTCGCAACTTCATGGACTATAGGCTGGACTGGCAGGCTCTTCTGTCCATGGGATTTTCAAGGCAGGAATACTGGAGTGGGCTGCCATTTCCTACTCAGGGGATCTTCCCAACCCAGGGATCAAACCCGCGTCTCTTGCATCTCCTGTATTGGCAGGCAGATGGGGAAGCACCACGTGGGCTTCCCCAGCAATTTAATAGCAGCATATTAAAATTAATGATGAATCATAATCAAGACAATTTTATCCTATAAATATAAGGATGGCTCAAGCTTAAATACCTACTCCTGTTAATCACTCCATTACTATATTAAAGGAAAAACCAATATAATTATCTCAACAGATCAGTTCAGTTCAGCTGCTCAGTCGTGTCCAACTCTTTGTGACCCCATGAATCGCAGCACGCCAGGCCTCCCGGTCCATCACCAACTCCCAGAGTTCACTCAAACTCACGTCCATTGAGTCGGTGATGCCATCCAGCCACCTCATCCTCTGTTGTCCCCTTCTCCTCCTGCCCCCAATCCCTCCCAGCAACAAAGTCTTTTCCAATGAGTCAACTCTTCACATGAGGTGGCCAAAGTACTGGAGCTTCAGCTTTAGCATCATTCCTTCCAAAGAACACCCAGGGCTGATCTTTAGAATGGACTGGTTGGACCTCCTTGCAGTCCAAGGGACTCTCAAGAGTCTTCTCCAACACCTCAGTTCAAAGCATCAATTCTTTGGCACTCAGCTGTCTTCACAGTCCAACTCTCACATCCATACATGACCACTGGAAAAACCATAGCCTTGACTAGACGGACCTTTGTTGACAAAGTAATGTCTCTGCTTTTGAATATGCTATTGGTCATAACTTTCCTTCCAAGGAGTAAGCGTCTTTTAATTTCATGGCTGCAGTCACCATCTGCAGTGATTTTGGAGCCCCCAAAAATAAAGTCTGGCACTGTTTCCACTGTTTTCCCATCTATTTCCCATGAAGTGATAGGACCAGATGCCATGATCTTCGTTTTCTGAATGTTGAGCTGTAAGCCAACTTTTTCACTCTTCTCTTTCACTTTCATCAAGAGGCTCTTTAGTTCCTCTTCACTTTCTGCCATGAGGGTGGTGTCATATGCATATCTGAGCTTATTGATATTTCTTCCGGCAATCTTGATTCCAGCTTGTGCTTCTTCCAGCCCAGCGTTTCTCATGATGTACTCTGCATATAAGTTAAATAAGCAGGGTGACAATATACAGCCTTAACGTACTCCTTTTCCTATTTGGAACCAGTCTGTTATTCCATGTCCAGTTCTAACTGTTGCTTCCTGACCTGCATATAGGTTTCTCAAGAGGCAGGTCAGGTGGTCTGGTATTCCCATCTCTTTCAGAATTTTCCACAAGTACCCATACCCAAAAATGAATAGCCATTTATAATGTTGCTTACCTGTGATATCAATGATTATAGTGGTCTACAGTGGCTTAAGTAGCTCACAAGGACCAACAACAATTCAGCCTACTGTTACGTCTCTGATTTCATTTTTTTCAAGTTCTCTGGATAGAAGAGGGAAAAGAGGATAGGATTAATGGTTGCCACAGTGACTCAAGTCTAGGGGGCAGAGTTTCAGAGAAGAGGGAGCTGGATCCCAAAATCTGCTTAGAATTCACCTCAAGCTTTTGGCCAACTCCTGAGGGTTAGACCTTAAAAGACTTCACAGAGAAGAGCCACTGAGAGGTAAAGTGCTGTGCAGAGATTTTAGAAGTCAGCCACTGCTGGGGAGAAGGCAAGGGATCGGTCCAGCCAAAGTGCATAGAGCCTGGTGAGAATCTCAGGCTTTCAGTACTACCGTTCTTAGAGAACTTTACTATCTGGTCAAGGGTACATGGGAGTCCTGTGCCTTACTTCTTACAACTGCATGTGAATCTCTGGAGATCTCAAAATTAAAAATTTAATTAAGAAAAATGAAGGCAAAGAAAAAGTGCTCTCAAATAAGCCAAACCTGCAGAACAAAATAAAAACAACAAATTCATCATCAGCATTTCTGGATTACATCTAAAGGAAGTTCTCAGACTAAAGACGATCTCAACAGAACAGAAGTAGGAGAAGGAATGAACAACCCCAGAGAAGGTACTGTGTGGATGATTACAAAAGGCAAAAATAAATCAAGAATATTAACAATGTCCAAAACAGCAAACACACACACACACACACATACATCATCACCACCACCAGGTATTACCCTTCAGCCTGGTAATTCCACGTCTCTATATTTGCCCTAAAGAACCACAGTAACATCCACATGCTAAAGGAAGCATGTATAAAGGCCTTCACTGCAGCTTTGTCAGCCAACAGCAGCAAACTGAGATATGAATACTCACCAAAAGGGGATGGATGACTAAATAAATTATGTACATACCATGAAACACTATGCAATAGTTTAAAGAAGAGTGAGGTTATATTTACTTGTGTTAATATGGACTTTTTAAAAAGGAAGTAATAGAAATATATATAGGTATGGTACCAAGTATATAAAACATTAAAATTTTCCAGAATATGTAGGTATACATATATGTAATACTTTGAGCAATTACCATATGCCAAATATTGTTACAAGTGCTTTACACAAATTAACTTTTTTAATCCTACAAAACCCCTATGAAATAGGCTCTATTACTGTCCCCATTTTTGTAGGGAAGGAAACTGAGGCACAGAGTTCACTAACTTGCCCAAATCACTCAGCTGGTAAGTGACAGGACAGGAATTCAAACCCAAGCAGATGGCTCCAGAGTACCCTTCCAATAATGCCCTGGACAGGGGCTAAAGAGATGCACTCTAAGTTTTTAAAAAGTGGCCACCTCTACACAGAAGACTGGACTTGGCGTGGTTAATCCAGGGAAAATTCAGCCTTCTCTGTACTGTTTGAAATTTCAACAAGAATAAACTCATGCATTGTTCAGGAATTTTAAAATAACTAAAATTTAAAAGGAAAGTGATATATATAGTATATATATGTATATATATTATACATATTATAATATATATACACTATATGTATATATAAAATATATATAATACATGTATATCATATAAATTATAATATATATAATTATAGTATATATATTATATAAATTATAATATATATATTCTATGTAATACACACACACACACAAAGAAAAGCTATTTGTAAAATGGTTTCGGGAAGCACACGTACTGTTATAAAAATATCTCATCAAGTAAGAGCTAACTGTTCACAAAAGGTGAAAAGTCACAAAACAGGAATGTGGTTCAGAAGAAAGACAAGAATCAATTAAGAACAAAGCTGCTATAAACACTGGAAAAAAAGAAGAAATCCAAGAATCTTATAAGCATTTTCGTGTTTATGAATGTGGGGATTCACGTGGGTCTCAGCCTATCCAGGACTCGATGGCATTAAAACATACAAACCCTGCAAAGAAGTTCTTGATCCAACTGTTCCTTGCAGTGGATATACAGATATTAAGTTAAAATCATCCTATTTCCCAAATCATTTAGTAATATATCTAGAGGACTCCACTTGCCGTTAACTTAGTATTCAACGAGGGATTAATGTGACTCCTACTTAACCTGAGTCACACCTGAGGACTCAGTAATTAGGCTGGACTCTGACGAACTGATTGGTTGCAGAAGTGAGTTATCCGGTCAACCATGCATAACCAGTGAAATGCAAAACAGGAGGAGGTGAAAGGCAGTCTCTGGCTCAGTGTGAGAGAATGCCCAGGAAGCCCCTCTAATGAGTTAACTCATGGAGGCAGCAGGTCCCTGGAAGGGTCTCATCAGCTGCACATGCCATGGGCCTTCCCTGGAACCGAACAGTCAGAGCAAATCAGAGCAACCCATTAGTCTGGTCTGGAATTCCTAGGGAGCACACGCAGGTCAGCCAGATGGTGCAAGGCCCTGGGTTGCCGAGGGTGGTATTGAGCTTGGAGTTTCTCACTCAGAGCTCAGGGCTCCAGCAGGCAAAGCCTTGGATCAAAAACAGACAGCTAGAAGGGACAGGCAATCACATCAAAGAATCTTAGAGCTGGATCAAACCTTGAGAAGTCATTCAGCTCTCCCTCAGGCCTCCCAGACCAGGACCACCTCCCCATCCCACCTTCCTTTTGAAATTATTACTATTATTTTAAAGGAAATACTCCACAACTTCCTTCTGCGAGGAAGTCCTCCCAGAGCTCTACCCTAAATTCTCCTCAGGGTGCTTTGAAACTTTTTCTCTCCCTACAGGAGCTAGAGAGGAAATATAAGACCCCCAAAATATGTGGATAAACTTTTCTGAGCTAAAGAGATTCACACCCACTGAAAGAAACTATCTACAAAGTATGGTTTTATAAAGCAGGTAACTGGTGAGACAAGGGGTAAACAGAGAAGGGGAAATGCATTTTAATGTTACAAAGGGGGGTTATTTTTTAAATGGAAATACTTCATGAACTTTTAAGGTGAATTATATGGTATATTAAAGTGATAATAGAATAGCAAGTCGCTCAGCTGTGTCCAGCTCTTTGGGACCCCTCCAGGCTCCTCTATCCATGGAGATTCTCCAGACAAGAATACTGGAGTGGGTTGCCATGCCCTCCTCCAGGAGATCTTCTAGACCCAGGGATCAGACCCAGGTCTCCCACGTTGCAGGCAGATACTTTACCATCTGAGCAACCAGAGAAGCCCACAGAAATTTTAAATAGGCAAATTTAAGTTAAATGCCCACAGCCCACTCTGTATCTGTAAGTCACAAAAATGCATAAATGTATAGGGTTAGCACTCTGCAATCCACCAGGCTGGACCATGAGACTTACTGGACTCTGCATGTAGCAGACAGGGGAGGGGAGGCCATGATTCTAGCTAGGGAGGCCAGCAGTAGGATTTGGAATACCCAAAGAAAAGTGATGAATGAAGATTCATTCAGGACAGACATCAGAATCAAAAACATCCACTTGCCAAACAGGTGGTATCATTATGCATCTTGGAAGGTTCATCCAGAATGAATGAGGACACAGCCAGGGGCTGGGGCACAGGAGACAGGGTCCAACCTCCATAGCTAAACAGGGAGCTGGGCACTCCAAGCAAAAAAGACCACGGCAGAAGGCCAACAAGAAGGTATCTTGTCGGGGAGGGGCATAGCATGCCAGGTTTTGAGCACAAAACTAATTCCAAATACCATGTACTGGCAGGAATGGGGCACCTATTCTGTATTCAGACCTGCTTCTCTTTGACCATGGATTTGCTGATGGCAGATGCTTGGTAGGGCTAAAGCAGCTGGGTAGGAGCAGGAGATTTTTATCATCAAGTAGCAGACAGTCTCATAGACTTAGATTGCTTGTTACAGATTATTTTTTTCAGCGCATTTTGGACTTTGTGGTGAGACCCACTTGTCACAAATTATTAACAGCAGCTCACTGGGTTTTGTTCGGTTTTGTTGTGAATAGAATGGAATGAAGTGGCATGGCATGGTGTAGAACAGAACCAAATGGACCGCATTTAGGGAGACTGGGCAGTTTCACGGAAATTTGAGAAGTGTGGATACATACACATATGAGAGAGAGACAGAAGAAGAGAAAGAGAAACAAGGAGAAATAATATGTTAAAGTTATTTTCGCTATGTGTCACAATTTAAAAAATTCTAATGTCACTGAACAAATCAACCCCTCTGGTTTTACAGGTCAGTAAATTAAGGCCCAAGAAGAGGAGAACAGAAGGAATATCCTACTCTGAGTCCTTCTGCCATACCTATCTACAAAGACCAGGCTCTCTGAACCAAAAAAAAAAAAAAGAAAAGAAACAACTGAGGACACATGACGAACTTATTTCTGTGAATACTCTTCAGATTGGTTCAGTCGCTCAGTCGTGTCCGACTCTTTGCAACCCCATGAATCACAGCACGCCAGGCCTCCCTGTCCATGAACACTCTTAATGGGTATCACATAAAATTACACTTTTTTGTGCAAGTAATAAATCCTGCTAAATGCGAAGAATAAAACTGCACAAAAACAGAAATTTCTCAAAAACATCTCAGGTAAAGGTAACTATAGCCAGCAATCTCTCATATGGTTACCATTATGTGTGTGTTTAGTGTGCTTACACGCTCAGTTAGGTCTGACTCTGCGACCCACTAGACTGTAGCATGCCAGGCTCCTCTGTCCATGGGATTTTTCAGGCAAGAATATTGGACTGAATGCCATGTCCTTCTTAGGGGATCTTCCTGATTCAGGAATTGAACCAGAGTCTCCTGCGTCTCCTGGAGGGAAGCCTGGAGCCATGGAGGGAAGCCTCATATGGTTACCATAGCTATAGCCTACTATCTGCTTTGCCCACAAAACAAACTACTAAACCTGTAATTCAGACATTTGGCCACTAGCTGTCATGCCATAAAGACACATTTTAAACAACAAGCCTCCAGAGTGCCTTTTTTGGTAAAACAATATAACCTAATATTAAAACACATATAACAAGGCCTAAAAAAAAAATAGTTGTTTTAGAACAAAAAGATTAAATTTAAAAATACTAAAATGCAACTTAGCATATTTCTCTCTAACCTGTAGTGCAATTGTTATCAGTTCACTCAAATTTTAGATAAATCAAAAGTCCCTAAAGTTGATTTATCCTCAATTCTCAAGTTTCCTTGGCACCAAGCTCCTTAAGCCACTCAGCTCCCAGGGGCCTAATATAAAGTCATTTCTATCTAGACTTCTAATATTATTAAAGGAAAGAACTTGGTTTTTTTTCAAGCTCCCTGTTCTCAAGAGTTTTGCTTCTTTTCATTTCACAAAGCGAAAAGAATGGAGAGAGGAGGCTTCAGGTGATATGAAACCAAGTGCTGATCAGAGTCTTGCTCCCCAGTACTTTCTATTTCATCTTTTATTTCCCCCTAACTCTTCGACTTTCTTCTACTTGAATTCAGACCGAATGTGTCTTCTCAATTCCACTCCTTCGTAAGTCCATTATCCAGTGTGATTTTTGGGACAATGCAGATAGGGGGAATGGAAGTATCCCCAGTTTATCGAAGAGGATTTTAAATCCAGGAAGAGGACAGGACTTGCCAATGTCTCACCACTAAGAAAGGTGCAAAGTCTGTTACCACCAGTCCAGATTTCTTCCTAATGTTTGTCAGGATCCAGTGAGGAGACACAATCTAAACAATATTATGTACAAGAAAGTTTAATATGAAGAATTGTTCACAGTAACAGGGAATTAAGTACTAAAGGGTAAAGAGAACTCGGGAGAACAGAGGGACTGCAGATATATAGAACAGATATAGGGGTCCTGAGTGCCCCCTATACTACCTCCAGCTCTAGGGGCACAGCACCTCTGGAAGGAAGCCCACTCTAGGGCTGAGGGCTACAGCTGGTTTAGGAGAATGTGGCTACGGCCCACTGGATGGTGAAGAGGTTGGAGAGCCACGTGCCAGGGCTGGAGGGCAGAAAACTTTCTGCTATGGGTAGAGAGGACACCATGAGCCTCGCTGGGAAACTACCCCCTGAGATGCCCGTCACACTCACTAGAGAGTGAGCCACACTGGCTGACCCACAAGTTAGTGGCCGTTAGGCAAGAGTAAGAAGCTGCGCGCCAGAACCGGGAAGAGAGGCCCCTGCCTCCTGCAGTGCCCTCCTGCGCCCTCTACTGGCAAGGGTAATATTGCGCCCGTTGACAAAGAAAGAACGTTCCAGCTCCAGTACCACAACGCAGGGCAAAGGCTAGATCTGGAGCTGAGAGATGATGAGTTGATAGCTGGGTACACTTAGCAATCAAAATGTGATCAGTTCTGGATAAATAGAAGAAAATCGGTCATTTCTTTAAAGGGTGCTTGTTTCTTTGAAATTTGAGAATCATGTCCTGATCACTACGGAAGATGGTGTTTCCTTTTGCATGACGACACCATGAGGTATACTCATCAAAGTATAAAGACAAACATGGGAATTTCACAATAGGTTACCCCTGAGATGAAGGTGAGGAGAGGGATCAGGAAGGGGTGCACAGACCTACGGGTGGGGGTGCTTCATGGGTGCTTATCATATTGTTGTAGTCAATACCTCTTTGAATGTCTGAAGCACTTCATAGTAAAGATAACGGAATAAAATAAGTATAAATAAAAATTTAAAGACACAATGAGACAGATTCAGAATTTCTTCTTGTAACTGATTAATTTTTCTTTACCAGCTCTTTCCTAATATCATTTGTAGTTACTATTCCTTAGATGTCTCCTTAAAAACTGGTTTTTCTCAAGATTCTGTCCTGACTACCACTCTCCACTTACTTCCCACTCTCTCTGCTTAACGTTATCTAATTCCAGCACTCCCTTCACGATATGAATGATATCCAGATTTCACACTTCTCACTTGGCTAGGGTTCCTGAGCTAGACCCTGTTCACTCAACTGTTTGACATCTCACTTAGGAGAGGCCACAGATACCTGAGAGTCCCTATGTCCAGACTGAACTCTTTTCCCTACTTATGCCCCTCTTTTCTCGCCCACCATCAAAGCTAGCATCACCATCCACCAAGTTGCTCAAACAGGAAACCCATACACTAGTCTTCATATCTCCCTCATTCTTCAAATCTGATCACAAAGTTCTGTCAACTGAACTTTTTAGTGCTTCTTAAATTAATTTATCCTCTTAATCTCCCCTATGAATCTCCTTCCTGGTTGAGGCCACCACAATCCCTTACCCAGGTCACCAACACTTCTCCTTCTGTCTCTTTTCTGCTCCCCTCAAACCTAGTATCCACTGGAGCCAGACAGAACCCTATCATGGAACCAGATGGCCTAGAAACTCCCTGAGACAACAGTGTGTAAGATACCCTGAGATCATTCCAGCAGATCAAACATGTGGTACCAGTTAACTCGGGTTCCTGTGTATTTCACACCACTGACAAAGTAAAAACTGGTCCCCATCTGGCCAGAATGGATAGTGTCCCCAGAAGAGCTGACTGAGCACTGCAGAGTGTTTCTTAATAATCACAAAGTGATTTTCTTGGTGAAGGCTAGGTCATACCACCAACCTGAGAGCAGCCAGATGGCAGGCTTCTGAAGTCGCCTACTTCTGTCTGCTGACATGTTGAAACTCACTTACTTATGGTACAGTTCTGATTAACAAACAAATGATTTACTTGATCTAAGTTTGAAGGTCCTTAGACTCAGCAGATATAGAGAAGAAACTAGTGCTCCCAGTGAGGAAAGAGCCAGGGGGAGGGCAAGAGTAGGAGCCACAAACTAGCAGGCATAAGATAAGCTACAAGGACACACTGTACAACACGGCAAATATAGAGAACATTCTATGACAGCTATAAATGGAGTATAGCCTTTAAAATTTGTGAACTGGGAATTCCCTAGTGTCCAGTGGTTAGGAACTTGGAGCTTCCACTGCTGGGGGCCCAAGTTCAATTCCTGGCTGGGGAACTAAAATCCTGCAAGTCACGTGGCACATCAGAATTTTTTTTTTAATTGTGATTCATATAAATGTGCACATTTATAATATATATAATATTTAATATTATATATCAACTATACCTGACTTTGAAAAGACCATAATAAAATTTGAAGGCTTGCAATAAGTTGTCTTATTTGAAAATGACACATATAAAAAAATCAAGAAAAAAAAACTCAGAAAAACGAGGACACATTTTATCTACATGAAAGTCAAAAATAAAGAAATAAAATTTAAAAAATAAAAAATATTTTAAATTAAATATTTAAAAAAATATTCTAAACAAGATTGTGCAAACACATTTGTGTTAGTTATGCCTATGTGTGATCAACTCGTTCCAGGTAAATATATGTAAGTTTAGACAGAAAATAAATAATCCAAATAGGTTCAATTGTTATGTTGTATTTGAGGGGAAAAATTAACTCATTTTGAAGAGATAAGAAAAGAGATAAACGGTTTTCTATTAACAGAAAATCAGTTTCTATTTATCCGATAAAAATAAATATTAAACAGATAGGTTTTCTAATTCAAGATACATGCACTTCAATGTTCAATGGTTCACTGCAGTACTATTTACAATAACCAAGACATGGAAGCAATGTAAATGTCCATCGACAGAATGGATAAAGATGTGATATATATACATACATACACACAATGGAATATTACTCAGCCATAAGAAAGAGTGAAACCATGCCATTTGTAGCGACATAGACGGACCTAGAGATTATCAGACTAAGTGAAGCAGGTCAGAGAAAGACAAACACCGTATGGTACCACTTATACGTGCAATCGAACAAATGATGCAAATGAGCATATCTACAAAACAGACACAGGCTCGCAGACGTAGAAAACAAACCTACAGTTACGGGGGAAAGGGAGTTAATGGAGAGATAAATAAGGAGTTTGGGATTAGCAGACACCAACCACTATATATAAAATAGACAGACAACAAGGTCCTCCTATACAGCACAAGGAATTACATTCAGTATCTTATAATAAACTCTAATGGAAAAGAAAATACTGTATATATTTGTATGACTGAATCACTTTGCTGTACACCAGAAATTAGCACAACATTGAAAATCAACTATACTTTAATAAAAAGAAATAACAAACATATAGTTGTGGTTTTTTTAATAGCTCTTTGAAAGGGTGTCAGACTCCTTACCAGCCCAGCATGCTGATGAAAATGTCCTTCAGAGTCTGCACTCAGAAAGCTGGAATAAAATTCAAAGCCCTGCTGTCCTGCGAGAGCCTTCACGGCTTCTCCCCCACCGCTACGTCTCCAGCCTCACCTCTCCTCCAGCCTCGCCAGCTCGGCTCCAATGACTCCGGACCCCACCCAGGTCCTCTGGCTCTCCATGCTGGCTCCCTCCTCTGGCCCTCAGTACAAACAGCTCCCTTCGTCTCGAACACACCCACTCCCAACCCCATGCCCAATCTTCTGAACAACTCCTACCTGCTTTTCAGACTTCGGGTAAGATTTCTCCTCTTCTTAAGAAGTCTCCACGAGGTGTCCCAACCAGGTGATCCTATTGTACCCTAGCCCCTCTCTCATCACAATGCTGATCACATTCGTGTACACTGTCAGTGGATAAAACAATCTGATACATGTGTAAGCTCCATCAGCTCCATAGGACTTTAGAATTGTAGCTCCAGCCCCAAGCATAGCACCTGGCACGTAGGAGATATTTTATAACTCCTTAAGGAATAAATGAGTCAATTCGCAAACCGCTTCTCCTTACCATCAGAGTGTGGAAATGAGAGAGGATACTGTAGTCTGGGCTTCCCTGGTGGCTCAGCAGTCAAGACTCTCTGCAATGCAGGAGACATGGATTCGATCTCTGGGTCAGGAAGATACCCTCAAGAAGGAAATGGCAACCCACTCCAGTATCCTTGCCTGGAGAATCCCATGGACAGAGGAGCCTGGCAGGCTCCATGGGGTCCCAAAGAGTTGGATGCAACTTAGTGACTAAGCAACAACAACTGTAATCTACCCCCATGCTTTGAGTGGATGAAGATAATAAACTAGAAGAAAAGGCCACAAGAGGGAGGGATGGGAGGACAGCCAGGTGGGTGACCTTATCTGTGTGTTAACTTTGTCAGATTCTCCCACCCAAATAGACTTTCCTTCCACCCCAGACTGTGGCCGGGATGCTGGTTTCACCAGCAGTCTGTAAGCATACTGAAAATGGTTATCGCGATTCATCCAAGCAAAGCAGAAACAGCCAGGTAAATCTGTCCCGTACAAATCACACAAGGCATTCCAAGGCCAAGTAAAAATGAATATTGGATTAGCCCTCCACTCATGCGGATAATTGAGAGTTAGGCCAGTCTGGGGTTTGTTTGCGCGTCAACTTTTAAATCCAGCCAGCCTGGGAGGAGAGTGAGGCCAGCAAGACAGCACAGGGCAGGACAGAACCTGCTGTTGCTCTGGACAGAGAGACGGAACCAGCAGCCTGCTGGCATCACTGGGTCAAAGACCATGAGGTCATTCCACGTACCCAGTTCTTTCCTTGTGTTTCCCAATCCAGAGGGGTGGGGAATGGGGCAGAAGGACTAACAGCCATTCTACCAGGTTGTCAAAGCAAACAGCAAGAAGCCACATAAATTTAAATAACAAATACACTGTCTTCAGAGAGAAGAGAAGAAAGGGAAAAAAGTAACCCACCCACCCATGTATGCCAAGTCACAAAATTTAATTAGGGAGATAAGAATTGGGGAGGCTGAGATCGGGTGGGTTGATGTGGCTTTCTTTTTTAGTTATGAGCTTGCTGGGGTGAAAGGAGGGAGAGAAATAATTTGAGCAGAGAATTAACATCTTCTAATAATCTTAGACAAAACCCGACTCTGTTTTGCTTTGGTTTGTAAATTAGCTCATGATGAGAGTGTCTCTTCAGCTCCCTGCCATTGTCTTGCCAGGCCCGTTGGCTGAATGCCGCCCTGACCCCAACGCCCTTGCAGCTCAAGTACAACACTGGAGAGCGCGGGGGAACAATTATTATAAAGTGAAGTACTTGCAGTTTTGCTGCAAAATCAATGAACTTTTCAAGTGATTTTTATCATATTTTGCAGCTGTTCTGTTAGCTTTTGAGTGGTTATCACACCGTCAGCCCCGGTGTTTCTAAAGAGCCTTGTTCATCTCGAAGCCTCGCCTTCTCCTTGAAGAGCAGCTGCCGCCGCCCTGGCTAGAAAGGTGGGCGGCTGGAGAGGGGACCCTGGGGGCTATCGCCAGTGAAGGACAGCCTCCCCGCGTGTGCGACTCCCGAGCCCCTCACCTCCTCGCAATTTTTAGCACTTCTCGGGCCTGGGTTCTCCCGAGAGCTCAGGGTTATCTAGCTCACCTTGTTGCGAAATTCCGGAAGAGCCCATCTTGCATCTTCTAGATGCACAAGCGGAGGGCGATAGAGTGTGTAGGTTAGAGATCAGCTAGCTGCTGTCTCCCAGATGGGAACACGGAGATTGAGAGAATCACCCAAGAGCACCCAACATACTGTAACAATAGGCCTTAGAGAGGAAGTCCGGGGAGACTCAAGGGCGCGTGCGCAACTCTCCCACCCCGGCTCACTGGAGCCAAATTCTGCAGAGCGGGTGGGAAAAGGAACACCCTTGTTCCCAGCAATCTTCCTGCCCAACGGGCATGGAGGCGAAACCAAGTCCTTCAGGCATGAGTTCAGCTTGAGGACACTAAGAAAGTAAAATCCATCAGGAATTTTTGCTTAGAATATATTTGGTGTCATTTTCTCATGTTCACTGAGAATCCAGGTGACCCACATAAAATACTGAAGCTGCTTCAGCATTCAGGTGTACTTTAAATGGCTCTAAAATGGGCCTATTTCATAACGCCAAATAACACCATATTTAGTTGGACACTGAATTAGTGAGAAATCTAAAAATATGCCCACTGTCTTCTCCTCCCCTCTTTGTTCCGAATTCAGCGGACTATCGATGCAGTAGAAGAATCAGAATCGGTGGTTCCATGAGACCCAGGGGTAAGTGCTCTTTTGCATGTGGGGTAAGCGAGTGTTTTCTCCAATAACCTTGCCCTAGAAAACCTGTCTGGAAGATGCCCTGGAGGAGGTCCTGGCAACCCACTCCAGAATTCTTGGCTGGAGAATCCCCATGGACAGAGGAGCCTGGAGGGCTACATACAGTCCAAGGGGTCGCAAAGAGTCGGACACGACGGAGCGACTAAGCACAGCATGGAGAGGAGGACAGTCCACACTGAGAATCAACACAAGGTGGAGTTAGTTCAGGTGAGAGTAAGAGCGTTCCACTTGAATTACTTGAAGACTCATCTGAATTAAGTAGATCAGGCGATGTGCAGGCATAGGGTTCTAAATCCATCTGATGGTGTTAATTTGAGGGTAAATCAGCAAGAGATTTTATTATGGTTATCCCCAAATCAATGCCCACAAGCTCAGTCATTGCTACTGTCTTTTAACCTGCTACATTTGAGAAGACTCAGTGACAAGCCAAGGAACTGTTACCAGGGATCGACTGGTTGTTGGGGGAAAAAAATTGACCACAATAGCAAACACGTATTCAGTTATTTCTACGTATCAGGTGCTATACCAAGCACTTAACAACCACCTCTTAAGACAGACACTATTATTAGCTCCATTTTACAGAAGCAGAAGCTGAGTCAACAGAGAAATTAGGTATTTGCCCAAAGTCACACAGCTGATAGGTAGCGGAACAGGGTTTGGAGGCAGCTGAGGTTTGGAAATCCTATTATGAAACTATGACAGTGCTAGCTCCAAGTATCCAGCCTTTGGCAAAATATGAGTTTGACAAAAGAAATGTCTTTTCAAGACCTCAAGTCAATCAGTATTCCATTTGCTCAAGCAGCATGAACAAGGACATCTACACTCTGCTAAGCAGTGCAGAACAGGAGATCCAAAGACCCAGAAAAAGTAAGCAAAAGAGACACAGAGCATCTGACCCATCAAGGCTTGAGGGTTTAGAGTTAGCTCCCTGGAGGAGATGGAATCAATCTAGGCCTGGAAGTTTGGATAATATTTAGAAAAGAAGTCAAAGAACATTGAACAAAAGAGAACATAGCATGAGCTAGGATGTAGAAGTCAAAATATGCATGTAATTTCAAGGTCAGTCAGTAGAATGATCTGGCTGATGCAGAGTAACAGGAAGTAATTTTTAAAAATGTTAAAATAGTAAAGTTAGGCCAAATACAGCAAATTTAAATTTTCAGCTAAAGTAAAGATGCCATCTTAAAAATACTGGCAGGCCACTAGAGGAGTTCACACTGTGTGTAAATGAGTGAAACTTGTGTTTGAAATAGATCATTCAACCATATGTGGGGACTGGGGAGAGGGCCTGAGTCTGCAAGATTCTGGACCATGTTATAGCAGAGTAAAGGAACAGGGTCCATAGACCCTCCTGGCACCAACCACCAGAAACTAAGAAATCAGAAGAGATCTTTGGTTTCAGAAGGGATGGAGGGTTTTAGAGTTAGCAAAATATATGTAAGGTAGCTGAGACCACACAACCCAGACTGGGACTTGAACACAAGTCTGGCCTCAGGACTTAATGAAGCCCAGGTTCTTGATGTCTCATCACAGAACGAAATCAGTGAGAAACAAGGTGATAGGTAAGAAGTGGATTTATTTAGAAAGAAACACACTTTACAGAGAGACTGTGGGCCATGTCAGAAGGTGAGAGACCCCAAAATACGGGGTGATTAGTTTTTATGGGCTGGGTAATTTTATTGGCTAGTGAGTTGGAGGATTATTTCAATTATTTCAGGGAAGGTGGGGGAGAGTTCCAGGAATTGGGCCACTGCCCACTTTTGACCTTTTATGGTTGGCCTCAGAACTGTCTTGGCACTGGTGGGTATGTCCTATAGCATGCTAATGTACTGCAATGAGCTTAAGGAGGCTTGAGGTGCCCTGGAAATCAAAATCTTCCACCATCTTGGACCCGGTTGATTTTAAGCAGTTTTTGTTGTGTCCTATGTCTGTCATCCTTTTAAAGGTTGTGTGCTGCCCCCTTCCCTCCTGTTTCATACCCAGATAATTTATGGTCGAATCTGGGACACTTTGAGAGTGAACAGGAGGGCACTGGTAATAATCACCCACAGAATTCCCTCGTGGCGCAGTGGATGAGAATCCGAGTGCCAGTGCAGGGGACACGGTTCAATCCCTGGTCCAGGAAAATCCCACATGCCGTGGGGCAAATAAGCCCATGCACCACAACTACTGAAGCCTGCACGCGTAGAGCTTGTGCTCCAAACAAGAAAGGCATGAGAAGCCTGTGTACCGCAACTAGAGCATAGACCCCGTTCGCTGCACCTAGAGCCGTGATGACCCGGAGCAGCCAAAAATAATAATAGTGGCCCACAACAAGACACATAACTAGGACCAAGGAGGAAAAGCAGGATACATGGTCACCCTACACTAGCTGGTTGGCAGGCATGCTTAGGAGCCGATAGGCAATGCCAGCCCAGAGCCCTGGACAGAAGACAAGACTGTGGGATGTGGTCTCTGCTAGCTACAGAGAAGCAGAAGGTGAGGCTTAGAGAGAGGACCGCTGTCTGCAACATCTGTTTCAGTAGAAAAACAGGGATGCAAGGGCTGAGATGTTGTGGCTGACACATGAGGGAAGAAAGGAGGGTCAGAGAAAGCCCAAGGAGTTCTAGAACATTTGGTCAGAAAGGTAGGAAGACAGCTAGTGCAATGCCATTTTCATTTTAGGGCCTTCCCTTCACTGTGCACACTCCCGCACACACACGCACACACAGACTCCCCAGCCGGCAGGCTATAGGAAGAGCCATCCTTGCACGCTAACTACTGGCCGCCCAGAAACCACGAGTAGTATTTACTTATTTCCAGCTGCTGCCCTATGTCTCCCACCTTCAACTCTTCATATGCTGTCGGTAGTGTTAGTTGCTCAGTTCAGCTCAGTTCAGTCGCTCAGTCGTGTCCGACTCTTTGCGACCCCATGAATCGCAGCACGGCAGGCCTCCCTGTCCATCACCAACTCCCCAAGTTCACCCAAACCCATGTCCGTTGAGTCGGTGATGCCATCCAGCCATCTCATCCTCTGTCGTCCCCTTCTCCTCCTGCCCTCAGTCTTTCCCAGCATCAGGGTATTATCCAATGAGTCAGCTCTTCACAACAGGTGGCCAAAGTATTGGAGTTTCAGCTTTAGCATCCATCCTTCCAGTGAACACCCAGGACTGATCTCCTTTAGGATGGACTGGTTGGATCTCCTTGCAGTCCAAGGGACTCTCAAGAGTCTTGTCCAACACCATAGTTCAAAAGCATCAATTCTTCGGCGCTCAGCCTTCTTCACAGTCCAACCCTCACATCCATACATGACCACTGGAAAAACCATAGCCTTGACTAGACGCACCTTTGTTGCTCAGTCATGTCCAACTCTTTGCAACCCCATGGACTGTAGCCCGCAAGGTTCCTCTGTCCATGGAATTCTCCAGGCAAGAATACTGGAGTGGGTTGCCATTTGCTTCTCCAGGGAATCTTCTCAAGTCAGGGATCAAACCCGGGTCTCCTGCACTACAGGCAGATTCATTACCGTCTGAGCTACAGGGAAGCCCATATGTTATTATCTTTACTGAAAATGTCCTTCTCTCTCTCCCCTTCCTACCTTACCCTCTGGCACCAGGCTGACTCCTACTATTCTTTGAGTGTTCAGCGAAGTCTTCCTCTCCTTTAGGAAGCCTTTTCTGAATTTTCCACTGGGGCCGTGGGCCCCACTCTGTGTTCAGTGTCAGGCAGTTCACTCCCTTCGCCGCCCCTCCCACACCATGTTGCAATCCCCTGCTTACTGGACTATTTTCATTCCCAGACCACACATTCTTGGAGCGCAGGAAAGACGTGTTCTATTTCCATTACCCATCGACCCTAGCACATGAAGTGATGGCGCTCAATAATTATTTGAGGAATAAATCAATGAATCAGTGGATTCACAAAGGGTCACAGACAAAAGCTTTGTGATTCTTCTCTTATCAAGTAATAAGGGTCATTAAAGATTTAGATCCGTCTGTCTTGCGCTCTCTTGTTCAATGGCTGCAAAGAAAGTAGAGACAGCCCTGGGTTCCTGCCATAAAATAGACTGGACAAGGAGAGAGAGGAAGATGCCCTCTTCTAATGGCAAGAAAAGGAGTGCTAATGGCTGCACAGATTAAGATAACTAGTTTCTGTTTTCCCTCTGAATTTGGAGCAGTGAAGGGAAGACAGGTCTTCATGGGAGAGGAGGGGATAGGTGCCATGCACTCAAAAATCAGGTCTTTATGAAGCCTGAAATCATTTCTAAAGATAGCGGCTGGAGGGCAGACTCTGATGGAATTCTCTGCTGACCACATAACACTCTTCTGAGAGCCAGATGTGGCACCCCAAGCAGAATCTAACACAGCTTTGGCAGCAGAAGACCCTGGTCAAACAGCCCCCTACTCAGTGTAGGGACAGCTTTTGGGGGGTGATGAGGTGGGAAGCAAATATTGTTATAGAGGCAGAGAACACCAGCAGGTGCAAGAACCCCAGAATCCAAGAGGAAATTGGGCCATGAGCAGATGCCAACTTAGTAGTTACTGTAGATTAATCTATGCTCCTCCCCAGAATGCATATGTTGAAGCCCAATGTGATGCTATTTGGAGATAAAGCCTTTAATGAGGTCATTAAAGTTAAATAAGTTCCTAAGTGTGGGGGCCTAATCCAAAGAACAGGAAGAGACACTGGGGAGGCATTTGCACAGAGTAGAGACCAGGAAGGGCCACATCTAGAAGGTGGCCATCTGCAAGCCAAGGAGAGGGGCCTCGAGAAGGTGACAAATTACAAAAGATATCTGTGATGGCTTATATCAGGAAACTGCTGCCAATATCATCCAATCACCAAGACTTCTCTAGTGGAGGCCACCGGGATTTCTATAGGGCGCTATAGCCCAAAATCAACCCTGCCAATACCTTGACCTTGGACTTCCAGCCTCTACAACTGTGAGAAACAAACTTCTGTTGCTTAAGCCACTTAGTCTGTGCTATGATATTCTGACCACCCTAGAAAATAAATACAGTAGTATATTGAGATTTTGTGTGAATAGACGATATTTATCTCTAGGTGAGGATGGGGCTGGTGGGATGGGAGCCAGAACCGAAAACATCTTCACTGGAAACTGAGCGAGAGGTAAAAAACTTCCATTTCCTTGCAGAAATTCTGGCCTGAAGGCTGATTTGAAAGTTTCAAGCCACACAGGAAAGATCCTGTGAGGAGAGCCTCACAGAAAGAGAAGATGACAAATTACAAAGGGTATCTGTGATGGTTTATATAAGGAAACTGCTTCCAATATCATCCAATCACCAAGACTTCCCTAGTGGAGGCCACTGGGATTTCTATAGGGAGCCATAGCCCAAAAAACACAGCAGCAATGAACCCTGGGGGTCAGGGACAAAAAATCAATACACGCACTGCCTTTGAAAACTCAAGATGTGCTATGAAAGCTTTGAGCAAGGACAAGAAAAAATAGAGTTCCTTTGGGTCTAGAGATTTTTTTTCTCTTTTTCTTTTTTTTTTTTAACAGATTGCCTGTCTGCTCCAAGAGATGGAGATTGAAAAGTCGTATTCTCTGTGTGGAGGATCAGAGAAAACCTTGAAAATCCCAGGATCCTAGAGGACTCACAAAGAGTCTCAAGAAGAAGCAGGACTGTGTGGGCCTGGTGTTCTGGCTGGTGTGGAGGACGTCAGAGCGAGACAGGGCTCCCCGCTGGCGCTGGGACTGTGTCTTTGAAGTATGCAGAGCTGCCCTTGTTATGAGGAACCACCCAGGCCTGAAGGCCTGCTTCTGGACACAAGAATCTGAAGGGGAAAAAATAAAATAAAAAGGAAATGAGGTCTACACTTCTTGGAGATTTTGGTCTAATTTCAGAAGGTTCAAACTTGTGTGCGTCTAGGAATCATCAGGTGTGTTAAAAACCTAAATTTCCAACATCTACCCCAGAGACAGTGCTTCTCAAACTCCCTCTGGTGAGGGGCCAGGTTTTACTTATTTCCACTTCATCAGAGAGAGATTTTTATAAAATGCAATGTGAAGGAATGAATAGAAAATTTTAATTTTAAATAAGATATAATCCAATCCCTAATTTTTCTATTAGATTAAATGGATGTAAAATCATTCTGTTAAATTGTTATGCAATCTTCTGAATGCTTGCTCTCACTTTCTGTTCTTATTTTGGTAAGGACTGATCATAAACAGTCCGTGAACAGGCAGGCACAGGTTGGTGAATTGTACTGAGTTTGTTCTAGAGTACAGCCCATTATCAACATGCTGTCCACTCTGTAAACCAGCCCCAGTGCTTAGGATGCAATTATTCTGGAACTAAACTTGGAAAGATATTCCTCTAAGCCTATGCCATGCAGTGCAGTACCCACTAGCCACACCAGTGCCTACTGAGCACTTGAAATATGACCAATCCAAATGGAGATGTGCCATAAGTATAACATACATGCTGGATTTTGAATATTTCGTATGTAAAAAAGAATGCTAAATATCTAATAATTTTATATTGATTATATTTTGAAATAATATTTTGGATATTTTTATCTTTTTCATTTTTAAATATGGTTACTAAAATGTTAAGTTACGTATGAAGCTTATACTATACGTACATCGGACAGCCATGCTTATCAAGACATTGTCCTCTTTTGCCCATTTATTTCTTGGTATCTATTGTGCGTTTACTCTTACCTGTGTATAAGCCAGTCATATGCTTTTCTCCAGGAGCCTAAAATTGGTACACTCCCACCTCTGAGTTCCCACAGCACACACCCTGCTCTTAGATGGGATGTGTCAGAGCAGCAAATACCTTGGAACGGAGCAAAAGCTTCATTGAATCAGCAGCAGACCAAAAATAAGTGGAAAATAAAAACCAACAACTATAGTAACAATATCAGTAGCAAGGAGATACTTAACACAACCAGGTTCTATGCTTAGCACTTTGCATACATTATTTTACTTAATCTTCATCACTCTCCAATGAGAGAGTGAGAGGGTCAGTTTACTGGGTCAATTGGCTAGACTGCAGTGCTCAGTTATTAATCAAGCATTAACCTTGGTGTCTCTGTGAAGGTATTTTGTAGATGTAGTTCATAGCTACAACCAGCTGCCTTTAAATGAAGATCGTGCTTGAAAATGTGGGTGGGCCTCACCCAATCAGTCGAAGGCCTTACACGTTAACACTAAGTTTCCCCAAAGAAGAAATTCTGCCTTAAGACTACAACATCAGCTCCTGGCTACTGTTTTCAGCCTGCTGATCTGCCCCATAGATTTTGGACTTGCCAGTCCCACAACCCACAGCCGTGTAAGCCAGTTCTTTAAAATACTTAGCCACTTGATTCTAATTTCTTTAAAAATTGCATTAGCCAATTCTTTAACATAAGTCTTTATTTCCTATTTGATTTTATTTCTTGGCAGAACCCTGACTGATACAGGGAGACACGGTTTTTACAGTTGCAAGGGGCTTCCAGGTGGTGCTAGAGGTAAAGAACCTACCTTCCAATGCAGGAGACTTAAGAAGCGTGAGTTTGAGCCCTGGGTTGGGAAGACCCCCTGCAGGAGGGCATGGCAACCCACTCCAGTTTTCTTGCCTGGAGAATCCCATGCACAGAGGAGCCTGGCAGGCTATGGTCCATAGTGAAAGTGAAAGTGAAGTCGCCCAGTCGTGTCCAACTCTTTGCGACCCCATGGACTGTAGCCCACCAGGCTCCTCCGCCCATGGGATTCTCCAAGCAAGAGTACTGGAGTGGGTTGCCATTTCCTTCTCCAGGGGATCTTCCCGACCCAGGGATCAAACCCAGGTCTCCTGCATTGCAGGCAGACGCTTTAACCTCTGAGCCACCGGGGATAGGGTCACAATTTTTATAGTTGAGATGAATGAATTTACCAAACATCTCACAGCCAATTGGTGGCAGAGCTAGGCCTCAGAACTAATGGGTCTGATTTGAATCCCATGTTTTTACCTGCTCTGTTCATGCATTTCCAGAGAGAAGGCAGTCACCAAGAGAGGCACTGGCAAGGCAGGAAACACTGGCACTGCCCACAGAAGCTGCCCAGGGCTGCAGTGGGATGTGGTGCTGGCCACGGCCCTGGCTGACCCTAATTGCACAGGTGTGTCGGCTTTGGGTTAGAGGACACAGTGTCATTCAGAAACTCAGCCTTACTGCCCAGGACCAAGGCTGGCCACAGAGGAGAAACTCTAATGTGTGCTAGTGAGAAACAGCCCTGAAAAGCCCAGTCACTGCACTCCTGAGTCAGCGTGCCTAGCCCCTGATCTGGTAGGAGGGTTTGGCCATCTCTCCATGCCCAGGAAGCCAGGAGGCTACAGAGAATACAGAAGAGGATGCATTACAAGGCCCACCACCTCCATCTAGATCCAGAGCAAGGGTGCTGGTGGGCACTAGAGTTCCTGCAGGCCATCTAATGAGCCTGAGCTACCGAAGAAGAAGTAGCTGCCTTTCTCAACATTTTGATCCTTGACCGTCCTCTGGATTTTGCATGTTCTAGAGAAATGCTTGCTCCATCCTTACAAATTTTTATTTCCCCAATTGTCTAGCACAGTGCTCAGCACATAGTAGGAGCTCAGTAAATGTATGTCAAAGGATGGATCTAGGAGCAAATGAAGGAACGAAGAGGTTTTAGAGAGGACAAATATTATATACCACGTATGTGAGTATACAAGAAAAGCACCCCATGTATTGTCCAAGATGCATACAAGAAAGAAAATAAATAGGGAGAAAAGGGGAATCTGGGATGTGGGCAAAAGCCTGCCTGGAAATGGCTTGCAGGTTCCCTTGGCAGCATGGAGACCCCTGAGGGGGAGGCATGAGGCACGGTGGGGGTCTGGAAGCCGGGTGGAAAGTCACTCAGGCCCTTGAAGGCCAGGCTCCAAAGTCTGGACGGATGCTCATCTCCACAGCAGGGGCCTCTCCAGAAGGCTCCAAGAGGCAGCACGGTCTGGGAGATAAAGCTCGGGCTTGGAAGCAGAAGACCTGGACGGCGTTTGCGCCCCCACCGCTGACTCACCCTCTGCCCGCCAAGGGTGGAGGAGGCGTGGGGGTGGAAGGGGCCAGCTGCCCCTCTGCGCGGGGCTTCTCAGCCTGGAAAATGGAGATAACACCTCCCATTAGGAAAGGCTTGGGAGGGCTTTGTGTACCGTGAATGCGAAGGGCTACCGGGCGCTAGAAGCCAGAAACAGGCTCCTGAGCCATCAGCCTGCAGCAAAATCTGCCTCCTGTCGCTTTCCAGTACCCCTGCCCGGGAGACAGTGTGGGCCCCAGTAACCAGGATATGGCTTCCTCTACAACCTCGGATTCCTGTGCTGTGTGTTTTGTTTTCCCAGTAAAGCACAGGCTAGTCTCATTTTCTCTCTGGAGGGCCTGTCCCTGGAGCTTGGCAGCCAGTTTGAGCCTGCTAGGTGCCTGCCTGCACCCTCGCCCACTGCCTTGCCTCCTCTAGAAAGTCCCTGAAATTCATCAGAGTCTCCCCCAGATCTGCTGCTCTGAATCAAACTCTCAAAGCCTGCACATTCCCCTCTGTATAAATAGGGACACCAGTTTTCTATACCACAGACGATGGTTCTGAGGCTTAACTGGGATAACGCGTGGGAAGCCCTCAGCACGGGGACTGACCTAGAATAAGATCTAGGTAAACGTTAGTCCCTTCATCACTATTATCTGCAAACACATTCCATCCATGACAGACCCTACAGGGAGCCTGTCTTATCCGTCCTGACAGGGACGGCTCAAATCTCACCTCTTCCATCAAGTTTTCCCAGTCCCTTCTTCTTGACTGGGCTAGGTTTGTGCAAAACCCACAAACCGAAGTGTTATGGGGTACGGAGCTCTGCAACGCCTTGCCACCATCCATCAGGCATTGCTGTCATTTGTTTGCATGGCCTCCTTCCCCACCCTAAAGTCTCCTCCTGTTACTTCCTGTGGAAGATATGAGATGTGCCACCCAGCCCCTCTCTTAACGACGGACCACCTGCACAGCTGTGGGAGGCACCCAGACATACCACGGACACCTCAATCGTTTCTTCATGTCTCATTGTGCCTTACACTCACCACATGCTTGATGGAAATATCATATTATGACTAACCAGGGGGCTCCTTCATCCCTCTGGTATCTTCTCCACCTTCTCTGGCTTCCGTATAAACAGGCAGCATTCAGATCTTTTCTTTGTTATAAAAACCGCTACGCAATTAGAACTGAATAAAACCTTCATGTACAGTATTGGTTTTGCACCAATTCTAGGGATCCCTATAGTGAAAGTTAAAGTCGCTTAGTCGTGTCCAACCCTTTGCCACCCTGTGGACTATACAGTGCATGGAATTCTCCAGGCCAGAACACTGGAGTGGGGAGCATTTCCCTTCTCCAGGGGATCTTCCCAACCCAGGGATCGAACCAGGTCTCCCACATTGCAGGCGGATTCTTTCCCAGCTGAGCCACAAGGGAAGCCCTCTCTACAGTGATTTCCCCCAGTTTAATAAATAGTATTTGTAAGGTTATTTTGCTATTGACATTTTACAGCTCGAACACAGCACCTCCCAAGAACTCTTTAGTTCTTTAGCCTAGAAAGTTTAGCTTAGAAAGAACTGAGTTGCGAGCAAATAGAATCTTCTTACACTGGAAGAGAAGAGACACATCCCCACAGCCGTCCTCGCACCCACCTCCCCTTTCCCTTTACTCTCTCTTAGGTCTGTTTGTGAATTTTGTTATATCATTTGTTGTGGCCTGTCTTCAAGTCTCCAGCACCTAACTCTCGGCCTGACACATGGGATGTTCAGTGACTGTTGCTATTACAATTCTTCTTGAAGAGTTTCTGCCAACTATGATTGGGATTCTTGAGCTGGCAGGAGTTGGGAGAAGGATGATGGGAAGCGACACAGGAACTAAAGATTTCCCCATCTCCCCTCCAGTGCAATATATCTAATTATGCACATAATTAAATACATTCCTATGGAAAGCAATTCTCTCATAAACCACAAACAACGGAAGGTGTGTCATTATAACTAAAGCAACATAGTACTGTGAGCAAGATATGGGCACTGCTGTAGTAGGGTTTGTGCAGTGGAAGCCCCTTTCAAGAACGTGTCATTAATCAATAGCTTGTATCACTTATTTGGCTTATTATCCTTCTCTCATTTCCCCAAGCAAAGATCTAGACCATTTGATCGTCCCGCAGTATTGGGAAGACAAAAGCTGGAATTCAAGGATATCAAGGTGGTTATTACTTAAGAAACCCAGATCCTATTAAAAAAAAAATCCTCAGCAAGATAAGCTTACAATTGCAGTTCTTGCTCTTGAACTATTTGCTGAATCCTAAGCTGCGCTGAATGAAAGGATGGGAAATCAGGTAGAAATAGCTGCTAAGAAGCTACAAATGTTAAACAAACAAAAAAAATTATCAGTTGTATTGAGAGCAGAGACTCAAATTAAATAATGGCCCATGAAGAAGTATTCTCAATTACACACCAAACTTTTAGTTCAGACACCAGAAAGAAAAAAACAAAAATTAAGCAGCTCACAGAGACTCCATGTATAATCCAAAACTGTCTTTAAACTGTCTTAACATGCGATTTAATCAAAGTAATCTGCGCTTAGTCTAATTGCTGGCCAAACGAATAAATCTTCTCCAGAGGTAAATAATATCATCAAGATCTCTAAAATTTTTCAAATTCAATGTCCAGCATTTAATTAAAAATTATAAAGCATAACAGAAGATAGGACCAAATGATTAAACATATAAAGAAAAATAGACAATAGAAATACTAACAGATGATTCATTTATTTGAATCATCACAAATGGAACTTAAAGTGATTATGATTAATGGGTTTAAGAAAATGTATGATAAGATGGAAATTTCATCAGTGAATTCTGTTTAAAAGAATCAAATGTAATGTCTAACAAGAAAAAAAATGCAATTTCGGATATCATGGAGTAAAGAGATTGATTTAACAGCATATTACTATGTCAGAAGAGATTATTCAACTGGAAAATAGATTAGCAGAAAATATAGAGATAGATGCACAAAGGAAAATAATGAAAAAAAATTATAAACAGTCCACAGGTCAAAGAAGGAATCAAAATGAAAATCAAAAAATATTTGGAAAGGAAAGATAAAAAATGCAAAATTATTAAAGCTTGTAAAACACAACAAAAGCCTAGCTAAGAGGGAAACTTATAGTTTAAATCCACATACTAGAAAACAATGAAGGCTGAAAATCAATTATCTAAAGCATTCAGCTCAAGAAGCTAGAAAAATTACAGCAAATTAGACACAAAGAAACTATGAGAAAGAAAATTTAAACAAACAGACAAATTAATTCAAAAACACAATTTAGCAAAACTGACACAAGGACAAATTTTAAAATCTGAAAAGTTTATCTCTATTTCATAAATTGAATTCATAACTTAAAACTCACAAAGAAAATTCCAGGCCCAGATAATTTTATAAATTTTTCCAAATATTTTAAAAAGAGATACACTTATACCAATATTTTCAAGTTCATTGTATAAAATCAGCATAATCTTAATAAAACCTAGTAAGCTTATCCTAAGAAAAAATTCAACCCAAAGGGTATCTATCCCCCAAATAAAATATACCATGCATTATACTTAACGGTGAAATATTTAAAGTTTTTACCCTGAGAATGTCCATTACCACTGCTACTGTTTAAGAATAAATTTTTAGAGATCTTAGTTGATACAATAAATCAAGAAAGAGAAATATAAAACATAAAAATTTTGAAAATAAGGTATTAAATTATTATTATTCATAGATGCATAAAAATTGGCTACATAGAATTCCAAAAATAAGAAACAGATAAAATATTCAAATAAATAATTGATTTCATCAAAGTCACCAATCAAAGGTCAGTATGCAAAATGGGTTGCATTTCCATATATTAGAAACAAAATATTAGAAAATGGAATCTTAAATTTTACTATTTATGAAAGCAACTAAAATATTAAATACCTAAGAATAAATCTAATAGAAAGTATCTATGACCTTTATTTAGACAACTGTGAAACATCAACACTGGGAGAGATTACAAAAAACTTAAATAAAGGAATAAACCACTTTCATACATGGGAAAATTCCAGGTTTTAAAGATGTCAATTCTTTCTTAATTGATAGATTCAACGCAATTCCAAACACATCTCAACATGCTCTTTTTCTGTAAATTGATGACTATTTCTAAAAATCTAGTGGAAATACAAAGGTCAAGAATAAATGATACACTGGATATCCATATTGGATTTTTGTAAAATTAAAATATTATGTTTCTATAACAGAGCTGTCCAATTAGACTTTCTATAATGATGAAAATGTTTTATATTTGCACCATCCAATATTGTAGCTTTTAATCACATATGACTTTTGAACACTTGAAATGTGTCTATTAAAATGCTTGAAAACTGAATTTTTAAAATGTTATTCATATCAAATAATTCAAATTTAAACTGTCACAAAGACTGTTGCTTTTAGCATAGATGAACCAGAAAACTATATTTACATTTCTACCTGAATAATTTGAACAATAGACAAAAAAATATAAAACAGTATATTTTAAGATACTGAACATCAAGCAACAAAGAAGAGTGACCCTTGAGAAAGGGGAAACAAACAAGGTGAGTCCTATGATAGCCTCAATATACTACCTTGAGAAAGTTTCCATAGTGCAAGGAGAGGAGATTCAGGAAGAGCCCAGAAGACCTCCAGAGTTGAGGAGATGGAGTTGAAAGTCCAAGGAAGCCAAGGTTACTGGAGTAGAGAAAAGAGTATCAGGAAAAAAGATAGCTTCGTACAGAGAGGATCTGTAGATCTGCAGAGGGTCCCTTCAAATATTGAACAGAGAGTCAATCAGCACATGTATGAAGAAATGACCCAACACCAGGAAAATAACCACAAGAAAGGATCAAAAAGAATAGTGTAAAGCACACACACGCAAAGCTGGAAATATCACCTGTTGCCATCAGCCAAACTGCAAAACTTGATCGTTCACAGAGCATCAAGCAGAGTACTCATAGTACTCAACAGTGAGCAAACATTAACCCAAACTAAACACTGCTCTGATCTGTCTAATAAAGCTTAAAAACAAGACCCCATAATACCACTGCTTTCAGATAACTGCTTCCCAGGACAAAACCCAAGAACATTTATAGGAATATAAAAACATCTAGTACCCAGTGGGGTAAAATTTACAATGCCTCATATAAAATAAAAACTTACCAGACACCCAAAGGACAGGATAAAATGACCAATTAAAATTAGCAGACATGGATATTAAAATAGTTATCATAATTATTAATATATGCCATATGTACCAAAAGTTAAATAGAGACATGAAAAGTATATTTAAAAGACACATAGCAAATTTCAAAAACACACTAGATGAAATCAACAGCAGAACAGCCATTCCAGAAGAAAAGATTAGTGAATTTGAAGGTATTACAATAAAAACTATCTAAAATAAAGCACAGAGAAAATATGTCTCAAATAAAGACAGCAAAAACAAGCTGTGGAACAATTTCAAGCAGCCTAATTATATAAGTCATTGGGATTGCTGAAGGACAGGGGTAAGAAAAAGAAAAAATACTTGAAGAAATCATGGTTGAGATGTTTCCAAATTTGCTGAAAACTGTAAAACTATAAATCCAAAATGTCCTATGAATCCTTACAAGAAAAGAAATGTGGAGAAAAATACACCAAGGCACATCATAGTCTAGTTGCTTTAAACCAGTGATAACACTTAATCTTAGAAGAATCAGAGGGAGAAAAAATAACATAGAGGAATAAAAGGACAACAGTGGATTCCTCACCAAAAAATGAAAATGAGAAAACAGTGGAGCAGTATCTTTAAAGTACACAAGAGAAAGAAAACTGCTAACCTAGAGCTCTATATCTGTAAAAATAATCTTCAAAAATTAAGGTGAAATGGAGACAGTTTTAGGCATAGAGAAGCTGACACAATTCATCACCAGGAGATCCATATTATAAGAAATGCAAAAGGAAGTCCTTCAAGCAGAGGCAAATGATAATAGATAAAAATAAATGATCTATACAATAATGGAAGAGCAGTAGAAATGGTAGTCAATTGAGTAAATATGTAAAAAAAGTTTTCTTGTGATTTATATTTTGTTAAATGAGAAAATTTAAAGTATGAAACTTCTAGGAAAAAATAAAGCACAAAATCTTCTTGATCTTGGTTATTAAAGATTTCTTAGATACAACAGCAAAAGCAGATGTATAATAGAACAAACTGATAAGTTGTACTTTGTCAAAATTAAATCTTATGCTTTTCAAAAGACACTGATAAGAGAATAGAGAGACAAGTTACAGACTCAGAGAAAATATTTGCATGTTACATATTTGATAAAGAACTAAGCCCAGAATATTTTTTAAGTCCCAAAACTCAATAAGAAAATAAAGAACTTTAAAATGGGCCAAAGATTTGAAGAGACACTTCACTAAAGAAGACAGACAGATGGCAAGTAAGTGCATGAAAAGATGCTCAATGTCATTAGTCATTTGGGAAATTCAAATTAAAACTGAGATACTGTACTCCAACAAAAATGGCTATAATCAAAATGACAAACTCCCAAGTGTTGGTGAAGATGTGAAGCACCTAGAATTCTCATACACAGTTGATCTAAAATGTAAAGTGTGACAACTTGGAAAAACACCTTTCTGGTTTCTTAAAAAGTTAAACACACACCTACCACATGAGGCAGCCGATCTGTGCCTAGGTATTTACCTAAGAGAAACAAAAGAAATGGACATCACAGAATAGGCCAAATAACAGTCACCACCCCCCACTCCAAAAATGTCCACACTCCGTTCCCTAGAACCTGTGATTATGTTGCTTTACACAGCAAAAGGACTTTTGTAAGGAGGGTTACTGACTTTGAGATGAGGAGATTAGTCTGGATTACCTAGGTGAGCCCAATCTAATCACATTGATCCTTAAAAGCAGAGAATCTTTCCTAGCTGTGGTCAGAGAGAGATGTAGCAACAGAGAAAGGTCAGAAGGAAGCAATATTGCTGCCTCTGAAGATGGAGGAAAGGGCCACAACCAAGGAATCTAGTAACTGGAAGCGGCCAGGAAATGGATTCTCCTTAGAGTCTTTAGAAAGGAGCTCAGCCCTACTGACATTGATTTTAGGCCACTGTCAGGCTTCTGGTCTATAGAACTGTTATTTATGCCACTAGGTTTGTGATCATTTGTCACGGCAGCAATAGAAAAACTAGTATGTTTTCCTAGCACCTCGATTTATAATAATCCCAGACTGAAAACAACCCATATGCTCAATAAATGAATGAATAAATTGTAGTATATCCATACAATGGAATATTACACAGCAGTAAAAAGGAATGAAATATTGATATACTCAACAATATGATAAATCTCTAAAATAATTATGCTGAAAGAAGCAGAACCAAACCAAAAGAGTACATGCTGTATGATTCTTTTTATATAAAATTCTAGAAAATACAAATGAATCCATCATTAGAGAAAGCAGATCAGTGGTTGCCTGAAGACAGGGAGAAAGCTGGGAGGGAGAGATTGCAAAGGGGCGCTAAGAAACTTTGAGGGGTGATTGATGTTTACTAGCTTGATTGTGGTAATGGTTTCATGGTGTCCATAAGTCAAAACATATCCAATTGTACTTTTCAGAATGTATAGCTTATTGTTTATCAACTACACCTCAGTGAATCTAGTAAAAGAAATCTAAGTAGCTACTTGAGGCTAGTGATGACTACACTGGATGATGAAGTTCTAGAATGTAAAGTAAGAGAATATATGCATGACGACAGGCACACATAAAGATTTCTTAAAGGCATCAGTCGTCAAGGAAATGACTGATAAATTGAACTTCACTAAAATTAAGAATTAAAGCTCTTTAACATAGAGCATTAAGAGGGTGAAACAGCAAGTCACTGAGTAGCAAAAGATATTTGCTACATAAATATTAAATTAATAAGTTGTGTGTGTGTAGGACTTGTATCCAGAATACATAAAAAAAAATCAAAAAAGAAAAATGTTCATGTCGATGTATGGCAAAAATTATCACAATATTGTAAAGTAAATATCCTCCAATTAATTAATTAAAAAATAAAAAGTCAAACACATATTTATTAAAAAAAAGAAAAATAAAGAGCACAATTTTTTTAAACAGGCAAAAGACTTGTACTGGCACTTCTCAAAAGAGAATATTCAAATGGCCAAAGACTACATGAAAAGCTGGTCCTTATCATTAGTCATCAGGGAAACGAAAATTAAAGACTTCAATAAGATAATGTACACATACACTAGAATCATTAAAAATGTCAAGAAATGTTTAAAAACATTAAACTAAGTGTTAGTTTAGTTTAATTTATGGAGCAATTGGAATTCTCACACATTGTGGGTGGGAGGGTTAATTTTAATTAAATCCAAACACTTTGAAAAAATCTTTACTAAATCTAATAGTCCCTATTAATCAGTAATTCTGTCTTTGGTATATGCCCATCATAATGCATACAATGTGCCTCAAAAAAACTTGTACAAAAGTGTCCGTAACACCATTATTCATCAAAGTCAAAAACATGAAGCAATTAAAATGTTTATCATTAACAGAATGAATGAATAAATCATATATAACACACAGACACACAGAATACAATGGAGCAATGAAAATAAACAAAATACCACCAAACTCTCAAAGATGAATGAATCTCACAAACACAATGTTCAGTGAGTGAAAGAAACAAGACATCAAAGGGCACACACTGAATAATGAAAGTGATAGAAGTCAGAACAGTAGTTATTAATACCTTTGGAGAACAGTAGTTATTAATACCTTTGGGGGAGAGTCGATATTGATCAAAAGGGGATAAGAGGGAATGTTCCGGGAAGCGGATAACGGTTTGACTCTTGGGCGGGGGGGGGGGGGGGGGGGGGGGGTGGTTACACAGAGAACTCACTTTGTAAAAAATGATCATCCATGTAACTATGAATTATGCACTTTTCTCTATATACACTGTACTTGAATTTAAGTTTACTAAAAAAAATTTTTTTCATTAAAAAAAAGAAATCGGTGACCTAGATAAAGTGTGCCCTCAAGTTATAGGTGAGGGACACTCAAGTGTGAGCCTCCACCCTGACTAGCCAGCACCAGCCCACTCTCCCCCACCTGTCATTTCTCCAGAAATGACAATAAATAGCCTCACCAGAAGAAAGAAAGAATTGCAACCATACAATTTTTGACTTGAGATTTTCCTGGTTTTACACCTAATTTAAGTAAACCATTCTCCACCCCCTTCCCTCACTCCCTGCCCCCCATGCCATTTCTGTGTCCATTTCACTCAGCTGAAACAACAGAGAGAAACAGATTCAGGTAGAGTGTGGAGGCAGTTATAAAACAGATACTTGTAAAGACATCGCCACCATTTGTGCCACTTGAAATATTATCCCTTATGAGTTTCTCACTGAATTAGTGCCATTTAATGTGTGCATGTGGCCAGAGGGAAAATATAAAATTGATCAACGAGAACAGGAAAATTACTCCGGAGAATCTTTGTGGCTTTGTGAATTGTTGCTTGACATTGTGGTTTTACCAGATATAATGGCATGATTTACAATTTACAACAGTGCTTGGGGGATACAGATACAAACATTTTTACTTAAAATACCAGGAGCAGATGGGGGGAAAAATACAGACTGGCCTTGGTCCAGATGCTGAGGGTGTTGCACATATTCCGACTCCTACATGAAGGCATAAATAACACCAATTCCTCGTCATCCACAGAAAGGCAAGAGATCTTCACAAAGGTAACCCGAACAGTAGATACATATGAAATAATTTCTGTATGTCGAATTATTTTGGAGTATATGCATGACAGTCTGTAGTTCTGCTTGCTTTCTTTAATGGAGATAGCTGATGTCCTAGTTATTTATGATATCGCACCCAAAAGTCATAAAATTGCATCATGAGGACAAAATTCCAGAGAAGCCGGAAAGCTCGGAACCATCCCATGTTTCAGTTCTGTGCCAATATGCACGTCTACCAGTCATGTGCTCTGTGCTAGAAACAGACGATTTTACTTTTCAGGCTGATAAGTAAGAATCCTGATAGACTATAAAGATACCCAGACCTGGATCCTTGTATCAGAGCTGCCACCAAGTAGCTCTGTGACATTTGACAACTCTCTTACCTGATCAAGGGCTTGATTTTTCTCATCAATATACCAAGTGAAACATGACCAGAAGGTTGCTAAGGCCAACTTGACTCTTAGCAGGCTGTGGTCATTTTAAGCAGAACTCTCTCTCCTCTAAGATTTCTATCTTTCCAGTCTGATTGGCCTCAAAGATCATTATTTTCATTTTGAAAGTTTCAATTTCCTAGTTCCTGTTGAATTCCAATCTCAGGAGCAGATGGCAATGGTTATAAAAGCAATAAAGAAATTAAGTAAGCAATGGAGATGTTAACTAAGAGATGAAAGCAAGATTTGCCAGCGATAAACTGCAACATAATCTACTTACAATCCACAGAAAGTTGGCTGTATTTCCAGTTATCTGGGTATTCATACGATGCTTGTCTCCGCTAAGGAAAGACCTAGAGGAAATGAAATAAAATGGAGGGGGAAGGACAGCAGTTAGAGACAGGGAAGAACTTCCTGAGAGTCGCTCAGATTAGAGCTTATTATAAAATTGCATTTGAGTCTGTTTCAAGTACTCGTCCTTTGGGCCCAGTTTTTCCCAGGACTAAGTTGGAGAAGTGATGATAATCAAATTCTCGAAAGAACTACATTTATTTAAAAAGTTCATATGACTTTTTAATAAAAAGGTAGAGAGGAAACGGGCCGGCTAAAAACGATTGAGAGGATGTTTCCACTCCAAAAGGTTTGGAATGGCTCTATTATGGAACCTCCTTCCCTGGGGGAGTCCTTTGGGACTATTAGCCTCTGGAGAATAGTGACTATGCTTTGAGGCAAATGAAAACCAAGGTGATTGCTAAAGGCCTGACCCAAACAGACAATCAGTATTTAGGCTAAAATGAGATCACATCCCAGGGGCTTCCCTGGTGGCTCGGCAGTAAAGAATTCACCTGCAATGCAGGAGACGTGGGTTTGATCCCTGGGTCGGGAAGAACCCCTGGATTGGGAAATAGCAACCTACTCCAGTATTCTCTCCTGGAGAATCCCATGGACAGAGGAGCCTGGCAGGCTACAGCCCATAGGGTTGCAAAGAGTCGGACATGACTGAGCGTGCATGGATGCACGCACAAGAGCATGTCCCAGGAAGCATTTCACAAGTACCAGGAGCTCTCACACTCTGTTGGTAAGGAGGTAGCCAATGTGAGGTTTCTGAGAGTCTGAAGCAGAAAACCTGTCCTCTGCTCTTTTGCATTCACTCCTTCAAGTCCCTTTCACACACAAGTCCCTTCTCCTCTTGACCTTGGGGTCATGCAGAGGCTGTAGCAAACGCCACCTTCTCAGCGGAGGATCCCTGAGAGAGCAACTCAGAGTATGACAGAAGTGATAGCTCAGACCACAACTATGAAGATCACGCAGGTCCTGAGCACAGAAGGCCACAAGAACATTTCTCCTCTACTTCTGCCCCAGGATGTGGCTTCATCAGTTCACACTGTTTAGCCCCCTAGGGAAGAGCGAAAAGCTGTCTGGAGGCTGACGAATTACATGAACCTGGGCAAAGACAAATTAAGACGTAGCAGATCCCAAGGTAAACTCATTGTAGCAGATTTCATAGCTAACATCAAAGCATCTGGGAAAACGTGCTATTAGGTAGTGGGAAGATTTCTTGACTTCATTCATTCCTGTGTAACGTAAACAAATCACTTAAATTTCCTGGTTCTTGTTTCTACCAGAACCTTCCCCATCAAGTATTTATATATTGCATGTGTGTGTGTGTGTGTGTGTGTGTGTGTGTGTGAGAGAGAGAGAGAGAGAGAGAGAGAGAGAGAGCATGTGCTTAGTCATGCCCAACTCCTGCCAGGCTCCTCTGTTCCTGGGGTTTCCCAGAATACTGGAGCAAGTTGCCTTTCCTACTCCAAGAGGTCTTCCCAACCCAGGAATTGAATCTGCAGCTCCTGCTTGGCAGGCATATTCTTTACCCTTGTGCTACCTGGGAAGCATTAGATATTATACCCCCCAAAATGCATATAATACAAAAAGATTTAAGAGAAATAAATATTTGTAGGAGTGAAAACAAATGAAAAACATGATTATGAACAGAAAAAGCACACTATTTTAGATTCATTCATGCACAAAACATAAGACATATAGTCTTATTAAGCCAGTGCAGATAGGTTAAAATTTGGTCTTTGAGCTGCCTGGCAGCCAAAGGAAAAAGAGGGGTGGGGGTGGGGGGCAGGGATCAGTTGTAAAATACAGGGTGTACATATAGTGCAAGAGAAGCCAAATCTTCCATTAAACAGATACCTGGAAGGAATTTTTAGATCTTTATAAGATTCTATATGATGCAGTGACAGCATCTTACACAAAATTCCTAAACCCCAAGAGTTACACGTGGTTGTTAAGTTCCCTAATTTCTCTACAGAGAGACTGGGAAAGATAACACAGATCAGCCAAACTTTCAGTGGGCTTCCCTGATGGCTCAGACAGTAAAGAATTTTCCTGCGATGTAGGAGACCCAGGTTCTATCCCTGGGTTGGGAATATCCCCTGGAGAAATGGCAACCCACTCCAGCATTCTTGCCTGGACAATTCCATGGTCAGAGAAACCTGGTGGGCTACAGTCCATGGGGTCACAAGCAGTCGGACATGAATGAGCGACTAACACTTTGCTTTTCAAACTCTTTCAAGAGGGTATTGTGACATTAAAAAGAACTAATCGCTGGAAGCCTGAGCACTAGAAGATAAAAGTTACTTGGCTGAGGTAGGCTCGTGCCTGACTGGGTCACGCCTCCACCAGGGAAGAGAGATGATCCTAAGACTTTGTCTTTTATTTGTGTCAGAGACAAACTTATCTTTTATTTACCAACGTTCCACGCAGGGACTATTCCCAATATAGTATAATCTATAGGACTCTTCACCACAATACACACACACACACGATAAGGTTTTTAGAAAATGCTTCTCTGAGTGATAGAATGAATATGTAAATTTCTGCTCTCAATCTAGTACTTTAATATTAGATATAAGTGTTTAAAACCATAACATGGGATTTCCCTGGTGGTCCAGTGGTTAAGACTCTACACCTCTAATGCAAGGGGCAGAGATTAGACTTCTGGTCAGGGAACTAGAACCCACATAAATAATAAATAAATAATAAACAAATTTTAAAAATCATATCACAGTTAAACTTAGGCTACAAAAAGAAATCCACATAAGTAAAAGTAATCACTGTGTCAGCCTTAGAGGATTCCATTTTGATACGCTACCTCCTACTTCTGGAGAAAGAAATGGCAACCCACCCCAGTATTCTTGCCTGGAGAATCCCATGGACAGAGGAGCCTGGCAGGCTACAATCCACGCGGTTGCAAAAGTCGGACATGACTTAGCGACTAAACCACCACCACCACCACCTCCTACTTCCAGGGCAGCAGCTCTGGGCTAAGTTACCACACTGGTAGACGGCGAGTAGTGGTGTTGGCATAGGCACGGTTCACTGACTTGAAATAGACACAACACTGGACATTACTAGCCAGACTGTGTGTATCCAGTTAGTCTCAAAATTTTTATCTGGAACTTAATGTTCAAATAAAATGACATAGACAGAGACAAATCACAGCTGAGCCACTCCAGTGGGGTAGAATAGCTGAGGGGCTAGGGAGCCCCAACAACCACTTACGTTGACCCCAAAATCCACCCCACCTGCCCTCCCAAGTGCATCCACCTGCCAGCCACCCATGTCCCGAGGACATGAGCAGATGTAACCTCCTTTCCCAGTCTATGGAGAAGGGGCAGAGGAGGCCCTCCTCACTTGCCCAAGGTCACACGTTCCCAACCAAGGAACAGCTTGGCCACCTGGAATCAAACAACAAGGTGTTTGCCAAGTGAGCCAGAAGAAATGGTGACAAGCCAGAGCACACGCAGATCAGGAGGGACAGGTCCTGGGCTTCCTGGTGTCCTCATCCACTCTCCGGCCAGCCCTGGCAGAGGTGCAAAGGATGTCTCTTCAACCCACACAGGAAAAGGAAGAATCCAACCCCAGAAGAAGAAAAGGAAGGGCAAGAGAAACCCCTGCTCGATCTTGGTGGAATCTTCATTCCCTTTTGAGGACCCCCGGCAAGCCCCCAGACACCTTCCTTCAACTCCTGCATCTCCGGCAGAGGCCACTGGCAGCCTGCATCCTGCCTCCCAGCGGGTCACCATCCTTCAGCATCTGCAGCGGACACCACCACCCACCACCGCAGCAGCAGGGACAGCAATCCTGAACAGACCCCCCCCCCACCACAAAACTCCAACTAATTAAAGACAAATAATGAAACGCATTCAGGCAGGGGGAGGTTGGCAAAGCCCCCCTGCATTGTGTGACCACCTTGGCACCGAAATGGTTAGAGCCCGCATCCCTCCACGGCGCCTCCTCTCATTGCGGTGGAGAGCTCTTGAGAACGTTATTAGCTGGGTGTGCGCCTTGCCGTTTTTTCCACACGAGGCAGATGGGTAATTACGAAGCTAATAGTCTGATTGAGAGAAATCAGATGCAGTGGTTTGCCCAATTAGATGATACATTAGCTTCCTTCTTTGTAAGCAGCTAATGTGTGA
Source organism: Budorcas taxicolor (assembly GCF_023091745.1). Taxonomy (NCBI): domain Eukaryota; kingdom Metazoa; phylum Chordata; class Mammalia; order Artiodactyla; family Bovidae; genus Budorcas; species Budorcas taxicolor. The sequence continues at coordinate 71,105,567 of NC_068925.1, forward strand.
AGCAAAGTGGTATTTTCGAGGGTCAGAATCCTTAAACAAGTGCCGAGTTGCAGATTATTGTATCTCTCTTTTTTTTTCTAATGGAGGAAAAGTGCTAAGTCTTCATTACTAAAAGCATAGAAAATGCAAATCAGCTTCTGAAACAAAAGAGAGAAGGGACAGGCGAGAATATTTGGTGTCCGATGTGTCAACCTACAACATCAATTACATTGAAATGCAATGCATGGCAGCCTAATCAAGGATAGTATAATTGTAATAATTGCGTGCTTTTGTTGGAGAGCTGCTGCTGTTGTTATTTGTCAACCATTTGTTCCTCTCTATTGTTAAGGGGGGGAAAGATTTTTTTTTTAATGTAACTGAGAGATTGTGTAGGTAATGGGTGAGCGGGCGGCCGTCCACAGAATGCCGTATGAGCGGTCTTGTTGCCCTGCTTCATGGCGGCTCCTCCGTGGCCCAAGCGAGCTGCTAGGACAGCAACGTGGGCTTGGGGCAGGAAGGGGCAAAGTGGCCAGCCACATCAGGGTGGGCTTCAGCCTCTGTCTGTGTCCCCAGTGTCCTGGGGCAGAGGCTAACTGAGTGCCTGGCCTGAGGAGGCTGGGGGAAAAAAAAAGCACTGCGGATGGAACAAGCCTCATATCACATTCTTCTCTTTAGCAAATATAAAGAGATGGAAAAGAGCTGCTTCCCTGAATTCTCCACCTCATTCTGCTTCTTGAAGTTGGTGACTAAAGAAGGATGTGTTTGGCTTTTTGTAAAGGACCATTGCCAGCAAAACTCCCATGGGAAGTGGGTCAGGGTTGTGGGGGGCGGCTGAGATCTTGGGTAAAATAACACCGGAATGAAAGATGCTATAGGTGGGACACCAGCCAGGAGAGCACTGTCCCCCAAGGTGCAGACAGCAGCACAGGGTTCAAAGGCTCAAATCCAACTCCCTCCCTCCTGGCCTGGCGAGACCAGCCTCTCCACAGCCTCCCCAGGGCCTCAAGACTCGCCTGCTGTCTGGAGAGACACCAAACCCAGGATCCTCTCACGTCTCCAGCAGATAGTAAGAGCCCTCCAAACACTTCTAAAGTTATACAAACACATTTCTTTTCTCCGTCTCCCCTCTCCATGCCCACTTTCTTTTCCTCCATGTGTATAGATGTTTCCTGAAATGTTCGTACAAGAAAGGGAGAAGAGAGAAAGTCAGCTTAATAGCCAACTCTAGAAAGAAAAAGAAAGCACAGCACAAAACAGGGATGTTCGTGGAAAGCCGAAGTTGAGCTGGAAAATTCTTCTTAGGAGCCGCGCTCAGCATTCAGATCAGATAAGAGGTTTATTTTCTCACTTCAATTGGTCTTGCCAATAGGTTGAAACAGAGGCACAATGGAAATGGGCTAAAACATTTAACAGAGCTGTTAAATCTCATTCTCCACAGCTCAAAAAGAACAATCCCGGCCCGTCTTTACTGAGGGGAGGCTTCATGGGCTGTAGGAGGCTTTGCGTGTATCCCTGACAATCCTGTACATACTCCAAAACTCACACTAATTAAAAGCAAATAATCAAATACATTCAATTTGAAAAGTTGGCAAACTCGCGTGTATTATTGCGTTAGCACCTTGGCATGGAAATGCTCACATCGTGCTAATCTCGTTGTGCAGAAGAGCTCTTGAGTTCCTATTCACCCAGCCCATGCCCCCTCCTCCCCTCCACGCCCCCACCTTTGGGCCTGCCCCCCCCAAGCCCAGCCCCCTGCTGCTCCCCTACCAACTCTCCTGCTCTAACGTAAAATAAGGAAGACTCTGGGACTCTCGAGACTGGGATTTGCTTTCATTTGGATGTGACAAAGGTCTGATGGAGAAAAGATGTCCTTCCTCTCACTGGCTTCTTCTCTATCTACCTAGAGAGAAGGTGGGCGAGATCCTGCCATTTTCATATAAAGTTTGCAGTGGTAAGAATTGGCTAAACCGTTCGTGGTCACCAGGCTCACCGCCCCCATGCCACCCTCCCGGGTAGTCTCCTTGTCAAACTGGTGGCCGAATCTGAGCGACGAGCTGCCAGAAACCTTCAGAGCCAATGCTGCTGCCTCTGGAATTTGAGTTTCTTAGGGGCTGGCTGAGGGATGAGAAGAGGGAGTTGCCCAGAGAAATGCGAAACTCCTGCCATCAAGAATGGGGTGAGATGAGCTCAGACCAGCCAGAATTTTTCTGGCAGATCTGCTACCTAAGGCACATTTCTCTTTCATCCTGGGCCCCTGCCAATCACAGCCTCCCGGCATTCAGGGCTAGGAGGAAGACGGGCAGCTTGTCCTCAGCTCCAAACAAAAGGAAAACAAATAAAGTCACATTCAGCTGTATGACCTTCGTGTCAGATGCAAGAGGAGCAGGACAGACAGCGCATGTAAGGGTTTCTGGGAGGCACGGAAGAGACATGTGAATGGAGCTCCTAGGAGTAGGTATTTGAAGGAGCCATGGGAAATCCTTGCCAGGGAGACCCCGATCTGTCTGTGGGTGAGGAGGGCTGTTGCCGGAAGTCCAAAATTCCAAATCACTTTCCAATATGTTCTCAAGCACAGTGATTAATCAAGAGCATCAACCTATTGGTACTTTCATTAGTTGGGAAAGAATTCTCTGAGGAAAGCATGAGGAAAGTGTCTTGGTTGAGTCCTTGCCTGTGTACCACGGAGACACTACAAAAGCTTGTCGGACAGTTCTTACAAAAGCTGACCATTCACTTCTCCTTCCTGGTAATCTGGTCCATGGGCTTCATCTTATCCTCCCACGTTACGATGACCTCCTCTTTCCTTGTAAGTTTTCTGTTCCTTGTTTTATTCATTATTCGATTACTCATTCATTCATTCATTCCTTATTACATCCATTCAACAAATATTTGTTAAGTAATAAGATTCTAAAGGTACTGCAATTAACCATGAGAATACAAAGGTGAATATGGTTAGATTTGGACATTCCAATCCTGGGGATCTACCCAAAGAATTGAAAGCAGTGACTTAAATAGATAGTTGTACACTAATGTTCATATCAGCATTATTCACAATAGCCTAAAGGTGAAAAGAGGGCTTCCCAGGTGGCTCTGGGTAAAGAATCCTCCTGCCAATGCAGGAGACATAAGAGATGTGGGTTTGAGCCCTGGGTTGGGAAGGTCCCCTGGAGAAGGAAATGGCATTCCACTCCAGTATTCTTTCAGGGATAGTCCCATGGACAGAAGAGCCTGGCAGGCTACAGTCTACAGGGGCACAAAGAGTTGGACACTACTGAACATTCATACATGCAAAGGTGGAAATAACATGAACTTCCCCGGTGGCTCAGAGGTTAAAGTGTCTGCCTGGAATGCAGGAGACCAGGGTTTGATCCCTGGGTCGGGAAGATCCCCTGGAGAAGGAAATGGCAACCCACTCCAGTACTCTTGCCTGGAGAATCCCATGGAGGGAGGAGCCTGGTAGGCTACAGTCCATGGGGTTGTAAAGAGTCAGACACGATTGAGTGACTTCACTTTCACTTTCCATTAATGGATGAATGGATAAAGTGTGGGGTGCACATACAATGGAATATTATTCAGCCTTAAAAAGGAAGGCAATTCTGACATGTGCTACAGCATGAATGAATCTTGGAAACACGATGCTAAGTGAAAAAAGCCAGACAAAAAAGGATAAATACTGCATGATTCCATGGATAGGAGGTTCCTAGGGTAGTCAAATTCATAGAAACAAAGGCCAGGGGAAGTTAGTATTTAATGAATACAGAGTTTTCATTTCTGAAGATGAAAAAATTCTGGAAATAGATGATGGTGACGGTTTCATATCACTGTGAACGTACTTAATGTCACTGAACGTGACACTTTAAAATGGTTGAAATGGTCAGTCTTATGTTAGGTATATTTACTGAAATAAAAATCAAATACAAAAAGAAGGAATTACAGTGGTTAATTACAGTTTTCAAATAACCTGGAGTCTAGCAAGGGAAAAAGATATGTTAAAAAATATATATGAGTGTAATACCATGAGGGTAGTACCATAACCTGGAGAAGGCAATGGCACCCCACTCCAGTACTCCTGCCTGGAAAATCCCATGGACGGAGGAGCCTGGTAGGCTGCAGTCCATGGGGTCGCGAAGAGTCGGACATGACTGAGCGACTTCACTTTGACTTTTCACTTTCATGCATTGGAGAAGGACATGGCAACCCACTCCAGTGTTCTTGCCTGGAGAATCCCAGGGACGGGGAAGCCTGGTGGGCTGCCGTCTATGGGGCCGCACAGAGTCAGACATGACTGAAGCGACTTAGCAGCAGCAGCAGCAGTACCATAACTACGTGGGGCACAAGAGGAAACAAGGTCTAAGGTCCAGTCTGCAAAGATGGCATCCACGTTGCCCTGGATTAGGTGATCTCTGAGCCTCAGTTTCCTCATCTGCCAAAAAGGGAGAATAATAACCAGCCTCCATTTCTTGAGCGCCTACCATGTATCAAGCACCATGCCATGTCCTTTAGTTTATCAGACCTCACATTTGACCAATAAAATGGAAATATTACTACCAATTTCCAGTGAAGAAATGGGTTCCCCAGTCCCATAGTAAATTAGAGCACCAGAGTTTGAACACAGACCTACATGAATTTCTAGCCTATGTTTTTTTCTCACTGCGTGCATGCATGCTCAGTCATGTCTGACTCTTTGTGACCCCATGGACTGTAGCCCACCAGGCTCCTCTGTCCATGGAATTCTCCAGGCAAGAATACTGGAGTGGGTTGCCATTTCCTCCTCCAAAGGATCTTTCCAACCCAGGGCTCGAATGTGTCTCCTATGTCTCCTGCATTGGCAGGCAAATTCTTTACCACTGAGCCACCTGGGAATCCCAACTACACTAGCAGTTTTTCTCACTACACTAGCAGTTTGTGACTGTAAAGTCCCTTTCAAATTTAAAGGACAGCTTACTGGAAAAAAAAAAAAAAAAACAGGTCTGGGGAAGAGAGAGCCTCGTAGGGTTTAATTGTGTTCCTGCAAAAAAAAAGAAAAAAGATATGTTGGAATCCTAACCCCTGATACCTCAGAATATGACCTTATTTGGAAGTCAGGTCTTTACAGAGGTAATCAAAATGAGATGATTAGGGTGGGCCCTGATCCAACGTGACAGGTGTCCTTACAAAAAAAGGGAAATTCGGACACAGAGACAGACACACACACAGGGAGAAAGTAGTGTGAAGGTGGAGGCTATTCTCCCAGAGCCAGAAGCTGGGAGAGAGACTCAGCTGGGACAGACCCCTCCCTAGTGCCTTTGAGGGGCTATAGCCTGGCTGACACCTTGATGGTGGACTTCCAGCCTCCAGAGCTGAAATACATTTCTGTTGTTCTAAGCTCCCAGTTGGTGGCACTTTATCACAACAGTCCTCAAACTTAAACCAGGAGCCAAGCAAGGGAAACTGAGATGGAGGTTTCTTGGAGGTTTTGGAGAACATTCACTTGAGGGCCCCAGAATGCCCAGCAGCCCTCAGGAGAAGGTGGACAGGGAACAGAGAGGTGCCATCCTGGTTTTCCTCCCTCTTGCCATCCCTCACTCCTGCTCACCCATTTGGGGCGGCTTTCTTTAAGAACTTGATTATGGGGGAAAAAAATAATTTGATCATGATGCTTTCCTTTTATGTTTTTATTTTCATGTCATTTGTAAGCACTGTTCGAACCTGACAGGTACTCCAGACAGCAGTTTCATGGAGAAGAATTGTTACCCTTGTAAATTATAGGTATAAGAGCACCAGAGCTCTAGGTACCGAGGCCTCCTATCGGGTCCCGCGCCCCACACAGGGCCGCCAGCTGCACCATGTCCCCCACCCCCTGTTCATTTGGGGGACCTAGAACTCTAGCCAGAAAGCCAGATGTTCTTAAAGAAAAACAAAACAGTTCTGGGGCTACAGTTAACACAGAGCAGGGGCAGAGCTGCCGGCTTAAACTGGTGTGGAAGCCAAGGAACCCAGAGAGCCACATCTCTCCGTCCAATCCCCACCCAGCAGCGAGATTAAGCAGAGAGCTTTGCAAAGGAACTCCAGGAAAATACTGATAAATTGAAGGGCAATCGACAAGGCACTCAGGCTCCCTCCCTGAGTTCCACCTAGCCCCCTAAGTTTGTGTCAAATCTTTTCTTTTGTCCCCTTCAACTAAGCTCATGTGGGAATGGAAACGTTTTTGTGCATTAAAGAAAATCAATGAAAACATCTCAGAAACAATTTCAAGCTCCTCTTCCTCCCTCAGGGTGGCAAAGTCAGGCCCTGCAGTGCTGTGCAGGGGTCCCAAGGACAGCCAAAGCCATGTGGGTGGCAGAGTTCCACCTCACCTCTCTCTCCTAACACAGGATGCCGTTCCAGAAGTCCAGCCAGCCTAGGAAAACACTAACTTTCTCCCCAGAGCCTTTAAGTTTCAGTCTTCAGCTGTGTTTCTATGCAGTTTTGATCCCTAAACCAAGTGTGAAACATCTTTAAATGCAGTAGGATATTAGCACTAAGACAACGATCCGGAGAGCAGGCTTGATGAACATTGCACGGGATCTGGGGTCCGGAGATCTGGGTTTGAACCTCCTCTCTGCCACTAACTGGCTGTGCAATTTTGCATGAGTCACTTAACCTCTCTGAGTCTTTGGTTCCTCTTCTTTGAAATCAGGATATTCACAAAGACCTTGCCTGGGTTTTGCAAAGTAGGAAATGAGATAATAATGTATAGCACCAACACATACCACCATCACCAAGGAAGAAGTCGAGGCCAAACAAGTTGCCGGCTGACCCCTAGCTAAGTGCAGCCCCACCCAGGCAGACAAACGCCCAAGAGTGACATCTGGGAGGGAACGCGGTCCAGTTGCTTGAGCGAGAGCCTTCAGAAGCCCCAGCAGTAAGGGTGCCCCCACTGATGGGCACGGGCAGCACCAGTTCAGCCTCCAGTAGACAAATGAAGAGACTGATTTTCAACAAGGAAAGCAGGCTTTCTGGTGCAGTCAGGCCAGGAAGAAGGAGTGGGAGGAGGGGTAGGGAGTCTCACTGTGGCAGATGTCTTGGCTGGGAGAGAAAGTTCTAGAGATTGCGCTGAGGGTTGGGGAACAGGGGGCTTGGGCTCAATTCAGAACAGCCCAGCTTCCTTCCAGACGGGAAACCAGAGCGGCATCCAGAGGGATCCCGGGAGACCCCGGCGTGCCTGCCGGCAGCCGAGCCGCAAAGGGCCCGGGTAGGGAGACCGCAGGCTGGCCCGGTCTTGGAAGCGCGGTCGGTTCACCTGAGAGGGCTGGAAAACCCTCACCCCTGGGGAGGAAAAAGAAGATGGGATTTCTCCTGGGGTGGGAACAGGACCCTGCCGGCTGGAGACAATGGCTCCAGGAGCCTCCACAACTCCACCCCTGTTGCGGAGGGAACTCAACACCCTGGAGATCGGCGTGTGAAATCTGCGCTGGAGAAGAGAGTCCTCATTTAGCAGAGAAAGCGCTGTGCTATCAATGTGTGAAAGCTTTTTTAACACTGTTTCCTGCTCTCCATATGGCAAACTTCACCCAAATTAGGAAGAACTGATGAACAAAACTCCAGCAACTTGAAAATGAGAGTGAGCGAGTTCCAGATGTCCATCCCAGAGGCAGCCACAGCCGGTGCCCCGGGCGGGCCCACAGGGCAGGCCCTAGCACCCCCAGCCCCATCCCCAAGTGTACCCGAGTCCCCCGGGCTGTGTGTGCCCTCTCAGTGAATGAATCATCGTCACCCATAACTAAAATCATCACCATAATGTGTGTGTGTTAGTCTCGGTGGTGTCTGACTCTTGGCAATCCCGTGGACTGTAGCCTGACAGGCTCCTCTGTCCATGGGGATTCTCCAGGCAATACTGGAGTGAGTTGCTATGCCCTCCTCCAGGGGATCTTCCAAATCCAGGAATCGAACCCAGGTCTCCTGCATAGCAGACGGATTCTTTACCAGCTGAGCCACCAGGGAAGCCCAGAAACACCCGTATGTTAGTTGCTCAGTCGTCTCTGATTGTTTGCGACCCCATGGACTATAGCCCACCGGGCTCCTCGTCCGTGGGATTCTCCAGGCAAGAATACCAGAGTGGGTTGCCATTCTCTTCTCCAGGGGATCTTCCTCACCCAGGGATCGAACCCAGGTCTCCCACATTGCAGACAGATTCTTTCCCGTCTGAGCCAATAGTTGTACGCTTACTTTGCGCCAGCCAGTATACCGGGGACCTTGGACATGCTGTTTCAGTGACTCCTCACCAGAATCCTGTGGCTGGCTGTGGCTGGTTTTCTCTGCCCACTTAAAGTGGCAAATGGAGAGTCAGAGAGGTTGGCTTTTGCCCAGCATCCCACAGGAGCATTCAGACACAGCCGGGTTATTCATCTGAGGTGCAGTCTCTCAAGTTCACCTTCCTCTTCTCCAGAGCCAGTCCAGAAGGTGGGGAGTTGGCTCCACTGGAAGCTGAGAGGAGGCTCCTGCTGCAGAAAGTGGGGCAATGGCGGGGGAGGGGTCCTCTGCCCTTTACCCCCAGGCAGAGGACAAGCAGTCAGAACCCCTGATGGTTTCACATGGTTGGGGGCGGGGGACGGGGTTGTGGGAGCCACAGACTCAATGGCTCAGAGACCATCAGATCTGCCATGGAACTTAATGGCCAACTGCTATGACCGCCTCATGGAAAAACCAAAATCAGGGAGACAAAACTGAGTCACACAACAGGTTATGTAAGTAACGCAGCCAGCCCAACCACCCCGTGTCATTTAAGTCTCCCTAAAGCCTTCCATAAAAGCAGCCACCTCTCCTGCCCTACTTCTACCTGCCTCTCCTAGTCCTTCGGAAGGTGGAGGCACATCCTTCCCAAGCAACCCTTCCGGCCCCCACTCCCTCTCCAGGACCAACTCCTCCCACCTCTCCCTGTTTTGTAGCCCATTTCCTGCCCTCATTTAAACACAACTGTTCCAGGCCACTGTCCCCCATCTCCCTTCCACCACCTTTCCAGCCGCCTGCCCCCTTTGGCTCCCTTCCAGGTCTGGGGCCACACTGGGCCCCTCTCTTTCATTCCAGCTTCCAGTATGGCAGGATGAAATGAAGCTCGATGCAAAGATGTTTAGAATGTTCATCTTGGCGATTATATTATTTACAGCAACTCCACGCTGTGCCCAGGGCATTGCATGGTTTGAAAGACGCTATACAAACTGAAATTGTGTGGCATTGTTTGTTCCTCCGCATTCTGCGAGAGAGAACCAATCTAGTAATCACTGTTTTTGCTCCTCAAATCAGAGACGCTCCACGTTGTGTACATGGTGGTAATCTGGAAATAAGGATTCACAGCAAACGTATAAGGAGCTCTGGAAGCTGTTGGGGCCTGTGAGTGAATGAAAGGCTGCAGGAAGGAGGAAAAGACAGTCGGTCGAGGGGAGGCCAGCAAGAGCCCCGTGGTCCATCGGAGCTTGAACAGCATCCATCCTGGGGTGGCAGGATGTGCCATATCACATATCCGTTTGGGCAGATGGAACATGCCCCAGGGAGTGCAGTGTCCCTGACCTGCACGTGGCCAGCTGCAGTCCGCCTGCAAACCTCCTTGCCGCTGGGTTTTCACCCCAAGGTCAAATTCTCTGGAGTGGGGCTGACCCTATCTGATCCTAACTCGGGAAGAGGAGTGGGGAGGAGAGGAGAGGATCATACCAGGGGTAGGGCTGACCACGCAAATGCCCAAGTCCCACTTTAAGGACATGGCAGCAGGGAGGGTGGAGGGGTAGCGCCCGGGAGCATTGAAGCCATCCAGCCGGTCTGAACTCTATTGACTTAAGAGTGGAGCTAACTCGGACCTCTTGCCCTGCATGCTGGGCCCCAGCTTGACCAGCCCGTGTTCAGAGGCACAACCCCAGGGACCAGGTATGCCTCTGGCAGGTGTTACTGGCGAGCCCTGCTCATGTATGCTCCCTTGAGAAAAGGAAGGAATCTAGCCTCACAGCCTGGCCCCAGCTTCCTGGAAACAGTGCCGCCACCTTCTTCTCTCCCTCCCTTTTCACCTGCCTACTCATCTTACAATGGGCCACATTGCTCACAGCCTCCTTTCTAAAGAGGCATCTTGGTTACTCTCTAATTTTCCCTTTAGCCTGCCCAAACCCTGTGCATTCTTTAATGAGCGATTCGGATATTCTTTCGGTCTTTTCTTCATATTCATTTCTTCATCTATTTATCTAGGTGTATCAGGTCTTAGCACTCAGCATTTCTGTTGTGTCATGTGGGATCTTTCATTGTGATGCATGGACTCTGTAGTTGTATCACGCAAGCTCAGTAGTTGCGGAGCACTGGCCTAGTTGCTCCACGGCGTGTGGGACATTAGTTCCCTGACCAGAGATTGAACCTGGACTACCAGGGAAGTCCCCAGATAGTCTTTCCCTATAACCCCTTCCATAATCTCCCCATGCCGTGTGGCAAGATTACTCAGTCTCCATTAAGCCCCAGATCCTCAGTTTGTAACTCTAGGGACTGGATCCCAGTGTGGTCCATGAAACAGATGTGTGGGCTCTGCCTCTCACTGGACATAAACTCCTAGAGGACAGAGACCCTGCGTGGTCCCATCTCCAGCCCTCCTCATGCCCTGCGCCCAGCAGAGAGGCTGAGCATTCCTATAGCCTCCAGGCTCTGCTCCCTGAACGTGGACCCAGGTGGGCAGTAAAAGGAGGTGGTCATGGATAATAATTTCAGGTCCAAGACCTCACTGATTTAACTTCTCCCTTCCAAAGCCTTCCCTGGCACTTCTGGAAACTTCCCAGTTTCTTCTAAAACTTAATTCCCAAGTAGTTCACATTCTCTCTATATGCCAAGTCTGAGTGTGTCGTCTGCCGAGTTAAATTGCGGCCGAGTCGCACAACAATTTAACTGGTCTGATGTACGAGGCCTCATCATCCATTACCAGGAGCATTTAGAAGCGAGGTAATTAGAGTCTGCATTCCTGCACCCTGAGGCTCCGCGGCTACAATCCTGGAGTTTATTGTAATAATGATGATGGGGAAAGGTCCCAGGGATTCCATTTCCAGACTGTTCAGACTGGCATTAAAGAGCCCCAGAGGAAGGGACTGGGGAAAACACCGCCATCACAAGGTCAATTCAACCCAAAGAGGAAGCCCTGGGCTAAACTATCCCATCTCCAGGTTTCTCCTGCACAACTGGGAGTGAAGCTACCCAAGGGCAGAAGGGGTTTCTTCGATTCTTCCAGAACCAAACCCCATCCTATGCCACCTCAGACAGCACAGGGAAGCCTACTCCCTTAGCTTGTCATGACAGATTCACAGCCAAATCACTGATGTGGGCTGACCTTAGGTCAGAGGGAGTCCCTCCCTTGATCCCATCACCAGTGCTAGACAGTGATGACTAAGTTTTCCAGGTCTCGCTTTTAAAATTCCAATACCCTGTTGACGAAAAAGCCATGAGATCACTAAAAAAAGTCTGAGACACTAGCATGACCTAGCGGAAGAGCTTCCTTCCACCTCGCTGAAAGGGCTTCAGTTTTAGGAGAAGCATTTGATTCTAGTGGAATATAAGAATAAACTAGAGAAAAGAGAAGATAAGATTCTCATAGTTTTGCTTCCAGCTAATTAATCAATTAATTAGTTAACTAGTTACTCAATGAGTGAATCGTTGATTAAGTCAATGAATGGGCCATTGGATAGGACAGGTCTCGTTTTCCCACTACCTGTTCAGATGGGAAGCCCCCTAGCCCCATCTCCACCCCATGCCAAAGTGCCAACAATCCTTGGGAATTTACCAGGCAAAGCATCATGGGGGTTGGGGAGGCTGGAGGTGAACAGGCTGCCCTGAGGGTCTCCAGGTTGAAGAAAAACCCCTCTCACTCCCCAGAGCACCTGCCTCAACCCTGTTCCTGCTTCAATTACTGGTTCTGAGCCACAGTCAGGCTCGGAAGGTCTTGAAGAACTGTATTCTCTCTCCCCTTCTGTATGGCGGCTGTAACAGATCGCCATAAACTTGGGTGGCTTAAAAGAACAGAAGCATATTCTGTTAGAGTCAGAGGCTGGAAGTCCAACATCAAGGTGTCAGCAGGAAGGCTCCCTTCTGGAGGCTCTGAAGGAGAAACAGCCCAGCTCAGCCTCCCTTGGCTCATAGACAGTCAACATCGTAACTGAGACCACACAAGATAACCACCCCACTCCCATCCTGGCCTCCACTGTCACATCCCTCCCTTTCTGTGTTCTTGCCCTTTTGGACACTTTCACTGGAATTACGGCCCACCCTCATCCAGTAAGTTCTCAATTCTTTAACTATATCTGCAAAGACTCTGTGTCCAAAGATCACATTCTGAGGTCCCAGGTGGACATGAATTTGGGGATTCAACCCACTCCACCTTTCTAGAATCAAACAGCAAGAGAAGAACGTAGAGCTTAGAGCAATCACCGGAGGAATAAATGACGTGGGAAGTTTGCGGGAATGAGAGGCCTTGGGCGTATGCCTGCGAGCTCAGTCATGTCCGACTCTTTGTGACTCCATGAACAGTAGCCCACCAGGCTCCTCTGCCATGGAATTTTCCAGGCAAGAATACTGGAGTGGGTTGCCATTTCCTCCTCCAGAGGCCTTGGGTAAGGTCCCTCTAACTGAAGCCTCCCGACTCTGCCCACCTCACCTCCTGCCATACATCCAGGCCTCTGAGAATCAGACTATGGACACTAAGGTGGGGGTGGGGGCTTGGGGGGGAGGTAGGGTTCATCCACCATGTCTGGAAACAGTGCCACCTTCTTCTTTTCTCCCTCCCTTTTCACCTGCCCACTCATCTTACAATGGGCCACATTGCTCACAGCCTCCTTTTCACTCTCTAATTTTCCCTTTAGCCTGCCCAAACCCTGTGCATTCTTTAATGAGCAATTCGGATATTCTTTCAGTCTTTTCGGGCCACATTGCTCACAGCCTCTCCACTGAAGGTGGAGACCCCCAGGCAAGACCAAGCAAACACAGAGGACAGACCCCGAGCTTTAATCTTCAGAGCCAGTTTGGCCAACATCATCTTTAGCTCTCCCTGTGATCTCCAAAGCATCTGACTGAGGTAGGCCCTGACCCTGAGATCCGTTCCTGGCGTCCTTGTGAACCAGGTGGCAACAGACATCCCCAAGATGGTGCCCTTGTACAGATCTTCCCCACACCAAATAGAGCAGGCCTGTGTAACCAAAAGGATGCTGCAGAAATGAAGGAGTGTGACTTCTGAAGCTAGACCGCAAAAGGCATGGCAATATGTGCTTTGCTCTGGCTTGGTTCATTTGCTCTGAAGGAAGCCAGCTGCTATGTTGGAAGAGTGCTCAAGTAGCCCAGTGAAGAAGTCCACATGGATAGAAACCGAGGGTTCCTGCCAACATCAGCTCTGACTTGCCAGTCACTTGAGTGAACTATGTTGAGATTAGATTCTCCAGATCTAGTCCAGTATGCAAAAGCCCCAGCCAACATCTTAACTGAAACTACATGAGAAAACCACCTTGCTAAGCCACTCCAAATTCCTAACTCCTAGTAGCAGTGTGAGATAATAGTTATTGCAGTTTTAAACCACTAAGTTCTGGGGCATTTACTGTGCCTCAACAGGTAGCTAATATGCATGCTTAGCCACATTGTCATTTGCATATTCATCATTCAGTAAATGTTAGAGGGTAGGCAAATCATCACAGATACTCTCTGGAGAGAAAATTCTAATGTGATCCCTTTTCTCAAGGAGCTTATAACACAGGAAATCAAGGTTTCTAAACCCAACTCAAAAAGCAACATGTTCCAAGGGCTTTCGTATCTAAGAAAATGTAGAAAAGACTCTGTGGGTTCTTGGGGAATGCTTCTCAGTCAGGATTCTCAGTTGATGACAACAGAAAGCAACTCCAATTTCCACAGAAAAGAGATTTATTGGAAGGAAAACTGAGAGCCCATGGAGGTGATGGAAACACAAAAGAAGCAGCCAACAGGCAGAGCAAGGAAACCAGGCAGTGAAGGGGCCGCCACCCCACTTACAGGCCCAGTCTGGCCTATGGTGCCTCTGCGGTTACTGAATTTGTTTCTGCTCATTACCAGGTAGATGGAAGCATCCAGTTGTCCAAGACTACATCACCTGCATGTGGCCAGATACCAAGGAGCAGAACAGGACCCACCTCTCCAACTTCAGCTTCTAAAGGGGAACCAAGGATCTTTATACAATGTAGGAATTGTATAAAGAAGCAAGCAACACTAGGGTGTTGAGACGCCACTGCAGAGAAGGAAGGGGCCCTTTGGGGCAGAGGAACAGCAGGACATAAGAGGGCCAGGAGCTCCAGCTCATTCCTCCACTCCCTGGGCTAAGCCTGAGCAGACTCGGTGTCCTCATCAAAGAAATGGCATGAAAGTGTCTTCTCTCTCTCTCCCTCTTTTTCACCTTTCTTGCCGTAGCTGTGAAGCCCTCTTTCTCCCCTACACCACCCCCAATCCCATCCCACTCCCCTTTGCTCACAGATCTCAGAACGGATAGCTTAGAATAGAATCCGTTTCAGAAGGCAGAACTAATGAGGACTTGCCAGCTAGGAATGCCCCATCATGGTCTGCCAGGCAGACACACAGAGAACTTAACTAGTCTCAGCAGGAACCAGTGATGCAAACAAAATCATGGGGAGCAGCCCAGGCCCACCATTACGCCTACCAAGGCTTTCAGGTGTGGTTGACTGTAACACCATCCTGTACCTCCTATGAAAGCAAGTGGGCAGATTGGGACTGAGCAATAAGACTTCTGAACACCCACAAAACCAGCAAGCAGACCAATGCGATAGAGACTTTGCCTGTCTGCTGAGTAACCAACTCACCAAGCCCACTGCTATCCCCTGAAGATGCTTGGCCCACTCCCTCACCCCATACCCATTGATGTGGCTGCCAGAAGCCAAATAGGGGACAGAGTGGTCCTTTCATAGGACCCAGTCTTTGACATCTTTAAAGCACTGCCCCTTGAGGAGCTTAGTCCTCTTCTGCCTCCATTTCCAGACTATAAAATGGCACTCTTTTTAACAGCCCCAATCCCCCAGAGACTCCTCTTTGATGACTTCAGCCTGGCAGCACACCACACTCTCTCCATCTGGGCCATCAGCTCCAGCAACTGATTAAATGTCACCATGAAGGTTTGCTGAGTCGACCCATTGGAGCCAACCTCTCCCAGCCTGGATGCCCAGGGATGCCACCTCTCTCATCAAGGCACCAGCTGACTTCATTCTCCCTCTCGGCTCAGGGGCGGCTCCTTGGTGGTAAAGCATCTACCTGCAATACGGGAGACCTAGGTTCAATCCCTGGGTCAGGAAGATCCTCAGAGAAGGAAATGGCAACCCACTCCAGTACTCTTGCCTGGAAAATTCCATGGATGGAGGAGCCTGGTGGGCTATAGTCCATGAGGTTGCAGAGTCGGACACGACTGAGTGACTTCACTTTCTCTTTCTCTTTCCTTCTTATCTCAGGGATGACCTTGGCCAAAGTCAGAGAACCCTGAGAACCCCAGTGTCTTCCATCCCACTTCAGGCCATAGGAAGCCCTCCCCTCAGGCAATCTGAGCTCTGCTGCTGCTGCTGCTAAGTCGCTTCAGTCGTGTCCGACTCTGTGCGACCCCATAGACGGCAGCCCATCAGGCTCCACCATCCCTAGGATTCTCCAGGCAAGAACCCTGGAGCTGGTTGCCATTTCCTTCTCCAGTGCATGAAAGTGAAAAGTGAAAGTGAAATCGCTCAGTCATGTCTGACTCTTAGTGACCCCATGGACTGCAGCCTACCAGGCTCCTCTATCCATGGGATTTTCCAGGCAAGAGTACTGGAGTGGGGTGCCATTGCCTTCTCCGAATCTGAGCTCTATGAAGGCCCAAAGCAATATTTCTGATGTTCTCTTGGGAACTTACAGCAAAAACCAAAGATCTGCTGTCCCACAAGAGATGAGAAGTGTCACCTTCTCAGCGGCTTGTAGCATCTCAAAAACATCTCATATCCCAGCTCCTCCTTCTCCACCAGATGGTCTTCACCTCTGCCAGGCGCCTGCCTGGATCCTCCTTCTCATTTGATTTCCCTTCAACTCTTTCTGGGCTCTCTGAAATCTAGCTTTACCATCCCATATAAGTGTTTTCTGTAAAAATGGGCCTGGAGAATTAAACTGCGGGTAAATGGATAAATGAAAGCGACAGGAAAAGACGTCCATGGATGGCAGAACTCAGGAGAGGAGGGAGGTTATTTGCTCCAGCCTCACTGTCACTCCCCTCATTTACCCAGCGGTGTTACTCTGCATCCTGGTCCTGCCATCATCCACAGCCTTCACAGATAGCAGGGAACCCTTACACAATGATGCTCCTTGGCCTGTTCTGTTCCATGGACTCTGACGCCTCGTAACCTGTACCCTGCCTTCCAACACCTTCCATCTGAAAAGCCGATCACCTACTCTGAGCACAATATCTTATCTTTCTTTTCCTCTGTTTACTTTTATTTTTTTTGCATCTCATGGATACTTTCTGTCCACGACAAAATAAATGTCTCTCCAACTATCACCTCTCAACTGGCTTCACATCCTTCCCTTTCTAATCATCTATCCATTTAGTCACTTCCTTGCCATTATCCTTAAGGATCACATATCTATCACATGCCCTTGCTCCTGCAGCCAATTTGTTGAGGGAAGCCAGGGGAAGCCACACAACCATTGACACCAACCATCTCCAAACCCAACCCTGCCACCACGCCTTCCTTCTCTTCTCTTCACCCACCTTTCTTTTTTTTTAAGTTATTTATTTTTAATTGAAGGATAATTGCTTTACAATATTGTGTTGGTTTCTGCCATACATCAGCATGAATCAGACATAGGTATACACATGCCCCCTCCATCCTCAACCTCCCTGGCACCTCCCACCCCATCCCACCCCTCTAGGTTGTCACAGAGGCCTGGTTTAAGTTCCCTGAGTCATACAGCAGATTCCCACTGGTTGGCTGTTTCACATGTGGTAGTATATATGCTTCCATGCTAATCTCTCCATTCGTCCCACCCTCTCCTTCCCCCACTCACTGTGTCCACTCTCTCTGCGTCTCCATCGCTGCCCTGCAGACAGGCTCATCAGTACCACCTTTCCAGATTCTGTATATATGCGTTCGTATATGATATTTGTTTTTCTCTTTCTAACTTACTTCACTCTGTATAACAGGCTCTAGGTTCATCCACCTCATTGGCACTGACCCAAATGTGTTCCTTTTTATAGCTGAGTAATATTCCATTGTATTTATGTACCACAGATTTTTACCCATTCATCTGTCGATGGACATCTAGGTTGTCCTAGCTATTGTAAATGATTCTGCAATGAACATTGGTTCACCTACCTTTCTGAGTATCTTCTCTCACCTCCAAATCCTGCTCTATCCCCTTCCTCCTCACTCCATTTCATCCTTGCCTACTTCTTTACAAACACTGAGAAGGTAGGGCACCTGCTCCCACAGCTTCCTCCTTACCACTAACCTGTCTATACCCTCACCTGTCATCTCTTCCTTCCTTCTGAAGCATCCTTTATCCTCTCCAAAGCAGACCCTTCATCTGGCTCTGGTCCCGCCCCTCACCACCCATCACTTCCCTCATTGTGAGTCTCTCCTTCTCTGCTGTCTCCTTTCATCACTTTGTATCCTAAACATGCTAAGTCTCAGGATTTAAAAAAACGCACTCCTCCAGAGAGCCTTTCTTTCCTACCTCCTCAAATCAACCCTCTGGACTCCCAAATTACCAATATGATTCCTCCATCATAGCCTTTTAAAGAGTTTTCTATTTTTATTTAATTTTTAAAATATTTATTTATTTAGCCACACTGGGTCTTAGTTGAAGCATGGGGGATCTTTAAGTTATGGCATGTGGAATCTAGTTCCCTGACCAAGGATCGAACCTGGCCCCCTGCATTGGGACTGCAGAGTCTTAGCCACTGGACCACCAAGAACATTCCCATCATATCATTTAAACACTGGGGTGTAAAATATAATTTACCTTCCTGTCTTCTATCACTCAGTTGTAAGCTCCTTGAGGGCATACCCAAATATAATTTTACATGCTCCAGGAGTTTCTAAAGCATGGCAGACACTGAATGAAAGTTTCTCAAATGAATGGTGAAAGTGAAAGTCGTTCAGTCGTGTCTGACTTTTTGCAACCCCACAGACTATACAGTCCATGGAATTCTCCAGGCCTGCTATTAATAAATCTATCATCCCAGGATGACTCTAAACTCCTTAAGCCTGTGGCTGTATCCTTCCATTTCTTAGACATGCCATCTGACCCCTGTATTACAGAGTATATACACTAACCATGTCAGAGCCATGCAATAAATTGAACTAAAATGGAAAATAACACCCTTCCCTAAAGTTTGCTTATTTTACTCTAGAGATGATCCCAAGTCTGAACCTGAATTCAATTCTTTTCCTAGCCCACATCCTACTCCATATCCCTTCTTTCCTTTCAACCTGTACATCAACTAAGTTGAATATTAATGGGCCTAGACGCTGTCATACAGAATGAAGTAAGTCAGAAAGAGAAAAACAAGTATCGAATACTAATGCTTGGATGCGGAATCTAGAAAAACAGTACAGATGAAGCTATTTGCAAAGAAGGAATAGAGACACAGACATAGAGAGCAAACATATGGACACAAAAGGGGAAAAGGGAGGTGGGGTGAATTGAGAGATTGGGGCTGACATATATACGGTACTATGTATAAAACAGTACAGCAAGCTTTGGGAGTTGGTGAAGGACAGATAAGCCTGGTGTGCTGCAGTCTATGGGGTCGCACAGAGTCGGACATAACTGAGTGACTGAACTGAACTGAACTGATGTATAAAATAGATAACTAATGAGAACCTACTCAATGCTTTGTGGTGACTTAAATGGGAAGGAAATCCCAAAAAGAGGAGATATAGGTACACGTATGGCTGATTCACTTTGCTGTACAGCAGAAAGTAACACAACATTGTAAAGCAACTATGCTCCAATAAAAATGTAAAAATAACAAAAACAAAACAAAGCTGTGTGAATGTGTCTCCAGCGTTTTGCCCCTGTGCCTTTCCTGGAGATGTTACCCCTCTTGGGAGCAGTCTCCACTCTTACCTTCGTCCCTCTGGCTGAAGAAAAGTCATTCTCCAAATGATGATGCCTCTGAGAAGCCTTGCTTGACCTCCCCATCAGAACTATCTCCCTCCCCCAGATCCCTTAACACTTGCTTCATGCTCTGGCGTGGTATCTCAGAACATAGTTTGCATTTTAGTCAGTTGTGTGAATTTCCAGAGGACAAGAGTAGGACTCCTCAGTGCGGAAGGAATAAATGTAAGGAACTGAACTGAAAGCAGAAGGCAAATGTTAAAACATCCCATTCAAACATGCCCTTACTGCCGTCACTCCCACAACCTTCCACCTCCTCAACCATCTCCAGCAGATTTTTATCCGGGGGAAGACAAAGTCCTCATCTCTTGAGCAGACAGAAACCCTCCCAGTAAAAGTATAAAGGCCCTGAGAGGAGATATCAAAGAATAAGAGAAAATGGGATGCAGTATTTCTCAACTGTAATGAAACTCCCTTGAGAGGAAAAGCCATGCTCTTTCCTCCTTTATTTCTAAAGCGTAGAGCCCAGGGCAGATGCCCCTTTATTACAGAACTTATCCTGCTGCCTTGCTCAATGAATATAATTATTGAGCAATAATAACACAATCTTTTCCTATGGAACTAGGAATTTATTATTTAATAGGACCTAAATAAAAGACTCATGGGTCTTTTATGCAGAACCAGTAGACTCTATGTATATGTGAGTGTATAAAGATATTTATCTCAAGGAATTTGCTCATGCAATTATGGGAGCTGGCAAGTCCCAAATTGACAGGACAAGCAAGTCTGAAGTTTGTAGGTCAGGCCAGCAGGCTGGGAACTCAACAGGAGTTGATGCTGAGTCTGGAGGCAGAATTCCTTCTTCCCTGGGAAACCTCAGTTTTGGCTCAGAAAGGCTTCAACTGATTGAATGCAGCCCATGCAGATTTTTAACAGTGAATCCCTTTACTTAAAGTGAATCAATCATAGACATTGACCACATCTGCAAAATACTTTTACAGCAACACCTAGATTTGGATTTGAGTAAATAATTGGGTACCACAGTCCAGTCAAGATGACATGTAAAACTGACCATCATCAGTACCAGGGGCCCCAGTCAGGCCTTGCAGGTAAACAGAACTGGGCTAAAGTCCCCACTCTATGTGACTCTGGGCAGATTAAGTTCTTCAAGTGTGTTTCCTCACTTGTAAAACAAAGATATCCATGCCAGTGGGTAGGGAGAGATAAATTCAGTTCAGTTCAGTCACTCAGTCATGTCCGACTCCTTGCGATCCCATGAACTGCAGCACGCCAGGCTTCCCTGTCCATCACCAACTCCCAGAGTTTACTCAAACTCATGTCCATTGAATCGGTGATGCCATCTAACCAACTCATCCTCTGTTGTCCCCTTCTCCTCCCACCTTCAATCCTTCCCAGCATCAGGGTCTTTGCCAAGGAGTCAGTTCTTCACATCAGATGGCCAAAATATTGGAGTTTCAGCTTCAGCATCAGTCCTTCCAATGAATATTCAGGACTGATTCCTTTAGGATTGACTGGTTGGATCTCCTGGCAGTCCAAGGGATTCTCAAGAGTCTTCTCCAACACCACAATTCAAAAGCATCAGTTCTTCAGCACTCAGCTTTCTTTATAATCCAACTCTCACATCCATACATGACCACAGGAAAAACCATAGGTTTGACTAGACAGACCTTTGTTGGTAAAGTAATGTCTCTGCTATTTAATATGCTGTCTAGTTTGGTCATAACTTTTCTTCCCAAAAGCAAGCATCTTTTAATTTCACGGCTGCAGTCACCATCTGCAGTGATTCTGGAGGCCAAAAAAATAAAGTCTGTCACTGTTTCCCCATCTATTTGTCATGAAGTGATGGGACCAGATGCCATGATCTTCATTTTCTGAATGTTGAGTTTTAAGCCAACTTTTTCACTCTCCTCTTTCATTTTCATCAAGAGGCTTTTTAGTTCCTCTTTACTTTCTGCCATAAGGGTGGTGTCATCTGCATATCTGAAGTTATTGATATTTCTCCCAGCAATCTTGATTCCAGCTTGTGCTTCATCCAGCCCAGCATTTCTCATGATGTATACTCTACATATAAGTTAAACAAGCGGGGTGACAATATACAGCCTTGACGTACTCCTCTCCCATTTTGGAACCAGTCTGTTGTTCCATGTCCAGTTCTAACTGTTGCTTCCTGAACTGCATACAGGTTTCTCAAGAGGCAGGTCAGGTGGTCTGGTATTCCCATCTCTTTAAGAATCTTCCACAGTTTGGTGTGATCCACTCAGTCAAAGGCTTTGGTGTTGTCAATAAAGCAGAAGTAGATATTTTTCTGGAACTCTCTTGCTTTTTCAATGATCCAGTGGATGTTGGCAATTTGATCTCTGGTTCCTCTGCTTTTTCTAAATCCAGCTTGAACATCTAGATATTAACATAATGACCATATATAAAATAGATAAACAGCAAGGTCTTACTGTATAGCACAGGATGTCAACATCCTGTGACAAGCCGCCACAAAAAAGAAGATGAAAAAGAATATATATGTGTGTATGTATATGTATACACTCACACATATGTATCACTGTATTACTTTGCTGCACACTTGAAACTAACACAACATTTTAAATCATCTATACCTCAGTCTCTTTAAAAAGACGACCATGCCTTCCTAGGAATGACAGAAAACTAAACGTGTAATCCACGACTTGGCCCGGGTGAGGCACCACAGCAAGGACTCAGTAAGTGAAGCTGCTTCATCGATACCCCCAGCATCAGTACGACTTAGCTCTTTGTCAGAAGGCTGTGAGCTGCTTGGGGGGATGGACGGTGGGGTGCTGTCTTTGCTGGCTGTTTGTTTTTAGACAACCGCTTGGACCCTCACCAACCACGTGGAAGAGCCGTGATGAACCTGATAATTCAAGAAAAGTGATCTAATCCAAAGAGTGATAAGAAGCTATTTACACCTCAGTGTGAGCAGGTCTGACTTTCTCGGCTCCATGCACCTTCCCAGCAAAGGCTGGTGACCATCCACTGAGCTCGTTAGTTTGACCCGTGCTCACTGATCCTCCCAATTCCATAAAGTTTTTCCCCAGACCATAAAATCTGAGAAAGAAAATACAACCGGAAAAAAGAAAAAACTGACAAAATAGCCCTTTGTCCAGTATCATCATTTAACTGCAGGACCAGCTTCTAAGACCCTATCCCTGAGGGGGCGTCTCCAGCTTACAGGACTCCTAAAAAATTGCAAGCGAGTCATACACAAGGCAGCCTCATCATGGAAGCAGTGGAAATTCCCCAGCTTCATTCCTGGTCACTGGGTCACCCTTTATAACCAGGCAGCTCCTGTTTTCCAGGCAATGTGCTGCGACCCCAGAGAGCAGACGCCTTGGGATTTATCCCGTGGCCTCACAGTTCGGCACCAGGCCCCCTTGGATGCTCTCCAGCCCCAGCAGGTGAGGAGTGACCCTTGACATCTCTCTTGTTTGGTTCAGAGGGGACACTCCCAACATGAGCCCACAGTGTCCATTTCTTCCACATCTCTGCTCCCTCCCAGAGCTCTCCCATCCTCCCACCTACTCCTGGGACGTTGCCAGCTCACTTGCACATCATCCTGTCATTTTTGCCACATGTTCCTTAGGAAGCGAAAAGACGGGCAGAGAGAAGCTAGACTTTCACTGAAAAGATCCCGCAAGACTCCCCAACCTCACTCCTGGTCATTCTTGTCAAACATTCATCCGACAGAACCAGATTGCTGCTGCTACTGCTGCTGCTGAAATTAATGGAATCTGGCAGGAAAACCTTCTGTTTTTCCAATCCTGAATTTTGCCAAGCAAACACAAGGATCATGTTGAAAATGGCTGCGGTTGAGGAGTGGGTTTCGGCGTACTACGGAAGCTCCCACTACACAGCCCTCAACGCACGATCCGCACACACGTGCACACACTGAATCCTCTCCAGTTCAAAGAGGCTGCCTATTTTTTCTAACGCAAATAAAACATTAAATAGGAAACCTTTCAGGACCTCTGCCACGGACAAACCCACGTGCCAATTTCCCTTCTTTCCAATGACAGCAGCTCCAATCCGACATTTTGTGACTTGGAGACGCTGATTACAGATTCAGTGGGATAGAGCCAGGGAACCTGGAGGAAAGGTCTTCTTGCTTTGCGGAAGGATTGGTCTCTGTATTCCAACTCTGATCAACCTGGCCTGAAGTCTGGGGCCCACACGAGGGCCCCAAAAGGAGAGACGGACAGAGACAAAGACGGGCAGTATCAAAAGGGCACATTTATTAAATATTGTGATACCACTTATATGTGGAATCTGAAAACTACTACAAACTAGTGAATATAACAAAAAAGAATTAGACTCACAGCTAAAGAGAACAAATTAGCGGTTACCAGTGGGGATAGAGAAGGCGGGAGGGGCACAACAGGGGGCAGAGAGTAAGAGGTACAAACGATTAGGTTTAGGATAAAGTGCAAGGACGTATTGTGCAACATGGGGAATAGAGCCAGTATTCTGTATTAACTATAAACGGAGTGTGCTGTTTAAAAGGTGAATCATTACATTGTATTTGTCGTCGTTCAGTCACTAAGTCGTGTCTAACTCTTTCCTGACTCCATGGACTGTAGCCCCCTACCTGCTTCTTTGTCCGTGGGATTTCCCAGGCAAGAATCCTGGAGTGGGTTGCCATTTCCTTCTCCAGGGGATCTTCCCCACCCAGGAACTGAATTCACAGCTCCTGCCACACCTCCTGCACTGCAGGCGGAGTCTTTGCCACTAAGCCACCAGGGAAGCCCTTATATTGCACACCTGTAACTTATATAATATTATACAGGAACTATACTTTAAATTTTTTTAATGCACATTTATTTGAAGAGAGAATCCTTTTCCACATACCCTGAATAGGTCAAAACTGCCACAATCTCCTTCCCCCTCGCTTTTCCACCTGGTTTCATCCCACAGATAGAACTGAAAGAAGGATTGAGTTACAGCCCTGACTTGAAAGGCTGCATTTGTGCCTTCTGGGCAGGGTGGCCGCAGCCTCCACCTCGCTCTACAATGACCCGTCCCCGCTCCATTGTTTTAAGGCAGAACAAGAGGGTGTCTGCAGAGCCACCCCTACAGAGCCTTTTGTTGGAACAGAAACTTTGTGTGGCCTAAAAGGAACTGAATTAAATAGGGATGTGAACTGAGCACATCGTTTGTTTTCCACCAGTATCGCTGAGAAGGAAGAGCCCAGGGAGGGGGAATGGGAGCTTGCAGGCGCCATTTTTGGCACCAGTTACCTCACAAGTGGTTTCACCTTTAAATCTGCCATGATGATCCCAGCCCTTACAGACTGATGGTTTCTCTAAACTCCCAGAGTTCCTTTCTCTCAGCCACATGAGTTAACATTCAACTAAATGTGCCTTCACACCTTGCTTAGACGCTTACTCCTTGGAAGAAAAGTTATGACCAACCTAGATAGTATATTCAAAAGCAGAGACATTACTTTGCCGACTAAGGTCCGTCTAGTCAAGGCTATGGTTTTTCCTGTGGTCATGTATCGACGTGAGAGTTGGACTGTGAAGAAGGCTGAGCGCCAAAGAATTGATGCTTTTGAACTGTGGTGTTGGAGAAGACTCTTGAGAGTCCCTTGGCCTGCAAGGTGGTCCAACCAGTCCCTTCTGAAGGAGATCAACCCTGGGATTTCTTTGGAAGGAATGATGCTAAAGCTGAAGCTCCAGTACTTTGGCCACCTCATGCGAAGAGCTGACTCACTGGAAAAGACTCTGATGCTGGGAGGGATTGGGGGCAGGAGGAGAAGGGGACGACCGAGGATGAGATGGCTGGATGGCATCACTGACTCGATGGACGTGGGTCTGAGTGAACTCCGGGAGATGGTGATGGACAGGGAGGCATGGCGTGCTGGGATTCATGGGGTCGCAGAGAGTTGGACACGACTGAGCGACTGAACTGAACTGAACTGCTAGTGGTAAAGAACCTGCCTGCAAATGCTGAGGTATAAGAGATGCAGGCTTGATCCCTGAGTCAGGAAAATCCCCTGGAGTAGGAAAGTAGGAAATGGCGACCCACTCCAGTATTCTTGCCTGAAGAATCCCATGGACAGAGGAGCCTGGTGGGCTACAATCCATGGGGTCATAAAGAGCTGGACTGAGTGGCTAAAACTTTTCACCCTCTCTCCTCCTTGTGCCTCCTACCAGGACCCCCAGGGAAAAGCCAGAAGGCCAGGGAGCTATTGAAGAGGCCCAAAGGCCAGTCTGCCCAAGCAGAGAGCAAAGTTGGAAAAGGCAACGGTGGAACTGAAGGAACAACAGAGACCCAGCATTTCTTTAAAATATATTTTTTTAATTTTTAAAAATATGTATTTTTCTATTATTCCATGATCTGTTCTCAATACAGAATGATCCCAAGCCCATTCTATTCTTTTCTTTGTTTAGATGCTCAAGTTTTTATTTTTATACAATTTTTTAAAGTTACTTTCCATTTACAGTTATTACAAAGTATCGGTTATATTCCAGTGCTGTACAGCACATCCTCGAGCCAATTTACACTCAATAGTTTGAACGTCCTATTTCCCCCATCTCGGTAATGGCCTTCCCCCTCCTCCCATTGGTAACCACCAGTTTCTCCTCTATATCTGAGAGAGTGCTCCATTTTTGTTGTATCCACTAGTTTGCTATATTTTTTAAATTGCACATATATAATGTGCAATTACCATACCCTAAAGACATATGGTATATGTCTTTCTCTTTCTGATTTACTTCACTTAGTACAGTAATCTCTAGGTCCCTCCATGTTGCTGTAAATGGCATTATTTCATTCTTTTTATGGCTGAGTAATATTCCAGCATGTGTGTGTGTGAATACACATATATATGTGTATATATATGCTGTATCTTCTTTATCCATTCACCTGTTGGTGGACACTTAGGCTGTTTCCATATCTTAGCCATTTTAAATAATGCTGCTATGATCATTGCATACTCCTGGGTATGTATCCAAAAAAACCCCAAAAACACAAATTCAAAAAGATGTATGCAGACGTATACGTTGGAGAAGGTGATGGCACCCCACTCCAGTACTCTTGCCTGGAAAATCCCATGGATGGAGGAGCCTGGTAGGCTGCTGTCTATGGGGTCGCAAAGAGTCAGACACGACTGAGGGACTTCCCTTTCACTTTTCACTTTCATGCATTGGAGAAGGACATGGCAACCCACTCCAGTGTTCTTGCCTGGAGAATCCCAGGGACGGGGGAACCTGGTGGGCTGCCGTCTATGGGGTCACACAGAGTCAGACACGACTGAAGCGACTTAGCAGAGTAGCAGAGAGATGTATATGTATGGCTGAGTCCCTTTGTTGTCCGCCTGAAACTATCACAACATTGTTAATTGACTATAACCCAATACAAAGTAAGAAGTTTTTAAAGAAGATATGTGTACCCCATTCTATTCTTTTCTAACATGTCAATTTTCAACACTCCAGACTATTAAAGATCTCCCTATGAGTTTACAGGGAAGAAAACATTTAATAAATCCATTCTCATGCATCCTCTTATTCATTCAATATCATATGTATTTGACACATACCACAATAGGAACTGGGGGTACAAAGATAGTTCTCTTAACCCATGGAGATCATCGTTTTCCTCCTCCTGCCCAACCTGGGAACCTCACTACCTGAGAAAAAGTAGCTCTTCAGTTCCCATGATTCCTCATGTACTGCTAGGACCTTTGGTATCCTCAGTATTCCAAATGAGGTATTGAAATCTTTGTGCCATGATAAGTCAGGAATTGAAGATACAGCCTAATGGGAAGCCTGCTCCCCGCAATGAGATGTCTCCTGGAGACTTGGCAACACCCGTGGGTTGCAGGTGGGATGGGGTTCCACTGAGCAGCCAGTGTCAGGGGGAGCGCCCTTGACCCACAGAACTGGAGGAATCTGGGACATTCAGTTTACCCTGTGTGCTTGTCTTCCTCTTCTACTAGACTGCTCACACCTTAAGGCTGCCTGGCACTGTCTTTGTTAAAAGAATACATGAGTGGCTTAGGGCCCAGTCCTGCCATGAGATCCAACACAGAGAGCCACCTCTGTGACCCAGCCCCTAGCTCCTTGGGAGGCATTCAATAAATACTAACCCAATTATAATAATCTATATTTTACAGAAACCTACTGGGGAGACAAAACATGCGCAGGGAGTTCTGGAATAAAGATAGGAGCCCAGGTGCGCAAGTAGCAGCTCGAAAGCAAATCTGAGGGTCCAAGGAAAGAGGTGCGCTGTCTGTAGGGACTTGTGGACGTTTTGTTCATTAGTGACTTAAGAAAAGGAACAGACGACATCTCCTCCTCCTCTTCCCTGAAGGTCCACATGGCAAGTGAACACAGCAAACGCCACTGATCAGAGGGGCGGCCATCGTGCCCAAGACACAGAACAACACAGCTCCTAAGGTGTGGTGAAAACAGCTGGTGGTCAGTGGGAAGAGCCCTGGTCTTTACGGGAGACTGGACCTAGCTTTCATTCTGGCTCTGGCACTTGCTGGTATCTAATCTTAAGCAATCCATTTCACACCTCTGCATCTCAGTCTTCAGATTCATCAAGAAGGGTATGATGTTTTCTCCGAAGGCTCTTGAGTTTGCAAAATGGTCCATGTGGATGGACTCAGCAAGGAGCCTTCTCTGAGGTAGGTGCTCGACAAATGGGAGCTACATGCAGGAGCAAGAAACCCAAAAAAGGCAGCCAAGAAGGAGGAAAGGAGAGTCTCACAGTTCTGAGACTCTAAGCATAGCCCCTGCCCATCCCTATTTCAGGCAGTCTTTTAAGTTCTCATTTTAATTCTTTCATTAAAATAAGAACAAAAAGTGGGCAGCATAGGTGCTTCCGACAATATAATACACATCAGTTCAGATCAGTTCAGTTCAGTTCATTTGCTCAGTCGTGTCTGACTCTTTGCAACCCCATGGACTGCAGCACACCAGGCCTCCTGGTATGTTATTATCATCAACAATAAACATAAATAGTATAGAAATACTGCAGCGTAGGGAATTAGGTGTCAGAATACCTGGGTTCCAGTCCCACAGTCGCTATTAATTCATGTGACCTTAGACAAGTCACTTAACCTCTCAGGACTTCAGCTTCTTTATCTCTAAAAGGAGCAGAGAGACCTCCCTGGTGGTACAGTGGTCAAGACTTCACCTTCCAGTGCAGCGGCCTGGATTCGATCTCTGGTCAGGAAGCTAAGATCCCACATGCCGTAGTGCAAAAAAAAAAAAAAAAAACCAAAATATTTAAAAATTTTAAAAATAAAAGGAGTAGAGAGTAGGGTGTCAGGAAGGGAAGAGAAGAGAATGGATTAAGCTAGATAATTCATACATTTTCCAGACTAACGATTATATGTTGCTATAGTAAGAATGAATAAATAGGTGGGCAAAGATTGTTCATTCACTCTTTCTTGTGAATTAGTTTTAAAAAAATAACTACAATTGATTTCAAGCACAAGAGAAAGGTTTCAGTGAATTTCCATTTCACCAACACCTGTTCTCTTACGGTCCAGCCTCCTTACGTGCGGTTCCATGGCCCCACTCTTCCTCTGGCAGTTCTTTGACCCACCCTCCCTTCCTTCCTGGAGTCTGTCTACCTTCATTTCACCTGGGCAGCAACTTCTGAGGAAGAATGGGGAGGCAAGATTTTGTTTTAACCCCATGGGAGACCCAACAGAGGGTGCTGGTTATACATCCCCTCCCAACCTCTTTTTCCTATGAATAGATCGAGCTGATTCCCCAAGTTTTCAGAGCCTCGGCCTCCTCTGCCATGTTTATAAGTGAGAGGACACAGCGCACAAGCCCAAAGCAGAATCTCCTTGCTAAAAATACCCTGCATTCCTGAGTGACTACAAACGCTGCCTCTTCAGGCCCATGGGCAGCCAAGCTAAAAACAGTAACCAGCAGCCACAAATGGCACCAGTAACAAAGGTAGAAGGGCCTGAGAACAGCATGCCACTCTAAGCCATCTGCCATCTTGGCCCGCCCTGGGTCCCCTCTTCCCAACAGTGATGGGCATCCACGTGCCATTCATAGCTGGGCTTCTATAGCAATGGGTGAGTCAGGGCTGGCTGCCTCTGCACCCACTGGCCCTCACGCTATCTGGCTCAAGGTCCAGACATCGTTCAAGAAGAGGTGGCAGAGGGAAGCTAAGGCTCTCAGGGCAGCCTGGGAAAGCCATCCTATCAATGAGCAGAGAAGTCTGGGAGTTGAAGCAGTCTGAGAAGTTGAAGCAGTCTAAGGAGTTCGCCTTAACTGAAACAAAAGCCATCTATGAAAGTAGCATTGACGTATACACACTACCATGTGTGAAA
This sequence comes from Budorcas taxicolor, assembly GCF_023091745.1. NCBI lineage: Eukaryota > Metazoa > Chordata > Mammalia > Artiodactyla > Bovidae > Budorcas > Budorcas taxicolor. Next base: position 71,134,968 of record NC_068925.1, read on the forward strand.
TAGCTAGTAGGAAGCTGCTCAGCTCAGCGCTCTGTGATAACCTAGAGGGTGAACTGGGGTGGGGGGCAGAGGTATAAGGGGGGTTTAAGAGGGAGGGGACGTACGTATACACAGAGCTGAGTCACCCTGTTGTACAGCAGAGGCCAAGACAACGTTGTAAAGTAATTGTACTCTAATAATGATTTTTTAAAGAAAACAATGAAACTGATAAAACCAGGATAAGCTCTCAAAAAGGTCAACTGTAAGACTGAACTCTTAAGCTCTTAAAATCAATAAAATGACATAACAAAAAACGACGTCTATGGTAGGTGAGGAAGAAAATGCTGATTCACTAAAAGCACAACTTCTAAGGCTCATATCTTCCAGGAAAAGGCCAAGGATCCACCCAGCTCTACTTCATCCTGATGGAACACTCTCACAAGTTATCTCTACCCACAAGCCAGCCCACCCCTTGCCCTCATAGTGACCCAGATGTATAGTGTCTACGTGGAGGAACAGCTTTACCACCAGATGTAACCACTGTCCCCAGCATTTCAGGTACTCAGTCACGTTTCTTGAATGGATGAAGGACCATGAGAAATCTTTCCATTCATAATGCCTCTGTAATTTTGTAGCTAAACAGTTTTGTTAACTCAGATCTATCTGCTTTGTCTATGACTTGAAACTACAGTCTCTTTGAGGCAGGCACTTGTAGTTTCCTTAATAGTCCTTGAGAATGCAATATTGTTTGTTGAGATTTTAAGCATTGATTCCCAATCCATCCTATGGACTTTCAATATACATTTATTCAAAGCATAGGCAAAATATTATAGGGTTCACTCTTAATTAACTCATTTCTAAAAGAATTGAGGCAGTTTGTATATGCAAAGAGATTGAGAAAAACGAATGAGGATATTAGGGTGATGAAATAAAAGGAAAAAAAAAATAGCATGCAGCCAAGGGTGAATTAAAAGTAAAATGATGCCCTAATAGCAAATTGGTTCTGAATTGCCACGGAAAAAGACAAAACATGAACAGTTACCCAAATTTCAAAGTCCAACAGCCCAATAAATAAATACATAAATAAAGGCCTTTCAATCCAGCATCATAAACAGGTACCTTGGGCCACAACCCAGCTGAGGAGGAAGATGAATGGTTCAGCAAACCCATTCCCAGGAATGAAAACACAGGTCAAAGTATGCTCTATTTCTGCTTTGCAAGCAGGATCGTCTACACCATTTTTCTAGATTCCACATATGTGTGTTAATATGCAACATTTGTTGTTCTCTTTCTGACTTATCACTCTGTGTGACACTCTCTAGGTCCACCCAGATCTCTACAAATGACCCACTTTCTTTCATTTTTATGGCTGAGAAGTATTCCACCGTGTGTGCGTACCTCATCTTCTTTATCCATTCATCTGTCGACAGACACCTAGGCTGTTTCCATATCTTGGCTGGCTATTGTAAATAGTGCTGCTATGAACACTGAGGTGCATGTTACCTTTTTGAATTGTGGTTTTCTCTGCCTCCGTCCCCAGCAGTAGGAGTAGGATTGCTGAAGAACAAACATATGGATGCCAAGGGGGAGGAACTGGGAGACTGGGACGGGCACACTATTGACACGATGCATAAACTAGATAACTAGTGGAGGACGTGCTATACAGCACAGTGAACTCGACTTAACACGCCGTGGTGACCTGGGTGGGAAGGACGCTCAAAAGGGAGCGGATGGATGTGTATGTGCGGCTGATACATTCTGCTGTACAGCAGAAACTAACACAACGGTGTAAAGCAACTATGCTCCAATACAAATCAATTTAACAAAAAGTACACGCCCTTGCCAGCAGGTGACAGGTGGTGACATATTTCCATTGAAAAGCATGGCGGGTCCCTGCAGAAAATGTCTGGTCACCCACTGACCAGAAAAAATGAGTCAGAAATAAAAGTTAGAAGCCGAGGCAAGCACCCGGCACCCTGGCAGTCTTTGCCATGAGGCCCCCCTCCATCCTAGCGCTGGGTCCTTTGTCCCCGTGGTCTTGAGCAATTTCTCTCCAGCAGGAAACACAGAAGGACATCCATTGGGAAGCAGCTGGACTGGGATGAAAGCGTCCCCAGAGCATGTCTTCTGGGTTGTGTCCTCTCTTTCCTCCTGCCCAGCACCCCTGGCTCCTCACTACCTCTTAGCAGTCGCCCTGCCCGGCTCTTTGAAACTTGAGTCCTTTTGGTTCTTAAATGCCTTTCTGATTTCTTCTCTGCCTTTTTGCCTTGACCTCCAGAATTTCAGGTCATCTGCTAGCCTACCCTACCTGCCCTAACTGTGTGTGAGGGTGTGTGTGTGGGTGTGTGTGTGTGTGGGTGTGGGTGGATGTGAGTGTGTGTGTGGGTGGGTGGATGTGACTGTGTGTGTATGTGGGTGGGTGTGTGTGTGGTGTGTGTGGGTGTGTGTGTGGGGGTGGGTGTGAGAGTGTGTGTGTGGGTGGATGTGAGTGTGTGTGTATGTGGGTGGGTGTGAGAGTGTGTGTGGTATGTATGGGGGTGTGACTGTGTGTGGGTGTGTGTGTGTGTGGGTGGGTGAGTGGGTGTGAGAGTGTGTGTGTGTGGTGTGTGTGTGTGGGGTGTGATAGTGTGTGGAGGGGAGGGGGGTGTGAGTGTGTGTGTGCATGTGGTGGGTGTGTGGGGGGTGTGATAGTGTGTGTGGGGGGTGTGGGTGTGTGTGTGGGTGGGTGTGAGAGTGTGTGTGTGTGGTGTGTATGGGGGTATGACTGTGTGTGGGTGTGTGTGTGTGTGTGGGTGGGTGGGTGGGTGTGAGAGTGTGCGTGTGGTGTGTATGGGGGTGTGAGTTTGTGTGTGTGGTGGGTGTGGGGGGGTGTGATAGTGTGTGGGGGGGGTGTGGGTATGTGGGTGGGTGGGTGTGAGAGTGTGTGTGTGTGGTGTGTATGGGGATGTGAGTGTGTGTGTGTGTGGTGTGGGGGGGGTATGATAGTGTGGAGGGGGAGGGTGTGTGTGTGTGTGTGTGTGTGGGTGTGTGTGTGGGTGGGTGGGTGTGAGAGTGTGTATGTGTGGGTGGATGTGAGTGTGTGTGTATGTGGGTGGGTGTGAGTGTGTGTGTGTGTGGTATGTATGGGGGTGTGATAGTGTGTGTGGTGGTGTGTGTGTGTGTGGTGTGTATGGGGGTGTGAGTGTGTGTGTGTGTGGTATGTACGGGGGTGTGACTGTGTGTGGGGGTGGGTGGGGGGGTGTGAGAGTGTGTGTGTGTGGTGTGTATGGGGTGTGAGTGTGTGTGTGTGTGGTGTGTGGGGGGGTGTGATAGTGTGGGAGGGGGGAGGGGGGGTGTGGGTGTGTGGGTGGGTGGGTGTGTATGTGTTCCCGGCTCCTCAGTTGGCCTCAGCACCCCTATGCCTCGGACTCCCTATCTTTCCAGCACTACGATCCTGGTCTGCAGGCCCCCTGTGTCTTCTCAGGACCAGTGTCTTCCCAGTGGTCTGCTGGATTCAGCTCACACGGGTGCCCATAATTAAGTCTTTGGAAAAACTGCAAGCTGGTTGTTAAGCCATTAATATCTTAGAAACAGCTATGGTGAGAGAGTATGTACACTACAGAAATCGGCGAGAGCTACAATCAAGGGTTCTCCCAACCCCAAGAAAGCCAGCTGTCAAACATTCAAAAGCACATGGAGGCTTTGAACTTTGGTTCCCGCCTTGCCCCTCAGCCCAGGTTCTTGCACCATAAAATATATTCATTCTCATATGAGCGTCAGCATGTGATGGAAGCATATAAATGTGGACCATCATCAGAAGCACCAGTGACTAATGGCCAGAGGAGGAGAGCAGCAGTCCAGGAAGGCTTCCAGGAGGAGGGAGATGCAGAATCCATAGTTACTCTTCCTCAGTCCCACATTGTTCCTTCGACCTGCACTTCCTGAAATCCTACCACATGCCAGACTCTTTACAAACATTGTTATTGTTGCTGTTCAGTTGCTCAGTCATGTGCGACTCTTTGGAACCCCATGAACTGTAGCATTCCAGGCTTCCCTGGAATTCCAGTCCTTTGCTATCTCCCAGAGTTTGCTCAAATTCATGTCCATTAAGTCAATGATGCCGTCCAACCATCTCACCCTCTGTTACCCTCTTCTCTTCCTGCCCTCAATCTTTCCTAGCATCAGGGTTTTTTACCAATGAGTCAGCTCTTGGCATCAGGTACCCAAAGTACTGGAGCTTCAGCTTCAGCATTTACAAACATGATCATGTTAAATCCTTGCCAGAGGAGTACTCTGAGGCTGCCCAAGGTTACTGGGAGACCTATCAGAGCCCAAACTCAACACCAGGGCTTTCAGGCTCCAAAGCTCTCTCTCCACCGTATCCTATTCCATGGATGTCAGACTCTTGACATTTCTGGTCCTGAGTTCCAGACTCCCAACCTTTGCCATCAGCCGGTGGCAGATAGGGAAGGAACAGCTGGGAGAAGCTATGGCAGGGGAAGAGGGCTGTGAAGACAGGCACGGCACTCTGCTAGAGAGCTGGGAAGACCAGAGTCAGTCGTGGAAGCCCCCACCAGCATGCCATTCATGAGTTACCAGCTGCCACCACTCTGCCGGCGCCCCATCCTCATTGAGAGGGGTGGCTGCAGTGCCTGCTTCTGTGTGTGGGTTTTACGGGGCTGGGAGGGAAGGGCCAATCCCTCTTCCACCAGCGTGCAGGCTCACACATAAATTAAAGCCGAAGTTTGCCAGCCTTGCGGGGGGAGGAGAGAGCAGCCGCATCTCCACAGAGCAGCATCTCCAGGCACAGAGTGCCAGCAACACCCCAGCACCGGCACTGCCCCAATGACAGGCAGTAAACACATTCCATTCCACCCGTGTCCCTTCTCTACCTGGGGACAGAGGAGGAGGCTGAGAGACAGCAGGGCAACGCCGGCCCACGTGCTCTGGGAGGTGGGAGGCCATGTGTCAAACAGGGCGGACAAGGATGAAGAGCACATCCAAGGGAGCTGGGGGTGCCGGGGGACAGGCGGGGAGCAAGAGGCCAAAGCACAGCAAGCTTCTGAATGTTGAACAGATTTCCCAGGAGAAGGAAAGACCCTGATGTCTAGCCCTTGACCATTTTTAGCGCACATGCTCTCTCATCGTGGCTGATTTAAGCCACCCATGGTTTCACAACTGGTTCACATCTTCATGAGCTGGCTCCAGCAGACCACTGAGAAGACACCGGTCCACAGGGAGCTCGCAGACCAGGGCTGTAGTTGCGGATTCCAGGGACGCGCACGGTAAATAGCAACAACAACCAAAAGAACTGCCCCTCCCTGCACTCAGACAGCCTATCACGAGGGGACCAGCCAGCCAGCCTCATCTGTACCCCCTTCACCTTCAGCCGCACTGCCAGTGTGTCCACAGCCCGTACCCTCTGCCCCCTCTCCTCCCATCACATCTGCCCTCGGCTCTGGCCAGCCCTCCTCCCGCACTCTGGACCCTGAGCCCTCTCTACTTCTCAGAGACATCTGTCCCTGAGTATGCCCTCTTTCTCCCCATCCTCAGCCTTCCCCTCTCTACTTCCTCCTTCCCATCAGTGTCTGAACATGTACTGGTATCGTCCTCTTTAATTAAACCAACTTCTCCTGATCCTTCATCCCAGCGCCATCCCTCGCCTCTCCTTCACAAGCGAACTTCTAGAAAGTGTGGCCTACTCTCACTGCCCACCCTTCCTCATGTCCCATTCACTCCCCACGTCCCAACCTTCTGGCTCCTGCCTCATCACTCCCCTGCAAGCTCAGGGAAAGGCCAGCAAGGACTTTCCACAGATGTGGACATCTCATAATTCTTATCTTCACTCCGAGGAACAAAGAGCAAAAAAAAATCAAACACTTTACTCAGTCTGTGTGGAAAAAAGCAATTATCCAAGTCCTTCCAGGAGAAATGCTAGTCAAGTTGCAAAGGCTGGTGGGCCACTTGACTCAGAAGTTCTTTAAACTGGCTGTGAACAGCAGCAGGCAGAATGGCATTAAATCAAGAATACAATACAAGGGTATATAATAGGAAGGGGAAGAATTGGAGGTTGGAGAGAAGGTGCAAGGTTGAACCTACTGCTCTGGGTATTTCAGGGAGAAAGAAGAACGTCTTGATGAAATGGCGATGATAATGCCTTTAGAAAACTGTTCTTGAACCTCAGGAGATATTTAATGGGTGATTATGAAGCATGCAATGTTGGCTGTCTCTGCCTCCCCCATGAAACCTTCAGTAAATGCCACAAGGCTCACTAATGCATCGGCATGAATGGACTGTGGGAGGGGGAGCTCAAAGAGAAAAATAAGGGGACAGCTGACATCTGGGTTACACCAGCTACAGCAGGGAGGAATGACAAGTGAATTCAGCAAAAATGTTTTATTTCTACATCTATTGTCAAGTCTAATTATTGGTTGAAATTAGAGGTTCTGCCCTGATCATGGCCATGAATAAATAAAAATATGTTTGAATTTCAGCAGATGTCATTGAATTTCACATATCTTTCCCATCCCAGAAAGGAAAAGAAAGATCCGACTAGCCCTTTCATGCACTGACATCCACACTTAAGGCACAGAAACTCGCTCCAGAAATGATTCACTTGACTAAAGACGTGAAACCAGAATTCCTGAATTTTCTCTCTAGCTGTGAAAACTATATCGATATTAAAGCCAAACTTGGCAAGAAAGTATTAGTTTGTGAAAGCAGTTTTCCTTTGTGCTCCGCACGTGTGCAGTATTCACACAGTTGGTCAACTCATAGCAGATACCAAGAGCCTACGCTGGGCCAGGGACTGCAAGCGTCACGGAAGTAGACAGAGATGCAGAACATGCGGGTTTTGCCCTTGAGGAGTCCATTAGTTAATGCCTTCAACATTTGGGAGGCCGTGATTTGGGTATAGTCAACTGATGTTCTCGTTCAAGTTTGTGATAAAGGAGCACATCACTCAGGGCCCTCCCCTTTGAGCTGCCCTGAGGTTCAGCTTGATCAGGACCATCTTCCCAGCCCTGACCCTCTTCCTCCCACCCACTAATGTGTCTCTGCTTGCACTGTGCCAGCTCAGTCCTTCTGCTGCCACTGTTGGCAGAACTGCACAACTTGAGATTGGGCCCAGGAATTGAGTAACTGAATTACTGCCTTCACTGTTCATCACTCTCAGCAGTCGCGCACGTGCATGGACACCAGCCTAGCAAGTTTCAGCAGCACCGTGATTAAGTTCTATGATGAAGCAGCTTCTAGATGTGATGGCTCAATAGATCCAGGCTCCCAACTACATCACGGGCGGGACTTTTTCTGTACTTGGGGCTGTACCAGATTAACCTGTACCTGCCTACCTACTCCCCAAAGCCATACTTCCCTGTGGCCAAGCCCTGCTAAGGCTTTTGAAGCAGAATTCAAAAGATTCAAGAATCAAATTCCTAGAAGTTTTGGCTATGAGAGTTTATTCAGCCCAACTTTCTGCCTTCAGCTACTTTGTTTGGAGTAGACCTCCTTTTAAGCGAAAAGATAAGAATTTTCTTTGTCAACGGATGATCTTAAGTAGAACAATTAATATGCATTTGGTCTTAACTTTTATACAAGAACAGAAAGGAAAACAAGACAAATATATAGAGAGGATAAGAACAATTCTTTGTTTATGCTAGGCTCTATGCTACATTCTATCATTTAATCCTCATATTGCTACTATAAAGTAGGCACTATGTTTCTACCCATTTCACAGATTTGAGAACTGAGGCACTAAAAGATTAAGGCTGAGGATGCTCGGTTAGTAAGTGGCAGAACCAAGGCTTGATCCAGATGCAGATCCTCTTTCCTGCTAGTCTTCTTCTACCAGACCTACTAGACAGGTCTGAAATTCACCTCCATTCTGACCAAAGTGTCATTTCATTGTGTCATTCAAGCCACGGGCTAGTCACTGGAGGTCTGATATATGTGGACAAATATTCCATATGCATGGGCTCCCATCTCCTTCGCTTGTTTAGTACACTTGTTAGGGTCTGATCAGCCTGTCAACAAATAGTAATGGCCTCATGCTCTTAACACTGCTTGCAGGGACCCCACCAAATAAATCTTCTGTCCCAGCCATGTTCCCATTTCACATCCCACTCATCACCTCCCAAGGGCATGTCTCTGGTTGGCTGTTTGTCTTCATGTGTATTTAATTGTGCCAATCCAGTCTCTGCCAAGAGGTTTATAAACTGTACAGGGGCAAAGACCATGTGCTTGTATTTCTCTGTCTCTGTTTATTATTCCAAGACTGCAAAGAGGTGATGCACAATAAATACATACAAAAAGGCTGAATCTATGACCCCAAATTCCAGTGAATTCAGGAGTTGAATATGAGATAACATCAAACAACTATAATGAAAAAAAACTAGAATGATATATAGGTTGGGATCACCTATGCCCAAAAAATTACATTTGAACCTTCTTTTTCCTGTTTACCAAGTTGTTTGAGCAATGTGGAATCATGATACCAGCACATGCTATAAAGCCTTCATCTCCCCAGTATACAATGTATTTGGTTGCAAAAATAAAGACCAAGGTCAACAAAGCTTCAAACTGAACCTCTGATTCCCAGGAGGGCAGGAAGCAGTATTTCCAAGCAAAATATAGAGCCCTCAAAACATGAAGTTCAAAGATTCTTTGCAAAATGCTTGTTTGTGTCAAGAAAATTCCAGCCCAATGAGAAATCAGATGGGTAGATGCACCAAATACTGAAGACAGGCCTCAAGGCAAAGCATACAAATACTCTCTCTGGTGCACATTAAACTCAGGAGTGGTCCTCCAGTCATTACGAGCAGAGAAATGTCCCACCAGAGTTTTCCAAACAGCAAACTCTTAGTCCTATGATTGTTTCTATTATTTGCCATATTTTCTGTCCAAAACCCTCCCTAGCTCCTCCATGGTTAGCGGCTTTTATAGCCCAAGATAAGTGTCCATCCCTTTTAATTTTCATTGTTGCATCTGTTTTGCCATTTCTCTGCAGCAGGTTGTATTACAACGGAAGGATTAATGAGGAAATGGATGCAAACATTTTTATTTCAAATAGCAGCTCTCAGACAAGATCTGGAAAACGGAATCAAGCCATATGATTGTAAAAGAAAAAAAAAAATCCTCGCCATCCAACTATTGGGCATTTTGCCATTATTTGTGAATAGCATGTAAATACAAACAACTTAACTGGGGTGGGGAGAGATGTACATTTTTCATTTGTGTCTGGCTAATCATTTTTTTTTATTATTAATTTGGTCCCTTTTATTTCACATAAATGTCATCTCAAGCACCAAACATCAACAAATAAGATCGTTTATCTTGCTGGGGAAAGCAAAACACTGCATTGCCATTCAGAGAAGGCAGCTGACGTCCCTACCGCACCACTAATAAAGAAGGCCTTCAGAACGAAAAATAATCATTTTCTATTACTTTCCACCATGCCTCATCCATAAACACAGGGCCGCTGGTAATTACATTTAGCGAAGAAGCATGCTCTGTGTATTACAATTTCCTGAAATGAACAAAACCCTGAAGAACACCCCAGACTGGGGGGTTTGAAATGAAAAGAAGAGGGAAATGGTGGGTTGCCCTCTCCTGGGGTGCCTCTCTGAGGCACCGCCATCCAAGGGACAGAGGATGAGGAAGGAGGAAAGGGAAGCCCAGGCTTTTCAGATTTTTCTCCTTCCTCGTCCTGGCCTGGGTAAAGAGGCAAGGGAAGCAGTGATGGATTTACACGAGAAAGCCAAGACTCAGGGCAGCAGGGGTGCACTGGTCTAGCCCCACCACTCACGCGCCCAAAGGGGTGGTCGGAGGATGTGGTGCCCAGACACGTGGGACAGCCGTGTCCGCACGCACGCGCACACTTGCGCTGGGCAGGGAGGCGGCAGGGAGGCGCGGATAAACCCACAGCAAGCCCCCTAACTCCACGCTTCCCTGTCGCCGGAGCATTTGGCTCGCCTGCCCGCGCGGCCTCCTCTGCCAAGCAAGGCACTGACTCCACGGGAGAACCGTCCTGTCGATCTCTGCAGGAATATAAGACCTTTTTTTTCCAAGGAAAATGTTCCCCAACTCTGCAAGGGAGGTTGGCAGTACATCTCCAACTCTGGCCTGTCTTTTTAATACCCCTACAATAGCTCCGTTGGACTGAGACCAGCTGTTGGTTCATTACCATTTGTAAATGCTTAAAACAGCTACTCCTTGTTTTCTTGGCAACACTGACTGTGGAAAAAAAAAAAAAAAAAAGAAGCTAGCTCCAGCCACTTCCATTCAAACATTAAGAAGCACCGACTGCCAGCTTTGGCATCCACCAGCCATTGTTTGCATGGCTCTCTTCAACAAGTTTCTCCTCACCCCACTATTTCTCCACACACCCCTCCACAGAAAAAGAACAAGAAAGAAAATCAGTGGAGAATATTCCATTCCCCTTGGTCCCACCTCTCAAGTCCCCAACAATCACGGCATTAGGCTTCCCCTGAAAGAAGACAGAGGAGCCCAAAGAACACTTTACGTCTGGGTCTTTTCTCTTATCTGGTTTTGTCCTCTGTTCTCCCCAGGCGGGTTATCGTTTTACAGGCACTCAGTGGAAGATGAGGATCTTCCCAATGCCTGTGAGAGTTTCCCAGAGAGACCGCCTCCCCGCCTCGCTTTCCGACCCGCCCCTCCGCCACCCCCCTCCGAATGTGTGCGGTGAGGTCGCCGCCTTTTGTAAGATCCCAGCCGGGACATAATTTGGGGGCGACGAGCACACGGCCAAAATCCACGTCACCCCCTACAGACGGGGGCCACTCTGAAGAAAGGCTCTTCATTTGGCCCATCTCTCGTCTCACCAAAGCCCACCCGTCGCCATCTGCGAGAAGAGTCGAACTGCCAAAGGCAGTACTTGGTGACTCAAAACAGATGAGGAATTGCTCCGAAAGCCGGCGAGGCCCGTCCGGGCTCCCGGTCCCACCAGGGCCGCCGCTGGCAGGGGCAACCTGCGGGGCCACGTGCCCATCCCGCGTCCACACTCCGCACGCCTCGAGTGGTAGCCGCCCGGGAGGACAGGCGCCTCCGTGCCCAGGGCTGCCGAGGCCGGGACAATAGGTTTCACGTGCCATCTCCCTGCGCGCGTGCCCTTCTGCTCAATGGCCTCCCCCACCAAGGGCAGTGGTGGCTGCATCTGTCCTTGCTTCTTTAGTGCGGTTTCTGGGCACACGAGGGAGAGGTCTGTCAGCCTCACACACACTCTTGGAGTGGAGTGAATTTAAGGAGCCAAATGTTACTGCAGGGCTGAAATTCGGCACATAAGCTCCAAGCAGAAGGAGAGTGCACGAACCTGGGTCCCTGAGGTCCAGAGCTTTGGGGGGACGATTTGGCCCAAGACTAAAAAGTCCCGTGGTGTTCATGGAAGTGTTCCACCACCAGTTCTTACACTGAAGGAGGAAAGCTGGGACGGATAGTGCAAACCAGCAGACAACCAGAAAGCCTAGATAACCCCTCCCCAGGAGCATAAAAAAGCCGCAGGGCACACGGGAACACTTGTCAGTGATCAGCTCAGGACCAGACATCCATGTCATGTTTCAGGGTCTGAACGGTCTCTCCCATAAAAATCCAGAAGTTGGGTCCCTTCAGTTCTAGAAGTCTATGTCATCGCCTTCCTAATTTTCTTGAACTCTGGCTAATATGAGTTGGGGTATGCCCCAGTCTAAAGATACTCAGTGTATGAAAATTCAAACACTGGTTATAAAGCTTCCTTTGAAATGTAAAACTCTCTCAATTCATTTGATATCAGATCTATAAAAAATCAATTTCTGCTCAGCTTTTCAGGAAAAGATGATACATTATTTGAACTGTATCAGATTTGATGCTCTTGTGTCCGATTCAGCTGTCAGTTCCCAGGCCAATATGCAGTAGGCTCATTACACACACTGTTTATTAAATGGGACAGATTTAAGGTCCAAAATGGAGTCCCTGGGAAGACAGCATAGGTGCCTTGAGAAAGCTGAAGTGATAGAATAGGTCAGTCAGGGACTAAAAACTGGCCCTGGGCAATTACAAAGCAGGTTATTCACCTGCAGTTAATTGGAAGCCAGGCAACTATAATAAAAATAAACTTAAATCTGTGGGTTTTACTAAACCTCAAAATGGATTTATTAATACTAAGACAAAAAAAAATACCCTAAGAGTCCCTCAAACCTCGGTCAGTCTGTCATACTGGGTACAATTCCCTCTAGCAACGCCGACTCACATAAATCCCCTCAGCAGAGCTTTATCTGAGGCTCCTTGATTAACCACCTACCAGGCCCTCTTCATGCTTGTTTAACTGTCCCCGCTCCTGGGCTGAAAGCCCTGAGGGCTGAGACTGTCCATTGGATCCCCCGGAGCCGTACACAAAAGGTTCTCCAGTCAAGAGAGATTTGAGGGGTAAAAGGCACAAGACTTGACCCTCTGCACTCACTCAGATCCCTTCTCTTCATTTTGTCTGAAGGCCTTGAGGACTTAACTTGTCATGTCTGAGGAGATGGTAAGAATGGAAGAGGACAGTGACACCAGAGAAAACAAAGCAATTCCCCTGTCATCAAGAGCCAGGGGTGGAACCGAGAGCCGAGTCAGGCTTGGTTTCTGACCTCAGCCCTTCCTTATGGTGGTCAGCCCTCCAGCTACTCAGCACTGGGAAGTCCTACCAAGCCCTGAACAACAGCGATGGAGAGGCCGGATGAGGACACGTCCTGAGAAGCCCTCGAGCCACAGTGTGAGTCGGTCACCAGCACGCAGGTGGCCACAGCCCCTGGGATCTGACAGCGCTGAGAACAGACACAGCAGGCGCTGTGTGTGAAACAAGGCTCTGAGCACCTCGTTCAGTCCCACCTCACCACAGCCCGCCAGGGGGCACGGGGCAGTATGAGGACTATACCCACTGCACAGATGGGGAAACTGAGGCACGGAGGGATTTATTAATGTGCCTGTCGTTATACAGCCAGTGAAGAGCTGGCTGGACTCCAGGCCCTCAGCTGTGCTCTGAACCACGGCGGTTTGTGAAGGCCACCAGCTGAGGTTAGCCCCTGGGAAGGACAGTAGCAAAGAAGCTTGTCCCCAGACTGCACAGAGCCCTGCAGGGTGTGAGGAGTGCAACGGGGGCCTCATGAGAACACCCCAAGACAGACCTGTCTGGCAGGGTCTACAGTCATCACCACGTGTTTGTCCAGCACTGAGTCAAGTCAAAGCGAATACTTGCAAGGCAGTGCCAGGCTGATCATGCCACCAGCCTCCCTGCCGCAGGGGACACGGGCATCCCGCACACCCGCGCTCTCTCAAGTCCTCAGCCAGCGAGCAGAGATGCAGTACTTTCCCTCTGTCTGCCTTGCCTATAAGGTCCTCCACCAGGCCAGTGTTATCAAATAATACCATCCAGTCTCCACCGAAGGCCACGTGACTTGACAGCTAGCAGGAGGGTCCAGGAGCCCAATGACCTGACCTGAAACCTCGACTTGGCCGTTTGGTAGCCATGCAGTCCTAGACAGATTTAACCTTCTGTGCCTCAGTTTCCTCATCTATAAAATGGGGGTTAGAAAAGCACCAACCTCCGGGGGTAGATTGTGACGATTCACCAGCCGCCTTGTCCTACAAACACCCCACCCCACAAAGCCCAGACACTGCCTCTCACACTTGTCAGCCTCTCTCCTGGTCCATTATTTTTTTAATATTTATTTATTTATTTGACCATGTCAGGTCTTCGTTGCAACACTCGGGATCCTTCGTTGCAGAACATGTACTCTAGCTGTGATTATGCAGATTTCAGTCGTTGCCGCATGTAGGGTTAGTTGCTCCGCGGTATGTGGAACTTTAGCTCTCCAACCAGTGATCAAGCCCACATCCCTTGCATTGCAAGGTGGATTCTTAACCCCTGGACCACCAGGGAAATCCCCTTTCCTGGTCTATTTTCAATGGTAGGTGGGTGTTGCAGCAGACGCCCACCTTTTAGGGGTCCTGTTCCTACCTCCAGGGCTGTGTAATAGAGTGGCAATGTCTGGATTCAAAGTAGAACCCAGTTCACATCTCAGTCCTGCCAGCGTGGAATCTGGACACACAATATAGTCCCGGCATGACCCAGGCAGTAAACCATGTGTTCAGGGCACAGGCTCAGAGTCGGCCTGCCTGGGTTTAACTCCCTCTACAGCACCACTAACTGTGTAGCCTGAATGAGTTACTCAGGAGGCCTGCTTCAGAGGCCTCCTCCATGAAGCGGGGGTGGCATCACAAGGCACCTGGCGGGACGGCCATGAGGACTGAGAGAGGACACACAGGCACCTGGACACCTGCTAGCCCCTCTCCTCACTTCCTCTGTCTCTAGGCTGGGGATGGTGGTACCTGCAGTGCTGAGGGGTCGGGGGTCAGGTTGAGGCAGGTGACAGGTGTGACATGCAGAGCCCTGGTCTCACACACGTTCAGCCCTTGACAAACGACAGTGCCTCTGTTTCCCATGCCTCTCTCTGTCTGTACCTCAGATCAGAGGCTTCACTTTGATTCTCCCTACCAATGATTCTCAACCATCACTCACACCCACTATAATCCCACCTCCTCCATAAGCCTTCCAAGATTCATCTAAAAACATCCCCAGCCCTTTCCCAGTATGGACGTGGAGACATTCCTTAGGCTTTCTCCCTGCTTTCCCTCACCCCAGTCTTGTGTCCTTGATCTCTCAGGCAACAGATATAGGGGGGAAACTTCTAACATGCAATTTTCCCATGGCCTTTCTTCTAAGCATGTGGAGAAAGAGAATGAGTGAGCTCTTTGGTGTCTCTTTTCATAAGGACACTAATTTTTTTGGACCAGGGCCCCACCATTATGATCTCATCTAAACTTTTATTATTAATACTTCCTTAGAGGCCCCACCAAATACAGCCATGCTGGGAGTTAAAACTTCACCTTATGAATTTTTGGAGAAGCAAACATGCAGTCCATAATACACACCAGTATTTCTTTGAGGTGGGTATAGAGTTTGCCAATGATGAGATGGGATCTTTACCCCAGGTCACACAGTCAGCAAGTGGGCAGTCCTACACCTCCAGAGACTGAGTCTTAGCCTTCCCAAAGATCAAATGTGAATTTGAAAGAAGGGCCTTATGAAGACCACAGGAGCTGGACATGGAGCTCCCGAAGAGCCCTTCAGGGATTAAGGAGATCCAGAATAAAGGGGTGGTTCTAGATCTGGAGAAGGAAATGGCAACCCACTCCAGTATTCCTGCCTGGAGCATCCCCTGGATGGAGGAGCTTGGTGGGCTACAGTCCACGGCTCGCAAAGAGTCGGTCACGACTGAGCAACTTCACTTTCACTTTCACTTTCTAGTGGGATGGAAGGGTTCCAGGAAACCTCCCTCCCCTCTCAGGTTTTCAGGAAAGTTATACATGATACTATAAAATGTGTTTGTTTACAGAAAATACATTTTTATATAATATTCATTCAGCAAACAGAGAGCACCTGCTACATGTACGATACTGCTTTTGATGCTTGTGAGTCCAGTACTGGGGCCTCCCTGGGGGCTCAGAGGGTAAAGAGTCTGCCTG
The DNA here is from genome assembly GCF_023091745.1 of Budorcas taxicolor. Taxonomy (NCBI): domain Eukaryota; kingdom Metazoa; phylum Chordata; class Mammalia; order Artiodactyla; family Bovidae; genus Budorcas; species Budorcas taxicolor. Next base: position 71,150,481 of record NC_068925.1, read on the forward strand.
CAATGCAGGAGACCAGGGTTCACTCCCCGAGTTGGAAAGATCCCCTGTAGTAGGAAATGGCACCCCACTTCAGGATTCTTGCCTGGAAAATTCCATGGGCAGAGGAGCCTGGCAGTCCATGGGGCGGCAAAGAGTCAGACACAACTGAGCAGCTGAGCACACACACACCCTGTACTGAACAATTAGACCTGAATTCTGCTCCCAAGGAACTCTGGGTGCCGTGGAGGGTCACAGACAAACGGGCAACCACAATCCAGTGCAAAGGGTCTGGCCAACACTGGGTGGGACGTGCTACCCAGCTTGGGAGCTCTGCAGGGCTGGAATGAAGAGGCTTTACTCTTTGAAGAACAAAAGGCTTAGCTTTTGCATTGACAGAGCCTACACACTAACTCGACATGCCAAGATAAACAAAATGGCCAGTGTGGGTATGTGATTGACTTGACCATAACAGAGGTTAAGAATGCTGAGTCCTGCCTTTGTGCAAAACGGCCTCAATTCAGTCCATTTTGTTAGACACTCATTGACTGTCTACCAGTAGCGGCAAAAACCCATGCTAGGCACTGGGCAAGCATTTGGGAGAATATTGAAAAGAAAGGTCCTTCCAACAGCAAAATGGCTCTGACCACAATGAAAAAGGCCCATGCCCTTGGATCCTCTGATGGCTCAACTCTGAGATGAAAACCATACTCAAACCTCAGTCTTGACCTTAACTTAGCCTGCTGAAGGTCAGCAATCTCTCCCGCAGTCCCAGCCCGAGCTGGAGAGGTGAGAGGGAAAGACAGAAGGTTTTATTCTACCACCCAGGCCACGCCTGCCAAGTTCTCCCCACAACTGCTTCAAAAAAAAAGATGAAGTGAAAGGGAATTGGAAAAATGGAACCCCCTACATCCCAGAAATATTACTTTCATGAGCTGTATGAATTATTTAACAGACAGCTGAAAAGACCAAACTCAACAGAAGAATACAAAAACCGGCTCGGTACAGACACCTTCCCCGAAGCCCATGACAATGAAATGTATTTTATGCCACAGCTCAACCTGCCAGGGAAGGAGGCTTCCGAGACAGATGCCCACAGGGATCATTAGCCCCTTATCTCTCAGCCCTTTGCCACCAGCATCCCGATCTCCGAGCCTGGGCAACCCAGAGGGAGAAAAGCTGAAAAGTGTGTATATTGAGAGTGTTGGTTAAACAACCCCACCGTATTCTTATTTGCTGGAGGTTTTAGGGAGCAGATGTAGGACTGGCAGGGCTTGGAGCTGGCGATATTGTTCTAGCTCATTCGGCGCCAACAGGGAAGGGGGGGAAGAAAGCCACACACACAGACACAGAAAGCCGCATTTGGTGTGCGCGCCTGGGTGTGCGTGCTCGCCGCGGTGCCATCCGCTCGCCCAAGGTTCCTTGGAGTCAAGCTGACCGATACAAAACCGGGCTTGGGGCCGGGCCAAGAGAAACAGAACTTCTCCCAGAAGCTGTAGGGGGTGTCTCTCCGCAGCCGCGCTCTGCGAGCATCCTCTCCTGCAGGCGCGAGGGGGCTGGGGCGGCGACTCGCCCACTGCGGGCTTGGTGCTCTCAGTTGCGAGAGAAAGGGCAAACAAATGGAGAACCGACCATAAAGGCGGCCAGCAGCAGTGAGGCAGCGCTGCAGCTGCCAGGCAATAACTTAGATAGTTACAGCTGCCATCACCTAGTTCATGCAAGCTTTTTAATATCTTTTGGCAGCTCTTGGTGTCACAGCACAAAGGGAGGGTTGGCACTTTGCAGCACACTTTGTTTGACATAACTGTAGGCAGGACCCAGCTGATACCTTCAGCAATGTGGATGGGTTTTGCTCTTAAGGTGCATTTCAGCTGATCAAACGCGTCCCCCCCCAGCCTCCTTTCTCTCCCCTCCTGCCACCCCACTGCTTGCGTTCAGGGCACGCAACACCACTAAATCACACGTTGGGAAGCAGATCAGATGAATGGGAGGATTCGGCGGGTGCAGCATAAACTTGGCCCATAAGCATCCAGGCAAGAAGGCAAGGAAAGCCGTGCGCAGAAAACAGGGAGCGAAGAAAGGAAGGAGAAAGGAGAAAAGAAAAATGGATTCCGTGAGCTCCAGAACCCTAATGCCTTACCAAGACATTCAGTTCCTGCTGGCCCATGCCTCCGCTCACCGGATTTTAAGATAATCAGAATCCCACCATCTTGCTTCCTGCTCTTCACTCACTAAGGTTCTTCACTGCTTGCCCACTCTGCCACCCACCCACCCACCTTCCCAACTCTAGTTTCTTCCAGGTATCTGCCTGCTCTGTGTGATTCTTCCAAGGACCAATAGCTAAGAAAGCACTCTGCAGAAGCCCTTCCCAAGCCTAGGGAGTTGTCATGACAATTCTCCGAGATCCCGCCACCAACCCAGGCAGCCTTGTTTGGCAGATCCAGGATCCTTGCTAAGACTTAGAGAAACAGTCCTCTCTGAGACCCCATGGCACAGATGCACAGGAAGCAAACACGTGGGCAAAGAAGAAGCAGAAAAATGAGGTGGGGAGATAGGAGAGGAGAGAGAGGTTAGGTGGACACTCTGCCGTAAGTCAGACAAGAGTAGGGCCACCTGACTCAGTGGTAAAGAATCCACATGCAGAGCAGGAGACACGGCCTGGATCCCTGGGTGGGAAAGAGCCCCTGGAGAAGGAAATGGCAACTCCAGTATTCTTGTCTGGAAAATCCCATGGACAGAGGAGCCTGGTGGGATATAGTCCATGGGGTCTCAAAGAGTCCGACATGACTGAGCGACTGAACAAAATCAGCAGAGCCACCTGTATGCAAGAGCCCAACCTTTGCTAGGAAGGTCTCTGCCTCCCTCTCAGGCTTCTCCACCTGGTCTACAGTAGCCTAGCCTAGGATCGCTTGATTCCACCAGATTCTACATAAATCATTAAGGACACGCTGTCTTCTCCAGAGCGAGTGTGGCAGGTGGTCTGCGGGTGCCAAGCCTTGGACGAGTGTGGGAGTCAGGGTGTGTAAGGTTGGAGCCTGGCTCCCTTATCCACACGCAGTCCTGCTTGGCAAGATTCTTTGCCTCTCCTGGGCTCTAAAGGAGACGTAATCTTCTGTGCTCTCATCATGCATTCATTTCACGGTCTGTATTTGCTATTGTTGTTCAATCTCTAAGTTGTGTCTGACTCTTCAGGACCCCATGAACTGCAGCACGCCAGGCTTCCCTGTCCTTCACTTATCTCCCTGAGTTTGCGCAAACTCACGTCCATTGAGTTAGTGATGCCATCCAACCATCATACATTGTCACTCCCTTCTCCTCTTGCCCTTAATCGTTCCCAGCATCAGGGTCTTTTCCAGTATTTGTTTATTATTTGTTAATAAAATGATGGTGGAGGCAGCACGTGCTACATAGTTTGGATTCAGTAAATGTCAGTTTCCCATTTCCTGTTCCAACACGCCTCCAGACTTTCTCTCCCCAGCATCACTGTTGTCCGCTCAGGGCACACGAGCTCATTGTTATATCGATTTGAGAAAACACCAGTGCAACTCAGCAGGCAGCCACTGTTTACCTGACCATCCCTTAAATAAATAAATAGCATTTATTGATCATTTACTTCATGACAGGCACAGTTCACCCAGTTTACATCAATTAGCTCAATTAATCCTCTTCACAATCCCATAAGGAGGACCCATTATTATTCCTACTTTCTCAATGAGGAGACTGAGAAGAGAAAGGTTAAATGACTTGCTATAATTTCTTAAGTTCATTTCAGTCACTCAGTCATGTCTGACTCTTTGAGACCCTATGGAGTGCAGCACGCCAGGCCTCCCGGTCCATCACCAAGTCCCAGAGCTTGCTCAAACTCATGTCCATCAAGTCAGTGATGCCATCCAACCATCTCCTCCTCTGTCATCCCCTTCTCCTCCTGCCCTCAATCTTTCCCAGCATCAGGAGCTTTTCAAATGAGTCAGTTCTTCACATCAGGTGGCCAAAGTATCGGAGTTTCTGCTTCAACATCAGTCCTTCCAATGAACACTCAGGACTGATTTCCTTTAGAATGGACTGGTTTAATCTCCTTGCAGTCTAAGGGACTCTCAAGAGTCTTCTCCAACATCATAATTCAAATTTCAAGTAATTTCTTAGGCAAAGCTAATTAATGTAGAGAACTCATTATTTTACTAACTAGAGTTTACTTACTCAGAGGGAGAAGTAAAGTAATCTTTACTTACTTGGAGGGAGACTTACTCTGAAGGAAGTCAGAGTACGGTTGTCTAGGCAGAAAATACAGCTTTAAAGGCTGGAGATGGCACACCTCACTTAACCTGAGGTAACAGTCCCTCAGTTAATCAGAGAGAGGGCCTGAAAGAGCTGTGAATGTAGCAATTTTATGGGGAGGCAAACATTGTTCCTACCACCCCATTCATTCTTTGCTTACCAAACACTGCTTCCCTAGAAAGTGTAAAAGTATAGATCGATGTTCCCAGATTCCAGCTCCTACTCCCCAAATTCCTTAATAGAAAGTCAAAATGACTGGGATTTTCCTCTACCTTCAAGATTTGCTCTCAAGCTTAGACTTACGACCTCGCCATGAAAGAAAACACCATATTCAGGTATCAGACTCCCATCCTCCCAAATGAAGCAAGAATATTTTATTTCTATGTCCCTATCCCCAATCACAAATGGAATGCCTCTCAGCCTGCCTGCACAGCAGCTTCCAAAACAAAATTCAGTACAGTCCTAGCTTGAGAAATGTTCCACCTCCTAGAGTCATGGCATTTGGTATTATTATTCACTTATTATCATTCAAAACAAATAAGAATGATAAAACATCAGTTGGAGCCACTCCAGGACAGAAGGAACTGGAATATCTAATAAAAACCGTAGTATTCCACAAATAGAAACTGTTAGAAAATGCAGAAAAACAATGGCAGAGGACATGTAGAACCTTCCCCCCGAACAAAGATCACCTGAAATAATACAGCAACTCTAAATATCCAGTCACATCAACACAGAGAATATTGTCTAGGGCCATTCCAAACCTCAGAAGAATAAAGCAGAAAGTACCCAACATGGTGCCTAGCGCACAGTAGGACACCTTTTTTTTTTAGCTTCCTTCCCTTCACAGTGGCATTCAACAGAGCTTCCTTCAAACAGTCTAAACCCTCCAGATAAGGTTATCACATTTAGGAATTCTTTGTTCTCCACAAGAAAACATCCAATGACCCAACTTCCAGGAACTCTCATGACTCCACAAAGGGCCTTTAAAACCATGTTTCAACCTGAGCAAATGTTTAACCCCAATTTGGAAAAAAATCACGGGATTTTGAAAACCACCAGCATTCCGAGACTGCCTTTCCCCGGGGGAGACATGCACATTAGTGGCTGAGCCACCCTTGCTTGCTTCCCAGAGAGGGTGGTGGTGAACTCTGCACGGAGCGAAGAGCCAGCCTTCGCTCAGGTCCCCTGCTGGTCTCCTTCCTGAAGGCTCCTGTATTAACTCGCCCAGCCCGATCTAAACAGAGCCTCATTCCTGAGACGCCTGACTCTGGGGATGCTGACCTCTTTGGTTACTAGGTGGAAGGATTAATTCTCAGGTGATTCACTTTACCTGCATCTATTTCTGGAAAGAAAACAGGCAGGACCGGGCAGACCTGAGGAGCCAACTTACCTGTCTTCCTGGCCTCTCTCCTTCACACTCTCGGTGCTCAGCTCCCACAGCCATTTTCACCCTGGAAAAAGTTGGAAGAGAAAAGTGAAGCAGAGTAGGGGGTGAGACTCTGAGACCAAATCCTAGTTGTTTTTATTCACAATAATGTACCTAATTATTACCTGCATGAAGTCAGGAAAATTCCCTTCCATCATAACATTACTAATATAGCTCCCCCCAAAAAATGTTAATGAAAGTAATCTAAATATCTAACAATTGGAAATTCACTAAGTACATCCAAATAACTGAAATCAATGCAATAATTTAAAAGCTGTTCACAAAGATTTTGAGGCCTGGGGAAAGGCTGATGACATAAGGTTTGATTAAAAACAGGATACATTTACATACAGTTTAATCTCAGTTTTATAAATGTAGAAAATATACACAGTACTAGATAATGTTTTGTCTGCCAATAGTCCCTTCCTCCCTCCCTCCCTCCCTATCTCCAGTTTTTCTGAGGACTTCACACACACACACACACACACACACACACACACACACACTACACACTCCTGCGCACACACCACACACACACTACACACACCACATGCACACATACTACACCACACACTGCAGATGGTGACTTCAGCCATGAATTAAAAGACACTCCTTGGAAGGAAAGTTATGACCAACCTAGACAGCATATTAAAAAGCAGAGACATTACTTTGCCAACAAAGGTCCGTCTAGTCACAGCTATGGTTTTTCCAATGGTCATGTATGGATGTGAGAGTTGGACTATAAAGAAAGCTGAGTGCCGAAGAATTGATGCTTTTGAACTGTGGTGTTGGAGAAGACTCTTGAGAGTCCCTTGGACTGCAGGGAGATCCAACCAGCCCATCCTAAAGGAGATCCGTCCTGGGTGTTCATTGGAAGGACTGATGCTGAAGCTGAAACTCCCAATACTTTGGCCACCTGATGCGAAGAGCTGACGCATTTGAAAAGACCCTGATGTTAGGAAAGATTGAGGGCTGGAGGAGAAGGGGATGACAGAGGATGAGATGGCTGGATGGCATCACTGACTCGATGGACATGAGTCTGAGTGAACTCTGGGAGTCGGTGATAGACAGGGAGGCCTGGCATGCCGCGGTTCATGGGGTCGCAAAGAGTCGGACACGACTGAGCAAGTGAAGTGAAGTGAACACATGCACACTACACACCACACACATGCACACGCACACACGCACGTTACACATTCTGGTGCGCACACCACACACATACTACACACGCACGCGCGCACACATGCACACACACACTACATACTCCCTCACACACACCACACACACACATGCCACACACACACTACACACTCCCACGCACACACCACACACACTACACACACACTACACACACCACATGCACACACACTACACACACACTACACACACCACATGCACACACACTACACACACACTACACACCACTCACATACACACACACACACACATACTACATACACCACACAGACACACACAGTTGCCATAGAGGAGTCATGCACAGTGTGGCTGGCCCCTGACCGCAGCTGATATGTTCAGGGTGAACATCTGACCCCAGCCAGGACAATCCTCTTCCTCCCCAGTAATCCTGGACTTGGAATGAAGAGAATCTGTCTCTTTGCAGCAACAGAAATGATAGTATGGAGCACCCAGGAGTTGCACATGTGGGCCCACATGTCCTAAACTGTGAGCCAGAGACCCAGCAGCTGATCCACGGAGAGAAGACACAGGAAGGGGTAAACGCAGAGGAAAAGACAAGAGTAAGAGAAACAGAGTGTCCCGACAGCATGTCCCGCCTTCATCCTTGTACCTAAGGCCTGGCCCAGTTCCCTGCCCTCAGCATCAATGAGATGGACCATCCAAGATCCTCATAAAAAACCAGTTCCTTTGAATCTCCTGCCCTTGTAACAGAAAGGATCCTAACCAAAACAGGCTCTCTCAAACACCCAATTATCTATAGATCTCCCTGCATACTTCAAACTGTTACTGGGGAAGGTTATCACTGATGGCAAGTGATTTTTTTTTTCTGAACTGTCCAAATTTTCTACTCTGAATGTTTCTATCATTTAATATTTAGTGTCCACTTTCTAGTCCACCACTAAGTGCCCAAGGTTAGGAGAAAACCTTTAACTAAGAGAAAATATACATTCATTTTATATATTACTATATCATATATTATATACAGTCTTCACATTAGACGTAAGAGCTAATCTCATGGAAAATGTCAGTCTCTTTGAGGCTCGCTGTCCGAGGCCTCTGGTGGTGCTCCACTCTGTCCCCTGCCTCGGCCTGGCCTCCAAGTCACACCTCCCCTTTCAGCCACTCTGGGCTCTACTGATCCATTATCCAAAGGTCAACCATATGCATGTCATAACAAAAGGACGGGCAGGCAAACGTCCATTTTTGCACATAGCGTGCCCACTTCTCTCTACGTCCCTTGCTCCTCTAAACTGTTGCCATTTTGGACTCTCCTTATTCCCCCAGGAAGCCTTCAAAAGCTCTATGCGAAGCCTAGAGCAAACCCTCTTTTCTGACAGAGAATCAGAAAACTTGACGGGCGCACCCCCTAGTGGTGGCCTAATGAATACCCCTCAATTATTACAGGTTACGAACTCATGGGGGTTCTCCAAGTTTGTTCCGTGGGACTCCCAGCTCTGCAGGAAAATATCAGAGAGGACAAGCATTTTATGCTTAAGTTAGATTTGCAAACACTGAAATAAATGAAAGCAATCAGTTCGCTTTATCAAAGGACCCCTCTAACTCTTTACTATGGTGATGAATATTATGAATCTCCAAGATAAGATTTTCACATACCGTGGCTCTCAGATTTATCTGGTCATACTTATGGGAAATAATAGGAATACCTACCATTTATTAACCACAGACATCTATTATAGTATTGTCATTTATAGATGGAGAAATTAATGTTTAAAGAGGTCAAATAACAAGTTTATATGACACTAAACTCCCATGTTCTTAACTTTATAAGATCCGAGCTTTATATTTGTTCCAGGACATTGCTCTGCAAACTCCACTTGCACCACTCAATCAGTGTGTGCTTACTCGTGTCTGACTCTTTTGCAACCCCGTGGACTGTAGCCCCTCTGGCTCCTTTGCCCATGGGATTCCCCAGGCAAAAATACTGGAGGGGGTTGCCATTCCCTCTTCCAGGGTCCTCTTGCATAAACCAGGCAATTAATGCACATCACTCTACCTGTTTCCCATAGTACCAGCCATGCCGTCCTACAGATCATCTCCCCGTGGAACAGGAAGAACAGGAACCTACAGAAGATACAGAGAGCTCTCTAACAGCCCTTGGGAGGCTTCTGTTTCCATGACAATAGAGAGAGCATCTGTATTTCAACACCACAAACAAAAGCCTTCTTGAAAATCTCAGCAAAGGGGCCATGATGGGACACCACGTCAGGGAACCTAATACATAACTTTCCAGTGGTAATTATGAAAACTACAGTAGACTACTGTTTAATTTCTTATGAAAGAAGCTTGACTTATTTTGAGTCTTATATGTTAACCTGGGTTTATTCCCCTGGAGAAGGGAATGGCAACCCACCCAAAATTCTTGCCTGGAGAATTCCATGGACAGAGGAGCTTGGCAGGGTAGAGTCCATGGGGCTGTAAAGAGTGAGACACGGCTGAGTTTTATCAACATTAGGATATTTATATCCTGGTTTTATAAACATTAGGATATTCCACAAGAATATCCACAACACTAGGATATTCCACAAGAATATCTGGGGATTTGTACATCTATTTACAAATGGAGATTAGAATACCCACCTTGCATTTTTATGTCAAATTTAAGTACATAATATAATTTAAAACCTAAATTGTTTTTTGGGTTTTGGACCTTTTTTTTAATGTTTTTCAAGTAGAAGAAATCCAAAGATAGTTTAGTGGCTCATGTAACTTAAAATAACAGCTTCAGGCACAGGTGGATCCAGGGGCTCAAAGGAAACCACCATTATTTTTAGGGAAAATAAATAGAACATAGTGCTATAAATCTGTCTTGGTCCCTTGTTCTGGCTGACATAGAGAGATGCTATAAATAATTACATAGATGTGAAGAGTTTGGGGATGGACTCCAACCTCCATCACTGACCCTTAAGCTACTCTTGTTGAGACTTGACTTTACCATCTGTAAAAATGGACACACTACTCTCTTTTCACTTCAGTGGAAGCTTGCTGCTGCTGCTGCTAAGTCGCGTCAGTCGTGTCCGACTCTGTGCGACCCCATAGACAGAAGCCCACCAGGCTCCTCTGTCCCTGGGATTCTCCAGGCAAGAACACTGGAGTGGGTTGCCATTTCCTTCTCCAATGCATGAAAGTGAAAAGTGAAAGTGAAGTCGTTCAGTCGTGTCCAAATCTTAGCGACCCCCTGGACTGTAGCCTACGAGGCTCCTCCGTCCATGGGATTTCCCAGGCAAGAGTACTGGAGTGGGGTGCCATTGCCTTCTCCTCAGTGGAAGCTTAGGTAAGTAGTAAAGCTTTAAACAGCTTATTTACCTTAGAGGATTAAGTGCTGTGGTATATATATATATACCACATATATTTGCACATATATATTTGCTATTAATGTTTAGGGAGATAGCATTTACACTGGCAAAGCGTTTTCCAAGTATTTATTTGTTTTACAAATTTATCATTTAAAGCTCCATAATTAGCCTGGCAAAACCTTCAACATTGCAACCACAGTTTAAAGCCAATCAAGGCACAGAGGGAGAGCGAGATATATATATATCTCCATACCCATACCCATATGTAAATTCACGTTGTGCATGTGCACGTGTGTATGTTTGCAAGACACATATAAATGGCAAATAAGGAAACTTTGAAAAAAAAAAAAGACAGAGAGATAGATAGTCCCAGATTTTAAAACCACCCCCAAGGTAGAACAGGTGGCGAAAATATAATAAAACATGTTGCAAGGAACTTGTCATGAATTTTAAAAACAAAACGCCTACAGACCAAATAAACTGCTCTGACACTCAGCTAAATCTGAAGTTCCCAAACTATTTTAAATGACAAAGCAGAAGTTCCCCAGAGGAGTCCAACCGGAATGGTTTGAGGGCGATCTCTGTGGAACTCGCACGGAACAGAGCTGGAAACAGAGGGCAGACCCCCAGCCCACTGCCCCTGCCTCAGGGCCAGACCATGTGCCCAGGGGCCAAGGAGTCTGTTGATACAAAGGCCTCTGGGAGCCTCCTGCCCCCACCTCCCTACCTGGTTGGTGGCTTCTCAGTGGATCTGAAGGCAAACATTTGGGTCTCTTGACCAGAAGCTGGGCACACTTCCATCCGCTTGCTGGTGCCCTGTTTGAAGACAGGCTGGAGGCTCTGGCTTGGGAGCAGGGTTGGGGAGTTGGTGGTGCCAGCACCACCACCCCCCCCCCCCCCATTCATTCATCACAACCACCTGCCTGTCCTTTTGCCTCTGTCCACAATTTATGAAGAGCTTTCTCCTCCACTGTCTCCTTCCATTACACGGAAACTCCCGGGGCTGCACGGAGGTGATAGCAGGACCTCATTCTGCAGTGAGGAAGAGGTTGCGTGATCCACCCAAAATCAGAGAGCGGGACCCAAAGTGTCGGGTGGGACTCCTGGTCCAGTGCCCTGTGTACTAGAACGTGCTCACAAAGACCATGCATAAGATTGAGGGGAGGGGTCAACGTTCCTGTCCCCCAACCCCAGGCCCACAGGCTCACTTCCTCACCCCAGATCACACACTAACCAGAAAGCCCATCATCCCTGCGCACCAGCAAACTGTTGTGATTTGAGAGCAGTGCGTCTTCTTCTTTCTCAAAGTGAAGCCATCTCTTGATGTAAAACGTCCTGATTTGTAGCTACCGGTTTGGTTGAAAACAACACCATCGCCATCTGAACCTAACAAATCCATTTGCAGAGGGCTTCAGGCTGCAGAGCACAAGTTTGAGATTCCTGCCTGATCGCAGTACCCAAAGGCCCCACTCCCTCACTGAAGGCCAGGATGTAATCCATTAAAAGAGGGCCAGTCTGGAGACACAGAGGGAGTCGGAAAACCTGAGTCTCCATCTTGGCCCTGACTCTTGCTAGTGGCACGATCTTAAGCACGTCACTGAAGCAAGTCTCTCTGAACCTCAGTTGTCTCCTCTGTTGAATGGGGCTAATAACACCTCCCTGGTTTCTTCAGCCCTTACAGGGCTGTGGTTCAGTGAGCGTGCAGACCTCCCACACCATCTTACACCACCCCAGCCCCCGATACAGCTTCCGTTCAAAGCTTTCATCTCTCCTGCCATCCTGCCCTACGATCATTTGTCACTCCATGAAACTAGTGGGGTGGGGGGTGGGGTCCTCACGAATTAGGTTTGCCCACCTTTGTTCTCCCCTGAGTATACAGGACATAATAGAAAGAAAGTGAAAGTCACTCAACTGTGTCCCACTCTTTGCAGCCCTGTAGACTATACGGTCCATGGAATTCTCCAGGCCAGAATACTGGAGTGGGGAGACTTTCCCTTCTCCAGGGGATCTTCCCAACCCAGGGTTCAAACCCAGGTCTCCCAAAGTGCTGGTAGATTCTTTACCAGCTGAGCCACAGGGGAAACCCAAGAATCCTGGACATGGGTAGCCTATCCCGCCTCCAGCGGAATGACCCAGGAATCACACCAGGGTCTTCGGCATTGCAAACAGATTCTTTACCAACTGAGCTATCAGGGAAGCCCTAGGATATAATAAGTGCTCAATAAATCTTACAGAATTAAGGGACTTCCCTGGTGGCCCAGTGGCTAAGACTCCATGCTCCCGAAGCAGGGGGCCCAGGTTCGATCCCTGGTCAGGTAACTAGATTCCACCTGCCATGAGTGAAAAAGGGCCTGCATGTGTCATTGAAGATCCTGTAAGCCACGACTAAGATCCAGAGCATCCAAATAAATAAAAATAACAAGTGGCTACTTTCTTTAAATAAGTTCAGAAGTCTTACTGAATTAAGTGATAGACCAACCAGCTCAGCAAGCACTGACAATGAGCCAGACCCTCCAGCAGGTGCTCAAGGAACCAAGAAAGACTCATGCTCTTAGAGATGAGGTGCACCCCCCACCCCCAGGGAGGCAAGACACATGTCAAACAATGGGACTGCCAGTCAAGGTGCTAAGTGTGCTCCCGGGGGCCTGGATCCCAGCCACCCGGAGAAAGGAGTAAGAGGGAGAAACTCTTTCTCCCTGGCTTTTTCACAGCCTCTTTTAAGCTTTTCTTGGCCCTCAAGTTTAAGAAGCTCATCTTCCTACAAAAAAACTGCTTAGAGATTGTGACATCCTTGACAAACACACCACGTGAGTAGGCGCAGAGTTGCGGGCAGCTCCCTAATTCTCTTTGCTGCTGCTGCTGCTGCTAAGTCGCTTCAGTCGTGTCCGACTCTGTGCGACCCCACGGACGGCAGCCCACCAGGCTCCCCCGTCCCTGGGATTCTCCAGGCAAGAACCCTGGAGCTGGTTGCCATTTCCTTCTCCAATGCATGAAAGTGAAAAGTGAAAGTGAAGTCACTCAGTCGTGTTCGACTCTTAGCGACCCCATGGACTGCAGCCCACCAGCCTCCTCCATCCAAAATTCTCTTTAGGCACCATCTTATCCGCTGGTCTGGAGGCTGCTTGGGGAAAGCTAGGCTGCATCGCTGTCACAGTCTCCTGCATGTGAAGCAGGAGAGCAGAGGCCCATCTACCACCCACTTCCTCCCACCCAGGCCCTCGCTTCTCACCCTGATTAAATGGCCCTTTCCCTGGGTCAACCAGGTAGCAAGCATGTGCTAATTCTCTAATCTGGCTTGTCCTCGGAGGCCCACCCCCTCCTGCTGGCCGTACCAGCTGCCTAGGGGAGCACAGCAGAGAGGAGATTTGGCAATTATCCAGTTAATTTGATCAGTGGAGACAGCCAAACAAATAATCTGGGCCAAAAAACGTCCAGATCAGCTGTCTGCATGGATCAAATTCCACTTCATTGACACCATGCAGGTTCAGCCTTACAGAATGGCTTGGACTGAAAAACTGTCCCAGGGTCCCAGCCTCCCGGGTGGCACCAGCCTTGAGGGGAAACTGTGAGCTTGGCTCTATTTCTCTGCGACTCCCCTTACACACCCTTTCAGTGCACTTCCCACTCACAGGCAGCTCAGCCCCGTAGGGCCAGGGTCTTGGGCACCTGTCAAGGGCTGGAGCATTCTTACCTCCATCCCCAACTCAGTATTTAAAATTCACTAAGAGATTTCCAACATTTGAAATGCATTCAAAAATTGAAGGAATACAGTGTAACGGTAGAATGGTCTGGAACCAAACAAGCTGAGCTGCAGAAAGATACAAAATAGGAAACTGCGGGGGACTGCCCGTAAAGGGTTAAGTCTTGGGAGCTGCTCGGCAGATATGCAGAGCCTTAGGCACGTTCCTAAGCTCCCTGTCCCGCCACCCTCAAGAATTTTTATAGCCCTTAAAGCCCCAAGATGTCTTGTTTCTGCAACATGTAAGACAGATAATCTTATAGTGCTCTGTACACAATGGTAAGGGTCTGGTGATTGTATCCTGAGGTTAAAAAATAATCCTGTGCATGTCTTAAGTCACGTATTTTATCCTATAAATATTGTAGCCTAATAAAGAAAGGCATCAGCCATTTGTGGTCTGATCCTCTCAACCCCATCTTTTGTCTCTATCTCTTATTTTTCTTAGCGGGGACGCTCCGTTCTCTCCCTGTGCAGGTGCAACTCTTGCTTGTGCTGGCCGCGGCAGGTGGCGCCCAACGTGGGGCAGATCGACAGTTTTCCTCGCCACTACTCTTATTAAGCTGAAAAGAGTGAGTATATAAGTATACAAGTGATTTAAATTAAGGAGGAGTAGTAAGGTATATAGTTGAGAGTATAAATATGGGACAGACGCATAGTCGTCAATTGTTTGCACATATGTTATCTGTAATGTTAAAACACCGGGGAATTACTATTTCCAAACCTAAATTAATCAATTTTCTTTCATTTATTGAAGAAGTCTGCCCTTGGTTCCCCAGAGAAGGCACAGTAAGTTTAGAGACGTGGAAAAAGGTAGGGGAACAAATTCGGACTCATTATACTTTACATGGCCCTGAAAAGGTTCCTGTAGAAACTTTATTTTTTTGGACACTAATTCGTGATTGCTTGGACTTTGATAATGATGAATTAAAACGTTTAGGAAATTTTTTAAAACAGGAAGAAAATCCTCTTCATGTTCCTGATTCGGAGCCCAAGTATGCTGTTCCCGAGGGAATTGAAGGTGACCCTCCATTTTGTAACTTATCGCGTCCTTCGGATAATGATGATTCACTTTCCTCCACAGATGAGGTGGAATTAGACGAAGGGGCTGCTAAATACCATCAAGAAGACTGGGGTTTTTTAGCACAAGAAAAAGGGGCGTTAACATCTAAAGATGAATTGGTTGAATGTTTAAAAAATCTCACTGTTGCTTTACAGAACTCAGGAATTAAGCTTCCTAATAACAATTTAAAATTCGCTTCTGCTCCGCCTCTTCCCCCTGCCTATGCTCCTTCTGTTGTTGGGGGTCTTGATCCCCCTCCGGGGCCTCCTCCTCCTCTGCCATCTGAAATTGTGTCTCCGCTACAAAAGGCATTAAGACAAGCACAACGACTTGGTAAGGTTGTCTCCAATTTTTCTCTTGCTTTTCCTGTCTTTGAACATAACAACCAGCGTTTCTATCAAGCACTGCCTTTCAAACAATTAAAAGAGTTAAAGGTTGCTTGCTCACAATACGGTCCTACCACTCCATTCACTGTTGCTATGATAGAAAATTTGGGTACTCAGAATCTACCCCCAAATGATTAAAAACAAATAGCTAGAGCTTGTCTTTCGGGGGGAGATTATTTATTATAGAAATCTGAAAATGTTAAACAGTGTGCTCATATAGCCGATGTTAATCGGCAGCAAGGTATACAAACCTCCAGTGACACCTACAAATATATTGATCATGTTATTATTATTGTTACAGCGGATACAAAACGGAGAGGCTACGGCTTTTTGGGCATACATTCCTGACCCGCCTATGATTCAATCATTAGGATGGGATAAAGAAATAGTACCTGTCTATGTCAACGACACAAGTCTTTTAGGAGGAAAATCAGACACTCATATTTCCCCTCAGCAAGCCAATATCTCCTTTTATGGTCTTACTATGCAATATCCTATGTGCTTTTCTTATCAATTACAACATCCTCACTGTATACAGGTGTCAGCTGATATATCCTATCCTCGAGTGACTATTTCTGGCATTGATGAAAAAACCGGAAAAAGATCGCACCGTGACGGAACTGTACCTCTCGACATTCCGTTTTGTGACAAACATCTAAGCATCCGCATAGGAATAGACACTCCTTGGACTTTATGTCGAGCCCGGGTTGCGTCGGTGTACAACATCAACAATGCAAATACCACCTTTTTGTGGGATTGGGCACCTGGGGGAAAACCTGATTTTCCTGAAAATCGAGGACAGCATCCACCCATTCTCTCTGTAAACACTGCTAATGTATATCAAACAGAACTGTGGAAACTTTTGGCTGCCTTTGGTCATGGTAATAGTCTATATTTGCAACCCAATATCAGTGGGAGTAAATATGGTAATGTAGGAGTTACGGGGTATTTATATCCCCGAGCTTGTGTCCCTTACCCATTCATGTTGATACAAGGCCATATAGAAATAACATTGTCATTGAATATTTATCATTTAAATTGTTCTAATTGCATACTTACCAATTGCATAAGAGGTGTTGAAAAAGGAGAACAAGTTATAATAGTAAAACAACCTGCTTTTGTAATGTTACCAGTTAAAATAACTGAAGCTTGGTATGACGAGACTGCTTTAGAATTGCTACAACGCATTAACACGGCTCTTAGCCGCACTAAAAGAAGTGTGAGCCTGATTGTTCTGGGTATAGTATCTTTAATCACCCTTATAGCAACTGCTGTTACCGTTTCTGTATCTCTAGCACAATCCATTCAAGCTGCTCATACTGTAGATTCCTTGTCATATAACGTTACTAAAGTAATGGGAACACAAGAAGATATAGATAGAAAAATAAAAGATAGATTATCAGCTTTATATGATGTGGTTAGAGTTCTAGGGGAGCAAGTTCAGAGCATTAACTTTCGTATGAAAATTCAATGTCATGCTAATTATAAATGGATTTGTGTTACTAAAAAGGCCTATAATGCATCTGACTTTCCGTGGGATAAGGTGAAGAAACATCTACAAGGAATTTGGTTTAATACTAATGTTTCTCTAGATCTATTGCAATTACATAATGAAATCCTTAATATTGAAAATTCTCCTAAGGCTACTTTAAATATAGCTGATACTGTCAACAATTTTTTACAAAATTTATTTTCTAACTTCCCTAGTCTGCATTCACTGTGGCAAAGCATAATTGCTGTGGGCGTGGTTTTGACTGTTGTACTTATCGTGATTTGTTTGGCTCCTTGTTTTATTCGTAGTATTGTTAAAGAATTTTTACATGTAAAAATTCTGATACATAAAAACATGTTGCAACACCGACATCTTATGGAACTTTTAAATAATAAAGAGAGGGGAGCTGCGGGGGACTGCCCGTAAAGGGTTAAGTCTTGGGAGCTGCTCGGCAGATATGCAGAGCCTTAGGCACGTTCCTAAGCTCCCTGTCCCGCCACCCTCAAGAATTTTTATAGCCCTTAAAGCCCCAAGATGTCTTGTTTCTGCAACATGTAAGACAGATAATCTTATAGTGCTCTGTACACAATGGTAAGGGTCTGGTGATTGTATCCTGAGGTTAAAAAATAATCCTGTGCATGTCTTAAGTCACGTATTTTATCCTATAAATATTGTAGCCTAATAAAGAAAGGCATCAGCCATTTGTGGTCTGATCCTCTCAACCCCATCTTTTGTCTCTATCTCTTATTTTTCTTAGCGGGGACGCTCCGTTCTCTCCCTGTGCAGGTGCAACTCTTGCTTGTGCTGGCCGCGGCAGGAAACCTTGCTCATACCTTTATAATCTGTACCCTCTTAGAGGATACTCGCTCCTTACCTCCTGAAACCCGTTCTTATCAGGTCTTATAGAGCCACCCCCACTGCCCAGAGGATAATGTACCAAGCCCTCAGCAGCACGACGGAACAAGACTGTCACAATCAGCCCCCAGACTAGGGTATCAATTAAGATCAAGTCCGTTAAGCCAAATTCTCAGAAGCTCGAAGCTTACTCCCTGACCTAAATTAGTTCAGAGGCAGGCAGTCTGCATTAGGGAGAATGGCTCTTTTAATTCTGTCCTTGCTGTGGTGGGTACCAGGCTTATTTCCTGCTAATGTGTTGGTGTTGAAGCCACTAGAAAAAGCCAGAAAAGTTTCATGTTGTAAGATTCTCAGTAAACTTAGATTGCAAACCGAGAGCAGTACGTCTGTATGTATCTGTACTCAGACTGGCAAGCTCTTCTTTGCAGGACTTTCTTGGAAGTGGAAAGAAAAAGACAGCAAACCAACGCTGGCTTTCTCCTGCCATTTCCCCTAAAGCAAAAGCTTCAGTCAACTTGCAATTTTCTTTACCAGTTACCAATGGCAACAACTCAATCAAATGCTCCACCAATGCATAACTAGGGTCCCCAGCTTTCCACTTTGCAACATTTGAGTCCTAAATATTTGTCTTCCCACCTCCTCCACTCAGTCAATATCACACTTTCAATTCTGTTTCTTGAAGCAAACATCAAGTATCAAATTCTCCATCACTTTGGATGCAGTTCAGCTGCATAGAACAGAAGCTAGAACACACAAGGATTTATTCTCTTGAAAAGGAGTCCACAGTTAGGCAGGGCTGGAGGCTTCACAGAATCATTGGAAAGCTAGGCTCCTTCTATTATTCTGCTCCAACATCCCTATAGCATAAAATTTCCATCATTAAGGTTCCCTGAAGAGAGCAGAAGATTGCTGAAATTCACATGATCAAGTCTAATTGCAAGGGATGCTGGGATGTGTGATCTTTTACCGAAGGCCATTGCCGCCAAGGCTTCCCAGGTGGCTCAAGCCTTAAAGAATCCACCTGCCAATGCAGGAGATGCAGGTGGGAGGCACAGGTTTGATCCCTGGGTGGAGAAGACTTTTCTGCAGAGGAAATGGCACCCCACTCCAGTATTCTCACCTGGGAAATCCCAGGGACAGAGGAACCTAACGGTCTACGGTCCAAGGGTTCGCAAAGAGTCGGACACAACCTAGTGACTGAGCACATTGCTGCCAAGAATAAAATCAGGACCCTGATACTAAGGTGGAAAGAGAATGTTATTGGAGGAGGCCCCTAGCAGCCACTGTTAGTTACTTGTTTGTATTTAAGGCTCTGCAAAAGTGACTCAGCACATATCTTATTTAAATTTGTAACTCCCCCCCCTTCCAGTGCCTGGCAGAGCACCTCTCACAGACCAAGAAATCAACAAATGTGTGTTGAATAATCATTGAAATACAGATTGAAGAGATTTTTCATTAGGTCCCTAACTGAGACTGAATCTCAAGGCTAGTTTTCATCTAATCACCATGATCCTTTTTAGTCTTTCTGAAGATTTTTTTTCTTCTCATTTACTCTCCTTAAATCAGTTTCTAGGATTCCAGTCAAGACCTCAGAATGTCATTTAGAGCCACACCAGTCAAAGTGAGGTCTAAGGATTGCTGCCTGTCTGCAAACCACAAATCAACTATATAGTGTTTAGTTTGGCATAGACCTCCTCAATGCAGTGCTTTTCATCTATTTTCATCTTTTTGCAGACCAGTAAGAACTGGGGCTTCCCTGGTGGCTCAGTGGTAAAGAATTAGCTTGCTAATGCAGGAGACACAGGAGATGCAGGTTTAATCCCTGGGTCAGGAAGATCCCTTAGAGAAAGAAATGGCAACCCACTCCAGTATTCTTGCCTGGAAAACACCATGGACAGAGGAGCCTGGCGGGCTACAGTCCACAGGGTCGCAAAGTCAGATGCGACTTAGCGACTGAACAACAACAATAAGAACTGAGTAGCACTTAGAGACGACTTCCCTGGTGGCTCAGACGGTAAAGCGTCTGTCTACAATGCGGGAGACCTGGGTTCAAGCTCTGGGTTGGGAAGATCCCCTGGAGAAGGAAATGGCAATCCACTCCAGTACTATTTCCTGGAAAACCCCACGGACAGAGGAGCCTGGTAGGCTACAGTCTATGGGATCACAAAGAGTCAGACACGACTGAGCAACTTCACTTTCTTTCTTTAGAGGCTATACTTTTGACTATAACAGAACTCATGGTAGGCTATGTGAAAACATTGATTTTACATCACAATCAACATTCTCATTAAAACAGACTACCCAAATTGAAAAAAGATCTAATTACAATTCAAAAGGACTTTGGGTAAAAATGAGCCAAAAAATTTGCGGCGGAGGGAGGGGGGAGGAAATCTGATAAGAAAAACATTACTTGACACTATTTAGAATGAGGTAGCCATGACTTAAGAATATGTGACAAAAAACTTAAAGGTCTTAGCCAATTTCAACTCAAGGAAATTCAACCCTGTAATGTGGTCGGTCCGGAGAAGGCAATGGCACCCCACTCCAGTACTCTTGCCTGGAAAATCCCATGGGTGCAGGAGCCTGGTAGGCTGCAGCCCATGGGGTTGCTAAGAGTCAGACACGACTGAGCTACTTCACTTTCACTTTTCACTTTCATGCATTGGAGAAGGAAATGGCAACCCACTCCAGTGTCCTTGCCTGGAGAGTCCCATTGACAGCAGAGCCTGGTGGGCTGCCGTCTATGGGGTCGCACAGAGTCAGACACGACTGAAGCGACTTAGCAGCAGCAGCAGCAATGTGGTTGGTCACATGTGACTTTAGGCTGCATCAACAGAAGCGGTACATCAAGAACAAAGGAGATGGTGATTTTGATCTGTAGTAGCCAGAACATGCATGGAACACTGTGTCCAAGTGTGAAGATACCACTGAGGAGAGATGTTGAAGAGCTGAAATTTGTGCAGAGAGCAACCTGGACAGTGAAAAGATTCAAATCATGTCATATGGAAATAGTCAAAGGAACTGCTGATGAGAACCTTGTGAGGATAAGACTTGGAGACCATGACCTCTATCTTCAAATATCCAAAGAGCCATTGAGTGAAGAGAGAGATTAATCTTGTTATAGAAAATACTAAGTCATAGAACCAGGATGAATGGGTGAAAGATTTAGAAAAGGCAGATTTGTGCTCAGTATCAACAAGAAATAGCTGACAATCAGAACAGTCTCCAGATGAAGCAGGCTATCTTGGAAGGTCATGAACTTGACCACTGGGGGGATTAAAACTCAGACTGGACAGCTTCCAGGAAGGCTAGCGTGGGGTGGGCTCAAGGCCCAGATGACAGTCGGACCAAGTCCTAAAGGGTGAGTCATTCCCATCCTGCAACTCTGTGACATTTGCTTTACAGCAATACTTAACAGCCACACCTAATTTATGGCTCACAAAGTCCTCTCCCATTCACTGTCTCCACTGACTCTCCAGCTCTTTGGAATAGGCAGAGTGGATTGCAGATGAAACACTGTTAACCAGTTAAGCATCCAAGCCAGGATCAATCCCAAGTCACTAGATCCCTAGTCCACCCCTCCGTGGGGGAATCAGCTTAAGAAACCTCCACTCTGGATGGGAGACTGACCAGTGGGAACACACCTCCCATACAGAGGACAGCTGCATAGGAGCCCATCAGTGGGTCTTCCAGCCTTCTCCAGGTGTTGTTCCCGCTCTAAGAGGCCCAAATGCAAGGTCATCCCCTACATTTGGATGATGCTTTAGACGGATGTTGGCAAACTATGACCCTGGTCACCTACCTGTTGATGTAAAGTCTTTTGTTGTTTTGTTTAAATTTTTTTTATGTGGACCATTTTTTAAATATTTATTGAAGTTGTCACAATATTGATTCTGTTTTATGGCCCCAAGGCATAGGGGAGCTTAGCTCCCCAACTGGGGATTGAATCCACACTTACTGCATTAAAAGGCTTTTATCAACTGGACTATCAGGGAAGTCCCTAAATAATGTTTTACTGAAACACAGCCTTGCCTTTTCCCCTCCTCTATGACTGGGTAAG
The DNA here is from genome assembly GCF_023091745.1 of Budorcas taxicolor. NCBI lineage: Eukaryota > Metazoa > Chordata > Mammalia > Artiodactyla > Bovidae > Budorcas > Budorcas taxicolor. The sequence continues at coordinate 71,172,264 of NC_068925.1, forward strand.
GGAGGCAGTGTGAAACTTCTCTCTCCAAAGAGATGTAGGTAATATTTCTAGAGAGGTTTTCTCTCATTATATATCATTTAAGGCGATTTTCCTGCTACAAAGAGAGAGTTCTATAGTTGCAACAGAAGCCATTTGACCTGCAAAACCTAAAACATTTATTGTGTGGTTCTTTACAGAAAAAGTTTACTGACCCCAGCTCTAGAGCATCAGTGTGGAGCATGAATACTAGCTAATGTTCTCCATTTAATCGGCAATAAAAATAAGAAAAACCCCGCAGGACCGGGAACTCCATCCAGGAAGCAATTCCTTTCATAACCACTTCCTAATGCAGAAGAAAGAGCCACAGAATCTTCTGTAGATGAAAAGTTTTTACCTTCTATCTGTTGGGTTTTGATATACCACTGCCCTGGAGACAGTTATTATGACTATTTAAAACACATATAATAAACCAATTGTTCCATCATTGTGTCAATTTGTAATAAGCACAGACAATGCACTACAGCATAGTTATGGAAAAGAGCAATGTAATTCTATGAATCAGTATTAGAACCTAATTAGCCACTGAGCCCGGGCTGATAACAGCTTATCATACCTTTCAGCGGAAAGAAAGCTCAGGTGGAAGGAAGAGAGAGTGTGAGAAAAAAAGAGGGAATAAATAGCTAATTATGATAAACTGGTCTCCTTGGTAACTCTGTTTATAACCACAATGATGTTGCCATATTTTTTATGATAAACACAAAGGTTTGATGTGAGATTATGCCATGCGTACTGTCTCAATACTGGTACTACTCTAGCAAAGGTGAAGCCACATACAGATGTGAAATTTGAGGAGGCTAAGAAAATTAGAGAGGCTCTCTCTAAACCCTACCCCAAATATCTGTTAATAATTTACTCTCTGGGTATTAAGGCGTTCAGGAATTCTTTATGGCAACAGATATTTGTGGTGCTCAGTGAATCCGATGTGCCCATTCACCCTCAGGTTTTAGTTGCAGCAGCTACTGTTCTCTCTCCCCCAGCTGGGTGTCCCTTGGTCATCTCTTTGACCTGCGGTTTGGAGAGGGACTCACAGTGAGTAATGCAGAATGGATGGGCCACTCCGCTAGGCTATCGGCCATAAGAGGCAGCCCTGGGGTCACCAAATCATCTTGTGAGATCCACCCTCCACTTTCAGAGATGTCTGCACCCCCAGTTGATGAGAGCGACATTTTGGCTATAACAATGGGTTCAACAGCACATTATTGTAGGAAAAATCACTACAGAAATCAGGTATTGGCAACTATGGCCTAGGGGCCAAATCCAGCCCACTGCCTCTTTTGGAAGTGAAGCTGAATTGAAGCACAGATTATTACAGAATACTGAGTAGAGTTCCCTGTGTTGTTTACCTGTTTTATTAGTAGTGTATATGTGTTAATCACAGACTCCTAATTTATCCCTCCCCTTCCTCCCTCTTTGGGGCTTCCCTGGTGGCTCAGATGGTAAAGAATCTGCCCACAATGAGGGTGACCCAGGTTCAGTCCCTGGGTCAGGAAGATTCCCTGGAGAAGGGAATGGCTACCGGCTCCAGTACTCTTACCTGGAGAATTCTGTGGACAGAGTTGCCTGGCGGATTACAGTCCATGGGTTTGCAAAGAGTCGTACATAACAGAGCAACGAACATTTTCACTTACTTTCCCTTTGGAAAGCATAGTTTTCTATGTCTGTGAATTTGTTTCTGTTTTGTAAATAAGTCCATTTGAATCATTTTAAGCTTCCACATGTAAGTGATATCATGTGATATATGTCTTTGTCTGACTATCTGTCTTTGTCTGACTTACTTTATAGTGTGATCATCTCCAGGTCCACCCATGTTTCATCATTTCTTTCTTTTTTATGGCTGAGAAATAGTCCACTGCAGAATCTTCATTTTAAACAGTTACTCCGGGTGAGACTGCTATAGGTCATGCACAGATGAGAAGCACCAGAGGGATCCCCTGGTCCTGGCCCTGCTTTCTGTCCATCCTCGTCCTATTGCTCACAGCAGCTCTGGTGACCACAGGCAGCGCTGCCAACCATCACAGGCACAGAAAACTGCCAAGGTGCCATACCTGAGCCCAAGAATCAAGATGTAGTGGGTCACGAACAGACGCAGAGAGTGCCTCCATTCCCAAAGACGTGTGCTGAGCACACCTGCCCAGACAGGCTCTGAGTCCGTGGGTAGGGAGGTCCTGAAAGCAGGCCACCCAGGCTGAGTCCAGGAACGTGGGGACAGCAGCCCCTGGCACGGTGATGGAGCGGGAGAAGGAAACAGATGCGGTCATTCTGCCACATGAAGGGAGGATTCTTCTGGGTCACTGAAAGGGATGAGTGACCTTCGAAAGCTCCTTTAATCCCTGAGGACCTGTGACGCTAAACAAATCAGTCTGTGTTTATAACGCAGGAAAATGAAAACATCCAAAGTGTCTACAGAGCTACAGGAACTCTGATACAGCGTATAGAGTTATAACAGCCTATGGTAACTCCCAGAACACCTTGCCCGTCCTTTTGATACCAGGCATCACCCTGATTGCTGTTTAATTGCTAGGCGTCTGGCTTCTCCACTGACCACCAGCTCTAAGAATTCAGGGACACTGTCTAGTACAGCTCTGTCCAAACTTCCTGGCCCAGTGTCCCCTAGATAATAAAAGCTGGGTATTATATAGCGGGGCTTCCCCGATGCCTCAGCGGGTAAAGAATCCGTCTGCAATGCAGGAGACACAGGAGACCTGGGTTTGATCCCTGGGTCAGGAAAATACCCTGAGGAGGAAATGGCAACCCACTCCAGTATTCTTACCTGGAAAATCCCATGGACAGAGGGCCCGGGCAGGCTACAGTCCGTGGGTCCCAAGAGTCAACTGAACGACTAAGCACACGCGTGCACACGGTATAAAGTATTTACTGTGTGCAGGCCCCATTCTAAACTCTTTACCACGTTGTCTCATTAATTCTCTTTACAACCTGATGAGATCGGCACCACTATAATCCCTCTTTTACAGGTGGGGAAAGTGAGGCCAGAGGTTGTTGAATAACTTGCCCAGGGTCACACAGCTAGTAAGTGTCAGAGCTTAACTCTGGAATGGACCCAGGCAGCCCTACTCTCAGGGCCTCTGATCTTAACTGCTAAACCATGCTGGCATTTAGCAACTGCTCAATAAAATATTAATTGGCTTGAAAACACTCCTGAAGTGTTTCCACTGAGTTTAACAGAGACTTACATAGAAGATCACCCAACATATGAAAACAAAAAAAAGTCTAGTCAAGTACAAAATAAGCTAATATCCTGTATTTTCTGCAAGGGACAAGCTTAATTAGAGTTTAGGTAATTAAAGCTTTCATGGTTTATACAAAAAAAATACAGTACATTCATTTATGCAAATCTACCCCAGAGTATGATTTTTGAAAAATACTTTGTAACTTGTTTCTCATAGAAAATTATTTCAGAATCTCCCTGAGAAGTGATTGCCTCGAATGTGGGCATTCCAATCTTCTGTCGCCTATGTCTGTGTTAGTGTGTAGACCCCTATTCTAGAGCCAGTGGTTCCAAACAGTCACCTCAGCCCCAGGACTGTGATAGGAGGGCTGTGCCGTGGGGAGGGGCAGGCGTGGCAAGAAGGGGTCCTTCCAGCTAATCCTGGAAATGACACTCACCTGTACATCCTACCCAGCCTTCTCAGACCGGTGCCCTCGGCCACGACTTCCAGACTTGCTTTTCTCTCCGAGATCATCCTAACTATTCATTACAGCTGGAGGAGACTCATCAGAACTAAAGTATCTGTTGGGAAAGGAAAGGACAAGACAATTTTTCCCAGGCCAGCTCGGGAGAGCGGTTGTGAGGTTTCAAGCCATTCATGTACATGGAAGTATTCGAATTCCTGAGCCCCACAGAACTGCAGGGGATTTTTTGGAGGCATTTTAACAAAGCACCAAAGAATTGATGCTTTTAAACTGTGGTGTTGGAGAAGACTCTTGAGAGTCCCTTGGACTGCAAGGAGATCCAACCAGTCCATTCTGAAGGAGATTAGCCCTGGGATTTCTTTGGAGGGAATGATGCTGAAGCTGAAACTCCAGTACTTTGGCCACCTCATGCGAAGAGTTGACTCATTGGAAAAGACTCATGCTGAGAGGGATTGGGGGCAGGAGGAGAAGGGGACGACAGAGGATGACATGGCTGGATGGCATCACTCACTCAATGGACATGGGTCTGAGTGAACTCTGGGAGTTGGTGATGGACAGGGAGGCCTGGCGTGCTGCAATTCATGGGGTTGCAAAGAGTTGGACACGACTAAGCGACTGAACTGAACTGAACTGATATCAGTTAAACAAACAGAAAATAAACATGAATCATAAGAGTACAGATGGATGAATTATCACAAAGTAAACACAGTCAAGAAGTTAATTATTACCAGCAAGTAGCTTCCTCCCAGTCACTCCCCACCTCTTCCTCCCAAAGGTTACCCATTCTTCTGTTCTAACCCTCTCAATTTGTTCCTCCTGTTCTTTGAAACTTAAATAAGTAGAATCATACAACAAATCGCTTACCCTCCTGAAGCTTCAGTTTCCTCAGCTGTAAATTGGGATTAAAAATTTAACTATAAGAACTTGGAAAATTATGAGGGATTGTTGACCTTGGGCAAACTTCAGGAGATGGTGAGGGACAGGGAAGCCTGGTGTGCTGCAGTCTATAGCATTGCAAAGAGTCAAACACGACGGGGCGACTGAACAACAACAACTATTATCACCTATCAGCAGTCAGACAGCAAGTGTGGATAACAGCAGTGGTGGTACATATATACAACGGAATATTACTCAGCCATAAAAAGGAACAATTGACCCGAATGTGAGTCAATTGAACTCAGGTGGATGAACCTAGAACCTTTTATACAGAGTGAAATAAGTCAGAAAGAGGAAAAAAGAGAAAAACTATCATATATTAACACATGTAAACTATCATATCTTAACACATAGATATGGAATCTAGAAAGATGGCACTGAGGAACCTATTTGCAGGGCAGGAAGAGAGAGAATGGACACATGGACACAGTCCATGGGGGAGAGAAAGGGCAGGAACTGAGAGAGCAGCATTGACTTATATTCAGTGCCGTGTGTAGAATACACAGGCAGCAGGAAGCTCCTGCATAGTGCAGGGAGCCTAGCCCAATGCTTGGTGACAACCTAGCCAATGGGATCGGGAGAGGAGACTCAAGAGGCGGGGTGTGTGTTTGCTAGTCACTCAGTCGTGTCCAACTGTTTGTGACCCCATGCACTGTAGCCCGCCAGGCTCCTCTGTCCATGGGATTCTCCAAGCAAGAATACTGGGGTAGGTTGTCATTCCCTTCTCCGGGGCATCTTCCCAACCCATAGATCAAACCCAGGTCTCCTGCATTGCAGGCAGGTTTCACACCGTGTGAGCTACCAGGGAAGCCCTTTATGGCACAAGGAGCTGAGCCCAGCTCTCTGTGATGACCTAGACAGACGGAATGGGGGGAGGAGGCTCAACAGGTAGGAGTTATATATACACACACATACATATACATATATATTCACATTGTTGTACAACACATTGTAAAGCAATTATCCTCCAATTAAAAATTTTTTTAAAAGGTTAGTGGGCAGTCAAGGTGTCAGGTGAAGCTAGGAACTTTATACATATGACCACTTTTGTTCTTCCCACCAGCAATTGAGGTAGGTCCTCTTAGCTTTTATTTTATAGATGAGGAAACCGAGGCTCAGAGTAGTTCATCAGCAGGCCCGAGATAGAAGTGGAGGCAACAGCTAACGGTCTCTCAGTTGACGTGCTGAGTTTCATCCTGAAGTTGCTCAACACACAGACACACAGGGACTCAGGGGGCGAGCCCATGAGAGAAAGAGTTCTGGCTATGGAGGATCCTGAGGAACAACTGAAAAGAGCTCTTCTTAGATGGCCCTCCTCATTTTCGCTTAGGCTGTTCCCTCTGCCCAGGATGCCTTTCCACCTGATTTTCCCTTGGCCCTCCACTCAACATACTGCGACAGCACCATTCTCTGAATTTCCATAACATATCTTTCTGTCCTTCTCCCATGTTATTCCACTTTCCAAAAGTTACAAAAATGTGCTTCGTTTTTTCCCTTATATTTTCAATCTATGAGATGAAAGCTAATAATACGTCCGGCTCATAATAAAAGCTCAACACTGAGCGATCCAGTAATGCAGTTGGGCTGAAGTAAGCTTTAAGGGCACCCTCCTGGGTAGGAAGAGTCAGAAAGGACTTGGTCAGTTCATTGAACTCCATTTCACAGCCACAGAATTGCACCTGCAATGCAGAGGGGACACCTTAGACCCAAGTCCATGAGAAGGTGAGTGTGAACAGGTGAAGGCAGGAAGCAGATGTCTGGATTAGAATCGCTGTTTCAGCAGTGAACTGGCTGGGTGACCTCAGGTAAGTTACTTCCTCCTCTTTGCCTCAGTTTCCCCATCCATAAAATTAGGATGAGAATACGAGTACCTACGTCAGAGGATTGATCAAACAACTTAATATATGTTTAGGGCTGAAACAGTGGCAGACACATTCTAAGTGATACATAAGTGTATTTTTACAAGCATAAATCAGTGAGCACTATTAGAGAAGCATACCAAAGCATTCGCTTATTCAAAAGATAGTTAACTCTGTGGCAAGTATTGTTCAAGACACTGGGAGTAATGAAACGAATGTCTGTATCCTGATAAACTTACATTCTAGCAGGTGGTGACAGTCAACATAATAAGTAAACTCTACAGTATGACAGAAGATGCTTGTCACTTTAGGAGCCCCAGTGGCGTCATCTTATAAGCGCCTGAGGACAGCCCTCCATCACACTGACTTCTTTTTTAAATGGTCACAATAAATATAGATAACATCCATTTCCACACATAGTCACAATTTTTTTCTTGTGATAAGAATTTTTAAGATGTACTCTGTTAGCAACTTCCAAATATACCATACCGTTTTATCCACTGTGGTCACCACACTGTAGCATACATCCTCAGGACTTCTTTATTTTATAATTGGATGTTTGAACTTCTTGACCCCTGCCATCCATTTCTGCCTTTACACTGTTCTTATTTCCCCCACTGTAGTCATTTATGGGGTCCTGAACCTGAAGTGTGCACAATAAATTAAATTGGTTGACTGAATTTTAAATAGATAGTGTAAGTACCTAACAGTCCATACTTAGCACACCTTGTCAGCACCACGAGTGCTGATCTGGATCGGAGACCCAGAACTGTATTTGCCTGTGCCCATTTGCATACTGGGACCAGCTCAGGGATAGCTTGTCGTTGTTATTTTTGTTGTTGCTATCGAAGTTTCTCTCTCCTTTTCTTTTGATTTTGCCGTATCACACAGCATATGGGTTGTTAGTTCCCCAAACAGGGATCAAACCCACATCCCCCATACTGGAAGCTCTAAGTCTAAACCATGGGACTACCAGGCAAGACCTTCAAGTCTCTTTAAAACACCCTAGTGACTAGGCTTTCATCACTGACAGAGGTGAGGATAAGCTATAAGGTCAGGGAGGCTTAGACTTCCCTGGCAGTCCGATAGTTGAGACTCCAAGCTCCCAATGCAGGGGGAACGTTAATTTAATCCCTGGTCAGGGAACTAAAATCCTGCATGCCACACAGCAGCACCACCACCAGCAATAATAATAGTTAGGCTAGGGAGGCTTCAAGCATCACTTGGTATTACTTACGGGGGACTAAGTATTACTCACGGGAAGACATGAGTCAACCCCGGCTAGACTAAACTCAGATCAACAGTGGCCTTCTGGATGTGTTTTCCCGCCCATTCTTAGCCAGGAACTGCAGAAGCCACCTCCCAACAGAGCAGCTTCAAAGGGCCTATGTTGGGAGGATGGTGAGTTTCCTTTAGTTTTTGCAACTCTGTTTTCTAATTTCTTTAGAAACAGAATCTTCCTTCCTTTTACTCCTCTCATACTTGCACAGCAAATTGTGCCTTCTTTGCATTGGCCCCTAAGCTACACTCATTGAATGCCCCAAATTGCTGAGTAATTACAGAATTTCAGTCTTTAGCAAATCTCTTCTTGACCAATTGAAACCCTTTGTTCTCTTACGAACTTCATCCACTCCATTTGGCATTTGACATTTCACACTGACAAGTCTTCAACTTCTAAATTCTTTTTTCATATGGCTCTGGTGAAATCTGGCATAGAAAAAAACAAACTTAAAATATTTAAAACTTTTGATACCATAATTCTAAGTATTGATTCTAAGGAAATAATCAGAAATCCCATGAAAGTGTGGGGAGAAAACATGTTATTATAATTTTAATTATAAAAATAAATATGCAATTAAAATACAATCTAAAAATATACCAAATCTAAAGGGGACTTCCCTGGTGGTCCAGTGGTTAAGAATCTCCCTTCCAGTGTGAGGGCCGCAGGTTCAAGCCCTGGTCTGTAAACTAGGATCCCACACTTGGTGAGACAACTAAGCCCGCATGCCCTGGAACCTGTACTTGGCAACTAGAGAGGCTGCATGCAGCAACAAAGAACCAGCATAGTCCCCCAAATTAATCATGTATATTAATATATTGTATACATAATTAATCGGAGAAGGCAATGGCACCCCGCTCCAGTACTCTTGCCTGGAAAATCCCATGGATGGAGGAGCCTGGTAGGCTGCAGTCCATGGGATCGCTGAGTCGGACACGACTGAGCAACTTCACTTTCACTTTTCACTTTCATGCATTGGAGAAGGCAATGGCAACCCACTCCAGTGTTCTTGCCTGGAGAATCCCAGGGACAGTGGAGCCTGATGGGCTGCCGTCTATGGGGTCGCACAGAGTCGGACACGACTGAAGCAACTTAGCTTAGCATACATAATTAATTAATTGTATATGTATTATACACATAATTAATTAATATATATTAATAATATACACACACAGAATCTAAGTAATGTAAAAGTAGTCAAATACAGGGTTTCCCAAGTGGCTCAGTGGTAAAGAATCTACCCGCCATGTAGGAGACACAAGTTTGATCCCTGGGTCACAACTTAGCGACTAAACAGCAAGTCAAATACGATTTTGTAAAACCGTCAACTGCTCTATAACATGGTCATGAAAATATTTCAGAAATATTTAATGACAAACATATCAAACACGATTTTAAAATGTGAACTAAATAAGATACTTAAATGAATGCATGTGTACTGAGTCGCTTCAGTCACGTCTGACTCTTTGCAACCCTATGGACTGTAGCCCACAAGGCTTCTCTGTCCATGGGATTCTCCAGACAAGAATACTGGAGTGGGTTGCATACCCTCCTCCAGGGGATCTTCCCAACCCAGGGATAGAACCCACATCTCTTACATTTACCTGAATTAGCCAGAGTGTTCTTTACCATTAGCAGAAACTGGGAAGCCCAAAAAATACATATGTATATATAAATGTGTACAGATATAACTTTTGTTATATGTATATTTGTGCAGACAGAAAAAGAAAAGAAATACAACACAGCTCTAAACACTCTTACTGCTGGGTGGTAGGATAATATATAATTTTATTTTCTTTCACCTTGAATATTTTCCAAGTTTTCCATGATGAATACGTATTATTTTTATAATCTGAAACTGAAAGTGTTTTTAAAAACCATTCCAAGTCTTTAATTAATTCAGCTGTCCTTTCCTGGGTCTTCTCCAGCTCCATTATGTCATTCTTAAGAAGCAATAGACAATATGGCCCGGGATTTTCCAGGTGTCCTCTTTCGGGAAATCTGATTTCTAACTCTCAGAGGCAGCTCTCTCTCACACACACACACGCACAAACACATGTGCATGCGCACACACACACACACACACACACACACACACACTCAGCCACATCTGCCACAGAAATGCCCATCCTATCCACCAGGACCTCTACTTGCTCTTTTGTTGATAAAAGAGAATGCTGTTTTATTTGCACCCAGATCAAAACATCACACTACCTACTATCCAGCCGCACGTGCATATGATGAAAAGCGGGAATAAGGTCAGTTCTGATTGCGAAGCTGTAAAATTCGTCTCTGATTGCTTTTCCACCCGAAGGTGATCCTAGAGATGCAGGACTTCAGTTAAAGAGGGTGGAAGAAAGAGAGACAGAAGACATAAAGAAGAGAAACTTTGAGTCATAACCATCCCCAAGCTTAGCGCAAGGGAACAAAATCCAGGATCAAGGTTTCAGCCAGGCAGAATGGATCAGCGTGCCATCCCATAACTTTTGCTGAAGGTCTAAGTCCACGCCGCCCAAGCTGCCCCGTTCTCCAACCTGTGGGGACAGGAGCTCCCCCAGAGGTCAGCAGGAGTTGGGTGAGGATTTGAGAAAGGATGGGTAGAGAGCCATAGCCCTCAATCTGAAAACAGTCTAACAACCAAACTAAATGTTTGTACTTCTCATGATGAGATCCTCTGTCTCTGAGGAGAGAATTGTTAATAATGCCACGTTTTATCACACACTCATGACCCTGGCAAGTTTGGTCATTACTGCCAGGTCCAGGGACACAGCTAACTCTAAGCAACTTTACTAAAAAGGATAAAAGTCCTATTCTCCAATTTTATTTTTGAAATACTGAAATACAGTACTGTTTTGTTTCCCATGTGGTCTGTGGTTTTGCATTTGAGAAGATTTTCAGGTTTTACAAATTTGAGTTCAAATAAAAAGTGTTTGTAGGAGAAGTTCCCTGGAGGCCCAGGGGTTAAGATGCTGCGCTTTCACTGCCAAAAGCCCAGGTTCAATCCTGGTCTGAGAACTAAGATCCCCACAGCACAGTAAAAAAAAAAAAAAAGCAACTGTAAATTCCCTAGGAGAGTTCTCTTCTGCTCTTTGGGACCTATTTGCCAATCTATAATTCCCCCTAAGAATCTGATGACCCTTAGCATTGACCTCAGGCTGAGTTCTGCCTGCTGAAATTATTGTAAGCCAGCAAAATGTAGAAACCTGGGGGACCTTTGCCCCGGGGCAGGGAAAGCAGGCTTATCACATAAGCACCTTGACAATAAACCTGAGTATCAGATGGCCTAAATCCATCCTACCTCCCTTGGTCACCCTGGATCCTCCCAGGGCTGACATGTTGCCCTCCTCCAGGTCAATGCCGGCGATGACCAATGGCACAGGGTGTGGGCAGAGGGTTAGGAGAAAAACACGTCCACAAGACCTGCGTGTGGGCAATAAAAGTGTAGAAAGGAAAAAATAAATACTTTCCTAAGCTAATAGAACATTTTTACAAACATTTTACAAAAAAAAGTTTTTTACAAAAAAAATTTACTAACAATATTCAACAAATTGGGCCAAAGAAAGCCAGTCATCGTCAACCTGAGTCGAGAAACAGACCTAAGCATGAAGGCCAGGGTGTGGCGGTGTCCCTTCCCTTTTCTCACAGCCCTTCAAAAAAGGTGATCACCTATTCACTCATTTGTTCAATTCAAGGAGCACTTTTTACGCACTTATCTGTACCAAACACTGGGCTGAGGGCTCTGCGCACATTATCTCGTTCACCCTTTCATGCTGCTGCTGCTGCTGCTAAGTCATTTCAGTCGTGTCCGACTCTGTGCGACCCTATAGACAGCAGCCCAGCAGGCTCCTCATCCTTTCATAAACCTGCCCAGTAGGGCTTACTGTGATACAGAGGAGGGGGAGAAGCCAGGAGATACGGCTTTTCATTCTACCCAGAAGAACTATGGAGCCACTTAGAAGATCTATAGTCAGTTCTTGATACATCAGTTAGGAATATTAAGATTAAAAAACAAAACTTTAATAAAAAAAAATAAGATAAAAATGACTGTAAATTCCCTGGGAGAGTCCCCCTCTGCTCTTTGGGACCTACTTGCCAATCTAAGATTTCCCCCTAACAGTCTGATGACCCTTAGCATTGACCTCAGGTTGAGTCTGCCTGAAGACATGCCTGCAGACATTCCCACTCCAAATGCCTTTAACAGTATGGAAATTTATTATTTACACAGCAGAACATCCAAAGACAGGGTGAGCTCAGGATGGGTGGATTCAGCACCTTGACTAGTGCCAAGTTCCGTGCCCTTTACACCTCTTTTCTGCCATTCTTCTTGTCGGCCTCATCCTCAAGATGACAGGATAACAGCTGTCATATTCAAATAGCTTTTCTTTTAAGGGCAAGGACAGTGTCTGTAGAAGCACTTTTGGAAGACTTCTTTCATGTCTCCTAGGCCAGAATCAGGTCACACACCCTTTCCAAAACCCATCGCCTGCAAGGCGAACGAAAACAACCATAAAGATGAAGGAGAAGGGGAGGAATTAGAGGGAGGGTGTTTATGTCACACCTCTCGGTGCTCTTTTCATCTGTGCAAGTAGTTATGAGCTACAGGTAGATCGCTGGGAACATTGGTGACGTCATTTGGGATGCTTTAGAAAACATCAGTCTCTGGGGCTTTTCCTCCGAACCACTGAATCAGACTCTCTGGGGTCCAGAAATGCGTGTATTTGTATTTTATTCAAGTCCAGTTGATTTACAATGTTGTGTTAATTTCAACTGTGTAGCAAAGTGATTCAGCTTACACATATATACATCCTTTTTCACATTCTTTTCCATTACGATTTATCATAGGATATTTAATGCAGTTCCCTGTCCTATACCGTAGAACATTATTGTTTATACATTCTCTATATAATAGTTTGCACCTGCTAATGCCAATATCCCAGTCCTTCCCTCCCCTGACCCTCTCTTCCTCGGCAACAATGAGTCTGTTCTCTATGTCTGAGTCTATTTTGTGGATAAGTTTGTTAGTGTCATATTTTTGATTCTACATATGGTGATATCATATGGTATTTTTCTTTCTCTTTCTGACTTCATATAGGATGTTAATCTCTAGTTTCATCCACGTTATTCCGAGTGGCTCTCGTTTACGGCTGAGTGGTATTCTACGTATGTATATACCCCATCTTCATTCATTCATCTGTCGTTGGATGGTTAGGCTGTTTCCACATCTTGCCTATTGTAAATAGTGCTACTATAAAGATAGGTGTGCATGTATCTTTTTGAATTATAGTTTTGTCTAGATATTTGCCCATGAATGGGATTGCTGGATCATATGGCATTCAGTTTTTACTTTTTTGAGCAAACTCCATACTACTTTCCACAGTGGCTGCTGTACCAATTTCAGTTCAGTCACTCAGTCACGTCTGACTCTTTGTGACCCCATGGACTGCAGCACACCAGGCTTCCCTGGCCATCACCAACTCCGCTCAAACTCATCTCCCTCGAGTTGGTGATGCCACCCAACCATCTCATCCTCTGTTGTCCCCCTCTCCTCTCACCTTTAATCATTCCCAGCATTAGGGTCTTTTCCAATGAGTCAGTTCTTCACATCAGGTGGCCAAAGTATTGGAGTCTCAGCTTCAGCATCAGTCCTTCCAATGAATATTCAGGACTGATTCCTTTAGGTTGACTAGTTGGATCTCCTTGCAGACCAAGAGACTCTCAAGAGTTTTCTCCAATGCCACAGTTCAAAAGCATCAATTCTTTGGCACTCAGCTCTCTCTATGGTCCAACACTCACATCCATACACAACTACTGGAAAAACCATAGCTTTGGCTAGATGGACCTTTGTTGGCAAAGTAATATCTCTGTTTTTTAATATGATATCTAGGTTGGTCATAGCTTTTCTTCCAAGGAGCAAGCATCTTTTAATTTCATGGCTGCAGTCACCATCTGCAGCGATGTTGGAGCCCAAGAAAATTAGGTCTGTCACTGTTTCCATTGTTTCCCCATCTATTTGCCATGACATGATGGGAACAGATGCCATGATCTTAGTTTTCTGAACGTTGAGTTTTAAGCCAGCTTTTTCACTCTGCTCTTTCACTTTCATCAAGAGGCTCTTCAGCTCCTCTTTGCTTTCTGCCATAAGCATGGTGTCATCTGCATATCTGAGGTTTGATATTTCTCTCAGCAATCTTGATTCCAGCTTGTGCTCCAACCAGCCCAGCATTTCTCATGATGTACTCTGCATATAAGTTAAATAAGCAGGATGAAAATATACAGCCTTGACATACTCCTTCCCTAATTTGGAAACTGTCTGTTGTTCCATGTCCAGTTTTAACTATAATTTACATGTCCACAAACAATGTAGGAGAGTTCCCTTTTCTCCACATCCTCCCCAGTATTTGTTATTTATAGACTTTTTCATGATGGCCATCCTGACCCATGTGAGGTGGTAGTTTTGATTTGCACAGAAATGTCTACTTTAACAAGCTCCCCAGCTGATTCTGTGTTCGGTGACTTTGAGAATATCAAAATACATCCTCAGACCTGTAAGAGATGATGCAGGTCTTTAGTGTGGTCTACTAGCCCTTTCAGAGCTGCTCCAGTGCCACCCTCCACCTCACTCCAGCTACACTGACCTCCCAGATCATGCCAGTCTCCTATAAACCTCTCACCTTTGACTTTACATTCTTGGGCAGGTTGGATAACTGCCACCCCAAAGATGTCCATATACTGTCCCCATAACCTGTGATTGTGTTAAACAACTTGGCAGCCGTGGTTAAGTTCCCTTTGCCTTTGTTTCTTTCCCATTTCCTACCCACCACAGAATTCATGGAGTTTTCTTTACTCCTTTATTTTCCTTCTTCTGACTTGAAAGCTAGATTTTTATTTTTGTTATCCCAATTATCTGTACATTTAATATATATACATACTATATATTTTCCTGATTCTAAAGCTGTTCCATGTCTCTCATCTCCTTCCAAAACAAAATAAAAACTGTTGAACTATCTCTTGAGAACAGGTAACTTTAATTTTCTTGTTGCACCTTTTGTTAAATGGGGGGGAAAAGTTTTTACAATAATTAACCTTATTACCAACAGATATTAGTTTCATTTTTCACCAGCTTTTTGGCATCCAACTCTGTCCCTCTGGGACCACTTTTCTTCTCCTTACATATATCCTTATTAATCTATTCTGGAAAGGTCTTGGAGGGTTAATTCTTTTGGTTTTTGTAATAGTAAAGAGGTCTATGTATCATCATGAATCTTAAATATTAGTGGGGTTTTTGGCTGTGGAATCTGGGTTAATTCCTTTTATTGCTCAACACTTGAAAATATTATTCCTTTGTTTATATTGTTAGTTGTAAAAAAATTTGTAATGACTGTATTTGTCATTCTTGACCTCCACTACTGATAACAAAGGACTCTAGATAATTCATATTCAGACCAAATTTCCTATAAGAAGTTTCTAGGGCAGCTCTGCCCTCTGTATCACTCATCCTCCTGGGACCAGCAAACTAACCTAGAGATGTCCTTTTCATGAGAATGAAAGAAGCACAAGAGCACATATGTTTGTAAAGTCATACTCTGTACTTACCTACGCACATAGAGCTTTCATGTAAAGAGAATCGAACCATACATGCCATATCGTCCAAGTTTCTCCACTGACCTGTATTATAGGCATTATACTATGTCAGCACGTGGAGATTCTACTTTATATTGTTTAAAATCATATAAGCAAATGAGCTTAAATAAAAGCGGAATTCTTATATCCTCACAATGTTCTGTCTCACTACTCAGATATAACCAGTTCTATTTTCTGTTTTTCTAATAATTTCCATCGTAATTCTTACACTTCTGTGTCATGACTTATGAACTGGATGTATCAACTGACTCTCCTCTATCAAAAATGATAAAATTTAACTCTCTAACACTACCTCTTACCTCACCACTATTCCCATAATTCTATTGGTTGTATTGTTCACTGTTCTGCTGGTTACCTTTATAATGATGAATCTCCAATATTAAGTCATCTGTGGATTATCTATGGGGCTTCCCACGTGGCACAGTGGTAAAGAATCTGCCTGCCAATGCAGGAGATGCAAAAGAGTTGGGTTTGATTCCAGGGTCAGGAAGATCCCCTGCAGAAAGAAATGCAAACTCGCTCCAGTATTCTTGCCTGGAACATTCCATAGATAGAGAAGCCTGGTGGGCTATAGTCCATGGGGTTGCAAAGAGTGGGACACAATTAAGCAACTGAGCACAGAGAACATGTATTATCTACAGGTTAATTATATTAAAAAGAAAAAAACTAAACACCAGTACATAGGAGTTTTACTGCTGACTATAGCATATTAGCTAATAACAGACCAGCCCTCCTGCCAGGAATAACTGAGAGCTGCATTATTTACTAAATGCAATGTGATATACTAGATTGGACCCAGTCATTTTCAAAGGATATTATTAGAGAAATTGAGGAAATAAAAACAAAGTCTGAAATTTTCTTAATAGTAATGTACCCATGTTGACTTCTTAGTTTAAGCAAGTATACCATAGTGATATAAGATATTACATGTTACATTCGGGTAGGTTGGGTTAGAGATATATGAACACTACTATTTTTACAACTTTATTGCAAGTCTAAAATTATTTCACAGTAAAACATTTATTAAAAGAAAAAGGCATTGGAAAGCTGCCAAGACAAAAAGATTTCAGAGGGCCAATATGTCAAAAAGAAGTAAGCACAGAAGAAAGTCCGCTCTCCATTAAGTTTCAGCCTCCAGGCATTTGCCAGTACTTAACGCTGCAGATAAGAGGCCAAGAAGCAGAGTGCCCAAAAAGCACAAAGAAAGCGACAGCCACAAACCTGAGAGGCTAAACAGAATTCCAGGCATCCTCCAGTGGCTACGAGAATTAAAAAGGGAATTTAGGGCCCATCAAGATAGAGGATCTCAGGAAAACATTCCAGTCATGTCCTAGATAGGAAATTCCCTAGAAATAAAAAGCCAAAAGAGACCAGTCTTTCCCAAGACTGAAGTCCAATTTTGAATAAACTAAATTCTAGATTCAGGTGCAATGCCTGCCATCTCTAAAAACATCATCCACAGATCACATGTACAATTTTTATTTCACAACATCCATAATTCAATCAAAAATAGTTGGTATAGTAACAGGCAAAATTAAATGATTAAAACAGGAAAAAACAAACAATAAAAACAGATCCATCAAGAGAATGAGAAAACAAGTCACAGACAGGGAGAAAATATTTGCAAAAGGCATTTCTGATCAATATTTGTTATCTAAAATACACAAAGAACTCTTAAAACTCAACAGTAAAATAACAAACAGCCCAATTAAAAGATGGGCCAAAGACCTTAACAGATACCTCACCAAAGAAGGGGTACAGATGGCCCCTTTATTTATTTGTTTGTTTTAAATAAACAAATGAAAAGAAGCTCTGTATCCTATGTCATCAGGGAACTGCAAATTAAAACAACAGTGAGATACCTCCACACACCTATTAGAATGGCTAAAATCCAAAACACTGACAACACCAAATGCTGACAAAGACGGAAGGCAGCAGCTCATTCATTGCCCATGGGAATGTACAGCCACTTTGGAAGACAAGTTTGATGGTTTCTCAGAAAACTAATGGTGGCTCAGAAAGTAAACCATTTGCCTACAATGTGGGAGACCTCGGTTCAATCCCTGGGATGGGAAGATCTCCTGGAGAAAGAAATGGCAACCCACTCCAGTATTCTTGCCTGGAAAATCCCATGGAAGGTGGAACCTGGTAGCCAACAGTCCATGTGGTCGCAAAGACTCAGACATGGCTGAGCAACTTCACTTTCACTTAGAAAACTAAACATATCAATAATACTTTTACCATACTTTTTACCATCTGGTGACCTCACTCCTCAGGTGTTTACCCAAAGGAGCTGAAAACTTAGGTTCACACAGATGTTAATAGAAGCTTTATTCACAATCACCAAAACTTAAAAGAAATTGGGGTGTCCTTCAGTAGGTGGATGGATTTATCCTGTAGTACTGGATACTGCGGTACATCAGACAATGGAATATTATTCAGTGCTTAAACAAAATGAGCTATCAAGCCATGAAAAGTCATGGAGGAGACTTGAATATTACTAAGTAAAAAAAGGTAGCTGATCATTCCATGGAGCATGAAGAAATCTTTACCTGGTCAAGGGGAGTTAGGCGACTCACATCTTTAACTGGTGAGAGGCCAGGGGCGACAGCCGAGAGGAGCCACCCCACATCCGAGGCCAGGGGCAGCACACAAGACCAGGGGCGGCGGCAGGAAGGAGCAACCCCACGCCCGAGGCCACGGCGGTGACCAGGAGGAGCAACACCAAGCCCAAGGTCAGAGGTGGCGGCTGGGAGGAGCAAACCCATGTCCAAGGAATGGTGGCTGTGCGCGCGCAAGGGGGCCTAGAGGAGCCATCCCACGTTGAAGGTCAGGAAGGGCAGCGGGAGGAGATACCCCTCAACCAAGGTAAGGAGCAGCGGCTGTGCTTTGCTGGAGCAGCCATGAAGAGATACCCCACTCCCAAGGTAAGAGAAACCCAAGTAAGATGGTAGGTGTTGCAAGAGGGCATCAGAGGGCAGGCACACTGAAACCATACTCACAGAAATCTAGTCAATCTAATCACACTAGGACCACAGCCTTGTCTAACTCAATGAAACTAAGCCATGCCCGTGGGGCAACCCAAGACAGGCGGGTCATGGTGGAGAGGTCTGACAGAATGTGGTCCACTGGAGAAGGGAATGGCAAACCACTTCAGTATTCTTGCCTTGAGAACCCCATGAACAGTATGAAAAGGCAAAACGGTAGGATACTGAAAGAGGTACTCCCCAGGTCAGTAGGTGCCCAATATGCTACTGGAGGTCAGTGGAGAAATAAATCCAGAAAGAATGAAGGGATGGAGCCAAAGCAAAAGCAATACCCAGTTGTTGGATGTGACTGGTGATAGAAGCAAGGTCCGATGCTGTAAAGAGCAATATTGCATAGGAACCTGGAATGTCAGGTCCATGAATCAAGGCAAATTGGAAGTGGTCAAACAGGAGATGGCAAGAGTGAACGTCGACATTCTAGGAATCAGTGAACTAAAATGGACTGGAATGGGTGAATTTAACTCAGATGACCATTATATCTACCACTGCGGGCAGGAATCCCTCAGAAGAAATGGAGTAGCCATCATGGTCAACAGAAGAGTCTGAAATGCAGTACTTGGATGCAATCTCAAAAACGACAGAATGATCTCTGTTCGTCTCCAAGGCAAACCATTCAATATCATGGTAATCCAAGTCTATACCCCAACCAGTAATGCTGAAGAAGCTGAAGTTGAACAGTTCTATGAAGACCTACAAGACCTTTTAGCACTAACACCCAAAAAAGATGTCCTTTTCATTATAGGGGACTGGAATGAAAAAGTAGGAAGTCAAGAAACACCTGGAGTAACAGGCAAATTTGGCCTTGGAATACAGAATGAAGCTGGGCAAAGACTAATAGAGTTTTGCCAAGATAATGCACTGATCATAGCAAACACCCTTTTCCAACAACACAAGAGAAGACTCTACACATTGACATCACCAGATGGTCAACACCAAAATCAGATTGATTATATTATCTTCAACAAAAGATAGAGAACCTCTATACAGTCAACAAAAACAAGACCAGGAGCTGACTGTGGCTCAGATCATGAGCTCCTTATTACCAAATTCAGACTGAAATTGAAGAAAACAGGGAAAACCACTAGACCATTCAGGTATGACCTCAATCAAATCCCTTATGATTACACAGTGGAAGTGAGAAATAGATTTAAGGGCCTAGATCTGATAGATAGAGTGCCTGATGAACTATGGAATGAGGTTCATGACATTGTACAGGAGACAGGGATCAAGACCATCCCCATGGAAAAGAAATGCAAAAAAGCAAAATGGCTGTCTGGGGAGGCCTTACAAATAGCTGTGAAAAGAAGAGAAGCGAAAAGGACAGGAGAAAAGGAAAGATATAAGCATCTGAATGCAGAGTTCCAAAGAATAGCAAGGAGAGATAAAAAAGCCTTCTTCAGCGATCAATGCAAAGAAATAGAGGAAAACAACAGAATGGGAACGATTAAAGATCTCTTCAAGAAAATTAGGGATACCAAGGGAACATTTCATGCAAAGATGGGCTCAATAAAGGACAGAAATGGTATGGACCTAACAGAAGCAGAAGATATTAAGAAGAGATGGCAAGAATACACAGAAAAAGGATCTTCACGACCCAGAAAATCATGATGGTGTGATCACTCATCTAGAGCCAGACATCCTGGAATGTGAAGTCAAGTGGGCCTTAGAAAGCATCACTATGAACAAAGCTAGTGGAGGTGATGGAATTCCAGTTGAGCTACTTCAAATCCTGAAAGATGATGCTGTGAAAGTGCTGCACTCAATATACCAGCAAATTTGGAAAACTCAGCAGTGGCCACAGGACTGGAAAAGGTCAGTTTTCATTCCAATCTCAAAGAAAGGCAATGCCAAAGAATGCTCAAACTACCGCACAATTGCACTCATCTCACACGCTAGTAAAGTAATGCTCAAAATTCTCCAAGCCAGGCTTCAGCAATACGTGAACCGTGAACTCCCTGATGTTCAAGCTGGTTTTAGAAAAGGCAGAGGAACCAGAGATCAAATTGCCAACATCCGCTGGATCATGAAAAAAGCAAGAGAGTTCCAGAAAAACATCTATTTCTGCTTTATTGACTATGCCAAAGCCTTTGACTGTGTGGATCACAATCAACTGTGGAAAATTCTGAGAGATGGGAATACCGGACCACGTAACCTGCCTCTTGAGAAATCTGTATGCAGGCCAGGAAGCAGCAGTTGGAACTGGACATGGAACAACAGACTGGTTCCAAATAGGAAAAGGAGTGCTTCAAGGCTGTATATTGTCACCCTGCTTATTTAACTTCTATGCAGAGTACATCATGAGAAACGCTGGACTGGAAGAAGCACAAGCTGGAATGAAGACTGCCGGGAGAAATATCAATAACCTCAGATATGCAGATGACACCACCCTTATGGCAGAAAGTGAAGAGGAACTAAACAGCCTCTTGATGAAAGTAAAAGAGGAGAGTGAAAAAGTTGGCTTACAGCTCAACATTCAGAAAACGAAGATCATGGCATCTGGTCCCATCACTCCACGGGAAATAGATGGGGAAACAGTGGAAACAGTGTCAGACTTTATTTTGGGGGGCTCCAAAATCACTGCAGATGGTGATTGCAGCCATGAAATTAAAAGACGCTTACTCCTTGGAAGAAAAGTTATGACCAACCTAGATAGCATATTGAAAAGCAGAGACATTACTTTGCCGGGTAAGGTCCATCTAGTCAAGGCTATGGTTTTTCCTGTGGTCATGTATGGATGTGAGAGTTGGACTGTGAAGAAGGCTGAGCGCCGAAGAATTGATGCTTTTGAACTGCAGTGTTGGAGAAGACTCTTGAGAGTCCCTTGGACTGCAAGGAGATCCAACCAGTCCATTCTGAAGGAGATTGGCCCTGGGATTTCTTTGGAAGGAATGATGCTGAAGCTGAAACTCCAGTACTTTGGCCACCTCATGCGAAGAGTTGACTCATTGGAAAAGACTTTGATGCTGGGAGGGATTGGGGGCAGGAGGAGAAGGGGACGACAGAGGATGAGATGATTGGATGGCATCACGGACTCGATGGACGGGAGTCTGAGTGAACTCTGGGAGTTGGTGATGAACAAGGAGGCCTGGCGTGCTGCGATTCATGGTGTCCCAAAGAGTCGGACACGACTGAGCGACTGAACTGAACTGAAAAAAAGCCAGTCTACAAAGGCTACGTACTGTATGATTCCAACTATATGATATTCTAGAAAGGGCAAAATTAAGATTGCCAGGGGCTTACAGAGAGGGAGGGAGGAACAGCTGGGCAGTGAACCTCTTCCATATGAAAGAGGCTGACACATGTTTCTTATACATTTGTCAAAACCCATAAAATTAGCAGCACCAAGGATAAACCCTAATGTAAGCTATGGACTTTGGGTGATGATGACATGTCAATACCAGTTCACTAAAAGTAAAAATGCAACACTCTAGTGCCAGATATTGATGGTGGGGAGTCTGTGGGTATTTGGGGGAAAAGGGTATATGGCAACCCTCTGTACTTTCCACTCAGTTTTTCTGTGAACCTAAAACTACTCTAAAAAATAAAATCTATAAAAAATAAAATAAACAAACCCAAGGGAAATCCAAATATTGCAATTATCAGATAAGAGCTTAGAAGTAACTCTGATTATTATGCTCCAGAAAACAGAAGATTGATTATTTCATCAAACAGAGAGCAATTGGGACAATCTCAGGATGCTGGTAGCATTTTGTTTCTTGATCTGGGCAATAATATTCATCAAGCTGTACCCATTGATTTATGAATATAGATTATATTTCAATAAAATAATTTATTATTGAAAATAAGCAGTATTTATAATATTAAGTTTATATAATTATCATTCACTGCAGAACCAAAAAAATGTGACTGAAATCAAAGGAAAATTACCTTCTGTCACTAAACCTATGCAATTTGAAAAAAATAAACTAAAAGAATCAAAAGGGTTGGCATTTTCTTATTCAGTTATTTAACAAATAATTAGTGCTTACTGGATGCTATGCAGTTTTCTAAGTGCAAGAATAGAACAGTGACTATGATAGACAAAATTCTCTGCCCTCTTAGAGCTCACATTCTATTGGGGGTACAAAAAAAAAGAAACAAAATAGAAAACAAATAATAGATGTATAAGATATAATTAGATTTTAAGGAGTATTAAAAGATGCTAAGTATTATAAGAAAAAGCTATCTGTAAAATAATTCAAAACCATGCTGCATTTTAGCTGACTACGTATTTGGGCCATGATTTCTGGTATAGCTTTTGGTTTTCCTGAAACTTCTGAATTCTTATTTTTCCTGCAATGAAAAGAAGTATACATTTTTAAAAACCATATTCATAAGATATTGAGAGCAAATAATCATACTACTTACTGAATGTAATCCACTTTTCTTAAAAGCATGCTTCTTGGAGTTATTGACATCCAGTTCTAACTTGATCAGATTGATTTTTTTTTTTTTTTTGTTCTGCTGGACAACTGTCCAACTGGGATTTCTTTTAATAGTCTCTGCATATTGGCTCCGGTGTTTATCCCCGTCTTCAGTTACTTTCTTATTTTGCTAGACTGCATGCTAAGGGTTTTTTGTTTGTTTTAGTTTTGCCTTGTTTAGTTTGCCTTGTGTTTTTGTTTTGTTTCTGTGGGAGGTAAAGTTTTTTAATCTTTTTATCTCTGAAAAGTGTCCTTACACCTCACACTTGAATGATACTTTGTCAAGGTACTAGAAATCTAGGTTCAAGATTACTTTCCCTTAAAAGTTAAAAGGTATTGCTTAATTCTTTTCTAGCAAACAGGGCTGCAAATGAGAATCATATGAAATCTGATTTTTTTTTAAATTGGTAATCTATTTGATCTGCCCTCATAGCTCAGTTGGTAAAAAAATCCGCCTGCAATGCAGGAGACCCCAGTTTGATCCTGGGTCGGGAAGATCTGCTGGAGAAGGAAAAGGCTACCCACTCTAGTATTCTTGGGCTTTGTGGCTCAGCTGGTAAAGAATCCTGCAATGCGGGAGACCTGGGTTCGATCCCTGGGTTGGGAAGATCCCATGGAGAAGGGAAAGGCGACCCACTCCAGTATTCTGGCCTGGAGAATTCAATGCTCTGAAAGTCCATGGGATCACAAAGAGTCGGACACAACTGAGTGACTTTCACTTTCACTTTCAATCTGTTTTCCCCCACTAGATGGTTTTAGAATCATCTCTTTTTCCTTATGTCCTGAAATCTGATGAACAAATTGTTAGATGTGATATATTTTATTCATTTGTTTGATAGCTAATGAAAGTGAAAGTCCCTCAGTCATGTCCAACTCTTCATGACCCCATGGAATATACACTCCATGGAATTCTCCAGGCCAGAATACTGGAGAGGGTAGCCATTCTCTTCTCCAGGGGATCTTCCCAACCCAGGAATTGAACCAGGGTCTCCTGTATTGCAGGCAGATTCTTTACCAACTGAGCTATCAGGGAAACCCTGATAGCTAATAGGCTCTTTTAATTTAATCCTTTAAAAATAAGTTCTCTTCCTTGAACTTTGGGAATTTGATTAGCTCCTTTTCTTCATGTTTCTGGTATCTCTTTCTGGAGCTTTAATTGCACAGGATTGTATCTCTTGGTTTGACCTTTTCTGTCTCTTCACTTTTCATTTGCATCTTACATCTTTTTTCTCTGTAAACAGAGATTTATTTTTCCCCAGTGTTATTAATATCTTCCAGGACTTTTACTGAAATCCTTCAGTATTCACATTTTTTAATTCCAAGGATTCTTTCTTGTTCTTGAACTTCTCTCTTTCTTCCCAACTAAACATCACATAAGTCCTGTTTTGTTCTCTAACTTATCTCTGTTTCCTCTAGGATTTGTTGGTTCTTCTCTTTTGTGTTTTACATTTTCTCCCTTTAATGTCTAGAGACAACCTAGTCTATATCACACTAAATAGAGGTCTTATTTATACTTATGAATGAAGTTTGACTAATATAGGTAGATGGTACAACTTTCCTCTGATATTGTATGTGTCTTTCCCAGTATGCCTCTCCCCTGAATGAAAAGACTGATTACAAGCTGTGACTATATGGGAAGGCTGGCAATTAACTGACTATGTTAGGGACACGGGTGGAAGCATGAAAACAGGCTGGTTTCCAATCCCCACCAAATTAAGAAAGAGCTGAGGTACCAAGAGCTGTACAAGGAGCCTTTTCCCGTCCCAGATATAACATTCACGCTTCCTTAAAGAGCAAGCCTGTATGCACCAGACACTGCTGCTTATCACTCCAGTGGAGAAGATTAGCTTTTCTTTTAAAAGTTAAAAAAAATTAATATCTAAATCTGGTCGATAAGTGAGATGATGAAACTTCCCCAGTAAAAAATGATGTGTGATTTCCAAGCAATCAACAGACTGTGACAAGAAAAAGGTGGTGCCACAGACTCTGGGTAATGGGAGTGATGCTGGATCAAGGGTGCGACCTCCTTCTGAAGGCTTCAAATGGGCGGCGCTCATCCAACGGATCAGGTGGAATCAGATTCACCCCTCATGTGCACACCTTACTTGAGGAGTACCGGCCACCTAGTGAGAAATTGACGGAGCTACAAATAATGAAAGGTGGTGGGACGTGGGGAGCATGGGTGAGACTCTGACTTGTCAAGAGAAGAGCCGAACAGAGAAATGAACATTTCCTGACTTTGGAGTAAGAGACAAACTTTGAAAGGATAGAATATTTACAGTGTGCGGGCTACCATGATATATCACGTAATACTTACAACAGCCTCACAGAGGGGGCACAGTGACTGCCACCCTGTTGCATTTGGAAAGAAAAAAGCACATCATAGAAGCAAAGAACAGCCTATAGAGCCAACAGTGAGAATCAAATCCAGGTTCCTCTACTTCAGAGCCAGGGACCCAGAACAAGTTACTTTTCATCTCTGCACCTCATTGTTCCCACTCCATAAGATGAGGACAATTATAGCATACATCTTGTGGGATCGTTATGAAGATACCTTAATTAGCATCCATAAAAGAGTACCTTTAAACAGTGCCTGCAACACGGTCATTGTTGTTGTTTAGTTGCTAAGTCGTGTCTGACCCTTTTGTGACCCCATGGACTGTAGCCAGCCAGGCTCCTCTGTCCATGGGATTTCCCAGGCAAGAATACTGGAATGGGTTGCTATTTCCTCCTCCAAGGGATCTTCCCAACCCAGGGATCAAAGCCACATCTTCTGCATTAGCAGGTAGATTCTTTACCACTAAGCCACCAGGGAAGCCCCACAACATAGTCACTGGTCAATAACAACTGCAGTTTCTATTATTATCGAGGGGCTAAGTAATCTGCTAGCTGTCAGGCCAAGACATTAACCCCAGATATCTCAGACCCCTTGATCCACATTCTTACCCATCACTCTGCGTGGCCCCTCTCCCATGGTATAGCAAATGCCTACATGGCAAGATACCAGGATACCCAGACATGCTCCTACTCAAACATTTCACTAGTGACCTATTGACTGGGCATTCAACAGAATCACAGGGCATTCTACAGGTAGCTGAAGGCTGTTTTCTGTTAAAATATAAACCCATTCCCTCATTCTCTGGCTCTCCTCAAACTTCAGTGCATCAGTCAGTCATGCTTGAGTATGAATGCTTCTCTCATGTCATTGTTGTTTAGTTGCTAAGTCATGTCTGACTCTTTCGTGACTGCATAGATCACAGCCTATCAGGCTCCTCTGCCCACGGGATTTTCCAGGCAAGAATACTGGAGTGGGTTACCATTTCCTCCTCCATCTTTCATGAAAGCCTTTCTTAATTGGGAGGGTAGGGTGGGCAGTTTAATAAGTATCTAAGCACCCCAACAATAAAAGGGACACGCTGAAGGAGCAAAATCACAGAGATCAAAGATTAGAAGCTTCAAAGGCCAACTTTCACCAGTCACATAGGATAGAATTTGTCAGTTTCATATTTTCTCTCCATTGTTGTCCTGAATGGTAGGGATTACTATCATCCCCACTTGATACAGCAAGGAAACTGAGGCTCAGAGGCACTATGTGACTTCTCTGAGGTGAGCCAACTGATAAAGGATCCCAACCCCACCCACGGGGAACTAGAGTCCAAGTGTTTCCAGCACACACCTTGACTCTGTCCATGGTCCTGCCTCACCCCTCTCCAGACACTGCATGGTTTGGCTGTGATTTATTTCTGCCCACAGTCACTCAGATGGAGTCAGGCAGGGCCAATCAGCCTCGATGACCCACATTTCTGTCCATTCACTGAAAGCTCCTGCAGCAGGCCCAGATTTATCAAAACAGAGGAAAGAAGAGGAAAGGTCATTGTTCTCCACCATTTGCAAGAATATCTGAGTTTAAAATGGAAGATTTGTCATTTGCATGGTGAAGGGAGGCGGGAGAGAGGAAGCATTGTTAGGTGTTGGTAATGTAAAAACATAAGTATGCTGTTATTTATGTAATTAGTTATTGCTTTCATTATGGGTGCAGTCTTAATGGTTATAGTATTTATGTATAATTACCTTAATATTCACTGAAATTTCCAAGTAGCTCCCTAATTAACTGTCTCAAATATATAATTACATTGCATCTTTACGCAAGACTTGCCTAATTAATGTAGTTACACCACTTCTTTTGTGAATGTGCATTATTAATGCTCTTTGCATCATTCTTCTGACTTCTTGTAATTCACGCTTTACAAAAATTAAGACCCCGAATTAGAAACCTTCACAAGCAGCCCAATCTAGCAGCAAAGCAGAGGCTCAGAGCTACTGGAAAAAACAAGGACTTGCTAAGCCTCATTATGAGTTTCTTGTTATACAACCTTCCTGCTTGGAGGTGAGAGGAGTCCAGGGTAGCAGGGCTCATTAGAACAGGCAGCCTCCGAGTGAGGCCCCATAGTCTCAACTTTCCTCATCCACTTCAGGCTACTGTCCTTGGGTTAACCTGCCCTCAACAGGGAAGGCTACCAGTTGTCCTGGGACTTCTGCATGACAGGGGTGCTGAGCACTAATTCTATATCCCTTTGAGCTCACATGTCTGACGCAACCTCACTGGGTCTTGATTTTCTAATCTGTAAAATAGGTGCAGTGACAACCTGTCTCCTTAGAAAATTTTGCAAGAATTATATGAGGTGATGGACATTAAAAAACTCAAGGATACCATGAATGTAGTGTATGACTGCAAAGGATTGCTTCTAAAACCACTTTGCCTTGCCACCAAGGTGTTCTCACAGAATGTATCGGTTACACAGTGCTGCGTAACAAACTACCCCAAATCCAGTGGCTTAAAACCACAGGCAAGTTATTTAGTTCATGATTGTGTAGCTGGGCTGTTTGGTTCAGTCTCCACAGCATGATCTTTCTGGTCTGAACCTGGCTCAGTTGTTCTTGGACAGGCTCATGCCCATGACTGGGGCCACAGCAGGCGTGGCCAAGACCTCTCTCCTTGTGACCTCTTGCCTTCTTCCCAGCTCACCTTCTCCTGTTCAGTGTTGGAAGCATTTCCAGCCCAAGATCGAAATCTACAAGGCTTCCTTCCCAGAACTTGCACAATGTTTATTTGCCCACATTCTGTTCAACAGAACGTCTTACAGGACCAGCCCAGAGTCAAGGACTAAGGAAAGAGACCCCACAGCCTGATGGGAGGAACTTGTGCCACTCTTTGCAATCTATCACACCTGGCTTACCTTCAACCTGTTCTTTCCAGGAGGAAAATAACCCGTCAATTGATCAATAACCAAGGGTTTGTTGAGCACCTGCTGTGGACTTTGCATCGTGGGAGATTCCACAGGGGATCCAGAAGAAGTTAAGACAGCAATATGATCAGACCACTCAGAATGGCTGTTGTCTTGCTCTCTGGTCCCTTGCTCGACCAATGCCTGCTTCACCTGTAGCCTACTCACGTGACAGGCCTTCTTACATCCTTGCCCCAGGCCACAGCTAGTGATTACTCTAACTTTAAATCAGAACTCTCCTCTACGTTCATCAAAGGGCTAGTGAGAGGCATGCCCTTGTGCTGGTTTCCTTAGTAACTGATGAGCCAATCTGACATCAGTTTTGACCCTATAACTGATAACCTCTGCCTGGCCCTGGGAGCAAAGACTGCTGCCATGTCCCACCAGCCGTCCACCATACACAGTGGGGTGTCGCTCCAGGACCTTGCTTCAGATGTTAGCTCCCCCATCCATTAAACCATCACTGTCCCTGTTGCTGACTCCTGATCTTTCTTCAGGTTTGAACCTGGGCTGGTCCAGGCCTGGTAGACCTGCAGGGTGCAGACCAACACAGCTCCTTTCCAAGCTGCTGAGATGCAGTCAAAGAGGCAAAGTGAACAAACATGAATGAAAGGGAAACAAAGTATATGGGAAATTATGAGGTGCAGGCTACAACAAAAGCACAATAAAAAACACCCAGAAAGGAGAGGTCAGTAGGCTTATGAGAGAAGACTTCATGGAGCATCTTAGGCCAGGCCAAAGCAAGGAGGTGAGGAGGGATTTCATATGGGAAGCCATGAGACAGTCAGATGCAGAGGAGAGTGAGGTTCCCCTGGAAAGAACTTTGGAAGCATCTGGACTTTGACAGTCCATGGGAAAGCAGTTCAGTTCAGTTCTGTCACTCAGTCATGCCTGACTCTTTGCAACCCCACAGACTGCAGCACGCCAGGCTTCCCTGTCCATTGCCAGCTCCCAGAGCTTGCTCAAGCTCATGTCCATCGAGTCGGTGATGCCATCCAACCATCTCAGCCTCTGTCGTCCCCTTCTCCTCCTGCCTTCAACCTTTCCCAGCATCAGGGTCTTTTCCAATGGGTCAGGTCTTCGCATTAAGTGGCCAAAGTATTAGAGTATGAGGAAGCAAGGTGGGGTTTAAACAGAGTAAGCCCAAGATCCATGAATAATTATTTCTTTAACATTAAGCGAACGGTTCCCAAGAATCCAGGAACTCAGCTCTTTCCAGGGATAACCACATTGTTCACTCCCCTTAATTCAGGTCACCTTCCCAGGGAAGGCTTCCCAACCATCCTGCACACACATTCTCACACACACACACAGACACACACACCATTTAAACACATGCACAGGGCCTCACCCCTCACTAACCCCTTACTCTGCTCTTTTGCCTTCAGAAAAATGTCACTGCCTGACATCGTAATTACATATTTCTGCAATTCTTTGCTTTTTGTCTGTCTGGTTTACCTTCCCCCACAGGACTGTAAGCTGCCTGAGGGCAAGAACTTCATCCATTTTGTGTGGAGTTCTATCATCCCCACCCATCTGAATACACCTGACACATAGCAGACTCTTAACAAATATCTGTGGAATGAATATACACTATATGCCAGGAACCAATCAGCTGGCTCCAGTCTTCACCAAGAACAGCATCAAAATAAAAAACCATAGTGATCACAAGATGCTGAATGAAATGGCGTGGGGGTTCAGGATCACTCCCTGAGAGCAGCACAGGGAGGGCAAATCAGCCAGCTTGCATTCCACTCCGCTTCCTGCCCCTGCCACCCGTGTCCTCCAGAAGCTGATGGGGGTAGCGAGCACACAGCATGTAATCAGTGCTGGTGCTGTGTGGAGACGCAGAGCTGGGTGCGTAGAATTATCAACAGAAATCTAAATGGTGATAGAGCATCTCCATTTTTACAGAGGAGATATCCAAGTCTCAAAGAGACAAAAGGACTTCTCCAAGGCCATGCAGCATTAATGATGAAGGTGAGATTCAAACCCAAGTCTTTGGGCTTCAGATCAGAGCTTAGTCCACCACTGCACTTGCGGCTTCTGTCCATGGGCCAGCTGCAAGGGAACTCTGAGCCCCACCCAATGTTAAGCCAGGAAGAATGAGGAGGGCAGGAATTACACGGGAAGGGGAGGCAGGGTTTACCCCTGTCTTTGTAAAGACACCATTCACAGCATAGTCTGTGGAAACCCATGGTGTCCCCCGGAGGTGTGCAACCCAGGAAAAGGCAGTAAGTATCTGAAAAACTCAATAAGCAGGGTGACAGCTAGAACAAGAGATCCGCGTTTGGAGTTGATAACTTTCGGCTCCATCACTCACTTGCCTTGTGTTTCCTCTTCAGCCTCAGGTTCCTCATCCATGAAACAGGAATCACATCTACCTTAATTGTTGAAAAATTTTTGAGAGGATAAAATGAAGGGACATAAAAGTATTTTGTAAATATGCAAAGCGTCAAAAAATCTTAGGCATTGTCATTCCCTTCATATCAAATGATGACTCGGTGACCCTCCTGAACTGGACACACTCCATCATTAAGATCTTTCTTGGACTTCCCTAGAGGTACAGTGGACAAGAATCCACCTGCTAATGCAGGGGACGTGGGTTCGATACCTGGTCTGGGAAGATTCCACTTGTGAAGCAACTAAGCCCATGAGCCACAACTACTGAGCCCACGTGTTGCAACTACTGAGCCCGCATGCCCCAGAGCCCATGCTCCACAGCAAGAGAAATCACCACAATGGGAAGCCCAGGCACGCAATGAAGAGTGGCCCGGCTTGCAGCTAGAGAAAGCCTGCAGGCTGCAACAAAGATCCAGTGCAACCAAAAATCACATTAGTTAATTTTTTAAAAAAGAGCTTTCTCTAACAACAAATACGCATCACATAGCCTCTCTGTGCCCAGCTGTCTCCTACCTGGTGTCGGGGGACTTAAGGAGAAGCACTTGGCACAATACTGGAATCCTAGCTCATACTTTCTGACTCATAAACTTGATTTTGGCCTTACAATACTTGCTATACACCGAGAATTGGAGCTAGATTTGTCATTTTCAAGCTCAAGTTTAAGAGGTTCTGAAAATATTGTATTGCATTTCATTATTAAAAGTGGACTTTATATGGAAAACACACACTCATATGTATCACATATCGAAAATTAGCACATTAGATACCTTCGATACTTTAACTCAAGATCTTGTTGATTTTAGAACATGAGAATGTTATAACTTTGAACTTAAGAGATTTATTTAAATAATTTATTGCTGTCATGTCTTACATTTGGGGGTCCCACAAAAACTTTTTTCTGGAAAAGGAAATATACTGATAAAAAGAAGTTTGAGAATCACTGATCTCAATGGCCTTCAGTTCAGTTCAGTCGCTCAGTTGTGTCCAACTCTTTGTGACCCCATGAATCACAGCACGCCAGGCCTCCCTGTCCATCACCATCTCCCGGAGTTCACTCAGACTTACGTCCATTGAGTCAGTGATGCCATCCAGCCATCTCATCCTCGGTCGTCCCCTTCTTCTCCTGCCCCCAATCCCTTCCAGCATCAGAGTCTTTTCCAATGAGTCAACTCTTCACATGAGGTGGCCAAAGTACTGGAGTTTCAGCTTTAGCATCATTCCTTCCAAAGAAATCCCAGGGTTGATCTCCTTCAGAATGGACTGGTTGGATCTCCTTGCAGTCCAAGGGACTCTCAAGAGTCTTCTCCAACACCACAGTTCAAAAGCATCAATTCTTCTGTGCTCAGCTTTCTTCACAGTCCAACTCTCACATCCATACATGACCACAGGAAAAACCATAGCCTTGACTAGACGGACCTTTGTTGGCAAAGTAATGTCTCTGCTTTTGAATATGCTATCTAGGTTGGTCATCACTTTTCTTCCAAGGAGTAGGCGTCTTTTAATTCAATGGCCTTACACATGCTGAAATAGCTCTCTGATTCTGTGGGTGTATACAGAACAGAATTCCTGCCTTTAAAGAGAATGCAATCTTCTGGAGAAGATAAAAAGCAAAGTATGACAAAACACAAGGTGAAGCCGTTGTGCAGGCTGCCTCTTTCCTACCCTTCTCCCACAGTGCTGTCTGTACACACGCTTGCCCGGAATAAAACCGACACTTCTAAGTCTGCTTTGCATCTTGGTGTGGTCATAGGACCAAGTCCTAGAAAAGGGTGGAAATTGTATGCTTGTGTATAACACAAAATTCTCAGCAAAGGTACTTAAAAAGAAGCCTGTCTTTCTTCTGATCTTTTCTTCTGCTGGCTAGACTATAGACTTCACGTTTGGAGCTATAGCAGCCATTTTGGATCATGAGTCAGAAGTCACATGTGGAGGAAGGCAGAACAATAAAACAGAAGGAACCTGGCCCCTGACTGTGATGGACCACCCACCTGGACTTTCACATGGGTGAGAAATACACACCCATCTGATTCCAACCTCTGTTATTTAGGGGATTTCTGCCACTCACAGCCAAAACTAATCCTAATACAACCACCTATCCTTATGTACTTAACTTCCCCTAAGGAGCAATAAGCTCTCTGCCATACCATCCTCTTGAGACCATGAAATGTGATCCTTATTTGTGCTTTTTATAGAGGCCATCATTAGTTCTTGCAAGTAAAAGTGACTATGAGCTCTGGTTCTTCATTCTGTTCTTCTCTGAGCCTCAGTTCCTGCATGTGCAAAATGGGACTATAATTCCTAACACTGTTGTCGCAGGGAGGGGTGTGGTGGGGAAGTCCTTTGATCCAAGACTCAACTTCACAAAGGGTTTCAGGCGTAGCTTTTCCATATCATCTCCAGGTGAGACACCACTTCGGTCACAGCAATACACAATAGGATTGGCAGAAGACAGCCGTCGAATACCTTTGGAAAAGCATACTGTCACCATCTGTGTGTGTGTGTGTGTGTACCCTGTATATATATTTTGACCAGGAGCAAATTTATTGTAGAGTTAATGACCATAAGTTTCCAGGCCCCACCCTCACACAGATCACGCTCGAAGGCCACAGGAGAGTCCCTTGCAATGTATTCGCATCCTCATATGTTTTTATCAATTTTGCAAAAGTAGCATATTTTAACCAGAGCGTTGAGAGTTCTCCCTCATTCCAGCCACTCCTGTTCTAACTTCCCCTCTGGTGGTAAAGGAATGAGTGCAGGCATCTCTAGGATTCAGTGCAGGGAAAGCTGAGGTGGCGATATTTAGGTTTGGGTTTTTTGGGATAAGTTTGTGTGGTTTGCAATCCCTTGTATATTTACTGCTCGTGGTCCTAGTGTAGGAATGTCTCCCAGGATACTCCTACTAGCATCAATTCACAGAGTATTTTAGAACAGTATATAAGAAAAACTTAATGGAGGTGTTTCCCAATTTGGTGACATTTGAAGCCATCTGTGTGACCTCAGGCAAGTTAATCAACCTCTCTCTGTCGGCATCTACCTCATGGGGTGGTTGTACAGATTAAAGGCATTAATTCATATGAAGCACTTTAAATAGGGGCCTGACCTCAGTAAATGCTATTTTTATTATGGTCCTAAAAATTGAAGGAGTCTTCAGTCTGCTTCCTCTTTGGAGCCTAAGAGGTCCCAAGCCTGATATTGAAGTTTTCCAGTGTGTCACCATTAAAAGGCCAGTCCTTCGCAGACATAGGGAACATGTGGACACAGAGGGGGAAGGAGAAGGCGGGATGAATTGAGAGAGTAGTACTGAGACATACATATTACCATATGTAAATTAGATAGCCAGTGGGAAGTTGCTATATGATGCAGGGAGCTCAACCCGGACTTCTGTGACAACCTAGGGGGTGGGCGATGGGGTAGAGCCTGGAGGGAGGTTCAAGAGGGAGGGGACATATGTATACTTATGGCTGATTTTGCATCGTTGTATGGCAGAAGCCAACACAATATCGTAAAGAAATTATCCTCCAATTAAAAATCTAAAAATTAGGTAACAGAAAACAAACAAAAAAACCCAGTCCTTGCTGCCAAAATGAAACATGAAACATCACAGAAATATCAAAAAAGAGTTCAGGAACATTCCTACAGCTTTACCTTTCATGAAGTTGCAGAAAATCAAGCACCCCAAACAAATAAACACACACCCCCAAATCTCACCCCAAGCATCTCACAAGACAATTCAACACAGCTATTCAACACAGATCAGTTTAAGTCCCCTGTGAATATGGAGATAACAGGCATGGATATTTTTGCTGAACATGAGACAATCACCACATGGGTAAGCAAGTCTTATACCCTTTACACAGACGACACATCAGGCTTTTCCCTTAATTTATAACATCCACTCTACTTAATTCAGTGTTTCAATATTAGAAAATATAGCTCTCCATGTAATGAAAGAAATACCAGGAATCATGATCACAAATACAACAAGAAATGTGCAGAATCAGTTGGTAGACCCCTCTCCCAAGTCTCTTGTACAGCCTCACGGGTCTACACACGTTCATAGGGAGAAATGCTGTAACGGCTATTTCTCTTTAAATAACTACAGGCCTAAGAGTAGGCCTACATTCCACCTCTGACTGTGGAATGGAAAGAAAAAAACGAAGTTTGGGAGGTAGAATCACTAAGACTTTCCCACTGATTGGTTGTGGGTGATGGCTTCAAGATCAGGAAGAAATCCAGTTAGAACTATTAGGCCCTGACTTCCAGCCCCTGCACTTTCAGCTCTGCCTCTTGTCTGCTTGGAGCCCTGAGCTCCTTTCCAACCAGGAAAGGTAATAATGCCTCTTCTACCTAATCGATGGAGTGGTGCAAAATCCAGTGTCTTTTTTGTCACTTGTTACTTGTTTTTGTCGCTTCCCTGGTGGCTCAGTAAAGAATCTGCCTGCAATGCAGGAGACCCAGGTTCATTCCCTGGGTCAGGCAGATCCCCTGGAGGAAGGAATGGCAACCCAGTCCAGTATTCTTGCCTGGCGAGTTCCATGGACAGAGGAGCCTGGTAGGCTATAGTCCATGGGGTTGCAAAGAGTTGGACACGACTGAGTGACTAACACATTATGTCAGGTATGACACCGGATCCATTCCACAGTGGCATGAAAGCATGGTGTCTAAGGAGCACGTGGTCCTGCCACCCCATCTGAGGTCAGCCCTCTGGACAGGAGCGTGGCCTGGTCAGGACAGAGAGAAGACACCCCCTCTACGTGGAGAGGAACTCGCAGCTCCGCTGGGCCACCCACAGACACCTGCAGAGGAGCCGACTAAATGGCGTCTAAGGAAACAGTTTACCTGCCTCCAGGATCTGGCCCACACAGAATCAACTAATGAGGCTCTTCCTATAGGCCTTTCTCAGGCCAAATTCCCAGGGATGGCTGGCCATCCTGGTGCCAGAGATCTATTAGAGTCCCCATCGGAGCAGCATATGTCTTCTGTGGCATTTCTTCTATTTTGCATAGACAGGCAAGCGTGGTCTCCACTGCCATCTGACTGGAGTGCTGAATTGATGGATCTTTTTTTTTTCCTATTTAAAAAGGACCATGTATTGATTGTGAAAACAGATAAACATCTTTTACTATTGTGGAAAAGCCACCACAAAAAAAGGACCATGAACTATCACACTTAAGAAGATATCTCCAGGAAGGTCCAGTGCTTAATAAATTTAATTTAGCCAGTGTCCAATGGGCTTCCCTGGTGGCTCAGGGGTTAAAGCGTCTGCCTGCAATACGGGAGACCTGGGTTCGATCCCTGGGTCGGAAAGACCCCTGGAGAAGGAAATGGCAACCCACTCCAGTATTCTGGCCTAGGAAACCCCATGGACGCAGGAGTCTGGTGGTCTATAGTCCACGGAGTTGCAAAGAGTCGGACATGACTGAGCGACTTCATTTCACTTCACTTCTAATGTTCAGTGAGAGCCAACTATGTGTGAGGTGCTGTGGGCTGCTCCATGAATGTGGCATATTATGAAAGCATTGTGGACATTTTAACTGAATTTGCTACATTTCAGTTGATTGAGTCTGCCATGACAACAACACCTAAGTGGTGCATTTGAAACACTGGAATGGTCTATTATGCAACCTGGGATACATGTATGGAAAAAAAATTTTTTCCAATATGGGATTTTTCCACTCTTTTTTTTTTTTTTTTTTTAGATCTTGTGATGCCCTGATAGCTACCAAAATAACCAGTGCCTGCAACATCTGGGAGACCAAACAGACACAGGAAAATTACGGCAGAGGGGGAAGATCCATAAAAACAGGAAACATGGAAAGGAGAGTCAAAGATGTCAAAACAAAGGCAGGCTGAGCGGGCAGCGAGGGAGGAGGCCAGGAGAGAGGCTGGGAGTTCATCGGCCGACGCGAGCTCCTCGGGAGTCTGCAGAGAATTGCAGGGTGACGTCGGCCCTGCCACACAAGAGGACCACAGCCTTTCATCTCTGTTTTATACAAAAGACATGGCCTCCTTCAAAGCCAAATAACAGCAGCGCCACCAACCTCCCTGCCCAGGGACACAACCACGCTTATCCTAGCCTCCCACCCCACAGAGGTTAACAGAGGTGGAGCGGCAGCAATGCCCTGGGGCCCCGAGGGCAGGGGGGCAGGAGCCTTGTTCCAGCATTGCCAGCCTCATCACACAGGCCCTCCACCTCCCCTCACTTGTCTCCTTCACCCCCCTATTTCTGCACAGGCACTGGGCCTGGCCCATAATAGATATTAATAGTTGCTCAATTAATACTTGACCAGAAGGTACTGGAAGTAGCTTTGACCACACCACCCAACACGCTTACCACATCACTCCCATCTCCTGGTCTGTGTTGTGAGTTCCAACTAGAGCCAATTCCTCCCACAGCTGAGAGGAGCAGTCCCCTCTTGCCCAGAGTGGGCATTCAAGGGACAAGTCCAACTTTACGAGCTGGATGTGAAGTGAAAGTCAGTCAGTCGTGTCTGACTATGTGTGACCCACCCTGGACAGTGTAGTCCATGAATTCTCCAGGCCAGAATACTGGAGTGGGTAGCCATTCCCTTCTCCAGGGGATCTTCCCAACCCAGGGATCGAACCCAGGTCTCCCACATTGCAGGTGGATTCTTTACCAGCTGAACCACAAGGGAAGCCCAAGAATACTGGAATGGGTATCCTTTCCCTTCTCCAGAGGATCTTCCCAACCCAGGAATCGAACCAGGGTCTCCTGCATTGCAGGCGGATTCTTTACCAGCTGAGCTACCAGGGAGACCAAGAATTCATCAAGCCCAACCGTCTGCTCAGCCCTGAATCCTCAATCCATCATTAAAACAGACACATGAGTTCATATGTCTTCCGTATCAGGACATCAGTACCCAGCGAGGGACACCTGTCCACTTCCTACTATGAACAACGCAATGGCTAAACGTTCATTTCTCTTTATTTTTTCTCCAAATGACAAAAAAAGAAAAAAAATACCCGTCACCACCTCCTTCTCTCTTTCTTCTTCCATGTGCCAAGAAAAAAAAAAATATTGCTTTCTGATTCTACTTTTCCAGTAGTTTTCTTTGTGAACTCTTAGGAGAGAGCTAATCTCCTCTTGCTTTAGCAATTAGCTCTCCTCAAAGTAGCTGCTGATACCTGGAAAAGTTCTTCTCCCCAGAGAAAAGGAAACCATTGCAACCCAAGAGCAGGATACTTACACCACGGAGCGCTCACTGTTCACCCTCTCAAGATAAAGCAAGACAGGGCAGAGGGAAATAGATAACACACTGTTGCCTCACCTCTTGGCAATTTCTTTCTCTACTCTCCAAACTGGTCACCACCCTGTATGAGTGAAATGAGAAGAGATTCAGGCTGGTTCTATGATCTCCCAGTAGTCATGCCACCTGGGTCTTACCATGAAGTTCCCTACCCCTGAGACCATGGAGGGTGAAGCCATCAGTCATCAGGGCCAACGAGCCTTTAATGACCCCAACTGCACACAGACCAGGTCCGAGAGCTGCTCTCTGGGAACTCCCGGCCCTTGTCACACTGCCCTGTAGGCTCACTGCTACATGTCTCTCCTCTCTTGTGGTTTAGTACAGAGAGTTGCCACTTCCTTCTCTCTTGCCTCCTGGACTTCTCTCTTGCCTATTGGACTCCAAAAGGAAGGTGATTTAATAATCTGGTTGCCACTGTCCAGCTATAAGTGTTTATTAACCTGAGACATGAAGAGAGGCCAGCTGGGTGAGGCATTCCCAGAGAGAGGGTCAGTGAACTAACTTGGTGTTTAGGAGAAATGAGGCATTTTGAGACTAAATTCCCAAATCAAGAGCAGACACACTGAGGGGTAGGGGGTGGGGTGTTAGGTGTCTCCTATATCCCATGGGAATCTTTTTCTTTGGCCTGTTTAAAGTTAAAGCAGTGGCTGAAGGAGCCAGGCTGGACACAATGCCCAGTGTGAATGGGTTTCCATCTCTCCGGTGTCCCCATGGGAGGCCCTCAGACAGGCTGGTGGAGAGGTCCGTGCCGGGAGCTTTTCCATACAAAGCGACCTCCCTCTTGAACCCTTCTCACTTCAGGTCCCTTTGAGAGGGTGCCAAGGTTTCACTCACTGGCACGGAGACCAGCTTCTTCCCTCAGACACGGTGTGTGAAAGGGAGGCAGGAGGAGCTTTTGTCGCCTGCGTGACAGGAGGGGCCAGGGGTCCAACGGTGAGACCCCAATAGAGGAAGGACTTCAGACAGCTGTCTGCCAAGGCACAGAAGAATGTCTCTCTCACTTTCAGAGAAAGAAAACAAACAAACAAACAAAAAGATCTAAGGAAAGGGGAAAGAAAGGTAACCATGGAGCTTTTTCCAAGGAGCCTAAGACAGCTATCTCCGCCAGCCGGAGAGTGGGAAAATTCAGCTTTGTTCTGATGAAGGGATATGAGGCTTATTTGGACAAGAGAGAAAAAAAAAAAACCATCCACTGAATAATCAGATGCCTCTGGACTGGCTACAGAAGGCTGTATCTGGTGGTGTCCATTCTGGCTGCTGGCTTCCTACAGAGATGAGAGCTTCCCCCCAAGAAGACTGCCATTCTCCCAGAGTGGAGTTCTTGGCACGGAGTTGGGGCCCTTGCGATAAGGGATTAAAAGGTCTAGGGCTCACTCTGGCCTTCTCCCTGCCAACCCCACATAAAATTAAAATGCTTCCTCAGGACGTACCTCCCACTCCACTCCACCACTCCCACTGAATCTGTGACTCCATGGGTTCCCTGAAGATGGAGACAAGATCAAGGTTATTGAGAGATGCCTCACTGAGGTTCCTGGGAAGGAATCATTCCATCTGTAAGACAGAAAAAGGAAAACAAGTCCCAACATGAATTTCACCTCCATACCTATCAGTCCTGGAAAGTTCCAGAAAAAGAACTTGCTTCACTTTTATTTTGTTTGTAATGGTACTGTAAAACGGGGGGGGGGGGGGGGGGGGGGGGAATGTGAGGAGGACTTCTCTTTCACATAGCTCCAACTAACACCTAGCCAGCCCTGATAACGGGCTCAGGATTGGGAGAGGGAACTCTTAGTGATTGGAATCTTAGTCTGTGTAATAGCAATTTTTAAAGGGTGTGATCAAATCAGAGGAGGAAATGCCTTCTCTCGTGACTCTCTTAGCTTATTCAGCTCCCAGAAAAAAAATGCTGTTAGCCTGTGTCCACACACTAGCAGAGATTAACCAACTTAGAGTTTCACCCAGCCTTTCAGCCATGTGGGTCTATTTGCAGTCACTAAACTTGCATTGTCAAGACCAGAGGGGATTCCTCCCTCCTTGTCTCGGATCTTTCCCTTCTCATGTCTCCTCTCCCCTCCCCGACTCCATCCTCACTGCCTCTCAGTGGTCCTCCCACACCCAGAGGTCCAAGCAGAACTGCAGAGATGGCTAACTCCCAGCTCACATTGAGTGGATACAACACAGACCATGAATTCAGGAAAAGAAATGTCTTTGCTTTCCAAGAAGTCACTACTTTGCTTACCCATCAAATGAGCACCAGGCTTAAAAAAAGGGGATTTGGCAAAATGCCTTTTATAACTAAAGGAGCTCAGTGGTCCACATTTTTGTCTCCAGCAAATTCTATGATGGTGTCACAGTTCCAGAAAATAGTGTGAGTAACCTCTGGTGGCTCAGGTGGTAAAGAAGCTGCCTGCAATGCAAGAGGCCTAGGTTCGATCCTTGGGTTGGGAAGATCCCTTGGAGAAGGGAATGGATACCCACTCCACTATTCTTCCCTGGGGAATTCCATGGACAGAGGAGACTGGAAGGCTACAGTCCATGAAGTTGCAAAGACGCAGACATGACTGAGTGACTAACTTTCACTTTTCAACCTCTTAGAGTTGATGGTTAATATGATCCAAACTCTAGGCCGCATACGTTTGCAGAAACATTTGTTTACAGAACAAGTATGTCTCAAACACCCTCTGAAGGTGTGGACATAAACAAATAATATTGACCTCAGAAAACCCACTGTCTAGTAGAGACAACAGATAATAGACACACAAGTGAAGTTCAATAAATAAGTAAACAACTTTCATACCAATAAATTTCAGAGAGTAGTAAAACTATCTGGCCTCCCTCATGGCTCAGTCAGTAAAGAATCTGCCTGCAATTCAGGTTCAATCCTTGGGTCAGGAATATCCCCTGGAGAAGGAAATGGCAACCCACTCCAATATTCTTGCTTGAGAAATCCCATGGACAGAGGAATCTGGCAGGCTACAGTCCATGGGGTTGCAAGAGTCAGACACGACTTAGCGACTAAACCATCACAGTAAAACTATCAGTTTAAAGCAAGTTCAAACATGGTAATGAGACAGAGATGTGGGTGGAAGGGTGACTGCTAACTGACTTGGGAGGACAGAACCAGTGTCTGACAACAAGGGATTGGTGCCGAAACCTACATGAGGAGATGACCCAGGCTTGGAAAGATTAGAAGGAGGGATTGTCAAGCAGAGGGAAGCAGCAAGAGCAAAGGCAGACTGGAAAAGAAGTGTCAGAACCAACCTGGGTCAGTCAGTCTCGCCAGTTACTTTTTCAGCAATACCAGAAAAGTCCCCTCACTTTCTGAATGCTTTTTCCTCCCAATAGAAATCAATTATAATTATTTTTCCCCCCAATTTCTGAGCTGCCAGGGCCTCTTAGCTTGTATCAGCCCCTTCCTCCAACACCCTCCTTGCCACGGACACACATGTACACTCAGAGATACACAACTACTAGCAATGCAGGAGGGGCCCAGAGAAAAAGAAGTTCCTTCTTCAAAACCAGAAGACCACCCACAAGTCGTTCACATGACCAGGAACCTGAGCGGAATTCCTGAGAAGAGGCCTCCAGGGCTGGAGGCACAGGCCAGGGTGTCAGAGGGAAGCAAGGAAGCATTGGTGAGACTTTTCACAGGGTTTTATTTCAGCTCCCTTGGTTTCTATCAACAACACTGATTAATAGTGCTGTGTGGTTTTTTTTTTTTTAATTTTTGCTTTTAGCAGATTAAGAGCTAGTCTGAAGCAAGAAAGTGGCTGCAAAATTGAATGACTTCTTTCTTTGCCCCATTTGAGCAGTGCCTCCCTCCTCCTCAGGCTCCCATCCCTGCACCCCAGGTCTCTGCAATCTTCCCATTTCCTGCATTTTCGTGCGAAGGAGCATTCAGGAGACCGACAACAAGGGTTTTATTCAACTTGATCATCTCCTCAAAAAAAGAGAAAAAAAGATGAAGAACAAAAGTTGGGAGAGGCCAGACTAAGTGGATATGATCTGAATGCATATTTGTGTTGCAACTCATACAACCAGCATCAGAGAGGGACCAAGATCAAATAAATGGTAAAACCTGACAAAGAGAAGAATAGATGGTATGTGGAGCCATCTGTTTTGGAGGACACCCAAATCTGTCTGAATCTGCGAGGCCAAACTACCAGCTATTCTAAGACGCCCCATTCCAAGAGTGGCCTAATGCGTATCTACACAATCAGTTTCTCTCACCATCACTTTGGCTGCAACTTTTTTGTGCAATTAAGTAATTTATTCCTTTCTTCAGCCTCCTGATTCTAATGAATCTGAGCCACAAACAAGCCTCAGTTGCTCCTATTCAAGGAGTCTGATTGCATCTGGCAGTGATTGCTGAAAATCCTGAAGAGGAAACAGGGAAGGGAAGCATATTGTTTGGGGGGGTAATAGGTGAAGACCTGCCTCTCTTGACCTATAATACATTAGTGTCAGTGAACATTTGGCAGCCTTCAGATGATTAGCAATGAAGATGAATCAAGCAAAAAAGAGGTAGAAACCTGCCTCATCTGAATCACCAGAACTGCATACATTTGCATGCTGATTAGCTGTTCTTTTGTCTGTGTTCCTAATTATTATGACACATTATGTCTTCATCAGGCAAGATTCTGATCTGTCTTGTTCAAAATGCATGTAGAAAAAAGTGCTGTTTATTGATTCAACATGTAACTTTTATTTTTATGTTTGCTTTAATTAAATACATATTTGATTGCCTTTGACTGCTGTCCTTTTTTTTTTTTTTTTTGCTCTTATTTATTTCATCTTGTTGACAAACACACAGGTAACCTTCCTTTATCATTCTCAGATCATTTGGTGCCCACTGTCTCTTCCCTCTCTGGCTCCCTCTCTCTCTTTCTAAGGTGCTCACTTTCATTTTCTCGAAGAGGCAAAACAAAAGAGGAAAAGAAAAAAAAACAGCATCTCTAGTAATACAGCAGAGGAGGAGCCGAGGGCAGGAGGGCACACAGGCGATGCCCAGAGGATAGAGGGAACATGACTCTCTAGCCTTAGTAGGAGAAGAGAAACATTCCTGACTTCGAAGAAGGGTTTTCCAGAGGACCATGGGCAGTAGAAGGAGGTTAGAAATAACACGATCCTGTGAAAGAAGGAGACCCTCTGTCATCCCAGTTGTCTTCACAAGTTACTGACTGTGAGGATTTGTGAAGAGAGTGTGAAAATGCCTGTCCCATGGGTCAAGCCTCCATTTCTCCCATCTGGCCAATGACTTTGATGGATATCTAGAAAAGGAGGGAAAATCTATTCCCAATGGCCACTCCTTAGGCCAACTCATGCCCTCTTTCTTGGAAGCGAAAGTAGTGAGGGAAATTCAACGTCTCTCTGAGCCACACCCCACAGAAAGCAGCCAGAAACCCAAATCCCCAAGGGCCAGGGCACTAGGCAGAGAACTCTGCACCAGGGGCCCTCCAGCCTTCTCCTAAAAAGAGGCAGCCTGTACGAGCATTGTACCCCACCGCTTGCTGGGCTTAGTCCCTCTGAACAGGGAGAAGTATGAGCAGAAAGGGAAAGGAAAAGGTATTTGTTTCCTGCTGCTTGCAGCTACCCCAAGCTCTGATGTCCTTATCATCCTCCACCCAGGGATATGCTAAACAGCTGTAGTTAGCACCAAGCTATTTGGCAAATCCAATCAAGACACTTAGAAAGCAAAAGAGCATCACAGAGGAAGAGCCGGATGCAGGAGTAATTGAGTGTGCTGAGGGTCCGTGGATGCTCAGGAAGAAAGCAGGGCCCAACCAAACGCAAATGGCTCCTCCCTGAAGAGGCATAATGCCCACCGCTCTTTCCTGCTAATGGGCAATGATTGGCTGGAAATGTAATCAACAGCTCTGCCCCCAACATCTATCCCTAGTGAGGGATGATGGAAATCCATATTCATGAGAAAGCAAACTGGCAATGTTTACTGGGTGCAGAAAGGGGGCAGGGCTG
Source organism: Budorcas taxicolor (assembly GCF_023091745.1). Classification (NCBI taxonomy): domain Eukaryota; kingdom Metazoa; phylum Chordata; class Mammalia; order Artiodactyla; family Bovidae; genus Budorcas; species Budorcas taxicolor. Next base: position 71,216,069 of record NC_068925.1, read on the forward strand.
GCCTGGGTGAGACTGAGGTCCCTGGAGAGGGATAATGAGGCTGGAAGCAGGGAAACTGGTGTTGTTAGAGCCCCAGTCTCACCCCGACACTCCCCTCACATTTCTACCTCCCCTCCTCCCAAAATGTACACATATCGGCTGAACTGGAGACTAAGAAGAACTCCAATATGGCAAATCCATAATTTCCCTAAGCAGAATTTCTTCAGGGACAGTGGCCTCCTATCCTATCTGGATGCCTGCATCTCAGAACATCTTGCATAAAAGTCCTTACATCCTTTCCCGCCAACCCACCCTCTCAGTGCAGCATATCTGTTCCATAGGTAGGAACGGACACAGAGCCAATGATAGCAAAAGGCACACATATGGTAATGGCATCCTGAAATCTATTTTGAGATCTCTCCATCATACAGTGGTTTATCTAAGCTAAACCTAAAGGATACCAGGCCTTGCACTGGGCTGAATAGTGTCTATATTATTGCTCGGACTGCCATAACAAAATACCACAGATCAGGTGACCTAAACAACAAAAATTTATTTTCTCATAGTTCTGGAGGCAAGAAGTCCAAGATCTAGGCCTTTCTCATTGGCTTGTATACAGCCTCCTCCTGTCACGTGTTCACATGGTCTTTCCTCTCTGTGTACACACTTCTACCATCTCTTATCTCCTCTTCTTACAAGGACACCAATCATATTGCATTGGGGCCCACCCACAAGACTTCATTTTAACTTTGCCTTTAAAGTCTTTATCTCCAAAGTCATATTCAGAGGTACTGGGGGTTAAGGTTTCAACAGGTGAGTTTTGATGGAGTGCAATTCAGCTTATAACAGTGTGTCCCCAAAATTCATGTCCACAGGAAACTTGGAATGTGACCTCAATTGATTATATGGTCTTTGCAGATGTAATTAGTTAAAGTGAAATGTTACTGGATTGGAGTGAATCTTTAATTCAATGACTGACATTCTTAAAAGAAGAGGGGACAAACGCTGGGTTGGCCAAAAAGTTTGTTTGGGTTTTCTGTAAGATATGGAAAACCCAAACAAACTTTTGGGGCAAGGATGCTTGCTCCTTGGAAGAAAACCCATGACCAACCTAGATAGCATATTAAAAAGCAGAGACATTACTTTGCCAACAAAGGTCCATCTAGCCAAAGCTATGGTTTTTCCAGTAGTCATATATGGATGTGAAAGTTGGACCATAAAGAAAGCTAAGTGCCAAAGAACTGATGCTTTTGAACAGTGGTGTTGGAGAAGACTCTTGAGAGTCTCTTGGACTGCAAGGAGATCCAACAGTCAATCCTAAAGGAAATTACTCCTGAATATTCATTGGAAGGACTGATGCTGAAGCTGAAGCTCCAATACTTTGGCCACCTGATGCAAAGAACTGACTCACTGGAAAAGACTCTGATGTTGGGAAAGATTGAAGGCAGGAGGAGAAGGGGACGACAGAAGATGAGATGGTTGGATGGCATCATCGACTCAGTGGACAGAGTTTAAGCAAGCTGAGGGAATGGGTGGGTGATGAACAGGGAAGCCTGGTGTGCTGCAGTCCATGGGGTCACAAAGAGTCAGACAAAACTGAGCAACTGAACTGAACTGAATACAAATACAGACCCACAGGGAGAATGCCAATTGACAACGGAGGCAGAGATTGGAGGGATGCAGCTGGAAGCCAAGGATTGTCAGCAAACCACCAAAAGTTAGGAAGAGGCAAAGAAGGCTATTGTAGAGCCTTCGAGGGGAACATGGACCTGCTGACACCTTCACATCAGAATCCAGCCTCCAGAACTGCAAGAAAGTAAGTCTGTGCTACTTTAAGCCAGCTTGTCTGTGGTCATTTGTTACGGCAGCCCCAGGGAACTAAGAGAAGTATGATGACTGAAGGCCATCGAGGATCCCCAGATCTCAGTGCAAAATCAGACTATCCTTGGAGCCAACCGCTTGCTCACTGCAAGATGACCACAACACAAACAAGTCTGCCTTCCTCTTCCTTCCTCTGCCTCCCAAGCCTCCCTCTGATGGTGGAGCCAGTGAGCAGTGACAAGGATTGAGAAGATCCACAACCAAGACAGTGGATCCTGGACATCTGGTCACCCACTTTCTGAAATCAGAGCCCAAAGAAATACAGGGGAATAATTGTACCCAGTAAAGTCATAAGTCCAAACCACAAGCAACCAAACAGCCTTTTGTCTCTAGACTGAGGTTTAGAGTCCGGTGCCAATCCACATGACCCTCATTGAAAGAAGAAACATAAAAACAAAGCATTGAATTTGCATAAAACTAAATATGTTTAATTCAATGGACTCGCCATTTATTCTGAGAGCATGTCCTTTTTATATCTTGGATGTCCTACCTACTATGAAGTGATAGCAATATGAGAGGGAAATTTTTTTTCTAATGTCCATTTTTAGCCAAATTAAAATCTGGCAACTCTCTGACTGGTCCTCATTTAAAAAATAAAAATCCATCACCTGTTACTCTTTCCAAGAAGCCTCTCCACATTCCTCCGTCCTTTGGCATTGATGCACAAATCTTATGTTTCATTTTTTACTCATTTATATTTAGTTCTATAATTATTCCCTAGTGAAGTGAAGTGAAAGTCACTCAGTCATGTCTGACTCTTTGCTACCCCATGGACTATACAGTCCATGAAATTCTCCCGCCCAGAACACTGGAGTGGACAGCCTTTCCCTTCTCCAGAGGATCTTCCGAACCCAGGGATTGAACCCAGGTCTCTACCATTGCAGGTGGATTCTTTACCAGCTGAGCCACAAAGGAAGCCCAAGAATACTGGAGTGGGTAGCCTATCCCTTCTCCAGGGGATCTTCCTGACCCAGGAATCAAATGGGGGTCTCCTGCATTGCAGACGGATACTTTACCAACTGAGCTATCAAGAAAGCATATATAATCATTCCCTGATTCCTCCCAAATAGACTGCAAACAGATCCTTATCTCCCAAGGATAAGGACCATGACTCTTACATCTTCTATTTTTACTTTTACAGAGCACAAAGCAGTATACCGTCAACAGATGCCCAGAAAATGCTGATGAGTGAATAAAAGAATAATCAGATAAATTGGTTAAAAAAAGAAAAAAAGTCCAAGATGTCTTCACTGGGTCCAGGACAAAGCACTAATTTATAAATTGATAATGGGATTTGATAGCTTCTTAAGTCCCTTCCCACAACAATCATCTACGGTTCCTGTCTCTGGACAAATTATTGGGATGAGGAATACACCCCAAGTCAGTTGAAATGATAATGAGAAAGGGGGTACCCATGGCATAGGCCCAGAGAATTATGGACATTTCCATGCTGAAACTGAGGCAGCCTGATATATCCCCACAGTCCAAATGCTTCTCACTACCTTTGCCCAAACCATCTTCATCCTTCACTCTAATTCATTCACCTCTAAGGTACTTAGAATACTGGCCTTCCAAAAGATGAACACGTCCTAATCCCAAAAATTTGTGAATATGCAACCTTACGTGGAAAAAAAACTTTACAGGTGTTGAGGCAGGGAGATTATCCTGGATTGTGTAGGTAGGCCTAATACAATCACCAGGGGCCTTATACAGGAAAACGGAGGGTCAGAGTCAGAGAAGGGAATGTGACAGGGGAAGCAGATGTCAGAGGGAGAGAGACTGGAAGATGCTGTGAGAGAAAAGACGCTGAAGACTTCAAAGACGGAGGAAGAAGCCAAAGGCCGCGAGATGCAGGGGTTTTCAGAAGCTAGAAAGGTCAAGGAAGTGACTTTTCCTCTTGCGCCTCCAGTAGGAGCACAGTCCTGCTCAAACCTTGATTTTAGGACTCTGACCTCCATCACAGTAAAATAATATATGTATGTTGTCTTAAGCCACTGAATTTGTGATAATGTGTTACAACAGCAGTAAGAAATGAATACAGCCTCCTTTCTGGCCTTTATGTTTCTGCCCTTGTCCTTCTACAGTCTGTTTCTAAACACGAAAGCAAGAGCAATCCTTTTAAAATCTCAGTCACTCGTCTGCTCAGCAGTGCCCTATCCCAGAGTAAAACACCAAGTTCCGAGAAGCCCGCACAGTCCTGCCCGACGCAGCCACGCCAACTTCTGAGGCTCCCTCCCCTGCCACCGCCTCGCTGTCATTCCACTGCAGCCTGACTGGTCTCCTTGGGGCTCCCAGCACCCCCTTGTCTGAGAGTCTTCACATTTGCTCTGCCTGCTGTTTAGAAATCTCCTTCCCAGACATCAAGAAGTAGATCCAACTTCCTTCACATCTTTGTTCAAACGGTACCTTCTCAGAGAGGCCTTCCTTGAGGCCCCAATTTAAAGATGAAACCTCAAAACTAAAACTCTCTTCCACTCCCAGGCCTCCCTCCAGTTTCTAAGGAAACAAAGCAGCGGTCCCCAACCTTTTTGGCACCAGGGACGGATTTCATGGAAGACAATTCTCCCTGGAAGGGGTGGGGGATGGGGTAGGGGGGTTTACTGTGCACTTTATTTCCATTACTATTAATGGGTGTTTCCCTGGTGGCTCAGACAGTAAAAGGTCTGCCTGCAGTGACAGAGACCAGGGTTCGATCCCTGGGTTGGGAAGATCCCCTGGAGAAGGAAATGGCAACCCACTCCAGTATCCTTGTCTGGAGAATCCCATGGATGGAGGAACCTATCAGGCTATACAGTCCATGGGGTCACAGAGTCGGACTTGACTGAGCGACTTCACTTATATTGTGATATATAATGAAATAACTATACAACTCACCATAAGGCAGAAGCAGTGGGAGCCCCGAGCTTGTTTCCCTGAAACTAGATGGTCCCACTTAGGGGTGATGGGAAGTGTATTGTGCTCCTATGAGACTCTAATGACGCCACAGATCTCACAGGAGGTGGAGCTCAGGCAGTAACATCAGCGACAGGGAGCAGCTGTAAATTCAGATGAAGTTTCACTCACTCCCCAGTCACCTGTCTCCTGCCGAGAGGCCTGGTTTCTAACAGGTCACAGACAAAAATCAGTCCATGGCTCGGGGGTTGGGACCCTTGCTCTGGAGAAGGCAATGGCAACCCACTCCAGTATTCTTGCCTGGAAAACTCCATGGATGAAGGAGCCTCGTAGGCTACAGTCTATGGGGTTGCAAAGAGTTGGACCCTTGCTCTAAAGGCACTTAAATCCTCTGAGGTGGCTGGTGAATGAAACAACATAACCAGTGCCAATACCAACAATCTTGCTAATTGAAGCTAAGTCCTTGGATATTTATCAAGCTAGGCATTGCGGCCAGCACTTTACATGTATTAACTCAGTTAAGCAAATCACAGTGGGTTTTCACATTAGGGCCCCTCCAGAGAACTCAAGGAGCCAAGAGATTCAAAATGTAAGGTGGGAATAGCTGACTTCCCACTAAGGTCACAACTGGTTCAGGACAAAAAGAAGAAATTGTTCACTAGACAAAACTGATGTCATCACAGGAGTCGATAAAACAGTCTGACTCAATAACCCTCCAGCTCTGGAAAGTGTCTGAACCGTTGTCAGATATACAGTCAGAATCTGCTAATTTGAATGTTTTTTTCTTTTTTTTAACCAAAAAACCTAATGTCATTTGCCAATATGGAAAGAGAAGGCTTTTATCTCAACAGAGTTGAGATACATGGAAAAACTCAGAAAAACAGGAGATTTTGGTTCAACAAGCCACGCTTCTGAAAATCCTCCAAATTCCATCCACCTTCTCATGTCACAGGCCCACACGGCGGGGGCTGGTAGGTAAGAGTATAGCTGAGAAGCAGACCAAAGAATGGGTCAGCGAAGAGATGAGACGGGGGTTCCATAAAGGGGCCTACGCATGTTTAGTCGTTCAGTCGCATCCGACTCTGCAACCCCGTGACTGTAGCCCACCAGGCTCCTCTGTCCGTGGGATTTCCCAGGCAAAAATATTGGAGTGGGTTGCCATTTCCTTTTCCAGGGGGTCTTCCTGACCCAGGGATCGAACCTGTGTCTCCTGAGTCTCCTGAACTGCAGGCAAATTCTTTACCCGCTGAGTCACTGGGGAAGACTGTAAGAGCTCTTATTCCCCAAGGATTCACAGACGGGGAAGTGTGACCAGCGCTGCCATGTGAGTGAGTCTATGAGTGAGTCTGTGGTCAGATGAAGGAAGGAGGCTGGATAGGATGTCTAAGAGGTGTGTCTTCTGGCTCTTCCCTTCCCCATTTCCCACCACGGGTCTCCTCTGGGAACATGTTTCTGAAGCAACAGAAACTCATCTACAACCCACGCCACTCGGCTCACAAGCCTCAGCATCCCTGAGGGAGAAGAAAAAGGAATCCCCCCTTGAGGCCACATTAAGGGTGGGGATTTTCCTTTGTTTGCTATTGTAATCCCAGTAGTCACTCTAGTCAATAAACAAACAAGTGAAAAGACTCAGCGAGGTGTAAAAATAGATTTGCACAGGGCAGACAACTGCGCATTCCATTTATTTACCTCTTCTAACAAACCGATACCTGGGGTGACATTTATTAATAAACGGCATTACCAGGTGCCTGCTATGTGGCTCACAGAAATTAATTACCCAGCCCATGGTAAAACCATAACAAGCCTGTGGTGCTGTAACATTTGTGCTAATTGAAAATGAGATAAGTGCTGTGGGTGCAATTTGCATTCAATGCAGTGTATTAATTATCTTCAGTTCTCTTCATGATAAATACACCTGACTGAATCGCTCTCCTAATTTACCGGGTAATAGAGTCATAAGTGGATTCCCTTAGGTAACCCAGGGAAGGCGTCGAGTTGTGGGCAAGACGAGGCCCTCCACTTTTCCAGGTATTTCCCCAAGCTTAGCTCCAGTACTTCACTGCCTTGCACCATTCCTCCGAGTACAGTGAAACCCACTTGCTAGACTAACCAGAACTCCCACCCTCGGGCACCTCAGGCCCTAATCCTTCCCTCTTCTTCCACCAGGCAGACCAACTGTTCTAGAAGCTCAGAGAGTACTCAGACACATGAGTTAGAGGAGATATATTTCAATCTATTGAACGACTCTTCTGAATACTATTATCTGTCAAGGAAGTGCTCTCTGGGGCAATTAATTCATTGCCTCCATATTAATTCAGGATTTAATTGCATTCAGTTAAAAATAGACAAGAATTGAAACTGGTACCACTGGGTTGGCCAAAAACGTTTGCTCGGGTTTTGCTGTAAACTGTTGAGGAAAATTCCAAATGAACTTTTTGGCCCACCAAATATAACAACTAAGAAAATGCAGATCGAAAGATACTGGGCAGTCACAGTAGACTGATGCTTGAGGATGATGGTTTGCAGAGAGGGCTCCAATGACAAACCCAAGCTGAGATCCAGCAAAGCTGCTTAGTACCAGCCAACACGAAAGGCCTGCCTTTCAAGACGGAAAAAGGGAAAAGACATCCTCAGTGATTAGGAAGCTGAGCTCCCCGACCTTCCGTTGCTGGCACGCCTGCAAAGCCATTACCACTTCTTCGAATTTGGTGAGCTTTCCTCTTGCCTTCGTGCACTGAGCAGCATATAATGGGGGCAAGGAGACAGTTAATAACAATAGTAGTTACCATGAATTGAGGGCTCACCAGGTGTCAGGCAACAAACTAAGGACATAACTTACATTATCTAAATTAATACTCTTTTAGAAGCCTTAATTAAGGCTATTTCTCCTATTTTTTAAATTTTTTAAACTTTATTTTATATTGAGGGATAGCTGATTAATAACGTTGTGATAGTTTCAGGTGAACTGTGAAGGAACTCAGCCATACATATACATGTATCCGATCTCCTCCAAACTCCCTTCCCAACCAGGCTGCCACATAACATTGAGCAGAGTTCCCTGTGCCATACAGTAGGACCTTATTGGTTATCCATTTTAAATATAGCAGTGTGTACATGTCCATTCCAAACTCTGTAACTATTCTTCTCCCCATTCTGAAGTGAAAAGAAAGTGTTAGTCGCTCATTCATGTCCGACTCTTTGTGATCCCATGGACTATAGCCGCCCGGTTCCTCTGTCCATGTACCTTTCCAGGCAAAGATACTGGTGTGGGTTCCTATTCTCCTACAGGGGATCTTCCCGACCCAGGAATCAAACCTAGGTCTGTCTCGTGCATTGCAGTTGGATTCTTTACCATTTGAGCCGCTGCTGCTGCTGCGAAGTCGCCTCCGACTTGTGCGACCCCATAGACGGCAGCCCACCAGGCTCCCCCGTCCCTGGGATTCTCCAGGCAAGAACACTGGAGTGGGTTGCCATTTCCTTCTCCAATGCATGAGAGTGAAAATTGAAAGTGAAGTCGCTCAGTCGTGTCGACTCTCCATGACCCCATGGACTACAGCCCACCAGGCTTCTCTGTCCATGGGATTTTCCAGGCAAGAGTACTGGAGTGGGGTGCCATTGCCTTCTCCGAGCCACTAGGGAAGCCCTTACCCCCTTTTAGAAGTGCCCTCCAGGGAGAAAACAAGGTGCTGCCTTGAAAAGTTATTGGGTGTAATGTGTTAAGTACTCAATAGTGTCTGACCTTTTGTGACCCCGTAGACTTACAGCCCACCAGGCTCCTCAGTCCATGGCATTCTCCAGGCAAGAATACTGGAGTGGGTTGCCGTTCCCTCCTCCAACTGTGTGTGGGGTGGGCTTCTTTTAGAAAGCCTGCTTTCTCTGTCTAAAGCATCTCCTTGTGCCCCACCTAACCCCTCCCCGCACACAGTAACTTTTCAAGACAGCACCTTGCTTGCTTCCAGGAGGGCGCCGTTCCAGTCTGTCACGGCCTGATTCCTTTACTGCCTCCTCCTAGTTAGCACACAAGCTTCTGAAGGTAAGAGCCCTAGCCTGTCTTCTTCAGCCCTACTATGTGACCATCACACAAGAGGATACTTAACATATATTTATGGAATGAAGGAAAACTTATAAAAACCTGAAGTAAGCAGACCAAAACTCAGTATGACTCAGACTGAGTAGTGCATAAAACGCATTCCCAAATTAACAACTTTATAAGATGTCCCACCCCACCTGTAGCACTCAGAGAGACCAGGAACTCCACGGGAGAAGAGCAAGTGGCACGTGGAGGTGTACCATGAAATCCCACCTACCCACCAGAGGGGAGACTGCAGCCCGATTCTGATCTTTCTCATGGGAGGAGGAAAGTATAGTGGTCAGTGCCTATAACGCAAAGCCAACCAGGAGTCCGAGGGAAGCACAACCATTTCTGATCCTCCCCTGGAAGGAAATTTCTCCTGAGGACAGAGAAGATGCTATCCAATGTCCAGTCACACCCATGCAGTAAGGAGACTGCTGTCAGCCCACAGGTACTTCTGTATGAATGAGCAAACGGCACACGTCTCCAGGCCAGCGTGGCCGCTAGGGCACAGGGCTTGGCAAGAGGAGTCTGGCTGCATCTCAGCCCTTGCTCCCCTGCTTCAGTGGGACCCCGTGCACAGTGCCTGGGGTGGCCCTGATGAGGACCTGCAGGGACTGTCTCCTCCAAAAGCATCTCATGTTATAGTGCGGTCGGTAAAAAGCATGCCCACGGAGGCCCCTGGGCTGCGGTCCTGGTCCCCCAGTAGACGTTGCCACCACACCTAGAGCAACTCTGCTAAGATGATGGCAACTGCTGGGTTTCTCCTAAGAGAGGAGTGACAGATTTTATTTTAGTTAAATAAGCATAGTCTCCACTCTGTTTTCTTTAAAAAAAAAACAAACTGAACTCTTAATATGTCACTTCCTTCCTGTTATGGACTGAATCTTTGGGTTCCCCCCAAATTCACATTTTAAAGCCCCGCCCTCAATGTGACTGTATTTGGAGACAGAGCTGTCTTGGAGGCCATTAAGGTTAAATGAGACTCTAAGGGTGGGACCCTGATCTGATAGGATTTGCGTCCCTATTAGAAAAAAACTTATCTGTCTCCCTACATGTGAGGACTTGGCAAATATCTAGAAGCTAAGAGAGGAGGCCTCAGAATGAAACCCACCTGGCCAGCACCTTCATCTTGGACTGTCAACCTCTAGAAAGAATTGTGAGAAATAAAAATGTATTTCTCTTAAAGCCACCTAATACCATGGTATTTTGTTACAACAGCCTAAGCTAAGACACTGCTATCTGGGAAATGGGCATCTTTGTATAAGAGGATAATGCATAGCAGGATGCTGAAGACTAGAGTTAGGAAAAAATGAAAGACAGGGGACAGGAAATTATTTGTTCTTTTTTATATCCCCAGTAATTTCAATAGTGCCTGGCACATAATAGACACTCATAAGTATTTCTTAAATGATGAAAATTATGAATTATTATAAGATAGCAGATAATAAAGCAGCTACATGTATTGAGCAATGAGCTAAGCTTTGTACATACATCATACATATATACAGTTGGCGTTAAACTCAACTCTTTACCTACCAGGAACACAGCCTTAAGCACATCACCTAATTTAGTCCCTACCACAACTATCTGACATAGGTGCTGTTATTCCTGTTTTACAGATTTAAAAAACCTGAAGCTTTCAGAGTGAGTTACCTACACAAAGTCACAAAAGTAGTAAGGAGTGAATTCGGTTAGGATTTAAACAAAAGTCTGTCTGACTCCAAAGTCCATGCTCTTAAACACTCTATGAATCTGATACAATCCAAAAAGTGGTGTGGAAATCAGATATCTGTAAAATAAATCTTAACTGAAATACACCAGGGGTATTTACTATTTAAAGGGAACTTGTAATCAATTCCAAGTTGTATATTTTAAAAAAACAAACAATACTTCTTTTGAAAGAGACCTTTCATGTATTTATTTGTGATAAATATGCCAGTTTTATCTTAATCCGGGACACATTCATGATTCCAAAATAATTTTCATTTGGCTCTGCCATATAACGTATGACATTTCCGCCAGGAGACTGACCTTCCTAATTAGATTTTGCCCAGGCTAGTATCAAAATGGATTTTTACTCCACCCCCGCACAACACACCATTTGCCAGAGAGGGAAAAGATACAATCATCAAAAGTTTGCTCAAAAGCCCACCTGATTACTTTTTCAAAAAAGATGTGTGAAAGAACTCACATGGTATTGAAAGTGTCAAAAGAGGACTTTTAAAAATTATTGTTGGGAAATGATCATCATTACGTTCCTTTAAATATAAGCAGAAAATCAAGGTTTCCTCAGGCAGCTCACCATTCCATCACACCATTTAAAATCATTGTGATTGAAAGCACAGAATAGCATAGGGACTCACTGACTTCATTGATTTTCCTGGCTGAATTACTGGGCTCAAATAGTAATTATGCACTGTGCATTTTTTTAAGGCCTATGTTTGTCCCCATTTCAAATGCAGAAATGCACCACGCAGGGGTCAGGTGAGTGGACTGAGCCCTAAGCAGCGGGATTCACAGACTTTCTGTCCAACTCTTGACTGAATTTGAGTATCACTCAGGATTGAGTCTTTTAAAATCGCTCCTATTCTTTAGTGCCCATTTGATATTATATAAAACACTACTCAACTGAATGCCATAATATTCTACTTAACTTCATTTGGGGCAATTCATATGGTAGAAAAAAACATTCAAAGGGCCTTTATTCTCCCAAAGTAGTTTCCATTGCTGTTAATGGAAGAAACCTGGAGGGGAAAAAAGTCCCTGTGGGCAAAAAGCTAGTGTAAATAAGTTTTACTTGAGCAAGTGTCTCTATAGCAAGATTTCTCAGCTCCTTTAATAAGCTCGCAGGCATCTTAGCCCCCAGGTCAGGGTGTCTTGCTATCATGTACCTCTAACATGTTTGAGGATAGGACTTTCTTTAATCAAGAACCTAAGGATTCCTGTTCCACAGCCAAGGTTTTAGGAAACACTGCTTCAGGGAGTACATCAAATACTCTAAGCTTTGAGAAGGTTACAATTTACTTGAGGGGTGCTACAAGTTGAATCATGTCCCGCCAAAAGAAATGTTTAAATCCAAACCCCTCTTATCTGTGAAAGTGACCTTACTTAGAAACAAGATCTTTACAAATGGAATCACGTTCAGATGAGGTTATTAGGGTGGGCTCCTAATTCAATATGACTAGTGTCCTTATGAAAAAGAAAGTCAAGGAAAAAGGCAGAGACAGGCACACAGAACATACGCGAAGACAGAGGCAGAGACTGGAATTGTGGCACCAAAAAACTGGGAAGCCTGGAAGCGGCACGGAAGGGTCCTCTTCTAGAGACCTCAGAGGGATCAAGGCCCTGCTGAGTCCCAGATGCAGATTTCCAGCCTCCAGAATAAATCTCTGTTGTCTTAAGCCACCTGGTTAGTGTTGCTTTGTTATGGTAGCCAAGGGATCTGATGCAGGAAGATGAGACATATGAACCACCAGCTACAAAACGGAGACTAACACAGTAAGAGGAGAGGACCGAAGGAGGCAGTGTAGACGGGTGTCCGAAATGGATTACAGACAACAAAGACGCAGGGCTTGAAAGGAAGAGAGTTCTCTGGTGACTGGGCTGACCAGAGATGGCTTCCAGGAGGTGGGAAAGGAAGGGAGGAGTAAACACAATCTGGATTATCAGAGGAGATAGCACACAGCACACACACACACACACCACACACACACACACACCACACACACATACACACCACACACACCCCACACACACATACACACCACACACACACACACACCACACACATACACACCACCCACCCACACACACACCACACACACACACACCACACACCACACACACACACATACATACCACACACACATACACACCACACACACCACACACACACACACCACACACACACCACACACACACCACACACACACACACACCACACACACACATACACACCACACACATACACACCACACACACACACCACACACACACACACCACACACACACACCACACACACACACATACACACCACACACACACACCACACACACACCACACACACACCACACACACCACACACACCACACACACACCACACACATACACACCACCCACCCACACACACACCACACACACACACACACACCACCCACCACCCACCCACACACACACCACACACACACACCACCCACACCACACACATACATACCACACACACATACACACCACACACACCACACACACACCACACACACACCACACACACACACACACACACACCACACACACACCACACACACACACACACACACACACACACTCCTTGATGGAGTCACTAGAATAGACTGACACCCGGCCTTCTGAGAGACTTCTTTGGGCAGCTCATTGGGCATCCCTCTGACTTGAAGGCACCATGTAAAACCTAGTCATCTCCCTTGTGGGTTCTGTTATGTGCTTAGTTGCTCAGTTGTATTCAAGTCTTGGCAACCCTTCAGATTGTAGTTCGCCCGGCGTCTCTGTCCATGGGATTTTTCAGGCCAGAATACTGGAGTGGGTTGCCATTTCCTCCTCCAGGGGATCTTCCTGACCCAGGGATCGAACCTGCGTCTCCTGCGTCTCCTGCATTGTAGGCAGATTCTTTACCCGCTGAGCCATGATTCCTCTCTCACAGATTTACCAAAGGAGTTTCAGAAAACACACACACATTTCCCATTTTTGTGCGTTTTCAGGTTTTGCTTGCATATGATGAAAAGAACAGCTAAAACAATTAATCATTCTAGATCAAACCAGTTACACAACCATCTCGTTTCAATAGGAAGACCTAGAATAAAATATTGCTGAAAATTTGGAGCAAAAGATCTCCACTGAATAAAATAACAGTGGAGATTTGCCTGGGGGAAGGGAAAGAAATCATCAGGACCTTAACTTTTAGCATGAAATGCATCTGTTAAATAGACCTACTAATGGTGTTATTGTAGCTAAAAACAGCGACTTGAAAATGTTGTGTACATTATTACTGTCATTATCCACCAACTGTAAGAATGCTATGTTAAAACTAACTCAAAACACCTCGAGAAAGGTAATTGCTACTAATGGATCTGAAGTGTGCAAAATTGGACATCATTACCCTGTCCTCACGTTGTGGAGCTGGGGAAGCTGCTCGAGATGGCGGTTAGTAGGCTCCCTCATCTTTCCATCAGGATGGAGATTTGAAGAGAGGGCCAGCTCCCTTTCATTCAAAAGCGCAGGGAAATTCCACACTGCAGAGTGCTAGAGGCAAAGGTTTACGGGGCAAAGCCAAGGGCAGGAGATGGAGTCTTAGCTCCATTCTCCAAACTTTCCCAAGCTGATTCTGTGCTTGGGAAATACCACAGATGTTTCTTTGCTGAAAATCTTCCATGTGCCAATTTGTCAGATCAATCGCCACCAAAGTGAGTTAGGTATTGCTGACCCTGAAATTTCATGGAATAACCCAGGATCCAGGGTTTCAAAAGCTAAATGATCGCCTCGAGTCACCTTCTGCTCCCAGACACCCTCGTCCTTGAGAAGAGAATGACCCAACTGTTCCAAGTGAAGGTGACATCCCTGCTTCCCCTGACCCCCGCCGACACCTGCCTCTCCTGGGGCTTTTTCCTGACATCTGGCCTAACCTCTTTCAGCTGAGCTGAGTTCCCCATCTCCTCACCTCACACATTCTCTCCTTTCTCCCACACTAATTAATAATTAAAGAAAGAAAATTCTCAGTCCTTAAATGTTTTCCAAACTTTCAAAATGATTGCCCCCAAACTGGACACGCACCTGAACATGTAAGTTTCCCTCCTCTGCCCAACTCTCCAGTCTACCACCAACCCCATGCCCACCAAAAAAATAAAGAAAAGAAATCCAAGGAAGCTGATTTTGAACACGACTTTCAACCTCTCTTCTCACTAGAAGTCTAACAACTTAGGGGGAAGAGCCCTTTTTCCTTCTGGCAAAATACAGAACAAAAAGGGCCAAATGCCTAGAAACTACATAGGTAATCTCTGACCTAGAGAGCTGCCGGTATTCTAAATTTAAAAAAAGGTATATGTTTTAAAACCCTAGTTTGGGATTAACATATACACACTACTATATATGAAAGAAACAACAAGGATATGCTGCACAGCACAGGGAACTATACTATTTATCTTGTAATAACCAATAATGGAAAAGAATCTGAAGAAGTATTTGTATATATATGTGTGTATGTATGCATACATATATATACAACTGAATCACTTTGCTGTACACTTGAAACTAACACAACATGGTAAATTAACTACACTTTAATGTTTTAAAAAGTTCTTCAGCCATGTGAGTACAGTAATTTCTTCCCAGCCCCAACGGCTCTGGGTGAGCAGGAGCCCCAGTGCCCTTGCCAGTCTGTGATCTTGAAGCTCCGAATGAGTGATTTTGCCCTTATTTCTTTACCAAAAGATTGAAAAGCAGGTAGCTAATGATCCTCCAGTTCCCAGGGTGAAGCTTCACCCTATCAAACAACACAGGGACAGATAAGTGCACCGCAAGATGGAATGCTCTTGGGGGAGGAAATCTGGCAAACAGTCTGACTTTTAAAACAGTTTTCCTGTATGTAACCTCAGTATAGATAATATAACTTACTTCACCATTCAGGTTATTCTTTTGTTTACTCAAGGGTTACTTATTTAGCATCTCCCAGCAGCTTTCGTGTTCTAACAGGATCTGCAAACAAAGGAGACACAGGTACCTGGTGCCTAGATTAGAAACCTGCAGTGAACACAGAGCTTCAGCTCTGATATGCGAAGGCAGATAATAGGCACATCAGTATGTACGTCAGGCCTTGATCATCTTTCTAATGAAGAAAAACTGTGTAGAAAAGGATGACAATGTGAAGTGCTCTTTTACGTATTCATTTTAAAATCATTGCATTTATTTGTCTGTTTTTGGCTGTGCTGGGTCTTCGCTGCTGCGCACAGGCTTTTCTCTAGATGCGGCCACCGCCCGCCCACTCTTGGCCACAGCGCTCACGCGTCTCAGCGCAGCAGCAGCTCCTTCCGTGGAGCACCGGCTCTAGAGCGCAGGCGCCGCGGTTGTGGCACACGGGCTTGGTTGCTCCACAGCACGTGGCATCTTCCCAGAGCAGGGGCCAGCCCGGCGTCTCCAGCACTGGCACTGGGCTCTTTACCACTGAGCCGCTCTTTTATGATGGGTGCTCAGACTCCCAATCTATCCCTCCCCGCCGTCCCCCACTGCCCTGGTAACCATAGGTTTCCTCTGTAGGAACAAACCATAAGTCTGGGAGTTTGGTTTGGGGGTTTGGGATAGACACGTGCACAGTGCTGTATTTGAAATAGATAACCAACAAGGACCTACTGTTTCACACGGGAACTCTACTCGATATTCTGTAATAATCTAAATGGGAAAAATAACTTGAAAAAATAGATATGTGTATACGTACATATATGTATATGTAGCCATTCCCTTCTCCAGTGGATCTTCCCAACCCAGGGATCGAACCCGGGTCTCCCACACTGCAGTTCTTTACTATGAGTTACCCGGGAAGTCTGAGATACACGTGTATGTATAAGTGAACCACTCTTCAGCACACCTGAAATGAACACAACATTGTTACTCAATTGTACTCCTAACTATACTCCTAAAAACTATACTCTTTATATAAAATAAAAATTAAAAAATAAATAGCCCCCTTCCCCCATCAAAAAAATGAAATGGGTGCTCAGGACATGCAAAAAGAACTGAAAAGAAGTGAAATCTCTAGGGGAACATCCATCCTTCCGGGGAGAGGAAGAGGAGTGGAAAGGTCTTGGGCAGGGAGGGAGCCTGGGGAGCTGAGGAAGGACAAAAACCCCGGGGGCGTGGAACAGGGGCCAGGAGAAGAGTGAGACGGGGGACTCAGGCAGCAAGCCTGGACTGGGCTTTACGACCTCGGGAGGACCTGGCATTTTATTCTGAGGGAGATGAGAAGCTACTGGAAGGTCAGAGCTCAAGAGAAATAAGGTCTGACCTATTGTTTTCTTCTTTTTGTCTTTTTGGAGTCTAGCTGATCGATAATGTGTTGGTTTCAGGTATACAGCACAGTGATCCAGCTGTACATCATTCTTTTTTTAGATTCCTCTCTCACGGAGGTTATTACCTGTTTTAAAAGGATCACGACGCCTGCTGTGTGGAGAGGAGACATCACAGGGACAAGGCAGGCACTGGGAGGCCCGTGAGAAAGCCCCAGCAGCCATCTAGGGGAGAGACTCGGGGGTGGGGAGCGGTCAGACTCCAGGGGTGTTTTGAAGGAGAGGCCAGCAGGAACTGCTTGTGAGTGGGAGGTGGGGGGTGAGCAGGAGGCAGACTGACCCGCTGGAGAGACTAGAAGAACCGGCAAGGTCAGTAGACCCCGCGGTCCCGTCCTGCTCCATCACCCCAGGCCTGACTTTTAACAGCCTCTCAGGGTCTTATCTCAAAAGTGAGATGGCTAGACTAAAAATTTCTAAATTTCCTGGGGACTCTGACATTTTTCACTTCACTTTTGCCATGAAGTAAGAATATAAAGCAGATCCTTCTTAAGTACTCCATTATGGCATCTGTGTTCTTATGGCACAAATAATTCTCTTTTCAAATACCTATACGGTCATCATCCCTTTCAATTGTCTCTCCTTCCATTTTCAATTAATCTAGCTCTACTAATTCTCCATTGTCAGAGGCTTTGCTCCATGTCGCTATCAACAATTTGGTGAAAACTTGGATCCCCTGCAAGATTTGCAACTTCACTCTGCAGTCTATTTATATTTTGTTTGCATTAGGGCTGTCAGATGTTTCCAATACCCTGAAATTAGCTAACATGAACTGAGAGCCAAAAACGTTAAACATATTGACCCAGTGGGCAAGGTTAAAATTCCAGTGTTAAACAGGGAGGATAGTTTGAGTGAAGACTGATTTTATAAGTGGTCACATTACTACCAAGAATTTCCTTGTTAGAATGGCTTTTCCTTCCAGATGCAACTGCGGACTTGGATAATGACTACTCAGAGAATAAAAGGATCCTTACCCCAATAAAAAAACAGCTTTAAAAAGTTTCCCATAATGGGTCTGAAATGTCATTTAGCAGATAGGCATGGCATTTTAACACCCAGCTCCCTGGTGGCTCAGACAGTAAAGAATCTGCCTGCAATGCGGGAGACCATGGTTCGACTCCTAGGTCGGGAAGATCCCCTGGAAAGGGAAATGGCAACCCACTCCAATATTCTTGCCTGGAGAATCCCATGGGCAGAAGAGCCTTGCAGGCTACAATCCATGGGGTCTCAAAGAGTCGGACACAACTGAGTGACTAACACTGCAAATCTTTATGTGTGTGTATTATAATTATGAGTACTAAATATTCCATGCAAGGACTTCCCTGTTTGTCCAGTGGTTAAGAATCTGCCTTGCAATGTGGGAGACATGGGTTCGATCCCTGGTTAGGGAACTAAGATTCCACATGCTCTGGGGCAACTAATCCTGTATGCCACAACTAAGACCCAAAATATTCCATGGCCCCCAGTTGAGAAAATATTTTGGAAAATCTGTCCCTAGACTTATCATATTTATTACATAGACATAGATAATAAGGATGAAGAAAAATGTGGAACAATGCACTTACTATTTTCCCTTGTAAATAAATTCTTTTTTTTTTTCTTTATAAATTTTGGCACTAGCCCACAGTCATTATACAGCCCTTTACTACTCAGAGCTGGCACAGTATTGACTTGCTCCCCACAGCAACATGAGAAAGTCCCAAGCAAGTCCTGTGCTCTCTGGAATGAGAGAGGCTGGGGGAGCCAGCAGGGGCACACTGATGGAGACAGAGAGACAGAAACTGGTAAATAGACCATGGAGGTCCTGCTGGGGCTCTCTTGTCCCATTTACCATTTCACTTGAGTTTCATAGTACAGATTCTATGGGGAACCCATCCCAGAGTCCTGGCCAAGAATGAGCCCCTTTGGAGATCCTGCAGGTCTTAACACCACTTTGCCTAAAGCAATTGATGAAGAAAGGTGGTATCCATCCTGGGTGAATTAAAAAAAAAAAAAAAACAAGCTTACAGCAAGCAGAGGAGGGACATTTGTATCATTCCCACTTGCTAGTTTAGGTATTTTAAGACAAGAGAAAATTCGGTGTAAGGCAAGGGAATCTGGGACCTAATAAGAATAAAGTTTTACTTAGCATCCAAAAGAGTAAGCTAGGGAAAGAGAAACATAAAAGGAGATGGTGCTCCATTAACACCTTTATTTTCCTTGAAAACACATGTCACAGGGAGGAAGCATATGGTTAGTTCTCTGGGCTCGTCATGATGAGGGGTAAGCACTTCAAAACCTACATCCTTCTTATGGGAGTGCATGTGAGAGAGAGCCGATTAGCAATTACTTCTATTGCTTGAATTAATGTGGCACTAACTGACAGTCACATTAGCTCAGAAATGGAAGTATGAAGACAATAACGTGTCTCCACTTCCCTGACCCACAATACACACACACATACACACACATACATGTGTGTGCACGCAGGCATCCCATGACAGACACCATGTGAGTTCCGTGTGAGTTGCAGACATCAGCACTCGGAGGAGAGCTTGCTCAGCAGTGCTTTGTAAATATCTGTTGAATGCATGGATTCCTGCCCTCTTCTTCCCTGAGCCTAGAGGCTAACTTAGAGTCCTGCTCAGTGCAGCAGTTGAGTTCTAAGAAGTGTATCAATCAAATAGCCATGGCACACAGATTAAAACCTGCCTGTGTTTCCTTCACAATTAGCTAAATCATAACGCTCTCCCTTTAAATGTTGCAATTTGTATAGAAAATATAGGTAGATTCCTGGGTTACTTTGAGCTCCATAATGACATCCAAGTTAATTTTATCTTGTTTTCACTGTGGGGCATGCAGCTTCACATATATTTGTAAACAACAAATTCGATTTGAAATATAAAGCCTATATAATAGATGCTCTCATAAGTCACTATTTATCGGTGCTGCTTACACATGTTTAATAATGATGTTTTTCTCTAATTACTGTGTTTGGACTATATTTTAAGATCTCTCTGTCTCTCTCTTTTGGTAATTCAGAGAGACATCATGATGCTCACTCATATTTTCAGTTCTCTTTCCCCTCTGAACATACAATCACATTTTCCTAACCCCAGGTAATCAGGTGAGGTCATGTGCTTGATTTTGACCCAAAAGCTATCACTGCATGTCACTTCCAGGTTGAAGCACTTAGATTATGCTCAATTTTCTGCATACTCATCACTTGCCTTGGTCATCCTGAAATCATGTTTTAATATCAAGGTGCCATAAATTCCAAGCAGGCTGGACTGTTGGGTCATACTTCATTGAATGACAGCAACCTGAGCGAGAAAGAAACCTGATTATGTAAAGGCACTAAGCTTTTGCTGCTACTGGTTGCTATAGCATTACCTGCTGCTGCTGCTAAGTCGCTTCAGTCGTGTCCGACTCTGTGTGACCCCAGAGACGGCAGCCCAAGCAGGCTCCCCCGTCCCTGGGATTCTCCAGGCAAGAACACTGGAGTGGGTTGCCATTTCCTTCTCCAATGCATGTAAGTGAAAAATGAAAGGGAAGTTGTTCAGTCGTGTCTGACTCTTCACGACCCCATGGACTGCAGCCTACCAGGCTCTGCCGTCCGTGGGATTTTCCAGGCAAGAGTACTGCAGTGGGGTACCACTGCCTTCTCCATAGCATTACCTAGCTTATCCTAAAACAGTAATGATGAGGTCTGTCACTTGTGATGGAATACCTGTCCCCTAATCTCACTCCCGTGCAATTTAAGAGCAGCAACCTGATTCTTAAAAGTTACAGGTCAAAACAGTTGATGAGAGACCTCCCTGGGTAGTTCAGTGACTCAGACTCTGTGCTCCTGATCAAGGGGGCTTGGGTTCGATCCCTGGGCAGGGAACTAGGTCTCACATGCCACAAAGAAAATTGAAGATCCCATGTGCTGTAATTAAGACCTGGAGCGGCGAAACAAGTATATATATATATATTTTTTTTAATAGTTGATGAAAGAGCAAAGCAAAACAGAGATGAAGGTAGAAAGGGCTGGGGACTCTGAAGAGGGGAGTTGGCAGGGACAAAGAAAGATAGCCAGAAGAATCCATTACCAGGAAATTTGTGGTAATGCGCTTGGCAATGGGATTTGTCCTTACCCAAGACATCAGAAACACTGATGCCATCTAAGTGAACCCCCAGCTGTCACTCCTAACCTCTCCTACTCTCTGTTTCGATGCCTCCCTCAAGCTTAGCTATGGGCACAGTTTCCCATTCGCTGAGTCAAACTGAGCTAAGCGGAACTCTCAACTGATTGAAGCTGGGGTTTTGGACTCTGCACTTTTCAAGCAACTAGTTCCGTAAAGCCAGAGCAACTTTCTCCAGGAGTAAGTTTCTGGAGCCTTACTCTAGAAATTGGTTTGGCAAGTATATTGTAAAGTATATCTTAAATCCTAACTTGATCTAGTAAAAAAGAGTTTGCATGATTTCAGACTGTTTCCCAAAGACAGGATCCAGGAAAAAAGACCATAGCATTATTAGTAGCAGCAAAAATTGGAAACAGTCTAAGTAATCAGCAAAAGAAGAGCCATTAAGAAAACAGCAACAAGAATAAAAACAGGGAATAACCATGTCAGAGAATATCATGGGTAATGCAAAATGATGTTTTCAAAGAATGTCTCAAAGGATGTGAAAATAGCTTATAATAAAATGTTAGATAAACAAAAAGATGCAAAACTTTCTAAATAGAATCATGTCAGTTTTACATAACTCCACATTATATGCATAAAAAGACTATAAGAAAATATAGTAAAAAGGTTACCACTGACTATCTCTGAGTGATGAGTTCTTTTTATTTCTTCTTTGAAAGTGTCTACATTTTCACATTCTTATTAATGAATATATATGATTTTAAATTAGAGGAAAACTTTTATTTTAAGCAAACTGAATTTGTATCAGTTCTTCAGTGATTTTAATTATTCCAGGGTATGTTCTAGGGTGAGGAAAGCTTTGGCTCGACCTTCTATACCATCTAAATACAATTCTAAACAATTGCCTTTATTGAGCAACATGATGGCTCTGTCAAAGGGGTGTTTTATTTTTATATTTTTCAGTTGATATACTAATTAAATAAAATACAAAACACTATTCAGAGCCTTGTTGTTAAATTATTTACAAAACCTTTTGGCATTATAAAACTATCCTCAAGTTAGCTCTTCTGAAATCCAGGGGTTCGTATAGCATGGCTGGGAGGAAGGTGCTGGATTCTCTAGGCCTTCGGCCCACCCTACACTGACCTTTGTCAGGAGACACACAGCCCTGTGTGGAGAAGAGGCCGCCCCGCCCTAGGGCTGCACCACAGGCGGGGGCCCAGGCAGCCAAGCAGCTATGAAATCTGCCCTAATATCCAAGAACCCTCAGAGCTGGAAGGAGTCTGGGGTGGCACTGAGTTTCCAGAAGTGCTTTAGGAATGGGAAGAATCTCAAAGGTCAGTTTCAGTCTGGAAACTTTTGAGATGAATCACATAAGGAACACTGGATGTTGTTCCAGGGGCTTCCAAATAGGAATGACTATTTGGAAAGCAAAGCAAAGACCAAGCAAAGGCTTTTCCTTGCCTTCTCCTCTCCCTCCCGTCTGGGAGTTCACCAGGAGCTCATGGCATGGAGACCCCTCTGCTCACGCTGCTGCCTGACCTGCTAAGGACCAGCCAGTTGACTAGTACTTACTGGACAGCCAGCACACGCCAAGCACTGAGCAATGCTTGAGGTAAAAAAGCAGAAAAGCCGCATCATGTAGTGTTTCTAACTCCCTAAGTATGCCTGCACATCACCAGGGGATCTTATTAAAACTACAAATTCTGTCCCAGGTTAGGGCCTGGGAGTCTCACAAGCTTCCACGTGACGCTGTTGTTTCTAGTACGTGGGTAATATTTCAAGTGTTCAAGATCTAGCGGGAGGGGAAAAATATATACAGAAATATACACATATAAATGTATATTAAAAATATAAAGATCTTGTGGGAGGGGAAAATATGTACAAAAAAAAATAAGTGGTTGTTGACATTCAGTTGCTGAGTCATGTCCAACTCTTTGTGACCCCATGGACTACAGCACACCAGGCTCTTTATCCTCCACTGTCTCCTGGAGTTTACTCAAATTCATGTCCACTGATTCAGACATATATACAAAATGAACTAAGCTACTGCTATTAAATACCTCAGTTCAGTCAGTTCACTCACTCAGTCATGAACCACAGCATGCCAGGCTTCCCTGTCCATCACCAACTCCCGGAGATTGCTCAAATTCATGTCCATTGCATCAGTGATGCCATCCAACCATCTCGTCCTCTGTCGTCTCCTTCTCTTCCTGCCCTCAATCTTTCTCAGCATCAGGGTCTTTTCCAATGAGTCAGTTCTTTGCATCAGATGGCCAAAGTATTGGAATTTCAGCTTCAACATCAGTCCTTCCAATGAACACTCAGGACTGACCTCCTTTATGATGGACTGGTTGGATCTCCTTGCAGTCCAAGGGACTCTGAAAAGTCTTCTCCAACACCACAGTTCAAAAGCATCAATTCTTTGGCACTCAGCTTTCTTTATAGTCCAACTCTCATATCCATACATGACTACTGGAAAAATATGCTGCCTAGGTTGGTTATAACTTTTCTTCCAAGTTTCATGGCTTCAGTCACCATCTGCAGTGATTTTGGAGCCAAAAAGAATAGTCTCTCACTTTTTTCCATTGTTTCCCCATCAATTTGCCATGAAGTGATGGGACCAGATGCCATGATCTTAGTTTTCTGAATGTTGAGTTTTAAGTCAACTTTTTCACTCTCCTCTTTCACTTTCATCAAGAGGCTGTTTAATTCTTCTTCATTTTCTGCCATAAGGGACATGTCATCTGCATATCTGAGGTTATTGATATGTCTCCCAGCAATCTTGATTCCAGCTTGTGCTTCATCCAGTCCAGCATTTCTCATGATGTACTCTGCATATAAGTTAAATAAGCAGGGTGACAGTATATAGCCTTGACATACTCCTTTCCCAATTTGAAACCAGTCTGTTGTTCCATGTCCAGTTCTAACTATTGCTTCTTGACCTACATACAGATTTCTCAGGAGGCAGGTCAGGTGGTCTGGTATTCCCATCTCTTGAAGTACTTTCCACAGTTTGTTGTGATCCACATAGTCAAAGGCTTTGGCACAGTCAATAAAGCAGAAGTAGATATTTTTCTGGAACTCTCTCACTTTATCAATGATCCAGCACATGTTGGCAATTTGATCTCTGGTTCCTCTGCCTTTTCTAAATCTAGCTTGAACATCTGGAAGTTCACAGTTCACATACTATGGAAGCCTGGCTTGGAGAATTTTGAGCATTACTTTACTAGTGTATGAAATGAGTGCAATTGTGCGGTAGATTGAGCATTCTTTGGCATTGCCTTTCTTTGGGATTGGAATGAAAACTGACCTTTTCCAGTCCTGTGACCACTGCTAACTTTTCCAAATTTGCTGGCATATTGAGTGCAACACTTTCACAGCATCATCTTTCAGGATTTGAAATAGCTCAACTGGAATTCCATCACCTCCGCTAGCTTTGCTTGTAGTGATGCTTCCTAAGGCCCACTTGACTTCACATTCCAGAATGTCTGGCTCTAGGTGACTGATCACACCATCATGATTATCTGGGTCATGAAGATCTTTTTTATACAGTTCTTCTGTGTATTCTTGCCACCTCCTCTTAATATCTTCTGCTTCTGTTAGGTCCATACAATTTCTGTCCTTTATTGTGCCCATCTTTGCATGAAATGTTCCCTGGTATATCTCTAATTTTCTTAAGAGATCTCTAGTCTCTCCTCTATTTCTTTGCATTGATCACTGAGGAAGGCTTTCTTATCTCTCCTTGCTATTCTGTGGAAATCTGCATTCAAATGGATATATCTTTCCTTTTCTCCTGTGTCTTTTGCTTCTTTTTTCTTAGCTGTTTTTAAGGCCTCTTCAGACAACCATTTTGCTTTTTGCATTTCTTTTTCTTGGGGATGGTCTTGATCACTGCCTTCTGTACGATGTCATGAACCTCCGTCCATAGTTCTTCAGGCACTCTATCAGATCTAACCCCTTGAATCTATTTGTCACTTCCTGTATAATTGTAAGGGATTTGATTTAGGTCGTACTTGAGTGGTCTAGTGGTTTTCCATACTGTCTTCAATTTAAGTCGGAATTTGGCAATAAGGAGTTCATGATCTGAGCCACAGTTAGCTCCTAGTCTTGCTTTTGGTGACTGTATAGAGCTTCTCCATCTTTAGCTGCAAAGAATATAATCAGTCTGATTTCAGTGTTGACCATCTGGTGATGTCCATGTGGAGTCTTCTCTTGTGTTGTCGGAAGAGCGTGTTTGCTATGACCAGTGTGTTCTCTTGGCAAAACTCTATTAGTCTTTACCCTTCTTCATTCTGTACTCCAAGGCCAAATTTGCCTGTTACTCCAGGTATTTCTTGACTTCCTCCTTTTGCATTCCAGTCCCTTATAATGAAAAGGACAAATTTTGTGGGTGTTAGTTTTAGAAGGTCTTGTAGGTCTTCATAGAACCGTTCAATTTCAGCTTCTTCAGCGTTACTGGTTGGGGCATAGACTTGGATTACTGTGATATTGAATGGTTTGCCTTGGAAATGAACAGAGATCACTCTGTCGTTTTTGAGATTGTACCCAAGTATTGCTTTTCAGACTTTTTTGTTGACTATGATGGCTATTCCATTTCCTCTAAGGAATTCTAGCCCACAATAGTAGATACAACGGTCATCTGAGTTTAATTCACCCGTTCCAGTCCATTTCAGTCCGCCAGTTCCTAGAATGTTGATGTTCACTTTTGCCATCTCCCATTTGACCATTTTCAAGTGAATACCTACAGTGTGCCAAAGCACAGTATGAGAAGAGTATTACAAGAGCTCTGACCCTGGGTTTCTCCCAGCCTGAATCTTAGTCACAGGCATCTGGAGGGATTCTAACACTCCTGGGGCAGAGAGGAGGTGCCTGTGGTCTAAGCTGTGCCCTGCGCAGATGAGCCTCAGTTAGAGCAGCTGGCATATTAGTCTCCCAGCACACCTCAACACTCCCGTCAGGTGCTCACTGTGAAGACACAATCCAGTAACCTCAGCAGCTGAGGCTTAACTCGTAAGGAAGCCCCAACAGGAATATAAGCACTACAAACAGATCTTTAGATCACTTCTTAAGTCCTTTCCACTCCTAGGACCCTGTGATATAACAGACATAGAAACTTATAAATGGCCATAAGCCAACTTCTGGTCAAGCAGAGACATTGTAAAAGCATAAATGAGTAGGGCATATTACTCCTGAGCAAAGTTCATAATGAAAGTAAACATCCTGCATGCTAGAGACTTTCTTCTAACGTCTGTTCACATTGAGAATGAAGTGCTCAGAAGCTGACTGGAAGCTCTGTGTTGGTGGACAGGCTTATCTATTGGGAAAATCTCAGGCCCTACCCTAGAACTACTGAAACAGAATTTGCATTTTTAACAAACCCCCCAGGCGATGTGCCTACACAAAAATTTGAGAAGCACTGAACTCCATGCCTTTTCTGCCCTGTTTGCCCTGCGCTCCGAGGGCCATGACAATGTTTAGTATCTACTAGCTGCCCAGTGGGAGAAGGCAATGGCACCCCACTCCAGTACTGTTGCCTGGAAAATCCCATGGACAGAGGAGCCTGGTAGGCTGCAGTCCATGGGGTCGCTAAGAGTCGGATGTGACTGAGCGACTTCACTTTGACTTTTCACTTTCATGCATTGGAGAAGGAAATGGCAACCCACTCCAGTGTTCTTGCCTGGAGAGTCCCAGGGACGGGGGAGCCTGGTGGGCTGCCGTCTATGGGGTCGTACAGAGTCGGACACGACTGATGCGACTTAGCAGCAGCAGCAGCAGCAGCTGCCCAGTGAATACTTCTTGACTGGCCATTATATGGACTGTAATTTATAGTGAAATCTCATGCTAAATTTTAATTTTAAAAGCAGCAAAATAGTTTTCTTTTTAACTTTTTCTTTTATATTGGGGGTATAGTCAATTAACGAACAATGTTGTGATAGTTTTAGGTGAACAGCAAAGGGACTAAATCGTAATATATACACGTATCCATTCTACCCGCAAACTCCCCTCTTATTCAGGCTGCCACAGACCATTCAGCAGAGTTCCATGTGCTATACAGCAAGTCCATGTTGGTTATCCATTTTAAATATAGCAGTGTGTACACGTCCATCCCAAACTCGCTCACCATCCCTTCCCTCCATTCATCTCCCCCCTGGCAGCCATCAGTTTGTTCTCTAAGTCTTTGAGTCTGTTTCAAAAGTAGCACAACTGTTGAACCCAACATCTAAAAGTTCTGAGGAACCAAACAGCCTGACATTCTTTCTGGTGGCCTTGTCATATACATTAGCAGGACATTGGAGCTTTGCTTCCTTAAAGCTATCTCTGCTTTCCTCCTATACCGTGCTAAAATAATGAGCAAAGGAACAAAGGACAAAGAAAACAGAAGAGGTGAAGATAGTTTACAACAAATATTTCCAAACATTTGGGGATGGAAGGTTAGATGCATGAGTGATAACTGGTTCAGTGGAGTGGAAAAATATGACAGCTGAGAGCCTGTAGAGAGGAGGCCCTGAAATGGAGCTGCTTCACAGTGGAGGCCCAGGGAGGCCCAGGGGCCTTCCTCAGGAGGAGGGTGAGGGTGGAGCTGGAGGGGAGAACTGGCTGCCCCCCAGTCCTACCTGTGGCAACCTAGAGATCACTCCTCCCCAACTCCGCAGATTTGGGAGATTTATTTTTCACATTATTAGATCAGAGTGGCTCTTATGAAGACACCAGGCACTACAGAAGGAAGAAGTGAGATGCTTTACTGACGCAATGGCATAAGGTGAACACTGACAGATCCCAGCCTCTGCCTCCACACTGACAGCCAGGCTCATACACACTAAGGAGGCTGATTCTTCTCTGAAGAACCCGACTAAGAAGGACAATCAAAGATGCTGATCTGGGACACATCCCCAGTAAGACAACCTGCTCCTGTCAATCACCCTTCAGTGAAGTCTGCCAACAGATAAGTCTGGCCCCACACACAGACCTTACAACCAAACTCTAAGGGCTTTGGTTTTAGTAAACAGGTATTAGAGGAAAGTCTTCACCATGAAACATGGAGAATAAACCAAGGGAACTTGGAGCAGATTGCCACAATATTTCTGTTCTCACATTTTTAAAAAACTCTTGCTCCTTCTTACATTGAGAGGTGGAATTTACATTTTCTTTCCTTGAATCTGGGTGGGACTCCAACCAACAGAGCCACCTTTGAGCCAATGGCCATGAGGCACATGTGGCTATCAAGCTCTTGAAATGTGGCTATTGCAACCAAAGAACTGAAATAATCATTTTATTCAATTCTACATCATTTAAATTAAAAAACTGAAGCTGTAGAAAATATTTTACCAATAACTTGATTGTTTGGATAGGAACTGTGCTTCCCATCAACTATTGAAAATTTTGCATCTGAAAAAAAACTTTAGTATTTGGACTGAGATGTGTTATAAGTCCAAAATCTAAACTGGGGACTCCCCTGGTGGTTCAGAGGTTGGGAATCTGCCTGCCAATGCAGGGGACATGGGTTCCATCTCTGGTCCAGGAAGATTCCACATGCCACAGAGCAACTAAGCTTGTGCATCACAACTACTGAAGCCTCTAGAGCGCATGCTTGGAAACAAGGAAAAAGCCACCACTTTGAGAAGCCTGTGCACCACAGCAAAGAGGAGCCCCTACTCACCACAACTAGAGAAAGCCAGCACGCAGCAACGAAGACTCAGAGCAGCCGAAGATAAATAAATGAATGTTTTTTTAAATAAATAAAATCTAAACTGAATTTTGAAGACAGTATGAGAAGACTGTAAAATATCTCATTAGCAGTTTTATATTAATTACATATTACAGTGCTTTGTATATATTAAATTAAATATTAGAAATCTGATAGCAGTCCTCACTAATAGTCTGAGACTGCAATTTGACAGGAGTTAGATAATTTGAGGGAACAAATCAGAATCTGATCAAATGATAAGACTTATTCTCCCCATTGACAAAGAAGAAGAATTCTAAGAGACTCTAAGTAACTAAAAGTTTCCTGCAGTGGCCCTCATCTCATGGCCCTATAGCTGTTCGTCCTCAATTCTTGATAAAACCCAAATTCCCATCCAGTGCCTGTTAAAGAGCTAGTCCTCTTCATTCCTCTACTTCCTCCCATCTTACTGATGCTCTGGTCAATTTCCTTCTCTATCTGCTGACTGTGGTTTTACTGTTTGACCACTTTGTCCTCTTGTGGACAAAGAATGCAAGGGGATAATGAACAATTGAAAACCACTGTTATGTTAGAGTAGTGAGACTATTAAGACTTTTTCTCTAAGGCAATTATATTATCTTAGCAGTAATTACATCTCCTAATGAAAAAGGGTAGGTATGTATTATTCTGTTCCTACTTCCCTGGTGGCTCAGATTGTAAAGAATCTACCTGCAAGGTGGGAGACTCAGGTTCAATCCCGGAGAAGGGAATGGCTACTCACTCCAGGATTCTTTCCTGGAGAACTCCATGGACAGAGGAGCCTGGTGGGTTACAGTCCACGGGGTTACCAAGAGTCAGACATGACTGAGTGACTAACACACACAGAATTATAACCACTCTAAGAAAAGATTTCCAAGAACATCGTAAGAATTCTATGTTTTCCCCAAAGTTACTCAAGGTAAGTCTTGAGTCATCTAGAATATTGATTTTTTAAAAACTTTTTCTTTACTTAAAAAAAAAAAAAAAAAAAAAAAAAAAAGCCTGTTTCTCCAGTGGAAACATGAGTATTTGGTTTAGAAATGACCAATGTCTCAAAAAGCTTTGATTTGCTGCCACCTACTCTTCTCCAAAACCCCAAATTAACGGCATCTGATCCTAACAAAGTAAGGCATCCACAGCTAAAAATGTCTTTAGAATGGGGGTAGGGAGAGTGGGGGGAAAAAGCAGGGGTAATTTTTTTCCCAATATGTTTGTCATTATTATAGGTTATATATACAGAAGGAAAGTTAATTAAGCTTTAAAAAAAAATCCATCACACATCAATGGCTGCATTTTAATGAGTATAAAAAGTTGAGGTGTTTACTACCAATTAAAGTGGTTTTTAAATAAGCATTAATTAACACAGAAATTCAGAAGAAAGTTATACCTTGTCAAAGAAAGGCCAGTGCAGGCTATGCCCACTTCTGCTCCCATTCATATTCAGATAGTAATTACCACCAACCCTATATTTTCCATAATAATGAGGAGATGCTGTCGTGTCTATCAAACAACAACACTCACACAAAAGTGGTAGAATTAGAAATTCTCAACCTGAAGTAAACTTTTCAAATTTTTTCCTTCTGGGTTTTTCCCTCATCTGTGTCAAAGTTATTCAAAGAGGAGGTTGGCCTGATTTTAATGGTGAGGTTTCTCTCTTTTTTCCTCTTTTGCAAAGAACACTATATAAGGAGTACTCATTGGTCAAGTCTACATCAGCAAATCCAAACAATTACCCAATCATGATTTAAGAGGGCCTGCAGTTCTTCCTATGGCACCCCACTCCAGTACTCTTGCCTGGAAAGTCCCATGGACGGAGGAGCCTGGTAGGCTACAGTCCATGGGGTCGCTAAGAGTCGGACACGACTGAGCGACTTCACTTTCCCTTTTCACTTTCATGCATTGGAGAAGGAAATGGCAACCCACTCCAGTATTCTTGCCTGGAGAATACCAGGGACGGGGGAGCCTGGTGGGCTGCCATCTATGGGGTCGCACAGAGTCGGACACGACTGAAGCGACTTAGCAGCAGCAGCAGCAGCAGCAGCAGTTCTTCCTTTGTTTCTTCAATGATAATATTAATTTGCATACTACTACTGACTACTCCACTTCCTTTTAGAAAATTATTGTCTATCTTAAGGTGGTTAGGAGGAGAAATACATAAAACCTGTAAAGCCCACAACCTAACTAGCTCAAAGTTTGATGGACAGTCTCCTCCTTGAGTGAAAAGTAATGGGGAGCATACTCGAGTCTGGGAAGCACCTAGGAAGATGCCACAGGGTGGTCGCAGGAAAAGGGTTCTCAAGCACCTTGGGCAACATGTTCCAGAGATGGATCCCCACCTCACAAATCAGGTTTTCTTACAGATGAACGTATTCTTACCAAATTCACATAAAATTAGCCAATAAATCAGTGTATTAATTTACTAATCTTTAATAGAAGATTTAAGAAACTCTCTTTCTAGAGCTTGGAATTCTCATGTTTCCTCTCCCTTCCCAATATCAGTGTATTTAGGAAAGAAAGCTGAGTTATCAATCAGAAGGCTCCTTGGTGAACTCAAAATCAGATCAGGAAAGCAGAATGGTGTGAGAGGGTTCTGCCCAGTGGAATTTCCCCTTCATGTAACAGGGAACCTCTTTCTTGTAATCAAAATATTGTGATCCTTTGAAGAGAAGTGCCTCTCACTTATTCAGTGTAAACAGGTTGACTTTGGTCTCTCTGGACTCCAATTTTCAGTGAAGATTCTTCTTCTATTTCACTGGTACCTATCTTGCTTTATCTACCAGTAAAGTTCTTCTCTTTGCAGTAATTTAAGTAGTCAAATTCTCACCATGGGAGAAGCTCCTCCCAGCCCGTCTTTAGTGATCCAAGGACAGAACACCAAACAAGAAAGGTCAATTCCAGGAGTCTGCATTGAGCATGTTTTCAATCAAATTCGCTAAGTTGCTGTAGAGTCAATTCTTGAAGCTAAAGGGTGAGAGGAAACAGTGGAAGAAATTTCATCATCTCCCAGAGAGGGGTGGTTTCTCCCCAGTGTGCAAAAGTTAACGCCATGTTTCCAAAAGTTTGCATTAAAAAGTGGGAGGGAATCTACTGGTCTTCTTGAGCCTTGAATTGTGCATGAATAAAGAGATGGATGAAGAGATGGTTTGATTATGCAGCCCTTTAGTTGCCAGAGTGTATTTTCAGTGCACACCCAGTGTAGCTTCAGAATTTCTATTTATAAGACAGGTTTAGGGCGCAATCCAGTTGGAAGGGGCTTAGAGAACTTGTCTGGAAGCCACATTTGCAAAGCAAACATGCCATTTTTACCTAGATTGAATGTTTCTTGGAGTGGCCTGGGGGTGTTGATGAACACTGAGGGAGGAAATGAGGACTCTGCCCGTTGCTATGGGATTACTGAGGGCGGGAGCCAGGTCTAATTTATCTTTGAATCATGTAAATGCCTAGCAGGATGAGTAGTACAAGTGTTCAAAATGTTTATTAAATGATTGATGAGTGAGCTTTTAGTTCCATGATAAAGATGGTAAGTTCATGCCTGGGTTTGATGCCTTTATAAACCCACTGGCTTCCCTCTAGTTTTATGAGTAGTGATTGGGCTCGTAACTTGTACCAACCAACTGGTATACCTGCCCTTGTCACAACCAGGCCCAAGAAGAGGCTGATAATGGACCAGCAAAAAGCTACAGAGAAAAAAAAAATCTACAAACCCCAGAAATTTAGTTGGAAAGAGAACGGGCTGAATTGACATACAAGATAAGGAGGGGCTGGTAATCAATGAAGAGTAGGAAGCAGACTGTGGCCCATGCCTCACAGATGAGCCACAGAGCACAGATACGCTGCCGTTCAAGTTGCAAGCACTCTCCATTATACTTTTTTTTAAACTATAGCTGTTCACAGCTGATGTTCACCTCTGTCTTATCTGATCCCTTTGTACAGGAATAAACAGTCTTTGAAGAACAGTGGAGTACCAATGTGCTTCTTAGGAGAAGATGGTAATAGGCTGGCAATGCCTCAAATTCCAAAAGTATGAAAATCTCCTACCTTGACTGCCACTTTGGTCTTTGCTTTTTCCCATTCTTTTCACTGTTCTTGCCTTTATAGGAAAATGCTTGTTTGGGGGCACTGTTTAAACATGCAGTCAATTGTACTTCTTTTTGGAAAAGTGTGCAATTTTCCCCCATAGCATAGAGAAGGGTAACATGCCTCCTTGGTCAAGGTTGGAAAAAAGAAATGTCTCTTTTTCTGCAGCTCCTCAGTTATATTACCTTTATCTGGCCTTATTAAAATGGAAAGAACTTCCCCTATGTGTGTCCCATTCTTCTACTTATCAGACTTGGGATAGATTTTTGCCTTTCCACTCAATTTGGACAATGAACTGAGTTTCATTTTTATTTATGGGCTTCATAAATCCGTTTCACTTGCTGCTTTTCATGCCCCAGTTCCATGCTGTTGTGTTGGGATTTCCCACCCTGCCAGGCAATTAAACAAAAAACTCATGGAAAAGAAATTTCTTTACAAAACTCTTTTAAATTCAAAATACACACAATCATCTCCATTTCAGATCCAATATATTTAATGGATGGGGCTTTTAAGTGTTTTTTCTTTTTTTTTAAGCATCCAACTCTCCAAATTAATTCTTTCACTGTCATAGCCAACTCCTCATTTGAGTTCTAAAGATTAGTTCAAAATTCCAAGACAGAAAGCACACTTAACTTTAAACCCTCTGTTTGAAGACCAGGTGCTAGGCATGTGAGAAGATACTACAGTGGCCACGTGGCTGATGGGTTTGAAGCACAGGAGGGGGCTGCACATCACGGTCACCTGAGCCCAGAGCAGGATAAGCCCAGAAACCTAGAGCAGCACCAATAGTTCCTTGTCCTAAGCTGGATTTAAAAAATAAAACAACAACAAACCAACAAACAAGAGCAGCCAAACTTAACCACATAGACCTACACTATTAAAAGAAGCATGGAGAGACGTAGTCCCCTTTCTCAGCACTTTGTCACCCTCAGAGGAAATTACTGCTATTTCTTTAAATACATGACCAGACAGGGCTGCCTCCAATAGGACCCGATAAATCAGAATCCTGTCTAAGAAAATTTATAGACTGGGTTCAGGCATAGTTCAGTCCTGTTACACAGAAGTCCAAGAAAAGAATTCCAATAAAACTTTATTTAGACAGAGACCCAGTAATCTGAGTCTCACATTGCTCAGACACAGGCCAAACTAAAGTTTACTTTGATGCTTTCTCTGATTTCCGTCTCTCTCTCTCACACACACAAACTATAGACAGATGATAGACAGACAGAGATATGCCAAGTAGAAGTGGGCAAAGAATGTTTAAGTCTGGTCCTACCAGGCTGTAAGCTACTTAAGACCAGGAACCACTGCTGGTTCCCCTTTGTGTCTAGTCCATGGAAGGTGCTTCAAGTCTGTTAGATTCATTTACCTGAAATTCTTTAAATGTGAAGTGAGCAGGCTGCTCCAGCTGTCGTGTCACCAGTTGACCCAGATGTTCTGACTGTGAAGGTGTTTCCTTTCTTCCTCTGTGTGGAGCCGAGGAAAAGATAAACTAGAAAGCAAGAATTTGTAAGTGTGTACACTGCACGATGTTGACACGGTTGACACAAGTGTTTTGGTCCAGCTGGCAGGTATCTCCCTGGAGTAGATGGGGTGGACCAGAATGTGCTGAGAATGTCACCAACCATTAGCATCATCCACTTCACTCTGCAAACCACATAACTTCCTGGCTTCAAACGTACTCACCTAGTAGGGAGAAAATAGAGATAACGTGAGTACCTTCATTCATTTAGCAGTTGCTATTACTATAGGAAATTAATCAACTGACATTCAAATTTATATCACAATCTTTTGAACCTTTGCTCATGTGGATCTATCCCCCTGAACCTGATGAGTTATGATGAATCAAGTTCTGGACCTGGCCAAGATGGGGCCTAGAGCTCGCCTTTGTGCTAACCAGAGCAGGGGTATAATGCCATCGAATTTCCTGCCTCCGCAGCCATTCAGCCCTCTTAAACCTTTCTAACACTGAAATACTAGCTAGAATAGCACTTTGTCTATCCCACTGGATTGCTAAATTGCACTGAAGTAAAATCCCTCAAAAGCCAAAAGGATGTTTGCAAAAAAAAAGAAAATCCCTTTCCGTAACAACACTGAACAGAGACGAACCTGAAACAATGTAGAGATTTGAGGCCATTTCATAATGTTGCAGAGGTTGTACACCATACAAAATCACCATCAAAGAGGCACTTTTCATTCATAGTCATTATTATATATTTTTGTATTTATTGGCCAATAGCAGTAAATGCCCAAGGAAGCGCTAACTTTATCTAATGTGATAAAGACTAGCAGAAGCTCTGTAGAAACTTAAATCTAGTAAAAGGACAAGGTAGCCAGTATCCTCTATTTCTATTTATACATTTATAGAAAAATATATAAATAGAAATAGCAAGTTTATTTTTATTTATGTATTATACTTGTGTGTATATATTATGTGTATATATACATATTATCCATGGAGAAGGGATAGGCTACCCACTTCAGTATTCTTCTGCCTGGAGAATCTTGAACATGGACAGAGGAGCCTGGTGGGCTACAGTCCATGGGGTTGCAAAGAGTTGGACACAATTGAGCTACTAAGCGTACACACACACACACACACACACACACACACACACACACACATATGTAATATCCCCAAGAAGTCCCTCCATGCACCCTACCCAATCATAATCCCTCCCTTCCCCCAAAGGAACACTTATCCTGTTATAATTTTAACTTATTTGCATTTAAAAAATCATTTTATCACCCAAACGTGCATCTCTAGATACTGTTCTTTAGATGTGCCCTTAAAAACTTCAGTACATTTCTTTTCATCTAGCATTTTCATATCTCCATTCATCTCCATCATTTTCATATCTTTATAAATTATCTGCTGAAGACTTCAGAAAATTTGACATATAGTTTCCCAATGTCTTGACGTTGCTGACTACACGCTTGTGCATGTTCAGTCGCTCAGTCATGTCCAGCTCTTAGTGACCCCACGGACTGTATCCCGCCAGGCTCCTCGGTCCATGTAATTTGCAGACAACAACGCTGGAGTGGGCTGCCCTGCCCTCCTCCAGGGGATCTTCCCGACAAAGGGATCGAACCCACATCTCCTGCATTGCAGGCAGATTCTTTACCCACGGAACCAGCTGGGAAGCCCCTGCTGACTACATACTTATGGTAAAGTTCACATGCCTGTGGCATCTGTGTTCCCAGCAAACGGCAAGCTCAGTCCAGTTAAGTATCAGACCACTTTTGGACCCCTTCATGAAGACGACAGGTGGTGTTTAGCAACATTATTAAGAGTCACAAAATGTCTGGTTGTCTTTCTTTTTATAATCTTAGCAGCCATTGATGTTTAATTCTTGTATCCATCCATTGAGGGTTACAAAATGGTGATAATCTAATTCTATCACTTCTTTTTGTAGCTAGACTGACTCTGTAAGAAACTCTGTCCCTCATTTAATATGTGGATACCCAGAGATATAGTTCATATAAAAATCAGTGTAAATGCTTGATTCTTTTCCTTTGCTTCCTTGTTTACAAGATAATGAATTAGTTCTCTATAATTCTCTGAAGATAATTCTTTTTAATATCATTATAAAATCATGGATTAAACATACCTGATGGGCTTCCATTTTTCTCAATATTGAAGGTCAAATTGTTCCGTCTTTGGCCAGTGGGAGGTTCTGTGTCTTTTTGACATGATCCGAGAAGTCTTTTATAGTTTCCTTGTTATATAAGATGTTCCAGTTTCATTTCACAAACTTTCTACCTCAGACTTATTTCTCTAAGAAGCCCTAATTTATCTTATAGAAAAATGGTATTTCAGAACCAGAGTCTGAGTGCTAGAGATGTTCTTTGCTAAATTAGACATATTTTCTAGGACTTTTCAGTGGAATAAACTAGGAAATACTATCAGTTCAAAGAAAAAAAATCTCATAAATGCATATTGACACCTTCTATTCAAATTCAACACTACAGAGCTTTTACCTAACCACTTCTCTAAACATTGGAATCTTCTTTCATCCATTCTGAGAATTCTGGTTCTTAAAAGCAAAAGGCACAATAGACTTAGAACATCTCAAAATTATCTGTTTTAGCCCATGTTACACAGCAACAATCTCAGCAGTAATATTACAACCAATATGATTATCAAAAATGTGTTTAAATTTTTGTATATGCTCTCACTATTTCTCCAGTAAAAAATGGATGTTACATTTACACTGTCAGAAAATATTATCATTATACACTATGCACTTTCCTCCTTAGTCCTAATTCTACAAGCATCTGTTTATTTAATACTTAAGTTTTATGTTGGTGTCTTTTTTATCACCTCAGTCATCTATAATATATTCTCTAGTAGATTTTTCAGGAAAAGCTCATGTAAACAATACTCTGTGAATATTCACATGTTGATAACTATTGTGCCCTTCATACCTAAAAATTAGCATTGTTGGGTGTAAAATCCTTGGCTCATTCTTTTTTCCCTTATTTTAAATACAAAGGTTGAACAACACAAAGTGGGGACTTGACCCTCCACAGAGTAGAAAATTCAGGTATAACTGATATTTGGTACTCCATACCCACAGTTCCTTCATATCCACGGTTTCACACCTGCAGATTCAAAGAGCCATGGATGGTGTGGTACTGTAGTATTTAGTATTGAAAAAGGCATATAAGTGGACCCGCAGAGTTCAAATCCGCCTTGTTCAAGGGTCAACTCTGTGTTGATTCATTTCTCCCCCGCAATAAAATGCTGTTGTTGAGAAGTGATTAATGATAACCTTGTCTCCTTTGTGAGTCACGTGCACTTTTCTTCTAGAAGCTCAAAGGATTTTTCCCTTTTCTTGGTGTTAGCCACACTGTTGCCATTCTCAGGTATGCAGTGTGCTATTTCTGTATTTAGCTTCATTTTTTTTTTAACTTTCAAGAAAGTTTTCTTGAATTAGCTTTTACACTTCAATTGCCTTGCTTTGATTTTCTTTGTGATCTCCTACCAACCATATATTCTATTTCCTTTGCCCACTTCAATATTTGGGACATTTTCTTGAATGCTTTTTATCTCTTTCTCTCTTAAATTTTTTATTTTTAAAAATTTTCTGGCATTCAGTTTCCAGTTCCACAAATAAGGAGTTTAGAAGTCACCACTCTAGCCTAACAGCATGTAAAATTCTATACAGAGTGAGAAACCAACAACTCTTAGATTTGTAAAAGAGGGGCAAGGACACGGGGAAACGGCTGTCCCTAAGACTGGAGAGACAGACAAGTGAATGAAGGGAGTCGTGGCTTACAGAGCAGAAATTCACATATGGAAGACTCACAGCTGGGAAGCAAGGTTGCAGTAAGAAAATCTGAACTGTAATTGACAAAGTGATAGAGGCTCAGTGTGGACAAGCTTGAGATCTAAAGTCTCCAGGGGACTCAGTAATCGGGGTCCCCACAATACAAACCATGAGATTTACCTCCAGAAACAACCAGGTTTCCATAGTATATACCAGAGAAAAAGTCCTTTGTGTCTTCATGTTCCCAGCAAGGGAGCAAAAAAAGGAACCATTCTGTAATATGCCAGGGCATTCTGTTCTTCTTAACAAGACATTTCCTTGGGGGAAACTAGTTAACCCTAGCACAATCTGCTGGGATATTATCAGAGCCTAACTGATCCGGGGAAGGAAAATAACCAACTCCAGTCTCCTCTAGTCTTCCATGTGGGAGAATAGAAATACTAACTCCAGTCTAACCACCCTGTCCTACCTAAGGAGGTTGGAAAAAACTAAGAAACTCCATGCAGTTCACAATCCAGAGGCATAGTTTCACTAAAAGAATGAGCCCTAATCACAAGACTATAGAGTGCTTCCTTTCTTTCCATACCTCACAACGACATTACTAAAGGCCTATTTACAGTAGGCATCTTGTCTGGCTATTAAGAAAAAATTACAAGGCATGCCAAAAGGCAAAAACAAAAAAAAACAAAAAAAAACAAAACCCACCATCTGAAGTCACAGAGCAAGCAACAGAACAGAAGTTATATATCATATTGCATTATCATATTGCAAATTTAAAACAAGCATGATTAATATAGTAAGGATTCTAATGGGTAAGACAACATGCAAGAACAGATAGGCAATGTAAGCAGGCACATGGAAATCCTAAGAAAGAATCAAAAAGAAATGCTACAGATAAAAACAAAAACACTAAAAGAAATGAAGAATGTCTTTAATGGGCTTCTTAGTAGACTAGACACAGCTGACAAATGAATCTCTGAGCTAAAGGATATATCAAGAGAATCCTTGAAAACAGAAAAGCAAAGAGAACAAAGATTGAGGTGGGTGGAAATAGAATATCCAAGGACTTTGGAGTAATTACAAAAGGTATAACACACATGTAATGTTAATACCAGAAGGAGAAGATGGAAATGAACAGAAGAAATATTTGAAACACAAATAACAGAATTTCCCCCAAATTAATGTCAGACATCAAACCACAGACCCTGGAAGTTACATCTAGAGGAACAAAGATACAACTCACATCTGACTTCTTAGAAACCACACAAATAAAAAAATAAATAAATAAATAAAATAAAAAAAAAAGAAACCACACAAATAAGAAGAGAGTAGAGTGAAATATTTAATGTGTCGAGAGGAAAAAAAATCGGACTAGAAATTTGCATCCTGAGACATTAACATTCAAAAGGGAAAGATTATGAAAGACCCTCAAACAAAAATTGAGGGAATAAATAATATTCAAAAATCAAGTAACAGGGACTTCCCTGGTGTCCAGTGGTTAAGAATCCACCTGTCAATTCAGGGCACACAGGATCAATCCCTGATCCGGGAAGATCCCACATGTTGAGAAGCAACTAAGCCCACATGCCACAACTATTGAGCGTGCACTCTAGAGCCTGGGAGCCACCGATACTGAACCCCAAATGCCTAGAGCCCACACTCCGCAATAAGAGAAGTCACCGCAGGAAGAAGCCCACGCCCTGCAACAGAGAAGAGCCCCCACTCTCGGCAACTAGAGAAAGTCCACGCACAGCAACAAAGACCCAGCACAGCCAGAAATAAAAATAACTAAATAGTTTAAAAAGAAATCAATAAATGAATCCATCATATCAACAGGCTGAAAAAGAAAAAGCACATGATCATATCAGTAGATAAAGAAAAAACAGTTGAGGGGCTTCCCTGATGGCTCAGTGGTAAAGAATCTGCCTCCCAATGCAGGACACACGGGTTCGATCCCTGATCTGGGAGGATGCCACGTGCCGTGGAGCAGCTAAGCCGTGACAAGAGAAGCCACCACAATAAGAAGCCGATGCACTGCAACCAGAGAGCCCTGCTCGCCACAACCAGGGAAAGCCAGCGCACAGCAGCAAAGACCCAGCGCAGTCAAAAGTAAATAAATGAATCGTTTCATAAATCTTAAAGATAAATGAATAAAGGTGTACCTTTAAAAAAGAGCAAAACCACTTGACAAAATCTACCCCACATTCATACAGACTCTCAGAGAAGTAGGAATAGAAAGAAGCTTCCTCAGCTTGAAAAAGCGATTTACAAAAAGTCTATAGCGAGGGGTAAACTAGGAGACTGGGATTAATATATACACTCTACCGCATATAAAACAGATAGCCAACCCAGACCGACTGTATAGCACAGGGAACTATACTTAGTATTTTTAAATAATCTATAAGGGAAAAGGATCTAAACAAGAATATATATATATATCATAAATATGTAACTGAATCACTGTGGCATATACCTGAAACTAACACCATAAATCAACTATACTTCCTTTTTTTTTTTAGTACAAAAAAAGAGATGAAAGCAAATAAAGTATTCCTTATGAAAAAAAAATCCACAGCTAACATATTTAATTGGAGAAGGCAATGGCACCCCGCTCCAGTACTCTTGCCTGGAAAATCCCATGGATGGAGGAACCTGGTAGGCTGCAGTCCATGGGGTTGCAAAGAGTCGGACACAACAAAGCAACTTCTTTCACTTTTCACTTTCATGCATTGGAGAAGGAAATGGCAACCCACTCCAGTGTTCTTGCCTGGAGAATCCCAGGGATGGCAGAGCCTGGTGGGCTGCCATCTCTGGGGTTGCACAGGATCGGACATGAACGAAGTGACTTAGCAGCAACATATTTAATGGTGAGAAACTCAAAGCTTTCACACTAAGATCAAGGGAAAGACAAGAATATCCCTTCTCACTGCTCCTTTACAAAGTCCTTCTGGAAGTTCTAAGCTTATGCGATAATATAAGAAAAAAAAAAGAATAGGTATGTAGATTGGAAAGGAGAAATAAAACTGTATTTGTTCACAGATGACATGGTTGTCTATGCAGAAAATCTGAAAGTATTGACCCCTCCCCCCAAAAAAAATTTCCTGAAACTAATAAGCAATTATAGCAATGTGGCAGGGTACAATTTCCTATATACCAGCAGTGAAAATCTGAAATTTTAAATTAAAAAAACACAATACCATTTACATTCAGTTCAGTTCAGTTCAGTTGCTCAGTCGTGTCCGACTCTTTGCAACCCCATGAATCGCAGCACACCAGGCCTCCTTGTCCATCTTCCAGAGTTCACTCAAACTCACGTCCATCGAGTCGGCGATGCCATCCAGCCATCTCATCCTCTGTCATTCCCTTCTCCTCCTGCCCCCAATCCCTCCCACCATCTGAGTCTTTTCCAATGAGTCAACCCTTTGCATGAGGTGGCCAAAGTACTGGAGTTTCAGCTTTAGCATCATTCCTTCCAAAGAAATCCCAGGGCTGATCTCCTTTAGAATGGACTGGTTGGATCTCTTTGCAGTCCAAGGGACTCTCAAGAGTCTTCTCCAACACCACAGTTCAAAAGCATCAATTCTTTGGCGCTCTGCCTTCTTCACAGTCCAACTCTCATATCCATACATGACCACAGGAAAAACCATAGCCTTGACTAGACGGACCTTTATTGGCAAAGTAATGTCTCTGCTTTTGAATATGCTATCTTGGTTGGTCATAACTTTCCTTTCAAGGAGTAAGCATCTTTTAATTTCATGGCTGTAATCACCATCTGCAGTGATTTTGGAGCCCCAAAAAATAAAGTCTGACACTGTTTCCACTGTTTACCCATCTATTTCCCATGAAGTGATGAGACCAGATGCCATCTTCATTTTCTGAATGTTGAGCTTTAAGCCAACTTTTTCACTCTCCACTTTCACTTTCATCAAGAGGCTTTTTAGTTCCTCTGGACTTTCTGCCATAAGGGTGGTGTCATCTGCATATCTGAGGTTATTGATATTTCACCCGGCAATCTTGATTCCAGCTTGTGCTTCATCCAGCCCAGCATTTCTCATGATGTGCTTATTCTGCATATAAGTTAAATAAGCAGGGTGACAATATACAGCCTTGATGTACTCCTTTTCCTATATGGAACCAGTCTGTTGTTCCATGTCCAGTTCTAACTGTTGCTTCCTGACCTGCATATAGGTTTCTCAAGAGGCAGGTTAGGTGGTCTGGTATTCCCATCTCTTGGAGAATTTTCCACAGTTTATTGTGATCCACACAGTCAAAGGCTTTGGCATAGTCAAAAAAGCAGAAATAGATGTTTTTCTGGAACTCTCTTGCTTTTCAACGATCCAGTGGATGTTGGCAATTTGATCTCTGGTTCCTCTGCCTTTTCTAAATTAGCACCCTCCAAAAATGAGATACTTTAGTATACATTGAATAAAAATAAAAAGAGAAGATCTTTATACAAGGAAAACTATAACATTCTTTTGAACAAAATCAAAGAACTAAATAAATGGATAGTTTATGATATTTCATGGATAGGAAGACTAAATATCATCAAGATGTCAGTTCTTTCCACTTTGATCTATAGGTTCAGTGCAATTTCAATCAGAATCTCAGCAAGTTATTTTGTGGATATCAACAAACTCTTTCTCAAGTTTACATGGAAAGGCAAAAGACTCAAAATAGCCAACACAATATTGAAAGACAAAGTTAGATACTGACACTACCCAATTCAAAGATTCACTATAAAGCTACGGTAATCAAAAAGTGTGGGGGGAAAAACAGAAAGTGTGGTATTGGTGAAAGAATGGACAAATAGATTATTGAACAAAGTAGAGACCCCAGAAGCAGAACCACGGACAAAGCACTACAAATAAATATTTTCAACAAATGGTGCTGGAACAACTGAACATGCAAAAAAATGAATCTAAACACAGACCTTACATCCTTCACAAAAATTAACTCAAAATGGAATGACAGGCCTAAAGATAAAACCAAAAAACCATAAAATTCTTGACTATAACACAGAAAAAAAACCCTAGATGAATTTAGGTACGGCAATGACTTTTTGATACCAGACCAAAAGCATGTTCCATAAAGAAGTAATTATAAGCCTAAGAC
The DNA here is from genome assembly GCF_023091745.1 of Budorcas taxicolor. Taxonomy (NCBI): domain Eukaryota; kingdom Metazoa; phylum Chordata; class Mammalia; order Artiodactyla; family Bovidae; genus Budorcas; species Budorcas taxicolor. Next base: position 71,259,257 of record NC_068925.1, read on the forward strand.
TTTGTTAAAACTTCAAATTTCTGCTCTGCAGAAGACAATGTCAAGAGAATAAGCAGACAAGTCACAGAGTAGGAGAAAATACTTACAAAGTACATATCTGATAAAGGACTGTTCTCCAAAATATTCAAAGAACTCTTAAACTCAATAATAAGAAAATGAGAAACCCAAGGTTGAAAATGGGCCAAAAACCTTAACAGGCACCTCACTAGAGAAAATATACAGATGGCAAATAAGCATATGAAAAGATGCCCCACATCATGTGTCATTGGGGACATGCAAATTAAAACAATAAGGTACTACCACACACGTATTAGAATGGCCAAAATCTGCAACACTGACAATATCAAATGATGTCGAGGATATAAAGCAACAGAAACTTTCATTCATTGCTGGTGGCAGCAGAAATTGGTACAGCCACTTTGGGAGACCATCTGACAGGTTTTAAACCCAATGAAACACACGTTTACCATACAGTCCAGCAATCATTCTCATTAGTATTTATTTAAATGAGTTGAAACTTACATCCACACAAAAATCTACATATGGATATTGATAGCAACTTTATTCATGATGGCCCAACCATCTTAGAAGCAATCAAGATGTCCTTCATCAGATGAATGTATAAATGAATTAGAGTACATTCAGATAATGGAAAATTATTTAGCATTAAAAAGAAGTGTGAAGTGTTAGTCACTCAGTCATGTCCAGCTCTTTGCAACCCCATGGACTGTATGGACTGTAGCCCACCAGGCTCCTCTGTCCATGGCATTCTCCAGGCAAGAATACTGGAGTGGGTTAGCATTTCCTTCTCCAGGGATTAAAAAGAAATCAGCTATCAAATCATGAAGACACGGAGGAAACTTAAAAGCATATTACTAAGTGAAAGAAGCCAATCTGAAGGTTGGCATCACGTATGATTCCATTTATGACATTCTAGAAAAAGCACAACTATGGAGACAGTAAAATCTTCAGTGGTTATCAGCGGTCAGGAGTCGGAGGAGGTAAGGAGGGATAAATAGGCAGTTGACAGAGTATTTGGGAGGCAGTGAAAATACTGTTTATGCCATAATGATGAATACACATTATTATACATTTATCCAAACCCATAGAAAGTGCAGCATCAAGCGTGAACCATAATGTTCATTTGGACTTTTGAGTGGTAAGTGAAAAGAAAGTGAAAGTGAAGTCGCTCAGTCGTGTCCGACTCTTTGCAACCCGTGGACTGTAGCCTACCAGGTTCCACCGTCCATGGGATTCTCCAGGCAAGAATACTGCAGTGGGTTGCCATTTCCTTCTCCAGGGGATCTTTGTGACCCAGGGATCGAACCCAGGACTCCTGCATTGGAGGCAGATGCTTTAACCTCTGAGCTACCAAGCAAAGGACATGATGTGCCAAACTACCCCCATCAGTTGTAACAAATGTATCAGTCAGTCTAGCGGGGGATGTTCACAGTGGTGGAGGCTATATATGTGCGGGGCAAAGGGCATTAGGGAATTTGTAACTTCCCCTCAATTTTGCTATGAACCTGAAAGTGCACTAAAATGTTTTAATTTTTTAGTCTTTCATTTTCATTTTATATTTCTCTTATTATCTGTCATGTTTATGCACTCTTCTGGTCCTCCTACTTTAGTCTTCGTTTCTGAAATAGTTGTCTTTTTTTTACCTCCAAGTCTTTCCTGAGTTGCCACCTCATTTCCGAGTTTTCTACTTAATGATTTCTGTCATTCTTTCATGTCATACAATTTTCTTAATGTCTTTCAGTTCATTTTGAAATTGTAAATTTTCATCTGTTTTGTGAGAATGTCTTTCCCGAATGCTCTCATTGCCTCTAAGGACTTTATTCTAGTTCGAATTCTCTTTTTTCGTATAACTTTGTATGGGACTTGGTTGTTTTCTGTTGTGTATTTTTATGTGAAATTAGTTTTCCTAAACTACGAGAATGAAGCAGGTTAAACTTTCAAAGGCTGTAACTTCACAGAGCTCCTTCTGTTGTTTTTGTTAAGGTTTTTTTACTTTCTTTTTTAAGTATGTCACATTGCTTTCTGCAATTTCCTCGCTGCTCTTCCTTTCCTTTAAACTGGACCTTTCTCTTGTCCCGACTCTGCTGTTTCGATTCCATTCCCAGCAATTTCTCCTCATTGTAGGGTCCTGGACTAGAAGGCGGCTCCAGCAGGTCAGTTTTGAAAGTTCAAGGAACCTACCCCTTTAAGCTCTTGTATTGCAAGCTCTCTGCACTTACCGGGTGTTTAAGCAGATGAAACACCTTCACCTTCGGCTGCTGTTCTCAACTTGGTCCACTGAGTTTCCCAGTGAGTACCAGCTGGCTAGCTAGCCATCGCCTGTTCTCTGGTCCAGTCAGAAGCTAGTCTTTTGCTTCTTTTTGTTTCCCACATGAGTCTGCTTATCACGTGAGTCTTGTGGTTCTTGGTATTTTGTCCCCAACTGCTTGCATTCTGGGTAAATGTCACCCATGAATTTTTGACTTCGCTAATTGCACTGTTACATTTTCACATGGAATTATGAGAGCAGTATGCTATTGCCATCATCACCAACTTGCCAGGATTATCACCATCTTCTAATTCCAGCTAATTTTTGCTTTGTACTTCCTCTTGATTCCTTCCTTCAGCCTGTCACAGGAAGAACTTGGCTTCAGCTTGTATTAGAGAGAGAGAGAGAGAGTGCATGTATGTGTGTGTGTGTGTGTGTGTGTGTGTGTTGAGCTGAGATGTATGAAGACAGGGTCATGAATGAGTTGAGGCTGCTGCTAATTGGGGGCACAACTGCAAAAAGTTAAAGACACAGTCCCTGCCCTTAAGTGTTTATCACCTAAGAATCCAACACACGCTTGCTTAGTGAAGCAGAAGTATAGCTACCTGGTTTTCAATCACAGCTCTTATTAGCTTGCCATGCCAAATGGGGGAAGGCAACTCCTAGGGACTTTAGCTCCTCCCTTTGTAAAACACAGCGCGTATCACCGCCCTGTTCAGTTGTGTAGGTTGTGGGGGAAGAAATGAAATAACAGAAGCATATATGATCTGGTCATCAACAGCCTGCGTCCTGGGGGCTGGGGGGCAGCGACTGTGCTGTTCTTCATCCTTGTCTCTGCCCTTCAGGGCCTCACAGAGCGCTTGACACATTCTGAGTACTCAGTGCTTGCATCTTGAAAAAAAATACTAAGAGCCCTATTATGGAATTATTAATTTAAAGAGTTCCTTGGCCACATCAGCGATAACAAAAGTTAATCAGCCCATGTTTGGGACTCGAGAGGGTAGCCTCCAGAAGGACCCTTCACATGGAAGAAATGGCCTTCACTCCAAAAGTCAAGCGTCAGAAGACAGGGAAGAGCTGAGTTTTTAAAATGCATGCTTTATTATTCAGCCTTCAGCAGAAATGTCACCTTTCTAAAGCAAGCTGTTATCATGCACTCACCGTGCCAAACAGGCGCCTCTGAGGAGCAGGATTTTATCTCAACATTTTTAGTGATTTGTGTTTCTCTTTCAAGGAGCTCCATGCCTTAAGGCACCTGAAGCACTAACAGCACAAGAAGGTAAGGTTACAGGAGGAGCAGACTCCAACAACATGAAACAGGGATTTTTGCAAAACAGGTCTAGGATCGGCATCAAAGCTCTAGTCTGCAGCCGCCCTGCCCAATAATTCATGCCCTCGCCGCGCAGCTCATTGTTTTCTGGTGGGCTCCTTGGTCGACACCATATTCTCAAAGAAACTCCGTTTTGTGACAGGGCCCCCATTAGCAAGCTCAGCCACATGACAGGCCTTGAAGCAGCCAGCACAACTGCCGGCAACGCTTGCCAATAAGCCAGATGCTGCCACATATTGGCATCTGGGTCCTGGAATCGCAACCATGTTCTCAGTCTGGCTAGGGATTCTGACCCCAGCTACGGAAGGAGACAAAGGAAGGAAAGAAAGAGATGGAGCGCGGGGACGGCGGGCAGGCTGTAGAAGAGTCTCTTGGTAATTTCCCTACCAAGGATTTAGAGCCTCCACAACAAAAGACTCCTTGGAAAGCTGCTACCAACGCTGCCATGGGCGGGAGAGGTAGAGATGGGGAGCATTCTAAACCCAGCAAGCTGCTTTGGCACCTGGGGAGTGGGGGTGGCTGATTCAAAAGGAGACAGCTGCAGCAGGCAGCCATGTTCTCTGGGCTCCGGGCACTGAGAGAGCCCACCGGATGGGGCTTCGATCTGCAGCTGGGGGACTGGGGGCAACACCAGGATGGCTATCACTTTCCACTTTCTGGGTGCCAAGACTGACCCACGCCAGCAAGGTCGAAGAAATGGCCAGGGCAAGATTCAGACCGGCCGTCTTCAGAGGATCCTTTCGATCCAGAAAGGTGTGATTGGGGTGGGGGGGGGCGTGGTTTGAGCAGAGGAACGGGGTGCAGGCAAAAAGAAGCCCTTTGCCTTCAACTGACTTTTGATGCTACAGTGACACCAGGCCAAGTGAAGCTTCGGATCCTGCCGGAGTCCTGTGAGGTGGAGGCATGGCCCAGGAGGGTTGGGCTGCATGAGGAAAGGTTAGGGTCCGAAACAAGAGGTGAGAAGAAAAAGGAGGCAGCGGTTCTTCTTTCTTAAAAATCCCCGATTGTACCCAGCACCCCCTTTTCCCCCATCATGTCCATCAAGAGGTGTTCAGGGCCTTAGGGGCTTGAAATACAAGTTGGAGGAGCAAGAGAATGAGAGTCGACACGTGGTGGAAAGAGCCCAGCTTCTACTGTCTGAAGACTGGGGAGACAGCCCCAGAGGACATCTGCCAGTGGGAGGGTTGCTTCTCTTGGGGCACACTGGCTGTTTTCTGCTCATCAGATACTGTATTCAGGAACTAGAATCACGTGGTGGTGCTTCTGCTCCCAGTTTAGCGGCGAGGAGGAGGTGTTAGGGGGGAACTGTCTTCCAGGGCTTCCCTAGTGGCTCAGATGGTGAAGAATCTGCCTGCAACTCAGGTTCGATCCCTGGATCAGAAGATCCCCTGGAGTAGGACATGGCAATCCACTCCAGCGTTCTTGCCTGGAGAAGCCCGTGGACAGAGGAGCCTGGTGGGCTACAGTCCGTGGGGTTGCAAAGAGTCGGGCGTGACTGAGTGACTAACGCTTTTCTATCTACCAGTGAAAAAAATTCTTCAAAGTGTGTTCTATCAATGGTGCCTTAAGCAACAGTGTCGCTTTTGAAAAAGGCTAGCCCATTACTACTGGGACTGAGCCCGGCCACAGCAAGAGTGTAGAGACACATGAAGCAGCTGCCAACACTGAAATCCCACCACCTGAAAACACGAAATTATCTAAACATCTGGCAGATGCATGCACATGGTCAACATATACTGGGTCAAGACATACTTTATTATATATACTTTATTATCTCACCTAATAACCTTGATACCTTATAAACAACAGGAGCCTTCCCCTTTACACCCCCCTCCACCTACACACACACACACACACACACACACACACACACACACAGCCTTCAGGGAACAGCTAATGTATTTCTCTTTACTCCTGGGAAGCTTGGTGCCCCTTTTCAAAAGGCAAAACCAAGCCTACAGAGAGAATGTCCTCAGCTGAGTCCCTTGGTTCTGGAGAACACTAAGCAGCTCTGCAACTCCCCCACAAATTCACCTGGAACTTTCTGGTGTCTTCCTCAATCTTGGTTTAGATTCTTTACACTGAGATTTTGAACAACACAGGGTCTAAATACGAAATTTCCACTGTGGCTCTGCTCAAGAATAAGCAAACAGTCCAACAACATGCAGCAAGTAATCAAAAGAATTGCAATGATAATGTTTATTCTGTTAAGTGGATGAGTTATTTGAATCCAGAGAACTGCAACAGAAGGGGCTGAGTCTCTGGGGGGACCAGATCACAACCCACCACGCACGCCTCCTCTGCCCCCGCCTCTAATGTTTCCCTTGTCCAGTTGGCTCTTCCCCTTGACTTTTCCCTTCCCTCTTGTTGTCCTCCTTATCTATCTTCTGCTGTCACCTGTTCCCATTGATGCCAACACTCCTTGGGCCAGCCTCCAGGGAAATAAGCTAAGTGCTGGGAAATGTCTTCAAACTCAAAACACACACCGCAGGGAAGGATGTTGGTGTTGATGCAAAGCACAGGCGATAAACTGACAATGAACTAAGCCAGTGGTTCTCAAACTTCATTGTGCATGAGAATCACCTTGAAGGGTTCGTTAAATAAAATCGATTGCTGCGATTTGGGATAGGGTTTGAGACTATGCATTTCTAACAAGTTCCCAGGTGATGCTAACATTGATGGTCTGGGGACCTCTTTTTTTGCCATTTCCCTAAAACTTTCTTATTTGGGAGTAATTTCAAATGTAAACTCTCAAGAAGAGTAAAAATCTCACTGTTCCCTTGACTCAGATTGGGATCCCTTTTTGAGGACCCCTAAGCTAAGCTATGTCTGAAGAGCAAACAATCCCCTGGCAAGACACACTGCCTTCTAAAAACAGGAGCGGAGTGCTATCCACATAGAAAGCAGACCAACTCTTTAGCAGGTGGGACGAAGTGTCACAAAATGATGAGCAAAACTGAGAGGGGGCCCCGGGGGTTTTAAGCTCAGAACAGTGAACACCATTGGCAACCAACGGGTGGAAGTATAGAAATTCCTGGTTTGCTTCCCTGGTTATTCCTTAGCGGTGATTTTCAGTTCAGTTCAGTCGCTCAGTCATGTCCAACTCTTTGCAACCCCATGAATTTCAGCACGCCAGGCCTCCCTGTCCATTCCCAACTCCTAGAGTTCACTCAAACTCACATCCTTCAAGTCGGTGATGCCATCCAGCCATCTCATCCTCTATCGTCCCCTTCTCCTCCTGCCCCCAATCCCTCCCACCATCTGAGTCTTTTCCAATGAGTCAACTCTTCCCGTGAGGTGGCCAAAGTACTGGAGTTTCAGCTTTAGCATCATTCCTTCCAAAGAACACCCAGGACTCATCTCCTTTAGAATGGACTGGTTGGACCTCTTTGCAGTCCAAGGGACTCTCAAGAGTCTTCTCCAACACCACAGTTCAAAAGCATCAATTCTTCGGCGCTCAGCTTTCTTCACAGTCCTACTCTTATATCCATACATGACCACTGGAAAAACCATAGCCTTGACTAGATGGACCTTTGTTGGCAAAGTAATGTCTCTGCTTTTGAATATGCTATCTAGGTTGGTCATAACTTTCCTTCCAAGGAGTAAGCATCTTTTAATTTCATGGCTGCAGTCACCATCTGCAGTGATTTTGGAGCCCCCCAAAATAAAGTCTGACACTGTTTCCACTGTTTCCCCATCTATTTCCCATGAAGTGATGGGACCAGATGCCATGATCTTAGTTTTCTGAATGTTCAAACTACAAATCCGTACCTCCTAGGATAAACTGGCTTCAAAAAAAAAGAAAAGCAATCATTTGCTAGGGAAACTCTGTACCTGAGAGACACACACGGATGAGCAGACAGTCATGTACCCCTCTATTCTACTGCCTGAACTCAGGACTTTATCTCTTGCCTGGATGTCTGCAGTTAACTCCTAACTGATCTCTTGACCTCTTATCACCCTCTCTCCAATTTATCCTCCATTCTAACCCTGAAGTTACCTTTTTAACAGAAGGCTGCAATAATGTCATCTCTCTGAAGCCCCCTACTACTTAGAGAAGGAAGTCCAAATGTCTCTAGGTGGCATTTAACCTGGCCCCAACCTACCTTTCAAAAGCATATGTCTACACACCAGCCCCAAGAGAATAGGCACAGTTTCACCTTTGCCTAGCTCCAGGCCTTTGTACACAACTGTTTTTTGTTCCCCTGGAGATTTGCCTTCTTCCCAAACAAAATCTTGAAAAAGAGAAGTCCTTATGGTTAAAAATACTATTCAAAGGTCAAGGTTCCATTCCAATATAGGCAGCCTTCCTGCAGTTGCTGTGATCTCGCCTTTGTAGGCTCACCATACTCTATTTGTACCTTCTAACACTAACACGTCCTGCCCTACTTCTTATTTATGCTTTCTTCCCCCTGAGTTTCATAAGGTCCTTGAAGACAAGTACCATGTCTTTTGTTCAATGACGAGAGAAGCCCACAGGAGGCATGGTGGGCAGATGAAGAGAAGATGAAGGGAGGAAGACGGAGAAGAACGAGGAAAGGCGAGCACAGGGAGGGGGCGTGTTCAGTTTTAGAGTTTTCTTAGACTTTTGCTCAAGACAGATCCTTCAAATAGGTAAAATACATTTTCCTTCCAGAACAACCAAGACTATAAAGTTGTACAGATTTTTGTTTTGTCAACACGTCACGTCTTCTTAAAATTTTTCCTTTCTATGTCACTATTTTATGTCTGTCTCCCATGGGATAAGGGCAACATCACATTGCAGCTGTTATTTTGGTTCGAATAATGAAACAGGTTGAAGTCTTTTCACAGGTGTCAAATCCCCTTTGACATTTGCCTCTTTGGGTGGGGCTGGTCAAACCCCTACCTTGTGGTTTAGCTTTAGAAGGAATATGATCAACATGCCCAGAAGAGTTACCTTTTTGATATGCTTTTTTTGAGATTTACAAAAGCAGGACGCCAACATCTCTAAGACTGACCAGAAGTTGGTTTGCTGGCCATTCTTTCTTATTCATTGAGAGGTTTTTCTTGCCCAAAGAAGTCAAAGCAGCTCTTTGGAGACACTCCTGGCCTCTTCCTTTACTGCAGACATACCAGCTGTCCTCTGCAAGAAAGCAGAGCTAGAACCAACTATGGGTAAGTGAGTCACTTAATTCTTTCCAAAAGGTAGTTTAGCATCTCTTTTCCTGGAAGAAGAGGAATAGTTTCTGTTTCTGCCTAACTCTCGCTGGGGGAAGAACAAAGAATAGCACTTCAGCTCAAAAAAGCACACTCTATTGTTCCAGAAACCTGGGCCAACACACCTCACCAGCCCTGCTTCCACTCTCATAGAATGACACTCAAGTCACTTTCTCTCCTACACCTCCTCACATTTTCTCTGTCGCTATTTCTCCCTGTGCCAGACCCCTGGATTGAGGGAAGAAGTCACGTGGCAGGGACAAAAAAGACAGGGCTCTGCCATCTGAGTACACAGCACCACTATTATAAATCTTCCTAAAAAAGGAAGCTTGTCCTCTGGTTTCCTATTTACTGTTCTTTAGAGAGTAAGTGCTGCTGAATCATAAAAACGTGTAGTACGTTGCTTCCCGTTTCCCTGCTGTGTTTACCATCTTACTGAGAAATGACTGACTTCACAGCTTTTGCCATTTAGTAACCCTTCAACATGGACTTAATATGCAATCCTTAAAATGAGCTGAGTAGACTCCAAATACTCCAAAGTCCAAATTAACCAGACTAGTAGAGGTTAATGTTCTGCATTAAATAGGAACAGGAGGTATCAATTTTGTACTCTGATTGTGCCTGCCCAAGAAGTGAGTCAAATAAGCATATGAAACATGATAGATGAGGGCAACAGGGGTAGGAAAACCACCAGAGTTGTGGAGAGGTCTAAGAAGTGAGCAAATGTAAATGTGTCCTACTCCTTTCACCTCCATGCACTTCTATCTAGACTTTCAACTCTCCTTTTCCAGCGTAGAGCTGACAGAGAAACAGCCCTTTAATATTTCAATCTATTTTTAATTTTTATAGCCACATAACCACTAAGCACTGTGCTACTGAGCGAATACATGGCAGTAACCCAAGTATCTGGGATTACTAAAAAGAGAATTACAAGAAAACAGTTAAGTACCAATTTAAGATTTTCATTACCTTTGTATTTTTACAACGTTGATTTACTCTGAAAAAGTCCACCATATACTTGTGACGCTTAGAACTCAACTATCTTTTCATTCTATAGGTAAGGGAACAGATCTAGAATATTGTTATTAAAGTTAAAAGGCTAGTTAGTCACAGAGATGGGACCAGATACCACCTTAAGACTTTCTATAAGATTTCACAATCCTTAGAGAAAGAACTTGAAATACCAAGTTTCATTACCCAGAGCATTTAGATATACCAGAGGTTAAATCCACTACTCTAAGAAGAAAGATGATCCATCTTATGCCTTGGCCTCTGCTATAAAGTAAAGTAATCCTTGTGTGTGCTAAGTTGCTTCAGTTAATGTCTGACTCTTTACGACCCCGTGGACGGTAGCCCACGAAGCTTTGCCGTCTATGGGCTTCTCCAGGCAAGAATACTGGAGTGGGTTGCCATACCCTCCTCCAGGGGGTCTTCCTGACCCAGGGACTGAAACCAAGTCTCTTACGTCTTCTGCTTTGGCAGGAGGGTTTGCCACCTGGGAAGTAATCCCTAAGTGAATCCAATAAAAATGCTAGAAAAGGCTCACTGTGAGGCCAAGAAATTTTCCATGCTACAATCAGGTATTTTTCTATTTAGAGTCATAAATTATGGGCAAGTGGAATTCAACTAAGGCATACATTATGTACAAGGTCCTAATATAGTGTTACTGGTCATAGCATGAATATTATTTATAGATTTTATCTTTTTCATTACACGCATTATAGGAAAGCTAAACTTAATCTTGGTTCACAATGATTCTGAAATAAGACAGGGTAGGAAAAGCCTGAGGGTCAAAACACAATAGGAATTATAGCTGGGCTGCCGTCTATGGGGTCACACAGAGTCGGACACGACTGAGGCGACTTGGCAGCAGCAGCAGCAGAAAGGCTTAAAATACAGGTTTAATCATGTTAACAAGAGGTCAGTAATTATAACAAGTAAATTGAAGACATACATGTCTCCCAAAAGTCTTAACTCATACCATTGTTAAAACAAACTGTTAAAATCACAGCATTCTTTGTTACTCTTAGGGACCTTAACTTACCCCTTCTGTGAAACAGAAATGGTAGATATTCATACTATGTCTGAAGATAGGTGGCATCATGCCAAATTACTGGCAACCTGCTGGAAAAGCTCTTTTTAAAGAATGTAGTAAAATAACAGTCAATGGGATTGGTAATTTCATACAAAAATATAAAATCAAATGAGAGTAAGGACTCAAACAGATGTCTGTACATCAATGTTGGGACACTGCTTACAACAGCCAGAAGGTAGAAATATCCAAATGTCCACTGACAGATGAATGGATAACAAAATGTGTATATACATATAATGGAATATTATTCAGCCTTAAAAAGGAACGGAACTCTGATATATGATACAGCATGGATGAACTTTGAAAACACTATATCAAGCAAAATAAATCAGACAAAAAAGAACAGATATTATATGATTCCACTTCTTGAGAGACCTAGAAAATAAGATTCATACAGAAAGTAGAACAGTGGTTACTAGGGGGTGGAGGGAGGAGGAATGGAAAGTTCTTGTTTAATGGGTTAAGAAATTCAGTTTCAGAGATTTGAAAGTTCTGAAATGCAGTGGTAATGGTTGGGGGAAAATGTGAATATACTTAATGGCATTGAATTGCATACTTTAAGGCAGTTAAAATGATAAATTTTATTATGTAAGTTTTGATACAATAAAAAACTAATTGAGAAAAAATATATTTAAAAAATCATGAGAAATAGTAAATGGTAAGTTCTCTGATTTGGATTTTTCTAACACATGTCATCAAGTAAAAACAGACTTGGGTCCACCACCTCAAAGTCATTTACCCTGTGTGTTTATTACTCTATAATTCATGTCCACCATGATTATGAACGATGTATTTACATTAAGTACAAGTTCCAAACACAGAAATAGAGAAACTGAAGCAACGGATTTATGTCAACACAATTCCATCTGTTAACACTGTCCTTTGAACCCAGGGATGAAAGTCATGTGGTAGGGCTGGGAGCGTCACCTTGGCTGTGAAGTCCTACTTTCATGCCATAGGGCACTTCTGGAAGGAAGCTCTGGAATGACCAACTCTGACTACTTGCAGATTTCCTACTAGTCCTACAGAGGAAGTCATTCTTGTGTCTCACCTGCATGAGTTCCTGTTTTGAGACCTGGGGGCTGGCGAGTTGAAATCCAGTTCCAGGGAGTGATGTCATCTCAACTGAGCTATGATCCTGGTGACCTGCTCCCCATCCTGGTGTTGTTGCAGCCCTTCAGCTGGGGTTCAGGTTATAAGGGGACCAAAAAGGAAAATGGGGGAGTAGGATAACAGAACAAGGAAAAATGCTTGCACATTTCCTTCGTTCCACTGAAGCATTTTCTGCTTCCATTTAATGTGATGGGCGGACCTGACCAATGGCAGCTGGAAGCTGCACAGAGGCTCTCGGGGTGGGGATAGGCTCTGTCACAGATCTTGAAAATACAAAGAATTAAAACATACAGAAAACTTTCATTATGTTTGTGGCATCATTTGGAAACGGTGATTTACTCTTTCATCTTTGGATAAAGTTTAAAAAAAACAGGCATTAACTTAAAAAGTTTGTATTCTGTTGTAAACACAGTATGACTACAGGAGCAATATTAGCAACAGAAAGAAATAACAAACACAAATGTACAAGTACTCACGTTCTTTTGACACAATGTCAAGTAGATGAGAAGGTCAAATCTAGAAATCCTGTCAATACGTAACAAAATAGGATTGCCATTCAATCCCACTGAGATGAGATCCTTTGGTTCTTGGGATACTCAGCCAAAAAACTAAAACACAGTCAAACACAGTAAGCAGCAGAAATTGCTAACCTTTCAAAATGAAAGGAAGCGAGGTCTTTGAATAGAAAAAAAAAAAAATTGTAAGCAATTAAAACAAAGAGAGACTTCAATTTTTAGAGCATTTATTTTACATCATGATTCTTTAATTCTTATTAAGTTGATACAATTTGGGGAAATAAATACTCCCTTCCCTTTTTTGCTGCCTATGTATTAGTAGCAGTAGAAAGAACAGAATATGACAATAGGCAAAGGGTGTAGAAAGTGGAAAGAGAGAGAGAGAGCTGAGAGCTCATATGAACCCTACTGTTAGCAATACCAACCAAGAAAGTACAGAGTTGACAACAGAAAGTGTTTTTTTCTTACATGGACTTCAGAAAGAATGAATATGGGACCACATTTGATATACATTAATTATATAGCATTGTGGTTGAGGTTCCCTATCAGACATGATGTGTATCTTCTTTTTTTCCTCATTTTTTAAGCTTCATAGATGACATTACGTGTGAAGCACTTTTAGTATATATATCTTGGTTAGCGAAAAGCACAGTCAGCTGCCATGTAAGGGTCGTCCTTTCAAGTAACACTTCATTCTACACTCGGAGCTTCATCTCAGAGGACGTTCTTAAAGGGCATTCCTCTTTTAGTTGGGTTTACAACTCACCTGCACCACTAAATGCAGATAAAATAAAGATCACACCTTGGTTTGTATGTAACAGCCCCTTGCAAAGGGAGCCAATATCTTGTCCAGACACGAACTGTAAAGGAATTGTTCTCTCTCAGGCCTTTTCTCTCCATTTCCTCTAAAGCTCTTCATCTTAATGCTTGGTGTCCCATAAGTGAGTGTGAAGCAGAGCTGCCTCCGTGCTAGAGATGCCTGTTGCAGAGAAGGCCAGAATGTGTGCAGAGAACCCTGCGTTCTGTTCATCTCATCAGTTCTGCCCAATCCACAGGGGTAAAAAATGGATGAGATTTGATATCTTCAACACCAGCAACTCCAGCACCAAGCCGCTCCACAGGGTTGAACTGTAAGAGCTAAACAGGAAGGATTTAAGTGAGTAGTGGGAATCTAACTACAGGATCAAAGGAGAATAAAACCAGGAGGAAAGGAAACTACTTCTAAATTCAACCTCAATAACAAATGGACTTGATGACAGCCAACTGACTATATTTCCTTGAAAAAGGGTTATGTCTGTAACATTACTCTAGCTATGGAGCGGTGGGGAATATATCTGAGTTTATGGCTTTTCAAATGATATCACCGTGAGTAACTCACTTTGTTACGATATACTATATAGCTATAGTATATCTAGTAGTATATATCTAGTATATCTATACTATTTATCTATATATATACTATACTATATATCTATATACTATAGGATAGTTACACCTATCAATTTCCTACTCCAAAAGTATGATCGTGACATTAGTTAGATATTGCACCACATTCTGAGAGATCCAGCTACTCCTTTCATGGTTAGAAAGTCTGAAAGGCACACTAAGTGTTTCAACCTCTAGTGAATTATATATGCCCTGGGACTAAACTTTATCTGAGGTCTGAATGTGTGTGTTAGCCACTTCAGTCATGTCCAACTCTTCGTGACCCTATGAGCTGGGGCCCATCAGGCTCCGCTGTCTACAGAATTTCCCAGGCAAGAATGCCCCCCTCCAGGGCATCTTCCCAGCCTGGGAACGAACCTGCATCTGTTATCTCCTGCATTGGTGGGTGAGTTCTTAGCATTAGTGTCGCCTGGGAAGCCCAAGGTCTGAATAAGCAAATTCATATTCCAAAATTGCTTTCTTTCAAGGAGCTGACTCACATGGAACAATCTGATCCAATGAGGGAAATGTGTTTCAACTTCTTCACTAATAGGAATCAGGTCTAAAATAAGTTAATAATGTTATTTGCAACACGATTTGTTAAGAGTGGCAAAATATAAGTAGTCATACACAATAACAGATGACGCTGGTCATACTGAAAGAATGTGTTGCTTAAGACATTCATGTATCCTCAAATTTTTGTTTTAACAACTTTACTGAGAGATAATTTATATAGCACAAAATTTTTCTATTGCAAGCGTACAACCTAATGATTCTTAGCAAATTTGAAGAGCTGTGCAACTATCACCACAATCTAGTCTGAGATCACTTTGATCACCCTAAAAAGTTTCTTCATGTTGTTTGCAGTCAATCTACATTACCATCCCCACCCCCAGGCAACCACTGATTTGCTTTCTATCTCTATAAACTTGCCCCTTCTGGATATTTCATATAAATGAAATCATAAAACAGCTGCCTTCTTTCACTAAGATTAATGTTTGTGAGGTCCATCCGTGTTGTAGGTGTTGTAGAAGGTGTCAACAGTCTGTTCCTTTTCGTTTCTCAAGAGCATTCCACTATTTGGATATAACTACTTGGGCTTCCCTGTAGCTCAGATGGTAAAGAATCTGCCTGCAATGCAGGAGACCCAGGTTTGATCCCCGGGTCAGGAAGATCCCCTGGAGTAAGGGCATGGCAACCCACTCCAGTATTCTTGCCTGGAGAATCCCATGGACAGAAGAGCCTGGTGGGCTACAGGCCATGGGGCTGCAAAGAGTTGAACACGACTGAGCAACTAACACCACTACTACTATTTGGATATAACATATTTTGTGAATCTGTTCACCAGTTAATGGACATATGGACTTCCCAGGTTGTGGCTACAATTAATTGTATTGCTTTTAACATTTACATATATGACTTCCTGCAGACATGTATTTTCATTTCTTTTAAGGACATTCCTAGGAGTGGGAACAGTCAGTTGTGTGTTATAAGTTTATGTTTAGCTTTTTAAGAAACTACCAAACTTTTCTAAAGTATCTGTACCATTTTACATTCCTGTCAGCAATGTATGAGAGTTTCAGTTTCTCTATATCCTCATCAACACTTGATACTATCTTCTTTATATAGTCCTTCTAGTGGGTATTAATGATATCTTATTTTGGTTTTAATTTATATTCCCTAATGACTAATAACCGTTGAGCTTCACAGTTGGGAGGTTGTGGCTGGACGGCTCTGGCTTACCTGTAGTGTTTGTGTTGGGTTTAGGGGACTGTGAAGAGCCTAGGGGGAGGTGAGGTGTGTTTGGAGCCTATAGGCTCTGAAGAAGATTTGTAAGAAGGGTGAGTCGCCCTTAGGCTCCTCCATCAGCCAGCCGAGAGACAGAGGTCATCACAGAACGACTTCCAGCCCTGGTACTACATCCGAGACAGGGGACTCGGAAGAATACACAAAGCTGCCAGCGTAGGCAGTGTAGCCAAAGTCCACGAGGTTCTGTTGCTTGGAGAGAATGAGCTGAACGACAGGGACAAAATGAACAACTTTTGCCAACTGATTTCTCAATATACAGAAAAGAGATCTAAAACTTCTGAAAATAGCAACACAGCTTGAACATCAGGAAGTTCACGGGCCACGTATTGCTGAAGCCTCGCTTGGAGAATTTTGAGCATTACTTTACAGGAGCTACCCCGCGTCCGAGGTCAGGGGCAGCGGCCTAGAGTGCCAGGCTGCGACGGCGCAGTAACAGCCAAGAGGAGCTACCCCACATCCAAGGTCAGGGGCGGCGGCTGGGAGGAGACACCCCACGTCCGAGGTCAGGGGCGGCCGGGAGGAGCTACCCCGAGTCCGAGGTCAGTGGCGGCCGGAAGGAGCTATCCCGAGTACAAGGTCAGTGGCGGGCGGGAGGAGACACACCGCGTCCGAGGTCAGGGGCGGCGGCCAGGAGGGGCTACCCCGCATCCGAGGCCAGTGGCGGCCAGGAGGAGACACCTCGTGCCCGAGGCCAGGGGCGGCAGCTGGGAGGAGCCACCCATGCCCGAGGCCAGGGCCGGCGGCGGCAAGTTCGGGCCGGGAAGAGCAACCCGGCGAGCGGTGGCTGCACAGGCGCAGGAAGACCTAGAGGAGCTATCCCACGTTGAAGGTCAGGAACAGCGGCAGTAAGGAGATACCCCTCGTCCAAGGTAAGGAGCAGCGGCTGTGCTTTGCTGGAGCAGCCATGAAGAGATACCCCATGCCCAAGGTAAGAGAAACCCAAGTAAGATGGTAGGTGTTGCAAGAGGGCATCAGAGGGCAGACACACTGAAATCATACTCACAGAAAACTAGTCAATCTAATCACACTAGGACCACAGCCTTGTCTAACTCAATGAAACCAAGCCATGCCTGCAGGGCAACCCAAGACGGGCGGGTCATGGTGCAGAGGTCTGACAGAATGTAGTCCACTGGAGAAGAGAATGGCAAGCCACTTCAGTATTCCTGCCTTGAGAACCCCATGAACAGTATGAAAAGGCAAAATGATAGGATACCAAAAGAGGAACTCCCCAGGTCAGTAGGTGCCCAATATGCTACTGGAGATCAGTGGAGAAGTAACTCCAGAAAGAATGAAGGGATGGAGCCAAAACAAAAACAATACCGAGTTGTGCATGTGACTGGTGATAGAAGCAAGATCCGATGCTGTAAAGAGCAATATTGCATAGGAACCTGGAATGTCAGGTCCATGAATCAAGGCAAATTGGAAGTGGTCAAACAAGAGATGGCAAGGATGAACGTTGACATTCTAGGAATCAGTGAACTAAAATGGACTGGAATGGGTGAATTTAACTCAGATGACCATTATATCTACTACTGTGGGCAGGAATCCCTCAGAAGAAATGGAGTAGCCATCATGGTCAACAGAAGAGTCCGAAATGCAGTACTTGGATGCAATCTCAAAAACGACAGAATGATCTCTGTTCGTCTCCAAGGCAAACCATTCAATAACACAGTTATCCAAGGCTATGCCCCAACCAGTAACGCTGAAGAAGCTGAAGTTGAACAGTTCTATGAAGACCTACAAGACCTTTTAGAACTAACACCCAAAAAAGATGTCCTTTTCATTATAGGGGACTGGAATGAAAAAGTAGGAAGTCAAGAAACACCTGGAGTAACAGGCAAATTTGGCCTTGGAATGCGGAATGAAGCAGGGCAAAGACTAATAGTGTTTTGCCAAGAAAACGCACTGGTCACAGCAAACACCCTCTTCCAACAACACAAGAGAAGACTCTACACATGGACATCACCAGATGGTCAACACAGAAATCAGATTGATTATATTCTTTGCAGCCAAAGATGGAGAAGTTGTATACAGTCAATAAAAACAAGACCAGGAGCTGACTGTAGCTCAGATCATGAACTCCTTATTACCAAATTCAGACTCAAATTGAAGAAAGTAGGGAAAACCGCTAGACCATTCAGGTATGACCTAAATCAAATCCCTTATGATTATACAGTGGAAGTGAGAAACAGATTTAAGAGCCTAGATCTGATAGATAGAGTGCCTGAAGAACTATGGAATGAGGTTCGTGACACTGTACAGGAGACAGGGATAAAGACCATCCCCATGGAAAAGAAATGCAAAAAAGCAAAATGGCTGTCTGGGGAGGCCTTACAAATAGCTGTGAAAAGGAGAGAGGCAAAAAGCAAAGGAGAAAAGGAAAGATATAAGCATCTGAATGCAGAGTTCCAAAGAATAGCAACAAGAGATAAGAAAGCCTTCTTCAGCGATCAATGCAAAGAAATAGAGGAAAACAACAGAATGGGAAAGACTAGAGATCTCTTCAAGAAAATTAGAGATACCAAGGGAACATTTCATGCAAAGATGGGCTCGATAAAGGACAGAAATGGTATGGACCTAACAGAAGCAGAAGATATTAAGAAGAGGTGGCAAGAATACATGGAAGAACTATACAAAAAAGATCTTCACGACCCAGATAATCATGATGATGTGATCACTAATCTAGAGCCAGACATCTTGGAATGTGAAGTCAAGTGGGCCTTAGAAAGCATCACTATGAATAAAGCTAGCAGAGGTGATGGAATTCCAGTTGAGCTGTTTCAAATCCTGAAAGATGATGCTGTGAAAGTGCTGCACTCAATATGCCAGCAAATTTGAAAAACTCAGCAGTGGCCACAGGACTGGAAAAGATCAGTTTTCATTCCAATCTCAAAGAAAGGCAATGCCAAAGAATGCTCAAACTACCGCACAATTGCACTCATCTCACATGCTAGTAAAGTAATGCTCAAAATTCTCCAAGCCAGGCTTCAGCAATACATGAACCGTGAACTTCCTGATGTTCAAGCTGGTTTAGAAAAGGCAGAGGAACCAGAGATCAAATTGCCAACATCCACTGGATCATGGAAAAAGCAAGAGAGTTCCAGAAAAACATCTATTTCTGCTTTATTGACTATGCCAAAGCCTTTGACTGTGTGGATCACAATAAACTGTGGAAAATTCTTCAAGAGATGGGAATACCAGACCACCTGACATGCCTCTTGAGAAACCTATATGCAGGTCAGGAAGAAACAGTTAGACCTGGACATGGAACAACAGACTGGTTCCAAATAGGAAAAGGAGTACATCAAGGCTGTATATTGTCACCCTGCTTATTTAACTTCTATGCAGAGTACATCATGAGAAACGCTGGACTGGATGAAGCACAAGCTGGAATCAAGATTGCTGGGAGAAATATCAATAACCTCAGATATGCAGATGACACCACCCTTATGGCAGAAAGTGAAGAGGAACTAAAAAGCCTCTTGTTGAAAGTGAAAGAGGAGAGCGAAAAAGTTGGCTTCAAGCTCAACATTCAGAAAACGAAGATCATGGCATCCAGTCCCATCACTTCATGGGAAATAGATGGGGAAACAGTGGAAACAATGTCAGACTTTATTTTTGGGGGCTCCAAAATCACTGCAGATGGTGATTGCAGCCATGAAATTAAAAGATGCTTACTCCTTGGAAGAAAAGTTATGACCAACCTAGATAGCATATTCAAAAGCAGAGACATTACTTTGCTGACTAAGGTCCGTCTAGTCAAGGCTATGGTTTTTCCTGTGGTCATGTATGGATGTGAGAGTTGGACTGTGAAGAAGGCTGAGCGCTGAAGAATTGATGCTTTTGAACTGTGGTGTTGGAGAAGACTCTTGAGAGTCCTTTGGACTGCAAGGAGATCCAACCAGTCCATTCTGAAGGAGATCAACCCTGGGATTTCCTTGGAAGGAATGATGCTGAAGCTGAAACTCCAGTACTTTGGCAACCTCATGAGAAGAGTTGACTCATTGGAAAAGACTCTGATGCTGGGAGGGATTGGGGGCAGGAGGAGAAAGGGATGACCGAGGATGAGATGGCTAGATGGCATCACGGACTCGATGGACATGAGTCTGAGTGAACTCCGGGAGATGGTGATGAACAGGGAGGCCTGGCGTGCTGCGATTCATGGGGTCACAAAGAGTTGGACACGACTGAGTGACTGAACTGAACTGAACTGAACTGAATGACTAATAATGCTGAGCATCTTTTCATATACTTATTAGCCATTTATACAGCCTCCCTGGTGAATCTTTGACCATTTTTATACTGAGTTGTCTGCTTACTGAGTTAAAGGGTTTCTTTATACATTCTGAAAACACATCAGTTACTGGATGTCAATGTATTTTCTCCCAGTCTGTGGCCTGTCTTTTCAATCTTTTACTGTTAGCTTTTGAAGTGCAAATGTTTTTAATTTTAATGACGCCCACTTTATCATTTTTTTCTTTTACAGATCATATTTTGGTGTCACATATAATAATTCTTTTCCTAACCCAAGGTCATGAAGATTTTCTCCTATTTTTCCCTATGATTTTATAGTTTCAGCTCCACATATAGTCTATGAGCTACTTTGAGTTAATTTTTGCATATGATATGATTAAGAGTCTTAGTTCATTTTCATTTTAGCATGTTAATATTTTATTTTCCCAACACCATTTCTTGAAAAGACTGTTTTTCACCAAATTATCTTGGCATTTTTTATTGAAAAATCATGGGATGCAGAGGGGCGTGAGGGGGGGGTTCAGGATGGGGGTACAGTGCACCTATGGCTGATTCATGTCGATGTATGGCAAAAACCACCACAATATTGTAAAGTAATTATCCTCCGATTAAATAAATAATTTTTTTAAAGAAGAATAAGGAAAAAGAATATTTAAAAATGAGTATGGTTAATGCAGGAAGCCTAACATCCAACTAGTAGGTGTTCCAAGAAAAAGAAATACATGGAGGAGTGAAGAAACTGTCAAATAAATAATACTTTAAAAACTTTCCAGGACTGAAATAAACACATCTACAGATCAAAAAAACAAAACAGTCTACTACTCAGTTCCAGCCAAAGCCATACATATCATAACAGAACAAATTTTGAAGTATGAGTATTTCAGTAAAAAATTATCACTATAAATTTGTATTAAGCATTTTAAGTGCTGACTTTTAATTGATAGTACAGTATACAATTTCTCATCTGCTATCAGCTGTCAGGTTATTTCTATAGTCTCTAGTCTGCACATACTCTGTGCTAAATAAATGCTCAGTTCCAATTGAAAAAAAAAATTGTTTCAGATACTCTAGGTCCCTTGTCTTTTTAAAAAATTAATTAATTTATTTTAAATGGAGGCTGGTTACTTTACAATATTGTAGTGGCTTTCCCTATACATCGACACAAATAGCCACAGGTGTACAGGTGTCCCCCATCCTGAACCCTTCTCCCACCTCCCTCCCCATCCCATCCCTCAGCGTCATCCCAGTGCACCAGCCCTGAGCGCCCTGTCTCATGCATCGAATGTGGACTGGCAATCTATTTCACATACGGTAATATACATGTTTCAATGCTATTCTCTCAAACCATCCCACCCTCGCCTTCTCCCACAGAGTCCAAAAGTCTATTCTTTATCTCTGTGTCTCTTTTGCTATCTCGCATTTAGGGTCATCATTACCATCTTTCTAAATTCCGTAAATATGCATTAATATAGTGTATTGGTGTTTTTCTTTCTGACTTACTTCACTCTGTATAATAGGCTCCAGTTCATCCACCTCATTAGAACTGATTCAAATGCACTTTTTAATAGCTGAATAATATTCCATTGTGTATATGTACCACAACTTTCTTATCCATTCGTCTGCCAATGGACATCTAGGTTGCTTCCATATCCTGGCTATTGTAAACAGTGCTGCGATGAACATTGGGGTACACGTGTCCCTTTCAATTCTGCTTTCCTCGGTGTGTATGCCCAGCAGTGAGATTGTTGGGTCATATGGCAGCCCCTCCCTTGCCTTTTTAAAATACTCATTTCTGAAGTCAGCTAAACATTTCCCAATTTTGCTAATCTTTTCAAAGAACCAACTTGAGATTTAATTTGTCTCTTATTTTTATCTTCTAGCCAATGAAGATTTTCTCTTCACTGATTTCTGTTTTCTTTCTTCTGCTTGTTTTGGATTTATTTTGCTTTTTATAGTTTCTCTTTCTAGTTTCCTCAGTTCCAAGGTGAGATTTTCGTTTGAGACCATTCTTTTCCTATATAGATTTCTAAAGCCATACATTTTTCTCAAGAACTGATGTACCTGTATCCTGTAAATTTTGATATATTGTGGATTTGTTTTCATTCCATTTAAAACATTTTATGGCTTTTCTTGGGATTTCTTCTTTGACTCAGGCTGTTTAGAAGTGTGTTGTTTAATTTCTAAACATCTGTTATGGACTCACCAGATCTCTTTCTGTTGATGATTTCTAACAAAAAATTGTTACGGTCAGTGTATGCTACGTGATTTCAAGCCTTTCAAATACTGAAAATTGTTTATGGCACAGCAAATGATCCACCACAGAGAATATTCCGTGTGCATGTGATAAGAATGTATTCTACAATCACTGTTCTATACATGTCCGAGTTGTTTGATAGTGTTGTTCAAGTCTTCTCTATATCATTGCTGATTTTCTATCTATGATCATGAATAGGGTATTGAAGCCTCCATTTATTATTGGAATATCTACTTTTCCTTCAGTTCAACTGGGCTTTGCTTCATATGTTTTGAAACTGTTATTAGAGCATATACATTTATAATTGTTATATCTTTCTTTGTATTGATCCTCTCATCATTATAAAAAATCTTAGTCTCTGCTAAGTCTCATCTTCACATCTATTTTATCTGATATTTAATAAAACCACTTCATCTCTCTTGTGGTCAATGTTTGCATCGTTTATCTTTTCCCACCCTTTTTCTTTCAACCTATTTGTGTTTATTAATTTAAGTATGCCTCTCATACACTGATAATTGGATCTTTTTTATCCAGTGAACAATCTTTGTCTTTAGCTTCATATGCTTAGAGATTCACACTGATTGTCATTAACACGGTGAGTTCACATTTGCCATTTTGCTATGCTTTCTACAGTTACTGCCTTTTCTATTCCTCTTTACTGCCTTGTCTTGTGCCAAATACTTTTTACTGTACTGTTTCAGTTCCTCTATTAACTTACTATTTTTTGAGTGGTTGCTATCAAGACTATAATATGCTTCTTGATTTATCACAGTCTACTTCAGATTAATACTAACTTGCTTATTCCAGTGAAATGAAGAAATTTTGCTCTACTCTGGTTCTATTCCTTCTGCCTTCCTTTGTCTTAAATGTTGTATGGTTGTTGCTGTTTAGTCGCTAAGTCATGTGTGACTCTTTGGTGACCCCATGGAGTGTAGTCCACCAGCTCCCCTGTCCATGGGATTTTCCAGGCAAGAATACTGAAATGCGTTGCCATTGCCTTCTCCAGGGGATCTTCCCAACCCCAGGACCGAACCCAAGTCTCCTGCATTGGTAGGCAGATTCCTCACCACTGAGCCACCAGAGAAGCCCTAAATACTGTATATTATATCTATATGTCATTAAATACTACATATATAGTCATTGAATACTATATATTACATATGTTATAAACCTACCAGCATAATGTTATAAATATTGCTTTGCTCAACCTTGTTTTTTAAAAGAAGTTGAGCAGAGAAATGAGAAAAAAACATATTTAGTCTTCTCTATTAACGCATATTTATCTTTCTAACACTCTTCATTTCTATAAATTTAAGTCACTATACAGTAACTTTCAGCCTAAGGACTTCCTGTATTATTCCTCATAAGACAGGTTTGCTAGGAATGAATGCTCTGTCTTTACTTGGAAATTTATTTATTTCATTTTTATTTTTTGAAGG
This sequence comes from Budorcas taxicolor, assembly GCF_023091745.1. Taxonomy (NCBI): domain Eukaryota; kingdom Metazoa; phylum Chordata; class Mammalia; order Artiodactyla; family Bovidae; genus Budorcas; species Budorcas taxicolor. Next base: position 71,282,938 of record NC_068925.1, read on the forward strand.
ATAATTTTCCTGGATAAGGGATTCTTGGCTGAAAGTTACTTCAACATTTTAAATATGCCTTTCCACTAACTTGTCTTCCATTGTTTCTGATAAGAAGTTAGACATCAGTGTTCCTTTGAATACAAGTTGTTCTTGGCTGCTTTCAAAATTTTCATCTTTGTTTTTGTCTTTCAACAATTGAAAGATGAAATATCCCTATGTGGATCTCTCTATATTTTCCAACTTAATATCCACTAAGCTTCTTGAATGCATTTTGATGTTCTTCATCAAATTTGAGACGCTTTTAGCTATTACGTCTTAAACATTTTTTGCTGCCCTTTTCTCTATGTCCTCTCTTTCTGGAACTCCCTTTATATGTATTTTGATGTATTGGATGTGAGAGTTGGACTGTGAAGAAGGCTGAGTGCTGAAGAATTGATGCTTTTGAACTGTGGTGCTCGAGAAGACTCTTGAGAGTCCCTTGGACTGTAAGGAGATCCAACCAGTCCATCCTAAAGGAGATCAGTCCTGGATGTTCATTGGAAGGACTGATGCTGAGGCTGAAACTCCAATACTTTGGCCACCTCATGCGACGAGTTGACTCATTGGAAAAGACCCTGATGCTGGGAGGGATTGGGGGCAGGAGGAGAAGGGGACGACAGAGGATCAGATGGCTGGATGGCATCACCGACTCGATGCACATGAGTTTGGGTGAACTTCGGGAGTTGGTGATGGACAGGGAGGCCTGGCGTGCTGCGATTCATGGGGTCGCAAAGAGTCGGACACGACTGAGCGACTGAACTAAACTAAAATATCATCTTACAGCTCTCCATATCCCTGTTCATTTTTCTTCAGACATTTTTAATCTGATTTTCAGACTGAATAATTACTATCTCCTGGTCTTCAAGTTCTTTGACTTTTCCTTCATCTGTCTCAAATTGCTGTTGAGATGCTCCAGGGAATTTTTTTCACCTATTTAATTCTTCATTTCAATTACAGTACTTTCCAACTTGAGAATTTCTATTTGGCTCTTTTTTTAAAAAAAAAATATGATTTCAATATCATTGAGAATCTTTATTTATTGATTCATTATTGTCTCAATTTCCTTTAATTCTTTTCTAATTAATTATTTTCAGTTGTTCTGGGTCTTTGTTGCTGCGTGCGGGCTTTCTCTAGCTGCAGCAAGCAGGGGCTACTCTCTTTGTCGTGGCACACCAGCTTCTCACTGCGGCAACTTCTCTTGTGAATCACAGGTTCTAGGCGCACGGGCTTCAGTAGCTGTGGCACGCAGGCTCTAGACTGCAGGCTCGGCAGCTGTGGTGCACAAGCTTAGCTGCTCCACGGCATTTGGAATCTTTCTGGACCAGGAATCGAATCTGTGTCCCCTGCATTGGTAGGCAGATTCCTATCCACTGTAACACCAGGGAAGTCCTCCTTTAAGTTATTTATACACAGATTCCTTTAGTTCTTTGAATATAACTATAGTAACTGCTTTGAAGTCTTCACTATATCCAAAATCTGGGGACACCCAAGAGCAATTCCTATTGACTGCTCTTTTTCTCTGCCTATTTTGTTTCTGTGAATATCTTACAATATTTTGCTAAAAATAAGACATCTTAGACAATATATTTTAGTGACTCGAGTCATTCTTTCCATGAAGACAGTTACCATTGCTGTTTGTTGGTTCATTCTTTGTTTGGTAACTTTTTCCAGCTAGATCTGTAAATCTGCTTTCCCCCATCCCCACCTCCAACTATAATAAGCAGAGGTTGACAGACCTGCTCATTTTTTTTTCCTTTTTTAATAAAAAAAGTTTTTTTTTTTTCATTTTTAAGCTTGGTTTTCTAAGGGTCACTCCTGTGCCTGCATAGCTTAGGGGTCAACCAGTGATTGAAAAGGGTTGCCTAGTCTGTCTAACTTTCTAATTTCCTTTTTTGAGAAGGGAACTTTCCAACCTTCTCATATATGGCTAGTTATTCACATATAAGAATATCCCTAAAGCATATAGTTTTTTTCTTCAGAATTTAGTCAACTGCAATAAAATATCTGGATGATTACATTAGTGGTTCCACAACTGTAGGAAATCCCACTACTCAAATTAAACCTACACATTTGTTTCTTGTTTTTCCTTTATTTCTATTTTTTTCTTTCATTCACTAATCATTAATTCAATTATTCATATAAAAATATCAGTTGATTTCCTATTGGGTGCCAATCCACTACTTTCCTAGACCTTCTCAACATGTATCACCAGTAGTTGCCTCCTCTTACACTGGCAACCCTACACTATAATTCAACTACATACTTCATCAAATTATAAATTACTACACGTCGTGAGCTCCCAATGCTGCTCTATCAATAATAATAATACAAAGTTTTTATGTGACACTCACTGTGTACTAGGCATTATTCTAATTGCCTTGTATAAATTAGTTCATCGAAGTCACAACAACTCTATGAATAGTTACTATAATTATTTCTGTTTTATAGATGAGAGGACAGAAACTTGTTTAAGGTCATATTAGGCAGTAGACGGCAAGGATACGATCTGAATTCAGGTACTAGGTCTCCAGAAGCCATGCTGTTAACCACAACACTACACTGCCTTCTGAGTGTGTGATCTACAAAGGCCAAGAATCTATTACTTCACTTTGATATTACCAAATCCACAAGGGCAGTGAAGTATACACTTCAAAAGACTGTACTCTCAGTCTTTTCACTTGACATTATTGTATCCAGCATTCAAAATGAATTTTTATTAAAGTGTATTGAGTACAAAGACTTTTTATATTAGAAGTTGCTAAAGTGTGTTAAGAGAAAAGCTGTTATTATAAAACAAACATCTAAGAATATTCTAACATAGCAAATCCATTTTCAAAATCAGACAATTCATATCTACTGATTGAGATTTGGAAGGCATCAAACAGTTGAATATAAAACTAAAATACTACACATTGGTAAGAATTAACTATAACTATAGCATGTTTTTTAATATTTTAGCAAATATGTAAACATGTAAGTTCTCTCTTTCTTGTTACAATTGGTTTTTCCACCCCCATTCTCTCCAAACCATGACCTCATTATGAAATTCCAATGAAAGTTCATATTTTGACTTTTACTAAAGTCAGTTTACCTTAGTTCATGAACTCTTCTATAAACTTGTAAGTATAAATCCATAGGCAAAAACATAACTGTTTTACCCATAACTGTCTTGCTTATTCTGCCATTTAAAATATTAATACTATCCCAGATCTTCTGAGAGATTTCACAAAGACTCTTCTCCTAAGAGAATGTGTTGACCAGTGGCAAAACCAGGACAGTCACTGCCAACTTTCTTTCTCTTAAAGAACAGACAATAACGCTGAGCAATGGAAGCAGAGAAGTTTGTTTTGAGGGTCTTTTTCTCATATAATATCTTTCAACTGACAAAGCAATTGTGTCATAAAGAACTAAATGTACACTGTGAAGTACAAACATACATGCTCTGAGGATCTGTAAATTGTAAATATATGTTTTTTAATTGCATTCAAAATGTAACTATGCTTACTTCAGCACCATTCACTTGGACTGAGATGACTAAACCATGGGTACAGGGAATTATGAACTCTAGGAAGAAAGCAAGCAGCTAAAAAGACCAAAGAGAGGAAAATTTCCTCAAAGTGGAATAATTCTTTCCATATAAATCATTTGATGATTTTTTAAAATAACCTCTATGAACTGTGAGGTAGTGGAAGAGGAAAGTCAAAATGACAGATTGCTAATCATGACAAGAGACCTCTTTTCCCTTTCCTGATGATGTTTCCTTAATGTGAGTGGTAGTTTCCTTAGGCAGGCCAGGGACAGAATGCTGCTTTACTATATAAGTATGCTCTATAAGATATATACACATCTGCATAGGGAAACTTAACAGACCCTAGGCTCAGACTCCTTACAATATAAATTCTGATGGACAGGAGCAGCAGATCTTTATTAATTACTGTGGGGAATTCTAGTCTCAGTATTTGTCATGATGACTACCTCTTTAAGAAAGAGAAACAAACAACAGCAGTTGCTAGCCTTCCTTAAATTAATAGACAAAAAAAAAAAAAAAGACTTTGAATTTACCTTGCTGTTCCACAACAAATAAGAGGAAAATAGAGGAGGCGATGTCCTTTCTCTCCATTAGAATGAAATGTTTTATGAATCTTTACATTACCTCTTAATCCTTGTACAAAGTGCTCAGGGTACTCTCATCTCACCATTTTCAACCTAATTTTGTTTCTTTATATTCTACATACTCTGGACAAATGAATCTTCCTGAAGCACAACTCTGATCCTTTCATTCTTTGTGCACAAAAACTTCAAATCTCAATTTTTTTAACTGAATTAAATACTATCATTCTCCCCTGGTATTCATGATAAGAGAATCCCAGCTTCTCTTTCCACAGTCATTTACTACTATTACTCATCCCTATATTCTCCCTGTACTCTAGATAAACCAAACTTCTGATTTCCCAAATTGAGTCTTTCTGACTCAGTCCTCGCCTTCATTCAAACTTTTCATCCCTCCCAGCTATTCCCCCGCATCTAACCTTCTGGCTAAAGCTCCACGAAAGTAACACTCATTACATAAAACCTTCCTTAACACCACCACTGTATCAGTTAGAACACCTCTTTATCCTGACTTGCCAAAGCATTTTTTAAACCTCTCTGATAGCCTTTATCAAATCCATCTGTGATATAGCTATTTGTGAGTCTCAGGTTTGCAGCTTATGACACCATGCCTTTATATATATTTGCTGAATGGAACCAAAATCACTGCCTAAGAAAATACTAGGTAAATCTTTTCTTAATATATTATCCCCTCCTCCTTTTTTTTCTCTCACTTTTTTTCTTTTTTACAAGTTTTGTTTTCCTTTATTTAAAAAATAATTTATGTTTCATTAAACAAAAACTTTGGTTCTTCATCTTTTTCAAATAAGTTTTCCATTGATATTTTCCCAAAAGTGAAAGGGATCACAGTTCTGACAACTCTTGCTGATCTGTGGTGAGTCTGCCATAAAGCTAGACAAGCATTTTAAATGCAGGGAATCAATTTAAGGAGCTCACTAGAGTAAGCCTACCTCTGGGATACCAAACTTTAATTATCAATAGTCTCTTTCTCCAAAGCCACCAGAGATACACTAACTGACAGCAATATTCCAGTTCCATGAATGGCTCTAAAGTGATTTAACTTGGCAGGATTTTCTACCACTTCTCTCCCAACCAGCCAATTCTTAAGCTTATCAATATGAATTAAAGATTTAAAATAGCCATTTATGAAATGCCGAGACTAGCTCTAAGGAATAAACGCTTCAATAACTTAAAAAAAAAAAAAAAGGAAAAAAGGAGCCATTCGTATATGGTTACGAAATATAAAGCAGCTACAGACAGGCTTAAAAGCAATACTTAAATCTCACGCCTACACAGATATATGGAATTGACTAAACATTAGCCTGGATTTCAGAAATTAAAAAAAAGTAATACAACTTTTAACTGTTCTCTCTGACATCACCAATACTTAGATAATAACAGAAGCCTAAAGATACACAGTACTAGTTCTGAATGTGCAATTACTAATGGGTCCTTCTTGCCCAAAACTAATTTCTTTAAGGTTTTAGAGGTGTGGGCTCTGCCAATTTGCATGGTTGATATACTTGCCCAATAGGTCAATTAAATTACCTGTTGAATGAGTGAGCGAGCCTCTTCAGAGACACATTCTGGCATGTTCAAAGTGGTGTGAGTATTTATTCCTGCTGGATGGCACTCAACCAGAGTCTGAAACAATCAATCACATACACTTCTTATCCAAAATAACATCATCTTCTGTTCCATCACAGGGTTTACAGACAGCAAAGACAGACAGCTCAACAACCACCTTCGCCACAGTGCCCTCTAAGCAGTCTAGGACAAAGGCTATGAGCCTAAAGCACTTCTAACTGGAAAAAAGGCAGTCATCAAAATCACATCATAAGCTTATGCCACTTGCCCCTTTCCCTTAGATATAAAGAAAACGGTCCATAATAGAAAGATTCCATTACAGCCAAAACCTAAAACAGGATTCTGTATCTCGGAAATTTTTTAATGTTCTTAAAAACGTCTGAAGTCAAGAATTTGATAATAATAATGTTTTTTATATGTATAGCACCTTATGCCTCAAATGTATTATCTATAGGTGATTTGTATATTTCACAACAATGTTAAGAGCTCAGTATTAACTACATATTTAAGGCAGATGACTGCTTGCAAAGGTATGACTGTTCATTTCTTCTATTTTACTCCCAGGAGGCAATTTGCCCAATGCTCTATTAGAATCTATTAACGTCAAATAGCTTACTTAAAAGTTATTGATCAGAAAGAGTATGAATTCTGTATTCAAGCCGGAACAGAGAGGAAAAATTTAGTGTTGAGAAAAAAAATCATGCTACCTTTAATATCTACATCAATTTTCTAAAGTGCTAATTCCCTCCTGATTTCAGACAGGTGTTTAAAACAGAGAATTCTAACAAATTATTACACAACCCTTACAGGTTTAACTCTGTTAAAATTCAATCACAGAAAAAGAAGAGAAAGAATGTCTAGTCTTGTATCTCGCTATGTACTAACACTGTGACATAACAGAATTTTACTACCAATTTATTCAATGTAATACAATTCTACTTTTTAAAAAACCTGGAATCTTGATAAATTTGCATTTTTCTGGTGTCCCATCCCTTTTGATATCAAGGTTTTCTTACTTAGTCCCCAACCTAAAAACTAAAGGCAAAGGCTAAATATTCTCAATTTGAAATCAAGGTAGCATCTGGATAAACTTATTAAACCTCCAGGTCACTGCTTACCTTGCCAGTGAGAAGTTCAAAGAGGACAGCACCCAAACTCCACCAATCACAGGCTTCAGTTTCTTCCGTGATTGCTCCAACCTCTAAACACACCAAAAAAGGTTGATATTAAAATTCCAAAGGTCAATTAAACTCTCAAAATTAACATGTATTAGCAAGGTGACCTTTTTAATGCTGAGAGAGCACATACTAAATACTACTGGGCTTTCAAAATTTCTGAAAGTTACTTATCCCTTTGGTCACCTACTGTGGTTGCATTTTTTTTTCCTACGCAGTCATATATTAAACTGAGACATTTGTTCTTTAGCTGATAGAGGGACACCTTCAAGATGCTATACTTAAAAGCTACATGAATCTACTAGATCAGCATTTTGCTTAATTTTTCAAATTTGAGAATATACAGTCAACTCTATCTCAGAGGTCATTTTTTGTTTTAGGAATAAAGACTCTAGGTTTCAGAAGGAACTTCAAAAATTATCTAAACCAGTATTAATTATCCTTTGAGTTACAGACCAGAAACCAGAAAGGTGAAATGTCTTGTCCAATGTCATACAGTAAATCAGCAGCAGAACTAAGACCCAGTTTATAGTATCACCCCTCTCCTATATAATCCATTGTTTTCAACTAAAGAAGGAGCATGTGAAATGCAAATTTGTTATTCAGAAGTACAGACAGATATGGTGTTTTAAGCCACAACTGAAAGTACTGGCTAAGATAAGGGCTTTTAGAATATCTCCAAATTACAATTTTATCTGTGTTATCCCTATCTCTCACCAGCACAAGTTCCTGAAATGTAATCGTTTTCAAGTGTAATCTTTCAGGTTTCTCCACAAATCAGCAATAACTCCTCATTTCACCATTTTTGAGGTTTTTAGCTAACTCATGTTTTGATGTCTTCTTGTCCTTTCCTAATAAGATCCAACTAGTCACTAAGCCTGAATGTATCTGCCCTTTCATTTCCATTAGACTGACAAAACATGCTTGATATTTGTCTGCAGGTAGCCCACAACTCACAATAATCATGTTGAAAAGGCTTTGTAAGTAGTTAGGTTAGAACCTGGACAATAATAATAAGTGGAAGAGGTGCTCAGGTGCCCAGTCTTTTAACGGATACTTTAGCGAATCTACTATCAACTATGTCGGAAAATCAAGAAGACTTGTAATACAGCTTGAGTTTTGAGTTTTAAAGTAAAGGTCACAGGCATCAGAAAAAGAGCCATTTCTATACAGAATACTGAAATTATTCCACTGCAGCAACCTTCTTCCTTATCCCTGCCCCATTCTGGGTTGCCAAAGGCCTATGTTCAACTACACCCTCCACACTAGCGCCCACTCAGTTTTTCCCCGAGTTGTGCTATCCACCAAATGACAACCTCTATTCTCTAACTCAGCTGCTCTCAGCTAGGTGATAAGAAGAAAACATAGATATGTAACTAACTCAAATTATTCTGTGAATGACCAAAAGTCTCCTAATCCCCTGAGAGCCATTTGCATTCACAAAGAAGCCAATTTGTTTGAAAAACTGAGAACTACCTTACTGTCTGTCAGCAAAGGGTCAGTTACTCGTATATTGGCACATCATGAAACATTACCACATAAGCATTTTAAATGATGTATTCACACAAGGTTGAAGTATGTAAGTAAATGTCTGGATATATTAAATTTTAAAAAACAAGCTATAAAACAATAGAATCTTAATTTTTAAAATATGTATTTTTTTTCTAAGAGACTGGTGAGAAAATACAACAAAATGTTTTAGTTTTTGCCTCTGGGATAGTGAGATCTTTATTTTCATTCTATACTTACTAACGTACACGAATATCTAAGTGGTATAATTTTAAACACATAGTGAAATGACATGAAAACTTCATTCAGGCTTGTTGGAGCAGGACAGATGAAGCTATTATAGGTCAGTCCTCCGTAAGAATCTGTCTGCCTACAGTTTGCTCTTGAACTTAGCCAAAAGCCTGAGAAGCGATCCTCTACTTTAACGTGTTGTAGAACATATTTGAGACAGTAGAAGACTAGGAACCAAGAGTCCTGGACTAAGAACCTTGAGAAATTCACTTGATCTCATCCTAACATAAGCATTAGATCTGAGGGCCTCTAGGTTAAATTCAGCTGTATAATCTACAATTCTGACACTTACGGAGTTCCTGAAGGAGATTTTCTTGAGGGACCATTCCTCGGGGGCTCTCATTCAAAGTACTTACACTAGCCCTCCCAGATTCAAATACACGACCCCCACCCCCATTCCCAACATCCACACAGAGAGCCACCATCACCTTCAGAAGAGTGCTCTAGAAATTCTGGAAAGGATGTGTGTTCTTAGAAATGTTTGGAAAGTAGAAGAAATTTACCACAGCCCCTGTCATTGTATATAACCTTTTGCACATTCCCCTCTAGCCTAAGGCAGGCAATGCATTATATCACTCACCTATTCAAAATTCTGAAATGGCTTCTCGCTAAACATTCAGTAACATTCAAATGTCTTGCTTAACCAGGCATGTATCATTCAGGTCTCCATAATGAGGTCTCAATGTATTTGATTCATTCAAACCAACACTTATAGGCAGTACTAACTAGGTCCCCTGCTAGGCACTATTGTTCTGCAGAACTCTATGTACTTACTACGTTGCTAAATAATGTGAAGCTAAAGTCAGCTTCCCTCCTAGCAGGGTTAATGGCTTTCTTTTTAAATATCTTGCTCAAGAATATGTTATGTCATTTTCTTTAATCCTATAGCAAGTACTATATACTCCCTACTTTTATAAAGGTGTTATATGTTCACAACTCAAGACCCCAAGTTAATGACCAGCCATCTGTTTTGAATGTGGCACCTCCAAGCCTAACTTTCTGTGTATGAATGTTGCTAGTGGGCATGTATTGCAATAATGATAGCTGCAGCAATAAAACAGTAGCTAACATCTGCTGACTGCTTACTATATGTAAGGAACTGTGTTTAACATTTTACACAAATTATTTAAAATTTCCAAGCATCCTTATGGAGAACTTACTTGCGTAGAAAGACTTTGGAGGAGAAAAGAATACTATATTTGTGTGTTCAGGCAAAGTGGGAACACCTGATCCTGTCAGCTCAGATTAAGTTGTGAAAATCAGACATGTGTTGTAGGGTCTAACAACATGGCCTGAGGAGCTCTAGACTAGAATCACACCCCAAGCCTCGCTCCCAAAGGCTTCCTGTCACAACTGAGCAAAGGGTCACTGGGGTAAGTCTTCACAAGGTAATCAATGGCTAACACAATTTATAAAGGGACCTTTCAAATTCAGCTAAGGTCCAAACTGCCATCACCAGTGCAGCCTAGACAACCAAGCACTATGTGTCTGCCTGCTTCCCAGATCACTGCTAGGAAGGCGACTGGGGGTGAAATGTTACCACGTGTGGGGGTGGAGCGAGGGGGAGGGCTCCTTGATGCCACCATAAGCACAGTGCATCTTCCTGAGCATCAAAGATTTTTATGTGTGGGAGGGGGCAGGATGTTGTTTTATTATTAAAAGAAACACAGACCCATCATGGAACAGAATGTAAACCTTGCATGGATTTGCAAGATAAAAAGACTTCAGAGCAACGTCAGGATCACATGACTAGTCTCAGGGGTCCCCATTTCACCACCTCTACAGTCAGAACTACTTGGACAGAAAAGTTTGAGAGGCACTTGCGGAGACAGACACGGTGCTCTGCCTCTATTGGTTTTCCGCAACCTCGCTCAACTAAGGCGTCTAAGAACAAGGTTCATTGGTGTTTTATGCTGCTTTGAAATCTCTCACAATTTTCTGCCCGAGTCCTTAACAGGTAGGTAACAACCAACATAGCGCTTCAAAACGAGCCTCAGGCTGAATGTGAGACGACACAGAGAGTAGCAAGAGACCCAGACAGGCCCTACAGCCAACGCACTTCCACTTTGAGCGGGCTCACTGTACGGTCCAGGATGCGCTACACGGCACCTCGTGTGACCGCTGGCGACACTCTGGCACCATCAACCTTAGTCTACTTCACCCACTCCCCGTTTCTTTTCCCCTCTTCCTTCTTCCACAGACAGCCTGCTTCTTTTCCCCTCCCCTAATTCTCGCTTTCCTCCCCTCAACCCCTTGGCCACCACTGGTTAAGCGGAATTTCTAAAGCACTTGGGCCGAAAGTAACTACTGAAGCCCCAATCTAAGAAAAGGTGTACCTGAAAATCTGGAGGCAGCTAGGCTGAATATCATCTTTAATCTGACTGGACTAAGACAGCAACTTTGAAAAGTTAATTTTTTTTCTCATGGAAACCTGGAAAAAGACACTAAACAATCTTAAATCCATCCCCTTAACAATGCAGCTTGAACGACTTCAAAATGAGTTTACATTAAGCAGGGATTCATTAATTAATGTGAAATTGACATCGTAACCACCTGTCCTTGATTTTAATGGATAACTCTGAACTACAACAAAGAGTTTTGTATTTAGATAAGATACAAAGGACCTCCCAATGGCTAAGAAAATGTAAATGTTAGAACAACTGGAAGCAGAGAGTTATAAAATTTCTCCTTTAGGGTTTTAAAATAGAATCTCACTTTCTTTTAATAATCAGAATAAAATATTTTGGTTGTCTTTTTAACATTCTTTATAGATTGATAATTCTTAGATTAAAATTTTGAAGATACACTCTGATATCTCATTGCCAAAAAGAAGACTGAGGTTGTGCAATTGTCAAAACTAATATTCTAAGACTGCTTATTTGTAAAGTCTATACAAAATTTCAAGCATTAAACAAGAGTGCCAATTCATATATAAGGCTACATGATAGCTACTACAAACACAAGGTGAATAGGTATGTATATCTAAAGTCAAACACAGAGAATATAAAGAAATATCAAACAAATCTGTGAGGCTTCTTTTAAAAGTTCTTATACTCTTACACTCTTTTAAAGTATAATGTAGTAACGCTGAGAAATTCCTTTAAACTCCCACCTTGAATTTTTTAAATCTCTGGGGGGAAAAAAGCAGAAAACAAAAAATTTAAAGGATAAATTCTACCACTGCTTTGTCAATTTTCAAAATATCTTCCCTATAAAACCCACTGTGTTGAGTTTCCACGCAGACCCCTCCCCCGACACTACAGCCTGTATTTACAGTTTCCAGGGTGGTTGAGCAGTCTCCCTAGTCTCCATAAGTAAGGCAGGGCTACAGGCATTAAGCAAAGTGGTGGGTGGGGGGGGCGGGGGGGCGGCGGTGGAGGAAGTAAACTATTTCCTATAGAAACAAACAAATTCTCAGGTTATTCCCATGAAAACTCAAACAGCGATATCAAAGGATGCTGGATTTTTGTCTTCCAGTCAAAGAAATGTACCGATGGGGCTCTAGCTCTGCTACTGTTTGAGCCCAGCTGGGTATTTCAGCTTCTCTGAAAATGAGGACAGCCAGACTTCTAACATTCTTTCTACCTGTAATTTTATGATCCTGAAAGTGTTTTCAAAAGCACTCATGAGCCTTTCTCATAACTTCTCTCTCCATTAACCTAAGACGGCAGAAGAGTGGGATTATGCTAAAAAGAGCCAGCATTCCACAGTCTTTCTTCTCCTTTCTCTCCACAGTGACTCTTCCCTTCCCCTGAGACCTGATGGTGAGCAAAATGAATCAGTGTCACTAAATCTAACCGCTATTATCGTTTAACGTAATGGAGACACAAACTCAGCTCCAGATCACATTTCAACTCATCCAAATTTTTTGGAGGACAGCAAATATCTAAGAACTCTTCAGTAAAATTCTAGAACTCCCATTTTAGCCCCATCAATACTCATATCCTAACAATATAAAATCTAACTGATTCACACTAATGATTCAACCCAAAATTCACAAGTGAAATAACAAGTTTAAAAAAAAACAATAAAGATATCACAACATAAAAATTGTTTACCTCTGTTTCACTCATGTTTAACTCACACAACACTTCAACAAGCTAGGATATTTTTCAGAAAAATAATGCTGCTTTAGTAATCCATATTGTCAAAAGGCTTGCTAAAACATAGAATAAGAGTTTTATAGTCCTCATGATAGTCAGTTTATTGTCTCCTTCTTACAATCAAAAATAATAATGTTAACTTGCCCCCAAAACTGTGTTATAAGCAGCCTCACTCCAGAAAAGTAAAGAAAGCAGAAACCCTGGACTCAGGAGACAAAAAAAATATCTCTATGTGTATGAGAAGAGAAGGGAAAGACGCAAAGAACACACTCTTAGACTATGTGAAGTCTGAGGCACTGGAGAGGCCAGGTGATCCCAACATTACTGAAATCACAACATGTACTGTCTACTGACCGAGGCCCTACCTTTCAGGGCTATACAACTGAAGCCACGTGGATCTGTCAAAGACATGACTCAAAAGTAACTGTAGATAATACTAAGCGAGAAATTGTACAGAAAATTTTAAAAGCTAGAAAATGTGTCTCAAACCCAAGCTTTAAAAATGAACACCAACCTTCCTATAAAGCTTTATGAAGAAGGAACTACCTTGCATTTAAACTGAATTCCTAGAGTTAGAATTTACTTTTCTTTAAGAGACATTACTGCTATGGTGCTTGATAAAGAAGGGAATCTGATATTCCACATTTAGGCTTTGATGCATTTGTTAAGGCACATTTTCAGACTGGTGACGTCACTTGATTCTGTTCCCTGGTTTTTCCACTAAGGGAAACCCACACATGTCATCGCATCCTTCTCCTTAACTCTACTGATAACAACAAATAGCTACTCACCCACATTCCAAAAATACTAAGAGACAATTCCTTGACCTCCCTCTGGCAGTATATTCTGTTGCTGCTCTCTTCCATTCCGGATATGATAGGAAATACAGTATGTTCACATATAGAGAAATTCTATTTAAATTTAGAGTATTTAAATATCTCTCCCAAACTCTTTCCCTTAACTACACTTCTTTTTAATAAATAGAATCTTAGACGCTTCATTTCTCTTCACTCTTTAGTAATTGTGGAACTGTTACTAAGAAGTCATATAAAACTCAATTAAAAAGCAACTACTGTTGCAAATAAAGTCAAATTAAACCAATATTTAGATGCTAAAAGAATTAGTCATATAAATGATGGAGCACTTGATCCAAATATCAAAATGATGGAACAATTTTAAAAGTACACCTATAGAATACATTAAAATGATAATCAATAGTAAGTATACTTTGAGGGGAGGTGGGGGGGGAGGGTAAATGCAGTTCTCTAATGTCACAGGATTTTCTTCCCAAAACAATTCTTTAAATTTTGAAGTAAATTATGTGACTCAAGGATTCCAAGTCTCTCTTTTGGGAAAAATAAAGTAAGAAAAATATATAAGCTTCTAGAATAAAAGAGAGATCTTTGGTGAATAGGACAATATAAAAATTAAGCCACATTCTTACGAACCTTAAAATTAAGCACCACATACACTTTTACAGTATCAAAAAAAAAAGCTATGGTGTTTAAATTTTCCATAAATTCTGTAAGTGTTCAGTAAAATTTAAAACGAATAGTTTGTTAACTTTCTTCCAAAAGAGTCAGACTTCATTAATGGCCTTAGAAATTTTTATTATGTGATCTATCATTAGTGATATATATGAACCAAGGAAAAGAATATCTTTCTTCTGCAATGAGCATTCCATGTCAGCTAGAGCATGGAAACATTAGTCCTGTGTTTCTACACAGACAGTCTTTCCCTGCAGCATCTGTTGCTAATTGAAAGGAACTAGAATTACAAAATTCTAGTCAATTTCTCTCACCAGCTCTTGCTGTGTATAAAGATTTTCTATGCAGGGGCTGAGCATTAGTCTTCCACTACAGATAATGACTAAAGAGCTAAGAGAAACACGGAAGAAAACATTTCTTTTCTCTTTATATATCCAACAATACATGGAACTAAACTGTGAGAAGAGGGACAGCTAAGCATATCCTTTGTTAGCTTGGTAAATTACAATTCTGTAAACATAACTATTCACCTATAAAGTCCATTAGTGTCCTAGTTAACTAACTGTGTATGTCTACTGTTTGGGCTGTCTCTTCACACAAATCTTCAGAAGTAACTGTCAATATCAAACCAAATCTGTCTTGTTTCTAGCTCCGAGGCACAGCACCTGGCACGTGGGCAGCACATTAATAGATGTGTGTTGAACCACTATCTCCACCTCATGTTTTGTAGCACAATGCATTAAAACACCTGCAAAGGCTGCCCTGCATGCATTTTCTGTAAGTCTCATTGAGCACAGAGATCTACAGCAAGTCTTTCTGCATCTTTCATGCAGTAGGCCAGAAAGTTTTAAACGTTATCAAAAGCATCCCTCTGGCTGCTAGATGAAACCCAGATTAGAACAAGGTAGAAATGGAGGTCAGTGAACTAAGCGTGAGGACTGCATTAGTCCAGGGAAGAGATGATGGTGGCTTGAAGAGGTGTGGTCAAGTGGACACCTTCCAGGGCTCCCCTCTGCAGAGTGTGACTACAGTCTGTCCTGGCATGGACAGCATGTGGTAAGGAAAAGGGACTGGAAAGCTCTGGGAGTAGGAAGGAGAGAGCACTGGGAAGTAAACTGAGCTTTCCTCTGCCCACGCTCAATGGAAGGAATCCAGACACAATTACATGAAATGTCCTGCTAACGGGTCAGCTGGAGATAACCCCTAACTAGAGCCTGGAATCTGCATTTCCTAGCCCATCCTTTCAAATGGGCATTTTGCTCCTTTGTTATTTAATAAAGTTTTATCTGTATTTCAGAAAATGTAAGCTGCCCAGTTATCTGGCTCCATACGCCATAAAGTCCTTCAACATTGTATTCAACTGATTATTCAAATACCTTATTGTCAAGTAGAGCGTATGAACCGCTTACAAGTTGCTGCTGTTGCGTCACTCGGACTCATTAGAGTGTCACCAGACAAGACCGATGACAGGGGCTGGCACTTTCCAGAGGGGAGAGTTTCCAGCGCCTGGGCTCTATGCTTCTCCTCATGCCCCAGGTGACGGGAGGGAGGCGGGGCTCCTGCCCTCTCTTGGCTCATCCCAGTCTCTAGCCTTGCTTCCTGCCACCACCAGACTAATTCGGGTGGTTTCCAGGTAATGTCATGATATGAAACCCTGGGCCCTGGGTTGTATTGCGGAGACTTGAACATAAGTAACAGACCACACTAAGACAATTCGGGGGAGGGTTGACACACTTCTGAATCTCTCACTACCCATATTTTAATGCCTTGTTGTCGTGGCGACCTGGCAACCATGTTCTGAGCTTTTACACAGTTATCTGCACAACTTGGGTCAGGACTCCTTGATTTAACTAGATGCAGCATTCCAGAGCCAAAAATTACTGGTTCAAGGAAGTTTATAGGTACCATTACTATATCATTTTCTTGCGAGATAAAATAAGAAACAGGTAACTACCAGATGACTTCTGGTTGACTGACTGACTGTAATTCTGAGCTCTGTACAGTCCTGCTTACTTAACTCTCACCCTGCATTTCCGGTAGGAAAAAACCCAATAGCATGCTCCACTTTCCATTGATCATATCACAACAACTCCATTCTGAATAGCCATCGGGTGTCACAATGTTACCCAACCAAAGCCATTACAGTTGATTGATGAGAAAAAGGCTAACTGGAAACTGTGACTGTGACAGGCACGGTTCTCCCTCTCCCTGCTGCCCTGTTGCTGTGTCAGGCAGAGCTACATGCACTGCTATGAAGGGAGTTTCAGGAATTCTATTTGCTTTATCATCAATTTTTTAAAACCTTAGGATTTTTAAACATGTATTGGAAGGAAGTATTTATGAATAACTGTTTAGAAGGCATCAGACCTGGTTACTTCCTGGCGATTCAAACTGACAAGACTTTACATGGTATAAAAATTGAGGATTTGGTCAAAGCAGCTTGGCAAGAGTTCTGGTATGTAATGCTGAACTCAGCTTTCATCTTCACGTTAAGTATCAGGAGTAAAAGACAGCTCCCTGTCTTCTTCAGAATAATATGATGGTAAGGTCAATTAACTGAACAATTGCCAGAAACACATCTGGTCTTAAAATTAAGAAGCATTACAATGCAGCTATTACTTAAAACTATTTAAGAATCTCATCTCATGTTCCTCTTCTAAAAAAGAAATTTGTCTAAGATCATAAACAGAAAGATTAGGAGGAATAAGAGATGAAAATTAACTTTCTTTTTAATAACCTGAAGCTTGAAGTAAACCCCTTATTTCCCAATATCAGGTAGTACTAGGAAATGGACAACAACTTTGTTTTTACACAGAAGAGGTGAAATACAGTATCAATTCGTTTACCCTTATCAATTTTCTAGTTCTAATAGCCAAAGAATTTCTTCTCTTAAGAGAGACTAATAAATTATTTACTCAAGTGCCAAATAACAAGAACTGAACACTCTATTACTCTGTCTCACTTTTACCACTAAATCCAAATCACATTCTGATCTGATAAGACGTATGGTTTCAAAATGGGTCTATTTCAACAGAGTGACCTTAACGCAGAGGTGAAGGAGACTGGCCCATGATTAAGGGATTCATGAAGGCTTCAGGATATACCCTGCCTAGGGATTGATCCCAAGGTTCCAGACCCTCAAACATACATAAGTGAAAGTGAAAGTCGCTCAGTCCTTTCTGGCTCTTTGTGACCCCATGGACGATACAGTCCATGGAATTCTCCAGGCCAGAGTATTGGAGTACGTAGCCGTTCCTTTCTCCAAGGGATCTTCCCAATCCAGGGATTGAACCCAGTTCTCCTGCATTGCAAGCAGATTCTTTACCTGCTGAGCCACAAGGGAAGCCCAAGAATACTGGAGTGGGTAGCCTATCCATTCCCCAGCGGATATTCCCAACCCAGGAATCAAACCAGGGTCTCCTGCATTGCAGGCAGGTTCTTTACCAACTGAGCTATCCAGGAAGCCCAACAAACATAAAGTAACCCTTTAATCATCCTTCCATCAGAAAGCTCTTGCCCTCCTGAACACGGTTAAGACTTGAGCTGAATTGAACCTTTTCTTGCCTAACCTAATATACTCAGGGCACAAGCTTCATCAGTACACAGGGGTACTGATGGGGGTGTAGTGCACCGACGGAGGGAATTTTCCTCATGTAAAATTTCCACTATTCTATGGCAAACTTGAAAAGATACTGCTTCTCTCAAAGAAGATATAGATTTAGTTTTATAACATTAGGAACTAAAGGCAAAAGATTAAAAGTACTTGCTAATCATTCGAGGAAAACATTAAAACATTTACTATGTACAAGAGAGCTACTGTTGAAGTTTTGCTTAAGGGTAAATCAAACAAAAGAGCTTCTGTTTGAAACATAACGTTTAAATATTAACCACAGATATTTCACTCTTTTAAAATTACTTCTATGATTCCCTCTTGCCTTTTTCTTCCTTTTCCTATGGGGTGGAAGACTAGATCAGAAATACAGCCATACTTCCTGGTTATAACATTATTATTTCAGAATATACATCTATATTCGTCTGCTTTCTCTATCAACTTCACATGCTTAAAATTAGATTCCTCACTCATGGTGAAGTTACCTAGGACCAGAAATTCTGAGATCTAAATGATCCTTCTTTTAGACAACTTTGTTAAAAATCCTGGCAGTTAAATTTCACACTATTCAAGAGCTGTCTTGGCTTTTTTCCTCCAAATGAAAATATTTTCCATAAACTCCTCATTTCCATATTGCATATCATTTACGTACAAATGATATATGAGTAAAAACAGAATACTTAGAAAGTCCTCCAAGTGAAATAATTTTTTAACTTACTGATGTTAGACAAGAAATCAGTATTTATTCCTCAGGGGAAAAGTTCTTGCCTTAATAAGATGGACTCCAGTTTTGACTAAACTTTGTATAAGAAGGCTATTAGATCATCTGACATCTGGCATCTCCTCAAATATTCAATAAATCTACTTCAGGTAGATATATGATAAAGCAAATATTAATATCATAGGATGTTAACTGCAGAATCTAGGTGACAGATAAATATGGGTGTACAATTCTTCCAATTTTTCTGTATGTTTGAAATTTTTTCAAAATAAAATCTTAAGAAAAAAGTTCAAAAATCTATTTTACTACTGAAATATTAAGGCCTAAAAAGTCTTAAATAATTTGTCTAATGTCATGCAATGAGTTAATGGCTGATTTCAGAATATTGAGTTTTGATAATTCTCAATTCCATCATAATATTCTAAATCTTAAACCTATGACACCCTCATGGTATTTTTAAACCATTCATGGTCTGAGTCTTAGATCTAATTATCAAATACATAACTGTCACACAGAACACCATGCTTAAAAGGCAACTAATCGTGTGTAAAGCATGCTTATGGAGAAAGGCAGGAGAGACTATGCCCCAAAAATATATTCATGGATTATTTGACAAAATCAGGCAAGAAGAGCAAAGAGTGGTAGTAAATAAATGTCATGCTTTAAAAGTGAATTTTGCAGATAGTTTTCAGCATGGTTTTTCTGTTTCACTTTTCACCATCAGCTGTGAGCTGTTTCCAAGTGTGAAATCGCCTGAGAGAGGAAGCAAAGCTGTCATTTGACATCTGGGAGCGTGGAGATTGGGCGGCGGTAAAAAGCACTTCGGACTTCTTCAATTTACACACACATTCACCTATAAATTCTCAAGTGTGAAAAGTATTCAATGAAAAATATCAATGTAAATCTCAAGCGTTTATAAAGGCTCATAATAGGCTAGAAAATAAAGGTGAAGGACACACTGACAGGATACCATATCAACTTGTTAACACTAGAATGGGAAACTTAAGTGATTATGTTAGCATAAAAACTAACATATAAACAAATTTTACTCACTTGTCTTAATTGCATATTAAACTTTCAAATCTAGTCCTTTGTGTTTTTATGTGCTTAATATTCTAAGGACTATTTTCTAGCTGCTTTTTTACGATAAAAGACGAGACCACTAAGAAAAAAATACTAGTAAAAGAAAAAAATATTTGACATTTTATTTTTCCTCTATATTTAAAATACTGTAACAAAAATTTTATTCTATATTATGATAAGCTAATAGCTCCAATGATAAAGCACATAAAATCTTTTACATAAATCTGTGTTTGTAGGTGTGTATATACCAACAAATAAAATCAGAGTAACTATAAGGAAGCCCTCTGGAGAAGAATAACCAATTAACTCCATTTTTTCTATAATACTCCAGATTATTCTAAAATCTCTCCTAACAAAAAACAGGAGACTGATGTATGGCAGAAACCAACACAATATTCTAAAGCAATCATCCTTCAATTTAAAATAAATAAGTTTAAAGAAATAGAAGAATCTGTCTAGACATCTCTTAATAAATATCTAAAACTCTCCTCAGATGGGAACTAGATAGTGTTGTATTTACACTGTCATGCTATAAAATCTATTCCCACTTTGGGGACTATTTCTTCACTCTTTCTTTTCCTGAACTCTGTTCTGTGTTTCTATGGTATGAAAGGAACCCATTTGCCACGAATGATGTTTATTTAAAATAAAACCTTTCTAGAGAATCATCCTAGATAATCTAAGGATACAAAGTGAATATAAAAGGAATGGCTTCTACTTTGAAAACAGGGCTGGGTTTGATCAGTGAATTCGTATTCTCAAGACCCTCTTGATGGGCCTGCAGCTGCAGCCATTTATTTGCTGGCTTTTTCACAGATGTAGACAGAGAAAGCTCCATGGTTTTTGTCTTTTTGTTGTTGGATTTATTTTCTTTAATATAAAAATGTGACAACTTTTTTTTTTAAGTTTTTGTTTCACTGTAGAAACTTGTGCACACCGGACATCCTTGGTAGTATATACATCGTTGAAATAACTATGACTTTTTAAAATCTAAGATCTCAAAGTTGGCAGAAACTATACTTAAATAACAGAAGGTGATCATTTGCATTTCAAAATTTATCTATCTTGCTTTTCCCCTCAATTAGACCAAAACATGTTGATTCACAGGTTTCTCTGTGTGTGTTTTCTTTTTTAAACTTATTTATAGAGCAGAATAATGGCCCCCCTGCTAGTTTGGCATTTGCTCAAGTTTCTGTCGAATCTGTTACTGGAAAATTTTCTCAAAATATAAAGGCACATCATCCACAAGATAAAAAGATACACTGCTGATATTACAGAGTACAGGGCAGGTGGGCAATGTTTTTGGGACAAATGTGTGATAAGGATTCCCAGGAGAGAGGAGTGGCGAGGGAGAGGCTGCACGCTGTTTACACAGAAGTGAGTCGTTCTCATCACAATCTTCTGACAACTTTACTTTCTAACCAAACATCAGCTGCTTAACATGCTTCAGAGTTACTTGGGCAATAATTCTAAGGTCAGAGCTGGGAAATAGGAGGGAAGCAGGGACATGGGAGCCGTACTTCAACCCTTAGTACTACAAGGGGCAGATCAAAAGATAACTTGGTACTCTATGTCCCCGTGTAGTCACTGATTTGTGATTTTAACCACTGAAACATCAGCTTCTTATCACTGCTTCCACCCCTCTGAGAAGAGGAGCAAAGTCTACTTGTATTTTTATCAGCAGCACTGCTATTCAGTTTTGAAAGAAACAGTAAATCACAAATTTTTGCTCCTTACAAATGCAACTCCCCTTCATTATAAGCAGTGGGCAGGAGTACACAAACTTGAGTTCTGCAACTCTAGGTTTCAAATCATCTAAACTAGAACACCAGCGTTACTTTTCAATTAAGGCCATTACTGATCTGAGTTTTATCCTATTGGTAAATTAATAGGTCCAAGGAATGAAGAGACTTCTCACATTGTTCAATATATGCCATAATACAAAACACTTTTGTAACTCATAAAAGCTTTAAAGTGCAATTCTTTTATACAAATAATTAAAACAAAGCCCTTCTTCAGATGACAGCTTTTTTCAAATGTTAGAGGACAACCTAGACCATGACAGCAAAAATCCATTAATGGTAGACTGCCACCTGCTGGTAAACTTTGGGAACTGTGCTTTCTGGGAAAAGGCTTAAAAATTACAACTTGGAAACTGATCTGTGTTAAATTCAGTACACAAAACTGTATTCAACTGAGCACAGAGCCGAAAGTATGGACCTGCTGATGAACGTCATATGATTTTGTTCCACATGTATTAGAATTCTCAGGGGGTCAACATGCTATGGATGTTAAACATGTCTGTAGTTTGAAGAAAAATAATCTGCTAGAAAGCCAAAGTACAACCCTACGGATAGTTTTCAACAAGAAAGTGAGAAGAAAAATAGGAAATAAAGAGTCAGTTATAAACATTAAACTACTTCACAAACATCCGGTTTTGATTCGAGGTTTATACTACACTTACACTTAAGGATTTAACAGATTTTACATTAAAAAACAAAAACAAAAAACTCCCAGATTTAATGTTGACCCTAAACCCTTGAATCTGAGCAAACTCCAGGAGATAGTGAAGGACAGAAAGGCCTGACATACTGCAGTCCATGGGGTCGCAAAGAGTCAGACACAGCTTAGCTACTGAACAACAATAAAACCTTGAAATTCATTATATTAACATACATATTTATATACATTGGTACCTAAAATATTATTTATCATCAAATTAGAAAGGGGGAAAGTGTGTCAAAAAATAAACCAGATAACCATAATAAAGTGATTTCACTATGAAATTTTTTGTTATCCCATTAACTAAATCATACTAATAAGATCAACAGCCAGCATAATATTATCTATTTGTGAGAAACAAAAAAATGTAGGCATGTTCTATGCTCTATTGCCCCTGGGAAGAAACAAAATCAAACAATCCTAATTTGGGGGACGAAAGAGGAAAGAAAAAGAGTATAACAGTAAGAAGAAAATCTAAATCATTGTTTTCAGGAAATAGTTTGAGGATATCTGCTTGGCATATTGAAAAACTTTTCTATTCCCCAATAAAGAAATAATTCTTAACAATGAAAATTATAACTAAAAACCATATAGCTCTTTCAATCCTAATTATAATCATTTCCCATTATGCAGGGAAACAATGCTAGCATAAACAAAACGCTGGTTTGCTAGTAAACGTTAAATACTGTATTAATCAACAACCAAGCTGATCATGTCAATACAATCCAGAGTGGTGACGAGTAAAGCAACTTTGGCCATCCAAAGGGGCTGAAAGTGAAAGCGAAAGTCGCTCAGTTGTGTTTGACTCTTTGCAACCCCATGGACTATACAGTCCTTGGAATTCTCCAGGCCAGAAAACTGGAGTGGGGAGCCTTTGCCTTCTCCAGGGGATCTTCCCAACCCAGGAATCGAACCCAGGTCTCCCTCACTGCAGGCGGATTCTTTACCAGCTGAGCCACAAAAGAAACCCAAGAATACTGGAGTGGGTAGCCTATCCCCTCTCCAGCAGATCTTCCCAACCCAGGAATCAAACTGGGGTCTCCTGTACTTCAGGCGGATTCTTTACCAACTGAGCTATGAGGCAAGCCCATACTAGGCAAAAGGTGAACAAACTTTGGATTCAAACACAGCCCCATCTGCCCTGATGACAGAGAAAGTAACTCAAACCCAATTCATATGCTTAAGAGACCTGTAATTATCAGCAAAGGACCTAACAACCACAGAGAGTCTCTAATAAATCTCTAATTTTAGAAAACAAAGATAATACAGTAAATATCACAAAGATAATACAGTAAATAATACAAAGATAATACAGTAAATATCTGACCCAACATTTGGGTCAGATATTTGGTTATTTCAAAACAAGAAGAATACGCTTCCTAAAATTTCTCAAATATGGAAAGAATTATTTAAAATCTGTTCTAAAATGTCAGGATGGCTCATTACTGAAGTCACAACATTGTATTTTTTTTAATTTCAAATTTTATCCATTTATAGCCTTAGGAATTTTATTGTTTTAGTCATCTACCTCTCACATCATAAAAATGATCCATTTGAAGAGGTTCAGGAGGACTTCCCTGGTGGTCCAGTGGTCAATAATCTGGCTTGCAACACAGGGGACAGAGGTTCAATCCCTGGTAGGGGAACTAAGATTCCATTGGCCATGGGAAAAACTAAGCCTGCCCACAGCAACTAAGACCCAATATAGTCAAACAAATAATTTTCTTTTCAAAGAGATTCAGGATACTTAAAGGTCTTTTTAAACACTAAGAAGTTAAGACATTTCTAAAAATTCATTGCCAGTTCTAAGAGAAGTATAAACCTATTTAACAGCATACACTAACAAATATACATATACACATATGCTATGGACCATATAATTATTTTATCCCCCAAATAATCTTTTTTAAAGGGTTAAAGAGATAACCAGATCCAATATTTTATCAATGGCTAGTGAAAATATAACTTTGATAAAGAAATGAGAGCTGCTGAACTACTTTTGTAAGTGAGACATTTAGGAGATGGCTCTAACCTGGGGCACAGTACATTCTCTCTATGGCATCGCTGTCACAGGAATCTTCAACCTCACTCCACCTGCTAAAATACGTTAGCTGAATGTGTCCTAAAAACAAAACGACAGGAGAAATCAAAACATTTTTCTCTTCCATTTTCTGCAGAAGTGAACTGTAATTACTCCTTTTGTAGCTAAAAACAGTATCATTAAGAATAATGGCATCATTAAGTACTAGAAGCTATTACTGGGGGTGAATTTGCTGCACTGATAATGAAGCTCTAGACAGGAAATGAAGATACTAATTACAAGATAAAACGCCTACTCAGTTAATTGGAAGCAACAGCGAATAAAAAGAAATGCATTTGCAAAAGTTCCTGACCTCTATCATTCAATAAGATGTTGTTTGGGTTCAAATCGCGGCACACAATCCCCTCTCTATGTAAAGCATCAAGGGCTACCACCATTTCAGCTGCCCATCTTTGAATGTAGCCCTCTGGGATGTAAAACCTGGAGTTTAGTGCTAATTTTTTATCAAGGTCCTCAAAAATCTGATGTATTTCCTTGTCTCCTTCTTGTGCCAGCCCACTCGCTTGCTTAGGCTCCAAGTCTCTCTGAAATATAGCGGGTTCCTCTTTAGCCAAATCATCAGTTTGATCTGTAAACAGCAAGACTTCTTCAGTTTTTAAAGTGTCTGTATTTACGTTATATTCATTAGCACCTGAGAGTGGGTCAGAAACGTGGAATAAGCTTTCTTCTGTGCTGTTTGCAGTCCCTGGTGACTCAACCACGCTAAGTCCTTGGAACTTAGACTCTGAACTGTGTAACAAAGACATGTCTCCCGTATTACTATGATCAACAGCTGGTAAAAATAACATCCCAATATCCCCCTGTATGTAGTGTTTCTCTGTTATACTGTGGGCTTCAGGCCCACAGGGATCATTCAGTTCCTCTGTGCCTTTTTCTTCCTGGGCTTGGCACTGTTCAGTACTAAGCCTGAGGCATAAAACATCAGGGGTTTCCAACAGTTTACTTTCTATTACGCCTATATTAGTCTGTGTGAACTTGGTAGGTCCCATTGCCACGCCATCTTTCATTGGCTCTAGTTCACCAGGTAGATTTACAAGAAGATCAGGCCTTCCTTCATCAGCACCACTGACATCATCAAAAGCAGCATCTTTAAAAGAAATAACGGGGACTGAGTCATCTGAGCCCCTGCTGGTAGTGTCCTGAGCCATACAGTCTACCTTGCTTTCACTAGTACTAACACTCCTGGGAGTGCTTTCTCCATCTGACAGAGTGAAGAACGGTTTCAAAGGTTCTGACTTTAGACTATACAATTTTTCTCCAAAATCAAGTCCTAGGAGTTCACTAGTGCTGTCCTTACTATCTATCCTAAAGAATTCCATGGGGATGTTTTTAGATCTCCTGAGGGAATCTGATGTTCTTGGAGAACTAGCTGCTTCAAGGCCATCATCTCCAGGGAAGAACTTCAGCTGTCTGCTGGGGCTGTCGCTGTCAGTAGCAAGCTGTCCTGGGAAGTTTTCTATAGCTTTGGTATCAACATCATTCCTTTCAGTCTTCATGAAAGGTTCCTCACTCAAAGACCCTGGTTCAATTTTCTCTTGCCCGTACTCATTGCATAATGTTAAATAACTAGTAGTACACTCTTCTTCGGAACTTGAGCCAGAGTCTGGCCATTTTGGAGAGCTGTCTTGCCCACCATCATCTTGGTTGCTATCATCCTGAGAGCTTGGAGTAAGACTAGTCTTCAAAGGCAGGACTTGGAGCGTGGCTCCACCATCACTTCCCCTGGATTCAAAGCTGGTGCTGTCCTGGGGATTACAAGCCGGCTGTTGCAGATGAACTTTAGCAACTGGAGACTTTTTCACTTCTTTGATGTCAAAGCTTTCTTCAGGACTTCTGTTGAGAAACTTACTGATATATGACCAGAGTTTGCCACCTGTGAACAAATACAACCAAAAAAAAAAAAATTAAGAACCCCAAATTAATGGTTATATATTGAAGCCATTAGAAAAACAAAAAAGTATTCTAATAATCAAAAGCAAGTCAATGATACCCATTAACATCAAGTACGCTGTAAGAAGCATTTTAATAAAAATGCCTTCTTAAAGAACAGTCACGCATGGATTTGGGATTCATGACAAAAAAGAGTTTAAATAGAATTTCTACAATGAAAAAAGAAACTAAATATTTTATTACTGGTGAGTACAGTTTCAAGCATATCACCTAATATCAATTATTTTATAAATATCAACCTATTTCTTCCTTTGAAGAACTGGTTATAACAAAAACTAAATATGAAATTTCACAGCTAAAATTCTACTTACAAATAATTAACTCTAGAAATATCTATGTTGTGCTTTGTTAATAATTTTTTCAAGCATGGCCACTGAAGCTCTCCTGACAAGAAAACAGTATTATAAAAAGAAAGAATAAGTCTGATCCATAAATCTTAAAAACAGTAATTATGGGAACATACAAATAGCTGTGAAAAGAAGAGAAGCGAAAAGCAAAGGAGAAAAGGAAAGATATAAGCATCTGAATGCAGAGTTCCAAAGAATAGCAACAAGAGATAAGAAAGCCTTCTTCAGCGATCAATGCATATAAATCGAGGAAAACAACAGAATGGGAAAGACTAGAGATCTCTTCAAGAAAATTAGAGATACCAAGGGAACATTTCATGCAAAGATGGGCTCCATAAAGGACAGAAATGGTCTGGACCTAACAGAAGCAGAAGATATTAAGAAGAGGTGGCAAGAATACACAGAAGAACTGTACAAAAAAGATCTTCATGACCCGGATAATCACGATGGTGTGATCACTCATTTAGAGCCAGACATTCTGGAATGTGAAGTCAAGTGGGCCTTAGAAAGCATCACTACGAACAAAGCTAGCGGAGGTGATGGAATTCCAGTTGAGCTGTTTCAAATCCTGAAAGATGATGCTGTGAAAGTGCTGCACTCAATATGCCAACAAATTTGGAAAACTCAGCAGTGGCCACAGTACTGGAAAAGGTCAGTTTTCATTCCAATCCCTAAGAAAGGCAATGCCAAAGAATGCTCAAACTACCGCACAATTGCACTCATCTCACATGCTAGTAAAGTAATGCTCAAAATTCTCCAAGCCAGGCTTCAGCAATACATGAACTGTAAACTCCCTCATGTTCAAGCTGGTTTTAGAAAACGCAGAGGAAACAGAGATCACATTGCCAACATGTGCTGGATCATGGGAAAAGCAAGAGAGTTCCGGAAAAACATCTACTTCTGCTTTATTGACTATGCCAAAGCCTTTGACTGTGTGGATCACAATAAACTGTGGAAAAATTCTGAAAGAGATGGGAATACCAGACCACCTGACCTGCCTCCTGAGAAATCTGTATGCAGGTCAGGAAGCAAAAGTTAGAACAGGACATGGAACAACAGACTGGTTCCAAATAGGAAAAGGAGTGCTTCAAGGCTGTATATTGTCACCCTGCTTATTTAACTTATATACATAGTACATCATAAGAAATGCTGGACTGGAAGAAACACAAGCTGGAATCAAGATTGCCGGGAGAAATATCAATAACCTCAGATATGCAGATGACACCACCCTTATGGCAGAAAGTGAAGAGGAACTAAAGAGCCTCCTGATGAAAGTGAAAGAGGAGAGTGAAAAGGTTGGCTTCAAGCTCAACATTCAGAAAATGAAGATTATGGCATCTGGTCCCATCACTTCATGGGAAATAGATGGGGAAACAGTGGAAACAGTGTCAGACTTTATTTTGGGGGGCTCCAAAATCACTGCAGATGGTGATTGCAGCCATGAAATTAAAAGACGTTTGCTCCTTGGAAGAAAAGTTATGACCAACCTAGATAGCATATTCAAAAGCAGAGACATTACTTTGCCGACTAAGGTCCGTCTAGTCAAGGCTATGGTTTTTCCATTGGTCATGTATGGATGTGAGGGTTGGACTGTGAAGAAGGCTGAGCACCAAAAATTGATGCTTTTGAACTGTGGTGTTGGAGAAGGCTCTTGAGAGTCCCTTGGACTGCAAGGAGATCCCACCAGTCCATTCTGAAGGAGATCAACCCTAGGATTTCCTTGGAAGGAATGATGCTAAAGCTGAAGCTCCAGTACTTTGGCCACCTCATGAGAAGAGTTGACTCATTGGAAAAGACTCTGATGCTGGGAGGGATTGAGGGCAGGAGGAGAAGGGGACGACCGAGGATGAGATGGCTGGATGGCATCACCGACTCGATGGACATGAGTCTGAGTGAACTCCGGGAGTTGGTGATGGACAGGGAGGCCTGGCGTGCTGCGATTCATGGGGTCGCAAAGAGTCGGACACGACTGAGTGACTGAACTGAACTGAACTTTGTCAAGATGTAACTCTTGCTTCCAAAAATAGGAAATAATGCACTAAAAATGAAACCCTGTACTAATAAGATGGCAATTTTTTCAGTACATTTTTAAATGTCGTTATTAAACATCATGTAACAAAGGAAACTAAATCTCAGGGGAAATAATCATTGACAGTCAATTATATGTGTAAAAAGTCAATGGAAGCATCCAAAAACTCTTTCTCCTTGGCATTTCACTTCACTTAAAGGAACTCAGTAAATAACATAAATATCCAACATGGTGCCCAGCACAGAGTAAATGCTATGAAGGGTAGTTGTCATAATATTATTCCTAGGATACTCAGACATCTTCTACCAGTGATTTAGTTTACAGACTTATCCCACTTTTTAAATTCAGAACATTGTGGTTTTTAACTTTTCCCTGTGGCTTTTTCTTAGCTAATCTTCTGTCATCACTAGGTTATATGCAAGAGTATCCTTTCCCCATATTCAAACTACTTTTAAGGATTCATATATGGCTTTGAAATTCACTCGTTCACACACAAAATAAGCCATGCATCGATTCCATCTTTTTTATTTCTTTGACAACAACGATGACATTCCTCTGATCACAGATACCTTCCCTGGCACACTGATAATAACGCCTACCATGGGACTCTCCTGGTGGTCCAGTGGTGAAGAGTCTACCTGCCAACGCAAGGGACATGGCTTTCATTCCTGGTCTGGGGAGATCCCACATGCCACAGAGCAACTAAGCCCACAAGTCGCAACTACTGAGCCCCGTGCTGCAATTTCTGAAGCCTGAGGGCCCAGAGCCCGTGCTCTGCAACAAGAGAAGCCACTGCAATGAGAAGGCTGCGCATCACAATGAATGAATGCGTGCGCACCCCACTCGCCAAAACTAGGGAAAGCTCCGGGGCAGCAACGGAGACACAGTGCAACCAAATAAATAAATAAGCAATGCCTACCCTGAAGCTGGTATTCTTGTGTGAAATCCAAAAAACCATGTCATCTACTGTTTTCAGTCCTCTTAGATGATAACTACCGTAAGGACAGGACCAAGTCTTTTTCATCTTTATATATCTACTGCCGGTATGGTGTACAGGAAATGACAGGCATCACTCAATGCTTGTTAACTCAGATGGTTACTCATTCGTCATGAGATACACCATCACGAAGTGGACACGATCCATAGCTGTAACGTTCCAGTAATCAGCAAGGAACCTAATAAAGTTCTTAAGAAAAGCTGCATTTATTTTTAGGCTAATAGGGCTTCCCTAGTAGCTCAGACAGTATAAAAAAAAAAAAAAATCCACCTGCAATGCAGAAGACCCAGGGTTGATCCCTGGGTCAGGAAGATCTCCTGGAGAAGGCAATGGCAACCCACTCTAGTATTCTTACCTGAAGAATTCCATGGACAGAGGAGCCTGGTGGGCTACACAGTCCATGAGGTCGCAAAGAGTTGGACACAGCTGAACGACTAACACACACATGCACACACACACACACCCCCCCTGGATGAGCTGCTCAAATCTAAAACTGAGTGTGCTTAAATTCTTTATTTTTGCTCCCCAGATCACTTCCTCTTTCTGACTTCAGAGCTACTGAGGCACAAAAACTTTGGACCATCTTGGACTATTTTCTGTCCCTGTTCTTCCTACATCTGACAAGTTTCAATGTCCTATAAGATCTACACGTGCTTCCCACAGTCCTCCTCTTCTTTTAATTCCTCTGATCACTCTGTGTTTCCTGGAATAATGTTACAGCTACAACTAGACCCCTACTGTCAGTCCTTCTTGTGGCACCCTGCCATACTAACCGCTACCCAAGTAAGCTTTTCACTTTGGCACAGATCTTATCATGTCACCTCTCCAAAAACCCCAATTCCCCTGCTGCCCACCTACTGAATGATCTACATCCTCAGTCATTTCAGTCGTGTCTTTTTGTGACTCCACGGACCGCAGCCTGCCAGGCTCCTCTGTCCATGGGATTCCCCAGGCAAGAATACTGGAATGGGTTGCCATTTCTTCCTCTGGGACCTTCTTGACCCAGGGATCAAACCCACATCTCCTGCATCTCCTGCATTGGCAGGTGGATTCTTTACCACTGCGCCACCTGGGAAGCCTCACTGAATGATGTACCAACACCATATGGGCATTTAAACCCCTACTAATGCAGTATCAATCCATGACTCGGTTTTCTCCCTCAAATTACTATGGCATTTTACCTGAACATAATTTCTCCACATATAACCCATGCTGTGTTTTTGCTCAAATGAAAGCTGAGTGCCAAAGAATTGATGCTGTTGAACTGTGGTGTTGGAGAAGACTCTTGAGAGTCCCTTGGACTGCAAGGAGATCCAACCAGTCCATCGTAATGGAAATCAGTCCTGAATATTCACTGGAAGGACTGATGCTGAAGCTGAAACTCCAATACTTTGGCTACCTGATGCGAAGAACTGACTCATTTGAAAAGACTCTGATGCTTGGAAAGACTGAAGGAGGGGAGGAGAAGGGGATGACAAAGGATGAGATGGTTGGATGGCATCACTGACTCAATAGACATGAGTTTGAGTAAACTCCGGGAGTTGGTAATGGACAGGGAGGGCTGGCGTGCTGTGATTCACGGGGTTGCAAAGAGTCAGACATGACTGAGCAACTGAACTGAATTGAACTGATATTTATACCACTTAGAATTGTCTTCCCTGTTAGTTTCCCCAATATCTGCTTGTCAAAATCCTATCCATTCTTGAAGGTCTTTCAGAATTTGTTTTCTTTCATCAATTTTGTACATGTCCTCACTGGATACAGGGGGCTTCCCTGGTGGCTCAGAGGTTAAAGCATCTGCCAGCAATGCAGGAGACCTCGGTTCAGTCCTTGGGTCGGGAAGATCTCCTGGAGAAGGAAATGGCAACCCACTCCAGTATTCTTGCCTGGAGAATCCCATGGACAGAGGAGCCTGGTAAGCTACAGTCCACGGGGTCGCAAAGAGTCGGACACGACTGAGCAACTTCACTTCACTTCACTGGATACAATTCCTATTTTCTCAGAATCCTCTGTATCACTTCATCCCTCTTATTACATTTACAACATCCTATTTCCTACTAATATTACTTTTATGCTTTCATCAGCTCCTTTACCAGAGTGCAAGGTCCTCAGAACTACAAAGAGAGGATTCTGTGTAGAAAGTAAAATAATAGGAATTAAATATTTAAATAGTTTTGAAACAATGATATTTTTACAAATTTTTTAAAATCTTTCAAGGAAAAGCTTATGCACACTAAAAATGTCATTTTTTTTGGTCATACTTTCTTCTTATTCTAAAACATAGTTTTAGAATAAAACATAGTAAAACATAGTTTTACTATGAAAAAAATTTAAATACAGAAAAGGACAAGGAGAACAGCAAAAAATTCAGCATATATAATTCAACCACAAACACTATTAACCGTTAGTATATTTTTTTTCAGACTTTTCATAACTAACCTCTAATTTTCTAATTTCATGAGAATACAAACTTGAATGTCTACAGAGCATATCCATGAGATAAACAGATAAGGTGTTTAAATGTTCCTCTACTGTTGAACATTTGCTTCCAGTCTTTTACTATTAGAATTTAAATACTGTATATTCATAGTTTAACTTACAAATACTTAACACCTCTGACTATTTCATCAGGACAGAATATCAGAAATGAAAGTGGTAGGTCAGGAAGTATGAATATATTTAATGCTCCTGATATGTGTCATTAAACTGCTTTAAAGGCTATGCCAGAATCCACTCCCGCTATGAAGTGTACCGGAGCCATCTTCACGGCATCTTACCTGCACTGAACATTAGCATGTTTACTGATTCGATTAATCAACTATGGTTAGATAAAATTTTAATGTGATTGTTGGCATTTTCTTTACGAAATTTGTTATTAGCCTAAATAAGTACCCTAACACAAAATATAAAGACTGCACGTTCCAAAGAGAAAAAAACTGTTTCAGCTCATCTCCATTCTATGTGGCCCCAGTTAGATCTACAGAATATAATACAGAGCTACAGAAACAAAAATTTGGTCCTATGACATATTTTTTTTTTAATTACAAAATCATGAAAACCACATAACTTACAAAAAACATATTATTCCATGACGTTCCTGATCCACAGAAGCTGAATGGGTTTTACTTTCTACAGAGTTAAGATCAGGCCTAATACACAAGCTTACACAAACATTAACATTATTATTGTAACATTAATGACATTAACCTAGAAAATCCCATTATTGCTAAATCACAAATATAAATAGAAAATACCTAAAATACTTAATTTTTAATACTCTAAGAATATAAATTACACTTTTTAAAGCCCTGTTGAAGCATATAAAATTGTAGATATTAGCTATTTTAAGCTACAAAAATAGCAATCCATAAAGTTTAATAAAAATTGTCTCTCATTAAGATTTTTATCTTTTGGTTTTCTACAAGAGTGCAAAGAAAACCTGTTCAATTTACCTGATCAGAATTGGCATTGTTTTAATACATATGATAAAATATTTCTGAACAAATGATCAAAAATTATCTTTTGACCCAGAAATTCTACTTCACGAAATTTGTTCCGTAAATAAACAATAATTTATTATTAATTAATTCAATTTTAAATAAATATTTATACACAAGTTATTTCATTCAATTCTAATAAATAACTGGTTATTTAAATAGTTTATTCTAATAAATAATCAATAATTAGAATAAACTATTATTTAAATAACTCTCAAAACAAAAATGTACAAAGATGTATAGGGACAAGTACTGGAAACAATTTAAACAAAAACTGACAGAGGACTACTTAAATCAATTACAGTAAATCAGCACAACCAAATAAATACCCTGTGTCTATTAAAAATAGACACATTAAAAAATAAATAGAACAACAATACTGCAAACATGTACTAGGCACTATTTTAAGTATTTTACATATATCAACTACTTAATCCTTACATCAACCCTATGTAATTATTAGAGTTAACTGTATAACTATTATAAATTCTTATTATGCCTATTTTACACATAAGGAAACAGAGGCATAAAAAGGCTAAATAATTTGTGCAAGGTCACTACTAGTAAATTATGAACCAACCTTCAGTCTAATGTGGTCTGGCTCTAAGATCCTGGTTTTCAATGACTATACTATACCGCCTCTCTGAGTACAGACAACTATACGAGGTACTGATGAGGAAAGATGACCAAAGTACACTATTAGGATCGGGGGAAAGCAAGCCATAGAACAATATGTGAAATCCATTTATTTTTAAAAATCAGAAAGATGAAGAGGGAGTTCAATTCAGTTCAGTTCAGTCCTGTCTGACTCTTTGTAACCCCATGGACTACAACACGTCATGCCTCCCTCTCCATCAGCAACTCCCGGAGTTTACTCAAACTCATGTCCATTGAGTCAGTGATACCATCCAACCATCTCATCCTCTGTTGTCCCCTTCTCCTCCCGCCTTCAATTTTTCCCAGCATCAGGGTCTTATTTTTCAAATGAGTCAGTTCTTTGCATCAGGTGGCCAAAGTATTGGAGTTTCAGCTTCAGCATCATTCCTTCCAGTGAATATTCAGGACTGATTTCCGTTACGATGGACTGGTTGGATCCTCTTGCAGTCCAAGGGACTCTCAAGAGTCTTCTCCAACACCACAGTTCAAAAGCATCAATTCTTTGCTGCTCAGCTTTCTTCACAGTCCAACTCTCACATCCATATATTACTACTGGAAAAACCATAGCCTTGACTAGATGGACCTTTGTTGGCAAAGTAATGTCTCTGCTTTTCAATATGCTATCTAGGTTGGTCATAACTCTCCTTCCAAAGAGTAAGCATCTTTTAATTTCATGGATGTAGTTACCATCTGCAGTGATTTTGGAGCCCCCAAAAATAAAGTCTATCATTGTTTCCATTGTTTCCCCATCTAATTTGCCATGAAGTGATGGGACCAGATGCCATGACCTTAGTTTTCTGAATGTTGAGTTTTAAGCCAACTTTTTCACTCTCCTCTTTCTCTTTCATCAAGAGGCTCTTTAGTTCTTCTTTGCTTTCTGCCATAAGGGTGGTGTCATCTGCATATCTGAGGTTATTGATATTTCTCCCAGAAATCTTCATTCCAGCTTGTGTTTCTTCCAGTCCAGCGTTTCTCATGATGTACTCTGCATAGAAGTTAAATAAGCAGGGGGACAATATACAGCCTTGACGGACTCCTTTTACTATTTGGAACCAGTCTGTTGTTCCATGTCCGGTTCTAACTGTTGCTTCCTGACCTGCATATAGGTTTCTCAAGAGGCATGTCAGGTGGTCTGGTATTGCCATCTCTTTCAGAATTTTCCACAGTTTATTGTGATCCACACAGTCAAAGGCTTTAGCATAGTCGATTAAGCAGAAATAGATGTTTTTCTGGAACTCTCTTAATGGATGATCCAACGGATGTTGGCAATTTGATCTCTGGTTCCTCTGCCTTTTCTAAAACCAGCTTGAACATCTGATGAACTATGGATGAAGGTTCATGACACTGTACTGGAGACAGGGATTAAGACCATCTCCAAGGAAAAGAAATGCAAAAGAGCAAAATGGCTGTCTGAGGAGGCCTTACAAATAGCTGTGAAAAGAAGAGAAGTGAAAAGCAAGGGAGAAAGGAAAGATATACCCATTTGAATGCAGTTTCAAACAACAGCAAGGAGAGATAAGAAAGCCTTCCTCAGCAATCAATGCAAAGAAATAAAGGAAAACAATAGAATGGGAAAGACTAGAGATCTCTTCAAGAAAATTAGAGATACCAAGGGAACATTTCATGCAAAGATGGGCAAAATAAAGGATAGAAATGGTAGGGACCTAACAGAAGCAGAAGATATTAAGAAGAGGTGGCAAGAATACACAGAAGAACTATACAAAAAAGATCTTCATGACCCAGATAATCATGATGGTGTGATCACTCATCTAGAGCCAGACATCCTGGAATGTGAAGTCAAGTGGGCGTTAGGAAGCATCACTATGAACAAAGCTAGTGGACGTGATGGAATTCCAGTTGAGCTATTTCAAATCCTAGAAGATGATGCTGTGAAACGGCTACACTCAATATGCCAGCAAATTTGAAAAACTCAGCAGTGGCCACAGGACTGGAAAAGGTCAGTTTTCATTCCAATCCCAAAGAAAGGCAATGCCAAAGAATGCTCAAAGAACGCACAATTGCACCCATCTCACAGGCTAGCAAAGTAATGCTCAGAATTCTCCAAGCCAGGCTTCAACAGTTCGTGAACCAAGAAATTCCAGATGTTCAAGCTGGTTTTCAAAAAGGCAAGCAGAGAGAGTAGTGTACGTTTATATACAAAGGAAGTTTCTGAAAATACTCCCCCTGTTTCTTGGGCATCAAAGTGAATAAGGAAGAATTTTCATTTCTATTTTATAGACTTCCATCTAGTGTGAAATTCTTTCTATATTCATTTATAATATTTTTTAGAAACTAGCTAATAAGAATCATTTCATTCTTTGGGTTCCCAGGTATCTTGAGGAGAAACTCTTTCCTATCCCCCACCTAATTGGTATGTTCATGTTCAGATGCTTTTCCAATCACTTTCTTATAACCTAATCATTCATCTTTTCTTATTCAGTATTGAACAGTTATACACTGAGCACCTTCTATGTACCAAGCATTCCTGTAAGTGTGGGTATCTGTATACACAATGAATCATAATCCTTAATCTTAGGAACCTAAAGTTTTTAATGACACACATAGCCTTGACTGAATATATTTGTTTCTCCCACCTTTCCTTCTTCAAACTGAATTAAAGTAAGAGATCCATTCATAGGAACAATACCTGTTTTAACCCTCTCTCCTAAAATCCTGTCTGGCATTTCCAACTGCCTACTCAACACCACCTAGAAATTTAATTTAATAAGCATCTCAAACTCAAAAGGGGCTTCCCAGGTACCTCAAATGGTAAAGAATCTGCCTGCAATGTGGGAGATCTGGGTTCGATCCCTGCATTGGGAAGATCTCCGGAGAAGGGAAGGGCAACCCACTCCACTATTCTCGCCAGGAGAATTCCACGGACAGAGGAGCCTGGTGGGCTACAGTCCAAGGCGTTGCCAAGAGTCAGTCACTTTCAAACTCAAATGTCCAACACTGAATCTCCAGTTTTTCTCCCTAAATCTACTCTTCCCAGAGCTTTCTTTATCTTAGCAAATGGAAACCATTCTTTCGGTTATTTGAGCCCCAAACCATGGAGTCATACAAGGCAAAACCATACCAGCTCTGTCTTCAAAATACATTCACAATCGAATAACCATTTCTCACCACCTCCACCTCTATGTTCATACCAGCGTCGACTTCTCCTGGATTGCTTCAACAACCTCCAAAATGGTCTCCCTCCTAAATTCTATTTTTCCTCCTAGATTCTGTTTTTCACCAAGCAACCAGAGTGATCCCTACCTTGTCATTTCTCTGCTCAATATCCCCCAGCAACTTCCTATCCACCCAGAATAAAACTATGTTCTTAAAGTGTCTTAGGAGGCCATACCAGATCTGTCCACGTGTGTGTGTCCCCACTTCGATGAGACCATTTCCTATCACTCTTCTCATTCTGCTCCAGCCACCGCTGACCTTGCTGTTTCTTGTACAGCAAATACACTCTTGCCTCCAGGCCTATGTGCTTGATCTCTTTGCCAAGATACTCTTCCCTCCGACGTCCACATCTGCTCCCGCTCTCACTTCCCTCAGGTCATTTGCCAAATGTTCCCTTCTTAATGAGATCGACCACTCTGTAAAACAGAAACCCTCCACTCACCCTTCTGGCATTCCCTCATATATTTACCAATGTATTTGCTTACTGTCTGCTCTGCCTCTATACTATTAACTCCGTGAGGGCATATTCTTCTTTTTGCTCATTACCATGTTAGAACTGAGGCTTCTCTGGTGGCTCAGATGGTAAAGAAACTGCCTGCAATGCAGACCTGGGTTCAATCCCCGGGTTGGGAAGATCCCCTGGAGTAGGGCATGCATGACAAGCCACTCCAGTACTCTTGCCTGGAGAATCCCATGGACAGAGGAGCCTGGCACCCTGCAGTCCATGAGGCTGCAAAACGTTGGACAC
This sequence comes from Budorcas taxicolor, assembly GCF_023091745.1. NCBI lineage: Eukaryota > Metazoa > Chordata > Mammalia > Artiodactyla > Bovidae > Budorcas > Budorcas taxicolor. Next base: position 71,320,637 of record NC_068925.1, read on the forward strand.
AACTGAGTGAGCACAGCACATGTTACAACTAGGGCTTCCCAGGTAGCGCTAGTGGTAAAGAACCTGCCTGCCAACACAGAAGGCATAAGAGACGTGGGTTCAATCTCTGGGTTGGGAAGTTCCCAGGGCATGACAACCCACTCCAGTGTCCTTGCCTGGAGAATACCACGGACAGAAGAGCCTGGTGGGCTACAGTCCATAGGGTCACAAAAGAGTCAGACACAACTGAACCGACTTAGCGTGCATGCACACATGTCAAAACTAAGAGCCCAGAGCGTGCCCAAAATATTTCTAATTGAATGAATTAAAATGTTAAGAAAATTAGTCCAAGAGACTCGTGTGAAAAATGAATAGTTCTGTAAGCAAAGGGAAGTTAAAGCCGAAATCATAAATATTCAAACATTTATATTATGGAGAAAACAATTCTTCAATGTTTAATTTTTCAGTAATAGCTACTCATGCATATGAAAGTGGTATTTTTAATGCACAACCTCCTGTTTCACAGGGTAACAAAGTACCAGTGACACGTAAAAGATAACACACTGTCCAACCAGTTCACATGACTGCTCATGCCAAATCCAGGGAATTATCCTAAATTCTCTCCCTAACTTTAAAACCATCATAGGCCCCACTGAAAGTGAAAAGTGAAAGTGAAAGTTGCTCAGTTGTGTCCGACTCTCTGTGATCCCATGGACTATGCAGTCCACAGAATTCTCTAGGCCAGAATACTGGAGTGGGTAGCCTTTCCCTTCTCCAAAGGATCTTCCCGACTGACGAACTAAACCAGGATCTCCTGCATTGTGGGTGGATTCTTCACCAATTGAGCTATCAGGGAAGCCCACATAGGGTCCCATTGATTATCCTCAAAGCAACTCCATAGTATCCCAGAAGGCCATGCCATCATCATCTCTTGCCCAGGTTCCTTTACTAGCCTGCTCACTGCGTCTCCTCATGACTTTCTATAATCCATTCTACATGTAACAGTCAGAGGGATTTTCTTGAATGTGAACCAGATCTTGTCACTGCTTAAAATGTCCAATCATTTCCCAATGCCCTTGAATGAAAGCCAAAGTCTCTACCTTGCTCCTGCCTGCTTCTTCCGTAACTTCATACAACACCAAAGCCGTCGACTGCTGGATCCAACTGAATGGTCTCCATTCTTGTTCATCAGACCAACCAAGTTTGCTTCTGCCTTCGATTTTTCACACTGATCCCTATACCTAGAACGGGCTTCCACCTTACATTCAAAGGGTTACTTCTTTTGTCATTCAGAACTCCTCTAAAATGTCCCTTTTTTAGAGTAGGCTTTCTTGAATAAGTAAAGTTGTCACGCAGTCACTTGCTATTAGATCTCTCTATGTTAAAAATGAGTATGAGTGAGTGCTAAGTCGCTTCAGTCATGTTCAATATTTTGTGACCCTATGGACCACAGCCAGCCAGGCTGCTCTGTCCATGGTATTCTCCAGGCAGGAATACTGGAGTGGGTTGCCATTCCCTCCTCCAAGGAATCTTCCCGATCCAGGGATCAAACCCTTGTCTCTGGCATCCCCAGCACTGGCAGGCCAGTACTTTACCACCAGCACCACCTGGGAAGCCCCACAGATGAGTACAGCCCCTGTTATTAACTGATATTATCACTCTTTCATTTTCTGTTGACTCTCCACAAGAAGAATGTAAGTTAATTTTTCTGTCTTGTTCATCGAAAAGAAAGCTGAATAGATAGTACATACTCAATAAATTCACTGAATATTAAATGAATCCAGAGTCCCTATTTCTACTATAATCTATCTGTATCATAAAATCTTTTTAAAATTAAACAATAAACACCTGAAATAAACTGTCAAAAGCAATTCGTCTCCTCTCCCCACCCCCATCCACCTACCTCCCCCCCATTTAAATAATCCAGGACAAATTCCATGGCCACGTGATCGTTCAAAGCCAGGCATGGTCAACAGCAAAGGAAGAGATTTGGTGAAGACAATCCAAAACAGTGAAAAATGTGAAAGCCACATGTCTATGGCTTTAAAGCAGATTATAAACATCTTCTATAGTAACAAGGTAAAATCAGTTGAAATATGAGCTTTAAGAAGTATAAAAAATGATAAGAAGATGGCATAAGAAAAAATTGAGTGTTGGGAGAAGGAAAAGGAAAAACAGGAAGAGGAAGCTTCAGATGGCAGAGGTAAACTAGGATTGAAAATTTACCACAGATTATCTCCAACATGAATAATCCATGCTGGGTAATAGAATATTGGCTATAATTACATTCATCCTACTGACCTTGTTCTAAATTATTATGGATTATTACTACGCAAGTTATTTTGTTCCACACCAGAGGTGGCTGTATTTTGCTATCAGATGACATGACCTCTAATTCAATAATGTCTGTAATGCACTGGTATCCTCAGATAAAAGCTGTCTATAATGTCTGAACAAAGGTGAATTAGTTATCCAATTCACACACGCAATTAACTCTCTTAATACCTGAGAGACCATGGAGCCCCTTCTGAATTTCCTATTAAATACTACATATGGAGGTCTTCCCTCCATCTGTAGTTATCTTGTGCTGTACTTCATAATAAACAATATTAATAGTTTATTGCCCCTGTCAAAAATCTTACATTAGTTATCATAAGAGACCTCATTCCACAAAGCAATGACTCTTTTTCCTAGCAAAATGCATTCAATTCAAATGTTACGCCTATTACTAAAGCACAACAGTTCTTTATTCTCAGTGACATAGAAATAATAACAACACCTTCTTGAAATGTGGAAAATAATTTAATTTTCTTTACCATTTAAAAAATATCTCTCAAAACCCAAAAGGTAATGCTTATCTTGTGCATTTATACTTATATGCTGTGTTCATTTTAATAGAAGACTAATTATTTAAACTCAAGTGTTAAAGGGCAAAAACAAACCAAAATGTAGTATTTTTCTTGCCACCTGTTCCCTTTACTAAGAGCTGAAATCTCATAAAGAGTCTGAAGGCAGAGCACTGCGCCTCTGCTTTGTATCCATATGTGATGCCAATGGCTGTATTCATAAAAACCCAGATCAGAATAACTAGTTAATGTCAAACGTTAAGCAAATACCTACGCCTTCTAAAAAAGGAGGTAATTAATTAATTCTTCAGGGGATGCTTTTCATTTTGTCATCTAACATTAATGTATTTTTTTTCAGCAAAGAACAAGAGAAATCCCTAAAATAAAATCTAGTCCTCTTAGCACACAGCCGCATTAAACTTCTCGTCATATTGGACCCATCCTTGGAGTAAGGAAGCAGTTAAGCGTATCTAAGAATGTTCCTACAGTTCAAATGAAATCTGCTGCTCGCCTGGGCTTTCATTGTCCCTCACAACTCAAAGTTGGGGGTGGGGGGCAGGGGGCGAGCAGAGGAATAAGGAAACAGTTTCTTACACGTGTTTCGTATGTTTTATCCACTCAAGTAATGACAGAAGGAAGAAGGACATTATAGACACCAAAAAGCTGAGAAGGCTGCCCAGCTTTCAGTGCATAAACAATTTAAGCTGCAAACCAACCTTCTGCGTGCTGCAGCACAAGAAACACCGACTCCTCAGAAACGATGTACTTGTGCAGGCACACCATGTTGGGCACGCAGCGGGGGACGATGGTCTTTCTGTTCCTGCTGTATTCACTGCTTTTCCTTAGACCCTGACAGAGAACAAAAAGGTCAGTTGTACCCTCAGTTGCCTTTGGAGCCTGCTGTGCTCTGTGTTTATCAACCAAACTAATCTATCCGAGTTACTCTGGGCTTCAGAGAAACCACTCATCTGCTGCTCTATGCCCCTCGGTCCCTGGAGGCTCTGCTGATGGCATCTGGCGTGAGTCCAGAGCACTGAAGATGCCACAAAGCTGCCATTAAAATCAATTACGTGGGTCAGTGTTTTTATTAGAGATGCTCTCAAACTAAGTCATCAGGATGACACACAGTTATTTCTCTATGACCTTTTCTTAAGTTTTATTTTACTTATGTGTATCTTCAAAGCAGCAGACATCGTGAGATCAATTCAAATTGCTGAGACACAAAAGGTATTCCGAGATTAAATGGGCAGTTTTGAAATTCTATTCCAAAAAAAATACGAAGATCATTTTAAGTTTTCTCCAAAGGAACAAGGTATGTGGAGTTTCTCACGTCACACCCTGGTTTAAAAACCTGAGGACATAGCAGCAGTAAAGTACACACAGAGAGAAAAATTTATTTCAGTGTATGTCAATGTGACCTACTGCCATGCTGATAAGTAAAAGGAAAAAAATCAGAAAAATATAACACTAATTTGAAATTCATTAATTCCGGATGTTGAGGAAATGCTTAAAATTAGCATACTTTTAGAATATTGCACTAGCAAAATCCACTTCATATACAATTTTGAAATTACAAAATTGAAGGGGGTTTCTTCCCTTATTCACTTAATTACAAATTGAGTAATACAGAGAATCAAAATTGAATTTAGGTAAAAGACACGGCCAGGGACGTAGATAACACTTTTCCAAATACCTTTAACAAAAAAATTTCAGCTCTTAAGAACTGTAATCATAATCAAATGTATGATTGCATGTGGTCTTCATAAATTATGCAAAATATATTAGAGACGTATTTAAATTATACAAGATACATTTAAACAGTATAAAATGAGTCTTCAACTTATCCAAATTATTTCCTCCATACTCTTTTTAAATGTATGCTACAGAGTATTTATCAACTGTGATGGAAGGACACAAAGTAAAGTGAATCCAGATGACTGTAAACACACACACAGAAATTCAAACACCCCCAAAAAAATACTTTCTTTCAGAAGCATAATTTGAAAATACACTTCTAAACTCATTAAACAGAAAAATTCTACTTACTTTTAAAATAAATGTCTGTTCTGTCCTTGTGTCCATTACAAGTAAAACCTACAAAAAAAGACATGAAGAATATATTATTTACAATACAATGAAATACGAACTCATAACTTTTTGAAACCATACTAAAGGTTTGGGGGGAAAGTACTGAAACTGACTCAGCCAAAACCGATAATTTCTGAACTGGCTTTTTTTTAAGTCACCAAATCACACAGTGAAAAATCTTATCCAAAGGGTATTTTCTTTCTAAAAATGCCATATTTTACGAACTCTACCATGTTTCCCCAGATTTGTTTTAAAATATAATTCTTAAAAGGAAAAATTATTTTAGAAAAAGAACTTTTCCTTATGAAACATTTAAGTGGCTAAGTAAAAAATAAATAAATAAATAAATAATTGTTTTACAGAACTGAAGTCTCAATTTTCTTCCCAAAACCTCAAACGTAGCCACTTGCTACAATGTGATCTCAATAACTCAGGCTCCAGCCCAAGGCACCCTTCTGGTGCTACTTCTCCATCTTGGACTCATCCTTAAATCCTCTTTTCCCATCAGCAAATCCTGCCAGCTCTATCTTCAAACTGGATCCAGAATCTGAACTCACCTCACCCCTTCCACAGGTATTACCCTGAATGAAACAAAGATTTACCCGGATTGTAACAATGGCCTCCCAACAGATTTCTCTGCTTCCATCTTTGCTGCCCTATGCTGTATTCTCCAAATAGTAGGCAAGTTTTCTTTTTACAACATTCAGTTCAGTTCAGTTACTCAGTTGTGTCCAACTCTTTGCGACCCCATGAATCACAGCACGCCAGGCCTCCCTGTCCATCACCAACTCCCGGAGTTCACTCAAACTCACGTCCATCGAGTCGGTGATGCCATCCAGCCATCTCATCCTCTGTCATCCCCTTTTCCTCATGCCCCCAATCCCTCCCACCATCTGAGTCTTTTCCAATGAGTCAACTCTTCGCATGAGGTGGCCAAAGTACTGGAGTTTCAGCTTTAGCATCATTCCTTCCAAAGAAATCCCAGGGCCAATCTCCTTCAGAATGGACTGGTGGGATCTCCTTGCAGTCCAAGGGACTCTCAAGAGTCTTCTCCAACACCACAGTTCAAAAGCATCAATTCTTTGGTGCTTAGACTTCTTCACAGCCCAACTCTCACATCCATACATGACTACTGGAAAAACCATAGTCTTGACTAGACGGACCTTTGTTGGCAAGGTAATGTCTCTGCTTTTGAATATGCTGTCTAGGTTGGTCACAGCTTTTCTTCCAAGGAGTAAGCATCTTTTAATTTCATGGCTGCAATCACCATCTGCAGTGATTTTGGAGCCCTCCAAAAAATAAAGTCTGACACTGTTTCCACTGTTTCCCCTTCTATTTCCCATGAAGTGATGGGACCAGATGCCATGATCTTAGTTTTCTGAATGTTGAGCTTTAAGACAACTTTTTCACTCTCCTCTTTCACTTTTATCAAGAGGCTTTTTAGTTCCTCTTCACTTTCTGCCATAAGGGTGGTGTCATCTGCAAATCTGAGATTACTGATATTTCTCCCGGCAATCTTGATTCCAGCTTGTGCTTCGTCCAGCCCAGCATTTCTCATGATGTACTCTGCATATAAGTTAAATAAGCAGGGGGACAATATACAGTCTTGACGTACTCCTTTTCCTAGTTGGAACCAGTCTGTTGTTCCATCTCCACTTCTAACTGTTGCTTCCTGACCTGCATATAGGTTTCTCCAGAGGCAGGTCAGGTGGTCTGGTATTCCCATCTCTTTCAGAATTTTCCACAGTTTATTGTGATCCACACAGTCAAAGGCTTTGGCATAGTCAATATGTTATATCATGCCACTTTTCTTATTCAGAAAAAAAGCATACATCCAAAAAATGACGTCAAGACCCCTCATAATTTCACACATCACCCCTTCAAACCACCTACTCCCCCTACCCATCTTGATGAAAAGAGTGAACAGAGATAGGAAATTATCCTCTCATGTTTACATTTATAGTTTATAAATATATTTGATATTTACATATTTTATATCATGCTGATCTTAATCATTTTGGAGACATTACAGCAGAGGCTGGCAAACTATTCCTGGAGAGATACAGACAGTAAATATCTTAGGCTTTGCAACCCATGTAGTCTCTGGTGTAGTGACTGAACTCCACTGCTGTAGCACAAAAGCAGCAGAGTCTGAAATGGGCCGTGGCGGGAGAACTTACACAGAGAAATCTGTAAACACCTGGCAATCTGTAAGCACTGTGTACAAGGCCTTCTTTCCTGCCCTCTTCAGTGAGTTGGGAGCCAAGGGTAAAAGAAGATATCAAGCTTGGGGAAATAAAAGAATGCTGAGAAGAAACAGGAGAGTTAAAATGAGGAATCTGTTTAAGACCTGATGAATTTGAAGTCATAGCGAAACTTCATCCTTGACCCCTCTTCTCAGTGCTTCATCGATCCTATTCTACTCCACCTAATCTCAAACCAATACTCGCACGGATGCCTCCTGAACTCCCATCCTCTTCCCAAAGCCCTCTCCTCACTAAAAACAAAACCCAGTTTCACCTCTTAACAGTATTAAATAATATTATCACCCATGAAACCCCCTAAATCCAAAAGCTCCCTAAGTCCTGTGAGTTCTCCCCTGTCCCCACCTTCATGACCAGTGGCCTAGCAGCCTAGTCAATTCTACCCCCTAAGCATTTCTCTTCTCCACGCTCCACTCTCTTTCGCCGACCATGGTTTCAGTGTTTACTATGTGCTATGCTTCAGTCATGTGTAATCATTGTTAATTCTTTCAGTTACCCAGTAAGATAATTTTACCATTCCTACTCCATATGTGAAGATATTACAGCTTCATCTGTAGAAGATATAATGGTGAGGTGAAGTGAAAGTCACTTAGTCGTATCTGACTCTTTGCGACCCCATGTACTGTCTGTAGAATTCTCCAGGCCAGAATACTGGAGTGGGTAGCCTTTCCCTTCTCCAGGGGATCTTCCCAACTCAGGAATTGAACCCAGGTATCGATTTGAAAAACTCACATTGCAGGCTGATTCTTTTACCAGCTGAGCCACAAGGGAAGCCCATAATGGTGGATAATAATAGTATCTACCATTTGTGAGAATTTCAGTGAGATAATCTTTAAAAGTGCTTGGTACAGCCAGTTGTTACTATTACTGCTGTTACTATTATAGCTTCTTCTCCCTGAAATGTTCACCCAGCCCCTTATCAAACAAACACTCATATTTCCATATTCAGCTCAAATGTCACTGATGCTCTTCTTCTTATGTTTTCCTACTATATACAATACCAGCCTCTTCAATATGGTTTTATTTGGTCACTTTGGTCTATATCCCAACCAGATTTCAAGCTTTTCATCAGCATGTTGTAAGCAGAATAATAGTTGCCAATGATGCTCATACCTTAATCTCCATAACTTGTGAATATGTTATGTTATTGGCCAAAAGGACTCTGCAGATGTAATTAGGACACAGACCTTAAAACAGATTACCTTGGATTATCTGAGTGGTCTCAATCAAATCACATGAACCCCTAGAGAACTGTCTCAGTCCAGAACTGTAATGATGCACAAAACTGATGTGACAGAAGGGGAAATCAGAGGGATTCATAGTATGAGAGAGAGGTGCTGCTGCTGGCTCCAAGACACAGAGGTCCACATGTAAACACAGGACATAGACCTCTAAGGAGCTCACAGTAACCATGAGAAGGAACAGGCAGCTTTTAGGCACAAAGACCAACCCTTGGCTGAGAGCTAGCAACCACAGTCCTACAACCCCGAAGAAAGGAATACAGCCAACAGCCTGAATGAGCCTGAATGTGGATTTTCCCCCAGAGTCTCCAGGAAAGAAAGCAGCCCTGCCAGCACCTTGATTTCAGCCCAATGCAACTCATGTCAGACCTCTGATCCAGAGAACTCTGACATAATAAAGTGAGTTGTTTTAAGCTGTAGAGTTTGTGGCAATTTGTAATGCAGCAACAGAAAATTAATACAGGGCAGAAACTGTATTTCCTGCAACACATAACCTATCCACCTCCCAAAGTAACTGTTCACTAAACATATGTGAATGAATTTAGGCATAAAGTTTGGAAGGTAGATAGCAATGTGGGAATGGAGTTTAGAAAACAAGTCAGGACTAGAGATGTATATGAATAGCTAAGAATTCTCCATTAAAAACAATAGCTAAGACAGGAGAAATTATCCTACTAGAATGCTTTGAGCAGGCACTGTGATGGGGTTTAAAGAATCAAATCACATAATTCATTCAACATTCTAATAAGGAAGGTATACTTTTTCCTTTTCTCTTTGATCACACCATGCAGCATCTGGGATCTTTGTTCCCCAACTAGGGATCAAACCCATGCGCCTTGCAGTGAAGTGTGGACTCTTAACCACTGGACTGCCAGGGAAGTCCTGAGCTAAGTATACTTCTATTAATCACTTTTATAGATGAGAAGGCCTTTCCTGGTGGCTCAGATGGTAAAGAATCCACCTGTAACACAGGAGACCTGGGTTCAATCCCTGGGTTGGGAAGATCCCCTGGAGAAGGGAATAGCTACCCACTCCGGTATTCTGGCCTGGAGAAGTCCATGGACAGAGGAGCCTGGCAGGTTAGCGTCTATGGGGGTCACAAAGAGTTTGACATGAATGAGCGACTCTCACTTTCATAGATGAGAAAACAAACATAAAATTGTCAATGTGCTCATGCTCACAAAAACAATTAGAGGAAAACAATAGAACAGGAAAGACTAGAGATCTCTTCAAGAAAATTAGAGATACCAAGGGAACATTTCATGCAAAGATGGGCTCCATAAAGGACAGAAATGGTAGGGACCTAACAGAAGCAGAAGATATTAAGAAGAGGTGGTAAGAATACACAGAAGAATTATACAAAAAAGATCTTCATGACCCAGATAATCATGATGGTGTGATCACTCACCTAGAGCATCCTGGAATGCAAAGTCAAGTGGGCTTTAGGAAGCATCACTATGAACAAAGCTAGTGGATGTGATGAAATTCCAGTTGAGCTATTTCAAATCCTGAAAGATGATGCTGTGAAAGGGCTGCACTCAATATGCCAACAAATTTGAAAAACTCAGCAGTGGCCACAGGACTGCAAAAGGTCAGTTCTCTTTCCAATCCCAAAGAAAGGCAATGCCAAAGAATGCTCAAACTACTGCACAATTGCACTCATCCCACACGCTAGCAAAGTAATGCTCAAAATTCTCCAAGCCAGGCTTCAAGATCACATGAACTGTGAACTTCCAGATCTTCAAGCTGGTTTTAGAAAGGCAGAGGAACCAGAGATCAAATTGCCAACATCCGTTGGATTATCGAAAAAGCAAGGGAGTTCCAGAAAAACATTTATTTCTGCTTTAATGACTATGCCAAAGCCTTTGACTGTGTGGATCACCACAAACTATGGAAAATTCTGAAAGAGACGGGAATATCAGACCACCTGACCTACCTCCTGAGAAATCTGTATGCAAGTCAGGAAGCAACAGTTAGAACTGGACATGGAACAACAGACTGGTTCCAAATATTGTCACCGTGCTTATTTAACTTATATGCAGCAGATCAACCCTGGGATTTCTTTGGAAGGAATGATGCTAAAGCTGAAACTCCAGTACTTTGGCCACCTCATGAGAAGAGCTGACTCATTGGAAAAGACTCTGATGCTGGGAGGGATTGGGGGCAGGAGGAGAAGGGGACGACAGAGGATGAAATGGCTGGATGGCATCACTGACTCGATGGACTTGAGTCTGAGTGAACTCCGGGAGTTGGTGATGGACACGGAGGCCTGGCGTGCTGTGATTCATAGGGTTGCAAAGAGTCGGACACGACTGAGCGACTGAACTGACCTGAACTGAAGAGTACATCATGGGAAATTCTGGAATGGATGAAGCACAAGCTGGAATCAAGATTGCCAGGAGAAATATCAATAACCTCAGGTACACAGATGACACCACTCTTATGGCAGAAAGCGAAAAAGAACTAAAGAGCCTCTTGATGAAAGGGAAAGAGGAGACTGAAAAGTTGCTTGAAGCCCAACATTCAGAAAACGAAGATCATGGCATCTGGTCCCATCACTTCATGGGAAATAGATGGAGAAACAGTGGAAACAGTGACAGACTTTATTTTTCTAGGCTCCAAAATCACTGCAGATGGTGATTGCAGCCATGAAATCAAAAGACGCTTAATTCTTGGAAGAAAAGCTATGACCAACCCAGACAGGATATTAAAAAGCAGAGACATTACTTTGCCAACAAAGGTCCGTCTAGTCAAGCTTTTCCAGTGGTCATGTAGGGATGTGAGAGTTGGACCATAAAGAAAGCTAAGCACCGAAGAATTGATGCTTTTGAACTGTGGTGTTGGAGAAGACTCTTGAGAGTCCCTTGGACTGCAAGGAGATCCCACCAGTCCATCATAAAGGAGATCAGTCCTGAATGTACACTGGAAGGACTGATGCTGAAGCTGAAACTCCAATACTTTGGCCACCTGATGCAAAGAACTGACTCATTGGAAAAGACCCTGATGCTGGGAAAGATTGAAGGCGGGAGGAGAAGGGGATGACAGAGGATGAGACGGTTGGATGGCATTACCGACTCAGTGGACATGAGTCTGAGTAGGCTCCGGGAGTTGGTGATGGACAGGGAGGCCTGGTGTGCTGTAGTCCATGGGGTCACAAAGAGTCGGACGTGACTGAGTGACTGAACTCAACTTAACTGAACTGAGAGGTGAAATTTAAACCCTACCAATCTGGCTCCAGGGTTCTTCCTCTTTAACTGCTAAACTATACTATTTATGTCTGTATATACATAGCTAGAACACTGAGGGTATACAAGACAATAACCACCATAGTACCATAAGAAATGTACCCCCAAAATGCAGAAAATACAGTAGTTCAGACATCAGGAAAAGAGACTGTTAAGACTTTGATGCTGGGAGGGATTGGGGGCAGGAGAAGAAGGGGACGACAGAGGATGAGATGGCTGGATGGCATCACTGACTCGATGGACGTGAATCTGAGTGAACTCCGGGAGTTGGTGATTGACAGGGAGGCCTGGCATGCTGCGGTTCATGGGGTCACAAAGAGTCAGACATGACTGAGCGACTGAACTGAACTGAATCACCTGCCTGTGCCAAACAACAAAGAGAAATCGTGAAGAATAAGGACTTAGAAAGGACTACAGCAGTTAGGGAGTCACTGATAACTTTCAATACTGTGCTATGCAGTGACCTGGGGACAGAAGTGAACCGCTCTGAGTTAGTAATGGGGGATAAGAAAATGGAGGAAACATATACATATCTTTCCATAGAGAAGTATATCAGAAGAAGGAAAAACACTAAAATGAAAGAGTTGATAGGATCATCAGGTTTGCACTTTCTCAGAGAGGGTCAAACTGCTCTCCCTTGGAACCTGTATTCACCACCAATCTTGAACCTCCAAGTCAAGGAACTATAGTTAAAGAACCTGAACCTTGACAGTCAAATTAATATCATGAGTGCAAAAGGAGGCACAGCCCTGTAAAGGAGAGCTCAATAAACATCTACTGAGTCTGTAAAGACATTCAGTGTTCCTTAAATCTCATTTGTTTTCATATCGGTTTGTGACTCTTTTAAGTCACTCACCAGATTCCAATCCAAAACATTTCACCAGGTAAAAGGTATGGAAGCTGTACAAAGGAAAGACCTTTTTTCTACCAGAAGCTTCTTAATCGACTGGACAATATGTACCTGTGTAAATCAGCAGTGTTATCTCTTTGATGGTCTCACTTAGCCATGAAGCATGAAGTATAGATAAAAAGGCCAAAGTAAGATCAATAAACATGGCTGAGAAGGGCTTCTTTGTTTACATTTACTTTCTTCTCCTACCAAGTTTGTTTGTGACTAGACAATGTTCACATTGAGGCAATAAACACAAGAACATATGTGATTTTTTTTAAATGTGCCCTTTGACTGTCAATTTCTCCCAAACAGGTGTTGGCTAAATGATTATAAATTGGCCTCTGGATACACCTCTTCAACTGAGCCGTACAGGGCTGGTGATAATATAATTAGACCTAAAAACATCAGGCTGGTGAATGCTTTCCATCTGTTTGGCAATAATGTTTAGTTAACAATAGTCTTTAAAAGAAGCACCTTCAACTTTAGTTCTTAAAGTTATTTATAGAGCCATTCTTAACACACCAGCACTCCTGCTAACAAGAGCTTTAGCCACTTGGAAATTATTAGCCATACAGCTGTATACAAAGAGAAACGACTGCATTTAACATCTGTATCTTTCCAAATTTACACGCTTCAACCTCATTTAGAGTCATTTCTTAATGAACAGTGCTATGGCACTGCATTAATATTATAGTTGCATGCACAAAGATCATAAGGAGCCAAACATTTTTTTAATGCCAACAGTAGGCCAATCTGTAATGAAGCTGTCAGCATAAAGGACAAAATAATAGCTTCTTTAACCCTCAAACAGAATTTGTTCATTTGTGGACTAGAACACATCAATTTAAAAACTGCTCATGGGTTTGCTCACCTTTATAAAGACAAAAATCTAATCTAGGACTAATTTGATACAATTGTCTTTCCAATAAAAGGCTCCTAAAACCAGCTTTTATTTCATGATAAAACAAGTTCTATAACTCAAACTGTCATGAAATAATTATCTTGGATGGCATACCTTATTGAGAGAATACAATTAATGTATTTTTCCCTTTCATTTTTCACACTTACTTATCAGCACTATATTAGCATATGGTCTAACAGGAGAGATTACTCCATCTTTGCCCATGGTAATATATAGAATCACTGCTCCTAACTGAAAAAAAAAAAAAAAAGCAAACAACTTATCCCTCTAGGATTAGCCTCATCTGTTCTTCAATTCCACCAGCACAATGAGACTTGCCTACTTTCCTTTCACAACAGTAGCAAGAAAAGCTCCAGTTGATTATCAGTAAATTTTGTTAACTAGAATGGGGAAGACTTGACATTCAACTAAGTTTAACTAGGTACTGCCTCTGGAAAGAGGGGAGGTAGGAGAGCATATCAAAAGCATCAAATGACAATTAATTTTTAGGCACATGAAAAATAAATTTAGAGAAAAGAAAAGAGACAAACAGCAATAAAGACATGATGAACATGGTGAGGAATTGCAGAAAGTTCCCTTTGGTGACGATTATATGTCATCTATTTTTGAATTTTTTTAGATACTTAATTTAAATGCTGACATTCAAAGTCTATAAGCCTGTAGAAGTAACTTCAGCTCCAATTCCTTTAAGAAGAAAGATTACCTGGGTAATCCAAGGGAATATCTCTCACTACTTTGGTGCCACGTATTTCACAGAACTCCAAAACAATTAATAAAAGTGTGTGTGTGTGTGTTTTAATGTTTAAGAAAAGCCTACAGAGACAGCCATAGTGGGGCAAACAGCCTTTCCTTTAACGGTTGTCACAGTACTGTTCGTGTTGTCTGGGTGTCATCTAAATGGATGTCAGTTGTGCAAGTTATACTATTTAGAATTCACATATAAATATACCAGAGAACAAGGAGTTCAACATAAGAAAGAAGGCAGAGAAAACAGAGAAGCCCAATCACACAAGTTAGCTAGTTTTTCTCAACACAGTTCTCAACACTTGACATTATTAGATTCACTAAACTCATCTTGGCAGCGTTATAGGTACTCGTAATGTTATTCTTCTGTAGAAATAGTCACAAACCTAAAGTACTAAACCGTTGCTTTCCCTGTCAATACCACATGATGATAATCAAATGTTACTTACACTTATTGCTGAAACTCATCTCATTTCATAGGCTTAGAATATTCAAAATGTATTTTGACTGTTAATTCCATACCTTATTCTTATGAGAGATATCTTATAAAAATTCAACAACCAGAAAACAAAAAGTACTTGGTGAACTTTAATACCAACAATTTTTCCAATTCTTCCCACCGGGGTCTAACTTTCTCTTTCTTGGACATCAGAAACTAGCAGTGCTCCCTGTACCACCGCCCAGCAACTAAAAAACAAAGGATACTCAGCCTACCACTTTTTTCCATGAGAAACTGCAGCACCAGGGGCGTCAGCATGGACAGTGGAGAGACACTTCTTGCCCTTATGCCATGAAACCAATCTGTTCTTGATGGTCCTGTGCTCACAGAAGTTGTTTCACTGATAAGAACTGAAGTATGAAGAACAGCATTTGACATGGATACTTACAACTCTATCCTAAAAGATGGAGAGTTCAAGGATCTGTTTTCAGTAAAGCATAAAAAGTACCTTTGTGACTGAAAGGAAACAGAAAAAAATTCTTTGGCATCTTATTAGTGTTTTATTGGTGCTAAAATTTCCAACATAACGCAACATCATGAAGTAAGTGAACAAACAATCCCAAAGGATACTGCTCTGTGGATTGATGGCAAAGCCAGAAACATCACCAAGCAGCTTACAGCAAGGTGAGATATCATTCTGAAGTGGGCCGAGTTCTCAGGGCATCTATGTAACCTAGAAATATCTTCAAAGGCAGGAAACAACAGAACTGATCTACTAGGATTATATGGAAGTAGTATGCAAGATCCACATTGTTTTCCAGTTATTAAATTCCAAATTATCATAAATAAAAATATAGTTTAAATGTTTATCCAATCACATTTAATTCCCCAAAACAACCCATTTCAGTTTACCTAATTTTCTTATCTGCCTTAACTACAAACAAATTGGGGCAGGAACAAGGGGAAAGAACGACATTAGGACAAGCAAGCAACACAAAACTAAGCTGGTAAATAACTAATTTCTCTATGAGAAAACAACTGATCTTAGACTTCTTTAAATGCCCACACATTTGCAAAGGTTTGAGTATGCTAATTTTTTAATTAAAAGATATTTCAGCAGTGAAAGCTCTTTCATATGCACTACTGATTCTTCATCAAACGTTAACTTTCCAACTTAACACCAGTATAGCCGGTGGCAGCCTGAAGGTTCACCATCTGCTGCTACCCAAAGTCACTGTGGCCACCTTCAGAACATATGCATCAAAGCCTGGAGATAAGAGACTGAAGGAATACTGCCTAAGTCAGCATAAGGGCGATGACAAACCCAGAGGCAGGCAACAGGCAAGCTACCAGAAAATTTAGAACATCACGAACCAGCAGTCACCTCTTCAAATACATACCCAAGGTCACAAGGGACTCTAGTGGCTGAACAAACAGCCAAGAGAAATACTACCACTAATGGAATTTACTTAAGTAAATAAGTGTGATGATTTTTTCCTTAAAAGAGAGGGGATAGTTATTTTTTAAGTCTCCTATAATTTTATTCAAAGCAAGCATATGGTAAATAAAATGAAATATAAAATTGAAGTTATATTAATGAATAATATATATTAATATATATATTAATGAATAATAATAAAGGTATAAGTATATATTTTAGGCAGTCATAAAATAAGGTACTTTGCTTTAAAAGATTTATTTTATTTTCTGTGTACCATCATACCTACCATTCAAATACTAACAAAGTACTTTGAGATGAGATTTTATAAAATTCACAAAATAGCAATTAAAAACCCTGATTTCTGGCTACTGAAAAATGTCATTTATTTAAGGTAATAATCATATTCACTACAATACTGCATATAGAAACATAATATCATGGTGTCTTTTAAAATACTAAAAAGAGAGAAACTCAAAAACCTGGCTATATTCAATTATAATACTGAATAATTGACATATTCATCTTAAAAGAAATTAACTAATATGAAATTTTCTTATATATCATCTTTCATTTCTAGGTTGGTTATTTTGGTTTCTTAAATGTAGTTAAAAAAAAGCAATATAGAAAATATCTTTTAGAGTATATAAAGCATCTTTCTTTTCTTAATTTTAAAATGGCAACAGATACATTTACTTAGAATTCATTCTAATCTTAACCCAGATAGTTTAAAATTCTTCCAAACGTCCACAGCAAATTAGTTATAAATTAAATCTAGGGCATTATTAAGCATTCATATACCATAGGAACTGTCATAATGAAGCCCATTTGTCCTGCCCTCTATCAACATTGAACACAACCTGTTGAGCACAACTATCTACAGCTTCTACAACCAAATACAATAGTGTAGTGTGTGTGTGCGTGTCCCAGGTAAACACAATTCATACCTCTGTATACTTAGTAATTTCAATAACAATCATGATGATTTTTTCAAGGTTCATAGTCTGTCATTGTGAGAGCTAAAAATAGAGTTCAGTTCAGTTCACTTCACCTCAATCGCTCAGTCGTGTCCGATTCTTTGCGACCACATGAATCGCAGCACGCCAGGCCTCCCTGTCCATCACCAACTCCCGGAGTCCACCCAAACCCATGTCCATTGAGTCGGTGATGCCATCCAACCATCTCATCCTCTGTCGTCCCCTTCTCCTCCTGCCATCAATCTTTCCCAGCATCAGAGTCTTTTCCAATGAGTCAGTTCTTCACATCAGGTGGCCTAAGTATAGGAGTTTCAGCTTCAGCATCAGTCCTTCCAAAGAACACCCAGGACTGATCTCCTTTAGGATGGACTGGTTGGATCTCCTTGCAATCCAAGGGACTCTCAAGAGTCTTCTCCACCACCACAGTTCAAAAGCATCCATTCTTCGGTGCTCAGCTTTTTTATAGTCCAACTCTCACATCCATACATGAACACTGGAAAAGCCATAGCCTTGACTAGATGGACCTTTGCTGACAAAGTAATGTCTCTGCTTTTTACTATGCTGTCTAGTTTGCTCATAACTTTCCTTCCAAGGAGTAAGCGTCTTTTAACTTCTTGGCTGCAATCACCATCTGCAGTGATTTTGGAGCCCAGAAAAATAAAGTCAGCCACTATCTCCACTGTTTCCCCATCCATTTGCCATGAAGTGATGGGACCGGATGCCATGATCTTAGTTTTCTGAATGTTGAGCTGCTTTAAGCCAACTTTTTCACTCTCTTCTTTCACTTTCATCAAGAGGCTCTTTAGTTCTTCTTCACTTTCTGCCATAAGGGTGGTGAGGAGAGTGAAAAAGTTGGCTTAAAGCTCAACATTCAGAAAACGAAGATCATGGTATCTGGTCCCATCACTTCATGGCAAACAGATGGGGAAACAGTGGAAACAGTGTCAGACTTTATTTTGGGGGGCTCCAAAATCACTGCAGATGGTGACTGCAGCCATGAAATTAAAAGACGCTTACTCCTTGGAAGAAAAGTTATGACCAACCTAGATAGTATAGTCAAAAGCAGAGACATTACTTTGCTGACTAAGGTCTGGCTAGTCAAGGCTATGGTTTTTCCTGTGGTCATGTATGGATGTGAGAGTTGGACTGTGAAGAAGGCTGAGCGCCGAAGAATTGATGCTTTTGAACTGTGGTGTTGGAGAAGACTCTTGAGAGTCCCTTGGACTGCAAGGAAATCCAACCAGTCCATTCTGAAGGAGATCAACGCTGGGATTTCTTTGGAAAGAATGATGCTAAAGCTGAAACTCCAGTACTTTGGCCATCTCATGAGAAGAGTTGACTCACTGGAAAAGACTCTGATGCTGGGAGGGATTGGGGGCAGGAGGAGAAGGGGACGATAGAGGATGAGATGGCTGGATGGCATCACGGACTCGATGGACATGAGTCTGAGTGAACTCCGGGAGATGGTGATGAACAGGGAGGCCTGGCGTGCTGGGATTCATGGGTTCGCAAAGAGTCGGACACGACTGAGTGACTGAACTGAACTGAACTGAACATCTGCATATCTGAGGTTATTGATATTTCTTCTGGCAATCTTGATTCCAGCTTGTGCTTCCTCCAGCCCAGAGTTTCTCATGATGTACTTGCATATAAGTTAAATAAGCAGGGTGACAATATACAGCCTTGACATACTCCTTTTCCTATTTGGAAGCAGTCTGTTGTTCCATGTCCAGTTCTAACTGTTGCTTCCTGACCTGCATACAGATTTCTCAAGAGGCAGGACAGGTAAATATTATCAAAATAACTTTATCTTCCAAGAAATGTTATCAATATATTATGAATCATAACATTTAAAAAAAAGTAAGCATATTTTGGTGGTGCTAAAAGAATTTGCAAATACAAGTAATGTATGCAAAATTCAAAAACCAGTCATTCTCACACTATTTCATTGCTCCAAAGGGCACTGAAATATGGCTGTCAAAGTGTGTTTTCTTTGACAGTCTAATATCAGGATCAGAAAAGATAAAAAGGATTTTAAGGATGTTTCTCTACTTCCCATCTAAAAGTCATTTGGCCAACACCTGGATTATTCATCCTTAGGCAAATAGCTAAATCTAGTCCTGCCCTACAGCAATACAAAACACATGTGATTCTCTGGAAAATAACCCAGGGAGTAATTATTTCAACCACAAATATGAATTTTAAATCTCTTATATTCCTATTAGCCGAATGTCAATGAATGTGAGCCATTCCTCAGTGATATCTCGTATTAGGATGTGAAGTGAATGATTTAGTGAACAGTAACCTATACAGAAATGTCTTATATATATACACACACACAAACATAAATACATGAAAAAAATTTTACTTTGTATAATTTTTAAACTCCTAGGCCTATACATCTATTACTTCATAAAACGTGCTTCTAAAGGACATGGTGTGTCTTTGTAAGAAAACAGGATATAAATACAGCAGAAGGCAGAATATAAAAGAGAGAAATCAGGTTTAAAATGGAAAGGCTGAACAGCTAGGAAAAACACCCACTTAAATGCTTTAAAAGCTAGATCTCTACACCTTTGTCATTCTCATTTTGATTGTCTGTCTTCTGTTTTTGTGAAGCAACTTGCCCAAGGCCACAAAGAGATTATGCTAAAGAGAGGTTAAAACTCTGAAGTTCTGGGTTTATAGGCCCAAGTTCAGCTTATGTCATTCAATTCCATAATGAAACCATTTATTTTTTTGGTTTGAATTCTGAAGTTCACTTGGGATAATGATTTGACACTGTTAACTTTAGATGAAAATTAACTCAAAAGTATGATCTGTTATACTTAGCTTTAGATACATTTTTTTTTTGTATTTGCCAGAAACATCTAATACTCTAGTGCTGATAAAAAATATCCATGAAATTAAAAGACACTTACTCCTTGGAAGAAAAGTTATGATCAACCTAGACAGCATATTAAAAAGCAGAGATATTACTTTGCCAACAAAGGTCCGTCTAGTCAAGGCTATGGTTTTTCCAGTGGTCATGTATGGATGTGAGAGTTGGACTATAAAGAAAGCTGAGTGCCAAAGAATTGATGCTTTTGAACCATGGTGTTGAAGAAGATTCTTGAGAGTCCCTTGGACTGCAAGGAGATCCAACCAGTCCATCCTAAAGGAAATCAGTCCTGAATATTCATTGGAAGGACTGATGCTGAAGCTGAAACTCCAGTACTTTGGCCACCTGATGTGAAGAACTGACTTGCTGGAAAAGCCCCTGATGCTGGGAAAGACTGAAGGCAGGAGGAGAAGGGGACGACAGAGGATGAGATGGTTGGATGGCATCACCAACTCAATGGACATAAGCTTGAGTAAACTCCGGGAGTTGGTGATAGACAGGGAAGCCTGGCATGCTGCAGCCATGGTATCTCAAAGAGTCAGACACAACTGAGTGACTGAGTTGAACTCAACTGAACTCCGTCTTCACCTGTCTGATTTTTAAAAACAAATGGATTTCACATATTGTTCAGTAGCTTGTTTTCCGCCCGTCCTAATAGTGTACTTTGATCATCTTTCCTTATCAGTGCCTCATATAGGTGTCTATATTCAGAGAGGCAGCATAGTATAGTCATTGAAAACAAGGAGCAAAGAGTTGGACATGACTGAGCGACTGAACGGAGAGACTGACAGTGATTCATACTCTGCCTTAATATTTTCATTCGGCTGCTAAATGTGCTGTCAATACACTCCAATAAATTTATAGGTTCTGGAAATTGAAATAAGTTCCTAAAAAATAGCAAATACATGCACATACTTTGTATATGGTGTTCAAAATTGGAGTAGTGTGTACTCAGTAAATGCTACGTTACAAAGGTAACAGGTTGACACAGAGCCTACATCTTCAAGTCAATCATATGTATCCAACCAAGTTACCAATGTCAGAGACAGCCTGATTCCAATGCAGAATAAAATGCTTCAAGGGCAAGAAAGCTTTAGATGCTATTAAGTGTTTTAAATGGGTTTTGTACTTTTAGAGCAGATGGAGTTGAAATTTTGGTACTGATTAAAATTTAACAGTGTTTTCATATGACCTAGAACATTTATTTAGTTTAAAAATCCAAGTGTTGATGTTCTTAAAAACATTCCAAAATATTTCAAGGCACATACGAAACACAAAGACACAACACTCATTCTCAAACTGACAATTTCACTGACTGCAACTATTTCCCTGCCAACAATCTACACGTGTATTCCGTGAGATGGTGCAAAAGAGAGGGGGATGAATGCTTGGACAGTTTTCAAAACCCCTCTCTTGCTCTGATCCTGAACATGCGGTATAGTTTGAGGTGCAGCCTCACAGAGTATGTGAAACCTTAAAATACATGTATTATTTCTTTTTGTCCCCTTTATAACTATTCAGCAAGCATTTATTACATCCTTACTGGATAGACAGCAATATATCTAATCAGGCATTATCAAAGACAGGAAGAGAGGTAAATAAGGTATACTTTCTGCCCTCTAGGACAGGTTAACAATATATTTAAGGCAACCAAAGTGAAAATAAGACACAAACGAATGCTAAGTTTAATTCAAAGAAAGGAAACATGAATATTACAGTTGAGGAGGTAAGCTTTCAACTACGTCGTGAAGACTGGACTATACATAGGTAGGCAGGAAGGAAAAAAGAAGAGAAAATTCACAGTTGAAGAAGCCAGAAAGAAAGCTCTGAGTCTGGCACATCTCTGTATACTGGCATTCCTTTAGCCTTCTATGAGTAACCCTACTCATTTCTCATGTCTTTACTTTCTTTAAAAAGCCTCTGGAGAGCCCCAAGTTAGGTACCTCTCTTATATGTTCTCATAATACTCTAGTGTACTTCCCTCACTGAAACAGCTTCACATTGTATTCTAACTGCTATTTCCCACTAAATTATAAACTCTGAGAGAGTAGAGATGAAGTGTTTTATTCACCATTATATCTCCAGTGGCTATTATCACATTTGACATATAGCAGGAGCTCAACAAAATCACTGCAGAGGGTGATTCCAGCCATGAAATTAAAAGATTTGGAAGGAAGCATATGAAAAAGCAGAAACATTACTTTGCCAACAAAGGTCCATCTAGTCAAGGCTATGGTTTTTCCAGTAGTTATGTATAGATGTGAGTGCTGAAGAATTGATGCTTTTGAGCTGTGGTGTTGGAGAAGACTCTTGAGAGTCCCTTGGACTGCAAGGAGATCCAACCAGTCCATCCTAAAGGAGATCAGTCCTAGGTATTCACTGGAAGGACTGATGTTGAAGCTGAAACTCCAATACTCTGGCCACCTGAAGTGAAGAGCTGAGTCACTGGATGCTGGGAGGGACTGGCGGCAGGAGGAGAAGGGGACGACAAAGGATAAGAAGGTTGGGTGGCATCACTGACTCAATGGACATGCGTTGGGGTAAATTCTGGGAGTTGGTGATGCACATGGAGGCCCGGTGTGCTGTGGTCCATGGGGTCACAAAGAGGTGGACACGACTGAGAAACTGAACTGAACTGAACTGAGGAGCTCAACAAATATCTTCTGAATTAATGAATGAATGAGGAAATAGAAATAGAAAAGACCTGGAGAGAAATGGTGAGGAGGTAGGTCAATTAGAATAAATGGTCCCTACCTGTTTTTAAGATAATGTGAGTAGAGAGGTATCATTCATTTATTTATTCATTTTTTTAACACATATTTATTGAGTACTGCTGTTTCTAAGTCACTATGCTAAATGTCAAAAACACAAAATTAAATAAGACATAGTCACCAAGCTGGTATTTGACATCTTATAGAGGCTTCCTCTTCAAAGACACATTATCTTCTGCCCAAGATTTAGACTATCTTTCCTGTCTAAAATTAATAGATGTCTATGATACTGTATCAAAATCACAAAAATGTTAATTTTTAGGAAAAAAGAAGAAAAATACTTGGTATTTGAGGCATGTGAAAGCTTGCTGGAAGAAGCATAGAAATAGTATCAAAAACTACCACACAGGGACTTCCCTGGTGGTCCAGTGGCTAAGACTCTGCACTCCCAACGCAGAAGGCCTGGGTCCAATCCCTGGTCAGGGAACTGGATCCCATATGCCACAACTAAGAGTTCGCATGCCACAGCTAAAGAGCCCACACACCATAATAAAGATCGAGGATCCTGCACACTGCAGTTAAGACCCGGAGCAGCCAAATAAATAAATATTTAAAAAATAAATCTAAAGTATAATATGGATGAATGCTATGGCAGAAAGGTTCAAGGCATTAAAAAGACACAGCAAAAGATATTTTAAAATATCACACAGTAGAGGTAAGCAAGGTAGCCTTCCAAGAGAAGATAATAATTCAGAATGAAACAAAATTAAGTGAGGAAGGGGAAAAAAAAGTCACTCCAGGTAGAGGGGTACATCCGGTGTAAAACTGTGTACCCTGTGTACCTTACAAGTTCCACAGGGCTGTACCCAAGGAAGCATGCTGAGGTGGTCTGGGAATGGTCTTTGCAGGCTTAGATAAGAAGTACAAACATTATCCTAAAAATCTATGTGATGGTATTAAAGGCTTATTAGCAAGAGAGTTATTAGCTGTAGAAAGATCACTTTTCTAAAGCATCCATTTTAGGAATTATTCTGACAGTAGTGTCAACAATGAACTGGAGGAAAATCAGATTAGAGGCAAGTATAGTTATGTATTAAAAGGGGGATAAAGAGAATAGTGTATGCCTTTAGACTTACAAGTAACTTGGGATGCCTAAGTTTTGATTTGAAACAGTTGAAGGTTAGTTGTAACTAGCAGTGCCCAGAAGGTATTGGGTCAAGTTGAAATAATTATTCTAGCTATATTCTAGGATTCTTTGTCCTATTTTGGTGAAAAAAAAAAATTGTTAACCTGAAAAAGGTTAACAAAGACATGTTGATCAAAATCATGGACACCACAAAGCTGAGAGGTCCACACAATGTGTTAAATTTAACATTCTCTGAAATACAGATCACTGTCCCCTATAGAAACTGGCGATGGACAGGGAAGCCTGGCGTGCTGCAGTCCATGGGGTCGCAAAGAGTCAGACATGACTGAGCTGCTGAACTGAACTGAAAGAAAATTTTAAAGCTACATAATAATGACTACAAAGAAAACAAGAGAGGAGATGAGAAAAGATGGAAGACAGAAAAGATAGAAGACAGACAGCAGGATGAACCAGATAGTACAGACAGCTAAAGCAGGGGTTGAAGAGTGGCAGTGAAAACAGGGCTTCTATGAAGACCTACACACCAAACGGGTGAGGGCAGTGGTCCTCCTTCAACCACTGGGCTCCCAGAATCCTGGCGGGTCTAATACTACATCCCTCAGTAAAAGACTGGAAAGTTCTTTTCTAAGAAAACCAAGTAGCCTAAAAGAGAAGACATATAGATACTGAAACTATTAGGTTTCCTAATAAAATATCTGTATCATTTCCCAAATTGAAGGTCACCAAACGCCCAACTCAACAAATTAAAATAAAATAAAATCCCACCAAAACAAATCACTGTGAAATTCTGAAACAGTAGGGTCCGAAAGAAGAGCCTACAAGGCCTCCAGCAAGCAGAAAGAAGGTGGGGGTGGGGGAAAGGTCAGGAACTGGAATTCAATATAGAAGACTGATGGCAGGAATTCCCAGGAAAACAAGTGAAAGTGTGATGAGGGCAGCTATGCAGAAGACCAAGAGAACAAACCAATCCAGACTTGAGAAGAGCAAAGAAGGAATCCGAGAGAGACGACTATGAGAAAACCACTGATCCAAAGTACTGTCTGAGGCACCGGATGGTACTGAGACATTTTAAAGTTTTATCAAATGGTTTAGTAATAAATGTAAAAAATAAGGACAGGGACATAGGAAAAAATAAGAGGAGCATGACGGGGAGAGAAGGAACCAATCTATTAACCCTAAGGAACAAAAAGTGTGTACAAGGAAAGTCTGAAGATATTTCAACAGATTGAAATTTTGGTCAAATTTAAGCAAAATAAAACTAGAAGAAACAAAAAGAAAAACAATACCAACTGGAAAGACAACACACTGTCTTGAAATAACTAAAAAATGGTTATTGGAGAAGGGCAGTACTAAGGACTAAAGCAGCAGTACTTGGCTCAAGAGTAAACAAAAAAGCCTTTCTAAGAGTTTCAATTGTGTAAAATGGAATGACTGACTGAGACATTGAGTAGCTCAGTCTTTACTCACACTTCTTTATAGTCCTTCCCATGTTGTTTTAGAATTTACATACTGACCTGTATCTCTCCTGCTAGACTAAAAGGAAGAGACAAGTCCTATACAGCACCCAGCAGTGGCTGTCACATGGTGGCATTCAAAAGAAGCTTGTTAAATTAACAAATAAAAAGAGCCTAAAGCTGAGCAGCCATTCAGTGGGGCACTACAGATGGGCCACAAGATCTGTAATTCATTGGGTCAGATGACCTTAAAGTCCTTTCTAACCCTGAGCTTGAATAGCCATTAGGAGGTAAAATGAAACTAGCTCCTTGATCCCAAAATTACTTAGGTTATCATATTATAAAACTGCCCATACAAATCTATCCCTAAAAATATATTAGATAATCATACTTTAAGTACAAAAAGAATGAGTTCTTTAGAATAAAAAAATACTCTATTAATCTAATATATTAGCATTAATATCACAGATAAAGGGTTTTGCAAGTATAGAATTCATTTTTATATATTCAATTACAGTTAAGACGTATGTTTCCAAGAGAAAGAACAAGATATTTAAGTATTGAACATAATGAAACAACCAACATGCATGTGTGTGTGTTTATCAAACATGTAGCTGTCCCTTGTTTTAAAAAACAGGTATATTAGATGCCATCCTTTAAAGATAATATTACTAGCTATAATCAAAGTCTATTTTGATTTCATGTATAAAAACTGTGGCTAAACTACATGCCCTTCAACAATATGCATAAATCAGCTTGTGGTTATCATGTTATCAGCACAATCCAACTCTATTGTTAACTATTCCTTAGCTTCTTGAAGCAGTTTTAGGTTCACAACAAAATTGAACAGAAAGTACAAAGTTTCCATACATTCCTCCTGCCCCCAAACGCCCTACAAGCTCCTCCACCATTATGAACATCTTGCAGCAGTGGTACATTTGTTGAAACTGATGAACCTACAGTGACACATTATTATCACCCAAAGATCACAATTTAGAGTTCACTCTTGATATTTCAATGGTTTTTGACAAATGTACAACATGTATCCACCACTATATCAAGCAGGATAGTCTCACTGCCCCCCAAAATTCCATCTCTACCTGTTCATCCTTCCTTCCTCCTCCTAATCCCTGGTAATCACTGATCATTCTACTGTCTCCCTGACTTTGTGCCCTTTCCAGAATGTCATACACTTACAATCATACAACACGTACCCTTTTCAGGTCTGTATCTTTTACTTGTTTGGGCTTCCCAGGTGGCACTAGTGGTAAAGAGCCCGCCTGCCAACGCAGGAGACAGAAGAGATGCAGGTTCAGTCCCTGGGTTAGGAAGATCCTCTGGAGGAGGAAACGGCAACCCACTCCAGCATCTTTGCCTGGCGTCCCACGGAGAGAAGAACCTAGAGGGCTATAGCCCACGGGGTTGCAAAGAGTCTGACGCAGGCAGCACGCACATCTTTCACTCAGTGATATGCATTTAAAGTTCCTCCGCATCTTCACAGTTTGATAGCTCATTTCTTTTAAGTGCTGAATCATTTTCCATTGTCTAGATGTACCACAGTTTATTCATCCCATGAAGGGCATCTGGTTGCTTCCAACTTTTGGCAATTATGAATAAAGCTGTTATAAATATACACATGTAGACTTTTGTGTGGATGTTAACTTTTCAGCTCATTTGAGTAAATAACTAAAAAGCACCATTGCTGGATTATACAGTAAAAGTACGTTTAGTTTGGTAAGAATCTGTCAAATGTCTTCCAAAGTGACTGCACCGTTTCATACTCCCAGACAGCAATGAATGAGAGTCCCTATTGTTTCACATCCTTGCCAGCATTTGGCGTTGTCAGTGTTTCAGATTTTGGCCATTCTAATGGCCTCCCTGGTGGCTCAGCAGTGAAGAATCTGCCTGTAACTCAGGAGACTTGTGGGAGACGCGGGTTCGATCCCTGGGTTGGGTCAGGAAGATCCCCTAGAGAGGAAAATGGCAGCCCACTCCAGTATTCTAGCCTTGGCAATCCCATGGACCGAGCAACCGGGCAGGCTACACGCCATAGGGTCACAAAGAGTCCCACATGACTGGGCAACTCAACACGTATCTAGAGGTGTTTCATTGCTGTTTTAGTTTACATTTCCCTGATGATGTAGGATGTGCAGCGTCTTTTCATATGCTTACTTGACATCTGTAGATTTCCTTTGGTGAGGTTCCTATTAAGGTCTTCAGCCCATTTTTAATTGGGTTGTTCATTTTCTTATTGTAAGGTTTTACAAGTTCTTTGTGTATTCTGGATAACATTCCTTATCATGTATGCTTTGACAAATATTTTTTCCCAGTCTATAACTTGTCTTCATTATCTTTACAGTGTCTTTCATAGAGGAGAAGTTTTTAATTCTGATGATGTCCAGCTTATCAAATACTTCTTTCATGGATCATGTCTTTGGTGTTATATCTAAAAAGTCACTGCCATACCCAAGGTTATCTAGATTTTTTCCTATGTTGTATTCTAAGATTTTTATACCTTTGTGTTTTTCTTTAGGTCTGCAATCCACTTTGAGTTCATTTCTTTTCAATGTGTCTATGTCTAGGGCCCTTTTAAGGCCTGCGTCTAGGGCCCCCTTACTGCGTCTCGGGCCCCCTTAAGGCCTGCGTCTCGGGCCCCCTTAAGGCCTGCGTCTCGGGCCCCCTTAAGGCCTGCGTCTCGGGCCCCCTTAAGGCCTGCGTCTCGGGCCCCCTTAAGGCCTGCGTCTCGGGCCCCTTTCTTCACTGGCTTTGGTGCTTCAGTACCATCTGCTGATGCAACTATCTTTTCTCCGTGGTACTGCCTTTACTCCTTTATCAAAGACCACTAGACTATATTCATGTAGATCTATTTCTAACTCTACTCTGTTCCATTTATCTGTCTATTCTTTCACCAATCCCATACCACTGTCTTGATTTCTATAGCTTTACAGAAAGTCTTAAATTCAGGTGGAATTACTTCTCGGAATTTGTTCTTTTCCTTCAGTATTATGTTAGATTTCCTGGAACATCTGTTCCTTTATTAAAACTTTAGAATCATTTTCTCAATATCCACAAAATAACTTGCTGTGATTTTGACTGAGATTGTACTAACTGTATACATCAAGCAGGGAAGAACTGACATCTTGACAGTAACAAATCATCCTACATATGAACATGGATTATCTTGCCATTTATTTAGCTCTTCTTTAATTTTTTTCATTAGAGTTTTATGGTTTTCCTCATATAAAGCTGTATATATTTTGTTAGATTTATGTCTAAGTATTTCATTTTTTTGGAAGTGCTGATATACGTGATATTGAGTTTTTAAATTCCCCTTGTTCACTGCTGGTATATTAGAAAGTGATGGACTTTCATACATTAACCATGTATCATGCAGCCTTCCTATAATAGTATTTTGGGGTGCATTTTTCATATAGACAATCATGTCACCTTCAAATGAAGTTTTCTTTCTTCCTTTCCAATTTTTGTATCTTTATTTCCTTTCCTTACCTTACTGCAATCGTGAGAACTTTCAGTAGGATGCTGAAAAGGAGGGATGAGAAAGGACATCCTTGCCTTGATCATGATCTTAGAGGGAAATTTCAAGATTCTCAGCATTAAGGATGATGCAAACTATAGGAGCTCTGTAAAAGTGCTTTATCAAGTTGGGAAATTTTCCCTCGATTCCTAATTTGCTGAGAGTTTTTATCATGAATGGGTATTGGATTATGCCATATGCTTTTTTATAGTCAATTGAGAGGATGATGTGATTTTTCTTCTTTAGCTTGTAGATATGCTGGATAACATTAATTGACTTGGAAATGTCAAACCAGCCTTGCACACTTGGGATAAATACCACTTGGTCATAGTACATAGCTCTTTCTATACATTATTAGATTCAAAATTCCTAATATTTTTTTAGGCTTTTTATATCTATGTTTATGAGAGATATTGGTCTATAACTTTCATTTCTAGTAATATCTTTACTTCTGTTTTTAAGCTAACACTGGCCTCAGTGATTGAGTTAGGAAGTATGACCACTGCTTCGATCTTCTGGAAGAAATTATAGAATTGGTTCAATCTCTTCCCTAAATGTTGGTGGAATTCACCAGTGAATCCATCTAGGCCTGATGCTGTCGACTCTAGAAGCTTATTAATTATTGGTTCAATTTTTTTTAATAGATATAGACCTACTCAGATTGAATATTTCTTGTGTGAGTTTCAGCAGACTATGTCTTTAAAGGAAATGGTCCATTTCATCTAGGTTATCAATTTTGTGTGCATAGCACTGTTCACAGTATTCCCTTATTACCCTTTTAAGGTTTATGCCTAAAGTGAGGTTCTCTCTTACATCTCTGATCTTAAAAATGTGTATCTTTTCTTTTTATTAGTAAACCTAGTAAAAAGCTTATTGACTTTTTAACAGAACCAGGTTTGGGTTTTTCTTTTTGGAGTTCCTGTTTTTCAATTCTTATGATTTCCGCCTTAATTTTTATTATTTCTTTTCTTCTGCTTGTGCATGCCTGCTAAGTTGCTTCAGCCATGTCTGACTGTTTGAAATCCCATGGACTGTAGTCCACCAGGCTCTTCTGCCCGTGGGATTCTCCAAGCAAGAGTACTGGAGTGGGTTGCCATGCCTTCCTCCAGGGAATCTTCCTGACCTGGGGATCGAACTCATGTCTCTTACATCTCCTGCACTGGCAAGAGGGTTCTTTACCACTAGTGCTACCTGGGAAGACCCAGTGTTAGTCACTCAATCATTTCCAACTCTTTGCAACCCCATGAACTATAATCCGCCAAGCTGCTCTGTCCATGGAATTCTCCAAGCAAGAATAATGGAGCAGGTAGTCATTCCCTTCTCCAGGGGATCTTCCCAACCCAGGGATCGAACTTGGGTCTCTTCCATTGCAAGTGGATTCCTGAATCCATGCCTGGTGGACCACAGTTCATGGGGTTGCAAAGAGTTGGGACATGACTGGGCGACTCCCTATTTATTTTGCCCTTCTTTTTCTCATTTCCTAGGATGGAAACTTAGATAATTGATTTTAGATCTTTCTTCAGTTTTAACATACGCATTCAATGCTGTCAATTTCCTTCTAAGCACCACTTTCACCATATCTCACAAATGTGAAATTGTTTATTTCTCCTTTCAGTTTTATCAGTTTTTTGTATTATCAGTATAGTACTAATAATATACCAAACTTAAATTTGGTGAGTACATGTCTAGGACTGCTACATATTCTTAGTGGATTAACCCTTTTATCATTGTATAATTTTCCTGTCTCCGGTTAATTTTCTTTGCTCTGAAGCCAATTTTTACATTTTCTGTCTGTACTCTTTGTTCTTTCTATTTTCTTTTTCTTGCCTTCCTGTGGGTTACTTGAATGCTTTTCAGAATCCCATTTGGTTTATCTAGAGCGCTTTTTAGTGTCTCTCTCTCCGCGTCTACCTTTTTTATTGCTCACTCTAGCCATCAGATACAAACAACATCTCTGCCTACTGGTGTCATCATTCTACCATTTCAAATGAAGTGCAGAAACCTCACATTCCTTTATACTCCTTCATTTATAATTATCGTAAACATTTTCTCTTTACACTTTTAGAACTACATCAGGCCCGCATGAAGCAGGGCACCCAGGGCTGGTGCTCTGTAACAGCCTAGAGGGATGGGGCGGGGCGGAGTGGGAGGATGGGGGACACAGGCGTACCTGTGGCCTACTCATGCCTATGTATGCAAAAGCCATCGCAATACTGTAATGTAATTATCCTCCAATTAAAATAAAGAAATGATTTTCTTAAAAAAAGAACATCAGACAGCATAGTTTTTGTTCAACCATAAAACAACTTAGAATACTCCAGAGGGAAAGGAAAACATCCACTCGTATTTCACTCTTTTGCTCTTTCTTCCTTAATATTTCAGAATTCCTGCTTTTATTATTTCCTTTCTGTTTAGAGAACTTACTTAAGCTGTTCTCTCACAGCAGATTATCAAGTGACAAATTCCCTTAGTGTTGCTTCACCCTTTTCTTCAGCCTTCAAAAGGGCTGATTTCCCCTTCATTCTTGACCACTATTTTTCAAGACATAGAAACGGGGTTGACAGCTCTTCTCCAGCACTCCAGTGTTGTGCCATGTCCGCACAGCCTTGATGATTTCTGGTGAGAAAGCCACCGTCATTTGAACTGTTTCTCCTCAATAAGTAAAGTGCTGCTTTCCTTGCACTGCATTAAAATGAAAGATTTTCCAACCCCAGTTAAGGAACAGAAAGTCACTTATTCCTCTTTGAATTCTAGACCAAGACACAACTATGTAATTACTGTCCCTCTGGATGAGGACATCTAAGTGTCTTGAACCATGATACTAGATAGCAGTCTCACGTTATACCAGTAGGTGTCACTCTATATATGATACATTAAAAGTCACTTAAGTCTCAGTTTCATCCCTTCAACAAATATTGACTAAGTGTCCATTATGTTCCAGGCATGATTCTGGATGTTGAGATTATAAAGGTGAACAAGAAAGACATGATCTTATTTTCATGAAGCTTACAGTCTAGATATTAATAAACAAATCTGCTTTACTTGTTTTCATTATAAAAGTCTGTCAAATTCTATTCCAAAGGAAATTTTATTTTCCTAAGCTATTAGAGAATAACATTTTAAATAGCTCTTAAAGAACGTATCATAATGAAACAGAATTAGAGAATCTATGTTCAGTACAGGTGAGATTGGGGCTTCCCTGGTGGCTCAGTGGTAAAAAATCCACCTGCCAATGCAGAAGGCACGGGTTCGAGCTCTGGGTCAGGAAGAGCCCCTGGAGAAGGAAATAGTAACCCACTCCAGCATTCTGGCATGGGAAATCCCATGCAGAGGAGCCTAGTGGGCTACAGTTCATGGGGTCGCAAAAGAGTTGGACACAACTTAGCAACTAAACAACAGCAGGTGATGATTAATGTATCTAGTGTATTTTCTAGAATTGACACAACACTTCTCTTCCAAACTTTTAAGTTTCTAAACCCAAATATTAGGTATCCTTCATTTCAATGGAGAAGAATTCATCTTTAAAAAAAATTCAAAGTTTTAAAAAATCTATCTATTCATGTTTTTACAATAGAGACTATTACAAATTTTTAAAGATTTGCAAAGTTTATTAATTCCAAAGTACAGATTTCTTTATTTCTACTTAGAAAAGTTAAAACGTCCCCTTCTAAACACCAACATACTCCCCCAGTTAACAGAACAAAGATAATAGTGAATTATCATTCTCAGCATAGAATTTAGGGATTCCTCCACAGTCAGCATCCTTATTTGGATAAATATGTGAGACTCATAGCTATTACCAGGACTTAAAGGTGACGTACTCATGACTAGAGTCGAGCAATGAAAGGTCATATTTGTCAAAATAAACAGATCTAAGAGAGGGAGCAGACACAGTACCTCAAAAAAGTATATTTGCCTGCACAGAAATCCAAGAACTTTTAATTAATCCAAGAACTATTTAACTGCTATTTTACTTCCCTGAATTCTCAAACTGAATTTTCTCTAATCTGGGAAGGCTAGAAAAAAATATGGTTAAGGAAATATTTCAGGATCAAAAGTTCTATTGCTTAGAATTCTTTAACTTCAAAATTCAGTCAAATAAATTTCTCTGAGACAAACTGATGCTGATAAGAATTTAAAAAGACCACAACAACTTCATGTAATATCTAACCTAATATTCTTTTTGAAATACCTCAAATTACCTGAAATATATTCCACATTATTCAATTTTAGCTTAGAATCACACACATACTTTAGAACACAAGAAGCAGTGAATGAATGTGAAGTTATAAATAAACACTAAGGTGCTTCATAAAGGATTGACTGACATTAAAAAGATTAAATTAATTTATATCTAATATTAAGGCATTTTCTTTCACTTTGAAAGGTATTAAAATAGTGGTGGTTGACCAAAAATATTTAAAACTGGCTTATGGGGTATGATTTTACAATTACTCAAAAACTTTCTGACGCCCCAGCACTGTTGTTTGGCATACCTGAGACGGCACCAAATCTGGGGAAACTGAATGGCAGAGACACCTGCTATCACAATACTTGGATTTCAAATATAAAAATGTGAGTGTGTAAAGGGGGATTTAGTGTACAGGGGAAAAACACAGTTCTTGGTGTTACAATGATCCTGGTTTGAATTCCAGTACTATAAATATTTCTATGTGACTTTTGGGGCAAGTTACTTAAACTGTTCTGAACATCACTTTTCCACCAAGATGCAAATAACAGGGCTGAAAAAGGATTATGTTGTTTATACTATAAACATACATAAAACATTGTATTATGTTGTTTATATTACATAAATTGCCTAATACATGATCTGATACATAGTAGGTACTCAAGAAACAGTATTTATTAAGAGAGCACCATACTTCTTTTTGACCATTAGACTGACTATACCAGTTAATGCTGAACAACTACTGACTCACTAGTGTTTGTAACTAACACACAGTGTATCTTTATCTGCTATAACAGGTTTATAAAATCAAACTCTTTACTAGACTGAATGCCAACAAATAAGCACCTTCTCCTTTAACATAACATATTTTGCATGACCTTAGATGAATTGCTTAGATAAAAGCTTTTTCTTTTCTGCTTTTGTTATTTTAAAGTGCAGATGCATTTGAGTCATTTTCTCCTTTTGTTTCATATCCTTAAGATCCAAAGCTTCAAAGACATAATGTCAGCATGTAGTCGATTTATTACTGAACTCTTGAAGAGACACTGAAGAATTACCTTGTCAATCACCCCAAGGACTCTGAAGGCCTTCAGCTCCTCGGCAGGGCTCCTTAGGTTCCAAGGGGGCCTTGAACTTAGTGATCCTGGAGGCTAATGGAAGATATCAAAGATTACACATCAATCAGGGAGGTACTTGAAGGAAGACTGCCTGCTGAAGCAAATGCCAGGCCAAAGGAACTAAATTTATCATAAATCAGAGAATGGAAAGATGAAAGGAGGAAGTTTCTGTTTGTCTGTAATATAAAGTAAAAAAAAAATAATAAAATCAAAAATGAAGGAAATCAAAAAGAAAAAGCAAGAAAAAAGTTGCAAGTAAATAAATCATGATAACACTGGAAACAAGATTTTAAAAAGAAAAATTAATGAGCTGATACAGTTTCCAAAGCAACAATTCAATTCAGAACTGTACAGCTATAATGAAACTTTGTAACAAATGGATAACTGAACCGACAATCAATCACAGCATTATATTTGTCCCAGAAGGCTCAAGAGTAATTTAGAAGAAAAAGACTAAAAAACAATAGATAAACTTGGGGAGAGAGGGAACATGAGTCATCTTCTCTCATCATAAAACTACAGTTCTTTAATGCTACTTTTAAAATACATACTATGTATGTTAAGAGGGATTGGCAAATTTAAGGTCAACCAGAATTGCTAATAATGGTGAAGAATTAAGAAACTCTATCCCATAACCAATAATTATTAGAACTGAGATTGGTTAAGCCTAGAAAAGAGATGATTTACAGAAGAAAATGTCTTTTAAATATTTGAACACCTGTGATGTGGAACACTTCATCTGTTCACCATAATAAAAAGTGCAAAAAAGATCAATGAATACAGAAGGGATATTTCAGTACCACTTACAATAAAATAATAATCCTAACTTCCCATCCATTGGTCTTAGTTTTTCACTACCAGTAATACAAAACATTAGACTAGATAAATTCCAAAGACCTTTCCATTTGGCATTTACAATCAGAAAGCAATCCTTTATTAACCTTTATATTAAAATGGTGATGCGATGACAGGACACACAAAGCCTTATTATATCTTCAAAACAGACCTTTCTGTTCTCAACAATCTGTTAGAATACAGAGGAAACATTTATCACCCCACTGAGTGGCTACTGATAAATAACCTGGTTAACCAAATGTTATGATTACTGGAGTTACTGAGTTACCATTTTCTATACTTCAAGTCCTAGCGCAGCCCAACATCACTAGACAAGAAGCTCCTTGAGAACAGGAAGTGTGCCTTATTCACCTGTATATTCACAGCGCCTAGCATGCTGGTTGGAAGCCAAGAGGAAGAGCAGAAAAGAAAGGAAGGAGGAAGAGAGGAGAGAGACAAGTGAGGGAGGTCACATAGACAAATCAGGTGTCTTTAACAGCTAGGAAAACTATCACTTTGTGCAATTAGCTTTCAAAATTTTTTTTGTTTGTTCTTAGGTTTAGCAAGCAAACACTAACTTCAATATACCTAAAGAGGTGATATTTTAAAAAGATAACTCTTTACTTTTTAAAGAAACTTGAGAATGTTGGTGATAATGGAAACTCAACAGGGTGGTAATAATCTTTTCAAATCTATGTAATTTCCACTTCTAGGATATGTTTCCAAAAAATTATATTTTTAATATCTCACTTATATTAAGTGCTGAGCTAGATGACATAAAACACAGATACATCTCTGTCTCCCTAAAGCTTAAAATCCAAGGCGAATTTTTAAAGCTAGAAAAAACTTAGCAGGGCATTTTAATAGAAATAAAACAGAAATACAGACTCTTCTCTCTTAATCTATGTTATATTATTTCATCCTCATACCTCACCCTGGTCTGAGTGTAGTACTTACAAGAAGTTATCATTATAATCTCATTTTACAGATAAATAAAAGGAAGTTCAGAATGGTTGGCAGTTTACAGTCAGAAAGAGCAGTGAAAGATCCCAGACTAGATCCTAACTCCTTACTTGATTGCTTGCAGTCCTTCTGCTACACAACACATTCTGATGATTAAAAATTCGGCTCTCCCTACTCTATTATCAAGGAAGCCTCAAGAACTGCTTGTGATTTTTGTAAAAGGAATGGCTAGAAAACATAAGAGGAAAAAAAATAACATGGCCAAACATGTCCAACATCCCTATCTCTTACTCATCCCTCTTATTCACTGATGTCATAGGATCTTTCAGTTTCCAAGGAAAGTTATCAGTTCACTTTATCAATCTCAACAGCAGATAGAAAACCACAAGCTCTCTACTGTGTCTTTCAATAAATTACCATGCCCACTATGTGCATGATAACTGAAAGGGATAAAAATCATCAAAAGACA
This sequence comes from Budorcas taxicolor, assembly GCF_023091745.1. Lineage (NCBI taxonomy): Eukaryota > Metazoa > Chordata > Mammalia > Artiodactyla > Bovidae > Budorcas > Budorcas taxicolor. The sequence continues at coordinate 71,357,013 of NC_068925.1, forward strand.
CAGTCCCTAGTTTCAAGACATTTACAATTGACTTGAAGAGATAAGCTAAACACATGAAAACTTAAATAACAGTAAAACATTTTTTAAAAATATAAGACAATAGAGATAAGTCATTAGTCAATGTATGATAAACTGTGGTCTCAGAAAGAAGTGAAATCAAAGGGGATTTTAAATGTTATATAGAAATAACGTCAGGAAAGGATATTATACATAGGATTGGGGAAAAAAACTGGCTTGGTAGGGGGAAAATGTTGAAATTGTAGAACAGAGGAAAATAAAATTACACATTTAATGTTGGTTGGTTTTACTGCTTTTAACAGGCCTTGAATGCCAAGAAGAAAAGTCTGGACTATGTTCTCCAGAATCTAGAAAACAAGTTTTTGTACAAGAAGCAACTCAACGAAACAGTATTTAGTAAGGTTACTTTTGCAAAGACAGGAATGGTGAAATTGTAATGGGGAAAGACCAAAGGCAAAGTGATCATTCAAGTTCTCTTTCTACTTTAACCATCTATAAAAGTCTAAGATCAGAGAAACGAACAAAGAAAGATCATGAAATAAAATCATCAATAAAAAATCCTGTATTTCTGATATGCAGTGTTTAAATTGGGTAGAATCCCTATAGATCTATTCCTTTTTTTAGATGGCAAAAGGAAACATAAATCCACAGAATTTTAAGAACAGAAGAGGCAGAGATCAAGTCCAACATTCTTTTTTTTTTTTTCAGATGAGAAAACTGAAAAGCAGCAAGGTTTAGCAATCTGGCTAAGATGACAAAACTAAGTAATAGATAAGAGGGGATTAGATCTTATTTATATAATTACATAACACTGTTTAAAGGAACTTCAGCAGATACTGTTGGGGCAGGGTAAATGGAAATATTTCTAGGCAATATGGCTCATTTCCTTAAGGAAGAAAATAAAAATTTTACTTCTTTGTATCAGCTACAATATCAGAAGATGCCTAGAGAAACAAAAAGTTCAAAACTAAATACAGGAGGTGTGGAAGCAGGGGGGAAACACAAGAATATGTGATAATCCACCAACTTTCAGAAGCAAAGATGGCACGTATGTATCACGCAACTGCTCCAGCCTATGGCAGACTCTCTTAGTCCACACTCTGTCTTGCACTTGGCGGCCACCACCAGTGGACCAGAGTTATCAGCACACCAGCGAGACCTATTTACTATCACTGTCTGACACTGTCTACATGGCTAAAGTGAAGCTTGCCTTTGTTTTCATTTGGGTTCTTTTTTTTTTAAGTTGTTACTTATTCAGCCCAGAGTGTTTTTTACTTGATATTATTCCCTTTTCTGAATGAGATCTATCTCAATTCTTAACGATCTGTTAGTGGGGTACTTTTCAAACGTTTAACATGCATGCGCATTACCTAAGGACTTGATGAAAATGGAGATTCAGACTCAGTCCGTCCGTGGTAGAGCCCGTGAATCTGCATTTCCAAGAAGCTACCAGGTGATGCTGAGCTGCTGGTCCACCACCTGTATGTGGAATAGGGTTAGCTACTTGTCCTTAAGTAACCTGAGAGTTAAGTCAGCATTATCTGGGTGGCAACAAGCAGTCAAAGGCAGAAGAAAAGTTCCACCAAGAACATATCAAGAATCCACACTCTGAAACCATGATAGCTAACTGCACTAGTTTCTGAACTTGGCTTCATCTATAGATTTTTGGCTTTGCTGAGGCTTTCCCTGGCAACCTACTAACCCCCAGTACTCAGCCTCCTAAACAAGTCGCTCTTGGGTCACACAAGCATGACTCCTAACTGCGGTCCTATTACTGATCTGGAGCGCACCTGACTGCCACCTTTGCTTTGCCCATGTCTCATTAAGGGTGACACAACACTCGTTCTAAAGTATTTGCTGAAGAAGAATTGAGACATACCAGTGACACTAGTAAACAAAATGTACAACAGTGAAATACTGTCAATATTATAGCAACTATACTCAGACTCTATGAAATACTCAGGAAATGCATACATTCTACACACAACTGTCCCTGGAACCAACACACATGAGACTGACTCCAGGATCGCCATGAATACTGAAATGCACAGATGCTCAAGTCCCTTATGTAAAATGGTGTGGTGCTTATATAACCTATGTAATCCACCCATGTATTTTAAATCATCTCTAACTACTTATCGTAGAACGCAAGGGCACCCCACTCCAATACTCTTGCCTGGAAAATCCCATGGACGGAGGAGCCTGGTGGGCTGCAGTCCATGGGCTCGCACAGAGTCAGACATGACTGAAGCGACTTAGCAGCAGCAGCAGCAGCATTTTGTCTCCCCAACTATTTTCAGTTTGTAGTTGATTTAATCCACAAATGTGGAGCCCATGTATGCAGAAGGCCCACTGTGTTTCCATTCATACCTTATAACTGCCAGTAAAAACTGCATTCATACTTTAGAAACTACACAGTCTTTTACGTCCTAAATTTAGACCATTCACTTTTTCTAAATTTCATTGATCTTGAGTTTTAAATTCCTAGAGCTAAAAATAGCAAATGAGCTATTCCATGTCTTTAACAGGGAAATCTCCTCTAAAGCTACTAACTCTTAAATCATTCAAAGTCATCTACAGTTCAAAAAGAGGAAAAAGAAATCCATCTCCTTTAGTTAAAACTGCAACTTTAAGTGAAAGTTTTAGTTGTTCAGTCGTGTCCAACTCTTTGCAACTCCATGGACTGTAGCCCACCAGGTTCCTCTATTCATGGAATTCTCAGGACAAGAATACTAGAGTGGTTTGCCATTTCCTTCTCCAGGGGATCTTCCTGACCCAGGGATCGAACCCAGGTCTCCTACACTGCAGGTGAATTCTTTATCATCCGAGCCACCATATCTTTAGTTTACGCAAAGATCTTTTTTTTTTTTTTGAGATTTGGTCTTTAAATTTCCTCGGAGCTTTTTAGTAATGAAGAAAAGAAAGAGTAGGACAGTGCTTTTGCTCCTTTCTGTCCTTTTTTTGAAAAAGATATTATCAACAACAACTGGAAAAATTTGGAACTTTTTATTTACTGCATGAGAGTCTCAAATAAATTCAATAAAGCTAAAGCTTGAACCATCACAGAAAACTCGGGTAAAGTAACTCATGACCTAGACTGCCCCAAAGGAAAAACACTGATCAACAACAAATTCAAAACTGAAAAGGAAGATTCTTTTATTTTCTTAATAACCAGGCGAGAAACAAATGTTTGTTTGTGTATTCAAGAAAAAGATCGGCTCTGCAGAGAATTAAAGACTTGCCAAAAATCATTTAAATCAATTCACTTGTTGTATTGGTTGACAGTATGGTCCAAATATGGTTAAAGAAGAGAAATAAATTCATCAAGCTAATCAAGAACCTCCAAAAGACATTTACATTAAAGTTCAGACAAGAAATAATCAAGCGTGACTCTAACCTAAATAAAGGCCAGGTTTAATAGAGTAAGGGCTTCCCAGGTGGCACAGTGATAGAACCTGCCTGCCAACGCAGGAGACATAGGAGATGTGGTTTCAATCCGTGGGTTCGGAAGATTCCCCTGGGGGAGGAATTTGCAACCCATTCCAGTATTGTTGCCTGGAAAATTCTACAAATGGAGGAACCTGGAGGTCCATGAGGTGACAAAGAGTTTCAGAAAAGATTGAGCCACATGTATGCGTGCGGAGGCACACACACACACACACACACACACACACACACACATTAATACGGTAAAATACGAAAGTGAAAATAAAAAGTAAATGCTTACTCCAAAAGAAAAACACCTTGCTCTTAATTGCCTAAGAACTGGGGAAAAAAATCCTAACATATCAAATCTAACTCACTAGGTACCCCTTTTTAACCCCTGGTGATACAGGTTTTTATTAGTCTACATGGCTCTTACAATTCTAACGTTCGTCACCTCAATTATGCACACATACTGGCTCCCCAATTATGCTTTAGGGCAGTGGTCCCAAACCTTTCTGGCACCAGGGACTGGCTTCACGGAAGACAATTTTTCCATTGACCGGTTGGAAGGGGGATGGTTTGGGGACGATTCAAGCACATTACATTAATTGTGCACTTTATTTCTTTTATTATTACATCAACTCCATCTCAGATCACCATGCATTAGATCCCAGAGGTTGGGAACCCCTGCTTTAGGGTATGCAAGAGCAGAGATTGTGCTGAAATAACTCCAATGCACACCTAGTTTGATACTGTATACACACTGAGTCTTAGATGCTAGTGAATTTATACAATCTAATACAATCAGCTTCCCTATACTAAATCTCTTTTATTTTCATTTAAAGCTATGCCTGAAAGAAAATTCTGACTGATACACATCATGGTTCCTTTCTCAAAGTCAAAAGTTACATGGCAGGCTTTATATATTTATTTGCTTAATAAGTTATTGCCTTATAAAAGTGATTATGGGGAACTGTAACAGAGAATGTATAAATAGGGAGCTTGAATGAGTAAGGATGAGTAGAAATGCCAGGCTGGATGACTCACAAGCTGGAATCAAGATTGCTGGGAGAAATACCAACAACCTCAGATATGCAGATAATACCACTCTAACGACAGAAAATGAAGAGGAATTACTGAGCCTCTTGACGAAGGTCAAAGAGGAGAGTGAAAAAGCTGGCTTGAAACTCAACATTAAAAAAACTAAGATCACAGCATCTAGCCCCATTACTTCATGGCAAATAGCTGGAGAATAAAATGGAAACACAGTGACAGATTTTATTTTCTTGGGCTCTAAAATCACTGTGGACGGTGACTGCAGCCACAAAATTAAGAGATGCTTGTTTCTTGGAAGAAAAGCTATGACCAATCTAGAGAGCATATTAAAAAGCAAAGATATCACTTTGCCGACAAAGGTCCATACAGTCAAAGCTATGTTTTTTTTTCAGTACTCATGTATGGATGTGAGAATTGGACCATAAAGAAGGCTTAGCACCAAAGAATTAATGCTTTCAAATAGTGGTGCTGGAGAAGACTATTGAGAGACCCTTAGACTGCAGTCTATCCTAAAAGAAATCAACCCTAAATAGTCACTGGAAGGACTGATGCTGAAGCTCCAACACCTTGCCAACTGATGCGAAGTGATGACGCACTGGAAAAGACTCTGATGCTGGGAAAGACTGAAGAGGACGGCAGAGGATGAGATGGTAGGACAGCATCACCAATTCAATGGACACAAATCTGAGCAAACTGGAGGACACAGTGGAGGACAGAAGAGCGTGGTGAGCTACAGTCCATGGGTCACAAAGAGTCAGACACAACTCAGCAACTGAACAGCAGATACTACTGCAGTCCTACTGCTAAAAAATCACATCTAAGTACACCCGCACTGTCCAAGCCCATGTCGTTCAAGACCAACTGTACTGACATACAAGATGGAGTTAGTTAAAAAAAAAAAATTAAGTTCATAGAGGACCATCCTATTTAATATGCTTATCAGTGTCCCCCCAAAACAGATGGAGAATATACACACTGGACTGCACATAGGGCCAGTTGCCAACTCCACAGAAAATAGGAACCGAATTCAAAGCAACCTTCAGATAAACAGTCCATTTAAAAATGCTTAAATGCAATCCTGCCATTTGCAACAACATGCTTGGACTTAGAGGATATTAGGCTAAGTAAACTAAATCAGACAGGAAAGACAAATAGCATATGATTGCACTTATATAATCTAAAAAAACAAATGTATAAACGTAACAAAATAGAAACAGACACAGAATACAAACTGGTGGTTGCCAGAAGGGAGGTGGGGAGAGTTGAGTGAAATAGGTAAAGGAGATTAAGAGGTAAGAACTTTCAGTTTAAAGTAAATAAGTCAGCACAAGGAACACTGTTAATAGTACTGTAATAACTTTATATGGTAATAGATGATAACTAGACTTACTATGATGCATGTTTTGCAATATATAAATGTACTGAATCACTATGCTATACACCTAAAACTAATACAATATCGTTAAGTCACTTATACTTCATTAAAAATAATTTTTAATTTTAAAATTAGATAGAATAATTCAATAGTAAAGAAATAATAATAGTAAAAGAAATAATATAATTGAAATAACAATGACAGAAAGCAGGAAAAGGTTAGCAAACAGAACAGAGTTATAACCATTAACAATCTGAAAATGACTCAGCAGGTAACTTACTTAAACACATCTATTATGTTAGAAGTAACAAAAGTGTATACAGTTGGTCCTAAAAAGAATGGTCAACTGCTTAACAACGGAAATTCTCACACTAGAAGTATAGTTCTAGCAACTGCACGTTTCAAAGGCCACAGAGAAAATGAGCAGGACTCAGAAAAGCAGCAGAAAAAATCCTAGCGGTCTGATGAACCAAGATTACAGTCCGTTTCTAAACTAGAAACTGAAACCTTCTACAATTTTCAAAAAGTATAAAAAGCATTTATAAATGTGCAAAAAGGTATATAAAGTAAATATATGAGGGGAGATGGAAAACAGGTTAATGCTTATTATGCTTACTAAGCTAGTCTTAAAAGCCACCTCATGCGAAGAGTTGACTCACTGGAAAAGACTTTGATGCTGGGAGGGATTGGGGGCAGGAGGAGAAGGGGACAACAGAGGATGAGATGGCTGGATGGCATCACTGACTCGATGGACGTGAGTCTGAGTGAACTCCGGGAGTTGGTAATGGACAGGGAGGCCTGGCGTGCTGGGGTTCATGGGGTCGCAAAGAGTCAGACACGACTGAGCGACTGAACTGAACTGAACTGAAAAGCTTCGCTTATCAGCCAGTCTTTTTACAAGGCAGGTGCTTGATTGTTTACATGGGAGTGTGTGCATGCATCCGCATACGTGAGCGATTTTTTTAACCTATTTAATCCTAACAACAGGGAATTACTATTATCCTCATTATTCACATGTAGAAACTGAAGCGAAGAGGTGGAGTTAAGTATCTTGTCCAATCTTCCATAGCTTCAAGGGACAGATCTGAGACGTAGACAAGTCTGCCTTAGATTAATTAAGAAACATTTTCACTCTCAAAGATGTAACTCTTAAATTGCATCATAAAAATAAAATCTTAGTTTAATTAAAAAAGAAAATTTCTTCCAGAAATATGCCACATCCAGATAGATGTAACATAAAAACAATAACGATAAACCACAATGTTTCTAACATTTTAAGTATTCACCTGCTTTCTTAGTAAGACTAGGGGTAGCCCCAAATAAACTAAATATCCCTGTTAGAATTATGCCTTTATAATTCCAGGTGATCTCTAGCTGCCACTTGTAGGGCTTATGCTTAAATTATTAGTTTTAGCATGAATCAATAAAACTGTATGTGAATGCTAAAAGAATCATAATTTTAAATTTCAAATAAAATAAAGTATAAAATTACTGTCATTCTACAGATGGCGATATTAGGGATATTAGGGATGGAATTCCTGCCTGGAGAATCCCCAAAGACAGAGGAGCCTAGTGGGCTACAGCCCATGGGGTCGCAGAGAGTCAGACACGACTGAGCGACTAAGCACAGCACAGAACAGAGAGCTAAGGGCCAAGAAAAAGAAGGAGAAGGTGAGTCTCATTTCATCTTTGGTGGTTTGCTTTAATGCTTTTCACCCATCAATAACTTTTAAGAAAATCGTTAATGGAAAAGGAAATGGTAACCCACTCCAGTATTCTTATCTGGGATATCCTATGGACAGAGGAGACTAGCAGGCTCCATGGGGTCACAAAAGATTCAGACATGACTTAGTGAGTAAACAACAACAGCAAAACAAAATCATGAACAATTAAAATGACAAAATTGATAAAGAGGAATAGTTGTTATATATACCTTGTTTAGACTCATTTCCTTCTTTGGATCCCAAGCCTACGCTAATTACCTTCTAACACTGTGCAGGCCAAAATGAGCAATCATAGCTCCTTTAAGCCCTTTTAAGAACCTTTTGTTTAACAAAAAAGTTTTCTTGACACTCACAGAGTAAGCTGCTTAAAAGGGACTGATTCAATATTGCCGGTACCAGTGTGAGTGAAGAGAAACTGAACTCCTGGCAAAGAGACGTTAACTTAGAAGGCAGGAAGCTGTCGTCCAAGAAGTACAAATAATTTTGCACTGCATGAGAGAGATGTATATGATGTGATTTACATTCCATTTTATAGATTGCCGGGAGAAGTACCAATAACCTCAGATATGCAGATGATACCACCCTTATGGCAGAAAGTGAAGAACTAAAGAGCCTCTTGATGAAAAGGAAAGAGGAGAGTGAAGAAGTTGGCTTAAAGCTCAACATTCAGAAAACTAACATCGTGGCATCCGGTCCCGTCACTTCATGGCAAATAGATGGGGAAACAGTGGAAACAGTGACAGACTTTATTTTGGGGGGCTCCAAAATCACTGCAGATGGTGACTGCAGCCATGAAATTAAAAGACGTTTACTCCTTGGAAGGAAAGTTATGACTAACCTAGACAGCATATTAAAAAGCAGAGACAATACTTTGCCAACAAAGGTCCCTCTAGTCAAGGCTACGGTTCTTCCAGTCATGTATGGATGTGAGATTTGGACTATAAAGAAAGCTGAGCCCCAAAGAATTGATGCTTTCGAACTGTGGTGTTGGAGAAGACTCTTGAGGGTCCCTTGGACTGCAAGGAGATCCAACCAGTCCATTCTGAAGGAGATCAATCCTGAGTGTTCACTGGAAGGACTGATATTGAAGCTGAAACTCCAATACTTTGGCCACCTGATGTGAAGAGCTGACTAATTTGAAAAGACCCTGATGCTGGGAAAGACTGAAGGCAGGAGGAGAAGGGGACGACAGAGGATGAGATGGTTGGACAGCATCACTGACTCGATGGACATGAGTCTGGGTGAACTCCGGGAGTTGGTGATGCACAGGGAGGCCTGTCGTGCTGCAGTCCATGGGGTCGCAAAGAGTCGGACACGACTGAGTGACTGAACTGAACTGAACATTTTACAGACACCTCTTCCAAAGGAAGAAATAGACTTCCTAATTAGTATTATTTATGTTTACACTTCAGAGAAGGCAATGGCACCCCACTCCAGTACTCTTGCCTGGAAAATCCCATGGACGGAGGAGCCTGGTGGGCTGCAGTCCATGGGGTCGCTAAGAGTCGGGCACGACTGAGCGACTTCACTTTCACTTTTCACTTTTATGCACTGGAGAAGGAAATGGCAACCCACTCCAGTGTTCTTGCCTGGAGAGTCCCAGGGACGGGGGAGCCTGGTGGGCTGCTGTCTATGGGGTCGCACAGAGTCGGACATGACTGAAGCGACTTAGTAGCAGCAGCAGCAGCAGCAGCAGCAGCAGCAGCAGCAGCAGCAGCAGCAGCAGGATGATGCTTACACTTAATATTTTACCCTGAACTCTTCTGAATTTCCCCAGGCTTTGCGAATTCGATACGTGAAATTTTGATCATGGTGGAGAAAAGAATGTCTCGTGTCTCCTACTGTCACTGAACTCAACACAATTTACACTTCCAGGCTCAGTAAATGTCTGCTTAACTAGTAAGTAAATACTGTAGACAGCGGTGGATATACCAGTAAGGTAAAACCAGTAATTTACTGTTTATTACAGAAGACAGCTCATCTTTTCTACGGCATTTTTGCACAAATAAGTGACTTTATAACCACTTTGGCCGTTTCTTTCTCAAGTAACCTTGTAAGCTGCTCCTTTATTTTAATATAGGAATAGTGGGAATATAGAGACGTTTTCCATTTTGCATGCTGGGTTGGACAGGAAATTGGTAGAATTGGGACTGTGGAACGTGGGTCACTTAAATTTTTATATCTTGTATAGCCAAATTTTTAATATAGGAAATTACCATATTCCTATTATCTAGTACTTTAAGGGCCTGTGTATAACATTCTATTTCATTTATCCCAGGTATATTTTCATCCAAAACTCTTTCAAAGGTATATCTTGAAGGTGCTTCTATAAAAGCAGCACTACATGTATTCATTAAGTGATCTAATATTCCTAGAATAGTTTTCATCTTCTCTTTTTCCCCTCTAAATAATAAATTTTCATAGAGCTTCTCTTTATTTCTTTGGGTTTTACTTATTTTCCATCTCTTTCATTGTTGCTGCCAATGTAAAACTTCTCTTTTGCTGGTGGAAAAAAAAAGTTTTATTTTGAATTTTAAGTATCACGTATCATCAATTAGGCTCAATAAAGTTGCCATTTTGAACTAGAGGTATCCTGTCAAGAGCCTGCCAAGTAGTCTCACTGCTTCCTCTAAGAGCAGCAAATTCAGTGATATATCTGCCCAAGTGATATTTTGCCCGAACGTTTTTGAGTCTGATCAATAAACAGAATGGGTCTTCTGTGTCAGAAATAGTGTGAATGAAAAATTGCCAAATCTTTCTTGTATATTTTAAACACCCCTACAACATTTTACCTATCTGTCTTTAATGGTTTCTAAACACATGGCCAAGTTTGATCTGGGTTTGACTTCTTTGGTGAAGAGGATGTCATCAAAACAATTCTAAATAAATGTCTGAATACACGGCTAGGTTGAAATGTCAAAGACTATGTTTTAATTTGGTTTGAATATACTAGAGTGAGCAATTATGATTTCCCTAAAAACAACACAACAAGCTCATATTTTGCTTTTTTCTAACTGAAGATATTCACGTATATATTTTAACCTCAAACGTATTTTTAAAAAATAATAAATGATTGAATCAAAATTCTTCCAATAAAATTTCTGCTAAAAAAAAAGAAAGAAAGAAAATCATTGATAAAATTCCAAGGACCAAAATTCTCAAACATCCCACTTAGAAATAAAATCAAGAGGAAAAAAAAAAAAAAAAGCACAGCAAAAATGGCTAAAAGAAAATGCACAATGAAACATAAGACATACCTGAGACACATCATCAAGCTGAGGTTTCGCACAAAGGCTAGAGAGACTCTCTGCTCGCATTAGATATTCTGCGGTTCTTCTCTTCACAGCTTCTCGCCGGGTGGGGCTTGACTCTCCTAAAAGGGAAAAACAAAAGTCAGGACACGTGAAAAGTAAACTTTCATTTATGCAAACTGAAGATTAACTTCCTTTTACCCAATTTACCACCCGTTCACATTTCTGATTGAAAAGACGAGAGAGGCCAAAATTGGAACAGACATCAAAGTCACTACTATCAGCAAGGTCTAAACATTACCCAGATAAATTGCATTTATCTAAATTCTGAAATTCCCATATTTAAATATGTATAGAGAACTTGATGTATTATATAAAAGGAATCAATATATAAAGAATGTGATATAAAAAGCTCTGTGGACAAAAGATTAGGCTAGTCCAGTCAGTATACAGTTGTCCAGCTCAACAAACAGCACCAAATGGAAGAGATGTTTAGTAAGAGCTGTGACATGGATGTGAGAGGCTGTAAAGTACCACCAAACCAGAGAATAAAAGTATTCAGGGCAACTCTAATATTTGCAAGTGTCATGGTTTAGTTGTTAATAACAAATTGTCACCCACCTTACAACTGAACACAAGAATGTGACTTCAATTCGTTTAACATATAATTATCTGGAATTGAAATAAGGTCACTATCCTGTCTGGCTCTCAGTTTCCCTAACGGAAGGGTATTCAAAGCAGCCTTTAATGAACTCAGGATCTCAAAGAGGAGGCGGTCCACTCCTGGATCTCTCCTCTCCAGAGCAGGATGATCTGATGCTTTTATCCATTTTATATACTCGACTATAACATTCCATTTGAAGAAAGGATTCTAGGGCTGAAAGTCAAAAAGTTTGACACCACTGTACTATACGATGTCTAAGGTTCCGTTCATAAATACTATTCAATACTGTGCATGACTCATTTTTATCAAAGCACTTAATAATACACAGTACTGTTTTTATAATTCACCCTATGCACCTTCTGAATGAAGCTGTTAACCAAAATGTACGTATCACACAGTGGAAGTACCTGGGATTACATTCCAGAAACGCTGGTTATCTGAATTCTGGCCCTGCCTCTCATTAGTCATGTGTCCAGTGATAAGTCATTTCAACTCTGAACCTCTTCCTCATTCTCTAAAATGGGAATGCATACCTCAAATGACTACAGAGATTACAGGAGACCAAATACATAACAGGCGCTACAACAGATCTAGTAGTGAAGGAAGCAATGAAGTATTAAAGTTTTCGATCTTGGTTTTCCTTTCAAAACCAAATCCTATGTAATAATGTCACCTAGTTTACTGAATTAGAATAAAGCAGATATTTCCCCCCAAAAGACTACAGGTAGAAAGAGCTCTTCTTTTTTCTGCCTGGAATAACATCTACTTCTTCTGGGAAATGTCCTTTTCTCCTCCCCTTCAGATCTCTCCATCTCCTGAGAACCACTACCAACTCTTACTTCAGTTCAGTCGCTCAGTCATGTCCAACTCTTCCTGATGCCATGGACCACAGCACACCAGGCCTCCCTGTCCATCACCAACTCCCAGAGTTCACTCAAACTCACGTCCATCGAGTAGGTGATGCCATCCAACCATCTCATCCTTTGTCGTCCCTCTCTCTTTCTGCCTTCAATCTTTCCGAGTATCAGGGTCTTTTCAAATGAGTCAGTTCTTCACATCAGGTGGCCAAAGCATTGGAGTTTCAGCTTCAGCATCAGTCCTTCCAATGAATATTCAGGACTGATCTCCTTTAGGATGGACTGGCTGGATCTCCCTGCAGTCCAAGGGACTCTCAAGAGTCTTCTCCAACACCACAGTTCAAAAGCATCATTTCTTTGGCGCTCACCTTTCTTTATAGTCCAAATCTCACATCCATACACGACTACTGGGAAAACCATAGCCTTGACTAGAGGGACCTTTGTTGGCAAAGTATTGTCTCTGCTTTTTAATATGCTGTCTAGGTTAGTCATAACTTTCCTTCCAAGGAGCAAGCGTCTTTTTAATTTCATGGCTGCAGTCACCATCTGCAGTGATTTTGGAGCCCCCTAAAATAAAGTCTGTCACTGTTTCCACTGTTTCCCCATCTATTTGCCATGAAGTGACGGGACCGGATGCCATGATGTTAGTTTTCTGAATGTTGAGCTTTAAGCTAACTTCTTCACTCTCCTCTTTCCCTTTCATCAAGAGGCTCTTTAGTTCTTGTTTGCTTTCTGCCATAAAGGTGGTGTCATCTGCATATCTGAGATTATTGATATTTCTCCTGGCAATCTTGATTCCATCTTGTGTTCATTCAACCCTTAACATGGTTTGAATGAAAGCTTCTACCTTATTTCAGATCTCAGCCCCTCCAATCACTACTTGTTAGCCAAGGGTGAGCCTCCCTGTTACAGCAGAGCCAATCAGAACCCCACCCTCCTGGTCACAGTTGGAGAAGGGAGAAGTTGACCCAACACAAACTGGGCCAATCTTCTGTGTAATTGATGCTGGAAGTAAGATGAGTGGGACTGCCAACAGCCATCGTTTCTGTCAAAGGAAAAAAAAGACCGACAAGAAGGAACTTGACAGACGCAAATATGAGACCAAAAAAAGAAACTCTAATGTGCCTGGGGCCCATGATTTTAGCTGGACCTACAATCCTAAGGAAGTGGACTGTATCACCTGTAAACCAAAGAACCCTAAATGAATACAGACCTCAAAGAAAAACTGCAGGAAAGCTGGGATTGCAATTTTGCTTATGCATCTTTCCTTTCACAGCTTTTACCTTACAGTTCCATCTCTTCTCTCCTTTATGGTTGCTGTTGTTCGGCCTCTCAATCACGTCCAACTCTTTGTGACCCCATGGACTGTGGCTCCTCTGTCCATGGGATTTCCCAGGCAAGAACACTGGAGTGGGTTGCTATTTCCTCCTCCAGGGGAATCTTCCCAACCCGGGGATTGAACCTCTTGTGTCTCCTGCATTCACAGGCAGATTCTTTAGCACTGTGCCACCTGGGAAACCTTCAGTGTAACCTCTAATAAAACTTCAAAATATTCTTTTTTCAAAAGAAAAAAAAATTAACTTGTCTCACAAAGTAATCTGAAATTCAAAAATGTCAAGACTATAGAACACCTATTTAAAGCTAGAGGTAAAACCCTATTTTGTAATCAAATTGCTGCTCTTTAAACTTTTGGTATTTCTGTCGCTTTCTAGGCAGTCACCATAGTAACAGAGAAAAAAGAACCGGAAACTAGCAGTCGAAATGGACTCCTGCTGATGATAGTGGTTCCGCTTCCATGGAAACAACAATGAAGTGATGGAAATACTAGAAGCCTTTTTAAATGTAACCTTAAATATACATACTAGGACTCCTTCCTTATCAGCCCCTTAAAAGTAGGTCACAAGCACTGCTGATCAACAGCAGCAGCCCAGGATGAAAACCACCTCTTACAGACTGCTGCTGCAGGATCCTTGCTGAGGTCTGTGAGTCCCAGAAAGAAAAGATCAATCTATCGATTTCCAGAATAAGTCCAACTAATCACATTATTTATAAATGTGACTTTAAACGGATTTTACTTGATCAAAACTTTTGACTTTAACCTTCTTAATTTCTTAATCTTCAAGACATACACAAAGCTTATGATTATTTTGGGGGGAGACCAGGCTACCTGGAATTTAACTGCTAACCCCACACTAGGTCATGTGACTATTATTTCTTCAGTAATCTATCTATAAATGCTTTTAAAACTGGATCCATATTTAACATGCTAAACCAATACCTTCAGTAAGTTCTCTACATTTCTGTTGATCATTCAGAACAAGAATTTCCACTGTGCTTTGGCAGTCAAGACAGAAAAGCTGCTTCCGTTATTTCTTTAACAACCGTTAGGTCAAAAAGTTCTGGTGTCCAATAAAAGACGTTTTGTATATATTGAGTCAACCCATATTTCTTTACCTCAAATCAAGAGAGAGGGTAGAATCAGGGTGATTACAGAACATGTGAAAAAAAGAAAGTGTAGCTGAATAGAAATGAGGAGAAATTTTGAAGTTGTTATTGAGGGACTTCCCTGGTGGTTCAAGTAGATAAGACTCCAAGCTCCCATTACAGGGGGCCCAGGTTCGATCCCTGGTCGGGGAACTAGATCACAAATGCCAAAACAAAGAATTTGCATGCTGCAATGAAAAAGATCCCACATGCCACAGGGAATTCAGATCAAAGCCCCTGTGGGCTGCAACCAAGACCCTGTTCACCCAAATAAGTATTTTTTTTAATCTGTCACTGACAATTTTAGAATCACTGGCCTGCCTATCCTGCATTTCTCAGAGCACCAACTCGCACTCAGCTTCCTCAGAGAAGTTTTTATAGAAGGCACCATCTACAGATAACAGAATTGTGAAATTTTTATTTACCCAAGAGACCATCACCATCTGGCCACTCCCTGATCACAACAGTAAATTCATTTACTGTATTACCTTCTTTTTATCACAAAGGAAATGGAGGCTTGGAGATGTGAAATACCTTTCTCCGTCACAAAGTTAATTTAAGAACCTAAACCTAAACCAGGTCTTATGCTACCACACTTCACATAATTGAATCTGAATTAGATTATTGAGTAGAAGAAGAAAAATACAGAGCACAGAGCAAGTACAATACAAGTGAGTATGGGAACAAAGATGAGGAGAAAATAAATGTAAGGAGTTGAGTCTGAGTCAGAGAGAAGCGAAGAGACTGATGAAATCAGACAGCACACGGTGAAATCACAGCTATGAAGAGGTACATACATTTCACACTATGTAAAAGAGAATGGGCCTCTAGGAGAAAAACCAGGCTCTCAAACATTCTTCTTACCCAAGCACTTCTTTGGAAAACAAAGGCCACTCATTTATCCGTTTTTTAAAAAGGGCATTTTTATTCACAGAAATAATGAAAATCCATTTCAAGAACTAGAAAAGTTAATTCTTCCAGTTCTGTTATTCTACGCCTGGACACTAAAAAAAGAATATAGCTAATGCCTCATCACTGAGTCAACAGAAGAAAAGCAATGCTAAAGGCAGAACTGACCATGCTGAGCTTTTCTCAGTAGCCTTATGCATTCATTTTTGGCTGTGCTGGGTCCTCGCTGCCACACGGGCTCTGCTCTGATTGCAGGGGGCAGGGGCCGCCCGCCAGGCGCCCTGCATGGGCTTCTCTTTGGGGAGGTTCCTCCCGTTGAGGAGCACAGGCTCTGGCACATGGGCTCAGGAGATGTGGGGACAGGCTGGGCAGCTCCGCAGCATGTGGGGTCAAACCTGTGTCTCCTGCGTTGGCAGGCGGGCTCCCCACCCCTGAACCACCCAGGAAGCCCCACGTTAGACTTCTTGAAAGCCAGTGTGTCTACATTTGTACTTCATGGGAAATTTTAGGGGATTTTCAAGGGCATTTTGATCATACTTGATCATCTCCACATGCACAGAATTTAATTCCCATATAAGACTGTCCTTAATCACATCTTACATTCTGATCTCTACTTCTCTACTCCACACTGTCCACCAGGCTCTATGCCACATCACCCTTGGTCAAGGGTGCCTGGTTCTCATTCAAATTTATCACATTAGAAAGAACATCCAAATCAACCTGGGTGTGCTGCAATAATTTTTGTTTGTTAGTGATTCTTTTTTTAAACAACTTCAGTCACATAAAAGAATATGCCTATTTGAGATGGCCTTGGTGGTGAGAGTTTGTTTTTTTTTTAAAGTGCTGATTTATTGTATTTAATGGGGTTTTTTTGTTCTTTTCAGGGAAAGCCTACCATTTCTGACTTATGCTAAGTGTTCTGACAACAAAAGGCAACCTTGAGAAGAACTGTAATGTATGGTTCTACACAAGATCCACAAACATGGAGCCATCAGCCTTTCCATGAATCACACAAACCTGGTCAAGAAAGGGAATCTGCTTCCCATTTGCATTTAGTCAACCTTCTACTGATGTTTTTTCTAAGCTCAGTGTTAGGTGAACCCTAGAAGTTCAAAGAGTCACCAAAGAACAGTAAAAGCAAAAGTCACAATAACATTCACACCGAGGCATTGCCTCGATTACAACTGCTTTCAATGTTGTTTCACAGTTTTTCTGTCCTTAAAAAAATGAAACAAGCAGCCCAAAATGGAGCCACCTGAGCTAAGCCCATGTCACCAAACCAAGACTTAAGACCTAAACTAACTGTGGTTTCAAACTTCCCCAGGACTGGAATCTTAACCAGTTAGTCTGGAATTTCCTGGTCAGCACCAGGAAGGCCAATAAATATTTTTGTCTCCCAAAGGAAGGTGCCTTGCTCAAATAGTTCTTTTCTGTTTACCACTTCCTTGTCCCATCCCCTCTCTGGCTTTAACAACCTTTCCCTTTCTGGAGTTCCCTGGAGCTCCTTTCTACTTGCTGGATGGGAGGCTGCCTGGTTCATGAATTAACTAATAAAGCCAACTAGATCTTCAAACTTACTAGGCTGGATTCTTTTAATAGATAGGGTGTCAGTGTCAGGATCCAAAGTGAACAAACTTCTAATGGCATTCCAGGACAAGACAGACAGGTTTGGAACCTGTGGAGCCCTTTTTGCAGTTGCTGTCTTTCTTGCTATTTTCAAGGATCAGGGGTAAGTTTCTGTAAATACCGAGCTCCTTTCTCTCTGCATCAAGCTCCACATCTGATTGGCTTTCCTTTACAGAGCAAGACACCTTGAGCTGATGGACACTTCTGCCTGGAACTCAAATCCCTCGCTTTATTATGGATTGTAATTCCCAGGCTTTTGAGCAGAACCCTCAACCCTTAACTCTGTCCCAAGATTCACTTAGGAACTGTTCGTGGTAATGTGCAGTTCCCTATGTATGTGGGGCCCCCAGTCCACCGCCCTCATTTACTGAGATCTGCTGGTTTAATCCTTTCCCCAGTCCAAGGTCCCACACTGGGGCATTGGTGTGGTACACACAGGGCCTCTTCTTGGCTGGAACTCAGTTACCCTAAGGTACATTTGGGGGGGGGGGGGGGTCTTATTTTATGTAGATAAAGGCTAAATGCTAATAATATCCCAGAATTCAAAACAGCCTCAATATTTACGGTTAAGGATTAAGGATTTAAGATCTGTTAGAGCAACTACCACCTAACTCAAAAGACTCCCAAATTAAGATAAGCTGGTCACAGAATGGGATATTGACACTCAGTCACCTGCTAACCTCAAGAAAATTTCCACACACAGAGGTAGACTGTAAAACACTACATAATCCCCAATGCTATGACACACCCCTCTTAGGTATCAGTTTGATTCCAAGAGATCCAAAGGCTTAGCTAAAATAATAAAAATAATAATGGAATCTTTAAAATCCAGAGTTAAGCAAACCCTTCTGACATACCTGCTGATTTCATGTCTAACAACTATAATCCTGGAAATCTACAAAAGTGGCAAAAATCCTACTGAAAACAACCTAGAATTATGATGGCCATTATGGGGAACTTTGCAATTAGACAAGATCATTCACTTGAGACGCACACTTAAGAGCGCCCCAATTAAATTACAAACAGAAGGGGATACATATTTTAATTGGTATGCAGAAGCTTCTAAAGGCTTCAAAATGCCAAAAAGAACTTTAAAGTTTCATTACAAAAAACTAATAAAAAATTAAAGACACAAGAGGTATCTAAAACAAAGGATTATAAGACAGACACAACTCCTACTGCCCCCTATCTACCATTATCTAGTACTCACTCTAGTAGTCCTCTGTTTGAACTGTCTTTCTACTCTGAAGAGACCTACAGGGCCATAAACAAAAGTCTATGAGGTTAATGGCCTTAAAGGTACCCCCCCCCCCATATAGCTCTGAAAGAAGGACCCTGTAAAGACCCCTCTCAGAGATGATGAGACTGAGGATTTTCTGGTAAACTGCTACACCATTCCCTTAAACAACCAAGGGGAAGCTAAAATCAAAAATTAATTTTAAACCCTTGACAAATTCTGGTAAACATCAGAGACACATTCTTTCCACTTAAACCCCACTTAGAAGCTGCAGACAGGATCCTGGAAATAAAATGGCAAAAGTTAGCTAAGGGGAAGAATTATTATAATTCTTCTGGATCTCTGTCTGTAGTACCCAATAAAGAGAAAAATATGTTTTTCATCCCATTACAGGATGCCTCTTAAGTCCAAAGGGTTGTTCAATACTGTCAGAAATATTTACTGTTTATTCAAGCTGAAAACTGACAAGATTTTATTTTTAAAATTTTAAACAGATCTGTGGTCAAAAGTTGGCCAAATTGGAAGCTGATATACAGAGCCTGGTAAGAACTTTTTAAGGCCTTCTCCCCTAAACTAAAATAATGTACCCAGCAGCAAAGAAAAACTTTCTATAGCCCTTGAAAGGACTTATGGGTGGATCAACTTATGATGTCATTTAAGTAACCACCCAATTCCTTGAGTAGTTGAGAGCAACTGTCCTTATCCTACAAATCTCTGCAAGACTAGAAATGCAGCTCAAGGAGTCCAAAATTCACCTATTCCTTTTCCTAGTCCCATAACCTCCCTTATTTACTTAAAATTCTTATAACTTGCATTTTTTTCTTATGTCTTTGGGATGTAAATATTAACGTACAAACTTCAGAGAGGTAATTCTTATCAGTAAAAAAAAAAAACACAGGAGAGGGGAGCTGGGGGTAGGTCATTTGGAACTTGAGTTAGTGAGAAATCTTACATGTAGAGAAGCTATGCAGTCCCTGTTCGCGCCTGTCTATACATTCACATGTGCCTATACCTGTGTTACAGATATATTTTCTACCTCTGGATTGTACAGCCAAAATGAATTTATAGAAGAGCTCTATTTAATTGGCTTACAAAAAATTAAACACTTCATGTATTCATAAAATTCTTTAAAAAACAAGAAAAATTAACCCCAATCCTTTTGAGGTTCACATGATCTGAGATAACACTGAGTAACTAAGCTTGTTTTAAGTTTGTTGACTTAATTAAAACAGACAGACATGTCTTTAAAGTTACTGATATTAAAAATAATGAAAGTATACACCTTTCATTCAACCCAGGCTCACTAAAGATCAAATAAGCTCATGTTATCTATTACAAATTTTTTCAGCAAGAAAAATGGCTTAGAATGAACACTGACATTGTCTAATGTCTCATGAAGCTTTTGTGGGCAGTCTAAGCATAATTGTTAAAAACAAGTAAATGAAATAGATGTAAGGAGGATAAAAGGTTTTTAGGTGAACCGTCTAATAGTGTCTCCAAATCTTTACGGTAACCTGAAATTCCATTAAGTTAAATGATAGTCATTAAATATCCAGATCATTTCCAAACAAGGTAGAGCACTGAAATATTACTTACTGAACACAAGTTTATTTAATTTTTGTTTTCTTTTATAGAGAAATTAAAGGTATTTTGTTCTCTTAATAAGGTTGTTTTTGCCACACTGAGAAACTATAAGAAAACACATTTCTAGAAATTTTAAAAATATTTATGAATCTGCCAATCCATAGAATGCTAATGTGAAAGATAGTTCACAATTGCTTACTTCCCAGTTTTCACTAGAAACAAGTTTAAAAGCAAGGTTTCTAAGGGTTAAAAATTCTCACATTGATAATTAAAACTACTAGAAATAATAAGGAAAAGGAATTTTATGTGTTATCAGGACTGGCTAAGATGGGAATGAGTCTGATTAAGTGAGTTTTAATATCAAAAGTAAGCTGGTATAAAATTAGAATTTGACTTTCTCCCTGTTGAAAGGGACAAAGCTTTCTTAGACTATTGGTCTGCTTTTGACAATCAGAGATTATAAAAGGTTTTTCTTTACCTTTTGAACAATCTGCCAGGGAGGAGGTGGAGGACACAAAGATCTTGTGCTTTGTCAAAATAAGCACCTATGTTCCTGTTGTCTATATCAGACCTTTGATTTCTTAAACCTAGTCCTCTCAATATTAAAAGAGCTAATTTTCACTCAGAACGATGTAGTCTATATTTGCCTGTAAAGTCTTTGTCACTTTGGTTAAATACGTAAGTACTGTTTCGCAGTGTCCTATGACCCTATGTGACCAAGTATTTTTAAACCTTTTAATATTTTTGGCAAATTTCCCCAAAATCAAATTCTTTTTTAAGAAGTCTTTCTGACCTCAAACTAACTTTGGGATGTTTTTAAGAGGGGCCCCAAGCATATTACAAAAGATTTCATTTGCTCTTCTCATAAAAAGATAGATGTTAAATTAGACTTATTTGATATGTTAAGTTACATGTTAAGAAGCACTGAGAAATAAAAATACTAAGCTTTATGTTGTATTTATATAGGATATAAGTACTTTTAAAACTATATGAAGTTCCTAGAAATCTGATATATGTTAGTATCTGGTAATGTTGTGATAAAACATTATAATACACATAGTGATATTTTATTTATAATAGTAATATAATAATAACTCTGATAATGTTATCAGTCATAATTCTAGTTACTGTCTTAGAGTGCTATGTATCATAGAAATAATCAAATTTCCCTGTCAACTACGCTGTAATGAACTCTAATCAGATTTTTAACCATGGCATTTTAAGTCTTTTGACATTTACAGACAGTTATTGCTTTACTCTGAGGTTTTTCCTAAAGCGTTCCTAAAAAGTGTTCTTTCTTCAGCGAAATTTCTAAAAAGCATTCTGACAGGTACTCTAGGATACAAGTTTATGGGAACTTTCAGATCCTCATACCAACTGGGTAAGGATTTATAGAACTCTAAGGAAAACCAGATTCATAAAACTGCTAACAAAAGATGAAGATCAAAAATTAACTGCATAGGACTGAATGAACTGATAAAGATGTGTATCATTTTTTCATGATTTTTTTGTTTAAAACATTGCTGGTTCTTTTGTGTTTTGTTTTTCCAGGCTTAAGGAAATCCTCTTTTCTCTTAAAAGCTTTCAGCAATTTGGTAATAACATTTGTGAACTAAAGGGAAACATTTCTTTTTTCTCCTTACTTGATCTCACCAAAATTCAGAAACTCTTGAGTATTCTTTCCATTGTAATAAATGTCATTATTTGCATAAGTTCAATAAGAATCTGTTCTCATTATACCAGAAAATAACTGGAAATACTCACTATATCACAAAGGCTTTAAACAGAATGTCATATTTGAGAGAAATGTGTATAGACCCAGATATGACCAGACAACTTGGAAAAACTGGCCTAGTGCCTTACTTAACACGTTTACCATCAGCCTTACCAGATGAGTATGGACGGTTATACTTCCTGGCAGGCCCAGCAACCTCGAAGAGAGGAGTTCACTCAGACTGTAGGTGCTGCAAGGAAAATCTAGTGATGATTCTTAGATTGGCTTTCGAGTCTCAAAGGATTTTAAGAGTTCAGTCTGAGACCCCTTATGAAAATTTCCACCAAAGCAGTCTTAAAAAGAACTTACACAATCAATCACTATTCTTGCTGCATTTGTGTAAATAATCAAACCAGTCTAATGCAAACTAACTAGTTTTACTGTAATTATCCTTAAAAAAGAGAAGTGGAGATTATTGTATGCAGAAGAATTATGCCTGGACTTTTGTCTATTTTAGAGTCTAACCCCATCAACTGGTTTTGAGGTTTTGTGATATATCTAGCAACTGAACTAGACCCTAAATTCTTCTAGTTTCCTCAAATATCTGGCTACAACTCTCCAAACTAACATTTCTAATGCTCTCTAACCCTTCTAATTTAAAATTACCAAAAACAAAGACTGCCCTTGAACCTTCTTGGAAGGGACTAACTGTAACAACCAGATCCTCTTCCCTGCCCAGATGGCAGTCAGGCTTCAGGCTCTTGAGCCATGGAGATGTGTCTCACAGCTGAAGATGGCTCCACCTGACATCTGGTCCTGGACAGGCACGAGGGACCTCTGAATCAACTGTCAAGGGAGAGCAGTAGCTGACATCAGGGTAGACTGCTTCTACCCATGATGTCAGATCAAGACAAAACATGAAATCCTTTATTCTTCTCTTTCTTTCCTTTACTCTGGAATTGGAAAGACATTTACACATCTCTCAGTCCAGTCCTAAGTAGGGTAACATCTCAGCCTGCTGGGTTTGTCTCTAAAGATTCTGATCTACCCAACACTAGAGGTCTCCTGGTCCTCCCTGTGACTAATTTCTCTTCTATCCCAATGCCAATGGGAACTATGATCAACACCACCCCCTCAACCTGGAAGTCTCTTACCAACTTCAACTCTTGTGGTCAGAATATCAAATAGTGTTTTTATCTTTCTCCAATTATAATACTTACCCAGTTAGACACAATCACCTACATTATTTTAGGTCATTTGCACCCCCACATTCCCATGATTATCTAGATGAATCTGCCCCCACTCACTAGGAGATCTCACCAGCAGCACCCATCTTTGCAAGGTGGGTGCCTCTTTCTTTCAGACTAAAAGATTTTCTTTCTGTATGCACTGAAATCCTAATTGACTCCTGGTTTGAACACTAAAAACAGCAATCCCTGTGAATGATCCATTAGCAGCATCCCTTGAACAGGAATATAGTTCGTGCCCCGATAGGGCTGGTCTTTGTTTGTGGTGGTTATAGTTCTCCTTGGGCCCATGAATGCCGAGATGGCTGGCATACAAACCATGTGATGCCTCTTAGGTTATCTAACAGTACCCCTAACTTTCCATGAATGAACGAGTCCCCTTATTGGTTAACTCCCATAGATTTACATCAGAAAGTTAGACAAGGCCTACCAGGAGGTGTTTATGACTCAGAATTCACTTCCTTTGGCAATGCCACGCCTTCCTGGTGAGGAGCAAATGTAACTGAGAATGTGATTTTAAAATTCTCCTTAGTTCTTGAAGATATTCAAGAATCTGCTGCTAAAACAACAGCTGTCCCCCAAAAACTCCTCGGACTCTTCAGCCAGAATTGTCCCTCAAAATAGAAGAGCCCTTAATTATCTTTTAGCTGAGCAGGGAGGTGCTGTGGCCAACACAAACTGCTGTGCCTAGATTAACACTTCAGGGGAAGCTGAAACAATTATGTAAAATCACTGAGCAAGCCACATGGTTCAAAAGGTGACTCCTTCAGGAGGGTTGTTCTTTGCTTTATTTGGTCTCAATTAATTTGGATCCTGGGGACCATGGTTCCAATACTCACTCCAAATACTGGGAATTATCCTGCTTTTGATTATTATAATCATAATAATCTCCCTGGTACATTATATTGAACCTTAAACTTTGATCACATTTCTCAGTTAAGCTAAGGGTTTGATCAAAGGGGGAGAATTGTTTAAAAAAAAGAAAAAGAAACAACATGTCTGGAATGGAGTCACTTGTGCTAAACCCATATCACCAAACCAAGACTTAAATTTCAACTTTCCCAAGGACTGGAATCTTAACCAATAGACCTGGAATTTCCCAGTTAGGACCAGTGAGATAATATGCATAATAAACCCTTTTGGGACTTCCCTGGTGGTTCAGTGGCTAAGAATCTGCCTTCCAATGCAGGGGACATGAGTTCAATCCCTGGTCGGGGAACTAAAATCCCCACATGCCATGGGGCAACTACGCCCATGCACCACAACAAAGAACTAGAAAAGCCAAAAAGTAAAAACAAAAAACAACCTTTTGACCCCAAAGGAAAGAGACCTCGCTCAAAACAATCCTTATTTTTATTTTAAAGGTGAGAATCCAAAAGACAAATCATTCAATTCCTTCAAAAGAATATTACCTGGACATTTTCTTTCTGACAATAAACTCTTCTAAGTAAGAAAATAAGTAAATAAACAACCCCCTAAATGTTCCAGATGATGATAATCCCCTAAGGATTCTGTTCTAATTAAATGACTTCTAAAAGATTAAGATAAAAAGATTAAGAGAAGGAAAAGGGAATAAAGAATTAAAACCAAGAAGTTAAAACTTTCTCTTAAAAGACAGAATAAAAATAAGATAGGAGAAAATTTGGAAATCAAACTCCACATAAACTTAAGAGTTCTTTTATCTACCACACAGATAAATATGGAAAGTCCCTCAAGCCATACAAAAGCTTTTACTCATTTTTTCACTGCCTATAGGAGACATCTTAAAAGAAGTAGCAAATCTATGGAAGATTCAGTTCAACAACTGTTTTCTTGATGTCATGATATGGAATCACATTTTTTTTCCTTAGATGATATAAAATGATAAACAGAAATACTGACTATAATCTGTAAATTCTTCTCAATTCTAGAAGCTTCACAGACTCTCTTAATGCATCCCACTGGTGGCTCAGGCGGTAAAGAGTCTGCATGCAATGCAGGAGACCCAGGTTCTATCCCCGAGTCAGGAAGATCCCATGGAGAAGGGAATGGCAACCCACTCCAGTATTCCTGCCTAGAGAATCCCATGGGCAGAGGTACCTGGAGGGCTGCAGGCCTTGCTATCACAAAGAATCGGACATGACACACTTTCACTTTCACCTTAAAAATTAAATTGACTTAGTGCATACTAGAATTAGAGCAGACGCTATCCCATCTTTCTTCAGACTGATCTAAGGTAAAGATATACATATCACCATGTTTAAACAGTTCAAAGTATGTGTAAAGCAATACTCCCAGAATATATCACATGTGAAGCTCATTTCAAGATAACAATGAAAATCCCCCTAGCAACTGGCTTTCTTTAAGCAAGCCATCAAAGTGAAAAAGTTCTCCATATCACTTAGTCCTGCCCTTCCTACCCCTTTCAGAAGGAAAGATATCTACTAGTTACTAACCATATATTACGTTCCAGAAAATCATCTCAATGTTTATAGTCATTTCAGTGTTATCACTGAATATTACATATAGAAGACTATCAATAAAATTTTGTTAAACAAATGAATGGAAAAGTAAGTGAATGATTTTGCACCAATAGTACACAGTCTGATAAAAATACTTTCCCGCCTACAGATGATCCAATTATAACTTAGTGCCTTTCATAACAGTCACATAAATGCATTTCAGAAATACGTATAATTATTGTCTTTATCATCTGTGTATATAAAAGGAATATAAAGGAATATAGCATAGATGGGCCATGGCTGAACTAGAGAGAGAGTCTGTATTCGGTCTAATTTTACATTATAACTATCAGTGAGGAAAATACAACACAAATATTCTAAGTAATTATAAATCACTGTGAAGTCTATGAACTCTCTATTGTTTGACAATTTTGGAAAATGTGTTTCTTAACAGTTTATAAAAGTATGATATGTCTGCACAGTGATCTGGTTATTTTTTATTTTTCAAATAAACACACTTTGAGACCACAAACAGAAACACAGTGTAATCTTCTGAGAAAAAGCAGAGCTACATTTTTAATACTCCCTAAAAGGGAATAAATAGGCTGAACTTCCATGCAATTTATTAACAGCTCAATGTTTAAGATACAGCTGAAGCTCTAAATTATATAAAAGTACGTAACTCAAATAATAACAAAATAATGATTAACTCCTTGCCCAAGTGCCTAACAACCTGCCAGAATTAAAATAGTAGTAGTAGTGTTTCCACCTAGAGTATTTTAGTTTTGTTTGGTTTATTTTAAAATACTCATAGACATATACAATTCTTCCAATCAGAATCAAGGTTTTTTCCTTCCCCCCACCCCAATAACCACAGGGATTAAACCAACCCTCTCATTTTAATGTTTTTAAATTGTGTTGCTAAAGATATAAAAATGTGGTGATACTGATGACAGAGACCATCTAATAAAATAAAAAAACCCTTCGAGAATCCTCATCTATCTCACTGATTTTGCTGTAGAGCAGCTGTGCCTCACAGATTCACATGAACGAAAATATTTAGACGAGAAACCACCCACTTAGTTTATTTTCCATATGACTTTCCTGTAATTATTTTGTAAACTGTTCACACAACAATACATAAAAACATCTGCAAAAACAGGTAATTAATGTGTCAAGCCAAACTAATGCATTTTTTATGGTGTCCATGCTTCGTCAACTGTAATTATAACTCTTTTTTAAGCAGATGATGATGTGTTTGTTGCAATGTGCAAGTGGTTATTTTAGATGCTCTGTTTACTCTTCATACAATCTGAATACAAAGCTCCTCAGCTACTTTACCCCACATCGATGCTTTACCTAGCTTTCTGCAGAAGCAGGAAAGTGGCTCTCTTTTCCAAGCTATAATTTCCAGTAAACATTTTTGTCATTAAAACATGAAATTCTAACGTAAAAGTCATTACCAAAATAGCCAACAATTCAAGAAATAATATGCCCACAGATGATTCAACAGGACTTTCTTCCTTCAGTTGTAACCACCTGAGAATGCAGTACTTTTTGCCAATCGACTCCAGTATAAGCCTTCTGAACATCAGAGATTTAGAAGGTGCATTGTTTTTTGAATGTATAATATTCATTCCATCTAGACCACCAAATATTCATATCTTCAACACGAGACCAACAAATGAAGAATCAAATCCTGCCCAGTATACTGCTTCATAATCAATTCATCCTGCTTGAGTTCTAACTATGTGAAAGATCATCTTAATTATCATTACTATTATTATACATTAACAATATGGTCAATAGTAATCCTTAAATGGACATTCTTCTAGGCCTAAGGTATGTGATCTGTTAAATTCTGTTTCCAGGGGAAACAAAATCTAAAATTAATGAAGAAGCACAACAATATAAGATTTTTCTGGGGTTCCTTCTTTTCTTAAAAAAGGTAGTTTTGGGGATTTCCCTGGTGATCCAGTGTCTGGGAATCCACCTGCCGATGCAGCGAACATGGGTTCAATTCCTAACATGCCACTGAACAACTAAGCCCGTACACCATAACTACTGAACCTGCACTCTAGAGTCCATAAGCTGCAACTCCTGAAGTCCACACACCTAGAAACCATACTCTGCAACAAGAGAGGCCACCTCAATGAGGTGCCCTGCAACAAAACAGTACCTCCTGCTTGTCGCAACTAGAGAAAGCCAACACACAGCAATCAAGACCCAGCACAGCTATAAATAAATAAATAAATATTTTTTTGAAAGAAGAAAAGTAATTTTTAAAACATCTATGATTAAAACCCACAGTATTTAAAAAAAAAGTGTGGTAATAAAGAATTCTTAGTACACAAGGTTTTTCTGCTTATTTTCACAATCAAAATTTTGAGAGATAATATAAGAATTAGCCCTTCTGGGTCCAAACTTATATAACTCTTAATCTTAATATAAATATATCTAAACCAAGTTATTCCATTCTTCCCCTGACTATCAGCTACCATGATATGCTATGACAGGTGATATGATAGGTGATATGATACTGTGATATGCTATAGGTGTCTTCTGAAACACAGTGTAGGTGTCTGTCCATCCCTACCTTGTTCTCAAAAAGAACATGAGGAAAACATTAGAGTAAATCAAATGACAGTTTCCCAGCTGCCAAGCATGTGTTTTAGGCCGAATGCTAATTCTGGACAAATTAGTGAAAGCATTCAGTTGTGTCCAACTTTTTGTGACCCCCCTGGACTGTAGTCCGTGAAATTCTCCAGGCCAAAATACTGGAGAGGGTAGCCTTTCCTTTCTCCAGGGGATCTTCCCAATCCAGGGATCAAACCCAGGTCTCTCACATTGCAGGTCAGTTCTTTACCAGCTGAGCCACAAGCGAAGCCCAAGAATGCTGGAGTGGGTAACCTATCTCTTCTCCAGAAGATCTTCCCAGCCCAGGAATCGAACTGGGGTCTCCTGCATAGCAGGCAGATTCTTTACAAACAATTTAGGGTTGAGTCTAATTAAAACAGAACAGAGTCCTAGTTCCAAAGATGCTGGGACAGGAAACATAAGACCAAGACCTGGAAATGTACCAAGACAGAAGTATATTTGTTGAAGCTAGAAATCAAACTTAGGGTCAGATTAGCAGAAACTCTCAATACTGAGTTCTCACCATTTATGTAGCAATAAACATTAATGTAATAATGCATATAATTAATGTCATCTCAAATGGTTGCATTCTACACATTGTCAACCTTTCGGGATAAATAACACTAACGTCTGTGTGGAGTACTGACAGGACAGGCAGAGGTCATTTTAAACCTACCTGACACTTTCACAATCTACCTTAATGCATACTGGCTATTTATTATACATACTTTAAGATTTCACTTAACTATCACCTCTTCCAGAAGCCTTTCCTATAAGCCTTCTCCTTCCCCTTGGTTAAGTGCCCACTTATATGTATCTACAGAAGCACTCTCATTCAAAATTATTTATAGGGAATTTTCTATGGAAAAGCTACTATGCTAGAAGATACAACAATGAATAAGAAAATTCCTTGCATTCAAGGACATCTACAAGTAAACAAAGAGACATTAATTCAACAAATAATTAGATGAACAAATATTTCACTGTAAATATAAGCACTTGAAACAAAACAAGTGTACAGTGACCACAAGGTTCAAGGAATCTATTCTGGTCTAAACAGAGGTAAGGAAAGGCTTCCTTGAGGAACTGTCACTGAAACTGCGACCTGATGAACAAGGAGGTATCAACTGAGGAGACACAGAAAGCCGCTCAAACACAGCCCAGCTCACATGACGGTATTAACGCAGAAAAGACCTTGCTGCCTGCCAGGAGGCAAAGAAGCCACTGCGGCTAAAGAAGGTGAGGCGAAGAGTGGTTCAAGATGAGCCTGGAGAGGCAGGCAGAAGCCACAGCATCCACAGCCTTGGAGGCCATAGTATCTGTGGATTTTATCCTCAAAGTAATGAGTTTAAGGCACAAAAGTGACATGATTAGACCATTTTTAAAAGATCACTCAGGCCACTGGTAGAGAAAGAATAAATTAGAATCAAGCAAGAGCAGAGCAGGGGAAAAAAATTATAGAGTTGTTAGAAAAGCAATGATGGAAGGTGGGACTTCCAGATTATTAGAGAGAGGAACTGGAGAAAACATCTTCCCAGACAAAACTGGTCAAAATTATCAAAAAATCACAACTCTGGAAACTGACTATAGAGAAACAGAAAATTAAGAAATACATATGTAAGAAAAAGTACTGAACTGCAACAGAGAAGCAAGGGTGTTTTAACACACAGCTACTCCTACCCATCCCTAGCCAAATGCTGATAAGGGATGTGGGGATCAACAGTCTTCCTGATGCTGGAGGGGACTAGTCTGACATCCACTGGAGAAAGCTCCAGGCTATTAAAATCAACAGCAAACAGTGAAAACAGGCAAGACAAAAATTTAACAGAGAAATCTGAGAAACTAGGTAAGTCAGTGTGCTTTGATAAGCTCCCACATAGTCATAGGGATCCTGAAAGTTATACACATGCACAGAAGAGATCGCAGGGGTCATAACCACCCACTCACTCTCGGTGAACAGGAGAACCTGCAAAAACAGAAAGTAAAACCAGGGAAGACTTACAAACCACCTGAATTTTTAAAGCCTCAGCCCACACAGAGTCTCAGCAAATGGCAGAAGCCTCACTAACTGAGGCAGTTTAAGCATCATCTCTACATAATTACTGACTGGCCACAAACAACAACAACCCTAGGTAAATGGAAGGGAGGAGGTAGAATCTTAAGAGTTGCTCTGTTATCTAAAATGTCAACTTTTCAACAAAAAAATACAAGACATGCAAAGAAACAAGAAAGGTATGGCCCATAATCAGAATAGAAAGCAGTCAGTAAAAACTCTCTCTGAAGGGCATGTGTGCATGCTAAATCACTTCAGTCGTGTTGGACTCCTTATGACTCTACGGACTGCAGCCGCCAGGCTCCCCTGGTCACGCTATTCTACGGGCAAGAATACTGGAATGAGTTGCCATGCCCTTCTCCCGGGCATCTTCCTGACCCAGGGATCGAACCAACATCTCTTATGTCTAACCTGCACTGGCAGGCAGATTCTTTACCGCTAGCGCCACTTGGGAAACCCATCTCTGAAGGGACTCATATCTAAGAAGATCAACAAATATCATGGATACAACAAATATCAGCAAGGATAAACTTAAAGAGTCTCACACCCAAATACATAACAGCCAAACTGTCAAAAGCCAAAACAGAAAATCTTAAAAGTAGCAAAAGATAAACATTACTTATCACATACTAGGGGATCTCAACAAAATTTAACAACTGACTTATTATCAGAAAAATGAAAACCAAAAGGCAGTGATATAGCATATTCAACATGCTGAAAAAGGGCATAAAAACCTGTCAAACAAGAATCCAATATCTAGGGAAACCATCTTTCAACAATAAAGACAAAACAGAGACCTCCCTGGTGGTCCAGTAGTTGGGAGTCCACCTTCCAGGGTGGGACACGTGCATTCAATCCCTGGGCGGGGAATTAGGATCCCACGTGCCATGGGCAACCGAGCCCACAAACTGTGACTACAGAAGCCACACACGGCAGCTAGAGAGGCCTGCACACCTCAACTACTGAATCCAAGTGCTCTGGAGCCCTGCGCCCCAGCAGAAGAGGCCCACATCCTGCAACTAGAAAACCCGCTTCGTGCCACAACTGTGTGTGCCCTGAGGACCCAGCGCAGCCAAAACTAAAACGTAAAGACAAAATGAACATTCCTACAGAAACACTGAGAGAATTTGTTGCTAACAGACTTGCCTTGGGAAAAATTTTAAACAGATAGCATATTTCTTCTCATTTCTTCTCCAAAGTAGTTTCAAAAACAAGCAAATTTAATCAATAATTGTAAAACTGCACTGTAGGGCTTATATAAAGATAATACATATGAAAATACTAGCAAAAGGAAGGGAAGGAAGCTATACTGAAGCAAAGTTTCTCTATATCAGTAGAATTAAGGTAGTTTTACTCTCAAGTAGAAATGTTTTAAGTTAAAAGGCTTATTACTTTAATCTTCAGAAAAAGCATTATGGGGGGAGGAAGGAGAGGGTGGGATGTATGGAGAGAGTAACATGGAAACTTCCATTACTATATGTAAAATATATAGCCAACGGGAATTTGCTGTGTGACTCAGGGAACTCAAACAAGGGCTCTGCAACAACCTAGAGGGGTAGGATGCTGAGGGAGATGGGAGGGAGGTTCAAGAATGAGGGAGACATATGTATACCCTATGGCTGATTCATGTTGATGTTTGGCATAAACCGACAAAATTCTGTAAAGCAATTATCCTTCAATTAAATAATTTTTTTTAAAAAAACCATTATGGAAAATCAGTCAAATCAAAGTCAAAATGATATAGTCTAGGAAAAAAAAAAGATAATAAAGATAGCCTAGAAATATATCTACCTGTCAGAGGAGGCAGTAAAACAAAAAGAAATGAGACATATAGAAAACAAATAGTGAGACAGCAGACATAAATCCGATGATATTATTAAATACATTAAATGAATATGGATTAAACATGCCAATCAAAAAGTAGAGATTATAAGACCAATTAAAAAAAAAATCTAACTACATTCCATCTACAGGAGACAGACTTTTATTCAGACAAATATAGGTTGAAAGAAAAAGAATGGAAAAACGTATCATACAAAAAGTAATCATAAGAGAGGTAGATAACTATACTAACATCTATTGACATAGATTCTAAGAAAAAAAATTTACTAGAGACAAAAACAATGTTAAAGTTAAATTAATCTAGGTTTATTCATGATAACTATTTTATACCAAGATTTTACTTTAATCGTGAACTTTTCACCCACAGCCAATAAAGCAGGTATGCTTTCATTAATCAGAGAATAACTTAACAACACCTCATATAGTTCAAAAATCAAATCAATTTAATTATAAGTTCCTATGACTAGTCCATAATGACTGATTATCAAAAATTACAGAGACTACTAAAATGTGGGAAATGTCCTATAAACATAAATATGATAGCCATGTTATAGAAAGTGTCCTGAAACCTTCAAATAAAATAATGTATCAAGCATCCCCATTTCAAGTCCCTGTGTTAAAATGATTAAATAGTATGACCTGGCCATAAAGAAAGTCTCAACAATTTTCAAAAAGTTAAAATCATTCAGACAAAGTCCCCTGTACACCATGGAATTAAGCTAGAAATAGAAGCAAAAAGATAATCAGAAAAAAATCTCAATTGCTAGGATATTAAATAGTACACTTGATCTTTCCAACCCAGAGATTGAACCCAGGTCTCCTGCATTGCAGGCAGATTCTTTACCATCTGAGCCACCAGGGAAGCCCTGGAAATCTATTACTTAGAAGTAATTCACAAGTGCAGCAGGTAGACTAATGGACCCCTAAGATGTCTGTGCCCTAACAAAGAAACCTGTGAATATTCTACTTTACTTGGCTAAACAACTTTACAAAATGTGATTAAGGTTACAAATTTTGAGACTGGGCAATTTTCCTGGATTATCAAGGTGGGCCCAACCAAATCACCTGGGTTCTTAAAATCAGGTAACATTTCCTTGCTAAGAATCAAAGTGAGATATAACTATGGAAAAATGACCAGGCAGATACAAAACTGCTGGTTTTCCAGGTAGAAGACATGCAGGTGGCCTCTAGAAGCTGGGAATACAGTCCTGCCCAAACTTTGATTTCAGCCTGTAAGATTCATGGCAGATTTCTAACCTACAGAACCATAAAATAATAAATTTGTGTTATAAATCTGTAGTAATTTTATATAACAGAATCTAACTCTTTCTTGACAAAACCACCCAGAAAACTAGAAACAAATGGGAACTTCTTCAACATTATAAAAGACACCTATGAAAAACCAATAACTAACATAGTCAATGGTTAATGACAAAGCTCTCCCCCTATGATCTGGAACAGGACAAGGATGCCTACTTCCCCAATGCTCCTGAACACTATACTGGAAGTTCTAGCCAGAGTATTAGATAAGAAATAAAAGGCAACCAAACTGCAAAAGAATACATAAAACTACATCTATTCACAGATAAAATAACCCTATAGGTAGAAATCCCAAGGAATTTACAAACACCTACCTAGAGCTAACAGATGAATTCAGCAAGTTGTCAGTACAAGATAAACACACAAAAATCAGTTGTGTTTTAACACACTACAAGTCAACAATCTGCCAAGAAAATTAATGAAACAATTCCATTTATGATAGCATTGAAAAATATAAATATCTAGGAACCTATTTAACCAAGGAGGCAAAAGACTCATACACTGAAAATCACAAAACATTGCTGAAAGAAAGATCTAAATAAATAAGACATCTATGCTCACAGATTGAAAGACTTAATATTGTTAAGATGGCAATATTGCCCAAATTTATTTAGATTTAATTCAATGCCCAGTAAAACTTCAATAGCTTTTTTTTGGCGGAAATATAAAACATGATTTCTACAATAATAAAAACAAACTTTGAAAATAAAATATGTCAATTATACCTCAGTTTTTTACAGTGATTTTCAAATTCATATAGTTATAAGGAGACCCCACAGTAGAAACAACATTGACAATGGAAAAAATTCTCAAAGAAGATCACAAATCAAAAAAGCTAGGAGCCAATGTATTAGATGGCTAGACAATCACGCCACTATTGCTTGTAAAAATAGAAGTTTGGGGATTTCCTTGGTGGTCCAGTGGCTAAGAACCCACCTTACAATGCAGGGGACGCAGGGTGAATCCCTGGTCAAGGACCTAAGATTCCCACATGCTGCAGAAAACTGAACCTGCGTGCCACGACCGCTGAAGCCCCCACATCCTGGAGCCTGCACGTTGCAACTAAAGAAGCTGTGCACCGCAAGGAGAATTTCCGCATGCCTCAACTAAGACTTGACGGAGCCAAATAAATAAACAAATATGTTTCTTAAAATACAGGTTTTTGTCTTGTTAGCCTTATAAATATGCTTTGAACTGAACTGGGCAATCCCTTAGAGAAAAAGTGGGCCAAATAATATTTTCGTAAGATCATCAGAGTTAACACCATAAACAGCCAAACAAAGTTTAAAGCTACATATTTTCACTTCTGGAATTCAGCAATAAGAAATCATGTGACTTGCTTCTCTTCATCAAATATAAACTTACTACTACCTTTCTCATATATCCATCCATTCTAAAGCAAAGTTATCCTTTGAGTGTCCTCATATTTGAGTAACTCATTCAAAGGAATAAATTGATGGTCAAAACTGTTTTATAAAGCATGTGAATATATATTATTATGACTGCACAGAGACTAGCCACATTCACAGAGCCTACACATGTCCTAGAACCAGCCCTGTAATTCTGAGCTAGTCCAAGTGACTGAAAGGAAACCTAGACATACATGTAGATTTATGATTTCTCCAGAAATTCTATTCCTCACTGTAGGAAGGGGAAGAAAAACAATCAAGACCCAGTAAGAGACCCAGAATGATATAGTACCTCTACACTAGTTCAGCTTTTGAAATATGTCTGGACATCCCTGAGAGCCTAGCACACATAACCCCAGGGGATGGGTAAACCATGAAAAATGGTTTGGTACTGCTTATTATACCATTTACCAAGAGGAAAACTGCAGAAGACTGTTTGCATCTTTCAGCTGAGTGATAGCATCACAAGCAGTCTCACATGTCAAAAATATCAGCAAGTTTGACCAAAAAAAGACACCAACAACCTCAAGAAACTCTTCATCAGTTCATTCACTCAGTCATGTCCAACTCTTTGTCACCCCATGGACTACAGCACACCAGGCCTCCCTGACCATTACCAACTCCCAGAGTTTACTCAAACTCATGTCCATTGAGTCGGTGATGCCATCCAACCATCTCATCCTTTGTTGTCCCCTTCTCCTCCTGCCTTCAATCTTTCCCAGCATTAGGGTCTTTTCAAATGAGTCAGTTCTTCACATCAGGTGGCCAAAGTATTGGAGTTTAAGCTTCAGCATCAGTCCTTCCAATGAATACTCAGGACTGATTTCCTTTAGGATGGACTGGTTGAATCTCCTTGCAGTCCAAGGGACTCTCAAGAGTCTTTTCCAACACCACAGTTCAAAAGCATCAATTCTTTGGTGCTCAGCTTTCTTTATAGTCCAACTCTCACATCCATACATGACTACTGGAAAAACCATAGATTTGCCTAGATTGACCTTTGTTGGCAAAGTAATGTCTCTGCTTTTTAATATGCTGTCTTTTAATATGCTGTCATAACTTTTCTTCAAAGGACTCTTTTCATAGTGATATTCATAATGCATGCAGGAGACTTGAAAAGAGAGGGGAGAGAAGAAGAGGGGAAGAGAAAGGAAAAAAGGAATGAGAGAAAGTAGAGGAGGTCTCATTTTGAAAGGCCATCATTCAATTTTATATTTTTATAAGAAACCACTATATAGTCACTATCACAATACCTGGTACATACAAGTAGTAAAAGCTTGTTGAACGGTCAACTGAATGAACAGATGGCTGAATGAGCAAAGAAATAAATGGGTAGAATGAAAAAGAAAAAAAAACTCGAAGTTTAAAAACATTTGATTGTAAAGAAGATATATGTCTCCATTTTTATAGGAGAGATATATGTGAGAAGTAGCATGGCCGGATGGAAAGAAGGCAAGATTTGAACTCAGAAGGACCTAGATTTAAATCCTGGATGAAACTTTTACTGGTCTGTGCTGCTAATATTTTATATAAGCCTTACTTTTGACTGGTTCAGGAGTGAGAAATGAGTACAACAGAGCTATACATTGTCACCCTGTTTCTTTAACTTATACGCAGGGCACATCATGTGAAATGTTAGCTGGATGAGTTAAAAGCTGGAATCAAGCCTGCCAGGAGCAACATCAACAACCTCAGAAATACAGATGATACCATTCTAATGGCTGAAAGAGAAGAGGAACTAAAGAGGCTCTTGATGCGGGCGAAGGAGGAGAGTGAAAAAGCCGACTTAAAACTCAATATTGAAAAAAGTAATAAGATCATGGTATCCAGTCCCATCACTTCATGGCAAATAGAAGAGGGAAAGGTGGAAGCAGTAACAGAATTCCACTTGGGCTCTAAAATCACTGCAGATGGTGACTGCAGCCATGAAGTTAGAAGATGACTGCTTCTTGGCAGGAAAGCTATGACAAACCTAGACAGTGTGTTAAAAAGCAAAGACATCGCTTTGCTGATAAAGGTCCATATAGTCAGAGCTATGGCTTTTCCAGTAGTCACGTATGGATGTGAGAGCTAGACAGTAAAGAAGGCAGAGTGCCGAACAACTGATGCTTTCAAACCACGGTGCCAGAGAAGACTCCTGAGAGTCCCTTGAAAAGCAGGCAGATCAAACCAGTCAATCTTGAAGGAAATCAACCCAGAATACTTTTCGGAAGGACTGATGCTGAAGCTGAAGCTCCAATTCTTTGGCCACCCTATGCAAAAAGCTGACTCACCGGAAAAAGACTCTGATGCTGGGAAAGACTGAAGGCAGAAGGAGAAGAGGGCAACAGGGGATGAGATGGTTGGATGGCATCACCGATGCAATGGCCATGAAATTGGGCAAGCTCTGGGAGATGACAAGGGGCAGGGAAGCCTGGCATCCTGCAGTCCATGGGGCCACGAAGAGTCAGACATGACTTGGCGACTGAACTAGTTTTCTCCATCTGTAAAATGGGGATCCCAGTAACCACCTTACAAACACAATAAACCAGCAATGTTGGCACCTAGAACAAACTGAACAAAACCAGCTCTCAAATCAATTCTGTAATTCATAATGTAGCCCACAGATGGGTGTTACTAACAATGCTCGCCATCTGGTAGCTTCCTCTTTTAAATAATTATTCTTGCTAACTAGGTGCCAAGCTTTTAGAATCATTATAGTGAATGTTTGCACCCTCTAAATTTTGGTGTCCTTAGAAAAAGCCCAGTATGACTAGCCATAGCTCATAGTAGACAGGTTTGCTCTGAGGATTAAAAATAACATTAAGAAAAACCCGTTGTACAGTGACAGACATGTAATCAATAATAAATTATTGTTATTTAAATATTTCATGAATACCTTTATGTCATCCATTTGCCACTCCACATTATCACAATTATTCCAATAAGCCCACACTAAGAATACAGATTAATCATATCACTCACTTGCAGAAAAACATACATTAGGCAGAAATGAAAGGTTACAGAGACAGAAATGAAAAATTATGAAACATTCTTTTCAAAGAGTCAGTTTGATTCCTTCAATCTTGACTTTTTGGATTTTCTCTCTTAAATCCAGAAAAACCTGAGGACTTAGAAGAGTAGAGGGACCCTAATTTCAAGAGCCATTTCCAGACTAAGGAAATAACTGTTGGATTCAAAAGGAGAGTTCAAAGTTACCACTCAGTGTGTGCTTTTTCTCTGCTGGATGGGCAAAGAGAACTGCTGCTATTGTGTTCTGCACTTAGTCTCAGCTGTGCAAACACCAGCTAAGTAAGAAAAACATCAAGCCATCTTTATAAGATCTACAAACAACCTAGACAAATTCCTTTAGAAAGCATAGTTAGTTAAGCTGACTAGTTAGTATGCAAAATAACAAAATTTGTCAACTCATAAGAACCCCTGTATAAAGTACTCTTACTTAGCTCTGAAAGATTATTTCTCTGGATTATCAGATATCCAGAAATAGTTATTTTATTTTAAAGCATGCCAATCCAACCCAAGGTCACAGGTAACAATTTTCCAGCAAGAGTTAAACTAAAATGACTCATATTATAATGATGCCTCAGCAACAGTTTTTCTCCAAGAGAACATCTCTTCTGCTCCTAAATGTTAAGTTAGTTCACAAGCTAGAGCCCCTAGTTTCCCCACAAATAAAAGAACAAAGTCTTTATATTCAACTTCAAACAACAGTAATAAGTTGAAAACTTTTTCTCTAAGATCAGGAACAAAACAAGGATGCCCACTTTTGCCACTTTATTCATCAGGCAAGAAAAAAAAGAGCAGCAGGGAGAGCATCCAAATCAAAAGGAAGAAGTAAAACTGTCTCTTTTTACAGATGACATGATGTTAGATATAGAAAATCCTAAATTCCTCCCCCAAAACTGTTAAACTAATAAACACATTCAGTAAAAGTGCAAGATACAAAATCAATACACAAAAATCAGTGTGTTTCTACACACTAGCAACAAAGTATCAGAAGATAAATTAGGAGAGCAACCCCACTTAAAACTGCATTAAAAAAAAAAAATACCTAGGAACAAATTTAACTGGGGAGGTGAAACGTAAGTATACTAAAACCGACAAATAACTGGTGAAAGAAACGGAAGAGAATGATGAAAGACATTCCATGCTCATGAACTGGGAGAATAAATAATGTTAAAATGTCCATACTCCTCAAAGTGACCCATGATTTAAAGCAATCTCTATCAAAATTCCAAAAAGCAGAAAAAAAAACTCTAAAATTTATACAGAACCTCAGAAGACCAAATAGGCAAAGTAATCTTAAGAAAGAAGAAAAAAGCTGGAGGTCTCATATTTCTTAATTTCAAACTATATTATAAAGCTATAGTAATCAAAATAGTATGGTATTCACATTAAAAAGACACAAACATCAATGGAACCAAACAGAGAGTCCAAAAAAAAACCCATACATGCATGGTTAACTAATTTTCAACAAAGGAGCTAAGAATATTCAATAGGAAAAGAATATGCACAATAAATGGTGCTGGGAAAGTTGGGCAGTCACTTGCAACAGAGTAAAACTGGACCCCTATCTCACACCCTACACAAAAATAAACTCAAAATGGATTACAAACTTGCATGTAAGACTTGGGACCGTGAAATTCCTAGAAGAAAACACAGACGGTAAGTTCCATGACATGAGTCTTGAGAATAATTTTTTGGACTTGAAACCACAAAAAAAGGCAACAAAAGCAAAAATAAACAAGTGGAACTACCTCAAACTAAAAAGCTTCTTCTGCAGAGCAAAGGAAACCATCAACAAAATCAAAAGGGAAACCAGAGGGGGAAGGACAGTTGGGTTTGGGATTGATGTGTATACACTGCTTTATTTTAAATGGATAATTAACAAGGACCTACTGTGTAGCACATGGAACTCTGCTCAATGTTATTTATGTGGCAGCCTGGATGGGAGATGAGTTTGGGGGAGAATGGATACATAAATATGAATGGCTGAGTCCTTTTGCTGATCACCTGAAACTGTCACAACGTTGTTAATCAGCTATACCCAATACAAAATTAAAAGTTTAAAGGATTTTTTAAAAAATCAAAAGGCAAGCCCAGGATCAGACGGCTTCACAGGAGAACTCTATTAAACATTTAGAGAAGAGCTAATGCCTATCCTTCTAAAACCCTTCCAAAAACTTGCAGAGAGAGGAACATTTCCAAACTCATTCTACAAGGCCGCCACCACACTGATACCAAAACCAGACAAAGACAACACAGAAACATAAAACTACAGGCCAATATCACTGATGAACATAGATGCAAAAATCATCCACAAAATTTTAGCAAACAGCATTCAGCAACACATCAAAAAGCTCATACACCATGATCAAGTTGGGTTTTTTCCAGGGATGCAAAGATTCTTCAATATACACAAATCAATCAATGTGATACACCATATCAACAAATTGAAAGATAAAAACCATATGATAATCTCAATAGATGCAGAGAAAGCCTTTGACAAAATTCAGCACCCACTTATGATTAAAACTCTACAAAAAATGGGCACAGAGGGAACCTATCTCAACATCAGTTCAGTTCAGTCACTCAGTCGTGTCCAACTCTTTGCGACCCTATGAATCACAGCATGCCAGGCCTCCAGGTCCATCACCATCTCCCGGAGTTCACTCAGACTCATGTCCATCGAGTCCGTGATGCCATCTAGCCATCTCATCCTCAGTCGCTCCCTTCTCCTCCTGCCCCCAATCCCTCCCAGCATCAGAGTCTTTTCCAATGAGTCAACTCTTCGCATGAGGTGGCCAAAGTACTGGAGTTTCAGCTTTAGCATCAGTCCTTCCAAAGAAATCCCAGGGTTGATCTCCTTCAGAATGGACTGGTTGGATCTCCTTGCAGTCGAAGGGACTCTTAAGAGTCTTCTCCAACACCACAGTTCAAAAGCATCAATTCTTCGGTGCTCAGCCTTCTTCACAGTCCAACTCTCACATCCATACATGACTACTGGAAAAACCATAGCCTTGACTAGACGGACCTTAGTCGGCAAAGTAATGTCTCTGCCTGTGAATATACTATCTATGTTAGTCATAACTTTTCTTCCAAGGAGTAAGCGTCTTCTAATTTCATGGCTGCAGTCACTATCTGCAGTGATTTTGGAGCCCAAAAAAATTAAGTCTGACACTGTTTCTACTGTTTCCCCATCTATTTCCCATGAAGTGATGGGACTAGATGCCATGATCTCAACATAGTAAAGGATATATGATAAGCCTACAACAAACATTATTCTCAATGGTGAAAAACTGAAAGCACTCCCCTGAAAATTAGGAACAAAACAAGGGTCACCACTTTTACCACTATTATTCAACACAGTTTTGGCAGTCCTAGTTACAGCAATCAGAGAAGAAAAAGAAATAAAAGGAATCCAGATTGGAAAAGAAGTAAAGCTCTCACTGTTTGCAGATGACATGATACTGTACATAGAAAATCCTAAAGATACTAACAGAAAACTACTAGAGCCAATCAGTGAATATAGCAAAGTCGTAGGATACAAAATCAATACACAGAAATCACTTGCATTTCTACACACTAAAAGTGAAAAGTCAGAAAGAGAAATTAAGGAATAAATCCCATTCACCGTTGCAACAAAAAGAATAAAATATCTAAGAATAGACTTACCTAAGGAGACAAAAGAACTATACACAGAAAATTATAAGACACTGATGAAAGAAATCAAAGATGACATAAACAGATGGAGAGATAGTCCATGTTCCTGGGTAGGAAGAATCAATATTGTGAAAATGACTACTACCAAATGGAGTCTACAGATTCAACACAATCCCTATCAAATTACCAATGGCATTTTTCACAGAACTAGAACAAAAAATTTCACAATTCATATGGAAACACAAAAGACCCCAAAGAGCCAAAGCAGTCTTGAGAAAGAAGAATGGAGCTGGAGGAATCAACCTTCCTGACTTCAGACTATACCACAAAGCTACAGTCATCACGACAGTATGGTACTGGCACAAAAACAGAAATATAGACCAATCGAACAAGATAGAAAAGCCTAGAAATAAACCCATGCACCTATGGGTACCTTATTTTTGACAAAGGAGGCAAGAATATACAATGGGTAAAGGCAGCCTCTTCAATAAATGGTGATGGGAAAACTGGACAGCTACATGTAAAAGAATGAAATTAGAACACTTCCTAACACCATACACAAAGATAAACTCAAAATGGATTAAAGACCTAAATGTAAGACCAGAAACTATAAAACATAGAGGAAAACATAGGTAGAATACTTGGTGACATAAATCAAAGCAAGATCTTCTACTACCCACCTCCTAAACTGAGGAAAATAAAAACAAAAGTAAACAAGCGGGACCTGATTAAACTTAAAAGCTTTTGCACAGCAAAGGAAACTATAAGCAAGGTGAAAAGACAACCCTCAGACTGGGAGAAAATAATAGCAAATGAAACAATGGACAAAGGATTAACTTCCAAAATATACAAGCAGCTAATAGAACTCAATACCAGAAAAACAAACAACCCAATCCAAAAGTGAGGAAAAGACCTAAACAGACATTCCTCCAAAGAAGACATACAGACGTCTAACAAACACATGAAAAGATGCTCAACATCGCTCATTATTAGAGAAACGCAAATCAAAACTACAATGAGATATCACCTCACACCGGTCAGAATGGCCATCATCAAAAAGTCTGCAAACAATAAATGCTGGACAGAGTGTGGAGAAAAGGGAACGCTCTTGCACTGTTGGTG
Source organism: Budorcas taxicolor (assembly GCF_023091745.1). Lineage (NCBI taxonomy): Eukaryota > Metazoa > Chordata > Mammalia > Artiodactyla > Bovidae > Budorcas > Budorcas taxicolor. Next base: position 71,399,669 of record NC_068925.1, read on the forward strand.
GGAATGTAAATTGATACAACCACTATGAAAGATAGTATGGTGATTCCTTAAAAAACTAAGAATAAAACCACCATATGACCCAGTAATCCTACTCCTAGGCACCTATCCTGAGGAAACCAAAACTGAAAAAGACACATGTATCCCACTGTTCATTGCAGCACTATTTACAGCAACTAGAACACGGAAGCAATCTAGATATCTATCGACAGATGAACGGATACAGAAGTTGTGGCACACATACACAATGGAATATTGCTCAGCCATAAAAAGGAACACATCTGAGCCAGTTCTAAGGAGGTGGATGAACCTAGAACCTATTATACAGAGTGAAGTAAGTCAGAAAGATTAATATCGTACACTAACGCATGTACACAGAACCTAGAAAAACGGTACTGAAGAATTTATTTGCAGGCAGCAATGGAAAAACAGACATAGAGAACAGACTTATGGACATGGGGAGAGGGGAGAGAGGGTAAGATGTATGTTGAGAGTAACATGGAAACTTACATTACCATATGTAAAATAAATAATAGCCTACAGGAATTTGCTGTTATGTCTCAGGAAACTCAAACAGGGGCTCTATATCAACCTAGAGAGGTGGGATGGGGAGGGAGATGGGAAGCAGGTTTACAAGGGAGGGACTATATGTATACCTATGGCTGATTCATGTTGCGGTTTGACAGAAAACAACAAAATTCTGTAAAGCAATTATCCTTCAATTAAAAAATAAATTTAAAAAAGTCAACAGGCAATATACCAATGGGAGAAATATTTGCAAATTACATACCTGATAAGAAGATAACACCCAGGGGCTTCCCTGGTGGTCCAGTGGTTAAGAATCTGCCTGACAATGCAGGGCACACGGGTCTGACCCCTGGTCAGGAGGATCCCATATGCCACAGGTCAACAAAGCCCAAGCACCTCAACTACGGAGCCCATGCTCTAGAGCCTGCAAGCTGCAACTACTGAAGCCCGTGCTCGGCCACAGAAGAAGCCACCGCAGTGAGAAGCCCAGGCACCACAAGGAGAGAGTGGTCCCCACTCGCCGCAAACACAGGAAGCCCAGGCACGGCAACAAAGCTGCAGTGTAGCTATAACATTTTTTTTAAGTTAATATCCAAAATACATACAGAATTGTCATAACTCACAAGGAAAAAAATCAACCAGATTAAAAAATGGGCACAGGAAGTGAACAGACACTTCCCCAAAGTAGACATATAAATGCTTAAAAAGTACATGACAAGGTACTTAACATCACTCATCATAAGGGAAACCACATTAATTTCCAAAATATATAAGCAGCTCATAGAACTCAATACCACAAAAACAAACAACCCAATCCAAAAGTGAGGAAAAGACCTAAACAGACATTCCTCCAAAGAAGACATACAGACGTCTAACAAACACACAAAAAGATGCTCAACATCGCTCATTATTAGAGAAACGCAAATCAAAACTACAATGAGATATCACCTCACACCAGTCAGAATGGCCATCATCACCTCACACCTGTCAGAATGGCTATCCTACCATCAGAAAGACAATAAATAACAAATGTTGACAGGGATGTGAAAAAAAAGGGAACCCTCATACACTTATGTAAATTGGTACAGCCCCTACGGAAAGTGGTATGGAGGAAAAATTTTAAATAGAACTACCATATAATTGAGCAATTCCATTTTCAGGTATATATCCAAAGGAAACAAATCATTATCTCAAAGATATATTTACATGTCCATGTTCACTGCAGAACTATTCACAACAGCCAAGATGACACAATTCAACCCAAGCGTCCATCAAGAGATGAATTGATAGTGTGGTGGAATATTATACAACCATAAAAATGTATTTTATGATATATAGTGAATAATATACAGTGGAATATTATTCAACCATAAAAAATAAATTCTTCAGGGCACTATGCTAAGTAAATTAAGTCAGAGAAAGACAAATACCATATGATCTCACTTATATGTGGAATCTAAATGGAACCAAACTCAAAAGAAACAGAGAACAGACTGGTGGTTTCCAGAGGCAAGGGGTGAAGGTGGTCAAAAAATACAAACGTTCATTTATACGATGAATAAATTCAGGGGATAAAACATACAATATGGGCTTCCCAGGTGGGTCAGTGGTTAAAAAAAAAAACCCACCTGCCAGTGTCAGAGACTCCAGTTCAATCCCTGGGTCAAGAAGATTCCCTGGAGAAGGGAATGGCAACCTACTCCAGTATTCTTGCCTGGGAAGTCCCATGGACATAGGAGCCTGGAGGGCTACAGTCCATGGGGTCACAAAAAGTCAGACACGACTTAGCGACTGAACAATAACAACATACAATATGGTGACTACAGTTAACATTACTATATTCTATATTTGAAAGCTGCTAAGAGAATAATCTTTAAAGTTCTTACTACTAGAAAAAAATATATAACTATGTGAAGTGATATATGTTAATTAAACTTCCTGCAGTAATCATTTCACAATATATACATATATCAAATCATTATGATGTCATATGTCAATTATACCTCCATAAAACTGGGGAAAACATTTTTCAAAAATAATGTCCATGTGTGGTGAGTGGTATGTTTCTAAACAGAATCCACAGACTAGAAACACTGCCCTATCGTTACATTTAAACATGGTTAAATGTATAACCATGTGCCTGAAACAGACATTATTATACATTTTGGTTAAAAGTTAGAATTGTGACTATGGTCACCATGGTTTGTATGAATTAAATTGATCACATTATGGAAAAACAATAGAAGGCTAAAAGCAATTACTTGACTATAACTTTTTAGACTTGATGCATATTAACCACAAAAACTAATCCAGGCAGAAATAGAGATTGCAGTTTCAGAAATATGTTAAGCTAAATAGGAAAAGTATATTTAAATTGTAACATTCCTTAAGACAGAGGTCTAGTAGGTTTACAACTAGCCAATCTGATCACATGGACCACAGCCTTGTCTAACTCAATGAAACTAAGCCATGCCCTGTGGGGTCACCCAAGACAGACGGGTCATGGTGGAGAGGCCTGACAGAATGTGGTCCACTGGAGAAGGGAATGGCAAACCACTTCAGTATTCCTGCCTTGAGAACCCCACGAACATTATGAAAAGGTAGGACACTGAAAGATGAACTCCCCAGATCAGTAGGTGCCCAATACGCTACTGGAGATCAATGGATGACAGAGGATGAGATGGTTGGATGACATCACAGACTCGATGGACATGGGTTTGGGTGGACTCCGGGAGTTGGTGATGGACAGGGAGGCCTGGCGTGCTGTGGTTCATGGGGTCGCAAAGAGTCGGACACAACTGAGTGACTGAACTGAACTGAACTAGGAGGTTTGGTATCAAGTTGCAGTGGAGAAATAACTCACCACCATAATCACAAATAACAACATTATTATTATGAAATAATGAAACAAATGAAACAATATTATTTTTTGGTATTTGCTGATATGTATCCATAATTCTCATTTTGAAGAAAAGATTTTTATTTTTCTGGTGCCATCAAGTGGTAACATTATGAAGTGTTCTAAGGTTTAAATACTAATAACTTTTAGACAGAAAAGTAACACACTGATATGTTTTATATATGTCAATTTTGTGTTTTAGCAAAAAATTACACAGAAAGAAAAGGGGGTAACATTAAATCTAATTGTTTGCAACTCAGCCCCATTTTAAAACCCCAAATGAGAATTAAGACAAAGAAGAAAAATGAGTAAGTCATTAAGATTGGAATGTTCCACTAGCAGACAAAAAACCCAAAAGACAATGAAACTACTTGAAAAACAAAATTTATATCAAAATTATATATCAATCAAATCATAAGAGATGCTCCCACCTGAAGTTCCATTAATGTGGCAGTAAAAGAAATTATTTTTAAGGCAAAACCCTTCAAGAACAAAAAGAAAGAAAACAACAGCAACCAAATTTTAGAAGCTAAAAAGTAGATGAATGAGTGGTTACTGTGTGATCAACTCAGGGAAGCTGCCTTACTTACAGAGCAATGTCAATCTCTCCAAAAGTTCAGGAACTGGTGGTTTTGGATATCTGTGGAAGTGAGTGTGAAAGCTAAAACCAAGAAAATTCACCAAAATCCTAGTTAAGAAGTTGTTAGGACTCCTACACACTCCTTCTTCCACTCCTTATGCCCAATATCCATTTTTACATCACTCACACTAGAAGATGGAAAGTTTATACTCAAGGAAGAGTAAACAGAAGGCTCCTGACTACAGTACACCAAGCAGAGTGAGGGTCGAAGTACTGCAGTTAAAAAACAAAAATTGTTAGGAATCCAGGAGACTGTGATAATCTAAACAGTACTGACAAGTCGAAGACCACAGAACAACAACAACAACGGTGCTTTTCCTGAAAGAAAACCACTGGAAGAACGTCCTGTTAACCTCTGACTATTGTGTCCAGGACGTCAGATTATGAATTGCAGTATGCTTCAATCTGCTTCCCTAAGAGAAAGGCAAATGATGAAAAACTGATGCTTAAACATAAATAACAGGCTAAGTTCTACTTACAGACATTTAGCAACATTCAGCTCTCCATGTCCCATTAATTGGCTGAGAATTTATCACAACTAACGAAAACAGAATAGTAAGCAAATCCAAGAACCCTTTACGTTCTCAGTTTAAAAGCCCATTTCACCTTGCCTCTTCAGGCCATCAAGAGTAAATGTACTAAAGAATCTCTGGGAATACTCCTGACAGAATCAGGTGAACATGGCAGGAAAAAAAACAAAATTATTATTCAAACAAGGGACTTAGAAGCTTGATTCTTAAAAATTCTGTGTTGATTAATTGATCAAAACAGAGACTTAAGTATATTGTCTTCTACCACGTAATTAAAAACGAAATTACCATATTTAGGTAATTTAATCTCCAGTAATTTCTTCTTTTCAGTCTTGTTTTTACACAAGATTATACATAAGAAATTGCTATATATGTATATGTGTGTGTGTGTGCGTGTATTTTCCCCCAAGTATCAACATAAGAACATGCCAAAATATAATAACACAGATAAAATTGTACCTTGAACACCTTCCAGGAGTAAATCAACTCCCTTCCTATAAAAATCAGAGGCAGCTTCATAGTCATCTTCTTCTTCCTTTTTTAAAGCCAGCTTTATTAATTCTCCTGCTTTCTCCAAATAATCTCTCTTGCCAAGCTTGGATTTTAAACTGCCAGGAAAAAGGCTACGACTTTCCCGTTCTTCTTCTGTTTTGTTCTGTTCACTGTCAGAAAAAACAGCCCCTAGTGCTGAAGAATCCGAAGAAAGATTGGGACCAAAAGTCCTGATGGGAGAATTTTGATTGGAAGCCATTCCATCATCCAGCTCAGCAAGAGAATCCACATCAACAGTGAGGGATACCAGATCACTGTCACTGGAGAAACCTAGAAATACGATCACAACAGTGAGCAGATATTAAATTGAGAATCAGCCAAAAGAGTGCAAATCATACTGACTAAACATTTTTTCACACTACCCATGCCAACCAGGAAGACTGCAACTCACAGGTGGAAGTCAGTGTCTAGCAGTTTGTCTCAGCTTAGCTCATTCATTCTTGTACTGTCTCCCCACAGTTCTAGAAGACAATCTCCTGCCTTAACCATCAAACTAAAACTGAAGACAAGTCTTTATCTAGCCCTGTTGTTACAAGAAGCCTTTACCACAGGATCTTGTATTTACAGAAGGTTGATGCTTACATACACAGCTTCTGTGCACAACAGAATTATGATAAAAGGAAAAGAATAAGTGCTTTAGAATAGAAAAGAGAAGTGCTTGAATCCCAGCTCTTAAAACTTACCGTGCGACCAACCACACGTTACTTAATAATAAAACCTATTATGTGGGGCTTTAAATGAGAAAAAGAGCTAATGCATATAACAGGCTAAGATTAAATTATAACTTTTATAGCAATTACATAATAATAATTTTACTATATATAATATAATGTGTCCTCAGAGATGTGCTTTTAAGTAACCATCCATATCTGGAAAATGTATGCCATTCAGCACTCTTTTAACTGAATTTTTTGAAATTCCTGTTTCAGCTGCTTCCACAAGCTTTTGGCAAAAGCTTTGGTCAGTATTTGCATCTTAGTTTTCTGACAGAAAATGAATAGTGGATGCTACTGAACAGTTACTCAATGAAAATTACTTCTTCCATTTCATATAACTGACTTCATGAGACATGAGCTTGAACTACAATAACCGTTACTAAACCTGCTCTACTTTCACATTCTTAAAAATGATTAAGGACCTCAAAGAGCTTTTGTTTATATGGATTACATCTGTAAATATTTACTAATCTTGGTATTTTAAAAAGACTGAATTTTTAAACACTTAAAAGTCCATTATATGTTAAATAATTTTTATAAAAATGATTAAGAAGTACCATTGTTACATATTTGCAAATCTTGTTAGAAGATGGCCATATTCTCAGGTCTAATTCTGTACTCAATCTGTTAGATGTCATTCTGGTTAAAAGAGTTGAAGAAAATGTCACATTGCTAAGTAACTGAAAATGGGGTATTTTAACAGCCTTTTCAAATAACTATAGCTATCATTTTTTTGATACTATAACAAAACTTAACAAGTAGTAGCTTCTTAAAGGTTAGTTTACATGTGGAATATAAATTTCTATCAATGTCATTTCTGTTTCTGTTACATTCAAATCCATGGGTCTGTCTCACACACTGAGTCTATAACATCACACTCTGGTCATTTTGAAAATATTAGTTCCCTGAGTTACACGGAGCCTCCAAATGGTGATAAATTTCATCGTTACAATATCTCCAAGAAAATCACATTTGCTACTTATCACCACCAACCTCGTCCAAAAATTGTTTACGTATTGTGAAACTGTTACGCTCAAAGTGGCTGATACAGGTTCTTCAAAATTCTATTTTGGTATTGAGAACTAGAATATCATCACTATTTGGCAATAAATACTGTTAACTGTTTTCCTTGAAGTACAAGCTTCCTTTTTGCATTAAAAAAAAAAAAATTGCTAAATATTCAAGTCTGAAAATGAGTTGTCTGTCAATCATTCTCTCAAGCAAAAATGGGGTCCCGGGAAAAGAGTAGCTAGTTTATGGTTCAAATAACTGCAAAGGTGCTCTTTTTTTTTTTTTCCCCCAAGACAACCAGGGCAGTTCAGTATGTAAAGTGTTTTTTCATTTTCATTTCATCCCACATAATAGCATATAAAAGACATATATCCAAGGGTTGAGATTCAGTAAAATGAACTGTTTTTACTGCTTTATCAAGGATCTCCTAGGTGAAATAAGCATTGGTATTACTGTTAGTATGTGCAACAAATACTGTTACAGTCTCATATCACTGTCTTGATTCATGCTCAAGTACAGCAGTTTTACTGACCACTGCTTTTGGATCATCAGTACAAACGTCAGCACAACAGAAACAGAAAATAACTTCCTAGATGATCATAAAAAAAAGTTTCTTACTTGGAGAGTCCCTGAAAAGATCTCAGGAATGAAAACCCAGAGATCTGAAAACTATACTTTAAAAGCCACTGACTTGTATCATTAAATAAGATTCACAACAGGGTTAGGCAAAACTTAGGTTTGGGAACAACTATGTGGTCTGCATCACCACTGAATACATACTGACTGCCACGCTTCTAAGGAAGGAAAATACTGGGTTGGCCAAAAAGTTCGTTCCGGTTTTTTCCATAACTCGAACAAACTTTCTGGCCAACGTAATACATAAAGAAGAAAATGATCTCCCCAGCATCATACACTAAGTCAAAATCAAAGGTGGACCTGAGTGTACAGTTGCAGATCAAGGGTCCGCAAACTTCTTTTCTGAGGGCCACAGGGTGAATTATTTTAGGCTTTTCAGGCCATACTATCTCAGTCACAACCAATCAACACTGCTGCTGTAGCTCGAAAGCAGCCACAAACAACGCCCACATGTCCAAGTATGCCTGTGTTCCAACAGAGCTTCCTGCGTGGAGGCTGAACTCTGAATGCCGCATAATGTTCACGTGCCACAAAGTAAGATTCTTTGGAATTTTGTCAACCATTTAAAAATGTAAAAACCATTCTTAGCTTATAGGGCAGGACATATAAAAACAGGTGGAAGGCCAGACTTGGCCCATGGGCCACAGTTTGTCAGCCCCTACTATAGACTCAAATTGCTTCAGTTCAGTTCAGTTGCTCAGTCATGTCCGACTCTTTGCAACCCCATGGACTGCAGCACGCCAGGCCTCCCTGTCCATCACCAACTCCCGGAGTTTACTCAAACTCATGTCCATTGAGTCGGTGACGCCATCCAACCATCTCATCAAACTGCTTACTTCATACCGAATAAAGTAAGTTGGGATAAAAACATTTATTGGCAGCTAAGCTCTAATTTCAAATCAACTTTAGACACTGTTTTGGCACTCTTGTCAATATATCCTGTTTCCAGTGTTTGGCACTTTTTTTCCCCACAAATCCTTGGAATGCCCATGAAATACTAATTTTGTTCCATGAAAGCAAGAGACTTCATTAAAGCTACGATATCAGATGAAATTCATTGGATCTATTGGAAATATCTTCAATTCACCACAGTTCAACTCTATAGACAACACTTAAAATCAAAATCTCTTTATAGCCGTCTACAAATTTATGCACTGCTCTGAGAAATATATAAACTTTCCAAGATTTTTTAAAATAATTTTAAATATTTTCTATATTCAATACAACTTTACTTCCTTAAATGGTTATCATTGTATAACCTGGTCCTCCGCAATTAATAAACAGACAAAGAAAAAAATGCTGTGGTTTATACAGCTAATCACGAATGAAAGGAAATGTTGTTACGGATCTCTGTCTGCTCTCTGATGTCTTGTCACCATAACCTCTACATCATCTATCACATCATACCGCTTCATGCTTTGCTTGATTTTCCTTTCCAACAAGAACAATAATACCAAAAGGCAAGAGGGTAAAGTTATGTGTACTCAGGTTCTTGGCTTTTGACCATGAAAATTTAGTCACACAGTCATATTTCCTCTTACTCTTCCAACCTTATTTTATTAGTAAAGAAACCATGATTACATGAAACTAGATCCGAAAAGTAAGATCATAAAACACCTAGGGAAAAGTCAGATAGTAAAATAAAGGTTCTATACAAATGGTTCCCTTTTCAAATTCTACCTAATTCTAATGAGAAATGTTTCAAAATAAGCAAACAAAGAAGAACTAGCAGGTTAGGAAGAGAAAATTTTTTAGCCTAAGCAAGAGAAGCAAAAGGAAACAAAATTACTTCTTCTGGTTTATGGAGGACAATTTTAAAATATATGTCAGAGGGAGAGGGAGAGGGTGGGATGATTTGGGAGAATGGCATTGTAACATGTATCATGTATCATGTAAGAATCGAATCACCAGTCTATGTCTGACGCAGGATATAGCATGCTTGGGGCTGGTGCACGGTGATGACCCAGAGAGATGTTATGGGGAGGGAGGTGGGAGGGGGGTTCATGTTTGGGAACGCATGTACACCCGTGGTAGATTCATGTCAATGTATGGCAAACCCAATACAGTATTGTAAAGTAAAATAAAGAAAAAATTAAAATTAAAAAATAAATACATAAATAAATAAAATAAAATAAAATATATGTCAGATGCAAAAATGCCTGTATCTTTAGTCCAGAAATTTAGTAATATATACCAGAAACAATCAGAGATGTAGGAAAAAAAGACATACACATAAGAATATTCATCACAAAAACTAGTGCAATTGAAATAACAAATTTCTAACAATAGGAGAATATGGCATATCCCATGAGGAGCCCTTACAAATAGCTGTGAAAAGAAGAGAGGCGAAAAGCAAAGGAGAAAAGTAAAGATATAAGCATCTGAATGCAGAGTTCCAAAGAATAGCAACAAGAGATAAGAAAGCCTTCCTCAGCAATCAATGCAAAGAAATAGAGGAAAACAACAGAATGGGAAAGACTAGAGATCTCTTCAAGAAAATTAGAGATGCAAAGGGAACATTTCATGCAGAGATGGGCTCGATAAAGGACAGACATGGTACGGACCTAACAGAATCAGACGATATTAAGAAGAGGTGGCAAGAATACACAGAAGAACTGTACAAAAAAGATCTTCATGACCAAGATAATCACAATGGTGTGATTACTCACCTAGAGCCAGACATCCTGGAATGTGAAAGTCAAGTGGGCCTTAGAAAGCATCACTACGAACAAAGCTAGTAGAGGTGATGGAATTCCAGTGAACTATTTCAAATCCTTAAAGATGATGCTGTGAAAGTGCTGCACTCAATATGCCAACAAATTTGGAAAACTCAGCAGTGGCCACAGGACTGGAAAAGGTCAGTTTTCATTCCAATCCCAAAGAAAGGCAATGCCAAAGAATGCTCAAACTACCGCATAATTGCACTCATCTCACACACTAGCAAAGTAATGCTCAAAATTCTCCAAGCCAGGCTTCAGCAATAAGTGAACCATGAACTTCCAGATGTTCAAGCTGGCTTTAGAAAAGGCAGAGGAACCAGAGATCAAATTCCCAACATCCGCTGGATCATCAAAAAAGCAACAGAGTTCCAAAAAAACATCTAGTTCTGCTTTATTGACTACGCCAAAGCCTTTGACTGTGAGGATCACAATAAACTGTGGAAAATTCTGAGAGAGATGGGAATACCAGACCACCTAACCTGCCTCTTGAGAAACCTACATGCAGGTCAGGAAGCAACAGTCAGAACTGGACATGGAACAACAGACTGGTTCCAAATAGGAAAAGGAGTACATCAAGGCTGTATATTGTCACCCTGCTTATTTAACTTCTATGCAGAGTACATCATGAGAAACGCTGGACTGGAAGAAGCACAAGCTGGAATCAAGATTGCTGGGAGAAATATCAATAACCTCAGATATGCAGATGACACCACCCTTATGGCAGAAAGTGAAGAGGAACTAAAAAGCCTCCTGATGAAAGTGAAAGAGGAGAGTGAACAAGTTGGCTTAAAGCTCAACATTCAGAAAACAAAGATCATGGGAAATAGATGGGGAAACAGGGGAAACAATGTCAGACTTTATTTTGGGGGGCTCCAAAATCACTGCAGATGGTGACTGCAGCCATGAAATTAAAAGATGCTTACTCCTTGGAAGGAAAGTTATTACCAACCTAGATAGCATATTCAAAAGCAGAGACATTACTTTGCCAACAAAGGTCCGTCTAGTCAAGGCTATGGTTTTTCCAGTGGTCATGGATGGATGTGAGAGTTGGACTGTAAAGAAAGCTGAATGCTGAAGAATTGATGCTTTTGAACTGTGGTGTTGGAGAAGACTCTTGAGAGTCCCTTGGACTGCAACGAGATCCAACCAGTACATTCTAAAAGAGATCAGTCCTGGGTGTTCATTGAAAGGACTGATGTTGAAGCTGAAACTCCAATACTTGGCCACCTCATGCGAAGAGTTGACTCATTGGAAAAGACCCTGATGCTGGGAGGGATTGGGGGCAGGAAGAGAAGGGGACGACAGAGGATCAGATGGCTGGATGGCATCACCAACTCGATGGACATGAGTTTGGGTAAACTCCGGGAGTTGGTGATGGACAGGGAGGCCTGGCGTGCTGCAATTCATGGAGTCACAAAGAGTCAGACAAGACTAAGCAACTGAACTGAACTGAAGATGAAATATTATAGAGTTATTAAAAAATTTTATCAGTTCAGTCGCTCAGTCATGTCCGACCTTTTGTGACCCCAAGGACTGCAGCATGCAGGCCTCCCTGTCCATCAGCAACTCCCTCAGCTTGCTCAAACTCATGTCCATTGAGTTGGTGATGCCATCCAACCATCTCATACTCTGTCGTCCCCTTCTCCTGCCACCTTCAATCTTTCCCAACATCAGTCTTTTTAAATGAGTCAGTTCTTCACATCAGGTGGCCAAAGTATTGGAGTTTCAGCTTCAGCATCAGTCCTTCCAATGAATATTCAGGACTGATCTCCTTTAGGATGGACTAGTTGGATCTCCTTGCAGTCCAAGGGACTCTCAAGAGTCTTCAACACCACACTTCAAAAGCATCAATTGTTCCGATGCTCAGCTTTCTTTACAGTCCAACCCTCACATCCATACATGACTACTGGAAAAACCACAGCTTTGCCTAGATGGACCTTTATTGGCAAAGTAATGTCTCTGCTTTTTAATATGCTGTCTAGGTTGGTCATAGCTATTCTTCCAAGGAATAAAGAATCTTTTAATTTCATGGCTGCAGTCACCATCTGCAGTGATTTTGGAGCCCAAAAAATAAAGTCTGTCACTGTTTCCATTGTCTCCCCATCTATTCGCCTTGTAGTAATGGAACCGGATGCCATGATCTCACTTTTCTGAATGTTGAGTTTTAAGCCAACTTTTTCACTCTCCTCTTTCATTTTCATCACTTTAGTTCTTCTTTGCTTTCTGCCCTAAGGGTGGTGTCATCTGCATATCTGAGCTTATTGATATTTCTCCCGGCAATCTTGATTCCAGCTTGTGCTTCATCCAGCCTGGCATTTTGCATGGACATTTCACAGACTGGTTCCAAATAAGGAAAGGAGTACGTCAAGGTTGTATATTGTCAGCCTGCTTTTTTAACTTATATGCAGAGTATATCACGCGAAATGCCGGGCTGGATGAAGCACAAAAATTGTTATAGGAGAATATTTAATGCTAAAGTATTCATGCTTTATTAATCAAAAACAACAAACTCCAAAGCAGTATATATAGTATAATTCTAGTTTAAAAACACACACACACACACCAATGGTCATAGCAGCACTATTTACAATAGCTAGGACATGGAAGAAACCTAGCTGTTCATTGACAGATGAGTCTATCAAGAAGTTGTGGCACATATATACAATGGAATATTAATCACCCATAAAAAGGAACAAGTTTGAGTCCGTTGTAGTGAGGTGTATGAACCTAGAGCATGTCATACATTGTGAAGTAAGTGAGAAGGAGAAAAACAAATATCATATATTAATGCATATATATGGAATCTAGAAGAACAGTACTGATGACCCTATTTGCACGGCAGGAAGAGAGATACAGATGTAGAGAATGGACTTGTAGACACAGTGGGGTAAAGAGAAGAGGGGACAGACTGAGAGAATAGCACTGACATACACACACACTACAATGTGTGAACTAGAAAGCCTCGTGGGAGGCAGGCGATAGCAGAGGGAGCTCAGCTCGGGGCCTTAAGATGACCTACAGGGGTGGGAGGGAGGCTCCAGAAGGAGGGGATGTAAGAGCTGACTCACACTGTTTTACAGCAGAAACCAACACAACACTATAAAGCAATTACCCTCCAATTAAAAATACATAAAAAACAAAAATTAAAAACACAAACAGGAAGAAAGTTTAGAAAAGTACACGAAACGTTAACAGTACTTCTCTCTGTGTGCTGGAAGTACAGGTGACCCATCATATTTGCTGTATGTCTGACAAGCCCTTAAGGCTATGAATGTGAAGGGTATCGAAGAAGATGCAGCAAGAGCTGAAACTGGGGGTTTGTTTGTAAATCAAGATATGTTATACAGACGTGATTTATAAACCGTAGACCTATGTGAGTCATCCAGCAGCCAGTGCCAAGAAATTTCTAACTTGAGAGAAGACAGAGATGAGTATAAAAACAGATCTGTATAAAGCAGACTAACCCTGACACTTCTTCCTTCCTTATTTTCTTCCTTTCATCTTCTCCTAGGATGCACCCTAATGTTTCTGAAAAACCTAGGCACTAGCAAAGTTCCTCAACTATACACTGCAACTAACCTAGTATTATCTGATGTGTTTCTCTTCCACACTGAAGCAATTGCTAACTCTCCTTCTTTTCATTGAAGAACTCCCCAACCAGCTCAAGAAGAACATTCCCCATCACTACCTCAACAGTGAGTACAAAGATACAGAGAGAGGAGCGCAAATACTCAGTACCTATTTTATTCATCTTATATCTTTAATATATCTGCTTAATACAGTGCTTGCCCAACTCCTTGAAACCACGGTCTTGTCATTCAGTCTGTTTTTTATAAAGCTACACATAATGGTCACTAGCTCCCTGAAACCCGGAAAGTTAACAAGTAAGATAAAAAGAGCTGCAAGCAAGAAAGAGGTTCTCAGTTAAAGTGAGTAAGAAGAACATTGTGGATAATGCAGGGCAACAACTGACAATACAGAGGCTATTTGTCAAAAGTTAAACCAACCTGAAGTCCATCCATGTTTAAAGGGGCCCTCTGGGCCATCAGAAGAGTAAAAGGTGCATCCTTTACCAACACCATCAAGTCAAAAACCTAAGCCTTTTTTGGAAAGGATGGGGGTGGGGGGGAGTCAAAGGTTCTATGAAAGTGTTCAGCCTCCAGGTTCATATCACAGAGATTCAAGTCTCAGGGCTATTAGAGGACCCCAGGTGACTGGTTAAAAAGCAGCTACAGACATGAGGGGTTTGTACAGCGTCCCAGTTCACCTACCTACCCTCACCTTCTGTGCTTTGAACTGCTCAGAGTAGGGCAGTGTAGTGTAATCTGTCTAGGACACCATCTCTGAAAGACAGGCGCCAGGGGAAAAGGTTGAGTTGCCATAGAATAAATCTTTATACTATAAGCTATCAGAAATCTGTATTTGAAGACCTTCTGCAAAAAGAGATCAGTTTCCTTTAGAACAACAGGTGGTCTCTCATGGCTGACTATGCCTAAAATACATGGCCTCATTATTATTAGCTGATAGCTTTCACTGAGCCCTGAGGTTCAAATATTGCCATAGTCAATGAAAGGGAATTTCTACTTTTCCTAGTAGCGATGACTCAAGCTTCACACACAAAGCAAGGTATCTAGCTAGCAGAACAAAGGTCACCCTGAGGTAGAAGACATACATATCAATCTCCATTAAGAAACAAGTCTTTATTATAAATGTGATTTTAAGTGACTACATAAACCTAAAAGTTGATGTTAGTTAAGATTCCTCTATTTGATCACCAACTCCGCACTCAATAATAGCTACTGTTACTAAAAAGAGCCATTCCTCTGACATTTCACATTTTTATAATGTTTTTGATACATGGCTTGCTTCACCCTTGAAATTTTATAAAAAGAACATCAGAATATTTACTACATATTTGGTTTAAAAAAAAGAATAAGCACAGGAAAAAACACATCAATCACAATTACAACCCTGGTACTGTTACCTTATCATGAACAACAAAGATCCATGAGTTGGCTTCCATGTTTACTTAATGAACTTTTTATGGTACTCCATAATCTACTCTGCAAATCAAATCTGTGACCAGCACACAGCAGCTCATACTGAGCTCTCTATACCAAATTAAATCTCATTTCAGAATACAGGTCTGGGATTGCTGTTAAATATCTGGAGGGCTTTGACTGCCTCAGGCATCTGTCTTAACTTTTCTGAAATTCCAATTTTTAACTATAAAGTAAGGTATTTATCTATATCATTCCCAGTGTTCCTTCTACTCTAAAATCTATTCCCACAACATATCCTGAAATTTTTATTTGCCCCATCAGACTCCTAAACTCTTAATATACAATGTTATCCTCAATAGTCACAGAATTGTTAAGGGTCAATTTTTGTAATTTTGTGTCAACTGTTTTATATCCACGCATACACACAAGGACATGTTCTCATTTCTGCTTATCTTAATAATAACAACTTATTCTTTTTCTATTTATTTTAAACTTCCCCACAAAGAAAATTCAACTAATAATGGACAGTGAATAAAAGTTAAGTAGATAAGCACTCAGGAGAAAAAGGAACTTCAAACTGAATAAACACACTCTGAAGTAGTACAGAGCACCTAGAATTAGCCCAGTAACAAGATTTAGCGTTCTTATGGTGCCACCTGGTGGACATTTGCTATATATTCTACTTTAAAGTTAAAATCTTAATTTTGTCATCTTTGTGCTTTTCTATATAAAGAAAAGAATTATTACCCTGACACCAAATAAATACACAAATTTTGAACTGAAAGTGATTTTGAAAAGGTCCCTTACATGGACCAGCAACAGATTCTATTCTCAAAATGTACATCTCATTTACTTTAAAACAGCTAATTCAAGACAGCTTACTTACTAGACCCTTTCTTGTGTCTACAATTGCTACAATGAGCACTTAAGAGAGTTCCCACTCCACAATTTACAGGCAAAAAGAAAAAGGAAAAAGCAAAGGTAAATTTGACTAGTTTAGGAAACATTTAAGAATATTTACTCTTAAGATATGCTACATATAAGAAGCTGATCTCTCAATTTTTATCTGTGGTTATGATCACCTAATTACTTTTTCTTACTTGCTGCATACACCTGGAAAATGTCCCTCCCAAAACTGCAAAAGAAGTCAAGTAATGTACTGCGAAGAGGAAATGACACAGTTTACCAGACGAGCTTACACAAACATCAAAGGCTCCAATATTAAGGCCAGCATGCAGTAAAGCAACCTATATCCTTCCGAAAAGCCAACAGACGAGAGAAACATGCCAAGAAGCTCAATTCCCAACCACCACTTTGTCCAGGTCCCCACAAATGCCACAGAAACTTTATGGCTAAGTTTAATTCAACAAAAAGATGGAATTTTAAAAAATAAGTAAAATGTTAACAATCAACTAAATCTTCTTTCATCTTTGAGAAAATATACGGTTTAATTTCACTGAACAAAAGAGATGAAGAGCAAACCAGCACTTCATTTTAAAAATATAAAACAACGTTTCATCTAAAAACCTACTGAAAAATTTTATAATTTTTAATTTCATATTAGATAAAAATACATTTAGCAGTTAATCACTAAATTGTTGGGTTTTCTAAAACCTTAAAGGGGTTTCCTCTATCACACTATACTATATAAAATACTGAAAGTTTTTAAGAATCCTCGAATCCAACTCTTAATGCTTTCCTTAGAAAACTTTCTTTCAAGGTAAAGACTTGTTGATTGCATTTTATGGTACTAATAAAAATAATGATCACTTAGCCTCTGCATCTGTTCTCTGAGAGGTGATGTACCTGCCATGTGTCATTCTGACTCTAACTGAAGGGCCCTGGCACAGCAGACTATACGTATTAAGACCCGCCCCGCTGGCTCATTCCACTGGCAAACTAAATGACAAGTATGAAAAATGAATCCACCTTCAAAACACCATTTAAAGCCCTGCACTCAGAGCTCAGAAGAGCTGTTACGCAGTGCAGCACCTCCTCACGTTCTGGCTCTAAATCCGCTTCGCCAGCATGTGCCGCCACAGTCCCTCGACAACCTTCCCTTGCCCTGCACACCTGCGGGGTTCGGCTGGCTGTGAGCTGTCCTGCCCCCTTCCTACGAGAGGCCCTCTCTCTTGCTCGTCTCTGGGACTGGCAGGCCTTTTGGTGTGAAAGTAAATCCTGCGCTTACCCAGGATGCCAGGCAATCTCATGGTATTTAAAAGTCATTTTTCCTCTCAAATATCAGCAAATTTGTAAGATGTCTGATACTCGAACCTGTATTTGTCAACAAGGTATCTGGGCAGGATCAATGAGCCATGCACAGAGATTTTTAAAGGGAGGGGGTGAAAAACATAAACACTAACGGCTTTTCCAGCTCCGTTTTTCATTCTTCATGGAGCCCAGGGTGTTTCAGAGGTGGTAATGCAGTTAGAAAACTAACTTATGCACTGGAAGGATAAAATTTCAGTATTAAATGTTGCCCCTAGTTTCTCCCATAAAAGCATATTCCTAACATGATAATTGCTTCCAAGGAAAACTCATCGTTTTGAAATGTTAAAAGATAAACTCTGAAACAAATACACCCTACCTCTACTGTAGGGAGGGTGGCCCATTCACCCAGAGAGCAGTCCTGGTCTTGGTGAACAATAAGTACAATAGCATCTTCTTTAATTCTCAGAAGTGTCTCAGTTGGGACAATAAATTACAAACTCACCCTATCCTATAAGTTTAAGGTTATAACCCACCTTAGGTTATATCTCCTTTAACATGAATAGCTTTTTATTCTGAAGAGCCTTCCACATTTTAAAATACCATCCCAAGAAAAAACATCCTAATAACAACTCTTCCCCTTCTCTTCTAAACTTAAGCAAAGGACAAAAGATCTCTGCACCACTCCTATCCTTGATTACTTTCTACTAAAATAGGCTCCTGAGACACCCCTCTCTCACCATGGCTGACACCTACCTAGGTAATAAAGACTTATCAAGGATATAAAAGAACAGAGTCATCCTCAGGTCACATACCCTTCAATTACTGAACCAAAAATCAAAGAGAGAAAAAAAAAGATTCCGTAACTTTCAGGAACTGTACTCCTCACTGAACACTCTCCCACAAATCTTTTAAGTCTCCTGCTTGGCCTCTCTTGGACATCACCAAATCTGCCAGTTTTACAAGCAGAAAATGTTGACTCCCTGTTTCTCAAAAGCAGGAGGGTGTCTCTGAGGCAACAGCCAGATCAGGTTATCCCAAAAGAGTCATCCTCCAAGGAAACTTGTTCTAAAAATAGTCATCTTGGGATCCCAAGAAGTGGTTAGATTTTTCCAAAGCCTAGCAAGAATCTCAGATCAAAACAAGTCATGGAGAATAGATGTATTTTTCCCCCAAAACACCTGATGGACTGCAAAGTAAAATGACTATCAATATTGTTTTTCTATGATCTTAGCTGATTCAGGATGGAGTTGAAGATACCGAGGACCCAAAGGAGACCCCAGCCTAAGATCCCCCATACATTACACAGAACACTGGATGTAAGTTAATGGACTGTGCTTTTAAGTCAATGGGAGCTACCATGAAAAATAAGAAATTTTAATTACTTCTCAGTGTGGATTTTCTTCACCAAACGAAAAACAAATTTTAAGTGCATCAACCCACAAAATGGATGGGAACTTGTTGCTCCTACCAAACCATGATGAGAATTGACTGCAACAGATCTATGTTAGCGTGTCAAGGTATGATATCAGTACACATTCCAACAAGACCATCACTACAGAGAGATCATGACCACCTCTCATGTCAGTCATAAACCATTCTCCTCTACCATAAATTCTTACTCGTGAAACAGATCAAGAAATAGCCTCTGGTGTATGATTTTTGTTTTATATAAACCAAACCTAAGCGACTTCAAGCAAATCTAATTTACCTATTTTTAAAGACTCTCCCCAGCCCTGTCCCCACATATATCTCTCTTTTAAATCTAAAATACTTTCTGGAAGAAAACTATGGAAATTTTTAAAATCTTCATTAAAAATTCAAGAATGGCTTAATAGAGGAATAAAACAAGAGATTACGCATTCTTGAATTAAAGTGATAAAAAGTACAAAAATTGCTTTGGTTTAGACTCATGCTATTATAAAGAATATCAAAAATACTAAAACTGCCTTAGATTTATTCTTTCTAGTACATGACTAAACTTTCAAAGTCCCTTTTGAAATTAATTGTCTGAAAGTCAGATCCAGCTAAATAAACTTCAGAAAGGCACTCAACAATACCAATTCTGAGCACTTACTATACCACATTTCAACAAACCTAAGAAGCCATTAATTGTAGGACAAATCATTATTTTATGTATCACTAAGAAAGAAAAAAGCTGTCAATTAATGTATCATCAACCCAATACCATGTACTCAATAGCAATGATGTTAAAATGTGAAGAAAAAAGTACCTTAGAATTAGTGCAATACTCTCAAACCCCTATATCCATCTGATTTGGGCAATGTAGATATGATTTATAGTCTGCAGCAATCAAAACCACTGAAATGAAAAATATATATATATAAAAATCTCTTACCTTCTGTGCTGCACTCAGGAAAGCTATCAGTGAGGGAATCCGGATAAGCTTCAACGGGACCGATCAATTCAGAGCCATCATTGATTATCCCACCCTAAAAAGATTAGAATAACTGTGTTTCATGGTCAGTATGACTATTTTAAAATATCAGTAATGAATGAATGATAATTATCGCAACTACTTAAAAGAATTACAAAAATGTTCATCTATTAAACTAGATTACAACTGCTTTTAAAAAATCAACAGGAATAGCCATATTGGTTTATCAAAAGTAAAAAATATACACACCAAGGCAAGATGCTAACAACAAGGGAAACTGTGAGGGAGAAAGGTGAATATATGGGAAAACTATACTTTCTCCATAATTTTTCTGTAAACCTATACTGTTCTAAAACTTTTTTAATTCAACAGGAATTTTATGTTTCTAATAATGTGTGGCTTTTTACAAAAGCATGTTATTTGAAATCTATCAGAAGTGCTCATCTTTTTAAAATGCAGAAAAAGAAAAAGCCCACCAGCTAAAGTGGGGGATGTCATTCAGTTTCTTTAGAGTCACTAGTCTTTCTAATTAGTGATAAATGAAGGACTCCATTAGGGAGTCATTTAATTTTACCAAATTAAAAACTACCACATGCCACACAGTACCTCAAGTGATCCAAAAAGTATACTTGAGAATCATTTGAATATAATGCACACAACATGAAATAAATTTATTGAGGAAAATTTTTTTTAATATTTATTTGGCTGTATCAGGTCTTAGATGCAACATGTGGGATTTAGTTCCCTGACCAAGGATCAAACCCAGGCACCCTGCTCAGGGTCTTAGCCACTGGACCACTGGGGAAAGTCCCTAAGGAAACATTTTTAATAAACATAAACTGATTTATCCGTGTGACCACCATCTTAATTAAGTATTTAAGTTTTCAAATTCATGCCAAAAAGATTCTCTTACTTTGTGTACAACTAGAGACTGCTCTGTCAGGCAAGTGGTGTAGTGTGATTTTGTGCTATGGCTCTATGGACTGAATGCTCTAAAGGCTTATAACCCTTAAAGAACTAAATTAACGGGCTTCCCTGGTGGCTCAGTGGTAAGAATCCGCCTGCAATGCAGTAGGCCCAGGTTTGATCCCTGGATGGGGAAGATCCTCTGGAGAAGGAAATGGCAACCCTCGCCAGTATTCTTGCCTGGGAGACACCATGGACAGAAGAGCCTGGAGGACTATGGTCCATGGGGTCGCAAAACAGTCGGTCGGACACAGCTTAGCAACCAACCAACCAACAATTAAAATGACAGCTCTTCTGCGCTTTAACCTTCCACCAACAGTTCTATACCCCCAACACTATTACCAGGATAGCAAAGCCAAAGAGAAATATAAGCCCCCTATTTCCTCTCTGGTTCGGCACTCAGAACTCAACAAGTATCCTTCCCCCAACTCTCAACAACATCTTTACCTCATCAAGTCTCCCTGCCAGTTAAAGGAAGAGAAATGTGAAATGGTCCCTCTCAAATTATCAAATTTTACTTCCTTGAGTCTTAAGTGAACTGAAACCCTGAAAATGTTTGAATTTTTATCACTTTATCACATGTACTCAAATATTCAAATAACAGATTACAATTGACTTTTTCTCCAAAAAGAAGAGTATCTATTCGACTCTAAACAACATCCAAACCAAATCCTAAGAAAATCTAAAAGTATTTTTGAGCATTTTAATAGACAAAGTTGATTTGACCTACAATCTCACGTAACAGAAAGTGCCTTTCAACTGTTAACTACCTCTTCCACTATCAGGTATGTGACTTTAAGTTACCTACCTATAAAACAGAAATAACATGTATATAACTAACTCAGGGATTTCTCAGGACTAAAAGATTTCATGCATATGAAGTGTTTAGAACAATGTAAGTACTCAGTAAATTATTATTTGCTATTATTACTAGCTGATATAAAGTCTGCTTATAAAAAAATAAAAACAAAATACTAAAGAATACAAAAATGTTTTAGCTCATAATCCTATGGAAATTTTACTTACCTAACTTAATAAACAATTTAATAAAAAATAGATAATAAAAAATAAATCTTTAATGAAACAATAACAATAAAAACTGTTCTAGAGGAACTTAAGTAGTAGGAAAATATGCCACAATTCTATTTTAAATCTTCAGTTCAAAAATATTAACTTTTTAGTGTTTCTGAATATGTAGTAAAAAGAAACTCTTATTATACAGCATCTCAAAGGTTTTGATTAATGAAGAGTCAATTTGGAGGCGGTGGGGAGGGGAGCTCAGATGTGCCAGAATATTCAAATATGGTGGGAAGTTAGCAAATGCTCTCCCCAGAGAAGGCAATGACAAAGCTAGAGGAAACTGTCAAAGCAACCATTCCAGAGCTCTGGAAACTGACAAAAAAACACAGAGCAAATGAATAAGTGGCTACTCATGAAAAACTATAGAACCAAAGGTAAGAACTGTGGGAGTTTGTGGCGTTCTTGCCTGGGGTTGTTTCCATCTTCCATCCCATCTGGGTTGCCATGGTAATCATACAAGGAAAGACAAACCTTAAAAACTAGCAGATTCACTTGCAGATGAGGCTGGCATGATTCAGATTTAAGTAGAGAAAGAGGTCCACTCCAGTGTCATCAACAACAGTAGTAATCTCAGTGCCAAACATGGCAAGAACATAGAAACAGTAGCAGCACAAAGCTGCAGTTGGCAAAGGACCAGACATTTAGCAGGAAGATCCAGAAAATGGCAGAGCTGTAAGGGTTCTTATTCTTAATAAACTCTCCACCTATCCATGAAGGAAAAACCAGAGAGGGATCAAGCTATCTGCAAATCCCTGGCAAACCATGAGAGGGTGCACATGCACAGAGGAAATGTAAGAGATCCCAGAGGAAAACAAAAGCCAGAGCAACTTAAACCATGCCGGAACCTTTAAAACACACAAAGAATCATCACCATCAAGGGAGAAATAGAATGAAACACAGTGTACAAGCAAAGAACAATCACTGGCTGACCCAAGCTATGCTTACACAGGGTTAGCCACCGCCAAGCCAGGTTTAAAAATACAATGAAGATATTAGGTTGAGCAGAAATAGTAGCAGTCACACACTGTACATCAAGCAGACTCCACAGATTTAGTACAGACATGTTACTAAACACACTGATAAAACTACAGTAAGAACCTTCAGGGGAAACAAATCAGAACACAGATTTGCTATATTATCCAAACTTTTCGGTTTTCAACAACAAAATTACAAGATATTTAAAGAAACAGAAAAGTGTGATGAAGAGTGAATACACAAAATGTGATATATTTATATCCACTTAATAGATATTATTCAACCATAAAATGGATTTAAGTACTGATACATGCTACACATAATACAGATGAACCTTGAAAGCACTAAGCTATGTGAAACAAGTCAGATGCAAAAGACCATATATCGGATGGCTCCATTCATGTCCAGAATAGGCAAATCCATGAAGACAGAAAGCAGATTAGTGTTTTCAACAGGATAGGGCAAATGGTGTAGGAAGGGTGAACGCTAATGGGAATAAAGTTTCTTTGTGTGTTCAGTCGCTCAGTCGTGTCCCACTCGTTGATTTCCCATGGGCTGTAGCCCACCAGGCTCCTCTGTCCATGGGATTTTCCAAGCAAGAATACTGGAGTGGGCTGCCATTTCCTCCTCCATGGGATCTTCCTGACGCAGGGATGGAACCTGCATCTCCTGCATAGGCAGGCAGATTCTTTACCACTGAGTCACGTGGGAAGCCTCTAAGGTTTCTTTAAAGGTAAAAGTATTAGTTGCTCAGTCGTGTCCGACTTTTTGTGACCCCATGGACTGTAGCCTTCCAGGCTCCTCTGTCCATGGGATTCTCTAGGAAAAAATACAGGAGTGGGTTGTCATTTCCTCCTCCAGGTGACCTTCCCAACTGTACATAGAGGAGACTTCATTAATGTGCATTCTTTATGGGGTGATAAAAATGTTCTGGAATTAGCTGGTAATAATGGTTGCCTAACCATGTGAATATACTAAAAAAAACACTGAACTGTACACCTTAAATGGTGAATTTTACATTATGTGACTTGATCTCAATTTTTTTTTAAAGTACCAGATGAAAATCCTGGAGTTGAAAAGTTTAATAACAAAATTTTAAATTTACTAGAGAAGTTCAACAATAGATCTGAGAAAGACAAATAGTCAACGAGCTTGAAGATCAATATAAACTATCCAATATGAAGATCATAGGGAAAAAATGAACATTATAATAAAGAGAATCAGGGAGAGCTACAGGACAATATCAAACATACCAATTTATATATAATGGTAGTACCAAACAGGAGAGGGGGAAAAAGGGCTAAAAAGTATTTGAGGAGATGAGGGCAGAAAACTTCCCAAATTTGATTTTTAAAAAATCAGTCTACAAATGTAAAAAGATAAACCCCAAATAAAATAAACAGAAAGAGCTCAACACCTAGTCACACAATTGAAAGACAAAGGCTAAATTCTGAAAGAAGTAATAGAAAAAGATGTATGCAGTGGAGCCATAGTATAATTAACCGCTGACTTCACATAAAACACAATAAAGGACAGAAGGCAGAGGAATGATAAGTTCAAACTGCTAAAAGAAACACTGTGGGACCTCCCTGGTGGCACACTAGATAAGAACCCACCTGCCGATGGTGAATTTTACATTATGTGACTTAAATCTCACATAAAACTCTCACAAACCCAGGGCACATGGGTCCGATCCCTGATCCAGGAAGATTGCACATGCCGCGGGTTGTTGCACATTGCAACTAAGCCTGTGCGTCACACTACTGAGCCAGCACTCTAGAGCCCTCGAGCCACAACTACTGAGCCCACGTACTGCAACTCCTGAAGCTTGTGCACACTTAGGCCTGTGGTCCACAACAAGAAAAGCCACCACAATGCGAAGCCCACACGCCACGATGGAGAGAGACCCCTGCTCACGGCAACTAGGGAAGCCCGCGCAAAGCAACGAAGACCCAGCACAGTCAAAAATAAAATAAATGAACTTTTTAAAAAAGAAACATGTCAATCGATAATTCTCTATGTCCAGCAAAAAAAGAAACAGAAAGATAGCGCTACGTTGTGTCCAACTCTTGCAATCCCATGAACTGCAGTCTGCCAGAGTACTCTTTAAAAATGATGGATGCAAGGGACAGTGCCGTGAGTATGACGTCCAGCATACAAGCTGAATGGACTGCTGCAGTGACCATTGCTGCTGGGACAGCTGCAACTGGTTATCTAGCTTACAAAGGATTTTAAAGATCATCACAACAAATCTGGGGGAAACCCTCTCATCCAGAAAGACAACCCCAAGGTAGTACATGCTTTTGACATGGCAGATAAAGCTGGGTACTGATGACGCTGCTGAACGTCCAAGATAGTTCCCATTCTGTGTTGGATCTGACACAAAACACAATGAAGAAACCGGAGACAATATGGGGCCTCTGATCATTAAGAAAAAAGACACTTAAATGGATGCTTTTGATGCTGTAGACCAACTTGTCCAGGTGTTTCCTGACTCTTTAACTAGAACGACTACCACTTCTGTCTAATTCAGCTCCTCTGAGTTCTAGATGTGGTATATTGCAAACTATAGCTCTCGTATTCACCACATCTTCCTTGTATGCTGAACCACTGTATGCACATTTGTTGAAACAAACAAAAAGGAAAAAGGAAAAGCCAATCTCATGGCCCAGGGGTTACTTTGGTCCTATAAGGATCTGTTTCTTTACATTTAAAACTGACATTATTATATAGTTGTATGTCAAAGCTAACATATTAAATTATTCTTAAAATTTAAAAAAAGATGGGGTGATAAAAACATTTCCAGATAAGGACTAGAGACTCTTATTACTAGCAAATCTGCCTTACACACACAAAAGAAAACTACAGTCCTCCAAGCTGAAAGAAAAGAATAACATATGGTAATTCCAATCCACCTAGACAAATAAAGAACACCAAAAAAAAACAGAGAAACAAGGCAAACAGAAAGACTACATATATATGTGGTCTTATTTTTTCCTCCGTTAACTTTTTAAAAAGACACTGTAACACTGTCTTGTTGTGTTTATATATGAGGTATCAGTTCAGTTCAGTCACTCAGTCCAACTCTTTGCGACCCCAAGGGCTGCAGTACGCCAGGCTTCCCTGTCTATCACCAACTCCAAAAGCTTGCTCAAACTCATGTCCATTGAGTTGGTGATGCCATCCAACCATCTCATCCACTGCAGTCCCCTTCTCCTCCCGCCTTCAATCTTTCCCAGCATTGGAGTCTTTTCCAATGAGTCAGTTCTTTGCATCAGGTGGCCAAAGTATTGGCTTCAGCATCAGTCCTTCCAATGAATATTCAGGACTGATTTCCTTTAGGCAGGACTGGTTGGAGCTCCCTGCAGTCCAAAGGACTCTCAAGAGTCTTCTCCAACACCACAGTTCAAAAGCATCAATTCTTCAGTGCTCAGCTTTCTTTATAGTCCAACTCTCACATCCATACATGACTACTGGAAAAACCATAGCTTTGACTAGATGGACCTTTGTCGGCAAAGTAATGTCTCCACTTTTTAATATGCTATCTATGATGATGATAATAAAAAAGGAGAAGTAGATAGAGCAAGTTTGCACCAGAAAGCTCTACTTGACTAGAATTTAGTATTCTTCTCAAGTAAATTGTCATAAATTAAAATGCATACATTAATACCTAGAGCAAACAGTAAGAATATAACTTTTAAAAGCACATACACGAGGGACTTCACTGGTGGCCAATGGTTAAGAACCTGCCCTGCAACGCAGGGGACCTGGGTTCAAAACCTGGTGGGGGAGCTAAGACCCCACAGGAGGCAGAGCAACTAAGCCCATGCCCATAACTAGTGAGCCTGGATGCCACAACTAAGCCTTGGGGCAACCAAACAAATAAGTTCTTTTTAAATAAAAGCACACACAGGAAAAAAAAAAAAAAAGTATTTAAGTGGTACAATAAACAATACCTATTTAATACAAAAGGTGGCATAAAGTAGAAATAAAAAACAAAAAATATGTATGACATATAACAAATAGCAAGTGACAGACAAAAATTCAGTCTTATCATTAATTGAATACAAAAGGACTAAATACCACATCAACAACAGCAGTTCTCAGACTAGATTAAAAAAATAGGATTAAACTATATATCGTGCATGTAAGAGTACTCTTTAGATTCAATTATACAAACAGATTGAAAGCAAAATTTAAAAGCAAAGTACATGCAGACTGTAAGAAACCTAGACTGCCTATATTAAAATCACACAAAACAGACTTTAAGACAATAAACATTACTAGAAAGAGGGACATTTCATAAGATTAAGTAAATCATTTCATCAGGAGGATAGAACAATTCTAAACATACATGCAAATGCCAAAAAAGGCCCAAATTAAAGTAAAACTCAACATAAAAGAAAAATAGAAAATTCAACAATAATAAGAGACTTCAATACCTCAATCTCAATAATTGCTAGAACAACTAGACAGAAAATCAGCAAGGATAATGAAGACAATACTATCAACTAACTTGAATTAATATTTACTCCACCTGTATTAATAAATATAATATTCTGACAACAGAATATGTCAACATGTAACATTCTCCAGGGTAGAGCACATGCTAGGGAATAAATCATGTCTCAATAAATTTAAAAGGACCGAAATCATACAACGCATATTTTCTGATCACAACCGCAAGAAAACAAAATTAGACATCAGTAACAGACGAAACTTTAAGAAACCCACAAACATTTGGAAATTAAAGAACATACCTCCAAATAACCAATGGATCAACAGAAAAAATCACAAAAGGAATCAGAAAATACTTTAAACTGAATAAAAGTGAAAATAAAGCAAAAACTTATGAGATGAGGCTCAAACAGTGCTAAGAGGGAAATTTATAGCTGTAAATGCCTATGTCAGACAAGAAAAACCATCTCAAATCAATAACTAAAGCTTCCAATTTAAGCAATTAAAGAATCAGACAAAGATCAAACTAAATCCAAAGCATGCCAAAGGAAGGAAATATAGTTTAGAACAGAGATCAGTGAAACGAAACAGAAAAATACAAGGGAAAAAAAAATCAATGAAACCAAGTCCATCCTTTGAAACGATCAACAAAAATACTGTTAGCTAGATGGGTCAAGAAAAAATAGACACGAATCACCAAAATTATGAATGAAAAGAGAGGACATCACTACCATTCCTACAGGAGTTAGAAACATTGTAAGTGACCAGTATGAAGAAATTACAGGATTCAGATGAAAACTCCTAGTAAAACACAAGTTACCAAGCTGTATCAAGTATCAAGCAAAAAGAGAAAATTAGACTAGACCTATACAAGAAAATAAACTGAACTAGAATTTAAAATCTTCCCATATCAATTCCACTCCTAAGTATATACCTAAGAGAAACAAAAAATGTCCACACAAAAACTTATATGCCAATATTCGTAACAGCATCATTCATAGTAGTCAAAGGAGACAACAACCCACATGTGCATCAACTTGATGAAGAGATAAACAAAATGTGGTATACCTATGGATCCACACAAAGGAAAATTATAATTAGTATTTAAAGATAAAGAATTAATGGATACTGGCTTTAACATGGATAAACCTTTAAAGCACAATGCTAAATGAAAGAACAATTCCATTCATAATAGCATCAAAAGAATAAAATATTTTGTATTAAATTTGGCAAAAGAAGTACCTTATACAGGAAAATCATAAACAGTGCTGAGATAAATTAAAGAATACCTAAATAAATGGTGAGTTATTTCATGTTCACAGATTATAATAGTAAGATAACAATTCTCCCCAAATTGAACTGTATACTTAATACAATTCCAATCAAAATTTCATCAGAATTTTGTGCTCACATGGACAAACTTTTGTGCATCACATGGATGTTAAAACATTTTATGAAAATTCAAAAGAATCAAAACTGCTGTAATAACTCAGAAAAAATACAAATAAAGTGGGATAACTTATACTTCTTCATTTCAAAACTTATTATAAAGCTACAGTAATCAAGACAGTACGGTATTAGTAAAAGAACAGGCACACAGATCAACAGAAGTTTATGTTTTTAAGAAACTGCCAAACTGTTTTCCAAAGTGATTTTTACCGTTTTACATTCCCCAGTAATGAAATTTTGCCATCTGCAACAACAATGCATAGGCTCAGAGGGTGTCATGTTTGGTGAAAAACGTCAGTCAGAGAAAGACAAATACTGTTTGATATCACTTATATGTGGAATCTAAAAAAGAAACTAATGAATAAAACAAAAAAAGGAAACAGACTCGCAGAGAAACTAGTGGTTACAATTGGGAAGAGGGAAAAGGTGAAGAGCAAAATAGGAGTAGGGGATTAAGAGGTACCCCTTAAGAGGTACTGCACAGCACAGGGAATATAGCCAATATTGTACAGTATCTATTAACAGGGTACAGCCTTTAAAACTGTGAATCACTATACTGTACACCTGAAACTTACATAATCTTGTAAATCAACTATAATTTTAAAATATGTACATATGTGAAAAAAAAAACTTTGTTGTATGAGACAGATAAGATAACATGGTGAGTTTTGCTTTGTTGCTTACTTGGGAGTTAAATAACCTTCTAAGACCATATTTACTCATCTCTACATTAAGAAACTAAGCATCACTGTTATGATATTAAATCAGTATACCTCTCCCACCAAACACACTGCTTAGGATATTTCCAAGATATTTTCCAAGACCAGCTTGACTTTTCTTAAACTGCCCAATTTTTTCTTCCTCTTCTTTTGTTTCTCATTTCACACAACCCAAAAATAAGTGTCTTTCAGCAACAGTTACAATGAGGAGTTCCCAGATCCAAAAGAAACAGAATGAACAGCTTTTATTTAAGTTATTCAAAATCTACGATCTGATCTCTATATTCTTTTTTTAGCCCTTGGTATGTGTTAATTTGCAAGATTGCCTTTCATAATTTCTATAAAGCAATATTCTTCTTGCTTAATAATGCTGTCTTTTTCTATAAGAATAGATTATACAGAAACAGCTATATTTAGCAAATAGCTAATACTGTATCAATTTGATTTGGTCTTTTATCCTAAATATCTGCATTAGGTCATAAGCAGAAGCCAATTCATCATCTCAACCCAGTTTGCAGAGTAATGAAAAATTAAGCAACAAAGTCAATCAGCAAGAATCTTATTACCACAAACTTTTCTACTATTATTTCTAAATCACAAGTTTGTAATGTCTTTCAAAAGATCAACTTCCTTCAGCAAACTAAAATAGACCATTAGAAATAAATTCCTTTTGTAGATAATATTCTTTTGTAAGATCCTCATATACCTTGCTGGCTACATGTTCTAAGAAATTACATTTATACAACTGAGTAGATACGGCACAATCATCTAGCTTTAGTCTAGAAAGCTAAATGTAATAGAAAAATTAAGACATTAATACTGAAGAAAGACACTGATGTTAACCAACAACTAGCAAAAATTCAATACATAATAAACTAGAATATTATTAGTAAAAATTATAATGAACTCAGAATGAAGGCATCTCATGTCAAGAAACTTAAAACACTAATATCCAAAGATCTCTGGTAATACAATTTGTACTAGACTACCTCTTTTAAGTTGTACATGAACTATTTTTGTTCTATCTTTACACAAATTAGTCTAATTAGAACAAATTCAATATGGACTTACAGTGGTTTCTGTCCCCAAAAGAAGTCTATTACTGAAAGAAACCTCAAAAAGTGAAGATAACTACTGGAGTTTCATGATATTTAAACATTTTAAAGTATTTCAATTATGATGAATTAGATAATCTCTAAGCCCTCTGCAACAATTTTCTTAAATCGGTGAATCACAAACTGTACACATTTTCACAAGAGAAACAGAAGACACGCCAGACACTGTTATTTACTATTAACTTCTAGTTATTTTACTAAATAATGAAATTTAAAAGTAAATGACATTTTGTTTGGGGAAGAAAATTTAAAAAAAAACTTAAATCTTGCTTTACTACAAATTAGAAAATAAAAACATTTAATAAGATACAAGATATTCCAGAAAGAACAGCAAACCTTGAAAAACTCTTCAAGCTGTTTGCTGTGATAGAGGGCAGGAATGTTGGCAGAGAACTGCAGCAGGTCTTCAGCACACTGTCTCCTCTCTTCAATAACGGTTTCAGCAAATCGCCCTAGAATTAAACAAGAGTCAACACTGAAGGAAAGATAAAGACCAAAGCTGGTTTGCAACAGCTGAGCTTCCCAATGAGAAAGCGCTTTGCTGAGATCAGTACGCAGTCTTCTGAAATCAAATCTAGTCCCCATAACTGGAATCACTTGTGCTCCCACCAGGGAAGAAAGGAACGTTTCTCATAGAACCGGAGGCAGAGGTGGCAACTAGCCAATAAATAGTGCTGTCATAATCTAAAGGCTGTCAATACAAGAACCTTACCATTTAAGAAGCTGGCAATTTGAAACTAAAGTTGAAAAAAGAATTATAAAGAACTCAAATAGTTTTCTACAGTAATTTAATACTGCAATTACTCATATCATTTTCCCTTTCCCACTCCTTTTTGATTTATAAAAGGAGTCGAAGAGAGGAAATTATGAGAACATCTGCATGGCAGTGGGGTCAAACACCTCAGCTTGAAGCAAAAAGCTTTCAAGCCAATTTCCACGTGCGATGCTGTCAGTGTACACAAAGCACGCTCGTGAGAAAACAGAAGAACCCGCATGGCGCAGTGAGCTCTGGTTTACAAGGCGATCGAAAGGCAGTTTCATAGAAATTTTTTTAACGACATATACAGTTTGAGTGCTGATAAGACGTTTTCAAATCTGAGTACTTTGAGCTACCCTCAGATAAGACCACCGGCTGGTATTTGTCGCACGCCAAGTATCATACTGACTGCAATTTAGGTTAAAAAACTACAAAATCAAAAAGTAACACATCCCATACTTGACTGGCTTTGCAAAATGTTAATGAAAACAGAAGCATAAAGAGATTCTTAGTTATAGGCACCACAACTTACTGGAAATAAATCAACTTCTTAGCAGTTATCACAGAGCCGCAAATGAGTGAAAGAGGGGAAAGAAATAGACGGATTAAAACAGAGCCCTCAGTTGCTTTAGTCAAAGCATTAAATACTGTACATCCGAGAGTACACAGAGAAAAGAGGTCACTTTTACCCTGCCACACTTCTTCCAGGAGCTTACTAAGTACTTAATATAACGATAAAGTAAGGAAATCTGTTTTTTAGCAACTTTTTAAAATATCACAACTGTTTTCCACTCACTCAGAAACACAATTAATGATTAAATTTTGGAATGCTAGCTAAATTTGTGCCAAATCTCTACTCTCCCTATTGTTTATAGGGAAATTTGTTTCAAAATGCTCAACTCTATTGTGAGAGCACAGAATTACAAAAAAAAAAAAAAAAGATGTTCTAAGCTAGGAAACATCACACACATCTAATCCAACATACTTTAAAACCAGCACTTACATGTAAGATTACACCATCTCCCAGCTGACAAACTTAAGATAATAACTAGAGTTTGTGGAAAATAACTGAGGTTCAAGCTTGTTGATTTTAATCATGACATCACCTTAACATGGTTAACAACAGAAAGTGAACAGGTTTTTAAACAGAAATAGAATAGAAATGGCTCTACATATATAACAACAGAAATGAGTGTGTATATATATAACAGTAGAAATGGTTATACATATGTAACAATAGAAATGGGTATATATATATATAACAATAGAAATAGTTATATAGAAAATGAACAGGTTTTTACAAGTCTATGAAGTGTAAATAAGCAAGGTAGTATGATCACAAAAACGCTAGTCAACCTTAAAAAAAAGAGAGAAAGACTCCTAGTTATTCTACCCAAGGCAAGAATTTGAAACTGAACAATTAAATGCCTCAGCTTAATGTGTCTCGAGTCTAATGAAACGTTAACCCTAACTTAATGACAACTGAAAGAAATGGTTTGAGAGATAAGACCTGGGTTCAAACTACTTGCTCTCTCACTTGGTAATTATAAAATTTAGGTTGATGACATCCTAATTTACAAAATGGAGAAAATGAACAAGGTACTCAAAATGAATAATTCCATACCAAGCACATGCATGCATGCACAGTCACTTCAGTCGTGTCCAACTCTGTAACCCCACGGACCATAGCCTGCCAGGTTCCTCAGTCCATGGGTTTCTCTAGGCAAGAACACTGAAGTGGGTTGCCATGCCCTCCTCATCAAGCACATAAAAAGCTCTTAATAAACCAATCATGGTTTCTTTAAATCTTCAAGTACCATTATACTGTCCAGTATATAGAATGGGCTAATATATTTTTGTTGACTATATGAGTAAATAATAAAAACTTAGAAACTCTGTCCATAGAATCTTCCAGACAAAAACATTAGAGTGGGTTGCCATTTCCTTCTCAGGGGATCCTCCCGACACAGCGATTAAACCCATGTCTCCTACATTAAACCCACGTCTCCAGCATCGGTAGGCCCGTTCTTGACCACTGAGCTATCTGAGAAGCCCGGGGCAGGGGGGAATAGACAATAATTTCCAGCTTGCCTTGAGATTACATGTGGACTAAATTCTGACCAAAAATATATGAATGAAATCTATTCTGCAGCTTACCAGAAATCTCTTTAAGAGATAACTGCTACACACCCTCCTATATACACTCTCCCCCTCCTCTTTCTTCTGTCTCCTTTTCCCCTTCCAGGAAGGACTAGGATGTGGGAGGTTAAAAACAAGACAGAACAAGGCAGGAAGGAGTTTGGATTCCTGATCACTCTGGAGCCACCTTGCCTGCAGCTACATCCAGAGCATATGCCATGAGAAGCCAGAACTAATATTATCCATTATGCTAAATCTACTAGTTTCCAGTTCACACTCGACAACTACATTAAATTCTTCCAATGACAAAAACACGTCTAAAGTGACACTGCTAGCTTACCTATCAATAATATTCTCTGGAAACAAACTTCTGAGAACTGTAACATGTAGCACAAATTCTGACCTGAAAACAACCTAAGATATTCAATCCTGGGGGAAAAAACACATTGGCCAAACAAGCTAAAATGACAGCTAAAAATGTCCATTATCCCTTCTTTTGCCTAAATAAGAATTTGAGTATTCATCAATGCTTATGATTACTGTCCAGCATATTTATCCTTTAAACAAAAAAGCAAACTGCAGTACCTATAAATTCAGTAGTAGTAATTGTGTGAGCATCTATAATCTTAGAACAGAAATCCAGAAAATGCACACATTATATTATGTTTCAACCCACAAGACCACCCGATATTATCTTCAAATGAACTAATAATTTGTTGAGAAATATAAATGAAAAACTTTCCCATATTTGATGACATCCTAAAAAAATGCTAGTTTACTAGTTGAAACAAATACATAAAAATTTGGCTGCTTTAATCCTAGTGTGATCAATGACTCACCTCACCTCCCCATTAAAGTAGATTTAAATGCTTAAGTTGTGAGTATATCAACTTCTAAGTAGAATAAACATGTCAAAAGTGCATTTTTGCTCTATTTCTATTGATCTATGCATTTCTATTCCACTAAACTTGGACAAGCAGAGATGAATTAGAACATTTTTCAGAGTACAACCAAAATTAAAGGCTAATGCATTAAAAGGTTCAATTACACTAAATCCTCTCATCAGAACAAATATGATAAAAGAACATGTTCACTTCTTTGTTCCCAAGATATTTCAGAATAACAAAAATAAGAAACAGTATTGGTAGCACAGACAAAGAGAAGCAGATAAATTTTAATGCAATGACTACTGGCTCTAATACATGTAACAAAGCCACCTAATTTGACAATTAAATTTAAAAGTAGCAAGATTCAACAGTAATTCTAATGGGAGACAATGCCCTAGGGGCTACTCTCAAACTGTTAATCTTTTAATATCATCATAACCTCCCTTGAAAGTCAACAACAATGAGAAATTATAAACAGGTGCTTCTCTTACAGCCTTTAAATTTTCATTTACAGGAATGGAAATTTTATTTTCTTGTGAAGAGTAGAAAAATTATAGGTAATTTATGATAGAAAATGTAAAACAAATTTTTCCTGAGGTTTATTATGCAGTATTACACATTATGTACTATATTATTTGTGTGAGTGTGTATATATTATCTTTAAGTCACTCTACCACCTCCAAATTACTCCACAATGGTTTGCTATTAAAAGCGGCACAAGGAAAATTAAACCAAAACCTTCTCACAAAGCTGGTAAAGCACTGAAAATACAGTCTCTCTCTTTGATTTCTGGGCTTCCCTGGTGGCTCAGAGGTTAAAGTGTCTGCCTCCAATGCGGGAGACCTGGGTTCCATCTCTGGGTTGGGAAGATCCCCTGGAGAAGGAAATGGCAACCCACTCCAGTACTCTTGCCTAGGGAAGCCCATGGATAGAGGAGCCTGGTACGCTACCACGGGGTCGCAGAGTCAGACACAACTGAGCGACTTCACTTTCACTTTCTTTGATTTCTAAGCTGTCTTTGAAATCTTCTCCATTTTTTTTTTAATTATAAAGAACAACTCATGAAAGCAGGATTTACAGCTTTTTAAAAATGCAACTGTCAGTAACCAAAACCCAGTTAAACAAAACTAAAGGTTATCCTTGACCAGTAAGAAACTAGCCAGAGAAGCTTGGTACTAATTCCTAACTGTATTAAAAACTGACTCACAAGGCAAAAAGAAGAGAGAGGCCGAGCTCTTAGGTGTGAATTCCCTCTAGTCAACAGCACCAAGAACGTACCTCTAGTTAAAGAAGTTGGATTTAAGACTCCTTCCAACTAAGAAGAATGTATACTCTGGGGAACCCTGGGGCGTTTCACTCAGAGGGTGTTAGAGAGGACTTACAGAATTAGTGTTTCTCTTGGCTGCTGGGGGAAAGATTCAAAGAAGTGGGGCTTTGTTTGCTCTTTCAGGAAGTGGGAGCCATTCTAAGATTCTGTTAATTCTATCTACTTCTTCGATTCTATGGTTTTAATAAATTTTACTATGAAGCAAGAAGAATGAAGAGAGGCTAAGGCTGTGATTTATAAAAGAAACTCTGCAGTCACCATGGTAGCCGGGATGAAGTGAAGCTTGATCATTTTTGTGACTTGACAATGTCCATCTTTTTGTCTGTGTTCAGGCATGATGACAGAGTGGTCTTGTTTTACTCTTGCTCCAAAGACACAGGGCGCCCTTGCCTAATGCTCCTATTCTGTGAAACTGCTTATATGCAACAGGAGAACACCACAGCCTAGCTGTGAATGCCAGGCCAACCCTAGTAAGAAACACCGAGGTCGAACAGATAGGGAGTGTCGGGCAGTTCCTTCCTCCATCTGCCAGCAGCTGCTTTTCCCATCCTCACAGGAAATCACAGTGTGAGGAGAGATGTAACAAAACAAACAAAAAACAGTTTTTCATGATCTCAAAAAAGATCAAGATTGCGAAACCTACAAACTAATACTCTTTTAAAATGTCAGAACAAAGACCCAGCACAGCCAATTAATAAAGTTATTTTTTAAAACAAAAGCAAAATAATAATTTTTTTAACATCAAAGTCATGAAAAGACAAAAAAATGCATAAGGAATAGTCTAAAGAAACGAACCTACAGATATAATCCTGGATTTAAAAAAATTTTTTTAGAATAATTAGAGAAAACTGAATATTAACTACATATTTGACAACAGTATAACATCAGCATTAAATTTCTTGAGTAACAGGGGAAATATGGAAGTAGGGATGAAATGTCACAAAATCTGCAATGTATTCTCAAGTGGTTCAGGAAAAAAATGATACACACAGACCCAGGAAAATGTGGCAAAATGTTCTTTAGTGAACTTGAGCCAAAGGTATACAACTGTTCACTATATTATTCTTTAGGCTTTTCTGTAAACTTTGCAAGTTAAAAAAATTGGAGAAAAATAAAATGAATTAAGGGCCAGACTGGTGAGACATAGAGCCAGGAGGGGAAAACAACCATCTCAACTATCCCCAAAGAAAACAGAGAACTTCCTAGAAGAGACAATTAGAGCCCTGGAAGGCTAACCGGAAGCTTCTCAGCGGAGCCGGGCAACACTGACGGAGGAGACACGGAGAGTGCGGTGCGTTAGGGGAAGGGCAGACCGAGCGACAGATGAGAGCTAACGGAGCTGGTGTGCACCAAGCACTGAGCTACACACGCTACCGATATGATCCTCAGGACAGGAAGCTGTAATCCCTAACTCCTCAATAACAGCACAGGCTCAGATGTTAGTTTGTACAAGATCACATCACTAGTAAACAGTGGAGAGGAGATTTGGGCCTAAATCTGATTCCAAAAGGCATGTTCTTTTCCCTGAAACACTCGAATAGTAACTACAGATCTGATGGTTCTGTAAATCACAAACAGGACTCTTTTGCAGCTGAGGCTCATGTACTAAAAATGTGAGACTAGCTAAAAAGATAGATGATTAACTAAAACTTCCCTGCACACAGCCACAGCTGCTGCCTGCAGGGTTCACTGCAACTATAAGTATTACAAATGGACTGCACCAGTTACTGAAAGAGATAAATTGCTTACTTACTAAGATTAATAAGAAACTTTCACTCTTTAATATATAAGGATGTGTAGAAAAGTTGGAAATAACCAACTAGCAACAGACAATAATAGCTAAGAATCTCAACCAATTCAGAAGCCATTCCCTTGCACCCAGTGACAGCTAATCATTTAATTTGCACAAGATCACAAGCAACTTGGGCACAGTTGAATTCCACAATACAGAAGGTGTAAGGTAGAAAGTAAAAATATCTCTCCACCCATGTCACCACAGGCTGCACACATTAGGTACGTCTTCACACAAACATGAATGTCTATTTAAATACAGATGGGATCTGACTAAACATACTGCTATGCAACATTTGTTTCTTTATCTTAAAAATAAATCTTGGACATGTTTTCGTATCAGTGAACCACAAATAGCTGCAGAATCCTGTAACTGTCTAAGTTTGTATGGCACATCCATACAATCATATAGTGAGAAAACTCAGCTTCAGTTTTCTTCTGTTGAAGGAGAGGGAGGGAGAAACAGAGAGCAGCGCTGACATACATGACCTACCATGGGTAAACAGCCAGCCTGCGGGGAGCTCCGGTGATGACCCACAGGGGTGGGCTGCGGGAGGGGGAGGGAGACCCAAGGAGGGGGCATATGGATACAAATGGCTGACCCACATTGTTGTACAGTGGAAACTAACCAAACTAAAGCAACTACATTCCAATAAATAAAGGGGAAAAAATGCTGCAAGGACACTCATCTGTATACACATATACGTGTCCAGACATATGTTATGTGTTCTCAAAGTGTAGTCCACAAACTGCTGGGGGTCCCCCAAGGGAGTTCAAAGAATCAATAAGGTCAAAACCACTTTCATAATGATACCAGGACAGCAGCTGCACTCTTCACCACATGGACATCTGCACTGGCAATCTAAAAGTGGTGGCAGTAAGCCGCTGACCTCTTGGCATGAACCAAGACGAGGGCACCAGACTACATTGATTAGTAATCGTCATATTCCTTACTGCCACTCATATCAAATTCTTAATGCCAGTTTTACATAAGAATGTCCGTGATGAAGCATAAAAATTAACTTTATTAAACCCCAATACTTGAGGCCATTTCTTTTTGAAAGTCTGTGGGTAAAAAATATATAAACTACTATGACTTGGATATCTGACAGATATTTTCTCAAAAATAAACAAAGTGAGCCTAACACTTCAAAGAAAACAACCAATGGCATCATTTTCAGTGATGAAATTCAGGCTGTCAATTCACTATAAGCTTGACAGCTTCCTAATACTTTAAAAAATTTCCTTCAGAGATCTGTGGTGATAGTTAACATTTTCGGATTCTATTTAATGAAAATGGCCAATATTTGCAAAATCTGCATAACTTAGGGAACCAATACTTGTCAAATGATCAATGCATGTCATAAGCTTACACATAAGTAAAAGATACATTCAAATCTAAGACAGACAAATGGATTTTAATACAACAAAGGACCAAAGGTTCATTGATTGAGTGTCAGATTCCATAATGTAACTAAGCCTTTAAGAAATTACTGCTGTCTACCCAACTATAGAAAAGAATAAAATTTTCCCATATGGAACAACATAGATGGACCTCCTAGAAGGGAGTATGCTTACTGAAATTAGTCAGACAGAGGAAGACAAACATTGTATCTTTTCACTTATTTGTAGAATCTAAACAATAAACAAATGAGTATAACAAAACAGAAACAGATTCACAGATACAAAGAACTAGTGGTTACCAACAGAGAAAAAGGTGAGGGGAGGGGCAATTAGTGGTAGAGGATTAAGAGGTACCAACTACTAGGCATGAAATAAATATGATACCAGGAGGCAAGGCACAGCACAAAAAATATAGCCAACATTTTATAGTAACTTCAAATACAGTATAATCTAGAAAAATATCAAATCACTATGTTGTACACCTAAAACTAACATAATACTGTAAATCAGCTATACTTCAGTAACAAAAAAGAACAAATTTATCACTATCAAGCTTCAGTGTATCAAAGAAGAGTACCCTCAACCATCTGAAAAGCTGTTAAAATACTCCTCCCTTTTTCAACAACATCATCTGTGTGACTCTAAATTTTCTTCATATGCTGCTGCTACTAAGTTGATTCAGTCGTGTCCGACTCTGTGCGACCCCACAGATGGCAACCCACCAGGCTCCCCCGTCCCTGGGATTCTCCAGGCGAGAACACTGGAGTGGGTTGCCATTTCCTTCTCCAATGCATGAAAGTGAAAAGTGA
This sequence comes from Budorcas taxicolor, assembly GCF_023091745.1. Lineage (NCBI taxonomy): Eukaryota > Metazoa > Chordata > Mammalia > Artiodactyla > Bovidae > Budorcas > Budorcas taxicolor. The sequence goes on from NC_068925.1 coordinate 71,439,383, forward strand.
AAGTGAAGTTGCTCAGTCATGTCTGACTCGTGGCGACCCCATGGACAGCAGCCTACCAGGCTCCTCCATCCATGGGATTTTCCAGGCAAGAGTACTGGAGCGGGGTGCCATTGCCTTCTCCGTATACTTCATCACATTTCACCACAGACTGGATCCAGAAGCAGATTAGGTATTTTTCTTTTAATCCAGGCATTGAAGATTCATTTAAGTAAACTAATACTACACTAATTTTTCATAAAAATACTCACATTACATTTTTAACTAAGTACGAAAGTATTTTTAAACTTCTAGTGTGATAGATATATTTAATAGCTACAACCACATAAACAAGTTTTTCAAGCTTCAATAATTTTTAAGAGTATAAAGGAGAATTCTGAAGCCAAATATCTAATAATCAATAATTATCTCCCTGTAGACAAGAGAACAGATGTGTAGTAAAATTTACTAAAAAACAGGAAGAGGTATATTCCAAATTGTCCTTCCCAAACTATGCAAATTTCTACTCTTCCTATATCTATTTCCCCATACTAGTTATAATCAAACTTTTAAATTTCTGCCATGAGACTGATTTTTAATGGTAACATTGTTAACTAGTCCAGCTCTTAAACCTTAACTCATTATTTCTGTATTTTTCAAGTATATATATGGTTAGGCATGGTGCTACAAGCTGAAGATACATCTGTAAATAAGAACAAAGCAGTCTCTAAATAACACGGCTCAGGAAAGGCAGAGGAAAAGACAGGTATAATACAAGAGAAGTTTCTTTACTTTTAGAATACAAAAACAAAAAACTGTTGGTGTGGCGTTATGATTCTTAAAACTCCTCAGAATAGTCAATTTTTTACATTACTTACACCTTCATAATAAAAGTAGAGAATCAGAAGACTTAAAAACTTGACCGGATGAAAGCCACATCCTAAAGCACTTCTGGATCACGACACTTGCTTCAACTATGAGACTCTACATTTCTGAGAAGGCAGAGGCTCCAGTCACTGTATACAACAGTGCCCATCTCTAAAATGTTTCTTGAATTAAATGTGCTCATAAAACCCCCAGATGATTAAGGGTTAAGCTGAAATTAACCGTAGAAGACTCTAGTAATAGAGTCTTACATTCACGGCATGTAACCAGCGACAACTTGACAACCTTAAACAGGACAGGTGTCACGAAAAAAAGGAAGGAACCACAGAGTTTGGATAGTAACTATGAACAGAAAGCAAGAGAAATGTGGAGAACCAATGGGATGTCTAGACTCAAAGACCAAAAGCAAGCAGTCAGAGGTTAATAGCCTACAATAACAAGAGTTCGTGGATCCCCAAATGCTGAGTACAAGAACGTAATGAATGGATGGAACCATCAGAACTAATGGTTCTATGGCGAGTGACCAGTTGCCCACTTCCCTCAATTGTTTTTTTATCTTTCTAATTATGCATCCAAGATACTTCTTGCCATTACTTATATTTTGAAATGTCAGCATATATCATAAATTGTTAATATTTAGCATTTATTAAAATTAAAGAATTGTAGCAAGAAGCTTTCAATGACCCCTTTATTCTGGCATAAATGTCACTGTTGTTGCTATACTATGTAAGATTCTCTGCATCTTGCGCCCAAATCTCAAGGAGCTGTGAAAACCCACTGAACATCCTGAGGAAGCAGGTGTGAAGCTCAGGAGTACCGTGATCCTGCAATCAAATCAGAATGAAGAAATCCCTGTGCCACGAGAACTCTGAGCCAACAGAGCCAGGATAACGTCATGTCACCCAGAATTCTTCTAAAATCAAAGACAGACAGCAGGGTTCAGTCAAGAGATCAAAATCACATAGCAACTGGAACAGGAAAAATTTAATATAAAGAATTATTAAGCATGACAATGGAAAAATAGAAACTCTAAAGTGAAAAGAAAATCCTAGTGAATACCCCAGGGTACCTAAGGAAGAAAAAACTTGGAAGGGGGAAGCCCTCCCCACGGTTTGATCTCAGATCCTCTTGGAAAAGGTATGGTTACAGCCACTGGATTGGGAAACATTTGCTGGGCTCCACGGACTGGTCCACAGTCACCAGGAAAGACCCCCTCCATACTTCAGAAGGGACAGGGCTGGCAGGTGGGCAACAAGAGAATCATAGTGCCGGGAGCCCACGCATAAAGCAAGGTCATGCAAGGCCTGGGGAACACGCTGTCAGGGTCAGCAAGGCCACAGGAAATGACTTTCTGAGGTAAGGAAGGCAGGCCGAAGCTGTCAGACTGGCATGCAGAAGGGGGGAGCATCAAGAATCTGCTCGCCTACAGGGCAATGAGGCCTGAGCTCTAGTGTCCTGTCGGAGGGGTACAGAGTGCCAGCGGGCTGCAGCTGAGGGGCAGATACACAGAGAGAGTGTGTGTGAAGCCCACTCTCCAACAGGCCTGGAGACCGTGGAGTGCTTAGCTAGATGGCCACGGACTAACTGCAGCTACAAGCTCATCAGGAGCCTGGGCTCCAGGTGTATGGCTGAGGCAGATGCTTCTGGCAACAGCGCAGCAAAAGCAAAAAGAAAAACAGTCCACAGCAGACTGCAAAGAGGGAGAGGAGACCTGACCCTCCCAGAGCGCCCCGCCAGTGTCCCCTACAGTTAAGCATATGTTTAAGTGGAACTTAACTGCAATACTCACTGTAAAGGGAAACGCTTAAAGAGTCCAGCCCATTAATGTGGAACAGGAAATGAAAGGACCTGAAGGGAATTCCCTGGAGGTCCAGTGGAACTAAAATGGGGGAACTAAATCTCACAAACCCCACAGTGAGGCCAATCAAAAAAAAAAAAAAAAAGGAACGGACCTGAAGCTAAGAGGCAATAAATGGATAATGGATAATTGGCATGGCTTCTTGGAACCAAGAAGAACCAACGTAAGAGCCCCAGGAATTCCAAGACGACCTTGCAAGGCAGCATTTCCCCAATGCTGATAAGAAATATAGCTAGCATCAGAACATACTCTATAAAGCCATTATACAAAAATCAACATGGTATAGAAACAAGAATTAATGTAAGAATAGACAAATAAATGCCACAAAAGAAAAAAACCCTTAATTAATGGCAATGCATATGAAAAGTATAACAAAGATTTCATTAGGAAAAATACAAATTATTGAATAAGTGATCTGACAACAGGTATCTAACCATCTGAAAGAAAACTAAAATGGAGCATCATCTGACATCCCATTCAAATAGAAATTCCACACAGATATTAAAAAGAACTTTTTAAGCTATAAAAATCATCTTACAAGCAAATGTAGGTATGGGACAACCTTTCTCATCAGGGCCAAAACCATAAAATCTTGGCAAGGAGGTTAGTGGAGGAACATTCAGGAATAAAACTGAACATATAAAAATTTGTTTGGCAAAAGCTATCATAAACAACTCTGAAATAAGCACATGTAGGTGTATATATATATCGGAGAAGGTGATGGCACCCCACTCCAGTACTCTTGCCTGGAAAATCCCATGGATAGAGGAGCCTGGTGGGCTGCAGTCCATGGGGTCGCGAAGAGTCGGACACGACTGAGCGACTTCCCTTTCACTTTTCACTTTCATGCATTGGAGAAGGAAATGGCAACTCACTCCAGCGTTCTCGCCTGGAGAATCCCAGGGACAGGGGAGCTTGATGGGCTGCCATCTATGAGGTCGCACAGAGTCGGACACGACTGAAGTGACTTAGCAGCAGCAGCAGGTGTTCAGTTCAGTTCAGTCACTCAGTCGTGTCCGACTCTTTGCGACCCCATGAATCGCAGCACACCAGGCCTCCCTGTTCATCACCATCTCCCGGAGTTCACTCAGACTCACGTCCATCAAGTCCGTGATGCCATCCAGCCATCTCATCCTCAGTCGTTCCCTTCTCCTCCTGCCCTCAATCTCTCCCAGCATCAGAGTCTTTTCCACTGAGTCAACTCTTCGCATGAGGTGGCCAAAGTACTGGATTTTCAGCTTCAACATCAGTCCTTCCAAAGAAATTCCAGGGTTGATCTCCTTCAGAAGGGACTGGTTGGATCTCCTTGCAGTCCAAGGGACTCTCAAGAGTCTTCTCCAATACCACAGTTCAAAAGCATCAATTCTTCGGCATTCAACCTTCTTCACAGTCCAACTCTCACATCCATACATGACCACTGGAAAAACCATAGCCTTGACTAGACGGACCTTAGTCGGCAAAGTAATGTCTCTGCTTTTGAATATGCTATCTAGGTTGGTCATAACTTTTCTTCCAAGGAGTAAGCGTCTTTTAATTTCATGGCTGCAGTCACCATCTGCAGTGATTTTGGAGCCCCCAAAAATAAAGTCTGACACTGTTTCCACTGTTTCCCCATCTATTTCCCATGCAGCAATGGGACCAGATGCCATCATCTTCGTTTTCTGAATGTTGAGCTTTAAGACAACTTTTTCACTCTCCTCTTTCACTTTCATCAACAGGCTTTTTAGTTCCTCTTCACTTTCTGCCATAAGGGTGGTATCATCTGCATATCTGAGGTTATTGATATTTCTCCCGGCAATCCTGATTCCTACTTGTATTTCTTCCAGTCCAGCATTTCTCATGATGTACTCTGCATAGAAGTTAAATAAGCAGGGTGACAATATACAGCCTTGACGTACTCCTTTTCCTATTTGGAACCAGTCTGTTGTTCCATGCCAAGTTCTAACTGTTGCTTCCTGACCTGCATACAGATTTCTCAAGAGGCAGGTCAGGTGGTCTGGTATTCCCATCTCTTTCAGAATTTTCCAGTTTATTGTGATCCACACAGTCAAAGGCTTATATGTGCAGATTTGCACATGAATGGAAGTATGTACAACATATGCATTGTAATATGTATGCACATAAATGCACTGTTTCCCAACTACAGCAGCTGAGCGAGCCTTGGAACAGGCTACAGTGAGCCTGTCTACCACCCAGAGAGTGAGCTTATCTACTGCCCAGACAGAGGACCCTGCGGCAGCCAGAGTCCAGCCAAAAAGTGGAATCCACACGGCAGTTTGAAGAGGGAAAGTCTTATAAAGAATTATTAACTATTTGCACAGGATTAACTACTAAGAAGGAACAAAAGAGAAGTGTAAGGAATATCCTAAGATGGAGGAAAAGAACCGAAGGCAGTCCTAGCAAGGGGGCCTGCTCCCCAGGGCTGAATTTGGGGCTCCTGGAAACAGCGGCTGCAGCAGACTGGCTAAGAGTCAGCTGGGCTGCCCCAGCCACTTGCTCTGCAGCAGGAGGGCCAAAGGTACTGGGCTGAGAACTGCAGGCTGGACAGCCAAACAGGAAACTCTGCTGTGGTATAAGCAGGCCGCAGGTGGAAAGAGGGGAGCCCTAGACAGGAACTAGAAACAAAACTTGCTAGAGGGTGAGAGCCACTGGGAAGCCCACACACGTCCACGCCACTGGCAACACAGAGCACGCAGGAGCAGAAGTCCATCTCCCACAGGGTCCCTCCAGCACCTCGACGGATTAAGTTTATACGTGCCAGTTGGAAAAGTAGGTCCAATAAGGGGGGAAAAATTTGGTGAATTTGGAGCTAATTTTATGCAAAAAATTGATAACTAACATAGTTTCTAAAAACATTCCCCACAAAAAGCAACCAGGGCTCTGTGAAGAGATGGCTGATTCCAAGGATGGAGCATATAAACTCACAGATGAGCACTGAACGTCTTGTTATGCTTAAAAGTAGTAAGTGCTTTAAAAACACAACAACCACAAAAACATTTGATGGTGAAAAGTTTCAAGGACAGAGAAGCCAAAGTAAAGGGGCCCTACTGGTCAAAGCTAGAACAATTTGGGCATCTGGTACCCTGAAAGAAAGAGTGAACATGAAAGTCACTCAGTCGTGTCCGACTCTCTGCGACTCCATGGACTGCAGCCTTGCAGGTTCCTCTGTCCATGGGATTCTTGTCCAGGCAAGAACACTGCAGCATTCCCTTCTCCAGGGGATCTTTCCGACCCAGGGATAGAACCCAGATCTCCTGCACTGTAGACAGATTCTTTACCATCTGCGCTACCAGGCAGGCCCAATGAATTCTGAACTATTGTGGGGTGGGGGGAGGAATTAGGTATATGAGTTCAAATAAATAATGGATAGATGGATAAATGCACAAATAGACACAATACACAAACATGCAGCTATACAGATAGATAACATAGACTCAGGTAAACAGAAGAACAGTTACAAAGACACACAAGTAAAGAGATAGGGAGGATAATCACTAAGGCAGAACCGGTGCTGGAACTGGAAAATCATTTTTATGAAGCCATGATGGGAGCTGGTGATGGACAGGGAGGCCGGGTGTGCGCAGTCCACGGAGTCACAGAGTCGGACAGAACTGAGCGACTGAACTGAACTGAAGCCACAATGGAAACGCTGGTCTGTGCAAGAATCTATGGATGCCAAATCGAAGGGGCAGTTTTGTAAAAGAGCAGAATATATTCATGGTCTTTAAAGTTTTGAAAGAAAGAAAGGAAGAGAGGGATGGAGAGACAGAGGAAAAGAGGAACTCAAATATATGGGACAGTCTCGAGGCAGCCCCAACGATGCTAGGTCCTAACTCCTGGAACTTGTAGACGCTACTTTATGCAAAGAGTGTGTGCAGATGTGATTAAGGACCTTGAGAGGCAGAGATTACCCTGGATTATCAGGATGGGCACTAACGCCATCACAGATGTCTTATAAGGGAGGGGCAGAGAGAGACTTCGCACAGAGAAGGCAGTGGAGCACTGAAGTAGACAGAGGCTTGAAGATAAGGGCCTTGAAGGCTGAAGCGATGCTGGCACAAGTCAGGGAACACACCCAGTCACCAGAAACTGAAAGAGGCAAGGAACGCGTTCTTCCCTAGAAGCTCTAGGCTCTGCTAACACCTTGATTTCTGCCCAATAATACTCATTTCAGACTTCAGGCCTCCAAAACTATAAAAAAATAAAATAAAATAAAGCTCTATTGTTTTAAGCCACCACAAAAACAAACCTTCCTCTAATTTCTCTCTCACGTTTCACTAAAAGAGACAAGAAGAAACCACATCAAACTTATTAAACACTTTTGTTGGAAATCTCCCAGCAGCACTACCCTCTTCCCTTGGTACCGTCCCTACTTCCCACACCTCTGTATGCAACCATGTTGCTAAACTTTCTACAGCTATGTAAAAAGGACCCACTCCCTTCCTCTAAGCTCCAGTAACATTTACCTCATTTTCCTGCAAGCCCTCACCTACAGTCTTATCAAAGACCACAAGGCTTCTATAACCAGCTTCCTCAAGACAGTGCAGGCCCTCACACTCTCCTCAAAGCCCATGGCTCATTCCAAAGCCACTCTCCACATTTTTGGGTTTTGTCATAACAGCACTCAAACTTCCAGGTTAAAAAAAAAAAAAAAATTTAAGTACTGATTGCGATGTAAAAAATGATCCCAAAACTTGGTAGCCTACAATAACAAACATTACTATCTCACACAGCCTCTGATAGTCAGGAATCCAAAGAGGCTAGGCAGGATGTTTCCAGCTCAGTGTCTCTCATGAGGCTGCAGTCAAGCTGTCAGCCAGCACTGCAGTCATCTCAAAGGCCTACTGGGACCGGAGAAATCTGCACCTAAATTCATCCACGCGACTGGACCAGGTTTCACGTGACTGCTGGGTGTGGGTGCTGGCCTCTATTTCTTCCGGTGTGGGCCTCATCGTGGGCTGTGTGTGTCCTTACAGTATGAAAGCTGGTAACCCTCAGAGCAAGTAATGAGAGAGAAAGAGACAATATCCCCAAGAGAGAAGCCACAGCTTTTATAACCTAACCTCAGAAATGACACACCGCCACTTTTCTTTACGCTACTGGTCACACAGACCAATCGATTCCTGGGAAGGGAATAAACAAATGTGTAACTAGCAGGAGAGAAGGATTGCATATGGCCATCTTGGAGATGGTCTATCACAAAAGGTATGGTCCAAATATTTAGCAAACTAGCAGACAGCGTGAATTTGATTTACTGGTGTAGTATAAGGAAAAAAGATCCCATTAAAGCTATATTGTCATAACATGTGTATGTGTGGCTGAGCCCCCCTGCTGTTAAACTACAATACAAAATAAAACGTTTTTAAAAACTTACATTGTCACAGTAGTCATCACAATTAAACTTAACAAAATATAACTGTTACCTGTTTAATGAACAATATTCAGTCATAATGATACAAATATTACCTGATATAATGAACAATATTTACAGTCATAATGATACTAATATTACAGATGAAGTTGATTAAAATTCCAGATTTGAAAATCATTCTACAGATTAAGTATGGAATCTTAATTATGATTACTGAAAAGAATATAAATATTACCACCTTTGAGAAATGTTAAAATAAGCATACAAGTTTCAAAAGCTGAGTGGTAAAAGGAACTAATGAGGTAAAAGAGAGGATAAATACAGTCTTAGATTCATCTTACAGAGACAAATGGTATTGTCCATAGTTATGGAACAAAGAAATAGAGACATGGTCAACAGAAGAACTAAAAATATTACGTAATAATACAGGGGAACAGGTAAGTCAAAATCTTACCTACCAGAGCAAAAAGTAAATAGACACGTCATAAGCTGTTACACCAAAGAACAAAGAAAAAAAACTGCATAAATTTACTATTATAGATACAGAATACACATTCAAGAAATGAAAAATAAAAAAGATAAAAGCCAGTTTTCTCTAGAAGCAAAACTGGGAAGAAGATGCACAGAGCAGAAAATTACAGTGTTTTTTTGTGGGTTTTTTTTTGAGGTTTATAACCATTTGAACATTGGTTTATAACAGTAAGTTTCTCATGTATAACATTATAATTCTACTTTTGTACGCACCACAGCATGCTCACCACCAAAGTCTAGTTTCCATCCATCCCTATGCACTTGACCCCCTTTAACCATTTTGCCCTATCCCCACTACTCTTCCCCCTGGTAACTACCAATCTGTATCTACCTGTTTGTTTTTGTTCCATTTCATTTCATTTAGATTTCACATGAGTGAAATCATACAATATTTGTCTTCTTCCATTTGACTTATTTCACTTAACACAATATCCTCCAGGTCCATTCATGTTGTTGTAGATGGCAAGATTTCATTGTTTCTTATGGCTTAGTAGTATTTGATTGCATATATATATACATATATATACACACACATATATGCCGGGAGCCAGTGTGAGGAATTCCACCCGTGACAAGGTCATGCGGCAAGAGCTCTGATGGCAAGGCTAATCAGAGCTCAGGTTTTCCCCCTGGAATTTCCTGAGCATCCACCCCCCCCAAAAAAAAGAATCTGCCTGCTTTTCCACTCTTCTGATATTCTCTGGAGAAAAGTCAATTCAGGGCTTTAGTCTTCTGCATTTGAAAAGGATGTTTCAGTTAAACCCCCTCTGATAGCTCTCTAGCTTGCCTAACAGGTTCCCCAGACTTCTTACAGCCTGTGAATTGCTTACAGCCCCCCAACCGCGAGAGGCACAAAGCTTGAAAGCATCTTAAGATACAGAGCCTTTTTTAAAGAGTTAAAAATCATATTGGTGACGGGTTTTCACTGTTGACTCAAGGATTGCTGCCAGACCTCCATATTCTTTATCTTTTAGGCACCTGGAAGGATGTTACTCAATGCAAGCAGGATGTAGAAAAAGATACATAGTAGTTTTGATGTTAGCAACACTAGACTTTTGAGTTAATTGCTTCTCTTTTGCTGTAAATCACTGCACACCCTCTACTTGTTGTAAGTTGTTATATCTTTGCTGTGTAAGAATGTAACTTTATTTAGTGCTTTCTGAGAGTGGCACCAGACCTTGGGAAGATCAACACAAATAAGTCTTCTGGTTGACAAACCCTTATCAGAAAAAAGGCTGTAAAATGTTAATTGGCTCTTTTGGCTGGAAGATAATGTAAATTACCTAAGACTTGTGTATACAATTAGGTATGCAGAGAGAAAAGCCTGGTTTTGATAACAGTCTGGACTGCTAACGCTGCATAACTTTGTGTTACCCATTGATCTCCATGTTTTATCAAAAGTATAAAAGGCCTTCTGAACAATAGAGGACGGAGCCAGTCGCTGGACTGGTTTCCCCCGTGTCTCTCTCTCTCTTCTTCTCTCCCTTTCCCTCCCTCTGCTCTTTACTTTAATTTCAGGCTGAATTTCCATCTGGGGCGCGGAGGCTCACCAAAGTCTACTTACTTGCCCTGGCTGTTAAGACTCGTGCGAAAGGGAGCCTAAGGCGAGGCACCCTTAGATATTCAAGCGAGCGCCGGTGGCCCAACGTAAATGGTGCAAATTCCTTGTCTGGAATTTTATTCGTCTTCCGTGTAATCCAAGCTATTCAGCCCTCTTTCTCCACTTAATTTTCCTACTACACTATTGTTTCTTAATCTAATCTTATATCAATCAATAAATACATTTTTCTCACACCAACGCTGTCCACCCTTCAAATTCCCTGGATCCACCGGGGCTGGACCCCAGCACATACACACACACACACACACACACACACACACACACACACACACACACACACACACACACATCTTTATCCATCCTTCAGTGGTATTTAGGTTGTTTCCTTATGTTAGATATTATAAATAATGTTGCAATAAACATAGGTCTGCATACATCTTTTCAAATTACTGTTTTCATATTCTTCAGAATACCCAGAAGTGAAACTGATGGATCATATGGTATTTATATTAATTTTCTGAGGAATCTCCATACTGTTTTCCATAGTGGCTGCACTAATTTACATTGCCACTCCCAGTGCATGAGGGTTCCTTTCTCTTCGCATCCTCTCCAACACTTCTGACAACCAGCATTCTAATGAGCATGAGGGGATATCTGACTGAGACTCTGACTTGCATTCCCTTGACAGTGATGCTGAACATTTTTTATGTGCTTTTTGGACATCTGTATGTCCTCTTTGGGAAAAGATTTATTCAGAGTCTCTGCCCATTTTTTAATCAGGTTGTTTGGTTTTTTTGTTGTTGACTTAGAGGAGTTCTTCATATATTTTGAATATTAGCCCTTAAAAGGTATATAATTTACAAGTACCTTCTCCCACTCAGTAAGGTGTCTTTTCATTTTGTTAATGGTTTCATTTGCTGTGCCGATGCTTTTTAGTTTGATGTCATCCCATTTATCTCTGCTTTTATTTCCTTTGCCTGAGGAGACATATCTAAAAAAATTACTGCCAAGACTAATATCAAAGAGTGTACAGTCTGTTTTCTTCTAGGGATTTCACAGTTTCAGATGTGACATTCATATCTTTTGTACATTTTGAGTTAATTTTTTGTGTATGGTATAAGACAGTGTGCCAGTTTATTCTTTTGCACACAGTTGTTCACTTTTCCCAGCACTAATGGAGAGACTTTCCTTTCTCCATGGTAGGTTCTTAGTTATCCATATGTATGTGTGGGTTTACTTCTGGGCTCTCAATTCTGTTCCATTGATCTGTGTGTCTGTTTTCTGCCAATAACATGCAATTTTGATTAGGACAGCTTTGTGCATGCATGCTAAGTCACTTCAGTTGTGTCCGACTCTCTGTGACCCCATGGACTGGAGCCCGCCAGGCTCCTTTGTCCACGGGATTTTCCAGGCAAGAATCCTGGAGTGGGCTGCCGTTTCCTCCTCTGGGGGCGCTCTGCAGTGTAATTTGAAATTAGCGAGTGTGACACCTCCAGGTTTGGTCATTTTCCTCAGGATTACTTCAGCTATTCTGGATCTTTTGTGATTCCATACAAATGTTATGATTTTTTTGTTCAATTTCTATGAAATCTGTTGTTGGGATTGTTGACAAGGATTGAATCTGTGGATAGCTTTAGGTAATATAGGCATTTTAACAATGTTAATTCTTCCAATCCACGAACACGGGCTATCTTTCCATTACTTTCTGTTTTCTTCAATTTCCTTCAACAATGCTTTACAGTTTTCAGTGTACAAGTCTCCACCTCCATGGTTAAGTTTATTCCAGAGTATCTTATTCTTTTTGCTGTGAATGTAAATGGGATTGTTTTCTCTTTCTGCTAGTTCTTATTAGGGTATAAAAGTGCAACAGTTTTGTATTTTGATTTCATATCCTGCAACTTTACTACATTCGTTTTATTTCTAATGGACTTTTGGTGAAATGTTTATAGGGGTTTCTATATATAAAATCATGTCACCTGCAAATAGTGACAGTCTTACTTCTTCCTTTCCAATTTAGAGGTCTTTTCTTTTTCTTGCTTAAAAGCTCTAGCTAGGACTTCCAATACTATGTTTAATAAGAGTGGGCTTCCTGATCTCACTGATAAAAGGACAGCTTTCAGGTTTTCACCATTCAGTATGCTGTTAACTATCAATTTGTCATATATGGCCTTTATCATGTTTAGGTACGTTCCTTCTATAATAATTTTATTTTATTCAAAGTTTATCACAAACAGATGTTAAAATCTGTCAAATGCTTCTTCTGCATCTATTGAAATGATCGCATGATTTTTATCTTCCATTTTATTAATGTGGTGTAGAATATTAATAGACTTGCAGATACGGAGCCATCCTCGTATCCCTGGAATGAATGCCACTTCATCATTATGATCCTTTTAGTGCATTGTATTCAATTTGCTTAATATTTTGTTGAAGACTTTTGCATCTATTGCAAAAGATAGAGATATTGGCCTGTAATTTTCTTTTCTGCATGTTATCTTTACCTGGTTTTGGTATCAAAGTAATGATGGCCTCATAAAACGTGTTAAGAAGCACTCCAGCCTCAATTTTTTGGAAGGGCTTCAAAAGAACAGGTATTAAATCTTTGAAAGATTCATAGAATTCACTGCTGAAGCCATGTGGTCCTAGACGTATGTTTTGGGGAGGTTGCTTCTTTTTTTTTTTAGTTTCAATCTCTTTACCAGTGAACAGTCTATTCAGATTTTATACTTCTTCATGTTTCAGACACAAAAGCTTGAATGATTCTTAGAATTTATCCAGTTCTTATAGACAGTCCAAGTTGGTGGTATATTCATTCATAGCAGTCTCTTATCATCCTTTGTATTTCTGTAGTCTCCACTGTAACTTCACTTCTTTCCATTTCTGATCTCATCTGAGCCTTCTCTCTTAGTGAGGCTAGCATAAGGTTTGCCAATTTTGTTTACCTTTTCAAAGAGCCAGCTCTTAGTTTCACCGATCTTTTCTACTGTCTTTCAAATCTTTATTTACTTTCACTGTGACTTTTCTTATGTCCTTCCTTCAACTGACTATATACTTCACTTGTTCTCTTCTTCTAGTTTCTTTAGTTTAAAGTTAGATTACGAGAGATTTTCTCGTTACTTAAGGAAGGCCTGTGCTGCTGTAAACTTCTGTCTTAGAATTGTGTTTTTGCGGCATCCCATACATTTTGGTATGTCCTATTTCCATTTTCATTTGTCTTCATGCATTTTTTCTTTCTCTTTTGACCAACAGTTGTTCAGTCTCCACATACTTACGATATTTTCCAGCTTTCTTCTTACAGTTTGATCTTCTTTTTTTTTTAATTAATTTTTTGGCTGTATCAGGTCTTAGTTGCAGCATGTGGGATCTTTCCATTGCAGTGCAGTAGTGGCAACATGCAGGCTCTCTGCTTGTGGTGCCAGGGTTAGTTGTCCCACAGCATGCGGGCCCTTAGTTCACCAGCCAGGGACTGAACTCACATCCCCTGCATTAGAAGGCGGATTTTTAACCACTGGACCACCAGGGAAGTCCCTGCCCAATTTTCTTAAAAAGACTCAACTTGTGTCCCAACATACAGTCTATCCTTGAAAACAATTCATGTACCCTTGAGAAAAATGTGTATCTGTTGCTTTTGAATGAAATATTCTATATATATCTGTAAGAATGGTCTAATATTTCATTTAAGGTCAATGTTTCCTTGTTGACTTTCTGTCTAGATCTATCCACTGATGTAAGTGGGATGTTCAAGTCCCCTAGTATTATTGTGTTGCTGTCAATCTCTTCCTTTAGGACTGTTAATAATTGTTTTTATATTCTGGTGCTATGTCAGATGTATATATGCATATTAATGAGCCATGTCTTCTGAATGGACAGTCCCCTTATCATCATATAACATCCATTTTCATCTCTTGTAATTTTTTTGGCTTTAAGCCTATTTTTCTGCAGATGGTGATTATAGCCAAGAAATTAAAAGACACTTACTCCTTAGAAGGAAAGTTATGACCAACCTAGACACATATTAAAAAGCAGAGATATTACTTTGTCAACAAAGGTCCTTCTAGTCAAGGCTATGGTTTTCCCAGTAGTCATGTATGGATGTGAGAGTTAAACTGTAAAGAAAGCTGAGCGCAGAATAATTGATGCTTCTGAATTGTGGTGTTGGAGAAGACTCTTGAGCGTCCCTTGGACTGCAAGGAGATCCAACCAGTCCATCCTAAAGGAGATCAGTCCTGGGTGTTCATTGGAAGGACTGATGTTGAAGCTGAAACTCCAATACTTTGGCCACCTCATGCGAAGAGTTGACTCATTGGAAAAGACCCTGATGCTGGGCAAGACTGAGGGCAGGAGAAGAAGGAGACGACAGAGGATGAGATGGTTGGATGGCATCAATGACTCAATGGACATGGGTTTGGGTGGATGCCGGGAGTTGGTGATGACAGGGAGGCCTGGTGTGCTACGATTCATGGGGTCGCAAAGAGTCAGACACGACTGATCAACTGAACTGAAATGAACACATGCTTTCTTCTGGCTGACATTTGCTTGGAGTATCATCTTCCATCCCTTCACATTGAGCCTTTATTTGTCTTTAGAGCTGAGCTAAGTATCCTAAAGGCAACAAACAGTTTTTAATCCATCTGGTCATTCTGTTTCTTTTGAGTGAATTCAATCTATTTACATCTGGGGTGATTACTGACATTTGAAGACAGGACTGCCATTTGTTTATCATTTTCTGGTTGCTTCATATTTTTTTTTCTTATTTCTACCACTTTAGTTTGGTGGTTTTGTGAAGTCTTTCTCAGTTTCCTCTTTATTATGTATCATGTTTCTGTTCTAGATTTTACCACACTGTTTTTCTTTTATGCTTTGGTCTTTTGGCTGCAAGGAAGGTGGGATCCCAGCTCCCTGACCAGGGATCAAACCTGTAACCTGGACTGGAACGCAGTATTAACCCTGGACCGCCAGTGAAGTCCAATACAGCAGCATTATTTTTAATAGCCAAAAGGTAAAATCAATCCAAGTG
Organism: Budorcas taxicolor; assembly: GCF_023091745.1. Lineage (NCBI taxonomy): Eukaryota > Metazoa > Chordata > Mammalia > Artiodactyla > Bovidae > Budorcas > Budorcas taxicolor. Next base: position 71,454,582 of record NC_068925.1, read on the forward strand.
TTCACTGATGGATGAAAAAATAAAACAGTGTACACACACCCGAGGGACTACATTCAGACATAAGAAGGAAATTCTGATACATGCTACCACGTGGATAAATCTTGAGCAATGATGCTAAGTGAAATAAGCCAGCCACAAAAAGACAAATACTGTATGATTTTACTTATATGAGGTGCTGATCCACAGTTTGTTGAACCTATAGATGAGGAACCTGCAGATACCGAAGGTCGACTGCACTACACCTGACAAGGAACTTGAGCACCCACAGACTCTGGTACCCACAGGGGGTCCTGGAACTAGTCCCCCAGAGACACTGAGGGACAGCTATGCAAGAATAAGTTAATGTCACCCTTATGTTCCTACAGGGTTTTTCTATTTGCTTGATTGGTTAGAGTTTGAGTTGTTCTGGTGCTGATTTTTTCATGAAAGGGAGGAGTAAATGCACTCTGAGTTAACAAAACCACAGCAAGAACATGAAAAAACAAGTGACCCAAAAGGACTGACGTCTAGCCTGCCATGTTCCTCTCTGTGGCATTTGAGCCCGCAAAGCTAGCCTCACCACCCGGAGGAGAACATGTATACGGAATCTGCATAAGACAGCTGTGCAAAATGGAGCTGGAGGAGCCTTATTTCTGCACAGAGATACTGTTGAGAATAACCCAGACACTCCATTTAATTTCATACCAGAAAATTCTAAGAGGACAGAAGCAACTATTAAAAAAAAAAAAAAAAACTACCCAGCAGAGCATAAGGCAATAGCTGTGCTTCCACTCCTGGATTTAGCCCAGACAGAGTGGATGGCTGCCCCTCTCTGCATGAAAAAGGTTACAGGAAGTTCTGCAATTATCTTCAATGAAAGTATATGAAGCAGCAATTTTTTATATAATGTACAATCCAAAGCCAGTTGTTCAGTTCAGTTCAGTCGCTCAGTCATGTCCGACTCTTTGCGACCCCATGAATCGCAGCACGCCAGGCCTCCCTGTCCATCACCAACTCCCAGAGTTCACTCAGACTCACGTCCATCAAGTCAGTGATGCCATCCAGCCATCTCATCCTCTGTCGTCCCCTTCTCCTCCTGCCCTCAATCCCTCCCAGCAACAGAGTCTTTTCCAGTGAGTCAACTCTTCACATGAGGTGGCCAAAGTATTGGAGTTTCAGTTTCAGCATCATTCCCTCCAAAGAAATCCCAGGGCTGATCTCCTTCAGAATGGACTGGTTGGATTTCCTTGCAGTCCAAGCGACTTTCAAGAGTCTTCTCCAACACCACAGTTCAAAAGCATCAATTCTTCGGTGCTCAGCCTTCTTCACAGTCCAACTCTCACATCCATACATGACCACAGGAAAAACCATAGCCTTGACTAGATGGACCTTTGTTGGCAAAGTAATGTCTCTGCTTTTCAATATGCTATCTAGGTTTGTCATAACTTTTCTTCCAAGGAAAGAAGAAAAGTTTTTTTTAATTTCATGGCTGCAATCACCATCTGCAGTGATTCTGCAGCCCCAAAAGACAAAGTCTGACACTGTTTCCACTGTTTCCCCATCTATTTCCCATGAAGTTATGGGACCAGTTGTTAAGTATCATATTCAAGCCTGCACTACTATGCCTTGCATGCTTTGAAACTTGGACAGCACACTGGAGGCCATTCAGAAAAAAACCTGGAATAAAGGTTGGGGAGGCTACACCTGAACAACTTTTCACTCTTACAGATGTGGAATGTTTAGAAGGCTGTGTAAACGCACCAATGGTTCAAATAAACGACAGCTACTACGAGAATCTGACACCTAAGGATACTGAAGAAATTACTGAGGAACTCAATACTGGCAAAATCCCAAAACCTGGGTCAAGGTGTGAATGCTTCTCATGTGCATCAGTCAGCGGTCTCACCTCTTTGACTGAACCACCTAAGACACTTGCTTTTGGTGTGCAAGCAGGCCTTTAATTTATGTTCAACTGTAAATATAGCACTGAAGAAATAAAATATGAATCTCCTATATTAAAAAAAAAACCCATGAGAAAACAACTTCAAGAGCTTGCGGCATAATAGCAATTATCTTAATACGGGGCTTCTGACTTCATGGTACAGTGTTTTAGTGTTCAGTGTATATACATAATTAGCTAGTCATCATTTTTCAAAATCACAATTTCAAAATAATCACTTACCAAACACTATTCCTTTAGCAAATGGAGGAAACAATTCTGAATGTCGAAATAAGTTTTTGTGAATTTGCCATAGTTCTTTGTGCAATTTCTTAAAGTCACTATATCTCTTCCATACGATTATCTAAAGAGAGAAGAAAATTAAATGTATCTCACAGTCAAACCATTTAGGTTCATATATCTGAACAAGAAAAAAAATTTTCATTAAAGTGCTCAAAACTGTCATGCAAAGGCAAACAAAAATGTTCTAACCAATGCAGTTACCTGTCTGAAATCAACTAATAATATTTGCTTTAAAAATATAAAGCAGCAATTCTCCCTCCAACTGTTTTGGTTTTTAAATTTCATTTTAAGAAAGCACTGTTTTCTTCATATTAGAAAAATATTCAACCTAGTACAAAAAAGGTCTACACTACACAAAATGTCACTTAACCTCTTCAAACATTAATTACAATTGCCCTGCAAATGAGTTAGATATCAAAATATATTCATCTCAAAAACAGCATGTTTACAAACACAAAATATTTAAACAAATTTAAACATAAAGAACATACTCAGCATTTGCCTTGAAGGATAAATAATCTGAAAAATACTGAAGAACAAATAGCTTTGTAGCAAGTAATTAACCTAAACTTTTGCATTTCATAAAATCTCAGTTAAGACAGTAATAAGATTTCTGGAGGCAAGGTAAATCTTGATCAGAATACCACTAAAATTAGGATATTTCAAAAAACAAAATATCAATCATTTAGATTATATAACACATAAAAGTAAGCTACCTTCATTAGTTTAAATTATTGTCTAAACTTACTTAGATTAAATCAAAAGAAAAAAAAAACCACTTAATAAAGAAATAGAATTTAACACACGGTCTTAACATTGATCCAGACCTCAGTCTCATAGGGTAAAACTGAGTTTTAAATTCTATTACCTAGTACATTGGGGCCTTTACTTCTGAAAAATCTAATTATCTAACTTCTAACAAACTCAATAGTGTAATACTAATAAGCAAACATTAGGCCAAACAGGTAACCAAGTGTGATATAAGAGACCTGTCAAAAAATCCACTCACTGCATATAAGAAATTATTTGCAAAATTCTGTCATGCTATCAAAAATTCCATTATGATTACTAAATGTCATATAAGAAATTCTTTGCAAAATTCTGTCATGCTATCAAAAATTCTATTATGATTACTAAATGTGCTGCTTTTCATATAAGAGACTTGCTTTTAATCCTAGGAGACTAGTCAGACAACATGAATTAATTTAAACAAACTGCTTGCCCCTGAGCTTTCCTTTTAGTCATCTGCATGTGTCTGTGCTCAGTCACTCAGCTGTGTCCAGCTCTTTGTGACCCCATGGACTGTAGCCTGCCAGGCTGCTCCACCCAGGGAGTTTTTCAGGCAAGAATACGGAGTGGGTTACCATTTCCTCTTCCAGGGGATCTTCCCAACCCAGGGATCAAACCCACATCTCCTGCATCTCCTGCACTGGCAGGCAGATTCTTTACCACTGAGCCACCTGGGAAGTCCTTTTTATTCATTTACTCAACAACAAAAACAGTCAACAAAGCAAATATTTTCATGAGCATACTTTATGCTAGGCACTGTGTTGGCACAAAGGACGAAGAATAAGAAACACAGTCCCTCCTTTAAAGAGTTTGCTGTCAAATTAGGAAGAATAAGCCAACACAGTAACCATATCACAAGACGGCATGATTGTGCTGAAAGGGTGTTGTGGAAGGAGCACCCACACAGTGTCGACTCAGGTGAGCACACTGAAGGAAGTAATGGCCAGAAAAAAACAAAAAGAGAGGGAGAGAGAAGCGGTCAGGAATGAAGTATTTTAAAAGGACAGGGAAAGGGCCAAATACAATTACTAAAATTTTGGCTTTTACAACTGGATAAATGGTGGTGCTATATTCCCAAAGGTGAACAGCCAAGGAGAAAAAGCTGTGATGAGATAAGAATGAAGCTCAGTTTTAGATATATTTTATTTAGGTGCATGTGAGGCTAAGTCTAATTGAAGATATCCAATAGACAGGTCAGGAGTTCAAGAGCAAGAACTAAAAATAAGGTGTAGTAACTGGGGAGAAGAGAGGTGGAAATAACTCAGCAAAGATTTCTCAGCATTTGTTACAAGATGAGGAGTCTAAACGGCTGAATGATGGGGGTCAGCCAGAAGTAAAAGAAGAGGAAACCAAGGACACAGTCCGTATTGAAGAAGCTCAGCTGTGCCAGGAGACAGGACACCTGGAAGAAGAGGTTTCATATGAAATGGAAATGAACAAGACAAATGCAGACAGTAGAGCACCCACGGTTCCAGCAGAAGACAGAGTAAGAGGAACCGAGACAGTCAAACCAACACTTGAAAAGTAAAAGGCCTCAGAGATTACAAGTGACTTTCTAATTTTCATATTTTGCTTCCCTGCAATTTCTAATCTTGATACATTAACATAATTCTGGTCATGGGAACACAGTGCTATTTCTTATCTTTTAAATAGATCAAATTATGGTGGTACCACATCTGCCAAGGGCTTAAGGGGAAAACGAGTGCTGGGCTTCTGACAATAATCTTACCTAAGGGAAGCACAATCCTTAAAGCTATTCTAAATTAGACATGAGAGCTATTCAAAAGACCACAGCTCATGGAAACAAATCTGTAGATAAAATTTGTATTCCAGTTAGGGTCACTGTCAAATAAAATCAGGGCAACTTAAGGGGCAAAATTTAATAATTTAATCACAATAGTGATAATAATGCCATGGCATATAAACCAGCAGATAGTCTTTCAGAGCAAAAATTAGGAAATCTGTGTTTCTTCATTATGTCCTAATTTATTCATTCACATACTCACTCACATATTCTCAACACTACAGAAGTGAAATACCCAAGAGCAAATAAAAACCCTCAAAAAATCAGGAAGCCAAAGCATCTCCAAATGTCACAAGCCACTGCCTCCCTTTCTTCTTACTCCTTTTAAGCTTGGACATTTCTAAAAATCTTCAAAACAGAAAAGTGAACAAAAGCGCACCTCCACTATATCAGCAAGTATCGAAGTCTGTAACTGGACTATACAAAGTAGCCAAAAGATACATGCAAAAAAAATATTTTCTCTAATAATCAATTCTTTCCCATTAGGAAAAAAAACTTATAATAACTTATTACTCTACTGAATCAACTCTGTAGAAATACCCTATTCATTAAAGTTACTTCTGCATAAAATTCCTCAATTAAATATTCCTCAATTAAAAATTCAGTGACAATCATAACAGACTACAAAGAAAAGCTTAATTTTCATTAAAAACATTTCCTTAGATATTTTTTACATAAAATGAATGCTTTCTATACAGATAATTTCTCTTAACAATACCAAAAAAACTTTAGATCTTTTACAAAACCACTCAATTAACTTTCTCCTTTTTACTCTCATATAATATTTAAAACTTGCTGGATCCAATTTTTCTGCAATGTCACCACCATACTACCTGCTTATGAATTTTGTTTCCTCCCCTTTTAAAGAGTCTTTTCTTTCCCCTGACACATTTCTGAATGTGCTCAAATAGTTTTTCTAAAACTGTTTTATTTATGAAATGACTTAACAGTGACAGACTTCGGATATGATACACAGAAAGTTCTATTTTGCTTCTCCTTTCCCAGATTTCCCCAGTGAAACAGAGAGACACAGAGCTACAGGCTACTTCTTTTTTAAAGGTGAGGAGTGAAGGACACATCTCTACCTCATTCTTTGCGTCCTATAGTTGCGTGCTCTAGAGAACCTGCTGAACAAAAGGTCACATTAACTGTTGCTGTCCCCCTCCAGAATGACCCGTGCTGCTCTTAATAAACGAAAACTTGGAGGGAATGTTTAAAAGATAAAAAGGGCTTCTGCACAACAAAGGAAAATATAAGCAAGGTGAAAAGACAGCCTTCTGAACGGGAGAAAATAATAGCAAATGAAGCAACTGACAAACAACTAATCTCAAAAATATACAAGCAACTTATGCAACTCAATTCCAGAAAAATAAACGACCCAATCAAAAAATGGGCCAAAGAACTAAATAGACATTTCTCCAAAGAAGACATACGGATGGCTAACAAACACATGAAAAGATGCTCAACATCACTCATTATCAGAGAAATGCAAATCAAAACCACAATGAGGTACCACTTCACACCAGTCAGAATGTCTGCGATCCAAAAATCTGCAAGCAATAAATGCTGGAGAGGATGTGGAAAAAAGGGAACCCTCCTACACTGTTGGTGGGAATGCAAACTAGTACAGCCACTATGGAGAACAGTGTGGAGATTCCTTAAAAAATTGCAAATAGAACTGCCTTATGACCCAGCAATCCCACTGCTGGGCATACACACCGAGGAAACCAGAATTGAAAGAGACACATGTACCCCAATGTTCATCGCAGCACTGTTTATAATAGCCAGGACATGGAAACAACCTAGATGTCCATCAGCAGATGAATGGATAAGAAAGCTGTGGTACATATACGCAATGGAGTATTACTCAGCCGTTAAAAAGAATACATTTGAATCAGTTCTGATGAGATGGATGAAACTGGAGCCGATTATACAGAGTGAAGTAAGCCAGAAAGAAAAACACCAATACAGTATACTAACACATATATATGGAATTTAGAAAGATGGCAATGACGACCCTGTATGCAAGACAACAAAAAAGACACAGATGTGTATAACGGACTTTTGGACTCAGAGGGAGAGGGAGAGGGTGGGATGATTTGGGAGAATGGCATTGAAACATGTATACTATCATGTGAGAGTCGAATCGCCAGTCTATGTCCGACACAGGATACAGCATGCTTGGGGCTGGTGCACGGTGATGACCCAGAGAGATGTTATGGGGAGGGAGGTGGGAGGGGGGTTCATGTTTGGGAACGCATGTACACCCATGGTGGATTCAAGTCAATGTACGGCAAAACCAATACAGTATTGTAAAGTAAAATAAAGTAAATATAAAAATTAAAAAAAAAGAAAAGAAAAAAGAAAATGTAAAAAAATAAAATAAATAAATAAAAGCCTGATAATACCAAGTGTTGGCTGAAATGTGAAAAAAAAAAAAACAAAAAGGAAAACCATCCTGGTTAATTTTAAATTATTGACTCTATGCAAGTATTCTGGCCTACTTAGGAACAAAACTATCTTTTAGCATGTGCCAAGGTACATGTGTTTAAGTGAGAAAAAGAGCTAAATCTCCCCAGTCTTCTAAGGATAGCATATTATTTGTCCTATATTTGATTAGACAAACAGTACATCTACTGATCTTCAACAGCTCTGGTGAAGCATAAGTAAATTCTAAGTGAATCAGTTAACAGAGAAAGAAAGTGAGAAGAAAGGAAATGGAAAGAAATTCTACGTAGTAAATTCCTTTCCTAAGTAAGAATTTCAATGTTTAAATGAAATAATACATGGGAAGCTAAAAAATGTTGTAACTTCAAGGTTATTCTATCCTTCAAGAAGTCAGCTAGACAGAAGACATTCTTTTTAAGATTTTATACCATTTTTAACAAAGGACCATGCAACCATCTAACTAAAGCACACTTACAAGAGTTTCTGATGAATGGTTCACCAACAGTTGTTATTATAAAAGAGCTTTCCCCAAAAAAGGATTAAGGAAATGGCAGAGAGTATGTTCATGGATAGGTTGGCTCAGGATTCTCCCTGGAAAAGGGGAACATCAAGCTACAAACTACAGCACAACAATCAGACACTGTATTCAAAGGAAACAACCCATTTTCAATTCTAACAGATATAAGTATTCAGAAGCAGAAAAGCCTGGTATTGACTTTTTTTTTTTGGTATTGACTATTAATTCAACAGAATTAACAGAATTCTAAGGAATAGTTCATATTAAATGAACTGACTTAAATAACAGTACTCTCTTAATCAAAGGTACAAGTTATTTTCAATGCCATTTTGAAAGGATATAGACATATATAACTATAGACTTAGCCTTTTCTTCCAAAATAACAATATTTTCTTCCTGGCTATCAGAGGGGCAGGGAGTGAGGTTAAAACCCCTAAGGAAAACAGTATGGAATCTTTTTAAAATGTGTCTTTTATCCAACTTTTTTTTTTTTAACTCTTTAACAATAGGACAAAAACAATTACCAGATTAGATATAGCAAGAAACAGTAATACATAAAAGTTAAAATATTATTGAAACATGTTCAAACCAACCAGAACCAATCAATTTAAATCCATGAATCAAGACAGGTATGTTTGGTAAGCAGTAAGTGGGGCTTGTGGTTAAATAGATAATACACAGCCCACCTGAAGACATTAAAATGCAATTAGGAAAAAAAACCTTGCAGAATAAAGATGTAACAAATTACAACATCTGTTTTTAACACTTTAGTAGGAAGAAAAAAATATATATATAGACTATATATATCCTTCTAGTCCTACTATAAATAAGCAAGGACCAAAATGAAAGTAAACGTAAAAATGTTAAAAGACATTAACTCCTCAGTTAGGATTCCTAAAGGTATATAACAAGGACAAAGTAATTACAAATAGAGAATTCTACAGTTCTAAGCAAAACTATAACAAGCTGGTATTATTTTTAAAAGAAGGAATTAGCCTGCAAAAGAACTAAATACAAAATTCTAAAAAGAAGCAATTTTCCAGGATGTCAACACGCCAACTCAATATAAAAATGGAAGCAGAGAAGGAGGTTCGGGAGGGAACGGACGTATGCGCACGTATAGCTGCTTCACTTTGTTGTGCAGCAGAGACTAACACACACTGTAAAGCATTTCTATGCCAACAAAAACAAATGGAAGTACAGAGAAACCCATAATTTATTATGCTCTTTAAAATTAATATGTTACCAAATACTCTTTTTTATTTCTTTTTCTTTACCATACAGGCATCATACTTTTCAAATCAATAGGGGCCCTTAACTAGTACTGAAATCTTATGCGTGGCAATTATCAGAAAAGTTACCACATTATTAAATGGCACTATAATTCCTGAAATTTTTATTTATATAACTTAACACCTACTGAAACTTAACATTGACCTAATAGGTCTGAAATAAGATACTTCAGTTACTGTTCAGTGAATTGAAAACAATTTCCAAACAAGATACAAAGACTGACATACAAATAACTGCTTCCTCAATGAAGCATTTAATTAAATTTTTGTCAAAATGCATAAAATAAAATTTTCATATGGATAAACATGTTACCTCCTGGACATCCTCTGGATTTCTTCGTGAAACAACCTAGAACAAAGAAAACACAGAAATATCTAATCATTATCAAAACTAACTATTTTACACTTGCATGATTACTTTCAACAGCATTTGTATGAAAAATTCAATTTGCTGAAAGAAATATCATATTATATCATTTTCACAGAACTCAGTTAAATAACTTCACTATTCGAAACACATACTAAAAAATTAAAACAAAAAGGCAACTAAAATAAAGTCCACATGCTAATGTTCATGTACTATTACATTCACAAGAGAATGCCTCATCCTTTTACTCTTACTTGACAATTCTAACAGCTTATCTACCCTCCTTTCCAGTCTACATACAAATCATAAGCATAAAAAGGCAGCTGCACCTCAACAAAGTATACAAAGAGACAGCTCTGTATTATTTCTTCTTATTTTTCATGTTTTCTGTATTATTTCTTACACCCATATATAAATCTACAATTAGCTTAATAAAGATTTCACATAAAAAAAAAAAAAACAACCAGCAACGATGCTCAGACACACCAATATCTGTTAGAAGTAATCACTGACCTCCTAATGGTGAAAAAGAAAACAAAAGTAACCTGTTTTAAAAAAAAAGTATACACATCACTCACTGACAAATAATCCTATCATTACTGCCTGAGCAGGGACGGTGGGGGTTGGATTCTTTCAGACTTCTCTAATGATAAAAGCCAAAAAGTCTAACACCATGTACAAAGAATTCCTCACAAAGTGTACAAAAAGCAGGCTGGGTGCTTAAATCATCAAATGCATTGCAGAGTGGGGAAAATCTCATATTAGATGCATAATACCCTCTATGCAAATATAAAAGTCATAAACTTGATGCTACAATATGCATTCTGCAGAAACAAACAAAAAAATACATCAAACATATTAAAACCGTGCCTGCGGATGAGAGGAAGAAAAGTCTTTGATGCCAGGTGACAATACTATAACTGGAGATTATGATCAATTCAACACTACACTACTCCTAAGGTCCAAAACAAAAACAAAAAGTATACTGAAGCCACACAAACTTGGGTTCAAATTACAGTTCCTCCACTCACAGGCTTGAGGGCTGTACAGAATGAAGATAATACTCTGTCTGGCCTGGCTAGCAGACAGCGAATATGGAGACACAAGAACTCCATGATTTAAAACTTATCTTTCTCTTACTAGAGACCTTAAGTACCTTGAAAGATCCCACACAATTCCAAAAGAAAAGGTTTCCAATTTCTTGCCACTCTACTCTCCAACTTTCAGGACATAAAATTTGGTGAAATCTCTTAGCCATTTTCATTAATTGAGAACAATGCTGTCCAACAGTGCTTTCTCTGATGATGGAAGGAAATATCCCCTATTGCCACTGTTCAACACAGTAGTCCCTGGCCACATGCACATGTGGCTCCTAAGCACTGGAAATATGGCTACGGCAACTGAAGAATGAAACTTTTAATTTTATTTCATTTAAATTAATTTAAATTAAAATAAAAGTAGCCACATATGGCTAATGCTATTGCTAAGTCACTTCAGTCGTGTCCGACTCTGTGCGACCTCATAGACGGCAGCCCACCAGGCTCCCCCGTCCCTGGGATTCTCCAGGCAAGAACGCTGGAGTGGGTTGCCATTTCCTTCTCCAATGCATGAAAAGTGAAAAGTGAAAATGAAGTCATTCAGTTGGGTCCAACCCTCAGTGACCCCATGGACTGCAGCCTTCCAGGCTCCTCCATCCATAGGATTTTCCAGGCAAGAGTACTGGAGTGGGGTGCCATTGCCTCTCTAAACAACACAGATTTACAGTAAGAGGTTAGAACAGGTAACTAACAACAATGTATTATTCAAAAACTGGATTTTAACTATTACTTTCAAATTCCACCCCCTAAAAAATGTCCACCTTTCCAAAAGCATGGTGTTTCACATAATTAAATGATTTAATTTTGCCTCCTATAAATATAAATTTGCCTCCTAAAAATATAAGAACATATTTTTATAAAATGTGCTAAAGAGAAGTTAGATAATCAGTCCACTAATATCCACCCACCAAAAATAAATCAACATATGATCACTGGCAATAAGATTTATTCTAAACAATACTTTATTGTTTCTTTATTAATAATACTTTATAAATAATAAATAATACTTTATTCTAAACAACACTTTAACACATGCAGATGATCTTTCTGGGACAAAAGAAATGATTTTCCTGCTTGGTGTATGTAGTAGAAGTATCACATTTTAGATTTTCCTCAGGTAAGCTGTTCCTGGAAATCAAATATGTCTGTACTGCATCATCAAAACTATATTAGCCATTCCCTAACAACAACCACAATGTAAAAACAATTTCATCAGAAATAACCGATCTGGGGCTTCCCTGGTGGCTCCGTGGTGAAGAATCCGCCTGCCAGTGCTGGAGACACGGGTTCAGTCCCTGACCCGAGAAGGTCCCACGTGCCCCAGAGCAACTACGAAGCCCACGCTCTAGACCCCACGCTCACAGGAGCAGCCGCCGCAGTGAGCAGCCTGTGCACCGCACCTGCACAGCAGACCCTACTCTCTACGACTAGAGAAAAGCCCATGCAGCAACCAAGACCCAGCACAGCCAAAAACGAGGTTTTTAAAAGTTGGTTTAAAAAAGGAAAGAAATCACCAATCTGGGACTTCCCTTGTGGCCCAGTGGCTAAGACTCCTCACACCCAATGCAAGGGGCCCAAGTTGAATCCCTGGTCAAGGAAACTAGATCCCACATGCTGCAACTAAAAGACCCACATGTCTCAACTAAGACCTGGGGCAGCCAAATAAATAAATAAAAATTTAAAAAAAAGAAAGAAGGAAAGAACCAACCTGATTATGACTCCTCATCCACACTTTGTTGGCTCATGGATTTCTGCTATATGGCTATGATGGCAAGCAAAAGAAAGTGCCTGCCTTCACACCTCCCAGAGCTTACAGTCTGGTGGCACATGGTAGTTGCTAAGCAACAGGTTAAGAATGGCTGCACCTTCAATGTTTTCATGGCAAGTCATTCATAGTTATTATATAAAAGCAAAACTTACTCAAACTAAGTGGAGATCTTTAATTTTAAGCTCTCAAAAAGAACTTCCCCTCATCCTCACATACTTCTCATATGAAGAGGCAGAGTTGAGAAAATTAGGTCAAAAGTTACTTCCTGAGCATTCTATCCTCTTCCCAAACAGCATAAAAAAAAGCTTAGTGAAAAGCATGTCCGGAAAGTAGAGGGCTATACTTGCTTGATTCTTTTTCCTCGCTGGTTCTTTTGCTTCTCTTTTGTAGGTTTTCCTTCCTCCTTCTACCCTCAACACTCTGTAAGCACTCCAAGAATCAATTCTAACTCTGCTTCTTAGCCTACTTTTCAGTATTAAGAGAGAAAGTCTGAATCTGTGTTAATACTGTTCAAGGCACTGTACTACGCAAGTGGGAGGGGGAAAAAAAAACGACTTCGTACATTTACATTTGCACAGCATTTTATATCAATCTTTCATTTTGTTCCCTCAACAACCTATGAATTATTAGGAAGAGGTTATTATGAGTCCCCCTTTTACCCCACAAGGATACAAGGTCCAGAAAGTTGTATAAAGGCCCATGGCTATTCACCTTCAGATTTACAATTAGAACTCGGATTTTCTGATTCTTAATTCAGCACTCTTTCCACCATAGTCTATTGCAAAGGTCCCCAACCTTTTTGGCACCAAGGACCAGTTTTGTTAAAGACAATTTTTCTACAGACGGGGGTGGGGGCGTGGGCTTGGGGATGACTCACAAGCATTACACTTACTGTGCACTTTATTTCTATTATTATGACATCAGCTCCACCCTCTGATCATCAGGCATGAGTCCTGCTCTACTGCGTCCCTCCATTTACCTGCAGTATTTTCTGCAATAACTTTACTTAACTCCACATCGCCCTTCACCACTAGGTTTTATTTACTCTTATTCATTCAACAAATATCAGTGCCTACTCTGTTGATAGGTAGAGTAGCATAGCAGTGAATACACTGGATCTGATTCTTAATAACATTAGAAAAATATAATCACTTACTAAATACATTACCAAGTTCAACCACTTGGTACCCCACTATAAGGATTCAGTATTCCCATGTGTGCAAACTCACTTAAATGAGTTAATTATCTGTCCTCTGAAATGAAAACCAAAAAACACAATGGGCTGGAATAACATGGTGGTGGTGGTTTAGTCGCTCAGTCGTGTCCGACTCTTGAGACCCCATGCGCTGTAGCCTGCCAGTCTCTCTGTCCATGGGATTCTCCAGGTGAGAATACTGGAGTGGGTTGACGTTCCCTTCTCCAGAGAATCTTCCCAACCCAGAAATGGAACCCAGGTCTCCTGCACTGCAGGAAGATTCTTTATTGGCTGAGCTATCAGGGAAGCCCCCTCATGGAATAACATGAATTGAGCCCAAATGCCCTTTAAGGGTAACTCTTTCTAACTATGTAATTCTCTTCAGCAGGACTACAAAACTGACAAAAATAAATAAATAAAAATATCAGAACTCTGAGGAAAAAAATATGACCATACTGAAAATGAACAAAATTGAACCCTCAGATTCAGATTTTAACATTGTGTTAGCAATTATCTTAATAAGTAGTCAATTCCAAAACAAAAATACTATAAATTCAGGGACTTCCCTGGTGGTACAGTGATAAGAATCCGCCTGCCAATGCCAGGGACATGGGTCCGATCCCTGACCCCAGATGATTCCACATACCAGGAGCAACGAAGCCCACTCCCCACAATACTGAGCCAAGTGCTCTAGAGCCTCAACTACTGAGCTGGCATGCTGCAACTACGAAAGCCCTCATGCCTAGAGCTTGCGCTCCAAAACAAAGAGAAGCCATCTCAACAAGAAACCTGTGCACTGCTACAGAGTAGCCCCACTCACCACAGCTAGAGAAAGCCTGCTCACAGCAACAAAGACCCAGTGTGGCCAAAAATAAATAACGAAATAATATTCTTAAAAATACTGTAAATTCACCCTGATGTGGGTTGCTAGCATTCAGTTATTTTTTTTTTTCTGGGTGAATTTCAATATTTTGTTATACAATTCCACAAAAGTTAGAATTTAAAGCAGTGATTCTTTTCATTTGAAGTTCATAAATTTCCATGGCAAGCATAGACTATCGCCAGCTCAGTAAGTACTATACATATCATGAAGAGCCTTTTGCTATAGAGAATTCTATCACCAAGTCATCTTGAAAATTATTATCTAAAGCAATGCTTGATAAACTGCACTGCATGGAATACAGATATTCTTTTAAATCACCAATTTTAAGGGCTTAATGATCAATTCAGTTTACTTTCGTTTAAAAAAAAATTTTTTTTTGCAGCAGACTTTCTCAAGGCCTCAAGGCCTCTCAATATTATTATGCCTAGTAAATTTCTGAAAGAAAAACAAATAGTATTTCCCAAGGTCATTTACCCACCCAACTATTTATGCAACACCTATTACTGATAAAATCTGGAACACAACTGGGAAATGCTATTGCAACATTTGTCGTCCATTTGCCTCAATTAATGCCAACAGCAAGTTCTGAATTTAGGGAAACAGGGGCTCACAGTAAAGGTTAACTATCTCTTACTATGCTAAGAAATTAAATATTTTATTACATTCAATCAATACAACAATCTTGCCTGCTAAGATGAGATAACCAAGGCCCAGGGGAACATATTAGCACTAATCAGATTCATCAGTAATACACAGCACCAGGTCTCACAACCCTCTGGTTCTAAACAAAGTGATCTTTCCAGGACATAACTAAATTGGCCCTCCTAGAGATTAAAATTCCAAGTAACAGCCCTAATGCCAGTTCAGTTCAATTGTTCAGTCATGTCCAACTCTTTGCAACCCCATGGACTGCAGCACGCCAGGCTTCCCTGTCCATCACCAACTCCCGGAGCTTGCTCAAACTCATGTCCATCGAAGCCATGATGCCATCCAACCATCTCATCCTCTGTCGTCCCCTTCTCCTCCTGCCCCCAATCCCTCCCAGCATCAGGGTCTTTTCCAATGAGTCAACTCTTAGAATGAGGTGGCCAAAGTATTGGAGTTTCAGCTTCAGCATCAGTCCTTCCAATGAACACCCAGGACTGATGGCCCTTAAGATGGACTGGTTGGATCTCGTTGCAGTCCAAGGGACTCTCAAGAGTCTTCTCCAACACCACAGTTCAAAAACATCAATTCTTTGGCGCTCAGCTTTCTTCACAGTCCAACTCTCACATCCACACATGACCACTGGAAAAACCATAGCCTTGACTAGACAGACCTTTGATGGCAAAGTAATGTTTCTGCTTTTCAATATGCTATCTAGGTTGGTCATAACTTTCCTTCCAAGGAGTAAGCGTCTTTTAATTTCATGGCTGCAGTCACCATCTGCAGTGACCCTGGAGCCCCCCAAAATAAAGCCTGACACTGTTTCCACTCTTTCCCCATCTATTTCCCATGAAGTGATGGGACCAGATGCCATGATCTTCGTTTTCTGAATGTTGAGCTTTAAGCCAACCTTTTCACTCTCCTCTTTCACTTTCATCAAGAGGCTTTTTAGTTCCTCTTCACTTTCTGCCATAAGGGTGGTGTCATCTGCATATCTGAGGTTATTGATATTTCTCCTGGCAATCTTGATTCCAGCTTGTGCTTCTTCCAGCCCAGCGTTTCTCATAATGTACTCTGCATTCAGGTCCTCTAAATTCTGCCCAGTGCTAACTTCTTTTATCTACTTCTTACCAAGTTATTACCTAGTTTCCTTAAGGAGCCTTCCTGGTAGCTCAGCTGGTAAAGAATCTGCTTGAAGTGAAGAAGACCCCGGTTCTAACTCTGGGTTGGGAAGATTCCCTGGAGAAGGAAATGGCATCCCACTCCAGTATTCTTGCCGAAAATCCTAGGGCCAGAGGAGCCTTTTGGGCTACAGTCCATGGGTCACAAGAGTCAGACACGACTTAGTGACTAGTTTCCTTAATAGTCAAAGTCAAAAGCACTCTTTTCTAATTATCATGATAATGATTTGAAATCAATCTCTTAACTCGAATACACAAAAGAACTGTCATCTTCATAAGATTAAGAGATGGCTACTGGAAAACAAAACTACAAAATTTACTCAATCTAACCGTTATAGTTCCTACCAAAAATGATCACAAAATAAGTCCCTTCAGAAACAAACAGAAATCATATGATTTATAATCATATAATCATGATTTATATCACAAATTTAAACATAAATTTTAAAAAGCTACTTTTATGAGCAATTTATAATAATCAGGTCTTCTGATGGCCACTTCACTATCAGTATTCAGCTGCTAGTTCGGGGCAGAAGCAGAGGTAAGAGGATAAAATATTAACAAAAGTAACATATTTTTAAAAAAACTGTCACGACACAAATAATCAAACTCAATGAAAAACAGAGACATGCCCCACACATTTTATTTCTCAAAGATATGACTTTCCAAACGTAGAAGAGAAAAAATAAGGTATACAGAAATGTAAGGCTACACTATACTGAACATTTCCCATTGTGGTGATTAGGCAAACCAAATGGAACATCCATCTGTGTAATGCATGCAATCCTGACTTTCAGACATTTGACTTTCATAAAATCCACCTTCATGTAAACATACTGACATCTTTAAACTGCTTTTCATACACACACACACTCTGGCAAGAGGAACAGTGACCCCAGCTCACAGAGACAAGCATCCCCTTACCAAACTCAACCCCCCTCCCCCTCCCCCTCCATCACCTGCATCTCAGCTCCTCCCCCTCTTTTCCCCACAGAGCTGCAGGTGTCACTGGTTGGCAAGGATACCTGGGTTGGTTAATCACTTGCCAGCCAGGTAGTCAGGACCCAAGAGAAAGCACCTGCACAAACCATAATTGGATATTTTACAGTATTTTTTTTAGTACTCTGAAGAGAGAGAACTCCCATTAAGACAGATAAGTCAGTGGGGAAAATTTTAGACATTCAACTTTCTAGTAATTGCTTATGACAGTAATATGTTGAAAGTAAGAAATATTTTCTACATTATTAAAATCCCAAAATCTATAGGAGAATAAAGAAACTAACAGCAAGTTACTTTTGCATACTCAATAAACGCTTGCGAAAGTTACTTTTTTCACTTCAAATTCTCCCAATTATTATAGCACTACTCTAAGGTAAACTACTTTCCAATCAAAGTTCAAGGAAAATAAAAATCTGTAATGTTAGTTAACACAGGGACTTCATTGGCAGTCCAGTGGTTAAGACTTTGCCTTCCAATGCAGCGGATGCAAGTGTGATCTCTGGTCCTGGGAGCTAAGATACCACATGCTTCACAGACAAAACACCAAAACATAAAACAGAAGCAAAAATGTAACAGACTCAACAAACACTAAAAATTGGTCCACGTCCAAAAAAAAAAATCTTTGCAGCAAAAATAAAAGTTATAGCAGCAAGTTACCTTGGTATACTCAATAAATGTTTTGCTAAAGTTGCTTTTCTCACTTTAAATTCTACCAATTATTATACTATTGGTGTTTTTTAGTTGTGAAGTTGTATCCAACTCTTTTGCTATCCCATGGACTATAGTCCACCAGGCTCCTCTGTCCATGGGATTTCTCAGACAAGAATAGTGGAGTGAGTTGCCATTATCTTCTACAGGGGATCTTCCCAATCCAGGGACAGAACCTGGGTTCGATCTCCTGCATTGGCAGGTGGATTCTTTACCACTGTGACACCAGGGAAACAACTATTTTCCAATCAAAATTCAAAGAAAGTAAAAATTCTTAATTATAAAGTTAATGTACTGATTTTCTGGAAGTCTAGTGGCTAGGACTCCACATTTTGAACCCAGGGGGCACAGGTTCAATCTCTAGTTGGGGAACTGCTGCTGCTGCTGCTGCTGCTGCTGCTGCTGCTAAGTCGCTTCAGTCGTGTCCAACTCTGTGCGACCCCACAGACGGCAGCCCACCAGGCTCCGCTGTCCCTGGGATTCTCCAGGCAAGAACACTGGAGTGGGTTGCCATTTCCTTCTCCAATGCAAACCCTGGGGTGAGGCCAAAATAAGAATTAATATAAAAATCTTTAATATTAAAATGTTAATATCTGAGCATATAAGTTGTCAATAAACAAGATGAAAACAGGAATTGTTTACATTTTTTAAAACCTGGTGTCAACAGAGATCTTATTAGATACAGCACAAAAAGCCTATTTTTCCTCCATAAAAGAAAAATATGATAACCTAGACTTCACCAAAATTAAAAATTTTTACTTTGTGAAAGACACTGTTAAGAGAATGAAAAGATACGCTACATACTGGGAGGAAACACTTGCAAACTATATATCTGACAAAAAACTTACATTCAAAAAAGAACTATTAAAAGTCAACAATAAGAAAACAAACCCACTGAAAAAACTAGGCAAAAGGTGATCTCAACAGGTTAATTACTCTGATTCTCTATAAAATGCCCTCAAAAGGACAAAAGTATAGAGGGAGAGAGCAGAACAGTAGCTGCTAGGGACTAAGAGGTGGGAAAGTATGTAAAACAGGGAAAGCAGAGGGAGATTTTGAGGCTGATGGGAACTGTTCTGCTTCCTGATTATGACAGAGGATATGTGAATCCATTCATGTGTAAAGATTCATAAAATTACACAACAAAATATCAATTATACTGTATGTTAATTTAAAAGATAACAGAAAGGAAAACACTGCCTCTTTCCAGCCTTCTCTCAAATCCCTACTATATCCAGGCTGTGTTAGGCACCAAAAATAGAAGACAGTTGGCCCTCAGAGGACGCAAACAAGTACAATAAGGTAAAGGCTTTAATGGAGGGATATATTAGGTGGGTGAAAAAGTAATTGCGGTTTCCGATGGTGAACCTTAAATCATTGTAACCAGGCTCAAACACATCTTTGTTAATTAAAATAGGAACCATTGTAATCAACACATTTCTGCCAATGAGAAATAAGTTTATTTCCTTAGCATAAAAATCTGTGCTTCGAGATTCGATGAACTCTTGGAAAGCATTTTCTGCCTCCTACTGGTTGTGAAAGCGTTTTCCCTGTAAAAACTTGTCAAGATGTTTGAAGTGGTAGTCGTTTGGCAACAGGTCAGGTGAATATGGAGGATGAAGCAAACCTTCGTAGCCCAAATCATTCAACTTTTGAAGTGTTGGTTTGTGACATGCAGTTGGTCACTGTCATGGAGAAGAATTGGGCTCATCCTGTTGATTAATGCCGTTTGCAGGCGCTGCAGTTATTGGTACACCTCATCAATTTGCTGAGCATACTCAGATGTAATGGTTTGGCCGGGATTCAGAAAGCTGTAGTGGATCAGAATGGCAGCAGACCACCAGTCAGTGACTATGACCCTTTTTCTGGTGCAAGTTTGGCTTTGAGAAGTGCTTTGGAGCTTCTCCCCAGTCCAACCACTGAGCTGGTCATCACTGGCTGTCATATAAAATCCACTTTTTGTTGCACGTCACAATCTGATTGAGAAATGGTTCATTGTTATTTCATAGAATAAGCAAAGATAACACTTCAAAAAGACTAGTTTTAAAAATTTTTGGTCAGCTCATGAGGCACCCACTTCTTCAGTTTTTCACCTTTGCAATTTGCTTAAAATGCCAAACAACCATAGAATGGTCAACATTGAGTTCTTCAGCAACTTCTTGTGTAGTCATAGAGGATCAGCTTTGATGATTGCAGTCAATTGGTCATTGTCAACGTCTGCTGGTTGGCACTATGCTCCTCATCTCCAAAGCTCTCATCTCCTTTGCAAAATTTCTTGAATCACCACTGCACTGTATGTTCATTAGCAGTTCCTAGGCCAAAGCGTTGTTGATGTTGTGAGTTCTCTCTGCTGCTTTACTACCCACTTTGAACTCAAATGAGAAAATCATTAGAATGCGCTTTTTGTCTAACATCATTTCCCTAGTCTAAAATAAATATAAACAGATAGCTCAGACAATAAAGAATCTGCCTGCAATGCAGAAGACCTGGGTTGGATCCCTGGGTCAGAAAGATCCCCTGGAGAAAGGAATGGCAATCCACTCCAGTAATCTTGCCTGGAAAATCTCACGGACAGAGGAGCCTGGTGGTCTATAGACCATGGGGTCCCAAAGAACTAAACACGACTGAGCGACTAACTTCACTTTCACTAAGTCATTAACAAGAAAACATAAAGCAAGAAAAGGGCATTAAAATGATGTCTAACATAACCACATTTATCTAAAAATGTATTCCAATATCAAACAGCAAAGTTCAACCATGCAAACCATAATTGCTTTTGCACCAACCTAATACAACACAGAATACAGAATATGGTCCACTGGAGAAGGGAATGGCAAGCCACTTCAGTATTCTTGCCTTGAGAACCCCATGAACAGTATGAAAAGGCAAAATGATAGGATACCAAAAGAGGAACTCCCCAGGTCAGTAGGTGCCCAATATGCTACTGGAGATCAGTGGAGAAATAACTCCAGAAGGAATGAAGGGATGGAGCCAAAGCAAAAACAATACCCAGTTGTGGATGTGACTGCTGATAGAAGCAAGGTCTGATGCTATAAAGAGCAATATTGCATAGGAACCTGGAATGTCAGGTCCATGAATCAAGGCAAATTGGAAGTGGTCAAAAAAGAGATGGCAAGGGTGAATGTCAACATTCTAGGAATCAGCGAACTAAAATGGACTGGAATGGGTGAATTTAACTCAGATGACCGTTACATCTACTACTGCGGGCAGGAATCCCTCAGAAGAAATGGAGTAGCCATCATGGTCAACAAAAGAGTCCGAAATGCAGTACTTGGATGCAATCTCAAAAACGACAGAATGATCTCTGTTCGTCTCCAAGGCAAACCATTCAATATCACAGTTATCCAAGTCTATGCCCCAACCAGTAACGCTGAAGAAACTGAAGTTGAACGGTTTTATTAAGACCTACAAGATCTTTTAGAACTAACACCCAAAAAAGATGTCCTTTTCATTATAGGGGAATGGAATGCAAAAGTAGGAAGTCAAGAAACACCTGGAATAACAGGCAAATTTGGCCTTGGAATGTGGAATGAAGCAGAGCAAAGGCTAATAGAGTTTTGCTAAGAGAACGCACTAGTCATAGCAAACACCCTCTTCCAACAACACAAGAGAAGACTCTACACATGGACATCACCAGATGGTCAATACCGAAATCAGATTGATTATATTCTTTGCAGCAAAAGATGGAGAAGCTCTATACAGTCAGCAAAAACAAGACCAGGAGCTGACTGTGGCTCAGATCATGAACTCCTTATTGCCAAATTCAGACTTAAATTGAAGAAAAGTAGGGAAAACCGCTAGACCATTCAGGTATGACCTAAATCAAATCCCTTATGATTATACAGTAGAAGTGAGAAATAGATTTAAGGGTCTAGATCTGATGGATAGAGTGCCTGATGAACTATGGAATGAGGTTCGTGACATTGTACAGGAGACAGGGATCAAGACCATCCCCATGGAAAAGAAATGCAAAAAAGCAAAATGGCTGTCTGGGGAGGCCTTACAAATAGCTCTGAAAAGAAGAGAGGCGAAAAGCAAAGGAGAAAAGGAAAGATATAAGCATCTGAATGCAGAGTTCCAAAGAATAGCAACAAGAGATAAGAAAGCCTTCTTCAGCGATCAATGCAAATAAATCGAGGAAAACAACAGAATGGGAAAGACTAGAGATCTCTTCAAGAAAATTAGAGATACCAAGGGAACATTTCATGCAAAGATGGGCTCAATAAAGGACAGAAATGGTATGGACCTAACAGAAGCAGAAGATATTAAGAAGAGGTGGCAAGAATACATGGAAGAACTGTACAAAAAAGATCTTCACAACCCAGATAATCATGATGATGTGATCACTAATCTAGAGCCAGACATCTTGGAATGTGAAGTCAAGTGGGCCTTAGAAAGCATCACTACGAATAAAGCTAGTGGAGGTGATGGAATTCCACTTGAGCTATTTCAAATCCTGAAAGATGATGCTGTGAAAGTGCTGCACTCAATATGCCAGCAAGTTTGGAAAAGTCAGCAGTGGCCACAGGACTGGAAAAGGTCAGTTTTCATTCCAATTCCAAAGAAAGACAATGCCAAAGAATGCTCAAACTACCTCACAATTGCAGTCATCTCACATGCTAGTAAAGTAATGCTCAAAATTCTCCAAGCCAGGCTTCAGCAATACGTGAACCGTGAACTTCCTGATGTTCAAGCTGGTTTTAGAAAAGGCAGAGGAACCAGAGATCAAATTCCCAACATCCGCTGGACCATGGAAAAAGCAAGAGAGTTCCAGGAAAACATCTAGTTCTGCTTTACTGACTATGACAAAGCCTTTGATTGTGTGGATCACAATAAACTGTAGAAAATTCTGAAAGACATGGGAATACCAGACCACCTAACCTGCCTCTTGAGAAATCTGTATGCAGGTCAGAAAGCAACAGTTAGAACTGGACATGGAACAACAGACTGCTTCCAAATAGGAAAAGGAGTACGTCAAGGCTGTATATTGTCATCCTGCTAATTTAACTTATATGCAGAGTACATCATGAGAAACGCTGGACTGGAAGAAACACAAGCTGGAATCAAGATTGCCGGGAGAAATATCAATAACCTCAGATATGCAGATGACACCACCCTTATGGCAGAAAGTGAAGAACTAAAAAGCCTCTTGATGAAAGTGAAAGAGGAGAGTGAAACAGGTGGCTTAAAGCTCAACATTCAGAAAACGAAGATCATGGCATCTGGTCCTATCACTTCATGGGATATAGATGGGGAAACATTGGAAACAGTGTCAGACTTTATTTTGGGGGGCTCCAAAATCACTGCAGATGGTGACTGCAGCAATGAAATTAAAAGATGCTTACTCCTTGGAAGAAAAGTTATGACCAACCTAGATAGCATATTCAAAAGCAGAGACATTACTTTGCTGACTAAGGTCCGCCTAGTCAAGGCTATGGTTTTTCCCGTGGTCATGTATGGATGTGAGAGTTGGACTGTGAAGAAGGCTGAGCACCAAAGAATTGATGCTTTTGAACTGTGGTGTTGGAGAAGACTCTTGAGGGTCCCTTGGACTGCAAGGAAATCCAACCAGTCCATTCTGAAGGAGATCAACCCTGGGATTTCCTTGGAAGGAATGATGCTAAAGCTGAAACTCCAGTACTTTGGCCACCTCATGAGAAGAGTTGACTCATTGGAAAAGACTCTGATGCTGGGAGGGATTGGGGGCAGGAGGAGAAAGGGATGGCATCACGGACTCGATGGACGTAAGTCTGAGTGAACTCCGGGAGATGGTGATGCACAGGGAGGCCTGGCATGCTGCGATTCATGGGGTCGCAAAGTCGGACGCGACTGAGCAACTGAACTGAACTGGATACAATACACAGAGTTCTCCATTTAAGAAAGGCTTCCTGTAGAAACAGGGCAGGAGAGGTCACCTGAGACTAGCAGCGATTGCGAAGAAAAAATGGAAGCGCATTCCAGACTGAGAAAACCACATCTAACAGAGAAGCAAGAAAGCATGCTTCCCAGTGGTAAAGAATTCGCCTGCCAATGCAGGAGACACAGGAGACGCAGATGCGTGTTCGATCCCTGGGTGGGGAAGATCTGGAGGAGGAAATGGCAACCCCCTCCAGTATTCTTGCCTGTAAAATCCCATGGACAGAGGAGCCTGGTTGGCTACCGCCCATGGGATCGCAGAGTCAGATACAGCAGAGCACGCACACATGTGCGCACACACACAGGAAAAATCCAGTGTACCAGCATACTTAGGAAACTACAGATAATTATCTTTCCAAGCACAAGCAGCCTATACAACAATGTGGTCAGGAATTGAAAGCAGGTTCCCTCCAAAGCTTCCCTGGTGGCTCAGAGGTTAAAGCGTCTGCCTGCAATGCGGGAGGCCTGGGCTGGATCCCTGAGTCAGGAAGATTCCCTGGAGAAGGAAATGGCAACCCACTCCAGTATTCATGCCTGGAGAATCCCATGGACAGAAGAATCGGCAGACACGACTGAGCAACTTCACTTTCACTTTCCCTCCAAGCAATACAAATAGTGCTTGAATTTGAAGCTTTGGAAGAGGCAATTTTCAGATTCAAGTCAAGCTGAGTACTTCTATTAATATTTGCTTTAGTAAATATCACTTTAGTAAACTACAGTATATCCACAGCCTCTAATAAAGTGTGTTTAGGAACTCAGCACAGCACTGGGATTAAAAGCACTCTGACAGATAGACTACCAGGGTTCCAATCTAAACTCTACCACTTGTTTGCTGTGTGAGCCTAGGCAAGTTATGTAACATTTAGGTGCTTCAATTTCCTCACGTGAGGAATTCTCCTAATGTGAGAATAATGATGGCACCTACTCATGCACTGCTATGAAAAATGTGCTAATTTATATAACGTGCTTAGAATAGAGCTTGACTCACACTAAGCACCGCAGAAGTATGTGCTATTAATATTCAACAAACGTTAGCTATGTCAAATAGCCTTATGTATTCTGATAGTTTGAAAACAAACCCAAATTATGTGCAAGACCTGCACACTAAAAACTGGAAAATATTGCTCAAATTAAAGAGCTAAATAAATGGAAAAGTTGTGTTCATGGATTAGAAGATTCAATATTACCTAAAGACATCAATTCTAAAACTGATCTACACTCTCAACATGCGTGCCTGCCTGCTCAGTCACTTCAGTTGTGTCCAACTCTTTGGGACCTTAGGGACTGTAGCCCTCCAAGCTCCTTGGTCCAAGGGATTCTCCAGGCAAGAATACTGGAGTCAGTTGCTCAGCCCTCCTCCAGGGGCTCTTACTGACCCAGGGATCAAACCTGTATAGCCTTTGGCTCTTGCATTGCAAATGAATTCTCTACAACTGAGCCACCAGCCACCAGGAAAGCCCCACATTCTCAGTGTAACTCCAATCAAAATCTGAGTAGGCATGTTTGCAGTTTAATAAGCTGATTCCAAAGTTTTTCTAAAAATGCAAACAATCTAGAATAGCCAAAACAATTTTGAGAAAGAAAGAGGATTAAGACTATCAGATTTCAGCTTGGTATAAAGGTAGGAAATGGTAACCCACTCCAGTATTCATGCCTGGAGAATCCCATGGACGGAGAAGCCTGGCAGGCTACAGTCCACAGGGTCGCAAAGAGTTGGACATGACTGAGCGACTTCACTTACTTACTTACAAAGGTATAATAAGGCTGTGTGCTATCAAGAGAAACAAAAGCCCACATTCATTGAGACTTGTATATAAATGTCCGTAGTAGCTATATCTAAAAGAGCCAAAAACTAGAAACAATCCAAATGTCCATCAACCCAAACGTGGAAGGATTAACTATAGGATAACCATACAAGGGAATGTGCATGCTTGCTCAGTCGCTTCAGTCAGGTCCAACTCTGTGACCCTACGGACTATAGCCCGCCAGGCCCCTCTGTCCATGGGATTCTCCAGGCAAGAATACTGGAGTGGGTTGCCATGCCCTCCTCTAAAGAATCTTCCTGACCCAGGGATCAAATCCCTGCTCTCCTGCACTGAAGCTGAATTCTTTACCACTGAGCCACCAGAGAAGCCCGCAAGGGAATACTGGTCAGCAATAAAGGAGAATAAAAATACACAATATAGATGAATCTCAAATAAACCTGCTGAGTTAAAGAAGCCAATTCCCTCCTCCACAAAAAAGCACAGTACAACAACAGAAAGCTGACCAGCAGCTGCCTAGGGACAGGGGGTGGGGAGAGGGGACTGCCTGCAAAGGAGCATGAGGGAACTGCCGCAGTGATGACTGTGGCGGTGGTGGTTACACAGTTACAGACACACGTCAAAACTCGTCAAACTGTACACTTAAAATTGGTGAATCTTACTCCATATAAATTATGCCTCAACAGAAAGAAAGTCATAAGGCAGCATTGTCTTTTAATAATAGAAACAAGATTTTCTTTTCATATTCATGAAAGAATACAGGCAAGAATTACTATTTACTTAATACTGTTAAGAAATCTATATTACCTTATACAATTTTGTAAACTTTAGCATGATGAAACAACCAAAAACACTATGTGAATGGTTCTTTTACATCTGCGTCTCCTTTAACTAATCAATGGAAATCTACAAAAGAATTTTCAAATGCTGAACAGAAGTACTTATTCAAGATGAAAATCAACAAGCAACATAGGATTTAACTAGGAAATCCATTAGCAAGCTTGTAACTGGCCATAAGGTTATCTAAGCCTGCCAGCTTCCAAAGAACTGGGGGGAAAAGAAAGGATAAAGGAGATTTAAGAACATGAAACAGCTCTTATGCCAACCAATACTTAACAATGGTAATTCCAATGATTCTAATTCTATTCTTACATAAAGAACCTTGCAAGAATCAAGAATATAGAGATTGTTCCTTAAAAATCTGTCAGTCAGTAATTGGAAACATAAAGAGGACATTTTTATCTCACAAAGTTCTGTCAGGGGAGCACTACTTACCTGATTAATTCTCCTGAGGTAAGATGTTTTTCTCGTTAAGTCTCAAAAAATAACAAATAATTTACTTGTATTTTATACTATGAAGCTTTTAAAAGTATATCTCTTTATCAATCCTCAATCTTTAAAATTAGAAAACAAAATCTGTACCACAAGCAATAAATGAGGACACAAATATTTACAAGGAGAAAAAAAAGACAAGTGTAAGCAATTTCCAGTTAAATAACCACAGCGGTAACTAATATGCATATTACACGGATCTGGTTAGAACAGGCAATGTGCTACTTCATCTTCTAATTGATGTTGTCATATGTTAGTTGACAGCTTGAAAAAAGATATTTAAGATCTCAAATAGATTAACCATTCCTAAAGACTACAAGTAATAATCATATTCAGTTTCTTCTTCAAGTTCTACACACACTCACATATTCCTTCTCCTTGCAGTGCCCTTTCCACTTATCCCACCCATCTAGATTCTTCCCATCTCTCACCATCTATCTTAATTGGTACATGTTCCCTGATCCCTTGAGCCAGAAACTCGGTATTCTGAAACCCCATAGCTCTTTTCTGTAGTCTCTTATAGCATTTAACACTTTCTACCTCGCACTAGACTTCAAGTACAGTAAACCATCTTCTACTAGGGGTATCCTTGAAAAGAAGGACCATACTTTATGCTGCCTTGTCACCCTCAGAGCTCATAGTACCTGAAACTAAACATTTAGTAAATGTGCTACCTAAAACACAGAGGAAAACAATAATTTTTAGGCACTCTGTGCCCCACAATGCCTTGGGAGATATAAAAGGAAATAAACACCAATGATAGTGACCTGCTCTAAATCTGAGAGACAGAGACAAGCAAACAGATTAATACAATATATTATAACTGTGGTAAGTGTTATAATAGGAGATAAACAGGGTGCTATGAGGGGAACATTACAGCTAGGGCATTAAGTATGTTGAAAATTGTTCTAATTTCACAAACTATGTTAGGAAACCAAGTCTAGGTTTCTGAAGAGCCAAAAGAAGCTTTCAAGGGGGCTACAGTAAGAGCACCTTTAATCTTGAAATTTTTTCTTAAGCTGAAACTAACACTCCACCTATATAACAACCTTACTTGCAAACAGAGAGTAACAATTTTCTCTCTATTCTTGGTACAACCCTCTGCAATAACCAGGCCTGGTCTTACTACATTTACACAAATTTGTCTGTCCTATCCTCTTACACTTGTTTGAATTGTGCACCAACTCCAAAAAGCACATGCCATTCCCATGCCCCAAACTCTGCGGATCTGAATCTATTTAACCTCTAAGGTTCTTGTCAAGGCCCACTTCCTGATCTATCCCCCAAGAGTACTACATCCCCCAAATGTATACTCTAATATTACTACTGTCTGTACCTCTCTTTTTTAACAATTAATGATGAAGGTAATTCTTAAACTTTTTTTTTACAACTTAGAGTTAAACAGAATAGAACTCATACCCCAGAGGTGCTACTTCCTTACAGTGTGAAGCTGGGCCAGCTACAACACTTTCCTGAACCATAGTTTCCTCTCCATTAAAATTAGGATTTAACTGGGTGATGTGTACATATGCCTAATACACACATACATTCATACTACATATAATACATTAAATATATGTAATTTTAATACTAATTTGTATTTAATATATTTAATTTTATTACTCTTATTTCAAGGAGGAAGATGCAAACTCTAAAACTCAAAGTAAGAGCAATCAAACATGAACAAAGTGGGTACTAAAAACTGTATCAATTAGTCGATGTAAAGGAGCCTCACAACTTTCAAATGTGCTCTCAAGACAACTCACACAAGACACCCTCAGCAGAATTTCTCATGTCTCCTACGGAAAACCACGAAAAATTCACAGGCAAAAAGACACAACCAGTTACAGAGGTCCTAGGATGGTGGCCCTACCACTGACATATTTCCCAAGGGTTTATCTGCCTCTGTGCAACCCAGAAGGAAGGGAAGAAATACCCTTAATTATATAAGTCAAATAGTACATCAATTTAACTTTTTTTTCTAACCTGCATTATCCCTAGGAGACAAGCAAAACCACTTCTGCATATTTCAGCCTCGGAAGAGAAAGTCCAAGTGGGATGGGGCTGAGTCATCCATTAAAAATCATCAACGCCTGCCCCACCCTGGAAGGGGACACTGTTGAGACCATTTCGAGCCCGATCCGGGACTTCGCACGCTCTGCCCCCACCTCATCCTTTTTGAAGTCCCCACCTCGGGCGCCTGTCCCGGCACTAGGCGCAACCTGGCATCCGGCATCCCCACACCAGGGTCCACGCCGGTCTCTCGTCCCTGGTCAGACTCCGAACCCCGTCCGGCAACTGCACTCACCCGGGCGGTGACCTTATACACCGTGTAGCCCCTCGGGTGTCGCTGGGGCTCGGTGACAGTGTAGAATCGGGCCAGATCGGCACCCCGCTCGCGGGGAGAGGTCATCCTCCCGCCGCCTCTGCCGCCGCCGCCTGCCGGGGATCATCAGTGCAACCCGGCGCCGCCGCGGTTCTCTGAAGCAGCAGCCAGGCGGCGAGGGGGCGGCGGCTCATCGGCGGCGCCTCCGCCGCTGGGCTCTGCTTCCGGAGTCGCGGGAAAGCTTCCGGGTCAGACCCGGGCTCCAATCCTGGGAGGGAGACTCCACTTTAGACCCGGACCCGCGTCGCCGGCCTGAGCCCGGCAATGAACGAGGATCAGGCAATGGCACCGCCCGCGACGAGACGGAGGGATACCCCAGCCTAGTATCTTCTTTCCTACCCTATTGGCGGCCCATTGGTTTAAATACCCACAACCCCTGAACTCTTATTTCAAGACAAACCCCGTCCATCTGTGCACCTGTGTTTATACCACCACAAAGTGAAAGTGAAGTCGCTCAGTGGTGTCCGACTCTACGCGACCCCATGGACTGTAACCTACCAGGTTCCTCTGTCCATGGGATTTTCCAGGCAATAGCACTGGAGTAGGTAGCCATTTCCTTCTCCAGGTGATCTTCCCAACCCAGGGATTGAACCCAGGTCTCCCACATTGCAGGCAGACGCTTTACCATCTGAGCCACCAGGGAGGCCACAAAGTGAAAGTCGCTCAGTGTCCTGATTCTGCGACCTCAAGGACTGTACAGTCCATGGAATTCTCCATGCCAGAGTACTGGAGTGGGTAGCCTTTCCTTTCGCCAAGGGATCTTCCCAACCCAGGGATCGAACCCAGGTCTCCTACATTGCAGGCAGATTCATTACCAGCTGAGCCACAGCAAGCCTCCCAAATTTAAAAAAAAAAAAAAAAAAGTTGCTTGTCTGAAGAGGTTTGTAAGGATTAAGCTTCAACCCACTGCACTGCGCTCACTGACAGTACACCCTGAGGGGAATTCAAACTAGGGGAAATTAACACGCATTCCCTGCTTTGAGTATACTAACCCTTAGGTAGTTAAGTTGCATATCTGAGCGAAAATTTCATAGATGTCATGGTCCAGGCGTGGGTTGGAAAGGAGTTTCCAGGCATGAGACAGAGTGAGAGGGAAAGTAAAGTTTATTAGAGTGGGAGATGCTGTTAGAATAGCGGGCCTGCTCATGGGAGAACCGACATTGAATGGGGGTCCTTCAGTTCAGTTCAGTTCAGTCGCTCAGTCGTATCCAACTCTTTGCAACCCCGTGAATCTCAGCACGCCAGGCCTCCCTGTCCATCACCATCTCCCAGAGTTCACTCACATTCATGTCCATCGAGTCCATGATGGCATCCAGCCATCTCATCCTCTGTCATCCCCTTCTCCTCCTGCCCCCAATCCCTCCCAGCATCAGAGTCTTTTCCAATGAGTCAGCTCTTCGCATGAGGTGGCCAAAGTACTGGAGCTTCAGCTTTAGCATCATTCCTTCCAAAGAAATCCCAGGGTTAGTCCACTTTTATACCCAGGGTACAAGTAATGGGATAGGGGTCTTGCAGTCATTTGCCGATTGGATGAGGCACGTATACTGGGTGGGAAAAGAGTAGAACAAATACATTCTCTCTATGGGATAGGAGGGGAGACAGGTTATACTGTGCCATTAATACTGTATATATAATATACACAAAGTGAAGTCACTCAGTCGTGTCCGACTCTTTGCGACCCCATGGACTGTAGCCCACCAGGTTCCTTCATCCATGGGATTTCCCAGGCAAGAATACTGGTGTGGGTTGACATGTCCTTCTCCAGGGGATTTTCCTGACCCAGGGATCGAATCTGGGTCTCCCGCATTGCGGGCAGACGCTTTACCGTCTGAGCCACCAGGGAAGTCCATATAATATACACAGTATATAGTATGTAATATATACTGTTCCATGGGGGAGGAAAGGATAAGGGTCTGGTTTTTCTGTTCCTGCATTCCAAGACCCTCCTTGGTTTTATCTGCTCTTTCGTCCTTGGGTCACCACATTCCTCCTTCTATTTTTAGGGCCAATTCTTTGGCCTCTTTTGATACCCTGCTCATGTCTAACTACCTACCTATTTCACTTCTTGGGTATTTGGGAACCCAGTCTCAAAGGAAAAGGGGCCATGACCGCTCTGGCTTCTTCAGGCTGTACAGGGGTGTAGTGGAGCTCTGGGTTCCTTTTGCCTGCTCTCTGTCAGGGTGCATTTACAGAGAGAGATGAAAGTCCATGGAGTGATAAGGCAGCTTGTTTCAGCATCGTCTGGGTGTTGACCAGGTAACATTCTAGTCATACTACTGCTTGGAGATTTGTTGTATTCTAGAAGAAACAATAAGAAAGTTAAAGGTACTTGGCCCAAAGATTAATAGAAGGAGAAAAGCTGCTGAGGAGCTAGCCAGGCGAATCAGGACTAGACATTGGTTTGTGACATTAGTGTTTCTCTAGGTATGAGAAGATGCAAGAATTTGGGCTCATAAAATCTTTACCTGAAAACATCTGACTATCTGAAGGCCAGTTCTTGTGGGTTTTTCCCAAGCACAGAGTGCCTTATTTCTGATCTCCACCCTGAACTCCTTTCAGGGGATGTTGAAGGTCAGCAGCTTGCAGTGGTCACGATGTAATCCTTGCAGAGGCACTGGCAAGTGCCAATTTCCAGTCAGCAGGGTCCCCTCATAATTGACCATGCTTTGGGGGCATTTCATGGCCATTGTGTCCCGCAGTGCTGGGAAGGTTCTATTCCCAGGTCTAATGAAGATTCCATCGACAGGCCATTCAGTGTGCTGTTATTGGACCAGGGCTTGCGAGCAGCAAAAGTCTCTGGACCATGCCTGTCTGATTAGCCTCTTGGTCCAGGAAAATATTCCCTCTTATTGCTTCTTCCCATATCTAGAGTTACATTATTACAATCACTGATCTCATATGGAACTGCATGTCAGCATTTTATCACAGGTCAGTCACACATTTGGTGATATAAGAAACAATCTTCTGAAACAAGCGACATAGAAAACAATATACCTATACTTAGCAGTTATTAGTAAGGTCATAAGTCAGTCAGATAGGATCATATAAGTCACTGTGAAATAATATATTCACTTAGCCAAAGTAACAAAGAAGATTTCAAAGGTAAACAGAACAGATCACTTCAGAGGTAAAGAAACTTAAAATCTATTATGAAAGGCAGTTCAAGAAATCAAGAAAGCTTATATTTATGCACAAAACTCTTCCCATGGAGTGCACTTTCCATCAAACCTTAACACTTTCTGTACCCGTTACTTTGTTCTCCCATCCTGAAACAGCCACTTGTAAGTCAGACTTACTTCCTTTTCCCTTCATAAAATGTAATTTCATTCCTCATACCTTCTTTACTGAAAACACACATCGTACTTTCCTTAAGCAACCAAGAACTGACCTTTATATTAGCATTCTACAGATTGGTGAACATAAATACCAGTGACAATTTCTAAAAAAATTCTAGAGAACATCTCAGGATGGCATCAAATATTATTCATTAATAGTTCAAAATCTCTAGTTTCTCTGTAAGAGGAAGTTAGTGGAGAAGGCAATGGCGACCCACTCCAGTACTTTTGCCTGGAAAATCCCATGGACAGAGGAGCCTGGTAGGCTGCACTCCATGGGGTCACTAGAAGTTGGACAAGACTGAGCGACTTCTCTTTGACTTTTCACTATCATACATTGGAGAAGGAAATGGCAACCCACTCCAGCATTCTTGCCAGGAGAGTCCCAGGGACGGGGGTGCCTGGTGGGCTGCCGTCTCTGGGGCCGCACAGTTGGACACGACTGAAGCGACTTAGCAGCAGCAGCAGCAATGAATGTTTCAGAATCTTTTTTATTTGGAAATGATCTAGCTATTCAGTAAATCAGTCACTTAGTTTAGCACAACCCTAGAAATTCAGGGTTACCAAAATCTAGAGGGACTGTTTTAGAGAGACATTTCTAAAGTATAATGATTCTTAATAGTTTATCTAAAAGCTCCTATCTCATTTACTTTTTTTTGGAAGTTTCTTCACTTGAGGTACTTTCCTTGCTGACAAACTTGTAACAGAAATAACAATATAACAATGTTTAACTTATAATTAACCCAGGCACAATGAAAGTATGCTTAATATTAATGACTCTTAAACATGTCTATATTAGATTAGCAAACAAACATTAATACTAGATATTTAATATTGATTATTTCCCAGTTTATGTGAATATGAAATTCATTTAGGTTAATTTCTCTTCAATGGCACCCCACTCCAGTACTCTTGCCTGGAAAATCCCATGGACGGAGGAGCCTGGTAGGCTACAGTCCATGGTGTCACCAAGAGTTGGACACCACTGAGCAACTTCATTTTACTTTTCACTTTCATACATTGGAGAAGGAAATGGCAGCCCACTCCAGTGTTCTTGCCTGGAGAATCCCAGGGACGGGGGAGCCTGGTGGGCTGCCATCTCTGGGGTCACACAGAGTCGGACACGACTGAAGCGACTTAGCAGCAGCAGCAGCAGTACTGTTCTTTCAGTTCAGTTCAGTTCAGTCGCTCAGTCGTGTCCGACTCTTTGCAACCCCATGAATCGCAGCACGCCAGGCCTTCCTGTCCATCACCAACTCCCAGAGTTCACTCAAACTCACATCCATCCAGTCAGTGATGCCATCCAGCCATCTCATCCTCTGTCGTCCCCTTCTCCTCCTGCCCCCAATCCCTCCCAGCATCAGGGTCTTTTCCAGTGAGTCAACCCTTCGCATGAGGTGGCCAAAGTATTGGAGTTTCAGCTTTAGCATCAGTCCTTCCAAAGAAATCCAGGGCCAATCTCCTTCAGGATGGACTGGTTGGATCTCCTTGAAGTCCAAGGGACTCTCAAGAGTCTTCTCCAGCACCACAGTTCAAAAGCATCAAGTCTTTGGCGCTCAGCCTTCTTCACAGTCCAACTCGCACATCCATACATGACCACTGGAAAAACCATAGCCTTGACTAGATGGACCTTTGTTGGCAAAGTATTGTCTCTGCTTTTGAATATGCTATCTAGATTGGTCATAACTTTCCTTTTAAATTAGAACTCATTTATAGCTTCAGCAATATTTAAAATAAAAAAGACACACACTGAGACATACATAAATCCATACAGAGATCTCACAGTTTGCTTCTTGAGATTTAAAATGTCTCTTTGACCCTCCCGCCTTTTTTCTTTGCTTGAAGTTCCAATTTTCCCGAGGCTGAGGTCTCAGGCAAATCGGGCTGTGTATTTCGAGAACATGAAAGGATTAACCTCAAGCTTTTCCCTAGGCAGAGCTTTTAACAAGCTAGTTGTTTTTAACTGCATATGCAAAAAGAACTGGTTTTGTAGTTTCCAAGAAAAAAAAATTCATTTTAACCAGTTTTCTCCAGAGTCTAAAGAAAATCATGGCCATCCTGTGTCCAAAAGTCATCTTTTCCTTTCTGTGGTCATAGTTTTATAGCTAAGATATAGACCAACTAGTGCTCAAATTGACTCTGATATCAAAGACAGATCAGCTGATGAAAATCTTGGATTGTCCCTTTGGTGGGAAGTGAGGTCCTTGTCCCTTAGTCCTTGAAGGGCTAAGGGAATTTGCAGGAGTGGGGAATTGTGGTCCTTCCCTACCCTGAGAAACAGGAGTAGTTAGAAGAGAATTCTTTAGGATGTTCAGGATTGGGGAAATTTGGTTCCCTCTCCACCTGAGAGGAGAAGGCAATGGCAACCCACTCCAGTACTCTTGCCTGGAAAATCCCATGGACAGAGGAGCCTGGTAGGCTGCAGTCCATGGGGTCGCTAAGAGTCGGACAAGGCTGAGAGACTTCACTTTCACTTTTCACTTTCATGCATTGGAGAAGGAAATAGCAACCCACTCCAGTGTTCTTGGAGCCTGGTGGGCTACCGTCTATCGGGTCACACAGAGTCAGACACGACTGAAGCGACTTAGCAGCAGCCACCTGAGAGATAAGCGTAGTTAGAAGGAGATTCTTTAAAATGTTAGGAGAGTTTTTGATTCTTCAGGCTTTTGAATATAGGAGAAAGACCTGGACAAAAAGGAACCTCAGAATCCTTTCCTAGAGGTCATGTGGATATGAAAGTTCGAGTAGGGGTTGTCTAGGAAATCTGATGGAGACAGAGGGGGCAAGAGATAGGGAGGCAACAGAAAGACACATGCAGCCTGAGTCCCTCAAGTCTGGATTCTGACTGAGAACCATGAAAGCAACATCTAGGCTCCTGTAAGTCAATCCGGACCAAAAGAGAAAGAAGTGGCAGGGAAGAAGGCTGAGGACTCTGCCTTCAATCCTATCGGAGAGACGGTGGCCAGGGGATGATGGTCTCTGTTTTGCTTCAGCCACGATGTGCCTGACTTGGTGCATGGAAGTTGTCTTGCTAGGGGTGGATGCCCTTGTGGCCCGATCTGTTCTGTGTCCCCCTTATCAACGTGGCAGGAGCCCCAATGGCTTTTAAGTGCCTGACCCGTGCCTGCACAATACCCAGTTGGCCTAGTCCTCAGTTGGAAAGAAGACAAAGACCAGACCCTCACCCATTCGGGCGGCAACTACTGGGGTGCAGTGAGCAGTGGGGCCTTTGGAACACACTAGAGGGTAACCCTGGCCAGAGTCCCTCAGTTGCTTCCACAGCACTTGCCTGTTCGCAGAGGGTCCCTGTGAAAAAGAAGAGGCGAGAAGGTACAGGAAGAGACCCCAAGGTCCCTGTACGGGCCACCAAAAATGTCGTGGTCCGGGCACAGGTTGGAAAAGAATTTCCAGACATGGGACCGAATGAGAGGGAAATAAAGTTTATTAGAGCGGGAGATGCTGTTAGAACAGCAGGCCTGCTCAAGGGAGAACCGATGTTGAATGGGTGTCCTTAGTCCATTTTTATACCCAGGGTACAAGAGTGGGATAGGGGTCTTGCAGGTCATTTGCTGATTGGATTAGGCACATATACTGGGTGGGGAAAGAACAGGGCAAATACCTTCTCCCTATGGGATAGGAGGTGGGGACAGGTTATACTGTTCCATTAATAGTTACAACATGGGGGAGGGAAGGACGATACAGGTCTGGTTGTTTTGTTCCTGCATTCCAAGACCCTCCTTGGTTTTATCTGCTCTTTCGTCCTTGGATCACCACAATAGATTCTTATATCTTCCACAAATGGAAAAGCACTAAAATCATTAACTGTGATGGCTTTTCTGTAATCAGCAGTAATGTTTCACTACTTCATGTTTTTCCCAGCGAAAAAAAAGAATCAAATAAAACCTGTCTCCTCGCTTACCTCTTTGGAGCAGTTTCTCAGCTATCTGAGAGGCTATCTCTTGGGCTATTGGTCTCAACGCGGCCCCTGAATAAAACTGAAACTCGTTCTCACACTGTGCATGTGTTTTATTTGACACAACCTATTTCAATTTTAAAATTCATCCATTCATACTCTAAAGCTGGAACCTGTGTCTACTACGAAAACAGAGTTCCTATTTAAATTTGTCACTATCCATAGCTTGATTCCTCTACCTTCCTTCATCAAGATTTTCTCATTCCCCATAACATTCATTCCAAATGGTTGCCGTTCTCCTCAACACTCTATTCCTCTTCATCTTGCCTTTTTACCTGTTGGCCCCTCCTTCTTTACAGAGGGGGAAAAGTACTTAGTACCAATCCCTTCATCTTCACATAATTCTGTTTCAATCTGAGACCTACACATATCCCTACCTCATTTTCCAGGACTAATCACTCTTCCTATGCACTGATATCCATCCTCGTTGGCAGACCTAAAGACCTTGTTCCATCAGTGACATCCCAATTCTACTTTCCGTACCTTCAACCTCTTCCTTGTCACTGGCTCCTTCTTCTCAGCCTATGTATGCAAGGTCTTCCCTGTAATTCAAATGGTAAAGAATCTGCCTGCAACGCAGGAGACCTGGGTTCGATCCCTGGGTCAGGAAGATCCTCTGAAGAAGGGAATGGCAGTCCACTCCAGTATTCTTGCCTGGAGAATCCCATGGACAGAGGAGCCTGGCAGGCTACAGTCGGTGGGATCACAAAGAGTTGGACACGACTGAGCGACCAACACTATGTATTCCTAAATCTATCATTTGTTTATTCAACCTGAACTCGCCACCTATTATATGCCAGTCATCATACTAACTAGGCATTGGAGTTACAAAGTCCCTGATCTCAAGAACCATTTAGGAAGAAAAAGCAAAGAACATTTAAAGTATATTGTTATTAAAATAAATACTATCACAGGTGCATATATGGAGTGCTACAGAACACAGCTAATTCTGTTTGGAAGACTAGCTAAAGTTTTCTGATACTGGGGAAACTATGGTGAATTTTGAAAAAGAGACAGGAATTAGCCAGGAAGAGAAAAGAGTAAAGGAAACCATTCATGTTCTCATCTCTTCTGATTTTTTCTCCTGATACTGAGCAGTATCAAGAGAGAGGAGTGGAAAGGGCACTGAAAACCAAGTTCATGAGGAAGCTATGTTCAAAGAGCTAAACACACACACACACACACACCAAGCAAAAAATGTCCAAACTGCTTAACCAAACTGGTTCAAGAAGAAAGAGGAAATGTTAATCGACCCATAATGAGTGAAAATACTGAATCAGTAATTTTAAAACTTGAACAAATAAGAAGCCCAGGATCAGATGGCTTCACTGGTGAATTCTACCACATATTTAAAGAAAAATTAACATGAATCTTTTTCAAACTCTTCCCCAAACAATAGGAAACGAGAAAACAATAACTCATTTTATGAAGCCAGTATTACCTGAATACCAAAGGCAGATGGAGCCGTCCCAAAAAAAGAAAATTGCAAATATCCCCTATGAATATATGTAAACATATTCAACTAGGGGGCTTCTCTGGGGGTCCAGCAGTTAAGAATCTACCTTCCAATGCAGGGGAAATGGGTTCAATTCCTGGTCTGGGAAGATCCCACATGCCGTGGAGCAACTAAGCCCAAGTGCCAGAACTAGTGAGGCCTGAGTGCCTAGAGCCCGTGCTCTGCAACAGGAGAAGCCACTGAAATGAGAGGCACTCACATTGCAATGAAGAGCAGCCCTGGATTGCTACAACCAGAGAAAGCCTACTCAGAGCAGCAAAGACCCATTGCAACCAAATAGAAACACAAACAAAAACAACAACAAATCTTCAACTAAACATTAGCAAACAGAATCCCAGAGTATATTTAAAAAGTTAAATAACATGACCACACAGGATTTATCCCAAAAATACAAGGTTGGTTCAAAATATGAGAATAAATCAGTATAATATACCATATCAATGAAATAAAGGCAGAAAGTGAAGAGGAACTAAAAAGCCTTTTGAAAGTGAAAGAGGAGAGTAAAAAGTTTGGCTTAAAGCTCAACATTCAGAACATGAAGATGATGGCATCTGGTCCCATCAAACAGTGGAAACAGTGTCAGACTTTATTTTGGGGGGCTCCAGGGTCACTGCAGATGGTGACTGCAGTCATGAAATTAAAAGATGCTTACTCCTTGGAAGGAAGGTTATAACCAACCTAGACAGCACATTAAACAGCAGAGATATTACTTTGCCAACTAAGGTCCATCTAGTCAAGGCTATAGTCTTTCCAGCGGTCATGTATGAATGTGAGAGTTGGACTGTGAAGAAAGCTGAGCACAGAAGAATTGATGCTTTTGAACTGTGGTGCTGGAGAAGACTCTTGAGAGTCCCTTGGACTACGAAGTCCAACCAGACCATCCTAAAGGAGACCAGTCCTGGGTGTTCATTGGAAGGACTGATACTAAAGCTGAAACTCCAATACTTTGGCCACCTCATGCGAAGAGTTGACTCACTGGAAAAGCCCCTGATGCTGGGAGGGATTGGGGGCAGGAGGAGAAGGGGATGACAGAGGATGAGATGGCTGGAAGGCATCACCGACTCAATGGACATGAGTCTGAGTGAACTCTGGGAGTTGGTGATGGACAGGGAGGCCTGGCGTGCTGTGATTCATGGGGTCGCAAAGAGTTGGACACGACTGAGCAACTGAACTGAGCTGAACTGAATGAAATAAAGGGGGGAAACACTGGATAATATAATTAAATACCCAAAAAAGAAAGCATTTGACAATATCAAACACCCTTTCATGGTAAACACAAAGCAAAGAAAGAATAAAAAGGAATTTCCTCAACCTGATAAAAGGCACTGAGGAAAAACTCACAATTAACATCATACTCATGGTGAAAGACTAAGAGTTTTCTCCCTGAGATTAGCAAGAAGACAAAAATGAACACTCTTTCCACTTCTATTAAGCATTGTACAGAAGTACTAGACAAGGCAACTAGACAAGAAAAGGAAGTAAAAAGCATACAAAAGAGAAAGGCAGGAATAAAACTCTTCATTTGCAGGTGACATGATCTCATACATAGAAAACTCTAAACACACATACATGCAATAAAACTATTAGAACTAAGAAACAATTTCCATTTAACGGTAGGAATAAGATCACCACACAAAAGTCAATTTTATTTCTATATGTTAGCAATGAACAGTCTGAAATTAAAATTAAGAAAATAATTCCATTTACAATACCATCAAAAATAATAAAATATTTGGGAATAAATTTATAAAAGAAACATGACTTGTACACTGAAAACTCTAAAAACATTGTTGAGAGAAAGTAAAGCATACATAAGTAAATAGAAAGTCATACCCATTCATGGCTTAAAATATGGTTAAGATGGCAATACTCCCCAAATTTATCTACTGATCCAATGAATCCCTATTAAAATTCCAACTTTTTTTTTTCCTTTTTCAGAAATGGTCAGGCTGATCCTAAAATTCATTTGGAAATGCAAGGGACTCTGAAAGGCCAAAATAATCTTGAAAAAAAAAAGTTGGATTGAAATCTTCCTGATTTCAAATTTTACCACAAAGCTACAGTAATCAAGGCAGTGGTAGTAGTATAAGGATAAACATATAAATAAATGGCATGGATCGAGAGTTCAGAAATAACTTGATATATTTATAGTCAAGTGATTTTCAACAAGGATCTTAAGATTATTCAATGGCTGAGGAGGATGGAAGAGGGTGGGGAGGGGTAGCAGACAGTCTTTTCAACAAGTAATGCTGGAAAAACTAGATATCCACATGCAAAAGAATGAATTTGGATCCCTACCTAACACCATATACTAAATTTCTTTTCTAATTAACTCCTGCTCGTGGGGCATGGGTCAAAAGAAATGCATCTGATGTTGATGCACATAATGTTCAGCCTCGCTGCCAGAAATCAGTAAATACTCTATGATTCCATAAAGTTCAAAAACAAAGCCAATCTGTAGTGATAGAAGTCAGGACGGTGGCTCTCCACGGAGGATGGGGATGGTGAGCACATGAGAAGGACACGAGAAATTCCTCTGGGATGCTGGGAAGGGCCATGATCTGGTTAGCTACATAAGGCACCCCCGCCCCACCCCCTGCCAGTGGTGCAGTGGTAAAGAATCCACCTGCCAATGCAGGAGATGCAGGAGACGGAAGTTCAACCTGCAAGTTCAATCCCTGGGTCAGGAAGATCCCCAGGAGGAATAGTCTAGTATTCTTGACAGGAAAATCCCATGGACCGAGGAGCATGGCGGGCTACAGGCCATTTGGGTCACAAAGAGTCAGACGCAACTGAACATGCATACACAAGTATGTGTATATGAAAACATTTATCACACTAAACATTTATGATTTATTTACTTTACTGTGTAGATGTTACGCCCCAATCAATAAGCTTACTTCTTCATTTATCTGTTTTTGGCTGTGCTCTGCAGCATGTGGGATCTTAGTTCCCCCGTGGATTGAACCTGCGCCTCCTGCAGTGGAAGGCGAAGTCTTAACCAATGGACCTCCAGGGAATTCCCCCAATCAGTAAGCTTTTTAAATTTTTAAGAAAATAAAAGTCCCCTGGTCTCCCTAGACACTTCCAATCCACCTTTCATATTCCCATTAAAATCATCCATTTTAAAAGCTATGGCATT
Organism: Budorcas taxicolor; assembly: GCF_023091745.1. Lineage (NCBI taxonomy): Eukaryota > Metazoa > Chordata > Mammalia > Artiodactyla > Bovidae > Budorcas > Budorcas taxicolor. The sequence continues at coordinate 71,495,880 of NC_068925.1, forward strand.
ATGTCACTCGTCCGTAAATTCTTCACTGGGTCTTATTGTCATGATTTCTCTGTCATAGATTTTTAGGATCCATTATGTCTGGTCCTTGCTCACCTCATTTCATTTATCTGGGTTTCAATCAAATCATTTGCAATATCACACCTCCAGATCTGCAGATCATCTGTTTCTTTAGAAATTCCCACCACCTCCAACCAGCCTGCAGAAATCAGCTCACTCAAGGACTAATGAAGTCGTCTTTCACAGACCAACCTTCTCTTTCAAGGAATAGTAGGTATTTTGTCTTTGCTATCACCTCTCTATTCTTCATCTGTGCTATGCACCTGGCACAGAGTAGCGATATGTTATGTGGGCTAATTTAGGGCTGAGATGTTTTTATCCCATTATGCTGTGAACTCTTTAAAGGCAGGGGCTGTTTTTGCTTTGTATTCATACCCCAGGTAACTGTTGCAGTGGCTAGAAGGGAAGAGCTATTTGCTAACTACATTAACTCCAAGGTTCTAAAGACTTTTTTCCTGCCAATCCAATTAAATATACTGTTATAACTATTTATCTTTTTTCCCAAAATAACTGACTTTTAACTACTGATCAGAGCTTCTGACCAGAATAAAATAAAAAATATACTCATATTAAGCTCATATAATATCAGTCAAAAGCAAGAAACTGTGGTTTTGGCAAACCTTTGCTACCTTGTTACAGACTTTTCTTCAATTTCTATTTGATATTTTAAAATATTATAATAATTCAAAGATTTCCTTAAATTTTTTTGACCTCTAGGATCCTAAACTTCCCAGGTTTAGATAACTGTTTATGAATTAAAGATTAATTAAAGAGAATAAAGTGATATGTTACTTTACACCTTGATGTTAGCCTTCATGAAAGACACATACTGCTTTCAACTAAATGCTTAGTTTTGGCATGGCAAACTCAAAATACTTGGTAAAATACTATAAAATATCACATTATTTAGACAAACAAAAGACACAGTTCCTGTCCTCAAGTGGGAAATAGACAACCATGAAGAGCATTTTTACTCTTTCCTACAGACAGCTTCCTCATGCTCTCCTCTGCTTTACCATCATTCTCCTCTGTATCTGAAGAACCTCTGCTGATGTCTGCCCTTACTCTCTCATCAGTTCAGTTCAGTTCAGAATTCAGTCGCTCAGTCGTGTCTGACTCTTTGCGACCCCATGAATCGCAGCATGCCAGGCCTCCTTGTCCATCACCAACTCCCGAAGTTTACTCAAACTCATGCCCATTGAGTTGGTGATGCCATCCAGCCATCTCATCCTCTGTCGTCCCCTTCTCCTCCTGCCCCCAATCCCTCCCAGCATCAGCGTCTTTTACAATGAGTCAACTCTTCTCATGAGGTGGCCAAAGTATTGAAGTTTCAGCTTTAGTCCTTCCAATGAACACCCAGGACTGGTCTCCTTTAGGATAATCTGGTTGGACCTCCTTGAAGTCCAAGGGACTCTCAAGAGTCTTCTCCAATACCACAGTTCAAAAGCATCAATTCTTCAGTGCTCAGCCTTCTTCACAGTCCAACTCTCACATCCATACATGACCACTGGAAAAACCATAGCCTTGACTAGATGGACCTTAGTTGGCAAAGTAATGTCTCTGCTTTTTAATATGCTATCTAGGTTGGTCATAACCTTCCTTCCAAAGAGTAAGCATCTTTTAATTTCATGGCTGCAATCACCATCTGCAGTGATTTCGGAGCCCCCCAAAATAAAGTCTGACACTGTTTCCACTGTTTCCCCATCTATTTGCCATGAAGTGGTGGGACTGGATGCCATGATCTTCGTTTTCTGAATGTTGAGCTTTAAGCCAACTTTTTCACTCTCCTCTTTCATTTTCATCAAGAGGCTTTTTAGCTCCTCTTCACTTTCTGCCATAAGGGTGGTGTCATCTGCCTATCTGAGGTTATTGATATTTCTCCCGGCAATCTAGATTCCAGCTTGTGTTTCTTCCAGTTCAGCGTTTCTCATGATGTACTCTGCGTATAAGCTAAATAAGCAGGGTGACAATATACACCCTTGACATACTCCTTTTCCTATTTGGAACCACTTTGTTGCTTCATGTCCAGCTCTAACTGTTGCTTCCTGACCTGCATACAAGTTTCTCAAGAGTCAGGTCGGGTGCTCTGGTATTCCCATCTCTTTCAGAATTTTCCACAGTTTACTTTTTCATAGCTTCCCAGAAAGATAACCACAGGAGCCTGAAGACAGACCAGCCCAGGCAGCAAGACATTTGTCAGAGTTGAGCTCTATTCTGTGATATCTGCAAGTGTCTGCACTGTTGAGACCCACAAATCTGCAAAGTTCCCATTCTGGGACTGAGATGGGAATAAGAAAGGCTTTGGAGGTAGAGAGCAGAGAAGAGCTAATCTAAATTTTATATCCTGACTGCCAAATCTCTATCATTGCACCTCTGCTGTAAAAGCCTGAACATTAAGATGTTCCCAGTGAATTAATGTTCTTGCTTCATGGCAAAAGAATTTGAAGACAAAGTGATAGGAAAAAGTGGCGTTATTTAGGGAGAAACACCCTCTACACACAGAGTATGGGCCATCTCAGAAGGTGAGAAGCCCTGAAATCTGGCAGGGTTAGCTTTTATGGGCTGGGTAGTTTCATAGGCTAATGAATGGGAGGATTATTCCAATTATTTGGGGGAAAGGGCAGAGATTTCCAGGAATTTGGCCACTGTTCAGTTTATGACCTTTTATGGTTGGTCTCAGAACTGTTCTGGAGTTCATGGGTGTGTCACTTAACATGCTAATGTACTACAATTAATGAGGCTCAAGGTCTACTGGAAGTCAAATCTCCCGCCATTTTGAACCTAGATGGTTCTAATCAGTTTGTGTCATGTCCTATGACTGTGTCATTCTTTTAAAGGTTGTGGCCCTGCTCTCTTCCCTCCTATTTCATTCCCCCCTCAGAGATTTTACTCCCATAGTCTTATGGGAAACAGAGGGGTAATTTAATCAGTCCATTTACAGGTTAGGAAAGAAACGAGAGATTCTAGCAAGGGCTGAATGCTATAAAGTGTTCATCAAGAAACACTGCAGAATGTATATATTCATGAAGACTTCCATCAACTTTCCAAACCAATTTACTGATTATTGGCTATTGTGAGTGAAGTGAAGTGAAAGTCACTCAGTCGTGTCCGACTCTTTGTGACCCCATGGACGTGGAATTCCCTAGGCCAGAATACTGGAGTGGGTAGCCTTTCCCTTCTTCAGGGGATCTTCCCCACCCAGGGATTGAACCCAGGTCTCCTGCATTGCAAGTGGATTCTTTACCAGCTGAGACACAGGGAAGTCCAAGAATACTGGAGTGGGTAGCCTATCTCTTCTCCAGTGGATCTTCTTGACCCAGGAATCAAACTGGGGTCTCCTGCATTGCAGGTGGATTCTTCACCAAGTGAGCTATCAGAGAAGCCCTGCTACTGTGAGACCATTCATCAGATCTGTCCTGCTCCAAATCAAACCTTTAATCTGTAACCACTCTAGCAGGCTCAATGGCACCCCACTCCAGTACTCTTGCCTGGAAACTCCCATGGACGGAGGAGCCTGGTGGGCTGCAGTCCATGGGGTCGCTGAGGGTCGGACATGACTGAGCAACTTCACTTTCACTTTTCGCTTTCATGCATTGGAGAAGGAAATGGCAACCCACTCCAGTGTTCTTACCTGGAGAATCCCAGGGATGGGGGAGCCTGATGGGCTGCCATCTCTGGGGTCGCACAGAGTCAGATACGACTGAAGCGACTCAGCAGCAGCAGCAGCACTAGGCTCAAGTGCAATTTACACTGGAAAAATAAGAAAGAGCATGAAAAAAGTAAAGGTAAGATTTCATAACCATAAAGAGTTAGGAAACCACTGCACCAGACAACAAAATTCTGCAGGGGAGAGAATTATGTCCCCATGACAACCTGAGATATTTTTATTGGGAGAGTTGGTAGGCTATACAGAAACATTTTCCAAAAATTGGAGTTGAGACTGAAGTATAAGAACATGTGTGGGAGTTGAGAGACACTTCAAGTTTGAATTTTCATCTTTATTTTTTTAGCTTTTTATTGCAATCTACATATTGCCAAATCCTGCTTTGTAAGTGCAAAAGGGCAAAAATAATTTTTATAACCCATACTCATATACAAATGTTTTGTACATATGTATATGACTATGCAACTTCAGGAAATAGGGGGTTTTGTTAACAAAAGATACAAGGTTTCTTGAAGAATAGACATTTATATCAATCAACAATTCAAATAGATTATTTCATATATTAGCACATCTATCCTTGACTAAGAAACCTGAGATTATTCGTGGATACCTCATGTATTAAATCTATACTATATTACTTTATATTTGATTTTATAACATTTTAATTTTCTGTGTTTAATTATTTTGTACTGTTTCCCAAAATGTCTGCATAAAGCTGTGTTATGTGTGTCTTATCTACTTAGTATATGTAGTTTATTTAATCAAGTTTATGTTCACGTTTGTTTTGCACACAAAGTTGATGCAAAATAAACATTTCTGCCTATGTCTCATAACAGATACTTCATAGCTATCACTTTATTTAATCATCACAATATTTGACAAGTAGCATTATCGCCTTTTAGAGATGAGCTAACTGTAACCAAAGAGGTGATACGTTTGCCCCATATCACATCTGGAAGTGTCGTGGCTGTTAAATTGCAGGTCTATTTGCCGCTCCCAAGTCTTCCCATTTCCTGTGCTACACCGAATCTCAATGTCCTCATGATTCTTGAGGCATATATTTTGAACTTATAAAGAAATTGCTTCTGGATATTACGTAGTACAATATATTTGGACTTCCAGCTAAGATAATTTGTAAGTTCTTACATTGAAATACCCTCTGCTCCAACACATAGCAACGAGAGATAAAATATAAAAAGAGAAATTAACACAGAAAACCAAACCAAAAAACAAACACGTAAACTACCATGCTCAGAACCAGTTTAAACCTCTCTGAGGCTCAAAAACGCCAAAGTTGAGGCCTGCTGGATCCTCCATCTAAGAATTTTGCTCCTGCTCATTAACATGGACTTGAAGTCCTCCCATGAAAGGAAAGAGATGGATTCAGTCTCACTGCAGAAACTGGGGGCTTCTTGACCTATGACAAAAAGGTTGAAAAGGGCAGCAATGACTGCTTCCAGAGCCATGCCCCAAGTGGAGGAAGGTGCCAGTTTCATATCCAGGACCTCGTCCACTAACTCACAGGCTGGACCTGCAGTGTTTCTTTCATTTATATATTATTTACTTATTTTAATTGGAGGCTAATTACTTTACAAACATTGTAGTGGTTTTTGCCATACATTGACATGAATCAGCCATGGGTGTGCAGTGTTTCTTGACAACATAACTCGACAAGCCTGAAGCCAGAAATACAAGATCTAATTCTGGTCTGGGATTCCATGGAGGGACATGGAGGCAAATAAGACACAGCTTAGTATTGATAACTATGCCAAACCCTAAAGTATCACTCACAGAGAAACCAGAATGAAGATATTTATCAGTGACACTAAAAAGGAAAGATTTTATCACCAACAGACATTTGCAAAAAGGAGAAACAATGTTTTAAAAAAGAAACAACAAACCCCAGATGGGGTCAATTTGCTAAGCCCTGTATCTCCAAATCAAGACTTAATTCCTAACCTAATTGCAGTTTCAGCCTCTCCCAGGAATGTAATTTTAAACTAGTCAATCTGAAATTACCTGGTCAGCACTGGCAAGGTAGTCTACTCAATAGGACATTTTTGTCCACCAAAGGAAGGTGACATTCCCTGAAACAACCCATTCTTTTCTAGAAAATACTTTATCTCACCCCTTTCTGCCTCTTTAAAAGCCTTCTATTTTATACAGCTCTTTGGGGCTTCTCTCTGTTTGATAGGATGCTGCCTGATTCATGAATCATTGAACAAAGCCAATCATATCTTCAGATTTCCTCAGCTGAATTTTGTTTTCAACAACAACAAAGAGCAAAGAAGTTGTCATCAATATGTTAGTGAATGTACTATTAAAACGCTAATGTTGAAGGCACAAAAATTCAAGAAGTATGAAGTGAAGTGAAGTCGCTCACTCTTGTCCGACTCTTTGCAACCCCATGGTATGTAGCCTGCCAGGCTCTTCCAGCCATGGGACTTTTCAGGCAAAAATACCGGAGTGGGTTGTCATTTCCTTCTCCAAGAAATATGGGCAGCAATGTTTAATGAAAAATTAAAGTCTGCTAAAGTTCTTGTCTTAATCATGAAAATGATAGAGATAACAGTTATTATTAGAAATTTTGTGAGCAATTCAAGTGAAATTAGTGTTTGGAGCAATGGAAATTTTTACACATCCCAAAGGAAAGTTCAACCACTCTAGACAGCAATTTGGCAATATGTAGTAAAGATGGAACAATTTTATGTTTCCTATCATCGGAACAATTCTACCCCAGGAACACATAAATAAACCTCATAGATGTGAACAGGGAGACGTACAAGAACATTTATTAGTAATTGTAGTATTAGTCATGATAGCAAAAATGGTAAACAACATAAATGTGTACCAGTAGAAAGAAAGAAAAATAAACTGTGACTTGTATTTGGAATACTGTATAGTACTGAAGAATAAATGAATCAGAAAGAGGTATAAATATGGGTAAATCTTAAAATATTATGTTGAGATTAAAAAGCAAGTTGCATAATGATACGGAGTATGCCATTTATATATAGTTTTAATATGTTTTATAAAACATTATATAATGTTTGGAATACTTACATGTATAGAAAGATATAACAGCATATATCCACTCCAGTATTCCTGCCTGGAGAATCCCATGGAAGGAGGAGCCTGGTGGGCTACAGTCCACGGGGTGGCAAAGAGTCGGACACGACTGAGCGACTTCACTCACTCATAACAGCATATATGGGAATGAAAAGCATGAAAATCAGGACAGGAGTTACATCTGGGGAGATGAAGGAGTTGTGCATGAAGTGCCAAGAGGCTTCAACTACATCTTAAGCTGGGTATTGGGATAAATGAATAAATGAAAGAGTGAATGAATCTTAACTGCAAATGTCATTGGAATTCAACTGGTGTAGAGATACAACAATAGTAATATCTGGAAAAATTATTTAAATTGTAACTTAACAAATTACAAATGCTCTGTTCTTGGTATGTCATTAACTTCTTCCTCAATGCCCCCTATTACTGAGGTATGATTGACAAATAAAAACTGTATATATTAAGGTATAAAACATATTTTGGTGTATATAAACATTTTGAAATGACTATCACAAGGTAATTAACATATACTATCCATCTCTTCACTTAATTACCATTTTGTGTGCATATGGTGAAAATACTTAGCAAGTTTCAGGTACTCATTTTCATTAACTATAGTCACTATGCTGTGTACTTCAGGTCTCAGAACTTATTCATTTTATAACTGAAAGTGTGCACCCCTGGACCAATATGGTATTAATTTCAGATTCCTCCTGTCCTCTGGAAACTCATGAAGACCTTCTCCAGACAAGTAATGTTTCTCTTCCAGTCTATTCTAGATTTTTCTTCTATCATAATCCATACAATCTTGCTTGTATACTGATCCAATCTTGCTTGTATACTGATCCAGTCTGTACATTTCAGACTAAGCAGCCAAAATTGTCAAGCCTCTGCTCAGGGATTCGAAAATAATCTTCAGATAATTCTAGGTCTTTTGCTATTGTTCAAAATTAATATTTTTTAAAAAATTTTATTGGAGTATAGTTAGTTTACAATGTGTTAGTTTCTGCTGTGCACAAAGTCAATCAGTTATGCATATATACATATATATGTCCACTCTTTTTCATATTTTTTCCTCATGCAGGTCATTATGGAGTACTGAGTGGAGTTTTCTATGCTGTAGAGTAGGTCCTTATTAGTTGTCTGTTTTATATATAGAAATGTACATGTATCAATCCCAATCTTCCATTTTATCCCTCTTCCTTCTTCCCTCCTGGTAACTATAAACTTGCTTTACATCTGCGACTCTATTTCTGTTTTGTGAACAAGTTCATTTGTACCGGTTTTTAAGATTCCACACATAAGCAATATCGCATGGTATTTCTTCCTCCGTCTGACTTACTTCACTGAGTATGACAGTCTCTAGGTTGATTCATGCTGCTGCAAACGGCATTACAAAATTCATACTTTTCAGTCTTTTATCTCTGACCACATTTCCACGGCTCTATTCATCTCTATTTCTAGCTGGAATACCCTTAATGCCCCAGTGAATTTCTCTGTACATGTGTCACACGGCTAAGTGCCTCCACTAGTGACTTTTTCAGGAGGAGAGTCAGTCTCTGACTTCATGCCACTGCACCTCTCCACCCTCCTCCTTGCTCCATAATCAGCCCTGGCAGTTCTGTGGAAGAGAGGGGCAGTCTTACCTCCTTTAGTTTCTGGCAGCAGGAACAACTTCCATGGATCAAGATTAAACACAGAAACTCAAAAACTCACCCATCCAGGGAATCCCCTGGCCAAATGGATTCTATGCTTTCACTGTGGAGGGATGCAGGTTCAATCTCTGGTCAGGGAACTAAGATCCCACAAGGGGTGCTATGCGTGGACAAAAATAAATAAATAAATAAACTCCATACAGAAAAACAACTAAACGAACAAGCAAAACCTCACCCATCTGTCTTTAAAGAGTTGTTTTTTCCAGTGGGCACAGAATTCTTGAGAGTCCTCATGCTGTAGAAATGTGGGCTCTGAAGCACTTTTCTTTAAAATATCAGAGCCTCTGGGAAACATTTAACTCACACTTTATTGGCATATTATCTCCTCACTCCTCTGCCCAACTGATTCAAGTTCCTGAGCTTTTAAGCAGCCCCCTTAGTACCAGATGAATCTCCATATGCTTGTCTAAAATATTTGGTTTCCCTTTAGTGCCATGTACCACGTGCTAAGATGCTTCAGTCCTGTCTGACTCTTTTCGACCCTGTGGACTGTAGCCTGCCAGGCTCCTCTGTCCATGGGATTCTCCAGACAAGAAACCTGAGTGGATTGCCATGCCCTCTTTTAGGGGATCTTCCCAACTAAGGGATCAAACCCGTGTCACTTACATCTCCTTCATTGGCAGGTGGGTTCTTAACTTGAATTTGAGGTATCCCTGACCATTCTTCACTGCCTCAGCCCCTGGCTATTTACACAATTATGATGAGATGGTATCTTGAGATATCAATCAGTGTCTCACCCCACCCGTTTCTTATTACCATTCAGTTCAGTTCAGTCCAGTCGCTCAGTCGTGTCCGACTCTTTGCGACCCCATGAATCTCAGCACGCCAGGCCTCCCTGTCCATCACCAACTCCCGGAGTTCACTCAAACTCATGTCCATCAAGTCGGTGATGCCATCCACCATCTCATCCTCTGTCGTCCCCTTCTCCTCCTGCCCCCAATCCCTCCCAGCATCAGAATCTTTTCCAATGAGTCACCTCTTCGCATGAGGTGTCCAAAGTATTGGAGTTTCAGCTTTAGTATCAGTCCTTCCAAAGAACACCTAGGACTGAGCTCCTTTAGAATGGACTGGTTGGATCTCCTTGCAGTCCAAGGGACTCTCAAGAGTCTTCTCCAACACCACAGTTCAAAAGCATCAATTCATCAGCGCTCAGCTTTCTTCACAGTCCAACTCTAACATCCATACATAACCACTGGAAAAACCATAGCCTTGACTAAGACGGACCTTTGTTGGCAAAGTAATGTCTCTGCTTTTGAATATGCTATCTAGGTTGGTCATAACTTTTCTTCCAAGGAGTAAGCATCTTTTAATTTCATGGCTGCAGTCACCATCTGCAGTGATTTTGGAGCCCCCCAAAATAAAGTCTGACCCTGTTTGGCTCTTCAGAAATGGCAGCTGGGCTTGTTTGTTTGTCTTTGTATCTTTTGGTCTAGAATTAGCCCCAGCTGGGCATGCACACGGTTATTTTTAGTCCCAAATAGTTTTTTGTATTTTGTTACTGTAGGAGTCCTGTGTCCAAGTCCAAGTTTTGCAGCATTGCAGCAAAGGGTCCCAGGTTCCAGTTGGGGGAACTAAGACCCTGCAAGCCTCTCAATGCAGCCAAAAAAAAAAAAAAAAAAATCCCACATATGTCTATTTGTTTGTTTTCAGATAATTTGGGGAAGTGAAATTTATGTACCTCTTTATCTTTACAAACAATTCAGAACAGAGCTCCTTTAATAAGCTTTATAATTTAATATATTAGTACCATCCAGATGTAAAACATCTCACTTTCACATAACGCAAAATAAAGGTCTTTAGAAATAACAGACACATAGACACACAGGCATATGGAGCGTTTATGGCTTAAATTCTACAATTTCAGCTATGGGTCAAGAGTAAACACAGAAACCTCACTAGTTTAGATATCAAAGAGCTATTCTACCCAGTAGAGAGAGAATTTTTTTAAAGATATATTTATTTGTAAGGCTCAGAGAACCACACTCTGAAAAGGACACTCAGGGACAGCCTCTGGTGGACTGACAAATTTTATTATCTATCTGTTTGCAGATATATGGTCTCAGGGAGCAGAGCATAAAGCAGACTTGCACGTAGCCTTTTTCGACGAAACATCAAAGCATTCAAGGATAAAATACAGTTCCCACCGCCCAAGCTATAACATAGCTTTGGCGAAACTCTAAAAGGAGTCTTATCACGAAACAACAGTCCTTGCTCCCAGAAACAGGTGGTCAGAAGGAAGCCTTCAAACGCCTCAAGGCCGGGCATATAACCCTTCATTATCCGTTCCCAGCCATGGGCACTCGGTGAACGCTCATAACCCTTTGTTATGCTCGTCCCAGCTTCCAACCTTCGTCATGAGTGGAGCAAATACATTCTCAGTATATGCTTAAAGCCTTCCAGCTCCTCCACATTTATTTACTTTTGGGTGTGCTGGGTCTTCATTGCTGCACTTGGCCTTTCTCTAGTTGCAGAGAATGGGGGCTACACTGTAGCTGTGGCGTATTAGCTTCTCGTCGCAAAGGCTTCTCTTGTTCGGGAGCGCAGGCTCTGGGCGCTTGGGCGTCAGTAGCTGTGGCTCACTGGTTTCAGAGCACGGGCTCAGTAGTTGTGCATGGATTTAGTTGCCCCTCAGCATGTGGGCTCTTTCTAAATCAGGGATTGAATCTTCCTCCTGCGTCCCTTGCACTGGCAGGTGGATTCTCAACCACTGGACCATCAAGGAAGCCCAGACGCAGAATTCTTGAGCTCAAAATAGACAAAAAGAAAAACCAAACTAAGAAACCACATTCTCTGTCTCTCACTCAACAGATAATAGATCTCTATAAATCATTAATTCTTTTACAGAGCCCACCGTACAACCAAATTCTTGATCTTGCTGCCACAAGAGGGGAATAACTTACTGATAACATAAAACTCTAACTGATGGAGGAGAATATTTCTGGGAGGAAAACAGAGGACCTAAAGAATTTGATTATGCTTCAGATTCACCTCTGGGAACAAGAAAAGAAATTCCTGGATTTAGGTATCCATGAAGTGTATTCCTCTGATGGTGAAGTTCATCTGCTCATCAGATGAATTCATTGGGCATCTCAGTGGGAACAGCAGACATTTTAAAGGATAATTCACACACACACACACAAAATATGAAATCATATTGTTACCTGCCAGGGTTCTTGGCCTCCCTAATCAATAGAAATTGATAAAAAATCACGCAAGAAATTCAAGCAAGGGTTTATTGGGACTCTTGCTGCTGCAGGAGGAAGCAAAAACAAGCAACAGTTTCCCTTCCTCACGCCTAGAGGCGGGGTGAGTTGGTTCCTTACATAGGGTAAGAGTAGGGATGGGCTTCCCTGGTGGCTCAAATGGTAAAGAATTTGCCTGTGATGAGAGAGACCTGGGTTGGATCCCTGGATTGGGAAGAGCCCCTGGAGGAGGGCATGGCAACCCACTCCAGTATTCCTGCTTGGAGAATCCCCAAGGACAGAGGAGCCTGGTGGGCTGCAGTCCATGGGGTTGTAAAGACTTGGACAGGACTGGGCGACTAAGCACAGCACAGGGATGAGTCCAGAGGTTGGGCCAGAGGGGTGGCTTCGTTGGTCTGTCCACCCGCTTGGTAGTGCTCTATGCAGAGTGTATGCACAGTACCCTGCTGTTGCTCCCAGCACACTTCTTTTGCTGGGGGGTTTGGTCTTTTTGGGTCTTTTGTTCATAATTTGTCCCAAGTACCCATGAACACAGTTATTTTTAGTCCCTTAGTGTTTCTTTGCCCAGGTACAAGCACTGCAGCAAAAGGTCCCAAGTCCCAGCTAGTCTCAATATAAAGTGATTTTATTTAACTTATTAATAAGGGAACCAAAGATATGTTACAATTTGTTCAAAGAGAATCCAAATAAAAACATTTTACAGAACAGGGATATTGAATGTACAAATGGATGCAAAACTGGTTTATCTACAGAGGAGTTTTCCCTCCATTGGATAGAATTTGTTCACATGTTCACAGGCAACAATTATTTGCATTACCATCGGTTCTCTAATATCTACGAAATTCTAAAATAGTTTAATCCAAGGTAAACATGACTATATTTTAGGATCAGATAATCCTCCAAATTCCAGCTCCATTGAAAGGATATTCATTAATCTGTGTTGCTTCTTTTCTTTTCTTGTGAGACCTACTGGCTCACTTGCCAATGTAGGAGACTCGGGTTTGATCCCTGGATTGGAAAGATCCCCTGGAGAAGGAAATGGCAACCTACTCCAGTAGTCTTGCCTGGGAAATCCCATGGACTGGGGAACCTGGTGGACTACAGTCCATGGGGTCACAAAGAGTGGGAAGCAAATGAGAGGCTAAACAACAACAATACTGGCTGATTTATTTTCCTGTCAAAGAATATTTCCAGAGCAGTCCCCAGGGATGTTGCTTAAAGTGCTACATTCCTCCTTACAAATCACAAACCAGAGGTTATAGAGTGTATTCGAGAGAAAAGGTTCTGTTAATTCATAAGCCTTTATTTCTGGTCCAGTAAGTGAAAAAGTTGGCTTAAAGCTCAACATTCAGAAAACGAAGATCATGGCATCAGGTCCCATCACTCCATGGGAAATAGATGGGGAAACAGTGGAAACAGTATCAGATTTTATTATTTTGGGCTCCAAAATCACTGCAGATGGTGATTATAGCCATGAAATTAAAACATGCTTACTCCTTGGAAGAAAAGTTATGACCAACCTAGATAGCATATTCAAAAGCGGAGACATTACTTGGCCGACTAAGGTCCGTCTAGTCAAGGCTATGGTTTTTCCAGTAGTCATGTATGGATGTGAGAGTTGGACTGTGAAGGCTGAGCGCCGAAGAATTGATGCTTTTGAACTGTGGTGTTGGAGAAGACTCTTGAGAGTCCCTTGGACCGCAAGGAGATCCAACCAGTCCATTCTGAAGGAGATCAACTCCGGGATTTCTTTGGAAGGAATGATGCTAAAGCTGAAACTCCAGTACTTTGGCCACCTCATGCGAAGGGCTGACTCACTGGAAAAGACTCAGATGGTGGGAGGGATTGGGGGCAAGAGGAGAAGGGGACAACAGAAGATGAGATGGCTGGATGGCATCACCGACTCGATGGACGTGAGTCTGAGTGAACTCCGGGAGCTGGTGACGGACAGGGAGGCCTGGCGTGCTGCGATTCATGGGGTCGCAGAGTCGGACATGACTGAGCGACTGAACTGAACTGAATAACCATTCATTCAAAAAATACTATCCACAATCTATTGTGTAATGATCATAGCACCAGGTAGGGTATATTTTGAAAATAATGAGTCATAGTCCTTGCTCCACAAGGTACTTACAACCTCATTATGGAGATAAGACATACAAGAAACTATCAGTCAATAAATTTAATAAACTGCCAAACTGAGACTACAGTAGGACAGTATAAAATGGAAATGTATTTGATCATCATTATTCATGGATTATGTATTTGTGAATTTGCCTGCTGGCTAAAATAGATCTGTGCCTCCAAAATCAATATTTGCAGTGCTTTTGTCCTCATTCATGGACATGTACAGAGCAGTGAAAAATTTGGTTTCCCAGCATGAATGTTCCCAGGTAAGGTCTAAGAAAGCAAAGTGGTGCCTTCTTTTTCAGCTCTCACACTATAAAGAAACATTCAGAAAATGAAGATCACGGCATCCGGTCCCATCACTTCATGGGAAATAGATGGGGAAACAGTGGAAACAGTGTCAGACTTTATTTTTGGGGGCTCCAAAATCACTGCAGATGGTGATTGTAGCCATGAAATTAAAAGATGCTTACTCCTTGGAAGAAAAGTTATGACCAACCTAGACAGCATATTTAAAAGCATATTCACCTCTTCACAGCCTATTTAGTGCCAAGTGCTAAAAAAACCTCTTGTGCTTTTTTTTTTAAGTTATTTTGCTGTTTAAATGGCCTCCAAAGGTAGTGCTGAAATGCTGTCTGTTGTTCCTAGAGTCTGTGATGTGCCTTATGGAGAAAACACATGTGTTTTTATGCTTCAGTTTGGTATGAATTACAGCGCTGTTGGTCATGAATTCAATGTTACTGAATCAAAAATATATAATAAATAAAGTGTCTTTAAACAAACATAAATAAAACAAGGAAATAAAACAAGGTTAGTAAATAAAACAAGTAAATAAATAAAACAAGGTTAGTTAGTGACTAACATGTTGTGATCAGCGTTTCCGGGGAACCTAACTCTGTATTTTCCTTAGGAACAATAGTTTCAGTTCAGTTCAGTCACTCAGTAGTGTCCAATTCTTTGTGACCCCATGAATCGCAGCACGCCAGGCCTCCCTGTCCATCACCAGCTCCCGGAGTTCACTCAAACTCATGTCCATCGAGTCAGTGATGCCATCCAGCCATCTCATCCTCTGTCATCCCCTTTTCCTCCTGCCCTCAATCCCTCCCAGCATCAGAGTCTTTTCCAATGAGTCACCTCTTCGCATGAGGTGACCAAAGCACTGGAATTTCAGCTTTAGCATCATTCCTTCCAAAGAACACCCAGGGCTGATCTCCTTTAGAATGGATTGGTTGGATCTCCTTGCAGTCCAAGGGACTCTCAAGAGTCTTCTCCAATACCACAGTGCAAAAGCATCAATTCTTTGGCACTCAGCTTTCTTCATAGTCCAACTCTCACATCCATACATGACTACTGGAAAAACCATAGCCTTGACTAGACGGACCTTTGTTGGCAAAGTAATGTCTCCGCTTTTGAATATGCTATCTAGGTTGGTCATAACTTTCCTTCCAAGGAGGAAGCGTCTTTTAATTTCATGGCTGCAGTCACCATCTGCAGTGACCCTGGAGCCCCAAAAAATAAAGTCAGCCACTGTTTCCACTCTTTCTCCATCTATTTCCCATGAAGTGATGGGACCGGATGCCATGATCTTCGTTTTCTAAATGTTGAGCTTTAAGCCAACTTTTTCACTCTCCTCTTTCACTTTCATCAACAGGCTTTTTAGTTCCTATCACTTTCTGCCATAAAGGTGGTATCATCTGCATATCTGAGGTTATTGATATTTCTCCCAGCAATCTTGATTCCAGCTTGTGTTTCTTCCAGCCCAGCGTTTCTCATGATGTACTCTGCATAGAAGTTAAATAAGCAGGGTGACAATATACAGCCTTGAAGCACTCCTTTTCCTATTTGGAAGCAGTCTGTTGTTCCATGTCCAGTTCTAACTGTTGCTTCCTGACCTGCATACAGGTTTCTCAAGAGGCAGGTCAGGTGCTCTGGTATTCCCATCTCTTTCAGAATTTTCCACAGTTTATTGTGATCCACACAGTCAAAGGCTTTGGCATAGTCAATAAAGCAGAAATAGATGTTTTTCTGGAATTCTCTTGTTTTTTCCGTGATCCAGCGGATGTTGGCAATTTGATCTCTGGCTCCTCTGCCTTTTCTAAAACCAGCTTGATTGAGCACCTGGAAGTTCACGGTTCACGTATTGCGGAAGCCTGGCTTGGAGAATTTTGAGCATTACTTTACTAGCCTGTAAGATGAGTGCAGTTGTGCGGTAGTTTGAGCACTCTTTGGCATTGTCCTTCTTTGGGATTGGAATGAAAACTGACCTTTTCAAGTCCTGTGGCCACTGCTGACTTTTCCAAACTTGCTGGCATATTAAGTGCAGCCTTTTCACAGCATCATCTTTCAGGATTTGAAATAGCTCAAGTGGAATTCCATCACCTCCACTAGCTTTGTTCGTAGTGATGCTTTCTAAGGCCCACTTGACTTCACATTCCAGGATGTCTGGCTCTAGGTGAGTGATCACACCATCGTGATTATTTTGGTCTTGAAGATCTTTTTTGTACAGTTCTTGTGTATATTCTTGCCACCTCTTCTTAATATCTTCTGCTTCTGTTAGGTTTAGTAGTCCTTAATTCAGTGTCTGCAGTAACTTTTAGACAGTCTGGGACCTGAGACCTGAGACCCTTTGCTGCAGTGCTTGCACCTGGTAAACATCTCCTTGAGCACTAAAATACAAAGAAACTATAAAGGACTAGAAACAATTTTGTGTATGCACAGTTGGGGAAAGGGCATCCCTGGTAGCTCAGCTGATAAAGAATCCGCCAGCAATGCGGCAGACTCTGGTTCCATTCCTGGGTTGGAAAGATCCCTTGGAGAAGGGATAGGCTACCCACTCCAGTATTCATGGGCTTCCCTGGTGACTCAGCCGGTAAAGAATCCGCCCGCAATGCGGGAGACCTGGGTTCAAGCCCTGGGTGGGGAAGATTCCTTGGCGGAGGGCGGCACAGCAACCCACTCTAGTATGGACGGAGGAACCCGGCGGGCTACAGTCCATGGGGTCGCAGAGTCCCACACCGCTAAGCGGCTAAGCACAGCACAGTTGGGGCTGATTATCAAAAACAAAAAAGAGACCAACAAAAAACCCAACTGCCACTCCTGAAGAGCCAGGAGCAAAAGCAGGGCATTGCACCCGCAATCTGCACTGAACAGAGGTGGGCATTTAAAAGTGAGCTCTGCAGACGTGGTCCCGAAAACTTCCTTGAAAAAATCTGTGGTACCCACGATTCTGTGGGAACCCAGAGAAGTTTTTCCCTACCTTGAGCGGATACAAATAACACTCCCCCCACCCCTTAAAAAGTTACTGTTAAAAACAGTAACTGCAGTGCTTGCTTGCTAAGTCGCTTCAGTCGTGTTCGACTCTGTGAGACCCTATTGACTGCAGCCCGCCAGGTTCTGTCCCAGGGATTCTCCAGGCAAGAATACTGGAGTGGGTTGCCATGCCCTCCTCCAGGGGATCTTCCCCACCCAGGGATCTAACCGACGTCTCTTCAGTCTCCGGCATTGGCAGGGGTGGGGTGTGTTTCTTTACTATTAGCGCCACCTGGGAAACCCAACTGCAGTGAACCCTCCCATCATCTTTAATCAAGCTGTTCTCAGCTCTGTTAATTTCCTGTCTCTTGAACACCCGAGTCGGCTGTTTCGCCCTATTCAGAAATGGCTGCGCCGGCTTCACAGGCTCTGCGCATGCTTCTTGAACACAATTTGGCGCCGAGACACTTCGGCGACTTTTGCAGCGCAAGATGGGGACTTGGCCGCGGGCAAGATCGAGCTTCCCGGCATGCTTTGCAGTCGGGCCGCGAGGCCCCGCGTCTAGTGATGGGGAGCCCCTGGTGCTTGACGCCGCCAAATCGGCCGTAGAGGTGGACGTCGTGACCGGGAGCCGCGGAGTGGAAAGATGGAAGCGTGGCGCTGTGTGAGGAGGGGCTACGGCCGCTGTGTGGTGGGGAGAGGCCGGTCAGTAGGGCTGGGTGGCGGGAGGGAAAAGGGAGGGGCGGGCGGCCCGGGGGCGGGAGCGGGCGGCCGGGGGGAACCGGGGCGGGGCGGGCTGGGGTGTCGGGGTTGGAAGCGGAAGAGGGTCCGGGCCGCGATGCCGCCGGGACAGACCTCTGGAGACCCTGAGGGATAGGTAAACCCGGCGCGCGGCCCGCGCAGCGCGGGCCCGAAGCGCCGAACGCGTCGGCCGAGGGCCGGGCTCGTGCTTCCCCGGGCCGGGCTGGCCTCGGAGCCCCGGCCCACTTCCCGTAACCCAGCCCGAGCCTCCGGGTGCCCGGCCTCCTCCCCCAGCCCCGCAGAGCCCCGGGCGGGGAGCTGCGGGTCAGCTAGCGAGGCCGCCGTTCGCCGCGGGTTCGGGGCGGCCTGACCCCGCGGGAGGCGCGCGCCTGGTGCACACGCCCAGGGGCTGCTCTGTTGGTGTGTGGATGCCTCGCAAACTTTTCCCTTCCCCTCCCCTGGGATCCCAACCTTTTACGATGCGTACTAAATTCTCGTTCCACATCGATACTACCGGATAATTTACTTGTGAAATTGACTTATCTTTGAATAAAAAGCACTTCAAGAGGTGCTGCCCACATTAGCGCCTTTCTAAGTAGTATCCATGAGTTGCTGGCTTTGGTACAGATTTTTTTTTTTTCTAATACACTTAAAAATAAATGCTTAGGTATTATTTAATTGTGTACCATATGAAACTGACTGGTGTATTATCACACGTGGGAAATACAGCACCGTCTTAGTTTTTACATCAGTTACGGGGATCAGATTTTGACTCCTGTAGTTTGGGGACTTTACTGTTCGTAGGCAGCGTTTCCTGAGTACCAGCTGTGTGCCACGCACTGTGCTAGGCACTTGGGAAGAGACCCAGATTAAAAGGAATTAGGGTGCTCTGGCCCCAAAGGAGCCCATCAATTTAAGAGAAAATAAAAAGTCTGTATAAGTAACTACAAATACAGCGAATAAGTTTTGTAGTACAAATATTATATTAGAATACGGTAGCTTATTGGGATGGAAAGTGTATGGCTTTTCTCCAAATCTCAATGGCTTTCAGACTTGTCACAAAACAGGATAGACTTACCCATGTCATGCCTTTAAAAGTTTACAATTATGTTGAGTTTAGAGAGCAATTTGAGAAAGGGTAGACTGCTCAATAAATTTATATAAAAATGTAAATGCTGGTGAAACAAATATAAAACGTCAAGTAACAGTAAATACAATTTAAACAAAATTCCCTTGGTGATGAAAGTGGACATTATTGACACTGACTTGGAAATATAGCTTTAATGAATTCTGGAGGACAGGAGTCTTTCTCAGGATTGTAGCTATTTGCCAGAATAGTGTTTTAGTGCTTGAGTTGCATTGTTTTATAAGAGAGCCTGAGGGCAATATATCTATTCAAAATAATGATAACACTATTTCGGAGACATTTTTCATGATAGAGCCTATCATATAATTGGTATCAGATAATTGGTGCTATTGGGTTTGGAGTGTTGGTGAATTTCTAGTAAGTAATTCTTTTTCATTTCCCTCAAGGAGGAGTGAGCTTAAAAGAGAAAAAAGTAGCATGGAAAAATAAATTATGTACTGATTAGCAGGAGAGGTAGGTAGTTTCGTGAAGTAGTGATAGGCTTTTGTTTTCTTAGCTATAAAGATGTTTGGAAAATAAAACCTTGGTATAAAAAAGTTGTTCAGAAACATATTTTTACTCCAAACCCAGGTTAGAGAGATTCACTTTTATTATAGTCAGCTTCTGTGTTCTGTATTTAAGTATTATATGAGTGCTGTGGGTTTTATTTGTCCATTAGGTTTTATTAGATGCTAGAAAGCTACTCAATACAGTTTGGTGATTGGTTTATCTCTCAGTTGAATTGTGTGGACTTTTAGAAGTTTATCTGGTACTTGGGGAGGCTGGTGGATTCTCTGTTAAGTGTTTAGAATACCATTCATAGTTGTTTAGGGAGCATTTTGAGGTATTGCCACAAGCAGTGAAATCCTTCAGATTGAGAAGTCAGATTTTAAATATTAGACATTACCTTCCCTTGAGGAAACAGATTGAGATTCTGTGTGCTATATAGCTGAACAAAAAGTGGTGCCTCAAGGAGTGTATTTATTTCTTTTAGATACCCCATGTTACCCCACCACCAGAAGAGTCTGGGCAGAGACTGGACTACACCGTGGGAGAATCTGCAAAAGTGTTGCTGGAACAGACATATTTCTAGTTGTATGAGGTGGCCTGGACATTATTCTCGCGCTCCTTACCCATACTTCAGTAGTAGGCATTTCTCACTAAATTGGAGACCACCTTGTTTGTTTGAGTCTAGAGCTCCGTTTCAGTACTGGAACTGGAGGCCTGACAGCCTGAGCCAGACTTCTTTGATTCATCTCTCTAGTTACATCATGAACTCTGAGGGAGATGAGCCTTCATCAAAACGAAGAAAACACCAAGGTAAAGGTGACATTTATCTTGGTGCAGAAATAGACATAAGCCATAGCATAATTGAAATTTTTCATATTTAATCTTTAAGAAAACCTCCTGCAGGTTTTAGAGGTGTTTGGTGTTTTACTTTTAACCAGTACTTTTCTGTTAGGAAAACGGAAATTATTTTTTTTAATTAAGTCTTTAAAAAAAAATCTTCAATTAATTGTGTATTTCTGGCAGTAAAAATAAAAGTCACTCTTCATATAAAGTTGGAAAACAGTGGAGAACCAGATGGAAACATTAAGAATAATTTTAAAATTCAGTGTTTTGGAAACAAAGATTCTTAGATTTCTTAGAAATTGATAACATGTATTCTTGAGATTTCACAGATATATTAAAAAACATTATGTTTTCATTTTTAATGTTAGTGTTGTTATAAGACGAAAGAATTTCCTTAAATAGAAACAATCATAAGTGAAAAATATTTTCTTACAGAATCTGATTTTAGCTTGTTAAATTTATATTTCTCATGATGGGTCTTTAGACATAATCAAAAGTCTTGGGAAGTTTATCTTTTAACTACATCTTATTCAACTTTAAGACAGTTTTTTCTAGCTATCTTGGTTATTTCTATTTTTCTCCTGTTCTTTTTACTCTCAGCAATTCACCAGACTCTCTATGCTTCCAGCCCTGCCCTCCTCCGAAAGGATACATGAGTAGTCTAAGTAAATTTGGAATTGTCATTCTTACTGAGCTACAGTTGTCGATGAAGATCATTCCTCTGAAGATACTTAGAAATAGGCTGTGTGGGTGTTAACTGGCAGGGAGCGGACATAAGTTTGTCAAAGAAAGGTGTTCAGAGCGAGTCTCACCTGGGAGTAAGAGCTAGATTAGTTAGAACTCTTCTAAGCAGGACTTCTACTACACATTTAAGTAGAAATTCTAATTACTCAGAAGAAGTGGCAATCTATTTGTATAGCGCTTAACCACCAATGTGTTTGTAAACAAGTATTTGAATGATTGAAAGGTACATTTAGAATCATTAAAATTAGGTTCCTAAGAACAACCCATCATCTGAGGCTGTATGAGGACATAAGATGGCTGCTCATTCATGTATTCATTGTTCATCAGGTTAACACACTCCGCTTCTGTTTAGCCTTTTGTAAATCTGGTGGGCTCTCAGGTGGAGACGTGGTGTAGTGACCCCAGGCATGGGCTTAGGAAACACTCCTGCGCTCATTCTGCTCCACCACTAACTGTGTGAGTTTGGACCGGTTACGAACCTCTCTGCTCCTTGGTTTCCTAGTGTAAAATAATGCCTGCTTTGAAAGCCTGTGGAGGATGAAGTGAGACATATTCAAAGTGCCTAACACATTGCTGGCTTCATAGTAGGTACTCAGAAAATCCTGGTGGTATTGTTTTCCCTTTAATGGATGGGGAATTACATTTACAGACCGATAAAACTTTGATTGCAACCTGACTCTCTATATGTCCGTTCTTCCTAGGTTTTGTGAATAAGGAAAATGCTCTTCGTTAAGCCATATTTGTGACTTCTGATATTTCACTAATACTACTTTTCAATCAAGAGAACAGCATTGCTAACTTGCCTGTCACTTTAAAGTGGTGTTTGAAGGATTTGTGTGACCCAATTATGACCTTTTAATTAGGCACCCTAGAAACCCAATCAGGCCTAATTGCTTGCTTTTTTTGACTCATCTGTCTTCTCTGCTGTGACCACCTTGTTCCTCCTGACATGGAAGGTATATAAACTTTTGTAGTGTGCATTTATGTTGTGAAGTCTGTGAAAGCCAAAGACTGTTCACTCTCTCAGTAGTTTT
Source organism: Budorcas taxicolor (assembly GCF_023091745.1). Lineage (NCBI taxonomy): Eukaryota > Metazoa > Chordata > Mammalia > Artiodactyla > Bovidae > Budorcas > Budorcas taxicolor. Next base: position 71,517,962 of record NC_068925.1, read on the forward strand.
CAAATTGTCTTCCATGGAACCCAAGCATTCGAACAAATTTCTGTATGTTCATTCAAAGCAAATGTGGTCAAATGAAATGTGTTTATCCAGTCATCCCAGCCCCAGTCCCAGCCTACCAGGTGTTGATGGTCAGGACATGAAAAATAATGCCAAAGGGCTATACAGACTGTAGAAGTCTGAAAGCTACTGTATTGATTTGATCATCTTGTGGTCTTGGTTATTTAAAAAAATGGAATTGCCAAGAGAGTTGGTTTGAACTCTTAATGGCCAGGACTATACAAATCTTATGCTTTTATATGCCATTATATATACATATTTTATAAGAAAGCATGAATGAATTTAATGCAGCGGTGCCACCAGGGTAGTGCTGTAAGTTTGTGATGATAGCTAACATTTTGTTGTATGACTAGAACCCTCTCCATCTCATTTACATAAAAAGATTTAATGATTTGCGGCTAAAACTGTAGACAGTCCCTAATTTATGAGGGAATTATGTTCTCAATAATCTGTTCTTAAGAATCAGTTCTGTTTTCCTCATAGAAACTATGTTATAAATTTCAGAGTAGCTGTGCAGAGTCAGTATCAGTAGCTTTAGTTCTGGCCTTTAGGGGTTCAGTTCAGTCGCTCAGTCGTCTCTGTTTGCGACACCATGAACCAGGCCTCCCTGTCCGTCACCAGCTCCCAGAGTTCACCCAAACTCATGTCCATTGAATCAGTGATGCCATCCAACCATCTCATCCTCTGTCGTCCCCTTCTCCTTCTATACTCAATCTTTCCCAGCATCAGGGTCTTTTCCATTGAGTCAGCTCTTCGCATCAGGAGGCCACAGTGTTGGAGTTTCAGCTTCAACATCAGTCCTTCCAATGAACACCCAGGACTGATCTCCTTTAGAGTGGACTGGTTGGATCTCCTTGCAGTCCAAGGGACTCTCAAGAGTCTTCTCCAACACCACAGTTCAAAAGCATCAATTCTTCTGCGCTCAGCTTTCTTCACAGTCCAACTCTCACATCCATACATGACCACTGGAAAAACCAAAGCCTTGACTAGACAGACCTTCGTTGACAAAGTAATGTTTCTGCTTTTTAATATGCTATCTAGGTTGGTCATAACTTTTTTCCAAGGAGTAAGTGTCTTTTAATTTCATGGCTGCAATCACCATCTGCAGTGATTTTGGAGCCCCCCCCCCCCCCCCCCCCCCCCCCCCCCGCAAATAAAGGCATTTAGGAGTAGGATTCTCCATATTCAGTGAAGGATAAGGGATAGTTTCCTTCTCTTTCCTGGGCATAGGATAAGCACTGGGCTAAATTATGTGAATGCTTTTCTTAATTTGGTTTTCTTTCCTTCATCATTTTTTACCTTTCTCCTCAGGCTCCTAGGACCACAACTCCCCTGTTCCACTCAGACCTCGCTATTCATAAAAATTACCTTCTTCTGTCCTCTGGTCAGACTTCCTGTTCCTTCAGTGCTGCAGATATTAGTGCAACAGATATCAGCTTTTAGATTAAAGTCACTTAAAATTTTTACTTCATTAACATTTCTAGAGTGTACTGATACTTTTTTTTCTTTCACCTTTTTTGAGCTATAACTGACATTACCAGCAGTCTAAGTTTAAGGTGAACAGCATAATGATTTAGCTTACTACATCATGGAAGGATTACCACAATAAGTTTTGTGAACCTCCATCATCCCAAAGAGACACAAAAGAAAGGGGAAAGAAATATTTTGTATGTAATGTGAGCTTTTAGAATTTACTCTCTTAACAACCTTCATATAGAACATGCTACAGTGTTAATTAAAGTTGCCATGTTGTGCATCACATCCCTATTACTTATATATCTTATAACTGAAAGTTTGTACCTTTTGACTGCCTGCAGCTAGTTCCCCCACCCCTCTAGAGTGTGTTGATATTCTGTAAATATATCATAATTGCAGAAGATTGGGAAAAATCTTTCAGAGTCCTTCCTATCAGAGATAATTACTCTTAAAAATAGTGGTATATTTCCTTGTAGTCTTTTTCCCCCATGTTTAGAATACTCTTCCTCAGTTTATTTATTGAATTTTTAATTGGAGAAATTTAGGGATTCTAAGGAGAAGGCAATGGCAACCTACTCCAGTACTCTTGCCTGAAAAATCCCATGGATAGAGGAGCCTGGTAGGCTGAGTCCATGGGGTCGCGAAGAGTCGGACACAACTGAGCAACTTCACTTTCCCTTTTCACTTTCATGCATTGGAGAAGGAAATGGCAACCCACTCCAGTGTTCTTGCCTGAAGAATCCCAGGGACAGGGAACCTGGTGGGCTGCCGTCTGCGGGGTCACACAGAGTCGTACATGACTGGAGCAACTTAGCAGCAGCAGCAGCAGCAGGGATTCTAAATCAGTGAAATGAAAGCCTTACAGGAAAAGGGAGATATCTAGGGCTGAGATTTTCTCATATCATCTAATTGTGCTTGAAAGTCCATCTTCAAATCTTTTTGTTTCCCAAGTTCATCCCATTTCTTGTTTTTCCCTTCTTTTAAGCTTATAGATTCTCTAAAAAGTTCCACGTTTGTCTTTATGGCTTTCATGACAGTAAGAGTATCCTCTTTATTGATGGGGAGAGGAAGATCGAAGGAGTATGTGTGTTGTGTATGAGTATTTATACATATATATGGTACTGTGTTTATGTATCTATAGATACATATATGTATGTGTATATATGTATTTTTTTAAGTAATCATGTCTAAAAGACTGCTTGTAATTTCAGAATCTCTTGCTGTTTCATCTTGTTCTCAATACTTTTTCAGTGTATGTGGTATTTTTGTGGAATATAAACTGTCACACATTCCTGATTGTTGCATGCTAAGTTTGTCAATCAGGAATTATCATTTACTAGCATTGTATAGCTATGTTACATTTAACTTCTGCTTTGGCGTGCATTAAAAATAGTTCTTTTGTTTATTTTGTTAGCATTCTTCCAGTAAATACTGCTTCCATTTACTGTCATTTTATACCCTTCATTCACGTCTAAACCAGATTTCTCAGATGAATTGTCTCAGGAACATAGTAAGCATTTGATGATCTTGTCATACTAGTAGACAATAAAATGCAATGTGAAATTATCTTGTTGAAAGACCAGCTGTGCCATACAAGTATATTGTCCTGGCTGTGAAGTTGCTGAGCATGTCTGTGGCAAATCCATGTCATAACCATGGGGAAGTGAGAAGCCATGACCCCGTGTAGTGTTAGCTTTGTTGACACACACTCAGAGCCTCCAGAATGACTTCCTGAACCCTCTTAAACATGTTTTGTGCCTCTTGGATCAGGCAGTGTATCATTTCATGGTCTTTGTAAACAATTTGACAACCACTTCTAGTCATGAGGTGCTACAGTATCATTTTCTAGGGGAAAACATTCTGTTCATTGCTTATAAGAATTTTTAAAAGGCAAAAAATACTTAACATGCAGGAAAATATATGATCTGTTTTTTATTAATTCTTTGTATTTTGTCTAATATATTTTAACAGGCACAATACAGCGGCATTGGGAATATATATGTAACCATAATAAAGAAAACACGAAGATCCTAGGAGACGAAAATGTTGATCCCATATGTGAAGACAGTGAGAACAAGTTTGACTTTTCAGTGATGTCCTATAATATACTTTCACAAGATTTACTGGAAGACAATTCACACCTTTATAAACACTGCCGGCGGCCGGTATTACACTGGAGTTTTAGGTTTCCCAATATTCTGAAAGAAATTAAACACTTTGATGCAGATGTAAGTGTGAAATATCGTCAGAATTCTTCATATAAGGAAAAGTTGGATTCGTTTCTGAACTAAATGGTTTTTTTATCCCTTTTGTTTGTGAAGTGAGAAGGGAAGGCCTATATAGTTATAGGTGGATTCCCTAGCAGTCCAGTGGCTAGAACTCTGTGCTTAACACGCCCACGGCTCGAGTTCCATTCCTGGTCGGGGAACTAAGATCCCACAAGCCACAGTGTGGCCCCCGCCCCAAATTTTTTTTAATAGATAAGATGATGAAACAGCTTTGAATAGGGTATTATAACTTTGGAGGCATAACTTGCTAATGGTTGTTGATATAAATGATTATATAACTTTTCAGAAGAGATCCAAAAAGTTTTAAGTATCAATCAGTTTTGAGACAGGGACTGGTACCATATTAAGTATTCAGTAAATACTTCCTTTGATTGAAAATTTTAATAATTCATGCAAAAATTAATTTAGATGATAGCATTCAAAAGACTAGAAGGATTTAGTATGAATGAACTTGTAAATTCAGGAAAAATATTCTAGCATATAAATTATATTAACATTGATTTTAGTCATGTGCTCTCAGATAACTTTCTTAAAAAGAATAAATGATGTTAACATTGACCAGCATATAAATTATAAACATTTCCTTTGGGGAATACCAGTTTTGGATAATAAGAGGGATTCATGTGAGTAAAGGTCATGGTTTTGGGGACTGATCAAATTTGGAGACGTTAATTTGATAGATTTATACAAGAAAAAATTATTTCAGGTTTCATCAGGTTTTTTAAAATTTTAGAAACCTCATTTTAAAACAAAAGCACCAGAAAATTCATATTTGTATTTTTTTGTGTTAATTCAAGCCATTTTTTCTTCTAAGGTACTTTGTTTGCAAGAAGTTCAAGAAGATCATTATGGAACTGAGATCAGGCCAAGTTTGGAATCATTGGGTACAAATGTAACTTTTATTTTAGCCAGATTTACTTAATGAGTTGTTAAAACATAGCTTGCTAACAAAGGTGTGTGGTATATTTGAACTAAAAATCTTAATTTTGAAAAACAGCTTAATACCCATTTTAAGAGTTCAAGAAAAGATTGAAGTATTTCAAATGGGAACTTTTGTGTTGATACATATTTTAATTCAAACGGAAAGGTGTGCAAGAATCTCTTCATAGCTACATTTCTAGTCTTTGCCCATGGCAACCCACTCCAGTGTTCTTGCCTGGAGAATCCCAGGGATGGGGGAGCCTGGTGGGCTGCCGTCTATGGGGTCACACAGAGTCGGACACGACTGAAGTAACTTAGCAGCAGCAGCAGCAGCAGACTCCTAAGATTCTAAGTTCCGTGAGATTAGGGACCATTGTATCTAGTTCATCATTTTATAACACCTATGTCCGCGGTGCCTAATTGAATGAATAACTTTAGAAACAGGTCATCTCTGAGAAATGCTGCCTACGTTGCGTTCATTCATTCAGCACGTGTTTTTGAGTGTCTACACCATGCACTATTGAAGGCAGTGGGGATACAGCAGTGAGCAGAACAAATAACAGGTCTCTATCCTTGCGGAGCATATGTGCTGGTGGAGAAAGGCCAAGAATAAATTGAACAAACAAGTAGATAGTACCTCAGGTAATGAGAGTTTTCTGGAGAAAAACATAGGAAGGGGGAAATGGGTCAGTTTTCAGTTTTAAACAAAATGACTAGAGAAAGCAACTTTTGAGTAAAGACCTAAAGGAGGGGAAGGAACAAGTGGTGGCTGGAGCATTCCAGCTAGTGGAGATGGCTAAGAGAAGGTTGGAGTGCCTTGAGGCAAGACAAACTGCTGTGTGTGGAGTGGAACAAGCAGGGAAGAGTTAAAAGCCTAAAGGTAAGAGATCTGGGCTCGGGAGAGAGGGGACGGATTACTCTAAGGTCGTTGTCTTTGCCTTGACTCTGACTTTTGTTAGGATGGAAATGAGAGTGTGATAACATACACATATGTAACACTGCAGTCTGCCGGTAAAAAAAAACCTGTTTGACCCAGATGTAGACTTTTTTGATTCCAACACTTTTAAACATCCTACCTTACTAATATTTTTAAAAATACACTTTGGTAAACATTGTCCGGGCTTCTGTGGTGCCCAGAGGGCAAAGCGTCTGCCTGCCATGCGGGAGACCCAGGTTTGGTCCGTGAGTCGGAAAGATTTCCTGGAGACGGAAATGGCAACCCACTCCAGTATTCTTGCCTGGAAAATCCCGCAGACAGAGGAGCCTGGTAGGCTATAGTCCATGGGGTGTCAAAGAGTCGGACACGGCTGAGAGACTTCGCTCGCAAACATTGTCCAAAAATTAGAATTTTGTTTTGCCATATTTATTAATTTTTGCAAGTGTGGCAAAACACAGTTCTGTTACTTTCATATATATATATAAAAACAGTCGTCTTTGTTAAGAATTTTTTTCTTTCTTACAGGTTATCACTGTGAATACAAGATGCGGACAGGAAGGAAACCTGATGGCTGTGCCATTTGCTTCAAACATTCCAAATTTTCACTCTTATCAGTGAACCCAGTGGAATTCTACCGCCGTGATGTTCCTCTATTGGACAGAGACAATGTTGGATTAGTGTTGCTCTTGCAACCCAAGATTCCAAGTGCTGCCTCCCCTGCCATCTGTGTAGCTAACACACATCTGTTGTATAATCCAAGGCGAGGTGACATTAAACTGACCCAATTGGCAATGCTTCTGGCAGAGATTTCCAGTGTTGCCCATCAGAAAGACGGCAGCTTCTGCCCCATTGTTATGTGTGGGGACTTCAATTCTGTTCCTGGTTCTCCACTCTATAGTTTTATTAAGGAAGGAAAATTGAATTATGAAGGACTCGCCATAGGAAAGGTAAGTGGATTCCTTCTTACTAGGAGGTGGGTGTGAGTCTCTGTCTTCATTGTAAAGCGAGGACAGAGCTTTACCTTGTAAACTCATCCCAGAGCTGTTTGAAAACCTCAGATGAACCAGTACCCTCACTTTACCAGGCTGCAGTGATGATCCATAGCTACTCATAAGTAATTATATTCACTGGATTTAATTCACTTTTCCATCTATTTGTGACAACATTCTGCTTGGAGGAAGTAGGAGCCAACAAAAAATTCAGAATGGGGGTGATGAAGGAAAATAAAACCTTTGACAGACATGAGTGCTTCATAAATAAGGAGCTACTCACAGGTGCAGAATAGCGTTTTGAATGCCAGCTGTGGGCAAAAGAGTTGGAAAAACAGTAATTTAATATTTGCTTATTATATAAATTTTCCTTTACATAAGGATAAATATTTCAGTTCTTTAGCGGAGTATAATTTATCCCGTTTTTATTTTTATTGTTCTTTTCTTCTGCTTAGTTCAGATCATTTCCTCTTCAGTACATTTAACCAAAATAAGCCCTCACCACTGAGTTTTGGATGATAGCTTAAAATTTTATGAGTTGATCTTTCTTAGTATTTTATATAACAGGAACTATAATGCAGGTAGTAAAAAAAAGGAGGAGCAGTATTAGTCCAAAGCTATAGATCATTTAGATTTCCAAATTTGAGAAAAACATGCATAGGAAAAGATTACCATTTTTATGGAAGTAATAATGTTTTCTGTACTGTATTTGAGCAAAATTTTACAAGCATGAATGATATAATGAATAAAGGATAATATTTACCATTCTTGGATTTCCTTTTATTTTAAGAAATAAACTTTTCAGTACATAATTTAAAATCTATTTACCTAAGATACCTGTTGAAATTTTGTTTAGGTATCTGGCCAGGAACAGTCTTCACGGGGACAAAGAATTTTATCTATTCCAATTTGGCCCCCAAACCTAGGTATCTCACAGAACTGTGTGTATGAGGTACAGCAGGTACCAAAAGTAGAAAAGCCAGGTAAGTGTTCGCAATCCATTTTGGCAGTCTTCTTGATAATAGTGTTCCCTTTGAAGGCATAAAACTAAAATTTTAAAGGGATACCATCTCAGAGATGAATATTCATATATAAAAGCATAGAGTTGTTCACTTTTTTTTTTTTTCAAGAACTCTGATTACCTTTTTGAAAATCAACTTCCAAAATTACTTTTGCATGAATTACTTGCATGTTGCTTTGGACATGTTTGTGTTTTATTTTTGCTAATTCTGGAGACCATCATAATACAGATTCTGGGATGAACCATTTAACGAGGCATCTATGTAAACTAGAATGCCTTAAATACTGTTCCGAGAGTGAAAATAGAACAAGACACTGATAGTATTAATAAGCTTCTCTTTGTTCTTACAGATGGTGATCTGACGCAAACAGAGCTGGACAAAGCAGAGGTCCTGGAAGCAGCTGAAAAGTGAGTTCTGGAAAGCAGCAGTAGACATTTGCTGACTCTAGTTGAGTGAAGAAATCATTCCTCAAAAATCACTTGGTTAAAAAGCTGATGATAATTTGTGCTGGTGAAGAACGCTGGCTCTTAAGTCAAGCAGACCTGAGTTCTTACCCTAACTTTGCTGCTCTTTAGCTGTGTGATTTTAAGCAAGAAATCTAACATTTTTAAAAGGTTCAGTTTCTTTATAATTTGGGTTGTTGTGAGAACTAGATGAGACAAATCATGTAAAACTCAGTGTTTGACATACAGTAAGTGCTTAAGCATTGTTGTTTATAGAAACAATTTGTCCATGGACCTGAACCCACTAACATTTATTGCTATTATGTATTTAAACAAAGATGAAGATCACAGAAAAATATCTTTCAGATTTCAAGAGACTCTTTAGCCTCCTTTAACTGCTTACTGGATCTCAAAAATAAATCTATAGGAGAATTGATCCAAAAAAAGAATATGGCTGTAGAAAAGATAATTACCTAAACTTATCTCTTAAACTACAGGGAAAGGTTGTCATAGGTAGCCAGGTAAAGATGCCTGGATTTCTTTTTATTAAAGAATCATGGATGCTTAGGGCTGTGATTGAAAAACATATATTTAATACAACAGGATGGAGACTTACATTTATGTCTTAGGAGATTCTCAAAATGTCTTGATTATTTCATAGTATGACTCTTCTATAGCTTTGACTTTTGTTTTAACATTTAAATTTCAGAATCACCTCTCATTTTTGTCTGCCTTCTTCTCAGTCTTATTATATTTTGTATCTCTTGTTTCGGGAAAATATATATAAGAACTAGTAAGAAAAGAGCAATTTTTAAAAATTAAAATTTATTAGAAAATTTTAAACCTTTTACAGTAGAAACTTCCCTGAGTGAGATTATTAAAACGGCTACTCTTGTTAGCAAATACTTAGTTTTGAGTAATTCTAAAATCTTTTTATAACAAAATAGCGTATAAGAAAAGCTGCTTATATCTTTAAAATAATGTCTTTATATGCATACTTGTATCTGTAAACTAAAATGTTAGTAGTAAGAACAGTTTGCAGTAGACCTATTTTACATTTAATAATATTGTAAATATAAGTCCTCAGACATAAAAAGTTTCTAAAACTTGGCAGTAGAGCGATTTGAAGCAATTACCTGTACTTACTGACCTATGAGCTCTTTAAAATCAGGGCAAAATCTTTATCAGTGTATCCTTAGCGCTTAAGAAGAGATAGTGCCTGGGTCTTAGGAGATGTTTGATAAATGTGTGTTGGATGAACAAAAAATTTCTTTTAAATTTTGTTTTGTTTCGTGACTTAAAATATCCTTAAAATTCATGATGTGTTAATGGGGATGATTATTAAATCTTTTGCCTGTGACATCATGTGTATTTGAAGAATGGGGTAAATGTAAGCCATTATATAGAAGCTATTTTAAGATGCAGTACAAAATTATCTCACATACCATAGCAAGGATAAACATGGAAAAATATGGCCCCTGTGACATCAAAAGTCTGTCAGTTCTAAATAGTATTCCTAAAGGCCACTTTAATTTTCTTTCTTAGGAGCAGCAAAAAACTTACAAATTGTTTTAGAATATGTGTTCATTAGTAAGTGGAGGCTCTCAAATGTGTTATAATTAATTTTAAAAATCACATTAGTATGTTAATTATTGAGCTCCCTCACCCCACCCCACATATTATACCCCTGTTAATGGATTTTGGATATCACTGCATGAATAAAGAAATGTGAGATTGTGATATGGTCTAATTAAATAAATATTGTCCTAATGTCTGATTTTGTCTGGAAATTTGAAAAAGTGCTTTAAGTAGGAGGAATTATAAAAATCATTAAAAGCTTGATGGATGCTACTCTTTTTTTCCCTTCAATTTAGGTTATCTTCAAATTTACAGCACCATTTCAGCTTGTCATCTGTTTATTCACATTATTTTCCTGACACTGGAATCCCAGAAGTGACCACCTGTCATTCCCGAAGTGCCATAACTGTGGATTATATTTTCTATTCTGCTGAAAAGGAAGGTGTTGCTGAGCAGCCAGGTAAAGAATGCGTGTCATCTTAAATTCTGCTTGAGAACACAGTAACTAAAAACTTCAGGGCTGAAGCTGAGAAAGCCAAACATCTGTATGAAGTTCTCAATTTAGAAATTAAAAATATTTTAAAACTGGTAATATATTTGGCAGATTGGTAATATATCTGAGTAAATTAGTGTATCACTTGCAAAAGATGGAGGCAGTGAAATACCTCAGAGCAGATTCCCGGTGAATTACGTCCTCAGCTGCAGCCTCCAATCCCAGCCAGCTTCTGAGTTACTTTAGAGATCTTTGATATTGCCTTTCGCCTTTATTCACCACAAGTTTGTTGTTTTTCTTGCGACAGCAGCATCATGCAGTTTGCACTTAAAGTTTACTAAGGTCTGCCGCCTTCACTGTAGGGCCTTGCCTGACTGCCAACAGCTGACAGTTTGTCATGTTGACCCTGGAATATTGGTTCTTTCTGGAAAGAGAAGTCTGAAAAGTGTGTTTTCAAAAAGCAAAGGTGATAAAACACTTTCCCTTGTATGATTCATTGAAAACAAGGTATTAAATATTGGTCAAAGGATTTAATGTGGAGAAGAAAGTGAGGTTTAAAGTAGTGAAAGTGGAGTTGCTCAGTCGCCTCTGACTCTTTAACAACCCCATGGACTAGTCCATCAGGCTCTTCTGTCCATGGGATTCTCCAGGCAGCAATACTGGAGTGGGTTGTTGTTCCCTTTTCCCGGGGATCTTGGAAGAGACCCAGGGATTGAACCTGGGTCTCCTGCATTGCAGGCAGATTCTTTACACCAGGGAACCAGGAGTCAAAAAAGTATTCAGAAAACTGAAAATCCTAAATGTGGGCAGCTGTTTTCTTTTCTGATTTTCCTCTTTTTTCTCTTCCTTTTTATTTTTTTCAATGCTACTTTTCTTTCCCAGTTTTCCCTTCTGTTTTTTTCTTTCTCTCCAAAAATAACCTTACTAGTAACACTCAGGAGATGGCCAACTCCTCTCCATTAGATCAACTCTACAAAATAAGCTTGCTGCTTTGAATTTGTAATTTAGTTCTGGTAGTTGTCATACTATATATATCCACTAGATGGCGGGAGTGTGCCGTGGACCAGCATCTCCAATGTTAACATGAAGAGCCTGTCTTTTATTCCGCTACTGTGGGTACTGACTCTCTGGGACCAAATTATACTAATTTATTCTGCAGTCACTTAATAAATGTCCTACTTAGATGTGGCTTAGTCTTTCAGTTTTATACAATTACAGAAAAGTTGATGGGGGAATTTCTTAGGTAGTTGGCAATCTCAAATTACTGTTAACATTCTTACGTGTTACATTGATATTTTCTTCTAAAGATTATTTGTAGAACTTGAAATTTTAAAAATCTGAAATAGGAAAACAAACATCTGAGACTGCTGTTTGTTTGAGAGTTATAATTAGGTTGCTGCTGCTGCTGCTGCTAAGTCGCTTCAGTCGTGTCCGACTGTGTGACCCCATAGACAGCCTCCTACCAGGCTCCTCTGTCCCTGGGATTCTCCAGGCAAGAACACTGGAGTGGGTTGCCATGTCCTTCTCCAATGCATGAAAGTGAAGTCGATCAGTCGTGTCTGATTCTTAGTGACCCCATGAAACTGCAGCCTACCAGGCTCCCCCGTCCATGGGATTTTCCAGGCAAGAGTACTACAGTGGGGTGCCATTGCCTTCTCTCCATAATTAGGTTATAACTCAATAAAAAACTAACCATATTTTAAACTGTTTCATATTAGATTTCCAGGGCAGTGTCAAATTACATATCATTTTTTCTTGTTTTAAAGACTTCTGTGGTCAATTCACAACCTGTTGTTTCTCTAAATATGTATGTGCTTTTTTAATGTAGGAGCTGAAGTTGCTTTGGTTGGTGGCTTGAAACTTCTAGCCAGACTGTCACTTCTTACAGAACAAGACTTATGGACTGTTAATGGACTTCCAAATGAAAATAACTCTTCAGATCATTTGCCTTTATTGGCTAAATTCAGACTTGAACTCTGACTCTTGATTACATATATACTTGGCTTTCCTGTTTCCCCCCCCCCCCCCCGCAAAGAATGTAAAGTTGTTCTTAAGAGTTTGCATGTTTATTTATTTTTACGCTATGAAATTTCTGAAGAGGTTTATGTTTAATGTTTGAAACAGGTAACAGAAGAAACAAGTTTACACTTTTCTTTTTTAATAATGAAAAAATATTTTCCTGACAAGTGAGATCTAAATGCTGTTCATTGCAAAAAAAGCTGTAAATATTTATTCTAAATCCTAGTAAAATTGACAGTGATTTTTAAATACGGCGCAACTTCTTTAGTTCTCTTAGGAAAAAATTTTGTGTTTTTAGCAAGCTTTACAGTGGATCCAAAATATCTTTTGAGTTCTTGCAAACCACAACTCATTCCCTTCTAGAAGGCCTGATTTCATCACAAGGATCATGTCTGTTGAGTCTTAACTCATTCATCTCAGAAATCATTGGGTTGTTCACAATATCTAACTGTTTTAGTTTGTCTTTGATGGGGCTTGACAGTGCTTTTTAGAACTGTACAAGTTGCTTAATCCCTTTTATTACCATCCTGAGCCATGCAATGTGCCTGCATTTTATGGGGAAAATGTAGGTCACCATAACTAGTAGGCTGAGGTGTTTTGGACAAGCCCACTCTCCAACCTGTAGTGGACTGTACAGGGTGCCTGAGAGAGCAGGGACTGGGGTCATGCCTTGGGTTTCCCTAGTAATTTTTTTTTTTTTTTTAGTTTGAAGAAAAGATTCTGGATTGAAGGAAAGATTTTACTTTACTTAACCAATCCTGTAGAAATTTACTTTATTAGGAAACTTGTATTTGTAACAAAGTGGCAGCTATAAGATTTTTTATTTGCCTCAGAAATAAGAGGAAGCCAGCAGAAGGCTAGAGGGGAGATAGCAACTTGGAGACCTAAGACTCTTTAATAGTTGATGTTAACTGTTTGGTGTAACTGTTGTCGTGTCTATAATGTTTGGGTTTTTGTCTTTTTTTTTTTTTATCATGATTCAGTAGTGTGAGATGGTGCTGGTCTTTTTTATAAAGCGGTTAAGAGTGGGTCTGAAAAATCCTGCAATGGCTCTTAGTGAGTGTTTGAATCAAACATTTTAAAACCTAAGGGAAAATTTACTCTTTTCTAGAATTGGGATCAAAGAACTATGTCCATTTTTACTAAGTAATTTTATATTGAATTATGCTGAATTATAAAAGTTTTTTGTAGTGGGTTTTCTGAATAGAATGCTTCATTTTAAATTAGCAGCAGTAGTTACTTTATAAGCTCGGACTTTTTCTACTGAAGTATATTTACTACAGTTATTAAAAAATAAACCAGATAAATACCCCCCAAAAGCATGTGGGTTATAAGGATTTCCCTAGTAAAAGTTATAGTGTTATAGAAATACTTCTGTTTATTGTGTCACTTTTTTTAATTTAACCAGTATTAACCATATAGTTCTAGGATTTTCCACATTTTATAGTAACAGTTTTCAAAGTATTACATGTTCTGATTAGCAGATATTGTCATCAGCAAATGATAACAGCAGATAGTATATTTATCCTTTTTAGTATTAGGGAAAGAAAAATGAAGATTCATGGATAACTATGTTGTGTTGTATGAATTTGTTAACAACTAACTTTATACATAGGTATTCTTGATAAACGAACATCCCTGAAAACCTCTGAAAACTTAATTTTTTGTATCCTGATTAATATATTGTGATTTTAGGCCCTTTTCATGTGTGTCACTTTGAATTAATCCCATAAAATTGCTTTCTGCTTTACCTTATAGAATGAAGTAGTATTATGTGTGCTGGAGGCCAAGGAGTCCTTTGTAACTTTCTCACAGGCTTTTAAAGCTCCACTAAAATTAACTGTCCACTTATCTTTACTTTGTTTGATCAGAAGAGTTAGTAACTGTTGAAGCCTTGTATTTACCTGCCAAAAGCAATTAAATTTGGTTAACTGCCGAAACCAAATCTCCCTGTCTCACCTGCTGTGCTATCCAGGTTTTAAATGGAAAGGGATACATTGCAGAATTGCAGTAATGAAATTTTGATTTTACTCTAGCTTTTGATATCAGTAGGTGTGTTTAAAATTGTCTTTAAGTTAGAGATCCAGAGTTCAAAGGGTTGGAAAAACATTCACTTTGTCAAGTCAGTTGCACTTCGTCCATGTAAGTTACCTAATAAATTATTGTACTAGTACATTTGTGCCTGAAGGTTTTGTGGTAGATGAAGTAAGCTGTGTAACTCACTTGTTGCCTTGGGTGATGCCAAAATAGAAGGAAGCCAATAAGTGAATTAAGATACACCAAAATAGAGATAAATTTAATACAGAATCTGAAAATTGTGGAAGAAGACAAGGGTGAGAGTGAAATTAGTTTACTAGAACAAGTATATAATAAGAAGAATAAGGAAAAAATCACACCATTTATATTTTCAGAAGGAAAACAATCCTTGAGTTTCCAGGATGATTTTATTGAAAGTCCCATGCTGTGTATAAACATACAAGTGATGAGAAAAACATTAAATTGAAACATGCACTTATCTGGCATTCTCTAAAATACCATTATACAAGTTTTCATTTACTTAGAAAAATACCCACTAAAACAGTCACAGTTTTTCTTAAGAGATCTAAAAAAAACATGTATTGGCCAGAACAAAGTCCAAGAGAATAAACAAGATTCTGAATTGTATGTCAAAAAAACTGTACAAGGTTGTACATAAAACTAGAGCTTACAAAAGCCTCGGGTATAGTAAGAATACGGAATTAAGATCTCCAAAGTTCTATTTACCAATATCTATTAATAAAATCCTTATGAAATAACTGACTTAGAAAAAGTGAAATGCTCATGATTTCAGAGTGTATAGAAAATACTAAATATCACTTTCTGAAATAAAAGTGTACTCAAAACAGCAGAACATGTAGTCTAGAATCAAGATTTCTGTCATTCATTTAAACTTTGCATGTATTATCACAATGGCTTAAGCATAAAATTTCTTTTGCATTAACTTTTTTTAAAAACTAGATTTCAAATCATTTCATGGTTTTTATCTTTTGAATTATAACCAGATTTAAAATCAATTCTGTGGGGTAAATTATGTCATTTTTTTTTCTTACCTTATTATCAGTTCACTAGAATGTAAGAGTTTGGTACTTTTCTTGTGTCTTTTAGAAATTAACATACTCTATAGGCAATAAAAATAGAGTAACAACTAAGAACATTTTGACTTATTTTCATGTTTCTGTTGACTAACTCTTGCTTTGGGGAAATGAATCTTAAAATCAAGAAGTGAATGTGGAAGAAATCAGGTTACTAATTGAATCTTCAAGCCAGTTGGCAGTTTTAAGGCTTAGACATCAGCATATTAGAAACAGGTTGTATTCCTAATTCCTTCCCCCATTCTGTGGGAGACAAGGATATGCAAATATTGACACTCCATATTTTAGACTGGACAGTACTTAATACTTGGAAAATCCTATTCCAAGCCCTTAGAATGACTGCAGTATTATATCAATACTATAAGTAGTCTACTTATTGGATATAATAAACTTTCAGATTGATAAACATGATTATATTTCATCTAGAGAGCTAAGTCCATATTTTAGAATGAAAATGAAATGATTCATGGACTACTCCAAACATCTAAATACATGTGGCCAGGAGGCTGCAAATGGGTTTGTCTTGAGAAGGTTAAAATAACTTTTTCAATTCTGCTGATAGTACTATTCTCAAAAGTGGTTAAGTCCTGAATGTGTTTAACTGTTTTAATCTAATCTGAGACGTAGATTGGACTGACTTGGTCCTTTTTCATATAAAGGACATTCGACTTCTTTTTTCAAGGAAAGTACTTTCCATTAATAACACCAATAGTGAGCTCAGCTGCACATGGCTGAAGGATAGAGTCTTTTTCCTTCCCGTGTCGCCCTCAGAGATAAAGAATCTGAATGAGCAGATTCTTATTTACTCCCTTCCCAAAATCACCTTCAGGTAAAGAAAGCCAGAGAGGGAGGCCCCAAGACTGAAATAACATTTTTGTTGACTAACAGACTTCTACTTAAAAATACGCTTTTTGGTCTCATAAGTTGGCATGGTTGCTAAGATCAAACAAAGTCGAAGCTGTACTCTTGATAACACACGGACTTGGTATGCCAGTTATTCTGTGTGGTCTGCAGCAGAAGTTACACTGTAACTGCCATATGCAGGCCAGATACTCATACCCTGCCCCATGGAGAGCATCACGCTTTAAAGTGTAACACCATACCCAAAGGCTTTTCCGTTTAAAAACAGGTTCTGCTTCTCCAATTCACTGCATTTCCCAATACCAGTTCCTAAACATCACGAAGTGGTACCTAAAAACGGTACTGGCAAAGAATCACATCATGCTGTGTTTGGTCTTAATATAAGACGTCAGAACACCTACCTACCAACAGTGAGTCCTTCAGAACCAAGGCCTGACTCAGAGTTTAAAACTCAGGTGAAATGTGAACAGAAAGGTTATCTAGTTCTCAAAACCTGATTCTCGGCCTCTGTCTGAGGGTGTTATTGTCAGAGGTAATCGCAATACTGCTGAATTTGGGTAACAGTACGTGACCTCATGTGCTTTTCACTGGAGTCTGCAAAGTTTAAATGTTAGTGACAGAACACAGACTGGCTTCTGAGCGTGCTTTTTTGTTTTGTTTTGAAAGAACAAAAGCTGCTGTCTGTGAATGCTGTAAGAAAGATTAAGAAAGTAGTAACTCCAGGATCCTGAAAATGATTTCCCGTATTGCCAGAAGAATTTCAGTGCTCTTTAAGTAAAACACTTGCATATAATACCTAAAATCTCATCACGTGTGCACCAGGAAAAAAATTCCAGACCTTGTGGAGATCCCCATGGGAAATACTGGGGAAACAATACAAATAGAATTAAAAAAACAACCCACCATTACGTTTGCATATCTGATGTCAAGATGCTGAGGTAATATTGACTGCTTAAAAAAAAACCCCACCAATCTTTGCCTCTGTTATTGCTGAAAAAGATGTTAATACTGATTGAGTTACCTTACTGTATCAAAAGTGGGAGGGGGGAGGGCTTCATGAACATGGACTACTAGTGAGGCATAATGTTCAAAGCAAGTAAAAGATAGTAGGTAAATGGGAAAATATAAAAAACTACAGTTACGGTCTTAGCCTTTCTATCTGGAGTGAGGGGGACAGTCCAACCCCAGTGGGGTCTATCACAGCCTTTTCATGGTTGTCCCTTCATGAATTTTTTTTTTTGTTACCAGCCACTCAGAGTCCACTTCCAAGTGAATGCTTAAAAATAAAATTCCCCAGTTCTCAATAAATAGTTGCAGTTCCTCCTGAAGATGCTGGGTAAAGTGCAGAGAGAAGCACCATAGAAGCCCTGTGGCTGCGGTACGGCCAGCCTAAATCCGGATCTGATAGCCCACTTCGTTCAGAGTGCTGACGTCAGCCACCTTCTTTTCAGGCAGTGCAGGCCTACGGGTAAAAGAAAGATAGTGGGGGAGAGGGGAGCGGGTACAGAAAGATCATTTAGCTTTGTTGTCAGGGCCCTCTACCCTTGCGGTATTTCCACACACACAGCACACCCGACCCCACCCCCCACCACATGCCAGGCCTAGCTCCCAACTCTGCTTCTTGTTCTGAAGTCCGCCTTTATAGGTTTTAAGGAGCCTTTTAACAGGTTTTCCAGGTAGAGTTCGAAACAAAATATATAGGTTGCTGAATGAGTTGGTTTAACTTCAAGCCTGAATTTGGTCACACTGTAACTTCTGACACGTATCTATAACCCTTGCAAGAATCTGAAGTTAGACTACAACAGAACCAAGCGCCTGAACCAAATTCTCCTAGAAACCTTGGCTTCCTCAGTGCCCTGGGGAAGCCCAGCACCTCCAAGATGTCTGGGGTGACTCAGGTTCTCACAGACATTCTCCGTCTCTATTCCAGGCTTGAGGGTATAAATTTAGGATGAATCTTTCAGAATTCATCTGAAAAAGCATGTCCATGTGGAAAATCATTCCAAGGCAAATCGCCTCTCTTCCCTAAATGTAATATGTTTTCTCATGTACTTTGCAGTATGACACTGCACTCAAGCATTTACGGGAGACATACGAGAAAGTACTTCAAGCTGGGCAAAGAAGTCCTTCAGAAGCGCATCGTCTGTCTACATTAAAGCTACTTCGTAGGAGACTTCCCGACATAAGATCATGCCTAAGCATTCTCAGGATTTATCTCACAATGTTTTTCTCCATTTTAAAAACGAGTGGGTAGCCATTCCCTCCTCCAGGGGATCTTCCCAACTCAGGGATCGAACATAGGTCTCCTGCATTGCAGGCAGATTCTTTACCATCTGAGTCATCGGGAAGCCATTAACTCACTAGTTAGCAGCTGATTCAGACATGATGCTAGTGATGGTGTTGCGTTATTAGCATGCGGAATAAGAATAAGTTCAGGGAGGTGGGAGGGGGGTTCATGTTTGGGAACACATGTAAGAATTAAAGATTTTAAAATTAAAAAAATAAACTAAAAAAAAAAAAGAACAAGTTCAAGCAAGTGCTCCAGAATCCTTTCAGAGAAGCAGCCACACCCAGAATGAAGTCCAGAAACCCATCTCTAAGAGTCTGTCTTCTCCCCTGGGACCTCGCTCACTACTTGGGCCCTGAGCCGTGGCGGCTCTGAGATCTCCCACTGCCTCCCAAGGTTAAGCAGTTCCTCGTGCTTTAACAAGAGAACCCCTTGCTCCATGGTCCTCGCAGCACTTACCAATCAACTCGCCCCACTTTTCCGAGCCTTTCCTGCACAAGCTTCCTCCCTGTCCTGGCATATTCCTCAACACCAAGTCACACCTCTCTTCCTGAAACTAAAGGTGCTGCCTGCCCTTCATATGTGAGATGGAAGCTAGTAAGACCCTAGCTTCCTAACGTTTCTCAGGGGCTCAGATAAACCCACACTCGCCTATTTTCTTTCCCTCATTTCTGCGACCAATAGCACCTGCTGCAAAGTCCGCGGCAGGACAGGCAATAAGGAAGGTCAAGGAATGAACAAACCCCACCCACTGACCCCGAAACGAGGGCTTCCCTGGGGTCACAGCAGCGACGGGCCACAAGCATGGGCCACTTGGACGCCACCTGCTCTGAAGCCACTTCTTGGCCACTCTCCTGGCTTCCTCTTGAATCTTGAAGCCTCTCAGCCGCAAGGAAGAGAATTTTCACCTTTTTTTCAAGTTTCTATGTTCGGGAAACTTCTCCCTTTATCTTTCCCACATTCTGCTCTCAGCATCCTTAAAAATAGATGCACTTTGCCTTGGGGTCCTTTGGCCTCCTTTTTCTAAACTTTTCCTTAGCACTTCCACCAGTTCCCCACGCCCCCAGGTGCTGAGGAACCACCACTATAAATAGCTTTATTTATTAGGCACTTACTCTGTACCAAGCATTGTTCTAAGGGGCTTACACAGGTGAATTCATTCCCACCACGGCCTTACGGGGCTGATACTGTTACCATCCATCTGGCAGGAAGAAAGAGAGGCCATGAAAGTCAGGAAACGTGCTCAAAGTCACGTGGTTAGCAAGAGGTAGAAACCAGAATTCTCCAGAATCAAAAGCAGATGACCTTAACCAAGATGCGATGACCTTGACCCTCGATCTCCTGCCCCCCACACAGAGCATCCTCCCAAGCATCTGAGGAAGACGTCAGGCCACTCCTGTCTCTGCATCCTGGCTCCTGGAATGCCTCCCCCATGTCTCTGCTCATCCCTTCAAGGACCGACCCAGATGCCACCTCCCCCGTGAAGTATTTTCTGACTAGATCGCCCCACAACGCACCGCCCCTTGCTCTGCATGCTCTATCATTTCCTTCTGCACATCGCTGGAGCAGGTCCCCAACTCCTGTTAGGAACCAGGCCACACAGCAGGGAGCCACCTGCTGCTCCCCACCACTCACATTACTGCCTGAACCAGCCCCACCTCACCCCGGTCCACGGAAAAACTGTCTTCCATGAAACTTCCCTGGTGCCAAAAAGGTTGGGGTCTACTAGGTTAAAGAATCCCAAAGGTTCATAATTCTTGAGTCTGCCTCACAGTCTGCAAACAACTGTAGAGAAGGGATCAAGTAACTCCATCTGCGAATCTGCACTGCTGAATATCCTGTGCCTCTCAATAAACTCTGGTCTAATTCCTTTGCTGGTATTAATCTAAGTTGGGTCCTACTCTTTGCGACCCCATGGGCTGTAGCCTGCCAGGTTCCTCTGTCCCAGGGATTTCCCAGGCAAGAACGCTGGAGTGGATTGCCATTTCCATCTCCAGGGGATCTTCCCGACCCAGGGATCAAACTCTCATCTCCTACATTGCAGGAAGATCTTTTAGTGCTGAGCCACCAGGAAAGCCAGTCTAGCTCCTACTACTGTGTAAATGGCTCATAGGATTTCATTATGGTACGTTTGTGATAGGATATTTTTATTTTAACAAAGTCCTAAGCCAGAATTCAAGCTACCATACACAAACATTTTAAGAATTGACTGGAAGATTTTTTTTTTTGTCTTCTGTATATAGGAGAGGCTTCACCTTATCTTCGAAGGTCACTTGGGGAACCTGCCTACCTGTACAGCTGAATTTGGTTCTGTGACAACAGACAGTGTGGGGCCTTCCAAAGGAAAGGGACTAAGTTGTCTCCTTCCTCCGTATCCCCACCCTCATGCCTCCCACAACAGACCAGAACACAGGGGCGGAGGAAAAAAGGCTAACACTGGCAGAACTGTGGTGCTGGAGAAGACTCTTGAGAGTCCCTTGGATTCCAAGAGGATCAAACCAGTCACTCCTAAACAAAATCAATCCTGAATATTCATTGGAAGGATGGATGCTGAAGCTGAAGCTCCAATATTTTGGTCACCTGATGCAAAGAACTGACTCATTGGAAAAGACCCAGATGCTGGGAAAGATTGAAGGCGGGAAAAGGGGACAACAGAGGATGAGATGGTTGGATGGCATCACCAGCTCAATGGACATGAGTTTGAGTAAACTCTGGGGGTTGGTGAAGGACAGGGAGGCCTGGCGTGCTGCAGTCCATGGGGTCCCAAAGAGTCAGACACGACTGAGCGGCTGAACAACACCGGCAGAAACTGAGATTCCTGGCCAACCATCTGCAAGGCGAACCCCTTTTCTTTCATGGCAACACTGGCTGAATTTCCTGGCCTGGCGAAGGGCACAAGTGGGTTATCGCAGCCTGCCACCTGCCTGGGAGCCCAGCCAGAAATAACGGCTCAGTCCTCGCCAGCTCGTCTCAGGGCCAAAGCTGGGGGAGCTATTGTGGAGAGGCCCTTCCAAGTGCTCCCCCGGCTATAATTAGAATATAGCAAGGGGGTTTATTTTTAAGAAACACGAGCCCCAGGACGATGATTCAGCTGGGTCTGCACTTGCCCAGAACCTTGCACATCCGATCCAGGGTTATTATTTTAGAACAATGTATTTCTCCAAATCCTTCCCTAGCCCAAACAAGGAAGCCTTTCCCTCTGAAAGGCTCTCGTGCGCCTTCTATTTTAGGGGACGTGGGGTAGGGACTTCAGGTTTCCTTTGACGCACTTTGTGGAGGGAAGGAGGGAGCACTTCTCTCCGCGCAAAAATGGACCATCCCAGCCTCACTGCTATCATGTCAATGTATCCAAGCGCGAACCAGGCTAACTGCCGGATGGCCTGGTCCCGGGTCCACCCTCAGGCCTGTATCCCTGAGCCAGCGCAGCAGAGCTCTGCAGAGTGGGAGGGGGCCTGGCGAGGACAGGGTGACCACAGAGAAAGTGTTTTGTGGGACGTGCCACTGGGGTTCACCACATACCCTAGTACAGGCTAACTGCATCTAGACAGTGAACCATCTCCGACGTGCGCCACCTGGGGCAGCCTCAGGGCCAAGGAAGAGCTCGGCTAGACTGGACGTTGGCATCAGGGAAGCCACAAGAAGCCTTGGAATCAGAAAGTGATGGAGCACGTCGGGGATGCAAGCCGGGTGACAGCCCAGCCTGGGGCTGAACGAGTTGGTGTGTCTGTGTGAGACTGGGCTTCAGGAAAGACGCAGTAAGTGGAGAAAAAGCCTAGAGGGTTCCCCCTAAACCACCCAGGTCCCTCCCTGTCCCTGGGACAAGGGATGTATCTGGGGCATCTCCTCTCCTCGCAGCCCCAGCCCCCAAGCCGTCACTGGGCAGGATGGGTCAGACGGCCAGCAGGGCTCCTGGAACTTGGGCACCACTCACTCATTCACAAGGATTTACTAAGCGGCACTTGGGCTTCCCTAGTGGTTCAAATGGTTAAGAATCTGCCTGCAAAGCAGAAGACCCAGGTTCAATCCCTGGCTTGGGAAGATCTCTGGAGAAGGGAATGGCAACCCATTCCGTATTCTTGCCTGGAGAATCCCATGGACAGAGGAGCCTGGCGGGCCACAGTCCATGGGGTGGCAGAGTTGGACACAACTGAGAAACCAACACACTTAGACTTTGTGCCATGCACCTTGCAGGTCTTGGGGTTACCAAAACAAATGGCTGGTCAGTGAAGCCAAAATCCATTCCCCCTCTTCTAATGGAAATGTACCCCTTCCTTCTCCCCTGCAGGTGTGAGACACCTCAGGGACGCGGCCCAGCTAGGCCCAGTTCCAGGCTGCCTGATGGGGACACACAGGCCACCAGTCAGGCTGCTCAGGCTTCTCGATCCTGCCTCCCTTGAGGTCACAACCCCTCACACGTGTGGACACGCCCGTGTTCACAGGTGACACTCTCACATACTGCACATTCACAAGGACCAATTTAGCTGTACTCTCCACAGTCTCTGGATTCTACAAACAGATGTATCGCAACAGTGCAATGTTAAATCTTTCAGTCCTTAGTGTTAAGGGTGTGTGTGTGTGTGTGTGTGTGTGTGTGTGTGTGCGCGCGTGCGCGAGCACCCTCAGTCGTGTCCAGCTCTTCTGCGACCCCAGGGACTACTGCCTGCCAGCTTTCTCTGTTCATGTGATTTTCCAGGCACGAGGACTGGAGTGGGTTGCCGTTTTCTCCTCCATGTTAAGGGGGTGGAACAGATTAAATCAGGGGTGGCATCAGCCCAGCATTCACAAGTTCAGGGAGACCCAAGGCCCTCTGCTCCTATCTAGCTGGGCAGGAGTCAGGCCAGGCCAGACTCGATCTAGGACTCACGGCCTGTACGCCTCGGGGAGGAACACTGAGGGGGGCTCCCTCCCACCTGTCACCTTCATTCAAAGCCCACCCTGCTTCTGACATTCCTCACTTCCCAGGACCACAGGCACCACTGCTGGCAGCTGACAGGGAAGACAGCTGAGGCTGCTTGTGATCAGACAGGCCTGAGCCAAGAGGGATGCGGCTCTGGAGAGAGCTCCAGCCCCCTGTCCTTTCTTTCAAGCCCTCCCCAGGCAGGAGGCTCTGGCTGGAAACCAGGAGCCAAGGCCGCTGAGAGTCCCAGGCACCGCTTCCCGGCTCTGACCTCACCTCTCCTTTCTGCGGCAGACAGCCCCCGAGGAACCCCAGCCCTGTGTAACTATCTTCAATTGTCAGCTCTGGAGGCTCCTGGCTCACTCTGCCAGAGGTGGTCCTTCTTGATAAGGCCCATCACTTCATTTTGGTTTGTTCAAGCATCTCTGGGCACCCTGGACCACCATGAAATCCCCCGAGGGATGAAGCAGGGCGGGCCTCTGAGTTGGAAACTTCCTTCTCTGGACACCTGGGAAGAAACCCCTCATCATCCAGGAGGTTTGACTTCTCCCTTCTAACCGTCCTAGTTCTCGCTCCCTCTCTGCGCCTCCTCTATGTTCCGTGTGAAGGACATTCTCCCCTTTCCAACCACCCCCCACCCCTGCCCGGGGAGATTTCCTCACTGGGGATCTAAAGAGAATGACTTCTTGGGGCCCATTCAAAATAGCTTCCATGTGGTTAGACCAAGGACCTGAACCGCTGCTCTCTTCATTATGACTTCACTTAGAAATGACTTAGGGCTCTCCAGCCCCGTTGCCTGGAGGCACCTTCATCAGCCTGGCGACAGAACGGGGCAGGAGTTCCCTCGTCCGACCGTGGCCCAGCAGTGGAAGGAGACCTCACTGGGCTGAGGAACCTCTGTGACCCTGAGGGTCTCCACGGGGCGAGCAGAGCCCGGTGGAGCCACGGATCGCCCTCGAGATGGATGACAAAGAAGGGAAATCAAAAAGGAAGACAAAGGGAAGGAAAAGTCATGAGCAGCAAAGAAGAGAGGGGAAGAGACCAAGGGAGCAACGAAGCCAGATGGGGGAGAGAAGGTGTTCCCATGGACCCTGAGGGACTCTTGCCCCAGATCAGAAGCATGTTCTCGGGGTCACTCGAATTGGCAGGAGCTGCCTTGCTGGGAACACACGCAGCCCAGCCAGAAAACCACTGTCCACTCACCGCCACTCTCTCAAGTTCAGGCCATGGATCAGGAAGCCGAGACCTGGGGACTGTCAGAGATGGCAAGGACTCCAGGGAGCATTCGGGGTTCTCAGTGGGGGCATTTTAGGTGGATTGGTTCTTTATTGGGGGGCAGGA
Source organism: Budorcas taxicolor (assembly GCF_023091745.1). NCBI lineage: Eukaryota > Metazoa > Chordata > Mammalia > Artiodactyla > Bovidae > Budorcas > Budorcas taxicolor. Next base: position 71,542,702 of record NC_068925.1, read on the forward strand.
ATGGTCCTGAGCTTTGCAGGACATTCACCCTCTGGGCCCCCAGGCACTCATGGGCAGCAGCATCATTATAAACCCTCCCGTTCTGCTGCACTTCTAACCCGTCTCCCCCAGTGGGGGCCCTGGCCCCTGTTAGAATCTCAGTGAGCCTGAGGCCCACTGTCCTGAAGGAGCTGGTTTTAAGTTCACCGGAGGCCTTTCCCACCTACATAGCAAGCTCTATCTGTTTACGAACCACAGGAAACAACCTGACTGTTCAGTGTGGAAGGTTCTTTAAACACTCCCAGAGGAGCAGAGAGGAGGCGGAAGGACTGTTGGGCGGAGGGAGGGGGGTGGGAGTCCCTGTTTCTCTCTAGAAGGAACTCTGTCTCACCTGACACCAACGGAGTCACTGCCTGCTGTCTGCCCTCCCACTCAGCTGACTGTCTTGTCAACCCAGTGACACTGATGCTCCTTTCGAGGATTATTCAGACAAGTGCAAAAATGGCGAGGAATGCAGGGCTGGAAGGAGCCCCAGATGCAAGAGGGGGGTGGGCGGGGGACACAAAACCACTAAAATTATCCACACGCACAGACGGGCTGGGATCCCACAGCTGAGGAGCCTCCTGGCTGTTATGGTAACTCTTCCCTCTTGGGGCCACTCCCCAGCTTCACGGCGGCACCCGCCACATTTAGAAATGACTTGGCGGCCTTAAGTAATGCTGAAATAACAACATAGTAAGAGTCACCAGCTGAGACATTGCTTTGCCAACCAAGGTGTATCTATCAAGGCTATGGTTTTTCCAGTGGTCATGTATGGATGTGAGAGTTGGACTGTGAAGAAAGCTGAGCGCCGAAGAATTGCTTTTGAACTGTGGTGTTGGAGAAGACTCTTGAGAGTCCCTTGGACTGCAAGGAGGTCCAACCAGTCCATCCTAAAGGAGCTCAGTCCTAGGTGTTCTTTGGAAGGACTGATACTAAAGCTGAAACTCCAGTACTTTGGCCACCTCATGCGAAGAGTTGACTCACTGGAAAAGACCCTGATGCTGGGAGGGATTGGGGGCAGGAGGAGAAGGGGACGACAGAGGATCAGATGGCTGGATGGCATCACTGACTTGATGGACATGAGTTTGAGTGAATTCCGGGAGTTGGTGATGGACAGGGAGGCCTGGCGCTTTGTGATTCATGGGGTCGCAAGGAGTCGGACACGACTGAGCGACTGAACTGAACTGAACTGAACTGAACAGTCACCAAACCCTTCCTGGTCCTGATCAGGGTAGGCACTAAGAGGTCTGGAGTTTGTTACTAGATCATAACCACATTTGTCACTTTCTCGTTTCCTCGCCCAAAAGCCAGATTACCTGGAGAAAAGCCTGCTTGGGGAAGGCCATGGGTAGAGGCTGGGAAGCTGCTTTTCTCCAGACACACCTCTAGGAACCAGGCTGTCCTGGGTCCCAGTCTGTTGCACTGGCGGAAGCTGGGATCTGGAGAGGGAGGGAGGAGCTTGGTGCTCGGTGCATCTCGTGGTCCCCAGCAACCACAGCCTTCATGTTACTCTCATCTCCTGCATCTCTCTTCCCTCTCTTCTTGCATGGGGGCCCCATCATCCCTCATCCCACCCTGCAATCCGGAAGTCAGGGTTAAGGAGGAACCATGGAAGAGACGCTGCCATCCTTGTGATGTCTCCATGTGTGCGTGCTAAGTCGCTTCAGTCGTGTCCGACTCTTTGAGACTCCATGGATGGTAGCCCGCCAGGTTCCTCTGTCCATAGGATTCTCCTGGCAAGAATACTGGAGCGGGTTGCTGTGCCCTCCTCCAGGAGATCTTCCCGACCTAAGGATCGAACCTGTGTCTCTCTCTTAAGTCTCCTGCATTGGCGGGCAGGTTCTTTACCACTAGCGCTACCTGGGAAGCCCTTGTGATGCCTCCATCCACTGTGAAACTCGAGCCAAGACGCTTGCCCCACAGATTCCTCTCCTGGCCTCCAATCGCCGGGAGCAGAGAAAAGCAGCAGCGGGAGCTTCCACCACCAAGAATCACCATGGTCTTACTGGACTTGCTCACATCAGAGTGTCCACAGGAACCCACAGGCCACCTGGGCTCCCTGGCTGGTCAAGCAACCAAGGCCACCTGATCCTGGGTGTGGGCCAGAACCAGCCCCCCCAAAATTCTGGCCCTAGGGAAGAGTTTATGAAGACCCCTGGGAGTCAGGGCTCAGCCCAGGAGAAGGAGCTGCCAGGAGGGGTCATGAGTCTCAGGGGATCTGAGGCTGGTTGCAGCCCCTCTTCATCATTTTGGAAATGTCTACATTTCCACTTAACCAAGAGCCATCACCTCTGTGCTCCTGGGGCCTGCCTGGCTGGAGCCGGAACCAGTTCAGGGAATGAAGAGGGGTGATGGACTTGAACCGCACTTCCCCACAGGTCTTCCTTCCTGACCTCTTGATGACTACTGCCCTCTACCCAGTCTTCCTCCCCATTCCCAGGCCCACTCCCAGGCCTCGGGAGGGCAGGCGGGGGAGGGCAGGGGGCCCTGACACTCGAGGGTGGCTATGTACTCGCATCCGTGGCAATCTAACAGCTGTCCGCTGCAGGCGCCGGCATGCTCGCTTGCCTTGGCTGCGTGACAGAGTAGCCGGAGACGAGGGCAGGGGCATGGCCTGGGCGATGACTGAGGTCGGGACTTCTCTCTCTGGCCCCCAGGAGAAGGATCCATTGGGTTCCTCCCAGGGTGACTTCAGTGGGGCCCAACCACAGGGCCACGCCAGGGCCACACCCTCTGACTTCACAACAGCAACCTCATTACCCAGGGGCCCAGGCAGGACTAGGCAGGGCTGAGTCCCTGATCCACGCTCGATGGCCTTATCTGCCCCTCTCAGCAGACCCAGGACCTTTGAGACTTGACGTTCTGTTATATTTTGAAGGTCAAGCCCCAAATCGGTTCTCCCACAATGACTGACCAGACGCTGGCTCTCCAGGTGGCATCCCTAGACCAGCAGCACCAGGATCACCGGGGACTCGTTAGAAGGGCACCTTCTCAGGCCCCGGCCCAGATCTGCTGCGTCAGAACCGCTGGGGGTGGGGCCGGGCAATCTATGTTAACAAACCCTCCTCCTAGTGCTCAAGCATTAAAGTGAAAGTCGCTCACTCATGTCCGAGTCTTTGTGACCCCATGGACAGAGGAGCCTGTCCATGGAATTCTCCAGGCAAGGATACTGGGAGTGAGGTAGCCATTCCCTTCTCCAGGGGATCTTCCCGACCCAAGGATAGAACCCAGGTCTCCTGCATTGCAAGCAGATTCTTAACTGTCTGAGCCGCAGGGAGGCCCCGTGAACAGGGTTATATGATGCTTCCATGTCTCCTCAGCTGGGCCCCATGTGCCCATTTTCCACTCTGTACTGATAAGCCTCTTCCCGACTCGCACCAGATAACTCGGGCTCCCTCACAGCAGCATCAGAGCCACGTGATATATGGTGTCACCTTCTGCCGCCTCAGCGCCCCTAAGCCCTTCCGCGCTGTCCTTGGTGTGCATAGGCGGATGCCTTCACGCCGGCCCTTTCTCCCACTCTCTATTTCTTCCCCATTTCCTATGCTGGGTTGTCTTCTCGCACACTCAGGACCCTGACATGACTTCTTCTTTTCCGCTCTCTTTCTGCTTTCTTTCCTGGCAAACTGATCCAGCTGTTGTTTCAACTGTCCCTTCTAAGTAGACGGCTCTAAAAGCAGGATCTCTATTCCCCAACACCCTTGAACTCGATATCTGCATTTTCAGCAGCTTCTTTGACGTTCCGCCTAACCCCCACCTCCGATGCCTAAGAAGCACCTCAAAGCCCATGGTCCAAATTCAAACTCCCTTCTTCCTCCACTCAAACTAGCACCAACACCACGACCATCACCAGCCGCTTGTCTTCCCAACTTTTGTCTCTACAACCAGCTTCTAAGATCGTATGGGCTTTACCATCCCTGGGCAATCACAGTAAATTTTTGCAGTTAAAGATGTAATCTGCCTTGGACTGCAAAGCTCCTGTGGATCCAAGTAAAATGATCCCAACAGGAATTGCCTTAAAAACCAACAACGGCCATCCTGTGCAAAAATCCAAGCAGATAGAACACCTAGGGTTTCCTGGGCCCTGGATGCCAGAGTCTCAGGGGTAGAGCAAGACTTTATGGACTGTGCAACGTTTGCTGAAGAGTTGAGAGCTCCTCAGGAGAGGACTCAGGCCTCCACGGGCAGTCAGGATAACCAAGCAGATTAAAGGCTACCCTCCCTCAGTCCAGGGGTCACCAGATAGATTTCCGTTTTGGGTGGGGCCCCTTACACTCTGCCCAGTGACCCTCTGGGAAGGGCTTCCAGGTCCCTAGTCCTCTGAGACCACAGCTGCTTTGTTCAGTGACAGTAATGAATGGCTGCTTGAATCAGAGAGGACAGACAGGGCGAGCATCAGGATCAAGGGTGCTGCCCAGCATCAGGGGCAGGAATAGGGTCAGAGGCCATGTATGATAGGTCTAAAGCCACCCTGCTCCCTAAAAGGACAAACCTACATTGAAACCACCGGGAGTTACTGTATAACACAGGGAATTCAACATGTCCCACTCTGTGACAACCCAGAGGGGTGGGATGGGGTGGGAGGGGGGTGAGGGGGAAGGTTCAAGAAGAAGGGGACACATATACTTATGGCTGATTCACGTTGTTGTATGGCAGTAGCCAACACAATATTGTAAAGCAATTATCCTCCAATTAAAACTTTTTAGAAAAAGAAACCACTCTGACCTTCAGTTATAGGAGCACCCACCCCTCCCAGTTGGTCATTCCTCCCCTTTGAAACCCTGGGCTCCGGTCCCAAGACCTTCCCGGCTGCTGGTGCAGAAGCCTGGGACTGGCAGTGGGAGGCGGAACAGAGATGAACAGGAAAACTTCCCTGGAAATGACAGTACTTCATCCTGTCCTCTTCTTCCCCAAACTGAAGCAACGCTCTCCTCCCCCACCACCTTCCCAGAGTCAAGAGGCCGGGTTCCAGCCCCAGTTCTGTCGCTGGCCAGTTACACGACACAGCACAGAATCTTTTGTGCCCTGGTTCCTTCCTCTGAAAAGCAAACTGTGAAACTCTCTCCTCGCACTACAGGAATGCTGTGACAACAACAACCTACTGTGTAACACAGTTCAGCATCCACAAATCGCTCTTAGCACATCTTCTAACCTGAGCTTACAGCACCTTGTGAGATAGGCAAGAAAAGCATTCTGATCCTCTTTGACGCACAAGGAAACTAAGACGCCCCCAAGCATTTGCCCAGGCTGCAAGGCGAATGGGAGCGCGTGCTGGGGGCCCTGTGCCCCGGACCCCTGGGTCCCCGCATGGGGAGAACCCGTGTGACAGACACAGCAGGCCACTGGTATTCATCAAGGCAGTATTTTTTTTTCCCAGAGTACTTATGGCCCACGTATTTGCCGGGGGATCATCACTGGCTACTTTGGGCAGCCTCAGCATCTCCAACTGTCATTTCTTAAGTGGATCACTTTGATCTAAGAAGGAAGCGAGGAGTCACCAGCTCCGAGGCTAAAACAGAGGAGGATACAGCCAGCCAAGGAGAGAGGAGAGGCCAAGCGTTGTTTCTGATGCCATCCACAGAGGGCAATTGCACTTTCTACTGGGCACAGAGGGCTAAGGTTCTATTAACAGGCAAGTTCATCCCTTCTAACGGTCTCAATTTTGGGGTGAGAGAACGTGAGCCCAGAAAGGTTGCATGACACGTTTAAGGCCCCACAGCTCCCTAAGCAGCTGAGCTGGCTCCAGACCCAGGCTTCCTAACTCTAAGCCCAGGGCTCCTTCCAGGCTCTTCTCCATCTCACAGCATCTGGGGCTTATCCCTCCAGCTGTCTCTACATCTGACCATCAGGAAGGTGAGAGCACTGGCGGGGGGGTGGGGGGGGGTGACGTGCATGGGGGACCTTTGCTGTCAGAGATGTCCCCCATGCAAGAGGCCCATCTCTTGGAGATCACCATTTGGTTCGAATGCCAAGCCCAGGACAACCCCACGAGTGTATGTGCTGGGCCTTGAGGTGGGGAGTGGCGGTGGGGAGGGGAGGGTACTACTCACGACTTGTCTCGCCTGCCGAGCCGTCTCGGGGGGCTTGCCTGCCTCCTGCGGGGGGACAAGGATTTCCCCCGGCTTCTCACTTGGGTTGGAGAGTGGGCACTTGCAGGTTTCAGGATCTGGAGGAGATAGGAGGAGTCACCGCGCTGGCTCCCCAGGGACCCTCCCCGTGCCTTCCTAAAGCCCAGCATCCCAGCCCTGCCCACTCGTCATCCCATGCTGCCCAAGGCCCTGGGCTGGAAGACTTCTGAGAGGAGGTCTGAGCCACCCAGGTGCCTCTCTCATGAGGCACCTTGCTGCAGCTAGAGAAAGCTGGAGTGAAGCAACAAAGACCCAGCACAACCAAAAATAAAGAAATAAATAATGAAATTATTTAAAAAGTCAAAAAAAGAAAAAGAAAAGCCAAGAAAGTCTTGGGCAAACCAGGATGAGTGGGTCACCCTGCTGTATAATTTATCAGATTACACGGAGTCACGTTTTATCCTGGGTTTGCTTTGTGAGTTGCAAAGCCCTGGGGCATAAAATTCTGACCTGGTGTCACGAAGTCACCACAAGAAGCAGAGGGGCCACTGCTCAGAGGATGACAGGATGACCCTGTGCCCCTTCCCCCGTATCAGACAGCCCAGTGCCTCAGCCTCCTGGGGCTGTTTGGTTGCTCAGTAAATTTCCCTCTTGTGAATACAAAGTCCCATCCATGTTGCCCCAGAAGCCAGTTTGTTCTTCCCTGGATCCTTCCACCCCACACACATGTGCATGCGTGCTAAGTCGCTTCAGTCGTGTCCGATTCTTTGCGACCCTATGGATGGTAGGCCACCAGGTTCCTCTGTCCATGGGATTCTCCAGGCAAGAATACTGCAGTGGGTTGCTGTGCCCTCCTCCAGGGATCGAACCCTCTTCTCTTGCATCTGACATCTCCTGCATTGGCAGGCAGGTTCTTAGTCGCTAGTACCACCCAGGAAGTCCACATGCATGCACAGAGTGGGTTCAAAGGATCAAGAATCTCCATTCCAGGGAATTCCCGGGTGGTCCAGTGGTCAGAACCCCACACGTTCACTGCAGTGGGCCCAGGTTTGATCCCTGGTCAGGGAGCTAAGATCCCACATGCTCATGGTGTGGCTAGGAAACAAAAAGAAATCTCCATTCTTGCAAGTGCTACCAAGAGAAGATGATGAGTCCTCAGGTGCTAACCACAACCAAGCCTAAATTCGGCATCATCACTTTCTCCTGTGGGCCTCGGTGTAGACACAGCCCTCAGTGACTCCACAAGGCCCTGAGGGGCAAGGACAAGCAGGCATCCTGTCCCCTCGGCAGTGACGCGGGCGCTTATGAAACTACAGCAGGACGTCTGCTCCTTTGTTTGCTATTGTGACACCAGGTCAGAATTTTATGCCAAGGGCTTTGCAACTCACAAAGCAAACCCGAGATAAAACATGACTCGGTATAATCTGATAAATTATGCAGCAGGGTGACCCACTCATCCTGGTTTGCCTGCGACTTCCTTGGCTTTTCTAATTTTTTTTAAATCATTTCATTATTTATCCATTTATTTGTGCTACGTGCTGGCTTTCTCTAGCTGGAGCAAGCAGGGAAGTTGCCACCTTCCAGTCGCAGTGTGTGGGCTTCTCCGTGCAGGGGCTTCTCGTGCTGCAGAGCTCCGGCTCTAGGGCGCCCGGGTCTCGGCAGTGGAGGCTCTCGGGCTCTAGAGCTGAGGCTCAGTAGCTGTGGGGCACAGACTTGGAATCTTCCCAGACCAGGAATTGAACCCATGTTTCCTGCACTGGCAGGCAGATTCTTAGCCCCTGAACCACCAGGGAAGTTCCTTTCTTGGCTTTAAATGCTCCAAATCTCATGTCCTTGAAAAGCCCTCAGTCTCAGGGAAACTGAGATGATTGCCCGCTCTTATTACTAGGACAAAACAGAACAAAACTGGAGCCTTAGTATACAGTGATGAACAGTTTCGATGAACTCACAGAAGGAACTACAGGCCAAGACTTTGCTTCAGCTGCAACACCCACATGGACTTTAGCTCTGGTTTTTAAAGTAGTAACTGCAAAGAAACTTAAATTGTCCATGTCAAAAATCAAATCTGATAGGGCCCACATGGGGTCTCATTGATAAGATGGCTCGTTATGTCGACCTGGCAAACAAATAATAAATCACAGTGATCTGTGAGACCAAATTGCCCAAATGGCATCCTGTTATCTCACGGGTGCCTATCTTCTCCAAGCTGCAAGACCACCAGATTCCAGACCTCTGGCTATGCGACCACCCCTTCAGAGAATTTTTCATTGGTGGGGTATAAGAAGGACTCCATCAGAAAGGGAGAATGCTGGTTCTCCTTAAAAGCCAGTCACCCTCTCTGTTCCCTCTAATAAATTTCCTTTTTTTTTTTACCTAACTGCTGGGCTCGCTCTCTTTCCCTGCAACTGCCTTACAAAATCCTTTACAAATTTATTATTATTATATTTTTTTGGCCACACCACGTGGCATGTGGGATTTTAGTTCCCTGACCAGGAATTGAACTTGTGCTCTCTGCAGTGGAAGCTTGAATTCTTAACCACTGGACTGTCATGGAAGTCCCCAAAATTATTTAAAAGGGTGGCTACTAAGCAAGATAACCTCGAGAAACTGTTGGCCATCTCAGAAACACAGGGCACGTGGCAAGAGAGAGAGACAGAGAGAAAGAGAGAGGAAAAATGAAAGAAGGGTCTTGCATCCCTTATCTGCCTCCCCTGCACTGACCTTCATCCTCATGTCCCTGGCGTATTTCTCCAGCTCCTTCCTTATGTCAGCCCTCAACATTTTTGAGACATTGAGGACCAGCTGCTTCCACTCAATGGGCTGGAAGCTATGAGGCTCGTGGGGGACATACAGTCCGATCTTGACCTTCTTGACTGTGTGAAGATACTTCTTGTAGGAGTCTTCAAAGTCAAAGATGAGGTCACTCAGAGTCCGAAAGGTCAATGGCTTGTCCATCAGCTCAGCCCTTCGGCTCATGCCCAGCGAGCCATAGCGGCCGTTGCAATAAATCCCCAGCACAACGTGGTGAAAGTAGTTTCCTGAGAAGTAGGTTTTAAAGCTGATGGGGAATCGCTCGATGGAAGGCTGTCCGTTCGTTAAGTATCTTAAGACAATCTGAGTCAAGGAAGAGAAAAGAGGCCTTGAAGATACCAGAACTTGCACTCCCACACGGCCAGGGGATCCACTCCTCTGCCTCTGAGCAGACCCAGACCTCATCTTTCCAGATCAATCCTCTTATAAAGGATTTACTCACTATCTTTGAGATACCTGCTGTCTGCTGCACACCAAACCAAATTTTATGGGACAAAGAGTGAAGAGTTCTTTTCTTCCTTAGCAATTAAATAAATACAGGCACAACCACCACAAGGTACTTTTTCTTTACTTGGTGCTCTACAGGTGATGACGAGCTATTAAAAGTCGGTTTATGCCACTGGAATGATGTCTCAGTCATTAATTCTGACTCGGGTATGTGGGGCAGACCAGGAATCAAAGGCCTCCGATACGGTGCGGGGAGAAATGATGACCAGAATCAAGGCAAGGCAGTGGAGACGGAAAAGACCCAGAGCAACTGATGGAAACGGAAGGGACAGGATGGTGTCAGGACACGTCATACCCGCACCTCGCCTGCTCCTCTCACTGGCCCTGGCACACCCATGCCAGCAGCCGTGGGTACCACCGGAGAGCTGCCTGCAACACCCAACCCCCGGGCTCCCCTCAGTCCCCAGACCACCTGGGACAGAGCTCAGCCCTCTCCACGGACTGGCTCACTGGGATCGAGCCATCCAGTCTCTATTAACTCAGTTTGGGCTCAGCAACTCCACAGCGTACAGCTTCAAGTAACTGCCCCACAGACTCCAAACGCTGCAACGCTGGACAAGAGGCACCACATCCTCAGGTCTATATCCAAGTCTCTGGACAGTCCTGGTGTGGCTATGGTGCCTCACAGATCCAGCTCTTCTGAAGAGAGACACTAAAAATCCAGATACTCTCTGCTGAAAACTGCTGGTGTCACCAGGCCTTTGCTAAAGTAAGTAACAAGCCAGGCTCTTAACATGGTGCACGCGTGCACGCTAAGTCACTTCAGTCGTGTCCGACTCTTTGCCACCCACCCCATGGACCGTAGCCTGCCTGGCTCCTCTGTCCATGGGATTCTCCAGGCAAGAATACTGGAGTGGGTTGCCATGCCCTCCTCCAGGGGATCTTCCTGACCCAGGGATCAAACTCGTGTCTGTTACAGCTACCTGCACTGGCAGGCGGGTTCTTTACCAGTGGTGCCACCTAGGAAGCTGGCTTGTGCATGCTAAGTGTTAATATTTGGTTAGTGGGTACAGTTCTCTACTCTCTGGGAACTTGTCTTCACTGTTTCTTATCTCTGCTCCAATTCACTTTCTACATGGTGGCCAGAATGACCTATTGAAGCCAAAATGCAGCACATGTCCTTCTTTTACTGAAGTTTTCAGTGTCTCTCACCTTCTCCAGGACTTAGTCCAAATCCCTCCGCAAAGTCTGCCATGATTCAGCCCCTGCTCACCATCCGCTGTACCGTCTCATCTCTCCCACACACTGACCTACAGCTGATCTGTGAAAGCTTTTTTTTTTTTCGTGGCTGCACAGCTTGCAGGATCTTAGTTCCCCAACCAGGAATTGAACCAGCACCCTTGGCAGCGAAAGCGCAGAATCCTAACCCCTGGACCGCCGGGGAATTCCCGACCCATGACATTTTTGCAGAATACACCCCAAGACCATAAAGAGTCCACAGATCTATGCCCACTGCCCTCAGCACATGTGTTCCCCCAGAATATGAAGTCAAATATAACTGAAAATCTTAAATGACCTTTAGATTACATCTGACTCATCGGAAAAGACTCTGATGCTGGGAAAGATTAAATGCAAAAGGAGAAGGGGGGAGCAGAGGATGAGATGATTATAGTATCACCAACTCAACGGACATGAATTTGAGCAAACTCTGGGAGACAGTGGAGGACAGAGGAGCCTGGTGGGCTACAGTCCATGGCGTCACAAGGTCAGACATGACTTAGTGACTGAACAACACACACACACATTACAAAGCTATGAGACCAAAGCGACCTATGAAACGTGCAAAAATAAACCACTATACCCACTGTACACGACCTCAGGTCCCTATTTTAGTATAACTTCTTTTTTTGGCTTCTTGCAGGTCAGGGATTTAAACCTGGCAGAGATCTTTGGGGTCTCCCAAGAATCATGAGTGCTAAGGATGCTACGGACTTTCTCGCTTTTACACAGGCCACACCCCGACTGGAAGAGCCTCACTTCCTGGTTGTGATACCTTCCCTGACCTTCCTGGGTGTGGATGAAATCCCCTGCATCCCCTGCCAAGAGCTCCCAGAGCCCCTGGCGCTTATTCGCCCAGCACTGTGTGTAAGTGTTCGTATCTTACAAGGGCAGGAGTTGTACTTGGCATCCTGGGCCTCCCACAGGCTGAGCACACAGAAATGTCTGGTTAATGCTTGCTGAAAGGATGAACCTTACGTTGTGAGGATACATCTCCTTATGCTTAAAGGGAATGCATTCGACAGAGAAAGACAAACACTGGATTTCACCTACGTGTGGAATCCAAAAACCACAACATACCAGTAAGCATAGCAAAAAAGAAGCAAGACTCACAGGTGCAGAAAAGAAACTAGTAGGTACCAGCAGGGGGAAGGGGCAACATGGGGATGGGAAGTGGGGAGGAACAAGCTGTTGGGTGTAAGACCGGCTCAAGAGTGTACTATACGGCACTGGGAAGGGAGACAATATTTTGTAGTGACTGTAAATGGAAAGTAGCCTTTAAATTTATATTAAATTATTAGCTTTTAATTTATATTAAAAATTTTCAAATAAAAGTAATTTAAAAAAAAAAAAAAAAGGACTGCACAGGGGATAGAGCTGGCTCTGGCATAGGAAGTAGTGTTTGTTACACTGACTTAACTGAGGAGTGCCCTTGTTCCAGCCCCTGAATATTCACTGGAAGGACTGATGCTGAAGCTGAAGCTCCAATACTTTGGCCACCTGATGGGAAGAGCTGACACATTAGAAAAGACCCTGATGCTGGGAAAGACTGAGCTCAGGAGGAGAAGGGGACAACAGAGGATGAGGTGGCTGGATGGCATCACCGACTCGATGAACATGAGCTTGAGCAAGCTCCGGGAGTTGGTGATGGACAGGGAAGCCTGGCCTGCTGCAGTCTATGAGGTGGCAAAGAATCAGACACGACTGAGTGACTGAACTGAAGTTGCGAATATGTCACTACAATTCTTAGAAACCCTGCGTTTGCAATATATATGTCAAGTCATTACGGTGTACATTTTAAACTTACACAGTGCTCTAAGTCAATGTTATCTCAGTAAAACTGAAAAAACCCACCCCAGTGCAATCCGTGCTGAGAGAGAGGAATCCCAGCCACCTCAGGGAGAGCAGAGAAGAGGCCTCGGTGTGACCACACCAGGATTCCTACGGGACAAGCAGTCAGTCAAGGGGAGAAGAGAGAGTGGGGAGTGACTGGAGGGACCACTAGCCAGCCCATCCTGTGACGAGTCATCACTCATTCAGAACTGCTCCATCACTCCAGCAATCAATGGGACCTGGAGTCTCTGTGAACCGAGAGGGAGGGGACTAGAAGGTTTGGATGAGGACTGGGAAGTAGCCTGAGCTTTTCTTGGGAAAAGAGCAGCAGTGCCCCCAGCCTAGGGAGGTTCGGCCCAGCACCCAGCCTGCTGGGGCGATGCCCACCCCACCCCCCCGCCGCCTCTGATAATACAGCTGTTACCGGAGAAACCCTACACTTGAGCCCCAGGATTAAGCCCCAGCAGGGCCAATGGGCCCCCCCCAAAGAAGTGCCATGACCCCCAAGGCTCGCTGTCTCCAGCACGATCACAAAACCAAGATCAAAAGAAGTGGCCCATCACGAATGAATCCTGAACTCCACGCTCACGTCAAACAGGAGGAAAATAAGGACAAGATGACGGACACAGGGTTCCAAGAAGCAGCCGAGTCGACCTATTTCAGAGTCGTCAACGCACCCCTCGTCCCCCAGGACCTGCGAAGGACCTGTGGGAGGCAGACGGATGACCCGAGTTGGCCCTTGGCTGTGCCCGGGAGGAAAGCAGGCCACAGGGACGCTGACGGAGCAAAGACAAAGAAGCCGTCGCTTTTAGAATCCAGCTCTGTGTCTCTTGTCTATGCGGGAGTCAAATTTCCCTGAGTTCGGCAGTATTTCTCCATCCTCCCTCCACTTCTCCAAAATGACACATCGGTAAGAACAAAAGAGAGACAGAGCAGGCTGCCTCTGATCCGGACAGGCGCAGGGGCTGGCCACAGGTACAGCCCCCCAGCCCCAAGGGTTTTAAGCAACTCCAGGAACCTAAGCTAATTTCCACTTGGACTGATGCAATTTCACGGCGACAAGACTACCGCGTACAGGACTGTCGTGTGACGCCAGATGACCTCTGTCCACGGGCCCCGCGACCCCCACCAGCAGAGGGTCTGGAGGCAGCTGGCACCCACAGCGAGGGGCTCCTTCACCCACCACCATCAACTCCCCGACAACTGTTCGCCCATTAAACTTACAGGAGGCTCTGCCCAACAGCTGTGTGGACTCCTGCCTCCAAAGGGTGGGGCCTGGAGCCATCTGCTGTTCCCCGCCTCCCACCCCTGCCTTCCTGCTGGGCTCCCAGACACGTCCATCTCCCTAGTGGGGAGCAACGGGGAGGTATGACTGGGAGGGGTGGCCAAGGGCCTCCACGAGACTCAAGTTCCCATTCTTCAGGGGCGAGCCTGGGCACCTGTGGACAGTCGAGTTTCAGATCCGGCCAGACAGCGGTCTGCAGACGAGAGGGGCAAAGTTCCCTTCCCCATGAAGATGTTCGGGGGCCCGTAAAACGGACCAGACCCAGCCTACCGTCCCCAGTCCGAAGCCTCCCGTGACTTCCGAGTCTCCTCTCTCTCCTGGTTTCCTTTGCACTTCTCTTAACCGCCCTCCTCAGGTTCTGTCACAGGCTCCTTGTGTCCAACTAGAGCAGAAAACCCTGGGTGTCATCCCTGAAACCACGGCCACCCCGAACGCCCACCTGCAAGTTTCTATTTCCAGCGAGGACCCTCCTCCTGAGCGCCACAGTCTAATACACGACCCGACAGCCCACAGGCACCTCAAATTCAACACGACCAGATCGGAACTCACCTCCCCGTAACTCTGACCCTCCTGTCAGTCCTCCCTGTGGACAGGGGCATTACTATCTGATCACTCAATGTGCCAAACCAGAAATGCAGAGTCATGGCCTCTCTCTAGCTCTGCACATATGAGTCCCCGCATGGGGCTGAAGACACGTCCAACTCCCCTCCTCGACCTTCACGGCTACGTCTGAATTCAGGTCTGCGCTCGAGTCTCTCATCTTCCTCCCACCCATCTTCCACAGATGGTCAACTGATCCAGAAATCTGTACTCATGGACTTGCTTCTGCATCAATACCAGCTAATTCTCGGTCCCTGAGATCTTCTGAAACTGTCCCCTCAAAGCCATCCCCATGGCCAAGGCCATGGCTCAAGCACCGCCATCCCCCTCAGGGAACGGCTCCTCACTGGCTGCGCAGATGCAGTCTCGCCTTCCCCAGCTGCCCTTCCGTCCACCCCAAGAACTGTCTCTCCAGAGTGCACGCTCATCGTGCCCTGTCTCTACTCCAGAGATTTCGGCGGGGCTGCTCACTGTCTTTGGAAAAAGTCACCCTTCTCAGCACAGCACTCAAGGACCTACTGTCCTGACCTGGGGCCACCTCTCGAGCTCACGCCTGGCTGCATTCCCTTGGTCGGTTCACCCAAGCCGTCCGTCCCAGGATGGGGACTTCCTCTGCTTTTCTACCAGATCAGGTTCTACTGCCGCCACCACTAAGAAGTCAAGAGTCATCGTGGTTATTCTGGACTGTAGAATAACCTAGTGGAAAATGGAATGGGAAGTGTGAAGAGTCCAGACCCTGGTTTCAGCCTTATGTCCTGTAGGGTCCGGACACTACACTGCATGGACTGCCCCTCCACAGTCCACTAATTCTTCCTGCAGGTGGGTCTGAGTAATCCCATGGGCGTGTCCTTCCTGTTGCAATGCCAGGTAAACACAAAAAAATAATGACACACACGCTCTCACTAGTACCCCCGAAGCTAGACTTTTCCTCGTGACGAATGCGGTCTGGCCTGGGAGCCGGTCTCGAAGCAGGCTTCAGCTCACAGGTTACACTGAAGATGGCCGAGCAGCCAAGCTCTGATTTGGTTCAAGTCCAGATGGTGAAAGTTCAAGAGAAGCACCAGCGGAACTTGACAATTTCCTCCACGCAGATGACCAGCATCATCTCTGAGGACCTAGGATGCGAAAGGCACAACCAGCCCAGAGTGATGCTACCATCTACAGAGCACATTTAAACTCACATTCCTTAAAGGATACATGCCCAGGATGACAGCTTCAAGGCATTTGATAGGCAGGGACTCCCGAGTCATTTCTTTAGCTGTTTCCATTAACCTGTAGGGTAGAGCACAAGGAAGGATCTCAGGTTCTTTTAATCATGCAGTTGGTCTGTGTGTCAACCCACAAGTCTCCACGCTAGGCCCAGCATGCAGGAATACGGAGGAAAAGGGGAGAACTGGCCTTGCAGGAGGCTGGCAAAGTACTTGGCAGAACCAAAATTCCGAAATTCTCCACTCCCCTCTCCAAGAGGTAGTTTTGGGAGGTTGCATGCATGCATGCTAAGTCACTTCAGTCATGTTCGACTCTTTGCGATCCCATGGACTGTAACCCACCCGGCTCCTCTCTCTGTCCATGGGGATTCTGCGGGCAAGAACACTGGAGTGGGTTGCCATGCCCTCTTTCAGGGGCTCTTCCCAAACCAGGGATCGAACCCGGGTCTCCTGCATTGGTAGGTGGATTCTCTACCACCAGTGCCACCTGGGAAACCCTTTGTGAGGTTAGTGCCCCTTATCCACAGTACCCTCCTACTAACCCAGCACAAGGGATGTTACAAGGGAGCAAGTGAAAAAGGCCACAGAAAACAAATTTCAAACACCTCCCCCATCCCTGGGTTAGTCTCCACCACTGAGCTTGGCTGTCCAGAGTGGCTCAACTTAGTCTCACCTCCACCCTGGTCCTGGGGCAGCCCCACCCTCACCCCTTACGGACCAGAATGTTTGAGCACTGGGATAAAGGACCAAGAGTAGGAGAGAAAGATGACAGCTCTTAGACAGAAGCACAGTCTCCTGGTCCATAGACCATGCACCACTTACCCACTCAGCGGTCTCATCTTCCTAATTTCAAAGAACTGGGTCCCTGTATGATTGTATCTGTGTGAAGCACGTAAAGGGAAAGTGACAGAAAACTCCAAAGGCCCCAGTCATCCAACAGAAGAAACTATGCTTGATTTCTCAGAGGGATGAGAGAGTCAGGGGTTTCCAGGTGTCCAGTAGCCAGAATATCACCAACAGCGTCTTCCTCCTCACTGACCTGCCCTGGAGGCCCCAGAGCACCCTGGAACTTCAGACTAGCTCTTTTCAGTATGCTCTGTATTTTGTTTTGTTGACTGCATGTCTTAATTCACCTACTAAACTACAATCTCTTTGAGAGCTGGGACTGTTTCTCTGCCATCTTTGTATCACCCTGAAGCATGGCGCAAGTCCAACATATTCCAGTTAGCAAAAATTATTAAATATGAGGAATAAGTGAATAGCTGGGTGGACGGATGGATGGATAAGTGGGTGGATGCAAGGAAGGAAAGAAGAATGGGGTTGACAGAAGAGTGGTTAGATGGGACTTTCCTGGATATTCTTAGATCCAACATGCCACAGCCAAAGATCCTGTGGCCAAAACTAAGACCAGGCACAGCCAAATAAATCATAAAATAAATACTAAAACCAGAAGACAGCATAGGTGGATGGATGAATGAAAGGCTGGCTGCAGACAGAAGGGTAGGTTGATGGCTGGCTAGATGGACGGAAGGACGGAAGGGTGATACATGGAAGGCAGTAGAGTTTCTCAAGAGCATACTGACTGCAGCAGAGTTTACTGCGGAGACATCTCTTCCATGTCCCGTCTGACTGACCCTTGGCATGGATTATTAAATCTGAGGAGACTGACACCACTACCCAACAGGGGTTTAGCTGGTTGCCCACAAGGTTTCAGAGACCTGGAAGCCCACATCAGCTCATTCTGAAGGGGACGGGAGATTCTCTGATAGCAGGTTTTCTTGACACTGGATCTTGACTTTTTCTGAACCTAAAGAAAAGTTACTTTCTGTTTCTTCTTTTTTTTTTGCCTCCAACAAAATCCTACAGAAAAAGTGCATATTAGGAAAGTGCCAGTGAAGCCTGAACCTGTAGCCCAGGAGTGGAGTATGAGGTTAGATGCGTGCCCCTACAATGGTACAGGCAGCTGCAGAGGGAGGCAATGATCACCTCAAGGCATTGCACACCCTCCCAAGAAGGGCTGGGATTCCTGTCTTGGCAAAGACGCACTTGGCCCCTAGGACACGAGCGTGTTTAACAACCTCCTAGAGAGTCTGTGATAAGCAGGTTCTGGGCTCCACCTCTGGCGATTCAGATTTCAGGCCCTGGATGTTATTCAGTCACCCCATCTGGGACTGATGGCTTGGAGGTTTGGGGGGTGCCAGGGGATGATTTTAAGAGACTCAGCTGTTGGGAAATCACCAGCATGAGCCATAAGAATAATCCGTAACAATAAAGGCCCACTCAGCTTTTAAAAATAAAATATACAAAACCCTGGAGGTAATAGGAAGATAAAGGGCTCCGCAGTCTCATTGTGAAATAGTTTTTCACTTTACCAAAGATTTCATTCAAACAGTGAGATTCCTGTTATATTTAAAGTGTTAGTCACTTAGCTGTGTCCAACTCTTTGCGACCCCATGGACTGTAACCTGCCAGACTCCTCTGTTCATGGAATTCTCCAGGCCAGAATACTGGAGCGGTTTGCTGTTCCCTTCTCCAGGGGATCTTCCTGACCCAAGGATCAACCCGGGTCTCCTGCACTGCGGGCAGATTCTTTACCTTCTGGGCTTCCCTGGTGGTTCAGGCGGTGGTTCATTCTCCTGCATGAGACCCGGAAGGAGACCCAGGTTCGATCCCTGGGTTGGGAAGATCCCCTGGAGAAGGGAACAGCAACCCACTCCAGCATTCTGGCCTGGAGAATCCCATGGACTATAAAGTTCATGGGGTCGCAAAGAGCTGGACATGACTGAGCGACTTTCACTTTTTCACTTTCTTTACCTTTCTTTAGCCACCAGGGAAGAATGTAAAAGTAGAATGCAATTGGCAAAAGTTCTATTTATATGCCCAGATTTCCCCCCGAGTTTATAGCTAGTTTATACATCTAGTGCATAGAGTGAGACAAACCTATAATAAAATAATAATTAAGAAAAAATTACCTGACCATCCTTTCTTAGTCCCTTACAGTTAGCCCTGAAAGTGGGCTGGGGAGGAGAACTTCCAGTAAACAGCTGACTTCAGAGAGAGAGAGACCTCACCTTCACCCTCAGAAGGCTGCACCCCACACAACAGAGCTCAGGACTGGAGACTTCACTTCCCAGAATCCTGTGCGAGGCCAGCACTCCTGTTGGCCAAGGCTGTGAGGCTGACAGAAGGGAAGGCAGGATTCACCCTTTTGCATCCCCAGCTGAGAACCTGCACAGTCAGGGCTGGCCCCAAGCGGTCCCCTTACCCTAGCACCAGTCCTTGCCTCCAGGACAAAGGACTAGGAAGGCCCGTGGAACTGCAAAATAAAAGGCTGGTCAGAGGGTAGAACCGAGAAGACGCTCCAACGGTCAGGTGACTCGGAACCTGGTCCTGGCAGCATGGGGCATGTTTTCGCTTCTCTGGCCCTCTCTGCAGTCACTGATCCAGGTCAGTGACCATCACAACGGGTCAGCGAAGAGAAAAATGAAAAAGCAAATCCTTCAGGACTGAGAGTGTGCCGCAGGGTTTATGGGAGAAAGAGCAGTTATATGAAAAGCACATGTAAACATGCCCGCAAAATGCATTTCTCCCCAGGCTTATCCTCTTTAATCTCCAGCCAGACGATCCTTGTGAAGACCCTGTCCTAAGTAGAAGGGACCTGCTTAGCGGCTCAGTTGTGTCCGACTCTTTGTGACCCTAAGGACTGTGGCCCACCAGGCTCCTCTGTCCATGGGATTTCCCAGGCAAGAATACTGGAGTGGGTTGCCATTTCCTCCTCCGGGGGACCTTCCCGACTCAGGGATCAAATCCAAGCGTCCTGTGTCTCCTGCATCACAGGCAGCTTCTTTACCTGTCAGGGAAGCCCCAAGTAGAAGTGGGGTGGGCAATTCTAAGTTCTAATTTCCATCACCTTCTGGAATGGTCTGTGAGGAGTCAGTCACATCCAGGAAGGCTCAGCTCTTGGGGTTCCAGGTTGACTCGGGCAAGAGTTTATGCTTCTGGGTCACAGGGAGCTCCCCACGCGAGTTCCCAGTTCGGTGATCAGCACTGAATCAGACAGCCTTCCCTGGGCTTGGGCTGTCGCCTTGGAGGCTGGTGCTATCTTCTATCCCTAATATTACTTTAGGATTCTACTGGGAAAATACCACGCAAGGAGTTCACAGTCTGTGAGGGGACTGAGAGGGGTCACCCAAACAAGGGGCCATTCTCATCTGCTAGCACCCTTCCCTTCAGGGCAAACACACAAGTCCACAGGAAAGCTTCTTGCCCGTAGCAGAGAGGGGAGGCCTCTTCCGGGGCAGGTGGGACATGTGTGCAGGGCCCCATGAAATCGTCTCTGCTAAGCTCTCTGGCCTGACCTCATGGACCATGTGCTGGGGGCCAGGATGGCAGCAGGGAGCCCGACGCTGGCTGAGCCAAGATGCTCCCTGACTCACTCGGGCAGACAGCCCCTCCCGCTCACTGACATCGCTCTCAGCCCGGCTCCCGTCTGACCCCTATCCTGGATAAAGCACCAGCCACGGCAAGGGGACCATCTCACCCTGCCCCCTTGGTTCTTACACCGTAGCTCACGCAGGTGCTCAGAACTGATCTAATCCTGACTGCAGACACTCCTTAGGTCAGAGAAGAAAAGAGAGCCACGGCTGCCTGGTCTGCACCCAGCCGGGAACCACAAGGCTCCTTGGCTCTTCTTCAAACTCCCACAAAGTAGAGGGGACCCCAGCCTAGAGCCTCACTCACTCGTGCAAAGCAGAGCAAGAGCACCAGGCGTGAAAGGCAGCACCGGATGGGCTTCTTGCTGATGACGCGTGGTCAGGATCAGGCCGAAAAGAGAGAGGAAAGAAAAGGAAGCAGAAGACTAGAGGGAAGAGAGAAAAGGAAGCTGGCACAGGAGGAGAGATGGAAGGAGCCGAGGATGACTGAGAGGGAGGAGGGAGAGAGAAAGGAGCAGGGGCGGGCACTGCCTGCCACTGGCTGGCCACCCCTTGCCGGCTGGCCCACACCCTGCTTAAAGGGAGAGGCTCTGAGCATCACAGTGTCACTCCTAGACTCTCACATCACGGCGTCCCTCCATCCCCGGCCTCATCAACCTCACACCGCATTTGCTGACCATCTGCAAACAGACAGGCCATCAGACTTGCGATCACCATGCCCAGCCCCTTGGCTGGGTCTTCTCCTCTGACCCCGGTCGGAAGGATACTGTAGTGTCTTCATGTAGTTCTGGATCGCCTGCAGCCAGTCTGGGATCGTCATTGACAGCCTATAGTTTGGAACCTGGGGTACTGAAGGCTGCAGAGAAGTAGAGAGAGATGATCGTATCAAGGACATGCTGTGGGGCCCAGTGCCTCACGGTGGACCAAGGGTCAGGACCACCACAGAGCTGCTCCCAAGCTCAGCTGGCCACTCTGCCCCGGGCACCCATTCAGCTGGTGCCTCCAGGATAAGGTCTCCCCAGACCAGTCAGTCCCCTGCCGACGTCCTCTGTGTCCCCTTGGCACACAGCCCGCCCTGGGTTGTCGCAAGGGCTCCCTACGGTTCTCTGTGTGTTGCATGAACACGGCCTGTCTCCCCACAGGAGCCTCTGCTCTTCTTGAGGCCAAGGACCATGCCCTGTAGTGTCCCGCCCTCCCCTCCCAGGCTGGGATGTTTCAAGGTGCTCCATTAATCATCACACTTCGATTGCACAACGACACTTTTCTGCGTGGCTGGGGTAACCTGCGTTCTTCTCCAGGGCACCTCTGAATACAAGATGATGGTGCCCTGAAGGGAAGCAACATGGCGCTGCACCTAGCGTTTCTCCTCCGCACCACCCCCTGCACTGCCCGTGGTGCCCCTTCCCTGGGTCCAGCCCCGAGCAGACTCGTAAAGATGCCCCTCTTGTCTCAACTCTTCCCAGGGAAGGGCACCCCTTCCAACTCAGGAGCCATCTTACCATTTGACCCCTCCTGGCAGCCAGTCTCCCCTGCACTTCCTAATCTGCCTCTAGGTCAACACTGAGTGTCTGAAGGTCTTACCCTCCGCCAGGAAGAGAAGGGAGCAAAAGCGCCCAGGACAGGGAAGTGGGAGGTAAGTGCCTCTTCTTAGGAGCTTAGAGCTGAGACAGCACTCAGCTCTAAGCCACCCCGCCGACCAGGCCAAGAGTGAAAATAAGCAAGTGTTTCTAATCCAGTCATTCCTGGGAAGAAAGGGGGCAGTTTCTCCTTTACTTTCCTCCTAACCTTGGCCTCTCTGGTGGGGAGACGCTGGGATAGGGCCCCCCAGCCCATGTGGGCTGGCAGCTCCAGCAGGAGGGAGAGGAGGCCTGCGTCGCTTAGGGAGGAGCAGAAGGGGCCGCAGGTCAGATTAGTTCCACTCTCGAAGAAAACAGGGAAAGGGACACCCTGGGGACTTAGCTGAGAGAGGGGAAGCCACTGCTGAAGAGACCTGGGGGCAGAGCTGGACAGCCTGTGGGCACCAAAGCCAGACTCGACCCACGAAGGTCCCCGGTTCTGCCCCCAGCTCTGCAGGCTCAGGCCCTACATCCAAGCTGGAGGGCTCAGGGCCTCTGGGCCTGAAGCTGGAGGTTCTTCGAACTTCTACACCTTCCATTGCTTTTATTTAAAAAAGAACTAGCCACACATCCTATTCACAGCCAAGGTGCAATGTGTGTGTGTGTGTGTGTGTGTTTCAGAGAAAAAGAAAATGTGAGACTGGGAGTGCACACGCTCACACAGCTGTGCTGCAAACATTTTGCTTACGACACATCAACTCTAATCACATTCCTGCCATGGAGAGTCATTTTTGGGAGCAAAATGTTCCCATCTGAACATTTGTTTACATGGCCCTCCCTACAACCCCCCAGGGGTCAAAATACGAAGCGTGTCCTTGTGTTTCTGCCCTAGCAAACATGGGGAAGCTTGTCCCTGGTTTTTTTCTTTTTTTTTTTTTTTTGCAGTAACATCCACGGATCTACCCACACCCAGAATTCTGTTTAAGAAAGTGCCAGAGCTTTCATACAGAAGTGAGGAAGCAGGGGAGACGCGGACAACTGTTTCTTTTGCACCTCCCGTGTTCCGAGCTCTGGGCCAAGTACAAAGCGGGAGGTGGGACAGGCACCCAAAAGGGCAATGGCACAGTTCACGAAGCCACGGGCACCCACCGACACAGAAGAGCGGGGCTGGTGCCGAGTTAGTAGAAAAGCTGGCCGCAAAACGCCCCACAGAGTCACCGGCCACCTGAGGGATCCCCAGAGGGACATCCCTTGGCCAGAGCCCTGAGGAACCCAGAGCCACTTGGTTCTGAGTCAGCTTTGGGGGCCGACCACCAAGTGATTTCAATTCCCCCAAGCCCGACGGAGCCCGCAAGAGCCGGATACCGGGGGTGGGAGTCAGGGGGCAGCTGGTCCTCAGAATAGCAAGCCCAGTGGCGCCCAAAGGCTTTTCAAAACAGCTGCCCGCTTACCTCAGCCCCGCTGAGATCGAGTGCAGGAGCCGTGGCCACATTCCCCAAACCCCAGCTGGGGACGGCCGAGAGGATGAGGTCATCTGGCTGCAGCCCACCCTGCCGTCTGGGACAGCTGGCGGGGGGCTCAGGCTGGGTCAGCCTCCGGCCGCCCACGCCCCCACAGGCCGACGGATGGCAAACCAGGCAGGCTCCTTGCGGGGTAATTACGAGTCCCTGCTTTCTCACCTAACTGCTAGGGACCCTGGGCAAGCTGCCCCCACCTCTCTAAGCCTCCAGGGCCTTCTTGATAAAATAAGAAAGAATATCATTTACTTCAGACCTTCCAGGCTGGCGGTGAGGATTATATGACCTAATGTAAAAAGCAGGCAACTTGGGGCTCAGCGCACAGGGCTCTTTAAGTGTTAGCTGTGCTATCTTAATTCATCAACTGTGTGTTTTCAGGGGTCTAGATGGGGGGTGAGGAGTCTGAATGGTGTCCACTTTTCAGGAACCGGAAAACAGAATCAGCAGAGTTTGAGCCCCTGGAGGCTCAACTCAGGAGCATCACAGAGACGCCTTCTCAGCCTGAAGGAAGAGAATGAAAACGTCCACATGGCCCTGTGGATAGTGGGAGCCATGTGTTAATGTCCTTAATTCATGAAGAGTTCACACTTTGAAGAGGTTAATAAAACTCTCTGGGCTTTCCTGAAAAGAAAACGGCCCCAGGGACTTCCCTGGGGGTCCAGTGGCTAAGACTCTGTGCTCCCAAGGCAGGGGGCCCGGGTTCCATCCCTGGTCAGGGAATTAGATATCACATGCCAGAACTAAAGAGCCAGCACACCCCAACAAAAGACTGAAGATCCCACATGCCACAGTTAAGACCTGGTGCAGCCGAAATAAATAAGTGAATATTTTTAAAAAGAAAGAGATTCTGTAAAACAACTATCCTTCAATAAAAAAAAAAATTAAAAAAACATAGTTTCCTTAAAGTATATGGTCAGGAAGGTAATATAGGTAAGCTTACAATAAAAATAGGCACATTTATATTTTCAAAAAAAGAAAATGGCCCAGATGGAGTGTCCATCAACAGATAATGGGTAAACTCAATGTAGTATACAGGCCACACATTACTATGCAGCCTTAAAAGGAAGGGACATTCTGACACTTGCTATATAAGCCAGAACTTCAAAGACATGATGCTAAGTGAAATAATCCAGTCACCAAAGGACAAATACTGAATGATCTCTCTTATATGAGGTTACTATAGCTGTCAAACTCATAGAGACAAGTAGTAATACAGGTGTGGTTGCCAGGGGCTGAGGGAGGGAAAAATAAGAACTCAGTGTTTAACGGGTACAAAGTTTTAGTCGAGGAAGAAAAACATCTGTAGACGGAAGGTGGTAACAGTTGTACAACAATGTGAATTACATGAGTTAATATCCTTCATTCATGAAGTTAATTGTAAGTACATGTGAACTTACATGTAAGTAATTCATGTACTTAATTGTAAGTATAACATGAACTGTACACTTAAAATGGTAAATTATATGTTCCCACAATTTTTAAAATGACCATGAAAAGACAGTTCACAAAAGAAGAAATGCAAATAGTGAATAAACATTTTTTCAAATGTGCCAGTGCACAATTTAAGAATGGAAAATTAAAGCCACTGCAGAATATCATTTTTTGCCTCTCCAATAAAGAGAGATTTCCTGAAGTGTGGATACCCAGTCCTGGTAGGATGCTCTCCTGTGGCACGATGGGAAAATTAACTGGTACAGCCTTTTCATGAAAAGCCCAGGGAACACTTCTTTTTCTCCTCCTCCTTGACTGGGGTCCTGAGAGTCTCTCCTGTTATTTTCCTGCCCCGATTCACCCGAGACTTCAACCTAGATTTCTCCTGTCCCTGTCAAGTCCCTCCTGCCAACTGCATCCAACTTTCTCAAGCCACATCCCAACTGAAGAAGGCTGAATCTAGAGGGCACAAATCTAAACCACCCCCTCTAAGAGCTCCTACCACCGTAGGCACTGTGCCTATAGTCAGGGGGTGGGGGAAGGGGAGTGGACAGGAAGACAGTTGTTCAAGAAGAAGCAGGAAACAGACCACAGGCCAGCTTTTTCGGACAGGCTCTTTCACTCCATCCTTGCCAAACACAATGACCTGTCAGAAGCATGCAAGGAGCAAGGATGTGGACAGACACCAGTGTGTGTCATCCCCATACATCACCATGTGGCGAGAAGGGGGAGCCAGGAAAGGAGCCAGGAGGCAGCGACAGCCCCGGGCACCAGGAGTCTTTGACAAGAAAGTACAGAGAGAAAGCACAGCCTTTTGCCATCCCTGCCTGGCAATGTACCATACACTGTGCAGGTTCCAGCCAGAAGAATCTTCTCTGGCAAGCTGGAGAGGAGCACGGAACATCACTCTTGAGCCCAGGCTGGGCCCCAGAAATCTGCTGATGGTAACTGGTTGAAGGTCAGGGGTCACATCCTCAGGCTGAGCAGGAAGGGGGGACTGATGGTTTGGAATGCAGGACAGGGGAAAAAGTGAGCTGCCCGTGTGTGCCAGCAGGCAGCAGGAGAGGAGCCCTGACTGCAGCAAAGCCTGGCTCCACAGCCCTCACATTTCTTCACTCAGGCCAAGCACAGTCCACTAAACGTGAATTATGTCCCAATTTGGGATCAACGTGAGGATGAGTTACAAATACGTGGCGTCTGCAAGAAATGGCTTGATGTTTCCCGCTGAATCCATCTACTTGTCTGCCCCAGGAGAGTCCGGCTCCAGGCAGTCAAGAAGCAGGAGGTGCTGACTCCTAGTTGGCTCAGCTATTTTTTTCTGAGCCAGCCATCTTCTCTGCCTCTCCTTCCCAACCTTGATTATCAGCCAACTAACTCGTGCTGCTTTCTTGCACTATCCCTAAAAAACCCTGGCTTTCACCTAGTCAGCTGGAACTTCAGAGCCAGTAACCAGTAGGGCAGAGGCCTGCGGTCACACATTTAGGAGGATCGCAGAGCAGGTGACACCTGTCCCCACTTCCCCAGTGGGGGCACCTGGATCTCTGGACGGAACTTACTAACAGGATGCCTGTGGTCAGAGGAAGTGTCGTTCAGTCCTCCTTTTAGGTCTTTGACACTTTACCCTGCTCACTTCTTTTCTCAATCCATATTCAATTGTCAAAAACAACAAAAAATGTTTGTTGTTGTTGTTTAGTCACTAAGTCATGTCTGACTCTCTTGCAACCCCGTGGACTGCAGCCTGCCAGGCTCCTCTGTCAAGGGATTTCCCAGGCAAGAATACTGGAAAATGTTGCCATTTCCTTCCCCGGGGGATCTTCCCAACTCAGGGATCGAACCCACAGCTCCTGCATTGGCAGGCAGGTTATTTACTGCTGAACCAATTGGGAAGCCCACCAAAAGGTTAATCTCCCTGAAACTCCCCAACTTTTCTACCACCACTCCGCCTACCCCCGCTTCTGTACAAATTCCTCAGCAAGACACTGATTTGATTAAAAGAGAAAAGGACTTGGCCCCAGAGGAAAAACTCTGCTGAGCCGAGTGCAGGTATAGCCTTGGAATCAGAGGTTCCTGGAAGTGGGAGTTTTCGAAGCTATTCCCTCAGCTCAATGCTCTGTGGTGACCTAAATGGGAAGGAAATCTGAAAAGGGGATACATGTATACATGTAGCTGATTTACAACACAACACTGTCAAGCAACTATATGCCAATACAAATTTTTAAAAAAGAAAAGAGCTGTTCTCATCCCAGGGCCTGTGCAGGGTCAGAGTTTGGGGGATGTCAGAACCAGCAGAGAGGGGATGCTACAACGGGGCTGAGGATGGAGAAGCAAGCATCAGGATACAACATAGGAGAGAAAAGTGAAGTTCTTTATTGAGGGTCAAAAAGCCGATGCCCACGTTCAGGGTGGGGTTGTCCTGGCTTGGCAGAAGCTCTCATATGACCTTAGTGTTACTGTGAAAGTATAATATGATACGGCTGGCCACTATATTAAAAAAAAAAGAAAAGAAAAGAAAGAACACTCTTTTTTAAGAACCAGAATTCAGCCACAATAATGGAAGTATCAAAGTACAGGTCTCCGGAAGTAGTGGTGTATGTTCTAAGCTGCTCAGACAACATTCAGAATATTGTGTTTCATATTGTGCTTGCTTTCCGGGACTGAACGATGAGGTAGCAATTGTCCTAGAAAGAGGACAAGGAAAGTGAGTTGATCTGGGAACTACGATACATAAAAAAAGAAAAGATGAAAGGAACTACCTGTGGACAAAGATGATTAAAGGAAGATGCAGAATACTCCAGTGCCCCTCTGGTATCGCACAGATCACCGGAAACCTGAAGATGAACGGGTCATAACCCCACAGGATTTGAGACGTGGAAAGAACTTCACATCCTACCTGACCTGCTCCCATTTTACAGATGAGAAAACGAAGGCGGGAGATTTTTAAATCAGTGAACTAGGTCACAAAGCTAGAGGTAGCACAACCAGAACTAGGATTCGGTAGCTTGATTTTTTACTCCAAGTCCTTCCCTCACTCCAAGAGAACCATCTCATAACATTCAAGGGAGCTGTGAGTAGCATAGGAAGTCCACGGGCGCTGCCCTTTGCTTCTTGACCAGAAGAACTGTTGATGACACGTAACTGGGGGTGAGGGGGTGGGGACGGACTTCTGTTCAGTTTAAGAGTTTCCCAGTAAGCAAAATCTGGCCAAGCCTGGAGGCTGCCTGTGAGGTAGCGAGCCCTCCATTCCCAAGAGGTCTTCATAAAAAGGGAGGGTTTTCGCTGAGAGACAGGGATTAATCTCTACCAATGCTGACATTCTCTGATTCCTATAGAGAAAAGGGGGTCACCACCCACAATGTCAGGAGAAGGATGAAGTCACAGTTAGAAGCAGGGTGAGTGCTGAGGGTGCTAAATGAGAAAGCCTCACTTAAGTAAGGACCAACTCTGAAGTCAGAACTGTACATCGGTACCAGAGTTGTTTTCAGGTTCTGAGTCCTCCAGGAGGACTCTGCAAGGGTAATTACAGCTGACAGGAAAGCAGGCAAGATTCTCTTTAGGCAAAATGAAAGATCTCCTTGACCAGCAGGATAATAAAACACTGTAACCAACTGCCACAGGAAGCTGACAGGCTCTGCCACTTTCCCCAAGGGCACACACAGCTTTCTGGCCTGCAGGCTCAGAGGTTCAAGTAACCAGATGCTCCAGGTTGGGGACTCGACCAGATGGCTTTCCAGGTCTTGGGTCTGGCATTCCTAGACCTGCCCAGGAATCTTCTCAGCCATACCAGAGTCCCCAGGGTGCACAGGAAACCATCTGCCATGCTACAGCCCCCAGGCTCTGCGTCATTCCTCCTCGAGTTTGCATTCTGATGTTTCACATAGAGACCCCTGCCCATGTCCCTCCATTTTATTAACATTATCCTTGGCCACCAAATTCATCTGGCTCACTGGCTTCTCTCCAAGGTAGAAAGAGTTTCATTCCTGAGTCTCTTTCTTTATCCTGTGAGATTCATTTATCACGTGTACTGGAAAGTCCCTTTTAAGTCATGGTTAAAACTCTTTTTTCTTTCTTCTCAGAGCCCAGATAAGCTGGGAAAAGAGAGGGTTGACTCTTTTGCAAGTTTCAGAGGTGAGAGTCATTGTCATTTAAAAAAAATTTGGCAGAAAGTCTAGGAATGATTCACGATGAGAAGTCTGACTGGTTGGCTGTAAATTCATTCACAGTCTAATACATCATTTTCGAGGGGAACACAGGGGAGGACCAAGACACTCCAAAGAGGGTGAGAGGGGCGCCATGCCTAGGGAGTCTATGCATTCTTGGCATCACTGGTGCTACCTGGTGGCTTCAGTTTTCGCAGAAGGAGGATGTACACAGGGTAAGTAAATAAGAGAATTTGGCTCCAGATTCAAAGAAACCTTGGCACAAGTCGACCACACAGTCCCAGGACAGTAAGCCTTCTTCCTTTGCTCTCCCATTGCTAAGACATCCAAGACAAACATCTCCATTAAGCAAAGGGGGTGGGAGCTGGCGGGAAGAATTAGGCGGGGAAGGGAGTTTGCAGCAGGACCAGGAAAATGGAAATTGCCTCTATTTGCTACGCTACGTACAGGTAAAATGGTCCCATCCCTGCCCAGCCCACCCCCTCCTTCGGAGCTACTAACCTTTGCCAAGAAGGTGGCGTTCCTGATGGCGCCCACCATCTCTCCCCCCTTGGGGTGCACTTTGGCCACGTGCAGCCACATGCGCTCCCAGGTGTGGCTGTCGATGGGGAAGCCGCTCTTGTTAACGTGAAACAGCACCCCGCCGTCTTTGTCCTCCTCCTCCGAGCCCCCGCTGGTAGCGAGGCTCACGGGCCGCGCGTGGCTGCTCCGGGACCGGGTGCCTTTGGCGCCTTTGGGGTGGGGGCGGCGGTGAGTGTCGGCCGCGGAGCCGGTCATGGTGGGGCCGGGGCGGGGGACGCGGAGGGCTGCGCAGGGGGCGTGTGCTCGCGGGCGCAGCGCGGGGATCAGCGCCCGGCGGGGGCGGCCTTCTCCATGCCTCTCGCTGCGGCAGGACGCACCAAGTGGGAGCGGCGGCCGGAGCTCTGCTTACGGGCCGTGCCTGAAATCAGTGAGACACAGCACACACCACGGGTAAGTGGACACCCAGAGGGAACCCCGAGGGGGCCGTGGCCAAGGCAGTGGGGCTTTGCTGGATCCCCACTTCACTGTCCGCTCGGCACTGCGCGCGGACAGAGCCCACCCCCAACCAGGGAATTGCACACCAGCGTACAGCCCTGCAATTACCTAGCAAGGCGACTTGGATATTGCCACAAAGCTTCACACCCACCTAAACCACGGGAGGGAAATACAAGGAACGTGGAGGCTGCGGAGTGGACGCGGAAGGGAGAAGAAAGACACGCCGCGGGAAGGAACCGGAGGTCCTCGCAAGGCTCCGCACGGTCCTGGGTCGCCAGATGTGGCCGAGAGCTGAGCCAGAACGTGCCGGCACGTGAGCGACCGGGGCTGCCGCGAGGGCGCAAGCGGTAGCCTCGGCTTGCAAAGACCGCCGCGTTTCTTCAGGAAGCCCTCCCGAAGTCGGGCGCGCGAGGGGCGGCCCCCGGCCCCCGGCTGCAGGGGCAGTGGCTCCACCCGCCTCCTTCTCCGAGTTCCAGCGCCGGGCACCCCGGGCGGGGCGGGGGACTGGCTGCAGGCGGGGCGCGGGAAAGGGCGCACAGCAGCTCCGGAACCTTACCTCCGGACAGTCGGCCTCATGGCTGCGGAGCCTCTCCGGGCGGCGGGGAAGGCGGGAGCTGCTTCTGGGCCTGGGCCTGGGCTTGGGGGTGCTGCGGCCGTCGTCTCATTCCATGTCCCATTCTCGAATGTTATTCTGTGACAGATAACCGAGTCACCCGGGCAGCCGCCGATGTTCTGACTGCGTCCATTGGCCGCCGCAACAAAGAGGGGCGGGGCCTGAGCGCGGGACTCTCACAACCCGGGGATCCGCCGCGCTCTGATTGGCTCTGGAGGCTCCTGGGCGGGAGCGAAGAGGAGGAGGGGGCTGGCAGCCGCGCGAAATGCGATCGCTGTCGTGTCCTGGGACCCCCGCGGCGGCAGGGGCGTGGGTCCCTGGGACTTAGGACCGAGTTTCCCCCAGGGTCGTGGTATTGCGGGGGTTGCAACTGTGGGAAGCAGAGGAGAAGTAAAGCCACCCAAGAAGTGACCCCGAGGTAGACGAGGGCTAGTGGTAAGACACATTCCCTGAGGAACACTGGACACACTCACCTGCCGCTCCCAGGCGGTGATGGTGGTTCAGGCAGGGCTGTTCACATGATGGAACAATGCTTATATATATATACTTTTTTTTTAACCCCACATTACAAATTACCCAAAACTCACTAGGTGACAGAGCCATAGACCCTCTGATATTTTTGTTGTTCAGTCGCTCTGTCGTGTCCTACTCTTTGTTGACCCCGTGGACTGCAGCACACCAGGCTTCGCTGTCCATCACCAACTTCAGGAGTTTGCTCAAACGCATGTCCATCGAGTCGGTGATGCCATCCAACTACCTCATCCTCTGTCGTCCCCTTCTTTTGCCTTCAGTCTTTCCCAGGATCAGGGTCTTTTCCAACCAGTCGGCTTTTCACATCAGGTGATCGAAGTATTGGAGCTTCAGCTTCAGCATCTTTCCTTGTGAGACATTAGTCCAGAGAGACTAATAAAGTCCCTTTACACCCAAGTTGATATGTGAGGGAGAGGTCATCGAGGTTCGCACTGTTGTCACAGCTACTGATTCAGGAGAGGAGGGAGAGATGCTTCAGAGCCAGGGTGAAGTGGAGGCCCTCCCACACTCTCCAGGGAAAGACCTTTGTCTTAAAGACATCTTCTTTTTAAAGAGAAGGGCAAGGTGAGAGGGTAAGAGCACCAGAGTCCTCACCTGAGGGCTAGCCCTAAGGCCAGGTTTATCACTTGGCTAAGCTGTGTGACCCAGGACAAGCCATTTGCCTGTTTTGTGCCTTGGCCTCTATCTGAGAAGAGAAGAGCAAGATCGCTCAATCTCCAAGGTCTGTTCTGGCTCTAAGATTCTGGGATCCTCTGACTTCCTCTCTTATGGAGACTTCAGAACCTGGCTGTAAAGCCTTTCTCTTTAAACTCCAGGCCAGCCTGCCAGCTTTGAGGGGTTGAAGCAGCTGTGACGGCAATGCTAGGTTAACCTCAAATTAAAAATGCAGTCATCTGCAGACTTAGAGAATAGACTTATGGGGGGAGGGGGAGGGAATGGAGAGAGTGGCATGGAAACATATACACTGCTGTATGTAAAATAGACAGGCAGTGGGAATTTATGACTCGGGGAACTCAAACCTGGGGTCTGTGACAACCTAGAGGGGTGGGATGGGGAGGGAGGTGGGAGGGAGATTCAAGAGAGAGGGGACAGGTATACTTATGGCTGATTCATGTTGACATAAGGCAGAATCCAACACAACACTGTAAAGCAATTATCCTTCAATTAAAATAGATAATTTTTTTTTAATGAAGAGGAAAAAGATGCAGTCATCAAAAACCACTGATGACAGATCTGTTTCTGGATGCTACGGGTTAGTTGCTCCTGTGGAACTGGAACTTTGCTTTCAGAGGAGGCTGTGGTGAGGGGTAGGTGCTGGAGTGTAGCTCCTGGCTCAGAAGAAAGCTGAAGTAGAGACCTGGATTCCTGACCAGTCCTGCAGCATCACCGACAGAGCCCAGGCCCAGGACTTTATAGATTCCACAGTGAGAATAACTCAGGTCCAGATAGACAGAGAAAATGGACCTAATAATAACATTCAGGAAATTATCTGAGTAATTCAAGTACAAGCACACCTGGAAAAAATAGGGAATGGAAAGAGAGTTAGCTTCTCAATACATAATTGCCTCGGTTTTCATTTCCTGATTAGGAGAAAACATGCCTCAGAGGAATGAGCTGTATTCTCACCTCAAACAGCCTTCCTCCCTTTGCTCACTCGTCTTTCATATCCGTCTCTTTCTCCTCGCTTCCCCCGGGGTTTCAAGTCCAGGAGACTAGGGTTTCAGGATGCACATCTGTATGCAGAGTTGAGAATATGGCCTCACAAGCCCTCAGGAGAAAAGGGAGCTCCCTACGCTCAGGTGATCAGACCTGTTAGAGAGCATCGCAGAGTGTCTGGCAAGTGTCAGTGTCCTTGGCATCAATTTCCAGTTTGGCCAAATCCAAACAACTACAAGGTCCCTGTCAACCCAGGCCCTGGATCCTGCTTCACCCGGATCAAGATCCTAGGGACCAGAGAGGGTCATCAATCATCTTCCTGGCCTAGGCACCTCAGGACTCCCTCACAGTTAAAAGAAATGCTTTTGGTTTTCATCTCCAGTATTCCAACTATCCATCCTCCATCCCAGGGGATGGGATGCAGTGGGGAGTCAAGTGAAACGGTCTAAGAAGACAGCTATGAGATTTGGTTAATTTTCCAAAGAGGTGGTTAAGACAGCTCCTGATGTGAGCTGCGCTGTCCCACTGAAAGGACTGGAAGTCAGAAGGGCCCTTTTGTTCAGAATCCTTTTGCATCTGAGAATTGTACTCATTGTGCGGACCAGCCAACTCTGTTCTCCATTTCTTTGTGTATTTTGTGTTATATAACACTCAAGTGAACCCAGGCCAGACAGATTATGGGTTTTAGGGTTTTTTTGTTTGTTTGTTTGTTTT
This sequence comes from Budorcas taxicolor, assembly GCF_023091745.1. Lineage (NCBI taxonomy): Eukaryota > Metazoa > Chordata > Mammalia > Artiodactyla > Bovidae > Budorcas > Budorcas taxicolor. The sequence goes on from NC_068925.1 coordinate 71,575,878, forward strand.
TAATTTTTTAATTGAAGTATAGTTGATTTACAATGCTGTATTAGTTTCAGGTGTACAGAAAAGTATTAAGGTGTCTATATATATTCTTTAGTATATAATATATATACTTTTATTTATAATATATGTATTCTTTTTCAGATTCTTTGGCCTTATAGGTTGTTTAAAAATATTGAGTATAGTTCCTTACGCTCTACAGTAGGTCCTTGCTGGATACCTTTTTTATATATGGTACTGTGCTATGTTTGGTCACTCAGTCGTGTCTGACTCTTTGCAACACTGTGAACTGTAGCCCACCAGCCTCCTCTGTCCATGGAATTTTACAGGTAAGAATATTGGAGTGGGTTGCCATGCCCTCCTCCAGGGGATCTTCCCAACCTGGGGATCGAACCCAGGTCTCCTGCATTGCAGGAGGATTATTTACTGTCTGAACCATCAAGGAAACCTAAGAATACTGGAGTGGGTAGCCTATCCTTGCTCCAGGGGATCTTCCTGACCCTGGAATCAAACCAAGGTCTCCTGCATTGCAGGCAGATTCTTTACTAGCTGAGCTACCAGGGAAGCCCATATATAGTACTGTATATATGTTAATCCCAAACGCCTAATTTATTGCCTCCTTTTCCCCTTTGGCAGCCAGGGCTCAGGTGGTTAGTAAGAGTGACATAGCCACATATGCACACAGTGGGGCAAAGCCAACTTGCAACTTGAAAGGGACATGTGATGACCAGCTGCTCAACGTCTGAGAGCATAATCCTATTTGTTCACCAGCGTAACAACTGGCATAGCAGAAACATGTAGTAGGAAGGTTTGGAACCATAAAAACTGAGTTCAAATGGTGTCTTCACGTGCCAGTTGCTAGGGTCTCAAAGATACATATGACAAAATCCTAACCTGATGATGATACGTCTAGCTCCACCACCTGTTGATATTAATAGCCTCTTGATGGATGTATGAGATACATCTTATGAGCCTAATCACACTGGCTAGATGTTGCCTTTTTTCCTGCCTCCACAGCTCCCTTCACAGCCAACCAAATATGTGCAGTTCAGCCATCTGGGACAGACAGTCGCTTGCCCATCAGGTCCCTCTTGGCTGCTGCTGTACAGCCAGGCTGGCTGACTGCGTGTCTGGAGTCTCTGACCCTTCTACTACTCTGCATCAGATGAAATGTCACACTGAAGGATGTGGCTTTTAAGCAGCCCTCAATGGGGAATCTAAGGGAATTAATTCCCTCTGGGGAACATTGTGGGGCTTCCCAGATGGTGCTAGTGGTAAAGAACCTGCCTGCCAATGCAGGAGACATAAGAGACACGGTTTGATCCCTTGGTTGGGAAGATTCCCCTGGAGAAGGAAATTGCAACCCACTCCAGTGTTTTTACCTAGAGGATCCCCGTGGACAGAGTAGCCTGGCGGGCTGCAGTCCATGGAGTCGCAAAGAGTCGGACACGACTGAAGCGACTGAGCCTGCGGCCCCCACGAGGGACATTTGACTGATAGAAAGAGGAAATGAGAGGGAGCTGGGCAAATGAATTATCTTTCCTTCCTGCCTCCTATGGACTGTTCTGAGTCGTGATTTTCTAACACTGTCTGAAGACATCCCACATGGCTGAGCAGATGTACTTCCTGAAGCACCTGCCAGGGCTCTTTGCAGAGGGTGAAGCAGTTACCCGCAAGAGAACATACCGTCCTGCACTCCTTCTCTTCCCAGCCCACCTCATTTCCCTTTTCACTCACTCTTGCTGCCTTCTCAGTCAGATTTCATCTCTGCCTTCAGATCCTGTTTTCTAGAGAAACAGAGCCAAGACAACTGGTTTTACAAGTGGTTCTAGACAGCAAGTCCTCAGGATGGATTTTGGGGTTGTGTCTCCTAGCTGTATGAAATCAATAGAGTCCTTTGCTGGTGACAAGAGAGATGGCAGTAGCTTTGATATGCAATAGCATCACAGCTTTCACGTATTTAATTGGGATGAATTGGATGGAGAGGGAAACACTGGGAAGACAAGTGGCTGTGGCTGTTCAGTCGCTGAGTCATGTCCACCTCTTTGCAGCCCCATGGACTGCAGCACACCAGGCCCTTCTGTCCTTCACCGTCTCCCGGAGATTGCTCAAATGCATGCCCATTAAGTCGGTAATGCTCTCTAACCATCTCATCCTCTGTCACCCTCTTCTCCTATTGCCTTCAATCTTTCCCAGCATCAGGGTCTTTTCCAATGAGTCAGCTCTTGACATCAGGTGGCCAAAGTATTGGAGCTTCAGCTTCAGCATGAGCCCTTCCAATGAATATTCAGGGTAGATTTCCTTTAGGATGGACTGGTTTGATCACAAAGGTAGCAGAACTGCAAAAAAAAGACTAAATGCATGGCCTTAATAGGCATCCATGTCAAAGCAGAGCCCTGATAGGGAAAGACTGGGACCCTGAGACCCGGGATAGGGGTGGATGAGTTTCTTGACCCTTCAGATCTCCTGAATGTTCTTGCCCAAAGAAGGTCCCTTTCTTCATGGCTTCTTCTCAAGACCTGGCCCCGCCACCTACTGCCTCTGCCAAAACCCGGAGTCAGGCTGTCGCACAGCCCACACTTGGAAGAAGTCCTGCTCCAGGGAGAAAGAGCATGCTTGCCACAGATCTTGTGGGACTTGGCTGGCATGCACTTGCAGGAACTGTAGAAGCATGTGGGAGTGGATCTGGAAGATGTTCTATTGAGGGGTGGGGGTGAAGCAGGAAGCTCAATTGGGAGAATTCACTAATTTGGGGATATTCACATAGAACTCGAGATTTAATATTTTAGTAAAGATGCTTGGAGCTTGCCCGGAGAGTTTCCTGGGGTGGCTCTTTGAAGCCTGGTCTCAAAAATGGCCTATAGTAAGTAAAGTGGAGAAGCCAGATTTCCATGTGCAGTGTTGAGGAAGGGGTCAGAAGATTCAGGAAGGAGGGACTATTAGAAGTGTTTATTATATACGGCTCAAGAATCCACCACCTGACTAGTTCCCTGGGCTGGCCCAGAGGACATACTCTTCACTAAAGCAATAAAGAGTGTGCTAGTAAGGAAGATTTTTTTTGTGAGCATGACACGACTGACCTTGTAGTTCAAGGTTGATGGTACGGGGGAAGCTGCTGTGGGACTGAGCTCCATGATTTTAGTGGAGATGATAAAAATCTCAGAACTGCAGAGCGCTGGTGGGAGCACATGATCCTAAAGGACGAGGTGGAATACTTACCACAATGGACAGCAAGGAGGCAGGAAGACTGGGGTGACTTTATCTGCAAGAATCCCTGGTGTTTGGATAATAAATCATGGTGTTCCTAAGGGGAGGGTATTCATGGGATTTATTGCCTAAATTGGGCTTCCCAGATGGCACTAGTGGTAAAGAACCCACCTGCCAATGCAGGAGACATGAGACATGAGACACAGTTCCCCTGGGTAGGGGAGATCCCTGGAGGAAGGCATGGCAACCCACTCTAGTATTCTTGCCTGGAGGATCCCATGGACAGAGGAGCCTGGTGGGCTACAGTCCAGGGGGTCGCAAAGAGTTGGACGTGACTGAAGTGACTTAGCATGCACACACACACATATTGTCTAAACTGAGCCACTTTCAAGAGTGAAAAGGGTGCTAGTAATGATTACATGGGGGAAATAAGTGTACACTAGAACCATCCCAGTCAAACTGATACCCATGGTCACCTTACCAGGGGTGATGGGTGAGCAGCAATAAAGTATTACTTGATTTGTATAATTAGAAAGAACAGAGAGCTCTGAGCCAAAGGCCAGCTTCAGTCACCATAGGGAAAAACCATACACCCTTACCTCATTTCTAAATTGAAACCAGATCTGGTCCACAGCTATTGCCACTGTTGAGGGAGCTCAGCTGGCCGACAGTGAAGACTGATACTGAGCCTGGAATACAGCAGCCCTCCCCAGGGTAACCAGACAGACAGCTGGCGGAAAAATAGAAATCCACAAGTCCATATTGATTATAAATAGATACATAAATAAGTGGTGTAGAAGGGAAGAGCCTTGTTTACAGTAGGATGTAAATGTGAACGGAATACCAGAGTTAGAAAATCATCACTTTGCAATCCTCATAGACTTTTTCCAGGCAAGAGTCATACATGCATGCTAGGGGACATTTCAGTGAGAAGCAGGATATCTGCATGATCTTAAGTGTCTTACTTCAAATTGCTTGTAAGTTCAAGGAGAAGAATGGTAACTATTCAATGGAGTAACACAGTACCTTGAACAAGTGATCAAAATTATTATCACCAATTATGAGCTGATGAACATCACGTGTCTCTAAATGTGATATCCAGAGAACACAACATCCCCTATACAACAGTCTGACGAGCGTCCTTAACATGAATCTAATTATGAAGAAACATCATACCAATCCCAAATAAGGAAACTTTCATTCAAAAACCTATATTTTTAGAACTGTCAATGTAATAAAAGACAAAGAAAATCTGTGGACGTGTTCCAGATTAAGGAAAGACTAGGAACTTCTCTGGTGGTCATCCCACAGGCCGCATGGCAAGGCCAAAAAAAAAAAGAAAAAAACAGTTAAACTAAAAAAACATGATGGCTAAATGTGATATCTGATCACAAACTAGATCCTGACCCAAGAGGGGAAAAATGGTGTAAATGACATTAGCGGTTCGATGGACAAAGCTGGAATCTAGATGTTCAATTAGATAAAAGTAGTGTGTCTTTGTCAGCTTTATGGAAGTTAGTAATTGTACTATAGTGATGTGAGAGAATATCCTGATTCCTCTTAGAAAATGTACCTTAGGGGACGTCCCTGGTGGTACAGTGGATAAAAATCCCCTGCCAATGCAGGGGACGTGGGTTCGACCCCTGGACCAGGAAGATTCCACATGCCACAGGGCAACTAACCCTGAGAGGTGTAACGACGGAAGCCTGTGTGCCTACAGCCTGCGCTCTGCAAGGAGAGAAGCCTCCGCAAGGAGAAGCCCGGGCACTGTGACAAAGAGCAGAGCCCGCTCACGGCAGCTGGAGAAAGCCCGAGAGCAGCGGCAAAGACCGAGTGCGAGCAAAAAAATTTTAAGTAAAAAGAAATAAGTAAAGAAATAAATAATTTATTTTAAAAAGAAAATATACGTTGAGGTATACAGGGGAAAGGGCTATTCAATGTGTAACTTGAAGTGGTTCAGAAAAAAACTTCACTCTGTGTGCGTGTGTAGAAGAAAATAATAAAAGATTTAAAGTGAAATGTTAATGGTAAAGAGTATGCAGACAGTGTTTGCACTATTCTTATTCCTGCCACTTTTCTGTGAGTTTGAAATTATTTCCAAGTGAAAAGTTTTTAAAAGGTGAGGTGGGGGCGGGCACTGACTAACTCCTGAAAACATAACAACCGTCTATTATACTAAGCCTGTAAGGCAGGTATTATTATTCCCATTTTACAAAGGAAGTAACTGGGGTTTAGAAGGTTAGGTAACTTGTGTAAGATGATACAATTAATAAGTGTCAGAACTAGAAATTATACCTAGATTCTCTTAATCCAACTCTTTTCTATTCTTTTTTTTTTTAATAGCAAGAAGAATGTGGATTTAAATAGTCATCACAGTCAAGACCCAGATGTCCTTATGATCAAAAAGTTTTACTGTCCAGATGTTTCAAACTTTTGCCTCCTAGAGAAGTCCCTTGAATTTCAAGTTCATTAGTTTTCCTAACCAAAGCCCTGAAGAGGGATCACCAGAGGAAGAGGAGCAGGGTGACTCAGACCAGGGAGGCACCAGGGAGAGGACCACACTGGGGCCTGAATGACCCACTGGCAGCAGTGGGCTCTGGACAGTGGTTCTTCCTGCCAGGTTTAGGGTGCTGAGGTGCTCTGAGGACATTTGGCTAGAGGGAGCAGAAATTTAAAACTTTCTTGGATTTCAGCTACTTTTCTTCCCGAAGAGGAAGAGGATCGTCTCCTCTGAAATAACAATGGCAGCCTTCAGAGAAGAAACCTCTTGTCACTCCTGACAGTGCAGTCAGAGGCCCTAGACCCGCCCCTTCACAAAAAGACCACAGACTGCATGACTTATAAACAACAAACATCAATTTCTCACCGTTCCAGAGGCTGGGAAGTCCACGGTCACGGCGCTGGCAGAGTCCAGACACTGGTGAGGACCCACTTCCTGGTTCCTGCACAGCCAGGTTCTCAGTGTGCCCTCGCCTGGTGGAGGGGACACGGGAGCTCTGCAGGGCCTCTTTTACAAAGAGACTAATCGCATTCATGAGGGCTCCACCCTTATGACCTAATCACTGCCCAATCTCCTAATACCACTGCACTGGGAATTAAGGATTTGACATACGAATTTTGGACGGACACAAAAATCAAGTCTCTCGGGACTTCATTGGTGGTCCAGTGGTGAGGAATCCACTCGCCAGTGAAGCCGACATGGGCTCGATCCCTAGTCCGGGAAGATACCACATGCCACGACGCAGCACTAAGCCTGCATGCCGCAACTACTAAGCTCGTGTTCTAGAACTCATGAGCTACAAGAAGAAGCCACCACACTGAGAAGCCCATGTACCACCATGAGGACCCAGTGCAGCCGTAAGTAAGTAAATAAATAGGTAAATAGAATGCAGTCTTTAGCAGCAGCCCTCTTGCAAATACTTGAATTTGGCTTCTGTGGGTTTCCTGAGATTCATGCAGAGAGGAACCATTGCTCAGATGCCTTGGGACACCGGGGTTATGTGAGGAAGCTCCTCTTTTGGCTCTTGGGCACTATAGGAAGACAAAAAGAAGCAGTTTAATAAGATAGCATCTGTTTCCCAAATAAATAGGGAAGCCCGGTGACCCAGGCCTGCCCCAGCTGATGAATGAGACCTAAGGCAGTTGCTATGGAGACACATGATCAGGGTGTACAGGACCTACCCTGGTGAGTTTCTGAAGGTCCAGGAACCCAAGTGATACAAAGAGCACTCCATCTGCCAATCTTAGCTGCCCGCAGCATCCCATCTGAGGCAGGTAGCCACCTCTAGGTGTTTGGTGAATGCCACAGGGTGTGTATGTGGAATAATCATGGAAATTGGAGCAGGAAAATCATCCTTGAGCAGAATGAGTGCCTGACTCACCACCCTGCCACTGAGCAGTTTTTCTGGGTTCAGACCTCTCTACTATGCCCTGAAAATCTTTGTACAGATTGTTGGGACCTGACCTGAGCCATGACAGGCTCGACGGGCCACACTAGGCCTAAGCCTCAGGTTCTTGTAAGCATGAGTCATAATTCTGGAAAGCCCCACCAAGGTCCCTGATGACACCAAGGTCCCTGATAACACCAAGGTCCCCGATGACACCAAGGTCCTCCCTGATGATGCCAAGGTTAAATCAATCACCACGATGACCCAAGGTTGAGTCAATCACCACACGCCAACTACACTATTGCTGAAACAAAAGACCACCTATATATAAGCAGCTGTGATTCAGAGCCTGGGGCTCTCGTCAAGATTCCACTGTGCTGGATGAGACTTGGGCCCTAGCTCAAGCTAGCAATAAACCCCTTTATGCTTCTGCATTGCTGTGGACGTCTTATTCTCTCAGTTTTGGGGACTCGGACACTGGGCATAACAAGATCAGGTTCCTCCTATATGAGTCAGGGATCAAGCAAAAGACAGGTGGGACTCTCCAACTGGTTTTTAAGTGAAAGATATTTTTTGAAGGGCCTGTTGACAGGCAGAGGGGAGATGAAGGGGACCATCAGGGATGGTGCAGAATCCAGAAGCTGTTACCTGTCTGAGGCCTGAAGGAGCAGGTGAGGGCAGGAGACGGGAGCCCAGTCCACCAAGGACAGCCTCCGGCAGAGCAGAGAGTGGAGCAAACCGAGTTGACCAGTACACCTGGATCTCCAGGGCCCGGACGCAGGCCTGGTGCCTTCCAGGGAATGAAAGGCACCCGGAGATGAAAAGGAAAGACAGGTAAGACGGGACAAGGACTCTACACAAGAAGGAAAACCAGGCATTTGTGTATCTGGGCCACGAGCTAAGCACATTCAGAGGCTGACTGTCTGCCCGGGAATACTGAAGAGGGAGTGTGAGCCCAGTTACACAGCAGGGTGTTCAGTTTTCCCAGGGGAGATGACCAAGGGGTCTCCTGTTGTCAGTCTCCGTGGAGGCTCCCTGAGTGTCTAACCAGAGGAAAGAGTCAGCATTAGACACGTGCCAACATGTCTTCCTTCCTTAGTGCTAACACTTTCCTCGACCTTATGAAAGACAAGAGTTGTCTGGGGAGAAGTTGAGAGACCGTGACAAGCATCTCTCTTGGCAGAGGAAGTGCTACAAAAAGCTAAAGAGGAAGCCTACGCCCTCACTGTTATTGTCACATGTTATTGCTGACATTTACTGAGAATATATGATGCCCCAGACGCTGAGTGCTTTTCCCATATGGACTCAGTCCAGCCTCACACAGCAACCCTAGGAAATGGGCACCATTATGGACTGAAGATGGTGATTGCAGCCATGAAATTAAAAGATGCTTACTCCTTGGAAGGAAAGTTATGACCAACCTAGATAGCATATTCAAAAGCAGAGACATTACTTTGTCAACAAAGGTCCATCTAGTCAAGGCTATGGTTTATCCAGTGGTCATGGATGGATGCAAGAGTTGGACTATAAAGAGGGCTGAGTGCTGAAGAATTGATGCTTTTGAACTGTGGTGTTGGAGAAGACTCTTGAGAGTCCCTTGGACTGCAAGGAGATCCAACCAGTCCATCCTAAAGGAGATCAGTCCTGAGTGTTCATTGGAAGGACTGATGTTGAGGCTGAAACTCCAATACTTTGGCCACCTGATGCGAAGAGCTGACTCAGGGCAGGAGGAGAAGGGGACGACAGAGGATGAGTTGGTTGGATGGCATCACCGACTCAATGGACATGAGTTTGGGTGAACTCCTGAAGTTGGTGATGGACAGGGAGGCCTGGCGTGCTGCGGTTCATGGGGTCGCAGAGAGTCAGACACGACTGAGCGACTGAACTGAACTGATGGACTGAACTCTTGGTGTTGTTCAGTCACTCAGTTGTGTCCGACTCTTTGTGACCCCATCGACTGCAAAACACCAGGCCTCCCTGTCCTTCACTCTCTCCCAGAGTTTGCTCAAATTCATGTCTGCTGAGTCCATGATGCCATCCAAGCATCTCATCCTCTGTTGCCCCCTTCTCCTTTTGCCTTCAGTCTTTCCAAGCATCAGTGTAAAGCTTTCCAATGAGTTGGCTTTTCGAATCAGGTGACCAAATTATTGGAGCTTCAGCTTCAGCATCAGTCCTTCCAATGTATATTGAGTGTTGATTTATTTTAGGATTGACTGATTTGATCTTCTTGCTCCAAGGGACTCTCAAGAGTCTTCTCCAGCACCACAACTCAAAAGCATCAATTCTTTGACATTCAGCCTTCTTTATGGTCCAACTCTCACATCCGTACATGACTACTGGGAAAACCATAGCTTCGACTAAACGGACTTTGATCAGCAAAATGATGTCTCTGCTTTTTAATCTACTGTCTAGGTTTATCATAGCTTTCCTTCCAAGGAGGAAGCGTCTTTTAATTTTGCGGCTGCAATCACCATCTGCAGTGATTTTGGAGCCTGAGAAAATAAATCTGTCACTGAGCCATGATCTTAGTTTTTTGGATGTTGAGGACTGACTTGTGTTCCCCCTCAAATTTGTATGCTGAAGCCCTAACTATGTGGCCATATTTGGAGATGGGGTCCCTACGGAAAGGATTAAGGTTAAGTGAGATTGTAGCGTGGGGCCCTGACCCAATAGGGTCAGTATCCTCACAAGAAGAGGCACCAGATAGCTTGCCCTTCCCTGCAGTGTATGTACTGAGGAACGGCCATGGGAGGACATCGCAAGAAGGTGACCTCCTTAAGCCAGGAAGAGCGCTCTCACCAGAAACTAAATTTACCTGGATCACGGACTTTCTGCACTCCAGCACTCTGAGCAACTAAATGTCTGTTGTTTCAGCCATCTAGACTGTGGTATGTCGTTCCAGCAGCCCAAGTTAAGACAAGCGCTATCAATATTTCCATCTTACAGGTGAGGAAACTGCTGCGTAGGGACGCTAAGTGGTTGTCTTAGGTCCCCCGTGTGCCTTTGATCTTGTCACCTCACTGGGTCCCGTTTTTCTTATAGGGAAGGGGTCAGTGGAAATAGACCAGGGGCCATAAACTCAATTGTCAGCGTGTCAGGCAAGGAACAGAAATGGGTGACGCTGGCCGAGTGGGTACAATGGCAGGCTGGAGAGTACTGTCCTCTCTAAAGAGGAGGGAAGCCCTAGTCTGCCTCCACCAATGGTTGGCCAAGTGATTACAATTTTTCAGGACAAGCTTGGAGGACTTCCCTGATAGTCCAGTGGTTAAGAATCCGCCTGCCCATGCAGGGAGCCTGGGTTCGATCCCTGATCAGGAAACTAGATCCAGCATGCTGCAACTAAGACCTGGCATGCCAAAAAAAGTGAAAGAGACAAACTTGGAAGTCTGGCTCTTTGGGGGAAATGCTCTGGTTTTTCAAATATCAGCAACAAATTCCATCATATAAGAGTGTGTAGCCAATTAAAACATGTCTACGGGCCATGTCTGATATATAGTGTCCCCTCTGGAGTAGAGGATTTTTTTAAACCCTCTCTTCTCCTCCTTCCTCTCTCCTTGGCCTTGGTTCTCTGCCTTTTGAGATGTTCCTGTGGCATCTCTAAGTCCGCTGCCTTCAGGAAAATTATCACCATATCATGATCCAGGAGGGTTTCCAGGTACAGTCTGTGCAAAGAATACTGTGCAGACTCAGCTAAGCCACGCAACCTGAACCCATTTGCTCTTCTGAAAATTGATCCAACGACAGCCACCTCGCAGGAGTTGTGGAAGGATTAAATAAGACCAGGCAGGAGGAAGCAACCAGCAGAGGAGGAGTTAGCTCTGTGTGGAGCCCCTGCTGGGCTCAGCACTTGCTGAACATCATCAGACATCTCAAGGATGGGTGTGTGAGCTCCTTACCTCTGGGGCGCTGATGGCTTGGTTGGCTGTAACATTCTTGAAAGAGAATCTATTGGCCAAGTTCACCAGAGGGTGACCTGGACAGCCCAGAGGGCTGGCTGGGAGATGGAGAAATTGTCAAGGATGAGAGAGCAGTGATTTCACCCCCTGGAAGGCAGGAACCCAACAGCATCCTCTGACCCCAGCTGCCCGGCCTCGGCACCCCCACCACCACCACCGCCCAACCCCCGGCTTGGGAGGCATAATTAGTAACCATGTTCATAATAATGCCCTGTGAGTTCTACTCCTGCCTAATAGCTGCCTGTAAAAATTCCAGTGGGTCCATTTTTAGTTGGAGCTAATGAGGGTTAAAAACTCTCCGGGCTGCCCAAAATACCCTCTGGGAGGCTCTCCCAGGAAGAGGGTGTTTACTGAGCTCCTGATTAAGGTACAGTCGATCTACTTTGTATCATCTTTCACCAAAGCCTTTATCAGTGTATGTTTTGCACTTCTGGGGTTTGGTTTGTTTAATTTTTTTAACAAATGAGATCTGATTATGTGTGTTTCAAGGGCATGACTCAAGTTAGCTGCGTGCCAGCTGGGAGGAGGACAGAGGCAGTTTTCTGGGGCCAGTTTTCCCTTTGCAGAGCCAGAGGGGAGTCATCAAGGAGGAGAAATGCAAAAGGAGGCAAGACCCACTGTCTGCCAGGTTTTTCCTGCTGGGGACAGCTCAGTGGGTGAGGGGTGCTCGGGGAGGACTTTAGCCTGGAGAATAAGTGGGTCAAAGGCAGCTGAGTGAAGGAAAGAAAGTCAGAAAGGAAATGAGTGGGGAAGGCTTGTGGAGCTCCCGAGGCATGTGGGGAGACCTCCCCAAGAAGCTGAAGAACTGGCATGCAGTCGTAAAGGGAGGACCATACAGAGCAAGAAGGAGGACCTGGGTGAAACTGCTTTGGGACTGGATTGAAACTCTGGGTTAAAGCTGAATCCACTCTGGGCAGATCAAGGAAAGGTTTAAAGGTTCTAACCTTAGGAATCACTTTCAGCCCCCAAAACCAGGAGACCAAAAAATGCATTTTCAGAAGAGATGACGGAGAGGCCTTTGGAGTAGAGAAATGTGCTCACTGGACTTGGGGCTCATCCCTTCAAGAACTGGCTGAATAATCCTGGGCATCCCCCTTCCATTCTCTGAGGCTTGGTCTATAAAACAAAGGGATTGGATTAGACCTCTAGTTCTAAGCCTCAGCAGCACAAGAAGAACACCTACGGAGCCACTAAAAATTCTGATACCTGGGCAATAGCCCAGACCAATCAAATCAGAATCTTTCCAAGAGCAAGTCCAGGCATTGAAATCCCATAAACTGAAGTACTGTACAGATCCAAGTTGGAGATCACCCGGACTATGTGGTCTCTAAAAGCCTCTGTCAGCCCTGCTGTCATATATTAGGTCTTTAAGAAAAGAAGAGACTGGATGATTGGCAGGCAGTCACCAGCGGAAGCAAGGCATGGACCAGATGGCCTCTTGAGATTCCACGGCCCATAACGTTCACAGATTTGAGGCTCCAAGTGAACAAACTCTTGCTGCCAAGCCCCCACCAGCTATATTTCTCCCCATCAATTCATCCCACAAATACTGAGCACATACTATAGGCCTAGCCCCGTTCTAGGGGCTGGGGATACAACAGTGAAGGATACAACAGTTCAGCTCTTGGGAAAGACCTGAAATCGCGAAGCTGAAGAGGAGAATGCAGGACGGTGTGGGGAGCAGGAGGGAAGGGAAGTTGGGGAATCTGAGATTCACACAGAGTTCTCCAGACTGACACACTGTTTCATCAAACGCCTAAGGTTGCCAGGGATCTGTTCCTGTTGCCTTAATCCCATCTCCCCTTACTCCCAACCTCCTCCTTCAACTGTGGGGTCATCACATTTGCATTTAGCAAGCCATCTTAGGGTTAGACAAATTCTTTTCCTCCACCCAAAATCCATACTCTCAAATATACACCATGATGTCTTCCCAACTCAGTTTAAGCTCCCCACAGCCTTGAGTCTTTAGGGAGGGTTTGGTGTAGTTTAGAGCATGTGGGCTGTAGACAGGCAGCCTGGAGTCAGATCTTGCCGCTGCCTTTTCCCAGAGGTGATCACTGCATGACCTTGGGTACAGTACTTAACGGCGCGCCGGCCGCTCACCTCAGGTCTGCATCTTCAAAACAGGGATTACAGTCTTACCACCTCTCACATTCTTAAAAGGAATAAAATGAATTCCTGAAGGGAAAGCAGTGTGCCCCTGAGCACGCTCCACAGGTGGTAATTGTTACCGTCCTAGAGCCCGAGATGTTAAATGAGCTCGTTCTGATCAAACTAATGGAGTGACCGGCAAGGTTGTACGTTGTGGGGGCATCTGCTGTCTTCCTCCCTTTCCATTTGTGTCTGATACATTGGTTGGGGAATGCTACATTCAGCTGCAGGTAGATAGATCGAGTCCGAGATTTCAGCAAATTAATTCAGTGGGAGTTCATTGTTCTCTCAGAAAGTCCTAATGGGTGTGGGGAAGGGGGTGCTCTGCTCCATGCAGCCATGAAGGACTGGGGCTTCCTTGGTGGCTCAGACGGTAAAGAATTTGCCTGCAATGCAGGAGACCTGGGTTAAATCCCTGGATCAGGAAGTTCCCCTGGAGAAGGAAATGGCAGCTCACTCCAATATTCTTGCCTGGAGAATTCCACGGACAGGGGAGCCTGGTAGGGTACAGTCCATGGGGGGGTCTCAAAGAGTCCATGGGACATGACTGAGCGACTAACACTTGCACTTTTGAGACGGCAGAAAATCCTAGAGCCACTTTCTGCCCTTGTTCACAGCACCTTTCGCAGGCTCCTTGTGGCATGCGACTGGGTTCTTACCAGTGGAATGTCAGTGGAAGTGATGCCATTCCCACCCTGATACAAAAAGCTCCCAAGTTATATTCTCTTTCCCTTGTTCTATGTTTCTCTGTACACTTCTCTCTGCCTTGCTCAGCTTGTGTGCTGTGGCTTTGTCAAAGCCCTGGGGTGCCTTGAGCCAGAACCCAGTCACATGCCACAAGGAGCCTGGGAAAGGTGCAGTGAAGAAGGGCAGGAGGGGCCTCTTGGATTGTCTCCCGTCTCAAACCCCAGTACAGGCGGGCGTTATCCCATTTGGGGTCTCACTGGGACCAGTGCGCGTGTGCACGGCTCTGCTCCTGTCCTCTGTCCCCTTCTCCTGTTACTTTCCTCCAATCTCTGTTCTCTCTTCAATGGCGTCTACCCGGTGTTGGGCTTCTGTGGTTGCAGACAGGTTGACTGTTTGGCCACTGAGTGCTTCAGTGGAGATACGCTCTAGGGATGGTGATAAAGGATGTTGGGAGGGGAATGGGGTGGGAAATGCCAGTACCGGAGCCTTCCTGAAGGAGGTCTGTGCGTGGTCACCTCTACCCACTTTTTATGAGATCAGAGCATTTGATCCCAGGCCACTGGACTCCCAGGAGCCAGGGAGGGACTTTTAGCCCCTGACACTTTCCCCTGAACAGTAGCTGTCATATCACCTGGAAACTTGATAGAAATACAAATTCTTAGCCCCACCTCGGACTGCTGAATCAGAAAATTGGTTCAGAGAGGTTAGTAACCTGCCAGATTCACACAGCTAGTAAGAGGCAGGACAAAAGCAGTTGAACAAGTCCTTGGATGATTCTTCAAGCCTGAGAATCTGGGCTGTATCAGTGGAGCCCCTGATCAGTTCAGTTCAGTCTCTCAGTCATGTCTGACTCTTTGTGACCCCATGGACTGCAGCATGCCAGGCCTCCCTGTCCATCACCAACTCCAGGAGTTTGCTCAAATGCATGTCCATTGAGTAGGCGATGCCATCCAACCATCTCATCCTCTGTTGTCCCCTTCTCCTCCTGCCTTCAATCTTCCCCAGCATCAGGGTCTTTTCCAATGAGTCAGTTCTTCACATCAGGTGGCCAAAGTATTGGAGCTTGAGCTTGAGCTTCAGCATCAGTCCTTCCAATGAATATTCAGGACTGATTTCCATTAGGATTGACTGGTTTGATCTCCTTGCATTCCAAGGGATACTCGACAGTCTTCTCCAGCACCACAGTTCAGAAGTTATCAATTCTTCAGCACTCAGCTTTCTTTATGGTCCAACTCTCACATCCATACATGACTACTGGAAAAATGATAGCTTCAACTATACCGACCTTTGTTGGTGAAGTAACGTCTCTGCTTTTTAATATGCTGTCTGGGTTGGTCATAGCTTTTCTTCCAAGGAGCAAGGGTCTTTTCATTTCCTGGCTGCAGTCACTGTCTGCAGTGATTTTGGAGCCCAAGGAAATAAAGTTTCTCACTGTTTCCATTGTTTCCCCATCTATTTGCCACGAAGGGATGGAGCCGCAGCTGGAGGGCGCCAATAGGACGGTGCCTCACTCTGCCACCCAGTGACCGCAGAGTGAACAGCAAGGGGGACAGACTGCACTGAGGAGGCAGCACTGCTCATACAATCCATCACCGAGGAAACAGTAATGCAAAACACGGGAATCCACGGGCCGCACAGGCTGGCCACCCAAGGCTGCCTCGTGGACAGTTTTAAAGACAGAGTCCAGCCCAGAGCCAAACCCAAAGTTTGTTTCCAGAAGGGCAAGCCCACCTGTGTTTACATTTCATGGGGACCTGGCAGAGTGGGCTGGAAGAGGCCTCGGTGTTCAGACGGTGACCCCATCAGGAGGCAGGGGCCAAAAGCTGCTGTCATGCTCAGGGGGTTCCAGGAGAAGCAGAGCCGCCTCGTCCCTGGGCGAGCACACAGCTTTATCCAGACCCTCTGAGCAAGGCGCTTCACCCAGTTTGGCCCTCCCTGAGTCTCTGCCAGGAGCTTGGGGAGCCAGGAGAGCGGAGAGGAGATGACCCCTCAGGGCTCAGCCCCCTGCAGCCTGCGTGACCAGCACTGCAGAGATGGGGCTGCTGCCTGAGCTCAACCAGGAGCTAATGTTCCCTTGCCCCTGACAGTGCTCCAGGGCATTGGCTCTGATTTAGTGTCTTTTTAAGGAAGGAGCTGGCAGCTGTGGGGGTCCTGGGGAGGTGGCCAGCTTGCTGGGAAGGCTGTGCTTTTGGTCCTGACATCTGGCTTGCCCTGACTGTGCCCTGGAGACACAGACTCTAAGAGAAGGGGAAGGACGCGGGAACCAGCATCGGTAGGGCGTCCTGTGCTGTGTGGGGAACCCGCCATCTCCGCCTCATTTAACCCACTGACTCTGAATTCCCAGCATGACCTGCCTCCAGGTAGTCAGCTGGTGAGATCTAAAACCAAGCCTCTGTGTGCTCTGTCCATCTCTCCCAGCTGCCCACTTCCCCACTGCAGCACCCTTCTGTGCTGGCTATCATGCCAGACAGTTCTCAAACCCAGAAACCCATGGGATCCCACAGCAAGAGAGCGTCCTTGCCTAGCTGCCCTGCCCTCAGCTCTCAGGGTCCTCTTTGATGGCTCAACAGCAGCGCTGACAACGGAGGATACTCCAGCCAACTCAGAAACCAGGGACACGGGCTTGTGTTCCCAGCTCAGAGGGAGAGCCTCTCCATCCCAGGACGGACGGGGCCCCTCATGCTGCCCGGAGCAGCGCGGCCACCTCGAGCCCCATGTGCAGGTGGCCAGCCAAGTGGACCCGAGCCGAGCCTGGGATGGTTGATGTTGTGTCCAGATGCCCCGCTGTCTCCTGGGTCCATCGGGTAGGCCACAGACACCTCACGCTACAGGTCACTGGAAACCAAGGAAGCTTTTTGTTTTGTTTTTGACAGATCTTGTCTCAGATTTATTTGTTCAGATCCCAAAGGAGGGCCCCGGCGCTATACAGACAGCAGCCCAGGGGTCACATCAGCCTTTCTGTCCTCACACTGGCAGATGAAGGTCTCTACTCCAGAGCTTTGGTGCCTGGGCACCCTTGGGAGCCAGAGCTGCAGCCGCAGGTACCTCGGCCTTGGCTGAAGACTTGGCCTGGGACTTTGGCCGGCAGAGCCTGAGACCCTTGATGATGTGGCCACAGGCACGTTTCCTGAGCTTGGGGTGAGCGGTGTAGGCAAGTTGGCTGAGCTTGCGGCTACCGCGCATTGGGATCTTGGGCTTGATTTTCTTGGGCTTCACGAGGTCCTTGACAGCCTCAGCACCTGCACTCGTGGCCTTGGCATTGGTGGGGTCTTCTTCAGGCCCTCTTGGCAAAGTACATGATCCTCAGGAACTTGGGGTCCACCACCTAAGAGACTCATATTCTTGTGATCAGGATTTCTGTGCCATTTTCAGGACTGGTTGTGCGTGGTGTGGTTCTTGGACTTGGCCACATTTGCATCGGGGCCTGCAGATCCTGAAGCGCCTGGTACCAGATGAGAAAGAACCAAGGTAGCTTTTTGAGATACATTTTCGCTGCAGACTCTAAACTACATAACCATCACTAAGATAAACACAGGAGAAGCGTGGGTGGGTTTAAAATTCAAAATTTATTCAACATACAGGCGTTATCAAAGAGCCTAACGTATATGAACCTCCAGCTCCCTCCGGGTATCTGACTCAGGAGCAAGTATGTGTGGCTTGTTCAACTTTATGGCAAAAGATC
Organism: Budorcas taxicolor; assembly: GCF_023091745.1. NCBI lineage: Eukaryota > Metazoa > Chordata > Mammalia > Artiodactyla > Bovidae > Budorcas > Budorcas taxicolor. The sequence continues at coordinate 71,593,442 of NC_068925.1, forward strand.
CCCAGATCTCCAGGTTTGGGAATCACTAATGTGACTGATTTTCTCCTTGAGGAAGTCAACCCTGACTAATCATTGGAAGGACTGTTGCTGAAGCTGAAGCTCCAATACTTTGGCCTCCTGATGCAGAGCTGACCTAATGGAAAAGACCCTGATGCTGAGAAAGACCGAAGGCAAAAGGAGAAGAGGGTGGCAGAGGATGAGATGGTTAGACAGCATCACCGACTCAATGGACATGAGTTTGAGCAAGCTCTGGGAGATGGTGAAGGACAGAGGAACTTGACGTGCTACAGGCCATGGGGTTGCAAAGAGTCAGACACGATTGTGCGACTGAACAGAACAAGAAGTGTGGCTTATGATCATTGTCATAATTAGCAGCCCAGAGTGTCCACCTCTCTGTCTGACTTTCGTCACTGACCCAGATCCTCGCTGCAAGTCTCAGAGGATGGAGCGTACATAGAAAGAGGGCTGCCTTGAGCACACTAGTGAGTTTACAGGAGGCCCAATGCCCGAGAGCAGTTCAGGCAACTGTCCCGTGGGTGCTGAAGGCAGGAGTGCCAACAGCAGGTTGGTGCAGGGGCTAAGAAAGCCAGCCCATGATGCCCGCCAGGCTGACCATCCGCGCCAAAGCCTTAGGGATGTGCCTCCTTCTGGGTCATCCCTCAGGTCAGAGTCTGAGGCTGAGGTTGTGCCTGCCTCTCCCCACTTGGGTTTTCTGACCTTCCTTTCCCCAAGGAAGCAGCTCATATGAGGCAAGGGAGAGGCCTGCCTTGCGAATCTGTCCTAGTCCCAGCTCCATTTTTTTATAGCTACGCAACTTTTGGCAAGGCTGAGCCTGAGTTTACCCCTCTGCAAAATGGCTGTGATCAGTGAGGCTTCAGAGTTTATTATAGGAGGCGCTTGGGGCCCTAAGAAAGGAGAGGCTGAGCTACTGTCAGCAAGCACATGTACACTGTTTTGCTTAGATGATAGGCTTGTTGGGGGTGGGTTGGGGAATGGGGAGCCGGCCAGGGTGATGCTGAAGTCTCACGCAGCATCTCTTGGTGCTCCCAGGGTTACAGGAATCAAAACCGGCCTCTTCCATGTGGTGACCGTGATGGTCAGATGAGATCATGCCGTGAAGCCCTTTGGGAACTGTAATGCTCTCAGCAGATGGGGTATGTTACTGCACCCTCCTCTGGAAGGACCTTAGCCCTTCAGTCGGGAGCCTGACCAGCATTGCTTGCTAATGGATCAGTGATGCTCCTGTGGACCCTTCTGCAGTGAGGCCTTCAGTGAGCTTTTTCCCAGCTGTGGATGATGCCCCAAGTGGTTCTCTGGCTCCTTCTTAAGCCAGAGGCTTGGATGGATCCTCCAAGCCCCCCTCCCCACCCCCCGAACCTTGTTTACTGGAGGAATTTTTTCACGTAGCAGCAGCCCAAGTAGTCCTCCAAATAAGTGATAAGAACCTGCAGAGGCAAAGATGGCCAGTTGCTTGTGAAAAATTCCATGGCAGCATCCTGGGTCTAAAGAATCAATTTCTGGGAGTGAGCTGGAACAACCCGTGAGGTTTTTTTCATTCAGTTTTGTTTTTCATCGCCAGCATCCCTGATTATTGTTGTACAAACTGAATTTGAGTTTTGGAAAGGGTGTTTCATGGGATCTGGTCCCCTGCCCAGCTAGAGTTCCTGTAAACCCTTCAAATTCAGGAGAATCTTTCCCAGTTTTGAAGTGCTCACTTATTCCTAGGAGGCGATGAAGTGACAGGAACACACCAAATATACCAACCACATATTCCTTTTGGGAAAGTCAGCTGAGCCAGTGCGGAAGGGAACTCGAGAATAAAAACAGCACTGGGGAGGTAGGGTTTCAAATGCATTTGCTAAGGGCAGAGCTTTTTCCCAGGGCAGCTTTTGCTAAGCTCTTGCTTGGAGAAGACAGAAAACTCGGGAGAGGTCCCACAGGGGCCTGGAGATGCTCCTGCCAGACGCAGCTCCAACAGCAGCTCGGCTCAGAGCCTTCCCCAGCCCCACCCAGAGTTCATCCTCACTAATGTGCCTCAGCACTGGGCTCAGATCCCCTCCTCAGCACTTTCTCACCGTTTAAATTCTCCGTATGTCTGTCCCCACCAGACTGCCAGACCCGGCAGCAGGGCTTGCTTGGCTCTTCTACCCTGGCCCAAAATTACTGTTTAATGTTTGTTGAATGAATAAACGAATAAACCCCATAATTAACCTGTGAGCCAGAAACCCAGAGAAGATCTTGAATTTTAAGAGGTAATTTAAAGAAGAATTAAAAAATGGAAGTCTTAATCATACAATTCATTGTCCTTATGAATAATACAGAGAAAACATAAACAGGCAGAGGAAGGGTTGGGCGAACCCATGCTTGATAGTTCTAGAAGTGAATACGTAATTCCGGGAAGTGGTTGTCTTGTATGAGTCTGACTCAGCGTGGCTATGCCGGGATCACTAGCTAACTCCTAGAACGTAAAAAGTAAGCCCACAAACATCTCTTTCTCTCCTTTCATTTATTTATTTATTTTTAATTTCCTAGTCACATCGTGCTTGCCTGCAATGGAAGCATGGAGTCTTAACCGCTGGACCGCCAGGGAAGTCCCTTTTTCCCTCCTTTACTTGCTCAGGAGGCCTTAGCATCAAGCCCAGGAGTTTGGCCTCTTGAAAGTGCTGGATTTTGTGCCCAGACTCTGGGACAGAGTCTCTTCTCTCCTTTGGTACCTTTTTTCCAAAACAAGTAAGTGTGTTGCTTGCTTGCCATCCTCGGTTCACAGTGATCAGGATGCTGCGGGAACCAGATGTACATTGATGCCGTCTTCACCAGGGAGAAAGCTGCTTTCCTAGAGGCTGGTTTTTCCAACCCTCCTTTCCTAGAAGCAAAGTCCGCTGCCCCCATGTCAGATCCACCCTGTTCTCTGAAGTGGTCCGAAAGCAAGCGGAAGGGAAGATAAACACTTGATAGGGAAGAGCGACAGCTGACTCTCTCCAGGGACCGGCCCAGCCCGCCCCGCCCCATGTCTCCCATGGGAGCTCGGGTCGTTTCTGCACAGGTGCCCGATGCCGTGTGTCCTGCGCAGGCTGGAGATGGGCCAGCGGTGCCATCTGCATGCCTCTCCATGGACACAAATGCACCTGCCGGGCTCAGAGCCATCCAGACGGTTAAGAAACCCAAGCTCTACCTTGTTCCTCTTCACAGGGAAAAGACAGAAGCCTCCCCTCTGGATCATGAAAGAAACAGCCAGGTCCTGTTTCCAGTGAGGCTGGAGGAAGGGTTTCTGGGGCAACCTAGGGGAGCAGGTACGGGGTTCAGGGGGAGAGGCTGAGCTGGGGGAGACCCCCCCCCCCCTAAAGAGGCACTGTGCGCTCAGCCCACCCAGGGAAGCGAGATCAGAGGGAGCTTCCGTAGGGTGGGAGCTCTCAAAGTGTGGGCCCCAGACCTGCTGCAGTGCATCACCTGGGAGCTTGTGAGGGACACCAGTCCTCGGGCCCCACCTCACACCTGCAGAATCAGAACCTCTGGGGGTGGGGCACAGCACGCTGGGGTTTACCAAGGACCCTCCCCAGGGGATTCGGAGGTAGGCCCGAGTTGCTGAGCATCCGGATCAGGCCTGCTGGGAGAGTGAGCCCTGGTGTGGGAGGCGGGGCCTGGGGCCTGGGGACTTCAGAGGAGCTCGGCCCATCTGCCCCAGGGTGTTGTACAAAGAGGATCCTTTTCTAGGAGTGCCGGCACGTGGAAAGGGTGTGGGAGCCTGCCTGAGAAACAGGTGACCGGGAGAAATGCTGAGTAAAGTCCCCTGTTGAAGGAGGCTCATCTTCCAGGTGCAGACAAGCGTTTAGCCCAACTTGGAGAGTGTGTTTCCATGAGTCCTCTGGTAAACCCGGTTTAGAGACTAACACTGCGTGCACATCCTTTTGCCCAACATAAAAAAAGAGTTTTGTTCCGCACAGGCCACTACTTTTTGATATTTGGTCGGCAGGAGTGGAGAAGGGTGAGAGTCCACTGCCGAGCTGTGAGGGGTCAGTGGAAGGATGCCTACTGTTGGGACATCGGGCTGAGTCTAGAACAGCGTGGCCCAAGGGACCCAGAGGGGCACGGGAGCAGCCTCCAGAGAAGAATCACTGAGCTGGGCTCCATTTTACAGAGATTGTCCAGGGCAGTTGGGAGGAGTCAGGACATTCACCACCCATCCCATTATTGGGCTTAGAAGCATCACTAGAATGTGAGAGATTGCTGTTGCCCTGTTAGGTGCTGCCCAGAGCTGGGAGTGGCGGGACACACACTCATGTGTGTGCACGCGCGCACGTGTGTGTGTGTTTGGGTTAAAGTAGCTCTTGCTGGCTTGGATATGGCTGAAATAAACCAGCACATCCTATGCCCCACCCCACAAACGCACACCGCCATCCCCAGTGAAACTTTGGCAGTGAGTCTGAAACAGTACAACCTAGACAGCATATTAAAAAGCAAAGATATTACTTTGCCAACAAAGGTCCATCTAGTCAAAGCTATGGTTTTTCCAGTAGTCATGTAGAGATGTGAGAGCTGAACTATAAAATAAAGCTGAGCACCAAAGAATTGATGCTTTTGAACTGTGCTGTTGGAGGAGACTCCTGAGAGTCCCTTGGACTGCAAGGAGATCCAACCAGTCCATCCTAAAGGAGATCAGTCCTGGGTGTTCATTGGAAGAACTGATGTTGAAGCTGAAACTCCAATACTTTGGTCACCTGATGCAAAAAACTGACTCATTTGAAAAGACCCTGATGCTGGGAAAGATTGAAGGCGGGAGGAGAAGGGGACGACACAGGATGAGATGGTTGGATAGCATCACTGACTCAATGGACATGAGTTTGAGTAAACTCTGGGAGCTGGTGATGGACAGGGAGGCCTGGCATGCTGCAGTTCATGGGGTTGCAAAGAGTCGGATTCTGAGCGACAGAGCGGAACTGAATTTAAGCACTTTATGAGATGACCAGTAGAGGGCGTGCTCTCCCCAGTTTGGGGCAGAACCGGCCCTCCCTGCCCTGTGCCCGGTGCGGGTCTGGCAGCCAGGCTCTCAGCTTTAAGGAAAAGATAGATTTACTCGGAGGTAAAAGAGCCACGAGCCTAAAGCAAAGTGACTTCAGGGACACAGGGAGCAAAGCTTCGCCTCCAGACAACGGAGATTGTTTGAGGCTTATCCATTTAAAATGCAAATATAACCCAGGATTACACTTCAGGGCTTCCTGTCTCATTGCGATGGAGGGAGTTGAGAGGGTTTTGACAAACCAGAAGGAGAGGGTGAGGGCGTGCTGGGCTGGGCGCAGAGGCACAGGGGCATAAAACAATGAAATTGGGGTCTCAAAGGCAAGTATCACAACCCTCCTCCATTCCAAAGAAGGGAAAACCCTTGTGTGCTTCCCACAGTAAGAGCTGAGAGAACCACGGAGGGGTGCCGCCTCCTTGGGGGTCTGTGGTCAATTGCATATGGGCAGTCTGGATCAAGTGCTGTGGACCCCGGTGGTTTTTCCTGTCTTTGAGCATTTTGAGGGCAGGACACTGCTTCATATTTCCAGTTCCTGGTGTAAACTCTGACACAATTGTAAATGCTAAGTGAACAAATGAATGGCCACAAGTAAGGAACCATTAGGTCAGTTATAGTGTATCAGCCTTATTGGAATATTACACAATGATTTAACAATATAGAAATCAAATCATTAAGTTGTTCACCTTAAATACAATGTTATATGTCAATAATATCTCAATAAAACTGGAAAAAAAAATAAAATGGTTACAAAGGCCATGTTGTAAAATGGGAAGTGCTTATGATATTATGTTGAGTATACAAATTGCTTTATGTCTGTGGACAATTACTCATGATGTGAATTGAAAGGGAACAAGGAGAAATGAAGGGTTGTGGACAGGCAGTGGACTTGTCAGTAGCTTCCTTCCTAGTTTGTGATTTAATCTCCTTTGTTGTGGGTTGTGCAATACACATAAAAACCATTTTTTTCCTGCCCACAAGAACGTCTCAGTTTTGTTCCTTGGTGCCAAAGTATGTTGGCTCCTGTCGTGTTTGCTCAGATCTATCTCTCTCCAGAATTCATTAGTTTCATGTGCTGGTGACAATGTCCAGGACTGCACCCACTTGCACACAGAAGAAATCCTTTGAATATTAATAATTTTACTGGCAACTGCTATGAATAACATGAAATTCAAACACTTAAACTTCAGTTCCCCCAGTCAACTGCTTCTCAAGTGTTATCTATAATAAGTCCCTATTTATACTGTCAACGAGAATAATAATGCGTCTCATTTGTTCAGAAGTGACCTTCTACATAAATTTAATCCTCACCACAAACCTACAAGCAAGGAAATGTTATCCCATCTTGTAAAGGAAGAAACAGAAATTCAGAGGGTTTCTATTACTGCTGCAAGACTATCGGCAGTTGGGTTTCATCATACCTAAGACTTCAGGCTCCCAACAGCTGCTCTTGTTTTAACCCAACATACCATGATGGGTGCTTTCAAAGGGCTCACAGTACTGCAGAGGCAATAACATAGTGCCCATCAGTAATATAGTCTAGGCATCCCGGGCAGTCCAGTGGTTAAGAATCTACCTGCCAATGCAGGGGACACAGGTTCGATCCCTGTCTGGGGAGATCCCACAGGCCTCGGAGCAACTAAGTCTGTGTGCTACAACTACTCAAGCCCAGGAACCTGGAGCCTGTATTCTGCAACAAGAGAAGTCACCTCAGTGAGAAGCCTGCGCACTGCAACGAAGAGTAGCCCCTATTCTATGCAACCAGAGAAAGCTCGTGCAGCAATGAAGACCAATTGCAGCCAAAAATAAAAAAAAAAATTAAATATGGTCTAACTGTACCAAAAAAGTGTCATGCGTAATAGTAGCAAGCACTGCGTAGGTTTGGATGTGATGAGTCTATGCCCAGGGTAGTGTCCTCAGGGACTCCTCTAATACTGAGCTGCTGACTGTGTAATGGGGATGCTTTGTCCATCCAAAATCCCACCCCAGCTGACGATCTGGAATTCACCTCTTGATTTTTGGTGAAAATATGTTTGAAGGGTCAAATATGTTCGGTGATGGACAGGGAAGCCTGGCATGCTGCAGCCCATGGGGTCGCAGAGTCGGACACAACTGAGCGACTGAACTAATGTTTTGAAGGATTGGGCTTTTGACTGAAAAAGAGGTCACTGTCACTCTGTCAGTTTTACTCTTACGCATTATGAAGCTTTATGAAAATGTACTCTGTCCATTAATCTCAGGGGGTTGGGGCCACTTCAGTCCCTGGAGGAAGCAGATGTTTTCCTGAGGAAGAGATGTCTGCTTAAGCGGCATGTGTCAGACAAAACCTAGAGGCTGCAACCGGAAATCAAGTGGCTCCCCACTGTGGACAGTTCTCTTTCCAGTCAACATTTCATCAGGGACTTAAAACAACAGTAATGAAGTGCAAATGAATTCATGAGACAGGACTAGACAGAGGCTTGACCTGTCATTTGTCTCAGTGGGGCGTGAAGTTCATAGACTTTACCTTATGAGTCATTTCCCCCTCTCTCCTGAATTCCCTTGGTTTCTCAAGGCTTTAGGGCCTCCAGGCCCATGTCCTCCTCCTCCTGATTCAAACCTGTTCACAGGACATCCATAGATCTCAGTACAGATTTAAGCCGAGGTCAGTGCACCTTGAACCTTCTCTCTCTTTATGGACCCAAAGGTATTTTATCTCCTGTGAGAAGTCATAGAAGCATTTTCCATGCTCAGGACGGTGGTCACCTACAAGAATGAATGACTGGTTCCACCTGCAAAGAGTGGGTGGGGACAGGCATCTGGTCCCAGAAGCTAAGGTTAGGCAGGCAGGTTACAGAAGAGCTGATTTCAGAAATGTGCCCCGTATCTGTGTACCTTTGCCTGCGGTGGAATATGAGAATGGTACTTTTTTTCTGAATGGAAGTCTTTCGTTTTACTGAAAATCTAAATGTAATTTTGGTGTTTCTCAATAGGATCTAAGAAAGGGCTTAACAGTTTCCCCGATGGTTAAGCATCTGCTGGGCAATGCAGGAGACATGGGTTTGATCCCTGGTTGGGGAACTAAGATCCCACGTGCTGTGGGGAAACTAAGCCTGCATGTCACAGCTAGAGAGGCCGGGTGTTGCAGCGAAAGACCCAGCATGCCAAAACTAAGGCTCGATGAAGCCAAATAAATCACTAAGAAAAGGGCTTAGATGCTGAAGTCCCTACTTACTATAGGTCAACTGATAAAAACACCCAGTTCTGCCTTTCTTTCTCATGGGTTTTTCTGTCCCCAACGAGTCTCCTTTCTTCTGCCTGGTCATTAGAGACCTTTGATCCTTGATCCTTGACCCCCCTCTTACTTTCTGCCCTTTTTTAAAAAAAAAAATTGGGAAGTATAATCGCTTTGGGCTTCCCTGGTCACTCAGTGGTAAAGAATCCAGCTGCCAATGCAGATGTGGGTTCGATCACTGGGTCAGGAAGATCCCCTGCAGAAGGAAATGGCAACCCACTCTAGTAGTCTTGCCTGGAGAATCCCATGGACAGAGGAGCCTGGTGGGCTACAGTCCACGGGGTCTCAAACGAGTTGGATACAACTTCGCAATTAAACAACAAATAACTGCTTTACAATGTTGTGTTAGTTTCTGCTGTAAAACAAAGAGAATCAGCAACATGTATACATATATCCCCTCCCTCTGGGACCTGCCCCCCTCCCCGTCATCCCACCCTTCCAGGTCATCAGAGAGCACCAACATGAGCTGCCAGTGTTACCCAGCAGCTTCCCACTATCTGTTTTACACGTGGTGGTGTATGTATGTCGATTCCCACCTCCCAGCTCATCCCACACATATCCACTCTTCTTTTTTTCTCACACGGTCAATCGTTGATTGAAAGACACTCTCTTCTCTAGAACAGTGATTCTCAAAGTGTGATTGGCGGGAACTTGAGAGTCCCCAAGACCTTTACAGGGAATCCATGTCAAAACTCTTATAATAATACAAAGAAGTTATTTACATTTTTTTACTGGGTGACATTTGTAAATGTGGTGATGTATGTAACTGCCGGCATCTTAGCCCAAAAAGGGCTTGTGACATCAAACCATACTACTGGTGGCCACTGGATTTTTCACTACCATGCCTTTGCAGTTTTTAAAAAAGTCAGTTTTACCTAAGAATGTCCTCAATGAAGGAACAAGCTATTGTATCCCAGTCCTTGGGTATGTGACTTTTTAATATTTTGTGATGACATTGGAAGTATGCATAACACACTGCCACACACCAAAGTATGAGGGTTGTTTAGAGGGAAAGCCTACGTACAATTATTTGAGTCACAGGCTGAACTACCGCCTGAATTTCATACACAAGCATTTTCACTTGAAATAATGACTGACATAAATTACAGTTACCGAGACTTGGGCATTTGGCAGGGATTTTCTTAAGAAACCACGAAGTGAGTCACTTCAAGAAACAATTGGCAGAATTTTTTATACAGTGGTAAGAACCAAGTTTTCAAAATAAAATTAGCATTTTGGAAATCCCGCATCTGCCAAAACAAGATTTAGAATTCATATATGGGCTTGACTGCTTCCCAATATTTGAAAGGCTTTTTAATGAGATCAGAGGTGACTTGTCTGGCATCATATGATGAAATAAATCAATATTTGGAAAACTGCACACTTCAGTGAAATCCTATTTTCCAAATGCATAATATTATGAAATATTTTTACAGAACAAGAGAGAGCGTTAGGTTTCAATGTAACAAAGTAGGAACTCTGGTTTCAGATTTCACAGCAACTAACCTTTAAGATCGGAAAAGGCAATGGCATCCCACTCCAGTACTCTTGCCTGGAAAATCCCATGGACGGAGGAGCCTGGTAGGCTGCAATCCATGGGGTTGCGAAAAGTTGGACATGACTGAGCGACTTCACTTTCCCTTTTCACTTTCATGCACTGGAGAAGGAAATGGCAACCCACTCCAGTGTTCTTGCCTGGAGAATCCCAGGGACGGGGGAGCCTGGTGGGCTGCCGTCTCTGGAGTCGCACAGAGTTGGACACGACTGAAGCAACTTAGCAGCAGCAGGAACCTTTAAGACACTACCAATTCAGATTTTGGTATAGTATTAAGGAATACCCACAATTATCTGAAAAGACTAGTGAAATACTTTTCCCTTTCCAAGTCCATATACGTGCTAGGCTTTTCTTCAAACGTCAAAATAGGGAATCTTTACAGTTTGAATGAAGAATCTAAGAATCCAGCTATCTTCTATAACACTAGACATTAGAGAGTTTTGTATTCTTTGGAGTCACTTGTCTCACTTCCTTTGTTTTAGAAAGGTTATTTTCATAATAATGAAATTTATGTCGATATAGTTATTTTTAAATGAACAGTTTTGGTTTTGTTTTTATTATGATTCACGTTGACATATAACTCACAAAACAGAAGTTCTTTGGGATCCTCAAGGATTTTTAAGTGTGTAAGAATTCTGAGATCAAAACCTTAGGGAGGGACTTCCCCGGTGGTTCAGTGGCTAAGTCGCTACACTCCCAATGCAGGGAACTCAGGTTCAAGCCCTGGTCCGGGAACAGGATCCCACATGCCGCGTCTAAGACCCATCACAGCCAAACAATTAAAAAATTAAAAAATAAAAACTTTGGGAGTCTCTGCTGTAGATTAACCTTTTATCTGGCTTCTAGTCTTCATTACAATTTCCTTAACACATAGTAACCTATTTATTAGAACATTAAGACTAGTTTTGGGAGGATTTGGAGTGGGCAGCCCTGTGCCTGGTCTGATTTCAATAGAACAGGCTCCACTGCCCTGCTCCCCAATTATCTTCTCTGTTGACCCTCCACAGGACCTCAGAGTTCCCTCACTGGTATTCTTTTAAGTCACCTGAATGCCTCTCTTCAAATCTAAACACATGTAAGTAGTGATTGCTGCTAGTCACCAGTCATTAATGCATTAAAATAATACCCAACTTTTTGAGTGTTGACTGTATCAACCTTAATTCTAAATGCTGGTGGCTCAGACGGTAAAGCATCTGTCTACAATGCGGGAGACCTGGGTTCAATCCCTGGGTTGGGAAGATCCCCTGGAGAAGGTAATGGCACCCCACTCCAGTACTATTGCCTGGAAAATCCCATGGACAGAGGAGCCTGGTAGGCTACAGTCCATGGGGTCGCAAAGAGTCGGGCACGACTGAGCGACTTCACTTTCACTTCATGTATTATCTCACTTAATGTTATGAACCATGAACATGTATTTTCAGTGAAGAAACCTGTAAATTGTTTTTATTAAGCAACAAGGCCTTTAGGAACAATGACACGTATTCTAGGCATAAGGTCTCACACAGGCACACGCTAGCAGGATAAAAAAGGCAGAGAACAGTCTGGAGCTTAGGTGGGGTGTGCACGATGGTTCACGGCGGGGCCGCCAGACTGGCCAGGGAGAGGCAGACACCAAAGCAAGGCGGGGAGACTGAGCCCTGGCTCCGCTGTGGTTCCAACCCTGACCCTGACCCTGACCCTGACCCTGGTGAGATCTGTTACCTGGTAATCCACAAACCACTTCTCTCTTGGCTCATTCTGAAATCTTACAACTCTTTTCCTATTCCCCAAGTGTATTGAAGTATCAGAATTTTTTAAAAAGTGCCATACAAAATTAACATTAAAAAAATAAATTTATCTGAGGTCTGAAATACTGAAGAACAAGCATATAGCTAAATAGTACAAAGAGCAGAAATTAGAACACAAAAAATGACTTAAGACAGATAGGCATTCTTCTGGCAATACTCTATTAGTTTACACATTTTTAAAACACATTTTAAAAAATATTTCTCCAACATTCACAAAAGGCAGAAGCTATATTTGCAACATTTCAAAATACTTTTGAAAGCATCCAGTTTCTTTCTCAAATCACTCAATTAAAATGTACACGAGTTACCCAAGTCCATTTTTCAAAGATACAACATAGAATCATATGATATTCTTGTTTGACATATTACAAATTTAACTAAAAATACAAAAAACTTATCAATTCATTTTGTGTTCTGCCCCATAGTATTTCATTCTTTTTCTAATCAACTAGGACAAATACACATGACATATATGTATATACACTTTTCAGGAATAAAATATTCCAACTTTTACCTGTAATTTGTTCAAAACCTCAGGAACTTGACAAGGACATGATTATTTGAAACAACATTGACAGTTTAAAAATAAAAACAATCATTTAAAGGAGGGACCTTAAAATACATTTTTGGCCATAAAGTCTGTGATGTGATTATCTAAGGAAGTTAGTGATACAGCATCGTCTGCCCGAGCTATCACCAACTGAACAACAAGGCTGAAAAGAGACTTTAAATTCCCTGTATCTACAAGGTAACAACCACAGTTGTTCATTCAATTGTCCAGGGAATTTTCCTCCAGCTAGATTTAAGTTCCTGTGCTACAATGATTTGGTCTATCCCCTGATGAGTGCATTCAAGATTCAAAAAATGATCTTTGAGATCAGATTTTACATTCATTATATACAGATGAGGAAAACGCTGCCTGGAGATTTACAGGGAAGCTAGAAACAGATCCACCAGGACACAGACCTGAAGTTCCTGATTCCCAGCTAAGTTCTTCTGGTAACAAGTTCTCCAGGGTAAGATTCCACATCATTTACTGTCGTTTGGTTACGGAGATTGCTACAATTTTAATATTAAGCAATGCACATAGCACGCCCAAATCAGAATTGCTAATTCACTTCAAGGGTATTCAAGGGAACACCTGATTGGCTTTTTGGGTTTATGTGGACATAATATCATGGCTGTTTCAATGTCATTACCCTAAAGATGTTCCCTATCAGCTTGGAGAGCCAGGACGTGAACAACATTGAGATTCTCACTGTAAACAAAACGCAGTGGTAGGCACTGTGGAAACGCATTTGGTCCTATTTTCCTTACCCTGAGCACAGAAAACAGCAGGCTGTTCCAGCAGGTCGGAGCCTGTGCACATTTCGTGGTGAAGAAAGGAGTCCACGTGCCCAGCGCACTGAGGGGGCACAGATGTGGGCACAGGACTCCTCGGAGGAGAATGGTCTGAAGAAACCATGTTGTAGAATCAGAACAGACAGCATTTCAAGAGGCCTCCCCTAATGGGGAACACCAGGTCTCCCTGAAGTTATTAGAGATTTCCTTATCTCAGGAATCGTCAAGGCCAAAGTATAAGGTGTGATACAAGACACCGTGAAAAAGCCCAGGAAACACAGGGTGAAATGTTCTGAGTAGAAAGCTATATACTAAAGGGGGGAAAAAAAGTAAAAAAGGCAATGGATACAAAACTACTCAATTTCAAGTTGGAGTGAAAAAATATAGTAAATATAGTGTTAGCTTGCTTACAATGACCAGGAAGGCAGCACAGAGACGAACTCAGGGTGACAAGTCTGTGTCTGGGCTTCTTCACTTAACAAGAATATAAGCCTAAGACCAAAGGTATGAGATCCATCTACACACTGAAGGGTTTTTATGGCCACAGACAGTACCTGTTACAAAGCAGTTTCTAATGAGAATGGTAAGAAATGGGAAAAATCATAGAGGTCATCTCAAAGTCTCATCCAATAGTGTCATCTGGTGGGTTGAAAGTATCGTACTGGTATACTGTTTTCACGCTGAGAGGCTTAGATAGTTGGTGTGAACAACGCCAAGTGAAGTGAAGTGAAAGTCGCTCAGTCGTGTCTGACTCTTTGCGACTCCATGGACAGTCCATGGGATTCTCCAGGCCAGAGCACTGGAGTGGGTAGGCTTTCCCTTCTCCAGGGGATCTTCCAAACCCAGGGATCAAACCCAGGTCTCCCGCATTGCAGGTAGATTCTGTACCAGCTGAGCCACAAGGGAAGCCCAAGGATACTGGAGTGGGTAGCCTGTCCCTTCTCCAGTGGATCCTCCTGATCAGGAATCAAACCGGGGTCTCCTACATTGCAGGCGGATTCTTTACCAACTAAGCTATCAGGGATGGAAAGGGAGATAATTAGGAATATACTGTTCACTTGGTTCCACTGGATAGCATATTTAAATAAACAAATTGCATGTACTCCTATGCAATTTGAAGGGCATGGACCTCCATATTATCATTTTAGAAAGCCTCCTAAGCTTCTACTTTCTATGTTAATATGTCAGCAAAAGTACTTTAAATTAACAATTAAATAAAGACAGTAACTGCATTTAGGAGTCACATAATAATTTTCAAGTAAGTGTCCATCCTCCATAACCTATAAACCAGACTTTACTACTCAATTATCACATGATGTTACTTTTCCTTTCACATCAAATTGCTGACTCTGACTGTTCGGACATCAGGATAGTTTTTGACTCTTGATCTGTGGGGCTATCAACTGGTATCTGTAGAAAGAATAAGAAGATAAAAAATTTACATTACGTATCTGGCGTATGTCATCATGACAGATCCACAGTTGACTCAGGAATTAAAAAACAAGCTGATTACATAGATGGGTTTACACTTACTCTATGCACATTTCTCAATAGTATAATCATAAAAATATTCACTACTTACAGCTTTAATATCGCCATTTGTAATTCCTTTATTTATATTGTGTCTTTTCAGATCGGACTTGATTAATGCTGCAAACAGAGAAGGATCAATGAAGTTACCACACAGTATGTATAAATATACTTTTTTCTAAGCAGTGTAAAATTTTTTTTGATATTGTCAAATGTAGCACACTATAGTACCATAATATCCCATAACATTCTTGTAGCCTGAAAAAAGAACACTACCTAAGTCACTAACTTAATTAGCTAGTCATTTATTAGTGAATAAATGCAGGATGCTAAGAACTAAGACACAAAGATGAAAAGTGCAGTTCTTTCCCTAAAGGACCCTCTAGTCTAGGGAAGGGCTTCTCTGGTGGCCCAGATGGTAAAGAATCTGCCTGCAATCAGGAGACATGGGTTTGATCACTGGGTCGGAAAGATCCCCTGGAGAAGGGGATGGCACCCATTCGGGTATTCTTGCCTGGGAAATCCCATGACAGCAGACCCTGGTGGGCTACAGTCCATGGGGTTGAAACAAGTCAGATACAACTGAGTGACTAAACAACAACAATCTATGGGAAACACTGACATGCAAACAATTTTAACATTGTATAACAACTCCAGTAATGCAGGCAGGGACAGGATACAGTGGAAGCATGGAGAAAATGTCTGTGGCAGCCGAAGGAAATAAGGAAAGGCTTATCAGAGGAGACACGTTTGAACTGAAGCTTGAAAAAATAAGTGGGAACTTGTCAAGCAGCTAAGAGGAGAGCGGAAGGCATTCCAGGCATGCGGAAGCCAGTACACGCCAAGAGATCAGGACGGGAAGAGTGGAGTCTACTCTCGGCACCCGTGGTGGTCTGCGATGGGTGGAGCATCAGGTCCAAGAGGGAGACGGGGGACACCGTGAGTGACTGGGGAGGAGCTCAGTCTGGCAGCTGTGTGTGTGTGTGTGTGTGTGTGTGTGTGTGTGGAGGGGTGTGATCGGCAACAAGGCTAGAGGCAGCAAAGCTGGTCAAGAGGCTCTCATCCTGCTGGAGCTGGTAAGGCCTGAACATGTGAGAAATGGTGACACAGGGACAGAACTCAGATAGTTTAGAATCGAACTGGTAAGCCTCAGCGGTTTGAAAGGATACGAAACATGGGGGTTGGGAAGGGGGAAGCGGGCGACTTGCTTGGGCAACTGAATGAACGGTGGCTTTCCTGGTAGCTCAGACTGTGGAGAATCTGTCTGCCAAGGCTGGAGACCCAGGTTCGATTCTTGGGTGGGAAAGATCTCCTGGAGAAGGGAATGGCAACCCACTCCAGTATTCCTGCCTGGGGAATCCCATGAACAGAGAAGCCTGGTATAGGCTACAGTCCATGGGGTCATAAAGAATCAGACATGACAGTGACTAACACTTGCACTTTCTCTGGTCCTACTTATTGAAACTGAAAATACAAAAAGGACAGGTGTGGTGGGAAGAGGGTAAGTTCTGTTCTTACCAGACGGTAAGGTCAAGTATAAAATTCCATGGAACATTCAGGTCCAAGGATAAATATATGACTAGACACATTGGTCTGAAATGTAAAAGAGGTCAGGGTCTGGAGGTACAGGTTTGAAAGTTACTAGTGTTAATGTGGCAGTTAAAGCCACAGACTACACAAAGAGTGTAAAATAAGAACAGGGACAAATTGGTGGGTGTTAAATAATCTAACTGGTCATAGAGCAAAGTCGAAATGAAAGGTGAAAGTAAAATCAGTCTTAAAAGTTAGACTACTGCTTCTTCAGAAATTCACACTACCCCTTAGAATTCTGTTACTGATAGCAACATTTTGGAAATTCAGATAATTTACACAAACATACTTGGATATATGTAAAATGGCCTTTCTGACTGCATTTAAATGATTTTAAAGAAACTGGTGATGTAATGAGCTCCCAATTACAAGCAGCTTGATATTAAAACCTCCTCTTGGGCTTCCCTGGTGGTCCAGTGGGTAAGAATCCGCCTGTCAATGCAGGAGACATGGATTCCATCCCTGATTTGGGAGGATCTCACATGCTGCAGAGCAACTAAGCCCATGCACCACGACTACCAAGCCTGTGCTCCAGAGCCCATGAGATGCAACTGCTGAGTTAGGCACCGCCACTGCCTAGCTAGGCACCGCAACTACTGAGCTACGCGCCGCAACCACTGAAGCCCGCGTACCCTAGAGCCCATGCTCTGCAATGAGAAGCCACCACAACGAGAAGCTCGCACACCACAACACAGAGTTGCCTCCAGTTTGCTACAACTAGAGAAAGCCTGTGCACAGCAATGAAGATTTGGTGCAGCCAAAAATAAATAAATAAATCACTCTCTAAACTGCACCAGTGACTGACATCAATTGGTCTGCCTGACACTGTTCTACAAGTCCACTATATCAAAGATGCTACTCATTTTATTTTTTTACAGGGGTAAACTCTCTACCATTAATATTTACAGGGGTAAACTCTCTACTATTAATATTAACCAAAGGATTGAGAAACACTATGACGTGTTTAGAAACATTTTATTTCAATGTGCATAAATGGGCTAAGGAGTGGATATGTATGCACACTGCTTCACAGAGAACAATCAACCCTAGAAAAGCAGAATGCACTGCATTTAAATGGTAATTCCTCTGTTAAAATAAGACCTGCCAACAAATCTCAGGAAAAAAATGTAAAAAAGAAAAGGTATCACCTTCAGCACACCTCAGCAATCTCTCAGCCCTCTTTCCTCTGTCTGTACAAATGACTACTGGATACAAATCCATCATACTCCCTCTAGTAAAACACTTAACACATGAGAAACATTAATTAGCATTTTTAAATGATAAAACTGTCAATGCAAAACTGATTTTAAAGATCTTTTTTTTACACTTCTTAACTTTCTGTACTTGACCTGTTTGAATTAACATTTATGAATCTTACTATAAGATAAAGAGAATAGAGAACACAAAACTGTTCCCTTTTTTGGTGCAACAGTAATACTCTATTTGATGCCTATGTGTTACTCTCCTGGAAACTGAGAAGCAATATGGAATTACTTATGACAGATCAGTAGTTAAGGCAGTTTATGTACTACATTACATACGTTCAGTCACAAAACATTCACTTTTATGTGTTTCATTTCTAACCAACTAACTAACTGAAGAGAATGGGGGGAAACGCTTCCTTGGCAGGATTTTTCCTTTGAGGAAACAGCGCACTCAGTCCCTCTGAGTGTAATGAATAAATGACAGTGACCTTAAGTGGCTGTATATTCCCAAAGTAAGTGCTTATCACTGCTAAGAGCTCATTCTGGGGGTTTCAAAAAGGATGACCAGGTGTTCAACAAATATAAAAAGAAGCCTTGATTCACATCTTTCTGTTAGATTTTATCCTTGAATTAAGTTATAGCAGAGTGAGTGAGTGAAGTCGCTCAGTTGTGTCCGACTCTTTTCGAGCCCGTGGACTGTAGCCCACCAGGCTCCTCTGTCCATGGGATTCTCCAGGCAAGAATACTAGAGTGGGTTGCCATTTCCTTCTCCAGGGGATCTTCCCAACCCAGGGATCGAACCCAGGTCTCCCGCATTGCAGGCAGAGGCTTTAACCTCTGAGCCACCAGGGAAGCCCTCAAAAGTTATAGCAGATCAAAAAAAAAAAAAAAAAAAACCCTCTCTGAGTTTCCATGGCTTCTGTCTCTCATGTAGACAAGGAATGCAGAAAGAAACTAACAACGTAAAATAACAGTAGAGGCCAACACAGGCCTGGAAGCACTACTGGATATTAATCTCACTTCTGTTTCTTTGGGCCACGCCCCTTGGCTTGTCAAATCTTAGTTCCCCAACCAGGGGTGGACCCCAGGGGGAGCACGTGTGGGGAGGTGGGGCTGAGCCCAGGGAGACTGGGCTGAGATAGCAGCCTGCGTGATTAGGCAGGCCGTAGGTGCCAGGCCCTGCCAGGAGCTTCTCATCAACCATCTCAGTTAGTCCTCATAGCAAGCCCTAAAAGCAGGCTTTTAATATCCTGTTAATATAAATGAGAAAAGGAGAATGAGAGAGGTTGAGTAACTTGTCTAAAGTCACACAGCTAACGAGCAGCAGAATCTGAACCTGAGGCCAGTTCTGTCCATTCCAAGTCTTTACTAACACTTGTTACAACGGTTTTGTTTTCCAAGCATGGTAACTGTATTGAATTTGAAACCTCAAAAATGAATCCACAGATTCATATTCCTGAAGGCAAACAATATCCTGCCTTTTATTTTTCTCTTGAGTTCTGCCAAGCTTTGAGAAGCAACAGAAATGGAAATTAAATATACAAACAGTGTGGCACTAGTACTTCCGGCAGGCATACACCCTACTTTACCTGTTAAAATGATGCCTACAAACATCCAGACACAGAGGAAAATGTTCCCTGTTCTAGGACCATATGCTAATGTAAGCTTTCCTTGAGCCAATGTGAATAAGATTCCAAATATCTAAAATAAAATAAGAGAAATATTTTATTAAGACTGCTTTTAAAAACAATTATAGTATTTCCCCCAAACTTAACTATTTTATTCATATGATTTGGCTTCTAGAAACATGCATTGAAAGGTGGAATTTTTAAAAACAAAAGCTACAGCCAAATTCATTATTCATTAGAATATTTGGTAAACTGACGGTCTCAGATTTACGAGAAATCAGAGGTTCACCTGTGCAGCGGCATTAAGAAGACCGGATGATGTCCCTTCAGACTCAGGGTAAGTGATTTCAACAGCAAATTCGAAGCCCAATGGGAGGTAACCAGTCATGAAGAAACTACAGGAAATAAATTCAAAATCACAGAAGAAATCATTGGAAGGACGATATTACCTGTCGATGCAACTGCTTTACTTCTCAGACTTGCTATAATTATCAAATAAGCGAAAGCTTTGAGGTTGGTGTGTGAAAGGAAGGCACTGTTATGATTCACCAATTAACCCGAGGACAGGGGAACTGCGAAGCAAAACCATGAACTAGGAAGCAAAACAATTTCTAACTTCTTTCCAGAGAAAAATATACTCCTAGTTTTCTAAGTCAGCTGTCTTTCCAGCCAAGTAAAGAGACTTCAGGTTAAGTAAGGCTCATCCATTTTTCACCGACAGCATCGCAAAAAATAATTTTGAATTATACATTTGTGTGCACAAGAGGGATCTTTTTTAAAGTTTAAAATATTAAAGGACTTTTGGATGAAATCTAAAAAATGAAAGCCACAGCAGTAATACTTCAGAATTCTAACAGCACACTATAATTCCTTTTAACACGTGCGATGCTTACCCAAGCAACCCTCCAGTGACAAACACGACGATAATGTGTCCAAGGTTCAGTGTGAAAGTAAAGATAACCATTCCAACAAAAGACAGAATGTAAACAGTCAGAGTAGTATGTCTAAAACAAAAACAACAGAATTGTTAGTGTTTTGTCAGATTTTCTTAGGCATATAAAAGTCATGTGGCTAATTCTGCTCTGTCCATACGGTAATAAATTCTTCAGATTTCAAGACTTACCCTTTCTTATCTATGGAAAATGGTTCCACCAGGCATGGACTTGAAAGACTAAATTGAAATTTCAAAAGTTTCAGTTTGCAGCTGACAACAAAAGTCCAATGCTCAGACAAAGGAATACCCAAAAGGATAAAAATCATTTTTATGGCACCAAATGGGATACGGACGGTTCCCTATCTGTATTTCAAGATTCAGATCAAATTCTGCCTCTTCCATAATACTTTTCCTAACCACTGCAGCTTACAAGATTCTCCTTTTTTTTTCATACTCCCTGATCATTTTCTATGTACATGATAGACACTTGACATCTATTTTAGTCTGTTATATGATTATTGAACTTTACATCCATGAACACCTTAATTTTTCCCAATTAGACTGCAAAGGTCCTAAGGACAGGGATCAAATACTGCTTCCCACGATTCTTAGCTAAGAATGATGCAAATGACGAGAGCTTGGGGAATGAATGGCAGTTACCCTGAGAAGAAAGCCAGGGCAACAAAGCACATCTGTATGCCAATCCGTTTCCTAATTATAAAACGGACCAAAGACTATTGATAAATATAAATCCTTTACACATACTCTCTTCATCTACAAATTTAATGGGTTTCATTCTAAGCTACCATTACATTACAATGAAGCCCCAATAAGTGCTGTTTTAAATCATGTGAGAATTATTTGGAGCATTTTAAGATCAGAGGTACTTTGAAAGGGCTTAGATAATGTTACCAAATATCAAACATATCAGATATATCAAATATATCTTAGGCCTTGAAAGGTGTAGAGGACACAGTTCCATTACTTCATTCATTCACAGTTCCATTCATTCATTTTTCCCAAACACATGAGAAATTTCTGTCTATTAAGAAATGCAGCTATTCTTCTACTTTTTTTTTTAGAAGTGGCTGTTCTTTTAAGGCCCAGTGCAAAAGATGCTGCCTCGGAAAGCCCCTTTCTCAGTCTCCCAGTTGGTATTACTCACTTTTTCTTTTGTATTAGCATTTTTCTGGTTCCATATAGATACACAATTAATATAGAATCTTCATATTATCTATTACAGTATTATAGTCAAGCGTTATTACAGTTTTAGGGCATTTTAGCCAAAAACTTTTTATTAAAATGCCTTATGCTCACCAATAATTTTTTGATAGGAAAAAACTTTTTATTTGTTTCTAAGTTCACAACATGAGAAAATAGCAATGTAAAAGTCTCTATCAAAAGTCAAATGTTTCTCAGGAAGGGCTCCTTTTAGAATAGAACTGATCTATTCTGGAGTGGTATACATCGAGTACTATTAGAAGAGAGGAGAGTTCATAAGGTATCCACATTCTCAAGTTGGAATAAACATGACCAATAAGATAACAGAGAGAGCACTGAAGCATTCAGAAGGGAAGGGAACCTAAGAGTGTCTAGAATGCAAGTTTTTTAGTAAAAATAACACTTTTTAAGTTTCTTAGAATGAAAAGTAAAGGTTCCTTTAAAACCAAAATACCTTAGGTTGTAGACCATACATTTGCCTGCTTCACTTACTTGTATGTTTTGGTATAATCCAGCCATAAGCCACAAAGAATAGATCCCACCATTCCAGCTAATACTAGTGTTAGCCCAATTCTTCCAGCATTCACTTCTTCTCCCTTAAAATTTTTTTCAAAAGAAGTTGATCAGACACCTCAAATTCAAAAAGATCCTTCACATTCCTATGCCTTCTCATGTCAATGGAAATAAGCAGATACAATTAAGCATACAATATAACATGAAGAATTCAGTACCTGTATTAGGGTGAATGGACATTCTACATTAAAGCAAAACAAAACAAAACCTGACATATGGGAGAAATCAAAAAGGAAATTTTTCTTGATCCTCCATGGTTAGAAGAACAATGATTTTTGTTAGAATTCTTAAGTAATTTATAGGTGTCTGAAAAGAAAATTAATCTGATAGCTTTTACATATAACTGCTTTCTCTTTTCAAAAGGAAAGAGAGATCAGGGCTGGATATTTACTTCTTTATATTTGTGTTGGTTTCTTTTACATTTTTTTGGTCTTGTCTCATATAACCAGTCACACTATCCCTTTAAAAAAGAATAAAGAAAAAGACAGAGGTATTGTCAAAACAATAATGACTTCTGCTTTCTAACTTGTTTTATAAGTTGAATTAAACATAACTGAAACAAGTATGAAATCTTTTATAGCAACAATGTCATACATCTTTAGTCTTATGATCATGTTCACAGGAATTATATTGCTGAAGAAAAGTTCTCGGCCAGTCATGGAACACAGTACTGGCAGAAGCTTACCTCATAATGTGTCAGTATCATTTGATTTAATAATGTTGAGACTGAATAAAATGCTCCAGTCATGATACCTACAATAATAAAGAGAAAACTATCAATGTGCCATGTACTAGTTTATAAAGTGATATGGGGCACCCTGTGACAATTGTGAAAATACAATGTCTTCTTAGTTGACAGAAAAAACTGAGACCTCTCGCTATTCCCTTTCAAGACGTAGACTGATCGACGTTAACACCTAAACTCAGGAGAGATGACGACTGTCGAATTCTGTCATTACATCACTTACCATTATTTAGGTTCAGACATACGGGCCAGAAACCACAGTCCCATGCATAACACTGTGTAACAGCAATCAAGCAACTGATTGCTTCCTGAGCACCTAGGCAAGTTCATGAATGCTAAAGCATTAAGACAGAACCCCTGTTGCAGCCATCTGGCCCCTGCGTCAAAGACGCACAAGGAAATGAGGAAGACAATGTCAATTAAAGAATACTTTAGAAGGGAAAGTTAAAAACAGATGGTTATCAGGAAGCATATGACTAGGTTTGAATAATGGAGTTTCTTCATATATGTTGTATCACTTTAAGTCTCTTAACCTAGCTGAAACTTCAGCTTCTTATTTTTCTATTATTAAATAGTTCAAGCACACAAAATAGTACAGAGACTGTAACAAATACCCTTACTCATCACTCTCTTACAAACGTTAACATTTTGCTATCTTTGCTTCAGGTTCATTTTTTCAGATCTTCCTTAATCCTATTCTTCCTCAGAGGTAATCCCTACCCTGACCTTCATATTTATCACTGCAGATATTACAACATATGTGTATCAATAAACAACAGAATCATTCTGCCTGTATCTAAATTTTATATGAATAATATGGCATTGTCCATCTGCAATCTGCTCTTATCACTCAGTATCATGGTTTTGAGGTTTATCCATGGATATTTTAGTTCTCCCTCATCAGTTTTCTCTGGTTTCTAATAGTCCACCATGCCAATATACTTCACTTTAACTATCTCTTGTCCTAAGTCAATAGGTACTTTAAGGCTTTTTCCAGTTTTTCACTATTTAAAACAATATTGCAATAAATATTGCTTTTGTTCTTATGTATATAAGGGTTTCTCTAAGCAAAAATCTAGTAAAACTTCTACTTTCTGGATACAGCCCAATTGCTCTTCAAACTGGTTGTACCAGTTTATACTACCAACAGAGTTCCTTTACTCTACGTTCTCGATAAACTTGTCTTCATCAGATTTAAAAAAAAAATTTTTTTGCCAATTTAAATGTGTGTGATATTGTATCTCACTCTGGTTTTGATTTGCATTTCCTTGATTCCTAGTAAGGCTGAGCATCATATATGAGCAACATACACACACACACACATATAAATGCCTCTGATTTTCCTGGACAGTTTGCTCTTTTCTTAGTAATTAGCAGGAGTCAATTTTATATTGTAGGTCCAAAGCCTTTGCTGGTTACATGCATTGCAGACATTTTCTCATGGTTTATGTCATGTCTTTCTACAAAATATCGTTAGTTTAATTTAATCATATTTATCAGTCTTTTAATTTAGGGCTTTTTTTTTTGTATCAGAAAATTCTGTTAAGAATAATAAAGATGGTTTCCTATATTTGCCTCTAAAACATGAAAGTTCTGGAGACTTCCCTGGGTTTAAGACTCTGCACTTTGACTGCAGGAGTGGGTTTGGAAACTGGTTTAGGGAACTAAGATCCCACCTGCCAGCCCTCACAGCCAAAAAATATAAAAACCAAAAATTAAAGTTCTGATTTTTACCCTTTGGTCTTTAATCCACAATTCATGTTCTAACTTCACATTATGTCTCCTCTATGGATAATCGATTGTCCCGGGACAATTTACTATGTAGTTTCTCTTCTACAAATATCAAATTTTCATATATGCATAATGTTCTAGTCATCATGTTGTTGTTGTTCAGTTGCTAAGTTGTGTCTGACTCTTTTGTGACCCCATGACTATAGCCTACAGCCCATAGACTATAGCCTGCCAGGCTCCACTGTCCATGGGATTTCCCAGGCAAGAATATTGGAGTAGACTGCCGTTTCCTTCTCCAGGGGATCTTCTGTTGCTTGCAAATATTCTAGTTTTTCCTCTCGCAGGCATGGACACTTGGTGGCATGGACATACGACTATAAAAGCGAACAAAGGTGCTGGTTCTCCTTTTCTTAGTAATCATGGAAGCATGTTTTGAGATCAGCCTGGATCTCCGAGTCATTTGCTGTCTGTTCACAGTGGACATGCGGCATCGGCAGGCTGTGCCATTTGATGTGGTTGGCCATTAAGATTTTTTTTGGTGGGGTTTCATTGCTAACCTAGCCTATGCCAACTGATACACAGGGGTAGGCCCCTGGGTTCTCTATTGTGTTCCAGTGATCTGTCTCAGTTCAATTCAGTCACTCAGTCGTGTCCAACTCTTTGCGACTGACTGTCTAACTAACAGTCTATCCCTTACTAATACATGGCATCTCATTACCACAGCTCTAAAACCTTGATATTTGAGAATTAGTTCCTCACCTTAATCTTTATCAAAACTATCTTTGTTGCTCTTGGCCCTTACTTCTTTCACTAGAACCTTACAATTAGCCAAGTTCCATTACAAACCCTGTTTTAAGCTGGAGATTGCTAGATGAGGCTATGTCCAGAGATCTTATCAGAAACCCCTGGGTAGCAAGCCTTTGTTACTCACTTCCCATTGAGTTCAGGAATACACAGAGACCCAGTCAGGTTAGGCTGAGGAGGCCAAGGAAAGCAAAAGAGCCCTGTGCGGAGGCTTGAGTGTACTCTACCGCACTGTACCCTGTGGTGGTCTCACTCCTCCTTCAGACTCAGCGAGAACAGCCAGAGTCTGGATAAAGAATTACAGTAGCAACGAGTATTGCTACCTGAATCTAGAGTGAGACATTTGTCTGAGTTTCAGACAGCAAGTAGCTACAGTTGAGATATAAGTGATGGTAAGTTTCTCCAAAGAGCACTAACACCAAAAAAAAAAGTTTCTCAGTCTTTTTGGTTTCTTGAGTTTTGGCCGCTGAAAGCCTGTCCTAGGAGTGTGGTGCCTAGCCAAACTATCCCCTGTGCAAGTCTGCCCCATCTTTTCTACATAATACTAGGCATGGGTGGAGCAGACAAGTACACTTCTAAAAGGTGGGATATGACCCTTACTCATTTGGACATTACGACCCCTTTGGCGATGAACATCAAGTCAACAAGCTTCTCCAACTGTTCTCTGGAATATTTGAACTCTCTACAGTGCTTCCCAACTCATTCTTGCTAACACCTTCAACAAGTAAACTCTGTTCAGTTTCCAGAGGCTCTGTATGTGTCTGACCTTTCCATCAACCCAAATCTACAACTGGCATTTGTTAACACAGTGGTCCTGTAAGGCTAACTGGCATTATTACAATGTTGAGTCCTCCATAAACATGGTATATCCCTCCACTTAATTTAGTCCTTCACTTACATCTTTCAGTGTTTTATGATTTATAAAGTTCTTCTTTTAAGTATAGCTGATTTGGGGGCTTCCCAGGTGGCTCACTGGTAAAGAACCCACCTGCCAATGCAGGAGACGCAGGAAACTCAGGTTCGATCCCTGGGTTGGGAAGATCCTCTGGAGAGCATGGCAACCCACTCCAGGATTCTTGCCTATGGACGGAGGAGCCTGGCGGACTACAGTCCATGGGGTCGCAGAGTCGGACACGACTGAGTGACTGAGTGTGAGCGCTAGTGTAGTTGATTTCCATGAAGTTCTTTTGAGTAGATTTATTCCCAGGCATCTTATACTTCTGGCCACTGTTATAAAAAGTCATCTTTTTATAGGAATGCAGTTGATATTTTCACATTGTTAGGTATTTAACATTGTTAATTCTAACAGAGAATGTATGTTCTCTTGCATTCGTTTGTAGACCATGGGTTAGCAAACATTTTCTGTAACAGGACAGATAGTAAATGCTTTTAGCTTTGCAGGCTGTACAGTCTCTGATGTGGCTACTTGGTGCTGCTCTCGTAGTTCAAAAGCAGCCACAGTAGAAAAATGTAAGTAAATAAAATGTTATTTATAAAAATAGGCAATGGCCAGATTTGGCTCATAAGACAGTCTGCTGACCTCTGATATACATAGCCATGTTATCTGTGAATAAAGCATCTTTTTTCTTTCCAATTCATGTACTTTTAATTTTTCCTGCATTATTGGACCTGCCAGGACTTTCAATTGGATGCTGAGCAGAAGTGGTGACAATAAGCATCCTTGTTCTAAGAGATACTTCTTATTGATTCTCAAGGGTAATGCTTCTGAGCTTCTGTCTTTGGAAAGATGTTTGCTACAGGGTTTTTGTAGATAAACTTGGTCAGGTTCAGAAAGTTTTATTTTTCTCACAGATGGCTAAGAGTCTTTAACCTATGGGTACTGTACTCTGTCAAATGCTTCCTCCTCGGCTTCTGGGTGAACTGTCCTCTAGTGCACCCCCCACACCTGAAAATATAAAGACAATCACGGTGACATCTGAAGGCAAGTAAGAGAGAAATAGGGGGTACTGGCTAACGAACAGTGTTAATATAAGAAATAAAGAATAAACAGTTAGAACAAATGTGTTGGTGCCTACAGTCAAAGCTACAGTGTTAGGAGGAATATCTGTCTGCTACGCTGAAAGATCCAGAAGGATGAGATTCTGATAGAATACTCCAGTTAGATGACAGCTTGCATAAGGTCAAAGATAGGAATTATTGACAACATTTTCCTTCTGGCAGTCAGAACTGTAATTCATTAAGGACCTAAAAATAGCCTGGAAGAAATCATGAAAGAAGAAAAGTGCTTCTGTCTTTAATAGCTATAGCTTGTTTTTGTTGTTTTAAAAACATGTTAAAAAGCTCATTCTGAAGTTTTTGCTTTCAGTTCAAAATTTAAGTTTATGACTATGCTATTATTATAGAGTTAATAAACCTATTTCATTATCTCATTAATTAAAACTCAAACCACTAAAGGAAAAGAATCTGCAATGCTCAAAGGTTTACACAGACATCAACAAAAATAAAAGAAAACCACTTACCATAACTGATCAATAAAAGGACAAAAGGAATGTTTTTAAATAGGTTCCTTATTGATTTCACATAGGAGTACTCTCCAGGTGGACTGTCTTGGAGAACTGCTTGAGCTTGGCTTGGTGGATATTGAGGTTTTTCTTTGAATGCTGGCAACATACATGAAAAGGAAATTCAATATATGTGTCTTCCTTAGTAAGCAGACTAAATTTAGTTTAAGTTTAAAGAGGTAGTAAAAGTCTTTTGTGGTAAGGCTTTTCATTTTCACTAATTTCTAAGTGAAGAATAGTTTGGTATTATCATCTCAACCCTCTGAGACTGACTAAAACTCAGAGATTTGGCCAATTCACATAACTGAACTACAAAATCATCAATAATACTACGTTAAACTTTGCCCAGGGATTATTCCAGTTTTAGTTAAGCAAGATTAATTTTTACTATGTTAGGTATTCTATTTCTAAATTTGGTTCAATTTGTAATTAGAGATAAGGTTAGATATGAGTAAGCCAATACCTTATTGAACTTTTAGAGGACTGGCTTGAGTTAGTACCTCTTTTCTCCTGCAACCTGATACAAAGTTTATCATTTCTAGAACTGAAAGGGTCCAAGAGGATTCAGAGCAGAGCTAGGTCCTGCTTGCTGACCCACCTTGGCTGCATATGGAAAATCCAGGGGTAGAGCTGAGAGACATAAAAGTATGATACATGGTTTCTGAGATCTTAAGTTCTAGTACTGCTCATTTCTATGGAGTTAATATCACACAACCTTCTCAGCCAGACATTTAGAGACTGCTCTTTTGCTGAGCAACGGAGGATCTACCAACTTCCTGCAACAGATGGCAAAGGAGAGATTTCTGTAGGGTTTCGCTAGCTGGGAATCAAGACTTTTTGCTAGAAGAGCTGATCTGCTAAGAATGGTACAGCAGAAATTAAAATCTAGTTTGGGTATTGACTCAAAATTTTAAATTAAAATAGATGGGAAATGCTGTATTTCACTGAATCTAAAATGGTCTGATGTTGGCACTCAATGATGTTGGCAGGCATCAACATAGTTATATAGTTTTCACATAATCATGTCTCAATTTCCACCAATGTTACTTGCCTCTGGTATATTTTTTACTGATACAGAATATTGAACTTGAAATCTGCCCTCTTAGCAAACTTTTAAGTGTATAATAAGTATTGTTAACTACAGGTATAATGTTATACAGAAGAGTTCTAGAACTTTTTCATCTTAGATGCCACTGATGGATTGAGAACAAAGTAATATTTTCTAAAATATTAGAACTTCCTCTTTCTCTTTAAATAGTGGCTATTTCTTTCTTCCAACAAAGAAGGCCTGCTTTGCAGTTTGACAGTGGGCTAGATCTGATGGACCTGGCTGTCGATTGTAATCACGTGGAAATTTTTAAAAATACAGATTCTGAGAGTCTACCTAAGGCTCAATGAATCCGGACGTCTAAAACAGAACCTTAGAATCTGTACTAACCACAAAACTCCACAACCAGCCAGGTTTGAAAATTACTGCAAGAGAAAGAAACTGTTTTTAAACTTATATACAATATTTTAATTCTCTATCTGCTGCTAAAAAATTTAAAAATTACAGTTCTTTGCTCATCAAACCATGGATTATGATACAAAGAAAACATCAAGCTAAAAGACTTCTATTATTATAGGTCTTACAACTGATTCAAGAGTTGACATAACTCATAAATATTTACTTTTTAATATCTTTACATTGGAGGACTGGTAGACATAAAGCGTTTAAGTGGTTGCAATCCCTCCTCTTCCTTTCATCCTATCTGCTCCTTGCACTGTTGAGGACGTCTGTTGTCCTTTCCTGAAAGACTCTTTGCATCCTAGTTAAGACAGGAGATATCTCTTTTTATTAATAGTGGTAAAACAGAACTCACACAGTTTAACATTTCAGAATGTAAAAGCTATGCTTATGATGTAGTCATGGGTGTTCAGTGAGTCTTAAGTCTCTAAGATTTTTTATTTACTGTGGTAGAATAAGTCTAAATGGCTCAGATTTGAACTCAAATGCAAAATGAAAACAAGTTCTGGTAGTCAATAATTCCATCAGACTTGTTTTCGCAACACAAGGGCTATCTCTTAGTTTCAGGAAGTTAGCTGCTCTCCTAGACAAAATCAAGCCTTTATCTACTAGCAACGCAATATAGTAAAGTCAGGCTTCAGTCTATGAAGAAAAAGAAGAATCAAAAAACCACTGATCTGTCACCCTTTTTACACTGCATTGCTCTTTTTTCTTTCTCCTTTGAAAAACAGACTTCTACTTTCTCCCCACCAAAAAGTTGTACAAATAAAATAATTAACTAATAAAACTGTTATTCTCCACACTTGGCAATAGGCATGGAAAGCAGCCAAAGGGTTTTCGGGCAACACATTCACACTTCTCCTATGATGAATGAGTAACAGATCTCCTGTATTTAGGACCACCTCTATTTTTTGAAATCAGATTATAATATTATCTTTTGATTTCATTATTTGTTCCTGTGTGATTCAAGCAGACATTACACATATTAACTTATTATAAGACAAACACAGGTTTTAATCCTGGCTCTGCCTCAACTTACAATATGACTCTGAAGAAATCAATTCCTGCTTCTCAGCTAAGATAGATTTCTCATCCATAAAATGGAGATGATAACAACAAGCTGGTATGAGGATTACATGATATAAAATATGTAAAATAATTTTGTAATTATTGAGCACTGTCCTTTTGAGGAATATTTATTTTTAAAAATCAGAATTTTCAGGGAACTCCCTGGCAGTCCAGTGGTTAGGACTTGGCACGTCCACTGCAGGGGGCAATGGTCAGGGAACTAAGATACCACATGCCGTGCAGTGTGGCCATAAATAAATAAATAAATAATTTTTAAAAATAAAATCAGAGACTTTTCTCAGGACTTGAAATTCTGATAGACTATATAAAATATATATCTATTAGAAGTTTATAATAGCAACCAATATACAAATATCTTGAATGTAAGAATAAAAAGTAAAATTAGGCATATCTGTTTTAAATTTTTTAAAACTTTAATAGTAAATATTTTGACTGCCGTTAACTTTGGATTTCTGTCATCTATTCATTTCAGTGAGTCAGGATGATAAGGATTTTAACTGAAATACTTAGGTGATACAGTTTACCGATCTGCATAAGAACAACTTCCAAATAGAACAGCATTATCACTTACACAAAAGGAATCTGAATTGAAAACTGGACTAAGTAAAAATTAAAATGATATGTTTGCATAAGTAACATTTTATTAATGGAATTAGACTGCCTAGGCTCAAATTTTTGTCTTTAGCATTTACTAACTGTGATCATGGGTAAGCTAAATTTACTTAAATTCTGTGCCCCAGTTTCCTCATCTATAAAATAGAAATGATAATATAGTGCTGCCCTTATAGGGCTGTGAAGATTAAATGAAATATACTGTGTAGTATGTTTTTAAACATATTTAGGGCATATAAATCAAATGTTAGAGACTATAATAGTGTTCTCCCAATAAAAATGGGATATTAGTATGAAATTCAGTGGAAGGTTGGGATCAAGTTTTAGAAATGCTAGATGGATTACACTTGCAAAGGGTAATAGGATCACATGGCATGAATCCTCAAGTTAGTATTTTTGGAAGAATGCTCAATACCAATTTGGTATATATCACATTACTGAAACGCATCAGCAAAACTAAATTATTTTATAAGATTTGGTTGGTTTCCAAAGTATTTATGGGTAGAATTTAGAAGGAAATAGGATTGCCTCAATAACTGAGGAATTTTAAGAAAGTAGGTTTTTAAACTGTGGTATTGGAGAAGACTCTTGAGAGTCCCTTGGACTGCAAGAAGATCCAACCAGTCCATTCTAAAGGAGATCAGTCCTGGGTGTTCTTTGGAAGGACTGATACTGAAGCTGAAACTCCAGTACTTTGGCCACCTCATGCGAAGAGTTGACTCACTGGAAAAGACCCTGATGCTGGGAGGGACTGGGGGCAGGAGGAGAAGGGGACGACAGAGGATGAGATGGCTGGATGGCATCACGGACTCGATGGATGTTGAGTCTGAGTGAACTCCGGGAGTTGCTGATGGACAGGGAGGCCTGGCGTGCTGTGATCCATGGGGCTGCAAAGAGTCGGACACGACTGAGCGACTGAACTGAACTGAACTGAGGTTTTTAAAGTAATCCAGATTTTCCTCAACAGGAATTATTTACTAATAAGGAAAACAGTTACATTTTAAATTTAAATGTCACAATTTTAAACTACACTTGCATAACACAACTGTATATTATCTTGCTTTTATATACTATGTTTAGTATCATAAGATTACAGGTCACCAAACAAAACTTGACAATGAGCTTTTTTTTCCTATTACATTTCCATTCCATTTTTTTTTTCCATTCTTCCTTCCCATTTCCATTTCCACTGTCTATTCATAAGCCATAAGTATATAAATAAGTAATTATACACATGAATAGCTCTCTTTTAATTTCTTAAGTAACACAGGGTGATACGCCAATTGTCACACCTATTATTATTTTTTGTCCCATTCCTTTGACAAATAAAAATCTTGCGTTTGTAGCATCTCATATATATATGTTTAAATACATGTGTGTAATATATATGATTTTATATCTAGAGATATCTTATATACAATCTATTACTCTCACTTCTTCCAAAGAGATAATTAATTGAAGACAATAAAAAAGGAAAACCAGAATTTACGCAAAGATACATAGCAAGCAAAAAGGATTTTATATTTTAATAATTCCTATTGCTAATGGAAGATCCATTTATGCAAAATGTATATAAACTATATTTCATGTTTCAACTAGCAAACCAAATATGGATACCAGAAAAGTAGATAGAGGTATTTGTTTTTTAAAAAATATAGATTTCTTTTAAAATTTTGTTAGACTGCCAAAAGACTACAGGACATAATTTGTCCTTTTTCGGTCGTCAGCACAGAGCAAACATGCCACTTCCTAACTGGAACATAAAAACCAACCATAGTAGCCTAGACATGTCAGAATACTTTAAATGATACCAAGAGAATATTTCGTTCATTATTTTAAGGGAAATTAAATGTGTGGGCTGAGTTTCCTCTCCCTGGGTCCAGCAGTTCATCTCTAAAGGCGATCTCTATTGAAACACAAATTTCCTCTGAAAACTGAGGATTTTTTAATCTGGTGATCATAAAACTTGTATTTTTCATTACTATTATAACCATGGTAAAAATCAATATATGAAATTTAAAACTCCAGCTGAAATGAAATTTAACTATAAGTTTTAATGATTAAAAGACAGCCTTTCAACTTTACGGTTCCTTTCTTCTTCAAATCCATTTAAGATATACTGAGTGCCCAAAAGCCATGCTAGCAGCTGTATTACTCTAAGTAAGCCTCACCTACTCTTTTCCCTGAAATCAAAACTGTTTCCCATGAAAAACAAACTTTAAAAAGCAGACCTTCCCAAACCGTCTTCCAAACTGATGATGGCTGCTTGCAGCTGATCCTGACTGACTGCTTCAAGAGACAGGCCCGGACGTGAGGACTCGGGGACGAGTGGTGGCAACAGAGCTCTGCTGGAGTGGCCTAACAAGCAGACAGTTGCCACAGTTTGAAATTCTGCTGAACAGCTGGCTGCTGCCCAGGATCATTCTCTGGCCAACATTGTCAGATCCAGTTAATTGTTAAATTGGGGATCCCTGGAAGGATGTATCATTCAAAGGAAGGTGACGGCCTATTCGCATCATTGCAAAGCATGACAAGAACTTGTTCCTGGAGAGGTTAGTGTCTAAGATGCAGAACGTGTAGATGGATATGCAAAGAGAAGGCAGGTAATATGCGTGAAACCAACAGTTACCAGGAAAGAAAAATTAGTAGGGAGATAAATGAGATGAAATTAGTCTTCCAACCCTGAACAATATTAAGACAGATGTAATGGACCACAGCATATCCCTAGGGTTGCAGCATTCATGATCTAATCAAGAAAGTGAACAGCGAGAATGCAATAGGCAAACGGCACTTGAGTATCATCAGTACAAGTTTTCAGGGTCGGTTATTTTTATTTTCCTATGTTTGTCATGCACTTATCTAGTTAAGCTTTAGGGAAAGTAACTCACTTACCAATTACTGTTAAAATAAATAAAAGTGTGGCGACAGCTGATGTTCCATAAAACATGGTGCTGATATTACGAGCCAGCAGTTGTGTGTTATTCTGTGTGTTGGGCACTAAAACTGGTGGCAGCAAAAAGCCAACTGCAGTTCCAAGCTGTAAAATAAACAGTTCTGTTAATTCTTCCTATTATAAGAGAAAAAAGTAATTAGTACATTAAAAAAACACTACTATGTGTAAGGTGCTTCCGTAAGCTCTAAAGAACCATGTTCTAATGTGTTTTTACCATTCTACTATTGAAGGAAAATCACTGACAAACGTCTTCCCTATTCAATAAACATTTACTAAGCTCCAATCACTCAAATGATGCTGCTATAAAGCTGTGTAAGATACACTCCTTACCTTTTGGCTACTTAAATCAGAAAAGAGAATAAAAATACACATGCACGCACACACAAAATGCTGAGAAAAGACAACCTACAGAATGGGAAAAATATTTGTAAAGCATATATTTGATAAGGCTCTACTATGCAGAACATATAGAGAACTCTTACAACCCAACAACAAAAAAGACAAACATCCCAATTCAAAAATGGGCAAAGGACCTGAACAGACTTTTCTCCAAAGAAGATATACAAGTGCCCAACAAGCACATGAAAAAATGCTCAATATTATTAGTTATTGAGGAAACACAAATCAAAACTATACCCACTAGAATGGCTATAATTAAAAAAAAACACAGAAAATAAACGTTATGATGTGAAGAAACTGGAACTCTTGTACAATGTTAGTAAGATTGTAAACAGCGTAGTTACCAAGGAAAACAATTTGGCTGTTCCTTAAAAAGTTAAACATAGAATTACTATATAACCTAGTAATTCCTCTCTTAGGTATATACCCCCCAAACTGAAAACAGGTGTTGAATATTGCACATGAATATCCAAAGCAGTCCTATTTGCAATAGCCAAAAGGTGGAAACAACCAAACTGTCCGTCAATGAACGAATAAACAAAATGTGGTATATCATTCAATGAAATATTATTTTGAGAATGAAATACCAACAGACGCTGTGGCATGGATGAACTTTGGAAACATGCTAAAAGAAGCCAGACACAAAAGGTCACATACTGCATGCTTTTATTTATATGAAATACCAGACTAGGGAAATCCATAGGGAAAAAGAGATTAGTGGTTGCCAGGGGCTAGACAGAGGGGGGAAATGAGGAGTGATTGCTTAGTGGAACTGGGTCTTCTTTGAGGGCAGATGAAAATGTTTGGGAACTAGAGGCAATGGTTGTACAACATTGTGAATGGACTAAATGCCACAGACATGTACACTTAAAGTGATTAATTTTATGTGAATTTCACCTCAGTAAAATAAAGTTGGGCTGACTATATAAGCTGGAATCAAGATTGCCGGGAGAAATATCAATAACCTCAGATATGTAGATGACACCACCCTTACAGCAGAAAGTGAAGAGGAACTAAAAAGCCTCTTGATGAAAGTGAAAGAGGAGAGTGAAACAGTTGGCTTAAAGCTCAACATTCAGAAAACGAAGATCATGGCATCTGGTCCCATCACTTCATGGCAAATAGATGGAGAAACAGTGGAAACAGTGTCAAGAGTTTATTTTTTGGGCTCCAAAATCACTGCGGATGGTGACTGCAGCCATGAAATTAAAAGACGCTTACTCCTTGGAAGAAAAGTTATGACCAACCTAGATAGCATATTCAAAACCAGAGACATTACTTTGCCAACAAAGGTCCATCTAGTCAAGGCTATGGTTTTTCCAGTGGTTATGTATGGATGTGAGAGTTGGACTGTGAAGAAGGCTGAGCGCCGAAGAATTGATGCTTTTGAACTGTGGTGTTGGAGAAGACTCTTGAGAGTCCCTTGGACTGCAAGGAGATCCAACCAGTCCATTCTGAAGGAGATCAGCCCTGGGATTTCTTTGGAAGGAATGATGCTAAAGCTGAAACTCCAGTACTTTGGCCACCTCATGCGAAGAGTTGACTCATTGGAAAAGACTCTGATGCTGGGAGAGATTGGGGGGAAGAGGAGAAGGGGACGACAGAGGATGAGATGGCCGGATGGCATCACTGATTCGATGGACATGAGTCTGAGTGAACTCTGGGAGTTGGTGATGGACAGGGAGACCTGGCATGCTGCGATTCATGGGGTCGCAGAGTCGGACACGACTTAGCAACTGAACTGAACTGAACCGAACTGATGAAACTCACAACAAGAGAAATAAAACTGAGATATTAAAGGAGCTTCAATGGAGCGAGAGATCTGATTCTTTGGACGTGATAAGGAAGGGCCCAAGATAGGTTTCAAAAAGGAGCCTGAGGCAGGGATAGTAACATTTACCAAATAGTTCACTTCTCCCTATAAAAAGCTGGATAGAGACAATTTAATGGGTAATTACGAGTGTCCTAAGTACAGTACTGTGATGAGAGAGGCTGTCAAGACTGAGGATCGTGTAATTGATCATCCAAGCAAGAATACTAGTTGGAGTGAAGGGGACTCCACGAGCAGTTGCGCTGGACAACAGGTGTACATCTGAACGATTCTAGGCCAGTTGGAACATATGGTCACCTTAGTTAATAGAGTACTTTGGAGGAACATCTTATATAGACTTGGGGTTCCAGAAAAATTTCTGAAGGGGCAAAGATCCAGATAAGAAGTTAGAGCTTGCCAACTGAACAAGAAATGTTCCCAGTCAAGGACATCATGTACACAGGAAACAGAGAGCATGGCCTTGTGAGAAACTGATCGAACCCAGGTCTCCTGCACTGCAAGCACATTCTTTGCTGTCTCAGCCACCAGGGAAGCCTGAGAAACTGTACGCAGTGCACAGCTTCCCTCAGAGCAAAGGAAGCGGGTGGATGTGAGAAACAGGGGCTGCAGACAGCTGATGGTGAGCAACTGGCAGAAGGCAGAGCAGGAAGTCTCACTTTGTCCTTCAGAGAGTTTGACTTTCTTCCCCTAAGGGCAATGCAAGACAATGAAGGAGGGCGGGGCGGGGGGGAAGCGAGTGCCCAGGACAGATGATTTGCACATTAGAAAGACCACACTGGATGCATGTGGAGAATTAGAGGGAAGAAAGCAAGAGCGCAGATAGGAAAATCCGTTAGCAAAGCTCTAGGCGAGAGCTGCAGGTGGCCAAGGCTAAGCTGAGGCCATAGAAATGGAAAGCAATGAGCTAGAAGACAAGGCAAATTTTGATTGGTGGGGTCATGTGGGAGAGTCAAGTGGAAATATCTGGCTGACCAGTATCTATATGAGTCTGAAGCTCATTAATTTATTGAATAAATTCTTATGGGGAAACTACAATGTGCCAGGCACTATAGTAAATGCTGTACATTCAGACTATGTGCCTACTTAATGAAACCGAGCTTCTAATGGTGGGGATGGGAGATGAGCAATAATTAACAATTACTATGGCCCAGATGGTGAAGAATCTGCCTGCAGTGCGGGAGATCTGGGTTTGATCCCTGGGTCAGGAAGATACCATGGAGAAGGAAATGGCAACCCACTTCAGTATTCTCACCTGGAGAATTCCATGGACAGAGGAGCCTGGCGGGTTACAGTCCATAGAGTCACAAAGAGTTGGACGTGACCGAGCGACTAACACTTTCATAAACATATCAGACACTGATAAGCACTACACAGGATTAAAGAACAACGGTTTAATAATAGATTGACTGGGCAACTTTAAATGGGATCCTCAAGAAATGCCACTGAATGATATTTAAAATGAATTTAAACTGAGAGCAGAGTGATAATAAGGTTGTAACAATGTGATCCTATGAGGAAGAACCGTCCAGGCAGAAAGAATGTTTTTGCAAAGGCCCTTATGCAAAATGCAAGCTTAGTGTTGTTTAAGCAACCAAAAACATATTAGTAAAGTACTGTCAGAGTAAAGAATTTAGATTTTAATTACCACGGAAAATCACTGGAGAATTCAAAGCACAGTTATGACATGATCCGATCTATGTTTTACAAAGTCCCTGGTGGTTCAGTGGTTGATTCCAAGCTTCCAACACAGAGGGTGCAGGTTCCATCCCTGGTCGGGGAACTAGATCCCAAATGTCAGAGCTAAGACTAGCCAAATAAATAAATAAGGTTCTCTTGGGAATTCCCTGATGGCCCAGTGTTATGTCTCCATGCTTTCACTGCTGGGGCAATCTCTGGTTGGGGAACTATGATCCCATGAGCTGTGCAATTTGGCTGAAACATTAAAAATTAAAAAAAATTTTTTTTCTTAAAACAGGTTTCTCTCAGGTTAGAGACTTGGTACCGTAGATGGATAGAAAAAAACAGGATTCAGGAATCAGACAGACCTGAGTGTGAATGCTGCCACTAATGAGGTATGTGGCTTCTGGAAAATAATTTTATCCCTTCAAGTCTCTGCTTCTGTATACATAAAAGAAGAAGACTAATAGTTCCTATCTTATTAAATTAAATTAAATGATACAGTGTGTGTAATGTACTTAGCATGGTACCAGGCTTTGTGAATGTTCAATAATGTTGAATATTATTATGAATGATCACTCTATAAAACAGGCTAAAGACGCATAGCTGGGGGTCGTGAGCAA
Source organism: Budorcas taxicolor (assembly GCF_023091745.1). Lineage (NCBI taxonomy): Eukaryota > Metazoa > Chordata > Mammalia > Artiodactyla > Bovidae > Budorcas > Budorcas taxicolor. The sequence goes on from NC_068925.1 coordinate 71,631,584, forward strand.
GTGCACCGCTACTAGAGACAAGAAAGGATGAGAACACTTAGGGAGAATGTAGGAGGAAGGCCCAGAGCGATGCTAAGTGTCAGAGGGAAATCTATCTGTAAGAAAACATTCTATTTACTATTCATGAAATAGATAATCCATAGGTAAGGAGTTGATATTTCTATCATGCTCAATGAAGTATTAATCTTGAACATGATTTTGTAAATGAAAAATATTTTAAAGAACAGTTCCTATCCAAACATGCAGAAGCAACCAACTAAAATATGTCACAAATTATTTTGAATAGACAACTATATTTCAAACTATCCCTTCTTCTCTACTTTTAAAGGAAATAAATAAAAGCAGTAGGCCCACATGTAGAGTTTCTCTTTACATGGATTTTAAATAGATTTTACTCTGATCTTGAAGCAAGTGTCAGATCAGAAGAGAGTAACATTCTTTGGCTGCATAGCTGCTACTGCTGCTTAGTCACTTCAGTTGTGCCCGACTCCATGCAACCCTACAGACTGTAGCCTGCCAGGCTCCTCTGTCCGTGGGATTCTCCAGGCAAGAGTACTGGAGTGGGTTACAGAGCTACATGAAGTGATATATGAATAGAGAGAGGCGATGTTTTTGTTATACTTTTTTAACTTGATTCTTCTCAAGCTGAACACTCAATATAACTTACATAAACTATCACAGAACTCCATATGCAAAATTTAAATTATATTAAAAGGACCATTTTGCAAATAACACACACACACATGTGTGCGCGCACACACACACACACACACACACACACACACACACACACACACACACACACACACACACACACACACATATTTTACCTAATAATGGAACTGGAATGCTAATGGAATTTGAAACTATGGTGTTGGTAAAGTCTAGCAAACACCTTAATGGAGACTGGGCGAAACAACCCACCTTTTTACAATGGATTCCATGATCTGCGATTTGCCTTGCATTTTCTCACCATTAAAAGTTGGTAACTGGACACAGTAATGCTGTGAGGTCCTTATCACTAGAACTTTTGGCAATCGTTTATAAACGTCTGCTATGTACCAGGCACTCCACTGACTGCTAATACATAAAATCAAACAGAAGTTGTTCACATTGACCACTCAAACTAAGAACAAACTTCTTTGAATCCAATACCTTCCTTTTGCAAAGAATACACTGGTGACAAAAATAATACCTACCTTAGTCTCATTCACTGCTACACTCACAAGTGTTATGCATTTATGGGCATATACCATTAATTACTCTATAGGTAATTCTCAGAGATGACAAGGTGGTCATTTAAAACTGGGTTTGAAAGTTCTGTTTCCACAAATAAGCCAAAACTCCTCTTTCATCCAAGACTGCTTCCTATTTTGCGACTACTCATCTCTCCTTCCTTTATAGGATGCCTCCCAAGGGTTCATCCATATTCCTAGACCCCGCGGCCTAAACCGTTTTATCTGGTCCTTCAGGATTCGATTTTCACCTATCACCCAGTCCTTACCTGATTCCCTAGCACAGCGGTGGCGCAAGCTGTGGACACCTCCTTGGGCCCAAACCACACTGAAGCGATGTGGGAGGGCAAGCCGAGGATGAACACCTGGGCCACGGAGCACAGACACTGGCCCAGCATGGTGACCCAGAAGAGATGCTGCTGCACGCTGCCGCACTTGATCCAGGCGCCCAGGCAGTTGAGGCCGGAGCCCAGCAGGGCGGTGAGCCGCAGGCCTCTGGTATCCAGCAGCCAGGTGGCCGGGAAGATGAGGGGCACGTAGGCCAGCATGTACATCATGGACAGCCAGTCTATGTGCAGCGAGGAGACGCTGTAGAAGCCCTCGAAGACGTTGGTGATGATGCTGTACTGGATCCACTGGAAGGCGTTCACCAGGGAGTAGGCGCTGAAAGTCAGCAGCACCACAAAGCGCCTCGGCGAGAGCGCGATCCGGGGCACCAGCGTGCCCTCGCCCCCCGGGGTCTCCTCGCCCGGGTCCTTGGGCAGCAGCCGGGCCTGGGTCTCCTCCTCCGGGGCCAGCGGAGTCTTCGGCCCGTCCGGGGTTCCCGAGGCGGTGGCCTTGGGGCTGTCCCGAGAAACCCCGTTCAAGGCCAGACAGCCGGCCGTGGGCCCGTTCTGCGTCTCCGCGCTCACCTTTCCGGCCGGCGCCTCCCCCGGCACCGGCAGGTATCCGTTCGCGGGCGGGTGTCCGTTCGCCACCGCGGTCCCCTCCTCATCGTCCGGCCGCGCCATGTCCCCGGGCTACCCGGAGCCGCCCGGCGCCCCCGCTCTCCTCCCAGCCCTACACGCTTCCCCCAGCTTGCGCCCCAAGGCCCTCCCGGCGCCACCCCCCCAAAACCCCTACCCCTCGGCCCGGCGCTCCTGCGACGGTCTCCCCAGCCGGGGGAGCCTGGGTGTGAACCGAGAGCCGCAAAGCCGCGCCGCCTCAGTCAGCAGGCGAGGTCCTGGTCCCCACGCGCGGCCCTGGCAGGCGTCCCCACGGGTACCAGGCCGGGTAGGTGAACGCAGCGTCACCGCACGGTGGCCCGCGAGCCAATCAGCGGGCGCCCTCGCCGGCGGGAGCCAATCAGGGCGCGTCCGGAGGGGCGGGGCGAGGCACGTTTTGCCGGGTGGCGGAGGAGGAAGGCCACGCTGGAGGTCGCGCGGCTGGGTGATCGCCCCTTGGAAGGATGCCGTGGGCAGAAGTCCTCAGACTCGGGGATGGGCGGACAGGCGGGCGAGAGGTGACCCTTGGATCGAGTAGCTTGGGAGGGGAGCGAGGGGATAGGAGAAACAGAGCAGAGACGAAGAAGCGGTCATCAGTCTTTCCGCTTACAGGGGCTCCCCTAGAGCCAAGTCTGATACTGGCAGAGGACGAACTTGGCCTCCTGGCCCAGTGCAGCTGTCTGTCGATATCAGACCCTGCCTGTAGAGCAGACTGGACCAGGTTTCATGAATTCGTGCTATCTCGACATTGGAAAAACGCAAGAAAGCATTCTGTTCCAAGTAAAGAGATTTCTTCAGAAATCTGCCCTTGTGAAATAGGGGTTTCCTGGGGATGTGTTGTGTCTGAGCAGGCCCAGTTGCTTAACCGTCTCCCGTGCACCCACGCTTGAAGTTAGTAGTCAACTGAACTCATTCTTTGGCTTCCAGGCACCAGACTTACTTTGAAAGGAATGTGCCTCACACCGTCATGGACCCTGGGGAATAAAAAAGTAAAAGGCAGACATATTCCCTGCTCTCAAGAGCGCACGTGGCCTTGTAAGTCTTTTTGGACAACAGAAAATCTCAGCCCTGCTACTTCTTGGGAAACTAAATTTGAAGAAAAAAAGAAAAGACTCCAAGTGGCTTCCCTGGTAAAAAATCTCCCTGGGATGAGGGAGACCTGGGGTTGACCTTGGATCACGAAGAGCCCCTGAGGAAGGGAATGGCTTATCAACTCCAGTATTCTTGCCCAGAGAATTCCCTGGACAGAGGAGCTTGGCGGGCTACAATCCATGGGATCAGAAAGAGTCCGAAGTGGACTGAACGACTTTCACTTTCACATTGTTTATTTATGTATTTTAATTGGAGTAGGATTGCTTTACAATGTGTTTGTTTCTGCTATACAACAATGTATATTTGTTGTTGTTCATTCACTCAGTTGTGTCTGGCCCTTTTCAACCCCATGGATGAATATATATAGCAGCAATATATATGTGTATATATATAGCAGCTATATATATGTGTATATCCCCTTTGTTTTGAGCCTACCCGGCAGCTCCCCATCTCACCCCTCTAGGTCATCACAGAGCGCCAAGCTGAGCTCCCTGTGCCATACAGCAGCTTCCCCCTGCCTATCTATGGACCATTTTTCTAGACACGTATTCATTACTAAAGTGAAATTAAAACTAGGGGTATTTCACAATGGACTTAATATTAAACAGTGTTGCTACCTAGAATGCTAAAAGCCGATACACTATTGAACCTGAAGGAGATCAGTCTTGGGTGTTCATTGGAAGGTCTGATGCTGAAGCCGAAACTCCAATACTTTGGCCACCTCATGCAAAGAGTTGACTCATTGGAAAAGACCCTGATGCTGGGAGGGATTGCGGGCAGGAGGAGAAGGGGACGACAGAGGATGAGATGGCTGGATGGCATCACCAACTCGATGGACATGAGTTTGAGTGAACTCTGGGAGTTGGTGATGGACAGGGAGGCCTGGTGTGCTGCGATTCATGGGGTTGTAAAGAGTCGGACATGACTGAGCGACTGAACTGAACTGAATATCATTATTTTGGTGGCATATAAACCTATTGTCAGATACTTCTCAGTGAAGGTGAAAACTACATAATCCTAAACCTTAAGGAATTTTAATGTCTTCGTTAGTCATCCTATGTAAATTGCACATATCACCCTAACCACTTCCCCTGCTTTATTTTTCTCCTTAATGCTTAGCACACTCTAAAATGTCCTATATTTTACTTTTCTTTTCTTTTTTTTGGTTATTTCCTCCTTCCCCACTAAAATGTAAGTTCCTTGAAGGCAGGGCTGAAAGTTTTGTTGCATTGCTGCTGTTGCTGTATACTGAGAACTTGAAACAGTACCTAGCAGTAGGTTTTCAATAAATATTTACTGAATGATTGCAACTAACAAGCTTTGTATATTTTAAATAATTGCTTACTTTGTAAGTGAATCTATTTCTTTTTTTAAAAAAACTTGCAAATTTCTTCTACAAACATGATTTTATAAACATTGATTTAGTTATAATTTTAGATAACTTAGTAATGTCCCCGAGTGAACAAACAAATAACTAAATCCAAAGGACTTCATTCTGTTAAGAAGTCTGTATGGATTACTGAGAAATGAACTAATTGCATTGCATGATATTCAGCACAACTTACTATTCATTATTCTGAGGCTTTTAAAATACCTTCGTGTACTAGGAAACCTTCTACATAGTTCACCAAAAAAACAAAAAACCAACTGTTCAGAAAGTGAATCTGTGCATAGAATTTAATTTTAGATCCCCCTTTTTTTTTAAGTATAATGACCTACAACATGTTAATTCCAGGTGCACAATATAGTGTTTCCGTATTTCTATACATTTCAAAATGATCACCAGCAATGGGTAGAATTTTAAATGGACCTTTCTTTACTTCCCCCAGTAGTACCTCCAATCCACATGTTTACAGTAAACATTCAGGCATCCCCTTCCTGAAACCAAAAAGTAGCAAAGTACATTAGGGCCCCATTTCCCCATTATCCAATGAAGGCCCCATTTCCCCATTATTCAGTGAAGGTTGAAGATTGTCTTCTGCCAGATTGGAAAGATAACTTCTCCTTTCCTTGGTAGCTCAGACGGTAAAGCTTCTGTCTACAAAGTGGGAGACCGGGGTTCGAGCCCTGGGTTGGGAAGATCCCCGGGAGAAGGAAATGGCAATCCGCTCCAGTACTATTGCCTGGGAAATCCCATGGACAGAGGAGCCTGGTAGGCTATAGTCTATGGGCTCGCAAAGAGTTGGACACGACTGAGCGACTGCACTTTCACTTTTCAGCACAGAGGACTTCCGTGGGAGACCTGGGTTCGATCCCTGGGTCGGGAAGTTCCCTGGAGAAGGAAATGGCAACCGACTCCAGTACTCTTTCCTAGAAAATCCCATGGACAGAGGAGCCTGGTGTCTGGGGTCGCAAAGAGTTGGACATGACTGAGCGACTTCACTTTCTTTCTTTCTTTCAGCACAGAAGAGCTTCCTGAATGCCCTGCAGGGAGGCCCTTCTCTCTGATTGTTGAGGCTCCATCTGTTTAAAAATAACTTGTCTTTTCTGTGGTCCTTAGCAAGAAGAAATGGGATTGGGAGTCCTCTGAGTGTCCTGGACACCAGTTAGCATGGTATCTAATTTCCTTCCATGGTGGAATTCCCTGGCAATCCAGTGGTTAAGACACCATGGTTCCACTGCAGGGAGCACAGGTTTGATCCCTGGCTGGGGAACTAAGATTCTACATGCCGTGCAACCTGGCCAACAAAATAAAAAATTGCCCTCCACATTATCACCAGCTCAAGCCTGTCTTATTCTTGCCCACTTTATCTTTTGCCTTCCCTGCACTTAACGAAGTTCTGTATCTGACCCTGTAATCATCATGGAGCATAGCAGCAAGAGGATTTAGAATAGTAGAGAAGAGTATCCGACCTCGAGCCTGGCTACCTGGAGTTGAATTCCAACTTTAGTACTCACTTGGAGAAGCCAATGGCACCCTACTCCAGTACTCTTGCCTGGAAAATCCCATGGACAGAGGAGCCTGGTAGGTTGCAGTCCATGGGGTCGCAAAGAGTTGGACACGACTGAGCGGCTTCACTTTCACTTTTCACTTTCATGCATTGGAGAAGGAAATGGCAACCCACTCCAGTGTTCTTGCCTGGAAATCCCAGGGACAGGGGAGCCTGGTGGGCTGCCGTCTTTGGGGTTGCACAGAGTCGGACATGACTGAAGCGACTTAGCAGTAGACTTAGCAGTAACTGTGTGATCTTGGACAATTTACTGAGCTGATCTGTAATAGCACATGCCTTATAAGACCGTTAACATGAGGATTAAGTGAGTAAAGAACACCTGGCACATGATTTAGGTATTCTTAGTTATTGAGACAGTCTAGTATAGGTTTCCCAGGTGGTGCTAGGGGTAAAGAACCTGCCCACCAATGCAGGAGACGTGAGAGACGTGGGTTCGATCCCTGGGTCAGGAGGATCCCCTGGAGGAAGGCATGGCAACCTACTCTGATATTCTTGCTTGAAGAACCCCATGGACAGAGGAGCCTGGCGGGCTACAGTCCATAGGGTTGCAAAGAATCGGACATGACTGAAGCAACTTAACATGGGCACACACTTAAGGGCCCAGGCTCCAGAGCCAAATGAGCTAGACTCAAACCCTAGCTGTTTGACTTACTAGTTGCATGACTGGATTAGTTACTCTGTGCCTCAGTTTCCACAGGGAAAGGGGGGGACAATATTCTTCATAAGATTGTTGTGAGAAATAAATGCCTAATAAATATAAAGAACTTCAGTGTGTCTTGACCTCTGATATATAGTAATACTCAGTAAAATGTTGTCCAGAGCCATTATTATCAACTTGTATCTCCTCAAAGTCATATCTCATGTTCATGTATTCTTAGATTTCATCCCATCTTGTTTTTTTTTTTAAGGTGGACCATTTATTAAGTCTTTATTGAATTAGTTACAGTATTACTTTTGTTTTATGTTTTGTTTTTTGGTGGTGAGGCATGTGGGATATTAGCGCCCCAATCAGGGGTCAAACCCATACCCCTTGTATTAGAAGGTGAAGTCTTTTTAAAAAATTATTATTGTTTTTATACTTGGAGGATAATTGCTTAACAATGTTATATTGGTTTCTGCTACACAACAACGTGAATCAGCCAAAAGTATACATATGTGCCCTCCCTGTTGAACCTCCCACCCCCCACCATGCCATCTTACCCCTCTAGGTTGTTACAGAGAAGTGTTTTGAGCTCCTTATGTTATACAGCAACTTCCCACTAGCTAGCTGTTTTTTGTATGGTAATACATATGTTTCAATGCTCCTCTTGCAATTCATCCCACTCTCACCTTCCTCTGTGTCTGCCCTGCAAATATTCATCAGTATCATTGGTACTGGTTCATCAATACCATTTTTCTAGATTCCGTATATATGCGTTAATATACAATATTTGTTTTCTCTGACTTACTTCACTCTGTATAACAGGATCTTTAGACCGAATTTATGGTGGTAGACCTCCTCCCTGGAAGATGATCTGAGGATGTCCCTAAAGGGTAGCACGCAGTGGCATATACTAATTACACTTACCATAAGAGGGAGCCAGCAGTTGCCACATCTAGACAAGAGTTGACCTGTCTAGACAACATGTGACATGTCTAGACAAGAGCAAGAGGCAATGGGTGTTGGACTAGGTATGTCGTGAATAGAATGCCCAAACTCCAAGGAAAAGTGAGCTGTGTGAGATTTAAGATTTCTTCTGACTTTAAATTTCTTTGATTTATGAAAAGTAAGGTATTTCCTATGAAAGGATTTGACAAAATTCATATGCTCTTTCAACAAAGTTCCAGAAAGTAATGAATGAAGTACAGAAAGGAGAAAACTCAGTAGTGTCTCTCTGTATTATCATTCTAATGTCTTAACCCCTGCCCCCTATCTCGAGGCTTCATTAGTAGGTACTTATTAACCAGTTTAGGTATGACTCATACTTTATACAATATCACATGTTTGGATATATAACATAACACGAAACTTTATCTCTGCCAGAGGACAGTACTGAGACCATCACTTTGTTGGGAGTCAAGAGGAGACTGAGCCACTTTATGGGTGTGGAATGGCAAGTCTGAGACAGATCTGAATACGTAATAGTTCAGCCATGTGAGATCTGAATGATACTCAGGAGCCAAGGTCCAAGATACTATTAAGAGTGATGTGGCTGTTCCTGAGCAAAGGTTTCCTGAAGACTAAGGGAGTATGTTACAAACCGGAACAAATCCACATGTCATGGAGCGGGGGTAGATTTTAGCAGCATTGTTTTCAGTTGGCACCAGTATTACCATGTCTATTTCCCTGAGCAGCCAAGGCAATGCTGTTCTACTCTGTGGAAAGGTTAAGTTGGGAATAGAGAAGTGGAGAAAGCTGGAAATTAGAATCCTCCCAGATGTACTTTTCCCCATTGAAATGTATCCCTTCCCCCCTGCCTCCCCGCCCCCCGCCCCCGCCACTGAAGTGATTTATCTGTATGTATACACTACATTCCTAGAAAAAGAATCCTAGGATTTCCCTTCTGTGTGTTTTCATCTTTCTTCTTCTTCATCCACAATGCTAGTTGAATCCATCAGTACTGTAGGTCCCCTACATACGAAACATCAAGCTGTGAACTTTCAAAGAGGCAAGCGGATGTTCCATCAGCATCAGGCATGAATGAAATTGCAGCTTGCTCTCCACCTCCTATTGCTGATAATCCCTCAATTTTACCATCTCCCATCTCCACTCCCTCCTCCAATCAGTAACTGTTCTTGCTCAGTGCCAGCCCCTGAATGCTAACTGTACTACTGTATTTTTCAAGGTACAGTACCATAAGATTAAAAATGTTTTCTTCATTTGTTGTGTTTGTTTTTATGCATTATTGGTATGAAAAGAATTATAAATCTGTTACAGTACAGTACTATATAGCTGACTGTGTTAACTGGGTACTTAGGCTGATTTGACTTATAAACAAATTAGACTTATGAACGTGCTCTCAAAATGGAACTTGTTTGTATGTAGGGGACTTAGTGTACAATGAAACCAAACAGACAAGATAGAGCAGATTATTCTGCCATATTTCTAGATCTTTGAGTTGCACACCAAATCTAGGACTGATCACTCCACATTTGTTTAACCACCCATAAGGTTCACAATTTTCCCCGCTTTTGTGATCATCAATGACTTCAAATTGACCAATGTAACCATACTTCAGCATCAGTTAGAAACCAGGCAATGACTTTGAAGCAATGCCTAAGAATTTGGCATTTGGGTCTCTTTGTGACATTGTTGATGCTCTTGAGAGCATCAGCCAAGTAATTCATGCATACCATTGTAGTGGCATGGAAGGATGGTGGAAACTATGTGTACCTTTTTGTGTAGGTGTGCTAGGAATTCAGTGCTGCAGTGGGAAGAACATCCTGCCCTAAAACCTCCCACAGATTTGCTAAATTTGGTCCTGCATTTCCTATCTTGCTTAAAACTTGCCCATTGAGTGATTTAAATATAATCAATGTCAAATCACAGTAAATTGTCCATGTTACATCTTGTTCCTATTTCCTTTACCTGAATGGATTTATCAGATTTCTGGTTGGCATGTTGGTTTTAAAGATGGTGAGATTCAGAAAAACAAATTTAAAGGTCTCCATTCACACATTTATCTCTGACTGACTGCTCCTCTACTCCAGCTGTGTTCATTTGAATTTATTTTGTTTGTTTTTTAATGGTAAGGGAGGATTTTGTGCTCAGGAAAACAAAACGTGGTTACTTGTGTTTAAATCAATACATAATTTGTTAAAGTTGCTAATATCAGATTTCTACTTCAGCTTCAGTGACATATGTAGGTAGCTTGAAATTGACCATAATGGGAGTATCCACACAATGAAAGTGGCAAATGCTACATCTACCCATGCACCAATGCTCAAAGTCTAACAAGACAGATCATTCAAAGCATTTTAAACACTACTTACAAACTTAGTAAGTCCGAAACTTTTGGTTAAAACAAATTTCCTTAAACAGTAAAATACTGCTTACAAAGAAACTTTTTTAGCTGTGGGATCATAAAATACATATCAGTCTCTTTTACCACCCTGCCCCACACACTGTTCTTGACACAGATGTCCTAAAATTCTTATAATTTCCTAAGTGGTAAGAGCACTAGGAGCATTTTTGTTTTAATATTCAGTTCTTGACCCTGGTTCCTAACACAGAGTTGATAAATCCCTTGGAATTTCCTGGGTAACAGCAGTGTCGCTAGTTGCTTCTAATGAGGCAACCCTTGGTGGGCCCCTCACAGGGCTGATCACCAGATAGACCAAGCCATGATTAGAAGCATGGACTTTTCAGCCTCACCTCCTATTCTCCAGATAGGAGAGAGGGGCTAGAAATGAAATGAATGATCAATCATGCCTATATGAGAAAGCCTCCATCAGTTCAGTTCAGTTCAGTCATTCAGTCGTGTTCGACTCTTTGTGACTCCATGAACTGCAGCACACCAGGCCTCCCTGTCCATCACCAACTCCCGAGTCCACCCAAACCCATGTCCATTGAGTCAGTGATGCCATCCAATCATCTTATCCTCTGTCGTCTCCTTCTCCTCCTGCCCTCAATTTTTCCCAGCATCAGGGTCAGCTCTTCGCATCAGGTGGCCAAAGTATTAGAGTTTCAGCTTCAACATCAGTCCTTCCAATGAACACCCAGGACTGATCTCCTTTAGAATGGGCTGGTTGGATCTCCTTGCAGTCCAAGGGATTCTCAAGAGTCTTCTCCAACACCACAGTTCAAAAGCATCAATTCTTTGGTGCTCAGCCTTCTTTATAGTCCAACTCTCACATCCATACACGACCACTGGAAAAACCATAGCCTTGACTAGATGGACCTTTGTTGGCAAAGTAATGTCTCTGCTTTTGAATATGCTGTCTAGGTTGATCATAACTTTCCTTCCAAGGAGTAAGCGTCTTTTAATTTCATGGCTGCAGTCACTATCTGCAGTGATTTTGGAGCCCCCATACAAAATCCCAAAGGTACTGGATTAGGAGAGTTTCTTTAACACCAGGCAAACACCTGAAGGTGTGGAAGAGTGGTGCTCCTGAGAAAGCATGGAAAATCCACATCCTTCCCCACATACCCTGCCCTGTGCATCTATTCCATCTTGATGTTCATCTGTATCCTTTATCTTATTCTTTTGTAGTAAACCAGTAAATAGTAAGTAGACTGTGTCTGAGTACTGCGAGCTGCTCCAGCAAGTTAATCAAAACCAAGGAGGGGGTCATGTGAACCTCGATTTCAAAATTTAATCTGTATTACATGATAAATCATGTCCTCTCCCCCTTCTGAAATGTAACTAAAACAGTTTAATTTTACATAGTTGGCCACAAGCCTAGTACTGTATCCTATAACCTTAGAGTGGGAATGACCTTAGTAAGGTTTTGTGAAATGTGTATCAACTGAAAAAATACTGCAACCTGACAGTTATGTTTTATTTGGTGGAAATTTTTAGAGGTAGCATCTTAAGTGATCCTGAGAGAGTGACTCTGAGAGTTGGGGGGGGGGGGGTAAGGAGGGGAGAGGGGGGAGGGAGGTGTGTGTGTGTTGGGGTAGAGCCAGGTTATATAGATGTTTTGCAACAAAGGGCAGATTTTTTTGTAAATTAAAGAAAACCAGATAACCCAGGTTAAGGAATTTAGTGCATTTCTGTGTATGGGAATGCAAGAGTCTGGGCTCATTGAAACCATTCTTTTGACATGCACCTCAGCTATTTGGGACCAGTATCTAGTGTTTTTCACATCCTGAGTTCCTCAGGGCCCACTGTAGGGAATGGCTGCAGTCTAATGGCTGCTGCTGCTGCTAAATCACTTCAGTCGTGTCCAACTCTGTGCAACCCCATGGACGGCAGCCCACCAGGCTCCCCCGTCCCTGGGATTCTCCAGGTAAGAACACTGGAGTGGGTTGCCATTTCCTTCTCCAATGCATGAAAGTGAAAAGTGAAAGGGAATTCCCTCAGTCATGTCCAATTCTTAGCGACCCCATGGACTGCAGCCTACCAGGCTCTTCTGTCCATGGGATTTTCCAGGCAAGAGTACTGGAGTGGGGTGCCATTGCCTTCTCCGCTAATGGCTGCTAGATGGCAGGTATTACTCTCCTTCCTGAGTTTCTTCCGGGATGACTAGCTCACCGTGGAGGACTGCAATTGCTGATGACTGTGACATCCTTGTTTACTGATATGGCAGGAAATATTCCATTTCTCATGTGAAAGAAAATGAATTCACTGATAGCAAGGTGTTTTAAAATGGAGCCTGGAGGCCATTAACAAGGTGAATCTTACACAGAGATGGAACTCTGACCATTTGAACTGGGCCAAACCACAAATATTCACAGGACTCTGCAAGAACACCTGAAACCTATCACAATCATGAGCTAAGCTTTCCCCTCCCTCTAGTGTTAGCCTCTGCACCCAAACCTGTTTAGCCTAGCTTCTACCTCCAATTCCACTTAAAATTCTTTGTAATATGAACCTCCTTTCTCTGCCTTTAAAAGCTCCTGACTTTCACTTCCTAGCAGGACACTGGGTTGCTACCAGAATCTATGTGACCTTAATTGCAATTCTTTGATCCCCAATCAATTCTGTGAAGTGAGAGTCCCTTGGGTCCCTCAGTCGTGTCTGACTCTTTGTGGCCCGTGGACTATACAGTCCATGGAGTTCTCCAGGCCAGAATACTGGAGTGGGTAGCCTATCTTTTCTCCAGGAGGTCTTCCCAACCCAGGAATCGAAAAGGGGTCTCCTGCATTGCAGGCAGATTCTTTACCAACTGAGCTATCAGGGAAATCCCAATCCGTAGGGAAAGACTAAGTTAGCCAAGATGGTGGTGGTCAGACTCTCACCCCACAGCCTCTCGCTCTGGCCCCACGTTTGGTAAATAATGATTATGTAATGGCTGAGATCATTTGTAGCACTGCGCATGCGTATCACAATGAACCCGCTTGGCCACGGGGCGCTTTTGTTCTGCGTACTTATATAAGCTCCACCTGAAACGCCCTTGAGGGTGCATTATGGCTGCGTCTGCTGGGTCAACCACGAGAGGAGAGACTACAACGTTCTGCGGCAATGGCTGCTCTAGCAGTCAGAAGAGAATAAGGGTCTACAGCTCCTTGAGTTTTTTCCCTGCTTCCCTGCTCGTGCCTTGCCTACCCTGGGTTCAATGAACAGTGAGATACAGCAAAACAACTTCCTTCCAAGATACAAATTCTAAACTTTCTGAAAAGATTTCTCAATTACAAAAGACATAATTCTGTCACCCTTCCTCCTCAAGTCTGTCCTCTGCATCTACCCCCATCTCCCTCCTTTTCTTCTTCCCTTGCTAAACTCCCACTTTACACCCCAAACCTTGAGGCCCCCTTCTTCAGCTTCACCCCCAATCTCTTTCATTCAACCAATTCAAACTCAACGTTTAGGGAATTCCCGCTTCCATTGCAGGGGGCACAGGTTGCATCCCTGGGCAGAGAACTAAGATCCCGCAAGCTGTGTAGTGCAGCTGAAAAATAAATAGAAAACCCATACATTTAAATCAAAACCTAGTGATGAGGGCACCTTTTAAAATGTACGTTATATACTTTGGACTAAGAGTTGCTAGCTATAGTCAAAGTAACTGCAGACCCTCAACATTTTACAAAGGAATTTAACATTGTCATTCAAACCTATGAGCCTTTGTTTCCTGATCTTTTATCAGTTTTGTTGAGGGGTCAGGCCCAACACTGGATGGCTGAAGCTGGCTGGAATCCTCCTTTAAAGGATCTGCAATGTATACTGACAGCTGATAGCCCTAAAGCCCAAGAAATAGCAAAATTTTATATGAAGCCATTTCTCAGGCCTTCCTAACACCTGTTGATTGGAATAAAATCAAAGCATCCACTCAAGGACTAGCAAACCTGTGCATGATATTACAACAGACTTGAAACTGTTTCTAAGGAAAACACTGGACTCTGTTTAGATAATAGAGTCTTTAACGCCCTGTTCATACATGGCCCAGGTGAAGATCTCAGTTTGGGCAGAGTGAGCCTGACTTAATTGACAAATCATGGCAACTCCTGATTTGGTTAATTTGGCAAACCTATTGGACTCTGCCTGCAATGTGGGAGACTAAGATTCTATTCTTGGGTCAGGAAGATGCCCTGGAGAAGGAAATGGCTACACATTCCAGTATTCTTGCCTGGAGAATTCCATAGACCGAGGAGCCTGGCGGGCTCCATGGGGTCGCAAAGCGTTGGACACGACTAAGCAACTAACGTTTTCACTTTTTTCATTCACAATTCAAATAAACTAAAGACCACTAAAATCATTAATTTACTGGTTCAACAGCTATCAGACTCCTCCCAGAGGCTTCAACAAACTAAATCAAAAGCCTTCAAACTCTAAAAATGTCAGCCATTTGAGTAAGTAGACTGGCCATTGGAAAAAGGATTACCTTAAACACTTTAAACAATTGTCTCAAGTTAAGCCTTTAGTTCTTCTTATGGACTGTGCTTGCTCCAAGAACAAACTGGGTAACAATTCACTTATGATTGGAAGTGAGCTCCTTCTTGTCTTCCCTGACACTGGAGACACACTTTCTGTGCTCAACCCCACCAATTTCAAACAACCCTTTCCTCTGAGAATTCAAATGGTGAGAATATCCTGAAAACCCTCCATGGTTTTACAAGTCCGCTCCCTTCCCTTTCCAACTGGGCTCCCTCCAGGACAATCATTCCTTACCTCTGGTCAGTTCTGTTCCTGTCAACTTCCCAGAAAGAGACCGTTTTAGAGAAATATTGTTGCTGGCCAACATCTTGGCTTTTTCTGCTCACTGAAGCTGAATAAAAAGTGTAGAAGCAGCGTCTGGAGGGAATAGAAAGGTGGCTTTATTTCCCAGCTGGTGGAGAGGGGAAGCACAGTAGGCTCGTGCCGCAAGGACTGTTCGTCTCCCTCTCCCGCCTCCACAAGGAGTCTGGGGGCTTATATAAGACAAGGGCTCGCAGTCAGGAGTCAGTGATGAGGAACAAAAGTGTTTGGATCTTGATTTCTTCCTCCTGCCCTTTACAAGACAGTCATAGACTGGCATAAGTAATCCTGTGAGTCTGGCAGTTCAGTAGTTCTGCGGCCTTCTTTTTGATATGTAACTACAAGGCTAAGGGTGTTGTAAGGGTAAACACCAGATACAAGATGTATTTAGCCTAGAATCAAAGGGAAATAGGTGCCAAGTGTAGATCCTGCCGAGTTAGAGGGCAAAGCAAACTTAGTTACAGACATGCAGTTAGGAGCAGTTAAAGTGAAAAAAGAAACAAAAAACTAGGAGTGTTCAGGCCTGCTCACTGTTCTCTTTATCTTCTTTGTTCTCAGGAAAGGGAAAGAAAAAAGCCTCATTCCTCTTTTTTCTTCCTTTTTACTGCAACAGTATCACGCTCTCATCTCTTTTTCTCAAAATGGGAAATTATTCTCGAGATTGATTCAGCTCCCTGGACAACTCATGGCATTCCAGCTCCTCAGTTCTATTATTAGCAGTTTTTGCCATTAGGACAAGCTTGAAAGAACCGAAAGTTAAAACTCCTCAAAGAAGTCCCTGAGAAATGCTGGGCAAAATCCACAACTGACATTGCGTGGATTCATCCAGCTCCCCCAATTCAAATTCAAATTGATCCTGGTAAACTCCTTCCAAGCATTAATCAATATCCTTTAACTCCTGAGGCCTGGGCAGGAATTTCCTTTGAGGCTCAGCTGGTATAGAACCAGCCTACAATGCAGGAGATCTGGGTTCGATCCCTGGGATGGGAAGATCCCCTGGAGAAGGGAACAGCTACCCACTCCAGTATTGTGGCCTGTAGAAGTCCATGGACTGTATACTCCGTAGGGTTGCCAAGAGTTGGACACGACTGAGCAACTTTCACTTCATTTCTCTTCAAACCAATCACAAGGGAATATAAGACACAAGGCCCCACAGTCCCTGCACCAGCCCTTGTTTTACATCCATTTTCACTATGAAATCCAAGGAAGAGGATAGAGATTCATCCAAGATTTGAGGGCTATTTAGAACATTGTTATCCCTCATCATTTGACTGCCCTTAACTCTCATACCCTTTTAATGACAATACCTAGAGAGGGTAAATTTTTCACCATAGAAGACCTCTGTGATGCCTTTTGCAGCATCCCTGTGGATTCTGAAAGTCAATTTTTATTTGCTTTCATGTGGGAAGAACAACAACACACCTAGCTAGATTGAAAGCCCTTTCTACTTTTCACAGATCCTAAACAGTGATTTAGTAGACATCATTTTTTCCACAAGGGTCTATCTATCTACCCTCTTACAACATGTTGATAAGCTTCTTCTCTGTTCCTTTTCTAAGGAAACAAGTAAGCAAAATGGCATCAGTCTCCTCAAGCCATTAGCAACTATAGTTCATTAGGTTTCTAAAGAGAAATTACAGGTTGTTCAAATGCCAGTTAAACACCTAGGATGCTGCTGCTGCTAAGTTGCTTCAGTCGTGTCTGACTCTGTGCGACCCCAGAGATGACAGCCCACCAGACTCCCCCATCCCTGGGATCCATCCTCTAGGCAAGAACACTGAGTGGGTTGTCATTTCCTTCTCCAATGCATGAAAGTGAAAAGTGAAAATGAGGTCGCTTAGTCGTGTCTAACTCCTAGCAACCTCATGGACTGCAGCCTACCAGGCTCCTCCACTCATGGGATTTTCCAGGCAAGAGTACTGGAGTGGGGTGCCATTGCCTTCTCCAAATACCTAGGATACCTGCTATCAGATGAGGACTCCTTTTAGACCCTTATAGGATTCAGTGTCTTAAATTTCCAGTAGCCACAGACCAAAAGACAACACCAGTAATTTTGGAGTCTGGCTGGATACTATGGGAACTGGATACCTTATTTTTCCTTAATAGCCTACTCTCTTTATACATTGCTTAAAGCTGAAAGACTAGATCCTTTAAATTGGGAAGAAGACACCTTTATGACTCCAGATCCTGAAAATCAAACTTCTCAAACCACCTGCTTTATTTTTAAAAATTATTTATTTTACTTTATTTTTGGTTGTTCTGGACTTTCTCCAGTTGCAGTAAGCAGGGGCTACTCTTCTTTGCGGTGCACAGGCTTCTTATTTCGGTGGCTTTTCTTGTTTCGAGGCACAGGCTCTAGGCTCAAAGGCCTCAGTTGTTGTAGCCCTTGGGCTCAGTAGTTAGGTTACAGGGGCTTGTTAGCTGTGGCTCAGGGCCCTGGAGCATTCGGGCTCTAGAGAGCAGATTCAGCAGTTGTGGTGCATAGGCTTAATTGCTCTGATGCATGTGGAATCTTCCCGTACCAGGGATCGAACCCATGTCCCCTGAATTGGCAGGCAGATTCTTATCCGCTGTACCACCAGGGAAGTCCTCAGAACATCTGCTTTAGGTCTTCCTAGTTACCAGCTTCAGAGAAGGCAATAGCACCCTACTCCAGTACTCTTGCCTGGAAAATCCCATGGACGGAGGAGCCTGGTAGGCTGCAGTCCATGGGGTCACTAGGAGTTGGACAAGACTGAGTGACTTCACTTTCACTTTTCACTTTCATGCATTGGAGAAGGAAATGGCAACCTACTCCAGTGTTCTTGCCTGGAGAATCCCAGGGACGGGGGAGCCTGGTGGGCTGCCGTCTCTGGGGTCGCACAGAGTCGGACACGACTAAAGCGACTTAGCAGCAGCAGTTACCAGCTTCTTTTCCCCTTTCTTTGTGTAGGAAAGGGAGGAGAATGCCTCAGGAATGTTTACAAAAAGGCACAAAGATCAACACTGAGTCCTTGGTCATTGCAGTCAATAATTAGACACTATAGTCAGAGGTCTTCCCCTATGCCTGAGAGCTATTTCAAAAGCAGCTCTAGAAAATCAACTCAGGAAATGGTTATGGGCTGTCCACTCATCATCTATGTTCCCCAAGCAGAAGAAACTTTGCTCAGTTCTTATCACACTCAATGCCTTTCTGTAAGCCATGTTACCTCACATGAAATGCTGTTACTAACGTCTCACAAAACCCTTTCCCAGCGCAACAACCTTAACCCTACAAACCTTCTCCTTTTACCTACTGACCAAACTCCTCATGACTGTTAACCCTGACTGATGAGTTATTAATCTTTGGAGCTGACTTAGAAGAAATACCTAGCTAACGCTGAAATTAAAATTTACTGAAGTTTAAGTTTACTGATGTTTCCTTTTTTTTTTTTTGACTGATCTTTCGTATATGAACAATGGCAAAGGAACACATTGTACGCAATCACTTCCTCCTTTGAAGTAATTTAAGAAGCTTCAGTGACCACTGCTACTTCAGCCCGGCACACAGGGCTCCGTGCTTCAACTGGGTCTGATATAGTCCCTTTGTGGTAGTTTCTAACTTTGGCACTTTGGAAACAAAGATTCCAGGAAACCAGATTAAGAATGGAAATTGGGTGAATGATTTGTTGGAATCAACCCAACTTCCATCTGTCCTGGTCATCATGAAGGTGCTTGGACATTCAAATTAAATTCAAATGAAACCAAAGTAAATAATCTGGTTGATCAGGCTGCGAGAACAGCCACCTTGTGAGCCACCCAACCTGAAAGATTTTACTAAATTTTGTCTACATTCTCAAAGAGGATCTCATGGAAGTGATCAAAGAAGGCCAATTGAAGGCAGTGCATAAAGGTTTTATTGGGCTGATAATAGCTGTATTTTTAGCCTATTAACTAATCTATGGTATGGCCCTCAAAGAAGAGCTGTCTTGCCAGAGTCCATGTAAAGACTCCTGATGGCAATGACTCATCAGATGACCCACTGGGCTGTGATAAATGAGATAATACTGTTGGGGAATTTTTTTGGATTAATTAATTGTTTTATTTCCTGTTGATTGCACTGTGTCTTTGCTGCTTTCCACGTGGACTTCCTCTAATTCTGGCAGGCAGGGGCTACTCTTTGCTGCAGTGGGAGGGCTTCTCGCTTCTGCGGCTTCTCTTGATGCAGAGCACAGGCGCTAGGCACGCGGGCTCGGGAGCACAGGCTCTTTAGTTGTGATGTGCAGGCTTAATTGCTCTGTGGCATATGGGGTCTTCACGGACCAAAGACTGAAATTGTGTCCCCTGCACTGGCAGGCAGATTCTTATCTACTGCATCACCAGGGAAGACCCAGGAAATATTTTTAAGGCCTCCAAGGAGACACAATTAGCTTGTGCTGTACATCCTTTAAAAAAAAAAAAAAAAACAGGAAAACTATCCAAACTGTCCCTGGATGTTTTGATTTGCTCCCCAGTGGCTCAGGGTTAAAGAATTTGCCTGAAATGCAGGAGATGTAGGTTCATGGGTTTGATCCTGGGTCTGGAAGATCCTCTGGAGTAGGAAATGGCAACAACTCCAATATTCTTGTCTGGGAAATCCCATGGAGAGAGGAGCCTGGTGGTCCGTGGCGTGGCAAGAGTCGGACACTACTTAGCAGCTAAACCACCACCGCTACAAAGGACCTTTTAAGATATGGCTGCTGCTGCTACTAAGTCACTTTAGTCGTGTCTGACTCTGTGCGACCCCTTAGACAGCAGTCCTCCAGACTCTCCTGTCCCTGGGATTCTCCAGGCAAGAACACTGGAGTGGGTCGCCATTTCCTTCTCCAATGCATGAAAATGAAAATTCAAAGTGAAATCGCTCAGTCGTGTCCGACTCCTAGCGACCGCATGGACTGCAGCCTACCAGGCTCCTCCACTCATGGGATTTTCCAGGCAAGAGTACTGGAGTGGGGTGCCATTGCCTTCTCCGTTAAGATATGGCAAATGGATTTAATTCAGCTGTGTCCTTCCCAAGGCTATAAATTTGTGCTTGTTATGATATTTATGTTTCCTCATTAGATTGAAGAATGTAGCAATATTGTTAGAAAAGGTTAGGCACTTCTCTGGTGGTACGGTGATAAGAATCCACCTGCCAATGTAGAGAACATGGGTTCGATCCCTGGTCTGGGAAGAGTCCACTGCCTTGGAGCAACGAGCCTGGTGCGCCGTAACTCCTGAAGCCCACATGCCCAGAGCCCATGCTACACAAGAGAAGCCACTGTCACGAGAAGCCCATTCACAGCTAGAGAGTAGCCCCTGCTTTGCTTTCTGAAACTGGAGAAAGCCCAAGTGCAGCAACAAAGATGCAGGGCAACCAAAAATAAATGAATAAGTATTTTTTTTAAAAAGAGAAAAGGTTACACCTATGTGGCGTGTGCTCTCAGAACTGCATGGTGACCAGGGAATGCATTCTACTGGCCATATAATGAAGCAAGTCTGTGGGGTTTGGCCTACTCTGCACTTCCTTTGGGAAGCGGTCTGTCACCACTAGAAACCATCACCAGCAGACTTACGCATTTGTCTCTCTCTGCTCTCGATATATTCAACTAATTAAAGGAGACATGCTTCATTATTGCAATGGACTAATCAGAGCCTTAGATAAAAAACATACCCTCATAGTACTATCTGTCCACAGGGTGCTCCTCAGAGACGAGAGAACACACATCATATTCTATAAGCAGGTGGCTTTGTCTACTGGAAATAACATCTTCAAAAAGATTACTTTTTTAATTAAAAAAAAATTTTTTTTTAAGATTCTTTACATCCTAGATGAAAAGAACCATAACGGGCACTCTTAACTAAGTCTTGTCCTACAACGCTGGAAGGTGCTAATTTTTGGATTCATGTTTCTTTCTTTTTTTTTTTGACTGCACCACGTATCTTGTGGGAATCTTAGTTCACCAACCAGGTATTAAACCCGAGCCCCAGCTTTGTAAGTGTGGAGTCCTAACCACTGGGAATTCCCATGTTTCTCAACTTAAAAAGGCTCCAGTGCCCAACTGGACTTGTGAAGTGACTGGAGAAATAAAATAAAAATTAACTAGAAAGTGAAGCAGATAATGTCTGATGCTCACAGCTTTCCCAATATTCAGAAGCAGGCTGGTATATACACTCACACTAAAATGAAAACTTAGCCTCTCAGTCGTGTCTGACTCTTTGTGACCCCATGGACTATAGTCCACCAGGCTCCTCTGTTCATGGGATTCTTCAGCCAAGAATACTGGAGTGGGTTGCCATTTCCTTCTCCAGGGACATACACACTACTCTAACCTCATTACAGAGCCTTTCATAAAAGCTGCTCTACTGTTCTGATAAACTTACTGAGTTTAATTATACTACTTCAATATCCTTGCTAAAGAAGGCCTGTTCAGTTGGCTGGTGGTCTCAGAATATCACTTAGTGACTTTACTGTGTCCAAGATGATGACCGGTCAGCATTTTGTTGGAATTTGTTTAATGTTAGCTGAATTTTTTTTACCTTCCTCGAGGGCACTTTCCTGGCAAATGGGGAGATATTCTTCTAGTGATCTATTCTCAAACTATAGAGGCTGGAGGACTTCTCTCTGAGGGTGGGATATGTTTCCATGACCTCAATCTTCCAGATTTAAGGTCAGTCTACTTATGTGTGTTAGTCACTTAGTCATGTCCAACCTTTTCCAACACAATGGACTGCATCCCATCAGGCTCCTCTGTCCATGGAATTCTCCAGGCAAGAATGCTGGAGTGGGTTGCCATTCTCTTCTCCAGGGGATCTTCCCAACACAGGAGTTGAACTTGGGTCTCTTGCTTTGCAGGCAGATTCTTCACCGTCCAAGCCACCAGGGAAGCCTAGTTACACCTTATCACCAATTTCTCCTTGGTCTGGTAGATTTTAAGCACTTAGCCCTTTAAGTTGTCTACAGGGTAAAACGATAAGATCATGGTCTCTACTCTGTTTCTGTTTGACACTGCTGCTGCTACTGCTAAGTCACTTCAGTCGTGTCCGACTCTGTGTGACACCATAGACGGCAGCCCATCAGGCTCCCCTGTCCCTGGGATTCTCCAGGCAAGAACACTGGAGTGGGTTGCCATTTCCTTCTCCAATACATGAAAGTGAAAAGTGAAAGTGAAGTCGCTCAGTCTTGTCCGACCCTCAGCTGTTACAAAACATTTCTCCAAAGTCCTGTTCCTCTTGCATTTCACCTGCTTGGATCTTCTTTTTTCTTTTACCTCTGTCGAGGTAAAAGTTGTCTACAGGGTAAAATGATAAGATCATGGTCTCTACTCTGTTTCTGTTTGACACTGTTACAAAACATTTCTCTAAAGTCCTATTCCTCTAACATTTCACCTGCTTGGATCTTCTTTTTTCTTTTACCTCTGTTGAGAAGCAAATAGCTGTCTAAAATTTTTAAGAAATGTGACCTCACAAGCCTGTGTTAAGCATTTTGCTGCACCGGGGCCAGGTGGTTGTTGGCTGGCCCCTTAATAGGCTGTAATGGTTGCATGGTCCATGGCTAGAACGTATCCCTAAGTTCATAACCTATCAGTGGAAACATGAATAATCACACTCGTTTTTTTTCGGGGATAATCACACTGTTGACTGGAGACTATGTTCTCCTTCAGGGTCCACATTTGTATGTGATTTCAAAGGAGAACCATAGACTTATGAATGTTTACACAGCTGGTATGTGACAGGATAATGCCTTTTTATACCATAGCATTTCACTTAACTTCAAGTTCTTGTTAGAGAAAGAAATCCAGCCAAAATCTCATTGGTCGAGATGAGACTCGGCTGCTCGCTTTTTATACCCTCATATACTCTCCATTGATTGCCATGTGAAAGGATTTGTTCCTTGAACTGGTGCAGTCCATACTACCTGTTGGACCACAGCTGAATTAACAAAATCTACCACTTGAGGCTTGGCCCAACAACAATGGGAATCCCTGGGTTCCCCGGTGAGGGTTGTATTAGATAATCAAATAGGGCTTCATTATCTCCTTGCAGCATGGGGCAGCCGTTGATAGAATGCCCTAGCCAACACCTCCTGCTGCACCTAGATTAACACTTGCAGTGAATTTCGGAACTTCCCTGGTAGTCCAGTGGCTAAGACACCATGCTTCCAATGCAGGAGGCCCGGGTTTGATCCCTGGTCAGGGAACAAGGTCCCACAGCCATGACTAAGAGTTCGCATGCCTCAAGTAAAGATCCCAAGGGCCACACCTAAGACCTGGTCCAGCCAAACAAATAAATATTAAAAACATACAGACACACACACACACACACACACTTTCTGGTGAATCTGAAGTAAAACTTGAAACATTAGAAAAATAGCACAAAGCTTCTCTGTTCCCTGTCAACGTTTTCAGCTGGCTGTCTTCAGCTCTGGGCACTTAGATAAGATCAGGACTTCAAATATTATTTATGATTATTAGAATTTTGCTATGTGTGCTTGTAGCTAGATTTACACTGCTCCTCACTCAGACCTGCTCCAAAGCTTCTACAAACACCAAGACTGTGGTCTCTCAATGGATCAAAATGATAGTAAGGCTTCTGGCATCTGGTCCCATCACTTTATGGCAAATAGACGTGCAAACAATGGAAACAGTGAGAGACTATTTTCTTGGACTCTAAAATCACTGCAGATGGTGACTGCAGCCAGGAAATTAAATGACACTTGCTCCTGGGAAGAAAAGCTATGACCAAGCTAGACAGCATATTAAAAAGCAGAGACATTACTTTGCCAACAAAGGTCCATCTAGTCAAAACTATGGTTTTTCCAGTAGTCATGTATGGATGTGAAAGTTGGACTATAAAGAAAACTGAGCACCAAAGAATTGATGCTTTTGAACTGTGGTGTTAGAGAAGACTCTTGAGAGTGCCTTGGACTGCAAGGAGATCCAACCAGTCAATACTAAAGAAAATCAATCATTGGAAGGACTGATGCTGAAGCTGAAGCTCCAATACTTTGGCCACCTGATGTGAAGAACTGACTCATTGGAAATGACCCTGATGCTGGGAAAGATTGAGGGCAGGAGGAGACAGGGATGATAGAGGATGAAATGGTTGCATGGCATCACCAACTCAATGGACATCAGTTTGAGCAATCTCAGGGAGTTGGTGATGGACAGGGAGGCCTGGTGTGCTGTGGACCATGGTGTTCCAAAGAGTCAGACATGACTGAACAACTGAACTGAACTGAAGGTTTATTTACTTGAACATTCAGGTAACAGTGAAATTTCTGGGTGATGAAATTGCTCAAGTCTTTTCCTGAGTACTTCCCTGTTGGTCAGATGTGGCCTAATCCTTATGACACTGACTCTCTGAAATAGCCAGCAGAAATTAAAAACTCCCCTGGCATGGGATCTAATTTTTGGGGAGAAGTTCATCCCACTGATGTGAGACAAAGCAGGTCTAGAAGCAGTGATGCTTTCAGAGACAAATCTGGATCAAAAGGGAAAAAAATAACTGGGATGACCCAGAGATGGTATGGGGAGGGAGGTGGGAGGGGGTTCAGGATTGGGAACATGTGTACACCTGTGGCGGATTCATGTTGATGTATGGCAAAACCAATACAGTATTTTAAAGTAAAATAAAGTAGAATTTAAAAAAAAAGGGGGGGGGGATATGAAATGTGAAATAAAATGCACTTACTTACGTCAAGGGGTTTTTAAATGGAGCCAAGAGGCCATTAAGGAGGTGGATCTTGTGCACAGCCTTACCCAGTCACACCATGAACTGAGTCAAACCACAAATACTCAAAGGACTCTGCAAGAGGACCTGAAACGTCACAGTAATGCACTTTTACCTCCCTCCGGTAATAGCCTCAGCAAATCACTAGAGAGAAAAATCACAAATACAAACCTCCCCCTTTTTCCTTTAAAAGCTGCTGACTTACTTCCCGCCAGATACTGTTTGGGTTGCTGCCTGAAACTGTGTGTCCCAAATGGCAATTCTTTGATCTCAAATAAACACTGTTTGTCTTGATTATTTCCTTCCAGGTCTATTTAGTTTGATAATTTAAAGAGAGCAGCAAACCCTAGCAAGTCTAAGCAAATGAAAATGGGATACTCAAGAATATAGCCTGAAACTTGCTGGGAGAGTAATCTTTGAGCAAGGAAAATGTGTTGGCTTAAGAATTATTCCAGGGACTTCTCTGGTGATCCAGTGGTTAAATACCTGCCTTCCAATGCAGGGGATGCAAGTTCAATCCCTGGCTGGGGAACTAAGAATCCACATGCCACATGGTACAGCAAAAAAAAAAAAAAGAATTATTTCAGTTGGGTTTCTTTCCTTTTAAAAAAAATTATTTATTTTTGGTTGCTCTGGGTCCTCGTTGATATGCACAGGTTTCTCTAGTTGAGATGAGCCGGGGAGGAGGGGTGGGGGGTTGCTATTTTTTTTGTTGTGGTGCAGGGGCTTCTCATTGTGGTGGCTTCTCCTGTTGCAGGAGCACAGACTAGGGCGTGTGGGGTTCAGAAGTTACCCACGTGGGCTTCAGTTGCCCTGGGGCATGTGTAATCTTCCCAGAGCTGGGATGGAACCCATGTCCCCTGCATTGGTAGGGGGATTCCTATTCAATGTACCATCCGGGAAGTCCCCAGTTGGGTTTCTTATGTTACAAATAACTGTGTTGTAGACAGAATGTTACTCTTGGGCACAGCATATGTAACTTTATGAATTAAAAATCTAATCTATTATACATTTTAGAAGAACTCATGATGCTTGGATTGTACTTTATAGTTTAGAAGTCCTTTCATCTGTTGTTTAATCATCACAATACTGACATCCACCCCACTTAACAGCTAAGGAAGCTGAAATTCAAAGACGTAGAAATCTTCCTCCAGATTGCACTCTGAGAACGAAGGATTTGAATATAGCCCCTGCCCTCAGGTGCCAGGATTGTGCCCAACTGGTGAGATCTCTTGATAAGTCTTTTGCATATCTGGGACCTTTGTTCTTTAAAAAATGAAAAAACAAAACACTTTCTTATCTTTAGCAACTGCCCTGTGTTGGTCTTAATGATTTTTGTATTCTAATCTCATTAGAGTTAGGTGATTTAGTTTCTTTTGCTGACCCTTGATACAGTTCTTTAAGGAATTAATTTCTCTGGCATTGTGAACTGGTTTCTTCGACACCAGTCTTTCTTCTATCACTAATTTCTGTAAACAGGTGAAGAACTGATGGCTTTGGCCTGCAAGTAACAAATGCTGGAAAGGGTGTAGAGGAAAGGGAACCCTCCTACACTGCTGGTGCTGCCACTGCGGAAAACAGTGTGGAGGTTCTTCAGAAAACTAAAAATACAATTATCGTATAATCCAGCAATCCCACTCCTAGGAACCAGTTCAGTTCAGTTCAGTTGCTCAGTCGTGTCCGACTCTTTCCGACCACGTGAACCGCAGCATGCCAGGCCTTCCTGTCCATCACCAACTCCCGGAGTTCACCCAAACTCATGTCCATTGAGTTGGTGATGCCATCCAACCAACTCATCCTCTGTCATCCCCTTCTCCGCCTGCCCTCAATCTTTCCCAGCATCAGGGTCTTTTCCAATGAGTCAACTCTTCACATCAGGTGGCCAAAGTATTGGAGTTTCAGCCTCAGCATCAGTCCTTCCAATGAACACCCAGGACTGATTTCCTTTAGAATGGACTGGTTGCATCTCCTTGCAGTCCAAGGGACTCTCAAGAGTCTTCTCCAACACCACAGTTCAAAAGCATCAATTCTTTGGTGCTCAGCTTTGTTCACAGTCCAACTCTCACATCCATACATGACCACTGGAGAAACCATAGCCTTGACTAGATGGAATATACCTGGACAAAACCGTAAATCAAAAAGATACATGCACTGTTGAGGTCCTTTAATGGACCGGAACCTGGTGGTCTGGAGTCGACTATAAGAAAGTAAAGAAGAGAGAAAGAGAGGCTGATATTCCTTGGTTTACGCAGAAAACCAAAAAAGTCCTTTGACACAGGGCTTGCGTCGCTCACGAAGGCACCTGATGCCCTCTGGAGGGGGGTGAAGGCACAGTGCGCCTTCTCGAGAGGGTCTTAGAAGCCTGGGTGGGAGAATGAGCACGATGGGTCTCTGTGCTCCAGAAAATCAGCCTTAGAGAGAGAGAGAGAAAGCAAAGCATGGGGACCAAAGCTCTGATGGAGCAAAGGTGTTTTAATCAACATGGTGTGGGCATATATATTGTCTTACAAGGTAGTTATTCTCAGCAAAGATAAAGATTAAAATTCCAAACTTACAAAACATAGGCGATCTCTATTAAAGAGAGAGAGAGTTGAATACAATCACTTTTACCGTATGGTTCACAAGAACGAAGAGGGTACTTTTCACCGTATTGAAAAACTAATGAAGGAAATACCTGGATCCGTCAGCCCCGGAGAGGCTTGCCTCTCCTCTTAATTCCTGAGTATTCAGGAATTAATAAGGAACAGAGGATTCCTGACAGATCCAAAACAGTACACATCCAAAACAGCACACAGGAAGCCTCCTGTTCAGTGCTTCCTGACAATCCACAACTATGTTCATAGCAGCTCTACTCACAATAACCAAAACGTGGAAACATCTTAAACGTCCACTGATGGAGGGATGGATAAAGAGGATGTGGCGCATATATACACCAGAATACTACTGGGCCGTAGAAAAGAACAAAATGATGCTATTTGCAGCAACATGAATGAGACTAGAGATCATCATACTAAGTGAAGAAAGTCAGAAAGATAAATACCGTATGATATCACTTATCCGCGGGCTCTAAAACATGACACAAATGAACCTATTTACAAAACAGCAACAGACTCATAGATCAGACTTGTGGTTGCCAAAGGGGTTGGGGTTGAGGGAGAGGGATGGACTGGGAGTGTGGAGTTGGTAGATACAAACGTCTATCTTTTGAATGGATAAACAACAAGGTCTTAATGTATAGCACAGGAATTGTATTCAATACCCTGTAATAAACCGTAAAGAATGTGTGTATATAACTGAGTCACTTTGCTGTACAACAGAGATTGGCGCAATATTGTAAATCAACTATACTTCAATTAAAAACAGAAAAAAAGAAATGATGACTTTTATATTTCTGAAATGTATTTCTGAAGGTTTTTTTAAAAGCGGAGGCTTCCTCTTCTGAGAAAAAAGCATACAAATAAAATAATTACCCATATGAAACATGAAGTTTTAACAAAATCAATTTTAAAATAGCAACAATGTACTAAGTACTTACCACAAACCATTAGACCTTAAGTTCCTTGGGGGCAGGTACCTATTTGCCCTCAGTGCACAGAACAGCAACAGACCCAGAGTAGGTGCTCAAGAAATGTCAGTGCGTATAATAAATTGATGCTGGGCACGTGCATTGTATGCATATCTCCTTTAACTCTGCTAAAAAACAAAATTTAGCCGAACAAATTTGAAAATGAAATTGGCTTTATTAGGCAATTCACAAACTGGGAAGCTTTCCATCTAGCAACTAGAAGGGCACTTGGGGGGTTGTACAAAATGGAAGGCTTTTATAGGAAGGAAGGTGGGAAAGGGAGCTATTAGCAAAAGGAAAAAAAGGTGGGGGTTGCTTTAAATCAGGGGAATGAGGGGAGACAAAAGCAAAGGTTATCTTTTCTTCCTCTGGGGGATGGAGAGGACCCTCGTGGCAGTTTACTTTATTGAAAATTCCAAACGGGTTGATTAAAACTACATTTCTGGGAGGGGTGGAAGCTGCAATTACATTAGGGATTAAATCTAGGTTTGGCATCATGGGCTTTAGCACAGATGATGCCATTTAGGTTTTTTTTTTAAATAATTCCAACTCCTCTCTCTTTCGACCACATACACACAAACACAGCTTCGTGGTATAGATATCTTTGTCCTATTTTACAGATGGAGAAACTGATATTAAGAGAGATTGAGTAATTTATTCAAGGACATATGGCTGATAACTAAATGGTTTCTCTGACTTTAAAACTTCTGTTAACCAGGATTCTATGACTAGAACAAAGCCAGAATGGCACAAATCGTAATATTCCATTGCCAGGGTAACATATCAGTAGGCTGAGCCACACCAGTGGACTTCACATAGGCTCTGAGTTGCTGTATGTTGAAGGTAATCTATAATAATATGCCTGTTGTTGTTTAGTCACTAAGTCAGACACGACTCCTTGCAACCCCATGGACTGTAGCTAGCCAGGCTCCTCTGTCCATGGGATTTTTCCGGGCAAGACTGCTGAAGTGGGTTACCATTTCCTTCTCTAGGGGATCTTCCTGACCCAGGGATTGAACCCACTTCTCCTGCATTGTCAGGCAGATTCTTTACCACTGAGCCACTTGGGAAGCCCAATATACCTGTGGAAATAGTAACACGCTTTCAATATATACATATTTGGTTCTTGGTATTTTGGTAGTTATATTCTATAAAGTGCGCTGAACATTGAATTAGCAAATACTGAGCCATGGCTCTTAGAGGAAATATAGAGGCTCTGTGACCACAGCCTCTGGTCACAGCATTTTTGTCAACCATTTAAGTGTATGGTTTTTTTTTTTTTAAGAGTGTTTCAATTTAGAGACACAAAGTATGTTGTTGATTCATTGATGTTGAACTCACAGTTGACAGCACTATAATTCATTCTTAAACAAGGTTGATCTAACACACATAAGGCACATCACAGCCTTCTTGCCATCTAGGAACACCAGAGGGTACTTTAGCATGAAACTTGACGGGCATTTTAAACAGTGAAATCAATGCAAAGCACCAAAATGCAAGAAACACCACACGTGACCCCCCAAATATGAGGAAAACAGCACACTTATGAGAGCTGAAACAAGAAGGCAGAGAGCCTTGCTCTACTTAGCTGGTGTGCACATCAAGGAGATCCAGGTTTTTCACTGCTATGTGCGTGTTTGGGGATGACTGTGAAAGTGCTACAGTATTGATTATTGGATAGCAAATTTCAGTGAGTAGGTAAATTTTCAAACACGGAGTCCATGAGTGGGACCTACAGAGGATCCACTGAATATGCATGATCTAGGTATGACCTATATCAAATCCCTTATACAGTGAAAGTGACAAACAGATTCAAGGGATTAGATCTGGTAGAGTGCCTGAAGAACTACGGACAGAAGTTTGTGACATTGTACAGGAAGCAGTGATCAAGACCATCAACAAGAAAAAGAAGTGCAAAAAGGCAAAATGGTTGTCTGAGAAGGCCTTACAAATAGCTGAGAAAAAGAGAAGCTAAAGGCAAAGAAGAAAAGGAAAGATATACCCGTTTGAATGCATAGTTCCAAAGAATAGCAAAGAGAGATAAGAAAGCCTTCCTCAGAGATCAATGCAAAGAAATAGAGGAAAACAATACAATGGGAAAGACTAGAGAGCTTTTTGAGAAAATTAGAGATAACAAGGGAACATTTCATGCAAAATTGGGTGCAATAAAGGACAGAAATGGTATGGAGCTAACAGAAGCAGAAGATATTAAGAAGAGGTGGCAAGAATACACAAAACTGTGCAAAAAAGATCTTCACGACCCAGATAATCATGATGGTGTGATCACTCACCTTAGAGCCAGACATCCTGGAATGTGAAGTCAAGCGTGCCTTAGGAAGCATCACTACGAACAAAGCTAGTGGAGATGATGGAATTCCAGTTGAGCTATTTCAAATCCTGAAAGATGATGCTGTGAAAGTGCTGCACTCAATATGCCAGCAAATTTGGAAAACTCAGCAGTGGCCACAGGACTGGAAAAGGTCAGTTTTCATTCCAATCCCAAAGAAAGGCAAAGCCAAAGAACACTCAGACTACCACACAGTTGCACTTGTCTCACATGCTGGCAAAGTAATGATCATAATTCTCCAAGCCAGGCTTCAACAGTTCATGAACCGTGAACTTCCAGATGTTCAAGCTGGATCTAGAAAAGGCAGAGGAACCAGAGATCAGATTGCCAACATCCGCTGGATCATCGAAAAAGCAAGAGTTCCAGAGAAGCATATCAGTTCAGTTCAGTTCAGTCGCTCAGTCGTGTCTGACTCTTTGTGACCCCATGAATCGCAGCACGCCAGGCCTCCCTGTCCATCACCAACTCCCGGAGTTCACTCAGACTCAACATCCATCCAGTCAGTGATGCCATCCAGCCATCTCATCCTCTGTCGTCCCCTTCTCCTCCTGCCCCCAATCCCTCCCAACATCAAAGTTTTTTCCAATGAGTCAACTCTTCCCATGAGGTGGCCAAAGTACTGGAGTTTCAGCTTTAGCATCATTCCTTCCAAAGAAATCCCAGGGCTGTTCTCCTTCAGAATGGACTGGTTGGATCTCCTTGCAGTCCAAGGGACTCTCAAGAGTCTTCTCCAATACCACAGTTCAACAGCATCAATTTTTCGGCACTCAGCCTTCTTCACAGTCCAACTCTCTCATCCATACATGACTGCTGGAAAAACCATAGCCTTGACTAGACGGACCTTAGTCAGCAAAGTAATGTCTCTGGTTTTGAATATGCTATCTAGGTTGGTCATAACTTTTCTTCCAAGGAGTAAGCATCTTTTAATTTCATGGCTGCAATCACCATCTGCAGTGATTTTGGAGCCCAAAAAAATAAAGTCTGACACTGTTTCCACTGTTTCCCCATCTATTTCCCATGAAGTGATGGGACCAGATGCCATGACTATGCCAAAGCCTTTGACTGTGTGGATCACAACAACCTGTGGAAAATTCTGAAAGAGATGGGAATACCAGACCACCTGACCTGTCTCCTGAGATATCTGTATGCAGGTCAAGAAGCAACAGTTAGAATTGGACATGGAACAACAGACTGGTTTCAAAACAGGAAAGGAGTACATCAAGGCTGTATATTGTCACCCTGCTTATTTAACTTATATGCAGAGTACATCATGTGAAATGCCAGGCTGGATAAAGCACAAACTGGAATCAAGATTGCTGGGAGAAATATCAACAATCTCAGATATGCATATGACACCACCCTTATGGCAGAAAGCAAAGAACTAAAGAGCCTCTTGATGAAAGTGAAAGAGGAGAGTGAAAAAGTTGGCTTAAAACTCAACATTCAGAAAACTAAGATCACGGCATCTGGTCTCATCACTTCATGGCAAATAGATGGGGAAACAATGGAAACAGTGAGAGAGACTATTTTCTTGGGCTCCAGAATCACTGCAGATGGTGACTGCAGGCAGGAAATTAAATGACTGCTTACTCCTTGGAAGAAAAGCTATGACCAACCTAGACAGCATATTAAAAAGCACAGACAGTACTTTGCAAACAAAGGTCCATCTAGTCAAAGCTATTGTTTTTCCAGTAGTCATGTATGGATGTGAGAGTTGGACCATAAAGAAAGCTGAGTACCAAAGAATTGATGCTTTTGAACTGTGGTGTTGGAGAAGACGCTTGAGAGTGCCTTAGACTGCGAGGAGATCCAACCAGTCCATCCTAAAGGAAATCCGTCCTGAATATTCATTGGAAGGACTGATGCTGAAGCTGAAACTCCAATACTTTGGCCACCTGATATGACGAACTGACCCATTTGAAAGGACCCTGATGCTGGGAAAGATTGAAGACAGGAGGATGCCAGAATCATTTCCTAGGCAGGATGATAAAAAGTCTAGGGGTCCCCAACGAGAGAGGGGTCTGGAAGTATCAGAGGAAGAACGGACAAACTTTTTTTTCCCTCTACATTCCTTAGGATTATATAACAATAATGTATCCTGCCTGAGGACAGTCTCTGGATTAAACCTTCTGGCTAATCCTGTTATCTTAAAATGTAAATTATGGGAGTAGGTCTGGTGAGGTCTTTACAACCTCCAGACATTCTTTGGATTCATTGGAGAGTATATAACTCCATTGCTAACACTAGTAAGCGGGTACTATTTCTGCCCCCTTCTGATGCCTATGTCAGAAGCTTTCTCTATCTCCTTTATACTTTAATAAAATTTTATTAGACAAAAGCTCTGAGCGATCAAGCCTCGCCTCTGGCCCCGGATTGAATTCTTCTCCTTCTGAGGCCAAGAATCCTGGCGTCTTTGCATGATTCAAGAACAACCGTTCAAGGAGAAGGGGACAACAGAGAATGAGATGGATGGCATCACAGACTTGATGGACATGAGTTTGAGTAAGCCCTGGGAGTTGGTGATGGACAGGGAAGCCTGGTGTGCTGCAGTCCATAGAGTCACAAAGAGTCAGACATGACTGAGCGACTGAATTGACTGTATATGCATGCTTAAAAATACATACCTTTAAAAAGTCATAGGTTAGGCACATTATTTACTTCCATTTAAGACACTAAAACTAGGTGATTTAAGCATAGAAATTGACTTGTTCCTATGTCACACATACAGCCAGTTTCATAGACATGTGACCTCTCTCTACCGTCACACAAGCGCCAGCCCCCATCCCTAAGAAGGGGCCCACTGGTTTAATGCTCTTCTGCCACCATCTTAAAATTCTCAGTGATTTTTCAGCAAGGGCCCTTGCCTTATCATTTTGCTCTGGCCACCACAAATTATGTAGCTGAACCTGCTACTGCTGCTGCTGCTAAGTCACTTCAGTCTGATCACATAGCAAACAGATTAATAACTGAGGGGACAAAAATACTATTTATTTATCCAATTAGACAAAAATGTTTTTACAGTGACTAATAGATATTTTCAACTTACCATTTATTGAGTTTTGTTTATATTAAGTTCTTGATAATGTATTAGCTCATTTAATCCTTATGGTTCTCTGTGATTTGGATATTATTTCCATTAAACATGTAAGGTAACTGAGGGCCAGAGAAGGTAACTTAACTGAGGCCACACAATTAGCATGGCTTGAGCAGGAGTCAAACCTTTTTGACTTCAGATTCCATGCTCTTACCATTAGACTCTTGCTGTGTCTAATTTTAGTTGGCTCCTGTGTTCACGTGCTCTGTAATCAGTTTTATTTTCCTATGCTGCTTTTAATAATTTTTCTTTGTATTTAATTTTTATTAGTTTAATTAATATGTGTCTTGGTGTGTTTCTCCTTGAGTTTATCTTATATGGGACTCTCTGTGCTTCCTGGACTTGATTGACTAGTTCCTAATGCACTGTGGTGACTTGAATGGGAAGGAATCCAAAAGGGAGAGGATAGATGTATATGTACGGCTGATTCATTTTGCTGTACAGTAGAAACTAACACACTGTAAAGAAACTGTACTCCAATAAAAATTAGTTTAAAAATAATAAAATAAAACACACATAGGGTGAGAATGCACAGTGATATCAAATAAATTAGTCTATTAGTAAAAAAGTTTGAATTCTGTGATCTTCTTAGTGAATTTGTGACTAAGACATCTACATTTCATTTGCAGTAAATCTATTTAATGGGCTTTTAACAAAATATAAATTAGCTCAGAAGTACATGAGACAATTACCTTGTTTTCTACTTCCTTTAGTCATGTCCCCACTTGTTTTTCATTTGAACATCTTGCAGAGAGGATGATAAACAGTAAAAGCAGTAAAGGAGACAGAATTCAAGGAGTTTAATTTCCAACAAATTAGTATCTCTAGTAAAAGTAACTTGAAATTAATAACAAAAATGAGATACAGGAGGTATTTGTAGATTTATTTCATTCATATCTTCTTGTTTTTACTACTTTGGATAATTAACAGGTGATCAAAATAGAGTTAGCAAGATTGAGGCCAGTTTAATTATTTAGCGTTAATTGAGTGCATAAAATATTTTATCTCCCTTCAATTTAAACTTGCTAGATCCAATGTTGAAAAGGTATCTTCTCTCTTCCTTGTTCACTTCTGCAACTGACATCTTGCCTAAAGAATTGCTTACTTGAAAACCAAGGGATCATTTCTTGGTGGGTTGTATATCTTCTATATTTGTGAGCTAACATTACTGGATTTATACTTTTAGGAAAGTCAACTGCTTTTTATTGAGCTCCTATATTATACTGAGCTCCAACTCCATATTATTGTAAATAATATGATGCCTGAAATCAAGGATTTTCCCAGGGAG
The DNA here is from genome assembly GCF_023091745.1 of Budorcas taxicolor. Lineage (NCBI taxonomy): Eukaryota > Metazoa > Chordata > Mammalia > Artiodactyla > Bovidae > Budorcas > Budorcas taxicolor. Next base: position 71,666,663 of record NC_068925.1, read on the forward strand.
ACAGGAAAGAGAAAGATAAAGCAGAAAGACTGTATATGCCAGAGATGGTGCAATACAATTGTCATTTAGTAAAAAAGCTTTTCTTCTCATATTCTTAAAACAGAGTTTATGTTCTTAAAAATTCCCAGAAATGAAGTGAATATAGGAGAGTTAGATCTCATCTGAGATATTAGATTAGAGAAAAATAGCTTTACTTATTTCTCTTAGTCCTAAAATTGTAGGACCTTCACCCTCAGCGGGGAGCCAGTCCCAACCAAATTCGCCTGAATCTAAACAATCTACTACTAAGCATAAGAATAAATGTTTATTGTTGCATGCCTCTGAGATTTGCATCATTATTGTGGCAATAACTTCCTGAGACAATTCTTTATGATTGTTCAGAATATCTGAATCTTCCTCATGGCTCTGGACAGAGGGAGGCAAAAAAAATCAGGAATTTCATTCTCCATTAAAGCATTTGCTTTTATTCTGAGCAACTATTTTCTTCAAGTAACTTTTTTCTTGTAAGAAAACTCTGAAACTATACCTCTTATCCTTTTGTGTATTTAGGAATAGAAAACTGATGTCTTGTGGGTTTCCTAAAATACTATATGTTTGCAAGATTTTTGTCACTTGAAAGTGTTAAAGGGTAAACAATCTAAAAGTCTAACAATAAAGAGACTAATCAATTAATTGTTATAAATCCATATGATAGACTACTGTCATCAGAGAGTACCTTTTTTATTACGAATGACACGTAGTGATATGAAAAATTCTCACAATGTTAACGTTAAGTGAATAGAAATTATCTGGTTAATAATATACTTTTTATTCATTCAACAAGTATTTATTAACCACTTGCTTTACGCAATGTGCTCAGTGCTAATCCCAATTTTATTCCACAGCTTTATTGTGATATAATTGACATACAATAAACTGCATGTTTAAAGTGCTGACGGTCTCTAACTTACAATGATTTGGTGTGCAATTTTTCAACTTTATGATGGTGCAAAAGCAATATGTATTCAGTAGAAACCATATTTCAAATACTTCAGATTTTGAACTTTGATCTTTTCCCAGGCTAGTGACTTGTGGGACAATACTCCCAGCTCCCAGTCAGCCATGTGATCAAAAGTGAAAACGACTGATACAATTACAACCATTCAGTTTTTTACTTTCAGTAGAATGTTCAATTAACTACATTTGATAATCAGCACTTTATTATAGAATAAGTTTTATAATAAGTGTTAGATGATTTTGCCCAACTGAAAGCCAATGTACATGTTCTTAGCACGTTAAAGTAGGTGAGGCTAAGCTATCATGTTTGGTAGGTTAGGTGTATTAATTGCATTTTCACCTTAAGACATTTTCAATAAACACTGGGTTTATCTGGTTGAAACCCCACCCTAAGTCAAGGATGATCTATATACAATTTGATTAGCTTTAGATATATGCAAAAACATGAAACCATCACCACAATCAAGATAACAAACATATTAATCACCACTAAAAGCTTACTCATACAGTGTATTACTTTACAATCCTGCTTGCTGCCGTTGTTCTTAACCCCTCCTCATTTCCAGACAACCACTTCTCTGCTTTCGGTCGCTATAGAGTAGTTCATATTTCATAAAATTTTGTATGAGTAGAATCATACAATGCCATTTTTTTTGGTCTGACTTTTCTTCACTCAACCCAATTTTTCTGAGAGTCAGCCATGTTATTATGAGTATCAATAGTACTTTTTTTTTTCTCTTACTAACTGCATAGTATCCATTGTGTGGATATACCATGATTTATTTATCCACTCAGCTGTCGATGGACAGTTGGGTTGGTAGGACTTCAGGGCTCATAATACTGATTTTCTAAAATGAAAAAGTTGATTTCAACATGAGTTGTATTCTATTTCTAAATTGTGGTTTGTGTGTTGTTTTTTTAATTTGGCTATGCCACATGGCTTGTGGGATCTTAGTTCCCCAACAAGAGACTGAAAGACCACTGCCCCCGGCTATAAAAGCATGAAGTGCTAACCTCTGGATTGCCAGAAAATTCCCTAAATTGAGTTATTTTTGTATAAAGAATGATCATTCTTACTTTTTCTGCAATTAATATTCAGTTACTGCTACTGCTAAGTCACTTCAGTCGTGTCCAACTCTGTGCGACCCCACAGACAGCAGCCCACCAGGCTCTCCCGTCCCTGGGATTCTCCAGGCAAGAACACTGGAGTGGGTTGCCATTTCCTTCTCCAATGCATGAAAGTGAAAAGTGAAAGTGAAGTCGCTCAGTCGTGTCTGACCCTCAGCAACCCCATGGACTGCAGCCTACCAGGCTCCTCCGTCCATGGGATTTTCCAGGCTAGAGTACCGGAGTGGGGTGACATTGCCTTCTCCGAATATTCAGTTAACCCAAGCTGAAAAGACTAAACACCTCGAGTAGTATATTTACAAACTTAGTTAATACAAATCCTTAAAATATTTTAAATCTCCTTTGTAAATTTAGCATATCTGATTTTTAAGTGCTTCAAATCCCTGAAAAGACAAATTTACTGGCCTAACAAGCAAAATCTTCCTAAATAGTTAAAAACATATGTTTAAAATTTGTGTTTTCGTATGACCAGTTTGATGTCTTCTGTATTTGTTTTTTTTAATTTTTGGCTGTAGTGCTAAGCCTGAGGGATCTTAGTTCCCTGAGTAGGGATCCAACGCAGCCTCACCAGTGGAATCTGAGTTCTGACCACTAGACAGCCAGGGAACCCCTTGTACTTTTTATAATGAAATATCTTTGGATATTTATTAGCAAAGAAACATCCAAAATGTTAATTTAGCTGTGTCAGGATTACAAGTGATTTTAGCTTTTTGGCCTTACACTTTGCTGTATTTTCTTTATTTCCTGTAATAAGTTCATATTATCTTTATAACCAGAATAAGCAATGAAAGTTCCTAAAAGCAAAAATCAATGCATAGTATCACTGTAAAAACCAAAATATATTCTCTCACTGTATCCTCTTTCTCTGGTCTTTTCTTTCTCCTCAGGAAATATCAAGACCTTAGAAAGCAATGGTAAGAGATGCAGGGAGGTTGAGGGAGGGGCACAGTGGTGGTGGTATCTGCAGGAGAAGAAATACTTGACATGAGGTAATCACTTGATAAAGTAACTGGAGATGCTGGCAAATATCTGATTGTGAATACTGGATTTGAAGTCAAGCGAGCGATTGATAGTATTTTTTTTTTTTCTGCATTTGTTTGCAGGACAGCAAGAACCACTTGATGATTAGTTTGTCAGCATAATGCTATCTGTAAACAGAAACCGTGAAATAATTAAAAAACTTAAAATAGACAAACGTCTCCTGGAGGAGATAAACGAAAGGCGAGAATCCAACTGCCTGGTGGAAAGAAGCAATCAAGTCAGCTTATTGAGAGCTCAAAAGAGGCATTTCCATGGTGCCTACAAGTCCCTTACTCACGACCAGGTCAAAAAACCTGTTCCCGACAGTGACAGGAGCTCCTGGGTCAAACTGAGCCTCTTCGTTCACAAGGAGAAAAGGCACTTTCCACCAAAAAGTAAGATGCTGCGGTAGGATTCCTACCCAGTTGACAGGAGGGATCTATAAGTAAACTTAGGAGTTATTTCTAGGAATGAAAGAGGTTCATACATATTGCTCTGGGATAGTTAAAAGGCAATCTGTTTGACGTTAAATGTGCATCAGTAAACTAGGCTAGTCGATGTAAACTAGGCTAGTAAGATCTACTATAGACCAGAGATCCTCGTTTCCTCATGTTTACAGGATTTGAGGGATCGTCTCCACACTGGCTCATTCAATAGGGTCTAGTTTGGGTCCTGGAATATTCATTCTCAGGCAGGCAGAGGTGATACTGAGCCTGATGGCCTAAGAACCATATTTTGAGAAGGATCCAGAGGCCTCCTTGTGCATCAATTTCTGTTACGTCTGCAAAAATGTTATATACAAAATTGAGATACAGTGGAAATGATTTTGATGACAAATATCAAACAAAAAGACCTGAGACACAACAATAAAATGTGGAGGAAGTTTGGGGTGAGGTGGCATGTGGTGTTGGTGGTATTATTTTGCAGGAGGGAGGAAGAAGAACTGCTGATAAATATTTTAATTGTTAAATACTTGTTTGTAAGTCAAAACAAGTAAGTGATGGTATTTTTCCATTTATTTTGAAAAAAATAAAAAGAGTATAATTTATGTTAAACATAACCAACAAATGATTAAGTTAGGTCACAAACAAAATAATTGCCATATTGGAAATGTAACTTCTTTGATGACAAGGCTGTGACTATACACCTGACCCACCACATTGATAAGCAGGGCAGAGAGGGTGATACAGTGTGGCCTGGAAACCTGAGATTCTCCATTGTGTTTTAAAGTTGATCTGTAACAGTCAGATGTTAACTTTGCTCAAAAAATAACTCTTTTACAAGGAGGAAGTATTCCTCTTCCCTGGTAGCTTGGTTGGTAAAGAATCTGCCAGCAATGCAAGAGACCAGGGTTCTATTCCCAGGTCGGGAAGATCCCCTGGAGAAGGAAATGGCAACCCATTCTAGTATTCTTGCCAGGAAAATCCCATGGACAGAGGCACTTTGCGAGCTACAGTCCATGGCATCTCAAGAGTCAGACACGACTTAGTGACTGAACCACCACAATTCTAAGAAAACCCACACAATCTCAACCACAAAAAAGAATGAAATAACACCATTTGCAGCAACATGGGTGGACATAGAGATTATTGTACTAAGTGAAGTAAGTCAGAAAGAGAAAGACAAATACCATATGACATCACTTATATGTGGAATCTAAAGTAAGACTCAAATAAACCGAAACAGACTCACAGGTATTTTGAAGCTCTCTCTTTAATTTTCCATTTGGAGATATATCAGTCAAAAGAAGTGAAGTGAAGTGAAGTCGCTCAGTTGTGTCCGACTCTCTGCGACCCATGGACTGTAGCCCACAAGGCTCCTCTGTCCATGGGATTCTCTAGGCAAGAATACTGGAGTGGGTTGCCATTTCCTTCTCCAGGGGATCTTCCCAACCCAGGGATCATACCTAGGTCTCCCTCTTTGTAGGCAGATGCTTTAACCTCTGAGCCACCAAGAGGGAGAATCTTACTTAACCATGCCTTAAAAATGGAAGACTTGGTGTCTCACTCAGTTTCAGCTGCTATAACAAATTACTATAGACTGAGTGGCTTAAGCAACTAACTTTATTTCTCACAGTTCTGGAGGCTGGAGGTCTGAGATCAGGGTGCCAGCATGATTGGGTTCTTGGAGTTCCCTCTTCCTAGTTTTCAGAGAGCTGTTTCTTGCTGTATTGTTACACAATACAAACAGCTGGCTAGTTTGTGGGGGGGCCCTTCCAGTAAGGGCACAAATCCCTTTCATGAGGACTCCACTCTCATGACTTAACTACCTCCCAAAGGCCCCACCTCCAAAGACCATCCTATCAGGATTAGGGTTTCAGCATAAGAATTTGGAGGAGCACAAACATTCAGCCCGTTGCACTTGGGTTCAAGTTCTGCTTCTGCCACTGAGTAGTCTCATGCCTTCAGTCATTTAGTGTCTCTAAACCTTATTCCTTGTATCTATGAAGCAGTACTTCTCTCTGCCTTCAGGGTTATTCTGGAACTATGAAATGTATTATAAGATATGTAATAGATACTTATTCTTTTATTTTTCAGATAATGCCATATTTGGATAGAGTCCGTCTACAAAGGCACATAGAAACACAATCTCTTTGATCCTTCTTCAATATCTGTCTAAATTATTTACAAACATTAATTATAAGAGAAGCCAAAGAAAACTATTGATTAGATCATCAAGAAACCATTGAGCCACACAAAACGTATTACATCTTCACTGCCTCCCATCATTTAGACTTAAACATTTTGAAGAGAGGATTTGAGTTATTAAAGATACTTTCAGAGATGGATGACCTAAATGTTCACTTCATAGCGATCTCTTAACTAATTTAAAATTTTCAAATAATTTATATTGTTTCCTTTTTTCAGAGTTACAGGTGTTTTACTTTTATTAATTCTTTTTAAAAAAAGGTGTTTGTTTTTTTTTTTTTAATTTAGAAGGAAATGGCAACCCACTCCAGTATTCTTGTCTGGGAAATCCCCTGGACAGAGGAGAGCTTGGCAGGTTACAGTTCATGGGACTGAGAAAATGTCAGACACGACTTAGTTACTAAACAACAAACAACATAGTTGATTTATAATATATAAGTTTCAGATGTACAGCACAGCAACTCAAACATGTATGTATAAAATATACATATATGTAAATATATATATATATATATACACACACACTTTTCTTGGATTCTTTTCCCTTACAGGTTATTACATAATATTGAGTATAGTTCACTGTGTTATACAGAAGGTCCTTGTTGGTTATCTATTTATATTTATACATAGTATAAACAGTAGTGTGTATATGTTAATCCCAGCCCCTAATTTATCCTTCTTCCCACACCCAGAGTTCATATTATTTTTGTAAATCAGTGGAATGTGTTGACCAACCACACCAATCAAGTTGAAGGCTAAAGTTTCCCGAAGTTTACATTTGCTTCTATTGATTACTTATATTACCTTACTCTGTTAGAGCAATGATTTTGATAATTTGAATAAGTACATACTTGAGAGGGTACTAGAAGATTCAATATATGCAGAATACATCATGAGAAACGCTGGGCTGGAAGAAGCACAAGCTGGGATCAAGATTGCCGGGAGAAATATCAACAACCTCAGATATGCAGATGACACCACCCTTACGGCAGAAAGTGAAGAGGAACTTCACATCAGAAAGCCTCTTGATGAAAGTGAAAGAGGAGAGTGAAAAAGTTGGCTTAAAGCTCGACATTCAGAAAACGAAGATCATGGCAACTGGTCCCATCACTTCATGGCAAATAGATGGGGAAAGAGTATCAGACTTTATTTTTCTGGGCTCCCAAATCACTGCAGATGGTGATTGCAGCCATGAAATTAAAAGACGCTTATTCCTTGGAAGGAAATCTATGACCAACCTAGATAGCATATTCAAAAGCAGAGACATTACTTTGTCAACAAAGGTGCGTCTAGTCAAGGCTCTGGTTTTTCCAGCGGTCATGTATGGATGTGAGAGTTGGACTGTGAAGAAGGCTGAGCGCCGAAGAATTGATGCTTTTGAACTGTGGTGTTGGAGAAGACTCTTGAGAGTCCCTTGGACTGCAAGGAGATCCAACCAGTCCATGGATTCTAAAGGAGATCAGTCCTGGGTGTTCTTTGGAAGGAATGATGCTAAAGCTGAAACTCCAGTACTTTGGCCACCTCATGCGAAGAGCTGACTCATTGGAAAAGACTCTGATGCTGGGAGGGATTGGGGGCAGGAGAAGAAGGGGATGACAGAGGATGAGATGGCTGGGTGGCATCACCGACTCGATGGACGTGAGTTTGAATGAACTCTGGGAGTTGGTGATGGACAGGGAGGCCTGGCGTGCTGCGATTCATGGGGTTGCAAAGAGTCAGACACGACAGAGCGACTGAACTGAACTGAACTGAACTGATAAAGGCTTTTGTTGTATATCATTGCTGTTGTTGTTCAGTTTCTGCTAAGTCATGTCTGACTCTTCAACCCCATGGACTGCAGCACTCTATGCTTCCCTGTCCTTTACTGTCTCCTGGGGTTTGCTCAGATTCATGTCCATTGAGTTGGTGATGTTATCCAATGATCTCAGTCATTGTCAGCCCCTTCTCCTCCTGCCCTCAATCTTTCCCATCATCAGGATCTTTTCCAGTGAGTAAACCCTTCTCATCAGGTGGTCAAAGTATTAGAGCTTCAGCTTTAGCATCAGTCCTTCCAATGAATATTCACGGTTGACTTCCTTTAGGTTTGACTCCAAGGGGACTCTCAAGTCTTCTCCAGCACCACGGTTCAAAAGCATCAATTCTTCGGCGCGCAGCCTTCTTTATGGTCCAACTCTCACATCTGTACATGACTGCTGGAAAACCATAGCTTGGCCTCTACAGATTTTTGTCAGCAAAGTGATGCCTCTGCTTTTTAATATGCTGCCTAGGTTTATCATAGCTTTCACCCCAAGGAACAAGTGTCTCTTAATTTCATGGCTGCAAGTCACTATCTGCAGTGATTTTGGAGCCCAAGAAAATAAAATTTGTCACTGCTATCACTTTTTCCCCTTCTATTTTTCCATGAAGTGAGGGGACCAGATGCCATGATCTTAGTTTTTTGAATGTTGAGATTTAAGCCAGCTTTTTCATTCTCTTCTTTTGCCCTCATCAAGAGGCTGTTTAGTTTCTTTTCACTGTCTGCCATTAAAGTGGTATATATCTGAGGCTCTTGATATTTCTCCCAGCAATCTTCATTTCATTTTTTGATTCATCCAACCTAGCATTTTGCATGATGCATGATGCCCTCTGCCTATAGGTTAAATAAGGAGGGCAACAATATACAGCCTTGTGGTACTCCTTTCCCAATTTTAAACAAGTCAGTTGTTCCTTGTCTGGATTTAACTGCATACAGGTTTCTCAGGAGACAGATGGTCTGTGTATCATTGCCCATCCCAAGTGGGCATTGCTTGAATCATCTCATGGTCAAATCCTATTTGGCTAGGGTCGCCTATCTTTCACTGATGCTTGGATAGCAGACTAATTTTCAAATTTTATCCTGGCTATGTTCCTTATAGTAGTTTAAGTTAATTGCTATTCGATTTCTATTAAGAGCCTATTTTATATGGCAAGCTGAGCACTGCCTGGCCTGGAACACAGCTGTTTCTTGGCATTTGTCTTTATATTAGTGAAATATTCACCTTTTATTTGGCTGCCCTTTGCCTCCATAGGGAGCTCAGATTCATTAGCCAAAGGATTTTAATGTTGAAAGGAGATGAACCAGGAAACTGGCCTGCAGCCCTATTGCACAAGGGCAGAGTATGAATAAGATCCATCAGATTTGAGGGGATGTAAAAAAAATAAACAGACCCAAACCTAAGCTTTTGCTTTTCAAGAAGGCAAATACCTAGTGTCAGGAGCTGTGAAGGGTTAGCCTTCCACAGTTTCATGGGCATTGACAGAAGATATAAGACTCCTAGTTCCGAGGCAAAGGACTTGTTATTTGGAGCCCAGCAAGTAGCACAAACCTCACATACCTGTTGATTCCTCTTGCCTTCCCCTCCATCTTCCCTTTCCTAAAATCCATAGGACAATATGGAGCTGTTCAGATAGATTACACACACACAGAGGATCTGCCTCACAGCTAAAGACCACTAAGTTCAAGAGAGCCAGTCTTTGCCTGGTGGAAGACATTCTCTTTATTATATTGGACAGGAAATAAACCCTCCCTTTGATTCAGTGGGGACATGATCTCTGTCTACCAAGACCCGTGGTAATACAAACACCCTTGAAGAGGTAGCCTGGAACAAAAGCTTTTGGTGCCTCTGGCACAAAACTGCAGAAATGTGAGACCTGTATATGGGGAGTGATCTCCCAACACCTGGCAGCCCAAGTAAAGGCTAGAAATACAGCGCCAATCTATTTTCAGCTGGAGCCTGGTGGGCTGCAGTCCATGGGGTTGCTGAGAGTTGGACTCGACTGAGTGACTTCACTTTCACTTTTCACTTTCATGCATTGGAGAAGGAAATGGCAACCCACTCCAGTGTTCTTGCCTGGAGAATCCCAGGGACGGGGGAGCCTGGTGGGCTGCTGTCTGTGGGGTCGCACAGAGTTGGACACGGCTGAAGTGACTTAGCAGTAGCAGCAGCAAGATTTTTCCAGTAGTCACATATGGATGTGAGAGTTGGACCATAAAGAAAACTGAGCACTGAAGAATTGATGCTTTTGAACTGTGGTCTTGGAGAAGACTCTTGAGAATCTCTTGGACTGCAAGGAGATCAAACCAGTAAATCCTAAATGAAATCAGTCCTGAATATTCATTGGAAGGACCAATGCTGAAGCTGAAACTCCAATACTTTGGCCTTCCAATGTGAAGAACTGACTCCTTGGAAAAGACCCTGATGCTGGGAAAGATTGAAGGCAGATGACACAAGATGAGATGATTGGATGGCATCACCGACTCTATGGACATTAGTTTGAGCAAACTCCAGGAGATGGTGATGGACAAGGAAGCCCGGCATGCTGAAGTCCATTGGGTCGCAAAGAGTCGACTGAGCAACTGAACTGAACTGAAGATGAATCAAAGGAGAAAAGCAAGTAGTAAGTAAGTGTCTGGTTGTGTACAATATACTTAACTTTTCTAACTGCGTTTCAGTCCCCACTACCTCCTCCCCAACTACTTGTGGTTTTCTGCCGTATTCTGTCACCACCCCCCTTCCACATATTCTGTTCACTTGGCCAGCTTTAACATTACAGTAGTCCCCCAACCCCAATCCACAGTTTCACTATCCATAGTTTCAGTTACTTGTGGTCAACCATAGCCTGAAAATATTAAACAGAAAATTCCAGAAATAAGCAATTAATAATACATTTAGAATTTTTCACTGTTCTGAATAGCATGGTGAAATCTCACGCTGTCTTGCTCCATCCTGCCTGGACATGAACCATCCATCCCTTTGTCCAGCGTATGCTGCCCAGTAGTCTCTTGGCAGCTGACTTAACTAACAGACCAACTATCTCAGTATCGCAGTGCTTATGTTTAAGTACCCTTTTGCAATAACAGCCCCAGAGCACAAGAAGTGCTTCTGTTAAGTGACAAGGTAAAAGTTCTAGACTTAATAAGGAAAAGAAAAGAATCCTTTGCTGGGGTTGCTAAGATCTACAGTAATCTTCTACCTGTGAAATTGTGAAAAAGGAAAAAAAAAATTGTTTTCCCTTTGCTGTCATACCTCGAACTGTGAAAATTACAGCCACAGTGTGTGATAAGTTGAAAAAGTATTAAATTTGTATAATAAGACACTTTGAGAGAGTCCATATTCACATAACTTTTATTACAGTATACTGTTACAATTGTTCTATTTTATTATTAGCTATTGTTAATCTCTTACTGTGCCTAATTTATAAATTAAACTTTATCATAGATATGTATGTGTCAAGGAGGAAGAAAATTTACTCTGCCCTTCTAGGCTTTTCTGGATGGCCTAAGAACTGACATGAGACAGATTAACAGGAGAAAATCAAATAGTTTAATGGCATGTATACATGAGAGAGACCCAGGAAACTTCAGTAGCTTTCCAGAATGGCTGAAACCCTTACCTTAAATACCATCTTCAGCTAAAGATTAAAGAGGATATTGGGGGTAGTGGTTTGGGACTTCAACTGGGAGGAAGGCAATTCACATGAAGATGAGAAAAAGTCCTCTATCTAAATTCTTTTAGGCAGGTAGGACAAATGGTCTTCTTGAGTCCTCTGGAAATTGTTTTCAGTTTGAATTAACCCATGTGTTGCAGGAAGGGGGACCCCTTTCAGGGCTGGAAAAGGGGCTCTTGTCTAACACTCAGAAATGAATTGTCCAAGGAGACACATGTGCTGGCAAAGCAAGAGACATTATTGGGAAGGGTCACCCAGGCGGAGAGCAGGAAGGTGAGGGAACCCAGGAGAACTGCTCTGCCACGTGGCTCGCAGTCCCAGGTTTTATGGTGACGGGATTAGTTTCCGGGTTGTCTCTGGCCAATCCTTCTGATTCAGGGTGCTTCCTGATGGCGCACGCATTGCTCAACCAAGATGGATGCCAGTGAGGAGGATTCTGGGAGGTGGAAGGACACATGGCCTCTCCTTTTGACCTTTCCTGAACTCTTTTGATTGATGGTGGCTTGTAGTTCCATATTCCTTCCTAGGGCCTCCTGTTGTAAAATCACTCACACAACTGGTTATATGGTGCCTGGCCAAGGTGGGCAGTTTCAGTTAGTGTGTGTCCCCTGACTCGTGTGCCAAAGAGACATTTTGGGGTGGCAAATTTTGCTCCCCTGATATGTATAAGGAAGATTGTATATATAAGGTTCTATGCTAGCCTCAGTTTCAGTATCCAGTGGGGTCTCATAAACTGTCCCTGTAGATAAGGGGAAACTACTGTAGGTTAAATACTACCTCCTTCAGGGACTTCCCTGGTGGTCCAGTGACTAAGACTCTGCACTTCCTCTGTAGAGGGCTTTGATCCTTGGTCAAGGAACTAAGTTCTCGCCTGCCGTGCAGCCAATCAATAAATACCATCTTCTTCTGGAAGCCTTCCCTTCCTCACCCTCTTTCCTTTGTTAATGAAAAGATGTTTCCCGCCATAACAATAAACAAAGAATGTTGCAGCCATCAACTTGTCACATTACAGCTGCCCTTCAGTCAACCCTGAGGGAAAACCAGACAAAGACGCTAGGATAGAAGAAAATTACAGGCCAATAGAGATCACTTTCATGCATTGGAGAAGGAAATGGCAACCCACTCCAGTGTTCTTGCCTGGAGAATCCCAGGGACGGGGGAGCCCGGTGGGCTGCCATCTATGGGGTCGCACAGAGTCGGACACAACTGAAGCAACTTAGCAGCAGCAGCAGCAGAGATGTAAAATCCTAAACAAAATACTAGCAAACGGAGTCCAGCAATAAGGACCACACACCATGATAAAGTTGGATTAATTCCAGGGTCACAAGAATGTTATAACATGAAAAGCAATCACTGTGACACACCACATCAAGAAAAAAAAGCCACATGAAAAGACAAATTCCACATGATTTCCTTGAACTTAGTTTCCAAAAAAGGTACTTTAGTTACTTCTGTTGAAAAACACTGGGCCAATTTTACTCATTGAGTAAAAACCAAAATTCATTCGGCTGAGTGATTTGGTAAGAGACTGGCCTGTCACTCTTCCTTGAATTGGCTACTTTAATAAAGTGTGTCAGAATGAAAGTGAAAATATCACATGAGCGCTTTCAGCTCCAAAGAAGAAGGACACATCTCCTTGCAGCTAGTAACGGCTTCCTCAGGCAAGTGAGAGACTTGAAGGCTGGTGGAGGTAAGTCCTCATATGCTATGTAATGAGCCCATAGGAAGCTTCCTCATTTAAGCTAAAAAAGGCGGGAATTCCCTGGTCATCCACTGGTTAGGACTCGGCCCTCTTACTGCCAAAGGCCTGGGTTCAATTCCCCGTCAGAGAACTAAGATACCACAAGCCAAGCAGTGTGGGGGTCGGGGGGTGGAAAGGGGAATGAGGAAACTTCCTCATCCAGGGACTACATATGAGAGCTGGCCACTCGGTGATCCAAGCAACCACAGTGGTTTTAGACTGCCAGAGGGAGGAACTGAGAAGCCAGAGAGTGGAGTTGACTCTAGAGGGACACCTAGAGAAGTTAACCTTAGAAGCAGCGCATTGGTTCACCATAAAATAGTCATTAGCAGTTTTAGCTTGGCAAACTGATATCTGAATAGGCAACAAAACTTTCAAAATAACAGAAAAAGGAGTGAAAGATTGCCAACCTCCAAACTATTAATAATGTCCCAGTACGGTTCATCAAGGGGCTTCTCTGGTGGCTCAGAGGTTAAGGCATCTGCCTGCAATGCGGGACACCTGGGTTCGATCCCTGGGTTGGGAAGATCCCCTGGAGAAAGGAAATGGCAACCCACTCCAGTATTCTTGCCTGGAGAATCCCATGGACAGAGGAGCCTTGTGGGCTACAGTCCATGGGTCGCAGAGAGTCAGACACGACTGAGCGACTTCACTTCACGGTTTGTCAACCAAGGTCCATCTAGTCAAAGCTATGGTTTTTCCTGCAGTCATGTATGGATGTGAGAGGTGGGCTATAAAGCAAGCTGAGCACTGAAGAATTGATGCTTTTGAAGAAGGTGTTGGAGAAAACTCTTGAGAGTCCCTTGGATGGCAAGGAGATCCAACTAGTCCATCCTAAAGGAAATCAGTCCTGAATATTCATCGGAAGGACTGAAGCTGAAACTCCAATATTCTGGCCACCTGATGCAAAGAACTGACTCATTTGAAAAGACCCTAATGCTGGGAGGGATTGGGGGCAGGAGGAGAATGGGATGACAGAGGATGAGATGGTTGGATGGCATCACCGACTCGATGTACATGAGTTTAAGTAAAATCTGGGAGTTGGTGATGGACAGGGAGGCCTGGCGTGCTGCAGTCCATGGGGTCGCAAAGAGTCGGACAGACTGAGCGACTGAACTGAACTGAACTGAACTGATGGTTTATATGGGGTCTTCCCAGAATCTGCCTGCAAATGCAGGAGAGCCGGGTTCGATCCCTGGGTCAGGAAGATCCTCTGTAGAAGGGAATGGCAGTCCACTCCAGTATTCTTGCCTGGAGAATCCCATGGACAAAGGAGCCTGACAGGCTACAATCCATGGGATCGCAAAGAGTGGGACATGACTGAACGACTAACACTACTACTACTACGGTTTATATACATAAGGAATTTATACTTACAAGTTATTGCTTAATTGAGAATTAACGGAAATCTCACCCTGAAAATGGACTCTGTCCAAAACCTGTTAGAGAAAGCCAATTGGATAAAACACATTTTTAGAATTTTGACCTTAAAGAAACAAAAGGCCTTCCAGGAGAAATTTCTGTTTCTCTCTCTGATCCTTTGAAATGTAAATTTTTCTACCTGATTTTAGGCATTTTTATTGTGTTTTGAGAGCTTGATCTCTGCCATTCAGAATATATACATATGATATACATTTGGCAGCCAGTCAAACAGCCTGGGATTCTGAGCAGCTGTTTCGATTGGCTGTGCCAGCAAATTTGTCACAAATGGTCCCTGACCATAAGGGGCTTTGTCATCTCAACCTTTGTTGTGCCTGTCTCTATAATGGGGTTGCAAAGAGTCAGACATGACTGAGTGACTGAGTGACAATACAATGAAGGTCTTTACTTAAACTATTTTGACAAGTAAACTTTCTGGCTCTTGTGAAGGCCTCATCTTTGTACTCTCTTGTGGGGACACATCCTGAATTTTATGGTTTGAGTTGCTAACACGTGGCTCGTCAGTGGCCAGACAGGTATCCTTTAAATCGGAGAAACTTCTAAATTGGCAAGAACTCTCATTATAAACAGCTGTTTTACTAGTGTCTATGAAAAGACCAAATTAGAAGGTGGATACAAAACATATAAATATAATAATGGCTAACCTTAAGAACCTCTACCTGCCAATGCAGGAGATGCAAGAGATGTGGGCTTGATCCCTAGGTCGGGAAGATCCCCTGGAGGAGGGAATGGCAACCCACTCCAGTATTCTTGCCTGGAGAATCCCATGTTCAGAGGAGCCCGGTGGACTACAGTCCATGGGGTCGCCAAGAGTTGGACACGACTGAAGTGAGTTAGCGCGCATGCATGCACAAACTAACAGACGTCATCAGATCGAGAGGCTTTGTGATAGCTGAAAGAAAGTGCTACAGTGGAAGTCAGGGGATTATAATTCTAAATGTGTCACACAGTAGCTGCAAGAATTTATACAACTTATTTAAATTACTTGGACTTTAGAAGTAATCCCCAGAAAATTCCTGTACTGAGGATACTGGACTTCTAACACTTAGTGTCCTCACATGCTATGCATGATTCTCTAATACATTAAGTAACTGAACTGGGAAATGAGAAGTAATTTACACCATTTTTAACACCCAAGGTATAAATACCACTCAGGTTATTCATGAATTACTTGAATTGAGATGCTCACTGAAGAAGTCATCTTTTTTTTTTTAAGATATGCTTGTCTTGGAATTAGGCAAAGATAAGGGGGATAAAAGGGCTTCTCAGGTGGCTCAGTGGTAAAGAATCTACCTGTCAGTGCAGGAGACATGGTTTGACGTCTCAGTCGGGAAAATCCCCTGGAGAAGGAAGCGGCAACCCACTCCAGTATTCTTGCCTGGGAAATCCCATGGACATTGGAGCCTGGCAGACTACCGTCCATGGGGTCACAGAAGAGTTGGAGGCAGCTTAGAGACTAGCCAAAAGGGGGATAAGGAGTATTAGGATGTTTTTCTTGTGGTATTTGAAAAAAAGAGCTGGAATGAAAGTCATTCCATGTTTAAACTTGTAACGTTGATAATCCCTGACTTATCTAGTCTTTTCCCATTCTATATTTTTGACTGACTTTGTAATCTTAGCACAAATTTAGTCATAGTTTTAAAAGGACAGTGAGGGAGTTCCCTGATGGCCCGTGGTTAGGATTCTGGGCTTTCACTGCCTTGGCTCAGGTTCAGTCCCTGATGACGAACTGAGATCTTACAAGCCATATGGCATGGTCAAAAATTTAAATAAATAAATAAAATTTAAAAGACAATGAGATTTGCATATTCATGAAAAGCTAAGCTCTAAAAAACATAGAACCAGTCTCTGGAAACCCTTTTTAAATTACTCAGATCTTATAAATGAAATGTGAGTTCACAATAAGCTGCTTTGAAGTATTCAAGCAAAAGCACGAAAAGGGCAAGAAAGGGCAAAGCAAGAATTAAACTTTGAAGTGTGACTGTAGCTCAATCATGCAAAAACAAGACTCTTCTTTATGTTTAGTTTAGAAGAGGGATCTGAGAGAGGGGAAGAAAACATGCAATAGCAAAAGTAAAGAGAAGGACTATGACAGACAGGGAGTGAGCAGGAGTGAGACTGAGCCCCAGAGCGATAATGCGGACTCTTGGTTGCATCCAAATGAAAGAAAAGGACTGATATTTTTCTCATTTAAAGAAAGATACTAAAAAAAAAAAAAGAAAAAAAAATAAAGAAAGATACTATTCTATCTGTTTCTTACTAGAATAAAAAAAGATGACAGCTGGAATAAGAAATGCTTCCTCCAGTATGGCAGGTCACCATATATAGAGAGGGCAAAAGCTCTTTTTACGTTTCAACTGGGGAACAGCTCCTGGATAAGGCAAAGACTTGCCTTTCTAGACCAAGAGAGTTTACTCCTATTTTTCAAAAGATTTAACATTAAACAAATCTTTGAGTAGCAGTTAATGCATTTATAGGTTAGAGGAGAAAAATAAGCATATTTTAAAAAATCAACCCACTGAAGAGGTATTTAATATTCAATATCCATTTCAAAGAGTAGATTGAAAGATAAAATATTGACTTCTCAACTGCCATCAGTTGGACTTACTGCCTCCATACCTCTTATTTATTTATTCATTTTCTTCCAGCTTTATTGAGAGACCATTGACATAACAGCGCTAAGTTGAAGGTTGCAGCATAATGAGCTACATACACAGTAAGCTCAGTGAACACCCGTCATCTCATAGACACAAATTAAAGAGAAAAACATTTTTTCTTACGATGAGAACTTTTAGGGTTTACTAAAAGGCTAACATGTATGTAACACACAATAGGGTTAATTAAATTCATCATGTTGTACCTTACATTCCTAGTACTTAGCTGGCTTACAACTGGAACTTTGTAACTTCACTTCGGCCTTCCCCCACACCCACCTCCAGGCACAAATACAATCTCTTTTTATGAGTTTGTTTGTTTTTAAAGTATAATTGACCTCCAACACTATGTTGGTTCCTTTTACACACAGTGACATCTATACATTTCAAACTGATCACCATGATGTCTCGTTATGATATGCCACAAAACAAAGATATTTCATAGTTACTGACTATATTCCCCACACTGTTCATCTCATACCCATGACTCATTTATTTTGCAATTAGAAGTTGTACCTCTTAACACCCCTAATTTATTTTTTTCCTCCCTCAAACCCCTTCCTTCTGGAAACTACCTGTTTGTTCTCTGTATCTAGAACTGTTTCTGTTTTATTATGTCTGTTAATTTTTTTTTAAGATTCCAATAAGTGAAATTATGCAGTCTTTCTTTCCCTGTGACTTGATGACTACCTTCAGTGTTATGTTTGGATTCCTTTCTCTTTTCTTAATAATTTCTTCTTTTTTATTTTACTTATTTTTTCTTATCTGTTTTTCTTTCTCTTTTTTGGTGTGTGTCTATTACAGATTTTTGGTTTGTGGTTACGATGAGTTTTATATATAGCAATCTCTCAATGTGATTGTTGTAATTTGTGGATTTCTTAAGTTCAAATTCATTTTTACAACCCAGAATTATAACGCCACTCCCCCAACGTTTACTGTTTTTGACGTCATATTTTATATCTTTTTGTTTTGTGTATCCCCTAACTGTTGTGTGTATAGACAATTTTATTACTTCTGTCTTCTAATCTTCCGTTATACATGGTTGATGTACCACTGTTACTGCATACTTGCCTTTACCAGTGAGCTTTTTCCTCTTGTAACTTTCATGTTCCTAGCTGTGGGCCTTTTCTTTTTCACTTAGAGAAGTCCCTTTAGCATTTCTTGTAAAGCTGGTTTGGCGGTTCTGAACTCTTTCAGCTTTCACTTGTCTGCAAAACTTTTGATCTATCAAATCTGAATGAAACACTTGCCAGGTAGAGTCTTCTTGGTTACAGGATTTTCCCTTTCATTCTTTTGACTATATCATGCCGCTCCCTTCTGGCCTCCAGAAGTGTTAGTTTCTCAGTCATGTCTGATTCTTCGCAACCCCATGGATTGTAGCCTCCATGGACTGTAGGCTCCTCTGTCCACCGGATTCTCTAGGCAAGAATACTGGAGTGGGTAGCCATTCCCTTCTCTAGGGGATCTTCCCAAACAAGGGATCAAAAGTTTCTGGTAAAAAGTCAGCTGGTATCTTTAGGGGAATTCCCTTGTAGTATGCAACTTGTAGGTTTTTCCTTGCTGCTTTTAATATTTTATTTTTAATTTTTGTCATTATAATCACAGTGTGTTTTAGTGTGGTCCTATTTGGGTTGCTCTTGTTTGAGACTCTCTGCTTCCTGGACCTGGCTATGTGTTTCCTTTCTCAAGTTAGAGAAGTTTTTAGCTATTATGTCTTCAAACACAATCTTTACTCCCTCTCTTCTCATTCTGGGACCCCTGTAATGTGAATGTTAGTACACGTGACGTTGTCCCAGTGGTTAACTATCCTCATTTCTTTTTATTCGTTTATCTGGCCAGCGTCAGTGATTTCCACTCTGTCTTCTAGCTCACTAATTCATTCATCCATATCATTTAATCTACCATTGATTCCTTCTAATGCATTTTCATCTCAGTTATTGTATTCTCCGTCTGTTTTTTTGTTACATTTTCTAGCTCTTTGTTAAAAACCTCGAATCTCTCTTTCTGTTCTACAATCCTCTCCTGAGTTCTTTGAACATCTTTATGATCATTACCTTGAACTTTTCATCAGGTAGATTGCCCATCTCCACTTCACTTGGCTCTGTTGAGGTTTCCTCTTGCTCCTTTGGAACATATTCCTCTGTTACCTCCTTTTGCCTAACTTTCTGTTTGTTTGTTTGTTTTTCTGTGTATTTGGTATATTGGATACATTTCCTAACTTTGGAAAATTGGCCTTTCATAGCTGCTGCTCAATCCCTTCAGGTTACCAGAGCTATGTGCTCTAGGGGTGCCCCCTATGTGGACTGTGTGCGTCCTTCTGTTGTGGGAAGTTGAGTACTGGGGAAGCTATCGTAAGGTGTGGCTGGCCCCTGGTCTGGTTGGCTGCCAGGCCCTGCCTTGTGTAGAGGCTACTAGGTGTTAGTGAGCAGGACCAGGCCATGAGGTGCTTGCTGCAGAGTCCTGGGGGGTCTCAGGGCTAGCGTTGGCCCACTGGTCAGTGAAGCCAGGTTCTGGGATTGCCGGTGGTGGGGCTGGGGTTCCCCAATCTAGTGTCAGCCTGCTGGTGGGTGGGGCTGCTTCCACCCACCCACATGGCTGCTTGTGAGTTCCAGGCTGTCCCAATGCTGGTGCTGACCTACTGGTGAGTGGGACTAAATATTGGAGTGGCTGACTGAGGCGTCCCAAGATGTCTCTGAGCTGGTGTCAGCCTGCCAGTGCATCGGCTGGATCCTGACATGGAAGGTTATGGGGTTGCAGGGGTCCTGGGTCTGGTGTCTGCCTGCAGGTGAGTGAAGTCAGGTCCTGGGTCTAGAGCTGGCCCACTGCTGAGTGGAGCTGTGTCCTGGGATCTCTGGCTGCAGGGCCCTGGGGGTCTCATGGTTGGTAAGATGGTTTGTTGATGGACAGGGCTGGGCTTCAGCCCAGGTGATCATGAAGCTGGTGCTTGCCCACTGGTGGATGAGGCTGGTGTTGGTGTCCTGGTGGGCAGGGCTGGGTCCCAGGGTAACTGTGGGTTCAAGGGGTCTTAAGACAGCAGGCCTTCTGGTGGGTGGGGCTGTGTCTCCGCCAAGCTGGTTCTCAGAGCTGAGGTGTCCTGGTACTGGGGCTGACAGGCTGGTAGGCAAGACCAGGTCCTGGTGCTAATAAACTTGAAGGAGGATTCCAAACTGGCACTTGCCAGTACCAGTGTCCACCAGGTAGAAGCAGCTCTCTAAAATCTGCTGCTGCAGTTCCTGTGTCCCCAAAATGAGCTCCAGTTGCCTCCTGCCTCTCTGGGAGGCTCTCCAAGGTCAGCAGAAAGGTCTGACCCAGGCTCCCTTCTAACTACTGCTTCTGTCCTGGGTCCTGGAGTGTATGAGATTTTGTGTGCTCTCTTTGTGAAGTCTCTATTACCCACAGCCCCCCTCGGTTTCCAGAAAGTTAGCACCCCTGGCCTTCAAAACCAGTTTGGGAGCTTGTCTTCTTGGTGGAGGACCCCTGGGCCTGGGGAGCTTGATGTGGGGCTCAGACCCCTTATGCCTTGAGAAGAACCTCTGCAGTTGTAATCGTCTCTCGTGCACGAGTTGCCCACCTGGGTGTACGGGTCTTGACTATACGTCTCCGCCCTTCCTACCTGTCTCATTGCGCTCCTTCTTTATATCTTTAGTTGTAGATCTTTTCTGCTAGTCTTCTGGTCTTTCTCAACTTTTTTTCTCTTACAACTATTTACCTGCTCTGTAAACAGTTGTAATCTGTGTGCCTGGGAGAGGTGGTGAGCTCAGGGTCTTCCTGTTCTGCCATCCCGCCCTCTTTCTCTGTTCACTTATTTTAAAAGTATGTGAGAGCATATGGATATTGCAAACCTTGCTTCAGGACACGAAGAAGATGCAAAACCAAAAAAAGTAGTTTGCCATCAAAAGGTTTACAGTCTCTGGAGGTGAAAAACATAAAGTAACCCTAGTAAAAAGGATTCATGGGTTACACGTCATCAGACTGGTGTTCATAGCATTGCATTTTTCCTTTATTATAGTACTATTCATATTGCTTTGCAATTTGTCCACTTGTCAATCTTCTTTATTAAACTGAGAGCTGAAGGCAAGAACTGTATCGTGTTTGTCCCTAGCCTACAGACCTAAGACTAGTGGGCAACCTGTAGGAAGAGCTCAGTAACTATTTGTATAACAAATGAAAGAAACTGATCAATACATGAAGGAAATGGCTACACAGTTTAGAGGGCAAGGATCATGTCTGGCTGGGGTGGCTGTGTAGGCTAAAGTCATGTAAGTTGGCTCTTAAAGGATTTAAAGGTGAGAAGACGTCCAACAAAGGGATTGTGAGCAGATGGCGGTAGGAAATGGGCAAAAGAGATAGAGTTAAAAGAGAACTCAGAAATCTAGTTTTAATACAACCTCCCACTAAATGTAGGAATTTCATCTGATATCATGGTGGTAAGTGGCTGAATATCTCATAAAGGGTCCTGTTCTGCTTCTTAGATGGTCTAACTTGATTGGGGACCCTCTACCCCGACTCCTCCATAAATGAATTCATTTCAAAATATTGAAGATTATGTAAAAATCACTTTGATTTTTAGGAAGTTGTTTCTCTGGCAGGTACTTTTTCCAGTGTTTGCTGCTTATAAAATTTAACAAAATTAAATACTCAGGTTTTGGTATGAATCACAATACCTTGTAAACTATATTTAAGATTAAAAAAAAAATTGTAGTAAAGTACACATAACAAAATTTACCATCTTAATAATCTTTACGGGTATAGTTTATTGGCATTAAGTACATTTGCATTATTGTGCTACCATCACCATTAAGTACAAGACTCTACTCCTGAGATTTTCAAAACTTACTACTGCATGCAAAAATGTCAGATACATTTTAAATGAAGCTATTTACATTTTGAACATGTGACAAAATTCAGACTGGAACTTAAAATCAAGTTATTAACTAAACTTTGGGGCTTGGTGTTTAATGATGATTGTACAAACCACGGGCTTCCCAAGTCAGAATCTAAGATCAACATAAAAACCGTGATCATTCTTCTCTTAAAGAGAGAGAGAATTCAAAATGCAAAGTTCAGTTTTGCAAACCCAGAAAAGATAGGACTTTTGGCAGGATAAGAAACTAGATACTCTTCTGTCACTGGATAAATCCTGTGAGAAGTCAAAGAGGTGGTAAAGAATCAGACTGGGGCCTGTTCCAAGCCATCACAGTAGTGCGTGTTTCTTATCTGTGGGAGCCACCCTCGCCAGAAGAAATGGTTTCAGTTCATGCGGTGGTTGCTCTTAACCGGCAAAGAGGCAGCAGTGTTCCCAATCTCCTGCTAAGAGTTCATTAACTGAAAAGCAGTGCAAGGTAGAATTTGAACCCAGGGTTTCAGGACCTAAGCCCAGTTTTACTTCTGAGAGAAACTCTTCTCTAAAATCATAATCTTCTCTATCTTGATACTCCTCCAGTGGCTTCTGCAGTTGAGACTTGTCAGGACACTTATTTTTCTCAAACACTGCCCTCTGCAGGTGGTTTTGTTCGGAGGCTATTTCGGGAGCAGCTGCTGAAGCTTGGGAAACAGTTTCAATGCGTTCTGTGTTGTCACTTCTATAACTTCTTCCACTGAGACCCCTTTCACCTGGGCAATATATTCTGCTGAAATGGAAATGTTCTGGGGCTCGTTCCGTACCTGAAACAGAACAAAGAGACACTGAATCAAACGTGACGCTTGACAGAAGCAATCCTTGGAGACTGTGGATAAAAGATGAAAACGAGTAGGTTAAAACAACTGATGGGTTCTTGCCTTTTTTTTTCTTTTTTTTTTTAAGGGGGTGGGGAGAAGGCCCTGAACTTCAGCCTGAAAGCTAAGGCTACAACACTGATTTTAAGTCTATGCTGCTCTTGAAACATAGGGCTCACAATACCCTAGGGCAGGGAATTAACAACTGAGGTCCCAGAACCTTGCACGTGAAGCAGTCTGCACAGTGGACACTTGGTGACCTGACCGAAGCACTAACTGTCCCTTGGTCTGCTCCTCAAGCAAGTGCTTGTAAAGACTGTGCTCTGCTGCGTGGCCACCACACCCCACAGGCTGCAGTACAGTTTGATTCAAGTAACACCATCGTGTGTCTGAAGACTAAATAGGTTATGCACCCGTATTTCACTGATTCTAAGATGCATTTCTCCCCTATCTTAACGTCTCTGAAACTGACAAATATTTTACTGACATCCAATGGCATGTGAAAGTATAATTGGTAGTGTTTTTCCCCTTAAGGGTCCATCTTCAATCACTGGCATTTAGATATGATGAAATATATTACTGTTGTTATTATTTACTCAGGATGATAATGTTCAGAGGAATACAACTGTTAAGAGTAAAAAAAACAAAAAGCCTTGATAATGTAGGCTACTAAAAAAACAATGAAAAATGTGCACCCAGATTTAGGTTCAAGGACATTCTTTATATTGTGAACAACATGGTTTGAACTGTGTGGGTCCACTTAAACACAGATTTTTTTCAATAAAAATTACAGTACCGCACAATCCAAACTTGGGTTGAATCTGTGAATGCAGAACCATGTGAAAGAGGGCTGGATCCAGGGTGTAAAACTGAAGACATCGAGGGCAGATAGATGCGGACTTTCCACGGTATGGCACAGGGCTGGAGAAGGTGTCAGTACCCCTAACCACTTCGCTATTCAAGAGTTAACTGTACCATGTTGGAAACAAACAACCTACATGGCAATATCTGGTTAAATGTACTCACATGCTGAAATTTATATAGTAATTAACCAGGATGAGGAAAAGTGTTTATTTATTGATGAACACATATGTTCACCACATAAAAGCAAGTTATGAGATGATGTGTTAAGGTTAATTCTGTTTTTATGAAAAACATATTATGTGTACATATATGAATATAAAAAAGTGTGGAAGGACATAAGAACCTGCATTTATTTAGTGCTTATCGTAGGCAAGGTTTTGTTCTAAGTTTTTCATGGAATTTCTCATTTAATCCTCAAAATAACTCTAGGAGATAGGTACTATTATTATTACCATCCTTTTTTACAGATAAGAAGGGATCCTAAACAGCTAGTAAACAGCCCAATTGAGGTTTCAACCTGAGCAATCTGACATCAGAGTATATACTTTTAACCAGTATACTATAGTGGTAACCTTTCAGTGGTAGATGGTTCTATTTTCTTATTATTTTCTGTGTTTTCTATTAGTCTAAGATAAACACATCTTACTCAACAAAAAACACATTCACTTTAAAAATTCATTTATTCAATAAATATTTTTGAGTACCTACTGTGTCTTCCCTTCAGGTAAATATAATTTATAATGGTAGCAATATTTATTTATTTATTTAGGCTGTGCTGCAAGGCTTGTGGGATCTTAGTTCCTAGATTAGGAATTGAACCTGGGCCATGGCAGTGAAAGCACCAAGTCCTAACCACTGGACCACCAGGGAATTCTTAGCAATATTGAAAATATGATTCTTTATGGCCTATAATAACAAAATGTAGAGCAAAAATTTCATAAATCTATGACTATATCAATACATACATGTACTGAAAGACATTGAGGCTAATTTTAGCATGCTAATTAAAAACAGGAAAATGAACATTTATTGAGCATTCACTATATATCAGACACACTGAGCACTTTCATATACATTACTTCATTTAATCCCCACTGTAATACTTCAAAGCATTTTACTATTATTTTACCCACATTTTATAAATGAGAAATAGTTTCAGAGAGATTAAGAGACTTGACCAAAGTCACACAGCTAGTGGGTACCATCACACACCAGATCTGAATCCAGGTCTTTCCGACTCTAGACACTGGGGTTTGTTTTTTTTTTAACGTTTTTTTTATATTGGAGTACAGTTGATTAACAATGTTGTGGCAGTTTCAGGTGTAGACACTAAGCTTTTCTACTATACTGGTCTGGATTTCAATATTACATAAACTAGGTTGTGACCCATAGCAAATAATATTCTTTGGAGCACTACTGCCATATTTGGAAAAGACCTGATGAAATTTAAGTCAATATAACCTTTCAACCTAGCACTACAGTAAGATTCCATTGTATTTACTCTGTAAGGAGAAACACAGCTAAATTGAAAATATTTCAAATGAAAGATACACTAAATAATGTAGAAATAGGAAAATCATTTACCTGTTTTTCTGGTCCCAGTGCAGGGGAATCCGTTTCTAAGCAAATTGAAGTTAAAGGCAACTGTTTCACAAGTTTCTGCTTCTTAGAGAAAAGAGAAAGCTAGTAAGTTTAAAACATGAGAAGTAAAGATAAAATAAGGAGCATTAAACCTACCTGGCAATGCATTCTATTCGGCAGGAATTTAAAACTCATGCCTGAACATTCAACTAATAAATGTCCACTATGTTCTCATCATTCTACACTAACAGATTTAAAAAGACACATTTTTGGGAATTCTCTGGTGGTCCAGTTGTTAGAACTCTGTGCTTCCACTGCAGGGGGCCCAGGTTTGATTCCTGGATGGAGAACTAAGATCTCACAAGCACTGCAGTGTGGCCAAACAAAAAAAACATTCTTTGCCAAAAATTATCTGAAGCCTCTAGGAACTCAAGAGAGTAGCAACCAAGAGCAGAAAATGAGGTACATCCAGCAAGAAACCAAATATCTGGTATCACATGCTCACTGAAAGATCCGCGGAGAGATTTCTATTGTTTCTCCACCACTACCATACTCAGGGTTTCTTCCTGCTGTTCACTTTAGGTCAGTCAAGGTTTTATGTTTATAAATCCAAGTTCATGTGCATATTTTGAATTTTAGATTAGGAAATAGATGGTTTTATATTCTGTTTATGATTTTGCCTGGATTATAAGGACGTCAATTAACTCAGTTTTACACCAAGAGCAATTCTCTTGTTGCCACTGCACTTTTTAAGATAAAAAACGGAAAGGAGATACATGATGCAGAGTGGAACAATGATAAAATAAATTATTTTAAGAGTAAAATTTCAGGGCTTCCTTGGTGGCTCAGTGGTAAAGAACCACCTGCCAATGCAGAAGACACGGTTTGATCCCTGGTCCGGTAGGATCCCACACGCGAGGGGCAACTCAGGCCGATCACCGCAGCTAGGAGCCTGCACTCCAGGGCCTGGGAACTGCAACCGCTGAGCCCGCACACCCTCAAGCCTGTGCTCCCCAACAAGACAAGGCACCTCGAGGGGAAGCCCACAGGCTGCAGCAAAGAGTAGTGCCTCGCCCACAACGAGAGGAAAGCCAGCACAGCAACGAAGACCCGGCACAGCCAAAAAAGAAAGAGTAAAACTGCAAAAGCACAGGAATATGTATGCTCGTGCACTGCTGGCAGACAAAAATTAAACTGGTATAAATTCCTCAAAGGAAATGTGACAATTTAACCACATATCTAAAGATACATACCCTTTTTCTTAATGGTTCCATTTATATACAGTAACTGCAACAAAAGTTATGTGAACAACTGTGGATGTGCAAAGCTATTCACTGAAGTGCTGTCTGTTAACAGTGAAAACTAGAAACAATGTAACCTTTACTTAAGGTAATGCTTAACTAAATTAGGTACATCCATATTGTGAAATAATAGGTAATTATTTTAAAGAAGAAACAGGTCTATGTTTATAGATACAAAAAATATCCATGAAGCTAACTCAAAACAAAAAGAATATGATATCTTCGTATTTTATAAGAATCAGATGTTAACAATGATTGTCTCAGTGGTAGGACGAGTTGGGTTGACCGGAAATTTGTCTTTTTCTGAAGTGTCTCTATTTTCTATAATGCACAAATATTATCTTTAAACTTAGAAAAAATAACAGCATTTTAGTTTAGAAACGGAAATGATAGCACTGCTAAAAAGTACTACTGAATAAGAAATTTCTCCATGAATGGTAAAAGTAGGAAAAATAAAAGTAATCTTGGATCAACTATACTTCAATAAAAATTAAAAAACAAAACTAAAATGCTAAATTGGTAAATAAAAACATAAATTTGGACTATTGCCTCCCCTGAGTCTTAAAAGGCTGGTTCAAGGGTTAATGATAAGGAAATGTGAAGATATAGAAGTAATGAATAGCTGTTGGGTTGGAAAACTGGTTAACAACTTAGAGTACAAATCAATCATACAGGAGAGTTACCAAATTTCCAGTTCCCTGAAAGATACACACAGAGGTCTGACACACATTCCTAAGTTGTTTTTACAGGAAGCGGACCGTCACCAGATGAAACTGCTGACCTCAAGCATGTAGATCTCAGGCCATTTGAAACCAGAAGATTGACTGATGATGCTTAAAACTGTATCTTGATGTCAACCAATTCGAGCACTGGGTACAAGCTGATCACATGCCCTGCAGCCTCCTCCCTCACACGGCCTTTAAAAACACTTTTCTGAAAGCTATTGGGGAGTCAGGTCTTTTGACAATGAGCTGCCCAGTTTTCTTGTGTGTGGATCCAATTTATCTATTTTTTTTCTTTGGTGATTAGTGCTTTTGGTGTCATGGCAAAGAAAACCACTGCCTAATCTACGGTCACCAAGATTTGGATCTGTTTTCTTCTAAAAGTTTTGTAATTTCAGCTCTTACATTTAGGTCTCTGATCCATTTATGAGTTACTCTTGATGTAAGTATGAGGTATGGACCTAAGATTAATTTTTGTAGTGAAACCAGAACAGTACATAACAGTACAGTACCGTAAAAATTACTGAACAGGAAAAGTTCACAGCAGTAAAGTGAAAGTTCCTATTTTAAAGTGTTATGCCACAAAGTGTAGAACCAAGTTTAATGAAAGATTTTACCTGCCCACTTCTTATGATAGAAGGAGGAATTGAGAAGAAGTATCCGGCTTTTACCCCTTCCATGGCTACAGATGGCCGACCGTCAAACGCATGCAGCAACACTTTGTCAGCACCTCTCAAAAATTAAATCAGAGTGCATTTTATTTCCTTAATGAAAGGTTTTCCCACTAATCAAATTGAACAACACAGACTTTAAGTAAATGTTGGTCACTAGAAGGTTCTGTGGTTTCTAAAGGGTAGATAAACGTACAGTGTTCAACCAGTAGAATAAAAATAAATTCTTATTCTGCAGAATAAATTATATAACATTGAAACAAGTTTTAAACAATTATTTAAACTTCCCATTCCAACCTTCTTGAAGTTTGTGAACTATCAAATTATTGTTCCTAATAGATCTTTAAATGGTTAAACTGTCCTTAAGAAGGATGCTAGTAGAAATGAGGAACTGAATGATTAACAAATTCAACAGTACACACACACATACATATGTACTGCTCTTACTTGATCCAATTAAAAAAAATCTTATTTTACTTGATCTAATTTTTCATTCGCTTTATCCTCGTCTGACGAACATTACAATCACACTGAAAACCTTATAAATAGTAGGCTGACTTGCAAAACCATCTTAATTGATTTCCATCACTACCCTGGCCTGCTCTCTTCTCTTTAAGAAAACAAATAAAGATGTCTTTTTCTATGAGAACATGGACTAGAATTGTCAAACTTAAACATTAGGCACATTTTTCTCAGGAACCTACATACCTTGCTCATTTAAGAGGCTGATGGTAGGTCTTCCGGCTGAGCGCGAGTGAACATTTCTGTTGAACAACAAAAAAACTTCCTTTTAAGTATTTACTATGAACATTTTATTTTTGATCTATTAAAGTAGTTAAGAGAAAAAGAAAAGTAGAGCTCCATTTCAGGAGAATCATTATTTATCACTAATGTGCTTTAAAACTATTAATATAGAAAGATGATAATTAACCTACAAAGGCAAATTTAGTCTTTTGGCTAATTGGACCTGTCTGATTAGGACTTGTCTTTGCTCTTCCTTCTGTTCATCAGTGCCAGCAAATCTGGGGGAGAAATCCAGTCCAACCTATAACAGAAAAATAAAACAGAATCACGTTTATGGTTTAATGAACCCCCAAAAGCAGATGATGGATACTGTCCAAGAGAAGTATAATGCGAGTCATACACTCAAGCCACATACACATCTTTACAGCTTCCAGTAGCCACGTTAAAGACACTAACAAGAAACAGGTGAAATTAACTTTAATAATATACTCTAAGTCACAGTTCCTAAAACATTATCAATATATTACAGTCATTCATATCATTATCTAAACACATAACCAATGTAAAATTACTGAGTTATTTTACATTCCTTCTTTGAGGTACTGAGACTTTGAAATCATCTGTCCATTTTATCCTGATACCACACATCAGTTTGGGCCAGTCACAATTCAAGTGCTCAACAGCTGCATGTGGTCACCACACTGGACAGTAATGATTATAAAGGACTGCTTCCCTTGATACTATTTTGGCATGCACTGCTATAAGCTATATTCTGAATGTGTTATTCTTATCTTTTATCTTTACAAGTGGAATTACCAAGTGGTAAAATGTCTCACAACTTTAAATTATTTAATAAGTTTTTTATTATAAACTCTAACCTATTAATATTTAAAGTATGCTTGTACATACTATTTCAAGTAACCAGAGAGATGGCCTTTTTTAAGCAAAAGGAAAAAAAGCAAAGCATACTGAAATGTTAATAAAGCATCCATTAACAAGGCCATGGGGAGGTGTTCTATTGTTTTATCCCTAAGTGCTTTTGCTTACTGAGGAAGTACTGACAAGTTGTTATTCAGCTGAGCACGGTGAACATAATTATCTAAGTCTGTTCTAATCACCGACACTGAATTAGGGACTGCCTTCATGTATCACATGGAGGTCTGAATTAGAAATCACTTGATCAGCTGGTGGATATTTACCTCTCCAATTGCCAATAACTGATCCTTATAATTCTCGATAATGGGCAAAGCTACGTCCAAATCCTGGGATGAAAAAAAAAAAAGTAAATTCATTCAAATAGGAGAGAGGAATGTCATAGGTTTTGTATCAACACCTATTATATGCCAGGCACTATGCTACGCTGGGTCCTTTACATACACATCCTTTACCCAGTTGAGGAACTAGGAATGGTAATCCTTCTATAATGGTGAGTAATTCTAGCTGGAAATTTGAGCAGAAATGTCCCATACCCAATTAGTTATAAAAACATTACTTCTTATGAAGATTCCCACTTCAACACTTCCTTCTGTCTAGGAGGCATTTCCTGGTATTTAGGAGGAGTGATCTGGATTTCCTGGAATAGCTGAGCAAGAAAAAACAAAGCCACTCACCTTGGGGAGTCTGGGAGTACGTTGCTAAATTCTCCTCTTAGGGTACGAATGAATGACTTGTGAATTTTAACAGTGATAATCCCAAACATCTTTTGCACTATTTTCACTGATTTCATCTTTATAGTTCTGCATACCCTATTTTTGTCCTAAAGTTTCAACAATATAAATACTAAATATCACGTATATGGCTGTTTGTCAACTACTGAAGTAACTGTATAGTTAATTCCATAGTTTCCATATCACTATTTCCACTTAAAGAGAATTTTCCCTGCAAGGGTTTCCTTGTAAGAGAAAAACAAATAAATGGAAAACTTGGTTCTAGATATTTTAAATTACTTTGAGGATTTCAGAGTATGTAAATTCAAAGTATTTCTAGTGAGAATAATCAGAAAAAGAATTAAGAAAAGGGAGGTAAAACAGATGGTCGAGGAACAGGAGAAGATGTTATATTATGCCTCGAGAGAGAAAAGAAGATGAGGGAGGATAAATCAAGGCCTTACAATTCCAGTAGACTCAATGGAGCAGAATTAACGTTGTCAAGAGGAGCTAAGAGTACATAACCCTAGTTATCAGAGAAGGTGTCTGACAATAGCTGAGTAGGTCAGTGTCAAGAAAACATCTTCTGTATCAAATGTTCAAACTAATCTGTGTGTCTGTGACCTCAAAGGGACTGGAGAAGTTGGAGAGATTACCCAGGAAACGTAGCACACTTAGAAACCTTAAGACAAAGAAATTACACATTTGGATGAAGACCAGATATAGGGAAAAAAATCTTCCTGGGTATATGTATTACCTATAAAAACAAGGAAAACAAACTTACAATGAGATTATTTCAATTCCTTGTGAAATAATTTGGAAGTTTCTGGCAAGTCAAGGATAGTAAATTGTTAATAGAAATACTACTTCATACCACTAATATGTATAAATATATGTGGTCTTCATCATTTTAATAGATGTAAAAATATTTCAAAGGACATTCATAGGTCTCTTTCTGACTTTAGCTCTATTCCTACTTCCTCCATAAGGTCTCAAGTTCCTTAATAGCTAGTGGTTCTATTGTGGGGTTTTAAAATATTCTATGCCTTTATACTCTATGACTGGGAATACTGCAAATAATGATTCACCATTTACAAACGAGGAAACTGAGACCTGGCAAGTTTAAGTGCCACAGATCGCAGAAGGCAGCAGGCCAAGTCTCTGACTTCAAAGCTCATGATGTTTCCACTATGCTGTTCAAAGAAGGAGGGAGAGAGAAGGAAAGGAAGGGCAAAGGGGAGGGAGGAGAGATTTATTCTGACTTAAAATAATTAGAATATTTTTTATTTAATAAAGAAAATATTTAGCCTTTAGAACATTTAGAACTGGGGTCAGGCTTGTAACAGAAATGAGTGAAGTGGGTTAAGTAGGGACAGGAGCCAATGTATGGCTCAGTGGGTAAAGAATCTGCCCAAAATGCAGGAGATGCAGAAGATGTGGGGTCCAATCCCTGGGTGGGGAAGATCCCCTGGAGGAAGGCATGGCAACCCACTCCAGGATTCTTGCTTGGAGAATCCCATGGACAGAGGAGCCTGGTGGGCTACAGTCCATAGGGTCACAAAGAGTCGGACACGACTGAAATGACTTAGCACTCATGCACATATAGCTTATAACCCACATTTTCTATAAAGTTATATTTAACATTGTAGCATCATATTTAACACTGTATAAGTTAACTATTTATTTTTGAACTGCTAGGCTGTTCCCTCTTTTTCTCTATTACAAATAATGCTGTAATAAACCTCTTTGTGAAAGAAGATAGAATTTCTTTCTTTTGGATTATTGCTTTAGAATAAAAATCAGAAAGAGGAGGATTACTGAGTCTAAGGGTAATACCATTTTTTATGGCTCCTGTTTTATAAGACTATTACCTTTAATGTGACACTTCTTTGGTCTTCTGGTGAAACTCCTTGAACTGGGTGAACACCCAAGCATGGCAGGACAAACCCATTATACCTAAAAATGTAGAATGAATTAAGAAAGCAGGATTATTAGACTAGGAGACAATGTTACTCTGAAGAACAAGTAGGAAAGAATTTTTTTAAGGCTGTTAATGTAATTTTTTCCCTTCTCATTCTCTTTAAAAATGGATGATCTTTGATATTATAAACATGATACCATATATGCATCCTTATTAGCAATTCTATTTCTTTATGAGAAGTAGCACCTTTCTGAAAGCTGGATAATCTTTTCAAACTCTCCTGAATGTTCAGCGACCACGACAAGAGCCATAATATTGGCCTGAAACAAACATGAATAGAATTCAGTTATAGTCTCAAACAATATCCATCCAATACAACTAAATAACAATTTAAAGTCTTCTGTGCTTTTAGTTATCCTTGCTCCCTCACACTCCATCAATAGCATCATAATGGCCATCACTAATTAGCTACATATGTTTTGGACATATGTTCAGTGAGTATAAATATCACCGCATTTAATCTGCACACCCTTCTGACATAGGCATTGCTGTAATCCATTGTTTGGATCAAGAGACATTTGGATGGAGTCAGATAACCTGCCCAAGATCATTAGGCCTGTGTTACTCCAAATACCACACTCCTAATTAAACTGTGATTGTGAAACATGGCTACACATAAAAATGGCAACCATTTCTATAAGTTTGAAGGAAGACCACAAAACGCTATTGTAATGAATTTCATAAATGCTTCCCAAAATTAACAATTTTCCTCCAAACAAACCCAAAATGTTTCAGAAAACTTTTATAATTTTTCCAAGATCTTCAGAATAATGCTAATTTAAGAGCTGACAGACGCACCGACCTGTTCTATATAGCTGGCATGCCTGGTGTCTGTGGGCATGTGTCTTGGATTCAGACTATCTTGTCTGTATCACTTTACTAGTGATGCATCTTTGGACAAATTAATCTAGGCCTTAGCTTCCTCTTCTATAAAACAGGTAACGGCTGCCTATAAAATAGTAGCTTCCTTAGAAGGTTGTTGAGAAACATTAAATGAGATAATGTACAGAATGGGTTTAAGTTCAGTGCCTGGCACATAGCAAACAACAGATGCTGCTTATTGTTAATGTATTTTTTACTGAAGCAACATCAACATATTATACCAACATTTCAAGCTATCTTAGATCAAAATTAGTAGGAAGATAAAAACAACCAAAAAAGAGCAAGTATAGCTATTGGCTTACTTTCTTGGCTTTCTCCAGCACATCATCCAGATCCTAAAATAAACATAAGTAATCATGATCATTTTAGATGGATAAGTAACTATCCTTTGCTTGTGTATACCAATGCAGTTGAGGCACCATAAAGACTGACAATGATGGCAAGGAACAGGGTGGTGAGAAGGGCCTAGCTGACACACCTTCCATTTACTCTCTCCGTAAATTCTGGCTTATGTTCCCACTCTACTGGAACAGAAACTGTTATTGTCAAATATAAAAGACAGTTCTCTGTCCCACTCTACCCTTCAGCAGCATTAGAAACTCCTCACTTGTCTACTCTTTCCTTCCCCAAATATTTTCCACTCTTGGCTTTTGCAAATACTTCTCTCTAGCTGTCCGCTACTTATCAAGTCTCCTTGACTGGCTCTTTCTCCTCTGATTTCAGGACCATAGGCTTCTCTTCCTGTACTTCCTGTTAAGTGATCTCATTACTATACTCATTATGCCAGTGAGTCCCCAATTTTTATCTCCAGCCTGTAATTCTCTTCTGAACCCAAGATTCACATTTTAAAATGACCATATGACGTTTCCACTTGGATGGACATCAGGTTTCAACATGTGCCAAGCATAACTATTTTCTCCCCAACAAATCTGTTCCTTCTGCCTGCCTTCTCCAATCTGTTTTCCCTCATCTCAGTGAACAGCACCACCATCTCTCTCCAGCATCCTCCAGTTCCTCCTCTCCCTCTCTCTGCACATCCAGTTCCTCTTAGTATGTACTTTAGAATCGATCTCCAAAATGTAACTTGAATTCATCTGCTTCTCTCGCTTGCAACTCCCCTGTAACCTCTATCATCTTTAGTCTCAATACTGCAAAAGCCTCCAAACCGGTTTTCTAACTTCTAACCCTTGCTTTCCTCTATCCATTTACCACACATCAGCAGAAAGGTTTTTAAATGGATTATCAGATCATGTCTCTCTCCTTCAACCACCCACCCACCCACCAAACCGTTCTACAGGATCCCCATTGTGATTCTAATGAAATGCGAATTCGTGCCTCACGTATCCTACGCAAACTTCTTCAGTCCGATTTTATGCTTCTCTCTTTTTAACTCATCGGACGCCACCCAGCCTTTCGATAGCTTGAATGTGCCAAATTCTGTCCTGTCGGGGGGCCTGCAACCCGCCTGCTTTCCTCACCACCATGCACCCACCGCTTTGTTCTTCTTCCGCAATTTAAGCGTCACCTCTTGAGAGGTTTACCCGCCAAACAGAACCGCCTCTTCTTTCTCTAACACTAGCCTCTGGTTTCCAATGTAGCAGGTAAAACACGTTGACATTACGCGTGGAACTTCGCCCCCCCGGGAGGATAACTCGAAGGGTAAGGACAGGGGCTGCCCCGCTCCCACGGGCCCGACCTCGCCCTCACGTACGTGGTCAAAGTCCGGGGCGGAGAGGTGGCAGTGACAGTCCACCAGCCCTACGCCCACCGCCCCCATCGTCGCAGCCACCGAAACCCCTGGACTCGCCGGCGGAACCACAGCCGGAACCCGAGTGCCGCGGCGGGCTGACTTTCCGGCCGGACGAGGGCTCCTTCCTCCCGGGAAACCCGCCCTTCCGCCCTCAGAATTCCCGCCCCCAGTTCAAGTTGGAAAAATGGAGCGGGCCCTTCGGTCGGTGGCGCGTTCTCCTTGTCGGGACGTGGGGAGAGTGGCCAGGACAGAAGACAGGGCCTCGGTCCCTGCCACATACCGAAAAGACTTCCGTGTGCGCTGCACTTCGAAGCGGGCCGTGACGGAAGTGCTAGAACTGTGCAGCAGCTTCGTGCAAAAGCTCGGGGACGCGCTGCCTGAGGAGATTCGGGAGCCCGCGCTGCGAGATGCGCAGTGGGTACGGGCCCAGTAGCCATCTCTTGTCTTTTCACCCGCTTTCTCCACACCCCGGTCAGTGGTCAGGAGGAGCCCACGGCCGGCTTTGTCAGAGTTTAACGGTGCCCGGGAACGCGAGGGAACGAGATAGATGCTGGAGGCAGCCGGGTGTTTTAGTTAATTTAGGCCAGTGCTGTCCGACCGAAAAATTCAAGGCGAGCGATGTATGTCACTTGAAATTAAAAGGAAGAAAATAGGTGAAATTAATTTTAATGATATTTATTTTAACCAACTGTGTCCAAGATACCGTTTTAACTTGTAATAATTTTTAAAAAAGGAACAGCTAGTTTACATTCTTTGGTTCATACCAAGCTTTTCACATCTGTCTTAAACCTGATGTCCTTTTCCACTAGCTACATTTTAAGGCCTCAACAGCCACAAAGTGGCTGGATTGTCCCCTCTTTGGACGGTGTAGACGGAGACTCAAAGGGGAATCCTGGAAGTCAGTCACCAGGCTAGCTTTTGGTCTGTCTTTTTGCTTGTTTTTAGAATATCTCGTGAAAAGAGCGAAAACATTTTCCTTACGAGTCTAAAGTAGATAAGGAAGCTTCCCATTATAAACTTCACTAATATCACACTGACCCTTATAACTCGTTTCCCCTTCCTTTTTCAAGTATATTGCAAAGCTGTGTAGAAGATGAGGTTTTTTTGCCGGGCGGGGGCAGGTGCGGGGCGTGGTGGGAAGACACAACAAATTGAGGGATTTGTGCCAGTCTGAAGAAAGCACACAACCTATTTATATGCAGGGGAAAATGTTAAAATGTTTGTAATGCAGTACAGTTTTACTGACCACAGTACAAACAAAATAAAGTTTAAGTGGATGAAGAATGTAAGAACACTCCCTGGGTTGTGATTCTGTGTTCCAATATTGTATACACTGACTTTTATATCATTCCCCCCTTGCTAGCAAGGGAAGGATAGAGACATACCTGAGGACATTTTTAGTAGTAGTTTGATGGGAGAAGACTTGTTTCTTTGTGTAATGATCTTAGAATTTACCCCTTTCCA
This sequence comes from Budorcas taxicolor, assembly GCF_023091745.1. Classification (NCBI taxonomy): domain Eukaryota; kingdom Metazoa; phylum Chordata; class Mammalia; order Artiodactyla; family Bovidae; genus Budorcas; species Budorcas taxicolor. The sequence goes on from NC_068925.1 coordinate 71,703,077, forward strand.
GGAAGTGCTAAGGTACTTAGAACATTAATTCTCCTTATAGGAAAAGAGGAACTTGGCTTAACTGATTATACTTTATTAATGGATGAGAAAGTAAATTAGAAGATAAAAGATGTGAAGATTTAAACTACCAAGGGAATTCACTTGTGTTTTAGTTAAGAAAACAGATAAAAGGTGGAGGCTTCAGTAATGTTGCCTCTCTATCTAAAACCACATAATATAGTAACATTTTTTGTGATAATTTTTTTAAAACGTTATTTTATTGAAGTATAGTTGATTTACAATGTTGTGTTAATTTCTACTGTATAGCAAAATGATTCAGTTATACATATATCTGCTTTCTTTTCCATTATGGTTTATCGCAGAATATTGAATATAGTTCTCCGTGATGTACATCAGGACCTTGTTTATCCATTTTACACGTAAAAGTTTGCATCTGCTAATCTCAAATGTCTAACCCATCCTTCTCCCACCCACCTCCTGCTTTGTACCCACAGGTCTCTTCTCTATGTCTGTGACTTTGTTTCATAGACACATTCTTCTGTGTCATATTTTAGATTCTACGTATAAATGATACCATATATCTTTCTCTATTGGGCTTCCCTCGCTTTAATATGGTAATGTCCAAGTCCGTCCGTGTTGTGGCAAATGGCTTTATTCCATCTTTTTTGCGGTTGAGGAGTATTCCATTGTGTATGTGCCACGTCTTTATGCTTTCTCTGTTGGTGGACATTTAGGTTGTCTCCATGTCTTGGTTATTGTAAACAGTGCTGCAGTGAGCACTGGGAATTGCATCTTTTAAAAAATTTTTAAAGTTATTTAATTAATTTTGTATTTGGCTGGATCTTCGTTGCTGCGCGAGGACTTTCTCTACTTGCAGCGAGTGGGAGCTACTCTTCAGTTGCTGTGCTTGGAGTTCTCTTTGTGGTGGCTTCCCTTGCTGTAGAGCCCTGGCTCTAGGGCACGCGTGCTCCAGTAGCTGTGGTGTGTGGGCTCCGTAGTTGCAGTTCCTCCATTCGAGAGCATAAGCTCAGTGGCTGTGGTGCACGGACTTAGTTGCCTCATGGCATGTGGGATCTTCCCAGACCAGGGATTGAACTCATGTCCCCTGCATTGGTGGGCAGATTTTTAGCCACTGGACCATCAGGGAAGTCCTGCATATCTTTTCAAATTTTATTTAGTACTTTTCTCCAGATATATGCCCAGGAGTAGGATGCAGATCATATGGCAACTCTTAATTTTTTGAGGAAATTCCACACTGTTTTCCCTAGTGGCTGTATCAGTTTACATTCCCACCAATCATGAAAGAGGGTAGCATTTATAATTTGTAGACTTTTTATTTAAGGCTTTCAAAAATTAATTAGTTAATTTTGGCCACCCTGAGTCTTCACTGCCGTGCTCAGGCTTTCTAGTGGCAGGCGGGCTTCTCGTGGCAGTGGCTTCTCTTGTTGCAGAACACAGACTTGAGGTGCACCCGCTTAGTTACCCCACAGCATGCGGAGTCTTCCCAGACCAGGAATCAAATCTGTGTCCCCTGAATTGGCAGGCGGATTCTTGTCCACTGGACCACTAGGAAAGTCCTGTGTATTTTTTTCTTTTAATATTTTAATTTATTTATAATGGGTGTAGGTAGTGGGCTGGGGACAGAGATTGAAAATAACAATCCAAAAACAACAGAGATAGAGGATGTGGACAGCGTATTCATTTCCTATTGTTGATATAACAAGTTACCGCACTGAGTGGCTTAGCCATAAGTGAATCAGCCATAAGTATACATATATCCCCTCCCTGTTGAATATCCCTCCCACCCCTCTACCCCACTACACTACACCCCTGCCTTCCCATCCCTCTCGGAAGTCACAGAGCACCAGGCTGAAAGTGAGTGAAAGTGAGAGTCATTCAGTCGTGTCCGACTCTTTGCGACCCCATGGACTATACAGTCCATGGAATTCTCTAGGCCAGAATACTCTAGTGGGTAGCCTTTCCCTTCTCCAGGGGATCTTCTCAACCCAGTGATCGAACCCAGGTCTCCGACATTACAGACGGATTCTTTACCAGCTGAGCCACAAGGGAAGTTACAGAGCACCAGGCTGAACTCTGTGTGTTATATAGCAGCTTCCGGGGCATGTACGATCTTCCCAGACCCGGCACTGAACCCACGTTCCCTACACGTTCCCTGCTCGGGCCAGGGGATTCTAAGCCAGCATCTGCTGTGCACGTGGGAAGGTGTGTGTCAGGGCTGCTCTCTCAGTTCACCCCACCCCTCCTTCCCTTGCTGTGTCCACATGTCCACTCTCTACGTGTGTCTCCATTCCTGCCCTGCAGATAGGTTCATCAGCACCATTTTTCTCGATTCCATATATATGCGTTAATATACGATATTTATTTTTCATTTCTGACTCGCTTCGCTTGTATAACAGGCTCTAGGTTCACCCACCTCAGTTCAGCTGACTCAAATTTGTTTGGTTTTATGGCTGAGTAATACTCCATCGTAGATACATACCGTAACTTCTTTAGTCTGTCGATGGACGCCTGGGTTGTTTCCATGTCCTGTCTATTGAAAATAGTGCTGCAGTGAATATTGAGGTATATGTGTCGTTTTGAATTATGGTTTCCTCAGAGCATATGCCCAGTAGTGGGGTTGTTGGGTCATACGGTAGTTTTATTCCTAGTTTTTTAAAGGGCCTCCATATTGTTCTCCACAGTGTCTGTATTGCATTCCCACCAACAGTGCAGTACATTCTCTCCAGAATTTATTGTTTGTAGACTTTTTAATGATGGCCATTCTGACTGGTGTGAGGTGATACCTCACTGTAGTTTTGATTTGCATTTCTCTAATACATAAATCACTGCAGATGGTGATTGCAGCCATGAAATTAAAAGACGCTTACTCCTTGGAAGAAAAGTTATGACCAACCTAGATAGTATATTCAAAAGCAGAGACATTACTTTGCTGACTAAAGTCCATCTAGTCAAGGCTATGGTTTATCCTGTGGTCATGTATGGATATGAGAGTTGGACTGTGAAGAAGGCTGAGCGCCGAAGAATTGATGCTTTTGAACTGTGGTGCTGGGGAAGACTCTTGAGAGTCCCTTGGACTGCAAGGAGATCCAACCAGTCCATTCTGAAGGAGATCAGCCCTGGGATTTCTTTGGAAGGAATGATGCTAAAGCTGAAGCTCCAGTACTTTGGCCACTGCATGCGAAGAATTGACTCATTGGAAAAGACTCTGATGCTGGGAGGGATTGGGGGCAGGAGGAGAAGGGGACGACAGAGGATGAGATGGCTGGATGGCATCACCAACTCGATGGACGTGAGTCTGAGTGAACTCCGGGAGTTGGTGATGGACAGGGAGGCCTGCGTGCTGCGATTCATGGGGTCACAAAGAGTCGGACACGACTGAACGACTGAACTGAACTGAATACTTAATAAAGTAACATTTTAAAAAATTGATACAACTATGCAATGAATATTAAAAAGACAATTTGGATAATTCTTGAATAGAACTGGATAGAGTAAGGATTTTACTTTATAAAAATCTTTATTTTATTTTATTTTACTTTACAATGCTGTATTGGTTTTGCCATACATTGACATGAATCCACCATGGGTGTGTACAAGCTCCCAATCCTGAATCCCCCTCCCACCTCCCACCCCATATCATCTCTCTGGATCATCCCCATGCACCAGCCCTAAGCATCCTGTATCCTGTATCGAACATAGTCTGGCACTTCGTTTCTTACATGATAGTATACATGTTTCAGTGCCATTCTCCCGAATCATCCCACCCTCTCCCTCTCCCTCAGAGTCCAATAGTCCGTTCTATACATCTGTGTCTCTTTTGCTGTCTCGCATCCAGGGTCATCATTACCATCTTTCTAAATTCCGTATATATGTGTCAGTATACTATATTGGTATTTTTCTTTCTGGCTTACTTCACTCTGTATAATCGGCTCCAGTTTCATCCATCTCATTAGAACTGATTCAAATGTATTCTTTTTAATGGCCGAGTAATACTCCATTGTGTATATGTACCACAGCTTTCTTATCCATTCATCTGCTGATGGACATCTAGGTTGTCTCCATGTCCTGGCTATTATAAACAGTGCTGCGATGAACATTGGGGTACATGTGCCTCTTTCAATTCTGGTTTCCTTGATGTGTATGCCCAGCAGTGGGATTGCTGGGTCATAAGGCAGTTCTATTTGCAATTTTTTAAGGACTCTCCACACTGTTTTCCATAGCGGCTGTACTAGTTTGCATTCCCACCAACAGTGTAAGAGGGTTCCCTTTTTTCCACATCCTCTCCAGCATTTATTGCTTGTAGACTTTTGGATCGCAGCCATTCTGACTGGTGTGAAATGGTACCTCATTGTGGTCTGGAGATTTGCATTTCTCTGATAATGAGTGATGTTGAGCATCTTTTCATGTGTTTGTTAGCCATCCGTCTGTTTTCTTTGGAGAACTGCCTATTTAGTTCTTTGGCCCATTTTTTGATTGGGTCGTTTATTTTTCTGGAGTTGAGCTGCATAAGTTGCTTGTATATTTTTGAGATTAGTTGTTTGTCAGTTGCTTCATTTGCTATTGTTTTCTCCCATTCAGAAGGCTGTCTTTTCACCTTACTTATAGTTTCCTTTGTTGTGCAGAAGCTTTTAATTTTAATTAGATCCCATTTGTTTATTTTTGCTTTTATTTCCAATATTTTGGGAGGTGGATCATAGAGGATCCTGCTGTGATTTATGTCGGGGAGTGTTTTGCCTATGTTCTTCTCTAGGAGTTTTATAGTTTCTGGTCTTACGTTTAGATCTTTAATCCATTTTGAGTTTATTTTTGTGTGTGGTGTTAGAAAGTGATCTAGTTTCATTCTTTTACAAGTGGTTGACCAGTTTTCCCAGCACCACTTGTTAAAGAGATTGTCTTTACTCCATTGTATATTCTTACCTCCTTTGTCAAAGATAAGGTGTCCATAGGTGTGTGGATTTATCTCTGGGCTTTCTATTTTGTTCCATTGATCTATATTTCTGTCTTTGTGCCAGTACCATACTATCTTGATGACTGTGGCTTTGTAGTAGAGCCTGAAGTCAGGCAAGTTGATTCCTCCAGTTCCATTCTTCTTTCTCAAGATAGCTTTGGCTATTCGAGGTTTTTTGTATTTCCATACAAATCTTGAAATTATTTGTTCTAGTTCTGTGAAAAATACCGCTGGTAGCTTGATAGGGATTGCATTGAATCTGTAGATTGCTTTGGGTAGTATACTCATTTTCACTATATTGATTTTTCCAATCCATGAACATGGTATATTTTTCCATCTATTAGTGTCCTCTTTGATTTCTTTCATCGGTGTTTTATAGTTTTCGATATATAGGTCTTTAGTTTCTTTAGGTAGGTATATTCCTAAGTATTTTATTCTTTTCGTTGCAATGGTGAATGGAATTGTTTCCTTAATTTCTTTTTCTACTTTCTCATTATTAGTGTATAGGAATGCAAGGGATTTCTGAGTGTTGATTTTATATCCTGCAACTTTACTATATTCCTTGATTAGCTCTAGTAATATTCTGGTGGAGTCTTTAGGATTTTCTGTGTAGAGGATCATGTCATCTGCAAACAGTGAGAGTTTTACTTCTTTTCCAATTTAGATTCCTTTTATTTCTTTTTCTGCTCTGATTGCTGTGGCCAAAACTTCCAGAACTATGTTGAATAGTAGCGGTGAAAGTGGGCACCCTTGTCTTGTTCCTGACTTTAGGGGAAATGCTTTCAATTTTTCACCATTGAGGATAATGTTTGCTGTGGGTTTGTCATATATAGCTTTTATTATGTTGAAGTATGTTCCTTCTATTCCTGCTTTCTGGAGAGTTTTTATCATAAATGGATGTTGAATTTTGTCAAAGGCCTTCTCTGCATCTATTGAGATAATCATATGGCTTTTATTTTTCAATTTGTTAATGTGGTGAATTACATTGATTGATTTGCGGATATTGAAGAATCCTTGCATCCCTGGGATAAAGCCCACTTAGTCATGGTGTATGATCTTTTTAATGTGTTGTTGGATTCTGATTGCTAGAATTTTGTTGAGGATTTTTGCATCTATGTTCATCAGTGATATTGGCCTGTAGTTTTCTTTTTTTGTGGCGTCTTCGTCAGGTTTTGGTATTAGGGTGATGGTGGCCTTGTAGAATGAGTTTGGAAGTTTACCCTCTTCTGCAATTTTCTGGAAGAGTTTCAGTAGGATAGGTGTTAGGTCTTCTCGAAATTTTTGGTAGAATTCAGCTGTGAAGCTGTCTGGACCTGGGCTTTTGTTTGCTGGAAGATTTCTGATTACAGTTTCAATTTCCATGCTTGTGATGGGTCTGTTAAGATTTTCTGTTTCTTCCTGGTTCAGTTTTGGAAAGTTGTACTTTTCTAAGAATTTGTCCATTTCTTCCACGTTGTCCATTTTATTGGCACTATAACTGCTGATAGTAGTCTCTTATGATCCTTTGTATTTCTGTGTTGTCTGTTGTGATCTCTCCATTTTCATTTCTAATTTTATTGATTTTATTCTTCTCCCTTTGTTTCTTGATGAGTCTAGCTAATGGTTTGTCAGTTTTATTTATCCTTTCAAAGAACCAGCTTGTTGCTTTGTTGATTTTTGCTATGGTCTCTTTTGTTTCTTTTGCATTTATTTCTGCCCTAATTTTTAAGATTTCTTTCCTTCTACTAACCCTGGGGTTCTCCATTTCTTCCTTTTCTAGTTGCTTTAGGTGTAGAGTTAGGTTATTTATTTGACTCTTTTCTTGTTTCTTGAGGTATGCCTGTATTGCTATGAACTTTCCTCTTAGCACTGCTTTTATAGTGTCCCACAGATTTTGGGTTGTTGTGTTTTCATTTTCATTCGTTTCTATGCATATTTTGATTTCTTTTTTGATTTCTTCTGTGATTTGTTGGTTATTCAGAAGTGTGTTGTTCAGCCTCCATATGTTGGGATTTTTAATATTTTTTCTCCTGTAATTGAGATCTAATCTTAATGCATTATGGTCAGAAAAGATGCTTGGGATGATTTCGATTTTTTTGAATTTATCAAGGTTAGATTTATGGCCCAGGATGTGATCTATCCTGGAAAAGGTTCCGTGAGCACTTGAGAAAAAGGTGAAATTCATTGTTTTGGGGTGAAATGTCCTATAGATATCAATTAGGTCTAACTGGTCTATTGTATCTATAAAAATCTTTAAAGTATAGAATATATACTCTAACTCATAATTATCAGTCATCATTTGACTTAAGCTTATTTTTTCCTTTTTTAAAAATTTATTTTTAAATAGAAGGATAATTTTAAGCTTATTTTTAATTATATAAAATGTATTCTCTTTATGAAAAATAGCATAAAGCAAAAATCTTTGAATTCCTCTCTCCTATCCCTCTTCCTTTTTGGAAATAACTTATTATTTTGGAGGATATAATCCTTTTCTTTTTTGGCTTTAAAGCTGTCTCTCTGTTTTAAAAAGTGTTTTTCTTTTTTTTAATACTAATTGTGTCATGCTGAATTGTTAACATCCTGCCTTTTGTTTAAAAAAATCAAATATGTCTTTGGTTATTATTTGTTAATGTTATATATAGATGTACTTCATTCTATTAGTATTGTATGATATGGGTATATTGTATATTTAGCCATTCTCTTAATTTTGAATTTAGATATTTTTCCCTCAATATTTCATAATTTCAAACAGAACTGAAATAAGCATTCTCAGTTTATCTTCTTTATGTTTTTATGAGAATGATCCTTTAGGTTATGTTGATAGACGTGAAATTGTTAGGCTATAGGGAATGTGCATTTAAAATTTGGATGTACCATCAAATTTCTTTAGTTTTTTACTTTTTAATGTATTATAAACATTTTTAATGTTACAAAAAATAGACTAGCACAGTGAACATCCATATGTCTATCACCGAATTTAGCAGTTATCAAAAATATGTTATACTTCTATTTTAAAGCAAATTGCATCTCTCATGTCATTTCATCATTATATACTTCAAAGTACATCTCAAAAAAAAAAAGAGTCCTAGGACTTTCCTGGTGGTCCAGTGGTTAAGAATCTGCCTTGCAATGCAAGGGATGTGGGTTCAACCCCCAGTGTGAGAAGAACTCACATGCTGTAGAGTAACTAAGCCCAAGCACCGAAACACTGATCCCAAGTACCACAACTAGAGAGTCTGTGTAAATCCATCTACCGTAGTGAAAGATCTCCAGTGACGCAACGAAAATCCCGCGTGCTGCAACTAAGACCCAGCGCAGTCCCCTTCCCACCAAAAATACAGTCCATTGTAAAGTAGAAATTAATTTCACTTTCTTTTAAGCCTGTGTATTTTCCCACTTGTTAACAGTGACTCTCATTCAGCAGCAAATGTATTACTTATTACCCTTGAGATTCATTTGAGCCCAGTTTGTTAGCTTGTTTTCCTTTCATTTACTTCCCTGGTGGTTCAGACAGTAAAGCCATCTGTCTACGATGTGGGAGACCTGGGTTCGATCCCTGGGTTGGGAAGATCCCCTGGAGAAGGAAATGGCAATCCACTCTAGTACTATTGCCTGGAAAATCCCATGGACAAAGGAGCCTGGTAGGCTACAGTCCATGGGGTTGCAAAGAGTCGGACACGACTGAGCGACTTCACTTTCACTTTCCTTTCATTTAGGAAGTAAACTTTGTTTGTACCAATATAGTAAAACTTTTCATCACATTTTCTCATGGGTAGCTTAATGGCTGTTGGAACTAAAATGTAGGTAGAATAAATGATTGAAATGGAATCTCACATCATTGAAAAGCAAAAGCATACTAGTAATCTAGTCATCTACTTTTTTTATATTCTCTATCACAAATCTGAATTGTCCAAATGTTTGAATTCAGTATTTAAAGTTATTTTTAGTAACTTGATTTTTGTGACTTTATTGCAGACTTTCGAATCAGCTGTGCAAGAGAATGTCAGCATTAATGGGCAAGCATGGCAGGAAGCCTCAGACAGTTGCTTTATGGGTATGTGACTTCACTTTGTCCCTCTGTCATTCATTTCTGAGTTATTTTTGTAGCCATTCCATTTTATTTCCTGCCATGTCACATGGAAGATTCCTTCCAGGATCTTAGTTCCCCAACCAGGGATCAAGCCCATGGCCCCTGTAGTGGAAGCTTGAAGTCCTAACCATTGGACTACCAGGGAATTCCTACCTGTTTTTGTCACCTCTTTACTGGCAGAGTCCCTTTACTGGAAGAAAAGAGAAAATCAATGTAGAAGACTATTAAGGTCATACACTGAGGCAAACAACGTAGTGGTTACCATGATCCTTTATATATGCTATCTGGCATTCCCACAGGACTTTGATCTGATCAGTCTTCAAAAGTACCCTTGTCAATAGCTTATTGGAAAATACTATGTAACTGTCATGAGATGAAGCAGGCCCAGAGAATTCCTATGCTTAATACTTTATAAATCAAATTATATATTTATAAGCGATCCTTTGAGTAGATAGTGAAATACTCTTAGAAATGTGAAGTTAAACTGTGTAAGTACCATATAAAGAATGAGTTTAATATTTGCAGAAACCTCCTTAAAAAGACAGAATATTTTGCTGGTCCAGGCAGACTAGATTGCACCCTACCTAATGAAGGTGACATATTTAAAGAAATTGAAGTTTTAATAGAAAGAAAATGGTCAGTGTAGGAAGGAAAAAAATGTGGTAGGAAAAGAATGATCAGTGTGGGAAGAGAGACAGAATTCTCCAGCAACATCCAGGAAAAGGGCTGTCCTGACAGGAGGACTGGAGTGCCTCTTGGTCACCATGGTGATGGTACAGAGATCTGACCAGTGTAGACTGATGTCTCTGCTCACTGTTAAGATTAACCACTTAAACCTTTGAGCATATGCCAAGCCCTGTCAAGTAATTCTCTGTGGCTACAGTTTTTCTTAGCATTAAGATAATTCTTTGCCCAGAAGACTTTACTCTCCACTCCTTGGTATTATTATAATTACCTCTTCAAAGACGCCCAGAGTTCACTTTGTGGTTTACATATTAAAATGGAAAAAACAACATCAGATTTTTCAACTATTAGCAGAGTGATTGCCAGTTAGTGGGGAAAGGCAGCATATGAGAATCACCTAGGAGTATTTTCAAACTAGACAGCCTTTACTGAATGTTTATGTGACTGTTGTTCTCTGAAGTCAGTTTCGAACTGCTGTATTGTTTGGTCCAGACTGCCTTTAGCATATGATTCATCAGTTTATAGATCAACATGTGTATTTTCTGACAGGTTGGCAGCATGAGTGCATGGCTGAAACCTGGATGTTCTCTGTCCCTTTCCCTACCCCTTATAACTCTGAGGGGAAATAGTAGAGAACACTGCAGTTTTACCTTCTTTCATGGGCACTCAATCAGTGTCAGACACCATACCAAGTTCGAGGAAATAAATGAAAAGATACGATTCTTAACATTTAGGAACTCATCATTAAAGGAAGGAAATAGACAAAAACACATTACTCCTCAGGAAGTGGAAGAAGACATAACAGAGTAGGTTGCTATTAAACGCATTTAATAAATAAAAGTATAGACAGAAAGGAGGTTGGAAGGACGTTTGAAGCAAAGAAAAAATCATGTGCAAAGGCACAAAGTGAAAGTTGCTCAATCATGTCCAACTCTTTGCCACCCCATGGACTGTATAGTCCGTGGAATTCTCCAGGCCAGAATCCTGGAGTGGATAGCCTATCCCTTCTCTAGCGGATCTTCCCGACTCAGGAATCAAACCGGGGTCTCCTGCATTGCAGGTAGATTCTTTACCAACTGAGCTATCAGGGAAGCCCTAAAGGCACAAAGGAGTGATATGTTTGGAAAATGGCAGAAGTGAATTGAGACAGATGAGGCCAAGTTGGGACCAAATCACATAAAGCCCTGTAGCGTATGCTGAGGAATATGCACTTTATCCTGTAGATCAGGGGTCCCCAACCTCTGATGATCTGAGGTGGAACTGATGTAATAATATGTAAATAAAGTGCACAGTATATGTGATGCCCCTAAACCACCTCCCCATAGTCCCCTCTTACCTTAAGGGGATGTATCCAGATTGTCCAGTCGATGCCTGAAGTCCAGATAGTACCAAACGCTGTGTATACTATTTTTAAAAAAATTTTATTGAAGTATAGTTAGTTTATAATGTTGCTGTTCTTCTGTACAGCAAAGTGACTCAATAATATACATATATTTATATTCTTTTTCATTATGGTTTGTCACAGAATATTAAGTATAGTTCTCAGCGCTAGTAGGCCTTTGTTGTTTATCCATCCTATATATAATTATGATAAAGTTTAGTTTAGAAATTAGGCTTAATGAGATTAATAACAATAACTAACAATAAAATAGAACGATTATAATAATATTCTGTAATGAAAGTTATGTGAACATGGTCTCTTTCCGTCACTCAGAATATCTTACTGTATAAATTTAATGCCTTTTCTGTCTGAACTAAAGACTTACCGTGCACTGTGGCTGTAACCTTTGCAGTTTGAGGAATGACAACAAAGCTAACACAAATTTCTTTTTTCTTCTTCACAGTTTCACTGATAGAAGATTTATTCTTACTGTAAATCTTAGCAACTTCAGCCTACAATTTTTTTCCTTATTAAGTTGCAGACTTCTGCCTTTTCACTTAATGGAAGCACCTTACAGCTTCTCTTTGCCATATTTGATTTTTTAAAAATTCATTTATCATGTTTGGCTGTGTTGGGTCTCTGATGCTCCACGGGTTTTTCTCTGTTAATAGATGCAGCGAGCAGGGGCTGCTCTCTAGTTGTGGCGTGTGGGCTTCTCCTTGAGGTGGCTTCCCTTGTTGCAGAGCATGGGCTCAGGGCTCAGGCTTCAGTAGCTGCAGCTCGCAGGCTCTAGAGCGCAGGCTCAGTTAGTTGCGGGCCTAGTTGCTCCGCAGCATGTGGGATCTTCCCAGACAAGGGGTCGAATCTGTGTCGCCTGCGCTGGCAGGCAGATTCTTTATCACTGAGCCACCAGGGAAGCCCTTCTTTGCCCTGTTTAAATTGTCAGCATCACAACTCTAGTGCTTTGGGGCCGTTATTAAGTAAAATAAGGGTTAGTTGAACACAGACACAGAGATACTGCAACAGTGGATCCGATAACCAAGGTGGCTACCCAATGACCAATGGGCAGGATAGATTGCACAAAGGGATGGTTCATGTCTTGGGTGAGGTGAAGCATGACAGCCTGAGATTTCATCATGCTGCTCAGAATGGCACACAATTTAAAACTTGGGAATTGTTTATTTTTGGAATTTTTCATTTAATATTTTCAGACTGTGGTTGACCATGGGTAACTGAAATTGCAGAAAGTGAAACCACGGATAAGGGTGCACTACTGTAACGAGAAAAAGTGTGTATTTTAGAATCTAACTGCTGACTGTGTCGGGGACGGATTGGAGAAGGGAGAAATTCAAGGGAGAACCTCAGACCTTAGGAAGTTATTGCAGTAATACAGCCAAAGACGGTGAAGACCACCCTATGAAAGAGGAAAAAAAGATGGGTTCGAGAGATGTTCAGAAGATAGAATTAATAGGGTTTGTATCTGATCTAATACATAGAATCAGTTAGTAAGTTTCACAAGGGCAGAGGCTTTTGTGTTTTGTTCACTGAGATTATTGTGCAAATGAGTGAACAAATGAAAGAAGGAACATACAAGTGAAACCAACTTTCTCCCTGCTCCTCTCCTCTGAGAGGGCTATCCCCCATGCCCAAATGAAGATCAAAGATCTCACATGCTGCAGCTGTGCCCTGGTGCTCCAAATAAATAAATACATATTTTAAAAAAGAATTAAAAAGTAAGTTCCTTGAGAGCAGGGAATATGTATATTTTTCTCATGACTATGTTTTCAGTACTTGGCTTGGCACATAGTATATGGTTGGCCAAAAGTTCCTTTGGTTTTTTAAGTAAAAAATAAGACAGTCTTTCATTTTCACCAAGAACTTCACTGAGCAACATATTCACTGCTTTGTTCTACTACCTTCTGCCATTTTTCAGGCAACTTCATAATTCGATCTTCCCAAAACTTTTTATCTTTTCAAGCAAAGAACTGTTCAGTTTCCTTTTACAGTCTTCCAGGAAACTGAAATTTTTTCCATTTAGAGAATTTTGTAAAGACTGAAATAAATGGACACCTGAAGGTGCAGTGTCTGGTGAATATAGTGGATGAAATCAGGACTTCCCAGCCAAGCTGTAACGGTTTTTGTCTGGTCATCAAAGAAGCATCGTGGTCTTGTGTTATCTTGATGGAAGATGATGTGTTTTCTGTTGACTGATTCCAGACACTTTTCACCTATTGCTGCCTTCAGTTGGTTTACTTGGAAGCAGCACTTGTTGGAATGAATCGTTTGGTTTTCTGGAAGGAGCTCATAAGAGGACTCCCTTTCAGTCCCACTATATATACAACATAACCTTTGGATGAAGACCAACCTGTGGTGTGATTTGTGGTGGTTCATTTCACTTGCCTCATAATCTCTTCTATTCCACACTATTGTACAGTATCCACTTTGCATCTCCTGTCACAATTTGCTTTAAAAACATGATATTTTTCATTATGTTTCATTAGAGAATCACATATGGAAATATGCTCAATAAGGTTTTTTCGCTTAACTTATACGGAACCTAAACATCGAGTGATGAACATAACCAAGCTGGTGCAAATGATTTTCAGTGCTAGATTTGGATATTTTGAGTATGTTGACTATCTTCTGCATGGTGTAATGTTGACTGTTCTTGATTCATGTCTCAATTTGGTTGCTCTCAACTTCAATTGGTCTACCCACCCGTGGAGCATTGTCCCTTTTAGAAAACTCCAGCATGAAACTTCACAAACTACTTTTGACACATTCAGTTGGTCACAGCATCTTCTCCATACACTGCACAAATTTTTCTTTTGTGTTTCAGGTGTGTTTTTATGTTTCTTGAAATAATAAAGCATAATATGCTGAAAATGTTGCTTCTTCCATGATCAGTATTAAAATGGCTACTCAGAAATTCACCAATTGGTAAGCTTTTTTAAAAAATACACACTGATATGACAGCTGTCACAGTACACTCTTAACAAAATTGTTTTTAATAAAATTTAAGACAATTAATCACTACTAGAGCCAGTTACAGGAAAAACCAAACAAACCTTTTGGCCAACCCAGTGCATATTTGTTTAGTCGCTAAGTCATATCCAGCTTTTTATGATCGTATAGTCTGTAGCCTGCCAGGTTCCTCTGTCCATGGCATTTCCTTTCCTAGGGGATCTTCCTGACCCAGGGGTTGAACCCATGTCTCCTGCATTGAGGTGAATTCCTTACCCCTGAGCCAATGGCGATGCCAGAGTAATGACAGATTCTTTCCTGCTTAAATTTGTGCTAGCAAATTTGGAAAATTCAGCAGTGCCACAGGACTGGAAAAGGTCAGTCTTCATTCCAATCCCAAAAAAAGGCAATGGCAAAGAATGTTCAAACTACTGTACAATTGCACTCATCTCACACACTAGCGAAGTAATGCTCATAATTCTCCAAACCAGGCTTCAACAGTGCATGAACCATGAACTTCCAGATGTTCAAGCTGGATTCAGAAACGCAGAGGAACCAGAGATCAAATTGTCAACATCCGTTGGATCATCAAAAAAGCAAGCGTGTTCCAGAAAAACATTTGTTTCTGCTTTATTGACTATGCCAAAGCCTTTGACTGTGTGGATCACAACAAACTGGAAAATTCTTCAAGAGATGGGAATACCAGACCACCTGACCTGCCTCCTGAGAAATCTGTATGCAGGTTAGGAAGCAACAGTTAGAACTGGACAACAACAGATTGGTTCCAAATCGGGAAAGGAGTACGTCAAGGCTGTATATTGTCACCCTGCTTATTTAACTTATATGCAGAGTACATCATAAGAAATGGTGGGCTGGAAGAAGCACAAGCTGGAATCAAGATTGCCAGGAGAAATATCAATAACCTCAGATATGCAGGTGACACCACCCTTATGGCAGAAAGTGAAGAGGAACTAAAGAGCCTCTTGATGAAAGAGGAGAGTGAAAAAGTTGGTTAAAACTCAACATTCAGAAAACTAAGATCATGGCATCTGATCCCATCACTTTATGGCAAATAGATGGGGAAACAGTGACAGACTATTTTGAGGGGCTCCAACATCACTGCAGCTTGTGACTGCAGCCATGAAATTAAAAGATGCTTGCTCCTTGGAAGAAAAGTTATGACCAACCTAGACAGCATATTGAAAAGCAGAGACATTACTTTGCCCAAAAAGATCTGTCTATCAAGGCTATGGTTTTTCCAGTAGTCGTGTGTGGATGTGAGTTGGACTATAAAGAAAGCTGAGTGCTGAAGAATTGATGCTTTTGAACTGTGGTGTTGGAGAAGACTCAGGAGAGTCCCTTGGACTGCAAGGAGATCCAACCAGTCTATCCTAAAGCAAATCAGTCCTGAATATTCATTGGAAGGACTGATACTGAAGCTGAAACTGCAGTACTTTGGCCACCTGATACGAAGAACTGACTCATTTGAAAAGACCGTAATGCTGGAAAACATTGAAGGCAGGAGGAGAAGGGGACGACAGAGGATGAGATAGTTGGATGGCATCACCAACTTGATGGACATGAGTTTGAGTAAACTCCGGGAGTTGGTGATGGACAGGGAGGCCTGGTGTGCTGCGGTCCATGGGGTCACACAGAGTCGGACACAACTGAGCGATTGATCTGAACTGAACTAAACTAAATTTATACATTTCAGTTTTTAGCTTTATCATTAGGTGGCGCTAAGAAACCATTTTCTTCTCTACACAGAAGATTTAGCTGGGAGATTTGTTTTTGATAGCTGATTGTGAAATAGTAACAATAGTCCTTTCAGGCTAGTGATTGAACTTTTTAAATAATGAATTAAAATATAGGGAAGACTGCTCATTTAAATAAATATTCAAAGTAATAATGACTATATCTTATAATACTCTCAGAAGAAGTAATTTAGTTGGACTTAGTGAATATTTTTTTGATGAATGAAAGGTCATACATGACCTCGTTAATCTTTACCTGATATGTACTTTATGCTGATATATGTCAGCAGTGTCTCAAAATGTTCCCCAGTATGTATTTAACATGTTTCAGACTTTTCCATAATGAAGCTCTCTACTCAGTAAGATAAATAGATATATTTCTGCCATAGAATTTGACATAGAACACACAGGATGCAAAATTAGTTTAGCTGAGGACATAGCTTTTTAGTATTTTTAACTACTTAATGTTTGCTACTTTAAAAAATAATTTCCAGGGACTTCCCTGGTGGTCCAGTGATAAGAATGTGGCTTGCAATGCAGGGGACCAGGGTTCCTTCCCTGGTCAGGAACTTAGATCCCACATGCCCTGGGGTAGCTAAGCCACAACTGGAGAGCCCCCATGCCATCCAATACAGCCAAATAAATAAGTAAAAATAAGAATAATTTTCAAAATAACGTTAATGTATTCCCTGCATTCATTTCATCTGAGGTGCTTAATTTCTGAGCCTCATTCCAGAGATCTCTGTTGAGAATCAAAATTTCTGCCCTTGTCCTTAGAAAAGAATGTATACTATATGATTTCATTTATATAGAATTCTAGGAAATGAATACTAGAATATAGTGATGAAAATTTGATGAGCGGTTGCCTGGGATAGAGAGCAGTTTGGAAGGAGCTGGAGGGGGACATTACAGGGGAACAGAAGGAAACTTTTAGGGTGATGGTTATGTTCGTTATCTTGACTGTGGTGGTGGTTTCAAGGATATACACTTGTCAAAACTTAATCAAATTGTGTATTTTAAATATGTGCAGTTCACTGTATGACAGTTAGACCTCAATATAGCTGTTTTTTTACTTCCGACAAGTTCTCTAGGTGATTATTCATTCTCCAGGAGTCTGAGAATCAGTACAGTTGACTTTTGAACAGCACAGATTTGAACTGCAAGAATCCGCTTATATAGGGATTTTTTTTTCACCATATATATACTACAGTACTACATGATTTGTAGTTGGTTGAATACACAGATGTGAAAACTATAAAGTTATGTTTGGATTTTTGATGGTGTGTGGAGGGTCGGTGCCCCTAACTCCCACATTGTTCAAGGGTCTACTGTATTTTAAAACATAGGAAAGCAACTGATAAGATAGCTTTAGCCAAGTCAAAGAAATACTAAAATGTTAAATGCTTTCAGTGTGGTTGTTTCATTATATTATTATCCTTCTTTTCTTGTACTTTATCCTGCAGCCATTTAGAACTTTTTCCTAAAGACTCTTGATCTTGCTGGTGCTGTTTTCTCTGCCTCGTGCTTCTCCGTATTATTTTTTCCCTACCTTTTTTAAATGCAGTTTATTTACATTTATATCAATATTTCAAGATCCAACTCAAATGTTACTTTCTTTTTAAAGTCTCAGATTCCCAAGGCATAGTTATTGTTCAAGTTGTTCTCTGCTGGTAGCATTTTGTTCATACCTCTGTTGCATACGTGAAGTTGTTTTGCAGTTACCCGTCAAGTTTCTTCCAGTGAACCATAAGCTTTTAGAGAACAGGGGTTGTGTTATATTCATCTTTGTATTTCTTTTTTTTTTTAAGTTGTTTTTCTGTCTTGTCATTAAATTTTACTACTACAGGGTTAGTTTTATGTCATTTGTTATTTGATACAGATTTTAAAATTGTATTTATCTTTAATTTCTAAAGCTTGACATTATAAACTGATAAGGCTTCCAGGTACAACTATATTTTTCATTGTTTATCAGTAGTTCTTCAGAATATATTGTTACTATATTGTTTGGAACTGACACATGTTATATTGTTAGATATTCTCTTAATATGACTTCATGAAAATTTATTTAACATAATCATAACCTTATTAATTTGTTTTAGTTTTTTGCCATAAGAGAAAACTCTAGATTTTTCCTTTATGCATTTGCACAGATACTGCATGCTTTAAATTATTTTGTAGGTTTTAGCCCACATATATTTTTGTGTGTCTTCTTTAGGCATTATATTGTTGGGTTTTGTTTTAATGCCAATCAGTATGCTGTGCTTTATATTAGAGTTTAGTTCATTTGCTTTATACACTTTAATTGATAACTTTCTTCCAATTCCTTTGTCCTGTAAGTTTTCCCTCATTGTATCTTTTTTTTTTTTTTTAAATCATCTTTGTATTTCTCTGATTTGGGGTTGGATTCCCACAGGGGCTCAATAAGTAATTGACTTTTAAATGAATAGATGAATCAGTCACCAAAGTGAGGCATCCATTAACTTGCCATATTTGTTTTCCTTAAATTTTGTGTTTCCTAAATTTAGTTTATTTATGTTACATTTTCATATAGAATATAAACTGTGTGTTTTAAGGAATTTTTGATATTATTTTTTCCCTTGAAATAGATTCTGATATCAAAGTCCTTGAAGACCAGTTTGATGAAATCATAGTTGATTTAGCCACAAAACGTAAGCAGTATCCCAGAAAGATCCTTGAATATGTCATCAAAATCATAAAGGCACAACAAGAGATTCTGGTAAGATGATTTACCTTTAAAATAGTAAATTTTATGTAATGTCTGTTTTACTACAGTAAAAAAGTTAAAGTATAAGATCAAGAGAAGATAAATGTTTTCTTTGTTTTTCATGCCTAAATTACTACTGTTTGTCTATTATAGAACTTCCCCCTTCTAAGTCACACTAGGTTTTGAATACAGCTGATAATAAAGTAGAATTTGAAGATGGAAGACTGACAGTAATTTACTTCTGAGTCCAGGAAGGAGAAAGAAAATTATTTTTTAAGCTTCTTCCTTCTGTTTGTGATTTATATTTGGCACATTATTTGTATATAGTTATGTATTTTGGGAGACCCTTGTCTTTGTTATGTATTTTGGTGATGAAGATTGAGACTACCTGTTTATAATGCCAAAATTTGCTTTATGAATTGTGTGTAATTTCTTTTGCTCCAAAAATTATGATGAGGCAGAAGGAGGTTTGCTGGAATGGCATTGCCTCTGGAGTGAGACATACATGTGGCTTTCAGCTTTGCCTAATGGTTTGTCCTTACTTTTTGAAATTAGCATACTTTCACATATAAATTTTCCAGTTGCTTAGTTTTCAGGAATTGCTTCAGAGAGTGAAAGCAGGTACT
The DNA here is from genome assembly GCF_023091745.1 of Budorcas taxicolor. NCBI lineage: Eukaryota > Metazoa > Chordata > Mammalia > Artiodactyla > Bovidae > Budorcas > Budorcas taxicolor. The sequence goes on from NC_068925.1 coordinate 71,722,249, forward strand.
TTATCTAAAATATTTTGCTTATCATTCTATGAGAAAAAATAGTTATAAGCAAAATTTTTCTTTTTTATTTCTTCCACAGAAATGTCAGTTCTCCAAGAAATAGCCCACTCCCATCTCCCTCATCTACTTTTAAAGTTTTCTCAGGAAAAACATTCCAAATGTATTTATTGTCTAGTATCTTTATCCCTATTACTACCCTTCCTCCCTGCTCCCACCTCCCTACCAAAAAACCTGTAGTCGGTATTACATTAAAGAAAGTTTGCTGACCTAGACGGGGTGTTGCTGTGGAAGTTTAAAAATTGATGCAAAAATGAATGAGATGAGGATACTAAAGACAGCTTTAAAACAAACAAAAAACCTTTTTGGCTCTTGCTGCTTTGGGCAAGAGAAAAAGGACATTTTCCACTTCCTTTTTGCCTGAATTATGGATCTTGTTCTTAGAGTTCTGCTACTGCAGTCCCAGTGTATCACAGGTAGGCGTTAGTGTGCTGACACTTTCAAAACCAGATTTCTGTGTGAATATGAGTTCGAGTTCTAACCACTCGTCCTAAAATGAACTTTTGAAAACCAGTCCGTTAATAGTTTGGAAACTACGTTATACTTCAAGATTCTTTCACTGTGCCTTTATTTTGCTTCTATGCTTCTTTCTTGTATGCTGCATCTTAGTGTATGCAGTAGGTGGCAGTACTCTAAAAGGTATAATTCAGACTTAATTTGAGCTGTTCTTTTCTCCTCCCTCCCCTACAGGATCTGATTTGGACGTTTGTTTTGTTTTGGGGTTGGTTTTTTTTTTTTTTTTTTTGCGAAAGAATGATACTGCTGACTAATATTTGTTTATATTAGCTAAAGAAAATGTTTCTGTAAGTCACCTAGTTGTTAATTTAAATCTGTTTTATTTTATGTTTAGAAGCAGTACCACCCTGTTGTACATCTGTTGGACCTAAAATATGACCCTGAGCCAGGTGAGCCAGTATTCATTTGTGGTAAAAATGAAGCATGAGCTTGTAATTTTAGGAGTTCCTGATATTCCTTTAAAGGTTTTAGCATCAGGGGTATCTTCCCTTTGATGCTCTAACTCACTCCCAGTCATAAGCATTTCGGTCTTTTTCTCACTTAGGTTTATGAAAACTAGCTCTGAACCTGCCATCTCAGAATTTCTAGGGTCAGGAACCAGGAATGTGGACTTCTGTTAAGCGGTCTCCTGACCTAGAGTATTACACCTTCTCCATCAACCTTCTGCTATAATACCCTCCCGTCTTTAATACTGTTATATTATCCATTCTTTGCATTACAGCCAAAGTGGTACTATTAAAGCACTCATATTATGTTTTCTTCGTGTGATAACCATCATTGGTTTTTCATCATTTACAGAATAAAATCCAATAAAAATATAATATTGAACTTAAGAGATATGTACACTTGCTACACCTTTGAATTCAGTTCTGTTTTCCACTTAGGTGCATCTTGTAAAACACAAATAAAAAGAATATAAACTGTAAATCCAGCAACAGAACTAACATTGCTAAAAATGTGGATCATGCGTATTTTTAAATAACTCTATTCTTACCTTTAAAAATTTGTAACAATTTTCCTAAGAGACATTTTGGAATTTGCGTCTGGCTCTCTAAAGTACCAATTTTGAAGTCTTTGTAAAAACAGTTAAGATCTTGATTTATTTGTATGGGATTTCTATACTTACGGCTTTAAATACCTCACCCTTGTTGAATTCTGATTTACCTTCTAACATGTCCCCTGCCCTTCCAAAGTGTCCCAAACCAATGGGATAAACTGAGAGGGGGAAGCAAATGTAGACCTGAAGTTGGTTAAAATCATAGCAGTCACTGTATTTGACAATAAACATTAACCTAGCAACACTTTGTCATCGGTTTGGTTTGGTTCAGTTCAGTCGCTCAGTTGTGTCTGAATCTTTGCAATCCCATGGACTGTAGCACGCCAGGCTTCCCTGTCCATCACCAACTCCCAGAGCTTGCTTAAACTTATGTCCATTGAGTCGCTGACGCCATCCAACCATCTCATCCTCTGTCGTCCCCTTCTCCTCTTGCCTTCAGTCTTTCCCAGCATCAGGGTCTTTTCCAGTGAGTCAGTTTTTCACATCAGGTGGCCAAAGTTTTGGAGCTTCAGCTTCATCATCAGTCCTTCCAATGAATATTCAGGACTGATTTTCTTTAGGATGGACTGGTTTGATCTCCTTGCAGTCTAAGGGATTCTCAAGAGTCTTCTCCAGTACCACAGTTCAAAAGCATCAATTCTTCAGTGCTCAGCTTTCTTTATGATCCAAATCTCACATGCAATCATAACTAATGGAAAAACCATAGCTTTGACTAGATGGACCTTTGTCAATAAAGTAATGTCTCTGCTTTTTAATATGCTGTCTAGGTTGGCCATAACTTTCCTTCCAAGGAGCAAGCATCTTTTAATTTCATGGCTGTAGTCACCATCTGCAGTGATTTTGGAGCCCCCCAAAATAAAGTCAGCCACTGTTTCTACTGTTTCACCATCTGTCTGCCATGAAGTGATGGGACCAGATGCCATGATCTTAGTTTTCTGAATGTTGAGCTTTAAGCAGCTTTTTCACCTCTTTCACTTTCATCAAGAGGCTCTTTAGTTCTTCACTTTCTGCCATAATGGTGGTGGTATCTGCATATCTGAGGTTATTGATATTTCTCTGGGCAATCTTGATTCCAGCTTGTGCTTCTTCCAGCCCAGCATTTCTCATGATGTACTCTGCATATAAGTTAAATAAACAGGGTGACAATATACAGCCTTGACATACTCTTTTTCCTGTTTGGAACCAGTCTGTTGTTCCATGTCCAGTTCTAACTGTTGCTTCCTGACCTGCATACAGATTTCTCAAGAGGCAGGTCAGGTGGTCTGGTATTCCCATCTCTTGAAGAATTTTCCAGTTTGTTGTGATCCACACAGTCAAAGGCTTTGGCATAGTCAATAAAGCAGAAATAGATGTTTTTTCTGGAACTCTCTTGCTTTTTCAGTGATCCAGCAGATGTTGGCAATTTGATCTCTGGTTCCTCTGCCTTTTCTAAAAGCAGTTTAAACATCTGGATGTTCACGATTCACGTATTGTTGAAGCCTGGCTTGGAGAATTTACTTATTTTTAAGGGCTATTCATATTTTGTCAAACTTGGGTCAGATCTTCTTAGGAATTGAAAGGTATGGATACAGTTGAAACTTTGTTTTTACCCTTTTACCATCCCATTCCACTCCCTCTTACTTACAGAATAACCGCTATGCTCAAGTTGAGAGGATCCTTCCTATGCATGTTTTTGTGCTTTTACTTTATAGATGTATATCCATAAACACTGTGTGGCATCTCTTTTAAAAATTTTACATAAGCTGTATCATACCAATCATATCATTCTGCAACTTGTTTTTCCCCATTGGTATTGTATACACATTATCTGCATTCATTTAGTTTCTATATAATATTCTCAGCATGAATACTTCTCTGTAAGTCCGTTCCTCTACTGAGGGACACTTGGTTTCTTTTTATTTTTTTGGCTGTTATGAACAGTTTTGCAATGAATATTTTTACACCTGTGTCTTGTAAACTGTGGCATACTTAATGCTGCAGATTTTCTGAGGTAGATTTCTGGAAGCAGAGTTTCTAGGTCCAGAGAGCTTGTCTCTGTTCAGCTTTATTACATTTGAGCTTTACTACCCCTCCAAAGGTCATGTCAGTTTATGGTTCCACCAGCAGTGTTTGAAAGTTCTTGCTTCTGTACAGTTTGCCAAAAATTAATTGCTGTCAGGTTTTCTGTACTTTTTTTTTTCTTTTCGCCAATGTGATGGGCATGTAGAACTTTTAAAAGTGAGGTTGTTCGTCTTGAGTTACCTATTTATATTCTTTACCTGTTCTTTGGTTGGGTATTACAACTTTCCTTATTCATTTCTAAGAGTCATATACACAGGCACATAAAGATACACACATGCACACACACATTATAGACATTAGTGTTATAAGCACTGTAAATATTTGCTCTCAGTTTTTGGGTTGTCTTATAACTATTTATAGTGACTTTATATATACATAAGTTTTTAAAATATATATAACTTTATTGCAATATAATTTATGTATAATAAAAGTATGTACATTTTATGCATACAGTTTGAGTTCTGGCAAATGTATACAACTCTGTAACCATGACCACAATTCAAATACAGAATTTTTCATCACTCATGAAGTTCCCTTATGCCCCTAAATTTTATGCTTTTTGTCTCTAACTCTGGTAATATGGTGAATTAACATTGACAGATTTTTCTGATGGTTATCATTGCGTTCACACGGAAAACCCCACTTACTCATTAGTATATTTTTTCTTTTATATACTTGAATTAAAGTTACCTGTATTTTATTTATATTTGTATACTATGTTAAACTATAGTATATTTGCATCTATAGTCATACAAAAAATAAACCTGTTTTAAAACATCCTGTCCCTTTCCAATTTTGTCACCAAGGTTATGCTGCCCTCATAAAACAGTTTCTAAATGTCACAGGGTTTTTGGTCTTTGAAGAGCTGGTAAGATTCATGTATAAAACTGTCTGAGCGTAGTTATAAACTGACTTAGTATATTTAATGGTTATTGATTCCTTCAGGTTTTTTTTTTTTTTCTTAAGTCAATTTTGGTAATATTTGTTTGAAAAACAGTCTGTTTCATCCATGTATTCAGTATATTGGCATGAAACTTTATGGTAGTTACTTACAATTTTAAATATTTCTGTTCCACATATGCTTATTTCTTAATGTTGTTCATTTTTGCTTTCTCTTTTTTCTTGATATCTTGCTCTAGATTTCTTTGTTTTTAATTGGTCTTTTCAGAGAGTCATCTTTTAGTTTTGCTGAGTTTTTCTATTGTTTTTCACTTTTATGGTTCCTTGAGTTCTGATCTTATCTTTAGTGTGGTCTTCCTGCTTTCTTGAGTTTTATGTGTTATTTTTAACTTCTTGAATTAAACACTTGATTAGTTTACTTCAGTCTTATTTTTTAGTAAATAAGTACAGATTTATCTCCAGGTCCTGCGTTAGCCATATCCTGAAGACTCAACATGTAGAACTTTCATAGTTTAACTCCAAATATTTTTTCATTTCCAAATGTAGGAGTCTTACTTATTTTCCTCTTTTTGCCATCTGCCATGTTGATAGATTTTTATCTCTTATTTTCCTTTTTTTCTGGTTTGAAAGCTATCTGCTATGCTTCTTTTCCTTTAGTGTTACCTGTTAAAATTTTAGCATACTATAGTTCTAATATTATCTAACATAGTCAGGAGTTATACAGTATTTCAGGTTCCCTCCTAGGCAAGAAAAGGACTTTATTATACTTCACCCACTGAATGAGCACATCCCTCCCTCAATTTTCCTTCTTATTTGTGTCTAGAACTTTATAGCACTCATCTGCTTTTTGTCTCTATAGATTTGACTGTTCTAGACATTTCATATAAATTAAATCATGTAATATGTCATCCTTTAAGAATGGCTTCTATGAATTGGCATAATGTTTCAAGGTCCATGTTATAGCATGTATCAGTATTTTGTCGCTAATGTAAATGGAGTTAAAAAATAGTTTCAGTTTGTTTATTGCTACTGTATAGAAATAGGATTGATGTTTATATCTTGATCTTGTATCTTTCAATCTTGCTGATCTCATTTATTAGTTCTAATAGTTTTTTAGTGGATTCTTTAGAGTTCTCTACATAAAAGATTATATCATGTGATCGACAATCAGAGTTTTACTTCTTCCTTTCCAGTCTGGAGGCCTGGTACTCATAGTTGATGATAAGTCTGCTCAGAGACTAATTGTCATTCTTTAATGGATAATCTGTATTTTCTCTCCTGATTTTTCATAATTTTTTTATGTATTCTTAATGTTCTACAGTTTTAGCACAATATGGTTAGGTGTTTATTTTTTATTTATCTAACATGGTGCTTAGGGTATACTTTTTCCAACAATGAAAATAACTTTCTTGCTTTTTCTTGATTATATAAAAATGTATTCACATCCCCAAAGTGTTAAAAGCATAAGAAATGAGTTTAAATCACATGGAATCATGTACTCAAGATAACCACTATTAACATGTTTATAACCAGTGACTAGTACTCTTGCCTGAAAAATCCCATGGACGGAGGAGCCTGGTAGGCTGCAGTCCATGGGGTTGCTAAGAGTCGGACACGACTGAGAGACTTCACTTTCACTTTTCACTTTCATGCATTGGAGAAAGACATGGCAACCCACTCCAGTGTTCTTGCCTGGAGAATCCCAGGGACAGAGGAGCCTGGTAGGAGGCCGTCTGTGGGGTCGTACAGAGTCGGACACGACTAAAGCAACTTAGCAGCAGTAGCAGTATTATAATATATTGCTTATTGCTACCTCTTCAGTCCACCTGCAGATCTTGCTGCCTTGACCTTGAAAACGTATTTCAATTTCAACTACTTCCTATCAAATCCATCTCTACTGCTGTTGTCATTGTCTCCATATTCTCTTAGTGGGACTACTGCAGTAGTCTGCTGGTCTCCTTCCAGTTCAGTTTGCCACATGGCATCTAGGGGATTCTTTCTGAAGCATAATCAGGGTGCATCAGTCCCTGCTTAAAAGTCTCCAGTGGCTCCCCATCATACTTCCCTTGGTCTTCAGGTCCTCTCTGACCTGGTCCCTGGCTGCTCCTCAGATTTCATCTCTGACCCTGGTTTCTTAGCACTCTCACCTTTGTCTGCTGAGCTCCAGCCACACTAGCATTCTTTCTGTTTCACCCAGAATGTGCCAAACAGGCACTGGCCCTGTGGTTTTCACACTTGTTGCTCCCTGGTTCCTGTCTGAAACTACCTGCCTGACTCTCCCTTCATTCAGCTCTGTTCAAAGCGTAACCTTGTCAGTGAGGTCTTCCCTGACAGTCTGTGTCAGATCCCTTCCTGACCCCCTTGCTCATACTCTGTCACCCTAACCTGCTTTATTTCCCCGACTACTTACTGACATTATGTAATTTCTCTTTATTTTATTGTCTTCATCCCTTCCCTCACTGTACTATAAACTCCCTGTGAACAAGGGCTTTGTTTTGTCTACTTCTGTATCCCTTAGCTTTAAGATCGTTATCTGACATAGTACACTCAGGAAATATTTATGAAATAGGTACATAATTATACATGTTCTTTTAAAATTTTTAAAAAATAAGGATAGTGTTTAACTTGTTTTTGGCCTCCTTCCTCCTTTCCCATCTACTGCTCCTTCAGAGATACATCACTAATCTGGTGTGAAGCCGTTTACCCTTTTTTCTCTTTTCATATAATCATATTGAAATACATACATACTGGACATTTGGGGAGCATAATTTATTTTACAGAAAAGTGATTTATGTATTCAGATTATCTATACCTTACTGTTATAAATATATGGGAGATCCTCCAATTCAACTACCATAGATCTCACATTATATTTTAAATTGTGTTATGTTTTTATAATTAGTTTTTGTTTCATGCTATTAATAAATGTAAGCTTAACATTAACTTGTAAATAGTCAATGGTATATATATAGTAGAAAATGAAAATCCAGTCTATTTGTCTTCCCCAGTCTATCTGAAGTCAGTCAGTTCAGGCAGTTCAGTCGCTCAGTCGTGTCCGACTCTTTGCGACCCCATGAATTGCAGCACGCCAGGCCTCCCTGTCTATCACCAACTCCCGGAGTTCACTCAAACTCAGGTCCATTGAGTTGGTGATGCCATCCAGCCATCTCATCCTCTGTCGTCCCCTTCTCCTCCTGCCCCCAATCCCTCCCAGCATCAGAGTTTTTCCAATGAGTCAACTCTTCGCATGCAGTGGCCAAAGTATTGGAGTTTCAGCTTTAGTATCATTCCTCCCAAAGAACACCCAGGACTGATCTCCTTTAGAATGGACTGGTTGGATCTCCTTGCAGTCCAAGGGACTCTCAAGAGTCTTCTCCAACACCACAGTACAAAAGTATCAATTCTTTGGTGCTCAGCTTTCTTCACAGTCCAACTCTCACATCCATACATGACCACTGGAAAAACCATAGCCTTGACTAGATGGACCTTTGTTGGCGAAGTAATGTCTCTGCTTTTGAATATGCTGTCTAGGTTGGTCATAGCTTTCCTTCCAAGGAATAAGCGTCTTTTAACTTCACGGCTGCAATCACCATCTGCAGTGATTTTGGAGCCCCCAAAAATAAAGTCTGACACTGTTTCCACTGTTTCCCCATCTATTTGCCAAGAAGTGATGGGACCAGATGCCATGATCTTCGTTTTCTCAATGTTGACCTGTAAGCTAACTTTTTCACTCTCCTCTTTCACTTACATCAAGAGGCTTTTTAGTTCTTCTTCACTTTCTGCCATAAGGGTGGTGTCACCTGCATATCTGAGGTTATTGATATTTCTCCTGGCAATCTTGATTCCAGCTTGTGCTTCTTCCAGCCCAGCATTTCTCATGATGTACTTACTCTGCATATAAGTTAAATAAGCAGGGGGACAATATACAGCCTTGAGATATTCCTTTTCCTGTTTGGAACCAGTCTGTTGTTCCATGTCCAGTTCTAACTGTTGCTTCCTGACCTGCATATAGGTTTCTCAAGAGGCAAGTCAGGTGGTCTGGTATTCCCATCTCTTGAAGAATTTTCCAGTTTGTTGTGATCCACACAGTCAAAGGCTTTGGCATAGTCAATAAAGCAGAAATAGATGTTTTTCTGGAACTCTCCTGCTTTTTCCACAATCCAACAGATGTTGGCAATTTGATCTCTGGTTCCTCTGCCTTTTCTAAAACCAGCTTGAACATCTGGAAGTTCACGGTTCACATATTGCTGAAGCCTGGCTTGGAGAATTTTGAGCATTACTTTACTATCATGTGAGATGAGTGCAATTGTGTGGTAGTTTGAACATTTTTTGGCATTGCCTAAAGGTTTAGGATCCTCCAGTAGCTAAAGAAAGGCTTCCCAGGTGCTACTGGTAAAGAACCCACCTGCCAACGCAGGAAACTTAAGAGACATGGTTCCGATCCCTGGTTGAGGAAGATCTCCTGGAGGAGAGCATGACAACCCACTCCAGTATTCTTGCCTGGAGAATCCCATGGACAGAGGAGCCTGGCGAGCTACAGTCCAGAGAGTCACAAAAAGTCGGAAACAACTGAAGCAACTTAGCATGCATGCAGTAGCTAAAGGAAGTCATAACAGATGTTACAGAAGAAAAATCATGAAATAAAACAAGAATAGTACAAAAATAGAAATGATAAACAAGCAAAGTTAAAAGATTAAGTTAAAGATTTTCTAGAAGATGAGAGTCCTCAGACAAATTTACATGGAATTATAAGTGGAAGATGAGAAGAGGAAACAAGCAAAACAAATTAAAAAATCCCCCCTACTCAGAAACAAAAAAAAAGTGTATACTCTATTTAAATAAAATTGTGTGTATGTGTGCTACTGCTGCTGCTGCTGCTAAGTTGCTTCAGTCGTGTCCGACTCTTAGAGACCCCATGGACTGCAGCCTTCCAGGCTCTTCCGTCCATGGAATTTTCCAGGCAAGAGTACTGGAGTAGGGTGCCATTGCCTTCTCCATGTGTATGTATAAAAAAGCATTAAAAAAATTACCAGTAAGAACCACAGAAATGAACCATATGTTACATACTTGAATGAAAAAAATCACAGACTAGAATATATTGTATATATATAAACAACTCAAAACTCCCTGTGCCTATCTGCCCATATACAAATGTATTGATAAAGATCTAAGATTAGACATATCAAGCAGTTACAGTAATTGTCTATTTGAAGGTGTGTGACAGCAGATATTTAGAAAAGGCAGAGGAACCAGAGATCAAATTGCCAACATCCGCTGGATCTTCAAAAAAGCAAGAGAGTTTCAGAAAAACATCTGTTTCTGCTTTATTGACTATGCCAAAGCCTTTGACTGTGTGGATCACAACAAACTGAAAAATTCTGAAAGAGATGGGAATACCAGACCACCTGACCTGCCTCTTGAGAAACCTATATGCAGGTCAGGAAGCAACAGTTAGAACTGGACATGGAACAACAGACTGGTTCCAAATAGGAAAAGGAGTATATCAAGGCTGTATATTGTCCCCCTGCTTATTTAACTTCTATGTAGAGTACATCATGAGAAACGCTGGGCTGGAAGAAGCACAAGCTGGAATCAAGATTGCCAGGAGAAATATCAATAACCTCAGATATGCAGGTGACACCACCCTTATGGCAGAAAATGAAGAGGAACTAAAAAGGCTCTTGATGAAAGTGAAAGAGGAGAGTGAAAAAGTTAGCTTACAGGTCAACATTGAGAAAACGAAGATCATGGTATCTGGTCCCATCACTTCATGGCAAATAGATGGGGAAACAGTGTCAGACTTTATTTTTGGGGGCTCCAAAATCACTGCAGATGGTGATTGCAGCCGTGAAGTTAAAAGACGCTTATTCCTTGGAAGGAAAGCTATGACCAACCTAGATAGCATATTCAAAAGCAGAGACATTACTTTGCCAACAAAGGTCCATCTAGTCAAGGCTATGGTTTTTCCAGTGGTCATGTATGGATGTGAGAGTTGGACTGTGAAGAAAGCTGAGCACCAAAGAATTGATGCTTTTGAACTGTGGTGTTGGAGAAGACTCTTGAGAGTCCCTTGGACTGCAAGGAGATCCAACCAGTCCATTCTAAAGGAGATCAGTCCTGGGTGTTCTTTGGAAGGACTGATGCTGAAGCTGAAACTCCAATACTTTGGCCACTGCATGCGAAGAGTTGACTCATTGGAAAAACTCTGATGCTGGGAGGGATTGGGGGCAGGAGGAGAAGGGGACGACAGAGGATGAGATGGCTGGATGGCATCACCGACTCAATGCACATGAGTTTGGGTAAACTCTGGGAGTTGGTGATGGACAGGGAGGCCTGGCCTGCTGCAATTCATAGGGTCACAAAAAGTTGGACGCGACTGAACTGAACTGAAACCTTTAAAAATCATTTTCAGATTGCTCTATTTTTATTTTATCTACAGCAAATTCCTCCCCTTGACGTTGGTTATATTGGCTGTCCTTCATGGTTGTAATTTCTTCATATATTTAAGAATTTTGCTTAGCAAGTGTTTCTTGACTGAGTTTTTCATGTGCTTACTTTCTTATTGCTGCTTTCCCCTCTTCCTGTCTAGCAGTTTTGTGGTTGCCTTCTGTCTGGCCCTTGATCAGTCCCAGGCAAGAACCACATCTTAAATTGACACTGGGAGGGCCTCTGTTCCACTGTAATATTGGCAATAGTGGATCTAGTCACTAAGTCAGCAGGCAGCTTAATATAGCCCTGGCTTTGAGGCATTTTCTGCCATCAACTAGTGTAGCTTTAAGTATGCTGCAGCTCAGTAGCTCAGTTTGTTTGTTTTTTCCCCCAGCCTCCTTTTCAGGGTAGGAAAACTCCATTTGAACCCTTGGTTTCATGTATGAGGCCAGTTCTCCCCATTCCCTGCCCCTCTGGTGCGTGTTGACACCTTTTTATCTTGTGGGGAGCAAATTCCTGGTTACTTACTGCCTACCTTCCATCTGCCCTCCAGTGGGTCTGTAACTTTAGCCTGACTTACAAGCTTTTTCTCTTCTACTTTTTTCTGGTTCATAGAAATTTACTTTGTACATGCTTTGAATTTGTCTTTAAAATTTTTCTGTCTTTATCCAGTGGTACTTTGGACAAAAGTGGGGAGTTTATGAACTTCCAAGACCAGCTTGACTAGAAATTTAGGATACTCTTAAAAACACAAATCAACTTTCATTCCTCTCTGCTTAAAATCCTAAAGTCTCCCAATTTTAAAGAATACATAATAGACTTTGACCTTCTCAGCATTCCTTTATGTGACCTGGCCCTTCCAGATTCATTTCAAAAGCTTTCCTTTTTTGTTCTAGCCCTCTGTAGACCCTCTCTTTCTGCAAAGTGGTTCAGCTGTATGTGTGTGTGTGTGTCTATTTGTTTTTTAGTTTCTTTTCCATTGTAGGTTATTACAAGATAGTGAGTAGAGTTCCCTATGCTATTAATATGTAGTAAGTAGGTCCTTGTTGGTTATCCATTTTATATACAGTAGTGTGTATATTTTAATCTCAGACTCCTGATATATCCCTCTTACCCTTGGGTAACCATAAATTTGTTTTCTATGGCTGTGATTCTATTTCTCTTTTGTCAGTAAGTTCATTTGTATCTTTTTTTTTAAGATTCCACATATAAGCAATATTGTATGATATTTGTCTTTCTCTGTCTAACTTCACTTAATATGATAATCTCTAGGTCCATCAGTGTTGCTGCAAATGGCATCTCATTCTTTGCTGTGGTTGAGAAGTATTCCACTGTGTGTATGTACCACATCATCTTTGTTGATTCATTTGTCAGTAAACACCTAGTTTGTTTCCATGTCTTGATTGGCTATTGAAAATAGTGCTGCTGTGAACATAGTGTTGCCTCTGTGTCTTTTCAAATTACAGTTTCTCCAGATAAATGCCCAGGAGTGGAATTGCTGAGAGATCTGTTTTTAGTTTTTAAAAGAATTGCTGTGAAAGTTGCTGAGTCATGTCCAACCCTTTACAACCCCATGAGTATACAGTCCATGGAATTCTCCAGGCCAGAATACTGGAGTGGGTAGCCTTTCCCTTCTCCAGGGGATCTTCCCAACCCAGGGATCGAACCCAGGTCTCCCACATTGCAGGCGGATTCACTGAAACCTGAACCACAAGGGGAAGCCCAAGAATACTGGAGTGGGTATCCTATCCCTTCTCCAGGGGACCTTCCCAACCCAGGAAGCAGGTGGATTCTTTACCAACTGAGCTATCAGGAAATCTCCAAGGAATTCCCATACTGTTCTCCATAGTGGGTGCACCAGTTTACATTCCCATTAGTAGTGTAGAAGGGTTCCCTTTTCTCCACCCCTTCTCCAGGGTTTATCATTTGTAGCCATTCTGATGATGGCTGTTCTGACTGGTATGAGGTAATACCTTATTGTAGTTTTGATTTGCATTTCTTGAATAATTAGCAGTGTTGAGCATCTTTTCATGTGCCTGGTGGCCTTCTGTATGTCTTCTTTGGAGGAATATCTATTTAGGTATTCTGCCCATTTATTTATTTATTGAGCATATGAGCTGATGGTGTATTTTGTAAATTAATCCTGTCAGTCACATAGTTTGCAAGTATTTTTTCCTCAGATTGTCTTTTTGTTTTGCTGATGGTCTCCTTTGCTGTGCAAAAGCTTTTAAGTTTAATTACGTCCCATTTGTTTATTTTTGGTTTTGTTTCCATCACTCTAGGAGACAAATCCAAAAAGAATACTGCTATGGTTTATGTCAGAGTGTTCTGCCTGTTTTTCTCTGGGAGTTTCATAGTATCCAGTCTTACATTTAGATTTTTAATCCATTTTAACAAAGTTTGCTTTTGTATATGGTGTTAGAGAATGTTCTAATTTAATTATTTTACATGTAGATGTCCAGTTTTCCCAGCACTACTTGTTGAAGAGACTGTCTTTTATTCAGTGTATATCTTTGCCTCCTTTGTCATAGATAAAATGATCATAAGTATATGAGTTTACTTCCCCCAGTACTTCTAAGGTTGACATCTTCTCAGTTTTCCTTATTTAAATGCTACCTCCGCAGAGAGATCTTTCCTACTCACCCTGGTAAAAGTAATCTCTCCCCAATTCTCTGTCATAATACTTGTTTATTTCCATAATATCATTTGTTACGACATGTGCTTGTTTGTTTCTTTTCTCACAAAACTGAAAGCTTCATGAGCTTTTTACTTTGCATTTTTGTTTGCATTTTGTGAAGCCAGCATATAGCATCATGCTCAGTAAATACTTACCACATGACTATTATTCACCCATGCATTCAGCATATTTATTGAATGTCTACTATATGCCAGAACTATTCTCACTGTGGAGGATGTAATGGTGAACAATACAGACAGGGTCCTTGCTCTGTGGAGCTTACATTCTAATGAGGGAAGGAAAGTATCAACAAATAGAAAAATAAATAACATCAGTGCTAGGGTGATGTGTTTAGGTGATGGGAAACACTTTTCTGAGGAAGTAACAAGAAGGAATTTATCTTGTGACAATCAAGAGGAAGAACTTTTCAGTTAGAAAAGCTAGAACAAGGTTCCTAAGAATGAGCTTGAGTATTCATAGAACAAGAGACTACTGAGGCTGTAGTGGAAGGAATAGAGGGAAAGAGCATTATAGGAGAAGGTTAGAGTCTTGACTGAGGCCAGATAACACAAGCTAGGAGTTTAAAAATATGTGGTACCTTAAGACAGAGGCAGTTCTTGGGTACTGAAGGAGCTGGTGAGGTGTAGGTGTGAGTAGAGGCCAAGGAGCCTAGCACGTGTGTTAAACAGATGGGTTAAAATTGTGGCAAAGTGTTATCTTCCAGAAAGTCATATATCACTGCTTAGTTTTTGATTTCCTTTTCACCGGGGATGCTACTTTTTAACTCATGGTTCTTATTCATGCCTTTAGTTACCCTTTTTAGAAACTAGTACAAGCCAAACATCCTATATTATGCATGCTTGCTCATACATGTTCATAAAAATACAGTGGAAATGGAAAGGAAACACTCAGTTAATGCTTTTTTTTCCTTGCTGAATTTCTGAATTTGTGCATGCTTTTGGAATTTCATGTTTCCTAGTTTAGTCAGTGCAGTGACCTAAAAGCAAAACAAGGTTGATTACTCAATCTTTCATTTCCACTTTTTCATTTCCCTGTGTTTTAGAAAGCAAGTGACTAGGGAAGGCAGTGTACTCAAGGGTGCCTAACTTCCACATTTTTAAGAGCAAACTTTTATATATATATCTTTGCAGCAGTCTTCTAATTAACTCGCTACCAATAGGATGAGTTTTCATTTGTCATTTATAACCTTTTGTGATCCTATTAGTGAAACTAATCATTCTTTCCATATCATCAACTTTTTTAAAAAGTTATTTGAAATTAATTGACTAGGCTCCCTTTTTATTATTTCCTGTCCTTCACAAAACATGTAGTAGTGACAAGGATCTATTTTAAGTTTCTCTGTAGTAGACTTTATGATAGTTCTTTTGCTGACCCTACAAGCAGAGGACTTAGAGACAGTTCCTCTTTTTTCCTAATAATGACAGCTTGCTTAAGCCATTGTTAGAATATTTACAGGTAGTCACCCACTTACAAATGGTTACATTTCAGACATTTATACTTAATCTGAACTTTGAAATTTGAACTGTATTTCCCCCTGAAAAAATGTGCAAATGGTATTATAAATAAATAACTTTCTAGGCTACCCTTTAAAGACCTGTGTAAACCTGTGTGTGCTCGGTCACTCAGCTGCATCTGACTCTTTGCGACCCTATGGACTATAGCCCACCAGGGCCCTCTTTCCATGGGATTCTCCAGGCAAGAATACTGAAGTGGGTTGCCATGCCCTCCTCCGAGGAATCTTCCCAACCCAGGGATTGAACCCGTGTCTCTTGCATTGCAGAATTCTTTACCGCAAAGCCACCAGGGAAGCCCCATGTAACATATAGTGTAGCTGAAATACTACACATTTATGATGAAAAATATTAGGAAAATCACACTTCAGATGCACATTAGTTCTACTGCGTGACATTTAAATAGAATCTGGAGGTAGTCCTTTGGGTTCAGTGATACCTTTGTTTGTGATGAGACAGTGAATAATGGTGCCATGAAGGTGTTCCCATTAAGGTGATGGAGAGAGCCCTTGAGGATGCTTCTGCAGGAAGCCCATTCATCTCCTGTATGGCAAGGACCAGCCATCTGGACATGAGACAGTTTATCACGAGTACCTGTAAGCTCTTACTAGTTACAGCAAGTAGAACATTCATTTAAAATAACCTTAAGTGAGAAATTGAAAAGTTTGTGTATTTTGAATTCCTGAGCAGATATTAATGTTGGTGAATGCTTTTCTGATACATTTACAGATGACATATTTCATTTTTAGTGGTCATATTTGTGTGTTTATTTTTCCCTTTTTGGGTTTTTTTAAATCTTTGTGTGTTTAGTTTTATTCCTAAAATTATTGATGCTCCTTAGTTTTCAAAGAAAGGAATTTAATTTACTTAACTAAAAACAAAACAGTACTTAAATGTTAATAGTTGAAACAAATTTAACTCTAGACTTTTAAAAATTCTTTGCTAGGCATAATTTATTTTTGTTTTTATCGTAAGAGATTTTTATTGTAGCAAAATTTTTGACTGTTTGTTAACTTATATTCATTTGAGTATAGCATAATTCCTGGCAAAGTGGTAGTTTGGAAAGTTACATATAGAATATAGAAGAGTGTATGCTGTGAGTTTCTAACTCTATTTAGTGTTTATTCAGTTATTCGTTTAGTTCAGATACATTTCTCAGCTGTCACAGCTCCTTTTTTCCCATCTAAAAAAAAAGAGGCTGATGAAACCTGCTTCTGTCACAGAGTTGCTAAAGTTAATACATAGGATTGATTGGCATTGTATGACAGCCCATAATACTACAGAAATGTGCTATCAGAAGATCACGTGTAGGGAAAACTTCCATTCCTTCTGTTTCTTTTACCTGAACTCTCCTTTTTATAGCCAAGTTTCTCAAAAGAATAATCTACACTCATCCGCTTCACTTTCATTTTTGTCAAAAATCATCAGTAGTATTAAGCATTGATATTATTATGACTATGTAAATGTTCTTCAGTATGAGTCAGGTAATCATACTATGAGTGTATTTTCTTTCTTGAACATCTTTCTACCCCCCGCTTCGGAATGCTTTATTTTTCTGTTTGCTTTGTTTGCTGATGTGTCTTTCACTAATTCTTTCCCAAACACTTCAATAGAACTGTAAAATTCTTCTCAATATAGTAAACACTTCCATCAAATCCACTTTTAAAACGCTTTCCTTTTTTCTTGGAGGTTTTCCTCTGGGAGCCTTTTGTCTTCCTGTTCTAATCTGGACTGTTTGCTCTTTAGGCCTGCTGAAGAGCTTTCATTCCATCTGTTTCTTTCCTCCTCATCCTGGGGATTTCCTTTACTTCTGTTATCTTTTGGATCATGTTTCCTGGTTCCTGTGTTTTCTTCTTTCTTGATTTATTCTCTTGTTTTGGTATAGCACATCCTCTACCACCCACCTCCTGTTTCCACTCACCCCCAGCCACCCAGTACGAAATCTTCTTAGTCTATAACATCTATGTTATAAGAGCTCTTATAACATCTATGAAGTCTTTACTCCTTTCAATTCCCTTGTTGGATTGACCTCACCTTTGTGCCTCCATGGCAAACTTTGTTATAGCCTTCATCCATCATACTTTTCAAGCACCTGCTCTACAAGTCAGACACTGTGTTCAGCAGGAGGGAGTCCAAGATTAAGAGAATAAGGTTCTTGTTCCCAGGGAAATTCTGAATAATAGGAGCACCATGGTTTTCACTGCGGGGGCCGTACTGCCCCCTAGCGGTCCTTTGAAAAATAGGGGGAAATTTTTAGTTACAGCACTAATGGGAGGGGTAGCTGGCATTTTATAGTCAGGAGCCAAGAATACTAAACGTAGTGTAAGTCCAGCACAAGTCTAGAATGTTCCACCAAACATTCATGTATGAAAATCTGTTCGCAGTTATCCAAGCCTGGGACCTAACTCCATTTTACATGCAATCCCAAACTACTTGGCATGGTTTTCATTGTTATTGCTTGTGCAACAGATGGAAAACAGCTATTGTCCATCCGTGTGTGTTTGCAGAAGAAAATTTTTTGTTAAGTTATATGTGTTACTACGTGCTGAGTGACTGAACTGAAGACAACTTTCTAGAGTAAATGCTGAAAAAGAGATTTCGTTCATTATGTGTATGTTTGTATATATTGAGCTATAATATATAGTGCACAGCTTGATGAACTTGTATACATATATACATATTAAAGTATGTAAGTGCCACTTGGATCTAGATATTGTCTGCAGAGTTGGGAAACATAGGATAAACTTATTTTTATGGGGTTTTTTAATATATTTATTTTTTAATTTATTCATTTTTTAATTGAAGGATAATTACTTACAGAATTTTGTTGTTTTCTGTCAAACCTCAACCTGAATCAGCCATCGGTATATATATATCCTCTCCCTCTTGAACCTCCCTCCCATCTCCCTCCCCATCCCACCCCTCTAGGTTGATACAGAGCCCCCGTATGAGTTTCCTGAGACATACAGCAAATTCCCACTGACTATCTATTTTACATATGGTAATGTAAGTTTCCATGTTACTTTCTCCATACCTCTCACCCTCTACTCCTCTCTCCCCATGTACATAAGTCTATTCTCTGTCTGTTTCTCCACTACTCCCTGCAAATAAATTCTTCAGTAGTATCATTCTTCTAGATTCCATATATATACATTAATATGTGATATTTATTTTTCTGACTTCACTCTGTATAATAGGCTCTAGGTTCATCCATCTCATTAGAATTGACTCAAATGTGTTCTTTTTTATGGCTGAGTAATCCATTGCATATATGTACCACAACTTCTTTAACATAGGATAAACCTATTTTTAAAAAGTACCTTTTCAAATAATATGCTGTTATGTTTTCATATGTACAGTAAATATAGTCACACTGTCCAAAAATCTGGAAACATCAGGAAAATATCCTATCTATTTCATTTTTTACATTTTAACAGTTAGATCCATTGCTTTAAATTTTACTTGAAAAGGTAACTTGAAGAAGAAGATATAGACTATATTATTTGCAAGTGTAACTAACACATATTTATTCTGCTTCCCAATTTTACAGACACTCTGTACCCCAAAAAGTTTCTGTATATTCATTACTGGTCAATATTCTGCTGCTCTCAGAGGTAGCCACCATTCTGACTTAATAATCATATTTCTTCAAATATTCTTTCTATCTCTATTAATTTACATATGCAGGAAAGGTAAATTGAACTAAAAAGAAGTCTTTGCAACTAGAGTTGCATTTTATCAGTCTGATTATGAAATGTTTTAGATCCACTTACAACTTTCATACTCCCTTTTTTCAAAAGATGAATTACTTAGAAATTTTCAACAATATTTTTACTTGCAAAGGATTTTGGTACAGTGTGTAGAACAAAGCTAATGGGAAATATGTAATGGAAGATTTGTCTTTTTAATAGAACCAAATGTTACTGAATTAACAGAAGCACCCAAAATGTAGGAATCTCATTTTTATTAATAAAAATTATTTTTAAATACTTCCTATTATTGCCACATTGTATATTAAAAACTTTTTTACAATGATAAGAAATTATGTGAATTTAAAATTTTCAATTAGATGGCTTGTCTTTATTCTTACTCCCTGGTGGCTCAGGCAGTAGAGTGTTCTGTCTGCAATGCGGGAGACCTTGGTTCGATCCCTGGGTCAAGAAGATTCCCTGGAGAAGGAAATGGCAACCCTCTCCAGTACTCTTGCCTAGAAAATCACATGGACGGAGGAGCCTCGTCCAGGCTACTGTCCATGGGGTCACAAAGAGTCAGACGTGACTGAGAGACTTCACTGAGTCTTACTCTGAATCTGTCCACAAAGGTCAACCACATATCTTCTGTCTGTTGAGTCACTGAGTCGTGTCTGGCTCTTTGGAACCCCATGGACTGTAGCTCGCCAGGCTCCTCTGTCCATGGGATTCTCTAGGCAAGAATACTGGAGTTGGTTGCCATTGTCTCCTCCAGGGGATCTTCCTGACCCAGGGATCGAACTCATGTCTCTTGCATCAGCAGTTGGATTCTTTACCACTGTGCCACCTGGGAAATGCCATCTTCTTTATAGTTCTCATATTTCTGTTTTTGTCTTATCCATTCTATATTCCATCGCCTTTCAACAGTATGACTGTATGATCTCTGAATTCTTTTTAAGTGGATGTGATTACTGAACTACTGAATGTAATCTGAATTATGGTGGAATTTCAAAGTAGGAGATAATATTTTCTATTGGATTTAATCCCTACACTTTCCAGTGTTTTAGTGTAGGGAATTATTTTGATGTAACACTTTTAATAAGGCCATCTCATTTGTAGATATATTGTGCTTCCTAATTTTCACCATTTCAACATGCTGTACTTTGTATTGGCATATTATCCATACTCTTTTAAGATTATTTCCTCCCCTCTTGTCATATTCAAATAAATAGAGTATGTTATTTCACTGATCTTCTGTTTTATATATAGAATAACCTCTGCTTTTCTTGTTAAGTAAAGGTGAAGAGTCCTCACAGATTACTGTCCAGATAGCACCTGCATGTCTTTTATGACTTGGTATTAGATTACAAGCCTAAAATATTGTTTGGTGGTTTCTTTGCAGCCCCTCGGTTGGAAAACTTGAGATGCAGAGGAGAAACAGTAGCTAAGGAGATCAGTGAAGCCATGAAGGTAACTGCCTACTAAATTATAAGTGAATAACATGTGTAGCTAGGTATTTGCTTTTAGCATTCATATGTGTGTTAGTCTGTTGTAATAGGAATTCTCAGTAGTCTTTTAAATAGATCTTTAATGAAGTTATTAAATGACTGTAACATTCAGAATGATTACCATTCTTTAGGTACCTACTGTGTGCCAGTGTTATGCCTGGCTTCTTTAAAGGTTGGGCTTCGCTGGTGACCCAAACAGTAAGGAATCTGCCTGCAATGCAGGAGACCTGGGTTCCATCCCTGCATTGGGAAGATCCCCTGGAGAAGGGAATGGCTAGCCACTGCTGTATTTTTGCTTGGAGAATTCCATGGACGGAGGAATCTGGCAGGCTACAGTCCATGGGGTTGTAAAGAGTTGGACGCGACTGAACGATTAACACTTAACTTTCTTTGAAGGTTGGTTATCTTTTTTGAGTTCTGAGAGTTAGAAATCCATCAAACAATTTTGATAATAACACGAACATTTAGTCAGCATTTATGAATTAGGCCCCGTCTAACTGTTTTACATATATTGTATTACCTCACTTAATCCTTACTCTATCGCTCTGAGAGAAGTACTGCTGCTTCCTTGTTTTACAGATAAGGAAACTAGAGGGGCTAAGCAGATTGCCCAAACATATCAATTGTGCCAGGATTTAAACCCTGGATGTTTAGCTCCAGAACATGTACTCTTAACCACTGTATTATACTGTATTTATGCAAATAATCAGTAAATAATATATAAGAAGAATAGCAGAAGAAGTTTATTAGAATCAAACCGAGGGCCATAGCTCAGGAAAGAGCTTCTCAGTAGCTTTGATGGGACTGCTCCAAAGGGTAGGGGAGGAGCCAGTCTATATGAATTTTTTGGCTGGGGAAGAAATGTCTAGATTGCAACTTGGTAGAAGATACTGCTAAGTGGGAAGAACAGATGTCTCAAGTTAATGATTTTAGTGTTTTTTTCTGTGTATGGGAAGGTGCAAGAATCTGGGGTCGTTGAAATCTGTCCTTAAATGTGCATCTTAACTATCTGGGAGCCGGTGTATGCAAAGCACAGAATGCTCATCTCGGCTTTCCCATCCTGAGTTCCCCTCGGGGCTCCCTGTCTTGGGTGAGTGCAGTGGGTCATGCCTTGGCCCTTTGTGTAACTGGATGATGAGCGCATTCTTTGCTTTAATGGTGAAAGCAGAAGTACAAGGTATGTTTGACAGGCCACGAGACAGGCTGTTTGAGTTAGCATACAGTTCAAACTAAATCATGTATAAACCAGAGTGACTTCCCCATACCTCAGTATGTGGAAATTTCTTCCATCAACTGCATATCCAACTTGGAGTTTTAATATTATTATAATAAAATTGTCTATGTTCTTGACATGTATTTTGCCCAAACAAAAACCATTTGGATATCTAGTACATGAAAATTATTTTTAAACTCCTTCAGAATGTCCTCTGTTTTGATTACTTTCTGTAACCTTTTGTGATGTGTATTGATCCCATGATTTTCTGGTACTCACACTTCTCTCACAGCATGCTCTTAATCAGACATTGGCGAGCTGTGGTGGGCCAGGCTAAAACCCAGCCTGCCACCTGTTTTTGTAAATAAAATTGTTTTGGAACCGAGCCATGTACTTTCGTTTACTTATTGTCTATGGACTCTTTGGGGCTTCACAGGTGGCACAGTGGTAAAGAATCTGCCTGCCAGTGCAGGAGACACGGTTTCGATCCCTGGTTCTAGAAGATCCCTAGAGTAGGAAATGGCAACTCATTCCAGTATTTTTGCCTGGAAAATTCCATGGACAGAGGAACCTGGTGGGCTTCAGTCCAAGGGGTCACAAAGAGTGGGCTGTGACTGAGCGTGTATGCGTGCATGGCCTCTTAACACTAGAACGGGAGAGTAGAATACTTGTGACAAACGTAAAGGCCCTCACAGCCTAAAATGTTTATTCCTTGGGCCTTTATAGGGAAAATGCGCTGATCCCGCCTCTTAAGATTTCTAACATACGTACTATCCTAAAATAAAGAATTCCAGACGTTAGATTTTTTAACTCTGAAATTCTGTTACCTTGTGTGTGTGTGTGTGTGTGTGTCTGTGTGTGTGTCTGTGTGTCTGTCTGTATGTGTGTCTGTGTGTGTGTGTCTGTGTGTGTGTGTGTCTGTGTGTGTGTCTGTGTGTGTTAATCTTTTCACCTTGCTGTGAGGCTTTAGTTCCCCTGCTAGGAATCTAACCTGTACCTCCTGCATTGGAAGGACAAAGTCCTAACCACTGAGCTGCCAGGGAAGTCCCTGTTACCTCCTGTTTTACTAGAGTTCTATTTTACTACCAGGCATTATAAAATAGGAATAGAATACATCTTTTTAGCTTTTGCTTTTTGTTAAAATCCCTCAGCTAAAATTGGTATTTTAAAGTAATGCCGATTATCTATGACCTAAAAATAAGGTTTTAGAAAAAGGCTTGACCTGAACAACTTAAATACTTACCTCTGTGTTTTTGTGTTTCAGCCTGAGATTAACGTTACGTATTACTGTTGTTTGTTTTTTAAGTCCTTACCGGCATTAATTGAACAAGGAGATGGGTTTTCCCAAGTGTTAAAGATGCAGCCTGTTATCCAGCTCCAGAGAGTCCACCAGGAAGTCTTTTCCAGTTGCTGTAGGAAACCAGGTGGTAAAGCTGAGAGCTTTATAGCACAGATAGAAGCCACACCAGCCGAGACTTCTACTAGGACGACTACTGACTTGGTACTGAGAAGAAAGCGAACTAAAGACTGCCCCCAGAGGAAGTGGTATCCGTTGCAGCCAAAGAGAATTAATCTTGATACATAAGCCCTTTTTGTTCATCATAAGAGGTGAAATTAGGCACTGTCAACATTTAGATTACAGCCTAATGCCTGGACAGGACTTTGTTTAAAACAGCATATAACTAGTGATTCCTTAATACAAGTATAGTAATGCTATGTTGGGGTGTGATGTAATATTTTCATCTGTAGTCCATGAAAAGCATATTGTTTGAATATTGACACAAAGCCTGTCAACAGTCATTAAGAGTACAAACTTTTACTGTCCTTAAATACCATCAACACTTGGCTGCCTTACAGCTTTTGTGGAATTTCAGAAGTAACATATCCCACTGCGTTTCCCAGATATACATCTTTGTTTAAAAAAGAGCTGCAACAGTTTATTTAAGGGCTGAAAGTCATCATCATTTCTGCACAGTAGCAGATACAGTTGTTTTCTTGGGTACCTCCCCCAAGGCAGTTTGATTTATCAAATTAACATGCGGATGACAAGACTGGCTTTGACTTTGTTACACTAAGTTCCATTAATTTGAATTTGTGGGATTAATTTTAAATTTTTTGGTTTTGTTTTATAAGACGAAGATGATTTGTGTAAGAATTTCTCTTAGAAATAAAACTTGCCATGTAGCTCGTGTTTCTTACACACACTTTTGTTTTTCATAGATTAACTTTTAAACATAAGTTGACTTGGAACTAATAATTTCTTTTCAGGATTTCTCATTATTTTTTGCAGATGAATCCAGTTCAAAAATATATATCAGATTAAAACATTAAACAAATTGTCACTATGGAAGAAATACAGATGATCATATTGAAATATTTTACATTTGAGAATGTTCACATATCAAGTATATAATCATTGGTAGAAAGAAGTCTGAGAAAGCAGTATTGCCTATACTCCTAAACATTTAAGTAGAGTTTCTCTAGCTCTTATTGTTTCTCTTATTCACATTAATACAATGTAGGCAGGGCCATCTAGTTTGCCAGCTGTTTTCTTACAAACGATTGTATACCTTCGTTCCTTTACAGAGGAATTTACTAATCACGAGGTTGGAAAATAATGTACTTCTCTTGTTCATTATGTCTTAATTATCATGAATAAGAAAGTCTGTCTCAGTGAAGAAAACTTAGAAAGCTACTTTATTGCATTCTGAATTTGAATGTTACAACTTAAGATCTGTATATTTGTATGCAATAGTGTGTTTTTATTAAAATAATGTACAAAGACTGCAGCCTTGATCCTGTGTATTTTTGAGACTTGTCTCAGGCCTTCTGGAGCTAAGCTTTAGTTGGATGGTAGGTCAACACCTTGCACATAACTAAATTTCACTGTAAAACTGGAGTCTACAGAATATTGCTATACTAATGTCATGCTTTTTCATAATATCAGTACAAAGGTCTATGAATAGTTTCACTCAAAAGCATGCAAACAAAAGCATTATTGTTAATTCTCCTAGGTTAGATAACTGAATTGTATTTCTGTAAAAAAAGGTCTTTTTAAGAGATTCATGTTGAGATACATAGAGTTTAATAACTTGATGTCTTAGATTCGTTTGCAATATGTTAGCCAAGAAAAAAGAGGAACAGATGAAGTGAATATGGCAAAAATCTTGATAATGTTGGATCTGTGTGAAGCTATAATCTTTCTACTCCTGGGTCTGGAAATTTTTATAATTAAAAAGTTTGTTCTTTTTAAAGCCCTCAGACAAACAGCTGAAACTTGAAATCTTTTAGAGGGCCCACAGTGTTACTCCACAGTTATAGCAGAGTTCTGAATGAAATACCATTAGGAAAGAAAATATATTAGCATTATTAACTAAGGTAAACATGACTGATACCAGTAATTTATTATCGATAAGTATTTTTAAGAAGAGAAATTGAGGGACTTCCCTGCTGGTCCAGTGGCTAAGACTCAAGTACTCCCAGTATAGGGGGCCGAGGTTTGATCCCTGGTCAGGGAGCTAGATCCCACATGCCGAAACTAAAAAGATCCAGCATGCTGCAACTAAGACCTGGTGCAACCAAATACATATTTTTTAAAAAAGAAGAGAAATTGAATTTCTGCATAGACTGAGAACTAGCTAGCTAAGGTGATGAAAAGTCAAAAAGTCTTGAAGGAAATAGTTGCAAGAAATATTGGAGGAAAAAAATAGAAAATCAAATAGTGACATACCTATGGTAAAAAGAAGGCCAGATTGGACGGAGTCTTAAATTTCCTTTCAACAAAAACCAAAGTCAGACAAAGAAGCAAAACACAGGAAGGTCAAATCCAGTTTCAAGGGACAGAGGACATTTAAAGCAGCTAGTTCCTGAAAACACTGAAGGAATATCTGTGTTTTCCAAACATCAGGCATTAGAAACTGTATTAGTCAGCTTGGGTTGCTGTAACAGAATACCACAGACTGGGTGACTTAAACAACAGAAATTTAATTTCTCACGGTTCTGGAGATTTGAAGCCCATGATCAAGGCAAATTCAGTTTCTGTTCCTTCGTGCATACATTGGTGGTTGGGGCAGTATTGGTCTCTTTTCTTTTAAGAACATTAATCCTGTTAGAAAGCTACACCTGTGACCTTATTTAACCTTAATTACTTCCTTAGAGGTCCTGTCTCCAAATACAGCCACACTTGGGGCAGGATTATGGGCTTCCCTGGTGGCTCAGACAGTAAAGAATCCACCTGCAATGCAGGAGACCTGGGTTAGGAAGATGCCCTGGAGAAGGGAATGGCTGCCCACTCTGGTATTCTGGCCTGGAGAATTCATCCATGGGGTCGCAAAGAATCGGACATGACTGAGCGACTTTCACTTTAGAGCTTCAACATATGGATTTAGAGGGGACTCAAACTTTAGTCCATAACACTGGGCAACAGGTATCTTTTCCTCGACCTCTTTCCTTGGGCCTTCGTGGCTTGGGCTGCATAGAGAACAAAGTCAATGAAATCAAACTTTTACTTTGCTTCAGAATGCAGCTATCTGTGAAACTGAGTTTGTCTGACTTCTGTTGAAGGCCGTTTTCCCTTATATACCTTCATTTATTCATTTATTAATCCACTCAACAGATACCTGGTAGTCACTACTCAGTTCAAAAGTCAGGTTCAGAGCATAGTTTCTGAGCCAGATTGCCTGGATTCAGACATCTGTTCTACTGTTACTAAATAGAATTGAGCAGGATACCTCTGTACCACAGTGTTCTCATATATAACATGGGGATGACAATACCCACCTTACAGTGTTATGAGAAGTAAGTGAGTTCATAATATAAAGTCTTTAGTACTTGGCACATAGTATACATAGTGAGCATTCCATAAGCGTTATTACTTGGTTTGTCAGAAAAGGAAGTGAAAACACTCAAGGGATAAAATGTCAAGAGTCTCATTCCAGTGAGAACAGTGATCATGCAGTGCAGCAAATGGTACAGAGATGTGTGTGGGGGAACTTGGTGAGAAGCCATGGAGGTCTTTGTGGAAGAGGCTACATTTGAGCAGTCTTGAGGGAGGAAGCTTCCTGGCAGTGTGAGAGAATCCAACAGGGCAGGTGGCTGAGAGGGAGCAGTGTGCACAGGAGGACCCCCAGGTAAGTCTCTCTGTGTGAGTCTTGTCTAAAGAGGCTTGCTGTAGGCGAACCTGAAGAGAGAAGCAGGAGCAACTGTTAAGAATTTTGTCCTCCCCAGAATGGGGGTGAGACACCATTAGTGTCAACACAGGAAGGGCAAGGAGGTGGAAAGTCCATTGAATCCGTGGTCCCCCTTTTGTGGCATTTACCCCAAAATAGCAAGAACAAGAAAGAGAAGCATACTCATCTTTTGAGGAAACCGGGAGGTAGGTTGCCCCAAACCATAGCAGATGAAGAAGGAAAATGTATGGAGGAAAGAGAAACGAATTAGCAAGTCAGAGGGATATCAAACCTAAGTGTCTGCAGAGTGATACATTGATAAGGGAAACCCAATTCTGCTGCACCCCCACCCCCAGAATCACTTGGCAGTTGAATGGAGGACACCACAGAGTCTGAGGTGAGATGGAGAAGCCTGAAAATGAGGTGGTGACTTATCCCCTTCACTCACTGTTGGTAATTATGCTACAGGAGTTTGTCTTCTGAAAAACTGAAGTAAAGACCTAGAGAGAAGAGTGAAACCCAGAGCAAAAAATGGGCAAAGTGAAGTTCCGTACTGGAGTGGTGAGACTTGGAGTTCCAGAATACTGGCAGCCTCACACATCTTAGCTGGGCTTCTTTAGAGAAATTGAAAAACTCCCCAGAGAAAAGAGCTCCAGACAATGATATTTGGAGGTCCCAAGCCACATTTCCAGCTGACCAGTCCAATTGCTCTACTGTGGAGCCATTTTGTCTCTTAAGACCCATCCACACAGGGCTTCCAGAAACATTTTTGTATATACTTTCCTCTCTGAAATGAATAGAGTTCCCTTGCAGTTCAGTGGTTGTGACTTGACACTTTTCACTGCCAGGACCCGGGTTTGATTCCTGATTGGGGAACTAAGATCCAGCAACCTGCACAGTGTGGAACAAGAACGAACAGGAAGCAACCCAAATATCCATCAATAGTCAAAAAACAAGTGTGGCATATACACGCAATGAAATACACAGGAATTTTAAACTGAAATTACTGATACACGTACAGTAAGTCCCCTACACACGAAGAAGTTCCCTTCTGAGAGCACGTTCGTAGGTCCAATATGTTCATAAGACCAACAGGGTTAGCCTAGGTACCCAACTAAGGCAATTGGTTATAAAGTACTATTCTGTAGTAGGTTTATAATACTTTCATACCAAAAACACAACAAACACAAAAAACATGTGAAGTCTTACAGTACAGCACCTAGACAAGTCCTGTTGTGCAGTATAACAGCTGGCATATCGGGACTGGCATCGCGTGAACAGGCAAGAAGAGTCCCTAACTGGAGGGGGGGAAGAGGTGGCAGACGGTGGAGGTGAAGGATCCACACGACAAGAAGTGGGGGGTGAGCTTCAATTTCCCTCATACTTGACATTGATGGAACACACGTTTGCATCCTTGAAAGTTCATATGTAGGGGACTTAACTGCAATATGGATAAGTCCCAAAGACATTATATTGAAAGAAGCCAGGCTCGAAAGAGTACATACCATTTGTGGAAATTACAGAAAAGGCAAAATGAATCTATGGTGGTTGCCTGTGGGGAGAGAGGAGATACTAACTGGGAATGGGCACAGGGAAGCTTTTTGGGTGACAGAAATGTTCTGTATATTGATCTTACTGGTGCTTATATTGCTATACACATATGTAAAGTTTCATTGAGCTATGTACTTTAAAAGTCTTCATTTTATTATATATGTTTTATTTTAAAGAATAATAAGCACGAAAGTGGAAATTCACTGGATATGTGAAGGAAGCCTCTAAATGCAGAGACCAAAAGACTGTAGGTCCCACGAAGGCAAGAACCTTTGTTCTGATGTACCAAAGCTAGTGCCTGCGGGCACATGGCGGTTTCTCAACGCATATTGGTTAACTGAAAACAAGAACACAAAAACCAGAGGGAAATTAGGATTCCAAAACAAACAAACAAAAAACCCAGACAAATACATGGCAGAGTTACAAAATAATTACTGCTTTCCCAGAGAAGAGACTGCTTCCATTAAGAAAACTCCAGTAAAGAATTTAGTACACGAGAAAGAGTTCTTAAAAATTAAAAGTTGAAGTGTAAATGGTGAAATAAATTCAGGATGAGGGCTGTAAGATGAGTATTTCCCAAAAGTAAAACAAAAAGATTAGGAGATGGCAAATTAGGAAGAAAAACTAAGAATAAAGAGAATAAATTCAGAGGGCCAGAGGGTCTAGTTGGTTAGTCAGTTCAGTTCAATCGCTCGGTCGTGTCCGACTCTTTGCGACCCCGTGAATCGCAGCACGCCAGGCCTCCCTGTCCATCACCAACTCCCGGAGGTCACTCAGACTCACAGCCATCGAGTCAGTGACGCCATCCAGCCATCTCATCCTCGGTCGTCCCCTTCTCCTCCTGCTCCCGATCCCTCCCAGCATCAGAGTCTTTTCCAATGAGTCAACTCTTCCCATGAGGTGGCCAAAGTATTGGAGTTTCAGCTTCAACATCAGTCTTTCCGAAGAACACCCAAGACCGATCTCCTTTAGAATGGACTGGTTGGATCTCCTTGCAGTCCAAGGGACTCTCAAGAGTCTTCTCCAACACCACAGTTCAAAAGCATCAATTCTTTGGTGCTCAGCTTTCTTCACAGTCCAACTCTCACATCCGTACATGACTACTGGAAAAACCATAGCCTTGACTAGACGGACCTTAGTTGGCAAAGTAATGTCCTGCTTTGGAATATGCTATCTAGGTTGTTCATAACTTTCCTTCCAAGGAATAAACGTCTTTTAATTTCATGGCTGCAGTCACCATCTGCAGTGATTTTGGAGCCCCCCAAAATAAAGTCTGACACTGTTTCCCCTGTTTCCCCATCTGTTTGCCATGAAGTGATGGGACCAGATGCCATTGTCTTCGTTCTCTGAATGTTGAGCTTTAAGCCAACTTTTTCACTCTCCTCTTTCACTTTCATCAAGAGGCTTTTTAGTTCTTCTTCACTTTCTGCCATAAGGGTGGTGTCATCTGCATATCTGAGGTTATTGATATTTCCCCCAGCAATCTTGATTCCAGCTTGTGCTTCTTCCAGCCCAGCGTTTCTCATGATGTACTCTGCATAGAAATTAAATAAGCAGGGTGACAATATACAGCCTTGACATACTCCTTTTCCTATTTGGAACCAGTCTGTTGCTCCATGTCCAGTTCTAACTGTTGCTTCCTGACCTGCATACAGGTTTCTCAAGAGGCAGGTCAGGTGGTCTGGTATTCCCATCTCTTTCAGAATTTATCACAGTTTATTGTGATCCACACAGTCAAAGGCTTTGGCATAGTCAATAAAGCAGAAATAGATGTTTTTCTGGAACTCTCTTGCTTTTTCCACGATCCAGCAGATGTTGGCAATTTGATCGCTGGTTCCTCTGCCTTTTCTAAAACCAGCTTGATCATCTGGAAGTTCACGGTTCATGTATTGCTGAAGCCTGGCTTGGAGAATTTTTTTTTTATTTTTTTGGCTTGGAGAATTTTGAGTATTACTTTACTAGCGTGTGAGATGGGTGCAATTGTGCAGTAGTTTGAGCATTCTTTGGCATTGCCTTTCTTTGGGATTGGAAAGAAAACTGATCTTTTCCAGTCCTGTGGCCACTGCTGAGTTTTCCAAATTTGCTGGCATATTGAGTGCAGCACTTTCACAGCATCATCTTTCAGGATTTGAAATAGCTCAACTGGAATTCCATCACCTCCACTAGCTTTGTTCATAGTGATGCTTTCTAAGGCCCACTTGACTTCACATTCCAGAATGTCTGGCTCTAGGTGAGTGATTACACCATCGTGATTTTCTGGGTCGTGAAGCTCTTTTTTGTACAGTTCTTCTGTGTATTCTTGCCACCTCTTCTTAATATCTTCTGCTTCTGTTAGGTCCATACCATTTCTGTCCTTTATCAAGCCCATCTTTGCATGAAATATTCCCTTGTATCTCTAATTTTCTTGAAGAGATCTCTAGTCTTTCCCATTCTGTTGTTTTCCTCTATTTCTTTGCATTGATTGCTGAGAAAGGCTTTCTTATCTCTCCTTGCTATTCTTTGGAACTCTGCATTCAGATGCTTATATCTTTCCTTTTCTCCTTTGCTTTTCGCTTCTCTTCTTTTCACAGCTATTTGTAAGGCCTCCCCAGACAGCCATTTTGCTTTTTTGCATTTCTTTTCCATGGGGATGGTCTTGATCCCTATCTCCTGTACAGTGTCACGAACCTCCGTCCGTAGTTCTTCAGGCACTCTATCAATCAGATCTAGTCCCTTAAATCTATTTCTCACTTCCACTGTATAATCATAAGAAATTTGATTTAGGTCATACCTGAATGGTATGATAGTTGATAGCCATTCCAGAAAGGAAGGGCAGAGAAAACCAAGGAGTCAAAATTATCAAAGAGATGATACAGTTACCATATGATCCAGCAGTTCAATTCTGAGGTCAAAACCTAAGAGAATGAAAGGCATGTCTATGTAATAACGTGTGAATGAATGTTTATAGTAGCAAACAGAATGTCTATCAACTGACAAATGAATAAATAAAACATGGTACATCCACTTGATGGAATATTATTTGGCAATAAGAGTTAACAGTACATGTTACAGTGTGGATGAAACTTAAAAACATGCTAAGTCATAAGTCACTTATAAGATTACCTTTGGTATGATGCCATTTATATGAAATGGTATTACAGGTATAACAGGCAAATCTATAGAAACAGAAAATGGATTAGTGGTTGCCCAGGACTAGATTGAGAGGGTGGGAAGAATGGGGAGTGATACTAATAGGTATGAGGTTTCTCTCAGGGGTGATGACAATGTTCTAAAGTGATTGTGGTGATGGTTTTTTGGTGAATATACTAAAACCCATTGAACTGTACACTTTAAATGGGTGAATTGTATGGCTTGTGAAGTATATCTCAATTTTAAAAGACAGTAAAGAAAGAAGAATAATACACACACACAAAAAAACATTTTCAGATCCCAAGACTCTAGAAGATAAAACCTGAGTATTCAACCCAAGGAATGAAAAAAAACTCATCTCTACCAAGGTAGGTTACTGAGAAATGCTGGATAAAGAGAAATTCCTAAAAGCTTCCACTAGAGCAAAAGATGATAAAGAAAAGGGAATTGGAATGGCATCAAATCACTAAATAAGAGTCCTTGAAGCAATACAATTTGGAAATTCTTGGTATAAATGACTTGAAATCTAGGCATCCATACCCAGTCAAATAATCAAGTGTGAGGTTAGCCAAAAACCATTCTCAGAAATGCAAAACCTTAAAAAAAAAAAAATTATCTCCAAAGCATCTCTTTTGGGGACACTTCGAGAGCATGTGCTCCACTACAAAGTATAAACCAAAGATGCCCATTGGCCTAGGAAAGAGAGGCTCCAAAACAGCAGCAGATTCAATTCCACAGGACACAGTTCAGTAGATCTGGAGAAGAGAGCAGTCAGGTTAGGCTGGAATATGAACACATTTGACTCCAAAAGAGACACTATCGGGAGGAGAAAATATAACTGACAGCTTGGAAAATTATATAGAGGAGATATTTTATAGTATGTGGATGTTCAAAGAAACATGTCAAAATACCAGGAAATTATTCACCACAATAAGCAGAAAGTTGTACAAGGAAAGAAACGTAATCATAGTTGGATACACAGTGATACTTACAAAGACATAATAATGAGTGCCCACATCTGAATTAAGTAAAAAATTGAGACAGTTATATTGGGAAGGCAAGAGGATTGGCAGTTAATAATGAGTACAGCATGAGTACTGGACGTTAGAACAGACAGTGGTCAAAGCACTAGAGTGGGGACTCTGGAGGCCCCTGCAGCTGCTGGGTCCTGGGAAAGTCCAGGGTTTCCCAGGACAGGAACTGGAGCATCCAGGGTGACAAGGATGGGATGCTGAGAAAGCTCCTGTACCAACCAGTATACCACGCATACTTTGCAGTATTGAAACAACTCAGACGGTTTCCACTCTGACCATCTGAATATCAACCACGAAGTAGGAATGTTGGGGAGTGAAGTCTTTGCCACAACTGAAAATAAATGCAAAGTGTCTGAAATAGCTGACTCCAGAGATAGCCCAAGATGGATATTATTCAGTAAATGCCAGAAAAACGCAGCTAAGAGAATGGAAAGCGGTTACCTTTGTGGATGAATCTAGGTGGGAAAAGTGGGCCAAGGGACTGATATTTTTTGGTATAAGTTTTGCAGATTTGATTCTTTAAATTATTTACATTTAATACTTGCATAAAAATATATTTGATTTTTAAATGATTTAAAAACTGCAACACAAATACAAGTGAATATGAGTTCTCTTCGCCACTATCTTCTCTTCTTCATATCATTGAAAATTAAGAAATAAATTGTACTTCAGGGGTTTCTTTCAGTTGTTTCAGTTCCATTATCTCAGTATTTTTCAGATAAGATTCTGTTTTTAGTTGAGAGTTTTAGTTTTGGTTTCTTTGAAGTTTTTTTTTTTTTCTCCCCCTGACCATTTGTTTTGCAAATAGATTCTATTATCCAGTCTCTATGTAGAAAAATGAAGAAAAAAAAATCTTTCTAGAGAACCACTAAAAGGTTACTGGGTATTTTATATGAAATGATTTGGGGAAATTAATACTATATTCATTTGAAGCCTCAAGTTCAAGGAGTCCTCCTATAATTCATTGATGTATCTCTTAAGTTGTTTGTAGCCTGTTGACCCTCTACTGATATTAGCCAAGTGAATGAGTGATTTCACATTGCAAATTTCTAACTTGTCAGTTTCTCCAGATCACAATCACAGGCATTAATAACTTGTGGTATTTATATTCTTTTTTAAATGACTTTAAAAGATAGTCTTACTATGCAGGAGGCAGAGTATGGTGGGGAGTTGGTGGGTGGCTGGGGAATTTAAAGTCCTAAGGGCAAATCACTGGGAAACTCCCCTGAATTTGAACTCTGGAGTCTTCATGCTACTACTGTTGAAGTGTAGTCCCTGTGTCCCTGGGAGTGTCAGAGCAGAGGAAGGCATTCACACCCCTCAGACTGACTCCCTGGTGCTTGCTGTTCGGTCGCTCTGTCGTGTCTGATGCTTTTTGTGACCCCATGGACTGCAGCACACCAGGTTTCCCTGTCCGTCACTGTCTCCCAGAGTTTGCTCAGACTCACGTCCATTGAGTCGGTGATGCCATCCAACCATCTCATCCTCTGTTGCCCATTCTCCTCCTGCCCTCAATCTTTCCCAGCATCAGGGTCTTTTCCAATGAATTGGTTCTTTGAATCAGGTGGCCAAAGTACTGGAGCTTCAGCTTCAGCATCAGTCCTTCCAGTGAATGTTCATGACTGATTTCCTTTAGGATGGACTGGTTGGATCTCCTTGCAGTCCAAGGGACTCTCAAGAGTCTTCTCCAACACCACAGTTCGAAAGCATCAACTCTTCAGCCCTCAGCCTTCTTTGTGGTCCAGCTCTCACATCCATACATGACTACTGGGAAAACCACAGTTGTGACTATATGGACCTTGGTTGGCCAAGTGGTGTCTCTGCTTTTTAATGTGCTGACTAGGTTTGTCATAGCTTCCCTTCCAAGGAACAAGTGTCTCTTAATTTAGCAGATATATTTGCCCTCTGGTCCTCTCTTCCTTTGGCTACAGTCCTTTGACTTCCAGGTGGCCTGGGTAAGAAAACCTGGCTCCTCTGGTTCCCTTGCTCCAGCTGATCCTGCACTAGCGAAGGCTCAGGCTGCTGTATCATCACTTGGACTAGCTTCAGTTCAGAGAATGGCCCATGGCTTTGGGCTCATACCTAGTCATGGGTTTTAAGGACTCCTCTGTGGCCCACATCTTCTGCCATGATGGCACTGGAGCTAACTGCCCATCTCTGCCCCTTGCATTACCTGGATGGGACTCCCCTTCACCAGTCTGTAAGTATCCGAGACTTGGACATTTCATTCTTTTCGTTCCTTCAAACTCTTCTGAGGTTTAGTTCCTCCAAGAAGCAACTGGGGGGTTACCTTACCCCTTCAAGACTCTTGCTGCCTGCATCATACCAATAGCCCTGGGTTCTCCCATCACTGCCCTTTGCAGCACCAGCTGGTTCAGTGACTTTTCTCGGGTTAGACTGCCTTTGTTCCTACATTTAAAGAAGAAATATTCATTGAATGTATTTATTTAGCTGTGTCGGGTCTTAGTGGTGGCATGCAGGATCTTTTTCGTTGGGGTGTATGGACTCTTTAGTTGTAACGTGTGAACTTAGTTGCCCTGAGGCACATGGGATCTTAGTTCCCCCTCCAGGGATGGAACCTGTGTCCCCTGCATAGCAAGGGGACGTGCTTAACCACTGGACTGCCAGGGAAGTCCCCTGTTCCTATATTTGAAGCTCCTTTCCTTTTGAGGCATTTAACACCTAAGCATCTCCACCATAGGAGAAGGTGGGAAAGAAGAGTAGAAAGGAGGCTTTGACTTGCATATCTTGCTTCATTTCCTTCCCTGTTGAAAAGAACGTGGTGGGAAGAAGGTTCAAATAAGCATGGGTATGCATTCTCTCTGATTTATCATACTCTACTTATGTCTGCCAACCTCTGATCTTTTGAGGGTGTGTGTGGACATTAGAAAATGAATGGTGGGTAGGATAATATTAGTAACATCTGACCAGTTTGTAGGACACCTCGGGGCCAAGTCCCACACATTCCATTTGCAGAGCCTTGTGAGCTTTCCCAATCACATTCCAAACAATATTTTAAAATCACTTTTCGTAATCACACCTCCTTTTATCCTACAGATACTCAGTGAATGCAAACACCGTGCTAAGGTGTGTGGCTACACGCGTGTAAACAAGGCACAGACCCTGCCCACAAGCAATCTGCCTTTGGTTCCCAGAGACATCAGTGGCAGCCAGAAATTCAACAAGGTGACAAAGGAGAGCAGAAGGAAAGGGGCCCCCAAGTTTGGGGGCAAAATTGTACTGCTGCTGGGTTCCAGACTCCCAGAGGGAAGATGAAAGTAACACTCAAGGGTTTTGAGACTTCTGTGGAATTAGCTGCTTGTAAAACATTGCTTTGTCTGGCTTCAAAAGCTATGATGGAGCCCTAAGAAAGTCCTGTCATTTACAGGCAAATCTTAATACTGACTTTGATTTCTCTTTGTTAGAAGCCCAACCCAAGAATTCTGCTTAGGAATTTTTCAGATATGACAAATGATTGCTTCTCTAGAAATAGTCTGTAACTAAAATGAGTCCTCATTTCTTTCGTCTCTCACACTCAAAAGGAACAAAAATCCAAAGACAGAAATCAGTGTTGTGTTCTCTCTGTCTGGGCGATGGGCGTGTGGCTGCCTCACCGCCAACTTCCAACAATCCCGAGATGGTCCTTCCTGAAACCCAGGGCTTGATCTGCTGCGCACTCTGCCCTGGGGCCCCTCCTGCCTCCCAGCTGTTGTCGGAGTCAGAGGGAGGCAAAGCAGAGGAGGAACAAGGTGAGGTGTGGCAACAAAGGGACCATGACCAAGTGTACCATGCCTTATCTGTGAAGGTATGACTCTCCAGAGATTTCCTCGAATGGTCTACGTGATGTGTAGATAAGCCCTGTGGTTCGCTTTGCTGTTTAATACATCAGATCAGAGTCTCAGAATTCTCAGAAATCACTTTTTCCCCTAACACAACCCCTTTTATCTTTCATATCTCCCTTTAAATATGATGTGAAAGAATTGTGTAAACCAACCCACGAAGTAATAGTGCAGCGAAGTCAGGTGAAAGGCCATTAATAGATTAAATTATAAAGTTGTTTAAGGCAATGTATTTTTGTTTTTTAGTTTTTTTATTTAAAAAAAACAATTTAGTTTGTTTTTAAAACAAGCACATAAAGAAACCACTTGGAAATTCCCTTGTGGTCCAGTGATTAGGACTCGGTGCTTTCACTGCCAGGGCTGGGTTCAATCCCTGGTCATGGAACTAAGATTCTGCAAGCTGCACCTCAAAAAAACAAAGCAAACAGAATTCACTATATGCCTAGAATGCTACAAAAATACTTCCCTATAAGTGTTGAAATATAACCGTATCAACTTATTTGCAGAAAGTGAAGTCGCTCAGTCACGTCCGACTCTTTGCAACCCCATAGACTGTAGCCTACCATGCTCCTCCATCCTTGGGATTTTCCAGGCAAGAGTACTGGAGTGGGTTGCAAGAGAATAGTAATAAAATACTAATAGTTACTATGCCATTGAGTGCTTCCTGTGTGCCAAGAACACGCTAAGAACTTCACGTGCATCATCTCATTTAATCCTCAAAACCATGCATGAGGTGGGAGCTATTATCATCTCCATTCTCAGGATACAGAGATAGAGGTAAGACAGTCTACATGCCCAGCCACCTTCCTGGGGGTCTGCAGACAATACTCGGTGAAGCGAGGTGGTGTGACTGCAAACTCTGCCGCCACCGCTCCCCATCAGTTCAGCTCAGATTAGTCGCTCAGTCGTGTCTGACTCTCTGCTCAGTCCCCATGGACTGCAGCACGCCAGGCCTCCCGGTCCATCACCAACTGCCGGAGTTTGCTCAGACTCATGTCCATAGAGTCGGTGATGCCACCCAGCCATCTCATCTTCTGTCATTCCCTTCTCCTCCAGCCTTCAATCTTTCCCAGCAACAGGATCTTTTCCAGTGAGACAGTTCTTCACATGAGGTGGCCAAAGTATTGGAGTTTCAGCTTCAACATCAGTCCTTCCAATGAACACCCAGAACTGATCTCCTTTAGAATGGACTGGTTGGATCTCCTTGTAGTCCAAGGGACTCTCAAGAGTCTTCTCCAACACCGCAGTTCAAAAGCATCAGTTCATCATCACTCAGCTTTCTTTATAGTCCAACTCTCACATCCATCCATGACCACTGGAAAAACCGTAACCTTGACTAGATGGACCTTTGTTGGCAAAGTAATGTCTTTGCTTTTGAATATGCTATCTAGGTTGGTCATAACTCTTCTTCCAAGAGTAAGCGTTTTGTAATTTCATGGCTGCAATCACCATCTGCAGTGATTTTGGAGCCCTCCAAAATAAAGTCTGCCCCTCCCCATGACACAGAGCAAAGGCCCCTTGCCTTGGGTCACAATGTCCTTGCCATTACACCATAGCTCCCTCGTGCACTCTTTTTTTTTTTTTTAATGACATGTAGCAACATATAGTAACAACAAACATTTCTAAATTTCCCAGGAGTTATGAGCAGCATCTAAGAAATTGCTCAAAGTGGTTTTTAAAAGTTCATTATCTTAAGGATATTGTGTGTGTATTTCTGCTGTTAATTACTTGAGAAATATAAATCGTGATAGCCAACCATTACTTCATGGCAGGAAGTTAACAGTCCTGCCCATTCAAGATTACAGTTATAAATTCTGAATGGCCAACTGTGAATTAATAAGCTTTCAAAGCAACTTCCAGACAATTGAGTCATCAAGTTTTTCAGAGAAGTATGTGGCACACATTTAAGTCATTGTCTTCTTTGGTGACATGTTTATGATATTAATTTAAATGATAAAAGAGGGATTCCCTGGGATTTCAGTGGTTAGGACTCTGTGCTTCCACTGCAGGCTGCATGGGTTCAATCCCTGGTCAGGGAACTAAGTAAGATCCCACAAGCTGGGAATAATAATAATAATAATAATAATTTCAGTTGACTAAAAATTGTGTCAGTTTTCCAAATACATGTAGCATCTGTTACAAAGATAGTGTTTGGAAAACATTAAACTGACCTAGTTTCATTTTCCCAGTTAAACTTGATTGTCTCCTGGTCTTCCACATCTAAGGCTGAGCGCTGAGTCTTACTGCACCCCAGTAATGAGGGGGAGAAGCACCAGCCCCACCTGGAACGAGGGACCATGGAACAGTTGCGCCTCTTTTTTTTTGGCTGTTCTTGTCTTCATTGCATCGCTGGAAATTCTCTAGTGCGGCTCATGGGCTGCAGGATTCCCAGGCTCAGTAGTTGCAGCTCGTGGGCTTAGTTGCCCCAGGTATGTGGGATCTTAGGTCTCTGACAAGGGATCAAACCTGTGTCCCCTGCATTGCAAAGCAGATTCTTAACCACTGGACCACCAGGGAAGTCCCCAGCTTAAGTCACAAGGCAAGTCCTGAACACCATATTTTTTGGGTAGAGAAAAGGATTTTCTAATTCCGTTAGCCTCCATATACTATATTAAGAGTCAGGTCTGGTGGGCTGGTTATAAGCACAGTCTAGGATAGAAGGCATGTGAGAAATCTTGGTCCATTCTGTCCCCAGTGGACTGTGGAAAGATGAGGAGGGTGAAGCTAGCAGGCCCAGAGCCTGACTTCTCCTCTCTGGGCGGTGGTCTAGACTGACGGAACTCCAGGAGGACAGAGCCTGGAAGATGCTGTCTCTGTGCTCTTCGCACCAAGATAAAATCAGCGCCAAGGTGGTGCTCCGCAGTCCAGCCCCTGACACTGTCTCGGCTCTGTTGTCTCACAGAAGGCATTTGGAGTTCTCCACATGCCACGTGAAGAATTGTAGGAGCAGCCAGCCAGTGGAGGTGGCTGGCAGCCTACTGTGGGGTACCCAGGCAGGCAGTCATACC
Source organism: Budorcas taxicolor (assembly GCF_023091745.1). Lineage (NCBI taxonomy): Eukaryota > Metazoa > Chordata > Mammalia > Artiodactyla > Bovidae > Budorcas > Budorcas taxicolor. The sequence goes on from NC_068925.1 coordinate 71,761,617, forward strand.
AAACTGCCTTAATTTTTATAGTTTTGTAATCCAAGTCTATGCCCCAACCAGTAACGCTGAAGAAGCTGAAGTTGAACGGTTCTATGAAGACCTATAAGACCTTTAAGAACTAACACCCAAAAAAGATGTCTTTTTCATTATAGGGGAATGGAATGCAAAGTAGAAAGTCAAGAAACACCTGGAGTAACAGGCAAATTTGGCCTTGGAATGCGGAATGAAGCAGGGCAAAGGCCAATAGAGTTTTGCCAAGAAAATGCACTGGTCATAGCAAACACCCTCTTCCAACAACACAAGAGAAGACTCTACACATGGACATCACCAGATGGTCAATACCAAAATCAGATTGATTATATTCTATGCAGCCAAAGATGGAGAAGCTCTATTCAGTCAGCAAAAACAAGACCAGGAGCTGACTGTGGCTCAGATCATGAACTCCTTATTGCCAAATTCAGACTGAAATTGAAGAAAGTAGGAAAAACCGCTAGACCATTCAGGTATAACCTAAATCAAATCCCTTATGATTACACAGTGGAAGTGAGAAATAGATTTAAGGAACTAGATCTGATAGAGTGCCTGAAGAACTATGGAATGAGGTTCGTGACATTGTACAGGAGACAGGGATCAAGACCATCCCCATGGAAAAGAAATGCAAAAAAGCAAAATGGCTGTCTGGGGAGGCCTTACAAATAGCTGTGAAAAGAAGAGAAGTGAAAAGCAAAGGAGAAAAGGAAAGATATAAGCATCTGAATGCAGAGTTCCAAAGAATAGCAAGGAGAGATAAGAAAGCCTTCCTCAGTGATCAATGCAAAGAAGAGGAAAACAACAGAATGGAAAAGACTAGAGATCTCTTCAAGAAAATTAGAGATACCAAGGAAACATTTCATGCAAAGATGGGCTCAATAAGGACAGAAATGGTATGGACCTAACAGAAGCAGAAGATATTAAGAAGAGGTGACAAGAATACACAAGAGAACTGTATAAAAAAGAGCTTCACGACCCAGAAAATCATGATGGTGTGATCACTAATCTAGAGCCAGACATCCTGGAATGTGAAGTCAAGTGGGCCTTAGAAAGCATCACTACGAACAAAGCTAGTGGAGGTGATAGAATTCCAGTTGAGCTATTTCAAATCCTGAAAGATGATGCTGTGAAAGTGCTGCACTCAATATGCCAGCAAATTTGGAAAACTCAGCAGTGGCCACAGGACTGGAAAAGGTCAGCCTTCATTCCAATCCCAAAGAAAGGCAATGCCAAAGAATGCTCAAACTACTGCACAATTGCACCCATCTCACACGCTAGTAAAGTAACACTCAAAATTCTCCAAGCCAGGCTTCAGCAATACATGAACTGTGAACTTCCACATGTTCAAGCTGGTTTTAGAAAAGGCAGAGGAACCAGAGATCAAATTGCCAACATCTGCTGGATCATGGAAAAAGCAAGAGAGTTCCAGGAAAACATCTATTTCTGCTTTATTGACTATGCCAAAGCCTTTGACTGTGTAGATCACAATAAACTGTGGAAAATTCTGAAAGAGATGGGAATACCAGACCACCTGACCTGCCTCTTGAGAAACCTGTATGCAGGTCAGGAGGCAACAGTTAGAACTGGACATGGAACAACAGACTGGTTCCAAATAGGAAAAGGAGTATGTCAAGGCTGTATATTGTCACCCTGCTTATTTAACTTATATGCAGAGAACATCATGAGAAATGCTGGGCTGGAAGAAACACAAGCTGGAATCAAGATTGCCAGGAGAAATATCAATAACCTCAGATATGCAGATGACACCACCCTTATGGCAGAAAATGAAGAGGAACTAAAAAGGCTCTTGATGAAAGTGAAAGAGGAGAGTGAAAAAGTTGGCTTAAAGCTCAACATTCAGAAAACAAAGATCATGGCATCTGGTCCCATCACTTCATGGCAAATAGATGGAGAAACAATGGAAACAGTGTCAGACTTTATTTTGGGGGGCTCGAAAATCACTGCAGATGATGATTGCAGCCATAAAATTAAAAGACGCTTACTCCTTGGAAGGAAAGTTATGACCAAGCTAGATATCATATTGAAAGGCAGAGATATTTCTTTGCCAACAAAGGTCCGTCTAGTCAAAGCTATGGTTTTTCCTGTGGTCATGTGTGGATGTGAGAGTTGGACTGTGAAGAAAGCTGAACACCGAAGAATTGATGCTTTTGAACTGTGGTGTTGGAGAAGACTCTTGAGAGTCCTTTGGACTGCAAGGAGATCCAACCAGTCCATTCTGAAGGAGATCAACCCTGGGATTTCTTGGAAGGAATGATTCTAAAGCTGAAACTCCAATACTTTGGCCACCTCATGCGAAGAGTTGACTCATTGGAAAAGACTCTGATGCTGGGAGGGATCGGGGGCAGGAGGAGAAGGGGACGACAGAGGATGAGATGGCTGGATGGCATCACTGACGCAATGGACGTGAGTCTGAGTGAAATCCGGGAGTTGGTGATGGACAGGGAGGCCTGGCGTGCTGTGATTCATGTGGTCGCAAAGAGTCGGGCACGACTGAGCAACTGAACTGAACTGATAATGCATTTATTTTTTATTGACTATTCCTCTGCCACTTATTATTTTTGCAGAAAGTTCTTGGCTACTTCTTTTCTAATCCCCACATAAACTTTAACATCCAATGCCCTCCTCCAAAAAAAAAATCTTGTTGGTATTTTGGGGGAACTGCATTAATTTTATAGCTTATTTTTTTAAGGAAGATGGACAGATTAATTCTTATCTAAGAACTTGGTATGATCTGGTTTTTTTTTTTTAAAGGCCTATTGCTACCATGACTCTGCTTGATTATTAGATTTCAAAACCCGTGGCCTATTAATCTGTCTTGAAGTCACTTTGAAACACCATATACTCCTCTCTTGTTTTTAGGAATTACAGGGTGTTATTGTGGTTTGTTTGTCTATGAGTTGCTATACAGTCAGTCCCCTACTTATGAACCTTCAAGTTATGGACTTTCAAGGATTCAAACCTGTGTTCTCAAATCCAATCACATAAGTTAGTTTATGTGTCAGGCGTACACTGACATGTGCATGCATCCTCTACAGGTGGTTGTGATTTGTGTACTTTACTGCCCTGTACTGTATAGACTGCAGTAGTTCAGCATCTTTATTTCAAGCTAGATCTGCAAGAGGGCGACTTCTCTGTGCAATGTGAGGAGCTTACTAATGAAGACCCAATGGAACTGGAGGCCTGGAGAAAGGATGAAGAGAGACCACGAGGAAGGAGAAGGAACTGCAGAACCAGAGATGCACGACGCAGGAGACAGAAGGGGATTTTCTTGAAGGCACGGTTAGTTGTTGAATCACAGGACCCAAATGTGGAACAGCACACAGAGTTTGCAGCAACCGTTCAGAATGCAGTCCAGTGCTACTGCGTCATCCATGACGAGGGAAAAAGAGCTACTACCCAGACATTACTGGGTCATTTTTTCAAGAGGTTAGAGAGAATTGAATCCAGCAAGGAGCCGGAACTTGTGCCATCAACGTCAAATGAGAGTGAAAGTGCAGCCTGCCCTCCGTCTTCTGTCGCTGCTGATCCTTCGGTTCTGCCATCTCCCACCGCCTCCCCAGTCAGTAACTCTTCTCGCCTCTTCACTCCATGCCAGCTCCTGTGTGCCAGCTGTTGTTCTGTATGGCGTACTCTTTAAGGTACTATACTGTAAGATTAAAAACATTTAATTTATTTTTGTGTGTTTGCTTTTCATGTATTATTTGTGTGAGAAGTATTACAAACCCATTACAGTACAGTACTATATAGCCAAGTGTGTTAGTTGGGTACCTAGGCTAACTTTCTTGAACTCAGGAACAAATTGGACTTAAGAACGCACTCTTGGGATGGAACTCTTTCATATGTAGGGACTTATTGTATAACAAATCATCCTCCAAATAATGGCTTAAAACAACAACCGCAGTTCTGCAATCTGAGCTGGGCTCAGCTGGATGGTTTTTCTGGTCTTCGTGCTGGTGGTCACTCATGTGGCTGCATTCAGCCGGCAGGTTGGCTGGAGGCTGGCTTCCTGTGGGACTTGGGATGGTCAAGCGTCTCCCTCTTTCCCTATAGTCTCAGTGTCTCTCTCTTTCCAAATGGACTTCCCATGTGATTTCTCCAGCAGGGTAGCTGATCTCTTCACACAGTAGCTCAAGGATCTTCAAACTACAAAAGCAGAAATGTCCAGGTCTTCTTGGATTTAAACCTGGAACTGGCACAACATCACCTGTACTATGTTCTTTTTTGGATAGATATAGGGACCATTGCTGGAGAAGGCCATGGCACCCTACTCCATTATTCTTGCCTGGAAAATCCCACGGATGGAGGAGGCTGGTAGGCTGCAGTCCTTGGGGTTGCTAAGAGTCGGACACGACTGAGCGACTTCACTTTCACTTTTCACTTTCATGCATTGGAGAAGGAAATGGCAACCCACTCCAGAGTTCTTGCCTGGAGAATCCCAGGGATGGGGGAGTCTGACGGGCTGCCATCTCTGGGGTCGCACAGAATCGGACACAACTGAAGCGACTTAGCAGCAGCAGCAGGGACCATTGCAATGGAATTTTTTTTTTTTTTACTTTACAGCCTGCTAGACCGTACAGTACTGTACTAGGCTGGACTACTACTACTAGACTACTATTGCTAGACTGTACTAGACTATACTAGACTGTGCCAGTACAGTCTACTAGACTGTACTGTAGACGGGAGGAGAAGGGGCCGACAGAGGATGGGATGGTTGGATGGCATCACCGACTCGATGGACATGAGTTTGAGCAAGCTCCAGGAGTTGGTGATGGACAGGGAAGCCTGGCGTGCTGCAGTCCACGGGGTCGCAAAGAGTCGGACACGACTGAGCGACTGACCTGAACTGAGACTGCACTATATTCTATTAGTTAAAGTAGGTCCTGGGCCAAGTCAGGTTTAAGAAGGGGTTTGAGGGTGGGATCTCTACAAGGGCATGAATGCTGGGAGACATAGTTCATGATGGGCCACCGAAATGATGGGCTACCACAATAGTTTTGAAATTCTTCAATGGGCACTAAATCCCCAGGATCTAACCCAGTGCTTGGCATCTGTTGAATGAATACTGCTGGCTGATGGCTGCATGTATAAGTAGCACCACTGGAATGTGGAAACTCAGGTTCTGAAGGCAAAGTCTGAGCAGCCACCTGCAAAATCACACTTACAACAGCACCACTTGTTTGCCGACACGTTGAGGTGTGTGGGGCCTCCCGCACATCTGTGAGACACCATCCTCCTTCTCAAAAGGCATCACCGATTATTATATACTTCTTGAGAATCTATTCAAAATACACACGAGTCAATAAGTAAATTGCAGCACTTACATTCTGTGGAAACAAAGGGGAAGTTCTTTGAGGAGAGTGGTTAGCATGGAAGGAGGCCAGAGATTTCACTGTTCTGGTTAGTCAAGGAAGATTTCCTGGAAGAGGTGGTTTCAGGAACTCTACGAATAATGGGAAAAGATTGAGGTCGACTGGGGGATATTCTGAACAAGTGATATGACCTTAAAAAAAATCCAAGACACCAGAGCAAGACGGATGACAGGAGTGATGGACAGCTGTTTGCAAAGAGCGAAAAGCCATTCAGGAAGGAGTTTGGCGGAACAGTCCAGCCACTGCCTGCAGAAGTTGGGCAGTGCCTAGGGCATTTCTGCAAAGGTTGAGCATTTCTGGAAAGGTTGAGTCTGAGACTTGCTGTCGCTACACTGGGACCCTCTTCCATCTGTCTTCCCTGTTACTTCTAGAAGGATTCAGGTCAAGGCACAAAGGTGAATATGGCTGGATCTCTCAGGCTCATGGGTAGAAGTGCACAGCCTCAAAGAGTCTGTAAAACTGGCTTCCCTGGAAAGAAAAGAGACCAGGAGGAGGCAAGATGGGAGAGCCCAGTTAGCTAGAACTCTGGGCCCCCCTGAAACCAGAGCTCCTTGAAGAACATAATCCTCTGGGCTGCCCTCCTGCCAGGAACACACAGTGAGGGGCAGAGTGAGGTCCCTCAGGCCTGTTCTTTGTGACCCTTCCTGTAGTGATGAATGTGGGGGGAAGTGACCGGGGAGTGGGCAGGAGGCCTGGGTTAGTTTTCCTGCTCCATCCACCTCCCCAGAGTAACCAGCCAATTCTTAGAACTGCCTTTGCCATTTGTGGCTCTTTTTAGCAACCACAGTCTTGAGTCAGACAACCAGTAATGCTGTCTGAAAGCCAGTAAATATTTGCCATATGTAGAATCCTAAGCCAGGTTCCATGAGAGGGCACATAAAATCAGAAGTGAGAGGAAGGCCCAAAGGTCATCTGATCTAGCTCTGTGCTCTCAGAAAGGAGAATAAGCAGGTCAACCAGTTGTCAGGAAAAGCAGCCTCTTCGAAGGTTTCAGGGAGACTGCAACTCTTTGAGGCATAAATAAAATAACTGGAAAAGAGACTCAATGCCAAAGAGAAAGAGCCTTATGATTCACTCCAGAAAAGAGCAGGTCGAGGGTGCAGTGGTTTGTTTAGTTCTGTGGAAGAGTCTCAGGCAGGGGAGACTTGCCGGCGCTCCTCTGCCTCTGCTGGGGAGAGAACAAGAGGAAATGAGTTTGAAGGACAGCATGTGGAACCGAAAATAAACATGAACTGCTGACCATCAGCGGAATTAGGTCCTGGAACCCTGAGGGTGGGTGGAGACTCTTCATTAAAAGAAAAAGAAATCTATCAGGTATACTTCGTCTAAACAGGAATCATAAAGGATCCAGAACAATCTTGCCAAGGTCTTTCAGTGCTATCAGCAGTTCTTATTGAGTAAAGGGATTATGGGCAAATTGATTACAATAAATTATTTTAATTAGTTATTAATTAAATATATAATAGTTTGTGATTGTCAGTGAGTATTGCCATTGTTATTTTCTAATTTTATATGATAATTGTTTCATTTTTGTAATAAGAATTTTTATTAAAATTTTATTAAAATTCTGATCTCCTGTGACTTAAATATTTATAGCTCAGTTTTTAATAAAAACTGGAATTGCTTGGTGTGTGAAATTGCACACACAGGAAATATAAAACTTCAGTTACTTTTATGTAGGTAAGTGTCTGAAACTTGCCTGGAACTTCCTACTTTAAAAATAACATAGCATAGTATCTAGATATTTTTTAAAGTTCTTTTGTATTATACAGTCTCCTGAAACTTCCACTTTGCCTGAAAAAGTGAAAGGGTTTTTTTCCTTCCAGTTTTCTTGAAGTATAATTGAAATACAGCACTGTATAAGTTTAAGGTGTAAGAAATAAATGTTTGAAATTTAGTGGAGAGTTGTCCATTTCCATGCATAAGAAAATGCATCAGAATTTTAAAAATATACTTCTCAGCTGTTTTGCTACTGTGAGAATATTTCATGTGTCATTGATGCAGAAATCACTTTGTAGCATGAGTTTATCAGTATTCTGAATAATTCATCCTTCCAATCTGTTGTGTAGGAGATATTTCTGCTCAACAAATTGGAAGTTTTCTAATGTACCACTTTTGGTGAATTTGGTTGTTCAAGATGGAATTTTAACAAACGTTCACTATGTGAGCTAGGACGTTACTATAGGAGAGGCACATTGCCTACAAGCCAAGACACAGGCATAAAGAAACGACAAGACAGTCCTGGTCTGAATCACTAACGAGAGAGCCCGTCACTCGTTTCCCAGATGCGTGCACTTTGATACCAAGCCACCCACCATCTGACACGTTAGAGCACGATGGAAGAGGGCCATCACTTCCACTTGGAATGATTAAGAACGTCTCCACAGAGGGTGCATTTGAGCCACATTTCATTTATTTATTTATTTATGACCGTGCTGGGTCTTTGCTGTGCCTGGGTTTTCTCTAGTTGCGATATGCAGGTTGCTCATTGCAGTGACTTCGCCTGTTGCAGAGCACCAGCTCGAGGCTTGCAGGCTTAGCTGCCCCACAGCATGTGGGATCTTCTTGGATCAGGGATCGAACCCATATCCCTTACATTGGCAGGTGGACTCAACCATTGGGTCACCAGGAAAGTCCCTGAGCCACACTTTAAATGTAAATGGGGCCGGGGGGACGGCATCTAGAGGCATTCAGGATGGTGCCGCGTCTGACCTACCGTCGTAGGCTGTCCTACAATACAGCCGCTAACAAAACCAGGCTGTCCCGAACCCCTGGTAATAGAATTGTTTACCTTTATACCAAGAAGGTTGGGAAAGCACCAAAATCTGCATGTGATGTGTGCCCAGGCCGACTTAGAGGGGTTCGTGCTGTGAGACCAAAAGTTCTCATGAGGTTGTCTAAAACAAAGAAACATGTCAGCCGAGCATATGGTGGTTCCATGTGTGCTAAATGTGTCCTCGACAGGATCAAGCGCGCTTTCCTTATTGAAGAGCAGATCGTTGTGAAAGTATTGAAAGCACAAGCACAGAGTCAGAAAGCTAAATAAAAAATGAACCATTTTTGAGTAAAAAACAAAAAATAAAATAAATGTAAATAGGATTTGGTTGACAAAGCACATTCTAGGCAGAAGCAATGGCATGGGTGAAGATGAGATGTGCTGGCAGGGACCATCTTAGCTGGGACATACTGTGATAATACCGAGCCATTGACATAGCTGGATTTGTTACATCAGAAGTACGCCATGAGATTTAAAACTTGGGTTAAGGTTTAGGATGGTATTTGTCAGAAAGTGGGGAGGTATTGGAGGTTTATGACCTAAGTATGTGTATAATTGTTTGTGGCACTCTGCTAGATGGAGATATACAAGGAGATCTATCCAGAAACATATTCCTGGCTGCTCTATTCAGAGGCATTGGCAGGGTTCACTTCATGTGTGAAAACAAAAACAGAAAAACAGAAATGAGTGGAAAAAGCAATAGGTTTGAATAATCGGTAAAGTCTCAACATGTTTTAAAGGGTACAATTTGAGAGGAAGGAAAATATTTAATTTGACCCTCAGTCTTAGTATAACTCAGGGAAATGCAGATCGAGACCCACCTCCTAGACACACAAAGATTTAGGTATCTGATGATTGATAGAACAACTAAACAAAAATCAACAAGGATATAGAACTCAAGCAACATGGTCTAAGCAGTATTTATAGAACACCCTACCTAGTCATGTATGGATGTGAGAGTTGGACTTTGAAGAAGGCTGAGCGTCGAAGAACTGATGCCTTTGAACTGCAGTGTTGGAAAAGACTCTTGAGAGTCCCTTGGACTGCAAGGAGATCCAACCAGTCCATTCTGAAGGAGATCAATCCAATCTGAAGGATTTCTTTGGAAGGAATGATGCTAAAGCTGAAACTCCAGTACTTTGGCCACCTCATGCGAAGGGTTGACTCATTGGAAAAGACTTTGATGGTGGGAGGGATTGGGGGCAGGAGAAGAAGGGGACGACAGGGGATGAGATGGCTGAATGGCATCACTGACTTGATCGACACGAGTCTGAGTGAACTCTGGGAGTTGGTGATGGACAGGGAGGCCTGGTGTGCTGCGATTCATGGGGTACGCAAAGAGTCGGACACGACTGAGCAACTGAACTGAACTGAACTGACCCAACAGCTGCAGAATGCACATTCATTTCAAGTGCTCATGAAACATACACCAGGTTAGACTATATCCTGAGTCATAAAACAAACCTCTGCAAATTAAAGAGAATTTTAACTATAGAGAGTATATTCTCTGATTACATTGGAATCAAACTAGAAAGCAATAGCAGAAAGATAAGAGGAAAATCTTCAACCACTTGGAGTAAACACTATTCTAAATAATTCATGAGTCAAATAGGAAATTGCTAGGGTAATTTTAAAAATTCCTTGAACTAAATGGAAATGAAAATATGATATATCAAAATTTGCTTGACATAACTAAAATAATGCCAAGAGGGAAATTTATGCACTAAATGTGTCAAACTTTCAACTAAAGAACCTAGAAAACAGCAAAATAAGTCCAATCAAGCAGAGAGAAGGGAAAAGTTAAAAACAGAAAAATGATAGAGAAAAGCACAAAAACAAAAAGACGATTCTTTGGAAAGATTAACAAAATTGACAAATCTCTAGCAAGACTGACCAAGAAGGGGAAAAAAGAGAGAAAATACAGATGACCAATGTCAGGAATGAAACAGGGAACATCACCCGAGAACCTCCAGGCTCAAAAGAATAATAAAGGAATATTATGAACAATAACATACACAAAGATTTGACAACTTGGGTGAAATAGACTCATTCCTCAAATAATATAAACTACCACAACTCAATAAGCCAGAGATGATTTTAATAGCCTTATAACTATTGAAGGAATTGGCTTCATAGTTTTAAAACTTATGAAAAGGAACCTCCATATATGGGTGGTTTCACCAGAGAATTCTATTAAACAATTAAGACAGAATTTTAGAAAAATTTTTAAAACAATTTTTAAAATTTCTTTTTTGTTGAAATATAGTTGATATACAATGTTGTGTTAGTTTCAGGTGTACAGTAAAGTGATCAGTTACATACATATGTATTCTTGTTACATGTATATAATAGGCTTTCTACATACATATGTTCTACTTTTAAGATTCTTTTCCCACATGTGCTGTGTTGTACTTAGTTGCTCAGTCATGCCTGCCTCTTTGTGACCCTATGGGCTGTAGCCTGCCACACTCCTCTGTCAATGGGATTTCCCACCAAAAATACTGGAGTGAGTTGTCATTTCCTTCTCCAGGGGCTCTTCCCAACCCAGGAGTCAAACCCATATCTAATGGCATCTCCTGCACTATAGGCAGATTTTTTACCGCTGAGCCACCAGGGAAGCCCTTTTCCCATATAGGTTATTACAAAATATTCAGTATAGTTCCCTATGCTTACAGTAGGTCCTTGTTGGTTATCTATTTTATATATAAGAGTGTGCATATGTTACTCCCAAATTCCTAATTTATTCCTCGCCCCACATTTCTGCTTTGGTAATCCTAAGTTTTTTCTAGGTTTGTGGGTCTATTTCTCTTTCGTAAGTAAGTTCATTTGTATCATTCTTCTAGATTCCACATATAAGTGATATCATACGGCATTTGTCTTTCTCTTTGACTTCCTTCACTTAGTGTGATAATCTCTAAGTCTATCCATGGCGCCACAAGCGGCATTATTTCACTCTTTTTTATGGCTGAGTAGTATTCCATTATATATATATATATATATATATATATATATGTACCACACCTTTTTTTTTTTTGGCCATGCTGAGCAGCTTGCAGGATTTCAGTTACCCCACCAGGAACTGAATTCGGGCCATCAGCAGTGAAAGCTTGGAGTCCTAGCCACTGGGTCACCAGGGGATTTCCTGCACCACCTTTTCTTCATCCATTCATCTGTCAATAGACATTTAGGTTGCTTCCATGTCTTGGCTATCGGAAACAGTGCTGCAATGAACATTGAGGTACATGGATCTTTTTGAATTATGGTTTTCTTCTGATAAATGCCCAGGATTAAGGCAAAATTAACACCAATTCTATACAGTCTCTTCAAGAAATAGAAGAGAGGGACATTTTCCATTTTATCTTATGAAGCTAGTAATACTAATACCAAAACCAGACAAAGTCCATACAAAATAAAGAAAAATACAGACCAATTATCCTCCATGAATACAGGAAAAAAAACAAAATATTAGCAAGTAGAAAATAGCAATACATAAAAATGAATTACACACCATGACTAAATAGAGTTTGTTCCAGAAAGAAAAGGTAGTTTCAGTACTTGAAGATCAATTGGTGTAATCCACCATTTTAATAGACTTAAAAAGAAAAATCTCATGATTATATCATTTGATGCAGAAAAAGTGCTTGACAAAATTCAACAATTCATGATAAAAACTCCGAGAAAAATTAGGGATAAAGGGCATGCATGCATGCATACTAAGTTGCTTCAGTTATGTCCATCTCTTTGGGACCCTTTGGACTGTGCCCTGTCAGGTTTCCCTGTCCATGGGATTCTCCAGGCAAGAATACTGGAGTGAGTTGCCATGCCCTCCTCCAGGGGATCTTCCCAGCCTAGGGGGACTTCCTCAATTTGATAAAGAATATCTACAAAAAAAAAAAAAAAAGCTACAGCTAACATTACAGTTAACATGATGAAAGACCGAAAGCTTTACCGTCTAGGATCTGGAACAAGGCAAGAAGGTTTGCTCTTACAGCTTTTATTAACATAGGGCTGGAAATTTTTGTCAGTGCAATAAGAGAAGAAAAAAAAAAAGCAGATCAGAAAGGAAGAAATGAAACTATCATCGTTGGAGGTGACATGATTGTTTACATAGAAAATCCCAAAGAATCTACAAAAAATTCCTAAACTAATAGGTAAGTTCAGCAAGTTCATAGGACACAAGATAAATCTAGAAAGAGCAAATAAACACATGGACACTGAAGTTAAAAATATAATACCATTTATAACCACTCAAAGAAAAAAAGAGAAATACGTGTTAATCTAACAAAACATGTAGAGAACTTGTAGCTAAAAGTTATAAAATGATGATGAAAGAAAGGAAAAATCTAAATAAGTGGAGAGACATACTGTGCTCATGGATTGGAAGACTCAACCTAGTAAAGAAATCAGTTCTCCCCAAATTTATATATAGGTATAATGCAATTCTTGTCAAGATCCCAGCAAGATTTTTTGGTGGATATATACAAGATTGTTCTAAAATTTGAATGGGATGACAAAGAAACTAGAATAGCTAAAATAATCTTGAAAAAGAAGAGGAAAGTAGGAGGAATCAATTTATCAAATTTCAAGATTTATTATTGATATATAGTGATAGTAATCAAGACAGTGGTATTGGAAAAGAAATAGATACATATGTAAGTAGAACAGAGAACCCAAAAATAGACTCACAAATATAGCCGGCTGATTTTTTAAGTTTTTCAGCATTATATTTATTTATTTATTTGGCTGCATTGGGTCTTAGTTGCAGCACATGCGATCTTCATTGCATCATGGGGTATCTTGAACACGGAACACAGATTCTCTAGTTGCAGTTGCTCTAAGGTATGTCGGATCCTAGTTCCCTGACCAGGGATCAAAGCTGTGTCCTCTGCATTGCAAGACAGATTCTTAACCACTGGACCACCAGGGAAGCCCCTTGGCCAGCTGATTTCTTATAGTGATGCAAGAGCAATATGGTGGAAGAAAGATTGTCTTTCCAACAATGGTGCTGGAGCAACTGAACATCTATAGACTAAAAAGAAAATATGAACATCAACCTAAGACTTCACCTAACAGAAAAATTAATGTGGATCATACACTTAGATATAAAACATAAAACCATGCAACATTTAAGAAAAAAAGTAAGAGAGAATCTTTAGGATCTAGGGATAAAGAGTTCTTAGACTCAATACCAATAGTGTGATCCACAAAAAACAAAAAATTGATAAATTTGCCTTCATAAAAATTAACAATTATATTCTGCAAAAGAACTTGTTAAAAAATGAAAAGACAAGATTCAGAGTGGGAGAAAATAGTTGCAAACCACATATCTGAATAAGGACTAGTATCTGGTATATATGTAGAGCTCTCAAACATCAATAGCAAGCCAACAACCCAATTATAAAATGGACAAAAGATGTAAAGAGAGAATTTACTGAAGAATGTATAGGGATGGCAAATAAATATATGAAAAGATATTCAACAGTGTTAGCCATTAGGGAAGCACAAATTAAAAACCACAGTGAGCTATCATTACATATTTATTGGAATGGTTAAAATAAAAATTAGTTACAACAACATGTGCTGGAGAACATGCTGAGAAATAATATCACTCATACATTGCTGGTGGGAATTTAAAATGGTTCAGCTGTTCTGGAAAACACTTCATCAGTTCTTTAAAAACTAGACATTCAACTGTGCTATGACCCAGTGGTCTCACTCTTGGGCATTTTCCCTGAAGAGTAAAGATTTATGTTCACACAAAATCCTGTATACAAATGTCTGTAGCAGCTTTATTTGTCATATCCAAGAACTGGAAGCAACCCAGGTACCTGTCAATGTGTTAGTGGTTAAATAAACTGTGGTACCATAAAATACTACTAAATATAAAATACATAAAAATATGTAAAATACCATAAAATACTACTCAGCCACAACAACTGCAAAAAATGAGCTATTACTGATCCAGGTAACAACTTGGATGAATCTCCAGAGAATTACGCGGAGTGAAAAAAAAAAGAATCTCAAAAGATTATATACTGCCTGACTGCATTTATATAAAACTCTTGAAATGAAAAAGTTATAGAAATAGTGATTTCTATACCAAAAGGTATGGGTGATCCTTGTGGTGATAGAAATGTTCTGTATCTTGACTGTATCAGTGTCAATATCTGCTTGCAATATTTTGCTATCGTTTTACAAGATTTTAGGAGAAACTGGGTAAAGGGCACATGGCATCTCAGACTTCCCTGGTGGTCCAGTGGTTAAGACTCTGCTTCGCTGGGGAATTAAGATCCTTCCTGCTGCATGACATGGCCAAAAAAAGGCAAATCTACACATATCTCAACATTTTAAAGTTCAACCAAAAAAAAGCAACAGAATGATAAAACTTATGATATTTAAGGTAGGGAGGTGGATGGAATAGGGATGAACTTGAAAGTAAATGAAAGGGCTTGTCAGTGCTTTGGTTTTGGATTAGATGATGGGTTTAGAGGTGTTTGCTGTATTATTGGGGTCTTCCCTGATGGCTCAGTGGTAAAGATTCTGCCTGTAGTGCAAGAGCTGCAGGAGACTCAAGTTCAATCCCTGAGTCTGAAAGATCCCCTGGAGGAGGGCATGGCAACCCACTCCAGTATTCTTGCCTGGAGAATTCCATGGACAGAGAAGCCTGGTGGGCTACAGTCCACAAGGTCACAAAGAGTTGACACGACTGAAGAGACTTAGTGCACTGTATTATTGCTTTATAACAAAGTGACAAATAATTAAAAGAAGTATATTCATGAACCAGTGAGGACAGAGTAAAAGGTACCAAGAATCAAGGTTGATCCAATTTTGTGTCCCTGAGGTCTACTGGGGGGAAGTAACAAATGAGCTCAGTTTCTTATGAGAAGCAGACTTCAGGCAGCTTTCTTACACATACCAGAGGCTCTTTCTGCCATAAACAAGTCAACAGCAAGGGCAGTTGTTAAGAGGGAAAGGAGATTCCTTGAAACAGCCACAAACATCCATTTTAAGAGTTTGGGGAAATACCAAAGGTATTATCCTCTTTCTAATGAAGTGTTCTGCTTGCTGATGGAAAGTCATTCATAGTTTATTCATTCAGCAGCTATGTGACCAGTGCGTGCTAGGCACAACAAGAAGCTAGAGATGCCTTCAAGGAAATTACAAATTCGTTGTGGAAAGTGGTCAGTTCTACAGGAAATGAGTGAAATTATTATTTTTTCAAGTGAGTCATGAATGTCTTATTCATTGTTTTAAAGAAAATAATGAGCAATCTCTTCAGATATTAGGCTATTATAATTCCTATGGTATGCCATAATTTGAGGTTGCCTTCAGTTCAGTTCAGTTCAGTTGCTCAGTCGTGTCCGACTCTTTGTGACCCCATGAACTGCAGCACACCAGGCCTCCCTGTCCATCACCAACTCCCGGAGTTCACCCAAACTCATGTCCATAGAGTCGGTGATGCCATCCAGCCATCTCATCCTCTGTCGTCCCCTTCTCCTCCTGCCCCCGATCCCTCCCAGCATCAGAGTCTTTTCCAATGAGTCAACCCTTCGTATGAGGTGGCCAAAGTATTGGAGTTTCAGCTTTAGCGTCAGTCCTTCCAAAGAACACTCAGGACTGATCTCCTTCAGAACAGACTGGTTGGATCGCCTTGCAGTCCAAGGGACTCTCGAGAGTCTTATCCAACACCACAGTTCAAAAGCATCAATTCTTCGGTGCTCAGCTTTCTTCAAAGTCCAACTCTCACATCCATACATGACCACAGGAAAAACCATACCTTGACTAGACGGACCTTAGTCAGCAAAGTAATGTCTCTGCTTCTGAATATGCTATCTAGGTTGGTCATAACTTTTCTTCCAAGGAGTAAGCATTTTTTAATTTCATGGCTGCAATCACCATGTGCAGTGATTTTGAAAGTGAAAGTGAAAGTGAAGTCGCTCTGTCATGTCCGACTCTTTGCGACCCCATGGACTGTAGCCCACCAAGCTCCTCTGTCCATGGGATTCTCCAGGCAAGAGTACTGGAGTGGATTGCCATTTCCTTCTCCAGGGGATCTTCCAGACCCAGGGATCAAACCCAGGTCTCCTGCATTGTAGACAGACGCTTTAACCTCTGAGCCACCAGGGAAGCCCCCCAAAATAAAGTCTGACACTGTTTCCACTGTCTCCCCATCTATTTCCCATGAAGTGATGGGACCAGATGCCATGATCTTCGTTTTCTGAACGTTGAGCTTTAAGCCAACGTTTTCACTCTCCTCTTTCACTTTCATCAAGAGGCTTTTTAGTTCCTCTTCACTTTCTGCCATAAGGGTGGTGTCATCTGCATATCTGAGGCTATTGATATTTCTCCCGGCAATCTTGATTCCAGCTTGTGCTTCTTCCAGTCCAGCGTTTCTCATGATGTACTCTACATAGAAGTTAAATACTAGTATTTCACAACCTGTTAAAACATTATTCTACTAGATGTCTTTCTGTGGGAAACAGAAGTGGAAGGGGGGAAAAAAAAAAAGAAAAATCAGTTACTCAATTTTTCTGTGACTTATGCTAACATGGTGCTTCTGAAAGTCATTAAGCACACTCACACCTGCCTTGATGGTCTGTGCTGGGCCTTCTTTGGGGGCAACTCTTCTAATCCAAATGCTAGACGTCCCCAGTGCAAATGCTCTTTATGTATTAATCAATTAAAGACTTAGTAAGTACACGCTCTGCCTGAGTTTGAATGCTAACTCTGCCATTTTTTTCTTGGTAATCTGGGCAAATTTCTTAAGCTCTCTGTGCCCCAGTGCCCTCATTTCTAGTGCTGGTTATTCCTGCAATGAGGCACTGAGTGGGGGAGGAAGGAGGGCAGAGGGGTTCGGGAAACATTGCTTTTGCCTTCATGGAGCTTTTAATCTAGTAGGAAAACACAGTAGGGCACTAATATATGAATAAGAATATTCACTGGAAGGACTGATGCTGAAGTTGATGCTCCCATACTTTGGACACCTGATGTGAAGAGCCGACTCATTGGAAAAGACCTTGATGCTGGGAAAGGTTGAAGGGGAGAAGGGGACAACAGAGGATGAGATGGTTAGATAGCGTCACTGACTCAATGGACATGAATTTAAGCAAACTCCGGGAGATAGTGAAGGACAGGGGACTCTGGTGTGCTGCAGTCCATGAGGTCGCAAAGAGTCAGACTTGACTTGGCAACTAAACAACAACAACAAGACCTGGAAAGACACATCAAACTGCTGGGGGAACTGGAGGCGATGATCACTTTTCATTTATCTATACTAGTTGAATCCCTTCTTTTTAAAAAGATAATTCATTCGTGTATTTCGTTTGTAAATGAATATTTTTTTAAAAGCTTCCTAAAGAAGTTGAGTACTGCAGAGAAAAGGGATGTGTAGTTAATTCTTGGTTTTTTGGCTGTGCTGGGTCTTTGCTGCTGCTCGCTCACTGTCTCTAGTTTGGCAAGTGGGGGCTGCTCTTCATTGCTGGATGTGGCCTTCTCATTGCAGTGCTTTCTCTTGTTGCAGAACACAGGGCTTTAGAGACAGTGAGCTCAGTAGTTGGGGCCCTCCGGCATGTGGAATTGTCCCGGATCAGGAATCACACCGTGTCCCCTGCGTTGGCTGGTGGGTTCTAAACCACTGGACCACCTGGGAAGTCCTGCAGTTAATTCTGATCGTTAAGGAAAGTCTTCATGGAGGAAGAGATGATTCAGCTACTTTTGGAAAAAGGAGTAGATGTCCATCAGGTCAGCTGATTTAGGGGCAGGAAGGGGATGTGTATGGAAAAAGAAAGAGGGGAGCAGAAGGACAGGAGCCGAGAGTGCACACATCTCGGTGTGGCCTGGAGGACCCCAAGAATGCAACTGCATGCACATGAAGGGCTGAGCTGGGTCGAGGGGGCAGAGAAGGTTGGAGAGGTGGCGAGAGCCATGTGAGGCCAAGTGGGATTTCTGCGCTTCATCCTGGTGACGAAGGGGAACCAAGTATCAGCCCTGACTGGTAGGGTGGAAGATGTGGAAGATGTCCAATGATTTCTGCTGGGGGGCTGGGCAGCTATTGGCCCCAGACTGTGGGCCAGGATGCAGAGAGGAGCATGCTTGGGTGGATGATAGACTTAGTGTGGATCTTGTGAGGCTGAGGTGTCTGTGGGATATCCCAAGAGAGAGGCCCAGGAGGGAGGTCTTGGTGCAGAAAGATAAACTGGAAATGAATGAGAATGAGAGGAGCTGGGCCAGGAATGGAGGGTGGAGATCAGGGCAGCCATGACCAGAGGCAGCCAGAGCTGCAGAGATGAGAGAGACAGACAAAGGCAGATGAATACACAGAGAGACAGAACAAGGATATAAACCCAGTCAATTAAATTCTCCAGCCACTATTCCAGCTTCTTTGACATCTGGGCCAAACACTAGCATCCCACCACGAGTAACTTCTTTTCTTTTCCTGTCTCCTTCCCCCGATCCTGTTTTCTCCTTTGGCCTTCTTCTTTTTTCCTCTTTGCTTCGGCAGGGCCAATTCTACTTGCAGAAACAAGAAGATAACAAGCTAACATAATGAGATTAAGGATTCTCCCCAAATCTCTTCCCAACTTTTAGGACCATAGAGCCTAAAATTTCACCGTGTGGTATTTGTCCTCTGTGTAAATGCATCTTCAGTACTTTTTCATTTTATTAATAAAATGCAAATATCTTTAATAGAGGTAATATGAACCCTCAGGTTTGACTTGCGGTCTTTATCTTTCTGGTCTGAGAGCTAAGGGAGAGAAAAACCTGAAGGGTGGGAAGATTGGGTGAAGAAAATGTGGTGATGGATTTTGAATCAGGCTGTAGAGCATTGGCCTGTAGCCTGCATAGCCTGCCCCTCGAGGAATCCTGGGCACCAGGGAGGCAGTTCTGAGGAGTGGATATAGAAGGTGCAACAGAAGGAACATTGCTAAAAACAACCCTTTCTGTTGTTGTTCTTCAGTTGAGTCACCTCTTTGTATCAGGTAGCCGATGTATTGGAGCTTCAGCTTTCAGCATCAGTCCTTCCAATGAATATTCAGGACTGATTTCCTTTAGGATGGACTGGCTTTATCTCCTGCAGTCCAAGGGACACTCAAGAGTCTTCTCCAGACTCTTTCCAGAGTTGGAAAGCATCAATTCTTCAGTGCTCAGCCTTCCTTATGGATCAACTCTCACATCCGTACATGACTACTGGAAAAACCATAGCTTGGACTCTATGGACCTTTGCTGGCAAAGTGATGTCTCTGCTTTTTAACAAGCTGTCAGTTTTGTCATAGCTTTTCTTCCAAGGAGCAAGCGTCTTTTAATTTCATGGCTGCAGTCCCTGTCCACAGTGATTTTAAAGCCCAAGAAGATAAAATCTGTCACTGTTTCCATTTTTTCTCCTTCTATTTGCCATGAAGTCATGGGACCAGATGCCATGACCTTAGTGGTTTGAATGTTGACTTTTAAGCCCGCTCTTTCACTCTCCTCTTTCACCCTCATCAAGAGACTCTTCAGTTCCTCTTTACTTTCTGTCATTAGAGTGGTATCATCTGCATATCTGAGATTATTGACATTTCTCCTGGATATCTTGATTCCAGCTTGTGATTCATCCAGCCTGGCATTTCTCATGATGTGCTCTGCATAGAAGTTAATAAGCAAAGTGACAATACACAGCCTTGACATACTCCTTTCCCAATTTTAAACCAGTCAGTTGTTCCATGTTTAGTTCTAATGCGTTGCTTCTAGACCTGCATACAGGTTTCTCAAGAGGCAGGTCAGGTGGTCTGATATTCCCATCTCTTTCAGAATTTTCCATAGTTTGTCATGAGTCACACAGTCAGAAGCTTTAGTGTAGTCAATGAAGCAGAAGTAGGTGTTTTTCTGGAATTCCCTTGCTTTTTGTGTGATCCAGCAGATGTTGGTGATTTGATCTCTGGTTCCTCTGCCTATTCTAAATCCAGCTTGTACATCTGGAACTTCTCAATTACCTAATTAACTAGTAGGATATTCATACACAGCTGGCAAGACTATCAAATTGCAAGGCCATCTTGTACTATGAGTCAAATACCTTGAAAGTATGTTATTTCCTTTTGATTAGCAATTCTTTTCCTAGGAATTAAACTTTAAGGCCATAATTAGATAAATGCAAAAATATGTTTACACCATGATTGCTATAAGCTTTATTATTTGCCCTCCCTAAATTCATATGTGAACCCCAGAGTGACTACAACTGGAGATAGGATCTTTATAAGGTAATAGTTTAAGTGAGGTGATAAGGCCCTGGTCCAATGGACTGTGGCCTTAAAAGAAGAGGAAGATAGAAATGGGTCTTTTCCTCTCTCTCTTCCTGCCATGTGAGGGCACAGTGAGAAGACAGCCTCTATAAGCCAAGAAGAATCTTTGCGGGAAACATAGCTGGCTAGCATCTTGATCTTGGACTTTTTGGCCTCTAGAATTGTGGGAAATACATTTTTGTTGCTCAAGCCACCCAGACTGTGTTATTTTGTTATGGCAACCAGAGTTGACTAATACAATGATATTTATAACAAGGTTGTTTATACAGATGGAGAAACTGAAAACAACAGAGTAATTGATTTTTCTTTTTGTGCATACAGAAAGATTGAAAACAGAGTAATCGATGGGCTTCCCTGGTGGCTCAGCTGGTAAAGAATCCGCCTGCCATGTGGGAAACCTGGGTTTGATCCCTGGATCGGGAAGATCCCCTGGAGATGGGAACGGCTACCCACTCCAATATTCTGGCCTGGAGAATTCCATGAACTATTCCATGGGGTCACAAAGACCCAGACAAGACTGAGTGACTTCCACTTTCCCTTTTTTCAAGTGAAAAGGAAGGTTAGAGTATGACTTCATGTATACACATACATATGTATATCAATATAAATTTGCATGTAAACATGTGGGAAAGCAATATATGTGTATGTCAGTGTTCTCCAGAGAAACAGAACCAGTAGGATGTATTATACACATATATATACCAGAAACCTCATCGTCTGTGAGGCTGTTTCTCCTTTTCATAAGACAATGCTTCTGTAATTTCACTTTCTATAGAGAGACCAGAAGGATAATTCTTTTTTTTTCCATAAAAAGGACAAAAATTTGACTAAAAATATTTAGGTAATTTCTTTCAGCCTCTCAACAAATTACTGGGAATGACATAATTTTTTTAGAACTGTTGTCAGATTCGAAAAAAATCTCTAAATTTTTCAATGTGTGAGTTGTTATATTTTAGGACATTTCACGTTTTATTTTCCAGTGATTCATCTTAAACATTCTTAGAACTGATGACTTTCATCAACCAATTTGTTACCAATGTCCTCATTGTACTGGTATAGTTTCCTTGTCAATGTCAATATTTCAGATAAGAGCAGCAAGGATTTAAATGGTTTTCCATTGTGATTATATAATGTACTCTACCTCGTTGTGGGCCATCAGACAATCCAAGATTCCATTTGACGTTGTATTTTCCTCTGAATGAATTACTGCTTCATTGTAAGCCGAAACGTGTTGTTATAATTTGCTTATTTTTGTCAAAAATTTTCTATTGATTTTAATTGCTTATCTTATCTTTTACATTTCCCTAATTTTATGTGTCTTTTTCTCTCAGTTCCTTTTGTTTTTTTTGGCAGTGCCATGAAGCTTGAGGGATCTTCTTTCCTCAACCAGGGATCAAACCCAGGGCTCCTGCAGTGGAAGCACCGAGTCCTAACCCATTGGACCACCAGGGAATTTTCTCTCAGTTCTTTAATACATAAATGAATTGATTTTCAAATTTTTTATTTATTGTAATTAAAATATAGTTGATGTACAATATTGTGTGAGTTTTGATGTACAACATAGTGATTTGCCACTTAAATACATTATAGAATGATTGTCATAAGTCTAGTGACCATCTGATACCACACAAAGTTACTAGAATATTATTGTATATGTTTCTCATGCTGTTAATTACCTCCCTGTGACTTACCAACTTTATAATCGGAAGTTTGCACCTCTTATTCCCTTCACCTATTTCATCTAACTCCTTACCCTACACATAAATGAATTTGAAGAGAGAATGTTGTCCTCCCTATATGAAAAAATCAGAAGTCTGTGCTCTCTTTTATTGAAAATGTTCCAGAACATATTTCCAAATAGCAGTTAAAGTGTCATAATCAAGCTTCATCAAATAAATCACTCCCATTAACAAAGAAAAAAAATTCCTTATAGTACATTTATTATAGTATAAGCTGTATGGTCGATTTCATTCCTGGGAGGAGAGAATGCTATTTTGACTAGAACAGCACATGTGTGACAATCTAAGAATTTTCAGAGATTAGCTTCTGGGGCTGTACATTTCAAACCTTGTTTCTCTTTCACCACTGACATCAGTGTGGCGTCTGGCCTTGCAGGAATATTCACGTCTCAGTACAACCTACCTTGTCAGGTGAGTTAGTACAGAGGGCAGCAGGAATATTCCTGGCAGCCATACAGGTAGCAGTAATAGGACTTGACAGAAGAGACTGCAAACCACAACCCTGTATCCCAGTATATAAATATATCTCTGATTAAACCTTCCCCCAAATGCCCACAGCCACTTCAATACCACCAGACTTGATGGGACTGAGTGGAATTTCGGGGTGGAAAAGAGACAGTGGTCTGAACCATCTATGGCTGAAATATCCCAGTTGTGCAAATATTATTATGCTCTGTCACCATATGAACACATAGCCAGGGCCCATTCTGGTCCTGGCCTTGAAGCTGATGCCCACTGACTTCCTGGCAAATTGGCCTCAGGCTCCTCCACTCTCAACAACTTCCAAACCCTCACCCCCACTCTCCTGGTTTGTTGCCATCAACTATTTTCGTCTTCCTGCCCATTTCAATCTGTTCTTAATGCAGTGGCCAATGTGATCCTGTAAAAACTGACAGTCAGATCATGTCACACTTCTGCTCAAAAGATTCCGATGTTTTCCCATTTCACTTCCAAAAAAGCCAATAGTCCAAGTGGCCCTTTGCCTTTCTGACCTCACCTCGTGGTATCCAGCCCTTTCTCAGTCCACTCCAGTCTCCTACAGTTTCTGGAATGACCAGGCACAGTCCCATGAGGCTCTTGAACTTGCTGTTAATGCAGTCTGGACGACTCTTCCCATCTCCTTCTGAAAAGCCTTGCTCGACCTACCCTCGTGCTTGCATGGGTGCGTGCTCAGTCACTCAGTTGTGTCTGACTCTGTGACCCCACAGACTGTGGCCGCCAGACTCCTCTGTCCATGCGATTTTCCCACTTGAGTAGGTTGCCATTTCCTCCTCCGAGGGATCTTCCTGACCCAGGGATCGAACCCACATCTCCTGTGTCTCCTGCACTGGCAGGCGGGTTCTTTACCGCTGAGCCACCTGGGAATCCTGACCCACTTCCCCCTACCCTATTTCTTGTCCCTGCTTTGTGTTTCTCCGTAGGCTCTATCACCATCTAAACAGATGTTTTGCTTTCCGACTCTCTCCCCCTCTAGAACTGAGCTCCATGAGGTGTGGATCTTTGTTGAGTCCATGGTTGTGCCCATTTCCTGGAACATGACCGATTTCTGGTAAACACAGGGGTCTCTGCCTTTAATGGACCTTTCTCTAGCCCCACCAGCAGCCCACAGGACCACCTTCTGAGAAACAGCAGTGAAAGTAGTTACTGGAAGTCCAGTTTCCCTAAAAGAGAAGAGCAAAGGTGACACAGTGGCAGGATTTTCTAGCATTTGAGCAACTTTGTTTTATAATGAAATGTTTTCTTGTGAAGTGAATCACCAGAGGATTTGATCACTGAGCCATAAACCTCTTGCACCTCCTCCCTTTGTCCCCAAAAATGCAATCCAGAGTCACTGTGGTAGTAATAGGAAATTGCCAAATCATATAATCTTCCCAGTTCAAAGGAAAAAATACAAATAAAGAGAAAAGGAGGAAGAAGCAAAGCAGACACTTGAAATGTCTGTTCTTGTTTATCTTTTCTTCCTTTTCATTTTTATTTCTCCTTCTGATTTCAAATAAAATGAACTAGAAAACAGCACAGAAAAGCAGCAAATACAGGCTGTCATTAGCACATCCCACTTGATCAGAGAGGTGTTGACATTCTGGTGTAACAAATGAGCTCAGAACTAGGAGAGATAATATCACTTGTAAATATAAAACATTTTAAGTTGTTAATGTAATAAAACATTTTCCAAAATGTTTAAAAAAGACAAGTGAAAGTATTTATAATCCTACCATCACAATAGAAAAGCTAGAACTTTCGTATATTCCCTTCTAATTTTTCTCATATGCATACACTTTTTCATTGTGGTAAAATAAAAATACAACATGAAATTCACCATCTTAGCCATTTTTTAAGTGTACATACAGTAGTGTTATGCATATATTTTTATATACATGTTACTGTTATATCTTTTGTATCCTGATTTTTTTTTCCCAGTTTGCCTTCTATCAAATAAATCATCCATGTAGCAAATTTGTCTACATGCTTGTAATTTTAAAGATGCATAACATTCTATCCCATGGTTAGAACATACTTTATTTAGCTGTTCACCTATAATGGGACATTTATGTTGTTTACAATTTTTCACTTACAATATTCTTATGAATTTTTAGTTCATATAGTATTTTCTCTTTAATATTTTCAATTATCTTCTTGAATGATTTTCTAGAAGTTTCCTAGGAAAACTAAGTCAAAAGTGATGTCTTGCATGATTCTTGAAAATTACAATAGAACTGCTTCCAATGCTTTCTACCAATTTACAGTGATACCGGTGCAATATGAGAACACCAATTTCACCACACTTTCACAACTTTTTCTTTTGATATTAAATTAATATTTTAATTCAAATATTAAAAGTTTAAAAGTCATATTACTTTAACATGTATTTTTCCTATATCTATTTTCCTTGTTTTCTCTGTTGGAGAATGCCAGTTTGTGTCACTTGCTATTTACCTTTAGGAGGTTGTCTCAATATTTTTCTTATTCTTTTTCATGGGCTGTATATATAATAAAGATTTTACCACTGTCAGATTTACTGTGAATATTTTTCCCCATCTACTGGTTTAAAACGTCTAGTTATACTGTCACCTGAGTCAATTTAACACTGTTATACTGCTCAGATCTTGTCAATGGGGTTTTTCCTATCACCTTCATCTTAGAAAATTCTCTCCACTTTGTCTTATCCCCAGGGCTTTGATAAAGGATTTAATTCTGCTTTATCTTCCTGATTTTATTTTCTATCATTATTTCATTCATTCCATTTGATGTACATGTAGGTCAAATTAATGTGTCCTGTAAGTTCTCACTAGTTAACCAGGACTCTTCCTTTTAATATATTTGAGGAAAGCCCTGAGTAACTGAAACAGTAGGTCTATACCTGTGTGAAGAGTTCTTGTGTATTGGGGATGGGTTCCAGGCTCCCTGGGGGAAGAGGAGCAAGGTAGAGCCCAAAGGACCTAGAATGTGATGTGGTTCAGCGAGACCAGAAAACGAGCAATATCTAGAATGAAGTGTGGGAGTGCACCTAAATGTCCTTGCGTTTTCACCTTGCTCTTCTGTTAGAAACAACACTGGGGGATGAAAGTGTTTCTAAACATTAAAGACCACTTGACTCAGAGATTTCCCCGTCTTTATTGGAGTCTGTACCTGGATAGGAGGCAGAATAATAGCCCCAGGGCCACCATGAGTTCTGCTGAGCGAAGAAAAGGATAAAAGAGAAATCCAGGCGGACGGAGAGAAGGCTCCGCCGCTGTGCAGCCTTAATCGTGGAGGCGCCCACCCTCTGTCCTCCCGCGGCCCGCGTGCACCTCCACCCTCCTCTCGGCTGGTCCAAGCCCCTACACACACAGACAAGAATCACCACTTGCTTCCCTGCCCTCTAGCTGGCTGCATCTCAAAACTTTTGCAAGGGTCTTAAACCTGGCGCGGAGAGCCACGTGCACTGGACTGGGAGCCACAAGTGTCCGCCCCGCTACCCACGACTCCTCACCACCCCCTACCCCGCCTTCATCCCCACGGCTGCCCACGAACCTGGAGCCTGAAAGCTTAAGCGACCACACTCGGAAGGCACGCCTGACCTCCTGATTCTGGTTCCCACCCGCCGGCCCAGGTTCGCGGTTATCTTTCCTTCCCGGTGCTCACAGTATGCAGACCACAAACCCATAACCACTTGTTTTTTTTGCCTTTTTTTTTTTTTTTTTTTTCCTTTGCTGGGATCACGTACAACACCGCTTGACTTTGCATCTTTTAACTGGCAGGCAGGTGGAGGGAGCAAGCCTCGGCCTCCTTCTGGCACGAAGTCCCGCATCTTAACTTTGTGGGCAGAGCATCCGCCACTTGAACCTTGGGAGAAAAAAGCATCGGGTCCATTTCACGTTAGCGCGCAGGGTCCAGATCCCCGAACCTGTGTACCAGGGACGTCCCCCGTGCCAGCCAGGCTCCGGGGAAGCCCAGCCACTGTGAAATCTGCAGGACAATCTCTTCCTCGCCATCCTCCCCGAGGGAATTCACCCTCCGGGGCCGCCCCGCCTGGTTCCCTCCCACTGCCCCGCGGAACTGGCGAAAGAGGAGAGAGAAGGTGCTCTCCTCAGAAAGGCCCCGGGGTGCCCCGTGGGTCTCAAGGTGCACAGGCCTGCGTCTCCCCGGTGGGGCCCCGGAGGGAGGGAGCGTGACCGATCGCAGCGCAGAGAAAGTCCCCCGAGACTGTGACCCCTGCGGGCGGGGGGAAAGGCGGGCGGATGCGCAGGAAGGTGCCGCGATGGGACCGGGAAAGAAAACACCACCCCCCCTCCCAAACCTCCCACTGGAGTTTCTCAGCCCGAGTTCTCCGAGAGCGGCCGAGAGACGCCCCCCCAGGGCTGCGCGGCGCCTCCACGACCGCAACCTGTCCCAGCCTCGCTTCTGGTGAGGGGGCTTCGCGCTCCCTTCTGGGTTTCGGAGCCACCACGTGACTTCCACGAAGAAGGGGGGCCCCAGCGGAAAGCGGCGGCAGGGGTGGGATCTGGGACCCCGGGGTGCGGCGAGAGGGCGGGGAGAGGAGGAACGGAGCGGGGGTGGGAGAAGGCGGGGCGGGGCGGACTCGGGACGGGAAGGACTGCGCGCTGGGACCGGGGGGTGGGGAAACCCGGGCGCCGCGCGGCGGAGCCGGGGGAGCGGGAAGCCCGGGGGGCGGGGCCGAGGCGGCCGCCCGCAGGTGCGGGGGCGCTGGGATGCGTGCGGCCCGAGCGAGCCGGTAGGCAGCGCCCCGCGTGCAGGGCGCGCCGGGCCGCGCGGCCGCTCGTCCGCGAGGCTGCGCGGCGGGCCGGGCCGAGCCGGAGCAGCGCCCGGCATGTCGCAAGGGCTCCCGGCTGCCGGCAGCGTCCTGCACAGGAGCGTCTCGGCGCCCGGGAACCAGGCGCGGCCGCAGGTAGCGAGCTAGATGGAGGCTCGGGGCGGCGGGGGGTCCCCGGGTTGCGGGGAGTGGTGGGCGCGCTACGAGGGGCGCCAGGAGGTGGGTGCTGGGGCTCCCGGCTGGGGACTGATGGGAGCAGGGGTAGAGGGCAGTGCGGGAGCCGGACGCGAGCGGCGTGGGGGCACGCGGGGACCCCGCTGTGCGCTCCGCCCGGCCGCCCCGAGCGCACTCCAGGTGCCCGGGGCGTCCGGGATGGTGACTGGGCTCCTGAACCTGAGAGGAGCAGAGGTCGGAGGGCGCCGACGTCTGGTAGGGCTGGGCACTGTTCACGCTGCCCGGCACGTGGGGTCTGGGCCGCCCTGGGTGTCGCCATCCGTGTGCCGCCGCTGGCTGCCGCCCCGTCGCCAGAGCGCGTGGTCCTTCCCCGCCGCGCCGAGCTGGGGCCAAGGTGTGGAGAGGGGAAATTCCGCTCCGAGGGGCGGCTCGTGCCCAGGCAATCTCAGCGTGTACTCTCCTCCGGCGGCCTCCCGAATGGCCCAGGGACGCGAGGTGGCGGCCCGAGGTGGGCAGACTCCAACCTCGGGGCGGGTGGAGAGCCCTCGGCGGGCGCCGGCTCCTCTGCGCTGTCCACCACAGTGTTTACAGCCGCGTACTCGGGGAAACACACAAGGTTGCCGGCAGGGACGGCAGACCGAGAACTTCTCACTCAACTACGTTAGGATCGACTCTCTTCAGGGTTATGCCCTGCTTCTCAGTTAGGTGCCTGCCGCAGAATGTCATCGGGTGACGCTAGAGAGTCACACAGCTGAGTCTGGGCCTCAGCGTTGCCACACACAAGCTGAGTAGCCTTGGGGAATCTGCTTCACCTCTCTGAGCCTCAGTTTCTCCACGTGTAAAAATCAATATAACTTCTTGTGATTTTTATGAGGACTAATAGAGATATGGTTAGTAATATATGAATATATCAACATTTTGCTGCTCTCTTTCCGCCTTGATTAAATATTTCTACTGGTTGTCAGGTCCGACCATGTGGTAGGTGCTAACTCCAGTTTGGAGTGTCCACTTTTACAGGGCAGGATGCATGCTCCTCCCTTGGGCCTTATGAATCTCCAATGAGGACCAGAGAGGCACGATTTGGTGATGAGTGCTATAAGGGACTCAACAGAAAATAGCAGTCTTAACAGACGTTACTGAAGACACACCATGTGGCGCTTTGGGATAAAATCTAGTTTTATCTTATGCAGCTCCAAGTGCTGGGCTGTTAGGATGATCATGGCAGAGATTACTGACCACCAGGACATGCATCTCTAGTGCCCAGGACAGTGCCTGGCACATGGCAGGTACTCAGTTAATACTCACTGAAAGAATGAATGAATCACACAGCAAATGAGAAAATCGAAAAATCAGAGAGTGTAAGTCATTTACCCAAGGCCATATTGCTAGTAACAGACAAAACCAAGAATCTATATTTCTAAAACTAAAGTTCTGTTTGTCAGACCCCCTGTTGTGTTCTGATTACCTCCACCAAGACTTCTTTGCCTCTTAAAGACTACATCTTAACATCTCGTGTCTGGTCCCTTAAACACTGTCTTCAGGCCACTTCTCTCTGTCACGTTCTTTCTTTTTTTCCTTTCATAGCTTTATTTTCTTGCATATGCTGAAAATTCTCTACTCACTGTGACTTGAGGAGATATGTATCTTTCTTATTTGGAGTATTAGATCAGATAAAATGATATCTGAAAACATCTGTTATTTCATGTTATCAATATTTGCTTTCCACTAATAGTAATAACTGAGTAGCTTTCCTGTGTTTGTATCCCACTGAATTCTTGATCTCTAAAGTCTTTAAAGGTAGTATTTCCATGGAATCTTCTCACAGGTGTCTGGGAAGCAAATACTCTACCCCTCCTCTGTTTTCTATAACTGGATGAAGTGTTTTTACCATTGTAGGTGCATTTTTCTGCCTGCCTTTTCAGAATAACTCTTGAAGGACTTGACTAAGTTTGGTTAAATCTCATATATAGCTAAGAGCTTTCAAGACACATCATCAGTTTGCTTTAGGATTCAAACTGCTCTGACCTGTGAAACAAAATGTCAGTCAAGCACTGTTCAAAGGGATGAGCTGCCTGTGGCCTTTAGGACCACTTGGTGTGTTGGGAGAGTTGCGTGGTTACAATCGGTTATCAGCATAGTTGTGATTTGCACACAATGTCAAAAGTACCTGTTTGTGTGTGGTGGCAGAAGGCCTGGCTCACGGCAAGTCCCAGATAGCAGCCGCCTTTTGCCTTTCCCGTCCTCAAGTGCACACCAACACCACACCTCTTCCAGGCACACGCCCCAGGAGGTGGGTGGGGGAAAGGTTTGAGAACTTGGTTTGGAGTCCAGCAGACGTGAGTTCCACTTCCCGTTCGGCCCTCTACTAGCTGTGATACCTGGAGCAAGTTCCTCAACCTCTCGGAGTTTCTTATTCCTCATCTTTTAGATGGCAGTCCCACCACACAGGTCTCGGGGGCGGCGAGGGCGGGGGAGCAGCTAACCCAGCCATAGCTCATGCGTAGTGCTCCCTCGACGCGGGGCCACTGATTCCCCCGCTGATGGAGCAGCAAGCGCTGCTGTGGCTGCAACGAACATGGTGATGCTCCCGAGCAGGGCTGGATGAAGGGAGCGGGCAGAGGAGGGGCGGCGAGGGGCCTCAGCATCCC
Organism: Budorcas taxicolor; assembly: GCF_023091745.1. NCBI lineage: Eukaryota > Metazoa > Chordata > Mammalia > Artiodactyla > Bovidae > Budorcas > Budorcas taxicolor. Next base: position 71,791,891 of record NC_068925.1, read on the forward strand.
ACCTGACCACTCCCTTTCCCCCAGAGCCCTGAGGATGACGACAGGAAGGTCCGGAGGAGGGAGAAAAACCGAGTTGCTGCTCAGAGAAGTCGGAAGAAGCAGACCCAGAAGGCTGACAAACTCCACGAGGTGAGCGGGTGTTTGGGGCTGAGCCACGCGAGGGCCACGGCGGGGAGTGGTCCTCCGCCCCCACGCCCTGGTCATCACCACTTCGGGCCGGGTGCATCTAATCCCGCTGCCTCCCTCCAGCCCAGCGTTCGGAGTCTTCCCTCTCCGGAGTCTTCATTGCTCCTTCACTGGCTGTATCTCACAGTTCTCTTTTAATTTTAAAGCAAGGAAACTTCCTTTTGATCCTGACTCCCTTTCAAGCTAGTGCCCCGTTTCCTTTCTTTCGTTCCTTTATTTACCTGGTTCTTTTTTTTTTTTTTTTTTTAATTATTGAATTTATTTGGCAGACAGGATCTATTTTCATAGCATATGGGATCTAGTTCCCTGACCAGGGGTGGAACCTGGGCCCCCTGCATTTCGAGCATGGGCCACCCGACCACCAGGGAAGTCCCTCCCTGCTGCTTAAAAAGAGACCTGCTGTCTCAATGTCCCCAGTTCCCATTTATCTCCCAGGTCACTGTGATATCCTTTCTGCTCCCCAAACACACACACACACAGAGACATGCAAATTTCCTACAGAAACGGCTCCACTGAGTCTGCTAGTGTCCTGACACTGCCCGGTCCAGGGACCTCATTCTAGTCCCCTGATCCTTGACCTTGCTGAGACCTCTGACACCACTAACCCTCAGCTTCTTGGAACATTCTTTCATGGTCTTTAGCTTCTTTATTTTTATAACTTTAAAAGAGTGTTTATTTGTATTTATTCCTTTGGCTGTGCCAGGTCTCAGTCGCAGCGCTCAGGTTTTTCAGTCTTCATTGCAGCATGCAAGATCTTAGAGTTGCAGCATGTGGAATCTAGTTCCCTGACCAGGGATTGAACCCGGGACCCCTGCATTGGAAGTGTGCAGTCTTAGCCAGTGGACCACCAGGGAAGTCCCCCCGCAAGGTCTTTAGCTTCCTATTTCTCCTGACCCTCTTAACCACTTTTTTCTGTTTCTTTGTTCACCTTTCTACTTGTCTGTTTTCTCACATGTTGGTGCTGACCATGCTTTCAGACTCTACCCTTTTGTCCTCTCACCTGGGAGATTTAATCCATTGATCTGTTGGCTCCCAGCATCGCTCACCCTCAGGTAGGCAGTGATCACTGCAACAAGACCTCTGTCCTGGCCCTAACCCCGCATCTCCAGTGTCTGCTTCGAGGCCTCCAAATGGGTCCCCACAGGCTCCTTGGTGGCAGCCTGGCCATAATAGTGGGATTGTTCATCCTGAGACTTCCTCTTCTCAGCTGTCTTCAAATTGTAATATGAAGCTAATGAACCGTCGACCCATCACCCCAATCAGGGACCTGAGGGTGATGCTAGACTCTTTCCTTCCCTGAGATCCCTGTGTATTATCCCGTATAATCTCGCAGCCAGGACGCGGGAACCACTCCATGTCAACAAGTGATGTAGAAGGCATCCCAGGATCTGTCCAAGGAATCGATGGCAGCTCTGTGCTCATCTTCATGCAGGATTGACGTGATCATTAAGGGTTTTGGTTCTGCACTCTCCTGCCAGTCTTTCTGGCCATAGATTGTCTCAGCACGGCCAGTCTGAGGGTGTTGACAGCGTTGGAGCCTGTGGGCTTTTATGAGCGGGAAATGACTATCTCTAAAAACCCCTTCACAGTGAGCAGAGAACATATTTAGAATGCACAGCCTCCAGGGAGAGGAGACCCATTGATGTAAATTCACGGAGGGCCATACATTATAAATGCTAGATTCTTTCTTGAAAGTAGGAAGTCTGCATTGTAGAAAGAGATTAGAACCTTCAGACCAGGGTCAGGGAAAGCCTGTCTCAGACTGGATTGTTCTTTAAAATTCCTCAGAAGAATTGGGATGTCCTTTGCCTCTTTTCTTCCCTCCCCTTGCTCCTGAAGCAAGCCTGGTTCTAGCTTCCTGTTACCAAAGAACCCCCAGAGGGGATTTGTTGCTCAGTCAATGCACAGCCCTATGTTCAGAGCACATGCGCCAGCCTGACAGCTGGGCCCTTCCTCTTGAAGAGCTTCTAGTTGGAGATGAGTATATTAATATCAAAACACACCAGAGGATACTCGGTTTTAAGACCTCTGTGATTATGTGTGCAGAGGTGACTAAATGACTTGGATAAGATCTTTCGTGGAACCAGGTCAAGTAGATTCATTCAACAGATATATATTTTTTAATTTTTATTTTTATCTATTTATTTGGATACACCAGATCTTAGTTGCCGCACTTGGAATCTTCGATCTTCATTGCAGCATGCCGACTCTTAGTTGCCATGCTGGATCTAGTTCCCTGACCAAGGAGGGAACCCGGGCCCCCTGTATTGAGAGCACGGAGCCTTAGCCACTGGACCCCCAGGGAAATCCCTCAACAAGGTTTTTTTTTTTTTTTTTTTAACAAGTATTAATTAAGAACCACTGCCAGCAAGGCACTACCACTGGGTCACAAGGAGAGGAATCAGATCTCATTCCTGTCCTGGGGAGGGATAAGAGTCAAAGTGAAACTGAAGTGAAAGTTGCTCAGTTGTGTCCGACTCTTGGCAACCCCGTGGACTATACAGTCCATGGAATTCTCCAGGCCAGAAAAGGGGAGTGGGTAGCCTTTCCCTTCTCTAGGGGATCTTCCCAACCCAGGGATCAAACCCAGGTCTCCTGCATTGCAGGTGGATTCTTTACCAGCAGAGTTAGAGGATTGTTATTAATTGTATTGATAAGTTCAGAAAGCCTGGAGCTTATTCTGTGTACCGTGGAAGGTAACATGAATACTTTACTACAGCTTCAAAAAAAGAGATGGGTCTCTCTCAATTTCTGTCACTGTGGGATTTGATAACCAAACGAACTTGATGTCTGGGAAACTTAACGGTGGTTCGTCACATTTTCTCCTGCCTAATCCCTCCTAGAACAGTGGGTGGAGGACCCTTCATACGTTCTTAGCTTGTTCTGCTGTCCATAGACATAACCATGCCAGCTGCCCTTTGCAGAAATGGGGCTGATTGCTCTGAAACCCAGGGCCTCCACAGAAGACCACGGCCTCCCCTCTTTTTCTGGGGAGCTGCCTGGATGGATCAGGATCACACACATGGCCAATTTTTTTGGGAAACACAATGTCGAGGAGGCCAGGACAGTGGTTCCATCCATGCCACACGGAGCCCTTTACTGTCACTAGCTACGTTCAAGTGTCATTGGTGGCAGCAGCCACCTTGGTGACTAGTTTTCAAACTTTGAAGAACATCTGCACCTTGAGAGTGAGATGTCTGGTTCAGACGTGTGGTGATGAATAATTTGTGTTCCAGTGGGTTGTGGGCAGGGGACCCTGCACACTGCTGTGGGTCACAGCTGAAAGCCCCGCAGGCTCCCTGGGGCTCCCAGGCCACGTCTAGGTTGGGAGAAGTAAGAGGTGATTGGAAACCTCCTCCTCAGACTCAGAATGCAGCCAGCGCATTGGGAGACATCGAGGGGCCAAGAAACCCACGGCCTGACATCCACAGCTGCCCTGCGATTCCCTGAGGAAGTCCCTCAAGGGTAAAGTAAAGCGGGGTTTTTTTTGGCTATGCCAAAAAAACCTGCGACCTGTTAGATTTTAAATTCCTGGTCCAGGACTCGAACCCACACTGCTCTGCAGTGGAAGCATAGAGTCTTAGCCAGTATACTGCCAGGGAAGTCCCCTTGAATAAAGCCTCTATCCCATGAATTTCTCTATCCCATCTGGTGGGCTGCCATTGCTAAATATCTCCAGGTAGCACGAGCTCTTTGTTTGCTTTTCCTGAGCACTGTGAAGGGGAATATTTAGAGCAAGATGTGTTTAAAAATTCCCACCGTCCTCTCCTGCCTCCTCAATTCTTGAGCCTCTCTTCCCTCCAACATCCAGAAAGGTCTCCTCTAGTCCGAGCTGTTACAGGCCTCTCAGGCGCCCTCCTCCTTCCCCAGCTCTCCAGCCCCAAAGATGGGGGAGCTATCCTATCAGGGCAGGACCACCCCCAACCCATGCCCCACCGAGGGCAGGTTGGGAGGGGCACCTGGGCAGGCAGAGCCAGGGAGAGGCCAGGCTCACTCTTGAGGGTTATCTGAGTTCCCCGCGGGCGGGTGTTTCTGGAAGCCACACTGTGGTGACGAGAAGCGGTTCCTAGCATATATCTGTGTGCCTCACTGTTCACTGTGGCTTTTCAAGTCACCCAGTCAAAGCACTTAACCCTTCTCTTGGGGATTTTGAGCCCGTATTCATCTCTGAACACTAGGCACACGACCTGGGTCCACATTTACAGATGGGAACCCAAGAAGACGGTCCGGGTCTCTAAGGCCAGTTGTGAGTGTGTCAGAAGTGGGTCGCACTGGTTCCAGCCAGGCACCCGGAGATGTAAGACTGAGAAAGGATTTTGAGCCAGAAAAGGAAGGCAGCAGTGCCACCCTCGGGAGCCCTGAATGTCACAAGCTGACAACTGTCTTGGGCAATATGATTGTGGTGTGTGCTGCCCTGGTGTTTTCAGATATTGCATATTCTAAGAGAATGCTTCATGTCAGTCCTCAGCGGGTTTAGAAAGTGATGATGACACTAATTTGTACTGCCCTGGGCTGGTGACACAATTTTTCTGCTGGGAAGCGTATGAGCTTAAGGCTTGGGAAGAGACTTATTGTAAAATCCTGAGTTCAAGTAGTCCTTTCCTGCTGGTAACCACCATGGGGGAAATTTGGGCCCAGGCCCTGCCAAGCAAAAGCAGAATTGCTATCATTGCGTGAGAGCTGCGGCTGATGTTGGGGTCAGGGATCAGGTCCCAAGTGTGTATGACCTCGGAAGAGTCGCTGTACCTCCGAGCCTCGGTTGCCTTGCTTGTGAAAGGGGGTCTGTGTCCTCCTGATGGCCTTTCCCTTCCCCTCATTCCCTTCCCGCCTTAGTTATCATCTCTGGCCCCTGGTTCCCACATACCAGTCTTTGCATCAAAGGCATCTTAGAATCCAAATCTCTCCCCACCCAGACAGCACCGCAGTCCTCAATCAGCCTCTCTTAGGTGCTCAGACCAGGGTTTCTCAAGCATAGTACTATTGATATTTGGGGTCAGCTATCTCCTCACTGGGGGGGATGTCCTGTGTACCCTAGGACATTGAGCAGCATCTGTGTTCAACCCTCTACCCCCTGGAGGCAGTGGTGCCCTTTGCAGCTGTCACCACCCAGGCTGTCTCCAGCCGCTCCCAATGTCCCCTGGGGACTGCCAAGATTGCCCCAGTTGGGCATCACTGCCTGAGACAGTTTAATTTCCGAGGCAGAACTTGGATTTGCAGTGATTTCGCCACCTCCCATTCTCGTCTCTGCTCTGTGGCTGTGTCCTGCAAATACCCAGAGAAGGCAGCCTGGTGACCTCAAACCCTCCCAGGGCAGGAGACTCGAGAGTCAGCAAGATCAGAGCTAGACTGATCATCTCTTTGGAAATAACAAAGGGTCTAACGGTTTTGGCTTGTCTTACACACATATTAAGTCCAGGTAATTTTCCCCAAGCTGAAGAGGGTCTTCCTCATTCCTCTCTGTACCCACTCAGTGTTCTCACCTCCTCTTCCTCCTCTTCCCACTCCCCTTTTTTATTTTTGTGAAGCTGGTCTTGCGTGAAGAAGATTTTGACTTCTTCTCTTTTTATTCCCTCAGCTCGATGAAAAGCCCCCTCTGCAGATTTATGAATAAAACTTAAATCCCAGAAGAGAAAGTCCCTAGGGAGAAGGCAGCCAGGGGACCTGCTGGGCACCCGCTCTGTGGCCTTTTTGAGCGGAGGTTTAGGGCAAGCAGAGAACTTAGGCAACGTGGCCCCCGTGGCTTCCAGAGGGAAAGCTCACAAGCATCTTGCCACACAGTTCAGTAACTACACAAAGGCATTTGGAATATTCTGCCACAGGAAGGAGTCTTTTCTTTGGAATCCAGTTAAAATCTTAGCTCACTGTGCTGTCCTTAGTTGTTCAGTCGTGTCTGACTCTTTGCGACCCCATGGACTGTAGCCCACCAAGCTTCTCTGTCCATGAGGACTCTCCAGGCAAGAATACTGGAGCGGGTTGCCATGCCCTCCTCTAGGGGATCTTCCCCACCGAAGGATCGAACCCAGGTCTCCTGCATTGCAGGTGGATTCTTTACCATCTGAGCCACCAGGGATGGGACCAATCAAACATGTTCTCCATTTTACTTGGAGTGAAGAGCATTTCCAGTTGCAGGATGGAGTGTGTGTGTGTGTGTGTGTGCGCGTGCGTGCGTGCGCACGCATGCTTGCACATGCATGCTTGCACACATGCATGTGCAAGCTACCCAGAGCTATAGTTTCTCTGAGCCCTCTGCTGTGGGCAGGCTCCCCGTGGTGCCTAGGCCCCCATGCCCTCCTCCTATCCAGACCCTTCCAGCCCACGGAGGGCCTCTTGCTGCATCAGGAGACTGACTTCTGACTCTAGGACTAGAGCTGGTCAAAGGCCAGACGAGAGTCTGGGGAGGTGGGGGTGGTAGGTCTGGGGGAGAGCTGCAGGCAGATGTGGCTCCCCCTGGGGGAGCCAAAGTGACCCATAGACAGCCTGCGGGCACGTGGGTGAGGCCTGCTGCCGTGGAGAGTATTCCAGGCCACCCTGAGAGCCTGTCTTGGAAAGACAGGGGGCAGAGGGATAGCTTCAATGGCCTGTGCATGGAACCCCTCTGGGGCCCTTGTTCTGAGTGGGAGGAAGGTGACTAGAAGGAGGAGGCAGGGAGGAAAGAAGGTAAGAGGAGACCGAGGGCGAGAGTTGAGGAGTCAGTGATGTTGAGGAGTCGTAGATGTTGGCACTGGGGCCGGTCAGAAGGGTTATAGGAGAAGGTAGCGGAGGCCCTTGGTTGCTATACATTTCTAATCTTTGGGGAGAGACTTTATTTATTAAAAGTAAGATTGAACTATGATACAAGACTGAAGAGAACAAATAATGAGAGATGTGGTTTCATTAGGTGCTGTAATCAGGGAAGCCTTCCTGGAGGTGGTGGACTTGAGCTGGGCCCACATTCGAAAAAAGGAAGATAGCTCAGTTGAGGAGAATAGCTTTAGCAAAGAGGGAGAGCTGAGAATTTGCATGTGCCTTCATGCTTGTAAGAAGATCAGACTTTTTCCGTAATATTTCTTTAACATTACTGGTAAGATAATAAGGTTGGGTCCCCAGCTCAGAAAATGCATGGTACGACAAAGCCTAATCATATGAATCAACCTAGAAATGGTTGAAAACAGCTTTTCAACAAGATGCAAATGAGACTGTCAGCCTTAAGAAGGTCAGGCTCTGCAAGTGGCCGAGTATTGTAGGACTTACTAACGAGTTGGATGAAGAAAAAGACTTGCTTCATCAAACGAGGGGAAAACTTAGAGCTGTGTGGTATCACCAGTTTAGGAGCTGGCATAATCAATATTCAAAACGATTTTGCTGAGCTGGAAGGTGCCCAAGAAACAGGGTGAAATTCAGTAGAAGTGGATGTAGAGCCCACCCTTAAGCCAAAATATTAAAAACTGGTTGTTCAAGCAAGGACGGGGATGCAGCAGGTGCCGGCAAATCCTGCACTTCTCTGCAAGCTCAGGGAGAATCTCTCGAGCCAGCTGGCTTTGAATGTGGGTCCCACCCAGAGCAGACTACCTCTAGACAGCTGCCCTCTGCATAGCCGGGCCCTTCCCAGACTCACGCGCTGTGTTAGGGGAAGTTTGCTCAGAGCCCCTGGCAAATGGAACGTACATCGGGAATGGCCTCCAGGAGGGCAGAGGAAGCAGAAGTCCTAAAACCCAAGGAGCCCAGAGGACCTGAGGCAGTTGGGCTCGTAGAACACCTAAGGGGAAGTGGTATGGGGCCATCTCCTCACATTTCAAGAACTGTGATGTTGAGAAAGTATCGTACGTATTCTGTGTGGTTCCATAGGTGGAACCAAGCCCAGTAGGTGGGTGTGAAGGGGAGAAGGATTTTAGATCAGTACAAAGTGGAGCTTTCTAATAGAGCGGCTCGGAAACGTTGGCAGGAAGTGTCCTTGGAAGGAGAGAGTCGGATGTTGGAGATGGGATTACAAGGGGAAGGTTTCTACACTGGGTGGGTTGGGCCAAGGGCTCTCTGATTCCACCCTCCTCCCCCGCCCCCAACCAGCCCCCAGTGTAAGCTCTCATATAGTGGAAACTTATTAGGTGAGTGTTGAAACAAAGCCAAAGCAAGAGGTATTTTGCACTCATTTACTCAGCATTCAACAAACATGCTTTCTGTTCCAGACACTTTTCCTGGTGCTGGGGCTTAACGAGTGAACCCAGCAGAGACCTTCAGAAGCAGATCAGCAGCTAGTGGGCAGGGGTGGCTGACTGCAGAGGGAGATTGAAGGATGAAACAGACGGAACAGGCTCCGTCTTGAAAGCAGGACTCCATCTTGGGCCAGACTGTGGACTTTGAGCTAGATGCCCAGGATCTATGGAAATGACATACCAACTGGAAAACCAGGCCCCCAGAAGGAAGAGCCCCAGGGCTTGTACCTAGACTCTCCATTGTCTGAAACAATACCTTAATTATCTATGTAACTGAATAGAATCATACACTCTATTATGCTTATTGGGGTATGACCACAGGCCTATTGATAATTGTCCACTGTTAACTTCCTAGGGTCGCAAAGAGTCGGACATGACTGAGCGACTGAACTGAACTTCCTAGGGTTAAGGCATATGAATCACGGGTTAACTCTATCTTTCTTTTCCTTTGTTCAGACTAGTTTCTGGGAATTTGGGGAGGTGGATTTGGCCACGAACACTTAGGGTATATAAGGTTTTCCCAAAAACTAGTCGGGGTCCTTGGCTAAGAGGAGACTCTGCTTTGGGTGCACCAGTGTAATAAACTCCCTTCTGCATTGTCCTTCTGAGTGAGTTTGTTTCCCGGAACGCATGGCTACAGCAAAATCAGGGAACTTTCAGATGGATGGAGACGTTCTGCGTCTGGATCAAACCAGTTGTTTATGCTTGTCAAAACTCATTAAACTAAACATGTAAAATCGGTGCATTTTATTTTATATGAATTATACCTCAGTAAGGGCTTCCCCGCTGGCTCAGCAGGGAAAGAGTTCACCTCAGTGCAGGAGACACAGGAGACGGCGGTTTGATCCCTGGTTCTGGAAGATGCCCTGGGGAGGGCATGGCCCCCTACTCCAGTATTCTAGTCTGGAGAGTCCCATGGAGAGAGGAGCCTGGTGGGCTACAGTCCATGGGGTTGCAAAGAGTTGGACACGGCTGAGCGAGTAAGCACACGCACACACGCGCGTGTGCGCGCGCACACACACACACACACCTCAATAAAGATGATTCAAAAAAACAAAGCCCTCATAGAACTAGCGCTCATAGAACCTTTCAGCCTGGTGGGAGGGGAGAGACATGGAGCAGATGAACAGACACATCCGAGGGCTGGAGGCAGGCGCCGTTAAGGAGAAGCTGCCAGGGAAGGAGGTGAGAGCTCCGTGGCCCACGGTGACATCTGCGGGAGGATGGAGGAAGGGCACGGGTTTCAGGGCCAATTTTGCGCCTTTCCTGTCTTCTCAGGAGTATGAGTGCTTGGAGCAAGAAAACACAGTGCTTCGGAGAGAGATCGGCAAGCTGACGGAGGAGCTGAAGCACCTGAGCGAGGCGCTGAAGGAGCACGAGAAGGTGTGCCCACTGCTGCTGTGCCCCCTGAACTTTGTGCCCTTGCCACGGCCGGACCCTGTGGCCGGCTGCCTGCCCCGGTGAAGCCCAGAGACGGCCCTCCTCGGCTCAGCGAGGAGCCCGACGAGTTGGTATCTTTCACCCCCACTGGAGGAGGCTTCTCTCCACATCCGGGCGCCTGGGTCACCTCTTTGGAGCTCCGGGCTCGGTCCTCGGTGGCCCAGGCTCAGCGTGACGCTCCCCCTCCCCGCAGGAGCCTGACTCAGAGCCTGCAGCGGAGCCAGGCCGGAGTCGCTGTGCTTCCGCTTTGTCAGCTAGTACCTTCCTTTGCAGAATCATTTCCCCTAGCATATGCATAATAAAGGCATTGTCGGGACTTCCTTGGTGGTCCAGTGGCTAAGACTCCCAGCTCCCAATGCCCCTGGTTCCATCCCTGGTCAGAGAACTAGATCCCACATGCCACAACGAAAGATCCTGCGTGATGCAGCTAAGACCCAGCTCGGCCAAATAAATAAATAAAAATATTTTTTAAAAAGGCATTGTCTTCTTTCCTTTTGGCCAAGTTCCTGGAATTTAGAGCCGCAATACCTTTCCTCTTTCTGAAGAGGTCATCTCCTGTTCCCTCAGGTGGTTTTGCAGCTCCTGGGTCTGATTTCCCCTCCTGGTCATCAGCCCCAAAGACATATCCAAGCTAGATGGGGAGGCATCTGGCGGGGATGGGACTCCCTGCCCTCCCCCAGCAGGGTGGCACAGAGGTGTGCTGGGCCTGACTCCTGTTTGCCATATGCTCTGTGTGGCCCTCCACCCTGGTTAACTTCCCCACCCAGGCTAGATTGTCATGGAAGATTGTCTATTCCAGGCTGATTTTCTCCTGAGACTGTGCACTGTACACTGAGTGTTTTCTCTGTACACTCGTTGGTCACATCCCATTCCGTTAGTACTCATAGGATCAGGCAACAAGTTTCCTTTTATAGAAGTCTGAATCACTATTGAATGGAAGAGTTGTTCAGTTGCTAAGTCATGTACTACTATTTGTGACCCCATGGACGGCAGTACACTAGGCTTCCCTGTCTTTCATTGTCTCCAGGAGTTTGCTCAAACTCGGGTCTGTTGAGTTGGCGATGCTATCCAACCATCTCATCCTCTGTCGCCCCCTTCTTCTGCCCTCAGTCTTTTCCCAGCATCAAGATCTTTTTCATTTAGTCGACTCTTCGCATCAGGTGGCCACAGCATTGGAGCTTCAGCTTCAGCATCAGTCCTTCCAATGACTATTCAGGGTTGATTTCCTGTAGTATTGACTGGTTTGATCTCCTTGTTGTCCAAGGAACTCTCGAGTCTTCTCCGGCACCACAATTTAATAAAGCATCAATTCTTTGGCACTCAGCCTTCTTTGTGGACCAACTGTCACATCTGTACATGACTACTGGAAAAACCATAGCTTGGTCTATACGGACCTTTGTTGGCAAAGTGATATCTGCTTTTTAATATGCTGACTAGGTTTGTCATAGCTTTCCTTCCAAGGAGCAAGTATCTTTTAATTTCATGGCTGTAGTCACCATTCACAGTGATTTTGGAGCCCAAGAAGATAAAATCTGTCACTGTTTCCACTTTTCTCCCTTCGATTATGGGACCAGATACCATGATCTTAGTTTTTTGAATGTTGAGTTTTAAGCCAGCTTTTTCACTCTCATCAAGAGGCTCTTTAGTTCCTCTTTGCTTTCTGCCATTACAGTGGTATCAACCTTATATCTAAGGCTGTTGGTATTTCTCACAGCAATCTTGATTCTAGCTTGTGATTCATCCAGCCTGGCATTTCTCATGATGTACTCTGCATGTAAGTTAAATAAGCAAAGTGACAATATACAGCCTTGATGTACTCCTTTCCCAATTTTGAATCAGTCTGTTCTTCCATGTCTGGTTCAAACTGTTGCTTCTTGACCAGCATACAGGTTTTTTAGGAGACTGGTATGGTGGTCTTGTATTCCCATCTCTTTAAGAATTTTCAACAGTTGTTGTGATCCACACAGTCAAAGGCTTTAGCATAGTCAATGAAGCAGAAGTAGATATTTTTCTGGAATTCCTTGCTTTTTGTATGATCCAACGGATGTTGGCTATTTGATCTCTGGTTCCTTTGCCTTTTCTAAATCCAGCTTGTACAGCTAGAAGTTAGTTCACCTACTACTGAAGCCTAGCTTGAAGGATTTTGAGCATAATCTTGCTAGTATGTGAAATGAGTACAATTGTATGATAGCTTGAACATTCTTTGGCATTCCCCGTCTTTGGGATTGGAGTGAAAGCTGACCTTTTCCAGTCCTGTGACCACTGCTGAGTTTTCCAAATTTGCTGACATACTGAGTGTAACACTTCTCTTATTTATACAAATATTAGAGTAGATGAGGAGAGGAGAGGCTGTTTCCTTTCCAAGGTCCCAGTCAACTCTACTTTTTCAGAAAAATCAGAAGCAAGCCAAGTTGAAGGAGGCCCCAGTGAGTAAAGCAAAATGGGAGAGCAATTCCCATCCCCTCCCAATTCTCTTTTATCCCTGGAACAAAGCAGTTGTAGAAGGTGGAGCCAGTCCACATAAAGGGAACAAGAAATGGGGACAGAAAAGAAAGTGTAAATGTAACCAACTGTAAATGCAGTTGGTTAAAAAAGAAAGAAAAGAAATAGAAAGCAACCCTTCCAGGGGTGAAGAAATAGCTGCTTTCATACCAGGATCCCATTTGGCTGCTTCCCACAAGCCTCTTTTTCTTCTCCTTTTCTTCTCCTGCTTGCTGGAGTCTCGCCCGTGCCTTCTGACTCACACAGGCTGATGGTGGCAAGGTTTGCCTGGTCAGAGGCGCTGAAAGGCTGCTGTTAGATAATAGGACCTGTGCCTGCTGGCTTCTCAGTTGGCGCTTGTGGTAAAGAACCTGCCTGCCAATGCAGATTAGCCGTAAGAGATGTGGGTTTGATCCCTGAGTCAGGAAGATCCTCTGGAGGAGGGCATGGCAACCCACTCCAGTATTCTTGCCTGGAGAATGCCATGGACAGAGGCGCCTGGCGGGCTGCAGTCTCATGGGGTTGAACATGACTGAAGAAACTTAGCACATAGCGCATGCTTGCTGGCAGGACCAGGTCAAAGCATCCTGAATGCAGCTGTTTCAAGGGGGTGGTGGCATTATCTAGCCTCACAGCTTGTGGGATCTTAGTTCCCTGAGCAGGGATTGAACCTGGGCTCTCGGCAGCAAAAGCACAGAGTCCTAACAACTGGACTGCCAGGGAATTCCCAGCACAAGAGACTTGAAAATCATCCAGCCTCATCCCTTCACTTTGCAGATGAGGGGTGTGGCAAGGGGGAGGAGATTGCTCACGGTCGCCCGTGGGTGCAAAGCAGAGCCAGGCTGTGATCCCGGCGGATCTGACCATGGATCCAGTCTAGTTGATGGGCTGCTGTCATGCCACAAGGCGGTGATTCCGGGCAGGGTCCGGCTGAGCCAGTGGCTAAATGTGGTGTCACCGTCTGTCAGCACCTCACCAGGCTGCCCCGTCCCGGCGAGCGGCACTTCTGTGAAGGATGGATTCCTAGCCAGGGTCCCAGGGGCCGATGTAGCTGAGAGCATGACACGTGGAGTGTGCGCCTTGTACCCACAGGCATTTTCCACAGCTGTCTTTCAACTCCAGCGCGTTCCTGAAGGGAGCATTTTACCCTCTGGCTAGGGCTCACCTGGCCCCTGCAGGACTTCCAAGCTCCGGCTTGCAGACCCCTCTAGCTGTCCTGAATGCTGATCCGCTCCGGTCACCGCTGTCCAGCTGGCTGATCACCCACTCTGCTGCTGACCCGGGGGCGTCCGAGCCTGCCAGCCCCACTGGCCAGAGCCTCCTGGCTCCATGTAACCACCCAAGGCCCAGTCTCCTTCCATGTAGATGATCTGTGCCCCTGAGGCCTTGGGGTCCCCACAGGTCTTCTCCTCTGACTGGGAGACTAGGAGGAAGTGTCCAAGGTGGACAGTGGGGAAGGGCTGTATCCTGGAGGTGAGAGGGCATCCTTTCCCACCCACAGTCCATGGGCCAGATCTCAGGCCTCACCCAGCTTCAAGGGAGGTTGGGAAATGAAATTCAGCCACGTTCTTGGGAGCTGGAGGAACAGGCTTAGGTGAATATCTGCAATCTTTGCCATAAGAAGACCCAGCTTGTGCTCCCCAAACCTTGCTAAAACTGTCCTGTTAAAGGTCCCCAGAAGGCTCCTTTTGTGCCAGATCTGATGGGCATGTCCCAGGCTTGATCTTCCTTTACTTCCTAATGGCCTGCGACACTAGCTTCTGTGCTGCTTGTCAGTATAAAGGGGTCTCCCCTTCTCGGAGCCTCGATCACCACCTGTCCCTATACTGACGACTCCCACATTGGTATCCACAGCCCCACTGTCTCTTCGGAGGGCAGACCTGTGTGCTCAGCTGCCTGTCATGTGTCTCTGAGAGGACCTCTCACAAGCATTTCCCTTTCAACATGTTCAAAGCTGGACTCTTGGCCTCATCATCTTCTCTTCCAATATGCTTCTCAGTCTGTTTTTAACTGTCTGTTAAAAGCTCCAACATCCACCTGGTCGGAAACCTATACATCATATTTGATTCCTCCAAGTCCTTCGGTTATGTCTCCTAAATACCCCACCATCCCGATCCGGCTACTTGGCTCCAATGTGCCAGCTGCCTTATCTGCTGATTGAGAACTTTATTCAGATTATCTGATGAACTCTGGGGCTTCCTCCCTAAGCTGGGTGCTCACTGAGTTTGAGCTCACATTTAGGGAGGGTTAGGCCCCCCACATTTGATGTCAACAGTCAATTTGGAGTTAGGGAACCAAAAACTAGGGTAGCCCAGGGTAGTGAGTCAACAGTGATGGGGCCAAGTCCCCTCCAAGATAACTGGAGATGTGACGAGCGTTCTGAAAACCAAAGAGTCATCAACCTGGTTGCTAAGATTGTCTCTGCCAAGATCCCAGTGACATTAGGGGCTGTCTCAGCTCTCCACCTCCTACTCTGAAAAGGCAGAAAATCTGTATAAATTACTCCAAGAGGGACAGGGGAGGTAGACCTGTTCTGGAGACTGGATTTGATTGGTTATGTTCACCCTGCTGCGTGTGCCAGATGCTGGGCCCTGCATGTGAATTAAATCTGCGAGTGGCTCTTTGTCAGGCTGGAAGGAAGGGAAGCAGGCTGAGAAAGGCGCTTTTAGAATAGAAAGTGTCGGCGAGGGAGGAAGTCCTTCCTTCTCACCCATGCAGCCACACCACTTCCTGTCCGCAATCTTGCCCCGTATTGCACCACCGCAGCCTTGAAACCTGGGGTTTCCATCACTGAATCAGGCCCCAATTTGGGCCTCAAACCTTGGTTGAGAATGATGACTCTTAACGGACAGGAAAGTGAGAGACCCAAAAGCCCCTCTCTTCTTTCCCATCAATGCTAGGGTTCCCACAGTCTGGGTGTACTCCCCAGTGCTGTGGGTTCTTCTCTAGGAGGAGCTGGAGGAAAAGGGACAGCCCCGGAGCTCACTGGCTCGTCTTCCCTCCAGGATGTGAAGGAAATCTGGCAGAGTTACCCGAACCACAGTGGGAAGACTTCTCCCCGAAAGCCAGGACAGCAGAAAGAAGGAAGAATGGAGAGGAGGAAGGAGGGATGGATGGAGGAAGGGGAGAGGGTGATGGGAGTCCTTGGGCTCTGAAGCTAAACCATCCTTGTTCCTGGGGAAGTTATGCTGAAAGCCCCAGGAGGGCCGGCTCTTGGAAGGCCCCTAACAACGCCACACGTCTTGAGGCGTGAGAGTGGAGCTGGTCAAGGCCAGCTTCCGGAAACCTCACTCTACTTGGAGGAAAGGGAAATTTCCTGGATCACCCATTTAGAAACTGACCACCCTGGTGAACTGTTCCTCCCCAAATATCAGGGGCAAAGGAGATCCGTGAGGTTACTACCGTCGCCACGGACATCATCACCATCAATGCGGTGCACACTGAAAGTCTGCAGTGAGCAGGTGCAGGTACCCTTGACGGGGCATGCTCGAGTTTGAGCCCCAGGCTGGGGCTGTGTTCAGGGCAGATTCTGTCCCTGGAGATAGCTCACCTGCTCTTCTGGGCGCTCTAGCATGACCTTTTCTGGTATGATGTTCTTGAGAAGATCAGAAATGTCACTGCAGATCAGACCAAAGGCCCCTGGCTCAGGATTCCAACCACGACCTCGAGGGAAAGTGCGAGGGAGAGTCCAGCACTTGCTTCCTATGACCCTGTCCTGGAAGGCCTGAGTGTTCCTGGAACTTCCCTGACTTCCTTTAATAACCCTGCTGCTTATCTGCGTGCTTGCTTAGTCGCTCAGTCGTGTCCAGCTCTTTGTAACCTCATGGACCATCTGTAGCCTGCCAGGCTCCTCTGTTCACGGGATTCTCCAGGCGAGAATACCGGAGTGGGTGGCCGTTCCCTTCTCCAGGGGATCTTCTGAACCCAGGGATCGAGCCCACGTCTCCTACATCTCCTGCATTGGCAGGCAAATTCTTTACCACTGCTTCACTTGGGAAGCCCAGATGCTTATCTATTCATCCATTAATCAAGGGTCTTCTTGAACTGGTTTGAGTTCTCCGTCACCTTGTACTGGGCGGCACTATATTCAGCATCCACCCCGTGTGGTTCCACATCCCAGAGGAAAACTCCTTGAACGGCGCTGGGGTCTGGAAAGCCAGATTGTTTCCAGAGCATCCCGGGTTCACCAAGCTTCTTTGCAATCTTTCCTCTAGACTGGTGGCAAGGCCAGAAAGTACCTTCCAAAATGTCACAAACCCACAGAAGGGACAAACTGACAAACCCTCAGTTTGCCAAGCAGGACTTTTTGAAATTGAGAAAGTAAGAGAGTTCAAGAACCAACAGTGGTGGCCAGCATCCTGAGGCCAAAGGGTGGAAAGAACCAGCGAATATTCCCCACAGCAGTTCTTGAGCGGTTGCAGCACATCTGCAAATTATTAATCATTATGAAACTTTATTAGTAATTGACTGCATTACTTTTAATTCATCTTAATTATTGCAGTGAACAAATATATTTATTAATAAAATGAATTAATTCATTATTATAGTATATCAATACACTTATTTATGAAGTAACAATAAAAATTTTATTGTAACATAATAAAATAATGAATTATTAATAACTAGTTACTATTATGAATTTAGTCTTCCCTGGTGGCTCAGCAGTAAAGAATCTGCCTGCAATGCAGGAGTCAGAGGAGACAGTTTTGATCCCTGGGTTGGCAGGATCCCTTGGAAGAGGGCCCGGTAACCCACTCCTGTATACTTGCCTGGAGAATCCCCACGGACAGAAGAGCCTGGTGGGCTACAGTACATATGGTGGCAAAGAGTCAACACAACGGAAGTGACTTAGCATGCACTAATTAACTATCCTTCAAACGATTACTAGCTAAGTACCCATTGTATATGTGGCAGGGTTGGGGGTGGGGAGCAGGACCAGCAAGGAAAAGATCCCCCCTAAATACCTTAGAGGGCCACCTCGTCATAGAGTTTCCAAAATCTTACCTCCAGACCTGTGTCAGGTGGAGGAAACGTAATGATTTTCTCCATCTTGTTGGAACAGGGAATACCTCTCTTTAAAATGTAAGCAACTACAGGACAAGAATTGTGTTTTTATTCATATATCCCTAGTTGCCTAACATGGTAACCAGCACATTTGCTTAGCAGTAAAAAGTCCTATTTGAAGGATGGATGGAGAAGGATGAATGATGGATGGATTTTCCTAGTCTTCACCCCTATTAAGGCCTCACCCTCATTCCAGCTCCCCCCAAAAACTTACTCTTACTCTCTTTGTGATGTGAATTTCTCATTGTTATTTCCCCATTTAAGAGTGTGGACCTAAGCTACTTTTCTTGTTCCTGTAATTTATCATCTGGGTCAGCCTGCCTGTTGTAAATTAGGGATTCCCATAAACCACAGTGAAGTTGTTTTTTAAAGGCCTGGTAACGATACTGTGGAAAGGGACAGTAAGCTAGTTGATGAGAATGGGGGAGGGGGCAGAACTCCACGCAGAGAACAAATCTCAAGTGTCACCTTCAATTTTATTTAAAAGCTGAAATACAATTGTATTTATTTGTCCCGCAATCCTTACTGTTTAAGCCTTTAATATTTATTTAGGATTACTTAACTTGTCACCTGTGCACACAGAAGTGGGATACATAAATCACCAATAACCCTCAACTAGAAAGAGAGGGGGAAAAAAAAAAGAAATTTAACAGGATGCTTCCCTTGTGGCTCAGCTGGTAAAGAATCCGGCCGAAATGTGGGAGACCTCGGTTCGATCCCTGGGTTGGAAAGATCTCCTGGAGAAGGGCGTGGCAACCCACTCCAGTATTCTGGCCTGGAAAATCCCATGGACAGAGGAGCCTGGAGGGCTACAATCCATGGGGTCACAAAGAGTCCAACACAACTGAATGACTTAACTTCACTTCATAGGGGGAAAAAACACAGGCATCCCCAGGAGCTTGTCTGGGTTCAGTTCCAGACCCCTGCCTTAGAAGGATTAAAGCAATGATACAAGTGACATGAATTATTTGGTTTCCCAGCACATATGAAAGTTATGTTTACTATAACTATACTGTAGTCTATTAATAAAGTATGCACCAGGATTACATCTAAAACCCAATGTACATACCTTAATTTAAAAATACTTTCCTTCTAAAAAGTGCTATTATCTGAACCTTCAATGAGTCATCATCTTTTTTTTTTTTGAGTCATCATCTTTTTGCCTGTGGAGTGTTTTGCTGCTGGTGGATGATGGTGGCTGATGACTGATCTGATCCGAGTGGCAGTTGCTGAAGTTGACTGTGGTGGTTTCTTAAAAAAAGAGCAAGGAAGTTTGCCTAATCAATTGACTCTTCCTTTCACAAGCAATTTCTTTGTGGCATAGAATGCTTTTCAATAGCATTTTTACCTCCAGTGGAACTTCTTTCAAAATTAATCCTTGCCACCGTTACTGAAGCAAACTTGGGGGTGCTCACTCTACATGCAGTTAAGTCGATTTACTGACACTGGACTGTGGTGAAGGAAAGTTCAGAGCTTATTGCAGGGCCAGGCAAGAAGGATGGACAGATCAGGCTCAAAAGACCAAACACCTCGATGGTTTTCAGGGAAGGGTTTTTAAAGGCAAAATGATGGAGACGGACAGGGTATATGACCATCTGTGTACACTCTTCTGATTGGTTTGGTGGTGAGGGAACAGGGTGATGTTTCTGGAATCTCAATTATCAACCTTCTGGTTCTAAGTGTCCTGGGGTCTACATTCTGATGGTCAGCATACAGTTAACTTTTTCCACTTGGTGGAGGTTTTAGAATCTGCAAAACAACTCAAGGGTATGGCTCAGGACAGGATCTATAAACCTTAAGGAGGAAGTAGAGGTCCTCCCCTTTGTTTAATGGCTAAACTACTATTCTTTTGTCTTGCTTGACTGCTTTCCTTTGTTTTGGTATTTTCTCACTTTTCTGATTAAATTTGGTTTTTGGAACTCGGGGAAGGCTTACCATAGGTAGGGGGCACAAGGAAGAAGTGGGGTCTGTCTCTGGGAAGACCCCACTGCAGGGTCCTGATCCGTTTCATCACTGCTTTAGCAACTAAGTTTATATAATATAAATCCTATGTTGTCATTTTAGCAATCTTCACATCATCTTCACCACGAGTAGATTCTATCTTAAGAAACCATTTTTTTTTTTCCCCTCAAGAAGCAACTCCTCATCTGTTCAAGTTTTATCATAAGATTGCAGTGATTCAGTCACATCTTCAAGCTCCACTTTTAATTCCAGTTCTCCTGTTTCTACCACTTTGGCGATTACTTCCGCTGGTGAAGTCTTGAACTGCTCAAAGTCATCCATGAGGAATGGAATCAACCTCTTCCAAACTCCTGTTAACGTTTACATTTCTACCTCTTTCTACAAATCATGAATATTAATGGCATCTAGAAAGGGGAACACTTTCCAGAAGGCTTTCAATTTACTTTGCCCAGATCCATCAGAGGAATCACTACATATAGCAGCTATAGCCTCATGAAATGTGTTTCTTACATACTGATAAAACTTGAATGTAGAAGTTACTCCTTGGTCCATGGGCTACAGAGTGGACGTTGTGTTAGCAGGCATGAAACAATTTTAGTCTCATACATCTCCATCAGAGCTCTTGGGTGACCAGGTGCATTGTCAATGAGCAGTAATATTTTTAAAGTCTTTTTTTCTGAGCAGTAGGTCTCAACAGTAGGCTTAAAATATTCACTAAACCATGTTGTAAATAGATACACTGTCATCTAGGCTTTGTTGTTCCATTTATAGAGTACAGGCAGAGTAGTTTTAGCATAATTCTTAAAAGCTCTAGGACTTTCAGAATGGTAAATGAACATTGGTTTCAACATCAAGTCACCAGTTGCACCAGCCCCTAAAAGAGAGGCAGTTTGTGCTTTAAAGCTTTGAAGCGAGACATTGGCTTCTCTCCAGCTATGAAATTCCTTGATGACATCTTCTTACAATAGACGGCTGTTTCATCTACACTGAAAATCTGTTGTTTAGTGTGTAGCCACCTTCGTTAATTATCTAAGCTAAACTTCTGGATAACTTGCTGCAGCTTCTACGTCAGTAATTGCTGCTTCATCTTGCATTTTTATATCATGGAGACAACTTATTTTCTGAAACCTCATGAACCAGCCCCTGCTAGCTTCAAACCTTCTGCAGCCTCTTCACCTCTCTCCACCTTCACAGAATTGGAGAGAGTTAGGGCTTTGTTCTGGATTAGTCTTTGGCTAAAGGAAATGTTGTAGCTGATTTGATCCTCTATCCAGACCACTAAAGCTTTCTCCATATCCGCATAAAGCTGTTTTGCTTTCTTGTCAATAAGTGTATTCACTGAAGTAGCACTTTTAATTTCCTTTGAGAACTTTTTCCTTTGCATCCGCAAATTGGTTAACTGTTTATTGTCTAGCTTTGGCCCATCCTGGCTTTTGACATGCTGTCCTCACTCAGCTTAATCATTTCTAGCTTTTGATTTAAAGTGAGAGATGTGTAACTCTTCCTTTCACTTGAGCACTTAGAGGGCATTGTAAGGTTACTAATTGGCCTAATTTCAATATTATTGTGTCTTAGGGAATAGGGGAGGCATGAGGAAAGGGGCAGAGACGGGGGAACAGCTTGTCAGTGGAGAAGCAGGACACTTAACATTTACTGATGAAGTTTGCCGTTTTATATGGGCACAGTTCATGGAGACCCAAAACAATTGCAGTAGTAACACCAAAGATTGCTAAGCACAGATCACCATAACAAATATAATAACAATGAAAATTTGAAATATTGCAAGAATTACTACCCAAATGTGACACAGAGATATGGAGTGAACAGATTTGTTTGGAAAAATGGCACCTATAGACTTGCCCGATGCAAGGTTGCCACAACCCTTCAATTTGTGAAACAACAAAA
This sequence comes from Budorcas taxicolor, assembly GCF_023091745.1. Classification (NCBI taxonomy): domain Eukaryota; kingdom Metazoa; phylum Chordata; class Mammalia; order Artiodactyla; family Bovidae; genus Budorcas; species Budorcas taxicolor. The sequence goes on from NC_068925.1 coordinate 71,813,118, forward strand.
CAAAACACAGTATCTGCAAAGCCTAGCGAAGCAAAGAGCAATAAAATGAGGTGTCCCTTCAGGTGGTCCAGAAAACACCCTTCAGCTTACCTAATTACAGTCTTTCAGTGTCTTTGAGCTAGTTTACAAGTCTATAAATTGTAGCTAACTGAGCAATGCAAAGTAATTTTTACCTATAGACATGCAAACTATACCAAAAGATGATCATTTTCCTCCCGTCCTCTCCCTCCAAAAACCAGTTTGCCTGAATTTGCACAATCATTCCAATATTCCAAATCCATAAGTATGACCAGTCTTTGCATTCTCTTCTGAACTGGTTATAACTGCTCAGCTCCCCTGTTGATTAATCATCATTACTCTTTATGATCTAATTTAATCTTTATCTTAAATGTGCCTCAAAATTTTAATACATGTTCATTTTATATTCGGATAAGAGCTATTTTTTTTTAAATTATTTTTAAACAGGTTCAAATGATCCTAGTATTGTTGGTTTGGAGGTGTTCACCCCATGCGGATAGAGGCAGTATATTGACACTAATGTCACCTCCGAGGAGCAAAGTCTCCGGGGCTCCTTCTCCGGTTCTGCTGTCTTGGGCTGCATTATCCTGAATCAGGTCCTCATATTTTGCTGTTCCTCCTCCTCATTTTTTTCTTCCAGTTCCAAGGCATGCTTTCCATGACAGGCTAAAGGCCATTTTTCCTGGAAGCCTTCTGGATCCCCAACACATTGGGTTGAATGTTCTTATTCTGTGCTTCCCTTGACGGTACACTGAGTCACAGCATACACCCCATGCTTTGTTATAGCTCATTTAAATAGTTGAACATGCCAATGAACGGATCTTGTGTGAGAGGTTTCCCAGCACCTTCTAACCACCCATTCTGGTGCCCGACTTCCATGAGAAAACTTTTCAGGTATGAACGGAATCTCTGTGGAAATATTTCTCTTTCTTCATTTTCAGCAGACACATTGCCTTTTAAAATTTATTTTGTATTGAAATACCTTTGTGCTTAAAACTCTTACACCTGTATATGTATGGCTGAGTCCCTTCGCCGCTCACCTGAAACTACCACAGCATTGTTTATCGCTATACCCCAATTAAAAAAAACAACAACAAAACCCTTACACCTGTTTCAGTTTTCCCTATTGATATTTTCCTCTTGTGTTCTTTTTTCCTCCTCTATCCTCTTTAGTGAGCTACAGAGTCCAGGAAGCTAAAAACACAGGGTTGAACCTGTCATTGCAAACAAATGCTTTGAAGGTGAGTACAAGCCAACACATTTCACTGCAAGCTGTTCTCCAGCTGTCCAGACCTTCAAGGGCGCAACAAAGGAGCGGACTTCTCCCTGTAGCCACTCTTGGGGTGTCCCTGAAGCCAGAGTGCACCATCTTCACACCTCCACAAGGACACGATGGCCTGCCCTGGGCTGAGTCATCTCAGCCTGCAGAAAGCTAGGAGAGAGAAAGCCACCCAAGAGGCGCTCCGGGGCCCCAGAGCAGACTGAACAAATCTGTGCCCTTATCCAGTCTAATTCTTTGTATTAATAAGGAGAAAGATGATGATGCATTTCAGAAATCTCTGGACCACGCTTTCAAACCAGGATTTCAGAAAGGCTTTGCGGTGTACTTGCATCTCACCCCAGGGCCAGGCAGTGCGGTTGGTGGTCACCGAAGGTTCTTTGCCTTCCAGCTTATTGGTGAGAAAATATGGAATCTTGTGTCTTTAAGAACTGAAACTGTCTAGAAACAGGATTTGATACCCAGTAGGAGCTGGGAGACTTCCCTTTTGCTGTTCAAGTTTCACCTTCAGTTATCAGGAACTGAGCAGGGGGCACCACTCCTGGAGCTGCTGCAGCACAGGCCTGGGGAGCTGCTGCTCTCTGGGGATGAATACACTCTGCTTTCTTTTTGAATGTGCCTCGTCACAGTGAAAAAAAGTCCCTGGTCGACTCTGCACGTCCCAGGGTTTCACTGGAAGAGAGGAGCACCAAGTGCAGTCCCAGAGGCCGCTGGCCCCAGGATCCCCTGGGCTGCCCCTTGCGGGAGGCCTGGCATCATATCTGCAGCGGGTGGAGCCCAGGGAGGCAGGGACTGTGGGGCAGAGTCCAGTCTGTGCTGGTGACGGAGCCAGCCGACTCACAGCCTCATCAAGGGACCCTGTGTTGGAGGGCTTTGAGGGTCACATGGTCCAGCTTACACATTTGACAGCTGAAGCAGTTGAAGCCCCAGAGGCCAGCCACGTGCCGCTAGGGATGCATAGTGGGCGTCAGGGCCAGGACTGTTGGGAATCCTCCTATCTCCATATCTCGGGTGTCATTTTTCTGCCATTCCACAGAATTCCACGCACTGCAGAATTGACTCACGCCTTGCACAGGCCGTGTCGGAGGATGTGGTTGTGCTGGTGTTATCTCACTTGCGGCCCTGAGCCATTTTCACCCTTCTCTGCCTCACTCTGTGTGCAGGAAGCTGACTCCTGCGTCCTCCAGGCCCTTCTGCCCCATTAGGGGGAAAGGCGGACGGGGCAGGCTGGGGTGTTCCTTGCAGGTCCCTCCCGGATCTGGGTCCTCAGATCTGACAGTGTCACGTTCTTCTGTGACAATAGCTACCCCTGGAGCAACAGCCCCCTCCTCCACTGGGTGCCACCGTTTCCTTCTGACTGTTCAGGCCTAGATGTGTCTGTATCCATTGTTTGTACCCCTTCGGTGCCTCAACATCTTAAGGTCCCCTTAATCCTGCCCACCTCCCTCTAAATTGTCTCTTCACTAAAAGCTCTTCCGTAGAGTAGAATCTTGGTACCTGATTGATATGTTGGTCAAACTTGGTCCAGCATTCTAAACCAAGGACCAGGACTTCCCTGATGGCACACTGGATAAGAATCTGTGGGCCAATGCAGGGGACACAGGTTCGATCCCTGGTCGCGGAAGATCCCACATACCGCAGAGCAACTAAGCTCAAGTGCCACAATTACAGAGCCCGAGCTCTAGAGCCCTTGAGCCGCAACTACTGAGCCCCGCGTGCTGCAACTACTGAAACCCATGCACCTGGAGCCTGTGCTTTGCAACAGGAGATGTCGCCACAACGGGAAGCCCACGCACTGCAGTGAAGAGTGGCCCCCACTTACGGCACCTAGAGGAAGTCCTGGCAAAGCAGTGAGGATGCAGCACAGTCAAAAAATAAATATTTTTTTTAAAAAATCACCAATGGCCAATGATTTTTAAAAACAAAAATAAATCAAGGACCAGTTGGTTAGCAACAAATAAATCCGCGCTAAGGAACATCACCATCACCAAAAGCTTGGAGAAAATTGCTTTGTACTTACTCGCTCAGAGCCTTAAGACTCAGCATCTGTCTAACTAACTAATGGCCAAAGAACATGTTTCTGGCCAACAGGGTCTGCCCCATGAAGGCAAAATTAAAAGGCTGCCTGGAGTCAGTCCATCTCCAGCTCTCTGCCTGGACACAGTGGGACTGAATTCCTGAGCTCCCTGTGGGTGTAATTCTTCTATCAGCTTCTCTTACTCTCCACTCTCATATGTAAACATACTCTGCTGTTCGTTTCCCAAGTCCTGGAAAATGAAACCGTCATCCACTTAGCTTCCTGAGCTGGAGACTGCACTGTTAAGTGGACTCCTTCCACCAAGTCCAGCTGGTCTCCAAATCTATCCCTGCCTTCCATCCATCCTATCACCATGGATGTTTCTCTGTCACCAAGGGCATCACTTTGGACCAGGAGTTCTCAGTCAAGATCAACTGGAGAGTTTTTTCAAAATGTAGATGATTTAACTCTCTTTGTCCCTGTCCCCTAAAGGGATATAAAATTGTTGGCCATGGTAGAATATATTTTGCTACTACCCAATCCCCACGTTCACTGAGTTCCATTGGTTTTGACCTTCATATACTTCCCTCTGGTTTGCCTGTCTCTAGCCTCTCTACTTCTCTCCGATCATTTCTTTCTCCTGCTTAAAAATCTTCAGAGGCTACAAAGATAAAAATGAACCTGTGGGTCCAAACAAGGTCTTTCATCACCTGCTTCTAACCTATCCTTCTAGTTTCATATCTGAAAGTACAGAGTATAAAGTAGATGGTAGGAGAAGGCAAGAAAAGAAGACTACAAGACAAGAAGGCAAGACAGAATACTACACTCAATATTTAGGGGTTCTGGCTGCTAAGGTCAGGAAAAGAACCTCAGCTGCAGAACTGCCCTGTAAGTCCAGAATCTGAGGGCTCACCAAAAATTTTCATGAGACTTTTTCTGGACGGTTCCACATGGACAGTTTTCATTCTTTATGATCAACAAAGCCTAAGTAAGTCAACAGCCTTCATGAAAGTCTCCACCTGGTAAGCCCTCAGCCATCTTTCAACTCACAGTTCTAGTGGTACCTCCTTTGAGAGGCAGCCCCTGAGTTACCTAGTCAGAGCTGGAATAATCAACTATTATTGGAATAACTATTATTGGAATAATAAAACTATTCTTCCTTCCTCTGTGCTGTTGTAGAACCTCGTATGTGTCTCTGTTATAGCACTGATCTTCTTTTATTCAATTTTAGTTTCACTGTATTATTTTTAAATTTTCATATAAATTTAGAATTACCTTGTCAGTGTATAGAAACCACAGTTGTTTTCAAATAGGGTTGCATTAAATTTATAGATCAATTTGGGAAGAAGAAAAATTGACATCTTGATAATCTTGAATCTTCTAATCCATGCAGGTGATGTATCTGTCTAGCCTTTTATTTATTAATAAGTATTTTAAATATCTCTCAGCTTATATAACCTATTACAAAAATTCACTGTAGACATCTTACACATCTTTCTTTAAATTTATCCCTAAATATTTGATGCTTGCTGATGTCAGCATCAGTGGGATTTGTAAGATTACAATTTTCCAGGTGTTTGTTCTGGTTTATTGATTTTTGTATATTGATCTTGTATATTTTCACCTTGCTAACTTCATTTACTAGTTCTAATGATAGTGTAAGTATTCTTATTTTTAAGATTTCTTGGAATTTTCTATGTAAGTAGTTATGTTGCCTGTAAATAAAATTTTACTTTTTCTTTCCAAACTGTGGAAAGGAAAATTTCACTTTCCTGCCTAGTGCTTCAGCATAGTATTTAACACAGGTGTTAAGAACAGTTATCTTCTCATTTTTCTCTCTCTTAGGGGAAATCATTCAGTCTTTGACCATTAAGTATGTTGTTAGCTATAGTTTTATTTTAGAATTGCTGTTTGTCAAGTTTAAGAAATTCACTTCTATTCTTAGATTGCTGGGCACTTTATTATGAAGGATTACTGGATTTTTTCAAATGCTTCTTCTATTGAGCTGATTAAATGGTTTTTAATCCTTTATTCTATTATTGTGGTCAGTTACATTGATTGATTTTGATTTTTGAATGCTGTGTTGACCTTTCATTCCTGGGATAAACCCCAGCTGGTCATAGTACATTATTCTTTTTACAAATTGCTGAATTCAATTTGCCAAAGTTTTGTCAAGAATTTTTATTCCTATGTTCATGAGAGATATTGGTCTGTGAAGTTTTTCTTGACCGGTTTTTGCCAGATTTTGGTATAAAAGTTTATTTTTAAATCAAACTGTATTTTTTAGTCAAACATACACAGTTTTAAAACATCAGATAGTGCTAGAAGGCTTATGGAGTAAGTGGCATTAGTTTCAACTACAAAAACAGAAAACCCCCAAATATTTGTGCTTAAACAAGATTGTATGCTAAGTTGCTTCAGTCATGTCTGACTCTTTGTGACCCTATGGACTGTAGCCCTCCAAGCTCCTCTGTCCATGGGATTTTCCAGGCAAGAAATATATGTGTGTGTATGTGTGTACGTGCCTGTGTTTCATTTACAAGCAATAGGAGAGGAAGGGAGTTGAGCTGGCATGGTATGACATTTCCACTGTGTCATCAGAGACCTAGGCTCATTTTCTTTTCTTGATTATTCTTAACATCACCTCATATTCCAAGGTGGTTGCTGGGGCACCATTCATCATATCCATATTTCAGGCCATCAGCAAGAGACAGGGGAAGAAAAGAAAAAGGTTGTCTGTCTCTTACTTTTACAAAGCCTTCCAGAAGTCCCACATGACCCTTCTACTTACGATTCTTTGGCCATCATTTTTCATATGACCACAGCTAGTTGCTGACTTATAGAGCTTCTCCATCTCTGGCTGCAAAGAACATAATCTGATTTCGGTACTGACCATCTGCTGATGTCCATGTGTAGAGTCGTCTCTTGTGTTCTTTGCAGAAGATGGAGAAGATGGAGAAGCTCTATAAGGTCAGCAAAAACAAGACTGGGAGCTGACTGTGGCTCAGATCATGAACTCCTTATTGCCAAATTCAGACTTAAGTTGAAGAAAGTAGGGAAAACCACTAGACCACTCAGGTATGACCTAAATCAAACCCCTTATGATTATACAGTGAAATGAATGAAGTGAAGTCGCTCAGTCGTGTCCGACTCTTTGTGATCGTATGGGCTGTAGCCTACCAGGCTCCTCTGTCCATGGGATTTTCCAGGCAAGAGTACTGGAATGGGTTGCCATTTCCTTCTCCAGGGGATCTTCCCAACCCAGGGATCGATCCCGGGTCTCCCATGTTGTAGCAGATGCTTCACCATCTGTGCCATGAGGGAAGTCCTCAATTATACAGTGGAAGTGACAAATAGATTCAAGGGATTAGGTCTGAGAGGCAGAGTGCCTGAAGAACTATGGATGGAGGTTTGTGACATTGTATGGGAGACTGTGATCAAAACCATCCCCAAGAAAAAGAAATGCAGAAAGGTAAAATGGTTGTCTGAGAAGGCCTTACAAATAGCTGAGAAAAGAAGAGAAGTGAAAGGAAAAGGAGAAAAGGGAAAGATATACCCATCTGAATGCAGAATTCCAAAGAATAGCAAGGAGAGATAAGAAAGCCTTCCTCAGTGATCAATGCAAAGAAATAGAGGAAAAAAACAATAGAATGGGAAAGACTAGGGACTTCTTCAAGAAAATTAGAGATACCAAGGGAACATTTCATGCAAAGATGGGCACAATAAAGGACAGAAACGGTATGGACCTAACAGAAGCAGAAGATATTAAGAAGAGGTGGCAAGAATACACAGAAGAACTGTACAAAAAGGTCTTCATGACCCAGATAACTGTGATGGTGTGATAACTCACCTAGAGCAAGACATCCTGGAATGTAAAGTCAAGTGGGCCTTAGGAAGCATAACTATGAACAAAGCTAGTGGAGGTGATGGAATTCCAGCTAAGCTATTTCAAATCCTAAAAGATGATGCTGTGAAAGTGCTGCACTCAGTATGCCAGCAAATTAGACAACTCACCAGTGGCCACAGGACTGGAAACGGTCAGTTTTCATTCCAATCCCAAAGAAAGGCAATGCCAAAAAATGTTCAAACTACCGAGCAATTGCACTCATCTCACATGCTAGCAAAGAAATGCTCAAAATTCTCCAAGCTAATCTTCAACAGTATGTGAACCAAGAACTTCCACATGTTCAAGCTGGTTTTAGAAAAGGCAGAGGAACCAGAGGTCGAATTGCCAACATCCATGGGATCATAGAAAAAGCAAGAGAATTCCAGAAAAATATCTACTTGTGCTTTATTCACTATGACAAAGCCTTTGACTGTGTAGATCACAACAAACTGGAAAATTCTTCAAGAGATGGGAATACCAGACCACCTTACCTGCCTCCTGAGAAATCTGTATGCAGGTCAAGAAGTAAGAGTTAGAACCAGACATGGAACAATGGACTGGTTCAAAATTGGGAAAGGAGTCCATCAAGGCTGTATATTGTCACCCTGCTTATTTAACTTATATGCAGAGTACATCATGAGAAACGCTGGGCTGGAAGAAGAATAAGCTGGAATCAAGATTGCCGGGAGAAATATCAGTAACCTCAGACATGCAGATACTGCTGCTGCTAAGTCGCTTCAGTCATGTCCGACTGTGTGCGACCCCATAGATGGCAGCCCACTAGGCTCCCCTGTCCCTGGGATTCTCCAGGCAAGAACACTGGAGTGGGTTGCCATTTCCTTCTCCAATGCGTGAAAGTGAAAAGTGAAAGCGAAGTCTCAGTCGTGTCGACTCTTAGCACCCCATGGACTGCAGCCTACCAGGCTCCTCCCCCATGGGATTTTCCAGGCAAGAGTGCTGGAATGGGTTGCCATTGATATGCAGATGACACCATCCTTTTGGCAGAAAGTGAAGAGGACTAAAGAGCTTCTTGATGAAAGTGAAAGAGGAGAGTGAAAAAGCTGGCTTAAAACTCAACATTCAGAAAACTAAGATCATGGCAGCCAGTCCCATCACTTCATGGCAAAAAATGGGGAAACAGTGACAGACTTTATTTTCTTGGGCTCCAAAATCACTGCAGAGGGGGACTGCAGCCATGAAATTGAAAGATGCTTGCTCCTTGGAAGAAAACCTATAACAAACCTAGACAGCATATTAAAAAGCATACACATTACTTTGCCAACAAAGGTCTGTCTAGTCAAAGCTATGGTTTTTCCAGTAGTCATGTATGGATGTGAGAGTTGGACCATAAAGAAAGCTGAGCATGGAAGAATTGATGCTTTTGAGCTGTGGTGTTGGAGAAACTCTTGTGAGTCCCTTGGACTGCAAGGAGATCCAACCGTCCATCCTAAGGGAAATAAGTCCTGAATATTTATTGGAAGGACTGATCCTGAAGCTGAAGCTCCAATGCTTTGGCCACCTGATGCAAAGAACCAACTCATTAGAAAAGACCCTGATGCTGGGAAAGATTGAAGACAGGAGAAGAATTGGACGACAGAGGATGAGATGGTTGGATGGCATCATCGACTCAATGGACATGAGTTTGAGCAAGCTGAGGGAGTTGGTGATGGACAGGGAAGCCTGGTGTGCTGCAGTCCATGGGGTCACAAAGAGTCGGACATGACTAAGTGACTGAACTGAACTAAACTGACAACTAGTTGCCAGGAAGGGTGGGAGATATAATCTTTTAGCTTGCCTAGGATTTACTGAGAAAGAAGAATATCGTTTCAAACATTACCCTGAGCCAAAAAAGCTAGGATACAAAAAGAGTACACACTGTATGATTCTATTTGTATGAAACTCTGGTAGTCACATCTAATTTCTAGTGAGATTTTTGATTGCAAGCCAGGATTGAATAGGATGAAGTCAAAGGAAACTTTGGGGAATGAGGGAAGTATTCTGTAACTTGATTACATGAGTGTATAAATTTGTCAAAATTCATCCAAGTGTATGCTTAAAATGGATGTGCTTGTGTATATAAACTATACCTCAGTAAAGTTCATTTTTATAAGTATGGAAAATCCCAGAAGCCATAACAAAACTAACATAAATGTTGTTCATGTCTATCAACTCTTCATTCATTTGCTTACCTTAACATGATTGAAATCAGAATGCGCATAATGACTTTGAATCTTGCTTTTTTCACTTAACATTACATCATAAAATTTTCCCATAAAATGCTTCATTAATATTCATAATTGCCATTTTAAATGACTCTATAATCTTTTGGGAATTGAATATGTAGTATACGTTTACCAAAAAAATTGAGAAACACCCTACACAGTAACAACTCAGTTTCCCCCCCAACTCTGACCTTTAAGGCCCTGTACTTAGAAGCAGTGGACATCCAGTTTCTAGTATGTACATTCAGAAATATTCTATGCACAAAAAGACATAGATATGAACATCTTTCCCTCTCCTTGTAGACATAAATAAGACAGTATGAGAAACTTCCTTTTCCTCGCAATACAGCTTGGATACCATCTCCTGTTCACACATCAGTCAGTCAGTCAGTCAGTTCAGTTGCCCAGTCGTGTCTGACTCTTTGTGACCCCATGAATCGCAGCACACCAGGCCTCCCTGTCCATCACCAACTCCCGGAGTTCACTCAGACTCATCGAGTCCGTGATGCCATCCAGCCATCTCATCTTCTGTTGTCCCCTTCTCCTCCTGCCCCCAATCCCTCCCAGCATCAAAGTCTTTTCCAATGAGTCAACTCTTCGCATGAGGTGGCCAAAGTACTGGAGTTTCAGCTTTAGCATCATTCCTTCCAAAGAAATCCCAGGGCTGATCTCCTTCAGAATGGACTGGTTGGATCTCCTTGCAGTCCAAGGGACTCTCGAGAGTCTTCTCCAACACCACAGTTCAAAAGCATCAGTTCTTCGATGCTCAGCCTTCTTCACAGTCCAACTCTCACATCCATACATGACCACTGGAAAAACCATAGCCTTGACTAGACGGACCTTAGTCGGCAAAGTAATGTCTCTGCTTTTGAATATGCTATCTAGGTTGGTCATAACTTTTCTTCCAAGGAGCAAGTGTCTTTTAATTTCATGGCTACAGTCACCATCTGCAGTGATTTTGGAGCCCCCCAAAATAAAATCTGTCACTGTTTCCACTGTTTCCCCATCTATTTCCCATGAAGTGATGGGACCGGATGCCATGATCTTCGTTTCCTGAATGTTGAGCTTTAAGCCAACTTTTTCACTCTCCTCTTTCACTTTCATCAAGAGGCTTTTTAGTTCCTCTTCACTTTCTGCCATAAGAGTGGTATCATCTGCATATCTGAGGTTATTGATATATCTCCCGGCAATCTTGATTCCAGCTTGTGCTTCTTCCAGTCCAGCGTTTCTCATGATGTACTGTGGATAGAAGTTAAATAAGCAGGGTGACAATATACAGCCTAGACGTACTATTTTTCCTATTTGGAACCAGTCTGTTGTTCCATGTCCAGTTCTAACTGTTGCTTCCTGACCTGCATACAGGTTTCTCAAGAGGCAGGTCAGGTGGTCTGGTATTCCCATCTGTCTCAGAATTTTCCACAGTTAATTGTGATCCACACAGTGAAAGGCTTTGGCATAGACAATAAAGCAGAAATAGATGTTTTTCACACATCAAAACAGGTCAAATTCTTTTTAACCCCTGCAAGTGTTCTATCTAGTTATTGTTTAGTCACTTAGTTGTGTCTGACTCTTTGTGACCCCATGGACTGTCGCTCCTCTGTCCATGGGATTTCCCAGGCGAGAATTCTGGAGTGGGTTGCCATTTCCTTCTCCAGGGGATCTTCCTGACCCAGGGATTGAACCCACGCTTCCTGCTGGCAGGTGGATATTTTTCCACTGAGCCAACTGGGAAGTCTGTTCTATATGGTACTTAACCAGTATTGATAAACACTTAGGGTTTTCCCAAGTCTTTTTTTTTTTTTCTATCTCGCATACCACAAGATAAAATGTTGACGTTTTGACTCAGCTGCCAAGTAAAAGTAGATGCTACGTTCCAAAGCAAGAGCTAGCCTGTATGTGAAATTTACCACAAATGTAGCTGAAAGCTGGTGACATGACCATTGAAACCTCTGAGCTACACTGAGAATATAAAAGGATGGAGAGAGAAGAGTTGGTGAAAGGATTTGTGAGGGCATCCTCCAACCCCCAAGGTCAAGAAAGACTTGATTCAATAGATAACTCAAAGGGCTCAGGATGCCCGTCCTGCAGCCTGGGGTCTGTCCTCTGCCTGGGAGATGCTGGGGAGGAGAGAAATGCGAGAACGCTATCTTAAAGGTATAAAGTGGTGTGGCTGCTGCCTCCACTCCTCTTGTGGGCTTGGGACTTTTCCAGAGAAAACTACATTCATGAGTTTCCCCGTGCAGCAGTTGCAGCTAAGCCAGGGCCATCTCCCACTCCCCATCCTCCTCTCTTCCTCCCGTCTGTCAGCTGGAGGTTCAGGAGGCCAACTTTTATCTCCTTGCCCACAGATCACAGCCTGTTCCTCCCATATTCTCAGCACAAGACGGGCTAGGACCTCTGGATTAGGTCTGGCACAGTGTGCAGCCTGGCTCCTTGCCTTTGACCCTTCTTGGCCCCCAGCCCACTTACCCTGCAGGTTGGGCTGAAGGGGCGCTAGTGGTAAAGAATCCACCTGCCAACGCAGCAGCCACAAGAGACCCGGTTTTGATCCCTGGGTCAGGAAGTTCCCCTGGAGAAGGAAATGGCAACCCACTCCAGTATTCTTGCCTGGAGAATCCCATGGACAGAGGAACCTGGCAGGTTAAAAGTTCATGGGATCTCAAAGAGTTGGACACGACTGGGCACTTGTCAGCAGTGGGTCACTGTGCTGAGCCTGAAGGGCTTGTCTCCTCCTTCCTACCACCTGCATCAAGACAGGGGCTGCCTCTGGCCCCACTGCTGCTCTCCTGGGGGACCCTGCTTTCTGGGCTTCTTCCCTCTCACTGGGCCAGCTTCCAAGGTCATGACCTGCACACACCCCCATGCGGTCCTTCTCGAAGTCTTCAGGTTGTTCTCTCTCTGCTCCTCTCACCCTCAACCAAGCTCAGGGCTGGCTGCCCCCACAACAAGGCATGTGCTCAGAGAGGGCCAGCCCCTGTTAGCATCCTTGGGAGCAAAGCGAAATTCCTCTGGGAGAGTCACTGCCCGTGAAGACTTTAATGTGTTTCGAAGGGCGTGAGGATCTTGCTGAAATGCACACCCTGACCCAGGAGACATGGATGCTGCAAGTCTGCGTTTCCAACAAGCTCCTCAGTGATGCCAGCGCCCTGTGGACCGAACGCTGAGTGGCAAAGCCAAAGTGAATTATTTAGGAGGTCATTCTTTGGAGTCATCTCATGAGGCCAGCAGAGCAGACAGAACTAAAGATGAAAGTGAAAGTGAAATCGCTCAGTCGTGTCTGACTCTGCGACCCCATGGGCTGTAGCCCACCAGGTTCTTCCATCCATAGGATTTTCTGGCAAGAAGACTGGAGTGGGTTGCTATTTCTTCCTCCAGGGGATATTCCTGACCCAGGGATCAAACCCAGGTCTCCCGCATTGCAGGCAGATTCTACCGTCTGAGCCACAAGGGAATTAAAGATAAATTATTTAGATATTGTAAAATACCAGGGCTTTTATTTCTTCCAAGGATATGTATTATCATGGAGTGGAGTGACAGGGGTTTAAAAAGAGTCCAGTGAATCTGCTGCAATAAAGAGGGAAGCACTGGGAGGCACAGGTGTGTGAAGACCTCGAAACAGCTTGAAAATGCCTGATTCTCGCCCACAGGCCAGAGTTCTATGACTGATTCTCTTACCCATTTTTTTTGTTGCTGTTGACAATAAGTGCCATTTTTAGGGGATTTTCTAGCACTCCTTGAGTATGTTCTTATATATGCATTGAACAAATGAACAAATAATTGGATTTGTTTGCTTAGAAATTAGTTTACTCATTGTACCAACATAAACTCTGGTCCCATCATGGTGTTGTCACAAAGTCTGTGCACAGCCCCCGTTAATGATGCTTTCCCCAAAGCAGCCTAAAGGAGATCAGTCCTGGGTGTTCATTGGAAGGACTGATGTTGAAGCTGAAACTCCAATACTTTGGCCACCTAATGCGAAGAGCTGACTCATTGGAAAAGACCCCGATGCTGGGAAAGATTGGGGGCAAGAGGAGAAGGGGACGACAGAGGATGAGATGCTTGGATGGCATCACCGACTCAATGGACATGGGTTTGGGTGAACTCCAGGAGTTGGTGATGGCCAGGGAGGCCTGGTGCTGCGGTTCATGGGGTCGCAAAGAGTCGGACACGACTGAGCAACTGAACTGAACTGAACCCCAAACCTAAGCTGGGCTCCCGTCAGGTGCCTTCTATTGCCCCTAAAATGCTCAGGGATTCCTCAGGATTACATGGATGTGTTTTCCTGAGCAAGGCTTAACAATTGCTGTTGCTGCCTTGCAAGGACAGCCGGTAGCAGCTCTCTCCTGTTATCCTCACCTCCCTGGTCTGCGTCGTGTTGGGGTGGAGGTGCAGGAGGACAGGCAGGGAAGCTAAGAGCTGTCTCGAGAGGTGGCCGAGAACGGCTGCCCCATGGTTTCCCTCTGAGTCATCAGGGCAGGGATGAGCTTGGAGAAGCGGGGTTTTCCTGCCAGGGTTCGATCTCTCTGGGTGTGAGCAGATGCAATTGGCTCTGCAGCCTGGCAACCAATACCCACCCCCACCCCTGTGGCTCCTGCCTCATTTGCCTCATGATCTACATGGCTGGGTCTTAGACAGTAGCGGGTAAGTCTTATTCAGAAACGTTTAGGCAGATGCATGTTCTCTGCATACCTATGCAAGTGAAGAGTTCTTTGGAGTGATGGCAGGATCAGGGAACCAGATTTGGGGCTGTTTTCTCACCTGGGCATTTCTACCAGCTGTGCCAGCTGCTCACGTGCTCAGAGCCACGAAGCTTCAGTGTCTCACCCGGGTCCGCCTTATGAAGCAGCACCTCAGGTGGGGCCCTTGGCCTTGGAGTGGAGGGGACGTAGAATTGATAAACACGGCCCTGGCTTTTGAGGAACTAATAGTCGGAGGCAGGAAGAGAAGCAAAGTAAGATCCTGAAAAGTCATGAAAGAACTTCTGTGTAAATGGGTTTAGGAAGCGTAAGGGCCGAGGGTGGTGATCACAGAGAGAACCGAGGTGCTGCAGCCCTTGGGGGGCAGGGGAAGCAGAGGGGAGTTTGCTGCATCCTCCAGGAAGTTACGAAACCTCTCTAAGCTTTGCTGTCCCCCCTACAGTGGGTGAGACAGTTACACCTACCTGCTCAGCTGTTTTGAGAGGGAAATGACATAACAAATATAAAATGCCTGGAGCAGCCTCTGCTCCGAGTGACCAATGTCAGTCATCATTACTGTCAATAGGACGGAACTCCATGCAACTCCATCACCTGTCACAGGTGGACCAACCGTGACGCTGTCTGGTGTATTTAGTTTTCCACTGTGAGGAAGGCCTGCCCTGAGCCTCACATCCTCAAAGCTTGGGTTTTCTGTGGACTCTACACCAGCAATGAATGAACGGCTGGGCAAAGTGCCATCTGTGGCTACCAAACAGGACAGACCAGAATGAGGCTGAGAGGTCCATTTGAGGGTAAACCTCAGGACTGCAGCCTCGGGGGTAGAGAGTGTAACTCGCTTCCCACCCACAGCCAGGTGAGGCTGGAACAGGCTGGTCGACTGAGAGGTTACATGGTGAGTAGTTAGGAGCATAGGGCCAAACCAGGTTCAGATTTCAGCACTGTCACCCTTGCTATGCCCTTGGGAAAGTGACCTTAACCTTGCTGCACCTCTGTTTCTTGATCCATCACAAAGTATTGTGAGAATCGGAGGAGTTAACACATACAAAGGGGTTGGAACCGTGGCAGGGAATCAACACAATGTATTAGCTAGTCTTATTTTTTTATTTATGTGTGTTAATCACTCAGTTGCATCCGACTCTTTGCTACCCCACAGACTATAGCCCACCAGGCTCCTCTGTCTGTGGAATTCTCCAGGCATGAATACTGGAGTGTGTTGCCATTCCCTGCTCCAGGGGATCTCCCTGACCCAGGGATCGAACCCGGGTCTCCTGCAGTGCAGGCAGACTCTTTACCGCCTGAGCCACCAGGGAATCCCAAAGAGACGAAAGCGTGTTTTTGACTGGGCTGAGTCTTCGCCTCGTGTGGGCTTTCTCTGGTTGTGGCGAGGGGGAGCCCCTCTCCCGTGCGATGCGTGGGCTTCTCGTTGTGGTGGCCTCTCTTGGTGCAGAGCACACTTGGGCTTAGTTGCTCCGCGGCATGTGGAATCTTCCCAGACCAGGGCTTGAACCCAGGACCCCTGCATTAGCAGGTCACCATTGGACCACCAGGGAAGTCCCTTAGCTATTCTTATTGAGCAGAGACCCCTGGGTATGAAATTCTGGGTTTTGTCCCCGTCTGATCATTTTTTTGGAGGCGACTGACGTGTGTAGGGTAGAGTGAGGGGAAATTGTGGCCAGTGGACCAAGGACACCCAGGTGGGCAGGCAGAGCCCTCTCCTTGCCCAAGTCTTCAGGGAAGCAGAGGATAGGATAGGATGTTGGCCAGGAGGGAGGAGGAGGTGCTTGTCCAAGGCCAAACCGTTCCTCTAATGGACTTTCACGGATTTTTTTTTTAGCAACTTCCACGTGGAGGTTGGGTGGCACCTGCCCAAGGAGGCAGGTGGAGAATGGCTGTGTCTGCATGACCCTCCATGCCCACCTGCCACAGCTGTGCTTCCCCACCCCCAGCAGCCCCTCAGCCTGGCCTGGGTGCCTAAACCTTACCATCTGACTTTCCTGACCACGATTTTTCCTTCTTTCCTTTTATTTCTTTACTTAAACAAACAAAAAACCCTTGCTGTGTCATACCTAGTTTTGTAGTTCACTTTAGGTCGCTCTCAGAATAGGCAGAGAATAAATAAACAAACTTACTCCTGGAGTTCTCATTTGCCTTTCTTGAAGTTTTTACAGCCCTGATTTTCAAACTAATTTTTTTCCAGAGAAATCCTTTTTTAAAAAATGAAATATTTCACAGACACCCTACAAATGTATATTATACTTACCTTGGGCATTGTAGGTTTGGCTCTAGACCACCATGGTAAAGTGAATATTGCAATAAACCGAGTCTCACAGTTTTGGGGTTTCCCAATGTGTATAAAAGCTACGTTTACACTATAGTGCCACCTATTAAGTGTGCCATAGGATTATGTCCAAAAAAGTATACTAAAAATACTTGATGACTGAAAAATGACAAAATAACCACAAAAATAGCATCAGAGATCACAGATCACAGATCACCATGGCCAATATAAATATAACAAAAAAGCTAGAAATGCTGTGAGAATTGCCAAAGTGTGACACAGAGAAATGAAGTGAGAAAACACTTGAAAAAATGGTGCTGATAGACTCGCCCGACCTAGGGTTGCTGCAAACCTTCAATTTATAAAAATAAGAATAATACCTGCAAAGCAAAAGAAAGTGAAGTGCAATAAAAAATATGCGAATATATTTATGTCTTACTCAGGTTAAAGCAGGAAAAGGGCTCCAAGTCCAGGCGCTGGCTGTCCCCTTTCTCCTGAGCTTAGCTCCCCAGCCTTAGCTCTGGGGAGCTCTGTTTGTAAACCACCAGTTGGCTCCATGGAAACCATGCCACAGTGTTCAGTATGTCATTTAGAGGCAAAAAAAAATAAGGAAGTGAGATGACTGTATGACCTTTCGGACAGTTTGCTAATTACTGCTGCTGCTGCTGCTGCTAAGTCGCTTCATTCGTGTCCGACTCTGTGCGACCCCATAGACGGCAGCCCACCAGGCTCCCCCATCCCTGGGATTCTCCAGGCAAGAACACTGGAGTGGGTTGCCATTTCCTTTTCCAATGCATGAAAGTGAAAAGTGAAAGTGAAAGTGAAGTCGCTCAGTTGTGTCTGACTTCTAGCGACCCCATGGACTGTAGCCCACCAGGCTCCTCCATCCATGGGATTTTCCATGGAATGCTAAAGAATGACTATTCATTCATATCTAACAGAAAAGAACTATGAACAAAAACAAAGTCTTGTTCATTCTTCTAGCATAAAAAAATAATCATTGAGAGTTTTAAGTAACAATTCGGTCTTAAACCTTACTGATGCAATGTCACTGTTGAACTGTGGTTCCTTGGTGCGAAATATACAAGAAAAAAATTCAGAAGTCATTCTGGAACAGAGTGTTAATCGATCATCAACACAAGCTGTATCAGCTGTATCTGTATCAACTGCTTCTGTCTCCCGCAAACCAGTGAATTCCCGAATGCCTCCATTTGTCTGTCTCCCTGTTTAACAACACTCTTCCTCCTCAACTCCCAGCTCCATGAAGCCTCTGTGATCTATCTCGTCCAAACCCTATAGGCCTCCTAGGGCAAGCGCAGGCTGCTCTGAGCCAGGCAGCACACCTGGCTCCCCCAGGGAGGGGATAGTCTGGGGTCTGAGTCCCTTTGCACTTAGTGGTCAGCCTCACTGCCACCATTAGGCTCTACTTCTGCCTGGTACCTAGCACAGCATCTGCTTCTAAAATAATAAAAACCTTCATGGCCTTGTTGGTATACAGTCGAATGTATTAATATTATATATGCAAACATTTTCTTGAGACTTTCTTCTGATTAAAAAATAATTTTTTTGTAAGCCTCTCAAAGTTTTGTGGGCCCTTTGCACTATGCAGGTATATAAGGCTACTGCTTGCTAGTATATGTGGACTGAGCAATTTGCTTAACTTCTCTGGGCTTAGTTTTCTCATTTGTAAAATGAGGATAATAATAGGACTCAATATGCAAAAGTAAATGTTAGATATTACTTGTTTTGTTTTGCACAATTAAAAAGAGAGAAACACAAGGGATTGTTGTTGTCGTTTTTCAGTTGCTCAGTTGTGTCCAACTCTTGGCCACCCCATGGTCTGCAGCACACCTGACTTCCCTGTCCTTCACTACGCCCAGAGCTTGCTCAAACTCACGTCCATCAAGTCGGTGATGCCATCCAGCCATCTCATCCTCTGTCGTCCGCTTCTCCTCCTGTCTTCAACCTTTCCTAGCATCAGAGTCTTTTCTAATGAGTCAGTTCTTTGCATCAGGTGGCCAAAGCATTGGAACTTCAGCTTCAGGATCAGCTGCCAATGAATATTCAGGACTGGTTTCCCTTACGATGGACTAGTTGGATCTCCTTGCAGTCCAAGGGACTCTCAAGAGTCTTCTCTAATACCATAGTTTAAAAGCATCAATGCTTCGATGCTCAGCCTTCTTTATGGTCCAACTCTCACATCCATACATGACTACTGGAAAAACCATAGTTTTGACTAGACAGACCTTTGTTGGCAAAGTAGTGTCTCTGCTTTTTAACATGCTATCTAGGTTTGTCACAGCTTTTCTTCCAAGGAGCAAGCATCTTTTAATTACATGGCTGTAGTGCCCATCTGCAGTGATTTTGGAGCCCAAGAAAATAAAGTCTTGTGCTGTGATCCAACCTCAAATCTAGTGTATCCTTGTATTCTTGGCAAAAAAAAAAAAAAAGTCTTCCTATTTCAAAGGAAAAGCAAGCACCACAAACACACACACACACACAAATAATAAATGAAACCAAACCAAAAGCCCTTTCCGAGACATCCAAGAACTCTTGCCAAACACCAACTCGATGAGTTCACAGTAAATGAATCAGAGACACAAGGCTTAGATTTCCCTCTCAAAGTCCCAAGAGGGAAGCAGGAAGGCAAGAAATTCAGAGAGCGGCTGGTTGTGCCAGCCCAGCTCTGCCAGCTGAACAAGGGATCAGAAGTCCAAGAGCCCCTCAGACATCCTTCCCCTGGGCTCAATTCACATTTCTCATTGAACATAGGTTATAGCTCAGATGGTAAAGAATCCGCCTGCAATGCAGGAGACCCGGGCTTGATCCCTGGGTGGGGAAGATCCCCTGCAGCAGGGAATGGCTACCCTCTCCACTACTCTTGCCTGGGAAAATCCCATGGACAGAGGAGGCTTGTGGGCTATGGGCCAGGGGTTGCAAAGAGTCAGACATGACTGAACGACTAGCACTCTCCCAGAGAGTAGGTGCCATTAAGGAGCCCTGGTGAGAAACTGGATAGTAACCAGGGCCCTCCAAGCCCAGTATTTGGTTTGGATTATTACGGCTTAACCCTCCATCCATTCTATTCTGTTCATTCCAAGATGCAGGCAGGTAGGATTTCTAAGAAAGATTTGAGGGGTAGCATGGAGGTGGTGGATTGGTTCTCCGTGGAGGAGGTTTTCCAAGAAACTCAGCTAGCTTCCTGAGAGATGTCATACTCTGGAAGGTTCCCAGGGGCTTGGCAGGGGAACTCTGGAATGACTCAAGTGCTGATCTGAACCAGGAAAGGGTGGGTTATGGCCCCAAACCACACCCTCCTCTCACTTTGTCAAACTGCATCCGTTTTGCTTACCGCTTCACCCCCGTTCCCTACCAATCAGCAGGAAGCCTTCCTATATGAACCAGGAGCCCTTTCCACCCCAAGTCACCCACACCTCCAACACCCTCATTTGCATATATGGTTGGATTTTATTGACATCTGAGGGTGCTCTGTGAACAGCTTCAGCAAGGTCCACTAATGGAATCTAAGGAGTCCGATTGCAGCTTTTTAAAAGACCTGCCAGAGGCCCAGCTTGGCTGAAGCCCCCTGGAGCCAATTTGTCAGTCAGTCAATACACATGGAGTGCTCAAGCACTTCTAGCAAGGCCTTTTACTAAGCTCTGATTTCTGCAAGACTGAGACAGATGTTAGGGAGAAGGCAATGGCAACCCACTCCAGTACTCTTGCCTGGAAAATCCCATGGACAGAGAAGCCTGGTAGGCTGCAGTCCATGGGGTCACTAGGAGTTGGACATGACTGAGTGACTTCATGTTCACTTTTCACTTTCAAGCGTTGGAGAAGGAAATGGCAACACACTCCAGTATTCTTGCCTGGAGAATCCCAGGGATGGGGGAGCCTGGTGGGCTGCCATCTATGGGGTTGCACAGAGTCGGACACGACTGAAGTGACTTAGCAGCAGCAGCAGCAGAGAGAGAGATTAAAGACCTGACCTCTAGAGATGGCAAAGTCAGGAAGAATATGAAGAGAAACCCCAAAGAACTCCAGACTCAAACATCTACAACCTGACCTGTTACCCTGTGTGGTCAAGCCCAGCAGAGGCAAGTGCACCACACTGTCTTAACCTGGCTAAGGTTCTAGAAGCCAAGGTTCTAGAGCCAGCTTCTTCCTCTCTGCCCAAGCAGGTCTTTTGCGGAGCATCTAGTCTCTCCGATCCTGAGTGGAAACAAAACAAGTCTGACACCATCGCCAACCCACTCTAGACATCTCCCCAGCCCCAGGGAGCAGGCAGGCCTTCCTAGCCTAGAGGAGAATACAAGTGTCTCATCAGGACTTCCCCGGTGGTCCCGTGGCTGAGACTCGGAGCTCCCAAGGCAGGCAGCGGCCCGGGTTTGATCCCTTGTCAGGACGCTAGACCCCATATGCCGCAACTAAGAGTTTTTGACCCAGTGCAGCCAAATAAATAAAAATAAATAAACATTAAAAAAGACTCCTGGGGCTTCCCTGGTGACTCAGTGGTTAAAGAATCCTTCTGCCAAGGCAGGAGATACAGGTTCAATCCCCGGGCTGGGAAGATCCCACATGCATGGAGCAACTCAGGGTGTATGCCACAGCTATTGAGCCTGTGCTTCAGAGCCCAGGAGCTGACACTACCGAGGTCACGTGCCACAACTACTGAAGCCTGAGTGCCCAGGGGCCCGTGCTCCATAACAAGAGCAGCCACTGCAGTGAGAAGCTCACGCACTGCACTTAGAGAATAGTCCCCATTTCCCACAACTAGAGAAAGCCCGCATGCAGCAACAGAGACCCAGTGCAGCCACAATTAAATAGATAAATAAAACTATATAGAGATATATAAAGACTCTCATTACTTGTGTCTCGCAGGCTCCTCTGTCCATGGGATTCTCCAGGCAAGAATACTGGAGTGGGTTGCCATGCCCTCCTCCAGGGGACCTTCCCGACCCAGGAATTGCACCTAGGTCTTCTGCATTGCAGGCAGATTCTTTACCGACTGAACTACGTGGGAAGCATAATAAATAAAATGATATATAAAAAAGACTCTTATTATTCAAAACTGGGCACCATGTGCCCCACAGCAGACAATGGGAGCACTCAGCAATTGCATTGGCAGATTTATGTGAGAACCAACCCCCTGGAGGAGAGGAGATGGACTCAGGGGTAGAGCTGGAGGCTGTGGTTTGTGGTGACCCATGACCCACTCTAATTACATGCACCAGGCAAGGAGCACAGAGCACACAGACCCAGGGCACACAATTACATAAGATGGCCCTCTGGCCTTGGGACATCCCACATGAAAAGTCAACCGAAAGCCCGAGGCTGTCTGCATTCAGTGCCAAATCACCGATGTGCACAGTGTGTCAGAGGGAAATAATAATGGTAACATTTAGTGAGTACTTCCTATGTGTCAGAGCACTACTCTAAATGGTTTATACATATCTAACTTTTCCAATAACCCATATGCCAAAGACTTTGACTGTGTGGATCACAATGAACTGTGAAAAATTCTGAAAGAGATGGGAATACCAGAACACCTGACCTGCCTCTTGAGACACTTGTATGCAGGTCAGGAAGCAGCAGTTAGAACTGAATATGGAACAACAGACTGGTTCCAAATAGGAAAAGGAGTACGTCAAGGCTCTATATTGTCACCCTGTTTATTTAACTTATATACAGAGTACATCATGAGAAACGCTGGACTGGAAGAAGCACAAGCTGGAATCAAGATTGCCAAGAGAAATATCAATAACCTCAGATATGCAGATGACACCACCCTTATGGCAGAAAGTGAAGAGGAACTAAAAGCCTCTTGATGAAAGTGAAAGAGGAGAGTGAAAAAGTTGGCTTAAAGCTCAACATTCAGAAAACGAAGATCGTGGCATCTGGTCCCATCACTTTGTGGGAAATAGATGGGGAAACAGTGGAAACAGTGTCAGACTTTATTTTTTCGGGCTCCAAAATCACTGCAGATGGTGACTGCTGCCATGAAATTAAAAGACGCTTACTCCTTGGAAGAAAAGTTATGACCAACCTAGATAGCATATTCAAAAGCAGAGACATTATTTGCCAACAAAGGTCCATCTAGTCAAGGCTATGGTTTTTCCAGTAGTAATGTTTGGATGTGAGAGTTGGACTATAAAGAAAGCTGAGCGCTGAAGAATTGATGCTTTTGAACTGTGGTGTTGGAGAAGACTCTTGAGAGTCCCTTGGACTGCAAGAAGATCCAACCAGTCCATCCTAAAGGAGATCAGTTCTGGGTGTTCATTGGAAGGACTGATGTTGAAGCAGAAACTCCAATACTTTGGCCACCTGATGTGAAGAACTGACTTATTTGAAAAGACCCTGATGCTGGGAAAGATTGAGGGCAGGAGAAGAAGGGAACAACAAAGAATGAGATGGTTGGATGGCATCACCGACTCAATGGACATGAGTTTGGGTAAACTCCGAGAGTTGGCGATGGACAGGGAGGCCTGGTGTGCTGCAGTCCATGGGGTCGCAAAGAGTCGGACACGACTGAGCAACTGAACTGAACTGAATAACCCATAAGGTGGGTACTAGTATTATTCCCATTTTATTGATGTGAAAAGTGAGGCTCAAGGAAATGAAAGCACTCTTGGTGTCACCTCATTTTTATCGGTCGACCCAGGATTTGAACACAAAATTCCACCTCCCCAAGAAGTGTTGTGTTTTTCACCTCTTTGGGATTGAAAGGTGACAGAAGGCACAAGACTCTGCCTCCTACTCTTGTTACTTATTCTGGGGAAGTCAGGGACATTTGATGGCTGCGTTTTAAAGTAAGCACCCGAATCTCAGCGACGAGATCATTTTTGGATGCCTCGTTTTGCAATATTTAAAATCCTCAACTTGCGAGCATCCTTTTCAGTTATATATTCAGTATCTTGTAATAGCCCATCATAGAAAATAATCTGAAAAAATATATGTGCATCACTCTGCTGTACACTTGAGACTCCCACGATATTGTAAATCAACTGTACTTCAGGTGCTAGAAAAGATAAAAAGGCTGTGCTGTGAGCAGCGGGCTGGGACTGGCTGGCCGGGCAGGGGAGGAGCCGAGGGGAAAGGAGGAAGGGACGGCGGGGAGCGAGAAGCCGCGATGCTGGCCGCTGCGGAGTCCCGGGCTAGCCGCCGGGCGCTGCGCTCCGGGAGGAGGCCTCCGTGCCGCAGCCCGGATGGAGGAGGGAGGGGAGAGGGGTTCCAGTGGCACGGGCCTGGGAGAGCGTCCTCGACAACCCTTCTGCTCGCTCGGGGTCGAGTCCTTCTCGAGAGGCAGCTCTGTCGCGGGGGGCCCCGTCCTGCCAGGGTCCCAGGTCTTCGGAGCTGGCGTCGGGCAGCGCCCCGAGTCTCCTGAACCACAGCGCCATCGTGTGGTCACTCGCAGGTCCCTCTGGGGCTCCTCCGGCCCCAGGTGTCCCGCGCTCTCCCCACCTGTGCGGGAGGCTTCCAGTTGGCCATCTTCTGAGGCAGGGAACCGAGAGGGGAAGTGGGCCTGCGTGCAGAGGCCGGGACAAGCCCGTCTGGCTCTGAGAACCGGCTTCTTAGAGGATAGCATATAGGAAAGGATGCTCCTTAAAGCCCAAGCAGGCCAGAACGCTGCCCCCTGGCTTGTGAGCTTTTATCTTCCACCTTCTTTGGGCCTCAGTATCCTCATCTGTTAAAGGGGCATAATAATATCGGGTGAAAGATAGATCACAAAGCCTCTAGGATAGTTTCTTCAACCTGTAGGAGCTCAGTGTGTTACTGATAGTGCCGTCATCCTCAGTCACGCCCACAGGTCTCAGCGCTGCTGAGATTCATACTTGGCAGATGGTATTCGGGTGCATTGCTAACTGCTTGGGATGGCTTCTTAGTGCCAACTTAATAGTGGGATAGCACTTTTCATACTTGCCTCTTTTCATAAAAGATAACAGTGCAAATGTTCTTGCAAACCATATAAAATTAGCTAGGTAGACTTTTCACTGGGCTTCCCTGGTGGCTCAGTGGTAAAGAATCTGCCTGCCAATGCAGGAGACACAGGAGAAGAGGGTTCAATCCCTGGGTTGGGAAGATCCCCTGGAGAAGGAAATGACCACCCACTCAGGTATCCTTGCCTGGGAAATCCTCTGGATAGAGGAGCCTGGTGGGCTGCAGCATATGGAGTCCCGAAAGAGTCAGACACAACTTGGCAACTAAACAATAACCAATCTATTCAGCAACCGGGGTGGGGGGGGATGTGTGCTCCATCTTTACCAGTTACTTTTGCCTCCCGCATCTGCCTTCAGGCAAATACATTCCACTCCTGGGAGGCATTGCTGGAGTGAGGGGAAGGCAATCGTGCAGGGGGTCCCACAGACCCAGAGTTCACTTGCCAGGTGAGCACCTGGGGCAAGTCACCAACTTCTCCAAACCCCTGTTTCTCATCTGTAAGTTGGGGATCTTAATTCCCACTTCCTTTGTGGGATTGAATGAGGTATCTTGTAAACACTTAGCACAGTGGATTTAGCATGTATTAACATCACCAGATAATTTATTAAAAGACTAGTCAATGAGCCCCGCCCGGAGTTTCTGAATCAGTGTGTCTGGGGTGAGGCTCAAGAATTTGCATTTCTAATTTGCATTTCACGAAATGGTGCCACAATCTGTCCAGGGACCAAACTTTGAGAAGGACTCATCTAGCATATTCTGGACCTGCAATTAACGTTCACCGTGACTTCCCAACCACCCAAAGTACAAATCAAACGGGAGAATGAGGAGATGTGGGGGAATATGAACCCAAACCTAATCAAGCAAAAGCTGCAAACCCAACGTCTAGCTAGTAATAAGAATGGTTCCGGCTTCCCTGGTGGCTCAGATGGTAAAGAATCTTCCTGCAATGCAAGAGACCTGGGTTTGATCACTGGATCGGGAAGATCTCCTAGAAAAGAGAATGGCTACTGATGCCAGTCTTCTTGCCTGGAGAATTCCATGGATAGAGGAGCCTGGTGGGTAACAGTCCGTGAGGTCACAAGAAGTCAGACAAGACTGACTGACTAACGCATTTTTTCAAGAACAGTTTCATTTAACAAGTATTAATTGAATATCTTCTCTCCGTTTCTTCCATGTGCTCTGTTGGGCTTTGTTTTGCTCACACGCGTGATCTCATCTGATGCTCATCTTAGGCTTTTGAAGTGTGTGATGATCAGGAGGCAGGGGTCCTCAGAGACGTCTGGTGACTGCTAAGGGCGCAGAGCTCTGGAAGGCAGAGCCCAGGTGGTTGGACTCAGCTGACTGTGACAGGGGCCTTTTAAGCGCACTCTCGGGTGGTCCCTTGGGAACCTGCCTTATGCCTTGCCCTCGGATGGCTTCTGTCCTGTCTGAATTCCCATCACGAGCGCACTCTCTTAATCAATCGTCCTGCTCTGGGGTCAAGTGCTGAATCATCTCACCCTTGCTGGGTTCTTTGCCTCTGACTCTCTTCTCACGCCCAGGATACTCATTCCTTCCAGAGTGTGGCTTGTGTCCTGACCCCCGGCTCTTTACTCCGGGCCCAAGACTCTCAGCAAAGGAGGAAGTCCTCAGGGTTTGGGATAGAACCAGGAGGACCACCCTTGGCTGTCACACCCCATACAGGCCCTTCAGGTCTCAGAAAGAGTCCTCCCTTCCCCATCCGGGGCCCCTAGATGCTGCAGGGACCCAACCACGGGACCCTCAATGGTGACCCCTCCCCCACTCAGCGTGGGTCAGGGAAGGGGTACTAATGGCCCGGACTCTGGGATGCCAGAGTTCTCTCCTCCAGGCCCCAGATGCTTTTGAGTCTTTTTGGTTGCTGGAAGGAACAGGCCTTGAAAGCGAAAAGATGTGATCTAAACCCAGCCCTGGGCCTCTGCTACCAAAATAGCTGTGCGGCTTTAAAGAAGTCACAGCTTCTCCGCCTGCTTTGGTTTCCTCATCTGCAAAGGGCTGAGGAGGACCCGCCTCATAGAACCACTGTGTGGCCTGAAAGATATCTGTGTGTTCAAGCTGCTGGCACCTAATGAGCACTAATAACCCCTTTGGTGAGCCTGTTCCTGGGGATACACAGGCCGTGAGACAAAGGCCCCGCCTGCCAGGAGCTTCTACCCTGTGGCTTTGCCCAAACAGGACAATGGCAGGAGGCCTGAGACTGGGTCTGGCCGGAGGTGCTAGGTTCAGGAGGCGAGGCTGTTGGTCCAAGGGATGGGCACCCCGTGTGTGAACCCTGCAGCTGAGTGACTAAAACCTGCTCCCTGCCAGCTGGGCCTGAGTCAGAGCTAATGGCCTGCTAATGGTTTTCAGAGCACTGCCTTAGAGGTGTGGAGAGCTGTGTGACTCACTGCCCTGCCAGCCAGAGAGACTGGAGGCTCTTCCATCCAGCGCTCTCTGCTCCGCTCCATGCTCCTTCCTTCATTTATTCATTCATTTGCAATGAATTAATTTGCATGTTTCAATGAATTTGCATAAATCCATTCTGCAAACACTTTTCAGGAACCCAGGATGTGCTGGGCCCTGGGAACACAGGCCCAGGTGAGGGAGACAGATTTGAAGGGGGAGAGACTGAAGGTGGGCAACCCCCCACCATCTGCCCCACTCAGGTTCTGAGTGAGGGTAGGGGTTGATGAGTTGGAGCTTTCCTCCAGGCTCTCAAAGATCACTTCCTTTCTGGGGGGGGCGGGGGGTCTCAGTTCAGTTCAGTTGCTCAGTCGTGTGCGACTCTTTGTGACCCCATGGACTGCAGCACACCAGGCTTCCCTGTGCATCACAAGCTACCAGAGTTGGCTCAAACCCATGTCCATTGAGTTGGTGATGCCATCCAACCTTCTCATCCTCTGTCGTCCCCTTCTTCTCCTGCTCTCAATCTTTCTCAGCATCAGGGTCTTGCCTAATGAGTCAGTTCTTCACATCAGGTGGCCAAAGTATGGGAGCTTCAGCTTCAACATCAGTCCTGCCAATGAACACCCAGGGCTGATCTGCTTTAGGATGGACTGGTTGGATCTCCTTGTAGTCCAAGGGACTCTCAAGAGTCTTCTCCAACACCACAGTTCAAAAGCATCAGTTCTTCGGTGCTCAGCTTTCTTCATGGTCCAACTTTCACATCCATACATGACCACTGGAAAAACCATACCTTTGACTAGGTGGACTTTTGTTGGCAAAGTAACGACTTTGCTTTTTATTATGCTTGCTGTCTAGGTTGGCTGAAGTCACCATCTGCAGTGATTTTGGAGCCCAAGAAAATAAAGTCTCAGGGGGCATCTCAGGAAAGGCCTAATGAAGGGTAAGTCTGAGGACTGGACTTGACTCCTGCTGGAAAGTGGGATGAGGAAGGAGGAGGCATGGAAAGTAGTTCTGGGAGACCAAGAGAAGGGTACCACTGACAGCTGTGGCCAGAGAATTGTCTTGGATGGGGCAGAGATCAATTGGCTTCAGCTTAAGTGTTTTCTTGAGTTTCTTTTCTTTGAGAAGATGAAAAGAGAGTCGAGAAGCCCAGTGTGGGGATACTGGGTGATAAACGCAAGGATGTAGGAATGGCAAGTGCTTTCTTGGCCCCAGCTGCCTTGAGCCTTTCTTCCCTGTTTCTCTGTTTCCAGCAAAGAACAGTGACCCCCAAAGTGGCTCCCCTGACCTGTCCCCTCCTCTGCACCTGACGTCCCAATTTTGCTTCAAAGTTCTGCCTGTGACTCAACCAGAAAAGAAGTCTTGATTAGAAAATAAAAAGAAGCTGGGAATTTGAGTCAGAGAATGGAAGGTAACGCGGTTCAACCCTGCACTGTAGCTAGTAAGCTTTTTTTTTTCTAAGACAGTAAGTTCTAGGTGGTTTATTACACAACAAATACACAACTGATCAGAAAGTAGGTAAAACAGGAATGAATCACTCAAACACAAAACAAGGAGCTATATGATTTTGAGAATTTTATTTTCTGAGAGTAAAAACTACAAAACTGAACAAAGGGGAAAAAAAATCCTGAGAATCTGATTTAGTATTCAATCCTTTTAAAGTCATTAATTTTAAATAAAATTGCTTTAAGTTTGTGCTCACAAAACTAATTATCAGGTTGGCCAGAAACTTCATTTGGGTTTTCCTGTAAGATGTTACAGAAAAGATGCTCCCACCACTGTCCTGCCCTGAACACTCAGTCTCCTTGGGGTGCTGGGCACCTGCTGAGGGGTAACACTCAGGTGGCCTGGCTTCTCCTTCTGGTTCTGCCTGTATATCTGCTCCAGGTTCTTCTATCACAAAGCAGCTCAAAGCAACTCAAAGCTAGTTGATTGCCCAGGTTTTCTTCTAACTTCAACAACATGTGATTAATAATTTCGAAAACAATGAAATTCGGTGAATCAGTATATCAGGATGCTTTGGTTGCAAATAAAAAAACTTTTGGACTAAAGAACTAAATGATGGGACTCATTCATCAAGACAAACCAGCAGATCAGATGAGGTGGTTCTGGGACTGGGGTGATGTCTCTGAGAGATCATCGAGGACTCAAGCTCTTCCACTTTCTGTCCCTGTCTTCTTCATGGCTGCCACTGTCTTCCCTCATGGTGGTAAGATGGCTGCAGTGGATTCAATGTAGCA
Organism: Budorcas taxicolor; assembly: GCF_023091745.1. Lineage (NCBI taxonomy): Eukaryota > Metazoa > Chordata > Mammalia > Artiodactyla > Bovidae > Budorcas > Budorcas taxicolor. The sequence continues at coordinate 71,842,096 of NC_068925.1, forward strand.
GCTTCTCAAGCAGGAAGAAAAGGGGTAAGGATGCAGTCAGTGAGGAAAATCTTTCTCAGAAGCTACTGGCAACTTCTTCTTGGTTCCCTGGTCAGACCTAGGTCCCTCGTCTAATCTTAAACCAATCACCAGACAAAGGAATGGGACTGACCAATCATGATTTGTCCACTTGAGCCTGGTGGATAAACAAATGAAAATTTGGGATTCTGTTAGCAAGAAAGGATTGGAGCAGCTCTTTGGTGGGCTACCGATGCTTGTAGCCTGTCACAACTGGGGGAAGGCTTTCAGCAGCAAGAAACAATTGTCTAGTTGTCGTAATCAAAAGGGGAATTTATTGGGAGCAAAGTGTAGGGTGGGGCCTTGAGGAAATAGGCTGAAAATAGCAGAAGACTTTTGAAATAAGTGCTTCTCGGCCAGAATGGCCTAGTTTGGACCCCTCATCACTGGGAAAGGATTCTAGCACCTCTGCACTTTGCATCACTTGTTCAAAACTGAAGTCTTAGCCAAAGGAGCATATTGAATCAGGCTGGGATTCAACCGGGACAGCTGGGTACAGAGAAGGACCACCTGGCCTGTTTAGTCTCCAAAGCAGCCATTTACCAAGACCTTGTACAATGGGAGATGCTCATCCAATAGGAAAGAGGAGTTGCAGGTTGCACAGTCAACACAAAACCAGAGAGCCCAGCTAAGATACAGGGATTAAAAAGCCTCTCTGAAAGCTGGGCTTCCCTGGTGATTTGGACCGTAAAGAATCTGCCTGCAATGAGGGAGACCTGGGTTTGATCCCTGCATTGGGAGGATCCCCTGGAGAAGGGGATGGCTCTATTCTTGCCTGGAGAATTCCATGGACAGAGGAGACATGAAATTATAAGATGCTTGCTCCTTAGAAGGAAAACTATGGTCAACCTAGACAGCGTATTGAAAAGCAAAGACATCACTTTGCTGACAAAGGTCCATATAGTCAAAGCTATGGTTTTTCCAGTAGTCATGTACGATTGTGAGAGCAGAACCATAGGAAGGTTGACAGCCAAAGAATTGATGCTTTCGAATTGTGGTGCAGAGAAGATTCTTGAGAGTTCCTTGGACTGCAAGAAGGTCAAAGCAGTCAATCCTAAAGGAAATCAACCCTGAATATTCAGTGGAAGGACTGATGTTGAAGCTGAAGCTCCAATACTTCAGCCACCTGATGCAAAGAGCCAACTCATTGGAAAAGACTCTGATTCTGGGAAAGATCAGAGGCAAAAGGAGACGAGGCTGGCAGAGGATGAGCTGGTTATATAGCATCATTAACTTGATGGGCATGAACTTGAGCAAACTGTGGGAAATAGTGAAGGACAGGGAATCCTGGCATGCTGCAGTCCATGGGATCACAAAGAGTCTGACTCGACTTAGTGACTGAACAAGAAAATATAAAGAAATTGTGACAAGTCAATAAGATTTTATTCTCTCACATAAAAGTTCCAGTGGTAGGCCATCCAGGGAGTTATCCAAAGCCAAGATCCTTCCAACTTTCTGGTTCATCATTTCCAGAGTGTGGCCTTCAGCTTTGTGGTCCAAAGTGGAGTGGATACTCATGGCCCAACCATTATGCCCACACTCCGGGCAGGAGGGAGGAGGAGAGAAGAGCATACCCATTTCTTTAAAGAGACTTCCTAGAAGTTTTGCACCAGAAGTAGTTTTCAAAGTGTTTACAACATGGATTTTGACTAATCAGAATGGATGCCCTCCATCAACGACCGGTGGTCCAGAATTCTTGCCTGAGAATCCCGTGGACAGTGGAGCCTGGCGGGCTACAGTTCATAGGGTAGCAAAGACTTGGACCCAACTGAAGCAACTTAGCATGTACACTCAAACGCAGGTGATACACACACACATGGACACAGAGATGTACAGTATTATCTATAAAATGTTTGAAAAGTCTCAATCTGAAACCCATTTGGCCTCAGGGTTTTGGATACATTCCAATGTGCTTGGGACATTCTGGTTTACCCTTGTCTTGGTGAAATTTTTAACAGCTCTCCCAGGTTTCACTTTTACAACTGCCCAGTTTGGATGGTAAATGATAGGGTCAACCTCTGGATAGGGGATTGCGAACCTGTACAAACTAAGCTCTCGAAAAATGGCAGTAGAGCTCCTGTAGTGCCTATTGATGTATGCAAATATACTACAGTGTTTCTTCAAGCAACAATTCAGTTCCTCACAGCTAGACAATACCTGCCTGCCGTTTTTGGCTCCTTTCTCCATGAAATGGCATCCACAATGGCATGGCAGTCAGTTTCATTCCAGCACCTCTCAGAGCACAGTCTTGGATGCAATGAGCACTAAATCAAGGCAATATTCTGAATCAGGAGAATGAATAGCATTTTCTGAACCTTCACAGACCTTTCTTTCTTCATCCCTGGTGAAGTTAAAAAAAAAAAGGTCTAGAGACGACTGTGCAGCAGCGTCCCACAGGCGAGATGCCCCCTCCCCGTGGCGGAGGTGCAGGGAGAACGGCCGAGAAGAACAGCCTTTTCCTGATTTCGCTCATTGTTCTCCGGTCTCTTGGCCAGGATCTCGACTGTGAGCAGGGCCAGCCCTGGACGAAGCCGTAGAAGGCCCTTGTCTGTTTCCTTCACCCCACTCCCTAGGCATCCATGTACCCTCTTGGTCTTCCCCATTGCAAGGCACAGAGGACTGGTCCCCAGCTTGGCTGGTCTTCGCTTTTGTCTGGGATGTGCGTGTGAAGAGAGAATGCTGAGGCCAGCCCAGGGTCAGTGACTTGGGAGTCTGGCACCAAGCCCAGGAATCTGTATTTGAACTAGTCCCCTGGTGATTCTGAAGAGCGGCCCAGCTTAAGAAACACAGACAGAGTGCAATGAGCAAGGACTTTGGAATCAGACAAAGCTGAGTTCAAATTTAACTGCTGCCGCTGTGGCCTGGGGCCCTACCTAAGCTTCTCTGAGTCTCAGTCTGCCCATCTGTAAAATGTGAAACTTCAGGAAAATGATGTATTTCAAATTTGAAAGATGTTTCTCAGTTGAAAGTCTATTCTCAAATATAAAATCAGACACTCCCCAGGCAGCTCATTAACGCAAAGGGAGAAGGATTCATTAACCTCATCATTGCTAAAAAATGAATCGGCTTATGCCTACCTCCCACCCTGTCCATCCAGGAGCGCAGAGGGCAGAGCTCGTGACCTCAATAATTGTGTCTCGGCTTGGCAGGTAGTATGCCGCCAACAAATATTTGTCAATTCCCTGCTTGATTTATTGTACTGGCTTACCCAGTTTCGGCTAAAGTCTTTAAGAATCTAGTTCTTGGGACTTCTGCTGGTGGTCCAGTGGTTGAGAATCTATTTTGCAAGGCAGGGGACTCGGGTTTGGTCCCGGGTCAAGGAACTAAGGCCCCATTTGCCACAACCAGAGGGTCCACGGGCTGCAACAAAAGATCCCACCTGCCACAGCCAAGACCTGATACAGTTGAATAATAAACAAACAAGAATAATAATAAGCAAAGTGTTGACTAATAATAAACAAACAAAACAAGAATCTTGCTCTTGGTAGTGGGGGAAACATGGCGGGAGAGAGGTGAACTATGGGATTAGGTAATATTTTATAGTTGGATTTTTGTTATTTCTGCAGGACTTGTGGCAGTATGGCTTAATGAGAGCGGAGAGTCTTTAGAATCTGCTGGACTGGCCTTCAGATCTTAACCTTCCCCGTACTGTCAGGACAAACTAAGCTCTCAGTGGATCAACACAGCAAATGTTTACCTCGCCCAAGTCAGAGGGCAGGGCGAAGGGTGCTCTGCTCCATGTAGTCACGCAGGGAGCAAATTCCTCCCATTTTCACAGCTTCGCAGTGCCCTGGGTCATCCAGATAGTGATGGGAAAGGGCATGAATAGACCAAGGACCAGAAGTGGCAAAATCATTTCTGTCCCTATTTCACTGGCCAGAATTCAGTGATGTGATCAGCCTAATTGCAAGATGACCAAGGAAATAGTGTAAGACATACCTAGAAAGAAAAAGAGCAAATGGATACCCATGAGCAGTAGAAAGTTCTGCCAAAACCATTCATCAGCTGTGTGACCTTAGACAAATGCCTTAAACTTTCAGCCTTAGTTTCCTCATCTGTACAATGGGAGTGATACATGTCCCCTGGGACAGCTGAAGACTTAAAAGATGCACATAGCATGCTTGATACACAGTGTGCCCTTCCCTTTGAAATATATGGAAGAGCATGTTTTCTTTTCTCTGAGTAACCCCAAATACTGAATGGTTGAAAGCTGGCCTTCAGCAAACTTCCTACCTAGTTAGGGGCACACAGAAAACACAGCTCCTCTCTCCTGGAGTGGCAGGTTCAGTTTGGGTTATCTCCTTTCAGGGAAGCAGTGAGGTGGTCCCTGAATCTTGGGGAAGTTTGTGTTAAGGTCTTTTCACAACATGTGTTGAGAGTTTGCTGGAGTATTACCTTCACAACCAGAAACATCTGTACTCTGATTACCTGGAGGAAAGAACCAGAAGGAAATGACTTCTATGGCAGCATCGAACAGTTATGTTAATATATGGGAAAACATTCTCATGAAGCTTAGCAGACTGGTGGAAAGATTTTGGACAAAAAACTTTTCTTGAAATCTTCAAGAAGACGCCGGTTTCTACCTTTTGGACTCACTCAGCACATCCCAGCCTAGGGGCAGAAGAATGGAAGGTGTTGCTTCTGGGGCCACTTCATTCTCTCCTGTCCTTTCTTGGAGGGGTCTCCCTCTCCCTGTAAATGAGGTACCTAAGGCTTTGTGCCTGAGTTGACCTATCCCAGAGCTATCCTCTGAGGCCTTTTTTATAGGAATATCCAGACTGCTGCCTGGCCAGATTCCAGAACATTCTGTTCACTTGACCAGCCATAGCCAACGAGGACAAGTAGAAGAGGGTTAATGTAGGAGATGCAAGAAGAGAGGAGAATATCAGAGTGTTGTCAGGGGGAGCAGGATGTAAATAGTGCCTCATTTCAAAGATGCTGCAATGCCCTGCGTGCCCTGCCCTCCAGCATCGAGTGGTTTTGGCAGGGCATGGGGCTGAACCAGAGCTTGCAGCCAAGAGAGGAGAGGCGGGGAAGGCTTGGCAGCTAGATGCTTTCTCTTCCTCTGACTTTTGCTGGGTCACTTAGTAACGACATAGAACCCAGACTGCTCCTTCCTCCGAATGACTTCCAGCTGCACCCCTCCCCAAACCCCAACTCAGGACACTCTATTTTTAATTTTCTCTTGGGAAGTGGATTCCAAAATTTCCCTACAGTCTTCTGTCTTCTCGTCAGGGAGCCGCTGATTTCCAGTAAATCCAGGGTCACATAGCTTTCTATATTCATTTGCATTCGGTTTGCATAAATTAGCATGCCACCAAAGCAACCCAGGGAATCAATGCAGAAGGACTCCTGCTCTACAGTGGAGGAGTGCAAAGGCAGCCACCTCCCCTGAGAGAGTGCAGCAGCCCTGACTTGTAGCAGGAAGTTCTGGCATCTCGCAGATCCGCAGATCCCCATCTTGGGCCCACCGAGAGCTCTATCAGTGTTTTTCTTGTTTCCTGGACCTTGAAGCTTCATCCTCAAATGTGTTGGCATCCAAGGGAGGGGATTCAAGTCACATAAGGGGGGTGGCTGGCCAGTGGGAGGAGGGATTCTAGGATATGAGTAAAGGCAGAAAGGAATGAAGCTGTGGGCAGGAGTTGGGAGCAGAGACAGAGCTTCTCAGTGGAGATGGAGCCAGCTCATGGGGAGGGGACGAAGACGAGAGGAAGAAGGAGCAAGAGTGGGTGAGTGAACGCAGGCAGGTTGGTGGCAAGTACTGCCCGGCCAGTCAGAATGGTGCACAGCAGACATTTGTTATGTAGCAAATGAACGGTCCTAAGAGCATGAGGCTGGGCAGCTTTCCCAGGGGCCATTTCCCTCCTCTCTTGCCAGAAAGGTGTTCAGTTCAGTTCAGTCGCTCAGTCATGTCTGACTCTTTGTGACCCCATGGACTGCAGCACGCCAGGCCTCCCTGTCCATCACCAGCTCTTGGAGCTTACTCAAACTCATGTCTATCGAGTCAGTGATGCCATCCAACCATCTCATCTTCTGTCATCCCCTTCTCCTCCCATCTTTGATCTTTCCCAGCATCAGGGTCTTTTCCAATGAGTCAGTTCTTTGCATCAGGTGGGCAAAGTATTGGCATTTCAGCTTCAGCATCAGTTCTTGCAATGAATACTCAGGACTGATTTCCTTTAGGATTGGCTGGTTGGATCTCTTTGCAGCCCAAGGGACTCTCAAGAATCTTCTCGTTGGACTAGGGTTTCTTGCTGGGGTCTGGAAAGTCATCCCTTGAGTGTCGGAGGTGTCACAGCCTGAAAATGCAGGTGACAGCAGGACAGGATTTGGGGTTATTTTTCTAGAAGGAACATGCTACCCCACCCACTCACTTCCCCAGGGGCCCCAACACTCCTGAGCCTGCATGAAGGGTGCTGCCTGTGGCAGAGGAACAAGGGAGATGAAGTGTTCCCAAAGCCCGGGGGAGGCTGGTCCCTGGTGTAGTACCCACTGTTCTAAGCACCAGGGATGGTTCTAAGCCACAGAGCTCATTGACTGCTGGCTCTAGGCTGGCCACTCCACAGTGGCGGGTCTGGTATCTTCTAAGGCCATACAGTCCATGGAGTTAGCCCATGGTGGAGTCCAGGGTCAGACCCCTGGGGATTTAAGCCTGGCTCCACCACTGGGGGTCCTGGGTAAGTTATTTGAACTCATCTGTGCTTCAGTTTCTTCATCTGAAAAGGGGGAATAATATTGTCTACTTCACAGAGTTGTGGATAAAGAACTAAACACAATAATCCCTAGAGTCCTTCGAACAGCAGCTGCTGGAGAGGAAGGACTTGAGCGATCTTACCATCATTATACAAGGAAGCCCCAAGGAAGAGGCAACGAGAAAGATTGCAGAACTCGGAGGGAAACATGGAGTGGGTTCCCAGTTTTTTGGCCCTACGCCCAGGGCAGCAGCTGCTCCTAAAAGTTCTACCCAGCCACAGCAGCAGGCCGTGTGGATGCGGGCCAGGCACGGGCTCTGGTCAACCACGGGCTTGGAAATGACACTGTTAGCTGATGGTGGTTCCCTTTTTCTCTCTCCAGGAGGTGGGTATGGAGGAAAGGAAACTGTTCCTTTATTTGTTTGGCAGGAAGGAGACATGGACTGGAGAAAGGGACCCCAGCAAAAAAGAAAGACACGGGACCCTCCATGACTCGTGCTGACCACTCTTAGTAGAGGGCCCCTGGGGAGGGTCTGGCATCGCAGGGAGACACCACAATATTAACGGTGTCTCTCTATGTCCTGGGCCTCCCATCAGTGAGAGCTGGCAGAGAGCTGCTGGGAGGACGGGTGGAGGGACTATGGAAGGTCACTGTTGTGCTTGGATGCAGGAAAATAATGAATGATTTTAAGCTATGGTGTTGGAGAAGACTCTTGAGGGTCCCTTGGACTGCAAGGAGGTCAAACCAGTCCATCCTAAAGGAGATCAGCCCTGAATATTCATTGGAAGGACTGATGCTGAAGCTGAAGCTCCAATACTTTGGCCACCTGATGCGAAGAGATGAATCATTGGCAAAAAACCCTGATGCTGGCAAAGATTGAAGGCGGGAGGAGAAGGGGACAACAGAGGATGAGATGGTTGGATGGCATCACCGACTCAATGGACATGAGTTTGACCAACCTCTGGTAGATGGTGATGGACATGGAAGCCTGGCATGCTGCAAAGAGTTGGACATGACTGGGTGACTAAGGAACAACAATAAATGAATGGACTGGTGACTGTAAATCTTTATAACAAACATTCCTGGAGCCCTTCATATGAGCCAAGCTCTGTGCTGTACCTGGGGACCCAGAAACAGTAAGACTGGCCACCTCTCTAAAGGAGGTTATCAGTTCAGTTCAGTTCAGTCACTCAGTCATGTCCGACTCCTTGCAACCCCATGAATTGCAGCACTCCAGGCCTCCCTGTCCATCACCAACTCCTGGAGTTCACTCAAACTCACGTCCATCAAGTCCGTGATGCCATCCAGCCATCTCATCCTCGGTTGTCCCCTTCTCCTCCTGCCCCTAATCCGTCACAGCATCAGAGTCTTTTCCAACGCGTCAGTTCTTCACATGAGGTGGCCAAAGTACTGGAGTTTCAGCTTTAGCATCATTCCTTCCAAAGAAATCCCAGGGCTGATCTCCTTCAGAATGGACTGATTGGATCTCCTTGCAGTCCAAGGGACTCTCAAGAGTCTTCTCCAACACCACAGTTCAAAACATCAGTTCTTCGGTGCTCAGCCTTCTTCACAGTCCAACTCTCACATCCATACATGACCACAGGAAAAACCATAGCCTTGACTAGACGGACCTTAGGAGGTTATGAAGTGAAGTGAAGTGAAGTCTCTCAGTCGTGTCCGACTCTTTGCGACCCCATGGACTGTAACCTACCAAGCTCCTCTGTCCATGGGATTTTCCAGGCAATAGTACTGGAGTGGATTGCCATTTCCTTCTCCAGGGGATCTTCCCGACCCAGGGCTATACCAATTAAAAGAATTAGTTCAATCCTTTCTTCTCAACGGGCTTCCTTGGTGGTTCAGACACTAAAGAATCTGCCTGGAATGTGGGAGACCTGGGTTTGACTGCTGAGTTGAGAAGTTCCCCTGGAGAAGAAAATGGCAACTCACTCCAGTATTCTTGCCTGCAGAATTGCACAGATGGAGGAGCCTGGTGGGCTACAGTCCACGGGGTTGCAAAGAGTCAGACACGACTGAGCGATTGACACTTCTTGACAGGATACTGCACAGATACCATTTCTCCCTCCGCTCCAGGCACGCAGATGGCCTTGGGGGTGACTCACTGTTAACCTAAAGTGACTTAGCTCATTAGGTGTTGCCTAAGGTGACTTCCCTGACAGCACACCCATTCTCACTCTCAGTTTCTCACCGACTCACAGAGCTGCTCTCTGTGGCCAAAAGCACTGGACTGGTGAGTTACACAAAGTCCCTAGCTGGCTGTTCTCCGTGTCATTACTATTCAGAACCCAGAGCAGTGTGCCAGCCCCTTTTTTTCCCCAGCTCTTGCTCTTCTCTCAATATCCAGCTGCTAATATGCTATGGGATGTCTGGTGGTCCTGCCTGGGATCCATACTCCAGGCCCCAGACTCCCCTTGTTTGGAGTGAACAGAGGAAATTGACTTTAATGTAACAGAGTTGCTATCTCTCGGGCCTGGCCTTAAGAGTTAAGTCTTGTTTTATGTCATTTCTGATTTATCCTCAGCCTGATTTCAGTCATCGTCAGCCTAAGTTAGATCCTGGGGGCCTAGAAAATTTCAAAACTGGCTGCTAGTTGATTCTTGAATTCAGGGAATTCTTGGACTTTGGGATCAAAAGGGGCTACTTATGTCTGGAGTACAAGGCAGTGGTTGGAGGGAGGCTGGTTGTGTGGATCCCAACATGCTGCATCTGTGATCACCCCTTCCCCATTCATCTCTAAAGGCTGAGACCCAGGCCAGGGCTGGGACAGCTCTCTCTGAGCACAGAGACCTGCCAGCATTGATTTCACTCCTGAACCAAGAGGCCAAAAGGACATTGTGATGGTAAGGCACTGAACGTGAAACAGAAAACCAGAGACTTTAGTTTCAGGAAGTCCGAAATGGAAAGCAAGTGTTGCCATTCTTTGAGACCCATTGTAGGCTATCTTTTGTGCTGTGCTAGCCAGAACTCTGCTATTTACTTGAAGTTGGATCTTGGGAAAGCCCCTTTCTTCTGTAGGCCTCAACTTCCTCATCTGTAAAGTGCGCATAGGATTAGCCAAGCTCCTTCTGGGCTTGACCTGCTGTGGCTCTAGGTGCTCCAGTAATCTGTCCCTCAGAGGCCAAAGAGCTTGAAGGCATGTGAAGAGAGATAGGGAGGAAGGGACTAAGAAAGGTCCAGCAAGAGTCAATGTGAGTTGCAGTAACTGAAAGGGGAAAGGAAGAGAGGGGGGTAAGACAATCAAGTGAAAATGGGGCAGGGGGAAGAGCATAAGAGGAGGGGATAGGTGGTCTCAGCACGGTGGCCTCAGGGCTCCTCAGGCAGGATGTGCCTGAGGAGCAGGTTTACTTTGTTGGGAAGGGCGTGGGGTGGGAGTGGCAGACTCTAATCCCCAAAGAGGGCCCCGGTGATATTGCCACCGCCCCATGTTCTTTTTCACTGTGAGCTTCCCATTTCCTTATCAAGAGGCGGAGTCTAGTTGCTCTCCCTTTAAATCTGGCCTGGCCTTATGACTTGGTTGTAACCACAGAATGTAGTAGAAGTTAGGCTGGGTTGCTTCTGAGGCTCATTCAGAAGTAGCTTCCACTGTTATGCCCAGAGTCCGAGTCCCCAAAACTGAGAGAATAAGATGTCCACAGCAATGCAAAAGCATGAAGGGGTTTTATTTCTAGCTCGAGTTAGGGCTCCGCCATGTCCAACGCAGTGGAGTGGAGCAAGGAGCCCCGAGCCCAGATTTGCAGCAGTATTTATAGGTTTTAGAACAGAGAGTCGGCAAGGGCTGATTGGCTGCAGGAGTTTCCTAGTATTTACTAATTGGCTAATCTTTATTGGCTGCAGGGGTTTCCTGGTATTTACTAATTGGCTATTGGCTGCAGGGGGATGTCTTTTAATTCCTGATAAACTCAAACCAGGTTACGGGGAGTATGCTGATTAGACAAGTCCTGGCATCCGCGGGGATGACCTCACTGGGCAATGACTCAGCCTTTCCCGTGAGTCCTACCTTAGTCCCTGAAGCCTATCATGGCGTTTGTTAGGTCCCAACACCACTTGGTTATCTTGGGCACTTGATCTGAGGGAAGCCATCTGACTGCCTGAGACCATCATGCTAGAGAGGCCACATGTAGGCATTCCCATTGACCAGTTCCAGCTGAGTCCCACCTTCTAGCATATCCCTCAAGTCACCAGACTTGTGAACGGTGCTACCTTTGACTCTCCAGGCCAGACTACTTGTCAACCTCGCTTGATACCACAAGAAGTGGAAGATTCACCCTGCTGAGCCCTGCCCATATTCCTCATGTAGAAGAATCTGGGAGATATAAGAAAATGACTGTTGTTTCAAGCCACAAAGATTTGGGGTAGTTTGTTATAAGGCAAAAAGTACTAGAATGAGATGATAGGAGATGTTTAAAAATGCAAACTCCCGGACTTCCCTGGTGGTCCAGTGGCTAAGAATCCACCTGCCAATGCATGGGACACAGGTTCAACCCCTGGTTTAGGAAGATGCCACATGCCATGGAGCAGCTAAGTGCGCGCACCACAGCTTCTGAGCCTGCACTCTGGAGCCGGCAGGCTGCGACTTCCGAGCCCGCGGGTCACAGCTGCTGAAGCCCCTACACCCTGGAGCCTGAGCTCTGCAGCCAGAGAGGCCACCACAGTGAGAAGAGTAGCTGCACCGCAGTGAGGGGGCCCTGCTCGCTGCAACTAGAGAAGCCCGCAAGCGGCAGTGAGGACCCAGTGCAGCCACCTGTAAAGAAACACGTAGTAGATAAACCCCCTCAAAATGAAAAGCCCTTTGAGAAAAATCTTTTTAAATGTTTGAACAAGACTTTTAAGAGTCCAGAGATGTGTGGAATTTCAAAATTAATTTGTAAACCAACTTTGAATTTTGCCTAGTAAGGACATTACAACAAACCTGCCATTTTCTGTAGGTCACCATATTGTATATTTTTAAGTATATTTTTATCATGAAAAAGGGAGAAAAGGCATTATATCCCAGCCGAAGGCTAAAATGAAAGCAATAAAAAGTATCCAGTATTGGCAAGGATATGGAACAACCAGGATTTTCATACATTTCTGGTGGAAATTGTTACTGTCATAGTCATTTTGGAAGGCAAATAGCTTGGCAGTATAATCAAAAGCTGAACATATGCGTATATTCAATTCCATTCCTAAGTTTATGCCCAACAGAAGTTTATATTTTTACCAAAAGATCTGTATATAAATGTTCATAGTAACACTATTTTCAATAGGTCAGAACTAATCATAACTCAAATCAACACAGAATGAGTAAATTATGGTCACACAATGGAATACTGTATAGCAGTGAAAATAAACGGATGATTGCCAGCAAAGTCATGGACAAAACTCATAAATATGATGTAAAGGGAAGGAAACCAGACGCAAAGAGTACACAGTATGTGATTCCACTGATGTAAAGTTGAAAAGCAAATGACATTCATCTATGGTGTTAGAAGCTAGGGTAGTGGTTACCCTTGAGCAACTGCAGGGTAGCATGTCCAGGGTTAGGGAGATGCTCTGATTCTTCACCAAGTGCTAATTTCATGGGATTGTTCATTTATGAAGCCTCATCCAGTGGAATGCTTACAATGATACACCTTTTGGTATGAATGTTATAAATTGATCCTTGAACAATAGGGGTTAGGAATCCCACTTTCCCTTTCCAGGTAAAAATCCGCATATAACTTTACAGTCAGCCCTCTGAATTCACAGTTACGTATATGCGGGTTCACCCAACTGTGGATTGTGTTGTACTATAGTATGTATTCAGTAAAAAATTGAGTTGACCCGGGCAATTCAAACTCATGTTGTGTAAAGCTTAACTGCACTTCAAAATAAAATGTTAAAAAACAAGGAGGCAGGACATGATCTCAAAGCAAAGGATAGATCTTCAAAAAGCTAATTTAGCTTTATAAGAAGTTTTATGAAAAGCAGTGTATTTGTTACTGTTTTTCTAATTTCTCCTTGAATCAGCATCAATTGTGTTATGGCAGGGTCCTGGGAATGTGACAGTGTCAGTGGGAAGAGGAAAGAGGGGTGACATGGTGAACATCAACCAAAGCTGTGGGGAGCAGGCCAGCTTTCAGGGGGCACATCTCAGCAGCTCCTGGCTGCTGCACTCACAGTCCACACTCAAGCTGTATCACTTACACGTACGTGCGTGCTTGTCTAGAAAGATGTCTCCCAGCCTTTCATAGGCCATGGCATGTATAGAAGATGGCAACATTGGAATGGCACACTGGGGTAGCAGGTGGGGCTCCTGGCGGCCGAAGCCAATTGGCCTGGTCCTCCACGTGCTCCCAGGAGGAGGGGTATCAATACCTCGGCACACCTGTGGGGGGTAACATCCTCTAGAGAGTGTATGGGAAGCCATTGGCCTCCATTATTCATTTCACATGCTCTGAACTGGCAAAGGGGGAGAGTCTGGGCTTCCATGGCCCTTCTGCTCCTGGAGAAACCAGCTCTGCACAGCCCTCACCCCTGCACTTCAGGTCCCACTTGCAGTCATGAATATCATGGGGTTCAGAAGGGTTGAGCGACATTCTGGGTTCTCCTCTATGCTGTGACCTCACTTCTATTTCCAGCCTCATTTCCCACTGCACCCTCATCCCACACCTCACCCTCTCTCCCAAGCACATCACACCCGGGGCACACTGTACTTGTCTGTCATCTGTGAACATTTCTTCAGTCCTCCTCTCTCAGTTCAGTTCGATCATTCAGTCCTGTCTGACTCTTTCTGACCCCATGGACTGCAGCATGCCAGGCTTCCCTGTCCATCACCAACTCCAGGAGTTCACTCAAACTCATGTCCATCAAGTCGGTGATGCCATCCAACCATCTCATCCTCTGTCATCCCCTTCATTGCTTTACAATGTTGTGTTAGTTTCTGCTGTACAGCAAAGTAAATCACCTATACGTATATCCCCTCTTTTTGGGATGTCCGTCCCCTTTAGGTCGCCACAGAATGTTGAGTAGAGGCCCCTGTGCTATAGTTTCTCATAAAGCCTCTTTCTATACATTGAGGCTACTACCATACTGTGATTTGTGTTTACAAGTGTGTGTGTGTCTTTGTGAACATCCTTGTGGTTTCTGATTTCCTATCCTGCCCACAGTAGGTGATCAATAATTATTTCTCAAATGACTTCCAGGCTGCGGAGGGACCCTGACACTAACTCCATCCCTGTTCTTGGTGGTCACTCATTGTCCCCATGAGTCCAGATCCCCAGCCTCTCAGAACTGTCTTTCAGCCATTTCATGTTCTGCCCCTCCACTGGGCTTCCCTGGTAGCTCAGCTGGTAAAGAATCCGCCTGCAATGCAGGAGACCCCGGGTTGATTCCTGGGTCGGGAAGATCCCCTGGAGAAGGGATAGGCTACCCACTCCAGTGTTCTTGGGCTTCCCTGGTGGCTCAGACAGTAAAGAATCTGCCTGGAGTGTGGGAGACCTGGGTTCGATCCTTGGGTCGGGAAGATCCCCTGGAGAAAGGGAATGGCAACCCCCTCCAGTAATCGTGCCTGCAGAATCCCATGGACATAGGACCTGGCAGGCTACAGCCCATCGGGTCACAAAGAGTCAGACATGACTAGGTGACCAAGCACCGCAGCACAGGCCCTCCACTGCCAGGGGCCTGGAGCCATGCTGCCTGGATGAGACACACCCTCATTGCCCAGGCCCCCTCACCTCCTCCAGCTCACAGCGCTGGGATTGGCATTAGGCTAATTGTGTTGTACAAAGGGAAAGGGTCCCGGTGACCCAGCCTCAGTCCTGGCTCCCCTCATTCAAGAGCCAGCCTGCAATACCAGCAAGTGGCCACAAGGGGCTCTCTGGAGGTGCCTCTTGGCCCAGGGCAGGAGGTCACTCGTGGGCAGCTCTTTCCTGATGAAGCCTTGGGGGGTCTCCAAGTGCTGACGCCCCACCATCCCTCTTGGCTGCCTCATCCTGATGTTTTACCCGTAGCCATCTGTAAGCTGTTGTTTTCTATCTTAACCCAGTACTCTCTGCGTTCCCATGAGCCTCTCTTCTGGGCACCCCCTCTACTGATCGCGGCCACAGGGGGAGGTCACCTCCGCTTTTGTCAGTTCCTCTTCCTTTAAATGAGGGCCACACCTACACCATGAGCTCCCTGTCTTTCAGGATGTGGGCTAGGAAACTGTCCCGTTCTGTCTCCTCAACACCTCCTGCCTGCCCACTTCTGCCCACACTGCCTGTTTCTGCCCCCCAAGTTCAAGGCTCCCTGACTCTGGCCAGGATCAATGCAATGGCTTCCTGGAGAATTTCCTGTCTCCAGACTGCCCCCTGCCCATCCGCTTTCCACCCTGGAGCCAGAGAGATGTAACTCTCACCAGGCACTGGCTTTTCAGTGGTCCCCCAAGTCTCGGCCACTCAGACAGTACTCCAGGGCTCCCCAAGACCCAGCGGCCCGATTCTCCAGCCTCACCGCCCTCCTCTCTTGCCCTCCAACCAGCTGCACTGAAATACTTGCGGTTGCTCAACACAAGTGACATTGCAAGCCTTTGTACTTTGCCCGCAATCTTTCCCGTGGCCTGATGGTCTACCCACCTCTCTCCCAGCCTCCCCCACCTTTACCTTTGTTCCTCATCCTTCTTCCACCTGGCAGAGCCCTGTTCATCCTCAGAGCTGCCAGTGCCCCTGCGAGGCCTGCCCTAAGCCCCAGCTCCTTCCCATGCCCCAGCACCCCTCCTCTGAATAGATCTTGTCCCCCAAACACACATCTCTTGTCTGTCGCTCAGAGTTGTGATATTTCCTTATAGCTTGTCTGGCCTCCTTCCCTGTCTCTGGACCTCCCTATGGGACCGGGGTGGCATGTTGCCCGAAAGCTGTTGCACCTAGGTAACTGGCTCTCTGCACCATCACCTCCCACCTTGAACAAGTCCTTTAAATGCTCCTGAACGTCCCCTTTGCTGATCTGCAAAATGAAGAGATGTGGGCTTCGGAAGGGGGCACATACGTGAAAGAAGCTAATAAACAGTTGAGGGCACGTGGTTTTGTTGCGTTTTCTTCCTCCAGACTAGTGTTTACCTGCACTTGCCTGTGTGGAAATCATAAGATCAAAGGAATGTGGATGTGATCTTTTTTGTAGTTTCTCCACCTTGAGTCCAGGGGAAAGCTGGTGAAGGGTAAACCATTAATTCTGTCCCCTCCAGCAGCTCCTAGTCTTCTCAGAAGCCCTGGGTTAATGATTCTGAGGTTGTTTTCCTCACAGGGTCAATTTGTATCTAATCTTTGGCATGGTGTGTCCTTTCTTTCTTAAGAAAAACTTGACTCATCCTGGGGTCAGGAAACTTGTTCTGCCAGGAAACGCAGTGCATGTGTGTAGGTCTCAGGCTGTCTCCCTTTCTCATCGGTGGCCCCACCATCACCAAGAGCCCACTATCCCCCGGCAAACAGAAGAGACCTCTCCTCTCCCCACTCCCCACGCTGCGATCTGTGGAAGTCACAGACTGAAGGTCCGGGAAGCTGTCGCCTAACAAATAATCTCCTTCATATGAGATTTAAGGATTTGGTGTTGGAACCCCAGGAATAAAAATGTCCCTGAAGCTTGTGTATGGAGAAACCCTTCTGAGCCTAGCGTTCAAGAGTTTAATTAGCAGCTCAGAAGGACTGGATTGCAGAAAGAGGAAGCTCCATTCAGGAGTGGACCCTGGAACTCCAGGCAGGAGCCTGTTCATGGCTGCAACGCAGGTCACGCCAGGGGCTAGCAGCTTGGGAGCCAGACACAGCCATGGAGTTAAGGCCAGCTGTGGGTTTACTGAAGTTCAGAAACGGATTCACAGAGTGTCCCCAGCCCCCACTTCTCAATCCGGTAAAACTGATGCTCCTCTCTGTGGTTTTGGAACGTGGTGGTACGAATGCTGGTGCCTCGGGTTCCTGTGCTGCTTCTGTCTAAGGCTTGTTTACTTGCCTCCTTGCCATCCTTCAGACAGGACTTTGCATAAAAGAGTGGGCTGGTAGATCACTATTCTGCAAAGATCCTGTTGTGCGACTGGAGCAGGTTACCTTCTCCGAGCCTCAGTGTTCTCATCTGTAAAATAGGCATATCGTTCCTTCTTTTTCTAATAACCAGAGTTCTTGTAATTTACCTTAAATAAATGCAAGGTGAAGAGACCAGGCATTTCAGACAGATCACTTTTGTGCATATATAAAAGTGAAAACATGAGGGAAAGGCATTGGCAATAATTTCACAACTGCCGCAGTGATTGTAGTGATCCAACTTCAGAGATAGTACAATGTGAAAAACACACCTATGTACCCACTCTCTTGCTTAAGACAGAACAGTTCCCAGCAACACTGATAGACTTGGACCCACCTCCTTGATCTAGCCTGTCCATCCTAGAGAACACTGTCCTGAATTTTGCGTTTATTATTCCCTCACTTTTGGTACAGTTTTATGAAACCTACCCCTTATGCAATACATTGATCTTATTTCTGAATGGTTCTGTAAGTAGATTACATCCCATTCTTTGATGTCTTTAAAAATCATGAGAAGTTATCTGTGATAATGTGTATAGCTCCATTTCTCACTATTGAATATCCCACTCTCTTCCTATCCTACTGTATTAATCCTGTTGATGGAAATTTGGGCTGTTTCCAGTGTTTTGCTATTAAATTATTTTGCTATAAACATGCTCATAGTTGTTTCTTAGAACACGTGTGTTCCTCCTGGGTATATACCTGGGAGGGGAATGGCTAAGTCTAGATGAGAGTCCTCGCTGTTCTGACTGCCAGCAAACACTGCTGCACCTTATTTCTGTGCACTGAACAGCCAGAGGGGATGGGAGTTCTGTTCTCAATTTGTTTACAGACCTGCAGGGGTAATAAACATTTATAGAAAAGATAGGGAGACAGTGAAGAAGAGTTTCCCAGGCCACAGTCTGACTTTCAGCCACGGCCCTGAGCAGCAAAGCCAGAAAGGAATGGAGGCCGGACGGGGCACCGCTGTTGGCACTGGGCATGTGTGTGAGGTGGGGCTGTCCTCGAGTGGACCAGTCTCAGGCTCCGGCTCAGCTGACATCACAGAATCCACTGTGACGTCACAGTCGGGCTTCGGGACCTGGAAATGCAGAGAGAACGCTGCAGGCCACTTTCAGGTTGTATGGTTCTTTTATTTAACCTGCAGTAAGGAAGCTGGCATACGCTCGCCAGGGATATTTCCCTGAGCTCTGGTCCCCTTTGCAGCTTCCAGCTCTGGGTCCTATTGATGAGCTGCAACGGTCACTGTCTCCGTGGCCTCAGATGTCACACTCCCAGCGATTTCCAGCCCCTGGCCACTCTCTGCCGTCTCCACAATGGCCTCCATTCTTTTCCTTTCCACCGCCTTCGCCAAGATGTCCACATCTTTATTGTGTGACAAGGCCACTGTCTTCGTAGTGAGATTGGCTCGGACATTCCTCAAGAAAGAGCTGATCCTGCTGAGTCTCTTGTTGGTGGAAAGTGAACTCCCGGTAGACAAGCTCCTGGCCGATTTGTGCGAGGTCCTGGACTCCTTGGTGATGGGAGCGTGGCTGACGCCTTTGTGCACAGTGCCCCGCTTGCTGTCCCCCGGGCTGCCGTGGCCTTTCTCCTTTTTGTCATCCCTCGTGGCTCTCTGGCCACCTGAGGACCGGCTGGCTGTCTTCCGGATTGCCTTGTCCCCCACGGTCTTGTGGCGGCCTTCGGCTGACCCGCGGGGATGCGAGCCCCTGAGAGCGCGCTCCTTCTCGCGGCGTTCCCTCCTCTCCCTTCTTCCCCTGCGGGCCTGGGACACTCTCCGGGGCCTCTCTTCCTGTTCACTCTCTTGGTCTTCCTGCGGCAAGGCTGAGATGAGGGTCCCCTCATCCTCCTGAACGGCTTTTCCTTTGGCAGTCTTCCTGGTGGCCTCCGCTCCAAACATAGTCATGCTGGCTTCTGGGGAGAGGCTGGTGGATGTGCTGGAAGGGTACTCCAAGTTTTTGGCACCATGAGCCAAGGCCGTTTTCCTGGTCCTCAGGGAGGTTTTGGCAGCACCTGCCATGGCTATGTTGCTTTTGCTTCCTTCTGGGCCCTTGGTGACGGTGACTTCAATGGCCATGCTCCGCTCTTCAGAGGCATGGGACTTGGTCACGTTCAGATTGCCCTCTGTGGCATCTGCTGCGGCCACCTGCGTCATCACCCCCGCTGCTGACTCTTCATCAAGCTCCCTGGGTTTGGTGTTTGCCATGGCCCCATCGGGCATAGGATCGGGACTGTAGAAGTCCAGTGGGAGGCCCTCCCCGCCGGCAAAAGCTGCAGAGGTGGCCCCAGACACCTCGGAGCCCACGTGGAGGCTCCTGACGCTTACCTGGTCCTGATCGCCCCGGCCTTGGAAATCCATGGCCGTCGGGCTCCTCCTGTCCTCCTCGAACACGGGCATGCAGATCATGTCCCCGGCTGGAATGGCATAGGTGCTGCTCTGACTGTCCACTGGCGGCCGCAGGAGGTAGATGAGCTTCTCCCAGTAGGCGAAGAGGTCTTCCCGCGAGTCCAGCGGGGGGCACAGATGCAGGTAGCAGGAGCGGCCGGTGGCGAACTTCAGGCGCAGCTGTTGTTTCTCGCGGTCGTGAATGGAGATCCTCACGAACTTCAAGGGAAGGAGCCTGGTGAGCTCTAAGGTCTTTGCAGCCTTGCGGCTCTTGGCCTTGGTGGTCTGGCCACGGCCTGCGTGGTCGTCGCAGCCGGTGGCCGGCCGGGCCAGTAGCATAACGTCTGGGAGGGGGAGGAGGGGGCTGGTGGATGCGATGCCCACGGTCACCATGCGGACGCGGTTGTGCACGTCGATCACTTCTCCCCTCTTGGTGATTTGGATAAAGTCGCTCTCGAAGATTGGGGCATACTTAAATATGTCGTACTCACCCTTGTGCAGTTGCCGCTGCAGTTTGCCCATGGTGGTGTTGAACAGGCCTGCTCCGGCGCCGCTCTGGGCCGTGTGATACGGTAGCAGAGACTCCCGGCTCATGGCTGGCTGTGATCACGACAAGCTGCTCTGGCGAGACGGGCCCCTGGGTCTTCCTTTCCTTGGCCTCCTTGGCAGAAGAGGGAGCCGCGGTTTCCTGTGTCACGCAGACGGCTCCACGGCAGGTCCCCCAACCCCACCACACCCCACAGAGCCTCCCAGAGGCAGGAGTGGGGGTAAGGGTGTGGGTAATCGCCGTGAGGATGCTGCAGGGCGCCTGGACCCCAGGCTGAGTCTCTTCAAGTGTGTTGCAGAGATATGGTAGGCCCCACTCAGCCTCACCTCGCTTCTGCTTCTGGCTTTTTGTCTCTGCGAGAGGCTGTGAAACTGCAGTCCTAGTGAAAGAAGTGACCACTTTCTCAGCCGAAACTCCCTGTGCAGCCATATTTATCCTGGCTATCCTTTGTGACCTGTCACTGTCTCATATGCCTTTGTCCCATCCCTCAGCCACCCCCTCCAGGCAGGGCCACCCCATTGCCCTGCATAGAGGACAGGTCCACCCTGCCAGGGGCTCAGGCATGTACCAAAATAAAAATGTCTACAAATGGGAAAGTTTTGTCTGGTTCTCTTTTACTCTCCCCCAAATTCGGCAACTGGATGAAGCCTATAGGTATGTCAGAGGATGGGATGCACTTGAGGCATTCGAGCTCATGGTTTAATTGTATCGAACAATGTAGAATTGGCAGTCTCAGTCCTTAGTCTGTCCATTTATAAAATCTCAGTAAATGTTGATGGTGATTTTAATAATAACATTAAAAATTGCTTCTCCAAGCCCATGCAGTGTTCTTCACGTATGCTCGTAAGAGTCCATTGAGTTTGGTACTGTTGCTACTGTTCCCAGCTCACAGGTAAAGAAACTGAGGTGCCTTCTCTTAGATCTGATGGTAGCAGAGGCAGTATTTGAATGCAGGTCTACCTGATTCTAAATGTTGTTTAGAATCTTTGTTCTGAATGCTATAGTACTTAGCCTCACAAACAATGCTTGGGCCCACCAAAAGTATTCACACTGGACTGATTTAACTACCTTTACGAGAAGATCTGTTTTTAGAATTTGCATAATTCTATGTGTGTATATATATTATGGAGAGAACCCAAGGCATCACATGGGCTGGTTTGGCGATTGAATTACCTGAGAGATCGCCTCAGATCCTCCCCACTTTCAGTTCAGTCACTCAGTCGTTTCTGACTCTTTGCGACCCCATGGACTGCAGCACGCCAGGCTTCCCTATCCATCACCAACTCCCAGAGCTTACTCAAACTCATGCCCATAGAGTCAATGATGCCATCCAACCATCTCATCCTCTGTCATCCCCTTATCCTCCTGCCTTCAATCTTTCCCAGCATCAGGGTCTTTCCCAGTGAGTCAGTTCTTCACATCAAGTGGCCAAAGTATTGAGTTTTCAGCTTCAACATCAGACCTTCCAATGAATATTCAGGACTGATTTCCTTGAGAATTGACCGGTTTGATCTCCGTGAAGGCCAAGGGACTCTCAAGAGTCTTTTCCAACACCACAGTTCAAAAGCATCAATTCTTCTGCACTCAGCTTTCTTTATAGTCCAACTCTCACACCCATACATGACTACATGACTACTACTACATAGCCTTGACTATGGTTTTTTAGGCAATGTCCCTGCTTTTTAAAATACTGTCTAGCTTGGTCATAGCTTTTCTTCCAGGGAGCAAGTGTCTTTTAATTTCATGGCTGCAGTCCCCTCTGCAGTGATTTTGGAGCCCAAGAAAATAAAGCCTGTCACTGTTTCCATGGTTTCCCCATTTACTTGCCATGAACTGATGGGACCAGATGCCATGACCTTAGTTATTTGAATGTTGAGTTTTAAGCCAGATTTTTCACTCTCCTCTTTCACTTTTATCAAGAGGCTCTTTAGTTCCTCTTCACTTTCTGCCATAAGGGTGGTGTTATCTGCGTATCTGAGGTTATTGATATTTCTCCCAGCAATCTTGATTCCAGTCTGTGCTTCATCCAGCCCAGAATTTCACATGATGTACTCTGCATATAAGTCAATAAGCAGGGTGACAATATACAGCATAATGTACTTCTTTCCCGATTTGGAACCAGTCTGTTGTTCCATGTCCAATTCTAACTGTTGCTTCTTGACCTGCATGCAGATTTCTCAGGAGGCAGGAAAGGTGGTCTGGAATTCCCATCTCTTGAAAAATTTTCCACAGTTTGTTGTGATCTACACAGTTATGGGTTTTGGCTAATCAATAAAGCAGAAGTAGGTGTTTTTCTGGAACTCTTGCTTTTTTGATGATCCAAAGGATGTTGGCAATTTGATCTCTGGTTCCTCTGCCTTTTCTAAATCCAGCTTGAACATCAGGAAGTTCACGGTTCAAGTACTGTTGAAGCCTGGCTTGGAGAATTTTGAGCATTACTTTGCTAGTGTGTGAGATGAGTGCAATTGTGCAGGAATTTGAACATTCTTTGGCATTGCCCTTCTTCTTTATGCTTGTGCAAAGAGCTCCTGCATGGAAATCTACCTCTTCGCTCTCAGCACATGTCCTCCTGTGGTGAATTGGGGGATGGGTAGCCTGAAATGTAAGCTCCAGTTCTAAGAGTCTGCTAGGTGCCCTCCTGCAGGGTAATATCTCTCTACTGGGCAGAAATGGTTTGGAAGCCTTGACACCTACAGGGAACATGTACTATTAGACACCCTGTCTCACTGCCACTCTCACAGAGCTAATCACAGAATAAGTAATTTCTAAATTGTGACTTGAAAGTTCTGAGAAAGGCCCCTGCTCCCAATTCTCTTATCCGAAGTTTGATACAATGCCTGAACTCCCACCTTAGGGAGTCATACCTTGAGGATAAGGGCTATCTTTCCATTAAAATACACACAGATGCCCATCAACAGATGATTGGATAAACAAAATGTAGTCTATCTATGCTGTGGAATACTATTCAGACAAAGAAAGGAATGAAGTACTGATACATTTTATGACATGGATGAACGTTGAAAGAGACATGGATCTCTCAGTGAAAGAGATCACGTATTATAATGATTCTATTTCTACAAGATATCCGGGAGAGACAAATCCATAGAGACAGATACTAGGTCAGTGGTTCCCTAGGGCTGGAAAGAGGGGAGAATGAGAAGTATTGGATTTTTGGGGGGGGGGTGATGAAAAGTTCTGGAGCTTGATAGTGGTGATGGTTACATGGTATTGTGAATGCCACTGAACTGTACACTTTAAAATTGCAGTTGTGAATTTCATGTGTATTTTACCACATACACACACACACTTCTGCTCAGAAGCTTTATAGTTAAAAAACATAGCTTTCAGCTTTAGAAAGGTCACCTGTGTGACCTTGGGCACACTACTTAACTCTCCACTTCCTCATCTGTAAAATGGGGATAATAGTTGCTGTGAGGATTAAATGAGATAATGTAAAGTATTGAGTAGCATTTCTCAGTAAATGTCAGCTATTATTAACATCAGTCTCAGCTGGCCCTTTAAGCCTTGGTGTGAATTCCTTCCTGACAGCAGGTTTCGGTAAGACAGAGAAGATTCTGTGGTTAGAGCCATGGTGAGAACTGAGAAGGATCCTCACTGGGCAAAGCTGGCCTCCTCGGAGGTTTTTCCTCTGGCAAATCCATGAAAACACTACTCCACTGAGGAACTGCTTGAACCCCACCGAAGAGCATGGGATGCAGAAGACAGGAAAAGCTCACTGTAAGTTTGGATTTCAGGTTTATTCAAAGCCCGTGGGAGAAATTAGGATAAAGATGGAAAACAGTTAGCATTTTAGCTTCTGGCAGAAAGTGGAAGCTTTGATCCCAGAAACCCTGTCCTGGGCCAGACCTCTTATGGCTCTTATACTCGGAAGCAAGTGTCAGGCCAGATCTCAGGGAATGACACGGGGACAGGATGAGGGCAAGAGACAGGGCAGGGTGGGCTCTCCATGCCTGGCCAGTGTGACATTACCACCCCTGCAGATGACGGCCCGAGGAAACGGCCTTGTTAACCAGGCGTCTGACTCCAGCAGAGGTCCCATCCCAATTTATCCTCTCAGAACCCTCACCTCCCCTAGCTGCTGAGTGTGAAACAAGATGAACTAAGCAACTTGATGGTAAATACATATTAACCCTTTTTTTTAAAGTGGAAACATAAACTTGGTGACAGACAACAAAACTATTTTTAATGCATTTGTTCAAAGAACTTACAGTTCCACTGATGATTTACAGTGCGCTTCTCAGATCACTTTTTCTTGCAACAGCCGCCTCCCCCTTCCTTCCGCTCTAATTCATTGCTGTCCGTGGCAACTTTAAAACTGTCTTGAGTTTCCTAACAGCTGATTGGTGGCACAGGCAGGAGGTTAATGCAAGGAAATTCTTCCCCCTCCACCAAAATAAAGAAAACAGACTATCTCCTGAAAGAAGCGGTGAATGGTACTTCCACCAGATGCTCTGTACAGATTAGGAGCTGCCCCTGAGATGTAGCTAAAACAGCAAAATTAGGATACCTGTGTCTCAGGTGATAGTTTAAAGAAAACAAACATGAGTTCAAAGGAGCAGGCTCCATCCACATGTATGAACAGTCAACAAAGTCAGGATCGCTCTGTAAAACGGCACTGATGACAGAGGAGCCAATTTTTATTGCCAGCCTGTGAGTGTCGGGTGTGTGCACAGGGCAAGAGCAAGGCACCGTGATTCTGTTGGAGACCTAAAGGAATCACATGCTCCAGAGATTCCAGAAAATTAGGTGGACTATTTCCTCTGAATTATCACACCTATCAGAAGACTCTTGAGAGTCACTTGGGCTGCAAGGAGATCCAACCAGTCCATTCTAAAGGAGATTAGCCCTGGGATTTCTTTGGAAGGAATGATGCTAAAGCTGAAACTCCAATACTTTGGCTACCTCATGCGAAGAGTTGACTCACTGGAAAAGACTGTGATGCTGAGAGGGATTGGGGGCAGGAGGAGAAGGGGACGACCCAGGATGAGATGGCTGGATGGTATCACGGACTCGATGGACGTGAGTCTGAGTGAACTCCGGGAGTTGGTGATGGACAGGGAGGCCTGGCGTGCTGCGATTCATGGGGTTGCAAAAAGTCGGACACGACTGAGTGACTGAACTGAACTAATCCTGTCTGAAATTATACTCTCTCTTCCTCCCCACCGTCCTTTTCCAAAATTTGAAATGCTTATTTGCAACAGTGAGACACATATTTGGACATTACAAGAAATGTAATTCGAGTGAAGCCTTTACGAAGAGTTCTACCACAGATTGTAAGGTTCAAGTTGAACAACAGGTGTACATTTTAGGCCTTTGAATATAGAGAAACAGGAAGTTCAGGTATTCAGATTTTGTATAAAATTTCTATCCTAGTACCCAAAGTCTAAAGGATATACTTGCTGCTGTGTCCTAGTGTTTGTCAATGAGAGATTGAGCATTAAAAGCCAGAAATTGAGGAATAGGATTGAAAGTCAAAAAGCCCACCAAGTGGCACCCCAGAGAACAAAGAAGAACATTTGAAGAATAGTCAAAGCTCAAATCACCCCCTACATCACCGTCTCCAAAGGGGAGGGGAGGAGAATGGTCAGAGCTCAAGGACCAACTGCTTTAAAAGAACAGAAACCAGCACCACACTTTAGTTCACCATGTCTTGGTTCCAATATTTATTATATTGACAAGTTAAGAATACTAGGATAAATAAGTAATATTTTCTCTTACAGAAAATTGTAATGATACTACTGAGTAGGATTAAACACTCTGAGGATTTCACAGAAACGTCAGAATTTAAACAGACAGTAGCCAGAGACCTCCTGGCCAGTGTGAGTCGACTTTCTCACAGCTATCAGTGCTCTGGGCCAGATTTCCACAAACATCTGCATGACAGAAACAATGCCATTAACATCTGATAATGCTAAAGCCTAGGCATCACCTGGCTTCAAATGCGTGTCCACTGAATGTGGTTTTCAGTTGCAAGAACAGGAAAAGTGGAATATTCTTTGGCTCTTCCCGCCTAGAAAAAAATTCCTGACCTAAGTCACTGAGCAGAGACTCCTAAGCCTTTGGAAGCTGGACTCGTGTTTCTGCTTTCTTCCTGTGACCTTATAACTGAGTTTGCAATAGAGGGCCCGCATTAATGCCTGAGAGCCAAGCGGAAGAGGTCTTTTCTGTTGGCACAAAACTGCACTCAGCACTGCCCAGCCCAGTTCTCTCCTGCCAGAGCTGGCAAGCCCTTCTGGCCACCTGAACACTTAGCAAGACACTGCACGTGGCGACAGCCCCCCAGACTCTCAGAAACCAGGTCTGAGCTAAGTCACGAAAAAGTCACAGCGGTGTCGTGCGGCACGAACATCAGTAGAGCACAACGCCTAGTTTTGAAACAAACGCCTTGCACACAGCAACTCCTGTACAGAACAGCGTATTTGCTAGAAAGCACAACCCTGGCCATTGCACAACTTCACGAGATGCCATTCTCACTCCATGTCCCCTACAAGTGACAGTGGCGGCAGCAGCGGAGGAGGTGGCCCCACCCCACCCACCCAAGGTTACAGACACTTCTGCATGGATGCTAATGGTGGAGTCCTGAATTTTGCAGAATCCAGATGCGAGGGAGGCAGGACCCTAACTGGGGGTCATCTGGAGAATCCAAGGATGGCCGGGATGTTAAGGCTTAAATCCTGGAGTGGAGGCAAAAGATGCCCTTGCCCCGGTCCAAAGTCCACTCTGGAGTAGAGTGGAAAGGCCTGGCTGAGTCACGGAGGGCACTCCCACCTTGATGGTTCTTGCCTGCTGGGATTCAAGAGGTGCATAGGAAGTCAGATCTCCAATGGCTTCAGGGTTTCGGATGTAAAAGGAGGATCGATGAGGACTCCCCAGTCGCCCCATACCACGGCTGCTTAGCCCTGCAATGTTCCCTCCTTTATCTGTTGGATAAAAAGGTTCCTCTCATCTTCCGGAGTCCGCCCGTTCTGAGCCCGAACAATACACGTGGGCCGGTGCAGGTTGAGCATGTATATCAAATGCTGCTTCTCATTCTTGAGCTCCTCAATTTGCGCCTTCAGCTCAGCATTCACGCTCTCCAGCTTCTCCGACTCCTGGGGCACAAGCAACAGAGGTATTAGGAAAGGAGCCAAGGGAACTTTCCCAGTGGTCCAGTGGTTAGGACTCTGCTTCCACTGCTGGGGCCCGGGTTCGATCCCTAGGTGGGGAACAAAAGTCCCACAAGCTGCCTGGTGCAGCCAAAAAAATAAAACAAGGAAAGGAACCAAGGTCCAGTGAGGAAGGGGTGGCCTGCTGGTGGCCCCTGGATGGCAGAGGCAACGGCTGGAACACATCGGGGCTCATCAAGTAGGGAATGGCCTGCAGAGGAATGCCGTTGGCGCCCTGTTATGAAGCCCCACAAAGCTGGGAGAGCAGCATTAGCTTTGAAAGAGTCCAGAGCTTGGAGAAGCCTTTGAACTCAGAGCTCCTTCAGAGATATACTTGAGTTTCCACTCAAGGTGGAGGCAGGTTGTGATCCTAATAGTAATGGAACAGCAGTAGAACCAACCACAGAGACCTCCTTTCTAAGAATCAAATAGGCCATAGGCAGGTCATCTGGACCTGAAAGGACCTTGGGGGCTGGAAAGAAATCCAGACTCAATGGTGTTTATAGTCTTATACGTTTATAGTCTGATTTCACTGAGAAGCTCATCTCCACAGAAAGAATGTACGTAGAAATAAACAAAATGTCTTAATTTTCATTGACACCCCCTGATGCAACCTGTGGAACCTGAGACATGTGGAACCCAAGTGAAGACTCTGCCCTGGCCTGTCCTCACTTGGGGAAGTGGACACGGCCGCTGCAAGGACTGCACCAGAGCCCCGCTCCACCTGCCCGGAGACACCCCTCCCACGGGTGTTTCTCCCTTCTGGAAGGGGAGCCTGTTGAACGCAGCTGGGAGCACAGACTCTCAGCTGCACCGAGAAGGGCTGCAGAGTTAAGAACCAGATAAGAATGCAAAGAAATGTAGCCTCTGCCTGCGGGGCAAGGAGATAACTTGTTTGAAGAGGTTAATTAAAGGCTTTTCACAGTGAGCCAAATGAAAGCTGGCAGCTTCCTTTTCTCAGGAAAAATGGGCGAGCGAAGCCCCTTGAACTGGACGGACATATCCGACAGCTTGGAAGTGTCTGGACATGTATGGACTGACTGAGGATGAGTGCGGGCATCAGATGACCCTGTCGTTTTCAATTCACACACCTGCATCTTATACATCCAGAGACATTTATCTTACTAACAGCTTTACTACTTCCTTGTTCTGCAATTGGCATTTCTGCCACCAGCTACAATGTCCTTCCTGGGAGAGCACTTCTGGGTGGAGTCTTTCAAACTCCTCTCTGCATGGGACTGTGAGGTCAGAGGGGGCCAGGTGTGAGAGAGGAGACAGGAAGGGTGGGGCGTGAGGTCAGAGGGGCCAGGTGAGACTGACGGGAGGGGCGAGGCAAACAGGCACTCACTTTCTGCAGGCACTCTGTCTTCTCCTTCTTCTTGTTTCGGCACTTGGCGGCTGCAATCTTATTTCTTTCCCGTCGCCTCTTTTTCCTTTCATCTTCTTCAGGGGCTACCTGTAAAATTCAAGAGGCGCAAGCTTAAAGGGAGGCCAGAAATTCAACCCACCTCAAATACACTGCCTTTTATTTCCGGCTAAAACTGACAAACCAGGACAGCCTTGAAGAATCTAGAAGTAAAGCTCTAGACTTTTGCACGAAACCTTAACACACTGCACATACTCACACATGCATGCACACGCACACACTCACACTTAAGAATGAATAACGGAAATCAAAGAACTGTTGAAACTATATTGGCAATACTAGTAAACTAAAATTTTACCTTTTAAAAGCATTTGGATTTTAAAATAGGAGTTTGATACTCAAAGTGATAACTACTGGTAGTAACTGTAATCAACTAGAGCAAGAAACAGATTTTGTTCAGTAAGTACGGCCTTTCCTCTAGAATGACCTCAGGAGCATCACCTCGCCACTCACTCCCCTGCCTCTCTTATTCATATTCTATCCATCTCTATCATCACCTGGAGCATCATCATAGCACCTCCTTCCTAAATTCAGAGGAAGCCCACGCAACTCCTAGAGAACAGGAACCCAAGCCTATTCCTCAATCAAAGAGGCATCATCAGCCCATGGCTTGGTGCCACCTGTGGGTGGAGAACTAGAACCATCCATTGACTCATCCAACAAGTATTGATGATATTGATCTCTCCCTCTGAGCCCCACCCTGAGTCAGCCCTGGGATCCTCGGAGATCCGGCCTGGGTCCGGCTTTAGGATCTGGTCATCCATGGACGATCACTCTGACTTTGTCTGAGGACTGATGGGGAATCAGCAAAGTCCAGTTGCTGGACTGACTCAAAGACTGGAGTCCAGCTGGAGTGAACTCACAGAGGGCAGAGTGGGTGACGGTTTAGGCCACTAATGTCAGGCCTCCATGTCACTTGTCACTGCTCCAGACAGCTGGAAAGGGCATGGGAGCCCCACCTCAAACGGAAGAGATCTTGGACCACCATGA
Source organism: Budorcas taxicolor (assembly GCF_023091745.1). NCBI lineage: Eukaryota > Metazoa > Chordata > Mammalia > Artiodactyla > Bovidae > Budorcas > Budorcas taxicolor. The sequence goes on from NC_068925.1 coordinate 71,871,383, forward strand.
TCACCTCATATCTGACTCTCGGTTAGATGACGCTGACTTAGCTTAGGCTGAGATGAAGGCTTCAGAACATAGGGAAACCAAGCCCAAGGGGGAAACACAATGAGAGGCACTTCTACCCTTTATGTCTTAGATCCTAGAACCACAGGCAGACGCTGGGTTTAGACTAAACTGCCTGTGAATCTCAGCTCCACCACCTATCAGGTGTGAGCCCTTGTGCAAATTATTACGCTCTTCTGAGCTTCGGTTTCCTCACTTGTAAAATGGGATCAATCATCTTACCTACCTCATAGGGTTGTGATGAGGGTCAAATTAATGTCAATAAAGTCCCCTGCATAAGGTTTAACTTATGGTCAGTGGTATGGAAGGCTTCAGTTATCATCAGTAACTTCATCACAGATTTCTTCATCAAGAAATCAGCAACTCTAGTGTCTCCTTTGCAACTAGCTCTGCAGATATTTTTGTAGAGGAAGGATTCAAAGTTTTCTCATAAGAGGAAGTACTTGAAAGTAGAGCAAATCTCAAGAGTCACGCACTGTCAGGCACGGAGAAGCCTTTCTAAGGGCCATGTAGTTCAACCCCTTCACTTTTTAAAAAGAATTTATTTATTAAATTTATTTTTGGCTGTGCTGGGTCTTTGTTGCTGCAGGCGGGCTTTCTCTAGTTGCAGAGAGCAGGGGTTACTGTCTGTTGCAGTGTGTGGGCTACTCTTGTTGCAGAGCAGGGGCTCCAGGCACTCAGCTTACGAGTCTAGTTGCTCCACGGCAAGTGGGATCCTCCCAGGCCAGGGATCGAACTCGTGTCCCCTGCATTGGCAGGTGACTTCCTAACCACTAGACCACCAGGCAAGTCCCAATCCCCTCACTTTATGGACATGGAACTAAGGCAAAGAGTGGCCAAGAGTATTGTGCTCAAGGAGGACCAGGAGTCACTAGCTCATGGCGACCAGACTAGCAGGCTGCAAAACTGGATGTAAACCCAGGCGTGTGTCTCCTTATCCCACATCCTCTCTGGGTCACAGCTGCCTCGTCACCCCAGGCTGCCTTCTCAGAGGGGGCCGAGACCTGGGGAGGAGGCTCGCACTGCCCAGACACACAGGATGCCCACAGGGTTGTGAATTACAGTCACCACTAAGGAGACCAGACCACTCAATTAGACCATTAGGTGCATCCTCTTCCCTATAGAAAAGTCTACTTGTTAAACTGATCAAAGATCAGAAGATCACTGGATGAACACAGAAGCAGAGTGGATGAGTGGCTTTAAGGAATGTTTCCGTAAGCAAGAGGCCTGCTTCTTCCTCAGAAGAGCCCTCCACACATCCTTCTGAAATGCTTTCCTTCTTTCCATGGGCCCCACTACTTCCAGGCTATCCTGTTATCTCAAGGTATTTTTCTAAATTAATTTTTGTTGGAGTATAGCTGCTTCTGTTATTTCAAGATATTTAATTAGAAAAAAATTGTTTTTAAATTTTTTCCTTGAGGGTCCCATGTTTCACCGTACACTGTTCAGTGTTGGACTGGGCACCAATGACTTCCTCTGAGGTTAATTAGGGTACAGCCAATGTCCCTAATGATGTCTTATGAATACATCATCATATAGCATCATCCTGCCTACCATTCACTGGATGCTAACTCTCAGCCGGGCCCTCTGTTAGACTCTTAACAAATGCCATCTTATTTAACCCCTTGGATCATTTCTACGGAGGACATTATTACCCCTTCCACCTTTCTTTTTAGAATCATAAGAGACCCCCCCTCCCCAACTTCCTTTTAAACTCAGTTCTTTTCTGGCTAGGTCTACTACCGCTTGCCCAAAGGCAGTGATCATGCCAGGTAAGTGAGTCAGAAACACTCCCATCTTGCATCCAGCAGGGCAAGGCCAACAGAGCAATGGAGAACTCAGCTCTGAAGTCCTTGAGAGCCCCCCCAGCATCGCCAGCAACCACCTCTCAAACTTCTCAGCATGCCTATTACTCCAGGCATCTTATAAAAGGTTGCCAAGTGGAGAACTGCACAGGTGCCAGAGACAGAAGTGAATGTCGGTCAGAATCTGTACCAAGGCAGTGAGCATGGCTGGCTGGTCCTTGCTCCACAGTCTGGGTTCTTACGGTGTTGAAAACCATCACCGCACTCTCTGCTTCTTCAGAACAACTGGGCACAGAAGGTAATCTCGTACGGATTCATGGCTTTCCATACCCTCCACATTCTGGTGGCTTCCAACACTATCTCTATCCCTGACTCTCCTCTAAACTCCAGACCCAATATCCAACCGTTACCCCCTGCCTACAGCATGCCTGGCGCAGGCGAGCTGTGCGACAAGTAAGGACAGGAAGAACGGCCACCGCTGGGAGGACCCACCTCGGCTTTGGTGACTGACATCTCGAGGGGCCTGCCGCTGACGGTGACGGAGTCCAGCGCCGAGGACATCCGGTGGCAGAGGTGCTTGTTCTGGATGGCGAACCTCAGCTCTTCCTTGACAAAGGGTGTCAGGTTAGCAAAATCCTCAAACACCAGTGACCCAGGAGGGGACAGGCAGGGGACGATGGCAGAGGCACTGACTTCCGAGGCAGAGACCTGGCCTGGGTGTTGAAGCATCATTTTGCTGAAAAGACACATGGAAACCCAAACTACTTCAGGGATCTGGGGGCTTGGGATCAAGTCCTCCCACCCTCACCCCCGCACCTGAGACCTCCAATACCCAAGTCCCACCTCCCCACCTCCAGAGGAAGATCCCATCAGCCCTTGGGCTTCTGCTTTGTTTTCATTTTGTGCCATCCTGTCTTAAGTAAAACAGGTTCTTAAAAAACCCAGCTGTGATGTGGATAAAATGCTTGGTTGAAGTTTATAAAGGGTGGTGTTTCAGGCTATTCTGAATTCACAGGAGCTATTAGTGTTGGCTGGTGTGCATATATGCAAATATAGCCTCAAACAGTCCTGAAAGAGGAAGAGCATTAAAAAAAAATCAGAGACTCTTATGTAACCCCATCTGCAGTCTCTTTTATAAAAGAAACTCGGAGGGTATTTGAAACCAAGTAGAATCTATCTGTGAGTGCTAAGTAAAAGCAAGGAGCGGGGACCCTTGAGTTTAGGAAATCTATCTCTGAAGCCTCTCCCTTGGGAAGTCGGATCCAAGTCAGTGAGAGTAAGGACAGTCACGGTCGGAGGTGGGTTTCTTCACCCTAGTTTAAGAGGAACTGGGTGTGGGAATTCAGGTCACCCCTCAAGGTTAAGGTTGGTGAAGCAAAAGACCTCAAAGAAAAGTGAGGCGCGCAGAATGTGGATTTTTTTTTTGAGGAAGTGTTCAGCCCTGTGATGGTTGGAGGGGAGTGGACTGGGGACACAGGGGGCTGGGACTGGATCTGGCATTAGGGAGAGGTGTGAGACCCAAGCTCAGCCTCCATCTGACAATCATCAGGGAGCTCCTGCCGCACCAGCGCAGAGTCCCGCTGTGGATCTTTTCAGAACCTGACCCTGGCTCTGGCTGCTCCCAATGCCTGCCGATCGCTGGAGACCATCTGATTGAATACATGAAATTGGTGAGAGGCGGTCAAATCAAATGGCCTCTGAGGTCCCATCTATCTCCATTATTCTACAGCCCAGGGAACCCCAAGGGAAAAGGTGTGGGGAGTGGGCAGAAATAATAATGGTTCCATGGTTCCAGTTTGGAACAGCCCTCTGTAAATCTCTCCCTGCCGTATACTCCCTCCAGGAGTGGCCAAGCCCCTCATCCCTGCAGTCACTTCTCCAGGGGCAATGAATGTGGGAACTGTCAGGGTGGGCGGTCCTCTTGGAGTACGCCTCTCTGTGTGGGAAGCTGCGGTCAGTAGCTACATCCCACCAGATGAGAAGCCCTTTGGCAAGCTGCTAACGTTTCACAAGTGCCTCCCTCATACCAGAAACCTCACTTCACCTTCATGAGAACCCACTTAGGTCCCAGTCCCACTGCAGAGATGAGGTGACTAACATTTAGACAAGCTAAATGATTTGGCCAAAGTCACAGAGCTAGTAGGCGGCAGCATCAGGATTTAGAATGAAGTCTGACTCCAAGACTCATGCCCCCACTTTATAGAATATAGAATATGATTCTCTATGTTACAAAAGCAAACAAAAAGCCAGAGCACAGTTTTCTTGGTGGTTAGGAGCAGGTGTGGGGAGGGGGTGAGGGCCCTGGAGCTGAACGGACAGACAAGGAGACGAAACAAAGGGCTATGGAAAGCTTGAGATGAATTGCTGAGCTTTCTCTGCCTGGGTGCACACTTGGGCTGCCCCCACATTCAGGGAGTATGTGTTAGGGCATCTTTTATCCACAAAATTCCCAGACTGGGGTCAGAATGTCAAGACTAGAGGCCCATTTCCTCCTCTGTCATCATCATACCTCCCAGAGTCTTCTCTCTCCCCTGTGAGAAAGAAGGCTAATAACAATCACCCTATTTTCCCAGAGAATTGGGCAAGGCGTTGACGAAAGAATACCTGAATATGCCCTGGAAAAACATAATGCAACTAGGAAATATGTTATTACCAGGCCTCCCAGGGATCTTTCCAGCCCAGGGCTGACTCTGAGGGGGTCCAGGTAGATGGGTGGCTCGTCACTCTCTGATCTCAAACACTTAATGAATAGAACGCTCTGACCTCTACATCCCCCAGTGGATCCAAGATCCACTGATGGAGGCAAGAATTCCAGGTCAACAAACACCACCATTGCCGACTATTCAAAGAAACCCAGGAAATGTATGAATTGACTAATTCTCTCCCCAAAGCCATATGTCATGAATCAGAACTGATGCTTTCCTATCAATTTAATCCCATAATCTTAGGATGTTGGGAGGAGACTTTTCTGGCAGGTGTTAAACTCTCTGAGAAGCCAGCTTTCCAAAGCCAGAAAGACTTAAGAGCCTCCCAGGCAATTGTGTTTTCCCTACCTTTCCAACTTTATTAAAAGCCCAATAGTTCAGGAATGGAATTCAGAGCTACCACTGGGCTGGCCTTTGTCTGGAGGACTGCACGGCTCGCACGGAGGCAGTTTGAATTCCACTGCAGTTGAGTGTAGTTCCATTTCACCTCCCAAGTTTATTAATGAGCTTTCAGGGCTTGGCATCTGCTCTTTGGGATTTTTTCTCCCCTTCTTAGTGTAAAGTCAGCAGTCCTGATGAAAGAAATGGAAGAATGCCAATGGTATGCAATGTTTTTATGAAAAGCATTGGGTGGGCTTACTTGAAGATGCAGACTGGTTGTGAAAATGTTTAAAAGCTTTTCAGAAAGTAAAGCAATGGTATCTGTAGAGATTTGGGCTATTCCTGCACTCGGCTCATCTTCAGTTTCTTGAGATACTTTCTTTCAGTGTCCTATCTTCTGCCTTTTCATACTGTTCACAGGGTTCTCAAGGCGAGAATATTGACGTGGTTTGCCATTCCCTTCTCCAGTGGACCACGTTTTGTCAGAACTCTCCACCATGACCTGTCCGTCTAGGGTGGCCCTGAGGCTGGGAAAGACTGAAGGTGGGAGGAGAAGGGGATGACAGAGGATGAGATGGTCGGATGGCATCACCGACATGAGTTTGAGTGAACTCTGAGAGTCGGTGATGGACAGGGAAGCCTGGCGTGCTGCAGTCCATGGGGGTCACAAAGAGTCGGACACGACTGAGCGACTGACCTGAACTGAGATACTTTCTCGTTATTTATTGCCTCGTTCTCTTAAAAGTGTGATAAGCCTAGACTCAAGGCTGTGTCCCTGAGAAGAAAAATGAAGGTAAAGCTTTGGTTTTTCAGAAAGTTGAGACCCTTGAATATCTCCATTTGGAGAAAAACATTTCAGAGGATTTTCTGAGCTGACTTTCTATATTGATCTTAAAATTGTCCAGACTTGTTACAAAGAACCTGCATTTGGCTTCTGCATCATTATCTCTAGTCAAAAATCGTGTCATATCATCAGTAGTTTCATCATTTTCAAGAAAGTGAAACTTTACTCATCTATGTCTCTAACTGGAAATCCAGCTCCCAGATTTTATTTCCTAGTAGCTGCTACTACATTGAATTTTCACTTTTAATTTTCATCTTTTTTCCACTAAGCACTACTTGTAAAACAAGTAGAGAGCCAGTTCTTCCACTGACTTCCGATCTTGGTCTTTCTCCGAGCCCACTGGAAGTAGGTACACACACACTCCAGTTGTAGGTGGAAGACTAGGCATCAGGACAGAGACGATGCTTGCAGGCCTACGTACTACCACTCACGCGCTGTGCTCTCAGGGATATGCTTCCTGGGCCTCAGTCACCTTGTCTGTAAAAGAGAGACCAGTACTGCCTGCCCCAGTCCCTTCACAGGGCTGTCAGGAAGATCAAACACGAAGGTGGATTTACACACATCCTGGAAAGCCATTGTTACTGTGATGTGATCCACGTTCCCTCATTTCAGGGGGGTGGGGGTGTGGGTTCGTAAAGTTCCTGTTAATGAAATTAGGTCCTATTAACCAGAAGTTATCCGGAGCCCTCAAGACACTCAGCTCAGTCACAGCTTCTTTCGCACTCTGATTGACCTCAGGGCTCTTGACAGATCATTTACACCCCACTCTTTGCTGGCACCAGCTCGTCTCCACTGGTCTTAAGTACTTGAGAAATAGCCAGCTCTCACACATGAAGCCATTTCTGGTTTCTGTGGTGTCCTGGCTGCATACTTCCTCCTTCCCAGGTCGAGTAACACTTGGAACCACGGACCCTGTCCCCTGCCCAGCCCTACTGAAAAAGGAGGAAATCATGACCTCTGTACAAAGGGATAGAACACCCAAAACCAGAGTCATTTAGGTCAGATCTTCATTTTGCAACTGAGTAAAATGGGGTCCAGAAAGGTAAAGTGACTTGCCCAAGGTCACCATAAAGCTGGTGAATGGCCCAGCCCAGGCCAAGCTGTTGACCACACACCTGCTGTTCATTTTGCTCCATTCCCAAGAAGGCAAACGGAGAAGAGAGCCAATGGCCAGGTAGATGAATGGTCAACAGTCCAGGGAGCCTGTGCCCACCAGAGAGGAGGCTTTGATAGGATTAAGACAGGGAAGGAGTATGGGGGGGGGGGAGGGGAAAGAATAATGGAGGGAAAAGACCAAGGGGAGAGAGAGAATGGTGGGGTTCAGACAAGAAGAATCCAGAGGCTGCCACAGGTGCTGGGTGCTGTATTTTATTTACACCGCGTGCCTGGAGTGCTTCCTGCAGTGCTGTCTCTGAAACCATTTAGACAGTAACAACTGCAACCCACCCGGGTCTTCATTCAGATAATCCTTACAGCAACAGCTTACCTGTTGCAGTGTTATTCTACAACAAATGGGAACTGCCAAACAAGGGGACAGTCATACCAATTTCTCCTTCATTCAAACTGAAAGACTGGGAGGCCCCCAAACAGATGCGACTGTCACCCACACTGAAATAGATGCATTCAGAGGGCACCCACATTTTCTAGTGCCCAGTTTATTTTTTTTCTGGCTCTATTAAGGGGTGAGCAGCTCCTTCATAGGAAAGGCAGCCTACTGTGATTTGGTAATTAAATTAGGGGAAAGGAAACGGTTAGGAGGAAAGGAAGTAATTTGATGAGATGAAAATGGCGGGGAGTGGGGGGGCGGTGGGAGCAGAGAAGGAGAACCATCCACTGGAAAGCACCTTGGGAAGGGAAGAGATGCCCCGTACAGAAGTCCCTTTCCCCTCACTGCCTCAGAGGTCGGCCAGCGACATCCAAGCCCCCTCATTCAAGTCCCCTCCTAGGTCGCTTTTCTTTTAGTTAACACCACTCTAGAATCTGAAAACCTTTGTCCAGAAAGGACCGTAATGGTTATCCGGTCCAACCAGCGTCTTGTGCTTGCAAACAGGCGGAGCGGCCAGGGATGCTGAGGCTCCAAGCCACTAAGGGCAGTGAAAGTTTCAGGGTGCCGGCTCCCTGGATCACAGATCCTGTCGCTCAAAGATCTCAACTGGCTTCGCACTCTCGCTCCTCCCCTCCCACCCCCCGCCACAGCGGTGGGTCTCTCAGGATGAAAAGCAGAGAAATCCCCGAGCCGCCCGCCAGAGGAAGAGCCCAGAACTGGAGTCACAGGTACGAGAGAAAAGCGTGTGAGAAACTTGGGACAAGTAGTCTCCGGCACCTGTCCCCGGTGCTCTCTCTCCGCCTTCTGCCCCAGGGCAGCGATAGAAGCGCGCGCCACCGCTTAAAACTTCTCCTAACTTTAGCCGCGGGCTACCCGCGCAGTCCTGCCGCCCCGCGCTCCGGGGTGGGCAGGGCGACCCCCAGCGGCCGCGGCCGCGACCCCGGCTCGCCCATTCCTTCCCCATTCATTCCGTTCCGCCCCTGCGGCAGCCGCTCCGCGAGCCCCGGCCTCCGTGCGTCTCGGGAAAGCTGGGCTCGGGAGTAGCAAGTGCCGGCGCACCGAGCCAGGGATGGAGCCGGCTGGCGAGCCTGATTGGCTCGGCCACTCTGAGCACCCAACGATCTGAGCACCTCGATCGCCCCCGGGGAGTAAGTAAACGAGAGGGCGGCGAGGAGCTGTGCTCCGACGCCAGCGGACGACCTCTCAGTTGCCAGGAACGTTTCGCGCCCCAAATCAAAAGAGAAAGTTCTTTGCGAGAAAGTTTCTAAAGCGCGGAAGAGCAGCGGTGGTTGGGAGAGAGATTCAGCCAGAGTTCTTTCTAAGCTGGAGGCTGCGGGGCAAGTGCCGGGGGAGTGGGCGCGGGGGTCGGGGACTGGTTACTAGATGGGCGCAAAGATAAAGCAAGCCACCCTCGCCGCGCTCACCTCCTGTATCCACTCGCGGCGGCCAGGGTCCGGAGGGCGGGCAGGGTCGGGGTGGGGTCGGGCTGGCTGGCTGGCTGCGGGGTCGGATGGCGAGCACAGAGGGGCTCACGACCGGCGCGCGGGCTGGCGGGTCCGCTGGGGCGGCGGCGCAGGGTGAGCGCTGTGCAGTGCGCGCCTCTCTGCGTGCGACTGTGGCTGGCAGCGCGTTGCATCACCCGTTTTATAGCCCTCGGGCTGGCGGCGCGCCCAATACTCTGGGTTACCAATCCCAGGCTGACGTAATGCTATTAATAGCTTCCCCGGCGAACCAGCAGAACTAGGCTGGGCCGGAGGACAGGAGGGGTGAGCGGGGGACGGGGGGGAGGGGCCAACGAGGAGGAGGGGAGAAGGGGGACCGGTGATGCAAGCTCGGGGAGGAGCCTGCCGCGGTGAGTTCTCCAGGGACGCACGCACCCGCCCGCCCTCTCGCTCCATATCAGGACCGGAGCCGCCCGGGCTGGCCGCCAGATGTGCGTACTCCAGGCATGAGCCAATGGTGCCCAAGCCAGCGGCATGACTCCACCGCGCTGGCATCTCTCCCTCAGCTAGGCTGGGGAGGTGGGGGGTGGGGGGGCGGTGAGGTTGGAGAGGTGGGTCCTGGACGCTGCCCAGACTAGGTGAGACTGGGAAGCTAGAAACGACCTTTCTCTAAAATGCGTGGTCATTTTCTGGAGCTTCGGGAAAGTACACCCACCCTCCTCTTCCGCTTCCTCGTCAAAAGCCTCCTTTTCAAGTAGGGGACGGGGTACGAAGAGGAGTGTCATTTCCCCAGTGTGGAAGAAGAGCTCAGAGGCACCCTACGGTGAATCCACACCGTTACCGCCGGGGGTGACCTCTGCGGCCGGGACCGTGAGAAGACTTGTCAGCAATCGGCGGGCACGGTGCGCCCACGCCCGGGGCTCGCGCACACCCCACGTGGGCGCACACGCGGAACCGCCTCCCGGCGGCTTGGGAACCCGACGCTGAGGCCAGGGCGAGCGGCAGGGAGATGATTTTTTTTTTAACAGCCACAAAGCGTTTGAAATTGACAGTGAAACGAGCAAGCCAGTGAAAAGATGAGCGACCTGGAAAAATCAGAGTCAACTCAGAGAAGGGCTAAAAGTAAGGTTGAAGCCTAGAGACTAGAAGGAGAAGTAAAGAGAAGGTGCTTTGGTCTCCGCGGGCCGGGCCGGGCGGGGGTCGCCCGGCTTTCTGGCAATGTTGCTGGAAAATACACCTTCGGCTTTCGCGTGTTTTACTGCGCCCAGAGAGGATCGCGCGGGGACCGGACCGCCGGGGCTGGAGACGCATTAACCGCATAGCAAATTAGGCCCCGTAGCAGAAATCCTTTTCTCCCTAAAGTCGGGGCGGGGGGCGGGATCTCGCGGCCCAGACTCGAGCCGAGTCTTCATCAGAACTGGATCTGAATCTTAAAATCGAGCTTCCAGTTCTGATTCCCCGAGCCCAGCTGTCTAGGACCAGAGACCTTCTCAACTGCTCATGGACGAATGTGGGTGGACGCGACTGTGGCCAGCTCTGTTTGGCACCTGTGGGAGAGGGAGACCCGCGCGCCCGTGGGGTTGAGGGGTACCTGCTTCCACCTGCCTTTAGAGAGAGAGACGGTCCAGGGTTCTCGTGTGGCAATTTGGGCTAGGAACTAAAAGGCTCTGGGAGCCCAGATCTCTCCCACAGCCCCGCCCCACTCGGCTGTTAACAGCCGTCAAGGAAGGGCCTCTCTGTGTCTGTCTCCCTCCCTTACACACACACAGTCCCGCACCCTCGAGGGCTCGGCCCGTCTCCCCAGCCTCTCCGATTGCCCAGCGGCCTGGGATAGATACCCTCAGAGCTATAGGTAAAGGTGAGTCCCCAGCACCCTGATTCCCCTCCCCAGAACCCTAGCCTCATCGGGACACACACCCGCCCCACAAGCTTCGGGGCCCAGGACCCCGCGGAGAGCGGCCTTGGAAGTCATCCCGAACCCAACTCCCACCCCACCCTCACCCCCGGCCCGTCGGGTAGCCTGGAGGTCCTACGCAGGGTCCTAGAGGATGCCGCCGAGGACCTCAGCGAATCTCCAGCGAAGTCGCGCGGGAACCGTGGGGCCGTTGTTTTTGCTTTACTTTTCACCCTGGTAACGGACTTCCGGGCCCCACCTCCACGTCCCCACACCTCCACCCCTCTTCACCCGCCCTCCTGCCCACGCACCGGCAGGTAGACCCGGGGCAGCCAGGTAAACCCCGGGCGTGTCCTAACAACCCGTAGAACACCGCGAGAGCAGGGGGAAGGGCGTTTGCAAATTTGCATGGAAGTTATTTGAGCGTCTCTACATATCTTTTCTAGCTGCTCGTCCACTGCCCTCGAGTAAACGCCACCCTTATAAAGCGAAACAAGGAGATGGGGGAGAACACGTGAAGGCTACCCGCTCCCCCCGTCCCCCACCACTAGTTTTTTTTCCCCTTTGTGAAATGCCTACAGGAATCTTTAACCGGTTTACATTTTAAACTAGGAATCCATTAATACACCCCAGCCAGATTTGTGGAGGTTTATGTCCTGTTGTTAAAAGGAAATTCAGCTTGGAGCGTAGGTAAGCAAACAGCCAGACCAGCCTCCGCAACACAATACCACAGAAAGGTAATTAAGCAAGAGAAATCCACAACCCCTGGTCGGTTTATTTTTTATCACCATGGAACCTCCCGCTTCCCTCGTTAACCTGCTTCATTCTAATAATTCTTGATTCTGAATACCCAAGTCACACCTGGGTAGAAACGCTGTCAGCTGTTCGCAGAAGTCTGAGCGTCGCCCTCCCACGGAAACTTGAAAAGCGATAAGAATCTTGACAGGGAAGTCAGTCCACCCCCTTGTGAATGAAGCTCTTATCCAAGGAAAACAAAAACGACTGCTGCGTGCCTCCCTGTCCCCAGCCCCCAGGAGGACTGTGAAACCTGCCCGGTCGGAGAGAGACACCGGGAAAGAGCCGGAGAAGGGGACAGCCCCAGGTTGTGTGCCCCGGTGGGGTGATCGATCCCTGAGTTCGGTGCGTCCTCAATTCACCCTAACTTTGAACCCCAACCCGTGTGTCATCTAGGGGAGGGGCAGGAGAGGATTCCCAGACCACAGGGCTTCTCTGCACAAGGCAAAGAATGCCTGTCCCCTCCCTGAGAAGGAAGCCTGGGTAGAGTTATTTCAGGGGTTAATCCTCAGTGAAAGAGGGTTAAGCAGAGACTTGAATACTGCTGAGGTTTTACGCTGGAGAAAATGCCTGGGGAATCCACATTCAGAACCAGCCCCAGTATGTTTTGCTGAGTGAGATAAGAATTGGAAACTTCATGTTGGGGCAAGTGCAAAAGGAAAGGGAAAAAGTTAAAAGGGGAGGGGATGGAACTAGGCAGCTAAAAACAGCCCACTGTGGCAACCGAATCTAAACATCAAAACATTTGCAGGGAGCCAAAAGAGAGGGGGGAATAAAAGTTCAAGAGATATTTAAAGGTTTTAGCCCTTTCTTTAGTCCAGGGAATAGTCCCTTCCCACTCCTTCCCCCACCCTCCATTATTCTTCTTCAAACCTCCGGATTATATCTGCTCGCAGCTCTAGAGAGCCAAGTGAAACGCCAGGGAAAGAGCACTTGGAGCCCGCTCCTGCTGGCCCAGCCCACTTCTGCACCTCAGGAAGGGAATTCTGTTCTTCTCTCTTCTGCTTTCCAAAAACCTACACTTTTTATCAAGTGGATTTGCATGGGGGATTACTAATATGAGTCTTCTCCCTCAGGAAACACGAGGAGGCAGCATATCGTGGGCTCTGAAATGTGGCAGGCGGCGCTTTGATTCAGGATTCAGCCTATTATCTTGTGACATTTCTTCGGCTGTGTCATCTTGGATAAGTCATTTCACTCTCTGCCTAAGTTTCCTCAGCTGAAAAATGGCCCTCATAATGGCATTTAACATGTAAGGATTCCCTGAGGATGGGACACACAGCCAGTCTTCAGTAGGGGTATCATTAATTACCAATCAAGGGAGGCATTCTGGGGAAACCCCTGAGTCCCAGAGCCCATTCTGTCTCCCTGTGTGTACTCAGTCGCTTCACTCATGTCCGAGTCTTTGCGGCCCTGTGGGCTGTAGCCCGCCAGGTTCCTCTGTCCATGGGATTCTGCAGGTAAGAGGACTGGAGTGGGTGGCCATACCCTCCTCCAGGAGATCTTCCCGACCCAGGGATCGAACCCAGGTCTCAACATTGCAGGTGGATTCTTTCACCATCTGAGCCACCAGAGAAGCTCAAGAATTCTGGAGAGGGTAGCCTATGCTATGCCTTCTCCAGGGTATCTTCCCGACCCAGGAATTGAAGTGGGGTCTCCTGCCTTGCAGGCAGATTCTTTACCAGTTGAGCTACTAGGGAAGCCCTTCTGTCTGCCTAGTCAGTGGCAGAATTGTGGATGAAGTTGAGCTACATCCAGGAAATGACCATCTTCAGGGGAGCGGGGATAGGACACTACAAAGAAAACAATGAGAGCAATCCCCATTTTCCATCCACACATTTTCCTTCCTTTCTCCTCCTCTTCCTTCTTCTCTCTCTTAACATTTCTAAGGAGTATTTCCAAAGAGTTTTACCCATGAGCTTGGTGCCTTGCTAGGTAGGAGGGGCTGTGAGAGGAGTACCCAAGGCAGAGATTGCCTCTTTGGGGACCTTCTGGTGTGCCATAGACACCCACTTTGGACCACAGGACCAAAGCCTAGGTAGCAGCTTTTTGCACCTGAGTAGGGATCCTGGAGCCCCAGAACACCTGAGTCCCCGAAGTCAAGGGATTATCAGGACTCGGGAGACCTGGGACCCAGTCGAAATTTCCCCTCCAGCCAATGGCGTGACTTTGTGCAAGCCATAAACACTTCCTCCATGTTCTGGTCTATAAAATTTATTTCATATTTATTATCAGCTGAAGGAGGAAATGGCAACCCGCTGCAGTATTCTTGCCTGGAGAATCCCAGGGACAGAGGAGCCTGGTGGGTTACAGTCTATGGGGTAGCACAGAGTCGGACACGACTGAAGCGACTTAACACACACTCATTGACTCTTTAATATTGACTCCCTCCAAACTGTTGCAAGAAGCAGTGAGATAGGGCTTCTCTGGTGACACAGTGGTAAAGAATCCTCTTGCCAATGCAGGAGACATGGATTTGACCCCTGGGCCAGGAAGATCCCACGTGCCGCAGGACAGCTGAGCCCATGTGCTGCGGCTACTGAAGCCCGGATGCTCTAGAGCCTGTGCTTCGCAATCACAGGAGGCATCGCAATGAGAAACCCTTGCACCTCAACTAGAGAACAGCCCCTCTTGCCACAACTAGAGAGAAGCCCACACAGCAATGAAGACCCAGCACAGCCAAGAGTAAATAAATACACATTTTACAAAAGAAGCAGTGAGATAATAGCTGTGAAAGTCATTTGAAAACAATTTTAAAAATCGTACTTTTAAAGATTCCTTTGGAGGATTTAGTATAATTTTTTTTAATCATTATGAAAATTTGGGAAATGAGCAACAGAAAAAGATTACCCATCATCTCAGCATTATTAGCATTTTGGTGTGTTTCTGGTCTTCTTTCTCATGCCTATGATTTTTAAAAACAGAATTGTGATTGGGATTGCAAGCAATGTTGAAATTTGCTCTTTTGCTTATTACTCTGAATTGAATATGGTCCTTATTACCATAATTATTTCTTTTCAAAAGTGTTGTTCATTTTATTGTGAAATGTAGCACACATACAGATGATTATAGAACATATGTACTCATTTTAATAGTAAAACTTCAAGGACCTATCATTTGAGTAAAGAAGTAGCCCACCAGATCAAGTCCTTAGAAGCCCCCATGCCACCATTCCTGATTACACCTGCCTCTCTCTACCTCCCAGAGGCCACTGCTGTCTTATTACCATAATGGTAACTCTTGTTACTATAATTTTTAATGGCTGGTAGTGGTGATATGATTTATTTAGTCATTCCTCTACCTTTAGCAGAGTGCTGCTAGAGTGCTATACACATTTAGCAGTAGATTTAAATCTTTATTACGGGGAGAGGTGTCCGATTCCATCATTGTCCAGGTTGCTTGCACGGAGTTAGAGAAGGGTCTTCATTTCTATCTTTAAGTGCTACACGGGACATAGTGGAAGATGGGAAGATACCGAATGATCGTGATTACCAGTGCCTTTTTCTTGGTTCTTAAGTATTCAAACAAAAAACTCCCACAGGAACTTTTCCCATGAAGCATCTCCTTTAATCCTTCCATTCACTACTTTGGGCTTCCCAGGTGGTACTTGTGGTAAAGAACCCAGCTGCCAATGCAGGAGACGTAAGAGACGCCGGTTCAATCCCTGGGTTGGGAAGATCCCTTGGAGGATGGCATGGCAACCCACTCCAGTATTCTTGCCTGGAGAATCCCAAGGACAGAGGAGCCTGGCAGGCTATGGTCCATGGGGTCATAAAGAGGCAGACACGACTGAAACAACTTGACATGCACGCACGCTCTCTTCTTTGCCAGCCTCCTTTATTTTCTGTGTATCCCCCTTAAAATAGACAATCGGGTCTGTGGCACGGGTGAGTGGCACAGAGGCAGAACAGCTGGAGCAACTGTGCCTTCCAGGCAGTTGTTCCCTATGGCACAGATCGCACCTCAGCTCTGGTGTAAAATCTATGCCAGTGCGGCAGCATGGGAGACATGGGTGATGCCAGGTAGGCAGCCACTGGAGCAGGTCCCTTGAGTCTGGTGGCGCTGATTTTCCAAACTACTAAACACCAGAGCCAAAAAGACTTTGGAAATCATATGCTTGCATCAAACTGGGCATGAACTTGTTCGTGGCTTCGCTGTTGGGCGCCAGAGCCAAGCAGTAGACAGAGGGCATCTTGCTGGAGGGCATCTGTCTTAATTAATACGTGCCTTAAATATTGTTTTATATCAAACAAATGTGGGTATATTGAATTTAAATACATCACACAAGAATTTTTAAGGAAAGGAAGAAGACATCAAATACATTTTGGGCTTGGGATAGGCTACCAAAAGTTAAACTCCGAGGACCCTGGGAGGGATTTGTTCCCTCTCTTCAGTTCAGTTCAGTCGCTCAGTCATGTCCGACTCTTTGCGACCCCATGAATCGCAGCCCACCAGGCCCCCTGTCCATCACCAACCCCCGGAGTTTACTCAAACTCATGTCCATCGAGTCGGTGATGCTATCCAGCCATCTCGTCCTCTGTCATCCCCTTCTCCTCCTGCCCCCAGTCTCTCCCAGCATCAGAGTCTTTTTCCAATGAGTCAAGTCTTCGTATGAGGTGGCCAAAGTATTGGAGTTTCAGCTTTTAGCATCAGTCCTTCCAATGAACACCCAGGACTGATCTTTAGGATGGACTGGTTGGATCTCCTTGCAGTCAAAGGGACTCTCAAGAGTCTTCTTCAACACCACAGTTCAAAAGCATCAGTTCTTCAGCGCTCAGCTTTCTTCACCGTCCAACTCTCACATCCATACATGACTACTGGAAAAACCATAGCCTTGACTAGATGGACCTTTGTTGGCAAAGTAATGTCTCTGCTTTTGAATATGCTCTCTAGGTTGGTCATAACTTTCCTTCCAAGGAGTAACCATCTTTTAATTACATGGCTGCAATCACCATCTGCAGTGATTTTGAAGCCCCCCAAAAATAAAGTCAGCCACTGTTTCCCCATCTATTTGCCATGAAGTGATGGGACCAGATGCCATGATCTTAGTTTTCTGAATGTTGAGCTTTAAGCCAACTTTTTCACTCTCCTCTTTCACTTTCAACAAGAGGCTTTTTAGTTCCTCTTCACTTTCTGTCATAAGGGTGGTGTCATCTGCATATCTGCTGCTGCTGCTAAGTCGCTTCAGTCGTGTCCGACTCTGTGCGCCCCCATAGATGGCAGCCCACCAGGCTCCCAAGTCCCTGGGATTCTCCAGGCAAGAACACTGGAGTGGGTTGCCATTTCCTTCTCCAATGCATGAAAATGAAAAGTGAAAGTGAAGTCACTCAGTTGTGTCCGACTCTTAGCGACCCCATGGACTGCAGCCCACCAGGCTCCTCCATCCATGGGATTTTCCAGGCTAGAGTACTGGAATGGGTTGCCATTGCCTTCTCCCATCTGCATATCTGAGGTTATTGAGATTTCTCCCAGCAATCTTGATTCCAGCTTGTGCTTCTTCCAGCCCAGCATTTCTCATGATGTACTCTGCATATAAGTTAAATAAGCAGGGTGACAATATACTGCTGCTGCTGCTGCTAAGTCGCTTCAGTCGTGTCCAACTTTGCGACCCCATATACAGCCTTGATATACTCCTTTTCCTATTTGGAACCAATCTGTTGTTCCATGTCCAGTTCTAACTGTTGCTTCCTGACCTGCATGTAGGTTTCTCAAGAGGCAGGTCAGGTGGTCTGGTATTCCCATTTCTTTCAGAATTTTCCACAGTTTATTGTGATCCACACAGTTAAAGGCTTTGGCATAGTCAATAAAGCAGAAATAGATGTTTTTCTGGAACTCTCTTGCTTTTTCTATGATCCAGCGGATGTTGGCAATTTGATCTCTGGTTCCTCTGCCTTTTCTGAAACCAGCTTGAACATCTGGAAGTTCATGGTTCATGTATTGCTGAAGCCTGGCTTGGAGAATTTTGAGCTTTACTTTACTAGCGTGTGAGAGGAGTGCAATTGTGCGGTAGTTTGAGCATTCTTTGTGGTCCACTGGAGAAGGGAATGGCAAATCACTTCAGTATTCTTGCCTTGAGAACCCCATGAACAGTATGAACAGTTCCCTCTCTTAAGTGCCTTTAAATATAAAGTAATATGAGCAAAGGCTGTTGTGTAGCACTCACAGTGTTCCAGACAATGGGCTGAACCCTTTACATGTAGTTAGTGACTGTCATCCTCATAACAGCCCTATTAGGTAATTACTATGGACATCTCTGTTTTGTAGATGAGGAAACTGAAGCACAGAGAGGGTAAATAATTGACAGGTTGCACAGCTATTGAGTGGTAGAGCAAGATTTGAGCTCAAGTAGGCTGGCTCCCAAGTGGGCTTCCCTTGTGGCTCAGCTGGTAAAGAGTCTGCCTGCAATGCAGGAGACCTGGGTTCGACCCCTGGGTTGGGAAGATCCCCTGGAGAAGGGAAAGGCTCCTCACTCCAGTGTGGAGAATTTGGTGGACTGTATAGTCCGTGAGTCTCAAAGAGTCGGACATGACTGAGCAACTTTCACTTAACTTAGGCTGGCTCCCAAGTCGGGGTGCTTGACCATGACACCTACTGCCTCTCAGCAAATGCTCACAGGAACACTTGGGGAGCTCTGACAAGGTTCAGTGTCCTGACTGGATGCGGTGGGATGTTGGACTCACAGAGGAAAAGTGGCGCTCGTACAAACCATAAGTTGTTTTTATTTTATTGAAATATAGTTGACTTACAGTGTTTGAATATCTGCTGGACAGTTGTGATCCAGTTATGCATGTTCTTTTTCATATTCTTTTCCATTAGGGTTTATCACAGGACATTGAGTGTAGTTCCACTCTGCTATACAGTGAAGGGAAAGTGAAAGTCCCTGAGTCGTGTCCGACTCTTTGCAACCCCATGGACTTTACAGTCCACGGGATTCTCCAGGCCAGAGCACTGGAGTGGGGAGCCATTCCCTTCTCCAGGGGATCTTCCCAACCCAGGGATCGAACCCTGGTCTCCCACACTGCAGGAAGATTCTTTTACCAGCTGAGCCACCATACGGTAGGACCTTGTTTATCCACCCTATATATGATAGTTTGACTCTGCTCATCCCAAACACCTCATCCTTCCCCCCCCACCCCCCACCTTGGCAACCATAAGTCCATTCTCTGTGTCTGTGAGTCTATTTCTGTTCCATAGACATGTTCATTTGTGTTGTATTTTAGATTCCACATATAAGTGATGCCACGTGGCATTTGTCTTTCTCTGAATTATTTCACTTAGTGTGCAGAATCATAAATTCTTACACTGAAAGGAAGCTTAACAGAAGACTTCTGAGCTCCCTGCTTGCCCTTTGCCCCCAGAAGATGCTCCATTGCTAAGATGGGGTCAAGGTAAAGAACAGCCGCTTGTGAGAGGGATGGGCAACCTTTTGGGGGCATCCTGACTGACCATGTGCAACAACCCCGGAGCTGAAAGGTGAGTGGCAGAGGGGTGGGAGGCAGGGATGGTGGAAAGAACCTTGGACCTACACTGTTTTCCTTCCCTTGCCTTATTCTTGAAGCCTACACATCATAAAGAACCCTGATACATCAGAAATGTCTAGAGCCCGATGAAAAATGCCATCTGTCAGGTCGACTTACCGACTGATTTTAAAAGAAATTAAAAAATCAATGGGAGGCTAGGTCATATTTAGCAATTACTATATACTGAGCACACACTACATGCCAGACACAATAGTAAGCACTTTAAAAAATATCCAGTATCTTATTTTGATCCTTGTGCCAACCCTGTGAGGCAGGTATTATTGCTTCAGCTTTATCGATGAGGAAACCAAAGCTCAGAAAGGTTGAATCTTAGGCACTTGACTCAAACACAGGTCTAATTCCCTTCAAAACTTCTAATAACTTCCACTACCCCCCAAATATTAAAGAGTTTTAAAATGTGCTCATTTTCCTTTAGCCTTGCCTCTCTTGTTGAAAAGCCTCCCCCCCCACCCCCCCCCCACCCACCCAAGTCTTGTTGAATGCCTGGAACCTTCTAGTGTTGACCTTACCGTACTCCTAAAGTCTCAGAAGTCTCCCATGTGACAAATTCCAGATCCCTGTGCCCTCGTGATACTATCCTGTCTGCCAAATTTGCAATTATTCCATAATTTGCTTTAACCACAAACATAAGCCCGGCTATTGACTGAGTAAACTGAGTAGGGCTTTTCGGACTTTTGTTCAGTTTCCCAAAATACGATGAACTGAAATCATCTGATGATGAACTTGTACTTGAAACTGGAGTGGCTGAGGGTGGGGTGAGTCACTCCGGTGAGTTGTATACCTACCAGTCAATCCTTCAGATTCTGTGCTATTGCCAGATCATGTGCTCGGCAGTATGTGTAGACATCTTGGGATTACAAGGGCAATGCCAGAGTATCCTTTGCCCTTGAAGAGTTTAAAATCTTGTTTAGGTGGCAGATGAAGATGCCTGAAACAGTATCCAGCACATAGCGGTTGTTTATTTCAGCAGACGTTTAATGGGTACTTAACGATGTGCTGGGTGGTACGATGAGATGCAGATACACGGTGCTGCTGCCCTCCATGGAAGATGCTCACAGCTCGTGGAGAGACAGACTTTGACAACAGGTAAAGCTGATGTCATAAGGGCTAAAGTGGGGCAGGAAAGCTCTCCCTGGGAGAGCTGGCAAAGGCTGATGGACAAAGTGACTTTTGAGCTCAGATGTTGAAGCTGAGCATTTTCTGGGCAGGGAAGGAGGGCAGCATTCCAGGCACAGAGAGAAGCAGAGGCAGAGGCAGCGGGTGCCAGGAAGTCAGAGACTGTGCTCTGCTCATCTGTCTATTCATCCCCAGCTCCTTGCACTGTTGCAGACACTGACTTGGCACACAGTAGGTGTGCATGCCATGAGTGAGAACACAGAATTGTGAAAGCCCACAGCAGGTCTGGAGAATGGTGAAGCAGCTGTTGAGCAGGCATGTGTGTGGAAGGGAAGGGGATTGGGAGCTAGTGGGTGGGGAACAGACTGACCAGCCTTGAAGGTTGTAATAATCAGTTCAGATTGTGTCCCAGGACAAAGAGGGGAGCGGTGGGTCACAGGGTCTTTCGGCAGTGTATGGACACGGCAAATGCTGTTTAGGAAAACTGCTGGTACAGAACTGAGGGGGGACTGGATGGGAGAGGAGGCTGCAGGCGGAGGCATCAGAAAGCCGCAACTGGTCAGGATGGAAGACCAGATGAACTGAGGAGATGGCGGTACCCCACTCTCATGTGTTGTTCATCTGAAATAAAAATTATCCATGAACCATATGCTCTTATGTGTACTGAAAGTGAAGTCACTGCTTGTCCCCTCTTTCCATCGCAAAGTTGAAATTCCTTCATTAATGCAGAACTTATCCCATCTGGAGGGCTGTCCCTCACTTGCTTGTGTCCGACTTTTTGCGACCCCATGGACTACATGTAGCTGCCAGGCTCCTCTGTCCAGGGGACTCTCCAGGCAAAAATACTGGAGGGAGTTGCCATTTCCTTCTCCAGGGGATCTTCCTCACCCAGGGACTGAACCCAGGTCTCTTACCTCACTTATATAAATATAGTGGTATAAATTCTGAATTTTTTAAACTATTCTTCAATTCCCTGATCTTAAGCTCTATGTTTAAAGTCAATGAAGATGACGATGACCACGATGAGGATGTGACGCTTTAAAAGCCCCTTTTCTCTTGATGTCATTTTCTGTTGACTGAGGATTCTACAGAAGAGATACCTACCTGGTTGCATAAAAGTTAATCAGCAAGGAAGCCCCATGTTATCTCTGCCAGCCTGGGAAACACCCCCTGCCCAGACACATTATCTCTTTCCCTCAATTTCTAGCTCATATCTTGGCCTCCGTTTTCTGATCTGAAAAGTTGCCACAGCCACATAAGATTACTGTGGGCAATAAATTCATTGACTTATCCATCAAATATTTCTTAAATGCCTGCTTCATACCATATATTGTTCAAGGTGCTAGGAAGACAAGAAAGAACAAGGCAGGCAAAGGCACCACATTTGGCACTTAGCAGTACCTGAACATTGATTGATCTTCTTACATTTAATTTAAATTAAAATAAAGCTGGTGTGGAAACTCAAAAGGATTCTCAACTCAGAAGAACCAATGTTGTCTCCGTCACACTTTTTAAAAAATAATTAGGCAACAAAATACTGACCTTTACCAGCTCATTGTCTATGTGCTGGAAGGAAGCCAACACCTTTTTCTCCCCTTTCATTTTGGCCTCGAAAAGGGAGAGGCTGGGCGAACGGGGGCCATGTACTTTCATTCTTCCACAGAAAGCTTTGGCTTTAATTTTCACATTCCCCACAGCGCACCTCTGCTTTGGCTCTGCTACATGTCCTGACATGTAGAACTAAGGGAAACACGAAATGAAAACGAAACAAGTGTTCTACCTGAGTCATTGTCTGTGTTTCTCCTTTATCACCAAAGCAATGCACTCCCACACAATTGAGACTGGTTCTATTTAGATTTAAAAACGTCATCGTTGTAATTAAAGCACACTATTATTGCTATAAAGTAAACAATTGGAAAACACGTTCTTAGAAACATCTCTCTGATTCATAAATACTTGGATCGTGAAGTCACAGAGGTGGAATGCTAACCTTGCTAACACGCTGATGATAAGGATCAGTAGATACTAATATTACACAGTGAAAAGTTAGCTTTAGTCTGGAGCAGAAGAAAAGTGGAAAATTGGGCAGTTATTTTGTAAGGATCATTTAGAATAATATAGGTTCCAAAAATACTTTTTCTCTAAGGTTGCAATTCACTTGGCTTGTATGTATTAATTCATTTAAGGAATACTTATTGAATGCCAACCTCCTGACTTGCCACTCCAGGTCCTTCTCTGCCCCTCTTCCCAGCTCAGCTGGGGTCACTCCCACCAGCACTATCCGTCCCAACCACTTGAGGTGCTAGTAGTTCCAGCTTTTCACTGAGCCTTTCACATCACTTTTGCTTCTGCTGCTAAGTCGCTTCAGTGTGTCGGACTCTGTGCGACCCCATAGACGGCAGCCCATCAGGCTCCCCCGTCCCTGGGATTCTCCAGGCAAGAACACTGGAGTGGGTTGCCATTTCCTTCTCCAATGCATGAAAGTGAAAAGTGAAAGTGAAGTCGCTCAGTCTTCGTGACCCCATGGACTGCAGCCCACCAGGCTCCTCCGTCCATGGGATTTTCCAGGCAGGAGTACTGGAGTGGGGTGCGATTGCCTTCACATCACTACGTCGTTGCATATGCTGACCCTTCTGCCTGAAATTCCCTCCTTTTTCCCACAACCCAGCCCTCTCTGCCCGGAAAATTGCTATTGTGTTTTATCTTTCAAAATCCAGTTCCAAAGTCACTTTCTCACGTATGCATTTTCAGTCCCAACCAGGATGAGCTATGAATTTGTAATTTAAATGAAAGCATGAATCTCTTTGTTCAAAAATGATTAAGAATTTCAAACTGTGACAGCGGAGCTTTAAGCGTGGGACCTTTAAAGAGTGGGATGGCAGATCACATATTCACCGAGCCAGCCCTGGTAACATTTATTCTGTGTTCCCATAATTCTTAGTCGATATGGTTGTTTCTTGGCCATTCAACATCCATCCACCCCAATTTAGGTTTCCCAGTTTCCCTCTGGGAAAGCCACGCCCCTTGCCAAGGGCCACGGTGATTGATCCAGGAACCAGCTCAGGACCCAATCAGAGCTAAGGAGCTGTTGGGACCAGTTGACTGAGGCAACTCACTCCCTTTCCTGCCAGACTTGAATGTGTCAGTGAGGGGCGTGGGGGACTGCTGTGAGCCAGAGGTTGCTGGGGTTGTCACATGGAGCAGGAGATAGAGAATGTGAGAGGCTCTGCAGCAAGGTGGGCCTCCAGGCACAGGTACTGAGCACTTTTCAGTTATCTGAGCCAGTAAATCCCTCCTTTTTGCATAAGCTATTTGGAATTGGGTTTTCTGACACCTGCAAACAAGAATTGCAGGGAAACACATCTATTTGGTTCTTATACATTTTTGTATGTGTTCCCTCACTGTTTATGAGTTCCTTGGGAGCAAGAAGCTCGTTTGTTTCATCTTACCATCCCTGGATGCTTGGGATAGTCTTGAAATATCCTTTCAACTTGAAAACACAGAACGATTGTGATAGTGGATGGAGAAACCACAGTTGGTCACCTCATCTTTATTATTCTGATTTTTTTTCTTTGTGAAATCTAAGTGAAGTGAAAGTTGCTTGGTTGTGTCTGACTCTTTTCGACTCCATGGACCATATAGTTCAAGGAATTCTCCAGGCCAAATACTGGAGTGGGTAGCCATTCCCTTGTCCAGAGGATCTTCCCAACCCAGGGATCGAATCCAGGTCTCCTGCATTGCAGGCCAATTCTTCACTAGCTGAGCCACAAGGGAAGCCCAAGAATACTGGAGTGGGTAGCCTATCCCTTCTCCAGGGCATCTTCCCGACCCAGAAATTGAACTAGGGTCTCCTGCACTGCAGGCAGATTCTTTACCAACTGAGCTATCAGGGAAGCCTATGTTAGTGGTGCTGCCATACCTCCACTTCGTTTAGAGCGTGCTGAGTCCAGATGACCCAGTGATAAGTTGATGGGTTAATTCTGCTCACAGGGGCTGACAACACTGTCTTCTCTCTCCTCAGGTGGGGGCCTGTGAAGGACCTACACCCATTAGCCCCTGTGTGTCCCATACAACCCTGGGAAGGAATCTGAACAGGGAGAGTTATCTCTGTTGTACAGACTAGAAGTTGAAGGAAGAGTCTGGGCAGTTTTGTCAAAATCTAGAGCACCGCTGTCCAACACGATAGCCGCCTGCTGCAGGTGGCCAGTGACCACTAATTCAAATAAAGAAGTGCTGAAAGTGTAAAATGCACACTGGGTTTTGAGGACTTAGGACCAAAAAAAAATGTAGAATACCACATTAATTTTTATGTTAATTGCACATCAAAATGATACTTTAAATACATTGAGTGAAATAAGATGCATTGTTGAAATGAATGCCACTCATCTAATTTACTTTTATTAATGTGCCTACTAAAAAATTAAAAATCATCTATGCGGCTCACATTCATGGTTCGTATTTTATTTCTTTTGGATAGCTGATCTAGAGCTAGCGTCCTGGCTCCTGCTCTGTTTCTATCTATAGACTCAAGCTCTCCTCTTCCTCTGGCCACCCTTATCTGAGGCTGGTCTGCCCCACTGTCTCTGCTCTGCCTTCTCCCTCCTTGATCTTCCATCCTTCCTCCCTAATGGGACAGAATGTGTAAGAGGCAGACTGACTTTTAAGCCTGATGCTTGTTGCTTTCTACTAATTTTTAAGGGCACCGAATAAGCACTACATCAACTTTGAAAAGTTATCAAGGTTTGTTTTGGGTTTTTTTTTTTAGTTTAAGAATATTCTCTGGATATTTACTTTGAAAAAATAACTTAACCTGTATTTAATTTTAAAAGAAAAATAACAAATGCAAGCTGGGAAGTTATAATAAAACGTATTCTAATCCTTGCCATTCTTTCCTTAAATTCGTGAACTGTGTAGATGCTTCATGTACCTGGGATCGGTCTTAGCCCGGGGCATCATTTCCCCAGCTCCCGTCTGCAAGGTCTGCTGGCCACCTGCTCTTCAGTGCCACTGAGCCCTAAACTAGAGGAAACAGGATTCAACTCCGGGAAGAGGGCTAGAATAGACAGGAGGAACATTTACTCTCATGAGAGCGTAGCCATTAGAACAGGCTATCAAGACAGTTGAGAGAGGACTTCTTTCAGGTAGGTCTGTGTGGCTCTGAGTGGGTACTCATTTGTAGGCAATTCAGGGACTGACGGGAAACTGAAAGCTGTCTTGGGTGTAATCAGAGAGCTCAAGAGTTCCAGGAGTGGCTATTAGGTATCATAGAGTGAGCAGGACTATGGGGAGCTTTCAGAATCTACGGAACAAGTAAATGACTAGGCTGAGCCTGGTGACTAAAACCACATACTTGGAGAGACATAAATACGCATGCCTAAGATCACTTACAAAGACTTGAGAACATTAACTTTTTTGAGGGGGAAACACTAATTTTTAAAAGCCATATTATCAATGAGTGGGTCAGGCTGGCAGCACCTGAACCCACTGATCTTAGGGGTATCCCTAAAAGTGGGACCGCTTGCTCTGGTGTACTAGGAAGCAAACACCACATCAAGGGAACTGAACTGGAATCTAATAATACCCTAGATCTGACCACTGGTTTTCAGGATAGGGGACAGAGGAAATGATTAAATGATGCTATGAGGATGCAATCAGCAAAATTCAGAATGGAGGAAATTCTGTGAGTCAAATGACCTTGTTTCTTCAACAAATAAATAGCATGAAAAAAAAAAACAAAGGAGGAATTATCATAGATTAAAAGAGACTGAAAAGACTTAACAGCAACACATTGACTTTTGACACCTGATTCAAACTGTAAATAACAGTTCAAGCGATAATTTTGGAACCAGGAACATAGCACAGCCTACCTCATCAGATGACTGTTAAAATCAGTGTTCATTTTATTAGGTATGTTGTGATTATTATTTTAAAAGTCCTCATCAGTCTGAAAAAGTAATGAAATTCTGATATGCATTACAGCATGGATGAACCCTGAAAACATTATGCTAGGTGAAATGAGCCAGATACAAACGGATGAATATTGTTTGACTTCAATCATATGAGCTGTGTGGCATGGGTAAATTCACAGGGACAAAAAGTAGAACAGAAGTTACCAGAGGCTCTGGAGACGGGAGGATGAGGTGTTGTTTAGTGGATGTGAAATTTCAGTGTAGGACGATAGTGTTCTGCAGATGGATGGTGGTGATGTTTCCACAGCAATGTGAATGCCAGTGGATTGTGTGCTTAAAAGGGATAAAATGGCAAAGTTATGTTTGTGTACTTTACCACATTTTTTTAAAGTACTTATTTATTAAAGATATATACCCTGAGGGATTTCCTTAGTGGTCTAATGTTTAAGACCCAGTGCTTCTGCTGCAGGGGGCATGGGTTTGATCCCTGGTCAGGGAACCAAGATCCCACATGCCATGTAGCATGGCTAAAAGATTAAAAAAAAAAAGATATACCCTGATATACCCATGATTTGCTTTAAGATGCTCCTACTCTCCCTTCCCCTCCCCCATTAAAAAAAAAAAAAACACGTGGAAGGACAGATAATAACACTGGCAAAATACTAATCATTGTTAAGGCTGGGTAATCTGTAAGTACATGTTTGAAAAAATCCCACCATTAAATTTTTTTTTTTAATGACTAGCTCTCAAGAGTAAAAACATACAGTGCAAATCTGTCAGCAAATGTAACTGGGCCCAGCTTGATTGGAAAGGGCCCGCCATGGACTGGGAGCAGAGCTGTGGAGACCCTCTTCTGCCAAATCCCCTGTGATGCTCCATAGGCCATCCGTGTCTCAGGAGTGCTGGCTTTTTCAAGGCTGCATCCCTCAGTGACAGTGTTTTCCTGTTTACCTTTCTCAACCTTTCTCAACCAGATTGATGAGCTTCTAGATTATGTTTTTTCCACAAGCATAAGCCAAGATATTGCTTTAGATTTTTCCTTGTCATAGTGGCCTGGTGATAATTGCTGAGTATAAAGAACCTCTATTGAGCAACAGGATGATACCAGTTGTTAAAAACACTTGGGAGGAACCCTTGTTGCCTAAGGTCCCTGAAGAGGCTTCATGGGAGAGGTTGCCTTAAAGAAAGTGAGTCTTGTAGACATACCCTTAAGACAATGGAGAAAGACATTCCCGATAGAGGAATCAGGATCTACCAAGGCCTGGGGCCCAAAGGGGAATGTCTCCAGGTGCAGGGACCCAGGAGGGAAGAAGAGGCTGGAAAAGCTAGCTGGCATCAGGTGGTGGATGCTTTGATATGTCTTGCTAGGAATTTCATCCTTTCAACAAACTGAGCCTACTAAGGGGCACATTCTTCACAAAGGTGAGCAGTGCCCCTTTCCTCCAAAGAAGTTTAAGAAGAAAGATGATGAAGGGAAGTGATCACCCACTGTACCACCTGGGACATGCGGCTGTAGGGTCCAGAGTGATATGTTACACACTGACTCTCTAATCCCCCTTCACCCAGCTTTGCAGGTATGAAGTGGGACCAGGGCAAGTAAGAGACACCTGCTGAGGACTTAAAAGAAGATTCCAGACTATAAATAGAGCTTGATACAAGGAACCAGGTTCATAATAAAGAGAAGTTTCTCACTCCGTGCAGCCTCTCCTCCTTATATAAGTGGTTAGCTCCTGTAGCCAGAAGTAAGAGCAATGAAAATCATTATCTTGCTCCCTCAGTGCTGCCTGTAGCCAATGGCAACTTCCTATATCTCTCAACAAGAGACCCATTAAGCTTATATTACCATTTAAAGAAGTGCCTGGAAAGTGTGTGGTTTTTGAAGGAATAGTGACACATGACCATTGCAAAATAAACATTTGTAGTTTGGGGTCCTGTATTCACACTGAATTCAACTTTTAAAAATGTATGCTTCTTCCACTAAAAAGGATGAAATAATGTCATTTGCAGCAACACGGATGGAAAGCCATGCTGTCGTGCTGAATGAAGTGAGACAGAGAAGAAGAAATATCACATGACATCCCTGATAGGTGGAATCTAAAAAGAAATGATACAAATGAACTTACAAAACAGAAACAGACTCACAGACTTAGAGGAGGAACTTCTGGTTGCCTGAAGGGGCAGGATGGAGGGAAGAGATAGGGAGTTTGGGATGGATATGTACACACTGCTGTATTTAAAACAGATAACCATCGAGAACCTACTGTACAGCATGTGGAACTCTGCTAGATATTATGTGGTAGCCTGGATGGGAGGGGAGTTTGGGGGAGAATAGATACATGTAAATATATGGCTGAGTCCCTTCGCTGTTCAGCTGAACCTGTTACAACGTTGTTAATCAGCTATACCCCAATATAAAAGAAAAAGTTAAAAAACCTTAAAAAAGCTGTGCTTCTTCAAGGCATTTCCCTCTCTTACATTTTTAACATTGAAGCAACATATGCACAAGATGAAAAACTTTTCCAGTAGTTTGGAAGTGTTTTTAAAGAAAAGCAACAGTATTCACCCTGATACTCATGCCATTTTTCAGACACTACTATTTTCACTTGCCTGTCTTAAAAATTATTTTAAAAAATCATTCAGATTTTTTAAAAGCCAATTTCTTGGTCAGTTTAAGACAATGACTCTTCTGGACTCATCTCCATAAAATATGAGGACGTAAGCTTCCTACTCCCTGCCCCCAGCTTTCTGATTTATAATTTAATTCTCTTGGTCCCCTTTGCACACTGATACATGCTTATTCCTCCAGTTTCTCTCCCACCTATGCAGTACCTTTGAACTCTCTGCAGCGTAAGCTGAGGATATTAGCCCAGTTTCCTTCTTTCAATCTCTCTCTTTTCCTTCCCATTATCTGCTATCTGTGCCTTTACTTTTACATCCGGAAGGAAAGCATCTTTAGTCAGCTCTGTCACCACCATAAGTTGTCCTTGCCTGTGGGTAGTTTGACTTTAAGGGTGAAAAGCTAATAGACAGGGTTTGCATCATTGCAACTACGTAAATTGGGATTACAGATCTTCCTCAATTTATGCTGGGGTTACATCCCGATAAACCCCATCATTAGTGGAAAATATCCTAAGTCAAAAATGCATTTAACACACCTAACCTACCAAACATTGAAGCTTAGCCTCGCCACCCTTAAACATGATCAGAACGCATACATTAGCTTTCAGTTGGGCAATATCATCTAACACAAAGCCAATTTTATAATCAAGGGTTGAATATCTCATGTCATACAGTGAACACTGCACTGAAAGTGAAAAACGGAATGGTTTTAAGTGTATCAGCCGTTTACCGCAGTGATCACGTGGCTGAATGGGAGCTGTGGCTCAATGCCCCTCCCCAGCATTCGGACAGAGTATACGCTGTGTATCACTAGCTGGAGAAAAGATCACAATTTAAACTTTGAAGTATGGTTTCTATGGAATGCATATTACTGTCAAACCATCATCAAGTTGAACAGTTGCATTATAAGCAACTGAACAGAAGCATCATAAGCCGACACTGTCTGTACTGTTCCCTGGGACCAGCTAGTATTACATTTCCTTCTCTGCTAACTCAGAATCGCTACCTCTCTGCCACTAAACGGAAAACATACGTAGTCAAACCAGTCAATTGGATTGTTTCTTTTGCTCAAAGTGATGCTATGTTTATCTGGCTTCAAGGTCAGACAATCACTTTCTTTTTTAAAAAATATAACTATGTCTACACGTTTTTTAAAAGGAAGCTATCGATCAACTTTGAAGACAACTAAAATGCGGCATTATTTTGAGCATTTTGAGGAGAGATTATGTGGATGGTGGAAGAAGGGAGCTGCATCCAAAATCTCCATAGTTGGAATCAATACGTAGCATTCGAAAATGGGAAACTAGGGGAGTTAGCAGAATAAGCATATTATTCATACATACAGAGAAGAAATGGCTAAAAGAATGGAAAATAATTGCCTCTGGGGAATAGAAGTCAGGAATGGGGCTGCCGGAGCTGGGATACTTGCATTTTTCATTTTGGAGCCTTGTAGTATTGTTGGGCTTTTAAAACTTTGTACACGTATCACTTTGATAAGAATTACAATTAAATTTGAAAAAAGAGTAATTATCCCTCTCATCTCACTTTCAAGATACTCACCGCTGACCCAATCTGGCAGGTGAGAGTGAGGTGCTAAAAAAAGGATGTAGGGGCTCTTTTGCGTGGGGGTGAGCCGCATGAAAGCATCACTGCGAACAAAGCTAGTGGAGGTGATGGAATTCCAGTTGAGCTGTTTCAAATCCTGAAAGATGATGCTGTGAAAGTGCTGCACTCAATATGCCAGCAAATTTGGAAAACTCAGCAGTGGCCACAGGACTGGAAAAGATCAGTTTTCATTCCAATCCCAAAGAAAGGCAATGCCAAAGAATGTTCAAACTATCACACAATTGCACTCATCTCAGTTCAGTTCAGCTGAGTTCAGTTGCTCAGTCGTGTCTGACTCTTTGCGACCCCATGAATTGCAGCAAACCAGGCCTCCCTGTCCATCACCAACTCCCGGAGTTCACTCAAACTCATGTCCATTGAGTCGGTGATGCCATCCAACCATCTCAGCCTCTGTCGTCCCCTTCTCCTCCTGCCCCCAATCCCTCCCAGCATCAGAGTCTCTTCCAATGAGTCAACTCTTCACATAAGGTGGCCAAAGTACTGGACTTTCAGCTTCAGCATCATTCCTTCCAAAGAACACCCAGGACATATCTCCTTTAGAATGGACTGGTTGGATCTCCTTGCAGTTCAAGGGACTCTCACGAGTCTTCTCCAACACCACAGTTCAAAAGCATCAATTCTTGAGTGCTCAGCTTTCTTCACAGTCCAACTCTCACATCCATACATGACTACTGGAAAAACCATAGCCTTGACTAGATGGACCTTTGTTGGCAAAGTAATGTCTCTGCTTTTGAATATGATATCTAGGTTGGTCATAACTTTCCTTCCAATTGCTGCTGCTGCTGCTAAGTCACTTCAGTCGTGTCCAACTCTGTGCGACCCCATAGACAGCAAGCCACCAGGCTCCCCCGTCCCTGGGATTCTCCAAGCAATACACTGGAGTGGGTTGCCATTTCCTTCTCCAATGCATGAAAATGAAAAGTGAAAGTGAAGTCGCTTACTCGTGTCCGACTCTTAGTGACCCCATGGATTGCAGCCCACCAGGCTCCTGCGTCCATGGGATTTTCCAGGCAAGAGCACAGGAGTGGGTTGCCATTGCCTTCTCCATCCTTCCAATTAGTAAGTGTCTTTTAATTTCATGGCTGCAATCACCATCTGCAGTGATTTTGGAGCCCCCAAAGATAAAGTCTGACACTGTTTACACACTAGTAAAGTAATGCTCAAAATTCTCCAAGCCAGGCTTCAACAATACGTGAACCGTGAACTTTCTGATGTTCAAGCTGGTTTTAGAAAAGGCAGAGAACCAGAGACCAAATTGCCAACATCCGCTGGATCATGGAAAAAGCAAGAAAGTTCCAGAAAAACATCTATTTCTGCTTTATTGACTATGCCAAAGCCTTTGACTGTGTGGATCACAATAAACTGTGGAAAATTCTGAAAGAGATGGGAATACCGAACCACCTGACCTGCCTCTTGAGAAACCTATATGCAGGTCAGGAAGCAACAGTTAGAAGTGGACATGGAGCAACAGACTGGTTCCAAGTAGGAAAAGGAATACATTGTCAAGGCTGTATATTGTCACCCTGCTTATTTAACTTATATGCAGAGTACGTCATGAGAAACACTGGGCTGGAAGAAGCACAAGCTGGAATCAAGATTGCTGAGAGAAATATCAATAACCTCAGATATGCAGATGACACCACCCTTATGGCAGAAAGTGAAGAGGAACTAAAAAGCCTCTTGATGAAAGTGAAAGAGGAGAGTGAAAAAGTTGGCTTAAAGCTCAACATTCAGAAAACGAAGATCATGGCACCTGGTCCCATCACTTCATGGCAGATAGATGAAGAAACAGTGTTAGACTTTATTTTCGGGGGCTCCAACATCACTGCAGATGATGATTGCACCCATGAAATTAAAAGATGCTTACTAATTGGAAGGAAAGTTATGACCAACCTAGATAGCATATTCAAAAGCAGAGATATTACTTTGTCAACAAAGGTCCGTCCATACTTTGTCAACTATGTTAAACATAGTCAAGGCTATGATTTTTCCAGTAGTCATGTATGGATGTGAGAGTTGGACTGTGAAGAAAGCTGAGCACCGAAGAATTGATGCTTTTGAACTGTGGTGTTGGAGAAGACTCTTGAGAGTCCCTTGGACTGCAAGGAGATCCAACCAGTCCATTCTAAAGGAGATTGGTCCTGGGTGTTCATTGGAAGGACTGATGCTAAAGCTGAAACTCCAATACTTTGGGCCACCTCATGTGAAGAGCTGACTCATTGGAAAAGACTCTGATGCTGGGAGGGATTGGGGGCAGGAGGAGAAGGGGATGACAGAGGCTGAGATGGCTGGATGGCATCACTGAGTCGATGGACATGAGTTTGAGTGAACTCTGGGAGTTGGTGATGGACGGGGAGGCCTGGCATGCTGCAATTCATAGGGTCACAAAGAGTCGGACACAACTGAGCGACTGAAATGAACTGAACTGAACTGAGCCATATGGCCTGGTGATGATGCCCCAGGGTGATGCGATGGATTCTTCACTGGAAAACCAGGGATGTCAGCATCCCTGTCTTTTCTCCAACTTCCCTGTGTTGGGGGCTGTCTGTGAGTAGGATAGGAAGTGGTACTGAGCATCCCAAAGTTTAGAATGCACAGAGCCTCATTGAACCTGCTAGTTTTCATCCAAGTCCATGCCCTGCCTGGAATCTTCATGTCCTAAACCTCCCCAGTTTCATTTTTCCTTTAAAAGAACCTTCTCAGGGTGGGAGGGTAGCCACCTGGCTGTTGGGGGTCGGATAAGCTACTTAGGGGGTGATCCTCTTGATTTAGATTTGTAAGTTACCTCCCTGGTTTCAGCCTCACCCCTCACTCTTACTCCAGCTAACTGGTGCCCCCAGATGCTGAGCCTCACAGGGATCTGTAGAAAGACCTACACCCCCACACCTGCCACCCTGCCCCGTAACCCTCTCCAATAAGCACCTCACTTGGGCTCCTTCTGCTCTGCTAATTACATGTGCCCCATCCCACGCCCACTTTCTGTCTTCCACAAGTCTGCTGATATCTCTCATTATCTATTATCCTGTCCTTTCTGTCCGTATAAGTTAATGCAATTTAAAAAAATCCCTGTGGTGTTATTTTCAGAGCATTTGTGGAGAGAGAAAATGGAGAGTACCCAGTTAATTTTGAATGAGCAATGAGTGAATGAATGGTTAATGGTTAACTAATTTGCAATTGACTTTAAAGCAGAAAGGCTGAGTTTTATTTACCATTTTCCTGCTCTCTGTTGTGAGTTTACATCCTAGGGTATCACCCTGTAAGCAATACTTTGTCCCTCAGCCAATGGCTACTTCCCTGAGCTGACCCCGTAGGCTTCTAAATGTGTGGGTTGGTCACAAGAGGCCCAGGCTAAAGACTGTGGTTTGTGTCATGTAACCCACCCCCATGGCAGCAAACCCAACTTCTGCAAAAATCCAGTTAAAGTCAGTTGTTTGGAATGCAAAACACATTTTTCTATAGAAACAATATAATAAAGGAATATTTTAGCTCCCAGGCCAGCTTTCTTAAGCTCATAGATATGAATTCAGTTCAGTTCAGTTCAGTCGCTCAGTCGTGTCCGACTCTTTGCGACCCCATGAATTGCAGCACGCCAGGCCTCCCTGTATTTATTAATGTACCCATGCCCCAAATTTATTGAACACAAGTTATGTGTGACTTGAGAACTATATTATCATCATCAGATCTTTTAAATACATCAGATCTTTTAAATACATCACTTTGCTCAGTTTTTGGCTCTCACTGTTTTTAACTTCCAGATGGTCACCCCTTTCCCAAACATAACCCTCTTCCTCTGTCCTTCCCCCAACTCACCCACCTCACCTTAAGAGAAAGAAGCGAAGCCGGAGTCAGAGTCAGTGCAAACATTCATTTGTCAGAGGGAAGGTCCCCAACGATGCTCGCTACACCTAGAGGGCTCCTGTGCTCAGGCAGGGCCCTTCTAGAAAGTAATCATCATGCTTTCTCCAGGGTATTGCAGGGACTTGGGTAAAACTGGGAATAAGCTTTTTTTCAGCTATCTTTGAGATTTCTGAGTCTTTAGCACTGACATGAACAAAGAGTCCATTTTTTAAAGGCTTGTGGCTGATAACCGATGGTTATTTTTTGCCTTCCCGTAAAATTCAAAGGTGATTGGAGCTTGTGGCCAGTGGGACACTTTGTGTGTTTATTTCACTCCTGGCTCACAGAGAGCAGCGCTCTCACTCAGGAGGAGAGGGGACGACTACTTCACAGGGGACATTTGAAACTCTCACCAAACTAAGTTCTTTGGCTCTTTCTCCAAGGTTATTCTGGGCAGGAGTTATCCTCCAAGATAGAAAACTCATACTGATATGAGTACCATCTGAAACCCTGTACCACCAACTCTGTATCATCAGCTCTGCACCATCAACTATGTACCGTGGTCCAAGAAGAGTATTCCCACCCACTCACCTCCCGCTACCCCAGATAAAACTCTGCCGGCTTGGGACAGAAGAATCAGGAGAGCCAGAAGTGGGGATCCTGCCTTGTTGGTCTCCCTCCATCTCCAGTCAGGTTCCAGACTCAGCAAATCAGAGAAACCCAATGAAAAACTGGGTAACCTCAGAAGAGAGGAGACCTGCACCCCCTACCATAAGTAACTTCCCTGAGAAGACTATGTGTGAGGGTAAAGAGGTGTGGCTGAGTGATGCATACGGGATGGGCCCAGAACAGACTCACGGCGTGGTGCACAAAGAGTAGCCAAGACCCCCCTCCCCCCCACCTCCCCCGCCCACAGGCAGGACCCAGGAGAGTCGAGAGAGGCTGGAGAACCAGGAAGTTTGGGGAAAGGAAGATGCCAGAGACCATGGGAGGCCACAACAAGACCTGGATCATTTGCGAGGAAGCCAGGACAATGAATGGCAGTGATCAGTATTTTGAGAAAGAGACACAAGGGCAGAATGCAAAACTTGACTGAACGGATAATCTGAAATCATTCCATAATCATTAAGCTGAGCAACTTTATCCCAAGAAGACTAGATTGTTTTTCTTATGACAAAGAATAATTATGAAATATAATTGACTACATTTTACACCTATAAGTATGTAGCCTATAAAATTTGCTCCTGCTTCACTTAACATTTTAAAATTCACACATCTTCATAGATTCTCTGGGGGAAACAAGCAGGTGGAACAACAGAGGCTGAGAGGGAGCATCCGTGTGGAACGGGGTGGGATGCTGAGGGCCCTTTAAGGAAGGCTCTCCTTAAGGTGAAGCATGAAGGATGAGAAGGAGCCAGCCACACAGAAAGGTGTAAGAGTGCTCTAGGCAGAGGGAAGAGCATAAGCCAAGGTCCTGAGGCAGGAAAGAGGTCGGCTATTTTAGGAACCGCAGGAAGTTCAGTGTGAGCAGTATCATGAGCAAGGGAGGGAGCAAGGTGGGTTTGGAGTAGTGGAGAAGTAGGCGGGTCCACCTGGGCCTTCAAGCACTTCTGTCATTAGCAGCCCCAAAGCCACCACAAATAGAAGTCCTCCTTCAATCCATGGCTTCATTCAGAAGCCTCCTTCTTTCCCCACTCTGCTTGCAGTTCTGCCTCACTACAGAGGGCCTTCTCCCTGTGCCTTTGGAGGCCTCCCTGGTCCTCAGAATAGACCTTCCCCTGGAGAGTTTTCTTCACCTCCTCTTCTTGGTATCTGGCAGGTCAGAGAGGGGACACTATTAGATGGTCAAAGAGCTTAAAAATGGGCCGCTTCCTCAGTCTACCTCCAGGCATTCTCATGCGGGAGGCCTGGCTGGGCCCTGCAATCTGTACAATCAGCAAACTCCTACAAGAGTTTGAGGCAGGTGACCTGGAAGCTGCAACTGGAGAAACTCCAGGAGAAAGACAGAGGTCAGATGTAGGCAGGAAGAAGACAGAGGGGCAACTTAAAGAATTTTTGACTCTAGAGCAGTGAGATAGTTAATTTTCTGTGTCAACGTGCCTGGGCTACACACTGCCCAGATATTTGGTCAAAACATTATTCTGGATGTTGTTGGATGAACTCAACATTTTAATCAACAGACTCAGTAAAGCAGATTGCTCTACTTACTTGGGTGGGCCTTATCCAATCAGTTGAAGTCCTTTGCATTAAGACTTGCACAGAAACATCAGCTCTTCCTGGGTCTCAAGCCTGTTGGCCTTCAGACTGGAACCATACCATCAGTTTTCCTCAGTCTTCAGCTTGTTGACTGCTGACCTGAGAACTTGCCAGTGTCCATGATTGCATGAGTCAATTCCTTATAATAAATCTCTCTCTCTTGCTCCCTCTCTCTCCCTCCTATAGGTTCTGTTTCACTAGCGAACCCCAACTAATACAGATAGTAACAGCTGTTTTCTCTTTTCAGGGTGCTCAGAACTTTGTAATACAGTGGGGAAAACTAGCCTGATGGTAAAAGTTGTTAATAAATTTTGTTGTGCGAAATTGAAAAGTATAATGTGAATGAGACTTGAAAAAATAATTACAGCTACTATTTGTGAGTACCCTCTGGCAGTGTTTTATCTCCTTCCCCTTGTATTTATGTAACATCTGCCTTTCTTGTATGTATAATCGCCACGAGGGCAGAGATACTGTTTCGGTCACCACTGCGTCTGTGAGAGAGAGCCTGGCACACAGTAGGTGCTTGCTAAGTACTTGTTGACCCTGTCAGTCAATTTATTCCTCATCTTCACAACAACGCCACATGCTCAGGACTGCAATTTCCATTTTTAAAAAAAGCAAACCGATGCTCAGCTTGAGCTCTCTGATTACAACACCCCACCCCCACCCCTTCCATCCATGTCCGCCTGCTCCGGGCCCAGCGAAGATGACCTCTACAGAGAGATAACCTGGGCTTCTGGCCAGAGAAGGAGAGGCCAAGGTTAAGACCTCTGTTCCAGCATATGGTTCCGACAGTGACTGTGTCCTCCGGGGCTGTGGCTCGTCAGGCAGCCCCCCTATTTTATGGTCTCGACTTTCAACAGGATCCAATAAAATCTTCCCTCCCTTGCCCTGCAGGCCTGGGTAGGGGGAGGGCCGATCCGGCTTCCTGCTAGCACCATTTATCTGTCCTTCGGCCTCCCCGTTGGCTGCTTTAATGCTGCCAGTGCCTCAGGTAATATTCCCTCCATTAAACTCTCTTCAGTTAAATCCCTGGTCTGTGCATTCATTTTCCTGCTGGGATCCTGACTGATGAAGAAAACTTAGGTAACAAAACTAAAAGGCGGTGGAGGCAGGATTTGAACCCAGGTGTGTCTAGTTCAGAAGTCTGTTTTCATTTTGTTTTACCTCACTACCCCTACTGCCCTCTCAGAAATGGATTAGGGATGAGCCTTCCCCGTGACATCCTGTAATCTCTTGTAGAACAGTCTACGAACCTGACATTCTTTAGACCTCCCTCTTCCCAGAGAGGAACGCTGGTGGTGTGGAAGTAGGGCTTAGCCTTAGCCTTCTGTGGCCCCAGAAGCCTGAATTTGAATCCAAGCTCTGCTAGGAGCTATGTGAGACTGAGCAAGGGGGCTTCACTTCTCTGAGCCTCTGTTTCCCGATTTGCAAAGTGGGGCCATGCACAGCAGGAGGGAGTGAGGAGTGAATCGACCTGTGTGTTTACACCACCAGTTCAGTAAAGCAGGTGTCTCCTACCTCTCTGCAGTCCTGGTCTTGTGGCAGTGCCTGAACACGTCCCTGAAATCACTGAGTCTCTTTTTTAGGTCAAAAAAAAAAAAAATGCTGTTAAATCTCTATGCAGGGAAGCTGTCAGGGGTTTTGACTGCCAACAAAATACAGGCCTGTTTCAGAAGGAGGAGTCCAGAGACTCCGGCTCAGGAGACAGATCTTTTCTCCCAAGCTTCCTTTCAGGCATTTAGTTTTGACTCTCTTGCGACATGGCCTAAGGTGAATCTCATGACCAGTGTGTTTCTTCTCCAGCGCTAATGACAGTGACTAAAATAGGGTGTTATGGGGCCAGCCCACACAGCCCTCCCCCTGGAGAAGTTCTAGAGGCTGCGTTGCTTTACAAGGGTGCAGTGGGTTTGAGACCCATTGGTTGGTGATCCTGTTCTCTTTATAAGCCTCACAACATGTAATTGAAAACACATTCATGCAAGCTTACTAGTATCGAGTTTGGGGCAGAGGCTGGCCAGCTTCTTTCCAGTGCAAAGTGAGGCTTAAAAAAGTGAGATGAGGTGAGGTGGGTAAGGGCTGCCAGGTAAAGTACAGGATGCCCAGGTAAACCTGAATTTCAGATAAACAGCAAAAAGTTTTTAGTATAAGTATATCTGATATGCTATGGCAACCCACTTCAGTATTCTTGCCTGGATAATCCCCATGGACACAGGAGCCTGGCGGGCTGCAGTCCATGGGGTTGCAAAGAGTCGGATATGACTAAGCAACTCAGCACGCATGCCTGCGCTATGTGGGATACACTAAAAAGTCTTCATTTGTATCTCAAATTCCCATTCACGTGGGCGTTCTGTATTTTTATTCACTAAATCAGGAAGCCCTATGGGGTGGGGAAGAGAGATGTTTCACTGGCCTAAGAGAACACTATTTTCTGGCTCCTCATACACATTCTAGAAGCTCTCTTTTATTCAAAAATCACTGTGCTTTTTATAACTTGCTCCATTGAAAGATGACTCTATATAACATTTTATTAGCTGAGTATCTCAAATTCCCACTTGAATATCTCAAAATTCCATAGAATTTTCCAGGCAAGAATACTGGAGTGGGTTGCCATTTCCTTCTCCAGGGGATCTTCCCAACCCAGGGATGGAACCCCCATCTCTGGTGTCTTCTGCATTAGCAGGCAGATTCTTTACCACTGAGCCATTTAGGAAGCCCATATAAGCAGAGAATCACAGTGAGGAAGACTTTTGTGACTTGAACAGGAAAGCAGGCCATATTTTGTTTATGTCGGTTATTTCCCTTAAGTCATTAACAATTATATCATGAAGTTTAATATTTATAGCAGGGCAAACATCTATGGAATCACAAGTACTTTTTACTTTTTAAATTCAATGAAGCATGCTTCCAGTGGTAAAAACAACAACAGCGATAACAAAAAAGAAACAAAAGTCCACACCCAGAAGAGATGCCTTGGGCCATATACACTTTCCTCAAACTGAAACCGAAGTCGCTCAGTCATGTCCTTCTCTTTGGGATCCCATGGACTGTAGCCTACCAGGCTCCTCAGTCCATGGAATTTTCCAGGCAAGAGTACTGGAGTGGGTTGCCATTTCCTTCTCCAGGGGATCCTCCCAACCCAGGGATTGAACCCCGGTCTCCTACACTGCAGGCAGATGCTTTACCGTCTGAGCCACCAGGGAAGCACTTTTCTCAGGGCACTGCTAAACCTTTTGTAGATATCAGCTCAGAACTGAATTGTGTCATCATTGTTCTGCACTCTTAGTTTTCTTGTTTTTCACCTTGAGGGAACATTGGGGAACAAGTTAGGAAGGTGTCTGGATTCTCCACCCCAGGCCGCACACCACCATCAGCAGGTCAGCTCCCCAGAAACCCAGGACCAAGCATCACCCTCAGAGGGCATTTCCTGTCGGGGCATCACTGAGTCACTGAGGCATGTGATAATGTTGCATGTCATCATGCAAAAATTAAATTATGTTCAGGTCAAAAGTTTGGTCTTCCCGTTTCCATGAAGAGCACCATGACACTTCTGAAAATAGTGTTAGTGTCCTAAGGATTCTAGACAAATGTCACAGTTTTCTCAGAATGTTGGAAGACTGCAACTGTGGGATAATTACTGGCTTTTAATGTGCCTGTCCTTAGTAGTGAAAATAAAGTACAATGATCATATTTACATACTAAACTGAATATTGGGGAACAGTTCGGCAAAAAAGAAGACCCCCCCCCCCAATAGTTCAAACTCTGTGCAGAGGAGTGATACAGGTAAGTAATTGTGTCATTGGGATAGCCTGGGTTACGTAGGTAACAAACAGGTCTGAACATCTTGGTGCCTTAAAAACAATTAATTTGTTTCTTGTTCATACCACATACCCATCAGCTGCAGATCTGCTCTATTATCCTCACTCTGAAATCCAGGCTGACAAAGCTGGACACCATCTGCACAGAGTGCTGCCGTCCAACCATGGATGTTCATTTTATAAAAGAGGAATTCTGGCCTTAGGATGATTAACTGATTTAGCTAGGCAAGGAGCAGAGGCATCCTGAAAACAAGGTCTTTAAACTCTTACACCAGTGTCCCTTCTCTTCTACAGATGCCAGTTATCCTCTGTATTAGATTGACCATGCTCCAGGGGGACCGGGAGTAAACAAAGTCCCAGGTTCAACTCCAAAATTTTTGTCATGTTTACAGTATACTGGGGCTTCCCCAGTGGCTAAGGGGTAAAGAATCTGTCTGTAATGCAGGAGCCACAGGCATACGTGGGTTCGATCCCTGGGTTGGGAAGTTCCCTTGGAGAAGGACATGACAATCCACTTGAGTGTTCTTGCCGGGAGAATCCCATGGACAGAGGAGCTACAGTGCATAGGGTCGCAAAGAATCGGACACAACTGAAGTGAGTTAGCATGCACATATGCACGACATGTTCGTCATCATTCATTCATTCAGCTTACTATATGTTGGCATTATCTCATGCACTGGGTATACAGTGGTGATCAAAATATATACAGTCCCTCCCCTTATGGAGCTTATGATTTTATGATGGGAAATACATGGAGTCCCTGATGCTGGGAAAGATTGAGGGCAGAAGGAGAAGAGGGCGTCAGAGGATGAGATGACTGGATGGCATCACTGATGCAATGGCCATGAACTTGGGCAAACACCCAGAGATGGTGAGGGACAAGGAGACCTGGCATACATGAGGCAGCAAAGAGTTGGACACAACTGGCAACTGAACAACAAGAAGTACATGGAATTCAGTTTCCCAAACTTGGGAAGAGAGGCTGAGGTTGCAGGGAGTTGCCTGGGCTCTAACTGCTAGAAGCTCCAGCCTTAGGAGTGTAGGATGCAGACATGGCCTGGTACTTGGGAATGAGTCAGTGATTGGATCTGCAGTGTCCTTGTCATTGCCATATAGCAGTGACCCTGAAATGCCATCAGAAACTCGGGTTTGAAGTTGAGAAGTGAAAGACTGAGTGGGAGAATGAGATAGTGGAAGAAAACGGAGAGATGAGTGAAGAACAGAGAGAAGGAACATAGAAACAAATCAAATATGACTTCCACCTGAAATGAGCCTGCACATTCAATTCCAAAATACATGAGAAACTTAATGCTCAGAGAGACAGTCTTTATGAAGTCGATAATCAGGACAAGATTTTATTCCACATTGAAACTAACTTTATAAATCAGCCTAACAAAGACTTTAGAATAAGTACATCTAAGGTATCTAAAGAGAGGGATAAAAAAATATTAGGAAATTATAAAACAAACTAGATAAAAACAATACCAGGTTTATTATTATTTTTAAAGACTCAACTAGAAATCTCAGAAATGAATAATGCAATCATTGCAATTTAAGATGCCCTGGATGAGGAAATTTATGGTCTGAGTAAAGTTGAAGAGTGCAGTAGTAAGGTGCAGAGGGTGCCAGGAACACACCCAGGGTCCAGGCAGAGAAAGAGAAAATATTCAGAGGTGTGGAGGATTGATTTAGAGACACGCACTGACCATTATCTAAGGGGAATTCTGAAGGAAGAGCAAGGAGAGGACACTCAAGCAGTATTTAAAGAGATCGTTCTGAGACATTTTCAGACTCCAAGATTTCAAATCAAAATTACATTTGAGTACCAAGCATGGAAATAAGAATAAATTCATACCTAAACACATGGTAGCAAAATTTCAGAACATTAAGGAAAAAGATAGTCTGAAGTTAATAGAGATAAAAGATGAATTACCTGCAAAGGAATGAAAATTAGTTTGATGGCAGCCTTCTCATGACAACAATAGATACTAGGAGACAAGGGGTATGTTCCAAGTGAAGAGAGAAAGTAATCATCAATCCAGAATTCAATATCCTGAGAAAGACATTTCAGGCATGCCAAGACCAAGGGTTTACCAATTACTGACCGTCACTAAAAGAACTACTAAACTAAACTTTAGTAAATATAGCCAGCTATTGACTGCAAAAAAAAAAAAAAAAAAACACACACAAAAAACAAAAACCTTTTTTTAATATTTAAAAAGAGTGAAATACAACTCTGAAACAAAAATAACAAGATAGGAAGCAGGATTCACCTGCTTAGGATTTACTAAAAAGTGCTGGGATATGAATGGAAATCTAGAAAGATGGTACAGATGAGCCTGTTTGCTGGGCAGGAAAGAGACACAGACTCAGCGAAGGGACCTGTGGACACAGAGAGGGAACAGGAGGGTGAGACAAATTGGGAGAATAAGATTGACATATACACACTACCATCTGCAACACAGTGGCAAGCTGCTGTATAGCACAAGAGCTCAGCTCGTCCCACCTAAAGGGGTGGGATGGTGTGGGGATGGGTTCAAACGGAGGGGCTCTGTGCATACATACAGCTGATTCATGTTGTTGTGCAGCAGAAACTAACACACTATTGTAAAGCAATTGTCCTCCAATAAAAAAAATAAAGAGGAAAAAAAAAGTGCTGGGGCCTTTGCTGTAATCAAAAGAACAATGGATACATAATACCTTAAAAATATATTCAGTAAATAAAGTGATCAACTTAAGAAAACAGGAACAGCAGAAAAATCTAAACAGAAATATGAAAATCATAAATATAACAGGAAAAATTAAATAAACATTATTTAGGGAGAATGAGTAAAACCCAAAGTTGATTTCTTGAAACAACTTAACAGAAATAGACAAACCTTGAGCAAAACTGAAAAATGGGGAAAAAAAAAAATCAAACCCCACAAACAGAAAATTAGAATAAAAAGAGGTTAGAAATAGATTCAACGGAGATAGAGAAATATGTAAAAGAATGCTATTAAAAACTTAATGTCAATAAATATGGAAATGTGGAAGAAATGGGTAATTTTTAAGAAAGAACAAATAAATTTTGGTAATTTATTCAGATGAAATCAGAATAAAGCCTTAGCTAATAAAAAAATTGTTAATCAAAAGTCTCCATCTTTCAAAGAAACAAGGCCCAAATAGTTTTACTAGATCTTCAAAAATATAAACACTGTTTAGAAACAAACAAACAAAAGAAACCTCAGTTCAGAGAATGAGGGAGAAAAAAGGAAGAGCATTATTTAACTTATTTTTTGAGATACTAAAGTCAGACAAGTAAAGTACAAGTAAAGAAAAATTTATTTACTCTCACTTTTCATGTAGAGATAAAATCTTAAGGAAGACATCATGACCAAATAGGACTTAGTCTGAAATTGAAAGTATAATTGGTTACAAACCCTACTAAAGGTTAAAAGAGACATAAAGCCTTTTCCTTGATTTTTATATTTTAGTGTCGTTTTGATAAATGCAGAAAAGACATTTCATGGAATGCAGAATTCATTTGTGGAGAAAAATGTTTGCAAACTAGGTATAGAAGTTAATTTTCTTTAACTGACAAAGGCTATATATGAAAATTTTACAAATGTTATACCAACTCATTATGTTTTAGAGGCATGTCCACTAAGTCAGGAATAACATAAGGATAGCAGTTATAAGCCTGTATTCAGCGTAGTACTAAGGGTCTTGACTGGTCTTCTTTGCACTAGCAAAGAAAGGAGGGAGACAGAGACCAAAAGAGAAAGAAAATTGTTCTTGTTTGTAGAAAATGTAATTGTCTACATAAAGAATTCAAGAAGATTCACAGAGAAATTCTTAAAGTTAAAAGGTGTTCAGTGAGGATGCTAGATAAAAAGATCACACAAAATTAATATCATTCTTAGCAGTAGTCACTAATTAGAAAATATAATAGGAAAAAAAGAATTTTTTCCACCATAGTAGAAATTATGTGACACTTAGTATTAAATTTATTAAAACAAGTGCAAGACCTCTGTGAAAAAAATTATAAAAGCATTATTGAACAATATAAAGACCTAAATAAATTTAGAGAAATACCATGTTCATTAGAGTATTCAGTAACATAAAAATGTCAACTTTCTCCATATAGATTTATGGGTTTACAGCAATTTTAATTTGAAAAATCCTCAAAATGTGTGTGTATTTGTGTGTGATTCTTAATAAGATAATTCTGAAATTCTTGTGAAAGGGACAAGAAGAGTCAAGACAACTTTGAAGAAGAAGGTAGATTTGTCTTATTAGATATTTTGTTATTTTAAAAGACCGTGATGGTATTGAGTCAGGGGACGGATAAATAGATGAATGGAACAGAACAAAATCCCGGGAATGACCTAGACACATGAGGAAACTCTCTGTACATCACAGAACAGTGGGGGAAACAGAGGGACTGAGAAAACTAGTTACCCAGGTGGGAAACAGGAGAAAACAGCCTCCTACTCCCCCAGCCATAAAGACTAAAGACCTAAA
Source organism: Budorcas taxicolor (assembly GCF_023091745.1). Lineage (NCBI taxonomy): Eukaryota > Metazoa > Chordata > Mammalia > Artiodactyla > Bovidae > Budorcas > Budorcas taxicolor. The sequence goes on from NC_068925.1 coordinate 71,916,080, forward strand.
TGTGAAAGCGAGCTTGCAACTTTGAGAAGAAAATGTAGGAAAATATATTTATTATCACCAAGAAGGGAAAGATTTCTTATATAATATACAAACATATAAATAACCAAATAAGAGGGATATATCTGATTACATTAAATCAAAAGATTATGCACAAGAAAAAAAGACATACAAACACAATAGAAAGAAATTATAAAACAGGAGAAGGTATTTGCAATGCATACAATCATAAATAGGAGATAGTCTAAGAAGCAGTAATTACACAAGCTGAATACTTTGATCACAGGGCAATAACACTATTAATAAATAGAAATTAAAACAAAATAACAATTAAAGTATAAGATCATGGCAGTTAGGAGATAACTAAAGTAAGAACACACCATATCAAAATTTATGAAATGCTATTAAAGTATCCTGAAAGAGGAAATCATGGTCTTCAAGTTTTCATTATCTTTAACGAAAGGTAAAATGAAAGCTTTCAGCCCAAGGATTTAATAACAAAAACAACAAAAATAAAATCCCTCAAAAGTCAAGAGAAAGAAAAAAATAAAGGCAACAACAAGATTAAATGAGTTAGAATATAGGAGAATTTATAAAATTAATTTGAGGGCTTATTTAAAAACAATAAGATAGACAAAGTTTAGAGAAAGTAAAGAAAGGAAAAACTTGCAAATAATAAAATAGAAATATAAAGAAGGGATTCAATGTCAGATGAGGATATAGTTTAAACATAAGATAACACTTAGCAAAATTGTAAGTTATGAATTTTAACTTAAATGAAATCATCTTCTGTAAATACACATATTGCAAAAATTGGAAATATTAAGCCTAAATACATTAATCACACTGAAGAAACTAAGGGAAGAAAAGATGGAGAGAATTCCCTCCTGGGAAAAAATGTCTAGGCCTAGAAAACTGTATAGGGAAAATCTTTCAGATCTTTAGAATTAGGTAATTATTATGCTTCAATAATTATTTAAAAACACTGAAAGACTTGGAACATGTACCTAATTTACTTCACAAAGATAACCTTGATGTCAAAACCTAAAAAAAAAAGCTCAAAAAAAGAAAATAATGAATCTATCTAAATTATGAACATAGAGAACAAATCCAAACACAGACAACAGAGTATCAAGAGAATAACCCCAAAAGGATTTAACCTAGAGTGAAAAGGTTTTATGTCTTAATATTTGAAAAATCCAACAGTATAATATATCGCATCCACCAGTTTAAAAAGAAAATCCAAATGAGATTCTCAACAGATGCAGAAAAGTCAACTAGTCCTTATTTTAAAATGACCAGAAATTTAAGAACTCCTTAACAATAACAAAATATTTATTTCAAAACTACCTGTGAGAATGAAATACTAAGGTAATAGTATTAAAATCAGGAAACAAGCAGGGATACAGTTCATTGCCAATTTTATTTGATTTTTAACTGGAAGGAATTCTCACCAATTAAACAGTATACATCCTAGCAGAAAACTGCTCTATGTAAAAAAGAGATACAAAAGCCAGTAGATTTTCTACATAGAAATACTATCCAGTTAGAAGGTATAACTTTAAAAACTCAAACTACAGTAGTAAAAATGAGCAATGATGACATTGAAAACCTCTATTAAATTCCCTGGGATAGTTTTAATGAGAAAGTAAAGGATCTATATAATAAAAACTACAAAATGTTACTGACAAATCCAGAAGAGAATTTGGATATTGTTCCATGGCAACAATGTCGGTATTTTTCAAATTAGTTTGTATCTCAATATACTTTCAATAAAAATTTCATAAGATTCTTTTCAGAACTTGATATTATCACAATAATGTTTACTGAAAGAATAACAAGGTATAAACAGCAAAGAAAATGTTGAACATGGAAAGGAATGAAGAGAAAGTGGCCCTGCCCAGAATTAAACAATTTTAGGAAGCAGGTGTAAATAAAATGGTGTGGAACTGACGAAAGAACAAATATATAAATGTACAAATCAGTTGCACAGAATAGATATTCTGAAACTATATTAACCACAAGAGCTTAATCTATAATAAACACAGCATTGCAAGTCAGTAGGGAAAAATTATTACTTAATAAACTATGCTGGGTTAACTATTAAGAAAATATAAATTTAAAGATTCAGATGGCTCAGTGGTTAAGAATCCACCTGCAAAGCAGAAGACATGGCAGAAGCCATGGGTTTGATCCCTGGATCAGGAAGATCCCCTGGAGAAGGTAATAGCAACCCACTCCTGTATTCTTGCCTGGGAAATCCCATGGACAGAGGAGCCTGGTGGGCTACAGTCCATGGAGCTTCAAAGAGTAGGGCACGACTTAGCAACTGAGCATATAATAAAAATAACATTAGATGGATAAATAGGTGTAAATATATAAATATAAAATCATTAAAACTAAAAAGACTAGAAATACATTTTTTAAAGTTTAGTAAAAATAAATAAATAAATAAAGTAAAAGTTTAGTAGTTTAAGTCATCAAGGGAATGTAAATTATAACTATAATAAGCCACCACTGCACACCCAACAGAAAATGGCTAAAATGAAAAAGACTGACAACATCAAAAGTTGACGAGAATACGGAGCAACTGAAACTCTGATGCATTGTTGGTGGGAGTATAAAATGATACAACTACTTTGGAAAAAAGTCTGGCAGTTTCTTATAAAACTGAGTCTATATATACCTCCTCTGACTCAGCCATTCCACCCCTAGGTATTTCCCTCAAAGAAATGAAAGCATATATTCACACCGTGCGCTGTGTTTAGTCACTCAGTTGTGTCCAACTCTTTGTGACCCCATTGATTATAATCTCCCAGGCTCCTCTGTCCATGGAATTCTCCAGGCAAGATACTAGAGTGGGTTGCCCTGCCCTCCTCCAGGGGATCTTCCCAACCCAGGAATTGAACCCAGGTCTCCTGCATCACAGGCTTTACCGTCTGAGCTACCAGGGAAGCTCATATTCACACTGCTGCTGCTGCTGCTGCTGCTAAGGCGCTTCAGTCGTGTCCGGCTCTGTGTGACCCCAGAGACGGCAGCCCACCAGGCTCCCCCGTCCCTGGGATTCTCCAGGCAAGAACACTGGAGTGGGATGCCGTTTCCTTCTCCAAAGCATGAAAGTGAAAAGTGAATGTGAAGTCGCTCAGTCGTGTTCGACTCCTAGTGACCCCATGGACTGCACCCCACCAGGCTCCTCCATCCATGGGATTTTCGAGGCAAGAGTACTGGAGTGAGGTGCCATTGCCTTCTCCGAATATTCACACTATGACTCAGCAATTCCACCTCTAGGTATTTCCCCAAAGGAAAGGAAAGCATACGCCCATAAAAGTGCATGTACAAGAATGTTCATAATGGCCCCAAACTGGAAATAGTTCAGATGTCCATCAGTAGAGGATGGACATGCAACTGTAATATAGACACATAATGAACTATTACTCTTGACAACCAAAAGAAAGTCTTGGAACACATCAACACAGATGAATTTTTTAAATATCGTGTTGAGTGAAACAAACTGTACACAAAAGAGTTCATGGTGCATGATTCCATTTATATCAAGTTCTAAAGCAGGCAAAACTAACTGACAGAGAAGAAACTAAAGGCTGCAGTTGCCTTTGGTGTAAAGTGAGAGTAAGGACCTCTGGGGGAAGGATACTGGGGAACTTTCTGGGATGATATTAATTTCTTTCTATACATATTTTAATAGTTTTATTTGGACAAAATTCACATGCTATACAATTCACCCATTTAAAGTGTAGAATCCACTGATTAATACATTATGTGAATATATTAATGATTAACATCTATTCTTCAATATGTGCAACCACCAGCTTAAAGAGAAATCGTACCCTTTGAATTTTTAAATCTTTGTAGATTTATGCATTTTCATTTATCAAAACTCAATGAATAATCGACTTGAGATTTGAGAATTTCACTGTAAATATGTATGTAAACTTTATCTTTAAAACTTTTTTACTAGAGGGAAATATGAAATAAATTTCAAAGTTCTATGTGGAAAGGGTCATTCTTCAGAAAAGAAAATATTGATAGATCTGAGCCACTAGGGAAGCCCTAGTTACTTTAAACCCCCAAATCTTTGTGTGTCAAAAACATATAAATATAACCAACACTAAATGCAAATATCAAGCCAGAGATTATGTTTTTAAAAAATATTAGAAAAGGAGGGTTTTGTCTATATATTTGTTATATGTGTAAAACATTCTAAATCATTGCAAATATTAAGCTACCAACAGATATGAGGGCAAAGACTCCAAACACAAAGTTCATAAATTGTAAATAAAATTTAACAAACATGAAGGAAATTTCCTCTTGTTTACAGAAATTTTAAATTATATCAGGAGCAATATACACATCAAAGGTGCTAGGAGTTGTATGCCTTTTGATTTATTTTCCTTTGAGAAATATATTTATTCTCCTTTGAGAAGAGATATTTAATGAGAATAAGAACAGTTATGCACAAGGATTTAGCTACAAAAATGTTTATTGCAGCATCATTTGAAACACTGACAAATCTGGTGTTAACACAAATGCTTAATACAGAGAGTGTTAATGAAATAAGTTACAGTACAAGATATTAATATAACTTAGCACTCCTGCACAACCATGTGAAATGATATCGTAAAATAATTAATGGTGTGGAAATATGTTTACATCTTGAGTTAGAAAAAAAAGGAAAAAAGGCCAAAAATTCCTTCATCCTGTTAGGCTAACCCATTCCCTTGTATCAATGCTGTGGACACACGGGCATTTGGTTCCTATCAACTTTCCTTGTTTCCCATTTCCCTTTGGAAGCTGCTCTGGGAAGAACAAATAGGCTAGCCTCAAAACTGGGCGGGGGAAAGACATGTAAAAAAATAAAAAGAGAAAGTGTAAAATACTGTTTCAGTTAACCTTTTTTTTTTTTTTTAACTGGGAAAAAGTATATAGGCACATGATCAGAAATTGAAACAGTCAAAAAATGCATGATGAAAATAATCCGTCCAGACCCAGGAGACTTAATTAGCTTTTCTTATCTTCTTCAAGATTTATTTTTTTAGGAAGACATCTACTAAAAGGAACAAACAAAGCATAAGAAAGAGAAAAGAAGGAAGAGAGGGAAGGAAAGAAGGGGAAAAGATATAAAAGGAGAATATGGGGGAAAATTAGAATGAGTTTAGTCTATGAGGGGTCTAAACAGCCCAAATTTATTTTAGAATATATGTTAAACATTTGGACCTCAAATATTCAGCAACTTGCTACTACCTTAACAACAGTACTACATGAACATTTGGAGAAGGAAATGGCAACCCACTCCAGTACTCTTGCCAGGAGAATCCCATGGACAGAGGAGCCTGGTGGGCTACAGTCCATGGGGTCACAAAGAGTCGGACACGACTGAGTGACTAAACACACATGAGCATTAAATCATTGACAAATATTTATAAAATATATCAAGATCAAAATCGAAGAGTCTTTTTACTTAAGAAGCCTTAATGTACAGGGATTGTGTCTTCCAACCCACATTAGGGTTCCCAGCCTGGCAAGCATTAGTGTACCAAACAATGGAGTAGGAGGTGTGAAATGAAGACTGTCCTGGACGTGTGGCTCTGATTGAAACACCAGTGGGGGTTCAGAACCTTAGAAGCACCGGGCAACCTGGGTTTACCCTGTTGGAGAGCATGCGTAGGGCAGCAAGCACCAAATGACAGCCACTGGGAGCCCACAGGTTTTCTTTCTTGGCATCATCTTCGGATGTTCGGGACAGGACCATATGTCCTGATCCTCTTTTACAACCATTTTTGGATTGATTAGTCATGAATAAACTGGTTTATATTTACTGCTTGAAGTAAGCCTAAGAATATTATTTCCATGGGTGGGGAGAGGAGAAATCAGTTAATGCAGATAGTCCACAAAAAACACAGCTGGGCCTCTCAGTCGAGGGCAGGTTAGGGTTCTTAGTGTGAGTTCTTTGCTGGGGGCCACTCCCTTTTTTTCCATGATGCAAATATAGAATATTCAAAGGTAGGGTAGTCAAGGGATGAGATTTGATAGAATTGATTTTTACTGGTTCATCAAAGACATTCCAAAGTGAACAGGAGCATTTCTGTGTATGATTAAGCTTGCTAGCTTAAAAATAATTAACAATTTATTTGCAAACAGTTTATTTATATGTGAGCTTATAATTAAAGACGTGTTCTTTTTTACATTAAAAACAACAACAGCTTTTATTGACTGCTCACCATGTGAATGACAATTGGTTAGAAACCCTTAGACATTTTACAGGATGAGACGAAATGCTTTGGAGAGAAAGCAACATGGGAGCCAGAACAAAAGGAAACAATTTATTGAGGGATGGCGGCAAGGGGGTAAAGAAGGAGACAAGGCCAAGAAGCTGAAGCAGGAGTGGAAAGAACAAGAGAACGAGCTATCCTTGAAGCCCTAACAGAATCTGGAAATCTGCTCTTGCCTGTATGAACAGGAAAGTGAATGTTTTTCCCACTGGGGGCGGGGGAGGGGGAATAGCAGAATTAATCTTTTCTAAAAATTTCTTTTATACCTTCAAGCATGTATCTGAGTGGAACTTGTGTTTTCCAAGAGTTTATGTAGTCCAACTACATATCTTTCACCTGCCATCACAATGCCTCAGACTAAGTTGGCCCCATTGTTCTTATACCTGCAGTGATGACCTCAGTTCAAGATTCAGCAAGCGAAATTAAACCTAACAGTTCTCCTGATGCACCTCTAACACAGAAACAAAATGACTGCCGTGTTTTGGAGAGCCTTTTCCAAAAGAGTTTCTGAGTGCAGTGTTGCACTTCCATCTGATTTTAGTGGGTAGCCCAGGGGATGCTAGCGGTTACTTTTCCTTAGTAGTGGCTGGTGCCTCAGTAGACGAGTCTATTTGCTGAGCCCCGCAGCCCTGGGCAGAAGGAACTCAAGGCAGGAAGATCAAGGCAAGAAGCCCAAATAAACAGAAGAGCAGAGCTCTGAAGTTGAAAGCTCTTATTCATTAATTCTGCAAACACTTACTGAGCACTTACTATGGGCAAGTTCCAGGTCAGACACGGGGCGGGGGGGTACCGTAAACAGACGCTGATCCTGCCCTCCCAGAGCTCAAGGTGCATCCTCTCTGGCAGGCAGAACAAGTGTTATTAACTTTCCCATTATGAGACCAGGAAACTGAGGCAGAGGACAGACATAGCTCTGGATCACAACTGGAGCTCAGCTTTTCTCTCCAGAGGCCTAAAGAGTTGGCTAACGGAACTCAACTGGCTGTCAAACGTTTCTCTTACTAACTACACAAAGCTGCTTTAAGAAAGGACTCACTTCACCGCGGGCTTCTGCTCTGCATCTTTAATATTCAGGAACTGATTTGTGCCCCTCTTCCTTTCTTAGAAGAACTAGCCTATTTTTCACACAATTTTAAAATTGTTATTATTATTAATGCTGGTAATAAATCAGCTTTAAGAAATAATTCGCTGAAATCTTTAAATCCATCTTTCCCTAGAGTCGGTCATATGAAAACTAAGACCGTGAAAAAGCTTAACAATTTTTTTTTAATACAAAATGATCAGGCATCCAGGTATTCGGCTAAAAAATGCTCCATCTGGACCCTTCTTCCTGGAACTCTGCATTCACCTGCCTTTCAAGAAATCTGAATCCTTTTCGAGGAAGAGGAACCCAAAAAGAAAGGTTCTCTTTCCTGAGAGCATTTCCCTTATTCCTTTACTTCTTTCAGCTGTTAGCAGCAGCTGGCGCCCTCAGTGTGCTGAACTGCTGCCTTGTAAACATTCTCTCTAATACCGCGCATTACTCATAGTTTGAAAATCACTTTGACTCCTGAAACATAATTATGTTAATGTCAGATGAGTCAGCAGGGGGACCACACGCTGCTCCTATGGCAGTCACGCCTCCGGCCAGCCTCTCAGCTCCTGAGGCTTCGAGGGGGGGCGGGGAACGGGGGGGGGGCAGAATTTAAAAAGAGAGAAACCCCCTCTCGGGGAGGAGAGAAGAGAAATGAATGCTTATGGCTCAAAGAACGGCTTCAAAGAGTGGCTGATTTCATTTTAGCTGCAACATGAAAGGGAGAGTCAGAACGAAATCGCTAACCCTAGGTTAATCCGTTTACGTGAAGAATAAACAAGAATTTGGCGAGTTTCCTCTAGACAGCTGTGATTTTTCCCGCCGAGATGGGTTGAGACAGGTCACTCGTGAATACACAGTCGTGATGGTATTTCCCGGGCTCCCCTGGGACCTGTTATCACACCCGTAGGAGGTGATGCGGGGCAGCCCAGGAGGAGCACGGAGGAACATCAACCCGGGACAGCCAGAGGAAATCGGCGGCGGGGGCTCGTTCGCACGGGGACCCCAGACGGTGCCCGGCTCCCCTGGGCTTTTTAGCTTTGGCGCTGTGCCCACTGGGCAAGCGCGACCCCCCTCGGCCTAAAGTTTGCAGCCACTCTCTTGGGCTGTGCTCAGCATCACTTACAAGCTCTGGATTGTTTCCTAGATGCTGGGAAATGAAGAGGAACCGAGTAGCACAGGGTTGGAGGTTTTCGGCATCTCGGTAACCACACTGCTACCGCCCCCTGCTCTAGTCCTCGTCGCAGACCAGCCCCCCAGCAACCCCAGCGTCCCCTCTCAGCCTGCCTTCCCCCTCTGAACTCAGGAAACCATTTAAATACATGGTTATGGTGCCTCCCTCCCGAGAAGGCTTCCAGGTTCCTTATCTCACTCGTGTCTCATGATAATGCCTATTTTATAAGTGGGGAAACAGAGGTCAGGGAAGGGGTGTCCTTGTGCAAGGTCACACAGTGAGGGACAGAGTCACACACTCAGACCGTGGGGCCCTTCCTGCTCTGCCAACAGAGAGCTGGGAGTCCATACCTAGAGGACTGAACAATGCCAGTTGGGGTTAAAGGACCCCAAGAGTATATATATTTTTTACAGCCAGGTAAGATTCTTAGTTGGCTGTAATCTACAGGGAGGCAGTGACCTGCCCAAGGTCACAGGCTCAGAAAGTGACAGGAGAAGCTGCCAGACAGGGTCTCCTGACCCCTGATCCAGGGCTTTTTCCCTTTGGCCTCATTATTTCCTCACTCTGGACTTACCCCAGGTTAGACCTGGGAAGAGTCTGTTTTCCATAGTTAATCTAGGCATCTACACTGCTGATTTTTTTTAAAAAAGCATTCTATTCCCAAAGCACAAGGCCCCACAGGAGGCAGAGATGTCAAGGAGGAAAATTCACTGGAAGGAAAGGGTTAACCGCATCCAGTGGCTTCCCAAGATGGTATGACTGATCAATACCCCAGATTAACTATGGCAATGATCGGTGGTACCCTCAAACCATGGCTTCATCCAGGCTCATTTCCAAGGCAATTCAACATTGCCTTCATTTGACCCCACTGTAGTTATGTAACCTATGAGGGGTAAAATGCCCAATCCAACCTAGAGATTCTTCAGCACCCTCACTCTAGGCCTTCTGATCACCTACCCTTGGACCACTCCTTTGGGTGATGTAGAGGTTTCACGGGGCTGGTGCATGGAACTCACTTTCCCACTTCTCTCCAGGGTGAGGCTGACCTTGGCCATGCTGGGTATGTCCCCCTAGCTGGAGGTTTCCTGACCAAATAACTTTCTGCCATGGCATTTCCCCCGCTTGGCCCCAAAGATAAAGAAAAGTCAAGACTCACATTTTGAGGTGGGTGCCGAAAATCCTTAGGGAGCTGCGGAACACCCTGTTTAGAGGAGGATTTCTCCTCGGCATGTCTCCCCTTCTGGTGCCATCCAATTTATCCTTGAGGCATGGTTGGTAGAGAAGAGCTGACTCCGCCCCCTGCCCCCCAAAGCAACCAACAGCTGTTACTATATTGAGTGGCAATATGATGTCATATCATAGGTGACTAACTCATCGAGCCTTCTCTGCGAGCCATCAGCTAAATATGACAGACTTCCATCATCCTGACCTTTTCACAGGAGAAAGCTGAGTGAGGGGCTTGAGGCTGCCTCTCGGGGCTTAAGTTCATGCCTGGCACTCTGTGGTCAGCATCTGTGACCGAGCATGTGAGCACACACATGTCCAGTCCCATACTGACTTTCCTCCACTGGCCTGACTTTGAAATTAGTAGCCATCAGGATGTTTAATAATCAGAGTCATTAGTGAGGAATTGGGGAGGGGGTTGTATATATTTACTTGCATAACCTAAGTACTGTTAGACATTTTACATATGGCTTTTTATTTAATTTTCCAAATGCCCTGAGGAAGACAACACAATCCTGTGGAGTTAGAGAAACTGAGGTCAGCGGGGTTAAGGACTTTCCCAAAGTTGCAGAGCTGATCATGGTGGGGCTCAGACGCCAGCCCAAGTCTCTGTGACCCCAGGATGGACTGAACTCTACATACAGAAGCGTGTCATCACCTCACATGAATTTTTTTAAAAAGAGACTTTATTTTGTAGAGCAGTTATAGATTTACAGCAAAACTGAGCAGAAAGTACAGTTTTTCCCATGTGCCCCTACCCATCCTCACCTCCACTCTCCTCAACTTAGATGTACCAGAATGGTATATTTGTTACAACAGAAGAGCCTACACTGACATATCATAATCCCCAAAGTCCAGTTTACATGACAGTTCACTCTTGGGGATGCACATTCTGTGGGTTTGGACAAATGTATGATGAATGTATACATCACTGAATATCACAGAGTAGGTTCACTGTCCTAAAAATCCCCTGTGCTTCCCCAATTCATCCCTCTCTCCCTTCTAACCCTTTGCAAGCACTCACATCTTTACTGTCTTCATAGCCTTGTCTTTCCCAGAATGTTATATGATTGGAATCACACAGGATGTAGCCTTTGCAGGTTGGCTCCTTTGACTTAGTGATATGCATTTACTGTTCCTCTGTGCCTTTTCATGGCTCTCTTTATTTTTGGTGCTGAATAATATTCCATTGTCTGGAAGTACCACCATTTATCTGTCCGTTCACCTGCTGAATCACCTAGCTTTTAAAATTTCATTCTACTATGTGTGCGTGCTTAGTTGCTCAGACTCTTTGCAACCCTTTGGACTATAGCCCACCAGGCTCCTCTGTCCATGGGATTCTCCAGGCAAGAATGCTACCGTGGCTTGCCATTTCCTTCTCCATGGGATCATCCCGACCTAAAGATCGAACCTGAGTCTCCTGTGTCTCCTGCACTGCAGGTGGATTCTTTACTCGCTGAACCATTCATTCTATCGTGGTTCACATTAAAAACAGAGATAGCCACAGGAACTGGTCTTTCTCTCCTGGACCTCATACCTACCTCCTCACTACTGCCACCCACATGGCACCTGTCAGGGGGTGCCACTTTGGTCTCTCTTGCTATGCATCATTTTGCAGCCTGGGAACCAGCTATTCCTCCAGAACAAGCACTAAGGCAATCTGAGGAGAGCTCATACATGCACATGGCCAAACCATCTCACGTTCCCTTCTTCCTTCAGCCCAATGTTTACCCTCCAGCCCCCAACACAATCATTCCTAACATGTCTCACCAGTTACCACACAGGTTTTCTTAATTCCAGCCATCCAACCACCCAAAAGTATTTACTGAGTACCTCCTCTATGTCGGTCTTAGATGGAAAGTCTCTAGAGGACACTGAACGTGTTTATGTAAATTTGCGTGCACTTACATCTATCACAGTACCCTGCTCCATGAATAAAGACTTTTTGCTGGGGTGTGTGTGGAGACAAAAACAAAGGCAAACACAGTGACTAAAAATAAGCCTGTGAGACCATCTGAATTAGCATCATCCAATTATAATTAATTACACTTAACATTATAATTAAAAAACTATTGGTATGATTACAATAAAAGTCCTTATATAGCGCTTTCTGTGTTTTGGTGTGTTTTTTTGTCGTTGTTCTTTAGTTGCTAAGTCGTGTCCAACTCATTTGTGACCCCAATGGACTGTAGCTCGCCAGGCTCCTTTGTCCATGAGATTTCCCAGGCAGGAATACTGGTGTAGGTTGCCATTTCCTTCTCCAAGGGGTATTCCCAACACACAGATTGAACCCATGTCTCCGGCATTGGCAGGCGGATTCTTTACCACTGAACCACCAGGGAACCCCTTTAGTGCTTTTACATAGATGGTAAACCTCCTTGTTGCCTGAACACGCTGTACAAGCTGAAATAAAAATAGATTAAAGAAAGCTTCAAATAAATTCCTGGAGGGCAGATCTGTAACACATTATTAAAGTGGAGTTAGGAATAACCAGGGTGCATTCTTAACCAATGATAATGACATCACGAAGGGCAAGTGCCATAATCGCACCCAACCATCTTAGTGGCTCCACTGGAGGCTGGTGCTCAAGCAAGACAGAGCTCAGGGTTAACCCTGCAGCCACTGCTAAGCGGTCATCGAGGACCTGGGTGTACCCAGAGACCCCTGGGCTTCTGCTATGCTGGGAGCCTGCCAACGGCTCCCTACATCACAACCTGCACTTCTGTTAGGCAAGTAGCTGTGAGTGCCATTCTCCATTTCGCCCCCACAAAAAAGAAGCACTTTGCTTTGTATCATCCAGTGAGTCACCGGCATGGTTGGGAACAGACCCAGGATCCCTGCTCCTTTCTTTGCTGGGGCTGTCTGCTGGAGATCACAGTCCTTCCAGGTTAGTGGCCAATTACACTGATGGTTCTTACCAACATTTAATGAGGTTTTGGGGGATAGGAAAATGACGGGAAGTAAAGGCTGGGAGATAAAATAATCAAAACCTGAATGACACACAGCATCTTGATTACCGAAGGTTTAAAAACAGCAGCCCAACTCATTGTTGTTCTCATTCCACTGGGAAATGCGCCTAAGTTGGCTCAGATGGTAAAGGACCTGCCTGCAGTGTGGGAGACACAGGTGTGATCCCTGGGTCGGGAAGGTCCCCGTGCACATTTATGCTCACTGTTTCACCTGAGACTCCTAACAGAGGTGTGAACCGTGAAAGGCACAGTGAGCTACTAATCAAGTGACTAGGACTCTCCGCATAAAAGGCCACGTGGCCCTGGGCAGGTCACTTCACCCGGACCTCAGTTCCCTGGTGGTAAAACAGGGGCTGGCCTGGCTGGCCTGAAGGTCCCCTACTGCTCTAAGCTTCCATGTCTACGTGTCCAGCCCCATACAGAGGGAGAGCCGCTGGCCACAGCTGGTGGTTTTCGCCATCTTCTCCCAACGCTGCCATCGGAGACACACAGGGTGTTCGGTCAGAGGCTCCAGAAAACCCGGAGAACAGGAAGAGCAGTGGCAGGGACTTCATCAGCCTGATGGGGGTGCCAGGAGCAGGGCACACAGAGAGAGCTGGGTGTTGGCTGGAGACTGGGTATTAGGGGAGAGGGGTCAGTTCTAAATGTCTCTGGGGGCTGAGCCGGGGGAGGAAGGCAGCCCTGATAGACCTGGCAGGTGTGACCTGAGGACGTGCTTGTGACGCTCAGCCAAAGATCCGTAACAACTGTCAGAGGCTACCAGTGACAGCGGCTCACGGCCCACCTCCACTTCCAGGACACAGGCAGCAGCGTTTTGCTCAAAACTGTAAGAAGCTGTTGTCTCATTTCGTCTTGGCATGATGATGCTGTTTCAATAGGAAATCGCTGCTTTACAGAGAGATTATGATGCAGCAGAAACAAGGTATTTCGTCAGCACTGGGGCAGAACTGGACGCTGGCGTGCCAGACCAGGACGCATTAAGCGGGATGCCCTCTCTCGTTTCCAGAGAGAAAACAGAACCAAGGGTAGGCGTGGCAGGGCTGGGACTAGGGTGTGGTGAGGTGCCTAGAGTGCAAACCTCAAGGAGGTGCCCGCTCTCTCTCGGGTGCCCGCAGGTACAGGAAGGACACCGAGAGGAAGCGCCTCTTCACTCAACTTACTCTCATGCGGGCCAGGCCCTGAAGTCTCGCTCTCCTGTATCCGCAGGCTGGGGTTACTATTGGGTTACCTGTTCAGAGGCACTGGAATTGCAGTTAAAGGGGAAAAACTACTCTCCAGGACTCAATACACCCAGAATAAAACGTAGTATCACAGCCCACCTTCATCACCAAAAACACTGACTTGGAGTCCAACTGACTTGGGAGTGACTTTCAGGTTGCTGTTCCTTAAGCTGTGTAACCTAGGGAAACGTGCTTAATCCTGCTGTGCCCGGATTCCCTTCCTCATCCGTAAAATGGGAACAATAACAACCATCTCAGAGAGAAGAAAGAATTAACAAGAGCGGAGAGAGTATAACGAACAAACCTGCCACACGGTAAACCTCAGGGGATTCTTAGTCCCTAGTGAGACTGTAATCGTGCTCAGTGGCGAAGCATTGGACGGTGTTCCTGCCTCCGGAACGTCCACAGGCAACATTAGCCTAAAAGGAGGCGTGGATACCAGTTCACAAAGTTCACATCCATAGAGTTTCTTGTTCCAGGTCGCACACCTAACAAGAGAATTTGGACAAGGTCAAAAAAATACTGATAAAAGGGCCAAGGGGGCCCAAGTTGATGCATTATCAGACATTCAAATCACAGCCTTTCTCTGTCAGCAGAGGTGTAAGTGAAGGAGTAGGCAGTCAAGGGCCATGGAAAACTTTTCGACTTTTGGGTCAAGAGCTGATTCTGGTTAAGCAAGGAGGGCTTCCAGGAGGAGGTTCAGGGGCTTCTGGGCGCCTCCAATGAGGCTCAGTTGCTTTCCGTTTTTTCATTCCTATCTCAGCAATCACCTTCTCTCAGTACAAAGGAATATAAAACTGGCTCCGACTCTACGGGTGGGTGAGCGGGGTCCTCGCCCCACATCTTTCACGATCCGAGGCCTGGTCCCTTTAAGGCATCGAAACTCAGTGAACATTCTAGGCTGGCCCCGCGGCCTTCCCGAGGCGCGCTGACGTCACCATTCGGGGAAGCGGCTGACGTCAGCGCGTCCTCTGCGGGTGGGGGCGGGGCCGTGAGTCACTCGGGCCGCGCCCCTGGCCCCCTTGCGCCGGGTGCACGGGAGCGCGCCCCGCGCTCGCCTAATTTTAGCTCCGGCAGCCCCCATGGGGTCGGGCGAGGTAAAGGCCAGCAGAGGGGACGCGGGGGGCTGGGGGCGCGGTTCTGCCCGTCCCTTGCTGCCCCGCCGTCGGTTCTCCTGGAGGACGGGTCCCGGCCCGAGCTGCTGGAGTGCAGGCGATTGCAAGCCCGGTCCTGAGCTTGGCGTAGGCGCTCAATAAACAGAATCGGGGTTCCCTCCTGGATGCGACGCGGGGCTTCCCAGAGAGGGCCAGGGTTCTGGAAAGTTCCCTGGGGGCTGAAGTCAGAGCAAGAGCAGGGCTCAGGCGTCAGCCCTCGGTGACCTCCCCGGGCGATCGCCTGGCCTCTCTGAGTGGACCCCGGGATTGGCCGGTGCGGCCCACAGCTGGGGGAGGTGGGGGTGTGGGCGGGGAGGGAAGGCGGCGGGGACCCTCCGTGAGCAGCCACGCCCGAGTCAGTGACAGCGGTAGGGACGGTGTCCTCAGTGGTGTGGTGGCCGTCCAGGGGGTGGGCTAAGTACAGAGGCCTCAAGTTGAGGAGACATCGGAGATGCTCAAAAACCCAGAGGCTCCATCCCGAGCACCGGGAGTTACCCAGGTGACCTTCCAGGAATCATGAAAGCTTCATTTTAAAGAAAGCAGTGCCCGACACCTTGTGAAATCGATACTCTCTTGTTCTTTGGGAGGTGGGGGACCGATGCGATGGACATGAGTTTGAGTAGGCTCTGGGAGTTGGTGATGGACGGAGAAGCCTGGCGAGCTGCAGTCCATTTGGTGGCAGAGTCGGACATGACTGAGCGTCTGTCTGAAGGAACTGGGGAGTAGTTCTGGAAAGAGGCTCTGTGATCATAAAGTGAACAGCAATTTTGACTTTACCGAGTGGTCTGCTATTCCTCGGTGGACCTGCATTCTTGTTGGCGTGGCATCCTCAGATTTCACAGGGATTGTCTCTTGTTCGATTGCCAAGTCGTATCTGACTCTGAGACCCCGTGGACTGCAGCAGGCCAGGCTTTCCTGCGTCCTTCACCATCTCCCGGAGTTTGTAGGCAGCTTGTAAAACAGTATTGAAGAAGAACGGTTCCTTTGACCTTATTAGGTGAAGGGTGTTAGATGTTACAAAATAATATTAAATAGAATGATAAACTGGGAATGCCAAATGGTGGTAGGGTAACTTTTCTAATTGTTGGACCTTTCAAATTTACATTTCAAGTTGTTGAAGGCTGGAAACTTTAAAAAAAAGCAACTTTGCATATGTCCTTTTCTTAGAAATGGTGGAAAGTTCGTTGTGGAATAAAGGTAGCCTTGAGGATTGTGACATAAATGAATGACAAATCTGTAAATCAGATACGTAATTTTCATTTTTTTCCCCAAGAAATACCGCATTGGTTTTGGTAAATTGGAGATCTTTTTCAGATATAAATATGGAAACTGCAAGAGTGTTTATTCCCCATTCAGTATCCATCTTAACAGTTTAGAAAGGACTAGCAGTTTACAGTCCTCACAACTGAATACATCCGGAGGTATGCATAGTGTTTTATATTGTTCTAGCAACAGAAGGCTCTTTGTCCTAATTTTGGATGGTTGCTACCACATATTCCTCAATGGTGCCTATTTGGGACTTCAGTTGAGCAGGTGTCAGTGTTGATGAATCATGATCTCAGACTGAGCTAATTTCCCTTTGTGTAAGGTTATTGTTGTGTGTGTATATAATATATAAGAACCTGAACGTCAAGTTTTTCACGTTCAGAAGTTAAGGTTTTTAGTCCGGAAGCTGAGTTCTTGCTTTTAAGAATGCTTCACCTTGAAATGGGCCATGTGCATCCTGAAGACAGCCTGTGAGTGTTTCTGTGAGGTCTTCCCTGCCCCCACGTTGTCCCTGCTTTCTTTGAGTCATCTGTTCTTCAGTTGTTCCCTGTGCCCTGATTGTTCACTTACTGGTTTGTTTCTCCCGCTAGACTAAACTCCTGGGCCCATGAACTAGTGTCTGTCTTTGTAGCTCTGGCATCTAGAATAGGGCTGGCATGTAGTAAGTAAGAGCTACTTTGGTGGTGTTTTGTTTCATTGAATAAACGTGAGTGTTCCAAATCAAATCACACATGTTGGGAAGGGAGGTTTGGTTTTGTTTTGTTAGTAGCTGAGAGGATGGACCTGTATTGCTGTTGTAGGGCAGTCAGTTCCTTTCTTTTCCAGATCTGCTGTAACCTGTTCCCCAGTACCACCACCACCACCCACGAGCAAGAAGCCGAGGAAAATAAAGCCAACAACCAGACTCTACCTTATTTTGGGATCTCAATAGTATACTGTACTTTTAGAGTCAAGATGATAGAACCTTGGCTCTCCCGTCCAGAACTAATCCACACACTGGCATTAGTCAGGTTCTTTTCACAGAGCAGTTGTCCAGTCTTTACTCTTAAAAAAAAATAGGAAATTCAGGACCTCTGCTGTAACTGGACAGTTAAGACTGGTTGGTGAATGGAATGTTTACATTTGAGATAGAATGGGTTTCTGCACAATGATGCTTAATGCTTACCCTGAGAAAGGATTTAAGTATATAAAATGAAGATAATGTACTTATTCTCTTCCTTAAACTGGTCAAAGGGAGGGGATTTTTACAGTAAAGTTTTACTAGCCAAAACTCTTAGCAAACTGGAATTGATGTCAGACACTGAATTTTACAGAAGGTTGACAGCAGAATAAGTTGCTATCGGAGATTTCGTTTTGAAAATACATACACAGTACATAACAGTGATTACTAATATTTTCTGTAATAACTCAGTACTTCTGCAACATTCAAAATCAGATGGTCCACATTTTTACACCCACTATGTTTAAGTCAAGAAAGGGTGATATATATTTGGAAGATTTTCTAACAAGATTTTAATTAGGTTTTAGAAAGTGGTTCAGCTGAATTTTGCCATGCAAAGAATTACATGAGAGGGATGAAACAGAAAAGTAGCTTTTTGTTGAAAACAGAAGAGAAGAAGGGACTCTTTGCTGGTGACTAGGTAAAATTTTAGCAGTTCCTACTCACTTTCCTACCATCCTTCTCACCAAGAATACATCTTCAGGCCCTGTTTTACTTGTATTTTTTTCCTCAAAAGAGAGTCTTCTGTAATAGTAATAAATAAAATGGACAACAACTTCCAGTTACTGAGCACTGTGTGTCGGACACTGTGCTCAATGCTTCATGAAGTTATTTCAGCTAATCTTTGTTACAATCCTATGCTGTACGGATGTTTAATTATTTCCATTTTATAGGCTCAGGGAGGTTAAAGGGCTTACTTAAGGTCATATAGCTATTAAGAAACAGCTGTGATTTGAACTGAGATTGTATTAGGGTTCTCTGAAGAAACAGAGCCAATAGGATGTGTGTGTGTGTGTATGTAATATATGTTGTTGGTCAATGGATAAGTCGTGTTCAACTCTTTGCAACCCTATGGACTGCAGCATGCCAGGCTTCCCTGTCCTCCACTATCTCCTGGACTTTGCTCATATTCATGTCCATTGAGATGGATGCTATCTAACCATCTCATCCTCTGCCACTCCCTTCTCCTGCCTTCAATCTTTCCCAGCATCAGGGTCTTTTCAATGAGTCAGCTCTCCGCATTAGGTGGCTGAAGTATTGGAGCTTCAGCCTCAGTCCTTCCAGTGAATATTCAGGGTTGATTTCCTTTAAGATTGACTGATTTGAACTCCTTGCAATCCAAGGGACTCTCAAGGGTCTTCTCCAAACGTGAAAGTGAAAGTGAAGTCACTCAGTCGTGTCCGACTCTTTGCGACCCCATGGACTGTAGCCCACCAGGCTCCTCCGTCCTTGGGGTTTTCCAGGCAAGAGCACTGGAGTGGATTGCCATTTCCTTCTCCAGGGGATCTTCCCAAACCAGGGATTGAACCCAGGTCTCCCTCATTGTAGACAGACACTTTACCGTCTGAGCCACTAGGGAAGTCCAAACATACATGTGTGATATATGTTCATGTGCGAGTCACTTAAATTATGTTCAACTCTTTGCAACCCTTTGGACTGTAGCCCACCAGACTCCTCTGTCCATGGGATTCTCCAGGCAAGAATACTGGTGTGGGTTGCCGTGCCCTCCTCCAGAGGATCTTCCCAAACCAGGGATCAAACCTGTGCCTCTTTATGTCTCCTGCCTTGACAGATGGGTTCTTTATTACTAGCGCCACCTGGGAAGCCCGGGTAATGTATATAACATATATTGAGAGATTTAGTATAAGGATATAAGGAATTGGCTCATGGCAAATCCCCAAATGTGCAGGGTGAATTGGCAATCTGGAGACCCAAGAAAGCCAAAAGTATTCCATTCTGGGTCCAAAAGGCAGGAAAAAGCTGATGTTGAGTTTGAAGGCCATGAGGCAGAAGAATTCCCTTTTACTCTGAGGTGAGGCAGCCTGTTTCTTCAGGCCTTCAACTGACTGAGGGCCATCTACATCACGGGCAATCTGCTTCATTCGTCTACCAATTTAAGGGTTAATCTCTTCCCAAATCCCCCTCAAGGAAACACCCGGATAATATTTGATCAAATAGCTGGTTAATAAAGTGTTATCCAGATCCATTTGATTTCCGAAGCCCTTGCTTTGAACGTTCTTTCACAATGACGCCCTCCCACTCGAGTTTTCACAAAGTTGCTTTAACCCTGAGTCTTTCCCCCCTCACCTGGAATACCTGTCACAATCCCTGCCCCTCTTTACTACATAAGCACACCTAATTATTGCAGGTGTTTGAATATCAGTCACCAACTCAGAATCCTTTTCTGAAGAGCACATGCAACACAACCATTTGCTTCCTTAGAATAACTTCCCAGCCTTCAAATTACACTCCAAGCTTTCTGATTCTCTCTGCATGTAACCTTTGAACTAATGCCCACCACACTAGCAAGTCTTACCTGACTCCGCGTTCATCCTCTTCCTTGGTGGTAGAGCCCAGCGAGCCCTCGAGCTGCTTCCCTTCTCTCAGCCACCTCCTTCGGACCAAGCTTTCTGATCGTTTACTCTTGACTACCATCACTGTTACTGTCACTTTGGTTCTCTAACCTCTCTACCCCTCCCCCCAAAACAAGGCACTGTCACCGCAGGGGTTTCACTTGGTCGAGTTCGGTCTTGTGAACCCACAGCCCACAGATTGGTTATTTAACAGTATTTCCGTGATCTGTTAATGTGCTTTTAATAAATACTGTTTATAAAATTTGTTGGTTATCATACTGAAAAGAATAGAAACATTAGTTTTTGCCTGATTGGCACTATTCTGCTACATCCTAGGACATGTTATGCAGTTTCCATGGATATCATTATGCTAGTTCTTCATCATTTTTTCATGAACAGTCTTAGAACATTCGTGTTTGGGTTTTTTTTTTTTAGTTTTGCATCAGCTTTATTCAAATATAATTCACATACCTTTCAACTTAGCAGCTTTTAAAGGGTAGGAGTTAATAGTACATTATGGACGGAGGAGCCTGGTGGGCTGCGGTCCATGGGGTCGCTAAGAGTCGGACACGGCTGAGTGACTTCACTTTCACTTTTCACTTTCATGCATTTGAGAAGGAAATGGCAACCCACTCCAGTGTTCTTGCCTGGAGAATCCCAGGGATGGGGAAGCCTGGTGGGCTACCGTCTATGGGGTCACACAGAGTTGGACACGACTGAAGTGACTTAGCAGCAGCAGCAGCAGCAGCAACAGAGTTGAGCAACAGTCACCAGGATTCATTAATTTTAGTACATTTCCATCACTGTGTCAAAATATCTTGCACCCATTCCCTCTAAACCCTCCAGCTGTGAGCAGCTGGTTTCTAAAGTGGCTGTACTAATTTATAATCCCACCAGAAGTATATGAGGTTCTAATTTCTCCGTGTCCTTACCAACACTTGCTAGTCAGAGCATTTTTTTTTAGCAAGTTAATTGTCCTTTAATATACAGAGCATGGTCATTCCTAAAAAGTAGTACTTTCTCAGAGATATTTATGCTGTTTTTTTTATTGTTATTCAAGATAAAAACATTAGAAAACATTTTTAATGGAAAAAGTCAGATTTTTATTGATATTCAAGAGGTATAGTCAAGCCTGACAAATCTTTAAAAACTGAAAATTTTAAGATAGATTTTGGAAGATGAGCTTCTTTGAGAGAGGACACTTGTTAACAGATAGTTGTCACGTATTTTCACTTAAGGGATATTTCATTCTTCGAAAAGTTAATTGACCAAGCACAATACACTTAACAGGTATTTTTATCAAAGCCACAAATAAAAATATTGATACATTCTTCTGCCATATTGGGCTTCCCTGGTGGTGCAGAGGTTAAAGCATCTGCCTGCAATGTGGGAGACCTGGGTTTGATCCCTGGGTCGGGAAGATCCCCTGGAGAAGGAAATGGCAACCCCTCCAGTATTCTTGCCTGGAGAATCCCATGGACAGAGGAGCTTGGTGGGCTACAGTCCACAGGTCGCAAAGAGTCAGACACGACTGAGCGACTTCACTTTTACTTTCTGCCATATTAGAAAAAAATCAAGTATGTGTTTTTTGATTGACAAATGACATCTGCCACAAGTATATTATTTTAATCAAGGTAAGAGAATTCCTCTTCCTGTTACAGTCTATTCTAGGGTTTCCAGAGCTTGGAATTACATTACTCCTCCTAATTTAAATTGACTTGGTGGTCTTTGGTGTGTCTGGGAGAATAAAAACAGAGGGTATTAAAGTAGGAGTCATAAAACTCTGAGAAGTCTGATGTGCAATTTTGTACTATTTCACAAGCAAATTCCAGTGGCAAGGGAGTGACTTTGGTCTCTAAAACAATTCTGAGGCTGGGTCCTTTGTAAATGGTTTCTTGGATATATTTGTTTCTACTGAAGCCTTAATAAAGAAGAAACATCACTTATTTACTCTTTCTTGTGGGTTTTAAAAAAATATTTGTTTAGTTAGTTGAGCCAAGTCTTAGTTAGGGCACAGAGGATCTTCAGTCTTCATTGCAGCATGCAGGATCTTCAGGTGCAGCGTGTGGGCTCAGGTTCCCTGACCAGGGATTGAACCCTGGTCCCCTGCCTTGGGAGCACAGTCTTAGCCACTGGACCATCAGGGAAGTCCCTCCTGTGTTCTTAATAGTGTTTTGTTTTTGTGTTTTTCTTTTTAACCCAGTTTTGTTTAGAAATAATCATTTCTTTTCTTTGCCTTGGAAAGAAGCTGAGCTACCATTACGTTTTAGAATGCAATCAAATCTATCAAGGAATGAAGCTAGCTGATAATTTTTTGTCCTTAACTATTATATGAGGGGTTTTCAGCATACTATGTAAGCAGAATTTATGGTAGTACTCTAGAAGTTTAAATCATTGAAATTTTTAACAGACTTAGATTATTATTTTCTGAGATTTTTTTAAAAATAGCATTGCTTTAACAACATTATGGTTATAATAAATGTTTTGCAATCCAAATCCTTATATTTTTAAAATATATTTTAATATCCCATTTTAAAATACTGGTACATTTATTGAATTATATTGGATTATTAGCATTATAAATAAATACCAAAGAGTTGCTAGCCCTCCTTCACTTATAAAATTGATTTTGTACCTATATTGTAAATTGTACTTTAAATTTTATTTTATTTTAACTGGCTAGTTAAGAGTTCAAACTTTTAAAAAAAAATCAGGTGTACTGAGGTAATTTACATGTAGTACAATTTATCCTTTTAGGTATAAAATTATAAGAATTTTGTAAAACACAGTCATTTAATCATTCCCACAATAAAGGCATGACATTTCCACTACTCTAGAAAGCTCACTTGTGCCTCTTTGTAGTCAATCATTTCCCTGAAAATAGAATTTTATATTAAATTAATGAAACAAGACTTAAAAAAAATACCTGGTACACTGGTTTGGGGGCCATTATTATTGTAACTGGATAATAGCTTTAGTGGGAAGGAAGATGTAATTGGAATAAACCAAATTTTGAATATATGACTCTAAAGTGATTGGCTAGAAGTGTTCAAACAAAACATAAAGCAAAAGACTGATTGTATTGTGTTTTATTCGTCTCCCTGATGTATGCTTGCTTTTTTCACCCTATGTCCACCTCCCCAAATGTCTCAATATGCCTAAATCCTTCGGATATTTTCTCTTGCTAGCTTGTGTTTTAGTCTATTCAGTGAATATTCGAAGTGGAATATTATTTCTGCTCTCCTGGAATAAACAACTTATTGGCAAGGACCGTGTCATCTTCATTTGTTTATTCCCATCTCTTCCATAGAAAAGAAGCTGAAATATTTCTTAAATGGTGAATGAAATTTTCCTTTAACTTGGATGATTTCAAGCTGAGCAGAGAGTGATCTGAGAATGACTTGGATTTTCTCAAGTAAATATTGAAAGTATTGTTAATACTAGGTTAAAATGTAAAACTCAGCTAAAAACGTAGGTGATAGAGTTGGGTCTAAATTTGAGTACTGCCTTTATGATTTAATTGTAGAACTTCCGGCAAATTCAATTCTCATAATATCAGTTTTTCTGTCTACAAAAATCACAATAAAAAATGAAACAAAATACATGTCTCATTAGAACTCTATGAAGAGGAATGTGAGATTAAAACCCTTGGCACAGCGTCTTGCTCATAGCCTGTCTTTTTAAAAGTTTTTTATGTAAATCAACTAAGAAGTACAGTTGATTTACAAAATTGTGTCAGTTTCAGGTGTATGATGAGGGATTCAGCTCTCTCTCTCTCTATATATATGTATGGATTATAGCTTTCATATATATATATATATGAAAAACTGAAAGATGCTCAGTCTTATCTGACTATTTGCACCCGCATGGACTGTAGCCTGCCAGGCTCCTCTGTCCATGGAATTCCCCAGGCAAGAACACTGGCTGCTGCTGCTGCTAAGTCACTTCAGTCGTGTCCGACTCTGTGCGACCCCATAGCCCACCAGGCTCCTCCGTCCTTGGGATTCTCAAGGCAGGAACACTGGAGTGGGTAGCTATTCCCTTCTTCAGGGTATCTTTCTGACCCAGGGATCAAACCTGGGTCTCCTGCATTGCAGGTGGATTCTTCTTTACCATCTGAACCACCAGGGAAGCCAGTATATATATACTTTTCAGGTTCTTTTTGAAATTCTTTTCCATTATAGGTTATTACAAGATATTGAATACAGTTCCCTCTGCTATACAGTAGGTCTTTGTTGATTATCTGTTTTATATGTAGTAGTATCTGTCAGTCCCAAACGCCTCTAAATTACCCCTCACCCACCTTTCGCTGTGTAACCATGTTTGTTTTCTATGTGAGTCTATTTCTGTTTTTAAAGAAGTCCACTTGTATCATATTTTGAATTCCACATATGAGTGATATCATATGGTATTTGACTTAGTATGATTATCTCTAGGTTCATCCATGTTGCTGCAAATGGCACTATTTCATGATTTTTACAGCTGAGTAATATTCCATTGTGTATGTGTGCATATAGTATTAGTCACTCAGTCATGTCTGACTCCTTGTGATCCCATGGACAGTAGCCCGTCAGGCTCCTCTGTCCATGGAATTTTCCAGGCAAGAATACTGGAGTGGGTAGTCATTCCCTTCTTCAGGGAATCTTTCCAACCCAGGGGTTGAACCCAGTTCTCCCGCATTGGAGGCAGATTCTTTACCATCTGAGCCGACAGGGAAGCCCCTATGTGCATATGTGAGTGTGTATACATATATATATATATGTATATATATATCATGTCTTCTTTATCCGTTCATCTGTTGATGGACATTTAGGTTGCTTCCATGACTTGGCTATCGACATGGCTGCTATAAACACTGGGGGTGCATGTATCTTTTCAAATTAGAGTTTTTGTCTTTTCTGGATATATGCCCAGGAGTGGGATTGCTGGATCATATAGCAACTCTATTTTTAGTTTTTAAATTAATCTCCATACTGTTTTCCATGGTGACTGTACCAATTTACATTCCCACCAACAGTGTAGGAGGGTCCCTTTTCCCCACACCCTCTCCAGGACTTATTATTTGTAAACTTTTTGATGATAGCCATTCTGACTGGTGTGAGGTGATACCACACATAGTTTTGACTTGCATTTGTCTAATAATTAGCAATGTTGGGCCCACATGTAGAAGAGATAATTGTCATTAAGAACGCAGATGCAGGTGGCTGGAGCTGGTCTATGGGCTCGAGGGAATACTTACTCTCCAGATTTGTCTTTCGCAAGCTTTAGGAGTTGGTGATGGACAGGGAAGCCTGGCGTGCTGTCCTGGTGTCCATGGGGTTGCAAAGAGTCGGACATGACTGAGCTACTAAACTGAACTGACTGAATTTTGGTTAATTACAGGCCTTCATTTTTTTTTTTCCCCCCCAGAGAGAGGAAAGCCAAGGGGAAAACGTGCTCAGCTGCAAGTTGCGTAATGTCTTTAAGATAAGAAAAAAGCAGTTGTTTCCCAAGTGACTGATTGCGGATCTTATGAAAGGATCCTTGGCTCTTAATTTTGCAATAGAGTACTGTGTTTCATGTGACTATTTCTTATAGTATACCTATGGCTCCAAACAGTTATTAAATAAAGACAATTCTGGAAGGACTAAATAATGCTTTTTGAGGTGAACCAAGGGCATGTGAACGGCTCATCAGGTTATTATTAATTGGTTCCCATTAAACTTCCTGGGAGGCTAGAAGGAAGTTGGCAGGTTAGTTCGTTAGCTCTTTTATCCTGAACAATTTAACTCTTGGCCGGCACTGCCTCCTCCATGCAAAATACATTCTTTTAACTTCACTTGCCCTCCTTCAGAGGCAGTTTAGCAAGTGTCTGGTTACTAGAGCACATTCATTTGGAGTTCATGTCCCACCTCAAATGGTTCTTCAAAGTATGCCTTCTACCTTATTTTCTGAGCAAAATTTGGTGAACACAATTTTCTCTAATGCATCACATTCCCAATAATGTCTTAGAACCTTTAGACTGGATCTTCTGGCCTTCCCATCAATCTGACTCTAAAGACAATCTAGATAGAAAATTTTCTGATGGCCCTGTTCCTGCCACAGGGAATATTCAGGTTATTATATCTCTCAAGCAATCTTCCATTTATTTATTTAAGCACGTATTTCCTGTAGCCGGGGCTTATATTAATAATTAAGATTGCATTTAGTTAGAAGCTACAAAGTTTGAACAGCTAACTAGAATTTTCAGTTAACTGTCACGTATTATCCCCTAACCGCTGATGAGAATTTACTGTACCACCTGTATTGTTCTTGATTTGGAAAACTTTAACCCTTTATCTTTTCATTTGATATATTTTCCATTAATGATCTTTCCTAATGAAAAATCAAGTGTCATTTTTATAATGCATTGAGTGATTGTATTTTTCAAACTATTTATTTGTTTATTTTATTTTTGGTTGCGCTGAGTCTTCTGTGCTCTGCCAGGGCTTTCTCTAGCTGTGGCGAGCGGGAGCTACTCTCTCTCTGGTGCACAGGCTTCTCACTGCGGTGACTTCTCTTGTTGCGGAGCACAGACTCTAGGCGCACAGGCTTTGTTGTTGTAGCTCACAGGCTCAGTAGTTGAGGCTTGTGGGCACTAGGGCGCTCAGGCTTCAGTAGTTGTGGCCCATGGGCTTAGCTGCTCCGTGGCACGTGGACTCTTCCTGGACCAGGGATCGAACAGTGTCCCCTGTGTTGGCAGTCAGATTCTTTACTGCTGAGCCACCAATTTCTTCCAATCACTGGAAGATCCAGTGATTGCCTTTCTTCAACCTATAGTTCACTAGTTGTCAACTAAACATTAGGAAGAAATATATTTCTTATTTATTTTATTTTATCTTTGTGCTCAGTCATGCCTGACTCTTTGCTCCTCCATGGACTGTGTCTCACCAAGCTCCTCTGTCCATGGAATTTTCCAGGCAAGAATATTGGACTGGCTTGCCATTTCTTACTCCGGGGGGATCTTCTCCACCCAGGGATCAAACCTGTGTCTCCTGTATTGGCAGGCAGATTCTTTACCACTGTGCCGACCGGGAAGGCCCTAAAGTATAGTTAATTTACAATGTTGTGTTAGTTTCTGGTGCACAGCAAAATGATTCCGTTATATACACACACATATTCACATATATACATGTATACATATTTTCTCTTTCATATTCTTTTCATTCATAGTTTATTATAAGATATTGAATATAGTTCCCTGTGCTATACAGTAGGACCTCATTGTTTATTTTTACATAGTACTTTACATCTGCCCATCCCAAACTCCTAATTTATCCCCTTCTTTCCCCATTGGTAACCGTAAACTTATTTTCTATGTCTATGAGTCAATTTCTGTTTTATACACAAGTTCATTTGTATCGTATTTTAGATTTCCTGTTGTGGTTGTTGTTCAGTCTCTCAGTCATTTCTGACTCTTCGCTACCCATGGACTGCAGCCCACCAGGATTCCCTGTCCTTCACTGTCTCTCAGAGTTTGTTCAAACTTATGTCCATTGAATCAATGATACCATCCAATCATCTCGTCCTCTGTTGCCCCCTTCTCCATCTGCCCTCAATCTTTCCCAGCATTAGAGTCTTTTCTAATGAGTCAACTCTTCACAGCAAATGGCCAAAGATTTGGAGCTTCAACTTCAGCATCAAGTCCTTCCAATGAATATTCAGGATTAGTTTCCTTTAGGATTGACTGGTTTGATCTCCTTGCTGTCCAAGGGACTCTCAAAAGTTTCCAGCACGGACAGGACTGAGTGACTTTCACTTTTCTTTGAGATAAGAATGAAAACTGACCTTTTCCAGTCCTGTAGCCACTGCTGAGTTTTCCAAATTTGCTGGCGTATTGAGTGCAGCACTTTAACAGCATTGTCTTTTAGGATTTCAAATAGCTCAGCTGGAATTCCATCACCTCAACTAGCTTTGTTTATAGTGATGTTTCCTAAGGCCCACTTGGCTTCACATTCTAGGATGTCTGATTCTAGATGAGTGATCACATCATTGTGGTTATCCAGGTCATTAAGACCTTTTTTGTATAGCTCTTCTGTGTATTCTTGCCACCTCTTTTTAATCTCTTCTGCTTCTGTTAGGTCCTCACTGTTTCTGTCCTTTATCGTGCCCATCTTTGCATGAAATGTTCCCTTGGTATCTCTAATTTTCTTGACGAGATCTCTAGTCTTTCCCCATTCTATTATTTTCCTCTATTTCTTTGCATTGTTCACTGAGGAAGGCTTTCTTATCCCTCCTTGCTATTCTTTCAGTTCAGCTCAGTCACTCAGTCGTGTCCAACTCTTTGTGACCCAATGGAATGCAGCATGCCAGGCTTCCCTGTCCATCACCAACTCCTGGAGCTTACTCAAACTCATGTCGCTTGCGTCAGTGATGTCATCCTCTGTTGTCCCCTTCTCCTCCTGCCTTCATTTTTTCCCAGCATCAGGGCCTTTCCAAGGAGTCACTTCTTTGCATCAGGTGGCCAAAGTATTGGAGTTTCAGCTTCAGCATCAGTCCTTCCAATGAATATTCAGGACTGATTTCCTTTAGGATGGACTGGTTGGATCTCCTTGCAGTCTAAGGGACTCTCAAGAGTCTTCTCCAACACCACAGTTCAAAAGCATCAATTCTTTGGTGCTCAGATTTCTTCACAGTCCAACTCTCACATCCATACATGACTAATAGAAAAACCATAGCCTTGACTAGATGGACCTTTATTGGCAAAGTAATGTCTCTGCTTTTTAATATGCTGTCTAGGTTGATCATAACTTTTCTTCCAAGGAGCAAGCGCCTTTTAATTTCATGGCTGCAGTCACCATTGCAGTGATTTTGGAGCCCCCCAAAATAAAGTCTGTCACTGTTTCCGCTGTTTCCCCATCTATTTGCCATGAAGTGATGGGACCAGATGCCATATCTTAGTTTTCTGAATGTTGAGTTTTAAGCCAGCTTTTTTTCCCCCCCCCACTGTTCTTTGGAATTCTGCATTCAGATGAGTATATCTTTCCCTTTTCTCCCTTGCCTTTTGCTTCTCTTTTTTTCTCAACTATTTGTAATGCCTCCTCAGACAACTGCTTTGTCTTCCTGCATTTCTTTTTCTTTGAGACGGTTTTGGTCACTACCTCCTGTACAATGTTACAAACCTCCATGCATAGTTCTTCAAGCACTCTGCCTATATAATGGCTCATTGCAGAACAAGTGCTGAATGCTATTTTTACTTTTTATCTTTTTTTTTTTTTTTGGTAAAAATGAAAATGCCCTTTGGACTTCTTTAGGTTAGTAAAAAAAAGTACTAATGTAGGTCTTTAATAAAAGCAAAATTGTGTAAAGCAAACTTTCAAAAAGTAGGGGATACCAGTATGTGGAAATTAACACAATTCTGAACATCCATTTGGCCAAAGAAGAAATCTAAAAAGGAAATTAGAAATACCCTAAGATAGAGACTTCCCTGCGGGGTCCAGTTGTTAAAACACCATGCTTCCAATGCAGGGGGCATAGGTTTGATCCCTGGCTGGAGAGCTAACGTGCTGCAGTCCATGGGGTTTCAGAGAGTTGGACACGACTGAGTGACTGGACTGAACTGAACTGGGGAGGTAAGATCCCACATGCTTCACAGCATGGCTAAAAAAGAGAGAAAGAAATACCCTAAGATAAAAATGAAAATAATATACCAAATCTTATGGGCTGCAGCAAAATCAGTACTAAGAGAGAAATTCATAGCAACAAATACTTACATTAAAAAAGCAGAAAGATCTAAAATAAATGATCTAGCTTTACACTTCAAGGAGCTAGAAAGATAACAGACTAAGCCCAAAGTTAACATAAAGAAGGGATTGACAAAAATTTTAGCAGAAATGAACAAAATAGGAAATAGGGGAAAAGAGAAAAATCATGAAAATGAGGACAGATTTTTTTTTTAAGATAAAACTGATGAATCCTTAGACTAAAGAAAAAAAGTGAAAGTGAAATTTGCTCAGTTGTGTCTGATTCTTTTTGACCCCGTGGACTATACAATCCATGGAATTCTCCAGGTCAGAATGCTGGAGTGGGTAGCTGTTCCCTTCTCCAGGAGGTCTTCCCAACCTAGGGATTGAATCAGGTCTCCCACAATGCAGGCGGATTCTTTATCATAAAAAGAAGACTCAAATAGATCTGTTTTTTAAAGAGATAAAATAAAAAATGAAAGAAATGTTACAACTCATGCTACAGAAATAAAAGAACTATGAGAGACTACTCTGGACAATTATATGCCAGCAAACTGGATTACCTAGAAGACATGGAAAAGTTCCTGGAAACGGACAATATACCAAGACTACATCATGAAGAAATAGAAAGTCTGAACAAATTTCTGAATGGTATGGAGACTGAATCAATAATCAGAAATATCCTAAAAAGTTTGATTTCACTGGTGAATTCTACCAAACATTTAAAGAAATGAGTACCAATCCTTTTCAAACTCTCCCAAAAACTGAGGGTTAGGGAACACTTCCAAACTCATTTTATGAGGTGAGCATTACCCTGATGCCAAAGCCAGATGAAGACACCACAAGAAAAACAAAACTAAATGAAAATTTCCTAATAAATATAGATGCAAAAAATCCTCAATAAAATACTAACCAATCAGATCCAGCAGCGCAAAAATACTTCGACGCATATACAGTGAACTGAACTTTGACAAGAATGTCAAGAATAGACAATAGCAAAGGGATAGTCCCTTCAATAAATGGTTCTGGGGAAACTGGATATCTACCTGTGAAAGAATGAAACTGGACCTGTCTCTTACCCCATGAACAGAAATCAACTTCAAGTTCACTTCAGTCAGTTCAATCGCTCAGTCGTGGCTGACTCTTTGCGACCCCATGAACCGCAGCACGCCAGGCCTCCCTGGCCATCACCAACTCCTGGAGTTTACCCAAATTCACATCCATTGAGTCAGTGATGCCATCCAACAATCTCATCCTTTGTCATCTCCTTCTCCTCCTGCCCTCAATCTTTCCCAGCATCAGGGTCTTTTCCAATGAGTCAGCTCTTCACATCAGGTGGCCAAAGTATTGGAGTTTTAGCTTCAACATCAGTCCTTCCAATGAACACCCAGGACTGATCTTCTTTAGGATGGACTGGTCAGATCTCCTTGCAGTCCATGGGACTCTCAAGAGTCTTCTCCAACACCACAGTTCAAAAGCATCAATTCTTTGGCGCTCAGCTTTCTTTACAGTCCAACTTGTACATCCATACATGACTACTGAAAACACCATAGCCTTGACTAGATGGACCTTTGTTGACAAAGTAATGTCTCTGCTTTTGAATATGCTGTCTAGGTTGGCCATAACTTTTCTTCCAAGGAGCAAACATCTTTTAATTTCATGGCTGCAATCACCATCTGCAGTGATTTTGGAGCCCCCAAAATAGTCAGCCACTCTTTCCCCATCTATTTGCCATGAAGTGATGGGACCAGATGCTATGATCTTAGTTCTCTGAATGTTGAGCTTTAAGCCAACTTTTTTCACTCTCCTCTTTCACTTTCATCAAGAGGCTCATTAGTTCTTTGCTTTCTGCCATAAGGGTGGTATCATCTGCATATCTGAGGTTACTGATATTTCTCCTGGCAATCTTGATTCCAGCTTGTGCTTCCTCCAGCCTAGCATTTCTCATGATGTACTCTGCATATAAGTTAAATAAGCAGGGTGACAATATACAGTTTTGATGTACTCCTTTCCCAATTTGGAACCAGTCTGTTGTTCCATGTCCAGTTCTAACTGTTGCTTCCTGACCTGCATACAGATTTCTCAAGAGTCAGGTCAGGTGGTCTGGTATTCCTATCTCTTTCAGAATTTTCCACAGTTTATTGTGATCCACACAGTCAAAGGCTTTGGCATAGTCAATAAAGCAGAAATAGATGTT
Source organism: Budorcas taxicolor (assembly GCF_023091745.1). Classification (NCBI taxonomy): domain Eukaryota; kingdom Metazoa; phylum Chordata; class Mammalia; order Artiodactyla; family Bovidae; genus Budorcas; species Budorcas taxicolor. Next base: position 71,947,914 of record NC_068925.1, read on the forward strand.
TTTCTGGAACTCTCTTGCTTTTTCGATGATTCAGTGGATGTTGGCAATTTGATTTCTGGTTCCTCTGCCTTTTCTAAAAGCAGCTTAAACGTCTGGAAGTTCACGGTTCCTGTATTGTTGAAGCCTGGCTTGGAGAATTTTGAGCATTACTTTGCTAGCATGTGAAATGAGTGCAATTGTGTGGTAGTTTGAGCATTCTTTGGCATTGCCTTTCTTTGGGATTGGAATGAAAACTGACCTTTTCCAGTCCTGTGGCCACTGCTGAGTTTTCCAAATTTGCTGGCATATTGAGTGCAGCACTCTCACATCATCATCTTTTAGGATTTGAAATAGCTCGGTGGCTGCGCGGCGCTGGAGCGGGGAGCAGCTGAGAGGAGCTACCTAACATCGAAGGTCAAAAGCAGCAGTCGAGAGGAGCTGCTGCTAAGTTGCTGCTAAGTCGCTTCAGTCGTGTCTAACTCTGTGAGAACCCATAGACGGCAGCCCACCAGGCTCTGCCGTCTCTGGGATTCTCCAGGCAAGAACACTGGAGTGGGTTGCCATTTCCTTCTCCAGTGCATGAAAGTGAAAAGGGAAAGTGAAGTCGCTCAGTCGTGTCCAACTCTTCACGACCCCATGGACTGCAGCCTACAAGGCTCCTCCGTCCATGGGTTTTCCAGCTAGAGTATTGGAGTGGGGTGCCATTGTACCCCACATCAACTCCAAAGGAAATAATATGCAAACCTAAGACCCTAAACTGTAAAAAACCTAGAAGAAAACGGAGGGGGTAAGCTTCATGACATCAGTCTTGGCAGTGATTTAATGGATATGACACCAGAAGCACAGGCAGCAAAAACATACATATATATACAACTACGTCAAACTAAAAAGCTTCTTCACAGCAAAGGAAACAATCAAGAGAGTAAAAGGCAAACTGCAGCATGGGGGAAAATATCTGCAAACCATACATCTGATAAGAGGTTAATTTGTAAAGTATGTGTGATAGTTAATTGTGTCCACTTGACTGGGCTAAGAGATGCCTCGATAACTGGTATAACGTCATTTTCTGGGTGTGTCTGTGAGAGTGTTTCTGGGAGAAATTAGTATTATAATCAGTAGAGTGAGTAAAGAAAATTCTGGGCAGGCATCATCCAATCCATGGAGGGCTTGATTAGATCAAAAATATGGAAGAGTGACCTCTCTCTCTTCTTGAGCTGGGACATCCATTTTCTCCTGCCCTTCGACTTCAGAGCTCCTGGTTCTCAGACCTCTGGACTCAGAATGAATTATACACCAGCTTTATTGGTTCTCCAACTTGCAGATGGCAGATTGTGAGACTTCTTGGCTTCCATAACCATGTGAGTCAATTCACATAATAAATCTCCTCTTATATACTTATCTTTATATCTATTGGTGCTGTTTCCTTGGAGAATCCTAATGCAACATAGAAAGAATTCCTAAAACTCAATGTTGAAAAAACTAATAACCTGATTAAAAAGTAGGCTAAGGATCTGAATAAAAATTCTTCTAAAGGAGACATAAATATAGCCAACAGATATGAAAAAATGCTCAATATCACTAACCATTAAGGAAATACAAATTGAAACTACAATAAGCTATCCCCTCACGCCTTTCTGAATGGTTATTATTTTTTTAAAAAAGACAAATCTTGGTGAGGATGTGGGATAAATGGAACTTTTGCATACTGTTGGTAGGAATGCCAAATAGTACAGCTGCTATGGAAAACAGCACAAAGGTTCCTCAAAAAATTCACAGAACTACCATATGATCCAGCAATCCCACCTCTGGGTCTCCTAAGAAATCAAAATCAGGATCTCAAAGAGCTATTAGCACTCCTATGTTCACTGGAGAACTATTCACAGTAACCAAGATACGGAAACAACCTAACTTTGCTCACAGACAGATAACTGGATAAAGAAAATGTGACCCATATACAATGTAATGGGATACAGTTCAACCTTGAGAGAAATTTTCTGCAGTCTGCAACAGCTTGGATGAACCTTAAAACACCACGCTGAGTGAAATGTCAGTCGCAGAAAGACAAATACTGTACGACCTTCATTAATATGAGTTGGGGTAAGGGAAAGTGAGGAGTTATTATCAACAGGCATAAAGTGGGTTAAACAAGATTAATAGATTCCAGAGATCCGCTGTCCAATAAAAAGAACCGACTCATTGGAAAAGACCCTGATGCTGGGAAAGATTGAAGGCAGGAGGAGAAGGGGATGACAGAGGATGAGATGGTTGGATGGCATCACTAACTCAATGGACATGAGTTTGAGTAAACTCCAGGAGTTGGTGACTGACAGGGAGGCCTGGCCTGCAGTCCATGGAGTCGCAAAGAGTCAGACACGACTGAGCGACTGAACTGACTGACGGTACAGTATTGTATCTATAGTCATTAATAATGTATGTTTACATGAAACCTGTGCTCTTAACAAAAGTCTGCTGCTGCTGCTACTACACAGCAGCAGCAGACTTTTGTTAAGAGCACAGATTTCATGTTGTGTTCTGGCCACAATAAAACCTGTAAATGAGTTGTTTTTTGGCTGTGCCGGTCTTTGTTGCTGCGTGAGGGCTTTCTCCAGTTGTACTGAGAGGAGGCTCCTCTCTAGTTACAGTCTGAAGGCTGCTCACTGCGGTGGCGTCTCTTGTTGTGGCTCCCAGGCTCTAGAGCACAGACTCAACAGTTGTGGCAAACGGGCTTAGCTGCTCCGAGGCACATGGGATCCTCCCGACCCAGGGATTGAACCCGCGTCTCTTGCACTGGCAGACAAATTCTTTACCACTGAGCCACCAGGGAGGCCTGAAACGACTTTTTAAATGTAATTTTCAGTTGTTGGAATCTTGTGTTTTCTCCATCCAAAAGCTCTGAAGCTCTCTGCTATATAAGAACAGCACTTAAATCAATAGAAAAAGTAGTTAACTTGGATGTGAGGGGGAAATCTATAGCCATAGGAGCTTATAGCTAATAACTGTGACTCATTGCTCTCCCCAATGCCATCAAATTCAAAAGCATATATTAAAACTTCAGTTAAACTAGCTAAAGGCTCTCTTGTGTGTCATCTACTTATGAGCAGAACCAATAATAGTCTTTGTTGAACTGACTGAAGCTTCTCAGTGTTAAATTCATTTTGTGAATAGAGTAGAAATAAAATATTCTTAAACACTTTAGAAACTGACAAATAGAAAAGCTGTTCAAGTCCAATGCTTTTTTTAGATCTTTGCTTTCTAAAATCAACTGACCAGCTAATTGAAATGTTAGCATGTGAAACCAATTCTGCTTGCTGCTTCCACTTCTCTTCCAGATCGTGAGCTCCGTCAGTGAGAAACTGTGTCATTTCCTATCTGAAACCTTAGAGCTTACGAAACAAAGACAGCACCCAGTAAATTCTTGAGTGAATTTGAATGACTAGCAAATAGATACAAAAGTGAAGTATTATCACCAGTATTTTGGAGTCAATCAGATAAGGTTGTCTACTCCTATCCTCTCTCCTACAATCTCTACTTCACACCCTTGAATAAGCATGGTTTGATTTTGCCTATATGCTTGGGGTGTGTGTGTGTATATATAGCATGAATGATTCCGTGGGGTACCCACCTTAGAAACTCACCTTCTCTTCCATCTCTAGTTTAGGATCAGGAAGATGTAAAAGGCAGTCATAACTTTCCTGCACCTTCCATAAAGGTAGTGTTTTACATAATTTATATGTCCATTAAGTATTTTCCTCAGGATATATGATTCCTTTATATTGAATTTATAATTTCATATAATTAATTAGCAGAGGGAAAAATTAAACATGAAAGTGCTTTTAAAAGAGGGCATTGGCAGGACTCCCCTAGTGGTCCAGTGGTTAAGAATATACCTGCCAATGCAGGGGACATGGGTTCGATCCCTGGTCCAGGAAGATTCCACATTCTGCAGCGCAGTTAAGCCTGTACGCCACAACTACCGAGCGTCCACGCCCAGAGCGTGTGCTCTGCAGCGAGAGAAGCCACTGCCATGAGTTTCCCACGCACCGCGACCAGAGAGTGGCCCCGCTTAGAGGGAAAGTGTGCAGGCAGCAAAGAAGACCCGCTCAGTCAAAAATAAAGACAATAAAATGATTTCTTAAAAAACAAGAGGGCAGTGGCATAGGATGGGCAAATATCAGACCACCAACAGTAAACATTCTGTGGGAGTCGAGGCAGGAACACAACCTGAGCATGGACTTGGGAAACCTGGGTTCCAGGCCTGCTGCCCCTCTGAGTAGCTGGGAGAACTATACTGGTCCTTGGGTCCTTGTTTGTGTCCTCATCTGGAAAATGAGGGGGCTCGGTGACCTTTAAGATTCCTTCCAATTCTGTGGTTCCATGTGTCACGTGACTTTTAAATAACAGAGTACTTGAATTGCCAAAACTTAAGCCTTAAGCCTTTTTTGTTTTGTTCTATTGTGCCTTCACCACATCGTTGTGATGTAAACATGAGTTTTCAGAATTTCCATTTTTCAAATGGGAGTCTGAGCCGGGTGACTTTGGGTCATATGATAGATTGCCTAACCTCATTTTAGACAGCTTCCTTAGATCATCAGATGTTTAAGAGAAAAACAATCTAGTCTCTTCAAGACAAGAGAGCTTACTCTATACCACTGTTGCATTGGTCTCATCAGTTATCCTCTAGCTTTTCCAGTCACGTTAAACTGAGTAACCTTACTTTTCACAGTTCCCCCACCAGCCTGTTATTTGCAGTGATCTCTAGAACAACTGCCAAGTGAAAATTCCCATGCATGCTTCATAGGATGAGTTCCTATCATAATCCCCCTTTCACAAGGAACTCCCCAGTTTTGCCCCCTTGCCAATATTAGAGCACTCTTCTAGATTCTTAAAATGTACCTACTCCTTCACCCTGAATCTGCCTGCAATGCAGGAGACACTGGTTCAGTTCCTGGGTCAGGAAGATCTGCTGGAGAAGGAATAGGCTACCCATTCCAGTATTCTTGGGCTTCTCTTGTAGCTCAACTGGTAAAGAATCCACCTGCAAGGCAGGAGACTTGGGTTCCATCCCTGGATTGGGAAGATCCCCTGAAGAAGGGAAAGCCTACCTGGAGAATTCCGTGGGATGTATAGACGATGGGTATCAAAGAGTCAGACATGACTGAATGACTTTCACTTTCACTTTCGCCACCCTAAACACTGGATCACTACTCCTTCCATTAGCATTTTAAAGTTTTGAGGGATGGATCATTCATGGTGTTCTCAAGGCAAGAATACTGAAGTGGTTTGCCGTTCTCTTCTCCAGTGGACCACATTTTGTCAGAACTCTCCACCATGACCTGTCCGTCTTGGGTGGCCCTACACTGCATGTTTCATAGCTTCACTGAGTTAGACAAGGCTGTGGTCCATGTGATCAGATTGGCTAGTTTTCTGTGATTGTGGTTTTCAGTGTTTCTGCCCTGTGATGGAGAAGGATAAGAGGCTTATGGAAGCTTCCTGCTGGGAGAGACTGACTGAGGGGGAAACTGGGTCTTGTTCTGATGGGCGGGGCCATGCTCAGTAAATCTTTCATCCAATTTTCTGTTGATGGGCAGAGCTGTGTTCCCTCCCTGTTGTTTGACCTGGGGCCAAACTATGGTGGAGGTAATGAGGATAATGGCGACCTCCTTCAAAAGGTCCCATGATGCACTGCTGCACTCAGTGCCCCCAGCCCTGCAGCAGGCCACTGCTGACCCACGCCTCCCCAGAGACTCCTGGACACTCATGGGCAAGTCTGGGGCACTCTCTCGTGGGGTCACTGCTCCTTTCTCCTGGGTCCTGATGTGCACAAGGTTCTGTTTGTGCCCTCCAAGAATCTGTTTCCCAGTCCTGTATAAGTTCTGGCTGCTCTATTGTGGGGTTAATGGCGACCTCCACCAAGAGGGCTTATGCCATACCCAGGTCTGCAGCACCCAGAGCCCCTGGCCCTGCAGCAGGCCACTGCTGACCTGGACCTCCTCAGGAGACACTCACACACAGTTCTGGCTCAGTCTTTTGAGGTCTCTAGGTCCTGGTGCACACATGGTTTGTTTGAGCCCTCTGAGTGTCTCTGGCAGGTATGAGATTTGATTCTAAATGTGATTTCGCCACTCTACCATCTTGCTGGGGCTTCTCCTTTGCTTTTGGACATGAGGCCTTTTTTTTGGTGAGGTCCAACATTCTCCTGTCTATGGTTGTTCAGCAGTGAGTTGTGATTTTGGGTTCTCACAGGAGAAGATGAGCGCACATCCTTCTACTCTGCCATCTTGGAGTCAACCAAGTTGCGACAGAATGTGGTCCACTGAAAGAGGGAATGGCAAACCACTTCAGTGTTCTTGCCTTGAGAACCTCATGAGCAGTATGAAAAGGCAAAATGATAGGGTACTGAAAGGGGAACTGCCCAGGTTGGTAGGTGCCCAATATGCTACAGGAGATCAGTGGAGAAATAACTCCAGAAAGAATGAAGAGATGGAGCCAAAGCAAAAACAACACCCAGTTGTGGATGTGACTGGTGATGAAAATAAAGTCTGATGCTGTAAAGAGCAATATTGCCTAGGAACCTGGAATGTTAGGTCCATGAATCAAGGCAAATTGGAAGTGGTCAAACAGGAGATGGCAAGAGTGAACATTGATATTTTAGGAATCGCCAAACTAAAATGGACCGGAATGGGTGAATTTAACTCAGATGATCATTATATCTGCTACTGTGGACAAGAATCCCTTAGAAGAAATGGAGTAGCCATTATAGTCAACAGAAGAGTCCAAAATGCAGTCTCAAAAATGACAGAATGATCTCTGTTTGTTTCCAAGGCAAACCATTCAATATCATGGTAATTCAAGCCTATGCCCCAACCAGTAATGCTAAAGAAGCTGAAGTTGAACGGATCTATGAAGACCTATAAGACCTTCTAGAACTAAAAGCCAAAAAGATGTCCTTTTCATTATAGGAGACTGGAATGCAAAAGTAGGAAGTCAGGAAACACCTGGAGTAACAGGCCAATTTGGCCTTGGAGTACAAAACGAAGCAGGTCAAAGGCTACAGAGTTTTGCCAAGAGAATGCACTGGTGGTCATAGCAAACACCCTCTTCCAACAACACAAGAGAAGACTCTACACATGGACATCACCAGATGGTCAACACTGAAATCAGACTGATTATATTCTTTGCAGCCAAAGATGGAGAAGCACTATACAGTCAGCAAAAACAAGACCGGGAGCTGACTATGGCTCAGATCATGAACTACTTATTGTCAAATTCAGACTTAAAATGAAGAAAGTAGGGAAAACCATTAGACCATTCAGGTATGACCTAAATCAATTCCCTTATGATTATACAGTGGAAGTGACAAATAGATTCAAGGGATTAGATTTGATAGAGTGCTTGAAGAACTATGGGCAGAGATTCATGACACCATACAGGAGGCAGTGATCAAGACCATCCCCAAGAAGAAGAAATGCAAAAAGGCAAAATGGTTATCTGAGCAAGCCTTACAAATAGCTGAGAAAAGAAAAGAAGCAAAAGGCAAAGGAGAAAAGGCAAGATATACCCATTTGAATGCAGAGTTCCAAAGAATAGCAAGGAGAGATAAGCAAGTCTTCCTCAGTGATCAGTGCAAAGAAATAGAGGAAAACAATAGAATGGGAAAGATTAGCGATCTCTTCAAGAATATTAGAGATAACAAGGGAACATTTCATGAAAATATGGGCACAATAAAGGACAGAAATGATATAGACCTAACAGAAGCAGAAGATATTAAGAAGAGGTGGCAACAATACACAGAAGATCTGTACAAACAAGATCTTCATGACCCAGATAACCATGATGGTATGATCATTCACCTAGAGCCAGACATCCTGGAATTCAAAGTCAAGCGGGCCTTAGGAAGCATCACTATGAACAAAGCTAGTGGAGGTGATGGAATTCCAGTTGAGCTATTTCAAATCCTGGAAGATGATGCTGTGAAAGTGCTGCACTTAATACGCCAGCAAATTTGGAAAACTCAGCAGTGGCCACAAGACTGGAAAAGATCAGTTTTCATTCCCCAAAGAATGCTCAAACTTATACAAACTTTCACAATTCCCCCACCAACCTGTTATCTGCAGTGATCTCTAGAACAACTGCCAAGTGAAAATTCCCATGCATGCTTCATAGGATGAGTTCCTATCATAATCCCCCTTTCAACAAACTTTATGCAAACTTTTATACAAACTTTTATACAAACTTTCAACCCCAAAGAATGCTCAAACTACCACACAATTGTACTCATCTCACATGCTAGTAAAGTAATGCTCAAAATTCTCCAAGCCAGGCTTCAATAATATGTGAATGGTGAACTTCCCAGTGTTCAAGCTGGATTTAGAAAAGGCAGAGGAACCAGAGATCAAATTGCCAACATCTGCTGGATCATAGAAAAAGCAAGAGAGTTCCAGAAAAACATCTATTTCTGCTTTATTGACTATGCCAAAGCCTTTGACTGTGTGGATCACAACAAACTGTGGAAAATTCTGAAAGAGATGGGAATACCAGACCACCTGACCTGCCTCCTGAGAAATCTGTATGCAGGTCAGGCAGCAACAGTTAGAACTGGACATGGAACAACAGACTGGTTCCAAATCGGGAAAGGAGTACATCAAAACTGTATATTGTCACCCTGCTTATTTAACTTATATGCAGAGTACATCATGAGAAATGCTGGGCTGGAGGAAGCACAAGCTGGAATAAAGATTGGTGGGAGAAATATCAATAACCTCAAATATGCAGATGATACCACCCTTATGGCAGAAAGTGAAGAACTAAAGAGCTTCTTGATGAAGGTGAAGGAGGAAAGTGAAAAAGTTGGCTTAAAGCTCAACATTCAGAAAACTAAGATCATGGCATCCTGTCCCATCACTTCATGGCAAATAGATTGGGAAGCAATGGAAACAGTGAGAAATTTTACTTTTGGGGGCTCCAAAATCACTGCAGATGGTGACGGCAACCATGAAATTAAAAGATGCTTGCTCCTTGGAAGAAAAGCTATGATTAAGCTAGAAAGCATGTTAAAAAGCAGAGACATTAATTTGCTAACAAAGGTCCATCTAGTCAAAGCTATGGTTTTTCAGTAGTCATGTATGGATGTGAGAGTTGGACTATAAAGAAAGCTGAGCATCGAAGAATTGATGCTTTTGAACTATCGTGGTGGAGAAGACTCTTGAGAGTCCCTTGGACTGCAAGGAGATCTGGCCAGTCCATCCTAAAGGAGACCAGTCCTGAGTGTTCATTGGAAAGACTAGTGCTCAAGCTGAAACTCCGGTACTTTGGCCGCCTGATGCAAAGAACTGACTCATTGGAAAGGCCCTGATTCTGGGAAAGACTGAAGGCAGGAGGAGAAGGGGATGACAGAGGATGAGATGGTTGGGTGGCATCACTGACTCAATGGACACGAGTTTTAGTAAACTCTGGGAGTTGGTGATGGACAGGGAGGCCTGGCGTGCTGCAATCCATGGGGTCACAAAGAGTCGGACACAACTGAGCAACTGAACTGAACTGAACTGAAGCCAGTAATCCAAATCCAGAGCTGTCTAAGAGATGTAGTATGTTGCCACAGGTTTTGTTTTAAATAAAACGGCACTCCCCTCCTTAGTCCCAGCTAAGAGAGGCCTCCACCCTGGATCCTAGGTTTCAGTGAAAGTGAAGTCACTCAGTCTTGTCTTTGCGACCCTGTGGACAGTAGCCTGCACCAGGCTCCTCCATCCATGGGATTTTCTAGGCAAGAGTACTGGAGTGGGTTGCCACTTCCTTCTCCAGGGAATCTTCCCGACCCAGGGATCGAACCCAGGTCTCTCACGTTGTAGACAGATGCTTTACCATCTGAATCACCAGGGAAGTCAGAGGGTGTTGCAAACACACACTGTGCTGATGAACACCTGAGCACCTCTGTCTCAATATCTGGTGCTCAGCACAACCTACTGTAGCCTATAACCCTACATATCTGCTCTAGTGACCAACACAATCCCAGGGAAACACCTCATCGAATCTCCTGCTAGAAATTTTGTCAGTTACTGCCCCAAACATCAGAGTCAGGTATTCAGTTGAGTATGAGGAGATTAGAGCGCAAGCAGTAAATTCATTAGGTAATAGAAAAGAAATTCACTTGTCAAATCCTTCTTCACAAATATCATGAATACAGTAGTTTAGGGGTTTTTTGGCTGCACTGGGTCTTCGTTTCAGTACTAGGGCTTTCTCTAGTTGCAGTGCCCGGGCTCAAGAGCACACAGACTCAGTAGTTACAGCACATGCGGGCTTAGTTGCTCGGAGGCATGAGGAATCTTAGTTCCCTTACCAGGAGTTGAACCTGAAACCCCTGCTTTGGAAAGTGGATTCTTGATCATCGGACCACCAGGGAAGTCCCTACAATAGATTCTTGCAGAAAAAATACTCCTCTTTTCCACTCCAGATCCTGAATCCTTCTTTCCAGAAGCAATGCTTTTGAGTTTTTGCCACAATTCCTCTTTTTCATATAAGCCATATACAACCATTTACATAATGTTTATATTGTAGTTGTTATTATAAGTAATCTTGAGATGATGTAAAGAACATGGGAGGATATACATAGGTTGTATGCAAATACTACACCACATAATATCCATGAATTTTGGTATCTATGGGCAGCCCTGGAACCCGTCAGCGTGGATACTGAGGGATGACTGTATGTCTTTATTACTCATCCAGCATTGTTAGCTCATCAACAGAACACCTAGGTATATCCCTAATCAGGAAATTCTATTGTCTTTCCTACTTTGCCCATATGAAAACCACAGCTTTCACCTACTTTTTCAACTTGGATGTTGTATTAGTCAGCTTGGATTGTCCTAAGATACCACAGACTAGGTGACTTAGACAACGCTTATTTCCTCCTGGTTTTGGAGGCTGAAAGTCTAAGGCTAAGGTGCCATGGGGTTGGTTTCTGAGGAGCCTTCTCTTCTTGGTTTGCATGTAGCTGCCTTCTTGCTCTGTCCTCACATGGCCTTTCTTCCATGGACATGCAGAAAGATTTCGGGTGTCTCTTCCTCTTATAAGCACACCATTCTTAGATTAGGACCTCATTCTTTTGACCTGTTTAATTACCTCCTTAAAGGCCCTATCTCCAAATACAGTCATACTGAGGGTTAGTGCTTCAAAATGTGTATTTAGTAGGGGATACAATTCAGTCCATCAGAGGTGCGATATATGAAGGTGTATTTGTTGAGGTAGAAACATAGAACATGCTTTACTTAACAGTTTTTTAGCTTAATTTAGATACTTAGACATATGGCTTGTGGTTCTCCATTTATACTTCTGACCTTGACCATACAAACATAAGAAACATGCCTGCAACAAAAATATGCTACAATTTGTGGCTAAGAGTGGCTTTCATCAAACCCAAGGGGTATTTCCAGAAGAATTTGTCAATGAATAATGCTGTCTTTCAATGGGATGAGCTATGTGACACAGCAAACTCCCTGTTGGGGCTTCCTGGTAGCTCAGATTTTGGTAAAGAATCCGCCTGCAATGTTGGAGACCTGGGTTCAGTCCCTGGATGGGAAGATCCCCGGAAAAGGGAATGGCAACTTTTTCCAGTATTCTTGCCTGGAGAATTTCCATGGACAGAGGAGCCTGGCGAGTTATAGCCCATGGGTGGCAAAGAGTCTAACATGACTGAGCAACTAACAACCTTCACTTTCTAACTCCTTGTCACAGGACCTTTTAAAGCAGACGGTGGATGACTAAATGGCAGAAATACTGGGAATTGATGCCCATGCAGAGTAGAAGGTTAACTAGTTGATTGCCAAGACCCCTCCCAACTTTAAAATCCTGCACAGACTCTTTTTTCTATAAATACAGGCTCTCTTCCTTAGCTATATCTTTTCAAAAACATTAGCTTTTTAATGCTGAAATCAGAGAAGTTTTTCTATGGTTGTTAGTTTCTTCAGAACATTTGGCTTAATGTCAGCCACAGTTTTTGGGTTGCATGCGCTTTCAAAGACAAGATTTTTGGCATCAAATATTTCAGGTTAAGTAGTAAAACCGTGGCTTAATAAAAACAAAACAAAGTGCATTGCTTTCTATAAGGGTAACTCAGATATCTAACATCTAAATAAGGTATTTGCTTCTGATAAAGTCACCCATCATGAGAGGACATTACAACAGAAAATACTCTTCTCCAGAAAATAGCTCTTAAACACATGTGGGGAACTTGAATGTATTATTTAGCAAGAACTAACAATGGAAAGGCTGGAATTACTGATGGTCTTCACTACCCCAGAGAGCTTTTTTCGTAATGAGAATTTTCCTGATTTGTACAGGAAAGGGGAAACAACTGTGTTGTACGAAGTATGAAAAGACCTTAATGGTAGGTCCCCTAATCCTTTCAACTCATTGTACTAGTAAGGAAACATACCTGGAGAGGAGTCACACAGCTAGTTACTAGTGAAACCAAGACTGGATCATTGCTCTCCTGCTCCCAGTCCAGTCTTTGTTCCATATGCTACACAGGCATGGCCAGTTCATTAAACAATTTTGGACCTGAAGTGAAAGTGTTCGTCTCTTTGTCATGTCCGACTCTTTGTGACCCCATGGACTGTAGCCCACCAGGCTCCTCTGTCCATGGCATTCTCCAGGCAAGAATACTGGAGTGGGCTGCCATTTCCTTCTGTGGATCTTCCCAACCCAGGGATCGAACCGGGGTCTCCTGTACTGCAGCCAGATTATTTACCACTGAGCCACCAGGAAAGCCTATTTTGAACCCAGACTCCCAATATTAAGGATCAAAAGCACACTGGATAGAAAAATGGCCTTTTTCCTAAGCAAAATAAAACAAAATTTACCTAACAAAGTACCTAATGTTGTGGTGATCATTTCTGTTTCTGAGTTCTATTATTCTAGGTATTGAATCATATGAATAGTTCAGAATTCTCTGACTAGAGGACCGTCAATTTCTCTCTCTCTTTCAACAAGTTGACATTCAAATTCTTCCATCCCTCTTCTTTCAGTCACTGTTTATTCTTTCTTTATTAAAAAAACAAAAGCAAACAAAAAACCTGTAGACATATAGAACCCTTTTCAACAAAATGTTCTAATACATCACAGCACTTAGATCAGAAAATTATGTTTGAAGGTTAATATAGAGGGCTCCAAAGGAAATCCCTTGAAGATAAACATATACATATCCAAAAATATAGGAAAACTACAAAACTTCCAGTGAAAAAAAAGAGAGTTGGAAACCATAAAAGGTAACTTCATTTGCGAAACAGACTGTGGAGGGAACTGAAACACAAAGGAAAAAGCACCAAAAACTGGAACTTCAGTTAAATCCTCCTAGAAGGGGAGTGGGGCAGACCAATGCTGAAGGCTCAGAGTGGTAAAAGCGGGAAACCCAAAACAGGAAATGAAAGTCAAGTGACCAAAGACAAAGGGAAATTAAGCATTCTTTATATAAGGAGCTAGGGGGATGAAAAGGAGAATATTACCTTATTCGGTGTTAGAGGCGGAAAACGCACACTCACTAGCCCATCCATGCAGATTCCGAGGGAGTCAGCGCTGCTCCCTGGGAACAGGCTGGCCGCTGGCTCCCAAGAGGCCTCCGGCCTGGCATTTGTTGCTGAAGGGGAATTATCTCCAAAAGCCCCAATTTCCTGAATTGTGAGTTGAAGTTGGTAACAGTGGTTCCTAAAAGATTAATTCAGACAATGTTCATAAAGCACTAAGCATAATACTGCTGCTGCTGCTGCTGCTGCTGCTAAGTCGCTTCAGTCGTGTCCGACTCTGTGTGACACCATAGACGGCAGCCTACCAGGCTCCCCCGTCCCTGGGATTCTCCAGGCAAGAACACTGGAGTGGGTTGCCATTTCCTTCTCCAATGCATGAAAGTGAAAAGTGAAAGTGAAGTCGCTCAGTCGTGTCCGACCCTCAGCGACCCCATGGACTGCAACCCTCAGGGCTCCTCCATCCATGGGATTTTCCAGGCGAGAGTACTGGAGTGGGGTGCCATTGCCTTCTCCAAGCATAATACTGGTTCCTAGTAAATACTGGCTGTGTGGTAGCTGTTATTAACATCATTCCAAACTTACTTCTCCAAATGTTACTCTTTCTTTATATGATTATTTATTACAGATAATAGTCTGGTAGTTATATGACCTTGAAATATATAGGTAACTACCCTCCCAGGTCATCATTTGTAATATGTTTTCATCAGCGCCCTTGACAATGGACCATTAGCGACAAATTTTACTAACTCAAATTTATAATAACAAAACAAAAGCAGCTTAAGCAGTATTACCAACGTGATAACAGTAAACAAGTGGCTTATCTGAAGACAAGACCTACACTTCTGAGTCCTGTACTCTACCCAGGATGTCCTACTAAGACAAAAATAGCTACTTAGTTATTTTACATTCTTATTTATAACTAATATCAAGAAGCATAATCTCAACAATGATTTAGACTGATTTAATTTGTAGAAAGAAATCTACATTTGCTTGTCAGTATTAAATACTTCTTAAAAGGAATGCCTAAAGCACCATTTATATTTTCAAACTGAGGACAGCAAACACTGAATATACAGAAGCCTTTAATAAATTATTACTACACATTATAACAAAAACATTACTATAAAAATTTCACAAGTTGACACACTCATTAGAAAAACCTCCTGATCTTCCATACCCTAGAAATGTATATGTTTTATTTATTTGGTCTTATTTTCTGCCCCTCCAATATACTAATATAAATACTAGTGATGTTAATAGCTAATCTTCTTCCTTTTTCCTTACACTTTCCCTCCCTTGCAAATCTCTGACTTTCAGTTATTACATAGAAGAAGGATGTAAACTGATGTTTGGTCTGCTGAGTGAGCATTTATCTATCCCAAACACTATAGTGGACACCAGAAAAGCCAGACAACTGAAGGTGGTATATATCCAGAATTGGGGTTCCCAGATTTAGAGTTCTGGGCTCAGTAAATTTTCAAAAAATTGAAGGGATGGGCATCAAGATGCTACCATCTAATTTGCCAAGTAAGAACATTTAAAACCGTTACTACCATTCTTTACTAAAAAATGTGAACTTTAAGAAAAGCCTAGTAGGCAGGACAAAAACACCAGACTAAAGGCAATCAACAAGAAATGATAAATGACAACCTTAAAACTTTTCCTCATTTTGTTGGAGACCAGTGAAAATGGACTGGTATAGTTCTATGGCCTGGTCTCTGAGAGAGGCTCCAGAGACTTCCCAAGAATCATTTTGGCGCCAAATAAATGTAAAATAGCTTCCCTGGTGACTCAGCGGTAAAAGAATCCAGCTGCAATACAGGAGACGAAGGAGACATGGGTTCGATCCCTGGGTCAGGAAGATCCCCCTGGAGGAGGAAAAGGCACTCTACTCCACTATTCTTGCCTGGAGAATCCCATGACAGAGGAGCCTGGTGGGCTACAGTCCATGGGGTTGCGAAGTTGGACACGACCTAAGTGACTGAGCACGTGCGTACGTGCACACACACGTAAAATACAAACCTAATCAGATGACATTTATTGAGAGGTCACTGCGCCCCAGACCCTATGCTAAGGAGCGATGACCTTCTGATGACTGAGTAGACGAGGGTGCCCCTGCTGCTTTCTCATTCTAATCACCATGAAAGCCAGGAAGACCAGAAAGAACTCGCTGGTGAGCTGCTCTTTCCAAAAACATGACCTCCATATGAAATTTTAAAATTCCAACGTAACAAACACTTGAGCAGCTCTTGGGAGGCCTTTGTAGCGGGATCTAGCCACAACTAGGATTGTAAGTTCTTTCACAAAGGGACAGAAAGTTACCCCTATTTTGCCACAAGCGTCTGTGCTGTGATAAAGCACTGCTTTGACGAGAGTACCGGGCCTGGTCTGAGACCACAACAGCCAGACCGTTATGACAAACCAAAAATAGCCCCATAATCTAAATCAAGATACATGGCGAGTGACCCACCCTGAGTCACCCAGACCCATTTGTTACATACTTTATTTTTGGATAAATTCAGTGGGTACTGAAAGTGTTTCGTTTGCTGCTTTTTCCTCTCCAAATAAGAGGACGAAGAAAGGAACTAAGTCATGTGGTTTTGTTTAACTTAGCATGAAGGTTGCAACCAGTATAGATGATGTGAGTCCTCAGGTTTGCAAAGCCCACGGCTAATTTGTTGGGATGATGTGTCTCTCTGGCCTTAGCAAACTGCCAAAAAAGAGCTCACAATCTGTTGCATAAAAAATTTTTTCTCCCAGGAATACGTGTTTATCAGTCCAAGATTTTTGTTGCCACTTGGTGAGAAAGTACAAGTAAATGAGACTGTCAGTGTGGAACAGAATGTAGTGGAGAGCTTATTTGCCTTATTTAGGCTTATTTCAGATTTAGGATGTGGATTAGTTGTCTAAGTGTTTATAATTTGTCTTGTAAATCTTCTAAATGTTTCATGTTAGTGAATGTGTTATATTAATCTCTCAGATTGTAAAGTGTCTGCCTGCATACAGGAGACCCGGGTTCAATCCCTGGATCAGGAAGATCCCCTGGAGAATGAAATGGCAGCCCACTCCAGTACTCTTTCCTCCATGGCTGGAGGAGCCTGGTAGGCTACAGTCCATGGGGTCGCAAAGAGTCAGACATGACTGAGCAACTTCACTTTCATCCTTTAAAGTGATTTCCCTGATTCTTCACCATCGTCTGGTCCTCCTATCACTGCAGATATATATCCTAGCGTTCTCCTTCCATTCACTGCCTTCTCTTTGCTCTTCCAAAACATCAAGGTCCTTCTCACCTCAAAAACTTTGCATTTGCTATTTCCTGCACCAGCAGTACCCTCAGTATCATCCGTACATAGATGGCTCCTTGTTTCTTAAATCTCTATTCAATATCATTCCTTGGAGCAGCCTTCCCTGGCCACCTTGGCTAAATAAACCCATCCCTAAGAGTCCCTCTCTAGTGCCTCACCTTGTTTTGCTATCTTTACAGAATATCTAAGAAGATCTTGCTCACTTATTTGTTAACGTACAATTTACCTTCTCTATCATGAAAGCCCTATGAGAACCAGGAGTCTGTCTTGTTCATCCCTATAGCCCAGCACTGAAACAGCGTCTGGCATGTAGCAGCGCTCAACAAATATTTGTTGAGCAAATGGTTGAATGAAAGGATAGAAGCATTCCCCAGCGTTTTCATGTTTTGTGACCCTTATCCCACAGAGTTCATGACAAGATGGCGCAAAGGCTAAAGTACTTTCCTTGATTCTCGATAATTGTATCAATAAGTATAGGCCAAATGACTCATGATGTAAGTTTTCTGGCATGGCTTCCTGTGATTGCCACATCTCTACTTCACTGAAGTTATATTGCTCAGTCGGAGACAGCAATCAGATAAGAACACAAATAAAATTTTAATATAAAAAGGAGAGGTTAGATGTAGTGATTTAGAACAGTATAAAGACTTCTTTTTTCCTTCTTCTTTGTGGCACGTAGGATCTTTGTTCCCTGACCAGGGACCGAATCCATGCCTCCTGCAGTGGAGACTTGAAGTCCTAACCACTGGACCACCAGGGAATTCCCAAAACTTCTTAAAGTACAAATATCTAATTTAAATCAACAACTAGCTTGATTATTATCTGTAGGGAAAAAAAACCCACTAAAAACAAGAGGCCCATCTTTCTTCATTTCTAAAATATTGATATGGAAATTCCAACCAATTGGAAAGATAAGAAAAGGAAATAAATGATACAGCTATTTTAAAGTAAAGACAAACTATCTTTATAGATAATAATTATCTACCAGGAAAACTTAAGGTAGTTTTGTAAAGGGAATAATAATGGAGTTTAGTGAGGTACAGTTAAGAAATTATAATCAGAAATAGTATTTAGAAAACATGGAGAAAAAAATAGCTAAAGAATATTATAGGTGCTAATAGACTAGAGTTTTTTTCCTTTTCCTAGTGTCCAAACATGATATTAATCTTAGACTGTAGAATATGCTGTGGGTTTTAATATAATATTGTGTTTTCCTATGAAAAAGCATAACATCACTTGTTCATTCTGCTATCATTTATCAGTTCAGTTCAGTTCAGTTGCTCAGTCGTGTCCAACTCTTTGCGACCCCATGAATTGCAGCACACCAGGCCTCCCTGTTCATCACCATCTCCCGGAGTTCACTCAGACTCATGTCCATCGAGTCCGTGATGCCATCCAACCATCTCATCCTCAGTCATCCCCTTCTCCTCCTGCCCCCAATCCCTCCCAGCATCAGAGTCTTTTCCAACGCGTCAACTCTTCACATGAGGTGGCCAAAGTACTGGAGTTTCAGCTTTAGCATCATTCCTTCCAAAGAAATCCCAGGGCTGATCTCCTTCAGAATGGACTGGTTGGATCTCCTTGCAGTCCAAGGGACTCTCAAGAGTCTTCTCCAACACCAGAGTTCAAAAGCATCAATTCTTCAGTGCTCAGCCTTCTTCACAGTCCAACTCTCAAATCCATATATGACCACAGGAAAAACCATAGCCTTGACTAGCCAGACCTTAGTCGGCAAAGTAATGTCTCTGTTTTTGAATATGCTATCTAGGTTGGTCATAACTTTTCTTCCAAGGAGTAAGCGTCTTTTAATTTCATGGCTGCAGTCACCATCTGCAGTGATTTCGGAGCCCCCCAAAATAAAGTCTGACACTGTTTCCACTGTTTCCCCATCTATTTCCCATGAAGTGATGGGACCAGATGCCATGATCTTCGTTTTCTGAATGTTGAGCTTTAAGCCAACTTTTTCACTCTCCTCTTTCATTTTCATCAAGAGGCTTTTTAGCTCCTCTTCACTTTCTTCCATAAGGGTGGTGTCATCTGCATATCTGAGGTTATTGATATTTCTCCCGGCAATCTTGATTCCAACTTGTGTTTCTTCCAGTCCAGTGTTTCTCATGATGTACTCTGCATATAAGTTAAATAAGCAGGGTGCCAATATACAGCCTTGGCGTACTCCTTTTCCTATTTGGAACCAATCTGTTGTTCCATGTCCAGTTCTAACTGTTGCTTCCTGACCTGCATACAGATTTCTCAAGAGGCAGGTCAGGTGGTTCAGTATTCCCATCTCTTTCAGAATTTTCCACAGTTTCTTGTGATCCACACAGTCAAAGGCTTTGGCATAGTCAATAAAGCAGAAATAGATGTTTTTCTGGAACTCTCTTGCTTTTTCCATGATCCAGCGGATGTTGGCAATTTGATCTCTGGTTCCTCTGCCTTTTCTAAAACCAGCCTGAACATCAGGGAGTTCACGGTTCATGTATTGCTGAAACCTGGCTTGGAGAATTTTGAGCATTACTTTACTAGCATGTGAGATGAGTGCAATTGTGTGGTAGTTTGAGCATTCTTTGGGATTGCCTTTCTTTGAAATTGGAATGAAAACTGACCTTTTCCAGTCCTGTGGCCACTGCTGAGTTTTCCAAATTTGCTGGCATATTGAGTGCAGCACTTTCACAGCATCATCTTTCAGGATTTGAAACAGCTCAACTGGAATTCCATCACCTCCACTAGCTTTGTTTGTAGTGATGCTTTCTAAGGCCCACTTAACTTCACTTTCCAAGATGTCTGGCTCTAGATTAGTGATCACATTATCATGATTATCTGGGTCGTGAGGATCTTTTTTGTACAGTTCTTCCGTGTATTCTTGCCACCTCTTCTTAATATCTTCTGCTTCTGTTAAGTCCATACTATTTCTGTCCTTTATCGAGCCCATCCTTGCATGAAATGTTCCCTTAGTATCTCTAATTTTCTTGAAGAGATCTCTAGTCTTTCCCATTCTGTTCCTCTATTTCTTTGCATTGATCGCTGAAGAAGGCTTTCTTATCTCTTCTTGCTATTCTTTGGAACTCTGCATTCAGACTCTTATATCTTTCCTTTTCTCCTTTGCTTTTCGCCTCTCTTCTTTCCACAGCTATTTGTAAGGCCTCCCCAGACAGCCATTTTGCTTTTTTGCATTTCTTTTCCATGGGGATGGTCTTGATTCCTGTCTCCTGTACAGTGTCACGAACCTCATTCCATAGCTCATCAGGCACTCTATCTATCAGATCTAGGCCCTTAAACCTATTTCTCACTTCTACTGTATAATCATAAGGGATTTGATTTAGGTCATACCTGAATGTTCTAGCGGTTTTCCCTACTTTCTTCAATTTCAGTCTGAATTTGGTAATAAGGAGTTCATGATCTGAGCCACAGTCAGCTCCTGGTCTTGTTTTTGTTGACTGTATAGAGCTTCTCCATCTTTGGCTGCATAGAATATAATCAATCTGATTTCAGTGTTGACCATCTGGTGATGTCCATGTGTAGAGTCTTCTCTTGTGTTGTTGGAAGAGGGAGTTTGCTATGACCAGTGCATTTTCTTGGCAAAACTCTATTGGCCTTTGCCCTGCTTCATTCCGCATTCCAAGGCCAAATTTGCCTGTTACTCCAGGTGTTTCTTGACTTCCTACTTTTGCATTTCAGTCCCCTATAATGCAAAGGACATCTTTTTTGGGTGTTAGTTCTAAAAGGTCTTGTAGGTCATCATAAAACCATTCAACTTCAGCTTCTTCAGCGTTACTGGTTGGGGCATAGACTTGGATAACTGTGATATTGAATGGTTTGCCTTGGAGACAAACAGAGATCATTCTGTCGTTTTTGAGATTGCATCCAAGTACTGCATTTAGGACTCTTTTGTTGACCATGATGGCTACTCCATTTCTTCTGAGGGATTCCTGCCCACAGTAGTAGATATGATGGTCATCTGAGTTAAATTCACCCATTCCAGTCCATTTTAGTTTGCTGTTTCCTAGAATGTTGACGTTCACACTTGCCATCTCTTGTTTGACCACTTCCAATTTGCCTTGATTCATGGACCTGACATTCCAGGTTCCTATGCAATATTGCTCTTTACAGCATCGGATATTGCTTCTATCACCAGTCACATCCACAACTGGGTATTGTTTTTGCTTTGGCTCCATCCCTTCATTCTTTCTGGAGTTACTTCTCCACTGATCTCCAGTAGCATGTTGGGCACCTAATGACCTGGGGAGTTCCTCTTTTGGTATCCTATCATTTTGTCTTTTCATACTGCTAATATTTATACTCCTACTCTATTTATAATTTTGTAAATAAGAGCTTAAGAACTCTGTAGAAAACAAAAGAAAAGGAAGAAAATATGGTCCCTGCTATTGAAGACTTTATAATCATGTTGGAAAGAAATAATGTATGCATGTGAAATTATTAGAAAATTGCTTCTGATAACATTTATTTAGTAAATACTCATTCAGCATCTATAATGAAAAGATCTTTTTGCAAGTTGTATGTGGAATAGTGGGAAGACTTATCATAAATATGATTAGAACTCAATCATTGCCATCTTGCAAGCCATTAGGGGGAATAAGGCATAAATCTTTATATTGATAAAGCAATTAAGCTGAACCTGGAAAGAGAAAGGAAGGCTTTCAGTGAATAGAGATAGAACGGATGGCATTCCAAGTGGAGGGCATGACTTTGGGTAAGAAGAGAACGTTTAGGACATGTTTGTGAATGCTGAGTAGTCCTGCTTGACTGGAAGACATATATACAAGAAAGGGACTGGAAGGTAAGACCAGAAGGAGAGATTGGAGCCTGGGTTTCAGGATGGGGGCC
Source organism: Budorcas taxicolor (assembly GCF_023091745.1). NCBI lineage: Eukaryota > Metazoa > Chordata > Mammalia > Artiodactyla > Bovidae > Budorcas > Budorcas taxicolor. Next base: position 71,969,557 of record NC_068925.1, read on the forward strand.
AAGGGGGTCTTGCATTCACAATTGCAGAGTTTAGATTATAATTTTTGAGCCTTCAAACATTTCAAAATAAGGGAGGATTGGGACTTCCCTGGTGGTCCAGTGGTTAAGAATCCACCATGCAATACAGGGGACGCAGGTTCAGCTCCTGGTCAGGGAAGTGAGATCTCACAGTTCATGGAGCAACTACATCCGTGAGGTGCAGCTTCTGAGACTGCATAGTCTGAAGCCCATGTGTTGCAGCTACTGAAGCCCATTTACTCTGGAGCCTGCGCATCGCAGCTATAGAGCCTGCATGCCACAGCTAGAGAGTCTGTGCTCCACAACGAAGATCCTGCATGCTGCAACTAAGACCTGATACATAAAGAAACATTTTAAAAATGAGAAAGGACCTTATAGCTTAGTTTTAGCAATATTTGTCTGATGGCAGCATATGGGTTGAGTCAAAGCATGAACAGACAGAAGATGGAGGGTCTGTTAGGAAGCTTTGGAAAAATAAAAGAACAAACGAAATGTTCACATATGAAGGGAAAGTTAGTCATATGATTTAAGTTAGGCAAACCTGCAAGTTAGTCATATGATTTAAGTTAGGCAACCAGTCCATCCTAAAGGAAATCAGTCCTGGGTGTTCATTGGAAGGACTGATGTTGAAGCTGAAACTCCAATATTTTGGCCACCTGATGTGAACAGCTGACTCATTTGAAAAGACTTTCCTCAGTGAAAGTCACTTCATTGGGTGTGGGATTGAGAGAAAGAGAGGAGTGCAGAATTATTCACATTTGAACTTTTTCCAGTGTAAGAGGCATGTTTTCTTCCACAGATATTCATAGGGAAGTTAGGAGACAGACCTGGTTTGGGGGAGATGATTCACTTTTGAACTGAAGTACGATGGTGCGATAACTCCCCTAGAGCCAGACATCCTGGAATGTGAAGTCAAGTGGGCCTTAGGAAGCATCACTATGAACAAAGCTAGTGGAGGAGATGGAATTCCAGTTGAGCTGTTTCAAATCCTAAAACATGATGCTGCGAAAGTGCTCAATATGCCACCAAATCTGGAAAACTCATTAGTGGCCAGGACTCTGCTGGACTCATGACTGGAAAAAGTCAGTTTTCATTCCAATCCCGAAGAAAGGCAATGCTAAAGAATGCTCAAACTACCGCACAATTGTACTCCTCTTACACGCTAGCAAAGTAATGCTCAAAATTCTCCAGGACAGGCTGCAACAGTACATAAACCATGAACTTCCTGATGTTCAAGCTGGATTTAGAAAAGGCAGAGGAACCAGAGAATAAATTGCCAACATCTGTTAGATCATCGAAAAAGCAAGAGAGTTCCAGAAAAACATCTATTTCTGCTTTGTTGACTATGCCAAAGCCTTTGACTATATGGATCTTCAAGAGATGGAATACCAGACCACCTGACCTGCCTCTTGAGAAATCTGTATGCAGGTCAAGAAGCAAAAGTTAGGACTGGACATGGAACAACAGACTGGTTCCAAATCGGGAAAGGAGTCCGTCAAGGCTGTATATTGTCACCCTGCTTATTTAGCTTATATGCAGAGTACATCATGAGAAACGCTGGGCTGGATAAAGCACAAGCTGGAATCAAGATTGGTGGGAGAAACATCAATAACCTCAGATATGCAGATGACACCACCCTTATGGCAGAAAGTGAAGAAGAACTAAAGAGCCTCTTGATGACATTGAAAGAGGAGAGTGAAAAAGGTGGCTTTAAACTCAACATTCAGAAAACGAAGATCATGGCATCTGGTCCCATCACTTATGGCAAATAGATGGGAAAGCAATGGAAACAGTGAGAAACTTCATTTTTGGGGCTCCAAAAATCATTGCAGATGGTGACTGCAGCCATGAAATTAAAAGATGTTTGCCTCTTGGAAGAAAAGCTATGACCAAGCTAGACAGTATGCTAAAAAGCAGAGACATTAATTTGCTGACAAAGGTCCGTCTAGTCAAAGCTATGGTTTTTCCAGTAGTCATGTACGGTAGTGAGAATGAGACTATACAGAAAGCTGAGCACTGAAGAATTGATGTTTTTGAACTGTGGTGTTGGAGAAGACTCTTGAGAGTCCCTTGGACTGCAAGGAGATGTAACCAACCAGTCCATCCTAAAGGAAATCAGTCCTGAATATTCATTGGAAGGACTGACTTTGAAGCCAAAACGCCAATACTTTGGCCATCTGATGTGAAGAACTGACTCATTTGAAAAGGCCCTGATGCTGGGAAGGATTGAAGGAGGGAGGAGAAGGGGATAACAGAGGATGAGATGGCTGGATGGCATCACTGACTCAATGGCCATGAGTCTGAGTGAACTCCGGGAGGTGGTGATGGACAGGGAGGCCTGGCATGCTGCAGTCCACGGGGTCGCAAGGAGTCGGATATGACTGAGTGACTGAACTGAACTGAACTGAACCAATACATTTGAAAGACTAGGAGAATTATCTGCATGATGAGACCCAGAAGATGGTTGAAAATATGAAGATAGAGCTCTTAGGGAAGTTGGACTAGGGGTGAAGATCTGGGACTATCTGCATAGAGATGTTAGTTGAAACACTAGGATAATTTGAGGCCACCAGAAAGGAAGAATAGAAAATGAAGACAAACTGAATTGAGGAGAAATTTTGGGACATACTTGTGTTTTAAATGAGACAAAAAAGGAGCCAACTGAGGAGACAGAAGTAAGTTAGAGTTGGGAGGCAAAGTATTCCAGTCACTCCAAAGGGAAGGGAAGAAAATTTGCAAGGAAGTAGTGCACAGCTGCATCAAATTCATTAGGAAGATAAGCGAGGCTAGAATTCAAGAGAAGCTATTACTGGGTTCACCAATGAGTTCCTTCTTATTAAGTAAAAATAAAAAAAGCATTTTTAAAATTTTCACCAAGAACTTTATTGAACAGTGTATTCATCATTTTGTTCTGCTACCTTCTGCAATTTTTCAGGCAACCTCATAATTTATTCCTAAAACTTTTTATCTTTTTGAGCAAAAGTCTGTTTCAGGTGTTTTTTATAGTCTTCCATGGAATTGAAATGTTTTCCATTAAGAGAATTTTGTAAAGACCCAAGTAAATGGAAATCTGAAGCTGAAATGTCTGGTAAATATGGGGGATGAATCAGAACTTCCCAGCCAAGCTGTGACAATTTTTGCCTAGTCATCAAAGAAACATGCAGTCTTGCATCATTCTGATAGAAGATTTTTCTGTTGACTGATTTTTCTGTTTTCCATTGACTAATTTTGGATGCTTTTTGTCAAGTGGTACTTTTAGTTGGTCTAACTGAAAGTAATACTATTGGAATTAATCGTTTGGTTTTCTAAAAGGACCTCATAATAGAGGACTCCCTTCCAATCGCACCATATGCACAATCTCACCTTCTTTGGATGAAGACCGGCCTTTGGTGTGGTTGGTGGTGGTTCATTTCATTTGCCCAGTGATCTCTTCCATTCCACGTTACTCTACAGTATCCAGTTTTCATTGCTTGTCACAATTTGTTTTAAAAACAGAATATTTTTGTTATGTTTAAGTAGAGAATCACCCGCAGAAATACAGTCAAGCAGGTTTTTTTTTTCACTTCTGTGGAACCCAAATGTCAAAGTGATTAACATAACCAAGCTGGTGCAAGTGATTGTCAGTGTTTGATTTGGATATTCTGAGTATGTTGGTTATCTCCCATGTGGTATAACATTGGTCGTTCTCTATTCATGTCTTGATTTGATTGCTGTCAACTTCAACAAATCTACCCAGCTGTGGAGCATCGTCCATTTAGAAACCTTCAGCCTGAAACTTCATAAACCACTTTTGACACATTCGATCAGTCATAGCACCTTCTCTATACACTGCACAAAACATTTTTTGCATTTCAGTTGAGTTGTTACCTTTCCTGAATAATAAAGCATAATATGCCAAAAAGTTTGCTTTTTTCTTCTATCGTCAACATCCAAATGGCTACACAAAAATTCATCCCTTTTGAGTTTTTAAAAAATGCAATGTGAAAATTGTCACAATATGGTCTAACAAAAATTGTTTCAAATGAAGTTAAAGACAATAAAGTGCTACTAGAGCCATCTTATGGAAAAAAACTGATCGAACTTACTGGCCAACCCAAAGCATCTGGCAGTTAGAGTGAGCATTTCAGTTTGCATATGTGTGGAGGGAGTGTAGGAAGGGAAGTCAGATTTGAATGGACAAGGTATGAGATAAAGGAAATAAAGGTTATTCTCCCAAGAAATTCAGTGGGAAAGGGAGGGAGGACCAACCTAGACAGCATATTAAGAAGCAGAGACGTTACTTTGCCAACAAAGGTCCGTCTAGTCAAAGCTATAGTTTTTCCAGTAGTCATGAATGGATGTGAGAGTTGGACTATAAAGAAAGCTGAGCACCGAAGAACTGATGCTTTTGAACTGTGGTGTTGGAGAAGATGCTTGAAAGTCCCTTGGACTGCAAGGAGATCCAACCACTCCATCCTGAAGGAAATCAGTCCTGAATATTCATTGGAAGGACTGATGCCGAAGCTGAAACTTCAGTAGTTTGGCCACTTGATGCGAAGAACTGACTCCTTGGAAAAGACCCTGATCCTGGAAAAGATTGAAGGGAGGAGGAGAAGGGGACGACAGAGGATGAGATGGTTGGATGGCATCACCGACTTGATGACATGAGTTTGAGCAAGCTCCAGGAGTTGGTGATGGACAGGGAAGCCTGGTGTGCTACAGTCCATGGGGTTGCAAAGAGTCGGACACGACCGGGTGACTGAACTGAACTGAACTGAACTGGGAGGGAGGAAAGAGAAAAGACAGAGGTGTCTGACTAGTTTCTTTGTAGATGTCTCACCGCTAAGTGGATAACTTGTCCAAATTTTCAAATTACACACCGGTGCTATTTAGGGTCTGTCTATAAAGACTCACGATATATTACATTGCCAACAATTAGTCCCTGCTGACCTTGTGGAGCAGCATGGACTGGGTTCTAAGGAAGAATATGCAGAAGTGTAAATAGAGGGGCAGCAAGAGACAGGTTGAGAGAAACTACTGTGAAGCAGCAAAGAACCACACAAAGTGCAGAGCCGGAAGTAATCAGCTTGGTTCCTTGACATCAATGACCCCCTGTTCTGTGCCAGCCACTGGGATCTGGTAGAGGGATGACTGTGGAGGGTCAGTATGGCCTCTGCTTCATGGTGAGATGTCTACTAATAGCTTCCAACCTGGAATATTGTGGGGCTGGAACAGCAGGAGAGGTGTCCCCAAATGGCTGGCTTTTATGAGTCAGAGTGGGAAGAGAAGGCAACCTTCAACCTGTGTGGCACCAGCACAAGGATTGCTTGCCTGTGCGTGCGTGCCAAGTTGGCTCAGTTGTGTCCGACTCTCGGCGATCCTATGGGCTGTATCCTTGTCTGTCCATGGGATTCTCCAGGCAAGAAGACTGGAGTGGGTTGCCATGCCCTCCTCCAGGGGATCTTCCCCACCCAGGGATTAAACCTGTGTCTCTTATGTCTCCCGCATTAGCAGGAAGCTTCTTTTACCACTAGCATCACCTGGGAAGCCTCCCTGTGAGCCAGCATAATTCCCTCCTAACTACAGTGGATGTGGAGGGTTTAAGGGCGAACAAGATCACAAAGGTGATCCTGAAAGCTATTCATAAATCTTGCAGGTAGCTACCCCTCCTTAAAACCTGAAGGAAAAAAAAAAGGTTTTTTTTTCTGCTTGATTTTTGGTCAGTTTGGTTCAGTCTCTCAGTCATGTCCGACTCTTTGCAAACCCATGAACCGCAGCACGCCAGGCCTCCCTGTCCATCACCAACTCCCGGAGTTCACTCAGACTCATGCCCATCGAGTCAGTGATGCCATCCAGCCATCTCAGCCTCTGTCGTCCCCTTCTCCTCCTGCCCCCAATCCCTCCCAGCATCAGAGTCGTTTCTAATGAGTCAACTCTTCGCATGAGGTGGCCAAAGTACTGGACTTTCAACTTTAGCATCATTCCTTCCAAAGAACACCCAGGGCTGATCTCCTTCAGAATGGACTGGTTGGATCTCCTTGCAGTCCAAGGGACTCTCAAGAGTCTTCTCCAACACCACAGTTCAAAAGCATCAATTCTTCAGCGTTCAGCCTTTTTCACACTCCAACTCTCACATCCATACATGACCACTGGAAAAACCATAGCCTTGACTAGGTCACTCCACCACTATTTCTCTGAGTTGAAAGCAGAACTATTCCTCTGTGTCATGATCACACCACTGATTAGGAAAAACATTTTCTGCCAAAATAAAAAATAAATACATGTTCCCGATCTCTGATTTTCACATGAAAGTCCCTCTCAAGACCAGGCAATGACTGGCTACTCACCTTTCTGGAATAGGAAGGAGGAAGAGCTCACCGTAGTCATCAGAACCAACCCACTCTTTACCCACAGACGGCAAGGAAGACACAGCAGCCTCCCCAGATGCCTTGTCATCTTGTCGTCTTTGTCATGAGACCAAGACTGTGCTTCTGGAAGAATCCATGTGATTCAAAAAAGCTGGTTGAACTTTACCCTGCTTAATACCACTTGATATCTGGCCTTTTTCTTAAAAGCCATTTCATTTTTCATATCAGGGTTAATTAAGCAAACTAACCCTTAAGATCCCTTCTAAGTTTAAAAGACAGTATAGGGTGGGAGTTAGCCGGTAAACTCTCTTGGGGGTGGGGGGCACTATTAGCTCGTTTATTTCACTAAGGAAAGTCTCAAATACAGGGACATGGGGCTTCCAAAATTCAGGAGAACATGGTTGTAAGGAAGTAACTGTATAATGTTCCACCAGGCCCCTGTTTCCTCAGGATAAATGGGAAACAGAGACGTCCACTGAAGACTTAAGACTGCGGGTTTAAGCAGTAATAGAGTGGATTCATGGGAGTTCTTCCATCTCTGGTAGTCCAGAATGACATCCTTGAGCTTAATGCAATATTGTACACATCTTCTTTGGTTAAAAGTTTACCAATAAACCCAAATATTCTGGAAAGTTCTGAAGGCTTGCAAACTGTGGAATTAGTATGAGATACTCAGTGAAGAGTGGCCAAGAATCCTGTCATCCAATGAGTCTTTAATATCATGGATGTACTAACAACTGTTGTCAAGAAAATCACAGCCATCCCCACAAAGGTACTGGGTTAATGAGTTTGGAAGAATCCACGGTATGACATTTCTATTCAATATGGATCAGATAACTAACTTTTAGAATTTCTTTGGGGTCACCTGGGGCTTTTAGTATATAAACTCAAGGGGGTGAATTTAGGAAAAGACCTACTGCCCAGGAGCAAAAACAACACAGTCTTCTTAGGCATCTGAGCTTAATCATTTCAACTCTGGAGAAGGGACCAGCTAGGTGAGCGTATGTTTCTGGTCTTCAAGGTTGACCTAAAACTTTGTATCAAAGACTCAAAAGCAAATGGTGCCATTGTGCTATGGTGATGAGCACCCCAGAGACAGACACAGGGAGAGATTTCTTTTGACATTGCTGTTTCTGGCAGCTCTGGGCTCATGGCTCAGGTATTCAGGTTGTTGTCAACGAGATTAACCAAAACCGTACACTTTGTGAAAAGCAGGCTCTGTTTCTGAGTAGCATCTAGATTCCCTTAGCAGAGGCTGAAGCCAGGAAGAATCCTCACTTTCATTTACAGCGGGGCATTTCCTGATTCCTTTACTTTTTTTTCTTTCTTCTTTTATGTCCTTTGGCCACCTGATGTGAAGAGCCGACTCACTGGGAAAAAACCCTGATGCTGGGAAAGATGGGGGGGCAAGGGGAGAAGCAGGTGATAATGGATGAGAAGGTTGGATGGCATCATCGACTCACTGGACATGAGTCTGAGCAAACTCCAGGCAATGGTGAAGGACAGGGAAGACAGGAGTGCTGCAGTCCATGGGGTCGCAAAGAGTCGGACACAACTTAGAGAGTGAACTGCAAGAAGAGCAAAGCCCCAGTGTAGAGACTCAGAGCTCTCCCTCACCACGTGTTACGGGCTTCTCGCCAGCTCTCCATCCATGCTTCACAGAGCAAGCAGTCACCGCTGCAGACATCACCCCTCCCTTTCCAGACTTCCTGCTGGCCTTTGTGTTGTTTATTTTCTCCTCCAAATTGGTGTGTGAAGCTTATTTTAATTCAGTTTCACCTGGATACAAATATCAATGGGACTAAAGCCCTGTTTCTGGACTTGAGGATGTGGGTCTTTCCCTCCATCCAGATCTAGAACATGAGGACTTTGCTTTGCTCTGACTGAGCTTTCCCTAGCAACTCCCGACTTTTCTCCAGCCAACTGATCAAGTCTGGAGTCCCAGGGTTTCACCTTGCCATCTATTTCAGCGTGAGCTTGATAAATCTGCATGAATTCTGAGAGATGACCGTGTGTCTCAGGTATTCAGTTACTACCAGAGTGAGACCAGGGAATAATGCTCCTCTTCTCTTAGGGTTGTTATGAGAATCTCGAGCTAAGATATTGGAAAGTGCCTGACACAGTGCTTCTCAAGAGTTTGGCTTTTGTCAGCTTTCCTTTGAGCTGCTGAAAGCACTCTTTCTCCAGAAAAGTGCCCGAGGATACAAGTTAGAGTGACACATTCTCCTAGTATCATGAGGAACACGATTAATGGGAAATGACTTCAGTTCACTGCATCTTCTAGTAATGCTGTGATGCCATCGCAAAACAAAAAGCACATGACTACTCGTAAGCCCGTGCTACCTGAAAAAGAAATTGGATTTGACTCAGAAAATCAGGCCGTACAGCTAATCGCTCTGATCCAATAATGCTGCCCTGCAGAATGGCATCATCAGCCCTGGGGCACGGGGATAGGGGAGGAGGACGAGCAGGGAGAGTGAGCTCTCGGGGAGGCGGCTGCCCAGACACTCAAGCCAATGAAAAATTCATGAGGAGATGTTTTATAGCCAATGTCTGATCCCACTGCTGGGTCACAAGCTGGTCTGAGCCAATCAATAGTGTCAATCCTCCCGAAGGGAACTAGTGATTGTGTGTTTATGAGAACTGGGAGGTTTCCCAAGGCAAGACCAGTTTCTGGTTACTTCGTATGTGTCACCCTTAAAAATATAGAACTTATTTTGAAAATGGAACCCTAGACCTTTAAGAAATTATACAGAGAGAAGGCAGAGAGGTACTTCTCAAATCTGCGTGGGGGAAATGCTTGAATTTTCTTATAAGTCGAACTAAGGACTGGTTTTTAAGCTGAAGCTACTTTTTTGGGTTACCAGTCTGTGTATACAGTTTCTTTATACTTAGATCTAGAATTCTGAAAATAATACTGAAAATATGTGTTAAACTCAAATACACATGGAAATGTATGAAAATGAAATCATAAAAAGAAAAATAAGTGGAGTCAACTTTATCCTTACACATCACTAAGTTCCAGGTTGTTTTGATTTTAAAACAATTTTAAGGATCATAGAAACTTAACTTCAGTTTGAGGATTTGCTTTTTACACAGGCAATGGTGTAAAGGCAGAAGTGTAAAGGTGCAGAGACAGCAAGAGGAGTCTTAAAGGTTATGTGCTCACAAGTCTGCTGAGGATTTCAGGGGAACCATAACACAGTCTCGTTAGATGAGAAATGCTCTAAGAAAAGCAGGGGTTCCAGGTGTGGCTAGATTAGAGCCAGATGCCATAATCTTCATTTTCTGAATGTTGAGCTTTAAGCCAACTTTTTCACTCTCCTCTTTCACTTTCGTCAAGAGGCTTTTTAGCTCCTCTTCACTTTCTGCCATAAGGGTGGTGTCATCTGCATATCTGAGGTTATTGATATTTCTCCCGGCAATCTTGATTCCAGCTTGTGCTTCTTCCAGCCCAGCATTTTTCATGATGTACTCTGCATATAAGTTAAATAAGCAGGGCGACAATATACAGCCTTGATGTACTCCTTTTCCTATTTGGAACCAGTCTGTTGCTATCACTTCTTGGGAAATAGATGGGGGAACAGTGGAAACAGTGTCAGACTTTATTTTTTGGGGCTCCAAAATCACTGCAGATGGTGACTGCAGCCATGAAATTAAAAGATGATTACTCCTTGGAAGAAAAGTTATGATCAACCTAGATAGCATATTCAAAAGCAGAGACATACTTTGCCAACAAAGGTCCATCTAGTCAAGGCTATGGTTTTCCCAGTAGTCATGTATGGATGTGAGAGTTGGACTGTGAAGAAAGCTGAGCGCCGAAGAATTGATGCTTTTGAACTGTGGTGTTGGAGAAGACTCTTGAGAGTCCCTTGGACTGCAAGGAGATCCAACCAGTCCATTCTAAAGGAGATCAGTCCTGGGTGTTCTTTGGAAGGAATGATGCTGAAGCTGAAGCTCCAGTACTTTGGCCACCTGATGAGAAGAGTTGACTCATTAGAAAAGACCCTGACTCTAGGAGGGATTGGGGATAGGAGGAGAAGGGGACGACAGAGGATGAGATGGCTAGATGGCCTCACCGACTCGATGTACATGAGTTTGGGTGAACTCTGGGAGTTGGTGATGGACAGGGAGGCCTGGTGTGCTGCAATTCATGGGGTCGCAAACAGCTGGACACGACTGAGCGACTGAACTGAACTGAACTGAACTGAACTGACGTCTTCAAAGCAGAGCCCATTGAATACCATCTTGCCCACCCTCACTCACAGGTGCATGAGACATCAAGCGCTCACAAAGGAAAAGTCTTGGAAAATCAACCTGTGAAGTAGGAAGGCAGGAGAGGGAGAGGATCAGAATGGGATAAGGAGTTTCCTCCACTCCCTGGTGATGGTGTCAGGAGAGAAGCTGCGCCCTTGCATCCGTATAAAGAAAAAAATATTTATTTTAATGGTCGTGAAAGTAGCACCACATCATTGTAAAGCACACAAAGTAAAAAATAAGAAAATAAAAATCATCCATAATCCTGCCATCCTAAAGTGTCCGTTTAACAAGATGGAGTATTTTCTTCTGGGGTGTTATATCTCTCTAGATATAGACGTAAAGATACAGCATGTTGGAATCTTACTGTAAAGCGTTTCACATCCTGAGTTTTCAGTGTATGTTTGTTTTGTAATCATTTTCACTTGTCAGAATTTCCAAATGTGGTATCTTCTTGTTCTGTTGTTTAGTTGCTCAGTCATATCTGACTCTTTTCTTTGCAACCCCGTGGACTGTAGCCCACCAGTCTCCCCAGTCCATGGGATTCTCCAGGCAAGAACACTGGAGTGGGCTGTCATTTCCTTCTCTAATTGTTCTGTTAGAAATCTGTTCAAAGTATGTGCCATTCTTCTGTTTTTTAATTTGATTTTTTTAATTGGAGTGTAATTGCTTTACAATGTTGTATTTGTTTCTGCTGTGCAACAATGTGAATTAGCTATATGTGTACGAAAGAATGATACTGAAGCTGAAACTCCAGTACCTTGGCCACCTCATGCGAAGAGTTGACTCATTGGAAAAGACTCTGATGCTGGGAGGGATTGGGGGCAGGAAGAGAAGGGGACGACAGAGGCTGAGATGGCTGGATGGCATCACTGACTCGATGGGCATGAGTCTGAGTGAACTCCGGGAGTTGGTGATGGACAGGGAGGCCTGGCGTGCTGAGATTCATGGGGTCGCAAAGAGTCGGACACGACTGAGTGACTGAACTGAACTGAACTGAACTGATACATATACCTGCTCCCTGTTGAGCTTTCCTTCCACCCCCGCTCCACTCTACCCCTCAGTCATTGCTCTATTGACAGATGGGTCATGTACTCTCAAGTCTTAGTTCCTGCAGGTGTATGCAGCCTGCCCATCGATGTGCCCTGAGCCCTTACATTACTGTTTAGTTCCGATACCACCTATGCTGAAGCCAGCCCCTTTCCCCACCTATCCTCACTCCCTCCCAGGGAGGCAGAGTGGCAGGGTGGGAAGAGTTTGGGCTTTGGGGACTGCCAGCCTGGGCTCCATCTGTGGGCTATGACCCAGTACTGCTTACCAGTCGTGCGACCTTGGGAAGCTTGTTAACTAAGCTTCAGTCTCCTCACCTATAAAATGAGAATAACTTTATGGAGTGTTAAGATAATGATCCAATATAAGAGTGTATGTGTCAGTTTCCTGCCCTCTGCCCTTTTTCAGTTATCAAGCTTCTCCCAGAAGCAGCTATAGAGCAGTGTTAAGAGCTTGAGCACTAAGTAATCTCGGCGCTCTGTGCCTCCACTTCTTCATAGTGTTTTGGAAATAGTGGTACCGATTGCTGCAGCTGTAGGGTTTTAGGGAGGATTCAGTCAGGTGATCCGCAGGAGGCCCTTGCTGCCTGCACAAGTAGGAGCACAATATATGTTGGTTCTTCTTCCATTATAATCCCATAGGACCTGCCACGAACGTCACTTCACTGTTTTCACAGAGCGTGAGCTCCCCTGTGGCATCAGAGCGGATGATAAGTTGGCCCGGTTAGCTGCCTCTTGGAGTCACTGTCTGGTGAGCCTCCCAACAACCCAGCACCAGGCCCTGGCCCCGCCTCAGTGCAGCCACACCCTGCAGCAGGCTCTGGCCCCAGACACCCCTCGCAATCTCTGCCTGACCAGTACTGGAACCGAGGAGCCTTTGGAATGAGTGGCCTGAGAGGGAGAGAATACCTCAGCCACAGCTTGGCATGCAGGTATCAGCCAGAGGGAAGAGAGTTGGGCTGTGAGAGAACTTCCTCAGAACTGAGTCAATTTTCAGAAAAAAGGCCCTGAGGGGGAGAGAGCCTCAGGGAAAGGCCAACACAACCTTGTTCACATCTTGGGCCTTTCTTGGGGAGGCCTCTTCTTTTTACAGGAAGTGGTAACATTCTTGCCCTGGCACCACCATGCAGGATTACAATGAGAGGAGAGAATTCACCCAGAAACCGGGGCGTGGTAGCCATCTTAGAGGGTGTCTGCCCTGCCCCCACCAGCCCATTGTACTCCAGCAGAGGGTCTCAAAGCGTGGTCCCTGGATCAGCATCACCTGGGAACACAGGAGGAATGCAAGCTCTCGGTCCCACCCCAGATTTACTCAGTCAGAATCCGGGGGATGGGCTTCCCAGACATCAGCATTCTCATGTGTGGTTTGTCCCTCAGAATTCAGCCCAATGAAAAGATCGAGTATGGGCACAAATATTTATGTATTATTACAAAGATGCTCATCTCAGTATTATTTATATAGGACAAAACAGAAGAGTGGAACAACCCAAATAGCCAAGAGTATAGGTTGAGCAAATTACGGTATATCCATATAATGAAATATTATACAGCCACAGAAAATGACATTTTAATAAAACACTCGGTGTCAAGGGGGAAATGGTACCAAATAATGTTATGCGATAAAAGATGAATATAAAACAGTACGTACAGATTAAACCCATATGTGTGCATAGAAAAAAAATCTAGAAGGAAACACAAAATGTTAGCAGTGGTTATCATCTCTGGGTAATAGTACTGGAGAGTGTTTTTATTTTTTATTTTTCTTTGTACTATTTGGTATTTTCAAATTTTCCACAATGAACATGTATTACTTTCACAAAAAGAAAAAAAAAAAAAAACGTAATGACAGTATGAGAACTTGGTTGGTCACTTTACTTCTCCAAGTCTCCATTTCTTGTACCTCCAATGGCACCTGCGTAGGCCCCCTTCCTCCAAGCCCAGTGGAGAGAGTGCCCTCCTCCCCGACAAAATATATTCTCCTGTGATCTCCACTTTCACCACATTGTTTATCACGAATCAGAAGGAGCTAAGGGCTGTTTCATTTCTTTCCCATCCTCTGACAGCCTGACTTTGGGCACAGCAGTGACTAAGATGTCATAAATGGAACAGGCTCAGAGGTGACCAGGCCAGTCTCAAACTGAAAACAGATCTGGCAGAAGAAGACAAGAAGCAGGGCATGAGGGGCCATTAACTTGCAGGGGGAATGGAGACGGGTTCAGCTGTGCACTGGGGCTGGTCTGCCATGGTGCCCTGAGGACAGAGCGGGCTCTGGCGGCCAGTGATCCTTGGAGGTCTGGCTGTGGGCTGTGGGCAGATTCAGGAAACCAGAAAACAACACCACAACCCAGTGGAATGCCTGGCAGATACGGGATACTCAGTAAATGTCTGTTGAGTGGAGGAATAAATGAAACTTCATCATGGTCTCTGGAGATCAAGACCCTCCATCAGAGGATGCCTTCAGGGCCTGGGGTCCAGGCACAGAAGAGTTTGCAGGGAGAGGGGCTTGGGGAGAGAGCTCAGCTGCGTGCAGAGAAATGGGGTCAGTGGGGAAGGCAGGAGCCTTGGAGTCCAACCCAGGTTTGAATCCCACCTCCATCACTAAGTGACGAGGTGATCCAGGGGAGTTTGCCTAACCTACCTGGCCTCACTTCATCCCTGGCACCCTGGGGAGAACTCCCATGCCTTGAAGGGCTGTTTTCAGATGTTTCCATGAGATGATGGAAAGCCTGTGAAAGACAGTTACAGGTCTGCTCCCGTGCCTGGTGGTACCCTGAACACAGATAAAAGTGGGAGCTGGGACCCAGGCTAGCACCGGCCGGGCAGGGCATGCTGCCACTCGCCCAGGAACCGAGACAGGTCTCCGGCACCGGCATCAGCTCTGGTTGGAAGCGGAGGCCTCAGCCTCTGCACCGCCTGGCTCAGAGGCTGGTCAGTGCAGTCTGGAGAAGGATCCAGCGATGGGCTGGGGGAGACAGAAGCTGGGGAGTCAGAAGCTGGCCCAAGGGTTAGGAAGCTGGAGTAAGGTGAGGGTGTGGCCACCCAACAGGATCCCCAAGGCAGAGGATATAAATTTGGGTTTCTCCTTCTCAAGGGCGGGTTCAGGATCTCATTTGCTTGAGGTGACCCGTCTCCGTGAGGAGTTGGTGCAGCTCTTTGCTGGGTGCGCTCAAAGGCTCCTCAGACCTCCTCCTCCACACACACTGTTTTCAGAATGGCTTCCTAATGGCGTCACAATGACCTGAGGCAACTCATCTTCAGAGATGAGAGGCCCTTACCCCTACACAGGCATGCCTCCTTCTCATACCTTCTGGCTCTTCTTCCTGGAGCTTTCTGTGGCCAAGCCCTGCCCTCACGTCTCTGGGTTTACCTTTACTTGGAAAACACACCGTACTCACTGTTACGTGGATAACCCACCACCCTGTCATTCCCACCAGCGTCTTGGGCAAGATTTGCTGGCAAAGCACTCTCCACCCTCTCCTAACTGCCACTGACATAATCGCCTCTGTGTCATGTCAGCCCAGGGCCACCCCATGAGCTTACCTGGCGTGGGGATTGCGTCTCACCATCCATCTGCCGTCTGCAGACCCTAGCATGGGCGCTTGATAGCTGCTGGGTGAAAATAAGGAGGGAGGGGGCGTAGCAGACACTGTGGATTGGCCGCCCACATGCCCTTCGTGATCTTCTCCCCTTGTGTTCATGTACTGAGGAGTTGGAAATAAAATACATACTCAATTTTCCCAGATACTCTGACAGCTAGGGGTGGCCAAGTGAAACAGTTCAATGAGGTATAAGGGCAAGTCTTCAAGGAAGACTTTCCCGGATAAGAGGCACACCTGTCTCAGAGAAAGTCTTTTGATCCTTTTGCCCTTCCGTTTTCTTCCTACCTGGAATGAAGACATGATGCCTGGAGGCTCAGTAGCCATCTTGCAACCATGATGCAACAAGTAACAGTCAGAATAGCCAAGTGACAAAGAATAAAGTACTGTGTGGTTCTTGAGGGTATTGTTATGGGAAACACGTTGACTGAAACCACCCACCCTGGCCAGGCACCATTGTAACCATTTGCGTGAGTTATTTTACAACAGGAGGTCCTGAGCAGGAACATGGAACTAAGAAGCCACCACTAACTAGGAGAGTTTAGGAAACATCAAAAAGGAGATGCCAGGTGTCCTTCCACCTCCCAAAATCCTCCTCACTGGCATTCATCTTGGCTGAGCAATGCGTGCACCACCACCAGGAAGGACCCTGAGTCAGAAGGATTGGCCAAAGACAACCCAGAAACTAATCCCATCACCATAAAACCTGAGACTGCAAAGCCACGTGGCAGAGCAGTTCTCCTGGGTTCCCTTACCCTCCTGCTCTCCACTTGGGTGCCCCTTCCCAATAAAGTCTCTTGCTTTGTCAGCACATGTGTCTCCTTGTACAATTCATTTCCACATGTTCGACAAAAGCCCATCCTTGGGTCTTGAAAGGGGTCCCCTTTCCTGCAACACCAGCTTCACTGATGACCATTATTCCTAGGCGGACCAACCTCATGGCTTGTTTGGGACCGAGAGGTATCTAGAAATGCAGGACTTTTGACGCCGAAACAGAAATGGTCCAGGACAAATAGGGACTTTGGTCACCTATCCTAGGCTATCTGAGCCCTTGTTAGGTAGATAGAATAGGGAAAAGGAGTCCAACATGGCGATGGCCAAAAGACAAGGAAGGGAAAAGCCCGCAAAATAGAACAGAGGAAGGTCAAAGGAAGGTCCGAGGACCGGAGTGAGGACTTCAGGTAGAACAGCACTCCTGACTAGGCCCAATATGCATAGGGCAGGCCTAGGGGGAAGGAAAAAAACATATAAAAAGAGGAGCCAAAGGTCTCTCTCGCTCTCTCTCTCCCGAGCGCTGGGGCGCTCTTCTCTTCCCGTCTGTGGATCAACGTGCCCTCACGCCTCAAAGATGGATTTTCCTGCTACCTTCTAAATAAAATAGAGCTGTAACACTGATTTGTCTAAGAGCTATAACATGGTCTGTTCGAGACCTGAGAGCTATAACACAGTCTGTCTAAGACTCGAGAGCTGTGACACGCCGAGGGGGCTTTAATGTCCATCACTCCAAAGCTTTGTTGTGACGAGACAAAAACCGAGGAACATACACTTGCCTGACACCCTGAACTGCTTATTTCCAGAGATTTCTTATTATACAGTGAGAAAAATAAGTCCTATTTGCCTCAGACATTGTAGGCAAGTTTTTCTTCATTTGAGTGTGTTAGTCACTTGGTCATGTCTGACTCTTTACGACCCCACGGACTGTAGCCCTCCAGGCTTCTCCGTCCGTGAGATTTTCCAGGCAAGCATACTGGAGTGGGTTGCCATTTCCTTCTCCAGGGGATCTTCCTGACCCAGGGATTGAACCTGGGTCTCACGAATTGTGGGCAGACTCTTTACTGTGGCCACCATTTGTAGCTGAAAGCATTCCTGTGGATGCACATAAAAGTTGGTATTTCTAAGATTCAGCAAGCAGACATACAGAGTTGCAGGTCATTGAGTGCTAGTGTTACAGCAGGCGGGTAGCTAGGCATGAGCAGAGAAATGGGGCAAGGACCAGATGGCAGGAAATCAGGCATCTTGTAAACAGCAGGGGTCCATAGCAGACAAAGGAAAGCAGGCACCTTCAGACCAGCAGGAAACTACACATTCTGAGTGATAAGAGTCTGGGTAGCAGACAAAGAAAGTTGGGGGAAGGAGGCAATCTCCTGTGTCCGAAGTAACCTTTTGCTCTCTGTGCTCTCCTTAGATAAGATTAGTCTTACAGATAAGAAGTACTCCACCATGCTCAGATGCGGAGACACTTCTGATCTAAGCTAAATGGGGACAGAAATCCCTCCTCCCCTTGGGAAAATGCAGCTGGGATGAAAATCAGGAAAGTGGACCCCCAGAATCCTCCTTCCCCAGTGAATATTCCAGCCCTTCATTTGTTATTCAGTCGCTCAGTCATGTCCCAGTCTTTGTGACCCTGTGGACTGCAGCACATCAGCTTCCCTGTCCTTCACCATCTCCCATAGTTTGCTCAAACTCATGTCCATTGAATCAGCGATGCATATCCCTCATACCCGGCTAGCCAAAGAAGCTCAGCAGGGCAACTCTTCACCTGTCTGCCGCCCGCTCTCCCTCCCTCTGAGAGTGTGTCCTTGCTTAAATAAACGTTCACTTTATTTTCTTAACCTCTCTGCTTTGTCTCTGAATTTTTTTGCATTGAAGGAAAAAACCTCAAATTCACGGGCAACACTACCTGCCTTCACAGAGCTTATCTCAATTGAGTTTTACAATGATCTTTCATGGTAGGTTTTGTTATACCCATTTTACAGATGAAAAAACTGAGGCACCTGGTAGCTCAGATGGTAAACTGTCTGCCTGCAATGCAGGAGACCCGGGTTTGATCCCTGGGTTTGGAAGATCCCCTGGAGAAGGAACTGGCAACCCACTGCAGTATTCTTGCCTGGAAAATCCCATGGACAGAGGAGCCTGGCAGGCTAGAGTCAATGGGGTTGCAAGGAGTTGGACACGACTGAGCAACAGACACAACTAACACCGAGAAGTTTAGCCCGACTGGAATCCACGTCCTGTACATCAATGTCATATTCCCTTTCCCCCATAGCCACTCTAGCTCATTTTCTTTTAACTCAATTTGTGGTCATGTAATGTTATTCAGGAGTTGGCAACACTCTTTTCGAATGAATGAAGTCACTGTGAGATGCAGCCTTGCCTTCTCTTTATGGTTTCTCTCTGGACAAGTCAAAAAATCCTGGCGATTTGACTTATTTCTCCATCACTACTGTTAATGGATGAGAGAATTGGTTCACATAGATTAAAAGATGTTGTTTAAATTATTGTTGATTAATGATTAATTAATGATTCAAAAGGTACAAAGGGGAATGTCGTAATAAATCTCCTTTCCACCCCTGTTGCTTTATAGATGAATATTAGAAAAGCTTCCATCAGTTTTAAATTGATGGTTTTCAATGTGGACCATAATGAATAGCCCCTTAAATTTGTATTCAGCTTTAGAAATTACAAAATACTTTCAAAGACACAGTCTCTCTCTCTCTTTTTCTTTCCAGCTGATTGGGGGAGTTTTCTTTAGAGTCCGTTCAGAGTCACAGCTTTCGGCAGATCTTACTTCCCCCTCATGCCCTCAACCCTACCCACGCCCTTCCCCTTTCCCAGAGGCCAAGACTTCCCTCTGGGTCCCTCACACCCTGGCTGGTCTCTTGAGTCCTCCTGGGTACAACCATAGGCTCTTCATATATTCTTTGTATCACTCGCTGCACCAGGAACAAGTCTCTCCCAGAAAGATGCTCTGAAGATGCTGTTGATGGGCCCAGAGGCTGGCCAAACTATTCTTGCACATGTGCGGCCTATGAAATACCCTCTTCAACCAGCACATTTGACTCATTTTCTCTGATGGTTTGCATATCTATTTATAGTTTGTCCCTTACTAAAAGTTTTGCCTACAAAGAGTCTGTAATATAAAGGCAAGATATCATATTCATTGGAAAAACATATCTACATCTATGTATACCTACACCTATGTGTACCATATAATTAAGACTCATTACAAAATCTATGTACAGAGCAATTTCTGGAAATAACTCAGTATTTCCTTTCTCTCTTAGCTCAATTGCACCTCTCCCCCAAGGTTTCTTCATCGCAGTTCGGATGCGCCAGTTTCCCAAGCCAGGTTCCTCCGCGTTCTTGTCCTCCACTCTTTTTGCTCCAGCCCCACCACCAACACAGCTGGCTGCCTGTCAATCCCAGCTCTCGGTGAATCCCGTCTATTCTTCTCTTTAGCTCTCTCACATCTCCTTGCTTTTCTCCATTCCCTCAGCCACCTCCCTGGTTTAGCCCCCACCGTCTCATACCCAGGTGGCGCTAGTGGTAAAGAACCCACTTGCAGGAGAGACCTAGGAGACCTGGATTCGATCCCTGGGTCTGGAAGAGCCCCTGGAGGAGGGCACGTGCGCCTGTCTTTGATCCCTGGCAGGGCAGTGCTTCCTCTTCATGGAACTGGCCATGTGACATGATGATGTGTTTGTGAGTCTATGTTCTCCACCCCATCACAACCCTTGAGGACAGGGTCCAGAATACTCACTCCAGTATCCTTGCCTGAAGAATCCCACAGACAGAGGAGCCTGGTGGGCTACAGTCCATAGAGTCGCACGGAGTCAGACACGACTGAAGTGACTTACCGCATTCCGCTGCACAGCTCATGCCCCAATTTTGGTAAGATCCTTACAAACAGGCTCCCGCCTTCTCAGTCTCACTCTACCTTAATTCATTCTCTAAATTTCAGTCAGGGTCCTTTTGCTTTAAATAAGGGAAAAAAAACACAAAACAACAAACAGTCTTGCAACATACCCCGCTTACAGGTCCACTTGTGTTCCATTATTCTCAGGAAGTTGTTGAATCCCCTTCTCAGCCCGGCTCTGGCTGCTCTGCAGCCCCTCGCTCACCTTTGCACACACTGCCCATCACCCACGAGCTGTTCCTGAGCTCCTCACCTCCTGCGCCCGCCCTCCAGGCCTCACGGGGCTCTTCTGGACTCCAGGTGCCCTCCCCTGCCCTGATTCCTTCAGGTCTCAGCCTCACCAGTGTTCAACAAATAAGGTTAAGATGTAAAAAGTCAACCTAGTTAGCTATATAATGATCCTGGGTTTTCCTCGTCATGTACATAGTGACCTGGTCACTCCATCAAACATTCATCCATCGAAGAGTCATTCATTCTGCTCAGATTTATGAGACACAGAACATCTAGAGGCCCAGGGCAGCCCCGGTTCTAGGTGTCAGGATATGTCTAGGTGCCAGCATATGTCTCTTTCCGCAGATTGGTTCGGGCAGTCAGTCTGCATTCCCATCTCTCATTTGTCTTTACTCAACGGATGGCCATGAAACAATGAACAGAAGGGAAGCCCTGTCCTCAAGGGCCGTGATGGGGTGGAGAATATAGACTGACGAACACATCGTCATGTCACATGGCCTGTGCCCTGAGGAGGAAGGTCTGCCCTGCTGGGAATCAAAGACAGGCTCACAGCAGAAGTGAGGCTGAACCGACAGGTGTTGACAGGTAGACGGGGCACCAGAGATCAGGGGACACGGAAGCAGGAAAGGGAGGTTCTTTCCGGAAGAGGAAATAGTGCATACAAGTCTTTGAGAGTCACTAAAACCTGGCTATACCAGGACTCAGGGAATGTGCCCAGAATGACCAGCGTGCTGGGAAACACGCACCCCACATCCTGCCTGCTGCTCGTACCTCCTCCTCCACCAGAAGTACACTCTTTCCCCTTTCTCCTTCTCTGAGTCCTACCCATTCTCAGCCCACTCGAGACCTGCTTCCTTCACAAAGCCTTCCGGGATTATACACTGAACAGACAGGCACTTAATTCCCTTCTGTTTTTGTACATTGCCATTCAAAGATTCCATAACAGATCTCGGCTTCCTACCAAATTGTAAAGTTCTAGAAGACAGGGACTATGATTTACACTTACTTTGAAATTTCTCTGCATATCTGGGCAAGAGACCTGGGGCTGCTCCATGAATGCTGGTTGAAGCAACCCTGGAGGCCTGGAAAGGCAGTGCCCGTATCCCTAACCTCAAATCATCCCCAGTGAGCCTCTTAATATATCTCTTCCATCTTCATTCATCATCTGCTATGATATCAGCTTACAGTCTTGTGCTGAGAACAGATTAGATGCTGTTAGCCTGGGTTTATGATTCTCAGAGAAGAGGTAAATAATGATGCTACCAGGAATGTAAGGGGATTCCCATTAGAAGTCTCTAGTTCTAATCAACCTTTGAATTTACTGTTAATTAACATCTCACCCATGGAAAGTAAAAAATGTCATCTGTGAAGCCCCCTGAACTTGCAGATAGAAGAAGCGGGTCTTTGTTCCATCTCTACCATGTATCAGCCTTATGACATTGGACAAGTCACCTACACATTTTTTAAACCTCAGTTTCCGCATCTTTAAAGTAGGAATGATAATACCTCACAGGATCACAACTGCTCTCAAAGGGCTATTGTAAGGATTAAAGGGGGTCATGAATGTGAACTTGACTGGTAATATGTGAAGTGTCACTTAAAACTCAGAGAGCACTTTTAACTTTATTACAGATGAAAGTTCTCGCCCCTCTGTTTCATTCTCAGCATTCACAATCCAGACACAAGCTCTCCACAGGGAGGTGAACTGTACTGATTTTTAGGAGAGAGAGTGTCCTTCATCTCCTATCTGGGAGATCTACTGCAACCACCTTCTCAGACCCCCGTAGATGTTGGGATAGTCGTGTCTACCTCCCTCAGAACTGCAGGTCCTCAGGCAGGCATGCTGCAACCATGGGAGCTGCCCCACCATGCTCAGACTTCTGAAACACTAGCTCTTTCCGGGGAGAATTCCCTATTGCCAGCTGTCCTCTTCAGAGAGCTCTGCTTAGATTTGTCAGCGAATATGGATACAAAATGCAAACAACAAAAGCGGGCCCCAAACCTAAGATCCTAAAAGAGAAAGGGAGAAGGGGACTCTGGAAGGAGAGACAGTCATGTCTACACAACCGGAAAGAATCCAACCAGTTATCAGCGTCCATGCGTGCTCAGTTCAGTTCTGTTTAGTCACTCAGTCATGTCTGACTCTTTGCAACCCCATGAACTGCAGCATGCCAGGCCTCCCTGTCCATCACCAACTCCTGGAGTTCACTCAAAAACTCATGTCCACTGAGTGGGTGATGCCATCTAACCACCTCATGCTCTGTCGTCCCCTTCTCCTGCCCTCAATCTTTCCCAGCATCAGGGTCTTTTAAAATGAGTCAGCTCTTCACATCAGGTGGCCGAAGTATTGGTGTTTCAGCTTCAACATCAGTCCTTCCAGTGAACACCCAGGACTGATCTCCTTTAGGATGGACTGGTTGGATCTCCTTGCAGTCCAAGGGACTCTCAGAAGTCTTCTCTCCAACACCACAGTTCAAAAGCATCAATTCTTCGGCACAAGGCTTCCTTTACAGTCCAACTCTCACATCCATACATGACTACTGGAAAAACCATAGCCTTGACTAGATGGACCTTTGGTAGCAAAGTAATGTCTCTGCTTTTTAATATGCTGCCTAGGTTGGTCGTAACTTTCCTTCCAAGGAGTAAGCGTCTTTTAATTTCATGGCTGCAGTCACCATCTGCAGTGATTTTGGAGACCCAAAATATAAAGTCAGCCACTGTTTCCACTGTTTCCCCATCTATTTGCCATGAAGTGATGGGACCAGATGCCATGATCTTAGTTTTCTGAATGTTGAGCTTTAAGCTAGCTTTTTCACTCTCCTCCTTCACCTTCATCAAGAGGCTCTTTAGTTCTTCCTCACTTTCTGCCATAAGGGTGGTGTCATCTGCATATCTGAGGTTATTGATATTTCTCCCGGCAATCTTGATTCCAGCTTGTGCTTCTTCTAGCCCAGCATTTCTCATGATGTACTCTGCATAGAAGTTAAATAAGCAGGGTGACAATATACAGCCTTGACATACTCCTTTTCCTATTTGGAACCAGTCTGTTGTTCCATGTCCAGTTCTAACTGTTGCTTCCTGACCTGCATATAGGTTTCTTAAGAGGCAAGTCAGGTGGTCTGTCATTCACATCTCTTTCAGAATTTTCCATGGTTTGTCATGATCCACACAGGCAAAGGCTTTGGCATAGTCAATAAAGCAGAAATAGATGTTTTTCTGGAACTCTTGCTTTCTCGATGATCCAGCGGATGTTGGCAATTTGATCTCTGGTTCCTCTGCCTTTTCTAAAACCAGCCTGAACATTGGGAAGTTCATGGTTCACGTATTGCTGAAGCCTGGCTTGGAGAATTTTGAGCATTACTTTGCTAGCATGTGAGATGAGTGCAATTGTGTGGTAGTTTGAGCATTCTTTGGCATTGCCTTTCTTTGGGATTGGAATGAAAACTGACATTTTCCAATCCTGTGGCCACTGCTGAGTTTTCCAAATTTGCTGGCATATTCAGTGCAGCACTTTCACAGCATCATCTTTCAGGATTTGAAATAGCTCAACTGGAATTCCATCACCTCCACTAGCTTTGTTCGTAGTGATGCTTTCTAAGGCCCACTTGACTTCACATTCCAGGATATCTGGCTCTAGGTGAGTGATCACACCATTGTGATTATCTGGGTTGTGAAGATCTTTTTTGTACAGTTCTGAGTATTCTGCCACCTGGTCTTAATGTCTTCTGCTTCTGTTAGGTCCGTACCATTTCTGTCCTTTATTGAGCCCATCTCTGCATGAAATGTTCCCTTGATATCTGTAATTTTCTTGAAGAGATCTCTAGTCTTTCCCATTCTAATATTTTCCTCTATTTCTTTTTGCACTGATCACTGAGGAAAGCTTTCTTATCTCTCTTTGCTATTCTTTGGAACTCTGCATTCAAATGGGTATATCTTTCCTTTTCTCCTGTCCTTTTCACTTCTTTTCACAGCTATCTGTAAGGCCTCCTCAGACAGCCATTTTGTTTTTTTGCATTTCTTTTTCTTGGAGATGGTCTTGCTCCCTGTCTCCTGTACAATGTCACGAATCTCTGTCCTTAGTTCATCAGATCTATCAAATCTAGTCTATCAGATCTAGTCCCTTAAATCTATTTCTCACTTCCACTGTATAATCATAAGAGATTTGATTTAGGTCATACCTGAATGGTCTAGTGGTTTTCCCTACTTTCTTCTTTCTTCATTTTAAGTCTGAATTTTGCAATAAGGAGTTCAAGATCTGAGCAACAGTCAGCTCCCAGTCTTGTTTTTGCTGACTGAATAGAGCTCCTCCATCTTTGGCTGCAAAGAATATAATCAATCTGATATCGGTGTTGGCCATCTGGTGATGTCCATGTGTAGAGTCTTCTCTTGTGTTGTTGGAAGAAGGTGTTTGCTATGACCAGTGTGTTCTCTTGGCAAAACTCTATTAGCCTTTGCCCTGCCTCATTCTGTACTCCAGGGCCAAATTGGCCTGTTACTCCAGGTGTTTCTTGACTTCCTACTTTTGCATTCCAGTCCCCTATAATGAAAAGGACATCTTTTTTGGGTGTTAGTTCTATGCTAAGTCGCTTCAGTTGTGTCCAAATCTGTGACTCTGTGGACCGTAGCCTGGCAGGCTCCTCTGCCCATGGGCTTCTCCAGGCAAGAATACTGGAGTGGGTTGCTGTGCCCTCCTCCAGAGGATCTTCCTGACCCAGGGATCAAACCCACGTCTCTTACATTTCCTGCATTAGCAGGCAGTTTCTTTACCACTAGTGCCACCTGGGAAGCCCAGTAATCAGAGCCCTTGATTCAAAGCCTGTCTTTGCTACAAATGGGCTGTGTGACCTGGAGAAATTCACCCAACCTCTCTGAGTCTCTAAAATTACATCCTGTAAAATGAGTATAGTAACGTCTGTCTTTTGGTGTTATTTAAGGATTAAGTTTATATGAACTTTCCCAAAAGGAGAGTGCCATGTGACTATGAGCCAACCGTAAATGTATCTGTCTAAAAGAATTGTTCACAATAGCCTAGATGAATCGTACATCTCTAGACCTCCATGGGGTTGTCCATTAAGAGACTTTAAAAGCGATTGCAAGAATCACCTCAAGGTGTGAGAAGGCATCTCCTGCAGGTGAGGGGTGTGCCTTATGAACAGCAGTTGGTTTCCACAGGTACCCAAAAGCCACCTACCCCCACCTTGGTTCCCTATGTCCCCGCTGTCCCTGAGAGGGCCCAGTGGCATCCCCCACGCCTAGATGCATTCCAGGCTTTATGGTTCCCAAGGCCCTTCTTCTCATTTATTCTCCCAGTAAACCTGTTCGCTTTTTATGGATGACTTGCCTGAGGTCTAGTCAAGGCTATGGTTTTTCCAGTGGTCATGTATGGATGTGAGTTGGACTGTGAAGAAAGCTGAGCACCAAAGAATTGATGCTTTTGAACTGTGGTGTTGGAGGAGAAAGCTGAGCACCAAAGAACTGATGCTTTTGAACTGTGGTGTTGGAGAAGAAAGCTGAGCACCAAAGAATTGATGCTTTTGAACTGTGGTGTTGGAGAAGACTCTTGAGAGTCCCTTGGACTGCAAGGAGATCCAATCAGTCCATTCTAAAGGAGATCTGTCCTGGGTGTTCTTTGGACTGATGCTAAAGCTGAAACTCCAATACTTTAGCCACCTCATGCGAAGAGTTGATTCATTGGAAAAGACCCTGATGCTGGGGGGGATTGGGGGCGGGAGGAGAAGGGAACAACAGAGGATGAGATGGCTGGATGGCATCACCGCCTCAATGGACATGAGTTTGAGTGAACTCCGGGAGTTGGTGTTGGACAGGGAGGCCTGGTGTGCTGCGATTCATGAGGTTGAAAAGAGTTGGACACAACTGAGCAACTGAACTGAACTGAACTGCCTGAGGCCACAAAGCTCAGAACAGCTCAGGCTGTTCCTCTGCAGCCTGGAACCACCAGCCTGAAGGGTCAGCTGGGATTTGAATCCAGGTTTCTGACATCCTTGCTGCCCACAGCCCGGGCCATGAGCCCAAGCTTAACGAAAGCCCTCTGGGCTGCAGTCTTGTGAGTACACAGACCCTCCTCCCCTGCATTGACACAAAACTCCTTGGCAACCCCAGCTAGACCTGAGCACCTGTTTCGACCCATGGGTTTTTATGTTCTTGCATTTGTTTCCAAGGGGGCCAGTAGGCACTTGCACTCCCCTCTTTGGTCCCTCGCCCCGTGGAATTGGTAGCGTCCTGTTGGCCTTGCACTGTGATGAATGGGCTTCCTCTGGCAAGCAGGCAGTGACTGAAGGCCTGCCAGCCTGTGGGCCCTCGTCTGCAACAGTGCACTCAGATGCGATTAGCCCAAGTGTCACAGTGCTTGGCAATGGTTCCGGGAGGCAGCGAGGGAGGGCCTTTGTTCATGTCACCATCATGTCAGCTGGCTACAGTTCATTTGGCTGCCAGCCTGCTTGGCTTTTTGCATCATCCCCACTCCCTCCTCCCTCAGCTAGTGGTTAGTCCATCATCCCAGATTTTTCAGGGAAGATTCGGGGTGTGTGGGTCAAGTTGCTGTGTCTTTTGCTAAAGCAGCTCTGGCACTACCTAGACAATGAACAAATGCTGCATGGTTTAGGAGGGCGGCTCCTGGGGGAACCTCTCCTGTTAGTTGGTGCAGAGGAGAAGGACCAAGTGTGGCAAAATTTGACCTAGCACCCAGGCACTTGGGACTGTCCCAGAAAATGTTGTATTTGGGGTGGGGGGTAGGTTTCAGCATTTGTTGCTTCAACGCATTATAATGAAACACATATTACACCCCTGCACTGTTCTCAGTTCAGTTCAGTCACTCAGTGGTGCCTGACTCTTTGCGACCCCATGGACTGCAGCACACCAGGCTTCCCTGTCCATCACCAACTCCCGGAGCTTGCTCAGACTCATGTCCATTGAGTTGGTGATGCCATCCAACCATCTCATCCTCTGTCATCCCCTTCTCCTCCTGCCTTCAATCTTTCCCAGCATCAGGGTCTTTTCCAATGAGTCAGTTCTTTGCATCAGGTGGATAAAGTATTGGAGTTTGAGCTTCAGCATCAGTCCTTCCAATGAACACCCAGGACTGATTTCCTTTAGAATGGACTGGTTGGATCTCCTTGCAGTCCAAGGGACTCTCAGGAGTCTTCTCCAGCACCACAGTTCAAAAGCATCGATTCTAGCACCGTTCTAGACCCTGGGAATAAAGCAGTGAACAATACAGATGAAAGCCCCTGCCTTATGGGGCCAACATTCTGGGTTGGGAAGGGGAGTGAACAGGAGAGCCAGGCAAACAAGCCTAAAAATAGCTGTTAAAGGATGCTAGCAGAAAATTAAAACAGCCAAGAAGAACCTGGCCACAGGGGATGCTCTTGTCAGCTCCCATAGTGCGTTCAGCACGCAGTGGGTCCCTGACTGATCCACCCAGCTCTGCTGGGCTGGGTCTGACTCCCACACCCCCTAGCAGCAGTCAATGGGGGCTGCTAGGATGGAAGAACCTCCTAGAATGACCTCCTGCTGGCAGGAGTATCCCCCAGGAGACAGACTCCACCCAGTGCGGCCCTCTCCACCCACCCCAGCCAGGATGTCCTCTTCCGGAATTTTTGCTCTTCCCTCCCCCAAATGTAACCTGGTGAGCAGAGAGAGCTTCAACTTGGTAACACAGATACCGGCTCTCTGAACACAGCCATTCAGACATGCGTAACCTAGAGGAGATCTCGTGCAGGCAGGAACTAGTGGAGAGACTATTGCTAACAAACAGAGGACAGCCATCTAGAGAGCCGCAGATCCAGCCTAGGCAGGGCCAGGGCAGAGCTTTCTGTAAAGGGCTGTCCTGTGTGTTATAGCATGGCCAGCAGCGTCCCAGGCCTCAAAAATAGCTCCAGAAAAGGAAAGAAATGTTCCCCCTTGCCAATCGCCCTTCACTTGAGAACCACTAGCTTAACTCAACATCACTCAACTTAGTGGACCTAGAAGAACCTTTTATCTGGGGAGGACTCTGAACACCACACAAAATTATTTGTGGGTTATTCCGAACACTCCGGAAAGTGGTGCATCCAGCTGAAGCCCACTTTCCCTACTACAGAGTCAGGGTCTTGGGATCTGGGCCCTGTATGGCCCTCTGGCCATACTCCACACCGCCGCAGTCTCTACCTTTCACTTCAGTCAAGCCCAACAGCTTGCACCAGCCTATATCCACTCTGCATTGAATGTCCTGGGCCTTTGCTTGCGCTACTCCAAATGTCTGGAATGCCCTCCCCACTGTCCTCGCTGTTACTGCGTCCAAGCTCACTCTGCTTGCCACAAGACAAGTCAATGAATCCAAGGTACTGGGATCAGGAAGGGACTTTATTCAGGAGCTGGCAGATGGAGAAGATGGCAGGCTAGTGCCTCGAAATAACCACATTGTCAGGGCCTGGTTGCCAGGTTCTTGCATGGATCCGAGATGGGGTCGGGTGCGGGGGAAGGTGAGGAAATCAACTACAAAGACTATTCAGTCCTTGCAAGTGTCCCTTAGAAGGGCGAGCCTCAGGCAGGGGGATGTATCAGTTTCCCCTCCTTACAGTCCTTCACAGGTGAGTGGCTCAGGTTATCTCCCTGAGGCGGGCCGTTAGGTATGTTTATAAAAACAAAAAAGGGTGAAAGGCACAGAAGCAGATCCAATGTAAATTGAAAATGAACCCTTCCTGGTTTCAGTGCCTGGCTCACTGAGTCCTTCTTCAAGGTGCGCTTAAAGGGGCTTCCCTGGTCGCTCAGATGGTAAAGACTGCACTTGGGGGTCACCCCCTGCAGGAAGCCTTCCCTGATGTCCGGAGAGGACTGAGGACCCACTTTGATCATGAGCTCCCTTTGCACCTGACACTTGGGCCTTCCCTCCTCTGAGAGCAGAGACGGGACCTGAAGCCCTCTAGCCCAACCAGTCCTATAGTATCAGTAGTTTGGGGTTATGGGCCCATTTCTCCCACTTGACATTCAAGGCAGAGACTCTGTGTTTTCATCTCCAGAACCTAGCAAAGTGTCTGATACAGAGTCGATGCTCCTTAGATGGCAAAACGAATGGACAAGTGAACAGAGCATAGAGATGGATGAGATTCAGAGCATGCACAAGAGAACACTGGCTTGCAGGAGGGACAGAATCAAAGGGGAATCGTGTTTCTGCAACAGAGGTGGGAATGATTAAGCGGCCTGCCCTTCATTCCTCTTCCCTTCAGGCTCAATACTTCAATTGCCTTAACCTTTCATCCCACATCCAGCTCATTTCCCAGCCCTCTAATCATCTTTGTCGTTCACATTCCTCGGGGCCTTCCCCGTGATTTCCAGGGGCCGCTTTTGTGTTTGATGTGCTGTGTTCAGAGCGGCAGGAACGCGAGCCTGGGAGTATCACTTCCACTTAATTAGCGCGGGATTCCACAATTCCCAGACCTCACCACCGCTGGGCCTGCTGGCTGCGGGAGAAGCCCTGCCTCCAGGCACCAGCAAATGGTTTTCACAGAGAAGTGAGGAGACAGAATTGAACTGGTGATTATTCTAACAATTTCCTTTTCTGTGTCAGGACTGCTCCATGGGGAGGCCGGGCTTCTAGGACAGGAGGGTGGGCCAGGCCAGGTGCAGAATGCGGAGGAGCAGGTACCAGGCTTGGAGAGGCTCGGTGCTCTGGGCTGGGATGTGGATAGTTCACACTAGAGGAGGCACCCAAGGGACGTGGTGCCTTGGCAGGGTAACTGCCTTCACCTGTGACGGATGGGGGCAAAGCGGGGTCCAGGGCCTTCTCAGATTCAAGCCTCTTGGCTCCACCGCTGTCCTGGGGAGCTACGATGGACAGACGGAGGGACAGGCTCGCTGTGTAGCTCCCAGTCCGGAGGGCTTCTGGGACCCCACAGCCCCTTCTCCTGGGTCAGAGACAGAGGAGGCAGTGCTGGGGACAGGAGTCCTTTAGCAGCCTGATGTCTCATGACACAGGCCCAGTGCGTGGCCAGGTAGCCCTTGGCTCCCAGACTGCCGCCCCCTGGCCAGGCTGTCGACCCCGCCCATTGACAGCGGCCTCGGCCAGTTTGAAGCCATGCTTTCTGGAGTCCCCCTCACGCTCCTTCCGTCCAGCCTGCCTCAGCTCTCCACACCGCGGCTGCCCAGGGAGCCCTGTGAACCCCGTCAGCCTTCAGTGGCCCAGCAAGTTCCTGCCATGCTGGCTCCTGTTTATCACTGGGGCTGGCTGCTTTTCATCCATCAGATCATCATCGATCAGCCCATCATCAGTCCGTCAGCAAAGGCCTGTCGGGGGCCGGGCACTGTTCTGATGCAGAGGTGAAGGAGGCAGGGTTCTGCTCTCGGGGGGCTCGCTCCCGTCCTCATGGGAAGGCCTGGGCAGTTTACTGCAGAAAGAGGCAGAGGACCCGTGGGCTCCATGGGTGCCTCGCTGTTTCATCAAGTCCAGCTCCACCGCAGATACCCCACCGCAGTCCAGCTTCAAGGGAGCAGTCCTGAGGAGGCTGCCTGGCCAGTGCCCCCTCTGGCCCCTGCTGCCCCCCAGGAGGCATGGAAACAGCAGGAGTTTGCCCCTCACTCACACTCACACATCCATCCACACTCCATCCATCCACACATACACACTCACACAACCATCCACACACACATCCATATGTACACATCCATATACACACATCCGTCCATACACATCCATCCACACACACATCCATCCACACTCCATCCATCCATACTCCATCCATCCACACGCATCCATCCACACATCCACATATACACTCACACAACCATACACACACATCCACACACATCCATACACAAATCCACATATATACTCACACATCCATACATACACATACATACACACTCATGCACACACATCCACACACACATCCATACACATTCGTGTACACACATCCACACATACATCCATACACACACATCCATGCACATATACACACACTCACACATCCATCCTTACACACACATCCATACACATCCATCCATACACACACATACACGCACACATTCACACACACACACATCCATACACACACAGTTCCATACTCACACACATATACACACTCAAGGATGCTTAGTGAGAGGCCTGGGGGCCGGACACAGGGCCCACCATTTCTGCCCCTGGTGGCGGGTGGAGGTCTTTGAGCCTGGATGTGGTTTCCAAAATGGACTGCTCTGGCCAAACTCGGTGCCACACTGATGGGAGGCCTGGGGTGGAGAGATGAGCCGCACAGCAGGACACCCAGGAGCAGGCTGTGGAGTAGCCACTGCACCGGGCCTGGCTCACAGGGGCGGGTGTGGGTCAAGGACGCACCCTGCCAGCGCGGAGGGCACACGTGCAAGGGGCTCGGTAAACGGCAGCTCCGTTGCCCCCTGCCGCCTCCGCAGGAAGTCTTCCTTCTGCCCTCTCGCGCTCTCCTCCTTGGCGACTGTCCCAAGAGTGAGCTGCCTGGGAAGAATGCAGTGACAGAAATACTCGGCCGTGTCGGAGCGTCCCTGCTGGCAGCTGCTGTCGGGTCCTGGGCCGC
This sequence comes from Budorcas taxicolor, assembly GCF_023091745.1. NCBI lineage: Eukaryota > Metazoa > Chordata > Mammalia > Artiodactyla > Bovidae > Budorcas > Budorcas taxicolor. The sequence continues at coordinate 72,001,291 of NC_068925.1, forward strand.
CCTCCCCCGGGAGCGGCTGTGCCCTGTGTTGCCCGCTCTCCCGCGCCCCTAGTGGCGGGCTTGGGGAAGCCACCTGAACTCGCCCAGCCTGTTTCCAACCTCTGTTAACTGCGGATAAGACCTCCCTCGAAAACCAGTTGCAAGTATTAAGGGAGGAGTGGCCACCTTTCTTCATTCTAAAAAAAGAATGAGGGACTTCCCTGGTGGTCCAGAGGCTGACTCTGCACTTCCAACACAGCAGGGGCCCAGGCTCGATCCCTGATCAGGAAACAAGATCCCTCATGCTGCGACTAAAGAGTCCTCAGGTCACGGTGAAGATAGAAGATCCCGTGAGCTGCAACTAAAGCCGGCACAGTAAAATAAATAAACATAAATATGGGGAGGCAGGCGGGGGGGGGGGGGGGAGAGAAATTAAAAAAAAAAAAAGAATGAGAGAACGGAGTGCCAAAGAAGAGAACGGCAGGAAGCCAGGCGGAGATGTGGGCTGAGGGAGGCACGTGGCACCTGGCTGGGGCCAGCACAAAATCCTAACAGCCGCAGCCCTTACTGCCTGCTGGCTGTTCTTAAATCTCTGAACCCAACATGCCTCGCTGTACCTTCACAAAAGCCTCTTGAATCAAGTAGTATCCCATTTCACAGATGAGGAAAAAAGAGGCCAGAGAGATTAAGGAAGCTGCCTAAGGTCATTGCCCAGCTTGGAACAGACAGAGGTGTTCACCCCCCTCCACTGTGGTCCTTCACCTGCAGGGCCTCCCCAGTGCTGCCTGAGGGCCTGAGTCACTCCAGCCCTCATCTGTGAAGTGGGTGTGAGCATTCCAGCTCTAAATGGAATGTGTGACATTGACTGGAGGGTCCTCGCCCCTCTCCAGCCCTGAGAGGGAAACACTTTATAAACAGGGGATTACCTATTGGCCCCGCTGCCCTGAGCCAGATCTCCGGTCCTGCCAAATTGTTGGAATGGTTCAGTGACAAGTGTGTTCTTAGGAAGAAATTTATGGTGCCTTATTCAGAGTGAGTCACTGAATCACTGCGGTGAGAGGCACGGGGGAAGGGGCCATCTGCAGACACAGGCTAACTCACCCTGGTCCCAGCTGCCCTGGGCTTGGCGGCCTCCCCGGGCCCCAGCCAGAGGCTGAGTGCTGTCCGGTGAGCTTGTGATCAGGGGGCAGACGGAGACCGCCTTCAGCCGGGTAAAGTTGATGCCCCGTGGTGAATCTGTACATGCCCCAAAGGGCTCCAGAATTCACTTTCTGCCTGCCATCGAATTTCCTAGTCAAGTCAGGCTCCAGGTCACTTGGAGTCCTTTCCAAGGGTCTTGCATAACCCTGCTAGAGCTGGATCAGCCAGGGAATATTTCACAGTTTGAGTGAATCCTCTTCTCTGCCTTTGAATTCTAAGAGAGGAAGGTGATTAAAAAATTAAACCTGAGAGGAAGATTTAGCTTAGTGATTGCAGTTCTGTTGGGATTTTTTTTTTTTCCTTTAAAGACTACACACAGCCATTTTCATGAGGGAAGTCCCACCCTTAAACGTCGACGTTTTTGGTCATACATGTGACTGTTAGAAGGACCAGCATGGGAAAACGTCTGTCGAGGAAGAGCAGGTGATCTCTTCAGGCAGATGTCACTGGAGGTCACCAGACAAGGCTGACCCTCCCCTGTCTGCTCCTGGGTGCAGCGTGAGAACATCTCTGATGCACCCAAACCCACAGGTTAGGATAGAGCACGCACACAGGGCCCAGGATCCATGGTCTGCAGGCCCAGCGTGGAGCCGGTGGAAACCAGCTCACTTCATGGGTGGTCACTTGTGTCGTCATCCACATTTTGCAAACAGCTAAAGGCCAGGATGGGAAAGCAGACCACTGGGCAGCAAAAAGTGGAGTCCATAGGGTTGTTCATCGTGAAGCTCACCCCCTCTGCAGAAGGAGAGCCCAGCAGGCCTTTTCAGGTACTGTTGACTCCTACTTTAATCATAATGCTAACATGGTTAACATCTTCATCTCTCAGTCCAAACCACACGAGGAGGAGATAAACTGGAAGGACAGAACAGCCTCTAGAGCTGAGATGTTCAGTATTTTGAGGGTGAGTGACCTCTCTGAGGATCTAACCTGTGAACGCTCGCCCCAGAAAGAAGCTTTCACACCCCATGCATTCTGTACCGTATCAGGTGGCTCTTAGCCCCTGAGGCTCAACCACAACACCCAGATTAAGAACCCTTGCTAGAGAGACTGGGCAGGTCTATGAGCTGACCTCTCGGACCTTGGAGAGCAGACGCAGCGACTTTAACCTGCTGCCGGCAAGTTAAACCTGATGGAACAAACACCCCTCTCCCTGACAGGTGGGGATGGTCCTCCCAGCGGCCGTGTCAGAGCCCAGGTATGCTTGACATGTCCACCTAAGCAAGCAGGGATGCACGTAAACACTGGTTGAGCACAGTAACTGCTATCAAAGGGTTTAGAAATGATGTGGCAGGCACTCTTCTGGTGCTTTAATACATTAAATCCTTGCAAAAGCCCTGGAAGATGTTTCTCAAATTCCATCTCCAGTGGTCAAATTACTAGAAATGTAATATTTTCCCAGAAAGAAAACACTCACTGGTACTATTGAACACTTGCTTTGTGTCAAACATTGTGCTAAGAATGGGTTTCCCATGTCTTCATTTACTTTACACAAACCACACTTTACAGATGAGGAAATTCAGGTTCAGAGAGACTAAGTGATGTGCCCGAGATAACAGGGCTCTAAGCAGTGGAACTGGAATCTGATCCAAGTTTCTCCATTTCTAAACCCTTTAAAACTTCACGGCACATAGACGGGGAAACAGCGGCTCACTTTATTTTTGGGGGCTCTAAAATCACTGCAGATGGTGATTGCAGCCATGAAATTAAAAGACACTTACTCCTTGGAAGGAAAGTATATTAAAAAGCAGAGACATTACTTTGCCGACAAAGGTCCGTCTAGTCAAGGCTATGGCTTTTCCAGTGGTCATGTATGGATGTGAGAGTTGGACTAGAAAGAAAGCTGAACCCAGAAGAATTCATGCTTTTGAACTGTGGTGTTGGAGAAGACACTTGAGAGTCCCTTGGGCTGCAGGGAGATCCAACCAGTCTGTCCTAAACGAGATCAGTCTTGGGTGTTCATTCGAAGGACTGATGTTGAAGCTGGAACTCCAATACTTTGGCTACCTGATGTGAAGAGCTGACTCACTGGAAAAGAGCCTGATGCTGGGAAAGATTGAGGGCAGGAGAAGGGGACGACAGAGGATAAGATGGTTGGATGGCATCACCGACTCAGTGGACATAGGTTTGGGTGGACTCCGGGAGTTGATGATGGACAGGGAGGCCTGGCGTGGTGTGGTTCATGGGGTGGCAAAGAGTCGGACACTACTAAGTGATTGAACTGAACTGAAAACTCTTTGACAGCAGTTATTGTGCTCTACCGGGCTCCCAGGTGGAGCTAGTGGTAAAGAATCTGCCTGCCAAACCAGTAGACGTGGGTTCAATCCCTGGGTTGGGAAGATCCCCTGAAGGAGGGAAATAGCAACCCACTCCAGTATTCTTGCCTGGAGAACCCCCATGGACAGAGGAGCCTGACGGCTACAATCTAGAGAGTCACAAAGAAGTGAACTCAACTGAGCACATTGTGCCCTACTCCCCTCTCCAGTTTGGGGTTACAGTCTACATGCTCACACACACCTAGAACGATCGAGGTTTGGTTACCGAAGTTCCAAAAAGATCTTATGTTTATGTCCAGGCCACAGACCCTGGTGGTGTGGGTGATATTTGTATCACTTCCAGTTAAACACAGAGGCTTGATCGCCTGCATTTATTTTTCTCTCCCTCTATCATAGATTTTTTTCCTCTTGCAAAGATGGCTACAACAATTTTTCTTATTCCTGAATACATGTCCCTTTACAATGCAACTTCACCAGTCTTCTCATCAAGAGAAAAGGTCTTGAATCTGGGTTGACTTGTTTTGACCAGTAGAATTCGGTGGAATTCTGCGTGACTTCTAAAACTTGGCCTTAGGAGACCTTGCAGCTTTTGCCTTGAATCTTTTGGAACATTTCCCTGAGATCAAGAGGGAGGGGATATGTGTATACATACAGCTGATGCACTTTGTTGTACAGAAAATAACACACCATGGTAAAGCAACCATACCTCAATACAATTTTTTTTAATGAAAATAAAAGAAAGCCCCAGAAAGAGAAAAACCCCTAACAGACAAAGGAGTGGTAATTAGAAGGGTATCAAAATTCTCTCCAGATACACTGAATAGAACATAATAGAAAAATACCTTTAAAACTCTGAAGGAAAATGATTTTCCACCCAGAATTTTATAATCACCCCAATGATCAATCAAATGTGAGGAAAATAAAGATGTTTTTAAACAAGCAACTCTCAAAACCTGGGCTCATCATAAAAGAGGGAGCCGTGGCACCCAGAACAGGCATGCATGCATGCTCAGTCATGGCTGACTCTTCCCGACCCCGTGGACTGTAGCCCACCAGGCTCCTCTGTCCATGGGATTCTCCAGGCAAGAATATTGCAGTGGGTCGCCATTCCCTTCTCCAGGGGATCTTCCCAACCCAGGAATCAAACCCGCATTGGCAGTGGGGTTCTTTACTGCTAAGCCACCAGCGAAGCCCAAGGCTCCAGCACAGGAAAAGACAGAGGGAAGTCTCCGCACCAAGAGCAAGGAGCCAGCCCAGACTGAGCAGCGGAAAACGCACAGGGAAAGGAAGTTTCCAGAGTGAGGGACACAGGGCAAGGACTGGCTATTCAGCACAGCTGGGCAGCAGGCGGATTGCTGCCAGGGACTGACGGAGCCACTGAAGGAAGTGGGGGAAGTTGGTATAAGTAGAAGAAACAGAGAAATGGGAAAGGGGGGTTTATTTATCCTTTCTTTAAAAAATATTCTTACTTACTTATCTGGCTGCATTGGATCTTAGTTTCAGCATGTGGGACCTAGTTCCCTGACCAGGAAAGGAACCTGGGCCCTCTGCTTTAGGAGCATGGAGTCTTAGCCACTGGACCACCAGGGAAGCCCTAGATTATTTGTTCTTGAAAAAAAAAAAGTTTTATAAAAGGCATGTAGGTGAACATTTTAATCTAGAGTGAAAAGAAGGGAAAAAAGCAGCTACTGAGTTGGGGGGAGGGTGCTTCCCAGGTGGCTCAGCGATAAAGAATCCATTTGCCAATGCAGGAGATGCCAGAGACGCAGGTTCAATCCCTGGGTCAGGACGATTCCCTGGAGAAGGAAATGGCTACCCACTCCAGTATTCTTGGCTGGAGAATTCCACGGACAGAGAAGCCTACAGTCCATGGGCTCACAAGGAGTCAGACATGACTGAGCACGAAGGCGCTGGGCACCGAGTCGGGGAGCAGGGCAGAGCAATAGAGAGGGGCGAGCTGTGGGCCCCTGGATTCCACTATACCTTTTAGCCCTATTTGATTTTTTTAACTATGGGAATAAGTCACTTTAATAAAAATCACTTTTTATGCAAAGATAAACAGCTTGGGCTCTATAGTCCGATTACCCAGGTTCAGACCTCTGTTTACTTTCTTACTGGTGGCAGGGCCTGGTTCGAGCCACTGGCCTTCTTGTTTCCTTATCTACTTTGTAAAATTGAGGTAAGGGTTAAACATACTTTCTGCAAAGGGCCTGGTACAGGACATATGCTCAATAAATCACAGCCAGTATGATTTTGAAGACTGCTGAGAAATTCCATGATAGAGTGAAAGCAAACTCCGCTGCCCCAGATATGGGAGGAATTGAGAAAGCCTGAACAGTATCACCCTTGCATTTGCCAGTAAGTTCTCCAGCTGTTGTAAAGTTGCTCCCACCCCACCCCCTCCCTATCTTGGTCATTAGCGATATCCTAGAAGCGACTTAGCAGCAGCAGCAGCAGCAGTCTACCTTGCAGAGTGACTTAGGAGGCGCTGGACATGCTGCAGAGAGTGGCTTTTCACATAAAGGCCCAATTCATTTCCAGGGGCCTGCTTGCAGGCTTTCCTTCTGATGCAATCGTCCCACACAAGCTGTCTCCGTGGGAGGGGTCACAAAGCAGCTCCAGGATGGGGCATTGGTGCAGGGCAGGGAGAAGGCAGTGCCAGGCTCGGCTGGGGGCGGGGAACACACTGCATCAAGCAGAAAGTCCAGCCCCTGGCCTGCCAGGGTCCCAGGCTCAGAGCCCCCACAGCGATCTGGGGCCCTGCCCAACTAAGGGAGCCTCCAACGAGGGCCTGGGGATGAGGATGCTGACTCCCGGGCCCAAATATATACACACACTTATTTAAACAAGCATATGAATGGGGCAAAGTCCAGAGGAGACAGGTACCCTAACATGTTAACCAGAGTTCTCTCTGAATGGTGGGATTTGAAGTGATTTTCATTTCTTCTTGCTTCTCTATATGTTTCAACTTTGGTAAAAAAAGATCATACGTTCCCTTTGTAGTTTTAATTAATAATGATGATAATAAAAAAGGAGGCGATGAATCCCTGAAAGGGAGTGGGTACACGAGGAGGGAAATTCCATGGCCCCTAAAACTAGGGACCGAGGGTCTTCAAGTGGAGGAAATGCCGGTCCTCTGCCAGTCAGTGTTCCAAGAATTCAGAGACCCCCACTTGGCAGGGGTGCCAATGTCGGGGCGGGGGCTGGGGTGGCAGAAAGCAGCTAAAGCTCCAGTAAGCTGCAGTCTGTGCCAGGTGCTGTCTCTGCTGGAACTCACTGAATCCCCAGAGAGACCTCATGAGAGAGGGCTGCTTGTCACCCAAGCTTAGTTTCTCCAGCCAAACAGCATGATTTTCTGTCTCCCATACATGACCCAAGGTTTCCACTTCCTTGGAATTTTGTCTCCATGCCTTCTTTCAAGTTCTTTACTCTTCCTAAATGCCTTAATATGTGTGTGTGTGTGTGTATGTGTGTGTGTGTGTGTATGTGTGTGTGTGTATATATATGTGTGTGTGTATGTGTGTGTGTGCGTGCGTGCGCACACTCAGTCACTCAGTTGCATCCAACACTTTGTGACCCCATAAACTGTAGGGACTGGGGGCTCTGAGCCCAGGACCATGGCAGGCCAGGGGCTTTCAGGGATTCATCACCTCGTTCTTTATTATCATTATTAATTAAAACCACAAAGGGAATGTATGAGCTTTTTACCAAATTTGAAACATATAGATAAGCAAGAAGAAATGAAAATCACTTCAAATCCCACCATTCAGAGACCCCAGGTTCTCTGTCCATGAGCTTTTCCAGGCAAGAATACTGGAGCAGGTTGCCTTTTTCTCTTCCAGGGGATCTTCCTGATCCAGGGATGGAACCAGCATCTCATCTCTTATGTCTCCTGTATAGGCAGGCATATTCTTTACCACTGAGCCACCTGGGAAGCCCATGTTAATATATATAAAATGCTAAACAAAGTAATGTGCAGTGGAAGTGCCTAGCAGTAGTAAAACAAGAGCTCCCCCGCTGGGCTATGTGCAGGCTCACTGCAAAGGGACCCGGGGGCTGGCTGGAGGTATGTGAAGGTCAGAGTGTGTCTAGGATGCTGAGCCTACACTCCTTGAGGCCAGGGATCCCCACACCCCAGCTGCTTCCAGAGCTGGTTCTGTTAGATCCTAGAGATCCCAGGAAAAATGCAGACTTGGCCATTACCTCTGGGCAGGCAAGAAAGAAAAGGTTTTTAAGTTCCCAAGAGATAACTGGAGGACAACACAGATGTCAATTAGGAACCACGCTCCCTTTTCTCAAAATCATGTATGTCATTAGTATTCCAAGCACTTATTCCCCTGTTAGTATCTATCACAGAGAAAGGTCAAGCTTCTCTTTGCCCACAGAAGGAAAACCAGTGGAAGAATAAAGTCAGCCACCACCTCTCCAGCCCAGTAAGGACCTCTGGGCCTCCTCCTTCCCTGGGCAGGGCCTGCAGAAGGCTTGCTGGGGCAGGGGTGACAGCCTCCCCAGCCCCACCCCGCACTGGGACCAGCTGCCTCAGGCCCCCTGCAGAAGACCTCACGGCAGTGGCAGGTCAGGTAGGAGCCTTGATTCCGTGTGTGTCCTGGACAAGAGCTGGGAAAGGGTTTTTTGATCCGAGCACAGCTCCATTCTGCATCTTATAAGCACAGGTACCAGAGTGGAGGGCTTCCCAGGTGGCTCAGTGGTAAAGAATCCACTTGCCAGGCAGGAGATGCAGCTCCACCCCTGGGTCGGGAAGATCCCCTGGAAACGGAAATGGCAACCCACTCCAGTATTCTTTATCTGGAGAATCCCATGAACAGAGGAGCCTGGCTAGCTAGTCCATGGGCTCGCAAAAGAGTCGGACATGACCGAGCAACTAAGCAACAATAAATCGACCTCCAGACACATATTCAGTCGCACATTCAGCTCCTCTACTGGGCTGTGTAATAGCATCTCTCTCCTCACGGGTCCAAAACTAGTAAGTCCTTGATCTTTTCTCCTCCCATAGTCTTCTTCACTTGAACTCATGACAGTTCCATCATTGTTCAAGCTGAAAACCTTGGAGTCACTCCTGACTTCTGTCTCTCATACTCGCACCCACTCCATCAGCAAAGCCTTCCTCACACGTGCAGATTCTGACTGCTTCTCCCCGTGTCTCCCTCACCCTGCTCCAAGCCCCCGTCAGCCCTGGCCTGGTTTGCAGTAGTCTCCTCAGTGGTCTCCCTGCCTCCGCTCTTGTGCCCTGTAGTCTGTTGTGAACATCCCAGGAGGTAGACTACCCTGTGAAGACAGGGGTCAGGGCAGTGCCCTTCAGCGGGGCCCCATGCTGTCTGGAGCAGTGGTCCATGCCACCTCTCTGCCTGCACTCCTAGGGTTCACTCCCCCTCTCACACCCCTCCAGCCACAGGGGCCTCAAACTCACCAGGCACGCTCCCAACCTGAGGGCTTGGCATTTGCAGCTCCTCGGCCTGGACACCTTTCCAGGTTTCCACGTGCTCACTGCCTCTCCTCCTGGGCACAGCCTCATTCCTGTCTTTGTACAAAACTTCCTTTTCAGTGAGGTCTTCCTCAGCCTCCTTGCACCACCCTCCTCCAATTTCTGTCCTGTGTTTACTTTCTTTTTCTGCATGATACCTATCACCAAACATACTATAATATTTATGTTTAATTTTTTATTAACTTTTAAATATTTTCACATCTTTATTTTTTTTAATGAAGTCTTTATTGAATTTGTTACAATGTTATTTCTGGTCTACGCTTTTGGTCCCAAGGTATGTGGGGTCTTAGCTCCCCAACCAGGGATCGAACTCTCACCTCCTGCCTTAGAAGGTGGAGTCTTAACCACTGGACCACCGGGGAAGCCGTATGATCTTTATTTATTTGGTTTACTATTTGTCACCCCTACTGGGTAATCAGTGTTAAAGAATCCGCCTGCAATGCAGTAGACAGGGTTCGATCCCTGGGTCAGGAAGATCCCCTGGAGAAGGAAATGGCAATGCACTCCAGTATTCTTGCCTGGAGAATCCCGTGGACAGAGGAGCCTGGAGGACTATCGTCTGGGGGATCTCAAAGAGTCGGAGGAGACTGAGTGTGACTGAGAACGAATGGGAATTTAGGTCCCTAAGGCTAGAGATTTTCACCAGACACACAGTTAATGCTCAACAAATCCTTGTCAACTGAGCAAATGAACGGAATCAATTGTTCTAATGTGTCTGTGTCAGCTTTTAGACGGGCAAGTTCAGGCCTTCCTCCAGTTGAAGGACACTGAGCTCTAGCAAGGAGGCGGATGTTCCAAGCATCACAGCACACTGGCTTTAGAGCTGGGCTGGGAATGGATACCCTCAGCTCTCAAACAGAGCCTGTCCTCCGGCCCTCCTGCCACCCACGGAGGTCACTCCATTCTGACAGCAATTTCCAGTCTCCTGAGCGGTAAAATTAGAACAAGGAACCTACAGAAAACAAAGAAATGAGCTATAGGGCAGGGGTATTTTTAGGCTCATTGGTTTCTAAGTGCACACATATAGAAAGGTCTACCCATATGGCTATATATAGTGGCCAAATCAGGAAGTCAGTTGAGTGGTGGGTCAGCTTTTCTGGGGGTGGCTGAGTGAGGCTGTTGCCACACGATCAGTTTCCAGCAAGAGTGGCCGATTCCAAGGAAACTGAGCCTGCTGAGTCATCTGGAAGCTGCATACCTCACATGGGGTGCTCAGAAAGACTCTGAGGCGTCAGATCCTCCTTTTTCTTCTCCTCAATTAGCCAGAAGTTACCAGTGAAACTCCAAGGCCCACCGGGCATCTTAAGGTCAAAGTCTCCCCAGTGCTGGCTTGCTATCTTGGGGGCAGATAGGGAGTCAAAGGGGGAGACTGAGCAGTAACCTGGAGCCTCTGTGTGCCCAGCTGACCGCAGAGGCCTCCTGGGCTCTGGTCCCTTTGTCCACCAGGACTTCCTGAGACTTCAGACCAGATCTAAAACATGAGAACTGGGTTAGCATAAAGCACTTCCTAATGGTCAAACATTCTTAGCCACATATGGATCTCATTTTATGCAACAACTTACTAGGGAGGTACTGGTAAAATTGTCTCCAGTTAAAAAAAAAAAAATTCTCTCCATTTTATAGTTGGAGAAACTGAGGCACAGTGCGGGTAAGTGATGTATCACCCAGGTCTCAGCTTAAGTGGTGCAGCTGAGCCATCTAGGTCCACAGTCCTCAGGCTAAGCTGTGCTGGCTGGAGGGGAGCACGTCTGGGGCTTTGAGATCCGTGGCTGGATCTAGGTATTGATGCTGCAGGTCTTTGATGGGTCTTTGAGCTAAGTGATGAACGTGTAGCAAGCACATCAGTTGCTTATGAAAAGGAGTGAGGGTAAGTCTGTTCCTTTTATCTGGGAGAAGCCGAGGGACGGATCCAGAACCTTCATGGAACATGCTGGAAACTGAGGTTTTACAGTAGCTGTAACGGGAAACCACTCGACAGGGTGACATGGTTTGGAAATTGGGGCTAGTGCCCCTCTGCAAAGCTGGAAAAGGACCAAACACCAAAGTTGGGGTATATCCTTGCCCTCATGTGGCTTATGTTGTAATGGAGGGACATAGACAATGACCACAAACAAATGTGATCACTAAGATGGTTATAAAGGGGCTAACCAAAATAAAACAAGGGAATGGGAAGGGTTATGGGTTGAGCTGTGTTCCCCCAAAAGCTGTTGAAGTCCTAAGCCCCAGAGTATGACCTTATTTGGAGGTAGAGTCGTTATGGAGGTAATTGCATTAAAAAGAGATACATTACGGTGGGCTCTAATCCAATATGACTGGTATCCTTATAAAAGGGAAAATGTGGAGACAGGCACACCGGGAGCATGCCACGCGAAGAGGAAGAGAGCTCAGAGTCGAGAACACCAAAGATGGCTCCATCTTCTGGAAGCTCGGAGAAAGCATGGAGCAAGTTCTCCCGAGAGCCCTCAGAAGGAACCGACCCTGCCAGCACCTTGATCTTAGAAACTTCTAGCCTTAAGCCACCGGTCTGTGGTGCTTTGTAATGGAAGCTCTAACAAAGTAATGGGCTTCCCTGGTGACTCAGATGGTCAAGAGAGCAATAATTACCACCTGCAATAAAACAAGATAATGAAATTGGAGACCTGGGTTTGATCCCCGGGTCCGGAAGATCCCCTGGAGGAGGAAAATGGCAACCCACTCCAGTACTCTTGCCTGGAGAATTCCATGGACGGAGGAGCCTGGTGGGCTACAGTCCATGGGGTCTCAAAGAATTGGATGGAACTGAGCAACTAACACTTTCACTTTCAACAAGCTTAACACACAAAGATCAGTTTAGGTCTATCTGAGGAGGTGACAACTGAGCTGAAGCCTGAATGTTGAGAAGAAAAAGCGGCAGAAGAGCCACACCCCAGACACGGGAACTAACTTGGCATATCTATGGAAAGGCCTGTGTGGCTGGAGCAGGGCGAGCGAGGGCAGAGAGAAAAGAACCTTCATGGAACGTGCTGGAAATCGGGGTTTTACGCCATCTGCAACGGGAAACCACTCAATGCAGTGATGTGAGACCCGACTTTTCTCTTTAAAAGATCCCTACAGCTGCTCTGTGAAAAGCAAGCTTGAGGATCAGGTAAGGGGGGACCAGTTAGGAGAGCGAGGTTCACGGTCAGAGGAGAAATGAGAACCCCTGGCTGAGAGCACTGGCAGAGGAGAGGGGAGAAGTGCTCTGGTTCGTGATGAACTTTGGAGAATTCCAACAGGACTTGCTAGTCCTGGGGCGAGAGAAACAGGGGCGTATGGAAGACGACCCCTAGGACTTTGGCGTCTAAGCAGCTGAAAGGACCATGGTGCTTTTTACAGTGGGAGTGGCTAGAGGACGGAGTTTCTTGATGAGAAATAACCAGTCAGCTCCCACCCAAATAAGATTTATAAGATGAGGCCCAAGGAAAGATTAATGAGACATGGACCCCCTCCCAGAACTCAGGGCTTGAAGGAGGCAGACACATAAATAAATAATACGCATACACCACGTCCAGCAGCTGGCTACACACAGCTAAGAGTGACCGGGGAAGTCAGCCAAAGGAGGAAAAGGTTTCTGTTTTACTTTTTCAGGAAAAGGTTTCTGTTTTACTTTTTCAGAATAACTTCAGACTTCTATAAACATTGCCAAAACAGTACAAAGAATTCCCAAATACCCTTCACCTAGTTTCCACACATGTTAACACTGTACAAATTTATGGTACAGTCATCCAAACCAGGAAATTAGCATTAGCTACAAACCTCATTCAGATTTCATCAAGTTCCCCATCTGGTCCAGAGCCAATCCAGGATCACCGTAGCACTCAGTTGCCACGTTTCCTTAGTCTGTCCAGCTGGGAGAGCACCTTCATCCTACTCGGTCATGGCCCTCATGCTCTTGAAGAGTGCTAGCCAGTGGTTTTGTAGAATGTGCTCCCATGGGAGTTGGTCTGCTGTGTCCTCAGGTTGTGCATTTTTTTTCAAATTTATTTTTTATTTTTGGTTGCACTGGATCTTTTTGCTGCAGGGGCTTTTTCTCTGGTTGTGGCGAGTGGGGTCTACTCTCTAGTTGCGATGTGCAGGCTTCTCGTTGCAGGGGCTTCTCTTGTTTGCCTTCGGGCTCACAGACTTCAGGAGTTGCAGAATTCAGGCTCAGTAGTTGTGGCACATGGGCTCACTTGCTGCAAGGCACATGGAATCTTCCCAGACCAGGGACCAAACCCGTGTCTCCTGCATTAGCAGGCAAAATTCTTTACCACCGAGCCACCAGGGAAGCCCCGGGTTGTGCATTTTGACAAGAACACCACAGAAGTGATGCTGTGCGCTTCTCAGTACATCATATCAGGCAGCACACGAGGCCAATAAGCTGTTACTTGTTGATTCTGTTCCCCCAAGTCAGGTGGGGTCTGCAGGTTTTTCCACTGTAAAGTTATTCTTTTCCCTGTTGAGTTAATAGGCATCTCATGGGGAACTACTCTGAGATGATGTAAACATCCTGTTTCTCATCTTATTTTCACCCGCAAATGTTTGTTTCCGCTGATGAGTCTTGCTTAAAACAATCATGACTGTGGGTGTCTGCCAAGGGGTGGTTTTCTATTTCCTTCACGCCTTCAAAGGTTCAACAGTCAGAATTTTTTCTGTAAGAAGGCTGTCCCTTTTCCCTTATTTGCTTACTCAAATATTTACTATATCATTATGGACATATTATTTCCTATTTTTTCCTCTTGTTCTATAAGTTACAATCTATTGTGATCATTTTTGTTGTTGTTGCTCAACCTCAAGTTTGGGAGTCAGGAGCCCCTCCAAGTTGGCTTCTGTGTTAAAGAGGAAAATTTTGGAGCAAAACTTAGGACAAAGTTATGACGGGGAGGGAGAGGGAGAAGGGAGAAGAGAGGCTTCCCAGCCTGGAGGGCAACTGTGGGCTCTACACCCAGTCCTCTCTGAGGATGCTGGCCAGCCTCCGGGCTGGCTGTTCCTGACCATGAGGGCCAGGAAGATGCAGCCACATGCCTTGCTCAGGGGAACTGACCTCCACTGAAGGTGCCCTGCCTCTAGCAGGACCTCCCCAGGGACCAACCAGTGGGCTGCAGCTCTTGGGCTATTAAGGCATCTGCCTGGATCTGCTCCAGAGGAGCCGTCCACCGTGCGCACTGACACCACCCTCCCAGCAGCCACTTCCTGCCCAGCGCTGCTTTGTCAGAAAAGCCATCACCCAGAGCTCTGGGGGTCCCCACTACTCAGCCCGTGACTGAAGGTTGTTCCTTTGACCTCCCTGCCTGAAGGGATTGTATCTGGGGAGGTGGCTTGACCCTCAGAGCTACGGAGTGACGAAACCCCTCGGCCTGGAGACCATCTAAGCAAGACTGGCTATTGTTTGGACTGGTCTGCTGTTATTTTTTTCAACCCAGGGCCTCGGTAAAGTCTTGCGGGGATGCCCAATAGGTAAAGTAGGTGGGAACGGGCGAAGGGTGAGGGGGGAGTGGCAGTTGGATTTCCATCAGTCTGGTCCAGGCCCCTGTTGACAGAAATGGAGCTGGGCCCCAAAGGGAAATGGTTTATCTAAGGTCACAGGGGCAGTGGGTGGCTAGGCAGGACCAGGACACAGTGTCCGGAATCCTCGTGTCCTTCTCACCGCTGCACATTCCCAATCCACTGGTTTCTTGTTTATCGATGACTGATGAGGCCACAGCCTGGGTTTCCTTGTCCATTTCCTTCTTATCACGGCAGGCAAAGAGATAGAAACCAGTCTTCCAGGCCTTTCTGTGGCAGGGCCTCTTGGCAGATGAGAATCACCCCACGCCCCGTGACCTTTCTGCATTTTATCCCTGCTGCTCCTTCAGGCTGGAGGGAAGGGGAGCTGTCCTGGGTGGTTTAGTAAGTCAAGGCCAAACTCACTTGGCAATCTCTCCTGGTTGGAGGCCCATGACCTCACCCAGACCCATCCCCTAAGGGCTAGAATCTGGGTACCATTTCTTCCTTCCCTCCCTTCTCTTCCTTCAGGATGAGAAGCATCCTTTTCCCCTCTTTTAAATTTCAAATTAAAAGCTTTAAGATAGGTTAAACATTCACCTGACTCAAAATTCAAAAACTATAAACATCAAGCTGCAAGAAGTCTCCTTTCCAACTCTGCCCTTTGGACTTCCCCTCCCCGGGGCAGTCACTGTGGTCTGTCTCTTGTGCAACTTTCCAGAGACCTTTGTCAGATTAACAAACTTTTTCTCTAAAAGATCAGATAGTAAAATACCTTTTGCTTTGCAGGTCAAAGGGCCTCTTTCCACCCTGCCATCGGTGGGAAAGCAGAGACAGATGACACAGAAATGAGTAAACGTGGCTGTGTTCCCATGAAGCTTCATTTATGGGCCCTGAAATTTGAATATCGTGTTATTTTCACATATCACAAAATATTATTATCCATTTTTCCCAAACATTTAGAAACGTGTAAACCACATTACCTCACATGCAATGCAAAGATGTAGTATTTCAATGTTCAGATAAACCATAAGATATTCAAACGCTATCTTGTTGGTGGACTTTCAGCCTAGTTCCAGGCCTTTGCTATTACAGAAAATACTGTAGTGTGGACACCTGCCCATACATCATGCCACATACAGGTGACATCTCTGTAGGATACATCTGGGGACAAGTTTGATCAAATCTGAACAGGCTTTCTACTCCTCCCAGGCACCTCCACCCCTTTCCTCCTCTCTTTAAAGTCTTCATCTTGCTTCCTGAGTACTAATCAGTTAACATCACATATACTCAGAGCTTCACAAGCTCGAACCCTGGCATATTTCTGCAGTGATGCTCTAACCACTTGCCCCTGCCCCAGGCCAGTCCCTGACGTAGTTCTCACCTGAACTTTGGACTCCTAGTGGGATCCTGACTTGACTCTGTCACTGCTCCAACCCTTCCTCAGGGAGGCCCCGGGGGATGCATCAAAGTCACCAGTCTATTTCTAATGACTTCTCGTTGGCTTCTCCAAGGGAGGCCAGTGTTCACTGTACAAGAAAAGCCACAATCCTTAGAGGGGCACCTATGGTCTGGCCACCCCACCCATGGTCTGACCCTTCCTATGACAGCTTTCCTAGTGGCTCAAATGGTAAAGAATCTGCCTGAAACGCAGGAGACCTGGGTTGGGAAGATCCCCTGGAGAAGGGCATGGCAATCCACTTCAGTATTCTTGCCTGGAGAATCCCCAAGGGCAGAGGAGCCCAGAGGGCTTCAGTCCATGGGGTTGCAAAGAGTCAGACACGACTGAGCGACTAAGCGCCGCACCACACAACAGCTTAGCGCCTAAGAGAGTAGACCTTGGAGCCAAACCAGGCTCAATCCTGGCTCTGCTCAGAGGTCTGACTTGGAGCAAACAAACTTGTCCTTGGTGAAAGCTCAGTTTTCTGACCAGTGAAATGGGCAGAGCAATAGTCCTCACCTTCGAGGGTGGTTGTGAATTAATCCACAGAGAGCACTTAGGACCATGGCTGGCACATATTACACGCAGTGTGTGCTGTGTCGCTGTCTTATTTTTAAGCTCAATCATAGCTTTCTCTCCCACACTCAGCACCCACATTTCACCTCCTCAGGCTCCTGGCTCTGTAGCCCTACTAGATTGTGGCCATTTTGAACTCACCCCACGCCCTGTGACCTTTCTGCATTTTAACCCTGCTGCTCCTTCAGGCTGGCAAGCCCTTCCCACCCTGCTCCCCATTGAAATGCTATCCATTTTCCAAAGCCCAGCTCAGAGGCATTTTCCTTTCAAGG
Source organism: Budorcas taxicolor (assembly GCF_023091745.1). Taxonomy (NCBI): domain Eukaryota; kingdom Metazoa; phylum Chordata; class Mammalia; order Artiodactyla; family Bovidae; genus Budorcas; species Budorcas taxicolor. The sequence goes on from NC_068925.1 coordinate 72,018,016, forward strand.
CCTCAGTCTCCTCCTCTCTTGTATTTCCCCTTCCTTCTCAACTTGTATGATTGCCTTTCCACAGCCTCCTGTATTCGTATGAGAATTGTATATGCTTTTGCCATCCCTCAAACTCGACTGCCAACTGCCTGAGGGCAAAGTTAGGATCTTATTCATCTCCGAGTTCCCTGTAGCACTTAGCACAGAAACTTGCATGTGGGAGTACATAAATGCCTTTAAATTTAATTGCAAACTTGAATGTGAACATATGAAGAAATACTTATGCTGCCCAAGGTAGGACTCATTACTTCTCCATGGTCTAGAGATCACATTCATATAATCGGTAGGCACCAAGTTTTCCCCAAACCCCACAGGCAGGTTGGAGACCTGTAGGCTTCTGCTCACTCATTCCCTGTCATTCTGCCTTTGATTCAACAGATCCTACACTCCTGCAAGAGCTTTCCTGGTGGCTCAGTGGTAAAGAATCTGCCTGCCAATGCTGGAGATGCGGGTTTAATTTCTGGAAGATCCCCTGAAGGAGGAAATGGCAACCTACTCCAGTATTCCTGCCTGGGAAATCCCATGGACAGAGCTGAGCCTGGCCGGACTATTGTCTATGGGGTCACAAAAGAGTGGGACACGACTTAGTAACTGACCAACAGCAACTAAACAGTCCTTCGAACAGTGTTTGCTTTGCAATCAGCATCCAACTGTCTTTCATTCCTCCCATAGGATAAGGACCAGGTGAAAGAGAACCAAGCTGCGTCCAGGATCTCATTAGCTTTGGGGTGCAGATACCCGACATGAATCAGAAACTTTCTACTCCTCACATAATGGGGCTCCAAAAAATCTAGATTGGTAGGCTACTTTGCTTATAACAAAAAATCCCTCTGAATACAGTTGTGAACGTGTGTGTGACTGGAGCTCAAAGAGAGCAAGGTCACCAAGCCACATATCTATGGAGACCATGCTGGGTTATAGGTAATAGAAATCCTAAATAGCTGGCTTCTTCTGCCCTCATGTAACATAAATCCTGAAGTCTTGTGGACCATGCCCTCCATGCCCCAGGCTCTTCCTGCTCTTCTGCTCTGCCATGAGATGTGACTTCCATCTTCAAGGTTGCCGTATGGTCATAACATGATCACTGTGGCTCCAGATGTCATACTCACTCCAGGCAAGAGAAAGGAGAAAGAGGGCAAGAGGCAAAGTGGCATAGTTGAGTCAACTTCCTTTAAAGAGCCTTCTCAGAGCAACTTTCACTTATTGGACTGCCCCAAAAGCTCTTTTTTCTTTTTTGGTAAGATGGCTCTAGTAGCATTTAGTTGTCTTTAACTTCATTCGGAACAATTTTGTTACACTATATGGTGATAGCTTTCATATTAGCGTGCATTTAAACAAAATCAACATTGGTCAATTTTTGTGTAGCCATTTTAATACTGAAGATGGAAGAAAAACAACCTTTTTGGCATATTATCTTTATTACTTCAAGAAAGGTAAAAATGCAGTGGAAATGCAAAAAATGTGTTCAGTGTATGGAGAACATACTGTAACTCATCAAAAGTGTCAAAAGTGATTTGCAAAGTTTCATGCTGAAGTTTTCTTGCTGGATGATGCTCCACAGTCTGGTAGACCTGCTGGAGTTGATAGTGATCAAACTGAGGCATTAGTTGCAAACAGTCAACCGCAATACACCATGAGGGAGATAGCCAACATACTCAGAATATCCAAATCATTTACACCAGCTTGGTTATGTTAATTGCTTTAATATCTGGAGTCAACATAAGCGAAAAAAAAAAGCTTCTTGATTGTGTCTCTATACACAATTCTCTACTTAAATGTAACAAAAACATTCCATTTTTAAAACAAATTGTGATGGGCGATGAAAAGTGGATACTGTATAATAATGTGGAATAGAAGAGATCATGAGGCGAGTGAAATGAATCACTACCGACCACACCAAAGTCCAGTCTTCATCTAGTGAAGGTAATGTGTATATGGTGGGATTGGAAGGGAGTCCTCTATTATGAGGTCCTTCTGGAAAACCAAATGATTGATTCCAACAAGTACCACTCCTGATCAGACCAACTGAAAGCAGCACTCAATGACAAGCGTCCAGAATTAGTCAACAGAAAACAATTTTCCACCAGGATAATACAAGGCTACATGTTTCTTTGATGACCAGGCACGAACTGTCACAACTTGGCTGGGAATTTCTGATTCATCCCCTGTATTTACCAGCCATTGCACCCTCGGATATTACATTTATTTTGGTCTTTACAAAATTATTTTAATGGAAAAAATTTCAAAACCCTGGAAGATTGTAAAAGACACCTAGGAACAGTTCGTTGCTCAAAAAAAGATAAAACGTTTTGGGAAGATGGAATTATGAAACTGCCTGAAAAATGGCAGAAGGTAGTGGAACAAAATGGTGAATACATTGTTCAATAAAGTTCTTGGTGAAAAAGAAAAAAAAAATGTGTCTTTTACTTTAAAACTGAAGGAAGTTTTTGGCCAACCCAATACCTCTCCTTGGCCATACCTGTGTCCCATGCACACCATCACTTCAAAATGTAGTTTCTTAGCTCGGCACTTTGCTCCCCCAAATAAACTTGGGGTTTTGTTAGTAATGAAAAAGGGGGGAGTAGAGATGGGGTTGGGAGTTAGCTCTCTCTGCCAAAATTGGGACAGTCGAGGAAGACTTCCTGGAAGAAATGGGCCACAGTAGGATCCAATAAGAACTTACCTCATGTCAGGCACTTCAAGTACAGGTGGGGGAGGGGAGGCTTCTGTTATCTTCCGGTGGGAGGGAGCAGTTCCAGTTTCCTTTTTAGAGATAAGGAAAATGAAAGCTAAAGCTGTTCAATAGCTCACCCAGGGTCATGGAAATGGCAGTTCAGATTCAAAATCCAGAATCTGCCTGCCTCCGTTGTCCCTGCCAGGCTCTGTGTCTATGTGAGAGGAAGGAAAGAAGAGGGTTCAGAGATGGGGAGGCTCTCGGTGTTTTTCCAGAACAGAACTCTGACAGGGTTAGGAGGAAAAGGGAGTGGAGACGCCCAGTTTGCTCCAAGTGGGTATTTCCAAACATAGGGATTATCTTACTTATCTATGGGCTAATTGCCAGAATAATTGAATCTGTTTTACACTTAAAAAAAAAAAAACATTAGCATGAAATAAAAATTGGAAATCAGATGGAAAACTGAGGAGACACGTGGGAGATGAGAGCGCCTTTCGATGGGCCCAGAGACAGGGTCAGGGAGAGGGTGGGAGGACCAGCAGGGCAGGGGGTTCTCTATGCTCTCTCCAAGTCCCTCCTGCCACCTGCCAGGACCTGGGGAGGTGAGTCCTGGCAACGTTCTCGCCTGGGGCTGGCGGCCAGCAGTGACACACAGGGTGCCCTCCTCCTGGGGCCTCGTTCCTGTCCCCCCAGTCCCCTGTGAGGCTCAACAAATGGAAAGGGAACTCCACTCCCTCCTCTTCCACAGAGGTGTGTCTAGATCAGGGAAAGCCTAGGGCCTCGGGTTTCACCCTAGATTTGGGCCCCTGGTGTTAGAGCCTGCCAGGGGCCAGGCAGTGGCTGTGCTCGAGCGCCCCCTCTGGACAGGACCTGGGACTGCACTCAGGGTGAAGCGGTCAGATGCGTCTGGGGCTCCTTAGGAGCTGGGTGGCCTGAAGCAAATTACTTGACTTCTCTGACTCTCACCTTCTGCATCTGAGAGCCAAAATAATCCTACCTTGTGGGACTCCAGTACTCTTGCCTGGAAAATCCCATGGATGGAGGAGCCTGGTAGGCTGCAGTCCATGCTAAGGGTCAGACAAAACGGAGCGACTTCCCTTTCACTTTTCACTTTCATGCATTGGAGAAGGAAATGGCAACCCACTCCAGTGTTCTTGCCTGGAGAATCCCAGGGACGGGGGAGCCTGGTGGGCTGCCGTCTATGGGTTCGCACAGAGTCGGACATGACTGAAGTGACTTAGCAGCAGCAGTGGGACTTGGGAAAAAGACAAGGTGTTGTATCAATACATAGCCTTGTATCAGCACACATGTAGCCTACTAATTTCATTAATGTAATTGTTATTATTGGTGCCTAAAACCTGAAATTCAGAAAGAGGGACAGGTTGATGGGGGTGGCAGGGGAGGCTGGAGATGATCAGTTACTGCCCTTTCAAAGAGAAGATAATTCCCGTCGCTTGCCTCAGTGAATGCATAGAAGGGCTGAAAAGAGCGCGGTGGGGGGTGGGGGTGGGGAAACATAGTCCAACACTAGATGAATTAATCAGTAAACAGGGGCCTGGTAAGCCCCCATGATGTGCTCAGCATAATTCTAAGCTCTCTGACAAATGTATAAAACGTAGAGTGAAAACTGTGCTAATCCGATCATCGAGAAGTTGTGGCAGGTGAATTTTCTGAACACCTGAAAATTTACCAGCCCCACACACTTTAAGCACTTTTATAAAAAAAAAAGTTAAATACTTTTGATTAAAATATTTTTTAAGCACACTATGCTCATCTCTGGCTTCCTAGAGAGTATTGAATACATTGTGTGTTCCCTTGTCCTGTGATATGATGATGGCCCTGGATCCACTGGATCATAGAAAGAGCAAGAGAGTTCCAGAAAAACATCTACTTCTGCTTTATTAACTATGCCAAAGCCTTTGACTGTGTGGATCACAACAAACTGTGGACAATTTTTCAAGAGATGGGAATACCAGACCACCTTACCTGCATCCTGAAAAATCTGTATGCAGGTCAAGAAGCAAAAGTTAGAACCATACATGGAACAATGGACTGGTTCCAGATTGGGAAAGGAGTACATCAAGGCTGTATATTGTCACCCTGTTTATTTAACTTATATGCAGAGGACATCATGCGAAATGCCGGGCTGGAATCGAGATTGCCAGAAGAAATATCATTAACCTCAGATATGCAGATGACACCACCCTTATGGCAGAAAGTGAAGAGGAACTAAAGAGCCTCTTGATGAAAGTGAAAGAGGAGAGTGAAAAACCTGGCTTAAAACTCAACATTCAAACAACTAAGATCATGGCATCTGGTCCCATCACTTCATGGTAAATAGATGGGGAAGCATTGCAAAGAGTGACAGGCTTTATTTTCTTGGGCTCCAAAATCACTGCTGACGGTGACCGCAGCCATGAAATTAAAAGATGCTTGCTCCTTGGAAGAACAGTTATGACCAACCTAGACAGCATATGAAAAAGCAGAGACATTACTTTGCCCACAAAGGTCTGTCTTGTCAAAGTTATGGTTTTTCCAGTAGTCATGTATGGATGTGAGAGTCGGACCATAAAGAAAGCTGAGCACTGAAGAACTGATGTTTTTGAACTGTGGTGTTGGAAAAGACTCTTGAGAGTCCCTCGGACTGCAAGGAGATCAAATCAGCCCTGAATATTCATTGGAAAGACTGATGCTGAAGCCCCAATACTTTGCCAACCTGATGCGAAGAAGTGACTCCCTAGAGAAGACCCTGATGTTGGGAAAGATTGAAGGCAGGGGAAGAAGGGGACAACAGGAGGATGAGATGGTTGGATGGCATCACCGACTCGATGGACGTGAGTTTGAACAAGCTCTAGGAGTTGGTGATGGACAGAGAGGCCTGGCGTGCCGCAGTCCATGGGGCTGCAAAGAGTCATTGAGCAACTGGACTGAACTGAACTGAACTGGAGACTGTGGAGTAAGAGTGGCTGTTGATTTCGCCCTTATGGTTCCTGGGCTCCACTGTATTTTCACACCTGCATTTATGCTTTTTCTAGCTATTCTGTCACTGTCAGGCTTTCATGTGTTGGTTTTCCCTTCTCTTTTTGAGCCTCCCTCTAATGCTTTCACTTTATTGCTTTTAATCTCCTCTAAGTTTGGAGACCAGGCACAAATGGTTCATCTTTCACAGCTCATCTCAGTCCAGGTATGGGAATTATTACAATTTATCAAACACCTACTATGGGGCTTGGATAGCCACCCACGTGGCTTAGTGGTAAAGAATCGACCAGTGCAGGAGACACAGGAGAGGCAGGTTCAATCCCTGGGTCAAAAAGACCCCCTGGAGGAGGGCCACCCACTCCAATATTCTTGCCTGGAAAATCCCATGGACAGAGGAGCCTGGTCGCAACAAGTCGAACACGACCTAGTGACTGAGCATGACGTGCTGAGCATTTTACCAGCTGTTTTGCAGCCATTATTTCATTTTTCACAACAGCCCTGTGAGTTGGACATTTTAATCTCCATTTTATAGATGTGTGGACTGGGGCTCAGAGAATGTAAGCAACTTGCCCAAGATCACACAGCGGCTGGTGAGTGGCCAGGTTAGAATTCAGATGCAGTGTGTCCAACACAGGGACCATCCAAACAAACAGTTCCTGCCGAGCATCACGGCACAACGTCTGTGGTAAGTCGCATGCTGTTGCCTGTCACTTGTTACTTTGTTGGGCTATGAGAGCCTTGTCTTCCTAAGTAGAACGTGAGCCCCTTGACGGCAGTGACCTGGCTGCCCACTTACATACTGCCCATACCATTGCCTAGTGTCATGATCCAGGTGGTCAACAGTTGCTTTGCAAAGAGCAGGAGCCCGGAAGACAGGGGATAAGAGAAGGAAGCAGGCTGTTGCCCCTTGGCACCCAACCTCTCATACCTCCCTACGGCCTAAGAAATTCAACTTGCCCCCGGCATTCACTCAGCGTCTGTGGGCCACTCTAGGGTGGGAGGGAGGAGAGGCTGCCCAGGCGGCTGGCATCTCCCTGGGAACGGACCGACTGACGACATGGAGGCTGAGCCGGGGTGAGACCCCACCAGGAGGGGGCCATCCAGTAGGGAAGGCAGGTGTTGGGTCCAGGGTTTCTGCTAAAGAAATTCTAGAGCAGGTGCCTCTGAAGAAACTCCTTCTTACACAGCTTCTTTCCTGAAAGGAGAATGAGTGGAATTCCAGGGGACCCAGTTTTCCAGCCCAAGCAAACCAGGCCAGCACCCCAGCAGGGCCTGATTTTGCTAAGTAATGCTGGCTCTGAATCTTCGCTTCTGTGACTCGAACTTGGAGGTGGAAAAACAGCCCCATCACATGACTTACGGATTTTGCCGTGACAGGACACTTTCTGTTTGTGTTTTGGTTCTCTGGCGGTGGCTCTGTGCTCAGAGAGGAGCCCCTCCCCACCCCACCCCACCCCACCCCACTGTGTGACCCGGGCGCGCATGGCCATGTCACGTGACTGTGGCTGCCCCGCGAGCCAAACATTTCTCCAGGTGACATCATGGCCTTGCTGATTGCCCAGGTGTTTCAGGGCCTCCCGGGGCTGACACGGAATTTGCATCACTTCTGATGCTTGGCTCCCGATTTGTTTGTCTTTGGTTAATGGTAAATCTGGATTGGGGTCGAGGGAAGTTGTTGAGACGACCAGACGGTAAACACGTCTGACAAAAGCCTGGCAGCACCAGGACCTCCGGCCCCCCTGCCCCTCCCCCCGCCGGGAGTCATCATGGGTCTTCCTGGACCTGCCTGAGGCCCAGAGATTGTGATCAGGACACTGAGGCACCGTCCTGGGACTTACTGCAGTTTGGGGACCTCTGTGCACCAGCATCCAAGACCCAGAGCCAGGCTTTTCTGAGCCCTAGGCTTTTCCATGGCTCTTTCCTCACTTCCCTCTGGGTTTCTCTCCTCTCTGCTCAAGGCCTTTTACCTGGAATCCCCCTCCCACTAACCTTGGGCAATCCATGGGCAATCCCTTCAGACCAGCGGAGGGCCAGGGCTGAGGGACTCTGCAGAGACCACCTCCCCTCGTTACCTTATGGGGGAGGAGACCCAGGCTGGAGGGTTTCTTAATCCATTTTTCTCACCCACCCATTTCCAGCAACTTTCACCTCACTGGCCTCAGTTTGCCTATCTGCTGAGCAGTGGGAAACAAGCCCCATTCTTCCAACCAGAAAATGACCCGGACGAGCTGGGTTTGCAAGAGGGCATGTTACCCCATCGCTCCAGAGGTTCTCAAACTTGAATGTTCATCCGAACCCCCAGAGGGCTTGAAAACAGAGAGCTGTTCCTCCCCTCTACCCCAGGGATTCTGAGTCAGTATGTAGGTCTGGGATGAGATCAGAAAATTTGCACATTTTTAGGCAAAGCCGATGCAGCTGGTTCAGGGACCACACTTTGAAAAGCACTGCTCTAAATCTCCAGAACTCACCCAAAAGAGAGGCCTTATGTGTGGAGGAGCTTCCCTGGTGGTTCAGACAGTAAAGAATCTGCCTGCAAGGCAGGAGACCCGAGTGCAGTCCCTGGGTCGGGAAGATCCCCTGGAGAAGGAAATGGCAGCCCACTCCAGTATTCTTGCCTGGGAAATCCCATGGACAGAGGAGCCTGGTAGACTCCTCTTTGCGTGGGATGGCAAAGAGTTGGAAACAGCTGAGTAACACACATATGTGTGGGAGCCTCTCAAACTGGCTGAGGAAGCTGGCAGCTTGAAAGCAGCCATGGTGGGAGTATTCACACCTCGAAAATCAGTGAATGCTACAGACCAGAGCTTTTTTTTTTTTTTTTGACAGGGATCTGGTTAATAAACGTTTACCGGGGCACTGCTGGGTAAACCAAGGGCAGTCTTTCTCCTCCTCTTTGCTCCAAGACTGGCATGCTGTGACTCAGGAACAGGACAGGAAAACTCAATTAGAATTCTTTGTGCCTCCCTTTCATTTTCTTTAAATTGGAAATAACAGCATCTCTCTCACTGGGTCATAAGAATGAAGCAAGAAAATAACTATGAATCATTTAGCAAAGTACTCAGCACAGAGTAAGTGCTCAAAAACATTAGCTATTATTATTGTTACAATCCTTTGGATTATAGGGAATCTGTCCTTTGTCCCTACAAGATTATAAAGTTCTATGTAACTGTACACCCGGGAGAGGTGGAAACCATGCCATTCGGGACTTCACAGACTTGTGGCCTGCTGGCACATGGTCCTCCTTCTCTGGGGACCCCCCCAACTGCACACAGTGCGCCCCACCCAGCCCCTGGCTTTGTGCATGCAACACCCTGGGCCACAGCTGCTTACGACAGAAGCGCTCTTTCCTGGGAACTTGGATCTGGAACCCAGAGCTGGCCCATAACTCACCACCTCAAGGTCAGTGGGGCAAGCAGGCTGTGCCTGCAGCCAGAGGGCCCGAGGATGGGCCACAGAGAGGAGGGCGGAGCAAGTGGGAGGAGGCAGTCACGGAAGTGAGGTGGGCAAAGAGTCCTGGGGACGCCCGCTTCTGAACCAGAGCTTCTCTGCAAGCTCTCTCATCTTGCCCCGAGCCTGTATCCTCTAAGCTAAGGTCCATGGTCCTGTATCCTCTCGGCCAGGGTCCACTGTAGCTTAAATCAGATCAAAGTGGCTTCTGTTAGTTGAACCTGAGAGTCCCAACTTCTCCCCTCACTGCCCTCTCTGTATGCCCACACCTGCCCCAGCACAGGCATGGGGCCCAGCGCCAGCTCGGCCCTGCCCACCGCGCGCCCTGGGCAGAACTCAAGGCCTCCCTTCTTCCACCTGTTCATTCCATGTGAACCTGGGCGGGAGCAAGCCTCCTTCTGCATTTTCCCCATTGTGTGAATAGAAATGAACATTCCCAGCATCACCTAGTCGTCAAATCACCTACTCATCCCCTGCTTAAGACCCTTCAGCACCTTCCGGGGCTCGTCCAGCCGCCTTTCCTGCCCTGGAGCCGCTGCCTGCGTCTCCCAGTCCCACCTCCACTCTCACCCCTGGACGCTGAGTGACAAGACCCACTGGCAGTTCCCTAAGACCCTCGTGCTCTCTCTGACTTCCCTCTGCGTAAAACAGAATTTCCCCAAGCCTACAGCCAACTACCGACTGTTCTTCAAGCCCCCTGCCCCTCTGATGTCGCTTCCCCTGGGCCATCTCTCCCCGGTGCGACCTTGTCTGCCTACCCCGCCCCGGACCGCTCAGCCTTGTTCACCTCCCTAGCATCACGGCCCTCGCAATGCCCTGCTGGTGTGCCCACCTCCTCCGCCACCCCGCGAGTTCCCAAGTGCAGAGGCCAGGGGCTGGCCCCCCGTGTCCCCAGCTTCCACACTATATGTGCTCAGCAGGTATTTCAGTTCATGTGGTGACCTGAGAAAAGTGGGCTCCAGAAACTCGGGGGCCATCACCGTCGTCCGTGGCGACCCTCCAGAAAAGCAACTTTTCCAGAGGGGAGGAGAGCAGAGGAAGAGGGGAAGGCAGCCCTGAAATGGGCCAGGCAGAGGCCACTGAGGGATCTGCCTGTAAGGCGATCAGATAGAGAGCTCTCTCTCCTGGAAGAGAAGCCGCAGGTTGCAGAAAAGGAAGTCGGCGGGGAGGAGACAATGTGAAGAGTAGGGGCTAGAAGCGCAGCATCTGCAGGGGACAGAGGAACTCGAGCTCTGGGCCCTGGACTCCCCTTCGTAGACCCTCGGCTCACACCGTGAGTGCTCCCTGGAGACTCGGGCCCCAGCGCTCGCGGACTTGCTGGTGGCTCCACCACAGGATGGACACGTGTGTCTAACCTGAAGGAAAGCCCCTGTAACCTAACCTAAAGGAAGCTGCTGACAAGCTGCTGCAAATACAGTTCTCTAGGGGCTCCCTTGCCCTACTCGGCCTGCTACATATGCTGCGTGTGTGCTGTCGCTTCAGTCATATCCGACTCTGTGCCACCCTATGGACTGTCACCCGCCAGGCTGAAAATTCTGTCCATGGAATTTTCCAGGCAAGAATACTGGAGTAGGTTGCCATTTCTTCCTCCAGGGAATCTTCCCGACCAGGGATCAAACCTGTGTTCCTTGCATCTCCAGCATTGGCAGGCAGGTTCTTTACCACTAACTCCACCTTGGACTTCTTGGTGGCTCAGACAGTAGAGTCCACCTACAGTGAAGGAGATGTGGGTTTGATCCATGGATTGGGAATGTCCCCTGCAGAATGGAATGGCTACTTATTCCAGTATTCTTGCCTGGAGAATCCCATGGACAGAGGAGCCTGGCAGGCAATAATCCATGGGGTCACAAAGAGTCAGACATGACTGAGTGACTTGTACCTCACTTCTCACCTCAGCTTGCTAAAGCCCCTCTCTAAAGCCAGCCCCGCTTGAAGGCCCTGGAGAGGGAGTGGTCACGTTGCCCAGTGCCGGGCAGGACGTCACAAGGCCCTTGGCTTCGCCCCCTGGCTCCAGGCAGGCTCCTCTGTGAGGCTAGCCAGAGGGCCCTGTGGCTCACCTCCCTTGGGCACAGGTCCCATCACAGCGTTGCTCCAGTCACAGACGTCATTCCCCAGTGACCGCAAAGGCAGGCTACAATTTCTCCCACAGTGTGGAAACCCTAGTCTCTCTAACCCCTGGGGAAGCACTCCCAACCAGCTGGACTGAATGCTGAAGTTGGGTCGCTGGCCCATTAAACTCCCAGCCCAGGAAGTCTATGGTGTGAGGCTTCCGTGTAATCTGTGATCAATTCTCAGGGCTGCCCAAGAAAGATATTTTATCGGTTAGACATTAGGACTTTAATAGATGATTCTACTGAAGTTGGGTATACAAGAAGCTACCAGAGTTTAGAGACAGCCTACATCACCTGCCTTTTCCAGCAACTTAAGAACTAGTATTACTGTTGAGAGCTTATCGTCTAGGTGGGCAAAGAAAATGGATGTGCATTAAATAAAATTGTGGAGTTCAATTAAACATTAACTGGAGTGGTGCGTGCTGATTGCAACAGGACTGTAATGTAGCTCACAGAGACAGTTCTTCGTCAGAGACTTCACGGAGTAGGGAGACCAGAGCCGGGCCTGCAGTGGGGAGGATTCGGGTCAGTGGAAAAGAGCAGGGAGGTGCTCGGGGAAGGGGAATTGCAGCCGTAATTGCCTGTAGGGTACGCAGGAGAGGAGGCCTGGATCAACCAGAGACTATACTTTAAAGACAGGAATATAAGATTCAAGACAGGGTCAGGGGTGTGTGTATCAGGAGGCAGAAGTGGGGGCAGTTAGGAGGCACCTGTGTGCCCCAGCTCCAGGAATTTGGGCTGATGGAAATGATGGAAAGAAGGCACGGCGAGGGAGGCAGAGGACTGAGGGGCCGGGAGGGAGCTGAGGAAATTTCCAGCCATCTCTGGCCACCAGCAGGCGTGGGAGGCTGACTGGAAGCCTGAGGGAGAGCTCGTCCCTCTGGGCCCGCATCCTGCTGTGGTGGCAGGCACCCCAGCATCCCTGCTGATCCGGGAGGCAGAAAGGTCACCTGCTGCCCTGTGTGCCCAAGGTGGCCAGCCTGTCACAGGCCCCTGGGAGCCACTGCAGGGCTGTGCGCAGGGAACGGCAAGTTGCAGCACTTCCACAAGCATGCTGAGGATAGCTGCTAGGTGCAGGGCACCTCCGGGGAACAGAGACAAGTGAGGTGGGCTTCCTGCCCTCCAGGGACCCCGTGCAGGGGAAGAAAACAGGACGCGGTGGACAGCAGTGAAGGAAGGCCGGGTGGGCTGCGTTCAGGGCTGTGGGGGAAGCAGGGAGTCCAGTCCTGACTGGAGAAGTCATCTCAAGGAGGGCTGGGCTGTGCACACCTCAGAGAGCGAATAAGAGGCGTTTGCTGCCTGGTGGAGGAGACAGGCAAGGGGACAGACAGGGAGGGAGAGATTCCAGTCAGAGAGCAAAGGGCGGTCAGGCAAGGGGGTGCAGACCTTCCGACCTTCCCACAGGAGGGTCCGGCGGCCTTGTGAGGGCGGCTGGGGATGGGACAGAGGGTCGAGGCAGATGCTGGGCCAGGAAGGGGGAAAGAAGGGCGGTGGGCACCCGGCTCCAGATGTCAGGGCATGAAGGGGAGCCTCGGGCCCGCGGACGAGGCTGCAAACAGGAACCTCTGCTCCCAGTGTGGAACATGCTCCAATTCTGTGGGTGCATGGGGAAGGGCGTGGTGAACTCTGCCCCAGACCTGGGGTGCAGGGGGTCTGGAAAGTTATGTGCGCTGGGCTGGGTGCCTTGGGGAGGTGTGCAGGTTTCCTAGATTGAGGAAGAGGGGCTTTCAGGCTGAGGAGTCAGCATGAGACAGGGGTCGAAGCTGGAAAAGAGCCAGGCACGGGGAACAGCAGGGTGGTGTAGCCGGAGCTGTGGGCTGTGTGTGAGAGAGACAGACAGACAGACAGAGATACAGAGACCACAGGCAGAAACAGAGAGGAAGGGAGGGGAAGAGGCAGGGAAAGACAGCGAGCTTGGAGGTGAGGCCAAAAAGAGACTGGGGGCCACTGGGAGGCCTTCACCCACCCTCCCAGGGGACCCAGGCATCACTCTTAGGCAGTGAGGAGACCCGCAGCGCTCGAAGAGCTGTGTGTTAGAAAGTGGACTCTGCCTGGAGGAGAATGGAGGGAGACAGAGCCAGGAGGCAGGAAGACGTGAGGAGGCTGGGGCACTCCCAGCTAAGAGAAGGAGACTTCCCTGGTGGCACAGTGGATAAGAATCTGCCTACCCACCCAGGGGACACAGGTTCGATCCCTGGTCCGGGAAGATGCCTCGGAGCAACTAAAGCGTACGAGCTGCAACTACTGCAGCCCGCTCGCCCTGGAGCCCGCGCTCCGCAATAAGGGAAACCAGCGCAGTGAGAAGCCCTTTCGCCATGACTAGAGAGCTGCCCCTGCTCATTCCGACTAGAGAAAGCCCGCATGCAGCAATGAAGCCCCGGGGCAACCAAAGACAAATACATTTTAAAATAGAAATATAAGAAGGTCTGTGGGGAGGGCAGGGTTCGAGTTCTGTCTCAGCCATTTTGAGTCTGAATTTTGCGGGGCGACGGCCAACAAGAGGCAGAAAACACTGGAAATTAGGGCAGAGGTCAAGCCCCTGAGGAACACAGACTCCAAGCCCAAATGGGACGAAGAAAACCTCTAGGGGTTTCTACACCGGTCATATGCGGGGTGACCCTGGGGCAGGAAAGGCGATGTCCTGGGGAGAGACTCAGGAGGAAGGAGGGTCATTGGTGACGACACAGAATGTCACTGAACCTGGAATAATGCCGGTGTTTTAGTGTCAGAGACGTGAGGAGGGGTGGGTGTGGATACTGTTGAGTTTGGGGTGGGGGAGGGACATTGTGGGCAGGATTTCTGAGCCAGCGCCCCATGCTAAGTGGGGCACGAAAGGGCACAGAGGAAGGGCGGGGAGGCTGAGCCTCTGGGGGGCACCCAGCCCCCTGCCCCTGCTGTCACCATGACCCCGTGTATGAGCGAGTGAGTGAGGGTCCTGCTGGGGACGCAGGACTCTGGTTCTCATTACCGAACCCCACCCCCCACCACGGAAGCCCCTTTCCCACGAGCCTCGCTCGCTGTTTCCTGGTGATTCCTGGAAATAACCAGGAATAATGCGGGCTGGGACCTGGCAGGACTTCCAGGTGCATGTCCTGCCGCCCGCAGGCCGGGAGGTCTCTGAGCAGAGGGGACCTATGTCTCCCCTCTTCCTGTTCCCTGTCTGGGACAGGCCCATGTATGCCAGGGTGGCAGGCGGGCAGGCCACATGGCACTCCGTCTCTCCGGCAGGCAGGGGGTGTCCCAGATCCCATTTCTTCCCGGCAGGAACTGAGGCTCAACCTCACGGTCATGCAGACCCGTGACTGCCACAGACTTCCTGGTTGGACGCTTTCCTGGTTGGTCCAGGCAGCCCTGCAGCTCCCTGCTGCCTGTTTACCTAATCTGCTCCAAACAGATGAGATTCCCCGGGGGTGGGTTCGAGGTGAAGGGACAGGAAAGGGTTGTTCTCATCCAGACCCGCTCAGCCCACCTGTCCCAGAGTCTCTTGCATTAGCAAATGTTTTCTGGTTCCTATGGCAACTGAATCCACACAACCCGGATTTGTTATTGTTCCAAGAGAAAAAAAGGGAAGGGCCACAGCGAGGTCTGACGTCGGTGTGCCGTCCATCAGCCAGGCAGCTGAGTCACTACCATGGTCTAGTGAGTCCACAGAGTCACCTCCCTGTGGTCTGAGGCGCCCGCTGGCCTTCTGGCTTTGGCAAGAGGCTGGTTTCTCATCTGCATGTGTCAGCAAGCGTGGGTAACTGGGCACCCTGGCGTGCTGAGTCCTGCCTTGGGCACCGCGGTGACTAGCAGGGGTAGAGAGAGGGAATTTACCGAATGAGGAAGAGTCCTGCCCTCCGAGGTGAGAGCTCATGGGGCTGGGGACACATTCTCTGTTCTTATAGAGCACACGTGTATTTACAGCTTCGAGGGCCACCTAGGAGTTGATGTACATCACAGCCTTAGCCAAGTTGCCTGGTTGCTCCATGCCTCAGTCTCCTTATGTACCAGATGGGGAAGCAGGTTCTTGCTCATGGGTTGATAGGGGAGAGAAATGAGACACCTTAAAGTCCTCCAGGACTTTAAAGTCCTCTAGGAAGGAGCCCCTGGTGGCTCAGGTGGTAAGAAGTCTGCCTGCAGTGCGGGAGACCCAGGTTCGATCCCTGTGTCGAGAAGATCCCCTGGAGAAGGCAACGGCAACCCACTGCAGTATTCTTGCCTGGAGAATCCCATGGACGAAGGAGCCTGGTGGGCTGCAGTCCATGGGGTCGCAAAGAGTCAGTCACGACCAAGTGACTTCACTTTCACTTTCAAAGTCCTCCAGACCCTCCTAGTTTCCACAAAGGAATCAAGAAACGTGCATTTTTCCTACTGCTGATCGGCCAGATGCTGGCCGCACATCTCGGGACCACCTGGAGGGCGAGGCAGAGGAAGCACCCCGACTCCCTGAAAACAGGTACCAGCCCCCCTCGTCAGGCAGCCATGGGTGCAGCCGCCTCCATTCACCCCCACCAAGGACTGGAATGAGCGGCTTCACTGGCTTAGACCTAGAAGGAAACAGCAAGAAAGTGAGCAGGTAAGCCAGAGGGGATGGGTCAGCAAGCATGTGGGGACAAAGGAGGAGCCAGGAGGCAAGCACCCCAGAGAGACGGTGCTCTGGCCACCCAGACCTGCTCCGGTCTTCGAAGAATGCCCTCGCTCTGAGGCCGTGCTGGCCAGGAGCCTTCTGATGACAGCCTGGCCTTCTGGATAGAATTTCCCTCCAGAGAAAAGGTGTCGATGGGTGAACATGGCTCTCGGGCCCCCCTGGATGGTTGTGTCCTCACTGGGAGTGGCTGAATCAGGACGTCGGTCGTATTTATTTATGCTCGCCATGGCACGCAGGTCAGCCCTGAGCCCCGTCACCTCACAATGTCTCACCAGCACAGATTTCTAGCTTACAAAGTGGAAATTCAGCCCTTGGAATGGGATGACCACAGAAAGGAACTACCACCCAAGAGGCATGCAGCCTTCCCCCCGGGGAGTCCCATAAGACACCCACTCTGCAGAGTCATCTGACAGCCCCCCTCTTCCTTGGCATATTCCACGCTGACCTCTGCCAGGTGCCACAGCCAGGCCAGCTGACAGCTGCCTCCCCCAGGCTGGCCCTATGCAAGGCTTTCCAAACTGGGGAGCAAGACCATAAATGAGTCATGGAATGAATTGAGTGGGTGAGGTGAGCATCCTTAATAATTAGCCAGAATCAGGTCACATGTATCAGAATGCCTCACGGGGAGTCAGGGTGAGTGTTATTAAATGCATATTATGTGTTTGTGTGTTGTATGTATGAACACACATGTGCTACAGGGATACAGCAACAGGAAGATGGCACATTCTGACTGGGTCACTTGTGGGCATTTAATAAAGGAACAATTTATAAAGACATGGGTAGGATGTAGGGAAGTCACAAAAGCTAATGTAGGGCCAGATCTAAGAGTTGTGGGGCTTGGTTATCACCCTCAGACTTGAAGGCAGAGGTGGTTCCAGGACTTGGAGGCAGAGAGAGTGGTGTGGTAAAGGCTCAGACAGGAGCTGCGGTCACTGGCCCAGGGAGAAGGCCAGCCAGCCTGTGGCAGTCGATAGGGAATGAATACTTAGCGTCACTGCCCTGCCTCTTCCCCAGCTCCTGCTAGGCAGTCCACCAGCTGGACCCAGCAAAGCCTGAGGGCCAGCAGCCACGGACCCGGCCCACAAGTGAAAGAGACCAGGACACAGGGCATGCATGGGGTGCAGTGTAAAATGCACGTCTGACTGTGAGTCTCAGGGAATGAAGTCATAAAGACCCTGGAACCATCACTTCCAGGAAGAGGTGAAAGGTTTCTGAATAGCCCCAGGTCCGGGCTCTGGGTGGCAGCTAAGACCCATGAGGAAGGGGTTCCCTGTTCTTCCCTGCAGCTGGGACCACACCTGCCCTCCACCCCCCAAATGTGCCAGGTTGGAGATGCCCAGCAGTGGGGCTGAGCACAGCGTCCCCAGTCTGGGGCAAAGGTCACGGGCGAGGAAGGACAGGCTAGAGGAATGGTGGGGAGAGAGGAACAGAGGGCCCTGTGGTTGGGACACCCACGCCCGGCAGTGGCCTCAGCCCCTCAAGGCCAAAGGGCAGAGTTCTATTTCTGGCTCCCGTGGGAACAGGAGACAATGGTCGTCTTGCTTTCCACAGGCCTGCGGGCGGCTCGCTGCTCCTCAGCTCCGTGTGGTTGTTCTGGACTCACACAAAACCGCCTCTGAGCCTCGTTTCCACGGGCCACACTGCTGGGGGTATCACATGCCAACCCACATGTGGGGTCACATGCTGGGGACTTCACGCCGTCATCGCCAAGTGTGACCAGACTCCAAGGCTGAGTCTCCTGACCCCTAGCACATCCTCCAGGAGCCCTCCTGACACCTACCTTTGGGTACCCGGTTCCCAGAAGACAGACTCTTCTGGAAAGAAAATAGTTTCCTCTAATGATTTTTTCTTTTAATGACAACACTGTCTATAATAACAGAGAACTCTCACCTCGGCCTTGCTGTTTCCTTAGGCAATAGAAAGCCACTCTGCCTTCCCAGACCTGGGTCCCTCCCGGCTTACTCATCAACACATGGAGCTAAGGTGTTTACTTGAGAGTTAATAAGGTAGAGAGCATTTTGCCCTTTGAACAGTCCTCCTCCTTCAGAATTTCATTTCCCTCAGCCACATTCCTGGTACCGGTCAAGGCTGGACGGGAGTCTCAAGAACACAGTGAAGGTGGTGCCTGCCCAAACCGGCAGGATCTTGGGTCAGACCCTGGTGTGAGATCCTGAAAGCACCTCCCCAAGGAAATGGCTTGCCAATGTCATCCTTTTAAGTCAACCAAACAGAAAGTGGTTGCTTGAGTATTTCATCAGTCCTAACCGAGTCATTATTAAACCATGCTGCTGAGTCGCTGCAGTCGTGTCCGACTCTGTGCGACCCCATAGACGGCAGCCCACCAGGCTCCCCCGTTCCTGGGATTCTCCAGGCAAGAACACTGGAGTGGGTTGCCATTTCCTTCTCCAATGCATGAAAGTGAAAAGTGAAAGTGAAGACGCTCAGTCGTGTCCGACTCTTAGCAACCCCATGGACTGCAGCCCACCAGGCTCCTCCACCCATGGGATTTTCCAGGCAAGAGTACTGGAGTGGGGTGCCATTGCCTTCTCCATAAGTTAGAGGAAAAGGAAGGAAAGTCCAAGAGGATCAGGGTTTTCCCAACATGATGCTGGTCAGTTTGGACCATGACCTGTGGAAAGCAGTGGGCCAGTGGCAATGCCTGATTAGCATCCCTTTCAGTTCAGTTCAGTCCCTCAGTCATGTTTGACTCTTTGCAACCCCATGGACTGCGGCACACCAGGCTTCCCTGTCCATCACCAGCTCCCGGAGCTTGCTCAAACTCATGTCCACTGAGTCGGTGAGGCTATCCAACCATCTCATCCTCTGTCGTCCCCTTCTCGTCCCACCTTCAATCCCTCCCAGCATCAGGGTCTTTTCTAATGAGTCAGTTCTTCGCATGAGGTGGCCAAAGTACTGGAGCTTCAGCTTCAGCATCAGTCCTTCCAATGAACAACCAGGACTGATCTCCTTTAGGATGGACTGGGTGGATCTCCTTGCAGTCCAAGGGACTCTCAAGAGTCTTCTCCAACACCACCATTCAAAAGCATCAGATCTTCAGTGCTCAGCTTTCTTTATGGTCTAACACTCATATCCATACATGACTACTGGAAAAACCATAGCTTTGACTAGATGGGCCTTTGTTGGCAAAGTACCATTTCTGCTCTTTAATAAGCATCCCTTTACTGTGTCTCGTTATTCTTCACTGCTCTGCCATGGTCCCCATGGTGCTAACTCCCTCTCCATGTCCTGCACTTCCAACCTCAGGTGGTCAGTGGTTGACGCTCTCCCTCAGTAACTTGAGAGCACAGCTCTGTCTTATTCACCTCATGTTGTCCCCACTGACTGTACCAGAGTTTGCAAAATTCTCCATGAAATATGTCTGGGGTGAAAGAATGCATTAAACATTCATTACAGCTTAGTTTAATGATGTGGGAAAAAAATTAAAGAGTTAGCTGTGGCTTTCTAAACTTATTTTTTAGCATTGAATACTTTGATTGCAAAAAAAAAAAAAAAATCTAACACAAGCCCCCCCAGATAAAAGCAAAGCAGGACACCCAAATAACTTTTCCAGGTCTAACAAATAGAAATGACAGATGTACAGTTAAGATTGAATTTCAGAAAAATAAATAACTTCAAAAGGCTAAGTATATCCCAAATATTGCATGGGGCATACTTACACTAAAAAAAATTTTTTTCGTTTGTTTGTCTGATGTTCAGACGTAACGGGGTGCCCTGGTTGTGACTGGTGGTCCTCCACTCAGGCCCGTGCACCCAAGGGCGCCCTGGGGCTGTACAGGCAGGTTGAGGACCCCTGTGTTAGGAAACACGGTCTTTCTCCCGTGCTACGGTCCTTCTCCCGCATCCGGAGCTCCTCTCCCTCTGAGCAGGGCTGACGTCTCCTTCCCAGCCCCTCTGCCTGCACTCCAGGAGTCTCCGTGGCCCTGGGCTGTGACAAATGACTGCTCTAAGAATGGGCTCGGTTTCCTGAAGCGTCAGAGTGCTGTCAGAATCATCGGAGAGGCAGACAGTGCTGGTGACAAACGGCGAAGCCAGTTCACACGACAGTTCCGAGCCCAACATAGATTTCTGCACACCTGGTTTTCACCCAGATCCTGACTTGCCCTGAGATCCTGCCGCCTGTTCTGGGAAGGCACAGGATGGAGCTGGGGTGGTTCCGCTTCCCGCTTCTTGCCCCCGGCCAGCTCCTTCCTGGGTGAACAGAGGGGGCACCACGCCCAAACCCGTGGCCCCGGCTCTGCCAGGTGGACACTGGCGGCCTCTGGGAGCCCAGAGCAGAGCTGATCAGGGGAATGGTGCATCTCCCTCTCTTCAGCAGCCCCTTTCCTGAAAAAAAAAAAAAAAAACCAGAGTGAAGGGGCTCCTGTAGAGTCACGTGAACTCCTGAATGCCTTCCAGAACTAGCTTGCCCTGGAGAGGGAATAGGAGGACCTGGAGAGGGAATAGGAGGACCTCAGCGGATGCCGCCTGCTGAATTTTGCCTGCCCACCTTGAGCCCTCTTCTCGGGTAGCTAGTCCAGCGAGTGGCCTTGGTGTGGGGCAGACAGTCCTCCAGCCCCGGTGTGACCCAGACTCGGCCCATGGGACGCTCTGCCTTGGGGCCTTGACCCTCGGGGGAGAGAAGGGCAGTTAGAAGGGATGCTTTAGCACCATTTAGGACATCACCAGATGTCCCCCTGCAGCTCTTTGGCCCCATGCTTCCCAAACACGCAGCGCTTTCTGAAAATAGAGACACGGGTGAAAATGGGGGCAGAAGTCATGAGCGTCACTTCTGGGTGGAAATGGCATTAAAATCCAGTTCCTAATTCACCACACTTCCCCCCTCTGTCACAGGAGCCAGCAGCTTTCCAGATGGTAGCCACTCCATCAGCCTGGGTCCTGGCGTGAAGACCACTCAGAGAGGAGGCCCACTCAGAGAGGAGGCCCAAATAACTCCAGGTGACCTTTCGGAGCAAACACGAAAAAAACGTTTGTTGCATCAAGCCACTGAGCGGTTGGGGGGTGTTTGTTGCTGTAGTGTGGCCTCTCCAATCCTGACTGATGGCCGGGCAGTGTCCCAAACCTCCCGAATCTCAATCACCAAGGGAGCCCACACTGAGGCATTTTCCCAAGTCCCACTCACAGGCAGATTTTGGAGATCAGCCAGGTTTGGAGACCCCCACTTCACTCCACACTGACCCCCAGTGCACAGCTCTGAACTGTAGTGACTTGAGTGGCAGCCCCCTAATATATTGCTACACTCTAATCCCTGGAACCTGTGAAGGTTACATTATTTCAAAGAAACATCTTTGTAGATGTAGTTAAGAATCTTCAAAGAGAAGATTAGCCAACAAGTAGGACAAGTGTCCTTATGAGGGGGAGGCAGGATAAGGAGAGAGAAGGTCCTGTGAGACAGGCAGCGAGTGCCATGTTGTGGCTACAGCCAAGGAATGCCAGCTGCCACCAGAAGCAAGACAAGCGAGGAATGATTCTCCTCTCGAACTTCAGAGGAGGATGTGGCCCCGGGGACACCGTGACTTTGGACTTCTGGCTTCCAGAACAGTGAGAGAATGCATGTCTAGTGTTTCAAGCCAGCGAGTCTGTGGCACTTTGTTACAGCTGTCTGCGGACAGACAGTGCCCACGAATCCTCAGGGAGCTTCCAGTCTCCCAAGGGAAAATGGGGCCCTACCAGACAGGGCCGGGCAGCAGGAGCAAGCCTGACAGAGCTGGGCTGACTGCTTGGGAAACGAGCTCTGGTGGAGGGCAGGTTTGAGCAGAGGTCTGGGAGGATCTGCCATGCAGCTTAGTAGAGACGAGGTGGGGTTCAGAAAGGGGCTGGGAAAGGTGAGGACCCCAGGATGGGGAACTGGCAGGTTCTCCAGCACAGAGGAGCAGCCCAGGCCGTGCTGGGGATCCTGAATGGAACAGGAGGGCTGGCAAACTTGGCCTGGAAACCCAAGCTGGCATTCCTTCATAGCAACGCTTATAAAGCCAGAATGATAATTTGAAAA
Organism: Budorcas taxicolor; assembly: GCF_023091745.1. Classification (NCBI taxonomy): domain Eukaryota; kingdom Metazoa; phylum Chordata; class Mammalia; order Artiodactyla; family Bovidae; genus Budorcas; species Budorcas taxicolor. Next base: position 72,039,906 of record NC_068925.1, read on the forward strand.
AGTGTCTCTGATTTCAAAATAAGCCAAAATAGTTAAATTCAAAATTGTATCTTTTCCCTGACCACAACCACAAATATATATATATTGTGTATACACACACACACACACACACACACACACACACACACACATATATATTTGTATAAGGTGTGCTAAGTCACTTCAGTAGTGTCCAACTCTTTGTGACCCTTTTGACTGTAGCCCGCCAGGCTCCTCTCTCTATGGGATTCTCCAGGCAAGAATACTGGAATGAGTTGCTATGCCCTCTTCCAGGGAATCTTCCTGACCCAGAGATCGAACTCAGGCCTCTTACTTCTCCAGCATTGGGAGGCAAGTTCTTCACTACTAACGCCACCTGGGAGGCCCATTTGTATTTGTATATATATTTATAGACAGCCAACTCATTGGAAAAGACCCTGACGCTGGGAAAGATTGAAGGCAAAAGGAGAAAAGGGCGGTAGAAGATGAGATGGTTGGATAGCATCACTGATTCAGTGAACATGAACTTGGCCAAACTCCAGGAGATAGTGAGGGACAGGGTGCTGCTGTCCATGGGGTCACAAAGAGTCGGACACAACTTAGTGACTGAACGATAAGAGCAACTTGTATTTATATAATACAGAGAAAAAGAGACCGAAAATAAGAAAATTGAGGGATAGACAGGAATTTTTTGTCTTATTTTTTTATTGTTATTGAAGTTTCAACACTTTAAAAAACAAAAGAAACCCAAGATGACCAATTTGGGGTTAATATAGAGTTAATGAGCTACTGAGTGTTCTTGAGGAAGGGTGGGGTGGTTGGGGGACAAGAAAGGGTGATAAAACGAATGGTTAAAGAAGGGAGCCCGGGCAGTCCTGTGCTTTAAGGGAGCAGACGCTCGCTACACTCGACTGCCCTCTAGTGGCCAAATCCGGGAAGCCAGTCAAGCCTTTCCGAACTGCCTCCTAGACAAGGTGAGGGTCAGAGCATGGTGGGAGCGCGCAGAAGGAACCCTCCGGCGCTCCGGTGCCAGGGAAAGCCTCCCAGAGGACACGATGCTTCCACTGAGCCTGGTGATTCTTTATAAGGGGGCCAGTCCAGCTGTTAGGGCCCTGACAGGGGATGAGGAAGGGTATGGCTTGAGCCTATATCGCATCATTTGGGAACGCAAAACATTTGGTAGGATGGCAAGCAGGCTCCTACAGGATGGGGAAAAGTAAGGCTGGGGAGGGGAGCCAAGGCTGTGCCTCCAGGTGGGCTTGAAACGCATCATACACAGTGTATGTATGTATTTATATACAGCCAACTCACGGAAAAAGACCCTGATGCTGGGAAAGATTGAAGGCAAAAGGAGAAAAGGGTGGTAGAAGATGAGATGGCAAGGTGTGCAAGGGTTTGAGCAGGGGTGTGATCCAGGGATGAAGGGAGGGAACATCTTCAAGTCTGCCCCTTAGACCATCATTCTAGCAAAGGTGTGGAATCTGGGATGATTGTAGTGGAGTTAGCGGAGGACGGAACGCACACCGAGGCTTGAGAACCCTCCATCTGAAGCTCTTTGCTGTCCACCCCTTCACCCCCTGTGCTCTCTCCTAGGGGCTTACAGGACTGGAGACGTGGAAAAGCGACAGGGAACTGAAAGACAGTTAACTTGTGAAGATAAGCATGGAAACTGGTGACCCAGCAGAAACGTGCTCTAGAGCAGCACGTTTTGGTGCCTACTATTTTGGGACCAGGGGCCAATTTCCAGGAAGACAATTATTCCGCAGACCCGGGGCAGGGGGTGGTGGGCGCCCTGGAATACATCCTCCTAAGAGGGGGCTATGGGGGGAGTGGTTTCGGGATGATTCAAGCGCAGTACATTTATTGTGCCCTTTATTTCTGTAATTATTACATCAGCTCCTCCTCAGATCATCAGGCATTAGGTCCCGGAGTTGGGCACCTCTGCTCTGGACAATGACAGGTCTTATATTAATCTGTTGAGTGCTGTTGAGCCTGAGGACCAGCCTGCTGACTCTGGGTGGGAGCATTTTGAATCCCCGCTTTGATCTTTCTTGGTGCAGAGCTCTCTGTTGTCATGTGGATCGCTAGGGTTTTAACACTCACCTTCCATTATACTCCACTTAATAGGAGTTGCTCTCTGCTTTCTGCTGCCTGTTGCCAACTGATGGCTGTTGTCATTGTTTACTTGTTGCTGTTTAGTCACTAAGTTGTGTCTGACTCTTTGGTGACCCCGTGGATATAGCCCGCCATGCTCCTCTGTCCATGAGATTTCCCAGGCAAGAATATGGGAGTGGGCTGCCATGTCCTCCTCCAGGGGATCTTCCTGACTCAGGGCTTGAACCTGCATCTCCTGCTTGGCGAGCAGATTCTTCCACACTGAACCACCAGAGAAGCTGGCTGGAGTTGGAGCCTAATTTGGGAGGCCAAGGCAGCTGCCTTCCTGTGTAGCATCAACAACTGGTGTATTGATTAGGTCACAACCCTAACGACTAAATACGTTCTCATTTTACAGATGAGGAAATCAAGGCACAGAGTGGCGGAGGGACAGCCACAGTCAAACAGCTGAGGCGACAGGGCCAGAAGTGGGAGTCTGGCTCCTGAGGCTCTGCTCTGAACCACTTGCCCTTTAACCATCCTTGTGTTGGTCGCTCAGGGACATGCAGAACCACTCTGAGGAGTGTTTTGCCTTTAACTGTCCTCTTTCCTGTTCTCCACCTTCATTCAAACTGTTTCCCACTCCCTGGAGGTTATTTAATGGCTAAGTGAATCCTAATGAAATATTAACTAGATGAGAAACACCTGTACCTTCTCCCCTGAAACCTTCCCTTCTGCTCCGAGTCCCAGGGTTTGCAGAAGGCTCATGGATGCTGACTCGCCAGGGGGATTAATGGGAGGACACAGCCTCTGACTCAGGGAAATTTATGTTCAAAGGGAGTCGAGGTGCATGAACTATTCAGTTTGGTGCTTTTGCTCACTATCAGCGTGGTGAGCTAGTGTTTTTTAAAGCATGAGTGGTTGCACATCAGTGAATCATGACAACAAGTTAGTGCGTCTCAGGTCATGCTATATTTAAATGAAATTAACAGGGAGGCCTAGCGTGCTGCAGTCCAAGGGGTCGCAAAGAGTTGGACATGACTGAGCGACTGAACTGAACTAAAATTAGTTTACAGTGCCACGTGCATTTCACGTGATATGGTTAAATATTGTCTTGGGAAATTTTGTTTTAGTTGTGTGTATCTGTATATGAAGGCATGCACACACTTGACTACAATATAAAATGTATTCTTTCTTTTAAAAGATTTTTTGATGTGGACCATTTTTAAAGTCTTTATTGAATTTGTTATAATATCGCTTTTGTTGTTCATGTTCTGTTTTTTGTTTTTCTTTTTTTGCCCTGAGGCATGCAGGCTCTTAGCTCTCTGACCAGGGACTGAACCCATACCCCCTACTTTGAAAGGTGAGGGAAATTCCTAAAATGTGTTTCTTACTGTGAGTTCAGTCAAAAACGTTTAAGCACCACGTATATATTACCAAACATTTTTCTCCTCTCGTTTCACAATGCTTGTTTACAAGAGTTTTACAACCCATGTTTTGCTCAAGTTAATATGAAAGTAATTCCCATCAGCCAGTCTACACCACATAATAGATGGGAGGTGGGGTGGGGGTGTTGCTAACGAGCCTGTGGAGGGAAACTGTTGGCCACAGAGCTGGGTTGCACCCCTCAGCCTCCAGAAGTGCCCCTCAGATGACAACCCAGCACCTCACCTGCTTAACTTCACTCACCAGAGCCTCATCAAAACTCTGAGGCCTGTGAGCCCGGTAATTGTTTGAATTAACACAGCTTGTTTGGAGCCAAACTTAAGCTATATTTTCCTAGTGCATATTTGTCGTTAAAATCCTGGAGTGGATTGCCATTCCTTTCTCCAGAGGATCTTCCCGACCCAGGGACAGAAGCTGGGTCTCCTGTATCGCAGGCAGATTCTTTACCTTCCCTGAGCTACAGGAGAGTCCTAAAATCCTTCTATAAGATCCATATTTTAAAAATCCAATGTATGAATTTATCATTTAGTCTTCCCTGCTTCTCATCAACCAGTCCTGACCCATTTGTAGGACTTCCTCCTTGTGTCCCAGGCAGGCACAGACCCCCACAGATGAGTGGATGGAAGGGTGGTCCAGCCAGCCTGGGTGCAGCAGGCCTGCTTTGGCTGCTTCTCGGAGGCCCCTCCCCTGCCCTTGCCCCTGCCCCACCCTGCTAAGCCCCCACCCCGCTGCACTGTGGGGCCCTGAAACTGGGTCTTTATTCAGGGAAGACAGCCTTCTCCTATAGGGCGCCCAGACCCTGGGGTCACTGGGATTCCCTGTGCTGAAGGCAGGTAAGTGCTCACACGTCTGTCATGCATTCACCTTCTCTCAACAAACTGACAGTCCTGGCCCACCTTCTGGGCAGGGTGGATCGGTATCAAAGTTAGAACATGAAATCAGACAGCTGGGATGCTCCTCTCAGATCTTCCACTGACGAAATAATGCCTTTGGGCATGTAGTTCAACCAAACCAATGTTCAGCCGCCACACCTGTGAGACAGAGGCTGCTAATAGCACCTGTTTCATCATGTTGCTGGGAGGGTAAGATGACGTCACACAGGTAAGGCATTTGAGCCCCACACTTAGCAAACAGTCAGCGCTCACTGTGTGCTGCCTGCCATCCCGTAATGGTTCTGATTGCTACAATAGTCTTCCGGGCAGCCTCAGGGCAGCTGTGCATCTGAGAGCCACACAGGCCCCTCCTGGTTAATTCCCAATATCTGTTACTCAGTCACCCACTGACTTTCCCACTATAAACCTCTCAATTCCCACAGGGCCCCTTGTCCTCCATTGCTTTCTCACCTCTTGGCAGCCACCCCCACCTCCCAGCTCCCCTCCCTCTGCACCCAGCCCGGCTTTGAGAGATGCTGGCTCCTCTCTCTTTCTGTGGTTGTGGGGTGTGGTTGTGAGAGGCCCTGGGTTCGAGTCCTTGCTTTGCTACTTCCAGTCAGGAAGCATGGCTGTTTGGTTCAAGTAAGTGAGAATGGGCTGGAGAGGGGTCTTGAGTCTGAGACTCTGCCAATAGGGAGGGCCCCGCTGGTCAGGCAAGGCCCAGGGCCGACTATGTGTGACGAGGGCTCCCAGCTACAGGGCATCCAGCAGACAGAAGGAACCCTGCCTCAGAGAGGGAGTGGACTGGAGGCAGGTGGTCAGTCCCTGCTACCTCCTGGACGGGGCTCAAGGGAGCTTGAAAGGGTCAGGGGACCCACCGTGGGAACAGGGCCTCCGTAGGGGAACTGAGGTCAACACCCAGACACATAAACTGGGAAGATCTTGTTTTTGTGGGAAAACTTGGATGTACACCCAGGGTCACCATCTCCAGAATCCACTTGGGGACCGTCTGTGAGCAGAGGTGCCTAGGGACGTGGGACTGATTGGCTGTAGCAGTCTGCGCTGGGCCCCGCTCTGGGGAGCCATGCGGAGAGGGCCTCGCTGGCCCCGGGGCTTCCTGCCTCTGGACTAGATGGGTGTGAACCAGGAGGGACAGGGTCAGAGCTGATTTGGCTCCAGGGGAGGTGGGAGGCAGAGGCCTGGGGAAACAGCGTCACAAGGAAATATTGTGTTATTCAGAGCACGTGTCCCCTGAGCCTCCTTTCGCTCAGTTCTGTGAGATGAGAATGGTGATAATCCCAATAACCTAAGCCCTTTTAGTGTGTTACAGAGGTGAATGTAAGAAGTCGTTTGGACAGGGTTCCCTGGCGGGTCCATGGTTGAGAATCCACCTTGCAGTGCAAGGGACATGGGTTCGATCCCTGGTCCAGGAAGATCCCATATTCTGCGGAGCAACTAAGTGTGTGTGCCATAACCACTGAGCCTGCTCTCCGCAACAAGAGAAGTCACTGCAATGATAAGCCCCCATACAGCAATGAAGTGTGGTCCCCGCTCACCGCAAATAGAGAAAGCCCAAGTATAGCAATGAAGAAAGACCCAGCGCAGCCAGATAAATAAACAAACGTCTTTAAAAAAAAAAAAAGTAGTTTGGAAATAGGCGATCTAATGGTCTTATATTGTCATTACTGTCCCTCCATAAGAACACAAGGATTTACTACAAATCACTACACTGTAAACTGATACAACACATGGGGCATTCACAAAGTTCCCTGAAATCAAACGAGGGTTCTGAGCAGCAATGGCTCGGAGAATGGGCCCGGCTGGGGTGACAGCAGTGAGGGAGATAAAGGAAGAGAGTTACCTGGGTGCAAAACTGGCGACACAGCAAGGCTTTGAAGCTTTCTGAACCAGGTGCCTGCCCGCTCTGGTGCTCACCCGGTGTCCAGAGGTGGTACTGTCATGACTGGGGATCCCAAACTGAGGCTTCCCTGCTCTGAGCCAGTCCGGGGTTGGGGGGAAGGCCTTTGGTCAACATGGGCAGACCAGTTTCTTCTGTGGAGCTGGAGAGCTGGCTCAAGGCTGCTCCTGGATTAAGGAGCCTCCCCAAGAGAATGGGCATCATGCAGGCCCTTCCCTTCTGTCTGAAGAGATTCTGCGGGTTTACAGTTTTCATATCCCCTCATACACTTCATCCTCTGGACAAACCAGCCCAATTCTTATCCTATTTTTTAAAAATGTTTGTTTTATTTATTTACTTGGCTGCCCTGGGTCTAGACTCTGCCTGCAATGTGGGAGACCTGGGTTCAATCCCAGGGTTGGAAAGATCCCCTGGAGAAGGGAAAGGCTACCCACTCCAGTATTCTGGCCTGGAGAATTCCATGGACAGTAAAGTCCATGGGATCGCAAAGAGTCAGACACAACTGAGTGACTTTCACTTTTTCACTTTCCTGGGTCTTAGTTGTGGCGTGTGGGGTCTCAGTGCCCTGATCAGGGACTGAAACCAGGCCCCCCTGCCTTGGGAGCCTGGACTCTCAACCAGTGGGCCAACTGGGAAGTCCCTATTATTCCATTTGCAACCGCACAAATAGGACTCAGAGTGATTTGGCTAAGGGCACACAACCAAGTTGGGACTAGAACCCAGATGCCAGAGCCCAGACCCGGCCCATCTCCCAGGCCATTTGGAGCTCAGTGTCCCAGGACTGGGGCAGGAGCCCGCATCAGACCCCAGCTGACCAGTAGCTTGAAGGGCCAGAACCTGGCAGTTCCAAGCACAAAGATGCGTGCCATCGGATTAAAACTGTGTCTGGTAGCAACATGTGAGAGGTATGTCCTTTTTTTTTTACAGCTTTCTGTGCTGATCAGAACTTTTGCATAAGCAAACTGTACATTTATAATCAGGCCCAAGAATCATTATTTGTCTGGGGCTGGGGTAGTGTATAGCTGAGTGAGGTCCCTTCACCTACCAGCAGCTGCTCTCGTGGGCCTCATCACACCTGAGTCCCCTGAGGCTCTTTTCCTGATGACGGTCTCTCCAGTTCCCGTTTCCAGTTCTCTCAGCTCAGTCCCCTTTCTGGCAACCACAGCTGCCCTCCCCTGTCCTTTGAGGGTTTCCCAGCAAACCTCTGTGCTCAGCTCCTTGGCGGAAGATGAGGGAATCACATGGCTGAGTGACTGATGTTTTCTGAATCATGGAATGGAAAGAAACACTATACACCAAGCCAGCACACAGGGCCTCTGTTACAAGCCTAGTAATAGCACGATGTGGACATGATTCATCCGAGACTGCCTGGCATGTGCACACGTGTTGGAGCGAAGGCAGTGCAATGCTTGCCTTCTCCGGTGACAACAGGGCTACTCAGAGGGCAGCCCCAGGTCCCTCCCAGGCACACCACGGAGCCCAGTAGCCCTGCAACCCCCCGGCTTGGGAGCTACCAGAGAGGTGTCTGGGGAAAGTCACAGACAGCAGCTGGGGGACAGGAGATGAAGAGGGTGGAAGACTTGGAGGTGGGGTGAGGATTGGGGGAAGGAACTAGACAGGCAGGTGTAGGTAGAATGTGGTCAGCCTCTCCTGACAACCAGGAAACAGGCTCTGACTTCTCCACTTCACATTCCAGAAACACACGCCAGGGCCCACCAGGTACGGGAGACACACACCCACCAATGTCAGAACACACCTAGCAAATAATTCGTGGACTCACGGAGTCCTTACGAAGTCCAGGAAGGTCTCAAGTCCTTGACCTCATCCTCCCGACAGCCCTGTGAGGACACCAGGGAACCCACGTGGGAAATGAGAACGCCACACTGGACATGAAGTAACTTGCCAAGGTCTCGCAACCACTAAAGGGAGCTATAGCCCAAGTTTTCTGGGTCCAGAGTCTGAGCAGAGTCCCTCCTACAGGCCAGGGACCACCCCTCACATACATTATTTGATTTAATTCTCACAGCAACAATGCAAAGAGGTATTATTAATGTTATTCCAGTTTTAAAGATGTGACGACTGAGGCTCAGAGTGGTCAAATATGTTTCCTGAAGCCACACAGCTGGTATGTGGTGAAGTGGGGACTCACCCAGGTCTGTCTGACTCCAAAACTCATGGTCTCTACCAGGACATCTCTGTTCTCGTCATTTTGGGGGGACAGTGCCCCTCTTTTCTGTGTCTCCTACTCCCCGACCTGTGGTTTGGGTTGGTTAGAGCTTGGTTATTCCACACAAGGTCCTCCCATGTTGGAGAGGAAGGAGAGAGGTGGTGCCCCAGGGCTAATGGACCGACTTCGCCAGGGGACACTCTGAGAGTTTTGTGGGGGTGGGGAAGGATGATGGAGGTGCGGCGATGCCAGCGAGCCAGCGGGCCCAGTGGCTCTCACCAGACTCTCTATCAAAATCCCCTTTTAGGAAACAGAGGCTAGATGTGGTAGAGGTCTGGGGTAGGGGAAGGGTGACTCCAAGGGGCAGCCAGGGCTCACCCTCCTCACATTCAGGGCCTTTCCCTGCCCTGTGGACCACCTCCCCAGGAGTCCCCATGAAACCAGAAGGTGAATATGGGATCCCAAAGCCCTAGTCCATAAGCCACATGGACAGATAAGATGTTGATTTTGTTTGGCTGGATTTATTGCTCTTCCTGTCACTTAAAGTGGATATCTTTTTTTTTTAATTAATTATTTATCTGGCCATGCTGGGTCTTTGTGGTTGTGCCTGGGCTTTCTGTAATTTTGGTGCGTGGGCTCTAGAGCGAGCAGACCTCAGTCGTTGAAACTCTCAGGCTCCAGAGCGTGGGCTCAGTAGTTGTGGCGCTCAGGCCCAGCTGCCTCGTGGGTCTTCCCTGACCAGGGATCGAACCCATCTCCACTCCACTGGCAGGTGGATTCTCAACTGCTGGACCATCAGGGAGGTCCAAAAGTGAAAGTGAAGTCGCTCAGTCATGTCTGACTCTTCGTGACCCCATGGACTGGAGCCTACCAGGCGCCTCCGTCCATGGAATTTTCCAGGCAAGAGTACTGGAGTGGGTTGCCATTTCCTTCTCCAGGGGATCTTCTCCACCCAGGGATCGAACCCAGGTCTCCCGCATTGCAGGCAGACACTTTACCATCTGAGCCACCAGGGAAGCTGGGGAGGTCCTAAAGTTGATGTCTTTAAGCAAGGGGTGAGTCCTCCAGTTTGCCACAGGCCCCACCACTCCCCACTGCTTCACACCATCCCACTCACTCAGGCAAGTTGCCATGTTACTCAGGCTCCTGACAACATTGGAGCCTGAAACCCTTGAGACATAATTTGTTGTCAGCATTTCACCGAGGCGGAAAAAAAAAAATACATGTGCCTCCTAGGCCAAAATGAAGACACTGAGGTGCTGGGAGGTCACGGTCAGGTTGCCCCTGAGCAGCTGCTCCTGGAATGTTCAGCTGGAGCTGGGGAAGAGCCCAGAATTTATTACAGTCACTGCTTATCTGGGGCCTGGACCCATGTAGCAGTATCCTGTGGCCGCTGTAACAAATGACCACAAACGTAGTGGGTTAAAACAACATAAGTTTATCATCTTACAGCCCGGAGGTCAGATCTCCAAAATCAGTGTCTGGGCTAAATCAAGGTGTCTACAAAGCAGTGTTCCTTTGCGTTGCTCTAGGAGAGAATCCATTTCCTTGTCTCTTCCAGATTCTGGAGGCAGATGTCATCATGGTCCCCAACATAAGGATGGGGAAACAAGCTCAGAGGGTTCAGTGATATTGCAGGCAGCTCAGAGGCAGAAGACACATGTAGAACAGGGGCTGAAGGGCTTGATGAAAAGACAATGTACAAAAGTATGAGCAGAGTTGGGGGACCCACAAGGGCCGATGGGCACCCAGAGCCTGCAAAGCAGGGGGCTGTTGCTGCTCTAGGTGTCTGGGATCTGGTGTGTGCTGTAACCGGAGGAGACGGCTGCCCACGAGGAGCCTCTGGGAGAGACATCTGCCACTGCCAAGCCCCAGTCCAGCAGGGAGGGCATCCAGGCCACATTCTCCTCTCGTCCAGCTGAAGCCAGAGGGTGAGAGAGCCCACCAGTGCAGCTTTAGGCCAGCTTCCGGGGCACAGAGCTGGAAGAGCCAGTGGGGAACAGCCCAGCATCTTCCCCGAGGTCATACAGTCTGTGCAGAACTGGCTCTGTTGTTGTTGCTTAGTTGCTAAGTCACATTCAACTCTTTTGCAACCGCATGGACTATAGCCCACTGGGCTCCTCTGTCCATGGGATTATCCAGGCAAGAATACTGCAGCGTGTTGCCCTTTCCTTCTCCAGGGAATCTTCCCAACCCAGGGATCAAACCCACGTCTCCTGCATTGCAGGCAGCTTCTTTACCACTGAACCACCCGGGAAGCCCAGAGCTGGCTCTATGCTGGTTCTTGTTGACTCCAAGCAGGAGGTATCTGGTAGCGGCAGAGACACCTGGGGAGAGTTTGGCCTTTTGACTTTCAAAGCATTTCATACTTCTGAGTCTCCACTCCAACTACTCTGCTAATTCCCCCCACCCCTCAGAAAACACTTCTGGGTTCAGGTCTTCCACCCAACTCCACTGATTGATTTGGGCTCAGTTATTCCCAAGTGGACTCCATGTCACCAGAACTAGGCAATTCTAGAAAGCAAACTGTAGCAAGCACAAATTTATAAAGCCAAATATGCAGCCCACACTGAAGAGAACTGGCTTGAGATGACCCGTTGCTTTGGGTTGCTTCAGTCATTGATGCCCACTTGTGTGAAAAACCACGTTCCAAGTTTGTTGTGACACATGCTTGGAGTTAGAACTGGGGACATGTCAATGGACACACCCACAGGAATATAGACAGGTCAATGCGTATACTTGGTTTTGCCAAGTTAGGAATTATTTTACTGGGCCTAGCTTCAAAGGGGGCCAGGAGCCTTTGGCAGGCAGGGAGGAAAAGCTTCTTTTTCTTCATCTATTTGTTTATCTCTTGCATGGTTTTTTCGTGCAAGCACCAATGACCTCTGTAACACAAAAATGTTTCCAAGACGCCTGGAAGTCCAGGCAGCCCTGGGAACACGTGCAGCTCGGGACTCTCTGCTCTCCTGCCTCCCTGGTTCTGTGTAAGATTGACAGGCCTTCTCTGAGTGGGCAGGTGAGGATGTGAGCTGGCATGGCCAGAGGAACAGGCTACAAGAGGACTGGCACGTCCGCAGCTCCCTTTCTGGGCTGCAAACCTGTTATCTTGCATTCTTTCAGCAGCCACTCAAACTGCCCTATGCAGCTCCTGGACCCACACCCACGTCTTTCTCACCCCACCACCTCTCCTGTGTCCAAGCTTCCCCCCCATTTCCAGCCTCCCACTCAGCTGTCAGTGCTGGCCAGGCAGCCCACGTCCTGCCCCACGTCCCCTGGGATGAAGGCTGGGTCTCATACCCACCCTGGATTAGGACAGGCAGGTAGGTTAGCGCTACAGGTTGGAGGGTGGAGATAAAGGGATCCATGTCCTGGGGCTGACTCTGGAAGACCCAGTGTTATGCCCAGCAGAAAAACCCAGCTGTTCCCAAAGCCCCTCAGGGTGGCCAGGGACACCCACTCTCTGACAAAAGCCCTGAAACCCACACTGTAACAAGCATGGTGGGTCTGGCTGTGACCTCCTAAATAAACCCCTGCCCACAACTGAGCTGGTGACTCTCCGGTTACTGTCAAACTCAGCTCAGGAAGACCAGCCTGGAGTGGGGGGTGACCCTAACGTCCCAGGACACCCCTAGCCTTCATTCTAACCTGGGGACAGCACCCAGAGCCACAGAAGCACCTTGTATGTGAACAACACCAGACAATGTTCAAAACACCCTGAGCTCCACATGTAATCCCACAAGAAAGAACGTTCAGAGGCACCACTTCCATCTGCACAGGTGAGGGGGCTGAGTCACTTACCTGGGGCCCCAGGGTCCCAGGCTGCTGAGTTGGACCGGAGCCCATACCACTGGACTCCTCAGCAAAGGCTCTTTCCCTCAGAAAGTAGCACTTCCCGGGGTATGGGGTGCTCCTGGGACCCCCAACACTCCCAGAGTCTGACGGCCAGGGAAGCCTGATCCATGTCTCCTCACCCTTCTGATTTGGCACTCGGGGCACTGTGCATGCAGCTCTGAGCTCCCTGGGCACTGCCCTCTCCAGCTGACCACACACGGTAGGCTCGGGGCTGCAGTCACGCTGTGACGTGGCCACTGTGGTCACCTGCCTCCAGCCTACAGCCCTGGTTGAGGACCTCGAAGGTCATTTGAACAGAGGAGGGCTGTGAGCTTAGGATAGGTGGAAAGTTTGCCAGGTTTTGAGACTGCAGAAGCATGTTGTTCAAGCGCAAGCCCATTAAAACTGAAGGACCTACACTGACTGCCAGGGGGCTGGGTCCTGCCTCCCCCACCTCATCCAGGCCTCCTCTTGCTCCTCAGGCCCTGGGGCCATCTGCCAGGAACACGTAGCTCACATTGCACAGGTTTAAACACCAGCCCAGAGCCCTCCTGGTTGCATGCTCCCTGCCTTGGGGAAGCCTTGCCTGTTCTGGTTCAATGAAACCCACCTCTCTGCCCACCAGAGTCCCAGAAACCCATCCGGGGTGACCTCCCTGGGTGTGCCAGGCTGCAGGGGAGGGTCACGAGGAGGAAGGGACAGCTTTGGGATTCTTCTCCCCTAGAAATGCTACCTGGAGCACTAAGGTCCAGAGGAAGGAAGGAGAGAAAGGATTCTGCCCTTGGGTAGGGGAGCTCCCAGTCTGCTGGGGAGCATGTAGAGGGTACAAACACACATCGGTGCAGAAGCCCAAAAGGGAAATCCCACAAAAGCAAACCCAGGCTCCCCTGGGCGTGCAGTCGCACATGTCAGCGAGGGGCTGCTGGAGTGAAGGCAGGGCAGAGACCCCGCGAGGCAATGGAAAGTCCTCCTACAGGAGGCCTTGGGGGGAGAAAGGGAGAGCCCTGAGGCCAGCAGGGTCACACTCCTCAGCCAGAAGGAGAATGCCAGGCAGCCTGTGCTTGGCGCCCGAGGTGAGAGGGGGACACTTCTCCCAGGTGTCTCCTGAGCTAGGGGGTTCGGTTGGGGTGAGTGAGAGGCACAGTGGGGGCGGGGCAGCCAGTCCGAGGGGACCCACAGCAAAGGCATCAGTTGGGGGAGGAACCGGCTTGTACTCAGCCCTGGTACGGAAGGAGAGACGAGGGAAGGAGGAGACAGAAGGAATGGATCCATTTAGCTGGATCATTCTTGTTACTGAGGAAGGATAAGAAATAAGACAGTCATCAGTGAGAATTCTTTTTTACTGAAGAATTGGTTTCAAGCTTGTAAACATTCAGTTTAGTTCAGTCACTCAGTCGTGTCCAACTCTGCAACCCCATGGACTGCAGCACACCAGGCTTCCCTGTGCATCACCAACTCCCAGAGTTTACTCAAACTCATGTCCATCAAGTCGGTGATGCCATCCAGCCATCTCATGCTCTGTCGTCCCCTTCTCCTCCTGCCTTTAATCTTTCCTAGCATCAGGGTCTTTCCCAACGAGTCAGTTCTTCACATCAGGTGGCCACAGTATTGAAACTTCAGCTTCAGCATCAGTCCTTCCAATGAACACCCAGGACTGATCTCCTTTAGGATGGACTGGCTGGATCTCCTTGCAATCCAAGGGACTCTCAAGAGTCTTCTCCAGCACCACAGTTCAAAAGCCTCAATTCTTCAGCGCTCATCTTTCTTTATAGTCCAACTCTCACATCCATACAAGACTACTGGAAAAACCATAGCTTTGACTAGACAGAACTTTGTTGGCAAAGTAATGTCTGCTTTTTAATATGCTGTCTAGGATGGTCATAGATTGTAAACATTAAAACCCTCTGAAAAGAAGCAGTGTGACACGAACTCCAAGAGAGGTGAAATCAAGGAGTTTCCTGAGAGGTTCTGAGTAAGAATTCCACCCGAGATCCCCTCAACCCCCTGGAGCTGCAGTAACCCAGTGACAAGGGCTTCCCAGAAGGGCACCCCACTGCCCCTCACCGAGAGGTAGTCGGGAGCCTGAACCTCCCGCCAAGGCCCAGCTGGGGCCCAGGGGTCTGTGGGGCAGGCCTGACTCTCACACCTCATCTCAGAACCCAACCTTGGCTCCGAGATCCTCCAACCCTCACATCCTGCTCATTCCCTCGGCCCCTGGAGCCACCTGAGGCCACTCCCCAGCACTGCCTGGCCGGAACCCACATCCTCCTTGGAGCCTGGACTCAGAGCTCCTGGGAGTGGGCAGGTTCAAGCGTGAACTCTTCCTGAACTGGCTGGTCAGGCCTCCACCCTGTTCGTGTCAGGCGGTGAGCAGGGGCAGGGCAGATGGGTGTCCTGAGCACACAAGGGCTGTGATGTGCCTTGTGGAAAGAATACGTGCGCGAGATGAGCTTCGTCCTCACCGAGAACAAGATGGCGTGTTTATCGGTATCTCCTGGGCCCACCCCATGCCTGTGTGCCTTCTGCTCACATCCACCCCCGCTTCAGCTGGACCTGGGGGACGCGGCCACCTAGAGTGTCTGAGGCAGGCGTGCGTGTTCTGTCATGTGTCGGCCTCAGGTGGGAGGTGGGGGGCCCCATGGAACCCGCACTGAGAGCTCAGCCTCAGGCCCACCACGGGCCCGACCACACAACTCCCTCTTGGAACACTGGGCACCTTCTGCAGAACCGCCGGGTCTGTGACCTGGGAGCATGCCCGTGACAGTGGAGGGGAGCTGGTGGCTGCCGAACACCCCTTCCCTGGCCTGTCCCCCTGCCCACCCCCAGATACCTGCCCCCCTTCCCCTCTGAAAACACCATCCCCGGCTGTTACCCCACCTCACACAAGGCAGACGTCTCCACCGCCTGCCCAGTGCACTGTCCTGGCCCTCCACCTGAGACCACCCTTGAAGACCCCCTCCATTTCAGGACCCCCCTGTTCTTACAGCCCAAAGCCCTGAGCCCTGTGGGGAGGCTTCTTGGGGTGTCTAGGGGCTGGGGTGAGGGCCTGGGCCTGGCCCACAAAGCCACCACTTTGTCTAATTAGGTGTGAAGTAGGCCTCCGTGACCCAGGCTGGGGAGCAGCCCAGCAAAAGTGATTCTTGTGGGGAAGCCAGTTCTGAATACTGAGCCACCGTGCGGAGGCGCAAAAGTTCAGGCTTCATGGTGACTTAGGTGCCAAGCGGAGGGCAAAGCCACAGCCCAGGCCCAGGGCACCTGCCCTCCATGGGCACCAGCCCACGCCGCTCTCCCGACTCCCAGGGCTGCACCCTCATCCTCAGTCTGTATGCTCTGTGCCTCCCGCCACTCCCAACTTCCACTGCAGGTCACCAAGAGATCCTGCACCTCGCAAGGCCAACAGAACTTTGAAAACATGATCAATCCTCACTACTTAGAGATTGATCACTTGCAAATTCACCTACTCTCTAAAACATGTTTCCCCCCAAATCAATACTCAGGGCTCTTTCGTGGTCCTTCACGAACACATGCAAAGTGGTGAAAATTGGAACCGCCCGACGGGGACATTCCCAGGTGACATCACAAGACGCTCTGCCTTCTCATTTCACCCCCAAGACTGGAAACAAGCCTCCTTTTAGTGTCTTGTGAGTGTCATGTTTTCAGAGTTATCGTGCTTTTGTGTTGATGATTTCTCAAGGATGCTACTGACGTGCCAGTGGGTGTTCCTAAGCATAAGAGGGCTGTGATGGGCTTTACAGAGGAAAGATGGGCACCAGACAAGCTTGCTTCCCTGATAGCTCAGTTGGTAAAGAATCCGCCTGCAACGTGAGAGACCTGGGTGCGATCCCTGGGTTGGGAAGATCCCCTGGAGAAGGGGAAAGGCTACCCACTGCAGTATTCTGGCCTGGAGAATCCCATGGACTGTACAGTCCATGGGGTTGCAAAGAGTCGGGCATGACTGAGCGACTTTTACTTTCAGACAAGCTTGGTCAGGTGCCAGTTATATTGCTGCCTGTATTTCTTGTAGCGGCAAAGGTTCCGGGCCTGGCAGGAGCGGCGTGCACGAATGTCCCCACCCTCTCAGAAGCCTGATGCCAGCCACCTGGTCTTTCTGTCCACAGAGTTATATTTCAAGCAGTGCTTCTTCATTTACTTTTGGTTGAGAAACTGCATTTCCCCCGGCTTCAAAACCAGAAGAGCTAGACCAAAGGAGAAAATATATGAGGGCAGACGGCTGCTCCTGCCTGCGGCCCAGTGTCCTGCCACTGGTCCCGCCCGTTCTGTGAGGTTCTGGCGTCTGGCTCTGGGCCACCCTTTCTTCTGAGACTGTGCTCCCCTCCCCGCCATCAGCTGAAGATACTAACCAGACCTCAGTTGTCACACGTGGGC
The DNA here is from genome assembly GCF_023091745.1 of Budorcas taxicolor. Classification (NCBI taxonomy): domain Eukaryota; kingdom Metazoa; phylum Chordata; class Mammalia; order Artiodactyla; family Bovidae; genus Budorcas; species Budorcas taxicolor. The sequence continues at coordinate 72,056,599 of NC_068925.1, forward strand.
CCAGGCCCCCAGCACGGTGCCTGTCACATAGAGGTCCTCCGTACATGCTGGGTGTCTTGTCTTGTTTAGTACTTATTTTTGTTCATTTAGTTGGCTGCTCCGGGCCTTTTTTTTTTTTTAATGTAGGATATTTGGCCTTCATCTCCATGTGCAGGAGCTTCAGTCGCAGCATGTGAGATTAGTTCCCCAACCAGGGATTGAACCCAAACCCCCTGCATGGGGAGTGTGGAGTCTCAGCCACTGGACCCCCAGGGAAGTTCCTTTTCTCTTCCCCTTAGGTTCCACCTCCTGGGCTTTTCTGGGAGCAAGAAACAAAGACTCAGCCAGGTAACTGCAGCAAAAGAGGTTTTCTGGGAAAGAAAGGCTTTCCTGGAAAAGGAAACAGAAAGTCCCGAGATCCCAGGAGCCAGTCTCTGTCCCTCCCCCAAAGGCATCGGAGCGTCCTGCCCCTGTCCCCTCACTGCAGCTTCCACCTCATTCACTCACACTTGGAGGTTATCTCAGGAGTGCTCCCCGCGGCGCCCTCAGCTAGCTCAGTTTCTGGAATTTTCCAAGGCAGGAACAGATGGGTCTCTACCTGGTCCGGACACAGTTGCTGGCTGGCCAGCCCTATGGGTGAGCCACAGGGGTGGGTGACCGCGCTGTGGCCAGTCACCTGCAAAGGTCCTTCCACCCAGGTGGAGAGACATGGGGACCTTCGGGAGGAGCCCTGCCCCCCAGAGCGCTCTGTGTGCAGAACAGGCCAGCCGGCAGGAGGGTGGGATGGGGTGGGTGTGCGAGAGGCTGGAGCGGGGGTCGCACGTGGCCCCCTCTCCTCCCTGTCTTTCCTCCCTGAGACGTGGAGGTCCTCGCAGGGAGGAGCTGAGAACAGACCAGCTGACCTCTCCCGGACAAGCCGGCCTCTCTTTCTCAACAGGGAGCAATTAATAACCACCTGCAGGGACACCTGCTTTTGATCTTTCCAGGGCCCGAAAGGCCCCCAGAGGCCAGGACAGGGCCTGGGCCACCTGAGCCCGGTGAGGAGCACCTAACCGTGTATCAGGGAGGTGGCGGCCGCGGGAAGCCCCGGGAGGGCAGCGTACGGAATCGTTAGAACCCAGTAGCTGGGGTGCCTGAGCAGGGTTGGGCCCAGACGTCTGAGGTGGGGGCGGGTCGGCTGGTGGGCCTTCTCTGGGGTGGCGGGCAGGACGACAACGCTGGTCCTGCAGCCTGGACTCGCTGCGGCAGCGGGGAGGAGCCCGGCTTCCGCAGCTAGGACGGGGAGCCAGGCGAGCCGAGCTCCCTCCAGCGCGCCAGGCCGCTTCCAGCGCCTCCTACCCGCAGAGAGGCGAATCGCGAGCCGCCGCCAAAGCCAGAAGCTGAGTGCCAGTCCCAGCCCCCGCGCCTCAGAAGGGGGACAGAGAGAAAACCAGCGCACCAAGAGGGGAAACTTGTTCTCCTGCACGTGTGTGTGTGCACACATCGATATACACGCATAGATATACATGCACACAGCTACACATGTAGATATACACAGAGATATACACAGATATGCACATATACACACACCACAGAGATACATACATAGATATACACACACACTACACACATTGATATGCACACACTATACACAGAGATCTATACATACACATAGATACAGGCAGGTACACACAGGCACACAGATGTGCACACACAACACACAGATACACACAGATATGCACACAGTATACACAGAGATATATACATACACACAGATACAGACAGGTACACACAGACAGGCACTCACGTCACACACACACAGATGTACACATACACACAGACACACCACACACACAGATGTACACATACACAGACACACAGATACACACACACATATACACTCACCACAAACACAGATACACATCACACACAGAGCTGTGTACATATACAGAAACAGAAACACACACAGATACACAAATACATACATATAGGTACACACCACACAGGCGTACACACACTGAAACTGCAAGCTCCCTCCCTGCAGGCTGGATTGTGGGTCATGCCCCTTGAGTGTCAGAACCAAGTCAGCCAATCTCATGGCCTTGACTGGGGTGGGGGGTACTTTTCTGATTCTGAACTGTCTGCCCCTGGACCCATTACCTCCCCAGCCCCAAAGAGCCCCCTGGTTTGAGATCCTGTATTAAAAGGAAGCTCAATATTTCCATCTGCGGAGGGACATCTTGGCCGATGGTGGGGAAATGACCACTCCTGTCCTGGGAGAGAGTCTTCTGCATTTAAATTGATCATTACACAGGAAACACAGTGAGACTCCTCTACCAACAGAAAGTGAAAGCACTCAGTCATGTCTGATTCTTTGCAACCCCATGGACTATACTGTCCATGGAATTCTCCAGGCCAGAATACTGAATTGGGGAGCCTTTCCCTTCTCCAGGGAATCTTCCCAACCCAGGGATCGAACCCAGGTCTCCTGCATTGCAGGTGGATTCTTTACCAGCTGAACAAGGGAAGCCCAAAAATACTGGAGTGGGTAGCCTATCCCTTCTCCAGTGAATTCCCCTACCCAGGAATCGAACTGGGATCTCCTGCATTGGAGGCAGATTCTTTACCAACTGAGTTATCAGGGAAGCCCCTACCAACAGGAAGTATGGGCTAAAAGTGTTCCTCTGTACTCCGTTTAAACATCACCTCCTCGTGGAGGCCTCCCCAGCCTGTTCCGTCTAATTGGGTCCCTCTGCCACCCTAGTGCTCTCCATCCCCTTAGGAGCACCTGTCATGGGGGTTCTGTTTTTTGAGGTGTGTTGCTGGTCTTCTCCTCTAGACAGCAGACCCCCAAGGGCAGGGTCATGTCAGCCCCTTCACCTCTGCAGACTCAGGATCTGGCCCAGGGCCTGGCACATAGTAGGTCTCTGTAAGTGTCTGTCAAATGACTCGACTTCACAATATCAAATGGTTCTAGATGAACCGCGATGTATGAATTAGCAGCATGGGTGGCATCGCCAGTTCCGAGAAAGTCATGAGAGGCAGTTCCTCTCCTCTCCCACAGACCATTTCCAGATTGAGAGGATGGTGGACCGAGGACTGTCCTGCCCTCTGCGGCATTTCTGCCAGGCTTGTGGTACACCTGTACGCACACGGGGATGAGGGCCTAGCCTAGGCTTCTTCCTCATCACCGCCTCACCTCCTGACCCTCCAAAGGCACCAGACTCCTTGAATGTGAGAACTGATGGGACCCCATAGATTCTGAAGACGGCTCCACAACACAGCTACCTGAGGGACATTTAAGAATACCACTCTGGGACCTGCCCTGCTGGTCCTGAAGTTAAGACGTCACCTTCCAACGCAGGGGCTGCAGGTTCAATCCCTGGTCAGGGAACTAAGATCCCACATGCCTCATGGCCAAAAAACCAGGACATAAAACAGAAGCAGTATTATAGCAAATCCAATAAAGACTTTAAAAATGGCCCACATCAAAAATATCGGTTAAAAAAAAGTAAATAAAATAAAAAGACCAACTTGTGGATCCTGCCAAGAGGTTAAGTCCTGACTCTGCCACACACTCTGTGAGCTTGGGGAAGTTAATTAACCTCTCTGTGCCTTGATTTATTCACTTGTAAAGTGGAAATAATAATAATCCCAACCTCAGAGGTTTGCTGTACGGATCAGTCAGCAATGTACGTAAAGCTCTTGGTGCGACACCTGACTCAGTAAATACTGGATAAACGTGGCTATTATTGTCTTGATGATCTCATCACTAGTTAGCGACTGACGTGGGGCGAGCATCCAAGCCTGCTGATGCTGGATCCAGTGTTCTTTCCAACACGTCACTCTGAATGTGCACACGGTCTTCCCTCTGAGGCCAGGCTCACACTCGGCAAAGTGGACATAGGGCCGCTGCCCCAGGTCCCTTGAGTCAAACTGAATGGAAGGGAGAAACTGGACCTGAGGATGAAGGACAGCTCTGACCCCCCGGGGAGCAGGCAGTTGGAGAATGTGGGGCTTCAGCAGGCAGCCTCTGAGTCCTTTGGGAAGCCCTTTGGCTGCTCCTGTTAGCATTTCATTATGGAAAAATTGGGAACCAAAAATAGATGTTCTTGAGGGGAGCTTAATCCTCAGGGCTTTGCAAAACAGCTGCTGGAGAGTTTCATGAATCAACCGCCAGGGGGCACTACCATCCCATGCAAGTGGTGGGCGGTTGGGCCAGAACTGGTGCATAAAAAGCCCAATACCTCTGCACAACCTCATGCCCCAGCCTGTCCTTTTCAGGACGCTATGGCTAGAGTCCTGGAAGATCACGCATCCCTGGTCCTCTTTGCAACTCAGCCCACCCCTCTCCTCCTCGGGGGCCTGTAAGAGCAGGGTCTTGCCTCTATTTTCCTGGCTTCTTCCCTTCACCTCATCACGCCCCCAGCCTATCCCCAGGCACAGCATAGCGCTAGACACATAGCAGGCGTGTGTTTAGCCACCTGATGTGAAGAACGGACTCATTTGACAAGACCCTGATGCTGGGAAAGACTGAAGGCGGGAGGAGAAGGGGACGACAGAGGATGAGATGGTTGGATGGCATCACCAACTCGATGGACATACTGCTACTGCTGCTAAGTCACGTCAGTCGTGTCCGACTCTGTGCGACCCCACAGACGGCAGCCCACCAGGCTCCCACCCCTGGGATTCTCCGGGCAACAATACTGGATTGGGTTGCCATTTTCTTCTCCAGTGCATGAAAGCGAAAAGTGAAAGTGAAGTCGCTCAGTTGTGTCTGACTCTTCACGACCCCATGGACTATAGCCTACCAGGCTCCTCCGTCCATGGGATTTCCCAGGCAAGAGTACTAGAGTGGGTTGCCATTGCCTTCTCCATCGATGGACATGAGTTTGGGTGAACTCCAGGAGTTGGTGATGGACAGGGAGGCCTGGTGTGCTGCACTCCATGGGGTCACAAAGAGTTGGACACAACTGAGCGACTGAACTGAACTGAACTGTTGGTTGGTAGATGGATGTGTGAAGTCCAGTGTCATTAATAAATTGTGGAAAGGAAACTGCCTATGCCCTGTGGGAATGGTGAGAGTGTGGAGTGATATGGATCAGGGAGAGGGTTACGGCTGATGGTTAGGGGGAGGGTCATGGCTATTTGGGAAAACAGGGTGGAAGGCTTAGGCAAGGAGTCAACAGAAGTAGCTCAGAGATCCGATAATGAGAGACTGCTCACTGCCCAGCTCGAATCCTTACCTCAAAGCCCCGGGCGGCAGCATCAGGATGCGGGGGTGATGAACTCAAGCAGCCCAGCACCACTTAGCTGAACTCCAGGTGGGCACCACTGGCCCCATGACCATCGTCAGCCTCTCCTGTCTTTGGAGTGGTTTGCAGCGGCCACCATTCAGGCTGGGAGCTCCCACAGGTGGCCTGGCCCCCGCTGCCTCCCTGTGGGTGAAGCTCCAAGCCTCAGCACCCTGAACCTGTAACGCATGTCAGTAGTCCACAAGTCTCACTCAAAGACCCTCAAGGATTTGAGAATCTCTGCCTGTAGCCAGTCATGTGTGTGCATGCTAAGTCACTCAGTCGTGTCCGACTCTTTGTGACCCTATGGACGGTAGCCTGCCAGGCTTCTCTGTCCATGGGATTCTCCAGGTAAGAATACTGGAGTGGGTTGCCATGCCCTCCTCCATGGGAGCTTCTTGACCCAGAGATGAACCATCATCTCCTGCATTGCAGACGGATTCTTTACCCACTGAGCCACCTGGGAATCCCCCAGCCTAGCATTTTGCATCCTAATTCTACCTGCCCAAAGGTCAGCCTCCTCTGGAAGACTTGATTTTCAGGTAGAATGAGGCTGCGTGGAAAGAACGTAGGATGGAAATCAGACTTGCCTTGGAATCCCAGTTCTCCACCCGTTAGTTGCCTATCAGAGGTGTGGTTTCCCTGACAGTTTCCTTAGCCTTCCTGAGACCCAGTTCATCACCCAGGACATGTTACTACCTTCTTGCAGAGGATCAGACAAAGAGGCAAATACCCAGTGTCAGCGTATAGCTCACACCTGGCTCAGTGAAGTGCCACTCACAGTTGTCACCGACACAGCAGTAAACAAGAGGCACGTGGGGCCCCAGCATCAGTGACCAACGGCGTGAGTGTGCAGAGGAGGCTGGAGGCCGGGTCCAGCCGGGAGGGGCGCGCACAGGGTGGGCTTGTCTGTGTGGAGGTGACCGAAGCCCAGAAGATGCAGCAAACTCAGTACCCCAGGAGGGAGGGGAAAAGGGGGTGGGGGGGTCATGCTCAGGAGTGGGGAGAAGGGGCAGCAGCGTGACTGACAGGCCGCACACCCCAGCGCACCTCCTGGGCTGAGAGCGTCCGCTTTCCCACCTCCAGCCACACTCCAGGCTCTGCCTCTCACCCTCCCCTCAGCTGCCCCTCTTCCGTCTCTTGGTTCCACCGCAGCCCAGCTTCCCTCAGTCGGTCTGCTGCACACGCTGCTTCACCCTTCGGCCGTGCTTTTCCAGATCTTTCCCGGCACCCTCTGCAGCTCCCACCTCTGCCTCCCACACCCCAGGGGCTTCCAGAACCTCAAGTCTGCAGGAGCCCCAAGTCCTCTAGTCCCCCTGGAGGGGCCACCCGAGAGCAGTGGGGTCACAGGCAGGACCTAGACAGAGCCAGGAGGAGGTCTTGGCAGGAACAAGGTCGCGGACCTGGCTGGTGGGCGGGCTTTGAAGTCCTGAGCAGAGACCCGAACAGTGCGGGTGAGGCCTGGGGTGAACTCAGCACATGATGGGCACGTGTGATCTTGGGCCTCAGGACTGGGTCTCCTGCTGGCAGTCTCCCATGTGAGGTCCTGGACGGGGGTGGGAGGGCGGCCGATGGAGGACCCCCAGTGACCCAAGGGGCAGGGACAGGGCAGCCGCGTGGGGACGAACAGAGGTGGGTAGTTTGGTCAGAGGGGCAGCTCCTTTATGCATTTTTTCCCTTTGGGCATCAGAGGAGGTGGTCCCCGGGAAGCCCTGTGAGGAGGGGCAGCTCAATGGGCCCTGCCCAGCCCACACTGGACACCAATACTCAGGGCCCGGCTTCTTCCCTTCACCCTCAGGCTTTCTGAGACTGTCCACACTGGTTTCCATCTGCTGCGGTGGTTGCCAGGGGAACCACTTACTATTTTTACATGTCCCCACATGACAAGCCTGTGGACAGGCGCAGATGTGGTGGGCCGAGGAGGGACCTGGGAAGCAATGATGCCCAGTGGGCTCTGGAGACCTTGATGGGAGGTAGGAGCTGCCATGAGGCCTCAGGAGTGGGTCTAGGATTCAGCTCTACATCCCTGGGGAGAGGCATGCCAAGGGGAGGGGTGCCCCAGGTGTGCGAACACCAATCCATTCTCTCACCTGTTCATCTAACACAGAAGGTGCTGTGTGGTGGGCCAGGTGGAGGAGAGAGCTGAGATCGGGGTGAGTGCATCTCAGCCTGGTGGAGAGATGGACAAACTAAACACAAATGCTTCCACAGGGTGCCATGGGTACCATCTTGGCAGAGAGGGATCCAGGAAAACTCCGTTGATGAGAGGACATCTCAGCCAGGATAAGGCTTTGCAGGTGATGCGGACAAGGGGTAAGAGCATTCCAGGTAGAGGGACCAGCCTGGGCAAGGGGCCAGGGGAGACTGTGAGTGAGGTACCTTCGGGAACTAAAGTCACTTCTGCAGTGTGGGCGAGGGTGGAAGCTGGGCAGGGCCCCAAAGCATTAGGCGGAGGTGGGGTGGGACAGCTGCATCACAGAGGTACCCCCAGGCACACCTGACATTAGGCCTCTGGCAGCAAGTGCCCTGGCAGGAGGTGGGGGAGGGGCACGACTCCCCATTGCCCTTGGCACTCTGGGGAATCTCCAGGGCTTCCGAGGAACCAGAGAGTCTGAGCTCTTGGAGGCAGATTCCATCAGTGGAGCTGGGTTACTGCTCATAGTTCTGGGCTGAGTAAACGAGTGTCCCAGGAAAGGGGAGACAGAGAGACAGAAAGTGCCATAGCTGGCCACCCTGATTTCTTCAACCCCAGCCTATTCCCAAGACCCCAGACACACAGTTAAAGGTTGCTCTCACCTCGGTCCATGATCCTTCCAGAAAGTTCAAGAGGCCATCGTCCTTAAGGTGGGGGTGGAAGGGGATGGACATGGGGAGATAAAGTAACACCACCCAGTGTCAGGAGTCCACTCTCACATACGTGCACACCTCATGCACACATGCAACCGAGCCTAATCCTAGAAGCCTTGTGAAACAGGTATTTTGGACCACCTCCCCCTCCATTTTAAAGGTTAGGAAACTGAGGCTCAGAGAAGCTGAATAACTCCTCCAGGATCATCCAGGTAGGAAGTCATGAAATCAGGATTCAAACCAGGTCAGTCTGATGCTAGACCCTATCTCTCCACAAGATGATTTACTCTACAATGTAACTTACAGCTGCTTGCCAGGCACCAAGCTAAGTACTGCAAACCAAACACAAGATACCATCTCATCTCCAAGAATCTAATGAGATAGATTACGTGGAGGAATGATCGCAGATTGTATTTTCCCAAAATGGCCCATTGCCCCCTGGAGCCAGGGTGGAACTCTGTATCTGCCTTGGCAAGTAGAAGTCACGCCATCTGGTGCTGAGGCTGGGTAATAAAAGGAGGCACAACCTGGCCACCACGCTGTGAGAAGTTACATGCGGAGAGGACTGGAACTCCTGCCGGCAGCCAGGCTCCCCATGGGCCCTGTGGTTCCCACTGCGCCCTCTCAGAGTTCCTCACACTCAATCTCTGAGTACTAAGAATAGTCGGTTCACACCACGGCCCCTGTGGTTCCCACTGCACTCTGTCAGAGTTCCTCACACACAATCTCTGAGCACCAAAAATAGCCAGTTCGTGCCACTAAGTTCTGGGAGTGATTTGTAAGCCATGGTCACTGGGATGAGAGGTTCGTAAACTGTAAAGTGCTGTACAACGGTCAGATGTAGTTAGTAAACCTAAGTTTGGCATAAGGGGACTGTGTCAACGTCTTCGGAAGTAAATTTTGTCTTAACCAGGGCTCTCCCCCGAAAGCAAAAATGGAGCAGGGGCTTGTGTGCAGGGACTCACGTTTTGGAAATGATCCATGGGTTTGGACAGTTCAAGGATGTGTTATGGGGGACTTTCATAGTGGTCCAGTGGTTAAGACTGGACTTCCGGTAGTGGAAGCATGGGTTTGATCCCTAGTCAGGGAACTAAGGTCCAGAGTGCTTCACAGTGCAGCAGAAAAAAAAATGTGCTATGGAGTGGATTCCCACTGTGCACAGCTGGGGCTCAGCATCTCCTAGGACCCTTGAAGACTGGGCCTCAGAGGGTGGGATTGGTCTACTGGTTTCAGCCCTGTTGGTGAAGGGCTGCCACCCAGATGTTAAGTCCTTGCACTTGCTGTTGGGAATGGCTCGGAGCAGCTTGCCTGGCCAAGAGCCGAGGGGAGAGCTGAATCCACACTGAGAGCTGACACCGCATGTGCTGGGCTGACACACTGTGAAGCGAAGCATAAGAAGTGAACAGCACGCTACAGCCTCAAGGCAGCGACTACGTCCACTGCTCCGGACAGAGGCCAGCAGGACCAACCTCTGCCTGGACGGCTTCCCCACCGGCCATGGGACAGCCTGCTCGCCTGTGCAGCTGCAGGCCCGCATGAGGCCTGGAAGCCACTGTCCCCCAGAAGCCTCTCTCTGCTGACAGAGCCCCGGCAGGCCATGCTTGCCAGAGCCTGGGGCTTTGAGGAGCGGCCTTTTGAAGGAAGTCAGTGTAGAGGGTGAGGCCGCTTTATTCAGACCCTTAAGTTTTTCTCCAGGAAGCTTATGAGGTGGTGAGCAGACGCCTGAAGGACACGGGGTGTGTGATTCTGGGGGTCATCTGTCCAAGCTGGGACCGGGCCAGGGTGCCCTCTGCACGATCCCACCTCTGGAAGCTGGCTTGCTTGTCACACCCCTCCGCCAGCTCCTCTGTGGGCGGGTCAGCTCCACAAATCTCCGTTATGGGACATTCAATACTTAACGGTCTGCCAAATGGAGAATGAGGTTCCCTGCTCCAGGGCCTTGCTTCCAGCTTGTCCAGCGTTAGGCCTCTTCATCCCGGTTATAGGCCAGGAGCCGGCTCCGCACCACCTGCAGGGGAGGCCTGGGTAGGCGGGAGCACACAGAGGGAGGAGGACCTGACTGTGCTCCCCCTGGGGGAGTGTGGAGGGGCTGCCGCTTGCTGGAGGAACTTAGATTTGGGGAAGGACTTCACGAATTACACCACCACCACCTAGCATAGGCCAGGAACTGAGTGTCCCCTCTGAGAGGTTGAACTTGAACCTGTGTGCTTAAGAGCCCAGCCCCCATCCACTCTCCCATCACCTTTCCTTTACCTTCACTTCTCCTAAGGCTTGCTTCCCTGGTGGCTCAGACAGTAAAAAATCCACCAGCAATATGGGAGACCCCGTTTCAGCTCCTGGGTTGGGAAGATCCCCTGGAGAAGGGAATGGCCACCCACGCCAGTATCATTGCCTGAAGAATCCCATGGACAGAGGAGCCTGGAGGGCTACCGTCCACAGGGTCTCAAAGAATCAGGGGCGACCTAGTGGCTCGCTTTTCACTTTCACACTCCTGGGTATTGATCATGGCTCCTTCCCTCCTGCTTCATTCCAGGGTGATGCATGACCTCCCCACTAGACCCGGGGTCCTCCGCTGGGAGGGGTCCTCACCTCAGAGGCTGGTGCAGCTCTGTCCCCCAGGTCTGCTTAGGACTGAGGGGTTTCCTGGGATGCGAGAGTTTCAGTGTAAAACCCAGAAAGTCCGGCAAGTTTGGCCACCCTAGACGCTTTCATGTTTGGAGGAGACAATCTCATCAAAAGGCAATTACAGGGGCTTCCCTGGTGGTCCAGTGGAAGACTAAGACTGAGTTCCCAGAGCACAGTGGGGGGCGGGGGGCGGGGGTGGGGTGGGGAGAGAGTTGCAGGTTCAATCCCTGGTCCGGCAACTAGATGCCACATACCATAGATGAAGGATCCTTAATGCCGCAACGGAGATCAAAGATCCTGCATGCCCCAACTAAGCCTTGGTGCAGCCAGTAAGTACATAAAAATGTTTTTAAAAACCCAGCAGTTACAAGGTGTGCGCTAAGCTCTACGGGACCCCAGAAGCGAAGGCTTCTTGGCAGAAGTGCATCCCGGCTGAGTCTTGTAAGAGGACATAAACCTTTAAAGTGAAAAAGACATGACAAGCAAATGTGGGAGAAGGGATAAATGGGGCAGCAGGCTTTGGGCCCCAGGGATGTGTGTGTCCTGTAGATGCCAGTGATGCAAATCCTCAGGCCAGGCTGTATCCCCTCCCCCAGCTGCACCTCTCCCTAACCCCACCACTAGGGCCCGTCTGAGGTGCCCAGACTTCTGTGTGCTCAGCCCTGACAGAGGCTTACCTGGAATCTGGTGATGAGACACAGTCTTATTCAGAGAAGACCCTTGCTGGAGTGTGGGAGGCGGTCTTTGAAGTGCAGAGTAGGGCAAGAGGCAGAATTGCCCCAGCAGTGGGGATCCTAAGACCCTGATGGGAAACTGTGCTGTGATGGAGGCGAGGGGGGGAGAGAGAAGTGGGGGAAACAGGAGTCCTGAAAAGTCCCCAGGGACTGGGCTTGGAGACCTCGCTCACCCTGCAGAGATTGGGCTCTAAGGAATGGAATCCTAATCCTTCCATTGCTTGGTGATGTTGGCAGTTGGTGGCACGTAATTAAAGGAAAGTCATCTCTCGGGGGTCCCCAAGGACTTGTAACCATTATTATTCATTCACACATCATCTGTTTCAGGGCAAAATGTCCCAGTACAGACCGCCTTGGCAACATGAACAACTTCTTGAATTCCAGGCCACAGAGTCCTGCCTGAAAAGTTTTAGATCCACTCCTCATGGATGGCCAGTAAGCTCCCAGCTTCTTGGCTGGGACCCAGGAGTCCGCCATTAGTCTGGACACACCAAAGAGTAAAGCAAAGGTCAAACCTGGACCTTGGTAAGGATGGGGATGAGTCCTCCTGGAGGTGACTGGTGAGGCAGTGCTCCTGAAAGTCCATCTGAGCCCAAGTGTATCACAGTCTCTAAGGGAGCTCATTGCAAATGCAGTTCCCATGTGGCATCCCAGGAATACTAAATGCTAAGCCTTGGGGGTGGGATATGGGAATCAGCATCTTCAACAGTCACCCTAGGAGAGTCTTCTGCTTAGTATAAAATTCTCTCTTGAGGGGTAAGTGCTATTTGTTTTAATAAAAGATGAAGTTTTGTGTCAAAGAAATTTGTCTCAAAAAAAAAAAAATCTCTGCTATAAAATTTCCAGGATGAGTCTAACGCAGAATTTCTCAACCTTGGCACAACTGGCATTTTGGACCAGACAATTCTTTGTTCTGGGCACTGTCCTGTGCATTGTAGGATGTTTAAAAACATCCCCCTACACTAGATACCAATAGCATCCTACAGCTGTAACAACCAACCTTTCAAAACAGCTCCAGACACTGCCAGAAGTCCCTTAAAGGAAAAATCCTACCCTCAAAAGAGTCTTTCCTTATGAAATCTGAGCTGAGTTCAGTGTGTTGCCTGTTCTTCACCGTCATTGGAATGACCTCCAGGCCAGGCCCTGCGCACATGGAACCCCCGCCCTCCTCACCACTTTCCAGCTGCAGGTGGAGCTGAAGCCAGTTCACATTGTCGTTCTCCTAGTTGTGGTGAAGAGCCAGGCCCTTTAATAGCTCCCTTTCCCCTTCTCCCTTGTGGCTTGTTCCCTGGTGGCTCAGATGATAAAGTGCAATGTGGGAGACCTGGGTTCGATCCCTGGGTTGGGAAGATCCCCTGGAGAAAGGCGCGGCAATCCACTCCAATGTTCTTGCCTGGAATACTCCATGGACAGAGGAACTTGGCGGGATAAGTCCATGGGGTCACAAAGAGCTGGACACTACTGAGCGACTAACAGTTTCAGCCTCCCCTTCTCCACCCTTCCTCCTGATGCACCTCCTTTCTGCCACATCTCATGGATGCCTCTGCTGCCTGGCCCCCTCGCTTGCCAGGGAGACAGAAAGCAGGCCAGCAGAGACAAGTGGTGCTAATGAGGCTCCAAGAAATGCCCTGCGGGGAAGAATTCTCCTTTTGCGAAAACAGGAAGTTTATTTTGGTGCTTAAAGTACACAGGGAAAAATAAAATAAAATAAAGTACACAGGGCCACAGTAGAAAATCTGACAAGTATGGAACAATATCAAGAAATAAAGGCCACTTGTAATTCCACTGCCCACGAAGCCCCCGCTGACACCTAGGAGGCGTTCCCCTTGGCCACCATGACCTCCCCGCTGGTGTGCAGGCAGGACACCTGGGTGAACAGGACACTTGACCAAGGGTGATGAGAGCCATTCAGCAGCGTTCCAGGTGACACACGTGCTCTATTCAGAGCTGGCGGTGACCAGAGGCTGCGAACGCCTGTTTTGCAGGAGATCTTGCGTTGGAGGGTCTCCCCGCCTCGCCTTCCCAGGGCCAAGCTCCTGCCGATCAGAACTCATCCTTTATGTCGAAGTGGGGCTGGTCTTCAGGCTTGAAGTCCAGGTTGGGGCTGCCATCCTCATTGAGGATTCTTCGGGCTGTATAGCCAACGATCGGGTATTTGGCTTTGTACACTCTGGTGAAGACATCATCCAGTGATTCCAGCTCTTCGGCCGTGAGGCCCGTCTTGGGGAGAAAAGCCCGAGAAACACAGGGTTGGGAATGAATGAATTGGACTTGGCCCTGGCCTCTCACACCTCCTCCCTGCTTTATTCTCCCCATATCCTTCAGGCAAGAAAAAAAAACCTCTCGAAAATCAAATCGCGGACAGCTGACTTTTTTTGTGTGCTCATGAGTGTTGGCGGGGAGGAGATGGGGGAAGCAGGGGCCACATCAGGTTTCGGGGTTTGATTGACAAGGGAATGAAAGGGTCCAGAGAGCTCCCAGGCGGTGCGGGGGGCGCCCTGTGCAGTCTGCAGCCACCTCCTCTCTGGAATGACTCTCACCGCTCTCTACCCTCCCCCCATTATAGATCTGCACACCCTCTCCACTCCACAATTTCTTAATTTGTTTCTGTAATGCTGTCACTCAAGAGTTTGACTCATCTGAGCGACACTGGAGTGAACGCCAGCCTTTCTGTTAGGATGATTGAGATGACCCTGAAATGGTCTTTGTTAAGGCTGTTGTCTCCTTCACAGAAATATGAGCATGGGGGAGCCTCTGCTTCATCCCCTGAGCGACCAGGAGTGGCTTGGGAAGTGGGTCTCAGAGATGAAGAGCAAAGCACCCAGGGGCTAGGGGTGGCGGGGGCAGACTGTAAGGGGGGTGGCACTGCCAAGGCAGGCGGGAGCCAGACTGTGAGGATCACTGAGCTTGATCACAAGTGCCCAAGAGTCTGGCCTTGACTCTGCAGGCAGTGGGGAGCCATGGAGGATCCTTGAGCAGGAACATTAACAGCGAGATCTCTACTTTAAGAAAACAACCGGCTATCAGAGGGAATGGACTGGAATGTGAACCGACTAGTTAGGAAGCTTTGCTATTGCCCAGGGGCATGTGTGTCAGGGGGAAGGCCATGGCCAAGGAGGTGGGGCACTCTGACAGAGGCTCAAAATCTGGCTCACGGTGTCATGGGTGAGGTCTGCAGGGTCCAGGGACATCTTGGCCACCCCTCTGGTGGAGTCTTTCCCGGTCAAAGCGTTGTAGGGGGCTCCTCGTCCATAAAACTCTGCAGTGGGGAGGACAGAAGAGGATATGAGCGGGTGTGCACAGAGCAGCTAGGAGGGGGTGTGGGGGGGCTTCCAATAACCCCCCCAATCTTAGAGAGACCCCGGCCTGAGAGGAGGGTCGGCAGTGAGGAGAGGAAGTCCAACAAGCCACCCCAGCCATCTGCTTGAGTCCCACAGTTAAGAATATGGAATAAATCATACATGCTGGGCCAACAGTTAACTTTTTTAAAAATATAAGATGAAAACAATCTCTTAAAAATATCTAAAATGTAAACAAGAGGAATGTTCTGTCTGCCTAAATGCTCATGGAAGCCAAGTCTATTTCCATACGTCTTTGGTTTGGTATCAAATAAACAACAAACCATTACAAGACAGCTTCCGTGATATCAGCTATGGTTTCCATCACAGAAAACACGAAAGGGCATTAAAGAGCTCTACAATGTTCCATGATCTCAACCCTTTGCTAAGTAAAGGGTTTTTGCTAAGGCAAATCATCCAGTTTGACTCTGACTCTAGAGGCAACAGGGAGCCACAGAAGACTTTTGAGCAGGAGCATGATACTGTTAGAGAAACACCGCTGAAGCACAGCACTGACAAAGGCAATGCGCTCAGGGACTTCCCGGGCAGTCTAGCGAGGGTTTGATCCCTGGTCGGGGAATTGAGATTTTGCAGGCCACACAACACAGCCAAAAAGAAAAAAAAAAAAATTATGAACTCACTCTGGAGGGAAAGGACTTGCCCGTATTCCCTCTGCTCCCTCACCCCTAGAGCGCCCACTTTGGCCACCATGCCCCCCAGAGGTAAGGGTTCATGAAAGCAAGCCACTTACCCTTTCCAGAAGTGACATCGAACACCACCCCCTTGACTGCCATGTAGATGGGCTGATCTTCCTAGGAAGCAAGAGGGAAGGTATGAGGAGGAAGCAGAGAGCTCTGCTCTTTTGGCTCAAGTCAGTAAAGTCTCTTCCCATCACGGGCAGTGCAGGGGGCGGTGGGTGAAGTTACAAAGCTGCCGCTGTCAGCCAGTCCTCAGCCAGCATATGACCCTATCTGCAGAAGCACGCCCACTCACAAAACCTGGGAAAAGTGACGAAGCTTCATGACAAGTCTATGGCAATACCTTTCTTTTAAAGAAAAATCAGGAGCTGAAGCAGCTCTATTCAGATAAAAATTCAAAAGAATATTGAAGTTACTTAAATCGGTTTAAATTTCCTCTCATTTTCACCACATGTGGATGTAATCAGTGCAAATGAGCTACGATATGTTTTGCTTCTTATAGGTAATATTAGTTCATACAAACATTGTCATGTGTTGAAATAACCAAAACAGCTGTCACTTAAACAGCTCTATCGTATTTTAGTTATGCTGTACCTGTTTGTTTACTATTCTTCTATTTTGGCTTATCTGGATGGTTTCCAATTCCTTAGAACCATAATGGCAGCATTACGAACACCTTTCAAGTTACTTTCTAATGTGTTGAGCTATCTCCTTGAGGCCTATTTCAATATATCGAATTCTGGGGCCCAAGTAGATGAGCAACATAATCACTTTTTATATTTTACCAGCTTGTCCTTCAAAAAGCCATCTATGGTGCTAGAAATATACAAGCAATGCCGTTTCCTTGCAGCTGTAACCATGGGTTTTACATTTTACTTTTTGCTGTATTTGTGGGTATTCAAAAGGAAGGACAGAAAATAAAATGTAGTTCCTAAGTGACAGGTAAGGACTCTGGAGGAATTTTAAGTTAAAAACAGATATTGTATATTAACACATATATGTGGAATCTAGAAAAACAGAACATGCTAAGTCTCTTCAGTCGTGTCCGACTCTGCGTCCCTTTGGACTGTAGCCTGCCAGGCTCCTCTGTCCATGAGGATTCTGCAGGCAAGAATACTGGAGTGGGTTGTATGCCCTCCTCCAGGGGATCTTCCTGACCCAGGGATCGAACCCGCATCTCTTGTGTTTCCTGCGCTGGCAGGCCAGTTCTTTACCACTAGTGCCACTTGGGAAGCCCCCAGGACACAGTAGGTTCTGTGAAAGACCCCAGCAGCTGGGACCCCTGTCTTTCGAGATCTCCAATCTGAAGCGTCCACCGAAGATTCTGTGCAGCTCCCTGCCGGGAGTCCGAGCTCTCAGCACAAAGTGCACCGCAGAGTCTGGGACAGGAGGGTCTGCCCTGGCTCTCATCCAAAATGATTATCATACAAATGAGACTCATCGCTAGATGTTTCGGAGAGACTTGTTTACAAGGTCCACCATCCCACAGCAGAAACTCTTGGGGGTCAGATGTGTTTTGCAATTCAGAATTTGTCAGATTTAGAAAGGTGTCATGAGGCACATACCAGAACACCTACGGGGGTCTGAGGAAGCACCCTGTCATCAAGGATATCAGCATTTCACAGTAAAGCATAAAGGTGAATAGTCACACTAAGTAGGATAAATAAAGTCTATAAATAGACTTGTGTAGCTCCAGCAAGGTTCCATTACGAAAAGCGTTCAGATCAGGCAGGGTTTCGCTGTCAAATGATATTAAAAAAAACCTTCTGCTTTCCAAAGCTCCTTTTCTTCGATTTCTGAACTGCATAAGAGGATTACGGGTCTGTTATACAGCCTCTTGTTTGTATCTTTAATAATAAACTAATAATAATATTAATACCAGCTAAGATTGCCTAAGGTTTACTGTGCTAAGACTACTCCAGGCCTCAGCTAAGCACTTTGCACACCACCATCTCATTTAATTCTCACAAAACCCCCACACAGAATAGGAACTCTTATTATAGCCAATATGATGGCCAGTTTTATGTGTCAATTTGGATCGGTGACAGTATCCTTATTCAGTACTTATCTAGGTATTGTACAGAGGTATTAATGTAGACGCGATTAATATATACAACTGTTGACTCTGTGTACAGAAGATTATCCTGGATAATCTAGGTGAGCCTGATACTATCAGTTGAAAGGCCTTAAGAGCCTTTGAGGCTTCCCTGAGGAGGAAGAAATATACCACCAATGGACTGCAGGATCTGTTCCTGCCCAGAGGTTTCTCGCCAGCCCTTTCTGACACCCTGACCTACTCAATTCAGACTTACCTAGCCAGCCTGCATGATCACATAAACCAATTCTTGCAATTAAAAAAAAAAATATATATATATATATATATAGGGACTTCCCTGGTGGTCCAGTGGTTAGGAATCCAAGCTTCCACTGCAGGGGGCATGGATTTGCTCCCTGGTTGGGGAACTAAGATCGTGCATGCCATGTGGTGCAGCCAGTATATATATATATATATACAACAGATACACACACATACATACGTAGATAATTTTTTAAACTGGTTCTGTTTCTGATGGAACCCTGACTGATAACAAGTATCACAGATAAAAAAAAAATTGAGACTTTAGCTATTTGCTCAAAGGGACTCAAATCCAGATATGATTCAAACGTCTAATGCTCTAATGAGCATTATACAAACAGTTAACACTTCTGAGAGTGAAAGGCGATGCTATTAATAATTATCCCGGGACAATAGGCATAAACCAGAACCACCCAGGGCAAACCTCAGCACAAGGCAGTTAAAACCAGCTGCACTGACCTGCCTCTTTCCCCTCTTACTACAGACATCCTCTCCGCTCCATACCCGAAACAGTTATTCCCTTAACCTGCTTCCATCTCAAGTTTCCCTCTCTCTTTCCCACAGCTGAGCATCCATCAATAATACCTGCATAAAAAACCAAGGGTCTTTATCTTGCAGCCTAGGCATGGCTGCTGGATATGACAGCCACTTAGAACTCTTTCTTCCCTTGGGTTCTGTGCTGGGGGTCCCTAGGATCACCCCTAGATTTGGAGATTCATGAGAAGGACTCAGAGAATTTGGCAGAGTTGGACTCAGAGCTAGTTTATTACAGCAATGTCGCAAGGATACACAGCTGGATCTTAAGGGGAAAGGACACAGAAGGAGCCTAGAGGAATCTACCTGTGGACTTTCTTAGGCTGGCCCTCCCAAGAGGGGGTCAACAGAGCATGTTCTTTCCCTGCAACAAAATGCAGTAACTCATGTATGTTTCTGCCCAGGGAAGCCCTGGAGAGCTTCAGAGCCCAAGGTCTTTACTGGGGGTCCGCCATGCAAGCCCTGTCTGCCCAGCACTGTTCAACATGAACACACAGTTTGTACAAAGAGCCCAGACTGAGCCCCCTTTATCTGTTAGGGAGGTGCAGAACACCCTGGAAATCCAGACACCAAGCCAAGAGCCACTCTTGCAAGCGGGCCTATCTAAGGATGGCAGGCCTGCAATGTTAACTCTTCCCTGCACAGATTCCCTGTTGCTCCAAACGGGGGTCCTTTAACATCCTGCCACATCTTCATCACCCTCCTTTCGCATTCTCAGTAGCACCATTGCCTAGGGCCCAGGTTTCTAAGTCCCTCTTGTGAACCTAGGCCCGCTAAGGCTACTAAACTTGGGGGTTAGGGAGCCCACAGCAGAGGGTTTTAATGAGAGAATATTAGGTTGCTTCCTTCTTCTACCACTATCCGGTGGCATGCCTCCCTTTGCTCACAGTATAAAAGCAGGAGGTTGATTCCTATCTGCTCTGAAACGCTATCCTTCCCTGATTTCCCCACCTAACTCTTCCCCATCTCCTGACCTAATTCCAGCCCCCATGGTCCCCCTCCTGGGCAGCACCCTGTTCGCAGGCTCCACAGCCATCACACTGGGCCCCACCAACCAGAATGGTCAGGTGACTGTGAGCGGTATCCTGGAGTGCTGACCGGCTGACGGGGTGGGATATCTCTGTTTCTAACCTTGGATCTCCCCCTCTGCCGGCTCCCACAGCTCTGGTCTAGCCCCAAGAGCACCAGTACTAAAAGCCAGTTTGCGGAGTCCGGGAATACGGAGGCTGATAGACAGAAGAGCAGGGAGAGCCTGGAGCACCCCTGGGCCTGCCCCCACGCCCGCCTAGCCCAGGGGCAGGCCTTGCTGCCCCCTCTCCCTCCCCGGGAGGAGGCAAAACTGTCCCCAACTGATGCTCACACTGAAAACAAAAAAGTTTCTCCGTTTCCTGTACTGACTGAGAGTCAAAATGCGTCTCAAGGAAAGAGAGAGAGGGAGAGGCGCGGGGTGGCTGTTCCGGCCCGGGAAGCCGGGAGCCAGGCGCCCCGACGGCTGGGGACCTCCCCGTGCCCCCAGGCGGCGATCAGGCCTGGACAGAGGGGTCCGGGCAGGCCTCGCGCCCCGCTCGGGGCCGGGACTCCGGGAGGAGGCGCTCCCCGAGGCCTGCGCCTGGCCCCCCGCACCCCGAGATCTCTCCCGCGCTCCGCGGCCTCCCGGGGGTTCTCTGCCCCCGTCTCCGCTTGGCTAGACTCGGCCCAGTCCCCCGGCCCGCGCTCACCTCCTCCCCGCCGTAGCGGGCCAGTTCCTCCTCCGTGAAGAGCCGCACCGGGGGACCTCGCTCGGCGGGACGCGGCGCCTGCCCGGCCCGGGCTGTGGGGAGCCCCGCGGCCAGCGCCACGATCAGGGCCAACGCGACCAGCCGCCGCCCGGGCGCGGGGCCCGCCATGGTGAGCGCGCCGAGCCGGGCCAGGGGCGGCCTGGGCGGCGGAGCCCGAGCGCGCCCGCCCCGCGGCCCCGGAGCCCCGCCCCCGCGCGCGCCGGCCCAGTGGCCGGGAGGCCCGCGAGCCTGGAGCCGACAGCCGGACTCCGTGCCTCCCGCGGCGGCGTCCCGCGCTCCGCCACCCGGACCGGAAACTTGGAGCTGGGATGCTGGGGTCTACAAACTACAGACTGAAAATTTCGCCAAAGCGTGGCACGTGTCGCAGCAGTCCCTTGTGTTAAGATTACAGGGTTGACTCAGCCCAGCATTCCAGCACCGAGGAAGATGTATTTATAACCTAGGACCCCAACTTTCTAAATTCATTTTTACTTTGGGCTGATTTTTTTCTTCCCAGTTGTGTTTAAATTTCGGGTCTCCAAAGGATTTTTGCAAAGGTGGGGCACATCAAAGCCATACCCTGAAATAATAATAGCTAACATGGGAAATAGATGGGGAAACAGTGGAAACAGTGGCTGACTTTATTTTGGGGGGCTCCAAAATCATTGTTGATGGTGATTGCAGCCATGAAATTAAAAGACGCTTACTCCTTGGAAGGAAAGTTATGACCAACCTAGATAGCATATTCAAAAGCAGGGACATTACCTTGCCAACAAAGGTCCATCTAGTCAAGGCTATGGTTTTTCCAGTGGTCATGTATGGATGTGAGAGTTGGACTGTGAAGAAAGCTGAGTGCTGAAGAATTGATGGTTTTGAACTGTGGTGTTGGAGAAGACTCTTGAGAGTCCCTTGGACTGCAAGGAGATCTAACCAATCCATCCTAAAGGAGATCAGTCCTGGGTGTTCTTTGGAAGGACTGATGCTGAGGCTGAAACTCCAATACTTTGGCCACCTCATGTGAAGAGTTGACTCATTGGAAAAGACTCTGATGCTGGGAGGGATTGGGGGCAGGAGAATGGGACAACAAAGGATGAGATGGCTGGATGTCATTACTGACTTGATGGACGTGAGTCTGAGTGAACTCTGGGAGTCGGTGATGGACAGGGAGGCCTGGCATGCTGTAGTTCATGCAGTTGCAAAGAGTCGGACACGACTGAGTGACTGAACTGAACTGAACTGAACATTTGGGTGTCTTCATTAATTTATTCAGCAAATGCTTTTTGAGGGTTTCCACATACCAGGTCACTGGAGACACATTGCTGAAGAAGGCAGATCCAAGCCCAGCAGAGTCTATGTTCTATGGGTGAAATAGACAAAAGTAGTGTGAGGTGGTGATGGATGCTATAGAGGGGGGGAAAATGGGCAACTGAATACGGAGCGTTGGGAATTGGGATTTTAAATAGGCTGAGGGGGGAAAGCCCCAGGGAAGACGGTATTTGTATAAACGTCTAGAGGACATATGCTCAGATGGTAAAGAATCCACCTGCAATGCAGGAGACCTGGGTTTGATCCCTGGGTGGGGAAAATCCCCTGGCAAGGAAATGGCAACCCACTCCAGTATTCTTACCTGGAGAATTCCATGGACAGAGGAGCCTGGCAGGCTACAGTCCATGGGGTCGCAAAGAGTCGGACACGACTGAGGAACACACATACGCACTATGGGAAATGAGGGAGGTAGCTCGGGGGCGCGGGGAGCAATCCTTACAAAGGGGAAACTACAGAAATGCTGAGGAAGGAGAGTGTCCTGCTTGTTAGAGGTACAGCAAGGAGGGAAGAAGGGTAGACGGTGAGGTTGAGGGGTAAGGGGGTACAGGGAGCTGGAGGCAAGGGGCAGATCTTGTGGGGCCTCACAGCTTTTTTTTTTTTTTTAATGACTTTGGCTTTTAGGCTGAGTGAATGGAACAGAGGAATGAGTTAAAATGTTTATGGAATGACTTTGACTCCTGTGGGGAGAAAAGACAGAAGTGGAAGCTACTGTTATAATCCAGGCGAGAGATGATGGTGCTTTGGCCCATCAAGGGAGGTGATGAGAAGTGGGTGGATCACGGATTTGTTTTGCATGTGTGGCTCACAAGATTTGCTGACAGATGAGACATGGGGTCTGAGAGACAGAGAGGAGCCAAGGATGACCCCAAGGGTTTTTGGCCTGGGCAGCTGAAGGATGGAGTCTCCACTTATTGAGATAAGGAGAGACAGTAGGAGGAGCAGGTTTGGGTGAAGATCAAGATCAGGCTTGTTCACTCTGAGAACACTTAGACAGCCAGGTGGAAGTATCAAATAGGCCGTTGGCTGTATGAATCTGGAATTAGAGGGAGAGCTCAGGCAAGAGAGGGAAAATTTGGAACCCTTGGCATTTAGTTTGTATTTAAAGCCACGGAATGAATGAGATCATCAGGAAGGGCATGTCGATTGAAAAGAGGCAGGAACAAGGACTGAGTTCTTGAGGCTTGCCAACATTTTGTGGTTGGGAGAACCAGCCACCAAAGATGGGCGTGCTGTGTACTAAGCACTTTTACGTGTATTAGCTCATTTAATCCTCACTGTAACTCTATGAAGCTCCTCTGTCCATGGGATTTCTCAGGCAAAAATACTAGAGTGAGTTGCCATTTTCTTCTCCAGGGCATCTTCCAGACCCAGGAATCAAACCAGGGTTTCCTGCATTGCAGGCAGATTCTTTACTGACTGAGCTACGAGGGAATCCTATTCCATGTAGTAAGTAAGAGCTGTTATTATCACCCATTTTACAAATGATGAAACTTAACTGCACAGACGTTAAGTGCCTTGCTCAATGTCACATAGTAGGTGGAAGAGCTAAGATTCAAGCACTGGCCCTATGTCCCAGAGTCTGCCCCTGACCACCCGTCTATACTTCCCTTCCCTGATTGTACCAAGTTCTCAGCCCTGTACTTCTCCAACAGAGTGGACTTTGATTACAGAGCAGCCTAAACAAGACCTGTCCACAAACCATCTGAATCTTAATTTCCACATCAGTAACATACCAGCCTACCTCCTAGATAGGACTGTGCTGAAACTAAAAGTGATGCAGGTGTGAAAAGCTGCGTAAGCTGTGCAATATCCACGTTACACCGTGTCACCAGGTCTCCAGGTAGGAAGAGGCCCTGCTAAGCCCTTAGAATATCACCCCTTTCCTGATGCATCCTGTTCCTTGGCATACAGGGTGCAGCATCTCTACTTGAGCCCTTTTCTCTCCCTACAGTTGTGTTGTTAGGAACTGCTTTGGGCCCAAGGAAACTCCCTATAATTTCTACTGATCAGATCTAGCTTCCCCGTCCCAGAGACGCTGAGTGTGAGTCTGTAATGGAATAGCATGTTCACATGCCCTTGGATTTCTCCAGGCCTCCTCCTGATGGCTCTTCCCAGATTGAAGAGATTTCTACTTGAAATTCAAGAGATTTCTACTTGAACCCAGATTTGTTTTCCCAAACGAATCAGTTACCTTCAAGGAAAACAGAAACTACGCTATGGCTGTGCTGTAGGGAGTTGGTTATATAGGTGATGGAAGAGGCTAAGAAGCAACCCTGAGGGAGCCCAGAGATTAGCAAAACAGGAAGATTGGTAACATCCGGGAGTGTTTCAGAGCTTAGGAGCCTGGGTCACCTGACTGAAGCTAGAACCACACACACACACACACACACACAACGTTTGCCTCGGGGCTAGAGCTGTGGAAGGGAAGCTGCTAGGGCAGAGCACAAGGGAAAGAAAAACCGTGGCTTCCCATTTGCCCAGTTCTGCTCCAGGCTTCCAGCAGAGCTTCCTCTTGGCTGAGCCCAGTGGAAACCCAGCCTTCAGGACCAGTCCCTGTAACCCAGAGCAGGAGAGGCAAGAATGGGATCTGAGAGCAAATAAGCCCAGGATCAGCCCAACCCAGCCTCCACCGACCTGGCTTCTACCCGCTCATCTTGTTACCAAGTCCAAGCTCTCTTGGCTCACCGCACGATAGGCCAATGAATCTGAGAGACCAGAGATTGAGGCATGGAAGAGACTTTAATCAGGGAGCCAGCAGACCGAGAAGATAGCAGGCTAGCACCTCAAGATAACCATCTTATTGGGGTCTGGATGCCAGGTTCTTTTGTAGATCAGAGAGAAGTGTCAGGTGGGTGTATGCTCCTCAGTTCTGTCTCGTCACAACAAAGATTTGGAGTGACGGAAATTAAAGCCCCCCTCGGCGTGTCACAGCTCTCGGGTCTTGGACAGACTGTGTTATAGCTCTCAGGTCTCACACGGACCATGTTATGGCTCTTAGACAAATCAGTGTTACAGCTCTATTTTATTTAGATAATAGCAGGAAAATCCATCTTCGAGGCGTGATGGCACGTCGATCCAAAGATGCAAAGAGAAGAATGCTCCAGTGCGCAGGAGAGAGAGAGAAAGAAAAAGTGTATGCACGCAGGGACGGGGTGGGAGTGGGGGGAGAGAGAGCCCTTTGGCTCCTCTTTTTATATGTTTTTTTCTTCCCCCTGGGCCTGCCCTATGCAAATTGGGCTTAGCCAGGACTGCTGTTCTGCCTGTCCGGTCCTCGGACCTTCCTTTGACTTTCCTTTGTTCTATTTTCGCAGGCTTTTCCCTTCCTTGTCTTTTAGCCACCGCCATTTTGGACTCCTCCTATTCTAACTACCTAACAGAAAGAAGCAATGAGGAACTAAAGTCAAAAGGCAGAACAGAGAGGGAGAGGCAATGGGGCAGTAAAGTGAAAGGGCTCAGTTCAGTTCAGTTCAGTCGCTCAGTCGTGTCCGACTGTTTGCAACCCCATGAATCGCAGCACGCCAGGCCTCCCTGTCCATCACCAACTCCCGGAGTTCACTCAGACTCACGTCCATCGAGTCAGTGATGCCATCCAGCCATCTCATCCTCTGTCGTCCCCTTCTCCTCCTGCCCCCAATCCCTCTCAGCATCAGAGTCTTTTCCAATGAGTCAACTCTTCCCATGAGGTGGCCAAAGTACTGGAGTTTCAGCTTCAGCATCATTTCCTCCAAAGAAATCCCAGGGCTGATCTCCTTCAGAATGGACTGGTTGGATCTCCTTGCAGTCCAAGGGACTCCCAAGAGTCTTCTCCAACACCACCGTTCAAAACCATCAATTCTTGGGCCCTCAGCTTTCTTCACAGTCCAATGCTCACATCCATACATGACCACTGGAAAAACCATAGCCTTGACTAGATGGACCTTTGTTGGAAAACTAATGGCTCTGCTTTTCAATATGCTATCTAGGTTGGTCATAACTTTTCTTCCAAGGAATAAGCATCTCTTAATTTCATGGCTACAGTCACCATCTGCAGTGATTTTGGAGCCCAGAAAAATAAAGTCTGCCACGGTTTCCACTGTTTCCCCATCTATTTCCCATGAACTGATGGGACCAGATGCCATGATCTTCATTTTCTGAATGTTGAGCTTTAAGCCAACTTTTTCACTCTCTTCTTTCACTTTCATCAAGAGGCTTTTTAGTTCCTCTTCACTTTCTGCGATAAGGGTGGTGTCATCTGCATATCTGAGGTTATTGATATTTCTCCCGGCAATCTTGATTCCAACTTGTGCTTCTTCCAGCCCAGCGTTTCTCATGATGTACTCTGCATAGAAGTTAAATAAGCAGAGTGACAATATACAGCCTTGACGTACTCCTTTTCCTATTTGGAACCAGTCTGTTGCTCCATGTCCAGTTCTAACTGCTGCTTCCTGACCTGCATATAGGTTTCTCAAGAGGCAGGTCAGGTGGTCTGGTATTCCCATCTCTTTCAGAATTTTCCACAGTTTCTTGTGATCCACACAGTCAAAGGCTTTGGCATAGTCAATAAAGCAGAAATAGATGTTTTTCTGGAACTCTCTTGCTTTTTCCATGATCCAGCGGATGTTGGCAATTTGATCTCTGGTTCCTCTGCCTTTTCTAAAACCAGCTTGAACATCAGGGAGTTCACGGTTCACGTATTGATGAAACCTAGCTTGGAGAATTTTGAGCATTACTTTACTAGCATGTGAGATGAGTGCAATTGTGCGGTAGTTTGAGCATTCTTTGGCATTGCCTTTCTTTGGGATTGGAATGAAAACTGACCTTTTCCAGTCCTGTGGCCACTGCTGAGTTTTCCAAATTTGCTGGCATATTGAGTGCAGCACTTTCACAGCAACATCTTTCAGGATTCAAAACAGCTCAACTGGAATTCCATCACCTCCACTGGCTTTGTTCCTAGTGATGCTTTCTAAGGCCCACTTGACTTCACATTCCAGGATGCCTGGCTCTAGGTGAGTGATCACACCATCATGATTATCTTGGTCATGAAGATCTTTTTTGTATAGTTCTACTGAGTCTACCGTCTTGCAAAACATCTCCAAGGGAGTGGCCAGCCTTTGGAACGGGTGTGTTAATCTCTTCTGTTCACAGATGGGCAGGGACAAACCATCACTCCAGGAGCTGAACAAAAGCACTTTAGTTTACAGTCAGGCCGAGGGGGCAGGGTCCTCCAGGAAAGCCAGGAAGTATAATAACAAAAGCAACGAGAAGCAAGTCAAAGAAACAGTTTCCAACACAGGAGTCAGAATCAGCTTCCTTCCTGCAGCCATCTGACTGTCTCCTAAGGGCCCCTCCATCAGCCCCCTCCAGCCACACCGCCTTCTGTTTGGGTCCCAACCTGGGCCTCTGTACTGGGGGACAAGTCCTCATGGGCTTGGGGCGCAGGTCATCATGACCCTCCTGTCACTCAGGTCTCAACTCACAGGAATCTACCATCTTGAGGCCTTTCTGGACTCCTCATGATCAGCACCTCCTCCCACAGCCACCCTGGCACTCGCTATGCCATCCCATATTCTCTTTTCCTTTATTTAGACCTCTGGTCACTATGTGCAATTACTTTGTTCATTTCTTTATTCAACTACACTGGGTACCAGCAACTGCCAATCATATCCTTGTTGGAGGCCCTGGGACACAGAAATGAGCCAAACACATAAGCACCTCATCTTCAAGGAGCTGAAACAGTACAAGGAGGCTGAAAATATTGGTGGCCTAAAAGTTCGTACGGGTTTTTCCGGAAGCTGGTACAGAAAAATCCTGTTGACTTAAAAGTACTCACAACCTAAAAGTTGAGTTATGTTTTATTCAGTGGGACTTTTTAGGACTTCCAGCCCAGGAGATAGCATCTCAAGTGACCCTGGGATAGCTGCTTTGAGGAGGCGAGGGGAGGAGCCAGGTTATATGGAAGTTTTGCAACAAAGGGCAGGTAGTCTGAACATCAAAAGATGATTGTTAATTAAAGAAAGGCAGATAACCCAATTAAGGAATATAGCTCTTTTCTAGGTATGGGAAGATGCAAGATCTGGGCTCACTGAAATCATTCCTTTCATATGCACCTCAGCTATCTGGGGCCAGTTTCGGTATTTTCATGTCCTATGCTTTCTTTCCTCAAGGTTTACCGTAGGAAGAGGCTGCAGTATGATGGGTGCTAGATGGCAGACATTCTTCTCTTTCCTGAGTTCCCTTAGAGCTTACTGGCTCATTTGGGAGAGCTGGAATGGCTGATGACTATGACATCCTTGCATTCTTGTTTACTGATATAGCAGGAAATATTCAATTTTTCAAACCCAATATAAGAAACTCAGAAGGTGGTACATACTAGGGCAAAAAGTAAAGCCGCGTAGGGGGATCAGCTGGCAGTGGGGTTCGCTGTTTTAACAGGGTGCTCAGAGGAGGTGATACTGATATAGATAAGGAGATATTGGGAGAAAGACCTGCAGGCAGTGAGGAAGTGAGTCATAGAGCTCCCAGGATTAGAGCAGTCCCAGAACAGGGAGCAGCCACTGCCAGTCTCTAATGCTCAGCATGTTAAGATGGGGAGAGAGAGAGTGAGGGGAGGAAAATCAGATGAGGTAGGCATTGCAGGACAGATCCTATAGTGCCTGATAGGTCCCTGTCAGGACTCTGGCTTTGGAGGAGGCGAAGCAGAGGAGTGACATGATCTGCCTTTGTCTAGCAGGCTCTCCCTGACTGCTGTGTTGGGAATTGGCCATGGTCGTAGCCAGGGTGGAAATAGAGAGGGCCAGCTAGGAGGCAACTGAAAATAACCTATGAGAAATGCTAGTGGTTTGTACCACGATGGTGATGACAGAGGTGATGCAAAGGGGCCACATTCTGAATACAGTAGAGCCAGCAGGATTTGCTGATTTAGATGTGGAGTGTAAGAGGAAGAAAAGAACCAAGGATGACTCCAGAGTTGACCAAAGGAAATGGGAAGATGGAGTTTATGACACTGAGGAAGCCTGAGAGGGGAGTGGGTTTGGGATAGAAAGATCAATAGTTCCACTTAAAGCTTGAAGTAACCACTGACACTAATACACCATATCCTTACAGTGTGCCTGGTGGCATTCCAAGTACTTTCCAACTGATGACTCAGTTAATGCTCTCAGAGCTGTAGGGATAGGTATTAATATTCCTAGTTTTCATGGCAGGTAATGGATGCACAGAGAGATTAAATAAAGTTCCCATTCAGTAAGTGGCAGAACCAAGACTTAGAACCAGGCAGTTTGGTCACAGCTACCCTCTGCTGTTGCCAGGTGGACATCCAGTGAAGAAGTTGCTTAGGCACCCGGACGGGTGAGCCTGGGCTCAGGGGAGAGCTGGAGGCTGGAGATAATGCATTTGAATTCACTTGGAATACAAAATTCACACTAGAATTGTGCTCTGTTCCTAAGGCTGCTATATCAAAATGCCACAGACTTGGTTGCTTAAAATAACAGAAATGTATCCTATCACGATTCTGGAGGCTGCTGCTGCTGGTAAGTCACTTCAGTTGTGTCTGATCCTGTGTGACCCCATAGACGGCAGCCCACCAGGCTCCCCCGTCCCTGGGATTCTCCAGGCAAGAACATTGGAGTGGGTTGCCATTTCCTTCTCCAATGCATGAAAGTGAAAAGTGAAAGTGAAGTCGCTCAGTCATGTCCAACTCTTTGTGACCCCATGGACTGCAGTCTACCAGGCTCCTCCATCCTTGGGATTTTCCAGGTAAGAGTACTGGAGTGGGTTGCCATTGCCTTCTCCTTCTGGAGGCTAGAAGTCCGAAATCAAGGTATCAGCTAGATCATGCTCCCTGCAAGACTTTAGATAGAATCCTTAATTGTCTCTTCTTAGCCTCTGGTGGTGAAGAAGGAAATGGCAACCCACTCCAGTGTTCTTGCCTGGAGAATCCCAGGGACGGAGGAGCCCAGGGACGGTAGGCTGCCGTCTATGGGGTCGCACAGAGTCAGACATGACTGAAGTGACTTAGCAGCAGCAGCAGCAGCAGCCTCTGGTGGTGGCTGACAATCGTCGGGATGCTGCCCATTGCCAGGCTAAGGATGGAGCCTGGCCTCCGTCTACAGCTGCATCGGGCATTCTCCTGGTTTGTGTATCTTAATATCCTCTTCCATCATCTTGTAAGGTCACGAGTTACAATAGATGAAGGGATTGCCTTGCTTAGCACAACCTTGTCTTGACTAATGACATCTGCCACAATCCTATTTCCAAGTAAGGTTACATTCTGGGATACCAGGGGTTAGGACTTCCACGTACCTTTTGGGAGAACACGACTTCCATAACAGGAATTTGCAGGGTATAGGTGGTAATTCAAGCCATGAGACTACAAGAGACCACTTTATTAGTTCCTTGGGAGTGAGAAGGAAGATCAAAGACCTAGCTTGAGGAAGGCCATCCTGTAGAGTTGAGGGGATAAGGAGAAATCAGCAAAAAGAAGTCTTGAGAAGGAGCAGCAAGTGAGGTGAGAGGCAAAATGGGAGTACGTGGTGTCCTGAAGCCAGAGGAAGAAAGTGTACAAGGAGGAGGGTGGAAGAGCTAGGCCAATGTAGTCGATAGATCAAGAGAGAGGAGGATGGGAAAATGGCCATCTGATTTGACAACTCAGAGGTCAAACGTTAATCAGCACCCTTTCAGCGGAGTGGAGAACATAAAAGCCTGATTGGTGTGTGCTCATGTGGAAATGGGAGGAGCGGACTCAGGTGCCAGGAGCCAGCGTGAGGAATCCTGCCCGTGGCAGTGGTATTGAGGAAGGAAGCCAGACAAAACGCAAAGAAGTGATCTAGCTTCAGGGGTTGCCCCTGAGTTTTCCTGAGCATGTCCCCCAAAAACCAGAGTCGGCCTGATTTTATTGTTCTGTGCTTTCCACTCTTCTGACACTCTCTGGAAAGAGTTAACTCAGGGCTTCAGGTAACAGTCTCCTGCAAAAGGAGTGTCTCAGCTCAAACCCCTCTGATGGCTGTCTAACTTGCCTGACAGTTAGAGACTTTTACAATTTGTGGATTGTTTACAGCCCCCCAACCACAAGAGGCACAAAGCTTAAAGCATCTTAAGATGCAGAGCCTTTTCTAAGAGCTAAAAATCATATTGGTGATGGGTTTTCACTGTTGACTCAATGACTGCTGCCAGGCCTCCATATTCTTTATCTTTTAGACACCTGAAGGATATTAATCAATGTAATAGGGATATAGAAATAGGAATGTAGTAGTTTTGATGTCAGCAACACTAGACTTTTGAGTTAATTACTTTTCTTTGTTATATATCACTGCACTCCTCTTATGTCCTTGCTATATAAGAATGTAATTTTATTTAGTACTTTCTGAGAGTGGCACCAGACTTTGGGAAGAGCAAGACAAATAAGTCTTCTGGTTGACAAACCCTTATTAGAAAAGGGCTGTAAAATGTTAATTGACCCTCTGGCCAGAAGATGATGTAAATCACCTAAGACTTGTGTATACAACTAGGTATGCAAAAAGAAAGCCTGGTTTTGATAAGAGTCAGGGCTGCTGATGCTGCATAATTTTATATTATCCATTGATGTCTATGTACAAAAAAAGGTATAAAAGGCCTTTCTGGACAATAGGCGGTGGGCCAGTCGCTGGACTGGTTTCCCCTGTGTCTCCTCTTTACTCTATTTTCTGGCTGAATTCCCATCTGGGGCATGGAGGCTCGCCATATATACTTACTTGCCCTGGCTTCTAAGATCCACACGAGAGGGAGCCCAAGGTGGGGCACCCCCTGCTATTCAAGAGGACGCCGGTGGCCTAACGTAGATGGTGCAAGTTTCTTGTCTGGAACTTTATTGGCTTTCCACATAAACCAAGTTATTCAGCATCTTTTCTCCACTAAATTTTCCTGCTACACTATTTCTTCTTAATCTAAGCTTATATTTCTAAATAAATAAGCTTTCCTCGCCTACGCTGTTCATGCTTCGAATTCCCTGGATCCACCAGGGCAGGACCCCGGCGCTCAGGGACATCAACTACGGAAAATTCCATTTACATGCACATGGTCTGTTTCTTGACTCTAGCATGGAAGAGCCACGAGAGCAAGGACTTTGGAGTACCCTATTCATGTCTATATCCCAGTGCTGACCACACTGTATTTAAACCATGTCAAATATCGTATTCATCAGTATCTCCTTCGAATGCAGGAACCCATCATTTTCCAATTTGGTCATACCAACAGAGTAGAGAGAAATGATAAGGCTGAACTAGACTTCTCTGGTTCCTTCTAGTTCTAAATTTCTATGATTGCATGACTTGTTCTATCAACCCCCCTTGTAGTAATGTAGTAAGGCATTTAATGAGTTGTTTATTATTGTCTATTTGTTTTGGTAAGCAACTGTTAAATGAAATGGCTGGAATAAGTGTTCCATTCATAAACTTAACACTTTTTTGCTGATTGCCTATTATGTGTTAGGTGCTATATATATTGTCCCATTTAATAATGTGAGAGGGGAGTTAGTGATGGACAGGGAAGCAGGGCGTGCTGCAGTCCATGGGGTCTCAAAGAGTCAGACACAACTAAGTGACTGAACTGAACTGAACTGAGAGGGCCTAGGCTGGGATGGAGTGGTCAGAAGAGGTGGTGGAGGCCTCCCACTAGGAATACTCTGGAGATTCAGGGTGCTCTGATGTGGCTGGTGCTACGGTGGTTGCCACTGAGGAGGGAAGAGGCCCTGAGTGGCCGCATGCAGGGGTCTGTAGAGTTGCAGCTGCGTGGAACACAGAGCAAGCATTCACCAAGGCATAAGCAACCTCTATCTGCTGCACTACTGAGCAGCCCAGGGCACCACACAGAACAGCTGTTCCGGCAGTGGGAGGAGGGGAAGATGTGAGTCCGCCCAGCTACAGGGCAAATACCCAATTTTCCACCACATTCAGGGCAGGAGGCTTTTTCTGCTGCAAACAGCACCTTTGGGTTTTGCTGCCTGACCTATTTTGATTCAAAGAAGGATCTAGGAAGCAGGTGGCGTTTAGCAGTTGCATTCTAAGGCGAACAGAGGACAGCTCAGACCTGAGGGAGGGGCCAGAGAGCCAGGATGAGGAGCTAGAGGTCCTGACTCCAAGGGTCTGGCCCAGCAATAATGAAAGAACTGGGTTCTGTCACTTGTCTCTGGGTTAAATGATCTTTATTTGTTCATGGCCTTCTCCCAATCCTTTCCGAAACAAAGTATCTCAGTTTCCTCATCTGTAAAACAGAAAGAAAAATGCCCTCCTTACCGGGTTCCGTGGGATAAGAGGCGTAATGGCCGTGAACTTGCTCGGTAACAAATTGCTCTGCAGATATTTACAACAGTTATAAACCACCAGGCTAGGCTTCCTCTTGCAATTATAGATTAGGATCTCCTACCCGTCTGACGTGGCCCCTTTGTTCCACTTTCCACTCATCTTCTCCGTCCTTCCCCCTCCAATAAAGAGAGGAAGTAAGAGATGAGGAAAGCACGTGCGTGGCTCTGGGTAACCCGCAGGCATCGCTGTCCCAGGAAAGCGGAGCGCGGTCCCCTGCATCTGGTTCCAACACTTCATGGCAAATAGATGGGGAAACAATGGAAATGGTGACAGATCTTATTTTGGGGGGCTCCAAATCACTCCAGATAGTGACTGTAGCCAGGAAATTAAAAGACACTTG
Organism: Budorcas taxicolor; assembly: GCF_023091745.1. Lineage (NCBI taxonomy): Eukaryota > Metazoa > Chordata > Mammalia > Artiodactyla > Bovidae > Budorcas > Budorcas taxicolor. Next base: position 72,089,721 of record NC_068925.1, read on the forward strand.
CTCCTTGGGAAAAACAGTTATGACCAACCTGCTTTATTAAAAAGCAGAGACATTACTATGCCAACAAAGGTTCGTCTAGTCAAATTTATAGTTTTTCCAGTAGTCATGTATGGATGTGAGAGTTGGATTATAAAGAAAGCTAAGAGCCGAAGAACTGAGGGTTTTGAACTGTGGTGTTGGAGAAGACTCTTGAGAATCCCTTGGACTGCAAGGAGATCCAACCAGTCCATCCTAAAGGAAATCAGTCCTGAATATTCTTTGGAAGGACTGATGCTGAGGCTGAAACTCCAATACATTGGCCACCTGATGCGAAGAGCTGGCTCATTAGGAAAGAGCCTGATGCTGGAAAAGATTGAAGGCAGGAGGAGAAGGGGACGACAGAGGATGAGATGGTTGGATGGCATCACCAACTCAATGGACAAGAGTTTGGATAAACTCTGGGAGTTGATGATGGAAAGGGAGGCCTGGTGTGCTGCGGTCGATGGGGTCGCAGAGTCGGACACCACTGAGCGACTGAACAGAACCGTCCCCCGCCCAGAACTACATTTTCCAGCAGGCCTTTCGCGGCTCCAGCTCCCGTGGGGCGCGAGGCGCATGCGCCGGGTGAGGCTCCGCCTTGGTCCCGAAGCCGCTCCTCCCTCCGAACAGGTTTCGCGTCGCCGCGGAGAGCCGGCGGATCTCCGGGCTGCGGCGGCGGTTCTCGGGGAGCTGCCTGTCGCGAACTCGAGCGGGCTTAGCTGTGCCTTAGCTCCGGTCAGGGCCATGATCCGCCAGGAGCTCTCCACATCCTACCAAGAGGTACACGCACGGCAGTGGCGGGGAGGGCGCTGCAGCACAGTTTGCTGCGAGGCGGAGCGGGTCTCGAGGGTCCGGGCGTTTTCTGGGGTGCCCGGGGTGGGGGGCTTCCGGGTGGGCAGAGCGCGCCGCCGAGGAGCGGTCGGGGGAGGGGTCCCTCGGCGTGCTGAGCTGCGGCGGAGCAGGAAGGAAGCGGGGGCGCGGAGCCTCCTCCGGAGGCGGCCGTGGCTGGGCCGAAGGATGGAGCCCCGGGGCCCCGGAGCCGCGACCCGTAACCAGCCGGTGACTGATTAAAAGCCTCGTCCGGACCCGGGCGGCAGCGCGGCCCGCCGGGCAGCACTCCGGGTCGCCTCGAGGACCGTGGGGTTCTTTGCAACAAGTGGAAGAACCCACGCCCTTCTTTCTCCCCGGCCGGAGTAGAGGCGCGCTGGGCGGCAGCTCACCTACATGCCGAGGGCCTCGTGGCCCCTCAGCTGCTAGCGGTAGCGATCATCACAGCCCGTCCGGATGGCCAGCAAGCTTTGAAAATGTGCTTTCTCCCACAGAGCTGCTTCTCGCTCCGCTCCGTTTCTCTCTCCTGTCTCACCTCCTCCCTCACCTCCTCCCACGACTGTAACTCTCACTTTCCAGTTCTTTGTCTCTTTTCTTGCCTGTCCTGAGCTACCGACAAGCGGTTCCATCTCTTCCCCCAGACCAGCTTCTCCTCTTGGCTCCAGCTCTCCTGTTCCTCCTCGAGGGTCCCAAACCCTGGTCACCTCCGGTGCTCTCCCCTCCCCTGTGCCCCTCACCGTGCCCCCCTCCCTTGGCAAGTTCAGGCAGCTTACATCTTCCATCCTCAGGTTTGAGTCCCTGATTCTGCCCTGATCACCTCTCCCTGCTTGGTGTCTCCCATACTGTGCACATTTGCTCAGGGTCCCTTAATCCTGGGCTTCCCTTGTGGCTCAGCTGGTAAAGAATCTGCCTGCAGTGTGGGAGACCTGGGTTCCATCCGGGGGTTGGGAAGATACCCTGGAGGAGGGAATGACTACCCACTCCAGTATTCTGGCCTGGAGAATTCCATGGACTATATGGTCCATGTGGTCGCAGAGAGTCTGATACAACTGGGCGGCTTTCACTTCACTACCCTGATTCCAGAGCATCGCTTTATACATACACCTGAAGCTGCCACTGGTGTGCCCAGAACGGTCCAGACTTCTTCACAAGCTCTGACAGCCCTGCAGCCCTATCCCGTCATCATCTCCTCACCCACCTAGGTTCTGACCACACTGGAAACTCACCATTTCAAAATGTGCTCCTGCTATGCTTGTGCTCACACTGCTGCTTCAAGTCCTTTGGTTAAAATTCCTTTATTTTACAAGGAGGGATCTCAAATCTCACGTGTTCCATGCAGTCTGACTTTCCAGACTAGTCTGAAGTTTCTGTCAGTCCCTCTCATGTGAGCTGCTGCTGCCTTGAGCAATACTGATCAATACTCATGTACATTTCACCCTTTGTAAATGATACTGTGTGGAGTCTGTAAAGCAGATGGCTTCGCCCTATAGTAAAAAGGGAAGTCAAGTTGAAAACAGATGATATATTTGCCTGAGGTTTGCCATTTTTTAATGCAGGATCTGAGCTAGAATCTGACTTTGGGACAAATTTCTGTGTTTCTCCTACCATTTCCTTTATCCCAGAGGAGCCTGTTGGATTTTAGCCAGTGCTTGGGATTTTGTGGCCCCTAGATTCTGTACCCAAGACAGTAGAGGAATCCTGGGGAATGAGTTGTGCCTTTTCCTGATTCTGCAAGTTTTCAGGTTTATAGGGAATAGAGCATAATGGATAAATACTACGACTTAAAAATTTTTTGATTTGTTTATTTTTGGCTCTGCCGGGTTGTGGATGCATGGGCTTTCGCTAGTTGCGGTGAGTGGGGGCTACTGCTCGTTGCGGTGCACAGGCTTCTCATGCTGGGGCTTCTCTTGCTGCTGAGCACAGGCTCTAGGCCGTGTAGGCGCAGTAGTTGCGGCTCCTGCGCTCTAGAGCACAGGCTCAGCACCTGTGCACGGGCTTAGTTGTTCTTGGCCTGTGGAATCTTCTCCAACCAGGGGTCGTACCCGTGCATGGGCAGATATATACTTCACCACTGAGCCACCAGGGAATCCCCAAATACTAGGACTTTTAAGTCAAAAAGCCCGAGTTCCTATCCTTGCCTCACCTCTTGCCATTTGTGTGGCTTTTGTCAAGTCACTTCTCTGAGCCTCCGGTTCATCTGTAAAATGAAGCTAGTGGTAGTCCTTATCTCATGGGGCTGTGAGGATTAGCTGAGTTAGTATGTAGGGTGCTTAGCTCAGTGCCTGGCAGTAGTGGCCCCTCAGTGAATGCTAGTTCTTGTTAACAGGGTGTGGCAGCTCCTGCTTCTGGGAAGCATTGGGGTCCTGGTTTACAGGACCCTGTCCCTCATCTGCACATAAACTCTACCGTCCTCTTCTCAAGCAGGGCTCCTAACACGTTTGCTAAAACATAGGCAGTTATCCTGCTTGCAGGGTCAAGGCCAAGGGTGGATTCAGTTTCTGTTTCCCCATGGTGGGAGATACTGGAAGGACCCCTCCCCTTGCCTTCCTCAGTGGCCCATTCTGAAGGTCCTGTCTCTCACCTTCAGAAGACGGCGGCCTCTTGACTCTTGCAGGCGTCATGCTGGAGAACTTGGCCAGGGCAGGGCAAGGAGGTGGGTTTATTATGGCTTCAGGTAGTCAGGAGGGGAGCTGGGTTAGGACCCTGTTAGGGTTATAGGCTGAACCTGTGTGAAGCTTGGATCCGAGAGTGCTGGGCCTTTCCAGGACTTGTACCTCCCTTTCCCTTTGGCCAGCGAGAGCCCTGGGGCCCTCTTGGTCTGTGTTCCCACTGGGGTCCTGGCTCTTGTGGTATGTTCTTTAAGCTCCTAGCCCTCTTTCATGTGTTGGTTTTCCTTTTCTTTTGGGCTTGGAAGACTTTAAACTAGAAGTTTTCCCTGATTCTAAAAGGTCAGGCGTGGAGGAGGAGATGGAAGAGTATTAGGTACGTAGAAGCTTTATTTTAGCTCAAGTCTCCTAGAGATGAATTTTTAATGAAAATGTCTTGAGGGACTTTCCTGGTGGTCCAGAGTTTAAGAATCCACGTGCCAATGCAGGAGACACAGGTTCAGTCCTTGGTCTGGGAGGATCTCACATGCCAGGAAGCAGCTAAGCCCACACACGGCAAGTACTGAGCCAGCGCGCCTGGAGCCTGTGATCTGGAACAAGCAAAGCCACCGCGATGAGGAGCCCCCACTTGTTTCAACTAGAGAAAAAGCCTGAGCAGCAGTGAAGTCCCAGCGCAGCCAGAAATAAATAAGTAAAATTATTTTTGAAAAAATGAGAAAAATATTAAAAAAGCGGAAAAAATCTTGAGACCTTGAGTGTTGACACTGGGAACCTAAGAAAATACTGGGAAAATCTATCCCTGCCCCCACCCTTCCAATCCAGGGGACTGCTGGCTGCCACCTGGAGTGAGACACTCTGGTCCTGGTGTTTCTTGCTCTTCTTAATACTGTGGAGCCTTGTTGGTTACCACTGTTCATTGTCCCCATTTGACAGGTGAGAACACTGAGGAAGTGAGGTGGAGGTTGCCTGCTGTTAGGCTGCTAATTAGCACCTGTCTCTGGGGTGGCCTGCCCTCCCCACTTTGTTCTGCATTTGCAGCCTGAGTTGGTGGACTTTAGCTCTGACGCCAACTTCACTGTTCCATCGTCTGCCTGAGCAGACACTAAGCTTGCATTTCCTCCTCTTCCGGAAAGTGACTAAGAGCGTGGGTTTTGGAACTAGACTAACTTGGATTTGGCTCCTGTCTCTGTGGCCATGGAAAGTCTTGTGAGTTGAATTGTGTTTCCTGAAAAGATACGTTGACGTCCTCACCCCCAGCACCTCAGAGAGTGACCTTATTTGGAAAGAGGGTTATTGCAGATGTACTTAGTTAAGACGAGGTTGTACTGGAGGAGAATGGCCCTTCATCAGCCTGCTCGGTGTTCTTATTAGAAGCATGACTGTGTGCAGACACAGACTCCATGTAAAGGTGGAGACGGCCTGGAGAGCGGGTGCACCTAAAAGCCAGGAAGCACGCGGAGTTGCTGGCATCACCTGGAGCTGGAAGAGAGGCGTGGGAGAGGTTCTCCGCCTCAGCCTTCAGAAGGAACCAGCCCTGCGACCATCTTGACTTCAGCTTGCTAGCCTCCATAACTATGAGGGGATAAATTAATTCCTGTTGTTTTCAGCCAGCTAGTTTGTGGTGCTTTGTTGTGGTAGCCCTGGAAGACTAACATATAAGAAGTTATTTGAAATTCCTGAACTTCATTGTATTCATCTGTAGAGCTGGTATAACATACCCTGCATCATGGGCTTCCCCGGTGGTGTTAGTGGTAAAGAACCCACCTGCCCGATCAGGAGACGTAAAGAGACATGGTTCTATTCCTGGGTATTCAGGAGACCTAAAGAGACACGGTTCGATCTTTGGGATGGGAAGGTCCCCTAGCGGAGGGCCTGGCAACCTACTGCAGTATTCTTGCCTGGAAAATCCCATGGACAGAGGAGCTCGTCCATGGGGTTGCAAAGAGTCAGATAGGACTGAAGCGACTTCACGTGCACGCATGCACATACCCTGCAATGTGTGCTTTTTTTTTTTTGATAATTAAGTGAGAAGCAGCCTCTGCTTTCTTGTTTTAGTCTAGAAAGGCAAAGCTGATGTAGCTGACTTCTTTGTGCTCTTTGTTCCTCCTTTTAGCTGAGTGAGGAGTTGGATCAGGTGGTTGAGAACTCAGAGCAAGCGGACGAGCGGGACAAGGAGACGGTCAAGGTCCAGGGTCCAGGGATCTTACCAGGTGAGTGGACTCAGCGCTGGGGGTGGACGTGCCCGGTGCTGAGCCATTGCTGCAGCTGCAGGCCCCAGTCCAGCCAGACACCTATGTCAGAGGAGTGGTCCTGCCTGGTGTTGGATCGCCAGTATCACCGTCATTTTGCAGCCATGCATATTGGATACAATGGGAGGGACTTTGGTTCTTTGCTTTTCTGTTTCTTTTTCCCTGGGAAGCTGTCGGCAGTTGAGCCTCTGATACCTGGGTCACTTCCCAGGGCCCTCTGGGAGATTATCTGGTAGGCTCATGTCTCTGACAAGAGGCCTCTTCAGTTTCGTCGCCCAGCTAGCTGGTCCCATCAGTAAGGTAGCATCCTGCAGAGCCTGGCAGTAACAACCTCTGGTACCTCCACCACCTCTTCCTCCTGCCTACACTCTGCTCCCTTAGCTTCCATAATGTGGCACTGTGCTTCTCAGACCACTCCTTGCAGCCTCTTTTGCAGTCACCCTCCCGCTCTTGGGTGTTAAATATTTGTCAGAGGCCTCCTTCTCGCAGTCTCTGGTGGGTGGCCTCGCCCAGGCCCCCTCCCTTGCCTCAGTCACTGTTTGCACACACGTGTCTGCCGTGGTTTTATCTCTGGCCCAGAGGTACCTTTTTACATATGCTGTGTACCCTGATTCCCAGGAGATGGCTCTGCCAAGATGTCCCAAAGTTCCCCCGAACTCCACATGTCCAAAATTGACCTCATGGTTTCCCCACTGCCAGCTTGACCCTCTCCCAGTGTTTCCTGTTTCCAGGGACAATGCCATCACCACCCAGTTGGATCTGAGAGTCATTCTTTTTTCCTTCCTTCCCCGCTTTCACTGCCCCTTGACCCTACTGACATTTTTCTTTAGGCCTCGCTCCGGGCTTTTTGGTTGTTTTATTCCTCTGCCTGGAGTTCTCTTCTGTCTGTCATTTAGTTAATGCATAATCGTCTTTCAGCTGTCAGCTCACTCTTTTTTTTTTCCTGCAAAGCCTTGTCTGACTGCCTGGCTAGATCACATCCACTGTGACTGGTGACCTCTGCGTCTCTGGCTGAGGGAATGGTGTAGGAGTTTGCCTGAATGTTGGGTTAATGTCTGTGTAGTCTACTAGACTATAAACCCCACCAAGGTGGAGACCAGTCCCTTTTGCTTCCCCATTCAGCTCTGGCCGTGCAATAAGGATTTGTTGAATGAATGCCTGAGTGAGTGAGTGAGTGAATGGAGTCCTGCCTGACTCCAGCTTCTTGGGTGGATTGAGGGGGGTGGGGTTCTGCTCCTCTGGATTCCCATATTTGGAGGGGTGGGGATGGGATTGGAAATTCTGTGATTGTGCCTAATCCTTAGAGAAGACTTTGTAGAAGGAAAGAGGCAGGAAGGGCGGCTAACATTTACTGACTGCTTCCCCTGGGCCAGGCTCTGTCATCCCCATGGCCCATCTAATTCTCATGACAGCCCTGTGAGGCAGTCATCCTCTTGGTTCCACTTGAGGCCCTAAGGCTCAGGGAGATTAAGTGCATTGTGGGAGAATCTTAACGCTGGCCTGCAGACTGACTGCATCAGGTGCTGTCTGACCCCAGATGCTTTCTACTGCACCTGTGATTTAAAAAAAAATAACTTACACATCCTTCTGTTAAATTCCAGTGTGCTAAAGCTTGTAGCAGGACTGCCCTGACTCTGACTCTGGACATTGCCTCCGAGGGAGACAATGCCCTGAGGTCCTAGGGAGAAGGTTTTGAAAGCCTTGTGTATTAGTTTCTATCTTTTCTGTAACAAATTACCACAAACTTAGTGACTTGAAACAGCTCAGATTTATTATCTGACAGTCCGGGAGGTCAGAAGTCCAAAATGAGTCTCCCTAGGCTAAAGTTAAGGTGTCAGCAGGCCGCAATGCCTTTCTGGAGGCTCCAGAGAAGAATCTGTTTTAGTGCCTTTTCCAGCGTCTCAGGGCTGCCTGCCTTTCTCAGCTCATGTCCCTTCTTCCACCTTCAGGTCTTTCTCAGATCTGCTCGTTCTGACACTGACTTCTGCCTCCCTCTTCCATGTTTAAAGAGCCCTTGTGATTATACTGGGCTCATCCAGGTAATCCAGAATCATTTCCCTGTTGTTGTTTTTTTTAATTAGTTATCTGTGCGTTTTTTGGTTGTGCTGGGTGTTTGTTGCTGCGTGTGGACTTTGTCTAGTTGTGGCGAGTAGGGGCTACTGTTCACTGCACTGACAGGCTTACGCGGCGGCTTCTCTCGTGTTTGAGCATGGGCTCTAGGTGCATGAGCTTTCCTAGTTGGCGGCTTGCGGAGCCCAGAGCACATGGGCTTCAGTAGTTGTGGCGCACAGGCTCAGTTGCCCCAAGGCATGTGGGTTCTTCCTGGACCAGGGATTGAACCCGTGTCCCCTGCATCGGCAGGTGGACTCTTAGCCACTGAATGGAAAGTCCCTTTTCCCCGTTTTAAGGTCAGAGAATCAGCAACTATAATCGCATCTTTGCCCTGTAACTTGCCGTAATTATAGGTTCCGAGCTTGAGGACGTGGACACCTGTGGTGGGTCATTATTTTGCCTGCTGCACCCTGCACGGCCCTCTTGCCCCGAGGCTGAAGAGGATGGATGGAGGCAGCAGGAAGAGGATGGAGGCCAGACTTGGAAGGCGAAGTTTCCTGTTGTGTTTCCTTTCAGAGATAAATGCCAGGCAAATGAGGACATGGCCATGATGACCTTCAACCTTAGCAGCCTCTCTTTCTGCCGCAGATTCCTGGGGCCTCAAAGCCTGAGACGAGGCAGAGCAGGAAGCCAGCCCCCAGGCAGAGCGGATTTTGGGTAGTTTGTTGGCCACCAAGAGCCTTCCCTGATTTTGGGAAACTCGGCTGGATGTGTGTCCTGTTTAGACTGTAGACAGCCCGGTGCTCAGAAGTCCCTTCAGCTGGTCTCAGCGGTGACTTTGACGATGTGGGGTATAACTTTCCGAGCCCGTGCTGTGCCTCTGAGTCCCCTCACGGTAATAAAACTGATGGTACTGATGATAGCAGCCACACCTGCTAGGTGCTTTCCTGTTCCAGGCCTGGGCGGGGCTTTCTGTATAGACTCTACCACTGCTTTATAATCCTCCTAGCCACGTTCTGAGGGAGATGTTTAGTCCCAGCTGATAGACAAACAGGGGCACAGAGAAGTACTGTGCTCCGACTGAATGAATAGCAGGGCTCCCGATGAACCCAGGCCTGTCTCTCTGAATGTATTCTGACTCTGGCTCAGTTGTTCCTGGATGAGGGGCTTTCTTGTCCCAAACTCCTGCCTGACATCCACCAGAGTCACTCACGGACTTCTTCATCTTTGCGCCAAATGCCAAAACCGCAAAGAAGGGGAGTGAGACGTGGCCTGCTTCCAGGAGCTCAGGCCATGTGGAGAGAGAAGGCAGGCTACCCCGAGAAGGACGTAACCCTCCTGCGGAGCCTGCCCTGAACAGCCGGATGGGGTCTGTTTCTCCCTGTTGCCTGCGTTCCTAGCGTTCATTACTCTTTTTTTGTAGCATTTAGCACAGCTGAGAGGGCACGTCTATCGACTGTAATTCTTCAGTTGTGTCAACCCCTTGGGCCTGCCCTGGAGTTCTGTGAGGCACGAAGGTCTTTCTGGTCTCTACTCCCGCTGTAATTCCAGTGCTTAGTAGCCTGGCCCTGTCTAGGAGCCCCGTGTATATCAGTGCTCTGGGAGAGGGAGGTGGGGCTTTCGAGCAGGAAAGCACCATATCTAAGCCAACTTGAATGAATGAGTGAACAAAGGCCAAAGAAGTGGTAGAGACAGGGGCTTCAGGAATGAATGAGCAAGGGCTAATTGGTGAAGGAAGTGGGATTAATCCAAAGGAAGGGTGATGTATGGGTGGAGAAGAAGGGCTGGCCAGGGAGGAGGGGTGGCATGTGCGAACACATAGAGGTGGGAATGAAAATAGGACATTTCAGAATCAGTGGGAAGCACGGCGGTTGCAACAGAGGGTTGGTGAGAGAAGCAGAGGGAGGTGAGGTAGGAAAGCCAGGCTGGGCCAGGCTGGGGGTGCGGTTTCAGCATTGGCGGTTTGGCCTTTCTCTAGGGAGCGGCAGTATTTAAAGGAATTAGAACAGAACAGTAAGGAATGAAGTGGGCATTTAAGGAAGGTGAGTGTGGCAGGGTGTGGGGCTGGATTAAGTTGAAGCAATCCAACTGTGGAAAATTCTTAAGGAGATGGGAATACCAGACCACATTACCTGCCTCCTGAGAAATCTATATGCAGGTCAAAAAGCAACAGTTAGAACTGGACATGGAACAACAGACTGGCTCAAAATCGGGGAAGGAGTCCATCAAGGCTATATATTTTCACCCTCCTTATTTAACTTATATGCAGAGTATATCATGGGAAATGCTGGGCTGCATGAAGCACAGCTGGAATCAAGATTGCTGGGAGAAATATCAGTAACCTCAGATATGCAGATGACACCACCCTTATGGCGGAAAGTGAAGAGGAACTAAAGAGCCTTTGATGAAAGTGAAAGAGGAGAGTGAAAAAGTTGGCTTGAAACTCAATATTCAGAAAACAAAGATCATGGCATCTGGTCCCATCACTTCATGGCAAATAGATGGGGAAACAATGGAAATAGTGAGAGACTTTATTTTTGGGGCTCCAAAATCACTGCAGATGATGACTGTAGCCATGAAATTAAAAGACACTTGCTTCTTGGAAGAAAAGTTATGACCAACCTAGACAGCATATTAAAAAGCAAGACATTACTTTGCCAACAAAGGTCCATCTAGTCAAAGCTATGGTTTTTCCAGTGGTCATGTATGGATGTGAGAGTTGGACTATAAATAAAGGTGAGTGCCAAAGAATTGATGCTTTTGAACTGTAGTGTTGAAGAAGACTCTTAAGAATCACTTGGGCCTCAAGGATATCAAACCAGTCAATCCTAAAGGAAATCAGTCCTTGAATTTTCATTGGAAAGACTGATGCTGAAGCTGAAACTCCGATACTTTGGCCACCTGATGTGAAGAACTGACTCCTTGGAAAAGAGCCTGATGCTGGGAAAGATTGAAGGCAGGAGGAGAAGGGGACGACAGAGGATGAGATGGTTGGATGGCATCACCAACTCAATGGACATGAGTTTGAGCAAGCTCAGGGAGTTGATGATGGATAGGGAAGCCTGGCGTGCTGCAGTTCATGGGGTCAGACTTGACTGAGCAACTGAACTGAACTGAAGGCAACTGTGCCATGTCAGAGGCGGGAGGCTGATATGATAGCCTGTTTTGATGTGGGGGAGAGGGAGAAGGAAGAATCAAAGAAGATTCTGAGGTTTGAAGCCAGGTGAGGAGAATAACATATAAAGGGGCAAGTGGCTGGATGAGAAGACAAGCTTCAGTGGGTGTGGTGTCTGGGTGGAGTTGGCCCAGAGGCAGTGAGAGCCACAGGACTGACAGGAGAGAGTTGAGGACTGAACCCATAGCGGGAGGTTTAGGGGCCTGGAAGAAAGCCAGGGACACAGAATGTGGAATAAGCAGGGAAGGGCCATGAGCTTTGGAAGAGTCCTCATTTGGAGGCCAGAAGAGGAGGTGGGCTGGAGCTCGGGGTAGCAAGACAGGAAGACAGTACAGGGATGCTGAGTGTTTAGCAGCCGAGGTTCGAGTTAAGCACCCGGCGTTCAGGATTGTATTCCCAGTGTTACTCTCTGAGGGAAGCAATTCGATGCCATAATGTGGTTAAAGCCTCAGTCTGTTCATTTCCTCTCTATCAGGGGAAGCACAACCGCTTATTATTCTTTTCAAAGGGAGAGATGAGACCGGACATGCTAATTGAATAAGCAGTTTATTGTATTAGGGATGTAATCAAATTGAGAACATTTGGTTAGTTAGTTCTCCACGGAAACAACTGTATATTAATAGAACAGACAAAGATAAGCAACCAAAGAAAAAATAAAGTAAATTGAACCTCATTAAAAACTTGCACACCAAAGGATATTATCACGAAAGTGAAAAGATAGCCCACAGGATGGGAGAAATTTTCAAATCATATATCTGATAAAGGACTTGTATTTAGCAATTATAAAGAACTCTTATAACTCTAATAAAAGACAACCCAGTTAAAAGTGGACAAAGAATGTGAATAATGTTTCTCTAAAGAAGGTATACAAATGACGGATAAACACATGAATAGATTCTCAACATTGTTAGTCTTTAGGGAAATTCAAATCTAAACCACAATGAGGTGTAATTTCATACCTACCAGGATGACTACAATCAAAAAGATGATGATAAGCAAGTTTTGGTGAGGATGTAGAGAAATGAGAAACCCCAGATGTTGCTGATGAAAATGTATTAATAAAATGGTGCAGCTACTGTGGAAAATAGTCTGGCAGTTCCTCAAAAGGTTTAAATATAGAGTTACCATATGACCCAGTGGTTCCACTCTTAGTTATATATCCAAGGGAAATGAAAACTGTATGTCCACACAAAAACTTGTAATGAATGCTTATAGCAGGATCATAATAGACAAAAAGTAGAAACAACACGAATGTCCATACACTGATGAGTGGATAAATGCTATGTTCACACAATGGAATATTATTGTGCAATAAATAGGAATGAAGGACTGATACATGTTAAGACATGGATGAATCTTCAAAACATTGTCACGTGAAAGAAGTCAGACACAAAAGGTCACATACAGTATGATTCCATTTATGAGACTTGCCTGGAATAGGTAAGTCCATAGCAACAGAAAGTAGACTGTTGGTTGCCAGGGACTAAGATAAAGATGGAGTGACTGCTAATGGGTATAGAGTTTCTTTTTGGGTAATGACAATGTTCTGTAATTAGATAGTGGTTGTGACTGTACGCTTTGTGAATATTTTAAAAACTACTGTATTCACTTTATAAAGGTCTGCTTTATGGAATATAAATTATATCTCAAAAAAACCAAAATGAAATTAAAACAACAAACCCATCACATCACTAAAAAGAAGAAAAGGATAAACAAAGAATTCATTTCTTCGTCTCAATCTGAATGCATCTTAGCCCAGTGCTGTCTGCAAGGTAGAGTTTTGCAGGGTTATGGTAGTCAGCCAGTTTCCTTTCCTGTGAATAAAGGTCTCAACGATGTTTTCAGAAGTTGAGTTGCTTATCACACATCTTCTTAATGGACTGACTTACCAATACATTCTGGGGCATGTTTGGTTTTTGAAACAGTTCTGTTATGGGTTTTACTAAACTCATAAATTAATTTTCTCAAGAAAGTCTCGTACATTCTTTTTGTCTTTCTCCTACTGTGAGTTTGCATATATATGAAGGATGCATGGGCTCCCCAGGTGGTGCTAGTGGTAAAGAACCCACCTGCCCGTGTAGGAGACCTAAGAGGCATGGGTTCAATCCCTGGGTCAGGAAGATCCCATGGAGGAGGGCATGGCAACCCACTCTAGTACTCTTGCCTGGAGAATCCAGGCAAGAGGAGCCAGACAGGCTATAGTCCATAGCATCACAGAGTTGGGCATGACTGAAGCGACTTACCACAGGCACACATACTTTTGAAAAGCATTCATCCAATTTGCCACAGAATAGCCAGTGTTTGGTTTTTCTGACTGAAGAGTACATGGGACGTTTTATCAAATATCTAGCACCTTTTTAAAATAATGGTAAAATGTAACAGTGTCTACCTCTAGCATTCAGTGAGTTCAGTCACTCAGTTGTGTCCGACTCTTTGCAACCCCATGGACTGGAGCACACCAAGCTTCCTTGTCCATCACCAACTCCCAGAGCTTGCTCAGGCTCTTGTCCATTGAGTCAGTGATGCCATCCAACCACCTCATTCTCTGTTGTCCCCTTCACATGCCTTCAATCTTTCCCAGCATCAGGCTCTTTTCTAATGAGTCAGCTCTTCGCATCAGGTGGCCTAAGTATTGGAGCTTCAGCATCAGTCCTTCCAATGAATATTCAGAACTGATCTCCTTTAGGATGGACTGGTTTGATCTCCTTGCAGTCCAAGGGACTCTCAAGAGTCTTCTCCAAGACCACAGTTCGAAAGCATCAATTCTTTGGCGCTCAGCTTTCTTTATGGTCCAACTCTCATATCCATGAAAATAGCTTTGACTATGCGGACCTTTGCTGGCAAAGTAATGTCTCTGCTTTTTAATATGCTGTCTAGATGGGTCATAACTTTTCTTCCAAGGAGCAAGTGTCTTTTAATTTCATGGCTGCAGTCACCATCTGCGGTGATTTGGAGCCCAAGAAAATAGTCTGTCACTGTTTCCATTGTTTCCCCATCTGTTTGCCATGAAGTGATGAGATTGGATGCTACCATCTTAGTTTTTTGAATATTGAGTTTTAAGCCAGCTTTTTCACTCTTCTCTTTCACTTTCATCAAGAATGACAATCACTTTCACTTTATCACTTTCATCAGGATGAACTTTAGTTCCTCTTCGCTTTCTGCCATAAGGGTGGTGTTATCTGCATATCTGAGGTTGTTATTTTTCCTGGCAATCTTGATTCCAGCTTGTGCTTCATCCAGCCTGGCATTTCGTATGAAATACTCTGCATATAAGTTAAATAAGCAGAGTGACAGTATACAGCCTTGACGTACTCCTTTCCCAGTTTGGAACCAGTCCTTTGTTCCATGTCTGGTTCTAACTGTTGCTTCCTGACCGGCATACAGATTTCTCAGGAGGCATTGGAGTGTCACACATAGCATGTGTGGATGATAAACAGTTCCACGGTTTTTTATTTACATTACATGCCAATCTGTAGATCAATGAAAGCCCTGTAAAGAAGTTAAATTTGGAGTCTAGGAGTCAGTATTCCAGGACCCTCATCCGATGTCCATTGATGACTGCGGGGCCAGGATCGCTGCACAAGGTATGGAGTTGGACCAGATGGCCTTTTAGGTCCCTAACAACTCTTAGAAGATTCTGTTCAGATGTTATTATGCACCAATTCAGTCATTCAGAGTTCCTTCCCTCTCATCTTGTAATCTTAGGATATAGCACCCTGATTGCCTGTTGCCACTGCAGTTATGAGCCACTCAGACAGTGAGTGTGCTTTTAGCTGCCTTGTTCTAGTGAACCTGTGGTCCCACGTGGACCGTAGGGGCTGGGGGTGCCTTCCAAGCAAAACAGCTGCGGGCAGGCCCCTGTGCACAGACCACCGTACTTCCGGTGACCGATCAGGGACCAGCACCTGAGCCAAAGGAAGCTGTCTGCAGTTAAGTGTGAAGAAGGGCCGTGTCTGTGACATGCCCAATGGGGAACCCTTTCCTATACACAATACTGTTCAGAAGAAGGTCTGGATGCGAGACTGAGAGAAAGACTTTTGAGAGTAAAATGGAGCAGAGTTATGAGAGAGGCACGGCGAGAAGGCAGGTTGCAAAGCTGTGAGGGAGGAGAACTGACACAGTCCCTCGTAACAGGAGGCAGCAGCAGTAGACTCGGAGGCAACAGAAGTTGAGAGCAGGAGTTGCGTTAATTCCTTTCGGAGAACTGGAGCTGCTCTGTGCCTTGGCTTCACTCTCAGCTACCCAAGGGGTTTCCTTGGGGCTTCCTGCTTCCTCTTAAAACATCCATTGGCTAGAGTAACCTGCTCTTCACGACCTGAAGGAACCACACAAACCCTTCTGCGAATTGGCATTCCTGTAAAAGAAGAATTTTTTAAACTTTTTGCCATTAATAGTAAGGCACATCAATTGGTTTCTAGTTCTGTGTGCCTGAAATGTACTGACCAGTTGAGAGGTAGCTAAGTTGGCATTGCACAACTTAATTCATCTGTTTTTTGGGCTGTTCATCCATTTAACAGACATGAAAACATTACATGCCTATTATGTGAAACACTGTATTCTGTCCCACCTCCATTTTATCTTCTTGTATTTTTTCTCATTAATTATTATGAGATGGTTGTTTCATGGTCTTCATCTTTGTTATCTTCATCGCTGAGGGCTTCATTTTTTGAGGGGTAGAGGGTACATTCTCTCTCTCCAGTGACAGTAATTCATGGGGCAGGTACTCTGTCAGGCATTTGAAGCAAATTTGTCATTTGCTTCTCTCAGAAATGCTAGAAAACTGAAATGATTTCCTTTTCACAGGCAGCAGGTGAGCCCTAGGAGCGCCAGATAGCTTGCTGTGGGCCACAGAGTGGTCATAGTCAGCAGCAGAGCTGGGTTTGCAGCCCATGCTGCCGCTGTGCCTCTGGGCTAGAGAGCTGGTCTTCAGTTCACCAAACACGTGAATAGTGAACAGCAGATGATGCCTTCCTCAGAAGCCTCCCGGGGCTTTAGTCCCAGAGCTAACACAGCCTCCTCCACAAAGCCTCTGCTGACCTCTGCTCCGCTCCCTGACTCCCCTTCGTCCCTCTGAGGAAAGGAAATCTCACAGTTTCCACCTTCACGGACTTCGGAGTTCTGTTGCGCTTGTAGCACAAACCGTTGACCCTTCTCCCTTGGGTCCTCTCTCGGTACCTCCCTGAAGCCCGCAGCACAAAGTGTTGCACGTAGAGCTGGTGCTTGATGTTGGGTTGTGGGCGTAGAGTGAATGATTTCCTTCTTTCTGACCACCTAGGGCCCTTTGTAGTTCTGTGCTCCTCTTGCTTTTGTGCTTTCTAAATAAAAGAAAATGAGATAGTTATGAGCAAATACTCTTGTGTCTTTGTATTTAAAGTCCATCTCTTAATTACGGCATTTGGTTGGGTCTTGGGTTTAATCCAGACTGGTAGTCTCTGCCTTTCCACTGGTATCTAGTCTGTTTACTGCAGGTGCTGGTGCGGTCGCCTGTGGCTCCACCAGTTTATTGTTCTCTGTTTGTCTCATAGGTTTGTTGTTTCTCTGTCGCTTCTTTCCTGAAAGTTCGAAAGTTTGCAGTATTGTTGTATAACTTTTGCATTAGATAGCCTTAAATTTTTAAAATTATATAAATGGTTTTTTATATTTACCCACATAGTTAACATTTCCAGGGATCTTTATTGCTTCGTATACATCTGGGAGTTACCATCTAGTGTCATTTCAGAGTTTTCTTTAGCATGCATTCTAGTGCAGATCTGTTGGTAATGAATTCTCTCTGCTTTTGTGTTTGAAAATACCTTTATGTCCCCTTCATTTTTAAAGGTTAGTTTGCTGGAACTTAAACATTCTTGAGTTGATGGAATTTTTTTTTCTTTCAATACGTTAAAGATGTTCCGTTGTCTTGTAGTAGTGGTGTCAGTCGCTCAGTCGTGTCTGACTCTGCAACCCCGTGGACTGTGGCCCACCAGGCTCCTCTGTCCATGGGATTCTCCAGGCAAGAAGACTGGAGTGGGTTGCCGTTCCCTTGTCCAGGGGATCATCCTAGCCTGGGGATTGAACCTGGGTCTCCTGCATTGCAGGCAGATTCTTTACCATCTGAGCTACAGGGAGGCCCCCATTATCTTTTGGCCTTCATTACTTCTGATTAAACATTAACCTGTTGTTAGATTTAATTTCCTGTATGTAATATGCTCCCCACCCGCCTCCATTTTTTCCTGGGTGCCTTCAAGATTTTTTTTCTCTTTGCATTGGCAGTTTCAGGATGATTTGCCCAGAATTGGTTTATTGCTTATCCTGCTTGACATGTATTGAGCTTCTTGAATCTATAAATTGATATTTTTTCCTCCAGTTTTTGGGAAGTTTGGGCCATTCTTTTTTCAGATATTTTTTGCTATCTATTTTCTCTCTCCATTTACCTTCTGTTAGACTTCTAGATGTTGTCCCACAGTTATCTAGGCTCTGTTAGATTTTTCTTCAATCTTTCTTCTTTTAGATTGGATAATTTCTGTTCATTTAACTTCAACTACACTGTTTTTTTTTTTTTTTCCTGCCATCTTTTGCTGTTAAAGACTACATAGTGAGTTTTTCATTTTATTTACTTTTCTTTTCAGCTCTAGAATCCCCATTGGTTCTTTTTTTTATAGTTTCTATACTTCTCCTCTGTTCATTCCTTATCCATACATTTTCTTTTAAGTCCTTTAGGTGCTGTAAAATTCCTGTCTGTGAATTGCAACATTTGGGGTCATCTTAGTGCTGGTTTGTATGTACTACTTTTTTCAAGTGTGGGTCACATTTTCTTGTTTCTTTGCATGTCTAATGAGTTACTTTATTGAACACTAGACATTTTCAGTGACACATTATAGAAGTTCTGAATTCTCTTATGATCCTGTGGGAAAAAAATTTTTTTTTAAAGTATAACTTCCATGTTATTGTCTTTTCAGAGAAACCAATATTTCTTCAGTCTTTAAGGACTTGGATCCTTACATGGGCTTGGGTGGAGGACGTGGGGCAGCAGCCGCAGGTCTAAATTGGGGTGGAGGTGTTCGGTCCTTCTGGGCTTCCCGAGAGTGATTCCTGACTACCTTGCTGTGAATTGCACAACTCACGCAGTAACGTAGTTTCACATACAGCTTGGGAAGCACACGGGCGTCGAAAACACTCGCTTCAGAAATGTCCCTGATGGCTGCAGCCTCTACAATGTTCCGAACGACGAACTTCTTAATGGCCTTCTCCTTGGGCACGCATGGGCACAGTTGGTACAGTGAGTAGGCTGCATGTGGCAGCGGCCCTTTTTGGCACGACCATTGTTCCTTCTTTTCTTGGTCATCTTGGAAGCGCTGAGGTGAGAGAGCCTCTGAAGAATTTTTTTTTAGCAAGTAGATAAACTAGCAAGACTCAAGTTCTAATCGCGTATATTCTTGCATCAAGAGCAGCTGAACTCTATTCTCAATCTTGCAGTTTCCAGCTGCTGCTTTTTCCTGGCCCTCCTGGGGTCTTCAGTGAGAACTGGAGCATGTTTTGTTTGCAGATTTGGGAGTTCATTCGCCCATGTAGCTCCCTCCCTTTCAGAGTTTTCCCCTAACTTTCTGGCTGCTTCCCTAGCCTTGGACTTTGTCCACTGTCTCCCTGCACCACACCTTATAGAGACTGTTCAGAGCCCTCAGGCAAAAAGCTGCAAGTTTACAAATCTACCAGACACAGTTTATTTTTTTCAAAAGGGGTAGATTCTCTTTTAGTTTCAGCTTGCTTTTGATCATTTTCCAGCGCCTTCAAATAATTTTAAATTATTTCGTCCAAGTTTGTAATTGTGTTCTGTAGAAGGGTGGTGTGACTGCGCAGCCTTGTCACTGTTGGAAGCCAGAAGCCAAGCTCGTGCCTTCTGGGGCTTCCATTCCGACCCCGCTTCCTCCTCAGCCTGGTGCTCAGCTGCTGGGGAGGAGACAGGCTTTTCCTCAGGGAACCCACGGTTTCAGGAGCAGAGACCCTCCAGGAGCACTGTGGGAGTGTCTCAGCTCGGCCTGTCCTCAGCAAGTACCTCAGGCTGGTGGCTGAAGCAACAGAAATGTTTTTCCCGGTTACGGAGGCTGGAAGTTCAGGGCCCCGGTGTCGGCAGGTTTGGAGTCTCCCGAGGCCCCTTTCCTGTGGCTTTCAGTCGGTGCGTTCTCATGTGTGACTTTTTCTCTGAGTGTCTGCACCTTCTTGTCTCTCCCTCTTCAAAGTATGGTTAATTTACCGTGTTTTGTTAGTTTCAAGCATACAGCAAAGTGAATCAGCTATGCATATATGTTCTTTTTCAGATTCTTTTCCAGCCCACCAGGTTGTTCCCTGATGCCGAGACAGGTCCCTGTGCTATGCAGCAGGTCCTTGCTGTTCACCTAGTTTTTTTACAGTAGTGTGTATATGTTAATCCCACATCCCTGATTTCTCTCTCTCCACACCGCCTCCTGCTCTCTCCTTTGGTATACATTTGTTTTCTAAGTGTGTGAGTCTATTTCTGTTTGGTGAGTAAGTTCATTTGTATCATTTTTTTTTTAGATTCCGCATATTAATGATGATTGTCTTTCTCTGACTGATTTCCCTTAATACGATCATCTGTGTGTCCATCCACGTTGCTGGAAATGGCATTGTTTCATCCTTTTTAATGGATGAGCCGTGTTCCACTGTGCGCGTGTGCCTCATCTTCCCTGTGCATTCACCTGTTGGTAGACTCAGGTTGCTTCCATGTCTTGGCTGTTATAAACAGCGCTGCAGTGAGTACTGGGCTCCATGTTATCTTTTTGAATCAGAGTTTTCTCCAGATGCGGGCCCAGGAGTAGGATTGCAGGATCGTATAGAATTTTGTTTTTAGTTTTCTGAGGACCCTCCGTAGTGTTCTCCGTGGTGGCTGTACCTGTTTACATTCCTACCAGTAGTATGCTGCTAAGTCGCTTCAGTCGTGTCCAACTCTGTGCGAACCCATAGACGGCAGCCCACCAGGCTCTGCCGTCCCTGGGATTCTCCAGGCAAGAGTGCTGGAGTGGGTTGCCATTGCCTTCTCCAATGCATGAAAGTGAAAAAAAAGAAAGTGAAGTCCCTCAGTCGTGTCCGACTCTTAGCGACCCCATGGAGTGCAGCCTACCAGGCTCCTCTGTCCATGGGATTTTCCAGGCAAGAGTACTGGAGTGGGTTGCCATTACCCATAGGCCCTCCCTTTTCTCCACACCCTCTCCAGCATTTATTATTTGTAGACCTCTTACAATGATGGTCATTCTGTACAGGTGAGAGGTGATTATGTTGTGGTTTGATCTGTGTTACTCTAATATCCCCTGAAGAAGGAAATGGCACCCCACTCCAGTATTCTTGCCTGGAAAATTCCATGGACAGAGGAGCCTGGTAGGCTACAGTCCATGGGGTTGCAAAGAGTCAGACATGACTGAGCGACTTCACTTCACTTCACTCTAATAGTTAGCGATATTGAACATCTTTTCATGTGTCTTCTGGCCATCTGTATGTCTTCTTTGGAAAAATGTCTGTTTAGGTCTTTTGCCCATTTTTTGATTGGATTTTTTTTTTATTATTAAACTATATGAGCTATTTGTATGTTTTGGAAATTAATCCCTTGTCAGTCTTGTAGTTTGGAAATATTTTCTTCTAGACCATGAAATTGTCTTTTCGTTTTTAAGCTTTTAAGTTTAATTCAGTCCCAGTTGTTTACTTTTGTTTTTATTTTCATTACTTTAGAAGGTGGATATAAAAAAATATTGCTGCGATTTATGTCAAAGAGTGTTCTGGCTATGTTTTCCTCTGGAAGTTTTATAGTATTTGGTCTTACATTTAGGTCTTTTATCCATTTTGAGTTTATTTTTGTGTATGTTGTTAGAGAATGTTCTAATTTTATTCTTTCACACGTAGCTGTCCCGTTTTCCCAACACTGCTTACTGAAGAGACTTTCTTTTTTCTTTTGTATATTCTTGCCTCCTTTGTCATGGATTAATTAGCCACGAGTGTGTGGGTTTATTTCTGGGCTTGATATTCTGTTCTTTTGACCTGTGTTTCTGTGTTTATGCCCATATCATACTGTTTTGATTACCTTGTAGCGTAGTCTCAAGTTGCTAGGAAAGGTGGAAAAAGGGAGGAGAAGGGGACGGCAGAGGATGAGATGGTTGGATGACATCACCGACTCGATGGTCATGAGTCTGAGTAAACTCCAGGAGTTGGTGATGGACAGGGAGGCCTGGCGTGCTACAGTCCATGGGGTCACAAAGAGTCAGACACGACTGAGCGACTGAACTGAACTGAACTGAACTGATGGTCTCAAGTCAGGGGGTGTGACTCCTTCAGCTCTGTTCTTCTTTCTCAAGATTGTTTTGACTGTTCAGGGTGTTGTGTGTGTCCAGACAAACTGAAAATGTTTTGTTCTGTTTCAGTGAAAAATGCCACTGGGCTCTTCCTCTTCTTTATAGTCATTCGTGCTATTGGATTAGGGCCCATCCTTATGACCTTCTTTAACTGCCTTAGCTCCTTGACCGCCCTGCTCCAAACACTGTCACCCTGTCTTAAGTCTTCACCTTAGGGCGTTTGGGGAGGGGATGGCCTCAGGACACATGCAGTCATTCACCATTTAGTTACAGAAGGCCTGCCATATTCCAGGCATCGCATGAAGGGCTAGGGGTGCAGTGTGGACAAGAATGGCCCCGTATCCACCCACGTGGAGCTCACAGCCTGGGGGATAAAAAGACATGTAGACGGTGACACTGCAGAGTGATAACAAGGGCCATAGGGTGTCCTGGGAGCACTGAGAAACGGGTGCCAATCAAGTTACGGGGTTGAGGGGGCTTCCTTGAGGACATGCCTTTCTAAACTGAAACCTGAAAGGTGAGTCAGGAGGCAGCCATTGGGAGAACAGTGCTTCAGGCCAGGTTTGGGGTGAGAGGGGCTTCAGGGCAGAGGAGGGCACACTGATTCGGCTGCTCAGGGGTAGGCAGCGCCCATGCTGGGTTGAAAGTGTCTCCTGGGGGAGTCTCCTCCAGCTCGGGTCCCCATCCTGGCAGAGCAGGAGTGTGGTGTATGTTGACGGGTGCCAGGTGTTGGGCTTTGGGGTGGGGGGTTTGGGTGTGCAGACAGTCTCGCCTCTGGGGTGAAGCAGGTCAAGGGCCTGGAGACGCCCTCTGGGTCATGTGTGTGTTGTTGTTGCTCAGCCCTGGACAGTGAGTCGGCCTCCAGCAGCATCCGTTTCAGCAAGGCCTGCCTGAAGAACGTTTTCTCAGTCCTGCTCATCTTCATCTACCTGCTGCTCATGGCCGTGGCCGTCTTTCTGGTCTACCAGACCATCACGGACTTCCGCGAGAAGCTCAAGCACCCTGTCATGTCGGTGTCTTACAAGGAGGTGGATCACTACGACGCCCCAGGTAGCGCCTGCCCCGGGACAGGCATTGGGTCCCAGGCAGCGACTTCTAAATACCCCCCAAGCCTCCATTGCATTCCTGGCATGGTGCCGGCCACCATGGGAAGGGCAGGGGAGTCTGAGACAGTCTGGGTGTGGGTTGCCCCACCCCATGAGCTGCTGTTGGTACCCAGCCAGAGGGTCGTGTGCCGAGGAGCGACACGGACCAAGCCTGGAGTGCTGGCTGCGGGGCTGGAGTGGGCACCGAAGACTTCGTTCACAGCAGGATTTGAGCTGGGCTTTGGCAGATGGAAGAGTTTCTCTGGGAGGCGGGTCCATAGGAGCAGAGATGAACTTAGGGAGACAGGGCTTCTCTGGGGAGATGAGTCTAGTCTGGCTGGAGCCAGGCCCCAGTGACCAGGGGAAGTGGGAGTTCCGGGAGGCAGGGGAGACGCGGCCATCCAGAGGTGGCTGGGGCCTGCCTGGAGAGGGGACCCCCGGGCCACATCACCCACTGGGAGCCATCTCTATCGAAGAGGGGACTGTCCGCTCCAGGGTGGCGGTGCTGGTGCTGGGTTCTGGTAGCGTGGTGTGAACGGTGGAAGGGGGCGTGGCGTGAAGTCTGGGGGCTCGGGCTCTGCCCGCCCCGCCTGTGCCCCCGCCACTCTGTCCACGGGACGCCCCCGAGTGACCCTCAGGACGGACTGTTCACAGTGCAGAGCCGGAGTCTCGAGTCCCCTCTCCTGGGGGCTTCTTGACGTGTGCCAGTCGTAGCCTCTTCGCCCGCTTCGTGATTGTCCCTCCTTTCTCTCTGTCCGCTGTGGTCTTTCTCTCTGTGGGTTTTACTCTGTATCTGGTCCCTTTGTCTTTCTGACGTTGCCAGTGTCCGGGGTCCATGTGCAGCTCTCAGTGTGGTTAGAACAACTGCCATCCTTGCAGCTTGGAGTGCGGCGCCTTGGCTGGGGAAGGGGAGGGACTTTGGAGATGTGACTTGCACACGTGGCGCTCCCAGTTGGAGCAGGAGATGAGAGACGGGGAGACCTGGGGAGTCCCACCGACGAGGGTCACCCGGTGAGCCTGCGGGCGGGCAGCGGTCCTGGGGGCCTGGCCTCCCGGCTTGGTCTCTGGGGACCTCCTGGGAGCACGTGGAGCAGGGCTCTGAATGGGGTGGGTGTTGCTGTAGGCACCGGGCTGGCTGCATCCTCAGCCAGGAGAGGGGCTAACTGAGAAGGCCCTGGCTGCCTTCATGAGAGCGGGGCTTTCTGAGGGCAGGGCGTGGGGCTCCCCATCCTCTGTAAACAGCCCTTTTTTTCTTCCTCCTCTGCAGTCACCCTGGGAGTCCTGGACTTAGGTGATTGATGAGTGTGAAAAAATACGCATGACATGGTTTTAGGCGTGTGTTCACTTCTCCCTGTCCCGCCTCCAGGCATCGCCCTGTACCCTGGTCAGGCCCAGCTGCTCAGCTGTAAGCACTATTACGAGGTCATCCCACCTCTGAGGAGCCCCGGACAGCCCGGAGACGTGAACTGCACCACCCAGAGGATCAACTACACGGACCCCTTCTCCAATCAGACCCTGGTAATGCTCGTCTCCTGGGCAGTGCGTACCCCAAGGGTCCCTATCTTCTTTCTGCCAGCTAGCCTCCCTTGCCCTTGGTGTGGGCGCTCACCCACAGCAAACATGAGGCTGTCCTCTGGGGTCTGGCTGTGGCTGGCTCGCCTGCATCCAGGGCGGCAGTGGGGCCTCATCCTTCTCTGAGTGACCCTCTGCGATTCCCTCAGTGTGGATGGAAGGAGGCATGGCTGCAGAGTGAAACTGGTGTGATGTCGCCAGGCGGGCCCCGTTCCCGAGT
Organism: Budorcas taxicolor; assembly: GCF_023091745.1. NCBI lineage: Eukaryota > Metazoa > Chordata > Mammalia > Artiodactyla > Bovidae > Budorcas > Budorcas taxicolor. The sequence continues at coordinate 72,113,857 of NC_068925.1, forward strand.
GCTCAACAGAACTGCCAGGATCGTTTCTGATAATACAGATTCCAGGTTCCACTTGGGCCCACTGGAATCGTGGTTCCTGGGGTCGGGGCCTGGGAATCCGTGTTCTGGAATAACGGGGCCCCCTGTGAGAAGGAGTGCTGGTCCAGGAACAAGGACCCTGGCCCGGCCGTCACGGAGGCTCAGCTCAGCCGGAGAGTGGATTACAAGGGTTCTGGAGGCAAAGAAGGAATTCTGTGTATATTTACATCCTCTCCTTTGCATCCCGTATCCTTGTTTCCAAAAGGACAGGGCTACGTTAAGTTTTCCAGCTCAAAACGAGGAAGGAAAGGGTTTCTAGGCAGAGGAACTCTGCACCAAAACATAAAGGGAGTTAGCAGCATGCTTGTTGGTTCCTCTGAGCAAAATTCCACAGGTAGGTGTCTCTGGAGAGCCAGGGGCCCCCAAAGGGTAGCAGATGGCGAAGCTGTGGACAGAAGGACTGGCTGGACGAGGCAGCTCGCGTGTCGAATACGGAGCAGGACCTGCCCCTTGGGTGATATAGAGGCCCCAGGTGGACCTTGAGATGAAAGAATTCCTCTGAGACTTTTTGTTAATATGTATTCTAGACCTCCTCCTGAAATCCTGCTGAAATGATTCCCGTTCCTGCACAGGATAGAGTAAGGTACAATATCGATAATAACCCTGCCAACCAAGAACGGATAGGAGGAGCAGAGATTTTGAGGAACTGGTGTAAGGTATAAACAGCCCGTTGGATCAGATCTATGGAGCAGGACCAGGGAAAGCCCATTCCCGAAAGCAGGGGCCACGGAGTCCCTGCTGTCGTGGTGAAGGCTTTCCTCCCACTCCCAGCTCTCTTTCATCACGAAGAGCCAGGCTGCCCATTGGGCAAGTTGGGATCCTGGCTCTGGGCCCGGCGGCCCAGCTTGCAGCCCTCGCAGGGCTTCTGGGGACAGTGTTTGCTCTGGGCGAAGGCCCCAGGGCCCTTCTCTGCATAAGCTTGGGGTGGGGGTTCCTGCCTGGGCACTGGGTCAGCAGAGAGAAACAGCAGAACTCGAGACGGGATGTCCGCGGCAGGAGGAGGAGAGTGCTGGGATAAAGGACTCTTTATGGGAGATGAGGACGTGGAGCGCCTGGCCCGCCGGCCCGCACAGCCCACTGCCTCGGGGTGTCCTCCCTGTGAGCCCCAGGCCGGGGCCAGCCTGCAAGAGCCCCGCTTGGGAGGAAGCCCACACCCCAGACCCGCGCTAGTCAGCCCGACCCTACACTCAGAATGGAGAATTCAGGGTCGCCAGGAGACCAACAGCAGAAGAGGCTGGAGAGGAACTGACAGAATTGACTCCAGGAAATGGGAGCTAATTTAAATGAAAAGAACTGTAAGAAATTTGAACGAGGAGCTGGATAGTACAGTGCAGACACCATCCGGATGCCCCGCTGTCTTAGTTCCCTGGGTACCAGCCTGTGCCCACTTAGATGGCGCTGTGGATACCGGCTCCCTGGCCTTCCTTCCTCTTGGCTCCCCTCTGAGTGGGACGCTTACCAGGAGTCATCGTGGCCCACACCCGTCCAGGCTGGTTGGATTTGTTACAATAGTTAGAGTTCAACTGAATATCATAGAAATTCATGAAATGAGGGCTCGAAAGGAGAGTTGTTTCCGTGCAGACGGAAGCTGACTGCAGTTACTGCCTCCAGCCCCAAGTGGCTCCTTGCCATCCATAGCCGTGGACTAGAGAGGAGGCACCTGGTCCCCGGGCCCCGCGTCCCTTCCCGCACCAGGCAGAGCGGTGAAGGAGCAGAGGCCGCGGTGGAGCTCCCCCAAGAGGCATGGCCACCTGCCGAGGCCCGGTGACGCCCCTGGGGTGGGACCTGTGAGGTGTGTCCTGCCTTGGCCCCGGGAGGAGACTCCTGCGTCCTGGGTTGCCCAGGCCTGGTCCACTGGAGAGCCCGCCTCGGTGGGTGGGCGCGTGTGCCCGACTCCCCAGGCTGGCACTCTGGTCTCTCTGTCTCTGCAGAAATCCGCCCTGATTGTGCGGGGGCCGCGGGAGGTGCAGAAGCGGGAGCTGGTCTTCCTCCAGTTTCGCCTGAACCAGAGCAGCGAGGACTTCAGCGCCATCGATTACCTGCTATTCTCGTCCTTCCAGGAGTTCCTGCACAGGTGCCCTTCAGAGCCCGCTTGACCCCCGGGATCTCACTCTAGCCGTGTGCATCCCTGGGCTGGGGGTGGGGGGCAGGTGCGGGGAATTGGGACGCTAGGCGGCCGCCGGGCAGACGGAGAGCCCCCTGAGAAAGTCCGGGGAGCCTGGGAGGGTGTTCTGACCCCACACGCAGAGCTGGATGCGCCCCGGAGGGTGGGCACTTGGGTCCCCCACTCCCTGACGGCGCTGCAGAGGATAGGCCGGAGCTGCCCGGTTTCTGTAAGGCCCCAGGCGGCCAGCCTCCGCCCTGGGCTGCGTTTCCCCTGTGTCCTGGGACGGGGGGGCTGGCCCTAAGGGACGGCCCAGTGCCCCCTTGCCACCCATTTCTAGCGGGAGGGTGCAAGTTCTTGTACATCTTGGGACACCCCTCTTGCGCCGGCTCTGGGGCCCAGAGTGGTCGTGGGTGGCGGGAGCGTGTCCTGCAGGGGTTCCTGAGGGGCTGGTGACTTGGGTCCTCCAGGTGCGGCGGCTCCATTTCAAGGAGCCGTGGCCGAAAGGAGGCTGCCGCTCCACCCCCGGGCTGACGTGACCATGAGCTGCCTCTGCTGGTCACACTGTGGCCCTGTCCTGGGGCTCGGGGTCTCTTCTGCCCCTTCTTCTAGCTGGAGCTCCCCTCCCTTCCCTGCAGATGCGGGCCGCGTCCCCTCCTTGCCCAGCGCCTCCCTGTACCCCTCTGAGCGTTCTCAGCACTGCGCTGCGGTTTCCTCTTGGCCGTGGGCGCTCTGTGACCCTTGGGTGGGCGCTGCAGATGCCTCCTCTGGCTGAGAGCTCCCAAGGGAACCCTCCTCCCCTCTCCGGGCCTTTAGGGAGGCTGATGGCCAGGGAGGGCACCCCGGGGCTGCTGAAGCTGAGTTCTCCAGGGTGCTGGGGGGCCCAGCCCAGTCTGCAGGCCTCTTTGCTGGGAGCAGGTGGTGGGGAAGACAGGGAGGGGGTAGGGTGGGGGGCTTCTGCTGGGAGCTCCAGGGACCACGCTTCGGCCTCGAGGCAGGCGGCAGCTTCCCCTCCAGCCGTGAAGAAGGAGAGGGTGGGCCGCACCCTGCCAGTACCAGCAGAGGAGCTGGCTGCGGTAGGGGCTGGAGTTTGTCTGGCTAAGTTCGAGCCCTGCCTGATTAACGCGGACCTTCCTTCTCTGCTCTCCAAGCCCAGACAGGGCCGGCTTCATGCAGGCCTGTGAGAGTGCCTATTCCAGCTGGAAGTTCTCCGGGGGCTTCCGCACCTGGGTTAAGATGTCCCTGGTGGAGACCAAGGAGGAGGACGGGCGGGAGGCGGTGGAGTTCCGGCAGGAGGTAGGTGGCGCTGGGCTCACCTTGCACCGTCCCTGGGTCCATCCTTGAGTCCTGCGTGCGGGGAAGCCTCTCAGAGGGGTCAGCTTCACCCCGGGGTCTGAAGGGTGAGTGGATGTTCTACAGGAAGTGAGTGGGCTCGCCGCTGGGGGATTTGCTGCGTGTTTCTTGTGCAGGCCTGTCCTGTCCCAGACCCTTTGCTTTTGTCCCAGTGGCTCCCAGAGGGCACACGGTGGAGCATTTCACAGAGCAGTGCCTGGTCCAGCTGGATCTGAGCTGGTTTGTAGCTCTGCTCCACTCCCTCCCCCATAGCTGGCAGCTGCATTAAAAAAAAAAAAAAGACTATTCGCAGGGCAGAGGTCAGATGCAGGGAGGGGCTCTGAAGTGTTAGGTGCATGGTGACCCACTGGGACACAGGAGGAAAATTTCTTTTTATATTTTTAAAATCTCATTCTAATCTGTTTGGTTTTTTTAAAAAAAAAATCTCATTCTTTTTGTCTTTCTGAGTGTTTTAAAACACAGGTACCGTTATGATAGTGATAGTAATGTCACTTGTAAGAGTGATAAATGTGTTGGGTACATGCTCAGAATGCTATGCTCATGGGAAGTGTGATAGGAAACCTTTCAGCCCTCTGACCTGCAGCCAGAAAGCATGCCATGATCCAGGCAGGAGAGTGAGAGGCTCTTGGGAAAAGGCATGGAGCTGGGGTGGAGGGAGGGGACCCTGGGGTTGCCTCGGCTTCAGCCCCTGCGGGGGCTCAGTCCTCCCGCCGGCATGCACGCCCAGGGCCCGACCACCCCGTGTGTTGTGTGTCGGTGGCTGGGGGTCTGCAGGGGTATGGAGAAGGCTCTGTTCTCGCATCCTCTGCTCCCCCGTGGAGGAGTTCCATTTGGGCTGGGCTCTGAGGGGCAGCGTTAGGAAGGGGCCAGGTTGAAGTAGGAGAACCCACTCCAGCTGACGGACGGGCCAACGGAAGCCAGGCACTCAGGGCCTCCTCTGGGTCTGCCCCTGCCCGCACCACGGTCCTAGGACTTCTCCAGGTGGGAGGCCTTTGGGAAAGGCTTAAAGCCAGTTTCCTTTAAGAGACAGGATTTTTTTTTTTTCCTGCCATAGGTGGTGATGACCCCCTGGCAGTAGGTCCTTAAAATATTTCTCTTTTGCAAGATGGTTGTCATCGCCTAGATTTTTACACCACACTTTTCTGCCAAGAACTCTACAAGTTCTTTCTTATCTGGCCCCCAAATCAGCTGAGAAAGGAGACTCGGCGTGTTCACCTTATGGTTAGATCTTCACAGGCCTCCCTGGCTCCCCTGGGAGCTCCAGCTGTGATCTGAAACCAGGGGGCCAGCCCCCTCACCCCGCAAGCCTGTGCGCTATGGAAGGCGTGCGTGCCTTTCAGCATTGGCTGCATGGGAAGTCTTTGGCAAGGGATGTGAACACTCCTTGGAACAAAAATGTTTTTAAAATTATTTTCTTTGTTTTTATATCATGTTGTAAAGTTCAAAATGCTTTTCCTATGTGTTGTTTTACGAGAGCCTTGCTACAGCTCAGTGAGATGGGCGTTTTGTCCTGTTTATGAGTGCAGAGGAGAACTGACTCATTTGAAAAGATCCTGATGCTGGGAAAGATTGAAGGCGGGAGGAGAAGGGAACGGCAGAGGATGAGATAGTTGGGTAGCATCACCGACTCAGTGGACATGAGTTTGAGTAAACTCCGGGAGTTGGTGATGGACAGGGAAGCCTGGCGTGTTGCAGTCCATGGGGTCACAAAGAGTCAGATACGACTGAGCGACTGAACTGAACTGAACTGATGAGTGTAAAGGAGAGGCTCAGAGCAGATGATGGCCCAGCCAGGCTTCTGCCCCTGGGACCTGTCTGCTCTCCATCTCACCTCCCAGCCTCTGCAGTTGCTGTAACCAGGCCTCACCAAGCACGCCTGCTAACTGTTTACAGGGAGTGCTCAGCTGGGCCAGTCTGTGAGGCTGCACTTTGTCCTGCAAGACTGGAAGGGTTTAACACTCAGCTCTTCAGGTCAAGTATTTTGAAATGTGAGATCTTTATGTTGTGAGTTGAGCCTTACACAGTACTTTGAAAATGATTTAATCAGGAGTACAGATATCTAGCTTCCCAGGAGGCGCTAGTGGTAAAGAAACCCGCCTGCCAGTGCCAGAGACTTAAGAGACACAGGTTCAATCCCTGGGTGGGGAAGATCCCCTAGAGGAGAGCATGGCAACCCACTCCAGTATTCTTGCCTGGAGAATCCCGTGGACAGAGGAGCCTGGGTGGGCTATGGTCCCTGGGGTCGCAGACTCGGACACGATGGAAGTGACTTAGCAGGCACAGGTATCTAGTGACAGATTTCAGTGACAGTCCAAAACACCCACTGTGTACTCCAGATTCTATGGGAACCAAGCTGAAGCCTGGGCTCTGGGACCAGTCTCAGGACATGGTGTAGAGGAGGTTTTTGTCTCTTTGCCTCCAAAAGATGGAGCGAGGGGAGCCAGGGTGTCAGATCCCCTAAACTGCCCTGACCTTCCCTGGAGCCCCGGCCAGGGCGGCACAAAGGCGCTAACACTGCTTTCTCTCCTCTGTACCTAGACCAGTGTGGTTAACTACATTGACCAGAGACCCGCGGCCGAGAAAAGCGCTCAGTTGTTTTTTGTGGTCTTTGAATGGAAAGATCCTTTCATCCAGAAAGTCCAGGATGTGAGTGTCGCCTAAGGTCTTGACCGTGAGCTTCCTACCTGAGCTGTTTAGGCTCATCCTCGCGGGCCGCCCTCATCTCCTTCCGTAGCGCTGATCTGCCGCTTGTATTTGTGACATGCACGTTCTCTTTCATTTGTGTTTAATCTCGTCTTCAGCGCTGGACCGTCTTCCCTGTGAACACGGGGGCTTCGTCTTTGTTCACCGTTTAAGTGTGCAGCACGGTGCTTAGTCTGGAGTAGCCACTGAGCAGTGGTGATGGGTGACTGGAGTAGAAGGCATGAAGTTAATCGTCTAGTCACCGCTGCTGGAAGCCGTTGTTGTTTGTTTTATTGCTTCTCTGTAGAATAAGAATCTTTTATTTGTCATTAGTCAAAATAGAAAGGTACTCCTCAGGGGACTTCCCTGGCAGTCCAGTGTGGTTAAGACTCCATGCTTCCAATGCAGGGGGCGACGGTTTGATCCCTTGTTGGGGAACTACGATCCCACCTGCCCTGTGGCGTGGGGCCAGAAAGAAAAAAGAAATTAAACTAATCAGAAATTAAAGAGAGCATCAATTAATGTCAGATTCTAGACTCACCGTCTCAGAAGGGGAGGAGTAATGGGACAGCTTTGCCAGAACATTCCTGAGACGCCATCCCCCAGAGCTAGTCCCGTATCTGATAAGCAGTTTTTGTTTTAAAATCATCATAAAGTATCTTCATGCAGTTGTGGGCTGGGGGAAGACATCGCAGAGCTGAGGCTCAAACCCGGAGGGTCTCTCTGACGTGGTGCGTGATCCCACCACGCTGTTAGCTGTGGGCCTGGCTGGGCCATGCACACATTAAGTGTGTGCGGACCCCCTGAATAAAAGACGCTGCATAGAAGAATGAATGCCTTTAGTTCCACAGGGGAAGTGTGTGATCAAGCGCATTCTAACCTGCTGTGCTCAGTGTTTTAAGTCCTATCGCGGGCCACGTAAAGCCGAGCTCAAGGTCCCTTGACTTAAGTCGTCCGTCAGGTCCATAGGCATCCTGAATGGTGGTGGTGGAGTAACCCCTTTCATAGATGAGCCCCAGGTCCCCCTGCTGAACTGGGACTTAGAAGTGCTGTGTGTTGACCAAGCGGGGAACTCAGACGTACAAGCCGTGACCTCGGCCTTGAAGGAGTTTCAGTGGGTCAGAGGACCACCTAAGCCATAAAGGAAGTAATTGCAGACCGCGAGGAACTGCCAGGGCAGACTGTGGGAGAAATCTCTCTGCTCACATTGAGAGGGTTTGGCTTAGTGGTCAGCGGGAGCTGTGAAGGGCCTGGAAGCATCAGTGACTCCGGAAAGCAGCCAGGGCAGGTGAGTCGGGGGGTCCTGGCCTGCAGGCCATCAGTGTTGTTTGGAAGCAAGGTTGCATTGTGAATTAGGCCAGAAATTTAAAACTCAGCACTGATTATCTTATTTGTGCAGAGCTTTTTTGAAAAAAAATTTTTTCTTCTTCTTTCAGGATCACTTTATTATCAAGAGGGGCTAGTATTTTTCTCCTCAAACTGGAGCTGTGAACAAAGTATAGAGTTATGGCAATTTAATAATTTCTTGGCTGCACGAAGTGGCATGCCGAATCTGTTTCCTGACCAGAGATCGAACCCGTGCACCCTGCTGTGGAAGCACGGAGTCCTAACCACTGGACAGCCAGGAAGTCCCAAGTTATGGCAGTCTTAAAAACCGGTTGTTTTTCTCGTTGTGCCAGTAATCTGGGGGGCTCTTTGACAGTAACACTGAGAATCAAAAATGGAAGCCAGCTGAGAAACTTGTGTTTGTTTCCATTTCACAGATAATCACCGCCAATCCTTGGAACACAATTGCTCTTCTCTGTGGGGCCTTCTTGGCATTATTTAAAGCTGCAGAATTTGCCAAACTGAGTGTGAAATGGATGATCAAAATTCGGAGGCGATACCTTAAGAAAAGAGGTCAGCCAACAAACCACGTAAGCTGAAGCTGCCGATGTTCTTCGCAGAAACTGCCCGAGTTGATGGAAGTTTTCATCACTTCCCCTTTGGTAAACCAGGTTGCCAACGATCCAGTCCTCACTTGAAGAAAATGGGCTTTGCCAGGGGCTAGCCTGTCACACTGCAGCTTCTAACCTGGCCCCCCAGCGAGACTGTCTTAGAGCCCAGTGGAACAGATCCAGTGGATGACCTAAACGCTATTTAAGTATTTAAATTATTAATGAACATTTTGTGACATATGACATGAATATGTCAAATGGAAGATGGACTCAGAATCCAGTTTTCTGAAAGTTTGTGGAAGCCGTCTTCCTTCTTCCTTGGTTTGGTGTATAGTTAAGGTCCAACAGGATGATTAAGGTTCTGATCGTAGGTTTTCTCCTTGAGATTTTTTTTAAATCAACAGAAAAGTGTGTGACTTTCTTCTGCCCCACTGGTGACTCTCCGGCGGCGGCGATCACAGTGTGGAACCAACCAGTGTGCTATTCATGAGAAACACAAAACCCCTCTTATCTCTGGTGCCATGTGCGAGTCTCTGACACACTCACTCATGTGTTAAGTATTAAATGAGACTGTTTTTTAAAACTACTGTGGAAACTATAGTAATTAGATCACTTGTGGACTGAGCAGCCACCTACCTACCTGTCTGGCTAGAATACTGACTGATGCATGTATGAGTTTGGCGTGATTAACATGCAGAAGCACTAGGACATGTGTGCAGAGTAGGTCCCTCCTCAGTGATTTGATGATTTCATTAACAGGTGAGTAAAAGTCAGGTTGATACCGAAGGAATCAGTGAGCCAGTGTGCGCATCTGCTCCATCAGTAGGCACTGGTATGCTTTTATCCCGTGACCTCCAAATAAAAGGGGGGGGTGAGCCTGGACTCCCACGGTACATCACAAGCACGTGCAGGGAAGGGCAGGAAGTGGCAGTGAAGCTCTGTGAATAAGCTGTGTTAACTCTTCTGTCCTGCAGCCCACCCATCTGAGAAAGGCACCCTCAGCATGGACCCTCAGAGCTTTCAGCCTAGCCTGAAAGGAGTACCGTCTGGGTATTTTTCACATGGTAGCCACTGACTGATTTAAGGTTTTGGAAATTATTTTGCGGAGTTCTAAACTGTTTACATGACCTTTGCATCCAGAGAGGACTTGGGTAGTATTTCTTCAATTTCATAATTTGGTTTTAGGTAATTCAAAAAACTCCAATGTATGAGGGGGCCAATTTTAATCTCATGTCTAACTTAGCAAGAAACTGTGGTTTTTGGTTGAATTATTAAAAGTGAACTTGTGTAAGGAAATACTCTGTGCTATTTTTCTGTGGCACTGAAGCAGGCATACCAACTTTAACCAAGGTCTTGTAACACTTTTCTGTAAGGCAAATGCAAAGCCTGGCATAGAAGCTTACATTAACAACAGTATTGAAAAACAAGTGTGTGTATTTTTAAAGTATTTCTAAAGTTGACACACCATTTTCATACTAAGTATCTCACAAAATTGGCTCCAATGAACATACTGAAACTGCACTTCCTGTTACTTTAGGAAGTTGAGAGACCTCTTGGATATGCTTTAGAGTGAGTACCTAGGTCGGAAGTGAACGTTTCTAGCTCTTTAACAGCTGTTAACTGCAGCCTGTCAAAACCTGCTCTAGCTGCTCTTAGTAAAGGATATATGCTTAGACCAGCAAAATAAGACATTAAGACCCAGCCTTCTCTTCTAGGGGGGCTGGGTTTGCCTTTTGTGGTGTTCAGCAGTAGGATCCCTTTTCTTCTGCCTGTGCTGCCCCCAGCTGTCAGTAATCCTAGCGGGCCTTGGGTTAGCGTGGAGCACTGGGCAAGAACACTGGGTCTGGATGGTTGTGGTAAGGCTGCCACTTAGAAACAGTGTAAAATATGAGCCAATTCCCGAAAGGAAGTTTCTCCTGGGGCCACAGTGAGTGGAATGAGCTGCCTTCGCAGTGACCTAGGAAGAATGTGCTAGAATTTCTGCTAGTTTTTTATGGTTGTGAAAGAGCAGAAGCAGGTATCAGTAGTTGAAAGCCTGGTAACAGTTTCTGATTCTGCCACAATCTCCCTGCCCCCCATAAAAAACAGTGCCATTACTTACAGATTTTGAGATTTTGCTCCTGGGTCTGTTTTAGTTAACACTGTCTGTGTATGTATACACATTTAAGGTAAGTTAAACCCATCCTGCGAACATAAAGGGACATAAAGGAAGATGGAGAGATATCCTCAAATTTAGAATTTTATGTACAAATTCTGTAAAATAGAAAACTTTGGGAAATGGCTGGAACACTCGTCTCTAGCACACAGTCTTTCTGTTCTTTAACTGGCATACAACCTGCAGTTTGCCTTACAGGTTTTCTGTGTATACATGTATGTACATACATATGAATGAATGGAGGGGGCGGGCTTCTGGATGTCTCAACTCAGTGCTGGAAAAAGCAAAGGTGACGTAAGGCAAAATACAAACATAGACTTTATTAAATGCTGCTCAATCCCCCAATAAAGATCTTTCATTACAAAACAGTTTTCCACACAACTGCAAGTTAAGAGATTGGAATGGTACTCTGATAATAAAATGTGAGAAATACTTGACCAAGTAAAAACATACATGACTTCCTACAGGCCGCCTTTTCAGAACCCTACAGAGGAAGCCTACTGCGTTTCCTTTAAGTAAAGCCAGGCAGTGACAACACGCGCTCTGCACCACCACACCGTGGACTCAAAGCCTCCGTCCCTGTCAGAAGGGGCCGGAGAAGGGCAGGCTGTGAGGCCTGGGAAGGCCCTGCCTTCAGCCTTTGGGAGGAAGAGGAGGAATGAACAGAGAGGCAGGCTGTGTTCACTGTGCTGCCTCCACTAGTCTGTGCTCATCACCCTGGGGAGTTGCAGATGAGGGGGGAGATGCATAAGGACTGATCTGAAATCTGGTTTACTTTCCCAGCTTTTATTTATAATTTGTGCTTTTTAAAGCCTGGAATTAAGTTTTTGCTCAAATTCCAGAGTACAGTAATATATCAAAAGGAAGGCTTAGGGCAAGTAGTTCCCTCCATCATACTTCTGGAAGAGATGAAGGGAAGGATAAGAATTACACCTTAGTTTTAGTTTTAGGAAATAGTCTTTTTCCTAGGATGTAACTAAGGTCTGCAGCGATGTGAAAAGCACATTATCAAAGGGAAAAATATACAGAGCAGACTACTACGCCTATGTGCAACACAACCAAAACCAGGATTCAAGCCATGATTCCTACCAATCCCGTAATTATTTCACTCATCACATTGATGAGAAAGTTCATTCATTTCTGTGAAACTTCAGAAGTGACACAAATCAATGATTAGACAAGGGTTACAATATACTGTGGCCATGATACAGCATAGGGCTATGTTTAGTCCATATATTTTTTCATTTACAGTTGCCAGAAAAAAAATTGGCCTTTTAATTATACTGATGAGGTTTGTTTCATAATTTTTACATATTTCAAAAAAGTACAAAACTGCCTAGCCAACAGAGGTGGCAGGCTTTTTTTTATCCATCATTTGTGTTGCTGAGAATACTGTGCATGTTGTAAGCACTGTTCTGCTTTTCTAGAGCTTTCTTTAGCTTTAGCTCCTCCAATTTTTTCCATAATTCTTCTCGTTCCAATTCCTTCTTTTTCTCCCTTTAAACAAAGCAAGAATTTTGTAGTTAGAAATTTATTTCATAGCTTGAAGAAACATGCTGTTTGGCAGTTTGCTGGAAAACAGACTTGCTGCCTCACATTTCATTTAAACCCCCCCACCTAAAGCATTTGAGAGTCAGGTCTACCTAGGGCACTGCGTTATTTGCCATTACTCTCAGCGTAATTAACCATGTCTGTGCGTCTCCCGCACCAACTGAAATGTATCGCCATCACCACGGCCACTGTAAGTGCTTCATGGCTGACAAACCACTCAACGTGGACTCAGTCACGTAAACCCCATGCAGTGGCTGTAGTCGTCACGATCGCTCTTTTGCCACGAGTCGGTCTGGGGTCGTTTCCTGGTGGACCCACATCCTTGTGCATCCCATCTCTAAGCTACCGACCAGTCTGTGTCTTACTATCTCTTGTCTCTTGCATGTCAGATGGAAACTTTAAAGTGTGAATAATCTCTTAACCCCACAAAACTCAAAACATGTTGCTTCAATTATTAATACTTAATTTCAGTTCTAAAGAGAACATTTTTGAATAATGTGGACACTACTATTCTGAAGGGCTATATAAATGTGTGAAAAACCCACAGGCTTACAGTTCCACAGTTACATATGCTTTAAGGGGACAAAAGTGCTGATTCACGCAGATAGTGAAATACAGGATCAGTCTTAGTTATGTGAAATATGCATTTTTCAATGTAAGTTTCATATGATCCCAGTCATCTCTTCCTTCTTCCTATTGCTTCCAGGGCTCTTAACTGCCTACTTTGTTTTCCTGCCTGAAAGGTGCTATTTAAAATAAATAACGCATTGAGTTAGTTGTTGATGGACTAGGATGACTTTGAAGAAGAGAGATCCTTTCCCTACTTGACACCAGAAAACCAGGACTAAGAACTTAAAATCAAAATAGATCAGTTTTTCCAAACGTAATAGGTGATACAATTATTAGAAATAAATGGGCTCAGGTACACCAGTTATTGTCCACCTTAAGTTTAAATATTGTGCAAGGAACAGTTAAAGAATAAGCTCACTATGGAAGCCCATGTGGACAAAATCAATTCTCATAAATGTAAAAATAAAACTGATTAAAATAGTATTTAAAATTTAATATAAAATGTATTTCACAATGTAGATATTACCAAGACTGATGAAGTCTAAGGCTCACAATGAGATCAGAATTTATGATCCACATTAAAATCATAATCTAACCATTAGGAGTTTACCTGCATATGACTTTAAAGTATTTATTATTGTTGTTGTTATTGTTTAATCTCTGAGTCCAACTCTGCAACGCCCTGGACTGCCAGGCTCCTCTGTTCATATGCACTGGCAGGCGGAATCTTTCCCCTGAGCCACCGGGGAAGCCCATCAAGTGTTTATTATGCTAAGCTGCTTCAGTCGTGTCTGACTCTGTGACCCTATGAACTGTAGTCCACCAGGCTCCTCTGTCCATGGGATTCTCTCCAGGCAAGAATACTGGAGTGGGTTGCCATTTCCTCCTCCAAGGGATCTTCCTGACCCAGGGCTTGAACCTGTGTCTCTTGCGTCTCCTGCATCGGTGGGCAGGTTCTAAACCATAACACCACCTGAGATGTTCAAATTGTAATGGCTGATGTAATTGGCTTTTTAAACATAATTTTAACTTAGAATACCTTATTGGACTGAATCACATTCAAGTAATCTAAAATGTACAGTTAACTTTGTAATTAAAAATGTCAAATACCTTTGTCTTTCAGCTTTGTATGAGCTAGTAAGGTCATCGAAAAGCTTGCCGTTCATCTCCATGAGGGTTTTCAGCACATTGTACACCAGTGCTACAATGGTCCTAAAAGGAAACAAGCCAGTGCTGGGTTACTGATGCTACTAACAGATGGGAAACGTATCACTATCATCTCTGAAATGGGTTTGACACTGACTGACTCAGTCAATCCACTAGTGAGGATAAACTGAAGCTCAAGAAGTTCAGTAATTTGTTGAAGGTCACCCAGCCAGTGGTAGCAGAGATAGTCTATCTGATTCCAAAACTCATGTCCTTCCCACTGTGTCATGCTTGGGTTAAACCCTAGAAATGTTATGGCCAGCTTCCTGTCTGCTCTAGAGTCTGATTTGATGATTTAGTCACCAGGTCGTGTCCGACTCTTGCGACCCCATGGACTGTAGCCTGCTAGGCTCCTCTATCCATGGGATTCTCCAAGCAAGAGTACTGGAGTGGGTTGCCATTTCCTTCTCCAGAGGATCTTCCCAACCAGGGATCGAACGCAGGTCTCCTGCACTGCAGGCAGATTCTTTACCAACTGAGCTATGAGGGAACACAGGGACTACTCTAGAGTCTACTATCACAAATCCTGAATAACAGCATTAAAAGCAGCTGGAAAAGATGCAATTACTATGACTTGTAAGAAGAAAAGCAGACAACAGGATAAGGATGTTACAGAATTTAGAACATACGCAATCTAAACATCACTGACGTGACCCTGAGCACTGACGCTTCTGCCTGGGCTAAGCCAGCTGAGATGTGAGCCTGGATACTGGCAGAATGTCCTATCAGACAGTCCTTAGATTTGCAATTCTAAACAAAAATTAAGACCATGCAGGAGTTCAGAGTTTTTAAGGATAAGCCACCCCATTCTTTTCATTTGGCCCTGCAATAAACCTTTCTCTGCTACAAACAAACAAACATACAGACCCACATATATGTACAACTTCATAAAACTCACTGCACAATAGAACCATGTGATGTTAACCTTGGGAGTTCCAAATCTGTATAGGGTTCCTATGTATGGGTTATGAGATCAAATGACAAAGACGTTAGAAAAACAAAAATGACACAATCAACATAAAAGACACTTACGGATTCCAGTGTTCTTTGGAGATTTTGTACAAACTGCCAAACATAATCGGCAGAATTTTATCAATATTCTCCTCAATCAAACTAAGAATATATTCATTGTTCCAGAAGTACAGTGCCCTTTCTGCAACCTAAAAAAGACATTCAGAAACATCAAAACTAAGAAAAATAATAGTGTAAAATAAAAATGGCTTCACTGAAAACACCATACCTGAAAATGAGAACTGGATACACACTTGGATATCTGCTTAAAAAGGGGCTCTTCAATTTTTTTGAATTGTGTTGGTTCAATGACATCTAAGATTTCTTCAATTTCTCCTAAAAACATCACCTAGGTTAAAAAAATTTTCTTTTAAGAAACATAATATGACAAATTATATGATGTTAATATAGAAAACACAAATGAGAAGGTTAACAGTGGACGAAAAATACCTTGACAGTATATGCAACTTACCATAATGGACAGCTCTTCCACCAAGTTTCTCTAAACCCCACAGAACAGTGCCCGCTTGGTAGGTAGTGGTGGTGATACCCGCAACCCAAGGAAGCACGGTGTATAGCCCTCAGATTGAAACGTTCTAATAAAATGCACTGTTTTTGTTAAACAAAACTCACCTCTTTCTGACTGCATGTTTTTGGCCAAAATTTCAGCAATCCTCTGATCACCTTCAAAAAAGGGAAAAATTTGGCATGAATTAAGCAATGAAGCTGGCTAACCTCAGGAAATTTTAAGTAACTGTGACAATATCAATATTCATTCTGAAGTAGCAGAGTATTATTCAGTACCTCTGCATCTCCCCTCACTCTGCTCAGCTTTATTTAGGCTTTTACCCTTTCAACAGATGCCTGCTGAGCGCCTCTGTACCAGATACCGCTCTAGATCAGGGACACACTGATGGACAAGACCAAGATGGTCCCTGATTTTCATGAAGCAGGAAGACTGACATAGTTAGCAATTAAACTTATAAATAATTTTAAGAGTAGTAAGGGCTACTTCCTACTAAGTATGAGCTAATGACTTGGTGGGGTGAGGAAAGGAGGTTATTTTATGGAAAAATTAAGGAACAGATAATTCCTATTTTTTAAACCATCATGAAGCATCCCCCCAAAGCCAGAAAGCTTCCAAATTTGTTTCATGGCTAGCACAGTTTTGATAAGCCAAATACAGTGAGACAAGAAGTCATGAATTCAAGTAAACACAGTTGTAAAAATCTGTATTAAACTGAATGTAACAGTATATAGGAAAAGGAGTATGTACTGTCACCCTGCTATATGCAGAGTACATCATGAGAAATGCTGGGCTGGAGGAAGCACAAGCTGGAATCAAGATTGCCGGGAGAACTATCAGTAATCTCAGATATGCAGATGACAAATCCCATGGACGGAGGAGCCTGGTGGGCTACAGTCCATGCAGTCGCAAAGAGTCGGACACGACTGAGTGACTTAACTTACCACCCTTATGGCAGAAAGTGAAGAAGAACTAAAGAGCCCCTTGATGAAAGTGAAAGAGGAGAGTGAAAAAGTTGGCTTAAAGCTCAACATTCAGAAAACTAAGATCATGGCATCCAGTCGCATCACTTCATGGCAAATAGATGGGTAAACAGTGGAAACTGTGGCTGACTTTATTTTGGGGGACTCCAAAATCACTGCAGCTGGTGATTGCAGCTATGAAATTAAGACGCTTACTCCTTGGAAGGAAAGTTATGACCAACCTAGACAGCATATTAAAAAGTAGAGACATTAATTTGTCAACGAAGGTCCATCTAGTCAAGGCTATGGTTTTTCCAGCAGTCATGTACGGATGTGAGAGTTGGTCTAAGAGCCGAAGAACTGAGGGTTTTGAACTGTGGTGTTGGAGAAGACTCTTGAGAGTACCTTGGACTGCAAGGAGATCCAACCAGTCCATCCTAAAGGAGATCAGTCCTGGGCGTTCATTGGAAAGACTAATATTGAAGGTGAAACTCCAATATTCTGGCCACCTGATGTGAAGAGCTGACTCATTTGAAAAGACCCTGATGCTGGGAAAGATTGAGGGCAGGAGGAGAAGGGAACGACAGAGGATGAGATGGTTGGATGGCATCACCGACTCAATGGCCATGAGTTTGGGTAGACTCCGGGAGTTGGTGATGGACAGGGAGGCCTGGCGTGCTGCTTGCTGTTCATGGGGTTGCAGAGTCAGACATGACTCAGTGACTGAACAGTATATTAACAGAATAATACTATCTACCCCATAAGTTATTCCAGAAATTCCAGAATGATTCAACTCATTATAGGTTAAAAGGGGTGAAAAAAACCTCAAAAACTATATGATCATCTCAAAAGATTTTGAACAGTTGTTTGATTGACTATTTATTTTGATAACAATTTTGTAAGCTTGAACTAAGAATTTATCAGAAACCATCAGTAATCAACTTATATATTGATTCCTGGAAATAGGCAGTAAAACATTTGGGTGCTTTGGTAGAGGTAAATCTTTGACAGCCTTTTAAGTAAGTTTATAGTTATTGGTCTCGTCCAATAATGAACACTCATTCAAATTAAAACTGGGGAAGAACACTGTTCTGGAGCCGATCCAGTGAGAAGAATTTGATAAATAATGCTGGAAAGGAATACCAGAATTATACTTACTTGCCTAAGTGTATAAATATTAAAAGAACTGAAAAAGTACTAAAATGAGTAGGAAAATTCAGTATGTGGTTAGATAAAAGATAAATATATAAAAATCAATACCTTTTAAAACAAAATATCAGTTATAATAATCAGATAATAATTAAAACAAGGTATTACCACGGAAACTGACAGAAAAGATATGACATAGAGGAGTGTCTAGACAGACTCAAGTATATACAAGACTTAATATATGACAAAGGTGGCATTTCAGTTCTGGAAAACAGCTAAATTAGTCAGTGAATTGGTGGTAACTTGAACCAGTTAGAAAAAAAAAATGTCGCTCCTGTGGGAGGCAGATGCCTGAAAGAATCTCCTATGGTCCTGATTTCCTGCACTCATCTTCTTGTGTAGTTGAGCCTTTCCCTTAAGTGTGCACTGGCCTGGGGACTTGCTTCTAACCAACAGAATGTGGCAAAAGGGACAGAACGTCATTTCGATGGGAAAGTTAGAAAAGATGTGACTTCCACCTTATGAACAGATTCTCCTGGGCCTTCTTGTCTTGCAAACTTTGACAGAGCAAGTTGCTGTGCTGGAGAGGCCCATCATGCTAAGTTGCTTCAGTCATGTCTGACTCTGTGTGACCCCATGGACTGTAGCCAGCCAGGCTCCTCTGTCCACAGGATTCTCCAGGCAAGGATACTGGAGTGGGTTGTGCTGCCCTTCTCCAGGGGATCTTCCCAACCCAGAAATCAAACCCATGTCTCTTACATTGGCTGCACTGGCAGGCAGGTTCTTTACCACTAATGCCACCTGGGAAGCCAGACAGGCCCAAGTACCAAGGAACGGAGGGTGGCTGCTCGCCAACTCCCAGTTAGGAGCAGCAGTCCAACAGTATGTGAAGAACTGGATGCTACCACCAACCATCACGTGAACTCAGAAGCAGCTCCTCCCTCATCTGAGATTTTACCCGGCCAACGCCTTGACTGCAGTCTTATGAGAGACCCTGAGGCAGAGGACCCAGCTAAGTTGTGCCTGGATTCCTGACTCACAGAAACTATCCAATAATAAATGCTTGTTGTTTCAAGCCACTAAACTTTGTGACAATTTGTTACACAGCAATAGAAAATGAATACAATTTCTTACCCTTGTCACATGAAAACTTCAGTTTCCAATAGTGTGGTGGGTTGAATGGTGGCCTGCAATCAGATATGTTCATGTCCTAATTTCTATGAAATCTATGAATGTGACTTATTTGGAAAATGGGTCTTTACAGATATAATTAAGTTAAGGATCTCAAGGTGAAATCATTCCGGGTTATCTGGATGGGCCCTAAATCCAAAATGACAAGTATCCTTATAAGAGATAACGCTGGAGGAGAGACAGAAGAACGGGCAGCAATGTGATATTGGAGAGATGCAGCCACAAACCAGGAATGCCTGGAGACACCAGAAACTGGAAGAGGCAAGGAACCGAACCACCCCTAAAGCGCGTGGCAGCCCTGCTGACACCTTGATTTTGGACTCTGGCCTTCAGAACTGTGAGAGAACACATTTCTGTCATTTTAAACCAAGACAGTGGTAATTTGTCATGGCAGCCCTAGAAAAACACTATAGATGGAATAGTTATTACATGTAAAAACTAAATCCGTTAAATAACTAGAACATAAGAGAGTGTTTTTATAATCTCAAAAGGTAGAAGGATTTTACTTAGCATGACACCAAAGCCAGAAGCTATAATGATGAATAAATTTCCCAACATTAAAAATTTTCTTTAGTTCTTTAAAAAGGCAAATATTAAGAACAGTATATTCAAGTTAAAAGGAAAACTCCAAATGGTTAAAAAAAATACTTGCAAAACACAATAGGCAAAGGCTTAAAAGTAGGGAAAGGACACAGAAATATAAATGACCAATAACTTTATAAGAGTATGGCTGTGATAATTTTTAAAATCCAATTAAAATATTTCATGCTTATTGGACTAGCAAAAATTTAAAACAGTATTCAGTACCGGCTGATGTGGGGAAATAGGCACCATAACACACTGTACTCTGACCGAGAAACAGGTTTTAATTTCAATAACTTGGTTTATTAAAAATGTTACATACAGTAAACCTTATCTTTTTTTGGTGTGCAGTTCTGAGGATAATTTAATACACACATTAAGATTTTTTTTGTAAGCCAACACTATAGACAGGACAAAGAATAATTTCAACACATTAAAACATCTCCATACCCAGCGACATGTTAATAGCAACAAAAACGCCAATAACTCAAGTGTCCATGAATTGAGGATGAATTAAATATGTCAATCCATACAATGGAATTTGATGCTACCAACGAAAATATGAAGCAGACTAATATGGCAAGATATCCATGTTATACTGAGAGGTGAAAAAACCCAGTCAGCATTTCCCACTGTTTTAACTACACACAAACATACATGCAGAAAAAATTCATAGCAATGTATTCACCAATTTGTATGGTTATCTTTAGGGGAATTTCAAGGAATTCCTTCACATTATGCTTTATGGTTTTGTCTTATGTGAATCAAATTAACACATTATTTTGATAAATGGATGTAACAATAAAGTCATTTCCATTCTGGAAAATAAAATAATTTCAATACAAGATCTAGGAACACGAAGAATGTAACAAACCAACCAAACCTCTGACTTATTTACAATTTGTAGGAAGCTTTGATATGAATGCCAGGCTTCTAGACAATGATTATTAGGGCTCAAACCCAAGTACTATGGCCATAATTTCGGTGCTAGGATGGCCTAGAATAGTAATTGCAAGATCTCTATTATCTGCAGATCTTAATGTATTAAAAAATATTTTCCTTTGTCAACTTGGACATTTTACCTCCTCATGCTGCTCCTATTGCTATTAACTCACCTAACTCAAATGTCTGGCCCTCATCCCTCTCCCTAACCTTTCACTCTTTAAAAAGATATCAGCAATCTCCGAAATCCACTCCATATTAACTTAACCATATTTAATGCGTATCTGTTTATTAGCCACCAAGCATAAACCATATTATGGGCTTTCTTTTTCTAAATTCTAATATGTTATCATGGATTTCTATTAAGTTTTAATCCACTTTAGAGGTTAATGTGGTTTCATGTAAGTATTGGGCTTCTAATTCTATTTGTCTTTGAAAACTGTTTTTAGCTATTTCAGAAAGAACTGCAAATCTAAAAAGTCTAAAGCTCTAAATATCAGCGAGCGGAAAAATACCTTTTGTTCCTTTACACACACAAAACTCAAGTCAAAGGAGGACCAAGTATGTAATTTTTGCAAGTGTCCCTAGCCTCAGAAAGTTCTAATATGAAGAAAATCACATAATTTAAATCCTTCAAACCCTGTGCTATTCGTCAAGAACTCTTTAACTATTTAGATTTAGAATACCTAGAAAACACTCTCTCAGAATACTTATATTCACCAAGGTTAAAACGTTGTTTTCTAAGTGTTTATCCTTTTCTGTTTCTCCCTAAACTTATCTCTTGTTTTTCTTCAATCTTCAATTTTCATGGTAAAATTTTTATTCTCTCCTGAATCTTTGTATTAATAGATAATTAGTAAGCAGGAGAATTCTAAGACTGAATTGCTGTGCTGATTCATAAAGTAAATAATCTTTACTCCAAGATTATAGCCCAGTCACTAAAGACAAGGAAACACATGGTTTATCATAGCTAAGAGGGAAAATCCTATTTCTAAAGATAAAACAAAATTCAAGGAAATATAAGGAAAATTCAAGGAAATTTGGAATCCTTACAGTATGTTTTAATGTTTTAATTTTAAAAGGTGAATGAAGATGAAAAGATTACCATTGAAGATAATAAATGTATAAATGATTTCACTGTAGTCATCTGAGCCTGTCATCACACATCTTAACTACTATGTATTAATTTTAACCTATATTTAAGTTATTTAAGACACATAATTCATGAGAACTTGCCATCCCATTCTTATTCTTTAAATACAGATTAGCCTCACTTTTCTTCTTCCAAATGATTTTAATTTAAAATATATTACGACGACTGTTTGGTAGAGCTATAAGAGTATAAAGGAAGCTAAAATAAAATGCTATGATGTAGACCAAAAACATAAAAATAAGTAAAACACTTACGGGTTCTGTTAGTGTTGTATCTTTCTCCAGGAACTGAACAACACAGTAGGCTAGCTAAAATGAAAGGAACAGTTTATAAATGTTACTGAATGAAATAACATTTAGTAATGCAGGATTTTTATATTTAGCTAACAAAACTACTTCATTTTAATAAACTTCAGTTTATGGCAATATATAAAAGTAAATATACCCATAATTATGTAAATAAGTTCTACTTAAAAAAGATGTCCTTTTTTTAGTAGTAACTTCTGAATATTAAGTTAACTGAAATATTAAAGAAAATGTAGTTGGGCATATCAATCTTTCCATATTACTGAGGCGGTAGAGCAGTTCTTTGCGGAATTAAAAGTAACTGTCTTTGTCTTATAAATCAAAAATGTAACCATAGCCCACTAAACAAACAGATAAATAAAGCTGAGTGAAATAAGTCTAGTGCTAACATTTTAGTTTTTTAGCATGTTTCTAACATGTATGCCTATACTGATATGATATTCTCTGAGTGTTAATAGAAGAAACCAAAATCATTCTCTAACTAGGTCATGGAGGCTAGACAGAACATTCTGCAAATATGTGGGATGTATTCAAAGTCACACAGTTAATTAGGTCAGGGCCTGGACTAGAAAACAACTTGATTTTTCCTATATCTATACTTAAAATGCATTGAGCTTATTTAAGAATACTAAATATCATCGTGCTTTAAAAATTATGATATAATTAAAAATTTGCTTTGGGCAACTTACAAAGCAAATTGCTTAAGTATACTTAAAACTGCCACCTCAGTATTTCTCAGTTTCTCTGCCTTTATATCAGTTTTTGAAACAATGTTCATTTCACCTGAAATCTGCTACTTACCTGAGCATGAAACAAAGCTAATCCTTTTGCAGTATGCATAGGAATAAGAACCTTCATTAGAAATTGTTTATGTTCTGCTTTCAGTGGCAATGCAAAGCCATTGATAATACTGGAGGGGAAAAAAAGGCAGGGGAAGGGTTACGTAGTTACTACTTTATTTCTAAGTTAGTACATCCCCAAGTACATAGGAACTGCTTTGCTTCAGGCCTGGTGTTGAATGACTTACTTATCCGCAACCTAAGTTAGACAGACTATCACTAGGAAGCCTGTTCCTCTAAGTCACACAATGGTCCCTAAAGAAAATGAGAACTGCCAATTTAATGTCCCAGTAAGAAATTTTACATTTTCTATAAAGCCTATCACTTATTGATGCCTTTATTTTTCTTCTCTAAAGTACAGGAGAGTCAGTATCACAATATTGTTAGAATTTTCAATATATTCTGAAGTAAACGGGTAGTTTCTCTTACTTTATTGAAAGTTCTGAAATTAAGAACAGTTCTCTCCATAATCATTCCCTAAATATTAACAGAGGAGACTAAAACCATTCTTTAAATAGAGGGTCTAAACTCTCAGGTTAATACTGCTATGTGGTGAACAAGAAGGCAAAAAAGTTCATAGAACTAAAATCAAAGGCTATAGATTTCTTCTAAAAAGAACAGATGTACGGGAATGGTCCATCAACATTGGAACAAGAATGTAACTTCCTGTAACTTCTTCAAAAATTCACTATAGCTTATTTCATCTCTTCCCAATCAGATCCTGGAAATTTCTGAGGCGGTCTGGCAAGATTAGGCATAAAATATGCCACAGTTTCAAAAGCAGGAAGTCTACTCTGAAACAGATGCTTTGTGTGGCACTACTTTAATATGCTGACCCCCTAAAAAGCTACAGTAAGAATTCAGTTGAGAAATTATGCCTTATACTGTATATTCAAATTATAAAATGTGAAATAGTTTCTCTAATCCCAGCTAATATTTTAATACACAAAACATTCAAAGTTACTTAATTCTTAAAAAGAAAAAAAAACTGACTTACCTTCCTAAAATTTCAAGGAGTTCAGCAACACCATTGAAATGTTCTGTTTCATATATAAACCTGAATTTAAAAGAAAGACATAAAGAAAAATATCAGAAAACTAAACTGAATGAAAGATGCAGGAAGGTACAAAGATTAAAGCAAAACCCCCTAATCTGAAGCACCTACTTAATGATTTCATTTATAAAGTAGTCAAGATAGGGCCCACATATATTTAATTAGCTTTGTCAGAACATCAACTGAAAATACTTTAAGAGCTATTGATTTAAACAGTATTTATACAGGATTTTTTAAAATAAGTGCTCAAACAGACAAGTTCTTCTCTCAGTAAAATTTAACCATGAATAACATTTGTATTATCTATTAAAAACTGTCATTAGTACTATCCACTTAGATGAGAAGTTACAAGAAAAAGTTAGATGCAATCAAACGATATCCACAAAATAGGCTAGAAATGACTCAACTACTATCAGTTAAGTTTGTAAGTTTCAGACATTAAAAACTAACCTAAAGAAATTGGAATAAAAAAATATGGAAAGGAAAAAAGTGCTATACATGAATATACAAATAATATACCTGAGGAAAATGTTGTTAATTTGTTTTCTGATGAATGCTCTTAATCCAAGAAATTTCCCATAAATTCGATGTAGAACAGTCTTCAGAAAGTCACGTTCTCTGGGATCTTCACTATCAAAAAGCTCCAGGAGCTTTAAAAAAAATCTGAGAAATTACTTTTTAAAAATAATTGAGCTAACACTTCACTCTAATTTTGATTCCCACAAAATCTTTAAATTTTTTACAAAGACTCTGCACCCTATCAGATTGACTTTATTATTGCTAAATAATGGCACTAAACAAGTGGCACTAAAGAATGGCACTAAAGCTTACGGAGTATTTCTTTTATTTCATTTTGAAAAAGAATGCACAATAAATCAAATAAACACTTCAAAAAAAAGTGCAATTTTTTTTTTGCCTTCCTACTCATTTTAAAATTCTGTCCTACTCTTGGCTACTAAACATAGCTTATAATTTTAAACTGTTGAAATCTGAGATTTTTTTTAAATGCTTTTAGAATCTTAAGCTTGTAGACTGCAAATTGTTAAATAAACAAGTTTATATTACTGTGTTTTAAATAAAAAGTTGGATTTTCTTAGCAAAAAATAAAAATCTATTTATAAAATACAATTACCTATGAAGTCATCAAGGAATTTCATGTTCTGTACTTTGGGATTGTTATTAGATTGGTGCAAAAGTAATTGTTGTTTTGCACTGTTGAAGCCTGCTGTTTGATATTGGAATACATTTTTAAGTAAATGTGGTTATGCTATACATCATTTTAATGTGTGTTTCTTGCTTTATGTTTTTTTGCTAATAAAAGCCCAATGACTTTCAGACTATGGAAATGATGTTAGACAAAAAGTAAATTTGAACGATTTTTCTATTTGAGCTCAAAATGGGTCGTAAAGCAGCAGAGACAACTCACAACATCAACAATGCATTTGGCCTAGGGACTGCTAACAAATGTACAGGCCGTGGTGGTTCAAGAAGTTTCACAAAGGAGATGATAGCCTTGAAGATGAGAAAGACAGTAGCTGGCCACTGGAAACTGACAGCGACCAGTTGAGAGCAATATTGAAATGGATCTTTTTACAAGGACATGAGAAGCTGCTGAAGAACTTAACACTGACCATCATACAGTCACTTGGCATTTGAAGGAAATTGGAAAGGTGAAAAAGCTCGGTAAGTGGATGCCTCATGAGCCGACCATAAATCAAAAAGATCATCATTTTGAAATGTTGTCTTCTCTTATTCTATAATTCGTCAACAAACCATTTCTCGATTGGGATTGTTGATGTGTGATGAAAAGTGGGTTTTAAACGACAGCTGCTGATGACCAGCTCAGTGGGTGGACTGAGGAAAAGCTCCAAAGCATCTCCTAAAGCCAAGCTTGCACCTCAAAAAGGTCATGGCCACTGTTTAGTCTGACCCACCACAGCTTTCTGATTCCCAGCGAAACCATTACACCTGAAAAGTATGCTCAGCAAATCAATGAGATCACCAAAAACTGCAATATCTGCAGTCAGCTTTGGAACAAAAAGGGCCCAATGCTCCATGACAACGCCTGACTGCAAGTCCCAAAAGTTGAATGAACTGGGTTACAAAGTTTTGCCTCATTCCCCATATTCACCTGACCTCCTGCCAACGCACTACCATTTCTTCAAGCATCTTGACAACTTTTTCAGGGAAAATGCTTCCACAACTAGTAGGAGGCAGAAAATGCTTTCCAAGACTTCACTGAATCCTGAAGCATGGATTTTTACAGGAATAAACAAACTTATATCTCGTTGGCAAAAACGTGTTGATTGTAATGGTTCCTATTTTATTAATAAAGATGTGTTTAAGTATAGTTATAATGATTGAAAATTCACGGTCCAAAACTGCAATTACTTTTTCATCAATCTAATAATTACTGTCATGATAGGAAGCTCTGAACCTTCAAGTTTTTTTTACCATTTTGTCTTTAATTATATGTAATTGTTAATTTGTGTATCTCTTCTACAAGAGTGCGTGTTCTTTGAAAATAGTGATGACTTCAGTTATAATCCTAAAGTGTCTTGCTTATTGTCTGCATTTGTTGTTTGCCAGATTATTAAGTACTGCATGAGGCTCCAGCTAAAAATATCCATAAAGCATGAGAATTTGTATTATTATACCTAATTAAGTCACTTCAAATTATTCTAATTAAAATAGCTAAACTATTCACTTAAGACACTCAAATACAAGTTTCTGATGTTGAGTTTACTTGGAAGATATGTTTTGAAATTAATAAAAGCAATCCTTAATTATTCAGGTCACTATGTCTAATTCAAGAACAAATATAACGTAATACAAGTCGATCCTCGGGGTCAATGTGAAATATTAGAGAACAGTTGTTAGCTAAGTAGAAAATCTATTTAAGTAAATATTTTGAAATATAATCTAAATAAAATAATTTGTTTTATATAATCACATTTATAACCTATTATATATAATCAAATCCTGATTGTGTCATCTTTCAGCTCTCTAAATCTGGACGTGATCTAGCTCTTTATGTAACAGCAGATAAGGGCAGTGCCTGGCACATAAAAAGCACTAAATAATTCTTGGCTTCCTCCTTCAGGAAATGATTTGAGCACAACCTGGAATTACATATTTGTTTCTTCTCTTGCAATAACAAACGTCCAAATTTATACTTCAGATTTTTCTCCTATACCTCTACATCTTAAACTTACCACCTAATTAAATAATTTCAAAATATAAAAGCTGAGAAATGTCACAGTAATATTTATTGAAGCGACACACTAAGAATACCTCAGAGCAGTGATCTGTGAAAGCACAGTGATGTAAACTGTCAGAAACAAATAATGAGGCCTTGGCTTCTTGGACAGTTCAGGCATTTAGAGTAGATGGTAGAAAATGGGTCCTATCCTACCAGTTTTCTTCCTGCTGCCCTCCAAACCCACTGAATAATCCACCAGCCAAAATACCTCAAACTCCAGGGTGAAGAAGCCCTACAGCAATTGTTCCACTCAACCTATTATCTTAAATACAATTTAACACAGCATTACTAAAGTTCCTTTGCTATTGCTAAGTCACTTCAGTCATGTCCGACTCTGTGCGACCCCACAGACGGCAGCCCACCAGGCTCCCCCGTCCCTGGGATTCTCCAGGCAAGAACACTGGAGTGGGTTGTCATTTCCTTCTCCAATGCATGAAAGCAAAAGGTGAAAGTGAAGTCACTCAGTCATGTCCAACTTAGCGACCCCATGGACTGCAGCCTACCAGGCTCCTCCATCCATGGGATTTTCCAGGCAAGAGTACTTGAGTGTGGTGCCATAAAGTTCCTTAATACACTATATTTCTTCTATAGCACAAGAGAGCTACAGAAGGAAACATGCATTCATCTCTAATACCAAAATAACAGAGCTCCATTTAATGACTGTTTCTAACTTGGTAATGAAATGAAATCAACATTTTACAGTTAACACACATCTAGTATTTCGTCATAGTTTCTGAAGAACTACATGAAAGGTTAAAGGACAATGACAATGTTCTTCATTTATCAACACTTCACAGCACTAGTGAAAATACTTTACATGGTAGCTGTAGCAGATGATCAGAAATTAACTCCAATACGTGGAGCTCATGAGCTTTATCCTAGGGGACACATAATGGTGGGAAGAAGGCAGCAAAGGTCCTTGTAATGATCTTTAATCCTGGCCTCAGCACTTCGTTACTACCCTTCCACTCGTCCTCTGCCTTTCTTTAAAATGCTAATTACTTTAGAAAAGGAGAGTATCAAATTCCTAATGAGACCTCACTCACAGCTAAGTACTTCAAAAGAGAAAATGGACCCAGAGAAGTTTGCTCTACTTCACAACTTTGTCTAGGGCCAGTGAAGTCCTTTGTATTTGAAAGATGCCTGTAAGTTACTGAAAAGATTTTGAAAATAAAAATGAACACATTCTAAGAAACGAATTTTAAGTATTAGGTTCCAAAATAAAAAACCCCAGCTAACAATCAACTTATAAAAAGAAAGAAGGTGGGACTTCCCTGGTGGTCCAGTGGCTAAGACTCTGCACTCATAATGCAGAGGGCCCCTGTTCAAGCCCTGGTCAGGGAACTAGATCCCACATGATGCAACTAAAAACTCCTGTATGCTGCAATGAAGACTGAAGATCCCACATGCTGCAATTAAGACCTCGTGTAGCCAAATAAATAAATAAATATTTAAAAAAAAAAAAAAGAAAAAGAAGGTATCACATATATTTAGCTCCTTTCCTTCTTAAATATTTTATCTGTGGTTTAGGAACTGGGTGGCTAGAATTCGTAAGGTAGGAAGGGGAGAAAAGGTAGTGACATAAAGCCCAAACTTCTGAAAATAATTTCATATTTATTTTCCCCCTCTCTGTCACAGTGCTTAGAACTCTATGTCAAGTTCAAGCTCAAAGACTTAAAAATTTTTTAAATGGTTTTCCCCTTAGTTATACCAAATTTTCTAAGTTACACATTCCAACAAGGCTTGCTTTTCTGGTCTTTATAAAACAACTATGAAAATTTAGGATTTAGACAGGATAATTTAATTGATATAACAGAAGGCAAACCTTGATTAAAAATACTCCTGTATTCTCAAAGCTACTTTACTTTTAGTTCTCATCATCTGGCAAGAATATTAGGTGCTGTTAAAAAGAAATCCTTAAACTTTTGAAAGACTATTTTAATCACAAGTTAATAAATCACTGCTGAAATGAATATAAGGAAATTTAAGACAGAAGAATTCCTTACCTGTTGTACAAATTTCTGATCAATGTATCGCTTTGCAATGCTAGGCTGGAAATCAGGGCTCTCCAAAAATCTCAAGAAGAATTCATACACCAACTGTAGGACAAAATGAAATAAAAGCCAAGATGAAGCCTATAAAATTTTACTGTATGTGAAATTCATATCAAAAACATACCTCCCTTAACAACTTAGTAATGAGATTTCAGATCTCATTATAAAATGTGATGAATTGGTAACATTTTTTTCAGAACTAAATATATGCACACAATTTGTCTCCCAAGTTGGTACATTTTGGATTTATTGCTTTGCATCATTCATTGAAAATATTAACTTACAGGAGCCAGAAAACAAAGACGATGCCTATAAAATATTTAAGTTAGAAGACGTTGCACTCCATACTCACTGGGAACCTTTCTT
This sequence comes from Budorcas taxicolor, assembly GCF_023091745.1. Taxonomy (NCBI): domain Eukaryota; kingdom Metazoa; phylum Chordata; class Mammalia; order Artiodactyla; family Bovidae; genus Budorcas; species Budorcas taxicolor. Next base: position 72,142,889 of record NC_068925.1, read on the forward strand.
CAGTGGTCTGCTAAACTACCTCACCTTAATTTCCAGAGTTACTTAAATGCAGGATCAGAAACCTCCAGATAAGAATAAACTGAATAGTAAGGGTCAGTGTATCAGTATCAGTTTTAAAAAAGAGAAAAACTTCAAGTCCTTCTATAAAACTACAGAGGGAAAAAAGTAACTAAATCGAAACCAGGATATCTTATCCACACTTTAGAGATAATTAACCAAATCATCTACGTGCGGGCTCAGAAATAAATGTCTGTGCACCACAGTGAATAAACTAAAAGCCCTAATAAGCCTTTACTTAAAAAGTCCTAAGCATCTTAAAAATACAGTACTGCCCTCTTAACCTCGAGTGCTAAGTTCTAAGCACCACCTCCCCATGACTGAATGGCACTGGACCCTTTTCTATTCATGGTTTCCATCCACAAATTTAATGCCTTTTCCAGCTTAACTGAGCACTTACCACGCACTGTGGCCATAGCTTTTGTAGTCTGAGGTGTAACAGCAAAACCAGCGTGATTTTTTTTTTCCTTCCTCAGAATTTCACAGATAGATTTATTACCACAAATCGCAACGTCAGCATATGCTTCTTTTCTTTCCTTATCCAGTTGAGAACTTGTACCTTTTCCTTAAAGTACTTCACAACTTCTCTCTGGCATCCCTAAAGGTTGTTGTTGTTTAGTCGCTAAGTCGTGTCCAACTCTTTTGCGACCCATGGACTGTAGCCTGCCAGGCTCCTCTGTCCATGGGATTTCCCAGGCAAGAATACTGGAGTGGGATGCCGCTTCCTTCTCCAGGGAATTTTTTCAAGCCAGGGATCAAACTCCGGCATTGGCAGGTGCATTCTTTAGCCCCACATCAGGGTTTCTTGAAGACAAGTGTTGCAATGCTGTGACAGTCAGCTTGGTAACAGAGGTAGAGCTGGACACGACTTAGCGACTGAACAACCATCACCACCACCTGGGACCATCAGAAACCTAGGCACAGGAGTCCAAGAACTCCTGGGCTGGTGAACACATCAAAGTGCTAAGAGGGTGGCACATGGAAAACCCGAGCCCTTTGCCGCACCTTACCACATGCCTCGCTTCTATCTGGCTGTTTCTGAATTTTATCCTTTATAACAAACTGGTAACAGTAAGTAAAGTGATTCCTTGAGTTCTGTGAGCTCTTATAACAAATTACTGAACTGGAAGAGTGGGTCATGGTAACTCCATATTTATAGCCAGTTAGTTAGACGGATGGGAGGCCCAGAATCGTGACTGTCACCTGCAGTGAGCAACAGTCTTGATGGACTGAGCCCTTCACCCTAGAGGTCCCTGCTAACTGTGGGTAGTCAGTGTCAGAATGAATAAACCGTAGGACACGCAGTGAGAATTGGAGAATTTCTTGGTATAGAAAATCTATGTATTTGGCATCGGAAATGGGGGTAGAAAAGACAAGTCTTCCTTTAGCTATGTTTAATATGAACAGATAGTAGGCACTGTAAAGCTCATTCACATATTGGGGAAGTAAGACAAAAATAAAAACATAAAATGGTATATACACAAGAACTATACGGCAAAACTATGAGTGCAGGAGACATTTAGAAAAGGGCTATATCACTGTGGGATAAGGTCAACAGGAAAAGTTTTAAGGACACACAATTTGAGCCCTGCATTAGATTTAATTTTGGACAAGAAGAAAGAGGAGGGCTTTTTATAAGATAAGTAGAACCTGTCTCAAGAAGACAGTGTAGGGTAGAAGCTGGTGGGTATGGAATCAGAGACGCGGAATATTTACACAGATCCCGAGTTAAAAGCAGTGGTAAGGTGGGACCAAGTCAACCCTGAGTCAGAAATGGAGGGCTTAAGGCTTATTAATTTTAACAGCAATAGCATGTCTTCTGGGAAACTTATTTGACATCAAGCTCCAGATCAAAATGCACCCTCTAAATCACATACCCAGTTGAAACCTGCACCTATCACAGATAGGACATGTTATTTCTTACAGAGCTTTCATCAGCACTGTTTACCTGACACAGTGACCATTAATTAAGTGACCAGTCAGGATTAGCAACGAATTGCTTTTATGCTACCAACTTAGCACCACTGAAGAGATGACGACGAAAAGTTAAACACATGTTGAATAATCCCAAACAGGGGCAGAATAAACACGAGTGATCTACAGAGCTAAAAATCTTCAATGTGGCACAACTAAGACCACATTTCTATAAAATTGCATCCTGTCTCCAGTCACTCTCTCTATACCCTCTATCCTGCACTATTGTTTTTAATTGTATCTCTCACACCCTGACATAGTATTAGTTATTCTTTCCCCCAAGAATGTAAGACAGTTTGCTTATTAGTTCAATACTTAACCCCCTATATTTAGAATAATGCCTAAAAACAACAGATGACCAATAAATATTTGCTGAATCAAATATCACAGTTTTTGAGAAACTGTATTTCTGTATTAAAGTTTCTCTATCTTCTTCCACATGAAAAATTGATTTGCCCCAAGAACCTAAGAAACCATGCTGCAAAGGACAACAGATACTTTCAGCAATGAGTTTAATTCTTTAATAAAATGGCAAACTTCATGCATGAGCGGTGTATGGCTGGTCTTCCTATTCCTATAAGCCAAAAAGCACCCTAAAAAATGATAACTAACATAACTAAAAACTATAAGGAATGAAGGATAATCTTTCCTTTCTACTCAGTACTGACTGTGTCTTTCCTATGGTAGGTAAAATAAATAAAATTCTGGTCTTTACCAATAAAAGAGTTTAGAAGGTACAACACAGAACAGCAAAGATTCTTAATGTATTTGTAATATATTACTGTATTTGAAAATAAGACCTATACCAAAAGCTAAAGGAACTAGAAATGTTTGACCTAGAAAGGCAAAGATTTAAAAGCAACTTTAATGATTTACAAATATACAAAAGGCTCTTTTTCAAGGAATATGCTGACTGAATGTTTTCCAACCTCTATTAAGAGGAAGCTAACTCAAATGGAGTTTTAAAAATTCATCTATTATTTGAAAGAATTTATATAAGAATTAACATATACTAAGCTAAATGAGAGATAGTAAGTGCCTAGAACATTGCCTGCATGCGTGCTAAGTTGCTTCAGTCATGTCCAATTATGTGCGACCCTATGGACTGTAGCCCACCAGGCTCCTCTGTCCATGGGATTCTCCAGGCAAGAATACTGGAGTGGGTGCCATGCAACCCAGGGGATCTTCCTGACCCAGGGATCAAACCCACATCTCTTCCATCTCCTGCACTGGCAGGCAGGTTCTTTACCACTAGTGCCACCTGCTGCCTAGGACACAGCAAACAGTAACAAAATCTTAGTTCTGTAAGAATCTTTTTCTCCCCTCTGTAATCATTTTAAAAATAAGACATATTCTGTGTGAACCCTGAATAGCTTATATAGGATCAACCTGTTTTCCCTCCTGCTCTTTTAACTATAATAATTAAAAAGATAATTAATAACAAATAACTATGATAAAAAGGTTAAAGTAATAAAAATGTTTCTCAACCTTAAATAAGGATAAAAGATGTTTCTTTTCTATTTCTGTGTATAAGTGTTAGTGCATTAAGCTATGGTCCCTATACTTTTAGATTCTTGGAACATGCAAATATTTAAAATATAGTATCTGGTCAAGAAGTATTTGAACATGAAGGTGTACATTATAAAATATGTATGTCCCCAGTTTAAATTTCTACTTATACAGATCATAAAGAAGAGCCTCTAGTCCCTAAAGCCAAGTTATCTTAAAAAGGTCTATGTTCTATTCAGTACACTACATAATTACATCTTAATTATCTGTGCCAAAAAGAAAACTGATAAAAGAAAACAAAAATACTACATAATCTGCCTGTATTCCAGGCTAGTAGAGCAGTCATGCCTCTCTATCTGTAACTAGCTACATAGAAAATTATGTATCTTTTTGGTCTTCAATAAATATAAAGCAATAATATTTAGGAAAGAAAATTTTAAAATAACATAACTGTTTTATATTAATAATTATCATATAATATTAAGTAAATTAAAAGATATGACCAATCCACCAATCCCCTAGTACTGAAATGGCCTTTCTTTTGTTCTTTTCTTCTGTGTTTCTTTATTCCATTGTTCATTAGTATTTCCATTACAGTGTGAAAAAAAAGTAAAAAGAAATTGTAAATTAGCACATTTTAAGAAAACTCATGAAAAAGTTGAAGAAACAAAATTTTGAAAGGTTTTGAAATTATCTGAGATTTTTCCCCTCATTGACTAAATTTAATGTTTTTTTTCACCCTACCAAGTTAATTTCTAGCAGCAAAGATCCAATAAGCTAAATGTATTAATAAAATGCAAACTTAGTACCAAGCAAAAAATTTCAGGTGGATTCAAATAATGTTAACAACCAGGACAGAAATTTTAATTGGGCAAATTTCATCAGTGCTACACTATAATTTCACTCATCAGAACAGCTTTAACATTTTACTGTAAACAAAATACGATGACTAAATAGTAACAAATCCTACCAATCAGTTCACTTCATATTTAGCAGGCCATCTGACCGCCAGATTTAAAAACTGTGTATCAAATTTAATTACTAGAAATATTTTAAACTATAAACACTTATATTTAGAGCAGAGCCTTTTAATCAGAAGACTATGGATGTATAATATTTCTTGTATGTCTCTGTGAATTTATCTCAGTGAACACACACTTTTTAAAAATCATATTTTGAAAGTAACTCACCATCCCCTAAAATTTAAGAACCACTAGTTTCAGCAAATTTAAGTGAAATCTCAGATCATACCAGTGAAAAACCAAAAGCACATTGTAGGTATGGCTGAAATTTTAGTTAATTCTCAAGGGCATATAAAAATGTCTTAATGGAAAAACTATTTTTCAAAATTCAAAGACTGAAGAGATTCTTTTGAGATTATCCAACTACATGTGATCAAAAATATGTACAACTTAACAGCTAACGAGAATTTCATGCTTTTAAAACCTCTTTATTATTAAACCCAGTATTGCTGATTTTACAAAAACCATGGTATAAATTTCAGATGAACTGTGTGCAGTGCTACTAAAAAGTAGTTTACCACTTCCGATTTTCTATTCTATAAGCTCTAATGTGCTGATAAATCTTAAAAGTTTTATCAATTTACACTAATCCTAGAATTCCTCTTTCATTCTATTTCGATGTATAGGTGCTAGACAGATCAAATAAATAATGAAGCAGACTATTGCTTTAAAATGTCCCAAGTAGTTTAGAATATTAATTTCTTTCTCTTGTCTTTTATAATAAAATATAAAATGAAATGTCACTAAAAAATTCAAGTCCTTGCAAAATAAAAATCAACAATATAATCTGGGGGAATTCCCTGGCGGTCCAGTGGTTAGGACTTTGCACTTTCACTGACAAGGGCCTAGGAGGAACTAAGAGCCACATGCAAGCCACATGATGCCGCCAGAAAAAAACCCAACCTTCCCCAAACCAAACAATATAATCTGAAGCAACACCGAGCACCCATATATGAAGCACAGTTCTTCTCTATCTCCCAGGGACTATGTAGAAAATAGCTGATGTTATCGATCCTATTGTCATTAACAAAGCTATCATTTTTCATTTTATTCAGGACAGACTCTTGTCTCCAATGGTTCAAGCCTGTGGCAGGCATTATAGATAAGCCAGTATAACACCCATTCCCTTCCCCCCGTATGTCTCTACTACTGAAGCTGGAAAAACTAAATATTCATTCTGTCAGTCTGCCTTTCAACTACAGTAATGGAAAAATTAAAGAGTAAAGAAAAAAGAGAAATCAGAAACAGTTCAACAAAATACAGAAAGAGATGAGAAAAACAAAAAGATTTCAAGGGAAAAGATACAGAGATGGAAGAACAGAATCAACATGAACAGCAGAAAGAAGAAGAAAAACGTGGTAAAATGAAATAAATACTAAAAAGTATACTGAAGAAAACATTTCAGAAATAGAAGTGGGCTTTTACAGTGAAAGAACACCATTCAACTAGGAAAACTGACGTGAAAAGTCAACACTTACATACAGCTCAATAAAAGCAACTGGCCGTTAAAGGAAAAATATCTTTTGGGCATCCAAGCAAAACCACTAAGAATATGAGGAAAAAAAAATCAGACTGAAGACATGGAATATTTAAGGTACTTAAGGAATTTAAGGAAAGAAGCTGAACCAAGGATTTTATATCAATTCAAGCTGATCTTTAAACGTGAAGGCTACAGACAAACTGCTATGAAATATGCAAGAACTCAGAGACCTTCTACTAAAGAATGAGCTTCAGATTACCAGGAAATGATCAGAAAAAATTTTCATAAGGATTGACAGTAAATATTAAATAAGTTTCCTACAGAACTAATGACAAGTGATGGGCATATAGGTATTTACTGTGAGAGTAAAAGTATATTACTTATACTAGATGCTAGAGAGGCAGGAAGTAGAGGAAGAAAAGACTACTTACTAATTTCAATACTGTTCACTCTAGAGAATCAATAAACTAGCTACAAAAGAAAGCACCAAGGGTATTTCTTAAAGGTATCAGCATAAAGGCAACCATTATATACATATATATACATATAATGTGTGTGTGTGTGTGTGTATATGTATGTATATACCTCTTTCTAAATATCAAAAGTATATCTTTTTTAAAAAGGGGGAATGCAAAGAAAACAGATACTATAGTTTAAAAAAAATTGTGCTATGTTTTGTGCATGTGTTATCCCATTCAATTTTTATATAACCCTGTTTTATGCCAGCTTTGTAAAGGAGGATGCAGAGAAATTTAGCAGCTTAATTAAGGTCATTTCCACAGGTAAGTTATCAAAACTGAGATTTGAGTAGAGATCTGTCACCAGGATCATTTCCACTTCACCATACTTTGTAATAATAATTTTCTTGTATCTTGTTAGAATGTGTATATATAAACTTCTGTACCATTTAACTAAGGCACGTCTGTACCTGTTTAATTATACCTTTAAAAAGTCACTTATGAGGTCTAAAAAAAAAAGTGATAGCTAGTGGGAGACCTTATTTAATGGTGTTAAATGAAGCTAAAATGGTATGAATTAAAACTTCATAAGAATTTGTATATATCTGTCTTGGACCATTGATGGTATCTAGGGGAAGCAGTAAAGCTTTTAATAATGCAGAACAAGGACACTGGAGCAATATTTTGCTATAAACCTTATCCTAACACTTACTTTTTGCATAATCTTGGGCAGGATTCTTGATCTATTTTAGCTTAATCTTAAGCTTATCCATAAAATACGAACAATAGCTACTTTTTATAGTGTTATTACACAACCTGCTCCAGTATTCTTTTCTGAAAAATCCCATGGACAGAGGAGACTGGCAGGTTACAGTCCATGGGGTTGCAGAGTTGGACACGACTGAGCACACACACAGAGACATACATAATTACCTAAACACGACCAGCAAGCCATCTGATAAACTAATATTATTGGTTGTATGTAGGCCAAGTACGGGCTTCCCCTGTAGCTCAGTCGGTAAAGAATTTGCCTGCAGTGCAGGAGACCCGGGTTCGATCCCTGGTTGGGAAGATCCCCTGAAGAAGGAAATGGCAACCCACTCCAGTATCCTTGCCTGGAAAATCTCATGGACAGAGGAACCTGGTGGATTGCAGCCCATGGGGTCGCAAAGAGTCGGGCACGACTGAGCGACTAACATAGGCAAATACATTTAATTCTCTAGAAAAACACTTCGTTGTGCTTGCCTGCAGATTTTAGGTCACTAACACTATCTTAGCTGGTTTTAGAAAAGTCAGAGGAACTGGAGATCAAATTGCCAACATCCGCTGGATCATCGAAAAAGCAAGAGAGTTCCAGAAAAACATCTATTTCTGCTTTATTGACTATGCCAAAGCCTTGGACTGTGTGGATCACAATAATCTGTGGAAAATTCTGAAAGAAGTGGGAATACCAGACCACCTGGCCTGCCTCTTGAGAAACCTATATGCAGGTCAGGAAGCAACAGTTAGAACTGGACATGGAGCAACAGACTGGTTCCAAATAGGTAAAGGAGTATGTCAAGGCTGTATAGTGTCACCCTGCTTATTTAATTTATATACAGAGTACATCATGAGAAACGCTGCCTGGAAGAAGCACAAGCTGGAATCAAGATTGCTGGGAGAAATATCAATAACCTCAGATATGCAGATGACACCACCCTTATGGCAGAAAGTGAAGAGGAACTAAAAAGCCTCTTGATGAAAGTGAAAGAGGAGAGTGAAAAAGTTGGCTTAAAGCTCAACATTCAGAAAACTATAAGATCATGGCATCTGGTTCCATCAGTTCATGGGAAATAGATGGGGAAACAGTGGAAACAGTGTCAGACTTTATTTTTCGGGGCTCCAAAATCACTGCAGATGGTGATTGCAGCCATGAAATTAAAAGATGCTTACTCCTTGGAAGAAAAGTTATGACCAATCTAGATAGCATACTGAAAAGCAGAGACATTACTTTGCCAACAAAGGTCCGTCTAGTCAAGGCTATGGTTTTTCCAGTGGTCATGTATGGATGTGAGAGCTGGACTGTGAAGAAAGCTGAGTGCTGAAGAATTGATGCTTTTGAACTGTGGTGTTGGAGAAGACTCTTGAGAGTCCCTTGGACTGCAAGGCGATCCAAGTAGTCCATTCTAAAGGAGATCAGTCCTGGGTGTTCTTTGCAAGGAATGATGCTAAAGCTGAAACTTCAGTACTTTGGCCACCTCATGCAAAGAGCTGACTCATTGGAAAAGACTCTGATGCTGGAAGGGATTGGGGGCAGGAGGAGAAGGGGACGACAGAGGAGATGGCTGGATGGCAACACCGACTCGATGGATGTGAGTCTGAGTGAACTCTAGGAGTTGGTTGTGGACAGGGAGGACTGGTGTGCTGTAATTCATGGGGTTGCAAAGAGTCGGACCATGACTGAGCGACTGAACTGAACTGAACTGACTGAACACTATCTTAAAAATACACAAATCATCCTTTCAGAATGGCTATCATCAAAAAGACCACGAACAACAAATGTTGGTGAGGATATGGAAAAAAAAAGGAAGACTTGTGCACTACTGGTGGAAATGTAAACTGATAAAGTCACTGTGCAGAATAACATGGAGGTTCTGCAAAAAACTAAAAGCAGAATTATCATACGACCCAGCAATTTCACTCCTCGGTGTATATCCAAAGAAAACAGAAACACTAACTTGAAAAGATACATGCATCCCAATGTTCACAGCAGCAGTATCTACAATAGGCAAGATACGGACGCACCTTAAGTATCCATCAACAGATGAACAGATGAAAAAGATATAGTGTTATATTGTGTGTATATATATATACACACACACACATACAAGGGAATACTACTCAGCTATAAAAAGAATGAAATTTTGCCATCTGCAACTACATGGATGAAACTGGAGGGTATTATGCTAAGTGAAATAAATGAGAGAAAGACAAATATCATATGATATCACTTAAGCATGAAATCTAAAAAATAAAGCAGACTAGTGAATATAACAAAAAAGAAGCAGACTCACAGATATAAAGAACAAACGGGTGGTTACCACTGGGGAAAGGAAAGAAGGAAGAGGCAAGAAAGGGGTAGGGGACTACAAGGTACAAACAACTATTTATAATAGAAATAAGCTACAAGAATATATTATAAAGCACAGGAAATATAGCCAATATTTTATAACTACAAATGCAGTATAATTTATAAAAAATACTGAATCACTGTTTATATACCTGGAACTAATACAATATTGTAAATCAACTATACCCCAATAAAAAATATTAAAGTCATTATAGTTGAAGCATTAGGCAAGAGTACCTTTTACTTTCTCCCTCATAGCTTTGCTTATTTTAAAAGTAAGAAAATATCTGTAAACTGAAGGCATCATATGGGTCTTCTCAGAGCATTTTAATTAGACATTCTGGAGAGCAAAAATAAAACCTAATGTATACAATAAAAAAACCAACAATCATAAAGACTAGCCATATAAAAACATGTGCAAAGAAACCCTGTAAGGGCTTCCCAGTTCGATTCCTGGGTTGGGAAGATCCCCTAGAGAAGGAAATGGCAACCCACTCCAGTGTTCTTACCTGAAAAATTCCACGGACAAAGAAGCCTGGGGGGCTACAGTCCGTGGGATTGCAGAGTTGGATATGACTGAGCACCTGAGCACGCACACACACCCCCATGGCATGCATGCACGCACAAGAAACCCTAAGCACACATCAGTGTATTTCATAGCTATAATGGAACCTTTGTAACAGTTCTTAAATACAGCATAAGAGTTACAATATATTCTGCTCTGAATCTTATCTAAAGAGCCCTAGTTTTTAAAGTATTAAGTGTGGTAGCACCAATGTGATTCAGTTAACTGAGTGAACCTCAGATGACCTTATACTAAAGCCATGTATTTGAGGGGAATGTCTGAATAAAGAAGTTAGGGCTAGAAAGAATTGGCTGGAGAAGGTTTAATGGAAGAAATGGTCCTTCTCATAAAGTAAGTTTTTTATTACCAGTTTTCCAGTAATTATGAGGAGTTGTCACACAGTGGCATTAGGGCAGGAAGACTATCCCTCCTTCAGTCTCAACTAAAAAGATGTGCTTCAGAGAGGACTTCTGCAATGGCAGAGTGAGGACTTCAGTGTATTTGCTTTCCCACAAAAAAACAATGAAAAACACTTTGAGCTGGCAGAGAGACAGGTCACTAGAGATTATCTAGTTTGAGGTGCAAAAAGAAAGACTGGATACAAAACAACAGAGTTTCAAAGACCTGTGGGATACCATCAATCATACCAACGTACTACACATAATGGGAGTCTCAGAAGGAGAGGAGAAACAGGAAGGAATAATAGTTGAAGAAATGGCTAAAAACAATTCAAATTTGATGAAAAGTATTAATTTATACAATGAACTCAACTGGAGCTCAGTGGAGCTCCAACTAGAATAAAGTCAAAGAGATCCATATCTAGAGACATCATAATCAAACTGACAATCGTTAAAGACACGGAAAATTTTCAAAGCGGCAAGAGACAATGTATCACATACATCAGATCCTCATACGATTAATAACTGACTTGGACAGAAAACTATGGACATCAGAGGATCAGTGAGAGGACACCTTCAAAGTGTTAAGGGGAAAAGGCACTTAGCCAAGAATTCTATATCCAGCCAAACTGTCCTTCAAAAATGAAGGGACAATTAAGATATTCCCAGATTAATCGACTTGCCTTACAAGAAATGTTAAAGGGAATCCTTCAGGCTGAGAAGAAAGGACACCATATGAGTTCATAAGAAGAAAGAAAGAGCATGGGTAAAGGTAGCTACATAGGTAAATACTGTGTTTTTATTTATAACTCTTTCATTTTGTTTTACAAGACAACCACATAAAGCAATAATTACAAAACTGGGTTGATGGATGTACAATGTACAGGCATACTTCAGAGATATTGCAGGCTTGGTTCCAGGCCACCATAATAAAGTGAATTTTGCACTAAAGCAAGTCACATGAATTTTTCTGGCTTCCCAATGAATATAAAAGTTATGTTTACATTATACTCTATTAAATATGCAATCACATTATGTTTTATAAAAACCATGTACATACCTTAATTTAAAAATATTTAGCAACTTTACTGCTAAAAATGCTAACCATCATCTGAGTCTTCAGCAGGTTATAAACTTTTTGCAATAATAACATCAAAGATCACTGATCACAGATCATCATAAAAATATAACAATGTAGAAGTTTAAAATATTACAAGAATTATCAAAATGTGACACTGAGACATGAAGTAAGAAAATGGTGCTGATAGACTTGCTTGACACAAGGTTGCCACAAACCTTCAATTTGTAAAAAAAAATGCAATATCTGCAAAGTGCAATGAAGTAAAGTGCAATAAAAAGCCTGCATAAAGATCCAATTTGTATGACAGTAACAGCACAGAAGAAGGGGGAGGGAATGGAGGTATACTGGACCAAAGTTTTATATACTACTAAAATTATTAAAATTGAATACTACTACTATTCAATCAAACTAGTTCATTTTAAAATGTAATCCCTAGGGTTAGTACTAAGAAAATACCTCAAAAAAGTATAGTTAAAGAAATAAGGGAATTAAAATGGTACTCCAGAAAATCGTATTTAATACAAAACACAATAACGGAGGAGTAGAGGAATGAGAAAGACATAAGACATAGAACAGCAAAATGTTGTTCAGTCGCTAGATTGTGTCCGATTCTGTGACCCCATGGAGCCTGCCAGGCTCCTCTGTCCATGGGAATTTCCCAGGCAAGAATAAGGGAATGGGTTGCCATTTTCTTCTCCAGGGGTTCTTCCCAATCCAAGGATAGAACCCACATCTCCTGCATTGCAGGCTGATTCTTTACCACTGAGCTACCAGGGAAGGCCAAAACAGCAAACGTAAATTCTACCATACCAGCAATTACATTAAATATAAATAGATTAAACATTAGTCAAAAGCAGAGACTGTCAAAACTGATTAAAAAAAAAACAAGGTTTCAACTACATGCTGTTTACAAGAGACAGTATTTATTTAGCCACACTGTGTGGCTTGCAGGATCTTTGTTCCCTGACCATGGACTGAACTTAGGCCTTCAGCAGTGAAACTGAAAAGTCCTAACCACTGAACCACCAAGGAATTCCCAAGAGACACAATTTAGAGTTAAAGAAACAAATAGATAAGAAGTCAATGTACAGAAAAGATATATCATGCAAACAGTAACCAAAAGAGAGTTAGACAGTAGCTGTAAAATACTATATAAATACAGTATTTATATAGTGGCTATAAATTTATGTAGTATTTATATATGTAAATTTATTAGTATTTATATAAATATAGTATTTAAATAGTGGTTATAGAATACTATATCAGACAAAATGAGTTTTAACAAAAAAACTGTAAAATGATTATAAACATGATTTATAAGACCCCAAAATACATGAATCAAAAACTGACATAACAGAAGAGAGAAACAGACAATTCAACTGTAATAGAGGGAAATTTCAGTATTTTATTTTCAATAGTGGAGAGAACTAGACAGAAGGTCAATAAGGAAACTGAAAACTTAAACAACCAACTAGATCTAAGAGATTTTAACACAACACTCCATCCAGCAACAACAGTATACACATTCTTCTCAAGCACACATGAAACATTCTCCATGATAAACTATATGCTAGGCCCAATACATTTAAAAGGATTGAAAACTTCAAAGTATATTTACCAACCACAATGGAATAAAATTATAAATCAGTAACAGAAAGATATATGGGAGCCACAAATATGTAGAAATTAAGGTGAAAGTTGCTCAGTCCTGTCTGACTCTTTGTGACCCCATGGACTGTACAGTCCATGGAATTCTCCAGGCCAGAATACTGGAGTGGGTACCCTATCCCCGCTTCTCCAAAGGATCTTCCCAACACAGGGACTGAACCCAGGTCTCTGGCATTGCAGGTGGACTCTTTACCAGCTGACCCATCAAGGAAGCCCAAGAATACTGGAATGGGTAGCCTATCCCTTCTCCAGTGGATCTTCCTGACCCAGGAATTGAACCAGGGTCTCCTGCATTACAGGCAGATTCTTTACCAGCTGAGCTACTAGGGAAGCCCAGTCCCTCAGTTGTACCCAACTCTTTGCAACTCCATGGACGATAGTCCATGGAATTCTCCAGGCCAGAATACTGGAGTGGGTAGCCTTCCCTTCTCCAGGGGATCTTCCCAATCAAGGGATCAAACCCAGGTCTCCCGCCTTGCAGGCAGACTCTTTATAAGCTGAGCCACAAGGGAAGCCCCAAAATTAAACACATTAGTAAATAACTAATGGGCCAAATAAGTCACAGAGGAAGTTAGAAAACACTTTGAAATGAATGAAAATAAAAACACAACATGTCAAAACTTCTGGGAAACATGTTAAACAAAGACTTACACATTCATACCAGTTCTAGTAACAAAGGCCAAAAAGCAGAAACCACCTAACTGTCCATCTACTGATTAATGGATAAACAAAAAGTGGTATGTCCATACACTGGAATATTATTCAGCCATTAAAAGGAATGACATATTGATACATGTTACAATATTGATGAACCCTGAAAATATGTTAAGCATTTAAGGCAAATCCATAGACACAGAGAGTAGATTAATAGCTGCCAGTGGCTAGGGGGTAGGGGGCAGGTAAAGAATGGGAACTGACTGTTAATGACAAGGGTGTTTCCATCTGGGGTGATGAAAAGATTGTGGATGATGAAAAGGTAATGAAAAGGTGCCTATTACACTAGGTAATAGTGATGGCTGCATAGCATTACGAATGTACTTAATGTTATGGAATATACTTTAAAACTGTTTAAAAGGTAAATGTTAAGTGTAATTTACAATTAAAAAAATGAAAAGCAATATTTTGGGAAAAGGAAATGTTAAGAAAATGTATTAAAAATCTAGTACTTTAAATAGACACTCAAATCTAAAACTGAGTTCCAGCAAAACAGCATAAATGTAAAAATTTTAAAAATAAAATTATGTTCCATACTTGTATGTGAGGCCAAGAGGCCTCAAGTGTGGGTTCATCCTCTTCTGGATCAAAATCTGGATTATCACTTGGAGGAAGAGTTCGGAAGATGTTAGCACTGATCTGTAAAGAAAAATAAATTTAGACTTCTATTCTCTGTTGTTCAGTTAAATTTAAAAATGCAAAATGAAATATTTTAAAAATAACTTTAAGAAAAAAGCTGTGACTGTAAGTCTAGCTCAAAACCTATAAACCTCTTCAAGATACGAAGGCAGCCATTTCTTTCTTTCTTTTCTCTATCCCGTAACTCTGACCTCTAAAGACATCAAATTTCATACAGACTACCTCCAGATTCCTCTTTAAATCACAAATTTTTTTTCAAAGTTTTGCTTAAAAAAAAAAGTGGAGGGGAGGAAACTGGGGGAGGGGAGCATAAAGTTCCTAACTCTCCCTATCCCTAACTTATTCTTTTCATCTTTCCACAACTTCTCCCATACTTTAACCCAGACTTTTACTTACCTTATAACCCAAAAGAGTTTGGTAAAATATCTCTAGTCTTACACAAACACCACATTTTATAAAGAGAAGGAGGATGGGGGTATATAGCCATTACAGACACAGTTTATAATACCTCATGATGATTTGGCATCACCGACTCAATGGATACAGGTTTGGGTGGACTCCGGGAGTTGGTGACAGACAGGGATGCCTGGCGTGCTGCGGTTCATGGGGTTGCAAAATCAGACACAACTGAGAACTGAACTGATGATGATTTGACTTAGATGATTTGATTTAGATGATTTGATTTCATTTACTCTGAGCCTTTTAAAAAATATTAATCTCTCTGAAATAAAAGTATGCTTTGAGACTCTTTATTTTAGGTTCTAACTCATCTTTCACACTGTCTTAGTACCAAAGTACGCTACAGTCCTTCTCTAGCAAAGAATAGATTGTGAGCCCAACTCAAAATTCTTTGAAGAATGATAAACAGACTGACAGACCAGATGGTTCAGTAAACACGTAAGACCCTAACATTTGAGGCATTGGTCATTTAAGATAAAATACTTGGGGAATAGAGGATGAGACAAATGTTTGGTTCGGTTCAGTTCAGTTCAGTTCAGTTCAGTTCAGTTCAGTGGCTCAGTCATGTCTGACTCTTTGCAACCCCATCAATTGCAGCACGCCAGGCTTCCCTGTCCATCACCAACTCCTGGACTTTACTCAAACTCGTGTCCATCGAGTCAGTGATGCCATCCAACCATCTCATCCTCTGTCGTCCCCTTCTCCTCCTGCCCCCAATCCCTCCCACCATCAGGGTCTTTTCAAATGAGTCAACTCTTCGCATGAGGTGGCAAAAGTACTGAAGCTTCAGCTTCGGCATCAGTCCTTCCAAAGAAATCCCAGGGCTGATCTCCTTTAGGATGGACTGGTTGGATCTCCTTGCAGTCCAAGGGACTCTCAAGAGTCTTCTCCAACATCACAGTTCAAAAGCATCAATTCTTCGGTGCTCAGCTTTCTTCACAGTCCAACTCTCACATCCATACACGACCACTGGAAAAACCATAGCCTTGACTAGACGGACCTTTGTTGGCAAAGTAATATCTCTGCTTTTCAATATGCTATCTAGGTTGGTCATAACTTTCCTTCCAAGGAGTAAGCATCTTTTAATTTCATGGCTGTAATCATCTGCAGTGATTTTGGAGCCCAGAAAAATAGTCTGACGCTGTTTCCCCTGTTTCCCCATCTATTTCCCATGAAATGATGGGGCCAGATGCCATGATCTTAAGTTTTCTGAATGTTGAGCTTTAAGCCAACTTTTTCACTCTCCTCTTTCACTTTCATCAAGAGGCTTTTTAGTTCCTCTTCACTTTCTGTCATAAGGGTGCTATCATCTGCATATCTGAGGTTATTGATACTTCTCCTGGCAATCTTGATTTCAGTTTGTGCTTCTTCCAGCCCAGCCTTTCTCATGATGTACTCTGCATGTAAGTTAAATAAGCAGGGTGACAATATACAGCCTTAATGTACTCCTTTTCCTATTTGGAACCAGTCTGTTGTTCCATGTCCAGTTTTAACTGTTGCTTCCTGACCTGCATACAGATTCCTCAAGAGGCAGGCCAGGTGGTCTGGTATTCCCACTTCTTTCAGAATCTTCCACAGTTTATTGTGATCCACACAGTCCAAGGCTTTGGCATAGTCAGTAAAGCAGAAGTAGATGTTTCTCTGGAATTCTCTTGTTTTTTTGATGATCCAACGGGATGTTGACAATTTGATCTTTGGTTTGTCTGCCTTTCTAAACCCACCTTAAACATCTGGAAGTTCACGGTTCATGTACTGTTGAAGGCTGGCTTGGAGAATTTTGAGCATTACTTTGCTAGCATGTCAGATGAGTGCAACTATGTGGTAGTTTGAGCATTCTTGGCACTGCCTTTCTTTAGGAGTGCATTGAAAACTGATCTTTTCCAGTCCTGTGGCCACTGCTGAGTTTTCCAAATTTGCTGGCATACTGAGTGCAACATTTTCACAGCATCATCTTTTAGGATTTGAAATAGCTCAACTGAAAATCCATCACCTCCACTAGCTTTGTTCATAGTGATGCTTCCTAAGGCCCACTTGACTTTACATTCCAGGATTTCTGGCTCTAGGTGAGTGATCACACCATCATGATTATCTGGGTCATGAAGATCTTTTTTGTACAGTTCTTCTGTGTATTCTTGCCACCTCTTCTCAATACCTTCTGCTTCTGTTAGGTCCATACCATTTCTGTCCTTCATTGTGCCCATCTTTGCATGAAATGTTCCCTTGGTATCTCTAATTTTCTTGAAGAGATCTCTAGTCTTTCCCATTCTGTTGTTTTCCTCTATTTCTTTGCACTGATCACTGAGGAAGGCTTTCTTATCTCTCTGCTATTCTTTGGAGCTCTGCATTCAGATGCTTTTATCTTTTCTTTTCTCCTGTGCCTTTTGCTTCTCTTCTTTTCACAGCTATTTGTAAGGCCTCCTCAGACAGCCATTTTGCTTTTTTGCATTTCTTTTCCATGGGGACTGTCTTGATTTAAGGGACCAGATCTGATGAACTATGGTTGTTTGGTGGTATAAGCAAATTGGCAACCATTCTTATGAAGTGGCATCTATGGTATGCCAAATAACTGTTAACTGTCCCCAGTGGCTCAGCAGCAAAGAATATGCCTGCAATTCAGTAGACACAGAGGATGTGGGTTCTCTCTCTGTGTTGGGAAGATACCCGGGAGAGGGGCATGGAAACCATTCCAGTATTCTTGCCTGGAGAATCCCATGGATAGAGAAGCTTGGCAGGCTACAGTCCACAGGGTTGCAAAGAGTTGGACACAACTAAACTGACTTAGCATGCACACACGCACAACCCTAAGACTTAGAAAGTAAAAATCTAAAATTTGATTTGCTAAAACTCAAAACCTATAAATGGGGAAGAACCAATAGATAGTTTAATAGATATCATTTTCACAACAAGTGGCCAAAAGTCATAGCTAGAACTCAAAAAGGGAATATAACCCATAGAAGGGCATAATTTGCCTTTGAAATCATACTTATTATTGTTGGTCCCAAATACACCAAAAAGCTTTAAAGAACTAAGTGAGTAGGCTTCTTAACTAGAAATGAAGTACCCAGAAGTTGAAAAAAAAAATTTTTTTTTAAACAAAAAACACACCTTTTGCTTGGGAAAACGAATTAAACCCCCAAATTTATTAACATATGGCAAATTACAGAATAATTTGACTTAAATATGTACATAGAGCTTATTTTGTTGTTGCCCAGTAGCTAAGTCATGTCTGACTCTCTGCAACCCCATGGACTGCAGCACGCCAGGCTTCTCTGTCCTTCAGCATCTCCTGGAGCTTGTGCAAACTCATGTCCATTAGTGATGCCATCCAACCATCGCATCCTCTGTCACCCCCTTCTTCTCTTGTCCTTAATCTTTCCCAGGATCAGGGTCTTTTCCAATGAGTCAGCTCTTTGCATCAGGTGGCCAAAGTATTGGAACTTCAGCATCAGTCCTTCCAATGAAGATTCAGGGCTGATTTCCTATAGCATTGACTGGTTTGATCTCCTTGCTGTCCAAGGGACTCTCAAGAGTCTCCTCCAACACCACAGTTCAAAAGTGTCAATTCTTCAAAACTCAGCCTTCTTTATGGTCCAACTCTCACATCCATACATGACTACTGGAAAAACCATAGCTTTCACTAGATGGACCTTTGCTGGCAAAGTAATGTCTCTGGCTTTTCAATATGCTGTCTAGGTTGGTCATAGTTTCTCTTCCAAGGAGCAAGCGTCCTTTAATTTCAGGCTGCAGTCACCATCTGCAGTGATTTTGGAACCCAAGGAAATAAAGTCTGTCACTGTTTGCATTGTTTCCCCATCTATTTGCCATGAAGTGATAGGAGCAGATGCCATAATCTTAGTTTTCAGAATGTTGAGTTTTAAGCCAGCCTTTTCACTTTCTTCTTTCACCTTCATCAAGAGGCTCATTAGTTGCTCTTCACTTTCTGCCATTAAAGTGGTATTATCTGCATATCTGAAGCTGTTGATATTTCTCTCTGCAATGTTGATTCCAGCTTGTGATTCATCCAGCCCAGCATTTCACATGAAGTACTTCCACGTAAGTTAAATAAGCAGGGTGACAACACACAGCCTTTCTCGATTTTGAACCAGTTCGTTGTTCCATGTCCAGTTCTAACTGCTGCTTCTTGACCTGCATACAGGTTTCTCTGGAGACAAGTAATATGGTCTGGGATTCCCATCTCATTACAAATATTCCATAGTTTGTTGTGATCTACCTAGTCAAAGGCTTCAGCAGAGTCAATGAAGCAGAAGTAGATGTGTTTTTTTTTTGGAATTCCCTTACTTTTTCTATGACCCAGCATATGTTGGCAAAACACCCTCTTCCAACAACATAAGAGATGACTCTACACATGGACATCACCTGATAGCCAGTATCAAAATCAGACTGACTGTATTCTTTGCAGCCAAAGACAGAGAAGTTCTATATGGTCAGCAAAAGCAAGACTTGGAGCTGACTGTGGCTCAGATCTTCAGCTCCTTATTGCAAAATTTAGGCTCAAATTGAAGAAAGTAGGGAAAACCACTAGGCCATTCAGGTATGACCTAAATCAAATCCCTTGTGATTATACAGTGGAGATAACAAATAGATGCAAGGGACTAAATCTCGTAGACAGACTGCACGAAGAACTATGGATGAAAGTTCGTAACATTGTATAGGAGGTGATGACCAAAACCATCCCCAAGAAAAAGAAATGCCAGAAAACAAAGTGGCTGTCTGAGGAGGCCTAACAAATAGCTGAGAAAAGAGAAGCAAAAGGCAAAGGAGAAAGGGAAAGATATACCCAACTGAATGCAGAGTTCCAGAGAATAGCAAGGAGAGATAAGAAAGCCTTCTTAAGTGACCAATGCAAAGAGTATAACTTAGTTTAGATCATACTTGCTATAACCTTCCATGTGTTAATAGCTCAGTCATGTCTGACTCTGTGAAACCTTCCATAACCAACACAAGTTTAAACTGTGTGCCTGGTGACCCTAATAATTCCAAATGAATTTTTAAATATTTTGTTCTGCACTAAAATACAAAAATCATACATCCTAAACAAATTTCTACAGTTTGAAGAATATGGTTAAATAATTAATAAACAGTACCCTGAACAACATTTCTTCAATAGTTTTTTTTTTTTTCACATCAGATATTTCAAATGTTTGTTCATATCATTTAAGGGTCCTGAGTTTTGATTAAAATTCAGTGCTATAGAAGCTACATATATGATATCAAAATGTCCTAAATAAGAATGGTCTATATTTGACTCCCTTATCTACTTCTGAGATGTGGAGAGCCCCATATTTTTTCATTAGTCTTTCCTTCCCCCTTTAGCTATTCTTTCTCCATTCAGCTGCACAACATTAATTACCTACCAACCCATATCATCTTGAGTTTACATCTTTCTCCTAAGTTCTAGATCCACACTCTCCAATGTGGTAGCCATCAGTCATTGTGGCTACTGAAGTACCAAACGATCATAAAGCAATGACAGCATCACTGGAATGGATAATCTTTCAAACGGACTATTTTAAAAAACATTCTTTTGAGTACATCAACTATTGTACATTTACTAAAAACCAATCTCATTAAATTGTAATTACACCTCAGATCTTACTTGAATTTATATAAATCTGAGGAACTAAGTCTAGAAGCTTACCATTTTTACTATATCAGAATACGCTGATTCAACAATTACACCACGATTAGTTGAAACATACTCAACCAGTTCATTCAATGTTGCTCTTTTAATTTCTTTGCTCTTCAAGTCTGAAACAGAGTCCATGAAATCAAACAGTATGCAACACTGCTGCAACTTCTGACAGAAAAGCTCTTGCTGTTCATTTGAGGTGGCATCTATAAATAAAAATAGAGAGAAACTTAGAAATGACCTACTCAGAAGTTACCTTCATGTTTACTATTTTGTAGAAGCTATTCACATACATAAAGTAAAATTTCTCTCAAAAGCCTAGTGTGAAATTTACCACATAATCCCATTATTCATGCCAGGAATGAAATTTTACATTCCTCCTCTCTCACTACCCATAATCAATCATTAAGCATTACTGATCCAATTCTTTTTATCTGGAATCTATCCTCTTCTTGTCACCCCTCTGCTGCCTTCATGACTCACACATTCGTCATTTAGACTACAGCCGTGATGTCCTAGGGCTTCCCACATGATGTGGTGGTAAAGAATCTGCCAGCTAACACAGGAGACTCAAGAGACATGGGTTCAATCCCTGGTTGGGAAGATCTCCTGGAGTAGGAAATGGCAACCCATTCCAGTATTCTTGCCTGGAAAATTTCATGGACAGAAGAGCCTGGCGGGCTACAGTCCATGGGGTCGCAAGAGAGTCAGACATGATTTAGAGACTACACAACCACCACCACCACCACCACCACCACCACCACCACCTACCAGTGCCCTCCTCCAAGGGATCTTCCCAACTCAGGGACAGTTCCTCAAGGGCAAGGATCATTCACCAAGCAGGCTTTCCTTTTCACCTCTTTTACTACTAACATGGGATATACAGGGGGTTTCCCAGGTTATTTTTTTCCCAGTGCTAAAGAATCCACTGGCCAATGCAGGAGTCACAAGTTGAATCCCTGGGTCAGGAAGATCCCCTAGAGAAGGAAATGGCAACACACTCCAGTATTCTTGTCTGGGAAGTCCGATGGACAGAGGAGCCTAGTGAGCTAAAGTCCATGGGGTTCTCTTACATGACAGGCTAGTAGCCTACAGCTAACATGTTCGAAGACACAATATGATCTTCAAGACTAGCAAACAGTAGATTCAGGAACATGTTACATATAAAAAGTAAGTTTCTTTTTCTGGGCACCTATCTCTTCAGCCTCCTTTGAGAATAAATTCATGTTTTTCATAGCTTCTCAATTCAGTAATGTGCTACTTAGCCTAAAGACTTCTTTCAAGTTGCTTTCTCCTCCAGAATTATGTCCCAGCATTACCTAATATTTGGATGCAAGAGGTCACCTTCGGATTTTACCAAACATTAGATGTATTTAGAAAGCAGTTAACATTTCAACTCATTTGGCACTGAGTTAAAATACGAATGTCCAGTCCTGAAATTTCTGTTAAGTATTGAGAAACAGAAAAATCTTTTCTTACCTAAACACCTCCTATAAGTACATGTTCTATAGAGTAATCTGAACATAATAAAACATAACACTGGCAACATTAGCATTTCCTTCATGCCAAATACAATTCTAAGTGTTTCCTATGTCTATTTATTTAACTTTAACACAGTTCTTTGAGGCTAGTTTTGAAAGTTAGAGATGATTTCCTGTCTTCAAGGGCTTAGAAGCAAGTTGAAAAGGCAAGATACAAAACCCTAAAAAATATAACCTGGAGTCAAAAAGAATTTGAGAGTGTTTATAAGATTAAATATAAACAGAACAATTATAAATAAAATCAGGATTAATTAAAAGCAGGAAAGCTATACAAGGTATTTGACTGTTGTATTTACGCACTCTGCATTGAGTCTCTTGGAAGCTAAGGTAAAACAATGGTGAAAGAGTTGATCAGATTGGAAAAGGTTAAATGAGAGAAGAGAGGATGCTCCTATCGTCTACTATTGGTTGGCTTACTTCTAGGTTCAAGACACATAACATTTTTATATCAGTCCAATTTTTATAATGGTTATCCTAGTAAAAAAAGATCAACGGTTTCACCATTAAAAAATTATAAAACAGATGTTTAATATAGCCTAACTCTTAGGGATCTTTCTGAAACATCAATTTTCAGAATTTCCTCATAAGAAAAACAGACAAAAAATATATTTCAATTACCTGAAAAAATAAGACTATAGCTTGGCTGTATTTCATAAATATGAATAAAAAGTAATTTGTGAGAAAAAGAATGTGTAATAATTTTGTTTACTAAATGTAAAAAGTACTAACAGTGTCTACACTGATGACTTTATACTTCAGTTTCCCCATTACAAGCACGCTTGCAAATGAAGTATACTCAGTGGTGTTTCAATATGGCAATTTAGCACTTTCAGGTGGTAAGGTCACATTGTTTTTACTTGGCTATTTTTACTAGGCCAATATAATAGACTTGAAATACCAATATATTCATACTTATTGTCATTGCTTCAAAATACCTCTGATATTGATAACAAGGTTCAGTCAGTTCAGTCTCTCAGTCATGTCTGACTCTTTGCAACCCCATGAATCTCAGCACGCCAGGCCTCCCTGTCCATCACCAAGTCCTGGACTTCACTCAAACTCATCTCCATCGAGTCAGTCATACCATCCAACCATCTCATCCTCTGTTATCCCCTTATCCTCCTGCCCCCAATCCCTCCCACCATCAGGGTCTTTTCAAATGAGTCAACTCTTTGCATGAGGTGGCCAAAGTATTGGAGTTTCAGCTTTAGCATCAGTCCTTCCAATGAACACCCAGGATTAATCTCCTTTAGGATGGACCGGTTGGATCTCCTTGCAGTCCAAGAGACTTTCAAGAGTCTTCTCCAACACCACAGTTCAAAAGCATCAATTCTTCTGTGCTCAGCTTTCTTCACAGTCCAACTCTCACATCCATACACGACCACTGGAAAAACCATATGACTAGACGAACCTTTGTTGGCAAAATAATGTCTCTGCTTTTGAATATGCTATCTAGTTTGGTCATAACTTTCCTTCCAAGGAGTAAGCATCTTTTAATTTCATGGCTGCACTCACCATCTGCAGTGATTTTGGAGCCCAAAAAAATAAAGTCTGACACTGTTTCCCCATCTATTTCCCATGAAGTGATGGGACCAAATGCCATGATCTTCGTTTTCTGAATGTTGAGCTTTAAGCCAACTTTTTCCCTCTCCTCCTTCACTTTCATCAAGAGGCTTTTTAGTTCTTCACTTTCTGCCATAAGGGTGGTGTCATCTGCATATCTGAGGTTATTGATATTTCTCCCGGCAATCTTGATTCCAGCTTGTGCTTCTTCCAGCCCAGCGTTTCTTGTGATGATAAGTTAAATAAGCAGGTGATAATATACAGCCTGACGAACTCCTTTTCCTATTTGGAACCAGTCTGTTGTTCCATGTCCAGTTCTAACTGTTGCTTCCTGACCGGCATATAGGTTTCTCAAAAGGCAGCTCAGGTGGTCTGGTATTCCCATCTCTTTCAGAATTTTCCAGTTTGTTGTGATCCACACAGTCAAAGGCTTTGGCATAATCAATAAAGCAGAAATAGGATACAGGTTCAAAAAAGGTACTTTCAGACATGCAACTACTTGGAAAACTTAGCACCCTCAAACAACCTTTTATAGGAAATTCTGAGGACATGATGCAGCAATAGGGAGAAAGGGAAAGGAATGGAATCCAGGAATTACAGAAATTCAAGAAAAGCAGACCTAGAGAAAAACTGGATCAGTTTAGAGCGGGAGGAAAGGCCCTAAGAAACTGGTCTCTAAAGCAGAATCATTAGGGTATCTTATCACATGGAGATTTGGAGGAAAAAACTGAGAGTATGTTAAAGGTGGGAAAAAACAGATAATTAGAAATTCCAGGAAATACTTTAAAAAACTAAATAAGAAAGGATATATATTATTTAGCTCTGGAGCCTATGCAGTCACACATAAACCCTGCCCACTGGCTTTCAACTTTTAGAATTAACTTAACAATTTATATAAAACTTAATTATGGCCATAGAAAATATTAACCTTAAAAATGTAACGATGACAAAAGCTGAGGGTGAAAGGAGAGAAGGAGAAACTGAGGGGCACTACCTTTCCAACTTCACTTCCCATCATTCCCCCTTTACATCCTAAGTTCCATTCATGCTGACAGTTCCAAGTTCCCCAGGTGGCCTGTTTGCACATGTACTGGCTGGAATGCACTTTCCCATCATTATTTCTTCATTTTCTTTAGAAGCAAATAAAGACAGTGCCCATGCAAACACTACTCAATGAGTAAAAAACTTTATTTTTTAAAATTTTTAACTGGAGGATAACTGCTTTACAAGGCTGTGTTAGTTTCTGCTGTACAAACAGCGTGAACCAGCTCTAAGTATACATATATCCCCTCCGTCTTGAGCCTCTCTCCCACCCCTCTAGGTCATCACAGAGCACTGAGCTGAGCTCCCGGTGCTAAACAGTAGCTTCCTACTAGTTATCTACTTTAAACATGTTACTTATATACGTCAGTACTACTTTCTCAATTCATCCCACTCTCTCCTCTTGCAGGAGAAAACTTTAGTCAAAGGATTTGAAGTCTACCAGGACCTAAACACAACTATACCTTGTATTGTGAGACAGAGAATCAGGATATGTTAAGCCTAATATCATTAATTTATAAAACTTCCTTTGTACTAATTTCAAGCTTATCAAGTGCAGTGTTAAGTGTTAGTCTCTGAGTTGTGTTAGACTCTCACAACTCCACAGACTATAGCCCACCAGGCTCCTCTGTCCATGGGATTCTCCAGGCAAGAATACTGGAGTGGGATGCCATTTCCTTCTCCAGGGGATCTTTCTGACCCAGGATAGAATTCAAGTCTCCTGCAGTGCAGGCAGATTCTTTACCGTCTGAGCCACCAGGGAAGCCCAGAGCTACTGCAAACTAGCAAGCGCAGTAGTTCTAAAATTTGTCCACAAATTATTTGATACTCCTTTCTTCAGAAAGTGGAGTCTACTTCTGCCGTCAATGTGGGCTGGACTAAAGTGACTTGCTTCCAGGGAACAGAGTGAATACTGCGGAAGTGATGCAACATGACTTCCAAGGTGGATTTCTGCTGGAGTCACAAGAGATCTCAAGGCTCACAGAATAAACTATTTGAGAAAAATTTGAGAAAAAAGTAACACCTATATAGTTGAGTACAGAACCTAGCTTATCCCCTGACTCATTTGATATTAGCGAACTTTGTAAGAAGTTTTTTAAGTAAATTAAGAGTCTTTAGAAAACTGTAAGGAAGTTTTACACTGTACTCTTTGGTGTCAGTTTATGAAACCTATTTAGAAAGACTGTACCACCAAATTAACAGGTATTTAAGACAAGTTCAGGTGTTTTAACATAGTACAAGTTGTATCTGACTATACAAGTATCATGGAATACATGAAAACTTTCAGTCTCAGCCACATTGGTATGTTAATTCATTCTCAAGAGAGGAAGGTCAGTTTCTCAAGAAACATGATGTTCATGGTGAATTTTCAATGAGTTTATTCCTCAGTCTTATACATGCAGATACATGATTTCTTATCATATAAAATACAAATATAAATTAGCCAAGCTCGTGACATAGTAACAAATGCTAGTTTATTAATTTAGGATGAGAAATTATTCCAAGTACTATATCTGTCCATGGGATTTCCCAGGCAAGAATACTGGAGTGGGTAGCAATTTCTTCCTCCAGGGGATCTTCCCAACTCAGGGATTGAACCCACGTCTCCTGCATTGGCAGGCAGATTCTTTACCACTGAGCCACCAGGGAAGTCCAGTTAAACTTTAAGCAGACCTATCAGTTCAGTTCAGTTCAGTCGTTCAGTTATGTCTGACTATTTGCGACCCCATGGACTGCAGCACACCAGGATTCCCTATCACCAACTCCTGGAGCTTGCTCAAACTCATGTCCATAGAGTCGGGATGCCATCCAACCATCTCATCCTCTGTCATGCCCTTCTCTTCCTGCCTTCAATCTTTCCCAGCATCAGGGTTTTTTCTAATGAGTCAGTTCTTCGCATCAGGTAGCTAAAGTATTGGAGCTTCAGCTTCAGCATCAGTCCCTCCAATGAATATTCAGGACTGATTTCCTTTAGGATGGACTGGTGGGATCTCCTTGCAGTCCAAGGGACTCTCAAGAGTCTTCTTCAAGACCACACTTCAAAAGCATCAATTCTTCAGCGCTCAGCTTTCTTTAGGGTCCAACTCTCACATCTGTACTGGAAAAACAATAGTTTTGACTATGTGGACCTTTGTTGGCAAAGTAATGTCTCTTCTTTTTAATATGCTGTCTAGGTTGGTCATAACTTTTCTTCTAAGAAACAAGTGTCAAATTTCATGGCTGCAGTCACCATCTGCAGTGATTTTGGAGCCCAAGAAAATAAAATCTGTCACTGTTTCCATTGTTTCCCCATCTATTTGCCATGAAGTGATGGGACTGGATGCCATAATCTTAGTTTTCTGAATGAGTTTTAAGCCAGCTTTTTAACTTTCCTCTTTCACCTTCATCAAGAGGCTCTTTAGTTCCTCTTTGCTTTCTGCCATAAGGGTGGTGTCATCTGCATATCTGAGGTTACTGATATTTCTCCCAGCAATCCTGATTCCAGCTTGTGCTTCATCCAGCCTGGCATTTCACATGATGTACTCTGCATATAAGTTAAATAAGCAGGGTGACAGTATACAGCCTTGATGGACTCCTTTCCCAATTTTGAACCAGTCTGTTGTTTCATGTCCAGTTGTAACTGTTGCTTCTTGACCTGCATATAGATTTCTCAGGAGGCAGGTCAGGTGGTCTGGTATTCCCACCTCTTGAAGAATTTTCCAGTTTGTTGTGAGCCACACAGTCAAAGGCTTTGGCATAGTCAATAAAGCAGAAGTAGATGCTTTTTCTGGAACTCTCTTGCTTACAGGAGAAGCCAAATCATAACCAGAATGGTATCCAGTGTATTAATTTTCTACTGAAAGTGAAAGAAGTGAAGTCGCTCAGTCATGTCCGACTCTTTAAGACCCCATGGACCCCACCAGACTCCTCCGTCCATGGGATTCTCCAGGCAAGAATACTGGAGTGGGTTGTCATTTCCTTCTCCAGGGGATCTTCACAACCAGGGATCAAACCCAGGTCTCCCACATTACAGGCAGATGCTTTAACCTCTGAGCCACCAGGGAAGCCCAATTTTCTACTGCTTAATAACAAATTATCCCAAACTTTAGAGGCTTAAAACAAGAATTATTATCTATCACAATTTCATTGGGTCAGAGGTTCAGACAACTTATCTTTGCTTCATGGTATCTAAGTCCTCAAGCTAAAAAAACTAGAAAACTAGGGACTGCAAACATATGAAGGCTCAATCACTCATATGTCTTATAGTTGATTCTGGCCTCTGGCTGAACGACTAGTTAGGGCTAGTGCCAGAACCCCCGTATGTGACCTCTCCATATGGCTTAAGCTTCCTCATCATATGGTGACTTGGTTCCAGGGGCAAGTGATTTGAAAGATCTAACCAAGAACAAAACATGACTTTTATGAGGAAAATTATAAAACTCTGAAGAAATATATCAAAGACATAACTAACAGAGATACATTTTGGATTACAACAGGGTGTTTTGCTAGAACTTGAAGAGTTGCTCTCACAATTCATCTGGAAAACCAAACAACCAAGAATAGCCAAGATGATTTTCAAGACAAAGAAGGGAACAGTGATCTTATTACACAAGGTAATTAAAACTAAATGGTATTGTGCAGGAATAGACAAAAAGACCACAGGCTAGGGAAATAAGGCACCTACAAATACGTGCACATACATAGAAGATATACAATAGAATTGCTGTGTTTTTAAAAAAAAAAGTCAATGGGGAATTTCAAAATAAATTATGCAAAGACTACTTGCTATTCATATTAAAAAGTTAGATTCCCTCACTTATTTATACATTTAATTCCAAGAGAACTAAAAAACTAAATGTGAATAGGAAAATTATAAAGTATTTAGAGTTTTCTAAACAACTCTGAATGGCATCCAGCACACACACACATACAAAATTTATAAATCAGTAAGATAAAGAAAATAAACCTACAGAAAGGCATGTGAAACACAAAGCACCAATAAAGAAGACAAGACATTTAACCACACTAGTTAAGGAGAAAAATGTAAATATATATAAACTGTATATATGAGTTTATGTATGAAATGCCATATATCATTTCATACTTATTGCATAAGGTTGACAAAAACTGTGGGCAAGACTTCTGTTTCTGGCAGACCAATCTTCCTATAGTAAACTACTAAAAACTGGACAAAATACATAAGGTAATTGTCTTCAGATGCTGGAAAACAGGTAGTACAGGACTGCTATTTCTGAGAGAAGGAAAAGAGAGTGAGTTCCACAACTGCAACAGCTCTATTTGTAACTGCAGTACAGGAAGAAACAATACAGGTTCAAAATAGCAAACGCCAAATAGACTGAGCTAAACAGACACTGCAGATCAAGGCTCCTGAATGGCTGGAATTTGCATGGAAAAGTACTAGAAAGAAGCTAACTATACAGAAAAGGAATTTTCTTCTTTTCTATTTGTACTGAACTAACAGTAGGACATTTTTATTCTATCAATATTTATTCAGCAAATCATTTTGAATGTAAACCAACCTTAGCTTCCTGGCATAAATCCCACATAATCATGAGGTATTATCTATGTGCTGCTAAATTCAATTTACTAATCTTGTGTATAAGATTTTTCCATCTATGTTCATAAGGGATATTGGTCTGTAATCACCTTTTCTTGTACTGTCCTTGCCAGGGTTTTTAATTAGGACTCAGTTAAATAGATGTAAGACTTACTCAGACTTTCGTTTCTTCCTCTGTCAGTTTGAGAAAGCTGTTTGTTTATTTCAAGGGATTTTCCCAACTCCTCTCCTCTAAGTTTTCAAATTTACTGGCATTATTATATATCTGCAAGCTATGAATTTCTATATAATTGTAAGGTACAAATTATTACTATAAAAGAAGCTAAATCTTTTAGTCCACAGGGAGATCAACTTTTAGCAAGACAAGCTTAAGAGCTCCAGACCTGCTCTCCAGTGAAACTGATGAAAATCATTTAAAAAATAACTTTTTAAAGCCTCTGGAAATAATCCTAAGGCGAAAAGTAAATGAGGAATCATCTATCCAAGAGTATCTATGAATATCTGAAGCGAAAAGCCAATCTTAGTATCTGAACCAAGATAGCTTTCTCCCTTTCTCCTGTCACCTCAGCTAGGCAGAAATTCCACTCCAGAGAGGTACACCCAAGGATACCTCTACCTCCAGCTCCCAGTCAGACAGCTTTCTTCAGGTATGGAGCAGAATGCTGGCAGTTCTCATTCTGCCCACAGCTACCTGTTGCTGAGGTCAACTCCCAGGCCAGTGTTGTCAAGAACTGTAGAAGTGCTTCTCCTACCTGGGTAGAAGTCCGATCTTCTACCCAACCTCGATCCATGGGACAAAGACTCTACTCTTGGTGCAGAACCACTGAGAACACTGGGGCTCCAATTATCTTAGTCTTGGACTATAAGGTTGTAGTTCCATACTGGAAGAGGAAAGCCAACAGAATCTCAGACGCCTGCCCCCTCTCCACCTCACATTCAGCTCCTAAAATGGGTTGTTCCTCAGAGAGAAGCATGCCATTTTCCCCACTCCTAGCTCCAGAGCTCTGGCTCACAAGATTTTGCCCGGGGAAGAGGGAGAAACAAGCCATACATGGGCTGTTTTGTCTCTTCCCAAAGGAACTGGCTTCATTTTCAACAGAGCATGAAAAGTTCAAGCTTAAATTTAAGCTGAATCTCTCAAGACAATGGCAGTTGTGGTAAAAGGTAATAGAGAGATCTGTAGATTCGATGAGGATATAAGGCTAAACTCTAGTCTGGAGAGTTTGCAAGATAATATCAGATAAAGGAGCAGCTTAGAGGAGCCCTCCTGGTGTCAGAACAAATATCGAACACTAACATCAAGAACTATCCCTTCCAAGGAGCCTGAATTTGATTGGATTGCTGAACAATGATGCTCCACTGCATTGTTGAAAACAAGATAGCAGTTAGCGGAAAGTCACTGGAATTTAAAGTTGAGGCTGTGGTCAGGAAAAGACAAAAAGTCCTAGTCAGTTGGTCAAGAATCTGCCTGCAATGCAGGAGACCCAGTTAAATTCTTGGGTCGGGAAGATCTGCTGGGGGATAGACTACCCACTCCAGTATTCTTGACCTTCCCTTATGGCTCAGCTGGCAAAGAATCTGCCTGCAATGCGGGAGACCTGGGTTGGATCCCTGGGTTGGGAAGATCCCCTGGAGAAAGGAAAGGTTCCCTACTCCAGTATTTTGGCCTGGAGAATTCATGTATAGTCCATGGGGTTGCAAACAGTCCGACAGACTGAGCGATATTCACTTTCACTTTCTTTTCTTGTCACAACTACTGCCATTTCCCTGGAGAAGGAAATGGCAACCCACTCCAGTATTCTTGTTTGGGAAATCTCATGAACAGAGGAGCCTGGCAGACTATGGTCCATGGGATCACAAAGAGTCGGACACAATTGAGCACACCAAAAAAAAAAAGGGAGGCCATAATTGTATGCTTCCATTCACGGAAAATGTTTAGAATAGGGAAATCTATAGAAACAGAACATAGATAAGTGACTGCTTAGTGTAGGGATGGCAGGGATGAAGGGATAATGGAGGTAATAGTTAAAGAGTATAACATTTTTTTTGAGATAATGAAAATGTTCGAAATTGACTACAGTGACAGTAGCACTTATCTGTGAATATACCGAAAGCCACTGAATTATGTACTTTAAAAGATGAACTTTATAGTACATAAATCATATCTAAATAAAGATGTTTAAAAAACTTAATCCAGTCCCTAAAATACTTTTATGTCAAATACCTAAGATATTATTCAAAGAGAGTAAAAGTTTAAGGATAAATTACAGTTTAAAGATCATATACACATAATAATCACACAAACTTCATTCCACCATAAATGTACACGTTTACAACAGATGCTTAGAATATTCTTGTTTTGTCTTTATATTGCCTATACTAATTTAGCATACTAAATTAGACATTTTCATGGAACATGTAAATGAAAATTAAAAACCATCATGTAAGAGTTAATAATAAGAACACAGGCACAACATTCTCTGACATAGACAAAGAGAAATCCTGTATGACATTCCCTATATGTAGAATCTAAAAAGAAATGATACAGTTGAATTTATAGAACAGAAAGACCTACAGACTTGGAGAATGAACTTATGGTTGCTGGAGGGATGGGACAGTAAGGGAGTTTGGGAAGGACAAGTACATACTGCTACATTTAAAACGGATAATCAACAAGGACCTACCTTATGTGCAGTGCATGGAACTCTGCTCAAAGTTATGTGGCAGCCTGGATGGGAGGGGAGTTTGGGGGAGAATGGATACATACATAAGTATGGCTGAGTTCCTTCCTCGTTCACTTGAAACTATCACAACACTCTTTGTTAACCAGCTATACCACAATACAAAATAAAAAGTTTAAAAAAATTCTCTGACAGAAATTTTACTGGGGCTTCCCTGGTGGCTCAAACTGTAAAGAATCTACCTGTAATGCAGGAGACCGGGGTTTGATCCCTGGGTTGGGAAGATCCCCTGGACAAAGAAATGGCAATCCACTCCAGTATTCTTGCCTGGAAAATTCCATGGACAGAGGAGCCTAGCAGGCTACAGTCTACAGGATGGCAAAGAGTTGGACACGACTGAGAGACTAATTTTCTTTTCTTTTCTGACAGAAATAATATCAGTGATTGGTCAGTCTCCCAAAGCAACTGAAATAAAAGCAAAAACAAATAGGACCTAATCAAGCTTATAAGCTTTTGCACAGCAAAGGAAACCATAAATAAAATGAAAAGACAGCCCATGGAGTGGGAGAAAATATTTGCAAATGATGCAACCAACAAGGGCTTAATTTCCAAAATAAACAAATATTAAACCAACAGGTTCTACAATTCAGTAACAAACAAACAACCCAATTGGAAAATGGGCAGAAGACCTAAACAGACTTTTCCCTAAAGACATACAGATGGCCTAAAGGCACATGCAAAGATGCTTCTCATCACTAATTATTGGAGAAATGCAAATCAAAACTACAACGAGGTACCACCTCACACAAGCCAGAATGGCCACCATCAAAAAGTCTACAAGTACTTCCCTGGTGGCTCAGACGGTAAAGCATCTGTCTACAATGTGGGAGACCCGGGTTCAAGCCCTGGGTTGGGAAGATCCCCTGGAGAAGGAAATGGCAATACATTCCAGTACTGTTGCCTGGAAAATCCCATGGACTGAGCCTGGAAGGCGACAGTCTATGGGGTCGCAAAGAGTCGGACAAGACCGAGCGACTTCTCTTTTCACTTTTACACTGTTGATGGGAATGTAAATTGTGTGACTACTATGGAAAACAGTCTGGAGTTTCCTCAAAAAACTAGAATTGCCAAATGATCCAGCAATCTCCCTGCTGGGTATACACCCAGACAAAACTATAATTTGAAAAGATACATGCACACCTATGTTCATAGCAGCATTATTTACAATAGCCAAGACAGAGAAACAATCAAAATGCCCATCAACAGATGAATGGGTAAAGAAGCTATAGTATTTTATATATACACACACATGCACGCACACACAAACACACAAACAATGAACTATTATTCAGCCATAAAAAAGAATGAAATAATGTCATTTGAAGCAACATGGATGTACCTAGAGATTATTATAATAAATGAAGTATATTAGAAAGAGAAAGACAAGTATCATATGATACCACTCACATGTGGAATCTAGAATATAACACAAATAAACATATTAAATCCAACAGGCTACAGATATAGAGAACAGACTTGTAGTTGCCAAGGGGAAGAGGAGAGTGCGGAGGGGAAGGATTGCAAGCTTAAGATTAGCAGATGCAAACTATTATATATAGGATGGATAAACTACAAGGTCATATTTTATAGCACAGAGAACTATAATCAATATTCTGATAAACTATAAACAGTTTCAGTTCAGTTGCTCAATCAAGTCTGACTCTTTGCCACCTCATGGAATGCAGCATGTCAAGCTTCCCTGTCCTTTACCAACTCCTGGAGCTTACTCAAACTCATGTCCATCGAGTCAATGATGCCATACAACCTTCTCATCCTCTGTCATTCCCTTCTTCTCCCGCCTTCAATCTTTCCCAGCATCAGGGTCTTTTCTAGTGAGTCAGTTCTTTGCATCAGGTGGCCAAAGTATTGGAGTTTCAGCTTTAGCATCAGTCCTTCCAATGAATATTCAGGACTGATTTCCTTTAGGATAGACTGGCTGGATCTCCTTGCCGTCCAACGGACTCTCAAGGGTCTTCTACAACATCACAGTTCAAAAGCATTAATTCTTTGGTGCTCAGCTTTCTTTATAGTCCAACTCTCACATCTATACATGACTACTGGAAAAACCATAGCTTTGACTAGATGGACCACTGTTGGCAAAGCAATATCTCTGCTTTTTAATATGCTGTCTAGGTTGATCACAGCCCATAATATTAATGATAATATATAATACTGCCCCTAATATTAAAGTTAATATATACATATATACATGTATAACTAAATCACTTTGCCAAACAGCAGAAATTAACACACTGCAAACAAATTATACTTCAATAACATTTTTTTAAAAGAGATGATAATAATAGCTTATTAATATGGCCATGTAAGGCTGGTTTTAAGAACAGCACACTGAATAAAATAATTACATTCAGAACAGCAATATAACTTGGAGTTTTCCCTTGTCATATGGTTTTACTGGTACTGTCTTAAATGAATATTATCAGAAAATCTAGTCTACATTCATTTCTTTCAAGACCTCAAATACCAAGAACATTGAAGTCTTAAAATATTCATTATCATAAAATCTTCCTCTTCTTGTCCATTGTCATAAAAGTTAATATGATATACTAAACTTCAAAGAGATAACTAAATTATTTCAAGTTGTTCATTATTTTACATCTAAGAACAGTTTGAAGGTCTAGGTATCAGAAGTCATAACAGAAATATCAGTTTTATAGGTATAATTTTTCTTAAAAGAAAAAAGGTAACATATTCCCAAATACTGCTGCTCACATATTTGAAATCTAAAGTAGGCGCTCATATAAGATTCATGCTACAAATTATAGAACAAGCACCGTATCATAGCAACCCAGCAATACCACTACAGTGACACGCTGAGGATGCAATCCAAGATTCTAATTTAAGAAACTGGCACAGAATATAGGACATGTAGCTTTTTTTGGCAATACCCCTAGAACATTAATAACTAGGAGTCTAAAATCAGCTTTTATTTGAAACTTTAGAGGATCAAGCTATTACAAAGTAACAACGGAAATGTTTATTAACAAATGATTCATAGCATTGTAACTAAATATGACTTAGTTAAGGGTCTATGAATTCCTTAAAATTGAAAATGCTGGGAAAATTGTAGATATCACATTTTAGAAATCTGAATATATGCACCCTACCAGTCTGATAATACATTCTAATATACAACTGTATATACCATTTTAAGAAAACCCCTAGAACACCATCTAAAACTTTAAAGACACAGATATTAAAACATAAATATTAACATGTCTTACTCAACTACCATTCAAATATGAGTATGTCCAGAACTACTACACTACAGAAGGGTTTAAGTAACTGCTCAATCTTTATCTCAAAAAATTCACTATGTTACTTTTTTTTTCCAATTAAAAAACCACTTTAAAGTAGATAAGAACAAGAAATGAAGATAAGCTAGTGAAGATAAGCTTAAATGAAGATAAGCATGTTACATGGATTTCTCGGAATGCAGAACCTTGAGAAGCAGAATACTGAAAAACAGGCTCCTAGGAGAATAAATGGAATATCTCTATCAATCTGCTTAATTTGATTATAAAGCCTACTATTCGTTAAGTACAGTAAAGGTTTTTAGAAGCACTCTTGTTGATGAAAGTGAAAGAGAAGAGTGAAAAAGTTGGCTTAAAGCCCAACATTCAGAAAACTAAGATCATGGCATCTGGTCCCATCACTTCATGGCAAACAGATGGGGAAACAAAGGAAACAGTGGCTGACTTTATTTTTCTGGGCTCCAAAATCACTGCAGATGGTGATTGCAGCCATGAAATTAGAAGATGCTTACTCCTTGGAAGGAAAGTTATGACCAACCTAGACAACATATTAAAAAGCACAGACATTACTTTGTCAACAAAGGTCCATCTAGTCAAGGCTATGGTTTTTCCAGTGGTCATGTATGGATGTGAGAGTTGGACCATAAAGAAAGCTGAGTGCCAAAGAATTGATGCTTTTGAACTGTGGTGTTGGAGAAGACTCTTGAAAGTCCCTTGGATGGCAAGGAGATCCAACCAGTCCATCCTAAAGGAGATCAGCCCTGGGT
Source organism: Budorcas taxicolor (assembly GCF_023091745.1). Classification (NCBI taxonomy): domain Eukaryota; kingdom Metazoa; phylum Chordata; class Mammalia; order Artiodactyla; family Bovidae; genus Budorcas; species Budorcas taxicolor. The sequence continues at coordinate 72,179,158 of NC_068925.1, forward strand.
GCTCATTGGAAGGACTCATGTTGAAGCTGAAACTCCAATACTTTGGCTACCTGATGCGAAGAGCTGACTCACTGGAAAAGACCCTGATGCTGGGAAAGATTGAGGGCAGGAGGAGAAGAGGACAACAGAGGATGAGATGGTTGGATGGCATCACCGACTCAATGGACATGGGTTTGGGTAAACTCCGGGAGTTGGTGATGGACTGGGAGGCCTGGTGTGCTGCAGTCCATGGGGTCGCAAAGAGTTGGACACGACTGAGAGACTGTACTGAATTGAACTGAACTGTTTCATTTGGGGCCTCTGGGGAACAAGAAGTATTAAAGTGTTTTTATAGATGGTTCTGATAGCTGTGATGAGTTTCGTCTTTTAGCTAACCCTACCTGCACCCCATAAGAAACACCTGCTATTGTGTTAAGAAAAAGGATTACTTATTTTAACAAGGTTGCTGAAGTTTCTAGAGCAAGTCCTATGATAGTCCACAAAATACCCTACCCACTCCCCTCCTCTATCTGACCAGAGATGGGCTTCAGGGTGGTGGTGGTGCAATTCAAGGACCCTGGAATTATATATAAAATACTATATATATTTTCTGAGAAGATGATGGATTCCTTTAATTAGATTTTCTAAAAGATCCATGTATAATCTCCCTAAAATAAAGAACCACTACTCTTAGAAATTATTTTATCTCCTTTTATGGATAATATAAGGAATTTTCATAATCAAGGTTTAGAATTATTTGACTCAGCATTTCCAAAAATAATAAAATATAGTCAGAAATAATTCTAAATAGATTACATTTTTTGTTTCAGAAATGTGCTATTTATAATATTTTATTAAAGTCAAAGTAATGAATTATAAAACAGCATACATTATTATATGATCTCACTAATGGGAAATCTAAGATGATGCTCAAATTTTTAGAAGTTTCTTCTGGCTGGGGATTTTTACTTTCTATCTTTTAAGATTCTCTTTTGGCTTGTTTTTTAAGAGTGAGTCTGTAAGTTTATGCAAAAATAATAAAGCCATTATACAAGAAATAGGGAAGTTAAGAATATGACATTTCTTACTGCATAGTCTTTAAATGAGTTTATTTTAGAAAACCATGAAAACTGAGATTACTCATGACTCATTGCAAGTATTGTATCCTAAAATAGTCATTCCACAGAAGAAACTACTTTTCTAGATTTTTTTTTAAAGCAGTTCTCAAAATATTAAAATATGTTATGTGTAAGCTTACCCAGGTCGTACAAATAAAAAACAGAATTATCAAACTATATGAAGTACCAAAATCAGTGCCTAGGTATCTGGTAGGTATGTAAAAGCTGGGTTATTTTTTTAACCTCTCTTACATGAATCATAGAAATTTCCTATGAAGAAAATACTGTGAAAATTAAATGCACCTTTAAAATATTTCATTGTTACATTTGCTACTTTATTTCCACTTCGGATTCAAATTTAGTCTGGGAGCACAAATCTATGTAGATAACTACTTAAGGAGATGACATATTGTCTAACTTCAGTTTTGGGGGTGGAATTTAGCAGTCAAGTGATAAGATGAATTGGCCCAGTTGACTTTTATTATACTCAAGTCTCAATTATCTGACTCCCAATTTATTCTCCTTCCTTGAATTGGGAAATAATGATTAGAAAGTACAATGTTAACGTGGTCACAGTTAAAAAAATTTTTTTCAAAACTATTTGTACATAGCACGTGTAGCAGGGAACAGAGAGGAAAAAAATAAGTGGACAGATTTTAATCAGTTTGTGATATCCCATAACAATTCCATAATTCCTCAAAGCTGCTAATTACAGATTATAACTTTTAACTGAGTAGAGACACCAAATGATAAATCTAGCTGACACAAATGTGCTAACTGATAAAAGTTCACTTCATCTTGCTTCTCAGTACTCATTCATAAAACAGATACTCTCCAATTTCTTCTACAGAAAAACTTTATGTTACTTAAAAAATGGAAGAACTGTGCTGAAAGGAAGACCTGCAAAGAAGATCAACAAAGCATTTTTATTCCAGGAGAATTTGAGACGTAAAGATCTTTTGCTTTACAGGGTCTTGGAAAAACCTATGTTCAGTACTGGCCTACCTGCCCAGGTCCTGTAAGAAATCAGTATCTTTCTTGTAAGGCTCTCAACTATTTCTCCTTTGCACTGTTTAGAACATAAAGAGCTAAAAACAAAAAATAAAGGGCTAATTTTGCTTTACTGCAGACAATACATATCTTCAGTTTCACACTAAAGAGGAGGAATTAACTGAGAAGATGAAGTTATAAATGACTTGCACAAGAATATAACCTATGTTTTGGTTTCTTCATCAACAAAATGCTCAATTTGGAGCTGTACGTAAACTATCACTCAATTATAAATCATTATAAAATTGTAAATTACTGCATGGCACAAAATGGTGTTTTTCTTTAAATCAATTTAATAGCATTTGCTTCATTATTTCACTCAATAAATATTAAAACCAAGCACTGAATGCCTAAATACTGGGAAGGAAGTTATGGATCTTAGGTCCTAAAGTATTTAACTTCTAGTCTAAAGGCAGAAAACAGTCAATTAAATAACTTACCCTATTCATGCATCTGTCCCAACATATTTTGTGATCACCTCACACATATATCAAGGATATCTTACCACTATATGATGTCTTGTACAGACATTGCACTCAATGGGGCTAGATAATCCCATTTTGGCCAAAAGATATAGTGGTCAGCATCTCAAACTACTAACATTTTCTAATAAACAATCTCAACATCTTTTAATTCATGTTTAGAAGTTACAGAAATTACCAGTGGGCACTCTCTGATTCACACATCCAAAAGTCTATTTGATATTTATACCCAGGTTTCTGAAAGACATCTCAAACTTAGAATGTCTAAATTATAACTCTGAATTTTTCCTCTTTATTGGTTCTTTTCCTAATGTATTCCTTCTCAGTGGTGGTAGATCTATGCACTCAGCTAGCTGGAGAAGGCGATGGCACCCCACTCCAGTACTCTTGCCTGGAAAATCCCATGGACGGAGGAGCCTGGTAGGCTGCAGTCCATGGGGTCTCGAAGAGTCAGACACAACTGAGCGACTTCACTTTCACCTTTCACTTTCATGCACTGGAGAAGGAAATGGCAAGCCACTCCAGTGTTCTTGCCTGGAGAATCCCAGGGACAGGGCAGCCTGATGGGCTGCTGTCTATGGGGTCGCACAGAGTCGGACACGACTGAAGCGACTTAGCAGCAGCAGCTGTCCAAGCTAAAACACCTGGGAAATATCTCTGACTCCTACCTTTGTCTGTCCATCTCCTCCATATAATTCGTCGACAGGTCCCAGCTTAGCTGTACTTTGAACACATCTCTTTTCTCCATCTTTATTGCTACCACCCAGCCCTAGCCATATCATATCTCATCTAGCCTATTAAAACAAACTCTTGACTGGTCCTCCTTCTAAAAACCTAGTTCTGCTACAATCCATTCTCCACCCAGCAGCTCGAGTGATACTTTTTTTGTCAAACTTCTTGAAAGAGATGTCCATACTTACTCACTTGGCACTCCATTTCCATTCACTCCCCACCTTAGAGAACTCTGGTTTCAAGATCATCAACCCTCTGAAATGCATCTCGAGTCACCAGTGTTGCCTGAAGACTACCAAACCCATGGAAGCTTTTCAGTTCTTAAATATTTGACCTGTCAGCCACTCTTCTGACTGCTACTAGCCCCACCTCATCCCTATTTAAAAAGACATTTTCTTCCTTTGACCACCTTGTCCCTACCCTCTCCTGTCCCTACTCTCTCCTATCTTCCACTCAAGCTGTTGCTCCTTTTCCTCTGATCATCATCTAAATCATGATATTCTTTGCCCTTTTCTTGTACTGTACATTTCCAGTAGGCAGCTGCTTCTACTTGCATCTCTTCAAAAATCATCTTTAATCTAAAGTTTCTAAATGCTGATTCCTAGCACAGCTCTTTCTACTTAGCTCCAGACCCAAATATCTAATTTCCTACTTGACTCTTCACTTCTATTTCCACAGGTAGTTCAACCCGTCCCACATGTAGAACCACTATCTTCTCCCACATCTGATCTTCTACTCTTTTTCCCTTTCAGTAAACTGCTGCTATACATCTAGTTGCCCAAGTCAGGAATGTATCATCATTGATTTTTCCCTCTTTCCAAGTCCCTGCTGTGATATCACTCACTCCTACTTAGACAAGGAGACCATTAGCTCTTGCTTGTGTTACTGTGCCAGCATTTACAGGCTTCCCTGGTGGCTCAGATGGTAAAGAACCCTGCAATGCAGGAGACCAGGGTTCAATCCCTGGGTCAGGAAGATCCCCTGGAGGAGGGCATGGCAACACCCCTTCAGTATTCTTGCCTGGAGAATCCCATGGCTACAGCCCATGGGCATGCAAAGAGACAAAGCACATCACAGCCACTTACTTACCTCTAAGGATGCCCACGTTGTCCTTGGCAGGCCTCTTAGAACCCACCTGTCTTGGTCTAACACATCTAGCCTTGCAGGTCTCAGCTTACCTGTCACTTTCTCCAGGGAGACTTCCCTGATCTTCCTCCTCTTACACAAAATTGACTTGGGTCCCTTACACACTCCCCTAGGCTTTTACTGCTTACTCTTATCACAACACTTGTCGCTAATTGAAACCACCAGTTTACATGTCTAGATGTACCCCACCAGACCACAAGCTCCTAAAGACATTTCAAAAGAAAAAGCATTCATCATTTTATTAACTTTACTGAGTAAAATTTTAACCTCTACAATGGTTCACCTAAAATTTAAGCACTATGAACATCAAAGAGGAAAATATTTCTGTATTAGATTTTTTTAATTAAATTTTAATTTTTACTTTATTTTACTTTACAATACTGTATTGGTTTTGCCATACATTGACATGAATCCATGTATTAGATTTTGAAAGCAAAGCATATTTCCAGTTTCACAGCAGGCAAACAAAATATTTTTCCTCTGGCTAATTAAAAGAATGGTACTGCAAGTGAAAAAAAAACATATATCCCTATAGAAGTTATATTTTATTTTACTTATGACTTCAACAAATGTTTATCTTTAGAAAAGTTTGTTTAGAAAATTGTTTTAAAGACACCCCTCTTTGCTAAATCAAAATTCAGAGCTTATGACAAAACCTGTCTCATCATTTTTACTTTACAAATTTAAAGGCATAGGATTAACCATGAGTTCAAATAATTATCATCTTCTGATAATAATTATAATTCTAGAACATCCTTTATCAGTGAGTGTGAATCAAAGGCAAAGACCAATCAAACAGAGAAAATGTATCATTTCTGAAGCTAGAGTTAATATTTTACACTCCTTTACAAGTTAAGTCCACTCTTTAAAAAATTCTGGTTTCATAGAGCTAACATTTTTTTAGTTATTGTCTGTGCAGTTTACTCACTAACTAAGCAGATTCTGAGGGAGCATCTAAGAGCTTAAAAACCCTATACTTTTTCTCCCTACCTTAAAGAAGGCTCTTGTGGTGAGAAAATAAGATGTTTATTTTATGTGTGTGCGTGTGTGCTTAGTCACTCAGTCGTGTCCAACTCTTGTGACCCCATGGACCCTCTGTCCATGGGGAATTCTCCAGGCAAGAATACTGGAGGGGGTTGCCATGCCCTCCTCCAGGAGATCTTCCCAACCCAGGGATCGAACCCAGGTCTCCTGCATAGATTTTTTTTAAATATAAATTTATTTATTTTAATTGGAGCTTAGTTACTTTATAATATTGTATTGGTTTTGCCATACATCAACATGAATCCGCCACGGGTGTACACGTGTTCCCCATCCTGAACCCTCCTCCCTCCTCCCTCCCCGTACCATCCCTCTGGGTCGTCCCAGTGCACCAGCCCCAAGCATCCTGTATCAAACCTGGACTGGCGATTCGTTTATTATATGATATTACACGCTTCAATGCCATTCTCCCAAATCATCCCACCCTCTCCCTCTCCCAGAGTCCGAAAGACTGTTCTATACATCTATGTCTCTTTTGCTGAAGAACAATGAAACTCTTTCCCAATGAAAGCTAAACCAGAATGACTCCTGAGGTCCTGTTCAGCACTGGGAGGCTCAACTAGACACAACAGCACAGTAAGGGAACCGTAAATGCAATTAGCAGCACCATTCCAGTAGGAGGAGTGAGTTCCCAAGAAATCCCTTGCCTTCAGTATCCGAGTTAGAAATAGGTTCTCTGGATTTTATGTGAACCTATGATACTCAGCAAACTACCAGAAAACCCTAATAGGTTTCTTTAAGAAATATGATCAAAACTGCAGGATTTCTAAAATCCACCATTACTCACACAAAAACCCACATGAATAAATTTCTTCAGGGAAGAGTTCAAAAACATATACATAAAAAGTGGTCTGAAACTGCTTATTAGTGAATATCCTGCTCAGACAAGTACAAGTTATTTCATATAAATGTAGTCTGTCCAGTAAAACTCTTTTGGCACATCACGCGGGTTACCTGTTACATAATAATGCACTAAAAGTAATTATATATTTAAAATCTGTTCCTTTCATCTCCTTCAAGGACATCCTTATAAATAAATACTGAACCTTAAATTTAGAAACTACTGGAAATTAGTTATTTCAGTTTATCTGGTATTTATATACAGCTGTCCACATCTGGAAGTCAACCCAGTATTACTTTTCCACACAGATCTTACACAGTACCTTCCCCAGCAATAATGTTACATGTCACACCCGTCACTGGCAAAGCCCCAGAAATCAAAGTGAAAGTAAAAGTGAAGTCGCTCTGTCGTGTCCGACTCTTTGTGACCCGTGTACTGTAGCCCACCAAGCTCCTCCGTCCATGGGATTCTCCAGGCAAGAATACTGGAGTGGGTTGCCATTTCCTTCTCGAGGCAAAGCCCCAAATACAGGAGCAAACAATCATCTGTTCCAAAACTGTATCTACTATTTATCATGGTATTAAAAACCCAAAATTAATTTACTTAAAAAAAACCTGAACAAAGGTGTAAAGGGAGGGCTAACAGGTAATTTCTTAATCAAAACAGTGACGGCCTACATGATCATACTTGTTATGCACAGAACACTGTACTTTGGTACTATTAACAGGATATGAAAACACAGGTGACTTCTGCTTTCACAAAAATCTTACCATCTCATTCTGGAGAGAGGACTTCACTAGGTAATGACTGAAACTGACTCAAAACAGCAAATCAGCAAACACAAGTATTATTCAAACTGGCTGGCAGAAAGGCCAAAGACAAGATATGGTTATAAAATGTAAACAGCCCCAGGTCACTGCTGCCCTACCTTCAGTTAAAGACTGTGGTCAAGATTTAGAGGACAGATGTGAAAACCCTCTGAAGAAAAAATTTCTTTCTCTCTCTCTCCCCCCGCCTCAAAATGCTATTCTGCAAAATTCTGAAATGCTTCACAAATGTGTGTCATCCTTGTGCAGAAACCATGCTCATCTTCTATAGTTCCAATTTTAGTATATGTGCTGCCAAGGCAACCACAAGAAAAACATTACTTGATGCTAAATAAATATAAGGCATTACCAAAAACACAGTTATGATCAACAATATCTCATTTGTTCAACACCTAATAGTCAATTTATACAGTAGTTATATTAGTCCTAAATCTTCAAGAGGTGGAACACTGCTGTGAACATCCAGCAAACAGTTTTACATTCCAGATTGGTTGGGATTATGTTACCCTGGATGACGGGATTAAAACTAGGCAAACTGCTTTCTTATGTTCTCACTTCTGCTTGACAGCTCAGCCACAGCTCCAAAAATCACAGAAAAAAACAAACCTGATCACCTTGCATCAAAGGATAACAGCGGAGTTTTAATTACGCTAACTACAACAAACTACAAAAGATCACGCCTAAAACTCCAGAATCCAACAGCATTCTCCCCCTTCAGGAAAGCAGCTGATTAGCCATAGGGGGCAGCAAAGTTAAGAGAGTGAAAAGTAAATAGCAGCAGGTGAAGTGAGGGCAGGAAATGTTAACAGGCTGGGTAATGAGCCATGAATATCTAGAGAAAAGCACAAAGTCTCAACTAATGAATTAAATCAATAGACAGATAATGTCAAACCAGTGATTCTCAACCCTGGCTGCACATTAGAATCATTCTGAGAGCTTTCAAAAATACAAATGCCTGCAACCTAGTTAGACCAATTTATTTAGAGTCACTTGAGGGTAAGACCCAGGCACTGATGTTTTTTAAAACTAAGAGCACAGCCAGGGTTGACAACCCTGCTAAACACATATAAATAAAAATAAGCTAGTCTTCATCCCTGTCTTTTTACAATTTTAAAAAAGTTAAAATTCAAAGATTATTCAAAAATCTATTATTTCCCAAATGTATTATTTTTGTTGATAAACCTGTCTTTGTCATCCAAAGTCTTTAACTCACTAAAGACCAATTCATCTTCAAGACTGTATCAAGGGAAAATACTATTCTTACAAGTAAAAATAATTAACTGAAGTTCAGAAGGGTTAACCAACCAGCCCAAAGTGATTGTGACTCATCAATAATGCAGGAAGACAACTTCAGTCTATTTACCGGATGGTACTCTGTCCCAGTGATCACACTATTTTACTTAAACACATTTAACTGGAGTCTTACTTTACAGGCACTTCATAAAAGGATGCAAAGTTCAACTGAGAATCAGAGGAGGTAATAAAACTGGGGGAAAAAGAAATCTGACCCTAAACAGGAATTCTGAAAATGTTAAATTAAGACTTAAATGGAAAAGTTTTTCCTTCATGTGAAGGCCAACAATGACACTATATTAATTTCTCTAGAGGTATATCCTAAAAGTTTTTAAAAATTAAAATGTAAGCTGTCTAGAAGAAATATGGTATTATTAATACTTCCAGAAGATAGCTGTAAAATGACTAAAATGTTATATATTCCTTTGTAAACACACTTTTAACATATTCAGGTGAATTTCAACTCTCCTTTAATGCTATCCCAATTACTAAAATGGGTTCTGGGTTTAGATGAATGAAATTAACTTTGGGGAAAAAAATCTATAAACCTTAAAAGTTGAGTGAGTAGTGTTCCTCACCAGCACAAAAAAAGTCATTAGTTAGTAAATTTCAAATCATGTCAGTGTTCTTGTACCAGATACCCTAAAGACCACATCAGTTCAGTTGCTCAGTCATGTCCGACTCTGCAACCACATACATCAAGAAAAACAAACAAACAAAAAGTGTTCCATAAAGATAAGGGAACTCTTCAAATGAACACCACTACTACAAGCCTCAATACCTCCAGGAGGACCCAACTTCTAAGAATATTAACAACCAAGAAACTGAGGAAATTTGGGAAATTCTTTACCTCATCTGAAGCGGACTTTAATCTCAACGCCAGTTTCTGTTCTTGCCATTTACAGTCTGTCTCCTATGAGAGACTCACACCTATATAATTCTACTGGTTAATTCAATTTCTTTGCTTGATTAAAAAAAAACTTCTAACTATAGCATTCAACATTTAAAAAGTCATTTACCCTATTTCCATATCCACACTTAAATGCTGATGTATGGCTTCACCTCAGTGCACATAGATCATATCTGAGATCTGATTATAAATAATTTATACTTTACACTAGCAAAGTTTTACTATTTATGTGAACCCTTCATTTAAAAAATACTTTTAATTTGGATTTTCAAATATCAAAGAGAATGGGAACTAATATTCTTTGCCTATTTTTAGGAACCAATTACATTATTTCACATAAGCCCTACAATCCTAGGGAGATAGAAGCTTTTATCCCCATTTTACAGATAAGGAAAGCAACTCAGAAAGATTAAACTTTTACCTTTGACCCAGGGCTGACCCCAATGACCCAACTCGATTATCATCCTGCTCAAATGTTCATAAAGCAGGTTAACAGCAAAAATACTGAAATCATTTAACCTGCGTACCAGTGTCAACTGCCATCCAGAGAAATAATCACAGGCCTGAAACTAAGCTCTTTAAGTCTCAACGTCACATCTGGGAATAATATTGGTCTTGCACAGAGTTGCTGGGATAACACAAGGATATGCAATTTTTGTAAAAATACAGGGTAGTGGATTCTCACACAACATTACCTCAGTAGGTGTGAAAAAGAAACAGATACCCGGGATTAGGTATTACACAACTTTTTGGACTGTTTCACTTATTATGATCGATATTGTTCTTATAATTTTAAAATGTAAAGGAAAGTATAAAATAATTTATAAATGTTGTTATATAACTGTGTAACATCTATTATTCTACCAAACCAATTCTTTCAGAGATACAAAACAGGTTAAACAGACAGAAAAACTTCCCATTAACAGGGTTTTATTTTTTTAAGTTAAAAGTTTCCTAACTGTTGGTTACTAGAGGAAAAGTTTAAGGTAGAAAAATTAAGTACAATACTAATGTAAATATAAATACAGAGAGATGATTGATAGACTGTCCCTACTTTTATTTTCTCATACTTAGTTTTCAGAGGAACTTACAGAACTAACATAACAAATTTCAAGTGTTTTGGGAAAAAAAATTGTTTTTAAGCTATACAAGGCAGATTGAGGGCCTATATAACAGTTTCTCATTTTTAAAAACTCCTTTTAACAAGGCTTGTTTTTAAAATACTTTACATAATTTTCTCTGAACATTTTTACCATTAAAATTTTGCAACCCACTTACTAAGTTATTTTGCACAAATAAACTTCTTTGGATGAAAAAGTGGGACTATTTTTATTACCCACAATATGCTTTGAGGAAAATAGCTGGCACCTTTCCAGCTCAGATCCATGTGGACAAAGTGTAACATAAGCAGGTTGGTATAAACACTGAAAGATCTTGGATGCACACAGATATCTGAATCACTCCACTGTAAGATGGTATTTCAGAGCAGGAAGAAAAATTCTCTTTCATACACATATTACAGGGCTTTCCACTGGTTTTTGTTAAGGCCACAAATGGAAAAAACTACTACTGACAGAAAAAGCACACAACATGTGGTATCAAGGACACTGCCAAAGTTCTAAGTGAAGCAACTGAATTTTTAAAAAACCACTTTTCAAGCATTTTGGCATCTGGAGTAAAAGTCATTTTTCCTAATGGTGGGTAATCTAAGTAAGAATCTTATTCCTCAATTAAATTTACGTAAATTTATCCTGAATACATAAATTTCCTTATAAAGATACTATATTTTCATGTGAAACACATAGATTAAATCTAAAATTTTAATTTTCTCTACTAGTGAGCAAAATACTATAAATAAAACACTTAATGGCACCTTCAACTTATTGAACTATACACCATATAACTTAGATGATTACTGACTATATTTTTGCTAGGCTTTTAAAAGCAAAATAAAGTTGCATCTCTTGGCTTGAAGTAACTATCAATATATGTTTAATATTCAATTATTTTTATTAAATACAAATAGGTATTATATAAAAGGACAATATAAGATAAACTTATTTGCAAAGCAGAAACAGAGATACAGACGTAGAGAAAAAACATGGACACCAAGCAGGGAAGAGGGTGGTGGGATGAACTGGGAGATTGAAAATGACATATATACACTACTATGTATAAAATAAATAGATAATGAGAACCCACAGGGAATTCTACTCAGTACTTTGTGGTGATCTAAATGGGAAGGAAATCTAAAAAATAGACCATATATGTAGAACTGATTCACTTTGTTGTACAGTAGAAACTAACACAATATTGTAAAGCAACTACACTCTAAAAAAAATTGATAAAAAATGAAAAAGACAATATAAAGAACCACAGCATCTTACTGAAAAGCAAAGTAAACACATACGAAAGAAAAACACTAACACTAGCACCAAACCTTCAAACTGCAAAAATAATTTGCCAATTTAATCGGGAAAAAAACCAAAAATGTAAAAATAACTATGATGTTGTAGTTAAGTTTAAAATTTTAAATTCATGAATAGCAGTTCAATGTCCTAACAAGAAAGATAGCTGTGACATCACTCAAGAATTAAAAGTCTTGGCAACATCTACCATTCGTGGTCTACTGTAGGCTATGATGCCAATGTCTGAACAATTTTTGTATACTAAAGAGCAAATGATAAATGCAGTACCACAGGCTACTCATCTTAAATAAAACTTTCTTTCAAAAGCCAGTTTGATTCTGGCAGTGGGATGCTTAGAAGCACCCCAAGAAGCAGGGTAGTGTAGGATGTGAATGGGGCTCCAAAGTTATTGCAGGTCAACTGTGATTTGATCTGGGGTTTTCTTTAGACTCCTGGCCAAACTAAGACTGGATTCCTAGGCCTAAAGACAAATCAGAACCAGGCTGGCCTTGAACCGGATGCAGGAGCTCTTTGAAACTGATCGAAAACCTCCTGAACATTATCTATTTCGGTACAGATCATTTCCTGGTCTTGCAAAACAGATGATCTAGATTTCTATCAGGTTTCTTTTGTAGAAAAAAAAAAATTCAAATGTTCAGGACCATTATCATCTTGTTCCAAGACAATGTCTATCTCATAAAAAGCAAAGACCTTAAAATTATAAAATTAAAAGGTAGTAATCCACAAAAAAAATAAACTAGAACGTCAGGAACCAATTTTTTTTTTTAATCCTCTAAACCTAGTGGGAAAAGTAAGTGAGCCAGAAGGAGTGCCAAGTTCTGAAAGGCGTTAGGCATGGACACCAATTTGAATTACTGTACAAATCTACAGAATCCCTGGAATCACTGCTTGGCGAACTAAGTTCCCATTTCATTGCAAAGCACCACGACCTACTCCTTAATACTTTTCCAACTCTACCGTGTGTATCTTCTCAGACAATATTTTAAATCTTTCCATTCTTTGGGCTAAAGAGTAACATTTAAATCTAATGACCCAGTAAGTAAGACACTACCCTGGTTAGATTTTTAGGCTTTTTCTTTATAAATCAATCTAAAGGCAGGTAACTCTTAACGGGTGTACGCATTAGGATTCCTAGTCCTAAGACTCTTTGGAAGGATCAGAGTAAAGTAAAAGTTACAGTGTGCGCAAAGACGCTTTATAACTGGAAAAGCAACAGATTAACTGAGAGGCCGAAAAGAGGAGGCAGGTCTCAGAAAAGTGAAGGTCGGAACGTAAGACAGGTTGTTACAACAAGATGGGGAAGGACAAGACTCGAGGAAGAAGACTGAAATAAGAAAAAGTCTACCCCTCCAGACTCAGGAGGAGAGTTGCAAGCCCAAGGGCAGGAACCCGAGCGCGCAGGTGGGGAGGGAGGGGTGCTGGCCTCCTCCAAGAAGGGAAGAGTTAAAGTGAACCCAGATAAGTGAGGGGGGAGAAACAGCAAGACTCTTTTAACATCAAACCTGTCTGAATCATAAAGACGGTGGGAGGACGCCAAGGAAGGTTGGGGAACGCGAGCCCCAGGTGGGCAGAAGGAACCCCCCACCCCCGCGCCGGAGAAAGCAAAGGCTCCGGCAGCGCGGAGGAGAACCCGCGCGTTCCTCCCCGGGCTGCGCCCTCGGAGGTTACCTACCTTTGAGTTGGGGCAAGGGGTGCAGCTCCGGCTGGCTGCACTGGCTGCGGAACTGCGACGAGCCTTGCGAGCGCTTCTGCCTCTGCGCCTTGCGCACCGATTTCCGGGTGAAGCCGTCCACTTTCTCGGCGGCCGAGATGGCGGCGCTGGCAGCCCCCGCCGCCGCCGGCGGCGGCGACGACGACGACATCTCCGCGGCCCTGGCGCTTGGCAGCTCCGGCTGCGGCTAGCACGGAACGGGCAGCGGCAGGAGGAGGAGGAGGCGGGGGAGAGGCGCCGAGGAGCTCGCGCCCCTCCGCCCCGTGCCCCCCAGCCGCACCGCCTTCCCGCTCCCGGGCGCCCGCCAAGCTCTCTCCTCGCCGCCCGCCGACGCCTCACGGCCGCATCTCAGGGCCGGAGGTTCCCGGTCCCCGCCGCTCGGCGAGCTCCCCAGAGCTGGCGGGGGCCGAGGCGGGGTGGTGTGTGAAGAAGTTGTTGACTCCCGAGTTCCGAGGGCGGGTGGACGGGAGCCCTAAGTTCAGACAACTGAGGCGAGGACGCGGACGTCGAACGCGCCTCTCGTCCCTGGCGGCCCGGGTCCTCGGGCGGCCGGCCCGCCAGCACCTCAGTGGCCGCTGCCAGGGCAGCCCGCCCTGTCTCGAGCCTCCTCCCGAGGCGCTGCCATCGCGGGGCCCCTCCGAGCCGCTGTCTCCACCGCCGGCGCTCTTCCCTGTCAGCGCCGACCCCTCATCTCCCGGGGCGGTGACCCGCCGCCCCGGCCCTGGGCGCGCGTGCGTACACACACACACACACACACACACACACACTCGCTCCTCGAAGCGCCCAGCGGTCCGGACCCCCTCCCCCACGCGCCCTTCCGCCGCCGACAGAGAACCCCTGGCGAGCGGCCGCTACAACTTGAGAAGGTGCTGGGAGAGGCGAGGGGCGGGCGGCGGCAGGGAAAGTGCGAGCGCGTGTGCGCGCGCGCGTTGGGGGCGCGCGGCCCGGGGGCGGGGCCTCGCGGGGGATGGGGAGGGAGGAGATTGACTGACAACTTCCGCGGGGTCCAGCCAGCCTCTCGGAAGCTCGGGAAGGAGTTGAGGGGTGGGGGGTGGGAAAGCATGCCAGCTCCCTCAGCCAATCGCAGGGTGAAGCGGCCCAACGGGCTGAGGCGTGGCCTTTTTCAAGGTCTTATCAAACTGGGAGGTTGGGCGGAGAGAGGGGGCGTGGTTACGTGACGGACCTCGACCACAGCCAATCGTAAGTGAAGACGGCTTAGCGGAGTGCCCCTCTTACGTCACAACCGCGTAACTCTCGAAGGCTTGAGGGGAGGTGCGGCTCCAGCAACGAGGTTCTGTGCACGCCTGCGCGACAGCTCAAGGCTATGGTTTCGTAGACAGCCTATGAGGAGACCGGGAAACTAGAGGAGGGAGTTTAGAGAGCAAAAGAGAAGGCCCGTACCCTTTCCTCCCCTTTCTGCTAGCCAATAAGGAGCTGAAGCGACTGGTGGGGAGCTTGAGGGCTGGAGCGAGAAGGCGTGCCAAGTGTTACGTCACTGGAAAGGGGTGGAGCAACAAGCCGTGTGATTGATGGCTGAAGTCGCCCCGCGGAGGAAGGCGAGGAAATGAGCTTGTCCAATGGGAGCGAGATGCTGGGCTCTTGGGCGGGCTTTGGAGCCTCTCTGGCTCTAAGCCGCGCACTTGGAAGTTACCGGGTAAATTTACAGCTCTCTCAAGGTTCTGGCAACACAGTTCCTGAGAGCTGTTTTAGCGCGAGTTCGGACTGTCCGGTGCCTACTACTTGAAAGCCTTTCCCAAATCCACATCCTCCAAGAAAAGGTTTCTCATTCCCAATTTAACATCTTACTAATTTTCGCTTTTTCAGCCGGATACCTTGAACTGCTTCAACAGGACGAGTATGAATTCGCTGATCAGAAGTTTGTAGATTTGAGG
Organism: Budorcas taxicolor; assembly: GCF_023091745.1. Classification (NCBI taxonomy): domain Eukaryota; kingdom Metazoa; phylum Chordata; class Mammalia; order Artiodactyla; family Bovidae; genus Budorcas; species Budorcas taxicolor. Next base: position 72,194,609 of record NC_068925.1, read on the forward strand.
ACTGGCAGTTTACTCTTACTAGGATCTCTTACAGGTTCCATCCACATTTTCCACTTCTTAAAGACCAGAAATGTTGGTCATCTTAGTTTTTTGTCCGGTGCTTTCTGTATAATGATGCCTAATAAAAATAAGTGAACTGCACAGCTTGTCTTGTCTTTGGCTTAGTGGACCCCAATCTCCATTTCTCTTCGACGAGCCCCAGATCTTTTCTTTTCGACGTGCTAAAAATACTGCCATATATTTAAGCAACACTACCTGATGCACAGGTAAAGAAGGTGGTAGGAAGTTGAATTCTAGATCTAGAATCGAATGCTACCTTAAAATATTTCCCTCCTTATATTCACTGGGAGAAGGCAATGGCACCCCCACGCCAGTACTCTTGCCTGGAAAATCCCATGGACGGAGGAGCCTGGTAGGCTGCAGTCCATGGGGTCGCCAAGAGTCGGACACAACTGAGCGACTTCACTTTCACTTTTCACTTTCACGCACTGGAGAAGGAAATGGCAACCACCCACTCCAGTGTTCTTGCCTGGAGAATCCCAGGAACGGCGGAACCTGGTGGGCTGCCGTGGGGTCGCACAGAGTCGGACACAAGTGAAGTGACTTAGCAGTAGCAGTATATTCACTGAGTAGTGAAATTGTACACAAGCGTTCTAGTCAAGGAGGTTCAAACTTCAGCAGTGTCTTAGACATCTTTCTCTTTCTCATCCAATCAAGCTCCAGACTCTCTTGAATCTACCGTAACAAACGTTCAAACCAAGCTTTTCTTACAATTTGCTTAACCGATCCCCAAATATAGTTCAGAGCTTTCAAACTCTCTGCCAGATAAGTCTTTTTACTACTGCCACATTAACTTTATTGGCATGTGTGAAGAACCATCCAGTACCTATGGAATAAAGTCCCAATTCCAGGTTCTTCTCATTCTAACTCATGGATGTCTTTACAGGCATAAATTGTGCCATGTCTCTACACAAATTCTTTTTTCAATTTAGACGGATCATTCCACATACTGATAGCCTAGAAGCAGAGGATTCCTCCTCTGTTCCTCGTAGAACAGAGGAGCCTGGCGGGCTACAGTCCATGGGGTCGCAAAGAGTCCGACGTGACTGAGCAACTAAGCACAGAGCATTTATCACCTACACCACTCACAGAGTCTGTCCTCATATAAGGTCAGAGATTGCAGGTGCTATGCTCTTTCTTCCCCGGCTGTTTGTAACCATCGAAAGAGTAAGGGACCTCCTGGTGGTCCACTGGTAAACAATCTGCCTGCCAGTGAAGGGGACATAGGTTTGACCCCTGGTCCAGGAAGATCCTACATGCCACAGAGCAACTAAGCCTGGATAGCACTATAACTGAGCCCATGAGCCTAGAGCCTGTGCTTTGCCACAAGAGAAGCCACCTCAGTAAGAAATCCAAGCACTGCAACTAGAGAGTAGCCCCCACTTTCTGCAGCTAGCGAAAGACTGCGTGCAGCAATGAAGACCCAGCACAGCCGAAAAGAAATTAATAAATGAAATTAATAAAAAAAGAGTAAGGACTCAGTTATTTTATACCTTTGTATCTCTTACTGAACAAAGTATAAATATGCAGTATGTACCAATCTAATTTTTAATTCTCAAGAACAGGGTTTCTGAAAGTATAGTCATTGGATTACCTGCTTAAGAATCCTCTGGGGAGCTTATTTAAAATGCAGATTGCTGGGCCTGACACACAGAATTCTCCCCCACACACAGAATCAGAACCAATGGGAAAAGCACTAAGATATCTTTTTTTTTTTTTTTTCGAATGGCATAGCATGTAGGATCTTAGTTCCCCAAGCAGAGATTGAACCTGCGTGCCCTGCATTGGAAGCAGAGTCTTAACCACTGGACTGCCAAGGAAGTCCCCTGAGAAATCTGTTTTTAATAAGTTTCCTAGGTCATTCTTATGCACATGAATGTTTGAAACTCTATTCTCTAGTCACCTGGATGTTATTTAAAATAGATCTTAAATGTCCAGAATTTGTAATAAAGAGAATTTGCATAGGCTAAGAAGGGGAAATAAATAGCAGAAAGCACACCAACAAAGGTAAAATTCTTACTGGAATATGACATAATAAATAATGGAAAATAGAGACTGAATAGAACAGGTAGAAAATAGATACTGGAAACAAATTCTTGGGAGGTTTGGAACAAGCAAAACTGTCTGAGTTTTCTGAAATAGCCTCTTGGAGAAGAATTTTGAGAAAAATTTTAAAGAAAGTGTGAGTCAAAACCAAAGTGAGCAAGATGGCATTCTAGATTCAAGTTACCAAACATTTTGGGTGGGATGGAAAGAACTATAGCCAAAGGCTCAAAAGTCCTGACTTTATTAATTATAGTATGGTCCCATCAAGTCACTTACCCTCTCAGAGGCTTGGTGTCCACATTTGTATATCAGAAAAAAAAGTAACCAGCCTTCTTTACAATATTGGCATGAGTTTTAAATATGATACATAAAACAAACACTTGGAAAAGTGAATATCATGCACTTGATAATTTTATCCACATATGTATGTCCATAAAATTATCATGTGCATGATATTAATCATTTCTTTTCCATGCACGGTCTTAAGTAAATAAAGTATCTGAGTCATAAACAGATTAGGTCACTAAGAATCATCTAACAGAAAACCACAGTCTCAGTGCTGAACTGTTTGTACCCCTGACAAGGAAGAGTGTCAGTGACGATTCCATGCTGTAGAACTCCTGTTTTTTTCCATATGTGAAGACCCATATATAAGTCAGAGGCCAAGACTTCATCACTGGCAAATTCTTTGCTTTACTTTATCCTCACATGACTTGATTTATTTACTGATTTCATTGTTTTAATCACAATGACTATCTTGCAGGAGAAAATAAGCAAGGAGATCAAACCAGTCCATCCTAAAGGAAATCAGTCCTGAATATTCATTGGAAGGACTGATCCTGAAGCTGAAGCTCCAATACTTTGGTCACCTGATGCAAAGAAATGACTCACTGGACAAGACCTTGATGATGGAAAAGACTGAAGGCAGGAGGAGAAGGGGATGACAGAGGATGAGATGGTTGGTTGGCATCACCGACTCGATGGACATGAGTTTGAGCAAGCTCTGGGAGTTGATGATGGACAGGAAAGCCTGGAGTGCTGCAGTTCATGGGGTCGCAAAGAGTCGGACATGACTGAGCGACTGAACTGAGTGAGATGACAATACTTACAATAGCAAACTCAAGGTCTTTTAATGGTTTAAAGTGTGCATCAGAGGAAAAAACATTCTAGCAACTCTGATGGCTAAGCATATTATGTGTGCTTTAAATTTCAAGAATACTAGAAGAAATTTTTTTAAAGAGTGCATCAGAGACAGTATTATGTCCACATTACTGTGAAATTCTCTAAAGCATGTCCAAGCAAAGTTTTGGCTGCCAACATTTCTCTTTCCTTAAGAACCATGATACCCAAACAGTACTACTCCTACAGAACACCAAACAAATATGCTTTATCTGAAAATCAAATAGTAGTGATCTTTTCCCAATTTACAGAAACAAAATAAATTGAGATTTTTTTCCTTGTATCTTTCTTAGAATTTTGATTCTTACAACTGCACTACTGAACTTGAATCTAAATCAAGATAGTATCGTAAAACATTAATTTTTAATATGTCATTCCTTCTTATTTAAGTACATTTAAATTAGGTAAAATTCCCTCCCTGGGAGGCAATCGAAGCTATCAGATTCTTTTATGTGCTTCTAGAGATAGAATCTGGAGAAGGAAATGGCAACCCACTCCAGTGTTCTTGCCTGGAGAATCCCAGGGACGGGGGAACCTGGTGGGCTGCCGTCTGTGGGGTCGCACAGAGTCGGACACGACTGAAGTGACTTAGCAGCCGCAGCAGAGATAGAATCAGTTTACTCTCTTAAGATTTAATAAATTAACATTTTTAGAGGCTCCACCAAAAGCTACATGATTTATAGGTATTTCATCACTGAAGATGGAGTAGGAAATGGCAATCTACTCCAATATTCTTGCCAGGAAAATTCCATGGACAGCAGAGCCCTGTGGGCTATAATTCATGGACTTGCAGAGCTGGACACGACTGAGCAACTGAGTAAGAATCACTGAAGAAGTTTGAAAACCACTGCTCTATACTTCAGTGAAGCTTCCAAAGTTCTAACAGACTTATTCACACCTACGCATTCATTCTTTCATTACTTTATTAATTCACTCATGTTGCAGATATTATATATGCATGCTGTGAATCAACAAAATATGAAATTTGAAGAGACCTTAAATGCTAATCAGGTCAAGTTGTTACCTGACCTCAGGTAGACCAAGAAGGTCCTCCTCACAGACCTCAAACTGATCCAAACTGGAAAGTCCTTTTTTTTTTCCAGGACTTACAGGAGACTTTTGTTTCTGTATACAGTGAGATCTTCTGACTAATAACTTACTCTCCAAGTGGTCAAAGATTTTTGGCACTTGGTTTTCATAAACTAAATTCAGCAGTTTTTAGACTTTTTCCAAGAACTCTGATTCTGTGTTGTCTTTCTGGCCACTGTTCAAATACAAGTGCACATTGAGACAATTGGAATTTTGGCAATTTTCAGGAAGGATCCTTTGTCAACAGGGGAAGATTGGTAGTCATGGTTTTCAGTTGATGCCATTTTTGCTTTCAATTATAAATTGCTTTCAGTTAAGCTTGTCATTATTAAATAAGTTTGTTGTGGGCTATTGTACAGGCTATTGTGTTGGTGAACCAAGAACTCAGACAAGGTCAGTGGCTGTAGAGATGGTTAGATTGGAGATTTATCTTAGTGGAAGATTACATAGGACTTGCAGAAGGAGTGAATGTGAGCTGTTGGTACAGCAGAGGTATTACTAATTCCCCCAAAGCATTTGCTGGCACACTTACACTCTGTGATTATCTCTGAATCCTTTTCTCATAGCTGTGAGGTCTTTTGCCCCATCTAAGTGGGCTGAGTTGAAAATATTGGATAACTCCTGATGTGGGCAATGCTTTACCTGTATACTAGAGGAGGAACTAGAATAGGTTGAAGGAGCTCAGCTCATGCCATATCCTTTCGTCCTTGCAGAGTGGGGTTTAAAAGATTGATATTGGTGAACTCTCTACTCTTTAAATCAACCCTGCAAGTATTTTTCAAGCGCCATCCATGTGCCAGGCAATATGCCAGACACTAGGAATGAAAAGATAAATGAAGCATGGATCTTTCAATTTAGTGAGGAGGGATAGCACAAACAAATGATCAAGGAGTATATCCTAAGTGCTCCTTATAGCACTGTGTAAACACAGTGGAAAAAAGAGCAAATTTGGTTTGCAAAGAGGGTCAGAGAAAATGTAACAGAAAGAGTAATGTTTAAAGTGATTCTTGAAACAAAACAAAAATTTTATAGGGATAAGGACAAAAACAACAGAGAAGGATACTTGCCATTCAAGAAACTAATTTACCCACCTTTCTTCATTACTAAAAAGATTTCCAGGGAGTTCCCTGGTGGTTTAGTTGTTAGGATTCTGAGTTTTCACTGCCACGGGCCTGGGTTCAATTCCTGGTCAGGGAACTGCGAAAAAAGATTTCAATATTTCAGTCAATGAATTTACTTATTTCACACAACATTTTACCAAAAAAAAAAAAAAAAAAAATTCCATTTCAGCAGAAGAATATATTATACCACACCTTGAGTCAGAATTTGACCTGGAGGTGAATGGGCAGAAAGAAAAAAAAAAAGCAGATTAAATTCATAACAGGACTGCTCTCTGGCTATATTTTGCAGCACAGTCATTATAAAAGTACTGTTATCATTCTTGCTCAGTCCTGTCTTTGTGACCCCCTCATGGGGTCTTTGTGACCCCATGGACTGTAGCCCTCCAGGCTGCTCTGTCCATGGAATTTTCCAGGTAATACTGGAGTGGGTAGCAGTTTCCTTCTCCAGGGGATCTTCCTGACCCAGGGATGAAACTCATGTCTCTATCTTCAGTGTCTCCTGCATTGGCAGGTGGATTTTTTTTTTTTTTTACTACCGCACTACCTGGGAAGCCCATAAAAACACTATATGGCTACTTACTGTTCCACTCATATGCAGATTTTATGCAAATCTGTAACTGATCTTCTTTCATCTGCCTGGAGGAAGCAAATAGTAAGTTTTGAAGCACTGCTTATCTTAAAATACCTAGTGGCTGCATGACAGCAATGTGTTCTCTCTTACTGGCTTGCTACTTTGGCTCAAACTTCCAAAAAATGGTCAATCTGAAAAGCTAAGAAATTAACCTAATATCCTCAGTATCAGGTGATGTCTATGCTTTGAAGAAGCAGTATTAGTAATATTACAGGATTTTCAGGAATTATTGAACTGGAAATTCTCCAGTGTTTCCAGATCCTAAGATTTGACTTCTGTGCCAAAGGACACAGTTGATTTTTTTTCTTTTTAAACTGTGTATGTGTCTGGGTAGGCACATATAATCACCTTCATAAATTTAACACCTACCATATACCAGGCATTATTCATACAACAAATCTGGCAGAAAGAGATCAAACAAGATGATTAAGGTCTCTCTCTCATCTGTGTGACACTCATCTCTACTGTCCTAGGATTCTCCTATTCTCCTTGTTTCCAGTGACTTCTGTCATGTCCAGGAACAATTTTTTTATATTCTAGCATCTCTGGGGTTTTCTATTCTTCTCTTGTAGAAATCAGTGGAGCCTGGAGAAAGGAATGGCAAACCCACTGCAGTATTCTTGTCTAGAGAATCCCATGGATAGAGGAGCCTGCCAGGCTACAGTCCATGGGGTCACACAGAGTCAGACAAGACTGAGTGACTAACACTTACTTACTTCCTTGTGGCTGTAAGATGATCTAAACAAGCTCAAGCTTCAAAACTTGTACACAGTGACACCCAAAAGTTAAAAAAAAAAAAAAGAAATCGGTGGAAATTCAAGTTCGTTTATTCAGTCTGTATAGAGACATTCACAAAGAAATTTAATTGACTGGATTGAAATCTCACTGCTATAAGATGCCTAGCACTATAAAAAATTTGTAAATGTGGCGCTCTGAGGTACTGTTACCTAGAGGGAAAATGAGCTCATCAAGAGATATAATGGTGTCCAATGTTTCCTATTCATTCACTCAAAAAATATCCCTTAATCTGTAATGTCCCTGCTTTATTCCAGGTGCTCGGAGGAGAGCTATGAGTGACACAAGAATGACTTCATGGAGTTCACCATCAGTGGGGAGAGCTCACATCAGTTACAGTTATGAGGACTTCCCTAGTGATCCAGCGGCTGATTCCAAGTTCACATTGCAGGGAGCCGGGGTTCGATCTATGGTCAAGAAGCTAGATCCCACATGCCCCAACAAAGATGGAAGGTCCTGCATGCTGCAACTAAGACTCAGCACAGCCAAATAAATAAATAAATGAACAAATATTTTTAAAAAAAATTCAACTAAGAGAACAAAGCAGGGAATATGCACCAAAGGAAAGATGGTATAATTGCACACACAGTTGGGCAAACCAGGAGGGCTGGTCATCCTATGGACCAAACAAGCACCGTCACAGATTTATGAGGCCTGTTATGAACACAGCCTGTGGGTAAATATTGTGGTCCCAACCCTAAGGGAGCACCAACTCAAGGGGAAGAGATGAGGCATATGCCCAGGAAAAGATATTAATGACTTCTCTCTCAGGACAGTATTTGATGAGAGCCAATGCTTTTGAACTGTGGTGTTGGAGAAGACTCTTGAGAGTCCCTTGGACTGCAAGGAGATCCAACCTGTCCATCCTAAAGGAGATCAGTCCTGGGTGTTCTTTGGAAGGAATGATGCTAAAGCTGAAACTCCAGTACTTCATGCGAAGAGCTGACTCATTGGAAAAGACTCTGATGCTGGGAGGGATTGGGGGCAGGAGGAGAAGGGGACGACAGAGGATGAGATGGCTGTATGGCATCACCAACTCAATGGACATGAGTTTGAGCAAACTCTGGGAGTTGATGATGGACAGGGAGGCCTGATGTGCTGCAATTCATGGAGTTGTAAAGAGTCGGACATGACTGAGAGACTGAACTGAACTGAAGGTGTTTTAAGAGCGGTGGATGGGGAAACTGGAAGCCAATGAGATTAGGTGAAAGTGAGGATAGGTATCCAGGATAAGGACTTGGCTGAGGGGTGCTAAGCAGAGTGTATCAGCCCCCTGTGGAGATTTTTTTAAGCTCTACAGTATTTTGAAAAAAATCCCAAATGACAATCCAGACTCCCTGCCCCCCACCTGGCCTCATTTCCCCTTCCTTGATGACCACAGGCTTTAACTAAAAATGGCCCTGAGAACAGGTATGAAAGACATTACAAGGAAATACCAGAGAGACTGGATGGATGTGAGGGTGGCAACTCAGAGGGAAGAATTACAAACGGTGCCAAGAATTTGAATTGGTGGACCATGTGAACTGGAGGCCTTTAACCAAATGTTCAAAAGCTAAGCCAGTTTTCTCTTGTGGCAGGGGAACGAAAGGAGTGTCAGAGGAAGGAAGGAAAGGGGACGCAAAGATGAATCTGAGGCTAGGCAAGTCGAGTTAACAGAGTTTCTTAAGGTCATTGAGGCGGAGAGCTGGATCTTTATTTTTTAAAAGAGGCGATGACATGCTAGATATTAACAGAGGGAAAGATGGAGGCTAGACTGGGCTGGCCGCCTGGAGTAGGCCAGAGCAAAGAGGGAAATTACACCAACAACACAAACCTCTCTTTCTTCTTTAAGGAAAAAAAAAGAATGACAGAAACAAATGGGCAAAAGATGTGCAGCCTGCCGTGTGCCTCGGGGATCTCCAGGGCTAAACACGAACAAGGGCTACAGTAGGAGAAGCAGGGCTCAGCCGCTGTGGCGGAGAGTCAGGGATGAAGAACAAAGCGGCCCTCGCCTCTCACAAACAGGGCTCCGCGGGGACTTTCCAGATGGTCCAGTGGTTAAGACTCTGCGCTTCCAATGCAGGGTGGCACCAGCTAACTCCCTGGTCGGGGTCACTGTATTTTAAAAATGGTGAAATTGAGCTGATCTGTTCAGTCCAGCCGCTCAGTCATGTCCGACTCTTTGTAACCCCATGGACTGCAGCACACCAGGCTTCCCTGTCCATCACCAACTCCCAGAGTTTGCTCAAACTCATGTCCATCGAGTCGGCAATGCCAACCAACCATCCCATCCTCTGTTGTCCCCTTCTCCTCCTGGTGATACTTGGGCATTTATGAAAGGGGAAATCCAGACACGGAGAGAATTCTCTGCTATGTGCATTAGATCCAGCCAGCAGACAGACTGCCAAACTCCAGGTAGCAGAGTAAGGATTCCGCAAAGCGAGCTAGATAAAGGAAGGCTTGAGCACCACTTTAGAGAATGTCCACCTACAGGAAAAGTGACACCGAAGTAGCACCAGCAGAGTAAAAGCCAGAACAGATGGGTTGCAAAAACAAAAACAAAGGAAATGCATTGATTTAGATTCCTGGGGAGAAAGGAAGTAATAGCCTGTCAGTGACATCAAGGAGGAAAGTTAGAAGACAGTTTGACGTGTACAGAAAAATATTTTTATTGACTTAAGCAAGAGCTATTTTAGTAGTGAAAAAAGAAATCACGATGAAAAAACTTGCACTTCCAGACATGAAAATTAACAGAAACTGGATTAACCCTCTCACAGGACACAAGAAGTTTAGGCAAAAATGCTTGAAATAACTGTTTTCAAAAAAAAAAAAAAAGAAATAACTGTTTTCATTGTACAAAACACAGTGCAGGACTGCGATTCCTGGGAGTAGAGAAACAATAAGACTAGCTTTCTGCCTGGAGGCACTTTCCAGATGACAAGAAGAGGGATCCAAGCAGACAAAACAGTCTTGCTAAAACGAGGGCAAAAAGATCAGAGTTTGGGCAGGATTTGGACTGCAAGGAGATCCAACCAGTCCATTCTGAAGGAGATCAGCCCTGGGATTTCTTTGGAAGGAATGATGCTAAAGCTGAAGCTCCAGTATTTTGGCCACCTCATGCGAAGAGTTGACTCACTGAAAAAGACTTTGATGCTGGGAGGGATTGGGGGCAGGAGGAGAAGGGGACGACAGAGGATGAGATGGCTAGATGGCATCACTGACTCGATGGACGTGAATCTGAGTGAACTCTGGGAGTTGGTGATGGACAGGGAGGCCTGGCGTGCTGCAATTCCTGGGGTCGCAAAGAGTCGGACACAACTGAGCGACTGAACTGAACTGAACTGAACTGACGTAGCTGTATTTTTTGAGGCAGAATAGCAGAGAACAGGAAGGTATATGGAGAAAGAAATCCTGAGTCACCCTGAATCTTAAGCTGAATGCTAAACTTATAAGGTACAACTAACTCTATGGCACTCAGGAAAGAGAACTCAGATTGCTAAAAGTTAGCCGAGCTCCTTAGCAGAGCTGGGAAATACTCAAGTTCCAACCAGGCAGAATGGAGAGAACTTGTTGAACTCCTGTGGCTTTTAGAAGAGACTCTATAGCAGGGATCCCCAACAGGCACCAGTACTATCAAGAAGGTATAAGAATTTATACTGAAATTGAAATGTTTCATAACAATAATAACAATAACTCATTTTCATATTTTCAAACATGAATTAATATATAGAAGATTTTCATTGTAACCAAGAGCATTATGTAAGTCAGCTGCAAAAACTAAAATAAAAATAGGAATATTTTATACAAATATGAATATCAATGAATTCACAGTTGCTTTTCAATTTGTGCAATACTTCTTTGAATTGAACGTTAATAATACTGAGTTTACAGAATAGTTAGCAAATTACTTAACTTAGATAGAATTGAAACTGATTTCAATTTGCTTCAAAGTCAGGTCATTTCTTCTAAAATAAAGAAAACCAAGTTTGACAATACAGATGCCCACATTGAAAGAGTGATGTTTGGAACTCAACTCAGTCATTGGAAAACTTTTCAGTATGCTTGAAGTAATTTGAAAAAACTCTACTTTTTTAAACTATAAATTGTATGAAATAGAAGATAAATATTTCTGATGAAAATTTAGCATTTGCACTGAAATGTGGTCTAAGTCTAAAAATACACACTGGACTTAGAATAAAAATGTGACATCCAAAACTATGGCCACTTGATGTGAAGAACTGACTCAGTGGAAAAGACGCTGATGCTGGGAAAGATTGAAGGCAGCAAAAGGGGACGACAGAGGATGAGATGGTTGGATGGCATCACTGACGCAAAGAACATGAGTTTGAGTAATCTCTGGGAGACAGTGGAGGACAAGGAAGCCTGGCGTGAGGCAGTGCATGTGGTCGCAAAGAGTTGGACACAACTGAGCGACTGAACTGAACTGAATGTACAAACATATAAATAATGTAACATATAATAATCACATATTGAAATGATAATATTTTGAAGATATTTGGTATTAAATGTTATTAAAATTAATTTATGCCTTTTTTACTTTTTATGCATTAGAAAAAATTTTTTTGCCGGTACCACCTGGCTTCCAGGAAGTTTTCTGGCCAAGGTTTGAGGCCGTGTCCCCTTCAGTGGAAGGATGGAATTTTAACCACTGGACCACCAGGGAATTCCCTCTTTTTATTTTCCCTGATAGCTCAGTTGGTAAAGAATCTGCCTGTAATGCGGGAGACCCTGGTTCGATTCCTGGGTTGGGAAATCCACTGGAGAAAGGATAGGCTACCCACTCCAGGATTCTTGGGCTTCCCTTATGGCTCAGCTGGTAAAGAGTCTGCCTGCAATGCAGGAGACCTGGATTTGATCCCTGGGTTGGGAAGATGCCCTGGAGAAGGGAAAGGTTACCCACTCCAGTATTCTGGCCTGGAGAATTCCATGGACTGTATAGTCAGTGGGGTCCCAAAGACTCGGACACGACTGAGCGACTTTCACTTTCACCAGAACACTTAAAGTTACATATGTGGCTCACATCTGTATCTTGCACTGTATTTCTATTGAAAACTCTACTCTAGGGTAGAGACTTCAGAGACTAAGATTTAGGCTTCAAATAGCTTAAGTTCAAGTCTAGACTCTGATCCTTCTTAATTGTATATCTTGGGCAAATTGCTAAACATCTCCATGCTTCAGTTTTCCCCATCTAAAACATGGGGAGTAACAATAGTTCCTACCTCACTATAAGAGTTGTTATAAGAATTCTTAAATAGTACCTAACACATTGGGATTACTATGTGTAATAGCCATTGCTGTTGTTTTATTATTATTATTAACTATGTGTCCTTGAGAAATATCTTAACCGTTAATTTACTCATTTGTAAAATAGTGATAACAACATGTTTCTCACAAGTTTAGTTATTGAATTAAATGAGATAAGGGATGCAGAATTGTTTGATAGGAGGTAGGTGCCCACCACAAACTTGCTGAATCTTCCGTGTATTAGCTGGTGTTCAGAAGTGTCTGTAATCTGGCTCAGCTCATGACTTTTTTTTGTTTGTTTGTTTAATGGAGAATAGTTGGTTTACAGTGTTGCATTAGTTCAGGTGTACAGCAAAGTGAATTGGTTACACATATACAACATACATACATATCCACTCTTTCAGATTCTTTTTTTAACACATATATACATTCTTTATTTTTTTTAATTCCTTTCCACTATGGTGTATCCTAAGGAGATTGGATATGGTTCCCCCTCTATACAGCAGGACCTTGTTTCAGCTCACTGCTCTTAAATTCAATAGTGTAGGGATAGTAGAGGAGAGGAAGTACTTCTCTGACAGTCCAGTGGTTAGAACTTGGCTCTTTCACTGCCCAGGTTCAAACCCCAGTCAGGGAACTGAGATCCCACTAGCTGCATGGTGAGGTACCCCTCAAATAGTGTGTGTGTGTGTGTGTGTGTGTGTGTGTGTGTGAAAGCAGTTGCAAACCATAAGGTCCTCTTTAGCTGTTAAACATTATTTTTATTATTCTCTACCATGAAATTCCTCCTGTGAGTATTTGTTCGCTAACCTTGGCTTTATTTCGAATCGCCCTGGTTTCACCTTCTTACCATCTAGTCTGAAGGCTTGCTTTTCTGTGGTGCCTTCAGTGTGGACTCCAGCCCCAGCATGATCTCTCTGTCTCTTCTAAATTCCTGAAACACCTCCTACCCATTGTGTATGTTGCTCTTCTTGTCCCTAAGTCGTGTCCAACTCCTTGGTGACCCCATGGACTGTAGCCCACCAGGCTCCTCTGTTCGTGGGATTTTCCAGGCAAGAATACTGGAATGGGTTGCCATTTCCTTGATATTTAACCATATATTACTTTGTACTGTTTTAAAGTAATCATGTAGGGTGAATGTTTTATAAATTGTGAATTTTCCAACAGCACATGATAATTGCTCAAAAAATATTTGTTCCACAAGTGGGGAACATTCGAAAACATTAGAGGGAATGTCTTTTTTTGAGTTTGGACTCGGGAGAATCAAGTATCCTCTACAAAGAACAAAGAGCATCACTGGAGAGAGGAAGTTTTTAGCAGAAGTTTGAGATAAGCATGAACAGGCAGAACAGAACTGATGTGGGAAGTGAGAGGGGCAGAGGTGGTAGCGAAGGACAGAGCAGAGGTCAGGAAGCAAAGTGGACACCCACCCTGCGGGACATTCCTAGAACTCAAGGCAAAGCTCCTTCTTTCCCAAGTCCCTCCAACAGCTATTTTTAGCCACGTCCAATTTTAGAAAGTGACACAAGGTCTCATTCCAATCAGTTCTTTTGCTGATTTCAGACAGCTTATTCCCAGAAATTCCTTCCTCTTGCCCTGGGAGCCTTCCCTACCCTCAGGTATTTAAGATGTTTGGAAATCCTCCTCTCCACCAGGGGCTTTGGTGACCATCTGAAAGTGAATGAGGTCAGGTGCCTTCTGCACTCAGGAATCCCCCTGCTCACTCCATCAGGATAAGACAGCTTACTACCCGGATTCTGCAGGATCCAAACAGTGCCTGCTCCACGACAGAAGCCCCTGAATGCCACTCCATTGCCACTAAGTGAACCAACGTCGTTTTAATGACATTCATGGTAGCATGGTTGATTCTTGCTTGGGCTACAGTGGAAGAAACACAGCTAATGTGGAGAGAAAGAAGCTGTTGTTCAACCATGACTCATAGGCTTAGCTCTCAACACAAGGTTCAAGTTTGTTTTGCATTTTTGTGGCTCTAAGGTGATGGTGACTTGGCAAGGAGAAAGGGAGGCAACACGGTAGGGACAAGAGAGACAGGATTCAGGCTTTATCACTACTTTCAGTGTGAGTTTGGGTAGCAACTCATGTGGGTTTGAGGAGGTGCCTTCCCTCCTCAAAATTCTATGATTCTGTATAATGATATAATGCTATGATATCTGAAAAGTATAACGAAGATGTTTTCTAAAAGGCTGACTGCTACAATGAGACAGAGAGGTAAATCAACCTACAAAGGAGAGCCAAAGGAGTACAGAGCAAGGGCAGGGAAAAGGCAGGGTTTAACCCCTGGAATATCTTCCCAGTTAAATGGACATCTACATCTTTAAAAACATTCTGCTATTCTAAAGTTAGACTGTGTCATTAGGCACAGTGCACCGATGACAATCATTCCCAGAAGGGGGTGGATCCTCCCCATGGAAAAGGGTCCCTACTCACTGGTCTTGGAGAAGTAGGATATCTCGGGTCTGGGGCTTCGGCCTACAGGCTCAGAGACGTGGGCCACCAGAGGCCAGCATGCCTGGAGAGGGATGTTGTCTCAGTCCCTTGCTCTCTTTTCACCCAGCCAGGTATAACCAGTCTCTCTCTCTCTCTCTTTCTTTCTAACTTTGTACCCAGCCCCCAAGCCAAAATCTGATTACATAATTAAGTACTTAGTAAGTATTCTCTGATGCTGATTTTTAATGAACTTGGCTGGTTCTGCTTCCTGTTTTGAAAGAAACCAGCCCATTTAAAAAGCTAGTCCGTGCCCCCAATACGCACTGTGTCTTAGAAATCAAATGGGCATTTTAAACCATTTTAGAAGGGAAAATAATTATATGTAAATAGGTTAAAGTTCTTACAACAGAGAAGGTAGCTATTGAAAAAAGAAACTTGGGTAGCAGAATATGATTCTGATACCAATACTAGTATTTGCCCATCTGTTTATCTATCTATCTATTCATCTATCTACCCTATCTATTCTCAGATTGTTCTGAACTAATATCAGAAATACCATGAACATGTGTTCATGTTCACATCCCTTAGAGCCTGCCTTTACCCTGGGATTTTGGAGCAGAGGCAAGAGATATCTGCTAGACTTTGCAAGGCATCTTCCTACCAAACTACTTCGCAGTCTCCTGGGTACTTTCGAAGGGTACCCTGGAATGAAATCTAGAAATTCACATGGCGGCCTCTGAACTTGACCCCAGGCCTGCTCATGGTCCCTTAGTGGAGTAGAATCAAGATATCCTCACAACATTCTTGGTGTGGGCACTGAATAGTACAGAGCGAAAAAAGAAGACAGAAATGTTAAGGGAGGGGAGTAAAGATACTGGGAGAGATGATGGGCATTCAGGAGAGGCGCTGTGGTTATTCTCCATAAAACTATTCTCTCCTCTCACTCTACACCCATGACTATCAAGGATTAAATCTAACACCATTATTTCCCTCCTTAAGATCTTTAATCCCAAGATGCCTGCCATTGCAACCTTGGTTTGACATTTAGTCCTGCCTGTCGCTTCTTCCTTAACACTCCCTGCCACACCTAAATACTTCTAATTCCTCATGTGCTCTCTCCTTTCAATACCATTGCCCATGTTGAACTCTGAGAATGCATTTTCCCACCTGAACCACTTCCATTTTCTATTTGTTCTTTAAGATGCCTCTGGTGCCACCATCCCTGATACCCCCCGCCTGAGCTTGGTCTCCCTCCTAGGTTATCTCTGAGCTCCTGATAAGTAAGTAAGTAAGTGAAGTCACTCAGTCGTGTCCGAGTCTTTGTGACCCCATGGACTGCAGCCTACCAGGCTCCTCCGTCCATGGGATTCTCCAGGCTAGAATACTGGAGTGGGTTGCCATTTCCTTCTCCAGGGGATCTTCCCGACCCAGGGATCGAACCCAGGTCTCCCACATTGCAGGCAGACACTTTAACCTCTGCGCCACCACGGAAGCCCCGAGCTCCTGATAGCGAGCTCCTGATAGCGTGTCTCTGTCATTGTCTCTATTACCATATGCTGTGATCATCTCTTTGCTTTAATATCTCCCTAACTAGACTTATGGACCATAAGCTCTTGGAAGGTAAGACCATCTTTTAACCGTAACCATATTTCTGCTGTCTTGCACAATGCTAGTCACTTTACTGAAGCTCATTAAATGTTGATGAATTAATCAGTTAGGCTATAGATTGGGGGTAAAACCATCCCAACCATCTGGCACTGGCATGGTGCCACAGAAAACAGCTGGTTTCATCTCCAGTGTTCTCCTGGGCATAAGCCTTGAGCTCCACAAGCCCTCTCTGACCTGGGCCCGGTGTCCACACACAGGGACACATTATTCTCCCCACCTAGGCTTAAACTGTTCAGCTCTGAGCTGCGTGCTCTCCCTCTTTTGGACATCTACCCCCTTTCTGAAGCCACTGGGCTCTTTTCCCTCCGTGTCTCTGCCCCCTCGTCACGGTATGCACCGTGCTTTCGGGTGTGTGTTTCCATGCCTGTTTTCACCTGCGTGAGTGTGTTCCCTGCCACCTTCACTCAGGTTGAGGTTCTGCACATGGCCCTGGCTCTCCACCAGGCCCTCTGCAGTGCTGTGTACACAGAGGAGCTCACCTCCCTCATTGGCCTTGAGCCTGTTTTGGACAATTCTCAATCCCCACAGTCTTCAGCCATGGTTGCAGGAGGCCACCTTGTATGGTTTTCTCTGGAGCCGTTCATTTCTGCTGTACACCTGGCCCAAGACCGGATCTGTGCCGAGTTACTGCACAATAGATGCTTCACTGCTGTCTCAGGGATGTCAGGAGGTGGTATGCCAGGACCTCAACAAGCTCAGAACAATTAAACACAACTTGACACCTCACCTGTGTTAGAACATCTCTACAAGGCCTTTCCTAATCCCAGGGATTAAGATTCAGTGAGATGCCAGGTCTCTATTGCAAATAGAGAACTATCTTTATATAAAGTTGTAACTTTTGACAACTGATCTCTAGTTTCATAGTTTATCATTTATTTCTTTTTAAATAGAGGATCATATTAAGCCACTTTCATTGCCATCCAGGGGTCTACACTTGAGAAATACTGGCCCAGGTTAGGAGTACCGTCTGTGAACGCAGGTTAGATGGATGTGAACAGGACCACAAAGGAATCAGATTTGTGACCTTGGCCCTATTACCACTTGCCCAAGTAGGATGTGGTCTGAGAGGCCTGGCAAAGCAGGAGCTTGGTGACTACAAGCTTGAGAAAGAGCAGGGTTCCCTGCAGATGACCAGTTACAGGTCCCTGTGGATTCTGGGGCTAAGTATAACCCCAGACGTCTGGTGACCAGCTTCATTTTCCAAAGAGCTTCTTGTTTGAAATGGTATTCCCTACTTCAGTGGGTGGGAATAAGTTGAACTAAATGCCTTTTAAGCAGTGTAGCATGATGCTTAAGAGCAAGAGATCAGGAATGAGGCATATTTGAGTCTGCACCCCAGCGTGGCCACTTGGCTGCTGTCTGCTCTTGGGCAGGTTGCTTGACCTCTCTGACCCTATGTCCTTATGTTTTAGAAGGGGATGGTATTAGAGTTGGCATATGATCCAATAATCCCACTTCTGGGCAAATATCTAGAAAAGACAAAAACTGTCATTCAAAAAGATATTGGGTTGGCCAAAATGTCTGTTTGGATTTTTCTATAAGATGTTATGGAAAAACTCGAACAAACTCTTTGGTCAACCCAATACACGCACCTCTGTGTTCACAGCAGCACTGTTTACCAAAGTCAAGACATGGAAGAGACAGAAGTGTCCATCAACAGATGAATGGATACAAAGGGGACGGTGACAGCACACACTTTATGAGTTTCCTGGAAGATTAAATGAGAAGCCTTGCAAGGCGCTTGGCATGTCATCAGGTACTCACTCAGTGGTAGCTTCTCTTCATATATAAAGAATATTACGAGTGGTAATAATAGGAAGTCATATTTAAAATGATTCCAGCAAGACAGGGCCCAGATGGGCCGTGCTCTCAGGCCACCACCCCAGTCACCGCTGCCTGCCTTCTCCCAAGGTGACCCCGGTTGGCCATGCCAGCTCTGTCCAGGCTGCTGAGTGAGGGTGGAATGTCAGCCAGGATCGAGCTGCCTGGGCGTGAGCCCTGGGCTGGCAGCTGTGAAAGGAGGAGTGTGGAGCAGAGGAGAAATGGGGTGTCAGTGGGCGAGCAAGACTCTGGGGAGGAAGTGGCTTTGCCGTGGGGTGAGGGTGGGGTAAAGAAGAGGGGATAGGCAGGGCTAGAGAGGTTTTCCACAGGAAGGAAAGCAGTTGAGAAAAAAAATGACCCACCTTGTGTCTTACTGGCTTCTTGGTGTCCTTTTCCGGAAACAAAGAATCAGAAAGAGAACCCAACAGAAAGCTTCTAGAGTGTTACTAAATATCAGGCATTTCTCTCTTTGATATATATATATATATATATATATTTTTTTTTTTTTTTGGTGGAGGGTGGGCGACTCACCACTGTCCTGTCTGCAGCTCCAAAAAACGAAAAATGGGCTGTGCTTTACAAATGGTCAGACTGCCCGACTGAGATCAAATGTGTGCTTTTCACCCCAAAAGCCTTGTTGCACAACTTGGTGTTATTTCCACAGGCAGCTGAAGTAATTCTGCTCTTGAAATCTTGCCCCGTGTGACATTTTTTTCCCCTTGTTTGTTAGCCCAGTAATTATTGACAAACAGTACCCTAGTTCAGCTCAGTTCAGTCGCTCAGTCAGGTCCGACTCTTTGCAACCCCATGGACTGCAGCATGCCAGGCCTCCCTATCCCTCCCAACTGCCGGAGTTTACTCAAACTCATGTCCATCGAGTTGGTGATGCCATCCAATCATCTCATCCTCTGTCATCCCCTTCTCCTCCTGTCTTCAATCTTTCCCAGCATCAGGGTCTTATCCAATGAGTCAGCTCTTTGCATCAGGAGGCCAACGTATTGGAGTTTTAGCTTCAGCATCAGTCCTTCCAATGAATATTCAGGACTGATTTCCTTTAGGATGGACTGGTTGGATCTCCTTGCAGTCCAAGGGACTCTCAAGAGTCTTCTCCAACACCAATGATCAAAACCATCAATTCTTCGGTGCTCAGCTTTATTTATAGTCCAATTCTCACAACCATACATGACTACTGAAAAAACTTTAGTTCTCCTTCCCTTTCTGCTATAAGGGTGGTGTCATCTGCCTATCTGAGGTTATTGATATTTCTCCTGGCAATCTTGATTCCAGCTTGTGTTTCTTCCAGTCCAGCAATTCTCATGACGTACTCTGCATATAAGTTAAATAAGCAGGGTGACAATATATAGCCTTGATGTACTCCTTCTCTCATTTGGAACCAGACTGTTGTTCCATGTCCAGTTCTAACTGTTGCTTTCTGACCTGTATACAGATTTCTCAGGAGACAGGTCAGGTGGTCTGGTACTCCCATCTCTTTCAGAATTTTCCACAGTTTGTTGTGATCCACACAGTCAAAGGCTTTGGCATAGTCAATAAAGCAGAAGTAGATGTTTTTCTGGAATTCTCTTGTTTTTTTGATGATCCAACGGATGTTGACAATTTGATCTTTGGTTTGTCTGCCTTTCTAAACCCACCTTAAACATCTGGAAGTTCATGGTTCACATACTGTTGAAGGCTGACCTAGAGAATTTTGAGCATTACTTTGCTAGCATGTGAGATGAGTGCAACTATGTGGTAGTTTGAGCATTCTTGGCACTGCCTTTCTTTAGGAGTGGAATGAAAACTGATCTTTTCTAGTACTGTGGCCACTGCTGAGTTTTCAAAATTTGCTGGCATACTGAGGGCAACATTTTCACAGCATCATCTTTTAGGATTTGAAATAGCTCAACTGAAAATCCATCGCCTCCAGTAGCTTTGTTCATAGTGATGCTTCCTAAGGCCCACTTGCCTTTACATTCCAAGATGTCTGGCTCTAGGTGAGTGATCACACCATTGTGATTATCTGGGTCATGAAGATCTTTTTTGTATCGTTCTTCTGTGTATTTTTGCCACCTCTTCTTAATATCTTCTGCTTCTGTTAGGTCGATACAATTTCTGTCCTTTATTGTGCCCATCTTTGCATGAAGTGTACCCTTGGTATCTCTAATTTTCTTGAAGAGATCTCTAGTCTTCCCATTCTGTTGTTTTCCTCTCTTTGCATCGATCGCTGAGGAAGGCTTTCTTATCTCTTCTTGCTATTCTTTGGAACTCTGCATTCAGATGCTCATATCTTTCCTTTTCTCCTGTGCCTTTTGCTTCTCTTCTTTTCACAGCTATTTGTAAGGCCTCCTCAGACAATTATTTTGCCTTTGTGCATTTCTTTTCCTTGGGGATGGTCTTGATCCCTGCCTCTGGTACAATATCATGAACCTCCATCCATAGTTCCTCAGGCACTCTGTCTATCAGACCTAATCCCTTGAATCTTTTGTCACTTCCACTGTATAATCATAAGGGATTTGATTTAGGTCATACCTGAATGGTGTAGTGGTTTTCCCTTCTTTCTTCAATTTAAGTCTGAATTTAGCAATAAGGAGTTCATGATCTGAGCAACAGCCAGCTCCTGGTCTTGTTTTTGCTCACTGTATAGAGCTTATCCATCTTTTGCCACAAACATTTTAATCAATCTGATTTTTATATTGACAATCTAGTGATGTCCATGTGTAGAGTCTTCTCTTGTGTTGTTAGAAGAGGGTGTTTGCTATGACCAGTGCATTCTCTTGGCAAAAGTTTGTTAGCTTTTGCCCTGCCTCATTCTGTACTCCAAGGCCAAATTTGCCTGTTACTCCAGGTATTTCTTGACTTTCTACTTTTGCATTCCAGTCCCTTATAATGAAAAGGACATCTTTTTTGGGTGTTAGTTCTAGAAGGTCTTGTAGGTCTTCATAGAACCATTCCATTTCACCTTCTTCAGCATTCCTGGTCGGGGCATAGACTTGGATTACTGTAATATTGAATGGTTTGCCTTGGAAACAAACAGAAATCATTCTGTCTTTTTTGAGATTGCACCCAAGTACTGCATTTTGGACTCTTTTGTTGACTATGATGGCTACTCCATTTCTTCTAAGGGATTCTTGCCCACAGTAGTAGATATAATGGTCATCTGAGTTAAATTCACCCATTCCAGTCCATTTTAGTTTGCTGATTCCTGAAATGTCGATGTTCACTCTTGCCATCTCCTGTTTGACCACTTCCAATTTGCCTTGACTCATGGACCTAACATTCCAGGTTCCTATTCAGTATTGCTCTTTACAGCATCGGATTTTGCTTCCATCACCAGCCACTTCCACACCTGGGTGTTGCTGTTGCTTTGGCTCTGTCTCTTCATTCTTTCTGGAGTTATTTCTCCACTGATCTCCAGTAGCATATTGGGCACCTACCGACTGAGGAGTTCATCTTTCAGTGTCCTATCTTTTTGCCTTTTCATACTGTTCATGGGGTTCTCAGGGCAAGAACTAGTCACCTAGTTCTGCGAGGCTCAAAGCTGGGAGCTCAGCAGCAGCTACCAGGGCATCTCCAGAAAGCACGTTGCATTCTGGAGAAAGGAGTGATCCCCGCCCTCTGGAGCTTCTAGCCTGGTGCCCTGTGTCCTTCAGCTATCAGTATCCAACCGAGATGCAGTGTGGTGCAGACTGATGCCCCCTAGAGCCATGCCCGATGGATGGAAGCTTAGGAAGCTTCTCCTATCTCAAACGGGAAGCAAACGCCACAGGAGAGCAGGGTTTCAAAATCAGGGTTTCTTCAGCATCTTGGAAACACCCACTTGCCTCTCCCACTGTCCCCAGAGTTTCACTCTTATCTCTGCTCAGCTACTTGCTTTTCCGTATTCTTTTTCAGACTCTAGTCTCCAAACTTTCATCAGGCTTTGTTTATGTAACCAGTCGATTTATTTGACTCTGAGTTTCGTCACTTCCCCTCAAATCAGCCTATTATTTGGAACAGTCTATTCCCCAATGGCTCAGAGGGTAAAGAATCTGCCTGCAATGCAGGAGACACCGGAGATGCGGATTCGATCCCTAGATTGGGAAGATACCCCAAAGAAGGAAATGCAACCCACTCCAGTGTTCTTGCCTGAAAAATCCTGTGGACAGAGGAGCCTGGCGGGCTACAGTCTATGGAGTCCCAAAGAGTTGGGCACGACTGAGCAACTAAGCACGCATGCATTGTTTGATATAGCTAAGCCCAGTTCTATCCTTCCCTTAGATTTTGCACCTTCGAAAATTTGCACCTTCAGCCCAGTTTCGTCATTTCTATTAAGCCGTGCGACCATGTACCCAGTCCTTCAAGCGAATCTTTGACTCACACCTGCCACCTTCCTAAATCGTCACCAGCAGCTCTGGGTGCTTCTTGAAATGTCACTCGACTGGCCCCTCGTCACTGCCACTCTGTAAAGCCCAAGCCCTTATCACGTCTTCATGCCTGTACCTTGGTAACAGCCTCCTTCCAGATCTCTCCAGCTCATTCCATCCTGCCTAGTGTGTCAAAATGAATCTACTCAGAACATAGATCTCATCACTGCATTTTCTGCACAGAAGCCTCATCACTGCCTACAACACAAAGTCCAGCCAGACAGGCAGCCTGGCGTTTCCCACACTCCTCTGCAGTCTGGCAGCTGACTTCTGCAACCACCTCCCCTCTCCCCAGAGGACACCTGCTGCTCCCATTGGGCTGCTTTAACTATACTGTACTCTGCTTGGTATGTGGGAGGTGCTAACTCCTAGGGAGGGAGAGAGGCAGGCAAGGAGGAAGGAAGAACTTGGCAACATCCCCTTCACAAATCTTTCTCTGGGGGCTCCAGTCCTTTCTCTAGCACCCAGTTCGGAACTGCTCCACCACTCAGGTCTACATCACTCACTGACATACAAGCAAAAACTTGGAGTATGAAGATTTCCAAACTCATATAAAACCCTCATGAGCTCACCAGCCATCACATTTTGCCATATTTATTTCATCTATCCTGTCTCCACATTTTTGGGGGTGTGTGTGTGGGGAGGAGGTAGAACATTTTAAATCAAATTGTAGACATTGTGCAAATTTATGCACAAACACTTCAGCATGCATCCCCCCAAAGGACGTTTTTATACATAGCCACAAAGCCATGATCACACCTAATAAAACTGATCATAATTCCTTCTTAATACCTATTATTCAGTCTGTATTCAAGTTTCCCAAGTTGTTCTTAAAAAAATCGTTTTTAGAGTTGGCTGTGTTTTTTAATCAAGATCCAAGGTCATGCTTATTTATCATAATTGGTTTTGTCTGTGAGATCTCTTTTAACTCCTTTTAAAGCAGAATATCTTTCCCTGGTGGCTCAGATGGTAAAGAATCTGCCTGCAGTGCAGGAGACCTGGGTTCGATCCCTGGGTTGGGAAGATCCCCTGGAGGAGGGCATGGCAACCCACTCCCGTATTCTTGCCTGGATAATCCCATGGACAGAGGAGCCTGGTGGGCTACAGTCCATGGGGTCACTAAGAGTCAGACATGACTAAACTAGAGTGGTCCAATTTTCCACCCCTCCCCATGCCATCACCTCCGTAAATAAATCAGACAAGGTCCTGTAGTGTCCTGCATTCTGGATTTGGCCAATTGTTTCCTTGTAGTATTGTCTAAATCCACTCATTGCAACACTTACACCTTGCGTTACCCAGTCGTCAACCTAATTTTTGCATGTGCTGTGAGCTCTCAAAGATAAAAGTCTGTGTGTGAATGTGTGTGTGTGTAGCTTCAGTGTTGTGAAGACTTTTTCACATACCAAGATTCTCAATAAATACTTGCTGATTAGCATTTATTATACTCTTCTGTCTGCAGAATTGTGTACTAGGGTGAGAGAGACAGAAAAGATTCTCAACCTTGGTGTTTCCAGTTCTGTTAAAGATGCAGGACCGCAGCTCTGGAACTTGAACATGGGTCAGAACCACCCAGAGGGGCTTGCAGGATTCCACATCCAGAGCTCCTGAAGCCGTAGGTCTGGGACCCGCCTAGAGAATCTGCAGTTTTAACAAGCCCCTAGGTGATGCTGCTGGTCCAAACTTTGAGAACCACTAAAGTCAGACATGAGCTTCAGAAAGTTTTCCACCAGTTCTCAGTGGCCAGGCTCTTTGCACAGACCCAGTTCCCAACACTGCCCACTTCTGAGGTCTCTCTCTCTGGGCTCAGTGAGTGAGCTGGTTCCTCTAAATCTTTCCTGGGGAAGAGCTACTTTGAAAACACTCCTCCAGATGGAGAATGGGGAGGTGAGGATGCCTGACTGGAGGGTAGAGATGAGGAGGAAGGGGTCAGGTAGGTTCTGTGAGTCACAGAAAGCTGGAGAGGAGTGCTGGGCAGCAGGGGCTTTCCCCAGGCTGGTTCCTGAGAGCTTCAGGCACTTCTCCGCATACGCGGCGCGGTGACGCTCTGTAGAGTGATTCACAGCAGCCAGGCTGGGTGTGGCTGAGGCTTTGTGCCACAGCTCCTGCCCCCAGGTCTGCCATCCAGATTTAGAAGGAAAAGATGCCCTTTGAAAGGAGTGGGCAAAATGAGGGAACTGGAAAGTCTTTTAAGAGCACCCTTGAATCAAAGGGACCAAATTTAAAAAATCTGTTATTTTGCTCAACACTCTTAGTTCAGTTCAGTTCAGTCGCTCAGTCATGTCCGACTCTTTGCGACCTCATGAATCGCAGCACGCCAGGCCTCCCTGTCCATCACCAACTCCCGGAGTTCACTCAGACTCACAGCCATCGAGTCTGTGATGCCATCCAGCCATCTCATCCTGGGTCGTCCCCTTCTCCTCCTGCGCCCAATCCCTCCCAGCATCAGAGTCTTTTCCAATGAGTCAACGCTTCGCATGAGGTGGCCAAAGTACTGGAGCTTCAGCTTTGGCATCATTCCTTCCAAAGAAATCCCAGGGTTGATCTCCTTCAGAATGGACTGGTTGGATCTCCTTGCAGTCCAAGGGACTCTCAAGAGTCTTCTCCAACACCACAGTTCCAAAGCATCAATTCTTCGGCGCTCAGCCTTCTTCACAGTCTTAACCAGACCTCGTTCCATCCTGGGCTTGTTTCTTTCCCTGCAGCCAGTTATTTCTGAGGGTTTTCCTTATGTTAATTCCTGTCACTTTATTCCTTCTACTCTCTACCTCATTCTTGGGGGACAGACTCCCTACCCCCTGCCCCTTACCTGTGGGCATTCGAATTTCTAGACTTGGCTTCTCATCACTTCTCACTACGTACGATTTCCCCTAGAGATACATCTACTTCTTTAGTTTCAACCTTCCACCTATATGTTCATGGCTCCCAGAAAAACCTAGCCTAGACCTCTCTTTTGACTTCAGACCATAACTCCACTTCTTGCTAGATGCCTCTACCGCATGGCCCTCAAGTACCCTGCTCAATATATCTAGTCCGACTTGTTTCCTCCATCCCAAAACTTCTCTTCTCTTTTCTCTTGCCTTGTACCCTATTCCTCCTGCATTCCCAAATTCAGTGATAGCATCAGCACCACTCGAGTTGTTCAAGCTTGAAATCAGGGAATTCTCTTCACTTCTCTTTTCCTCACCCACCGTCTATCTAACTGCTCACTGAGCCCCATCTTTCCACCCCTGAAATGTCTTTATAATTCATATTCTTCTTGCTACCTTCCCTGCCTTTGACTTAGTTTCAATCCTCTTATAATTGTAAGAATCACAGCAATATGAAAATAACTGCTAGGTATTGAATGCTTACTATGTGCCAGGAACAGTGCTCAAATTCCTAGATACCTTACCTGATTCAATTTCAAGCTAATGAGGTAGTTCTTACCATCTCCATTTTATAGATGAGAAGACTTCTGAAAGCTTAAAGATATTAAGTAATTTGTGCAAGATCCCTTGCTTGCTGGTAAGCCTTGGAGCTAAGAGCCTGTAGCCATAACCAGTACCCTGTGCTAACATGCTTCCAACCTTGTGGGCATAGTAGAATCATCTGAGAAGTTTTTAAAGCCTCCTGTTATCTCAGCTCCACCCTAGGCTAATTGCATCAAAACATTATCTACTTCCCTGGTGGCTCAGAGGTAAAGAATCCACCTGCAACACAGGAGACCTGGGTTTGATTCCTGGGTTGGGAAGATCCCTGGAGAAGGGAATCACAACCCACTCCAGTATTCTTGCCTGGAGAATTTCATGGATAGAGGAGCCTGGCGGGCTACAGTCCGTGGGATTGCAAACAGTCAGACACCACTGAGCAATTTCACTCATCTGAGTTCACCTCATTATCTACTTCTACAGCTTCCAACTTTCCACCCATATGTTCATAGCTCCCCCAGATCTTTCCAGCCCAGATCTTTCTTTTGAGTTCTAGGCTCCTTCCTCAGGTGTGCTCCTGGACAGTCAGGACTGAGAACCATTGCTTTTCTACCTCACATGTAACTATTAATACCATTTCTGCTCCCTATCCCACTCCACCCTGAACCTTCCTGCAGGACACTGTCTAGGTATTAGTCACTCAGTCGTGTCTGACTCTTTGTAACCCCATGGACTGTAACCCACCAGGCTCCTCCGTCCACAGGATTCTCCAGGCAAAAATACTGGAGTGGGTTGCCATTTCCTTCTCCAGGGGATCTTCCTGACCCAGGGATTGAACCCACAACTCCTGCAAGTATTGTGCCTTGTAGGCAGACACTTTACCATCTGAGCCACCACCTAGCTGTTCTTTTAAAGCATCACCATGATCAAACCCCCTTGTAGCTCCCCCCTATAATGAAGGCCAAACTCCTCAGTGGAGCATCCAGACCCTCAACAGTCTTGCATTCCCATCTGTAACCTGCCCCCTACACACACACCTGCTCTGGCTTGCCTACTCTCCCTTCAGTCATACCACGGACTTGAGATTCCAGTATCTTTGCACATGCTATTTGCCCAGCCTGAAATGGCCTTACCCTTTAAGGTCCCCCACTCTAACTCTCTTGTAAATAGTTTCTCTTTGTTCTTTCTTTCGAGACAATTAAAATGTCACCTCCATAAATTCTCCAGCTAGTATTAATGGCTTCCCCTTTGTTCCATCTGTAATCTGTCTTATTACTCTGAGTTGCAATGATTTATTTACAAATCTTTCTCCCTCAAAAGACTTTGAGTCTCAAAAAGATCTGGGTCTTGTTCATATTTTTACCCTCATGACATAACCCATGTTAGGCCCTCAGTAAATGTTGAATGAATGAACTCCCTTGCTGGCTTGTGTAATCCATGGCTGCTGGGCCCTATGGTGCAGAACAGTTCCTGAATCAGTTGAGTCCAAGTCCAGGCTCTGCACCCTTACTAGTTGTGAGGCCATTGACTGGAGGCTAACAGTGCTGGCCTCTATGACTTAGTCTCCTCATCTGTAAAAGAGGGGTGCTAATAGTACCTACCTCAGAGAATGGCTTTATATATATATATATGCACCAACGAATTGATGCTTTCAAACTGTGGTGCTGGAGAAGACTCTTGAGAGTCCTTTGGACTGCAAGGAGATCCAACTAGTCCATCCTAAAGGAAATCAACCCTGAATATTCATTGGAAGGACTGATGTTGAAGCTGAAGCTCCAATACTTTGGCTACAAAAGACCCTGATGCTGGGAAAGATTGAAGATGGAAGGAGAAGTGGACAACAGAGGTTGAAATGGTTGGATGGTATCATCAACTCAATGAACATGAGTCTGAGCAAACTCCAGGAGATTGTGAAGGATAGGGAAGCCTGGTGTGCTGCAGCCCATGGGGTTGCAAAGGGTCAAAGACAATGGAGCAACTGAACAACAATATATCTATATATCTATATATAGTAGTTTATATATATGAGTATAATATAAATATATAAAACTATATTATAAAACTATAATATAAAACTACTATATGAGTAGTATTTCACTTATATTTTTTCTTTATTATTAGACTGTTCTGCAATAAATACTGAGTTTTACATATATGTAGAACTTCACCTCCCAAACTACACACACCCATCCATGCATACAAACTCTCCAGCCCATAATATATACAAACTCCACAAACATCCACATAACGCACACAAACACGCGTATCCCCTTGGGAGGAAGAAATGCTGAGTTCAGACGTGCCCCAGCCACAGGGAGGCTGAGAATGTGGCTGCAGAGAGGACGTGTAGACCTCGGGCCATCTCTGGCTCTTAGCCAGCAGGAATGGCGGGCAGTCTGCCAGCTCTGCAACACGGAAGTGACATTCCTATTCATCCAAGCCTTCCAGTCAACATCCAACCTGCGTGTCTGGAGACTCTGAAGTGCAGGCCCTGAAGGGGAGGCCCGGCTGTGCTGGTCTGTTTCTCTGCTGGCGGAGAGAGAGGCAGGGGGCTGCACAGCACACAAAGGACGGCTGGGACGTGACGACCTTCCCGACTGGGCTTCCTGGAGCAGAGGGGAACTCACCGCTGTCAGAAATGATTTGTTTTTATTCCCGAAAGTTTAGGAAACGTAGGAGGAACTGTATGGAGGGAGATAAATGCTAACACATTAATTGGAAGTTCCTTTTTCTTCCACTGAAAGAGAAAACTTGATGGACTGGGCAATGGGCATGCGCAGATGTATGCTTTTATATATAGGATGGATAAACAAAAAGGTCCTACTGTATAGCACAGAGAACTGTATCCAATAGCCTATGATAAACCATAATGTAAAATAACATTAAACAAATATATACATATATATAACTGAATCACTTTGCTGCACAGCAGAAATTAGCACATTTTACGATCCACTCTATTTCAGTGAAAAAAATATCAATAATAAAAAAAGTGAAAACTTGTAGTGACTTTTGAACTGGCTTTGTTGCTTAGGCCTCAATTTTAATGCAGTTTATTAATAATATCAAATCTATTATCATTATCAGCCTGCTCCATGTCGGAGTACGTTGTGACCCAGAAGAAGCAGGCGACACTTGACCTGCGGAGATCATTCTAGCTTTCCCGTTGAAGGGAACAAAGGATGCCAAGCATTAGGGCAGAAATGAGGGAAAATCTCTGGTTCCGTGAACTATCCCCGGCCTTCAGAGAAGAATCTGAAGAGATCAGCAGCAATTAGAATACAGCCCTGTCCAGAGTCTAAGGCTCACACAGCGTGGGCCCTGCAGCCAGACTCCAGGTCTAGATCCAGTTCAGAGTCAGCGTGAGAAGGTCACGTGATCGAAGACCACCTCTGGGTGCTCTGCTTAAGGCACAGAAGAGAGAATTCCTAATTTTCTAAAAAGACACAGTTTCTACCCTCAAAAAGTTTACATTGCAGCTAGGAAAATAAAATGGACACTCGGGAAACAATTAGAAAAAAATCTCCATCCCTCCATTGTGGGCAGTGGAGATCCTAAGTGTTGAAGAGGTTCACAGAGATATGGGGCCACCAAGGACAACCACAGAGGTCATAACCTCTGTATAGTTTGCAAGACCACACCTCCTTCAATGCTGATGGAAAGCCATGATCCCAATCATCACCAGCCTAATGAGGAACAATTCTGATAACAGAAGAAGGTGTATTAACATAAATAACCAAAATTTTATTAGTTTGTAACTCTGGTGGATTACGATCTTGGGCCATCCATCTATCACCCCAAAGTTTCCCAATTCTTTCCTTCCATTTAAAAAAATTGAGATATAATTTACATACCACAAAAATCTACCACTTTAAAGTACACAATTCGGTGGTTTTTAATACATTCACAAGGTTTTGCAACCATCACCACTATCTAATTCCAGAAAATTGTCATTGCTGAAAAAGAAACCCTGTACCCAGTAAGCACATGTTGAGTCATGTCAGTCATGTCTGACTCTTTGCGACCCTGAGGACTATAGCTTGCCAGGCTCCTCTGTCCATGGCATTCTCCAAGCAAGAATACTGGAGTGGGTTGCCATGCCCTCCTCCAGGGAATCTTCCTGGGCCAGGGATTGAACCCTTATCTCCCGCAGCTCCTGCATTGCAGGTGGACTATTTATCACTGAGCTGCCAGGGAAGCCCGTATCCAGTAAGTAGTCACTCTTCATTCCCGTCTCCTCCCAGCTCCTGTCAATCACTAATCTACTCTCTCCATCTCTATGGATTTGCCTCTTCTGGATATTTTTAGTCAAGGAGTCATGCAGTATGTAGCCTTTTGTGTCCAGCGTCTCTACTTAGCACACGATCGAGGTTCATCCGTGCTGTAGCATGCGTCAGTACCTGTTCCTTTTCTAAGTTTCTTCTGGGCATGCTGGATGGTGGTGCCTGTGTGCTCACGAACACCTGCTCTCCAGCAGCCACTTGGGAGATGGGCCTCGCAGCGGCTACCTCTGCCCTCTGTGTGGATGCTGTTTCCCATGCCTCGGGTCTGTCTTCCAGTTCTTTGAACTGGAAACCCCTAAAACATCAAATAGCATTCAGTTCCCATCAGTCCTGCCCTCTTAGAACTGGAGCCATATCCTGTTCAGACTTGGGGAAATGGAACCCTGTATACACGTCTCTGGCTCTTTCCCACTTACTGTATGTACAAAAGAAAATGAAGGTGGTACCTGCTGGATTGTTGGTGTGAAGGAAAGAAATGTATACACTTAGGGAAATTGATTTCATGAAGTTCCAGGTGACAAAGTTGATGATCAACACAGTGTCCAAGTTTGATAAGCCAGGGGTTCAGGCTAATGCATTTCTCACCCTGGATTCTGGAAGGGCCTCTCTCTGGCAACTGCAATGGGTCTTCTTTCATCTGTTTTGAAGCACAGAACCCAAAGAAACAGGGAACTGAGTAGCTGTAAAGACAATTACTTTTAGGACTCCAGTGAAATCTGTCTATTGATCGATTAATCAGTCAATATGTGATTTCTCTATCAACAAATACTGGGTCTTAGCACCATGCTACGTGATAATATGTACTAGCTTCTGATACATTTGTGGAAGAGCTTTCCTGGTAGCTCAGTGGTAAAGAATCCACTTGCAATGTAGGAGACGCAGGCTCAATCCCTGGGTCGGGAAGATCCCCTGGAGGAG
This sequence comes from Budorcas taxicolor, assembly GCF_023091745.1. Taxonomy (NCBI): domain Eukaryota; kingdom Metazoa; phylum Chordata; class Mammalia; order Artiodactyla; family Bovidae; genus Budorcas; species Budorcas taxicolor. The sequence goes on from NC_068925.1 coordinate 72,225,719, forward strand.
GGCATGGCAACCCATTCCAATATTGTTGCCTGGAGAATCCCATTGACGTAGTAGCCTGGTGGGCTACAGCTCATGGGGTTGCAAAGAGTCAGATATTGACTGAGCATGGACGCACACATGTTTGTGGAAAAAGAGGATAAAAAAGAAGAGAAGATAGCAGAACCTGTGTGTTTTTTCACTCCCAGGAGTCAGCACCTGCGTTGCTATGTCAAAGGGCTGCTCTCAGGCCTCAGGGTGGCCTTGGCCTGGGCTCTCTGCAGGCTGAAGGGCCTGCAGTCTACACACCTGGGGAGCGGTCCTCGACCAGGAACTGACAGGGGCGGGCCACAGAGACCGAGTTCTCTGACTGACTTGGGCATGTCAAGTCCAGACATCTTTATTTTTCCATTTTCTCAGCTACTTTGCTCACATCCCGAGGATCCCCTGGAGGAAGGAATGGCAATCCGCTCTAGTATTCTTGTCCGGAGAATCCCATGGACAGAGGAGCCTGGAGGGCTATAGTTCATGGCGTTGCAGAGAGTCAGACACAACTGAGCAGCTAACACTTACCTTTTTTCCAAGGTATAAAGACTAAATCAATGGATATAGAAGATTTTGAAGAAACATACTCACAAATATAAAAAGTTATTTTAAAAAATAGCTTTTGACTTTTTTAAAAAAGGGAATCTTGGGCAACTAAGGGGGGATGTCTCAAAGAAATGAGGCCAAGAATGTCCCCTTGAGTCCTCAGTGGGGTCTGAGTCTTACCATGACCCCAGAGCTGGCATGTCACCATGCATTCATTAACCCACCACCAGAAGTCTGTTTATACCTTCCAGCAGGGCTAATCCATAAATGTCCATGAGAAATTAACATGTGTTACAGTATTATTAACTAAAGTACAGACTGTGTTCAAATTTCACAAAATTTTATGCTAATGTCCATTATGTGTTTTCATTCCTTACTCGATTCCCCTTTGCATTTAAATTGTATTGAGCAGCTTCAGCTGCATGCAACAGTTCTGACAAATTCTCTTTTAATTTTTATTCTTACAGATATTTTCTAATTTTCTGTATTATGGTTTCTTAGATATTCCCATCATTTAAAAGTGGACATTCAATTTTCAAATACATAGGGTTTTTAAAGTATCTTTCATATTAATTTATCATTTTGATATTAATTTTGCATTTAAAAGCTTTCTTCTCTACAGTTTTTTAACTTTATTGAGGCTTTCAATGGCCAAGTCAAAGATCTCTCTTGATAAATGTCCAATTATACTTGGAAATATGTGGGTTATTTTCAAATATCTTTTGATATTGATTTCTAACATAATTCCACAGTGGAAAGAGAACAGATTGTGTGATTTCAATACATTTAGACCATGACATTTTTGCACCTTCTTTTATGTCCCTGGATATGTCCTAGTGTCTCCTGGTTTATAGTCTATGGGAACTTGAGTAGAATTTATATCCTGCTACTGGGTGAAAATTGTATAAATCTTAATTACGTTGAATTGGTTCATAGTGTTTTTCACGTCTACTAGAGCCTTCTACTTTTCTGTCTATTCATTCTATTAGTTTTTGAGAGTTTGATATTGAAACTCCAACTAAAAATCTTAGTTTATCTACTTCAAAATTAATTTGTAATATGGAGTGGAACTATATGTAACTTTGTTCTGCACTTCCCAAGCCTCCTGTAAATGTGCTATCATTCTTTAGTAATTTAAAAAAATAAAAAAGAAAGAAAAAATATAAAGGTCCATGAGGAGCCCCAGCAGAATTAAGAATAGGAAGAGAAGGCAAAAGAGGAATAGAAAAAAGGGCGAGGGGAAAATGGGGGAAAGTGGATGGGAGAGGACAGGTGGGTAGGGAACAGATGAAGAAGTAGGGATAAAGGAAACAGGGGACTGAGTGGATCGTGCAGGAGGGTGATGGGCCCCATTGGCAGCTGCTCCTGTAACGACCACATCCCATGTCCTGGGCTCCCCAGGCACTGGGGCTGCGGTGGAGGCCCCATTTGCCACGCCCAACCCTTCTCTCAACTCTCTGGCTACCTTTCCAAATTTTTTGAGGAGGAAAAAATGTTTGGGAGGGTCTCTAAGGCAATCTGACCTTGACCCCCCACAGACCTCCTGCAGGCCTTGGGCAGAAGGTAGCCAGGAGAGTCAGGAAGCAAAGGCCCAGATCTGCTGGCAAACAGAGGGCCCTCAGTGAGCATGCCAGCCTGTAAATTGTCCTTTTGTTTTGCAAGCTTTACAGAACACGGTTTTATTTCATGTGACTGTGCTATTTCAGGAGGAATAAATATTGCCGGCGGTCTGTTTAAAAGGCTAGTGACCTGAAATGGTTTTTTGGGGTTTTTCCCCCTTTTCTTTTCCATTTGAATTATCTGCAAGAGACAGGTCTGCCCCAACATCGTGCAGTTTTAATTCCTTGGCTTTTAGTTCTAACTTTCTCTTTTTGTCTCGTGACACGCTGGACAGGCAAACAAAAGGGAGAAAGATATGAGATAAAGCTGTGAAGAGCTGACCGAGGCCCAAGGAAAAGAGGGGGGAGACGTCCAGGCTGAAACCCGGAAGAGGGCATGGAGCCACTGGCTCTCTGTTGCCTTTGCTGCTTCCGGAGCTGTTGTCGGACCTGTAATTACAGCCTCTTTCCTCTGATTTCCTCTGTGAAAATAGCAACATTCAGACTAAGTGCCGAGTAGAAAAAGGCACCACACAAAGGATCTGGGATTTATAAATACAGTTAAAATTACAGGATTGTTACCCCCACGGTTTAGGTCTCTGAAAGGCAGGTTGGGAAGAGGGAGAGGGCACAGCTCTTGAAACTTAAGTCCTAAAATACTCAGGTGTGTCTCTTTGGGGGCCTTGTCAAGGAAGATTCACCATAGTCTTTTTTTCTACTGGATGTCAGTCATTATAAAAAGGAATGTCCCTGATGAGGCACATACCATTTTCCAGATTTTTATTTTGATGTTTTTAAGATTCTCACTCACCTTCTAGTTTTTCAGTCTCTTTTCAAACTCATTATCTCAAAGGAGAGGGTGGAGGTTATCCTTGTCTCATTAAATACCTCCCAGTCTTCTGGGACCTGCTTTTCCTTTTATTATTTTGTTTTGTTTTGTTTTCACTTTTTGGCCCCATCATGCGGCATGTAGGATTTTAGTTCCCTGACCCAGGAATCGAACTCATGCCCCGCTTGCGATGGAAGAGTAGAGTCTTAACTATTGGACGTCTGCTTTTCCTTCTAGACAACAATGTGTTCCTGCTGGCACTATCATGTTCTTACATGACCCAGCACCCTGGTCATGGCTCACCTACACTGGCCCTCCTATGGGATTTCTTAACCTGGGACGAGGAAAAATTATCAGGAAAGTTCATCTCTGGTGAAAGAGGCTATCACAAGGAAATATGGACATGGAAAGTGGAGCCAGCCTGTGCCATGAAAGAGAACGAAGCAACCAGGAGAGAGAACCAGAGACAAGAGGCAGAGACAAAGGCCTGGCCCTGAAGTCCTTAGTTCTAGCGGTTCTTGAATCCATGTATCCCTAAGCTTTGAAGAGGATGAGATGGTTGGATGGCATCACTGTCTTGACAGACATGAATTTGAGCAAGCTCTGGAAGTTGGTCATGGAGAAGGTGATGGCACTCCACTCCAGTACTCTTGCCTGGAAAATCCCATGGATGGAGGAGCCTGGTGGGCTGCAGTCCATGGGGTCGTGAAGAGTCAGACACGACTGAGGGACTTCACTTTCACTTTTCACTCTCATGCATTGGAGAAGGAAATGTCAACCCACTCCAGTGTTCTTGCCTGGAGAATCCCAGGGACGGCGGAGCCTGGTGGGCTGCCGTCCATGGGGTCACACAGAGTCAGACACGACTGAAGTAACTTAGCAGCAGCAGCAGGGAAGCCTGGTGTGCTGCAGTCCATGGGGTCCCAAAGAGTCGGACACGACTGAGTGACTGAACTGACTGAAGCTTTGCTTAGTTTAGATACTCAACTTCCCCTGAATCCCATGAACTAATATATTCCCTTTTTTGTCTAAACTTGTTCCTGTGAGGCTTCTGGTGTGTGCAACTGAAAAGCCTTGACTAATATGGCTAGATGCCAAGAATTCTCTAGGGAAGTTGACAAAGAAATGTTATCAGTGCAGCTTCTCAAAGTTAGTTTCACAAAGGGTTAAGAGCAATATTTATAGTTTGCTGACTGAATTGCTGTCACTACCCTACTTCCCAGAGAGATAAATGGCGGGAAGATGACTGAAAATACCCCAAGCAACAGTGATAACTCAACTACTGAAGAAGATGAAGGAATACGGGGAGAAGACTCATGGTCTGGCCCCTGCTTTCACGTGGAATCACATAGAAGTTGGAGATTCCCATTAAGGTATCAACTCTCACTATCAGATCTACAGTAAATGAAACCCAGTTTCCATGTCTGCTTCTCAGTAGACTTGAAAAACGCAACAGACCATCATCAGAAGAAAGCCTGTCCTCTGCTTCGAGTTGTCGCCTCCACACTAAATGACTCCAGTCCTCTTTGTGTGTCAATGGGGCAAGTGGACTGGCATGGCATGATGGTGTGGAAAATGCCCTGAACTGGGATTTCAGTCAAGGTTTTGCTACCAAGCACTTAGAAGACCAGTTTCCTCATCTGCTGAACAAGGAATTGGGCTAGTTGTTGTTGCTGTTCAGTCGCTAAGTCATGTCTGACTCTGTAACCCCATGGACTGCACGCCAGGCTCCTCTGTTTGGGCTAGACGACCTCTAAGATCCCTTCCAGCTCTTATATTCTGTAACTCAAAGGTAAGTTACTGGCCTAGTACCATTCTCCACAGTGAGTACTATTTGCTTTCCACCAAAAGTGGAAGAGAGAAGAAGTTCAAACATTTTGCTTTCTCATATTTAAGGTGAGATGATTCTTTTTATAAAATTAAGGTTATTTCTAATATACTATTAGATTTTAAAAATAAGTTTACTGCATAAAAATAAATGTCTAGGGGCTTTCCTGGTAGTCCAGTGGCTCAGGCAGTGTACTCCCAATGCAAGGGCCCCGGGATTGATCCCTGGTTAGGGAACTAGATTTTACAAACCGCAACTAAGAGTTTGTATGCTGCAACTAAAGAGACCCCATGCGCTGCAACAGAGATGAACGATCCCATGTGCCTCAGCTAAGACCTGTGTAGCCTAAATAAATAAATATATACTTTAAAATGTCTACTATCTGCTCAGAAAGTAGTAATATAAATACATATAAGAATGTATTATACTAATACCATAAAAGTTACATTTCAAATCAGTGGGACAGATTAGTCAGTAAACTGTGATAGATACATGTTGGGGTATAAATATTTCCCTGGAGGGGTCCACAGCATGGCAAAAGCGGATGTCTCTGATGAGGGAAATGTGAGGCTGGGAAACTTGGGCGAAAGGGTAGATTTCCATTGAATACCCTTGTGTACCTTTTCTAATATTCTGTCATGCAAATCTATTAGCTCCGAAGTTTGCCTGAGTCCAAACCCCAGCTCCCCATATTGCTAGCTCTTAATCTTGGGCAAATTCTTCCCACTTTTCGAGCCTATCTCTTTATCTGTGAAATAGGGTCAATAACTTAGCTTGGTGCTGCCTGGCACAGAATAAATTCTCAAAAATGGAAATTATTAGTGAAAAAATTAATGTCCACTATAAAAATATACATACAAATAAGCAAACAGGAAAGAAATTAAACAATCTGTCATCCTTCCTATCAAAGATAGCATCTATTAATATTTTGCGTATACAAATGAGATATTTTTCTATACACATATGTACTTTTTTTTTTTATGAAAACTGGATCAGAATATCCGTTTTGTTTCTCAGGTGGGTTGCCACATTTAGCAGCATGCTAAAATCATCTATGTTAATAAGTATGTTTGTATAGCATTGATTTTAACAGCTAATTGTTAATCTGTTGTTTCTCTCTGCTTCGTCACTCAGTCATGTCTGACTCTATGCAATGCTATGGACTGTAACCTGCCAGGCTCCTCTGTCCATGGGGATTCTCCAGGCAAGAATCAGTTGTTTGGGTGCACCTTAATTTATTTACTCAATCTCCTATGGCTGGATAGCTGGATAGTATTATTTTTCATTATTATAAACAATCTTGTAAATACACTTCCTGGGTCAGGAAGATCCTCTGGACCCCACTCCAGTATTCTTGCCTGGAGAATCCCATGGACAGTGGGGACTGGTGGGCTACAGTCCATGGGGTTGCAAAGAGTCGGACATGACTGAGTGACTAAGCCCACACACAGAGCATATATATATATTTTATATATATATATATATATTTATATATATGTACGGTAGCCTGCCATACTCCTCTGTCTATCAGATTCTCCCGGCAAGAATCCTGGAGTGGGTTGCCATGCATTCCTGCAGGGCATCTTCCTGACCCAGGGATCGAACCCAGTCTCCCAGATTGCAGGCAGATTCTTTACTGTCTGAGCCACGAGGGAAGCCCATATATATACATATACATATACATATACATATACGTATATATGTATACATATATTTTAAGACTTGTAAGTGAGCAGCCAGTAGCAATTCAGTGCAGTTAGGGATGCAGCCCATCCACACGTTGAGTCAGGCTCTTTGAGGCTGCAGGAAACCATCTGATTCCTCTGTACCACATGACCTCCCACCATCCTGGTCACAGCTGGTTGGACTGGTATCCTCTCCCCCACGAAGGCAGTCATCTGGAGGCTGGCCAAAGGGCTGTGTGGGGCCTGGCAGGAGACCTCTGCCCTTAGAGGGATTCCTTTCCTGGACGGTGACTGAATTAGTGACCTCTGTTGCCAGGTGGCACAGTGGTAAAGAATCCACCTGCCAAGGCCGGAGACTGAAGTTTGATCTCTGGGTCAGGAAGATCCCCTGGAGAAGGAAATTGCAACCTGCTCTAGTATTCTTGCCTAGAGAAGCCCATGGACAGAGAAGCCTGGCGGGCTACAGACCACGGGGTTACAAAGAGTTGGACACGAGTGAGGGACTTAGTGAGAAAGCAGCTTCTGTACAAGGGGCAGGCAGGGTGTTAACTCCCTTTAACAGTATTAACTGTAACCAGAGGGTTCCCTACGACCTGACAGAGCAAAGGATCCCTTCCTGTGTGAGGCTCCGGGTTCACCCTCCCTAGCTCTAGGTAGTTTAATTGGGAGGGTGAAAGTGTGTTTTCTGGAGCCAGAGAGCCTCGGTTTGGATCCTGGCTCCTTCCTGTATGACTTTAGGCTAGTCTTTCAGCCTCCCTGTTCCTGAGTTTCCTCATGTGAAAATAAGGACAACAAGGCCTACGACAAAAGGCTACTGTGAAAACTAAAAGAAGTAATACAGAAAAGCCTTGGGAAGAGCACCCAGTATTTAGCAGATATTACTATTCTGCCTCTGCTAGCAGGGTTTGCACTACCTAGAATCTCAGGAATTTAAAGAGCCCTACAGGTCACTGATACCTGCAAGGACAAGCAGATGACTTCAGATATCTTGCTATTACTCGTTTACTTTTTAAGTACTTCAGTTTCTTCCACTGGATTTGTGACCTCCTTGAGGGCATGGGTTAGGCCTGCCAGGTAAGTGTCTGATTTCATGACTGATTCTGCTCTCCGGTGAGAGAGTACTTTCTGCGCAGCCTCAGCACAGCCAGTTTGGACCAGTGCAGTGGATGGCGGTCTGCTGCCCTCCGCCACCACAGCCTTCCTGAAGCTGTTCTCCCTGGATGGCCCAGGGCCAGGAACCTTTCCCGGCATGTGGAAGCCTAGTGCTGCGTGCAGAGCCGAAATTTTGGGACTAGAATCTTGTATCCTAGTCTGCAGGCTTAGAAAAACATCCCCGCCAAGGCTCCCCGAGATCCTCCTTTGGCTTGTGCCAAGAGCTGTCAAATTGTAGGGGTACAATCTGTTTTGGGGACTCCTCCCCGCAGGAAGACAGTACATCTGCCTGCTTCCTGAAAGATGCTCCAAGTCACACACTCTGATTTCCCCTTCTGGGGAAAACCTCTGTCTCTGAGGTTAGAGTGCATGCTAAGTTGCTTCAGTCATGTCCGACTCTTTGCGACCCCGTGGACTGTAGCCTGCCAGGCTCCTCTGTCCATGGGATTCTCCAGGCAAGAGTACTGCAGTGAGTTGCCATGCCCTCTTCCAGGGGATCTTCCCAACCCAAGGATCGAACCCCACTGAGGCTAGAGCCTCAGACAAATAATGGAATAAAGACAGTGAAATTTGTTTGTCCTTCTCAACCCTTGTTGGGAAAGATTGAGGGCAGGAGGAGAAGGGGATGAGACGGTTGGATGGCATCATCGACTTGATGGACATGAGTTTGAGTAAGTCTGGGAGTTGGTGATGGACAGGGAAGCCTGGTGTGCTGCAGCCCGTGGAGGTCACAAAGTATCAGACATGACTGAACAACTGAACACCACCACCCCTTCGGTCTCCTCTGGACACACCTGCTGACTTATCTGCTCCACCAAACACATGCCTCAAATGCCTGATTGCTAAGCGGCTCCTGAGCCCCAGCTTCCTGTTAGCTGGAGAGAAGCTTGGCTGAGCAGGGCAACCAGAGAGGAAGGCATCCCAGAGGCCTGGCAGCAGGTTTAGTACTAAAGTTATTGGGGAACAGGGAATTACTTTTTTAGTGTTAGCCTGTGCCAGATATTACGCTGGGTATGCTGCATAATAATAACAATAATATTAACATCACATAGCACTTGCCACCTGCAAATGACGATTCCAAGCGTTTTATGCACATCAATTCACTTAATCACTACCCCAAACCAATAGAGTAGGTAGTGTTATTATCTCCATCTTACAAATGAGGAAACCAAGCCCCAGAGACATTGAGTAACTAACTCACTTAAGGTCCCACAGCTACTAAATGGCACACCTGGACATATATCAAAAGCTTTCCCTTTTTTGATTGCACTGGGTCTTCATTGTGGAGTGCGAGTTTTTGCGGGCTCTCTAATTGCAGCATGCAGGCTTAGTTGCCCACCCCCCACCCCAGCACTTGGAATCTTAGTTCCCGGACCAGGGATTGAATCCACCCCTACACTGGAAGGCAGATACTTAACTTGGTGGCAGTGAACCACCAGGGAAGTCTCCAAAGCTTTTCAGTTAATGTCTAAGTATGATCATGTATGGATGTTCACTTTTGATTCTCATAGTAACTATAATAGCTTATAGGTTAGTGTGATCCCACCTTATGGGTAAGAAAACTGAAGCTTAGAGAGCTTAAATATGTCCAAGTCCACAGTGATCAGTGGGGTTCATGCCAGGCCTATCTGACTCCATCTTGATATGGAGAGAAGACCTTGTAAGAGGAAGGAGGCCACTGCAGGACCACAAGGATCGGGGATGTGCAAACTGGGTCTGCTGGAGGTTGCACAAGCACCGCAAAGGAGCCAGACCTTGAATTACCTGCCCTGTTGCTACTTTCAAGCTGCGCCAATTAGCGACACGGGTGAGCTGATTTAAATCTCAGAGTGGCAGGCCTGTTAGAAAGGTGAACCCAACAGAGCTGAAAAAATGACTCTAAATGCAGCCAGGTCACCAAATGGAAAAATCTCAAAGCATTTCTCACTCTCTTTCTAAACCATCTTGGAGTTTTTCTTCTCCCTTCTTTCCACTGGGATTTTTCCAGCCCAGCTTCAAACTATTCTTCAGCTCAAGATTGTTCTGATTCTAGAATCCCAGAACTGGAAGGAACCTTAGAGATTATCTAATGTCCCTTGTCAAGGCTAATTAAAGCAACTTCTACCTCTCATTGTATGTTTAAACCTTTTCCCCTTGACCCGAGGAAGAAGACTTGCCCCTTATTAATGGGGCTCAGTGACTGACTAGCGGTGGAGCTATTTCAGGGACTTACCTGGAATCATACGATGGAGGCCGATGCTGGCACTGCCAATCTCCTAATACCACCAGCAGCCAGGTTCTCACTGGGGAAGGCAGGGGACCTACTCTGCCTTTTTCTAAACAGAAGGAGCCCTTAGAAGGGTCACTAGGAATATAGAAAGAAATAGGATCCATTGAGAAACTCACCTACATGTAATGATAACGCTGTGAGACTGTCGTAACAGATGTCTGTAGGGAGTTTTATGTGAGCTCTCCAACCATAAACTACCAGGACCTGCAGGTGTCCACAAGCTTCACTAAGGAAGAGACCCACAGAAGAATCTGCGGCCCAGAGAAACTGCAGGCCTAGAGGCAGCAGAGTTTATCAGCTGAAGGCAGGCATCACTGACTTTCCAATTTGACTTTTCCCTTTCCAGAGTGGGATTATGACAAGTGACACACTTTGGCATTCCCAGACTTTAGTTCATGGTGCAGCTGTCTGACTGGGTGACTCCCCATACTAACGTGGGAATGAATGATGACTATAAAATTGAGTTCATAAAATGAATGGCTACATATCTAAGTTATACTTTACACAGATTCTTTATCATCATCGTTATCTTGACCATCAAGCACTAACTGATTACCTAGCTCCATTTAGAATCAAATGAGTGAGGATGAGGTTTGTCCAGTGGGGTGGAGGCTTACGCCGAGCTCAGCATCTGTGGCTCCCATCCCCACTGGGGCCAAGTTCCCAGCTGTGGCATTGCTGAGGTCCTAACCCCCCCGGGGGCAGGGGAAGATTTGACTGCAGCAACAACAGGCATATCAGCCTATCAGTAATCTTAGTCCCACACCAGTTGTTTCTTGGCAGAAGCTACCAGTTTACCTTAGTTAAATGCCTGTTAAGTGTCAGGCACTCTTTAGAGTGCTGTATATAACTTGGGCTTCCCTGTTGGTTCAAACAGTAAAGAATGTGCCTGCAAAGTGGGAGACCAGGGTTTGGATCCCTGGTCTGGAAGATCCCCTGGAGAAGGGAAAGGCTACCCACTCCAGGATACTTGCCTGGAGAATTCCATGGACAGAGGAGCCTGGCTACAGTCCTTGGGGTTCCAAAGAGTCAGACACGACTGAGGGACTAACACACAAAGGTGCAAAAAGTAGATGCCAGACCTTTCTGGGGTGGAAAGAAAACACAGTTTACAGCAGAGATGAAAGTGACAAGACACCCATCGCAGATGACTGGGTACTTAAAATACAATCTACTGACTTTTGTTCACATTGTGGGTAATTCACATTCCTTTGCTCAGTCAAGGTAGATGGCTGAATCCTTGTTTCCAAGTCTCTCAACTGGGAGAAATATGAAGTCAGGGAGAAAAGAGAAAACCTAAAGTAGGTCCTTGTCACCTGAGATCAAAGCTGTGATCAGGTTCTGATAAGTATAGTGATGATGCTAAATGTTCAGTGGAGATGTTCCTTCTCCCTTCAGGTTTTGACTTTTATAACATCTGCCACCCCCTTTATTAGGGAAAACAGAGTGGATGGAGCGTGAGGATGTTCCAGTTGGATGAGCTGCTACATGAACGTCCCAAATGCTAATTCCTTCACCAAAAGCAGCCCAATAATTTCATTCCTCTTGACCAAACTGGATAATGCAGGGGTAAGAACATAAAGAGAAGCAGTGCTTTTAAACATAGGTCTGGGCCCTGCTGGTCCAGTGGCTAAAACTCGGCACTCCCAAGGCAGGGGGGTGAGGTTCAGTCCCTGATCAGGGAACATTAATAGATCCTGAATGTCATAACTAAAGATCCTGAGCACTGCAGGGAAGATCCCAACGCAGCCAAATAAACATTTTAAAAATAAATAAAATCGGTCAGGTTTCCCTGGTAGCTCAGTGGTAAAGAATCTGCCAGCCAACGCAGGAGACTCAGGTTCGATTCCTGGTCCGGGAAGATCCCACATGCCAAGGGGCAACTAAACCCGTGTACTACAACTGTTGAACCTAGATCCTGGGAGCCACAACTACTGAGTGCATGCGCCCTAGAAACTACTCCCCAACCAGAGAAGCTGCCACGAGGAGCCCGTGCACCGTATCTAGACAGTAGCCCTGGCTTGATGCAACTAGAGAAAGCCTGCACAGGAATGAGGACCCAGCACTACCAAATAAATAAATACAATTATATTTAAAAAATAGATCTGACTTAGTAGCCTTTAAATAATCAAGTATTATGATATGAGAGAGGGCTACTTTAGAGCTCCATCGCCACTGAGAGGAAAACTTGGCCAAAGGGCCTCAGTGGACTTGACTAAAGGGATTTGGTCTTCCTAAGTAAGAACTCCCACAAGGTAAGAAAACTGAACAAGAGAACTTCCTTCTTTACAGCAGGACAGATTCTTATTGGACTGAGATGGTTGCAAAAGTTCAGCCTACATTGACATAAAGTAAAAATACAAGTATATCTTCGCTATTCCAAGAGTAGTCTGCAAACCAGCAGCGTCAGCCTCACCTGGGAGGTTGTTAAGGATACAGGAAACCAAGGCCCCACTTTCCACCTACTGAGTAAGTATCTCCCCTTTGACAAAATTTCCAGATGAAACTCTCATACCTAAGAGGCTGAGAAGCACTGGGCTGAATGACCTTTGCAGGTTCCTCACAGTCAGGGGGAGAAGGCAATGGCATCCCACTCCAGTGCTCTTGCCTGGGAAGTCCCATGGACGGAGGAGCCTGGAAGGCTGCAGTCCGTGGGGTCACGAAGAGTCGGACACCACTGAGTGACTTCACTTTCACTTTTCACTTTCACGCACTGGAGAGGGAAATGGCGACCCACTCCGGTATTCTTGCCTGGAGAGTCCCAGGGACGGGAGCCTGGTGGGCTGCCGTTCATGGTGTTGCACAGAGTTGGACACGACTGACGTGACTTAGCAGCAGCATAGTCAGGGAGTTGATAGGCCGCCCATGTTGAAAAGCAGTGTGGTCCCTCTGCGCGGGGTACCAGGCTGCTAAGGAAGCCTGAGGCATGCTGTTGTCCCCGTCCCAAGCCACAGCTCTCTGCTCATCTGCTTTTAGAGGACACATTTCTCCTTACGGGGCCCACAGCTGCAGTCCCTCTAAACACACACCAGACTCCCTGTGGCAAATTCCTGGGAGAACACATAGCTTGGGAGTCCAGCGGGTGTTCAAGAGGACTGCAGCTGCAATACACTTGACGCTTGAAGTGTGCCTCCCTCAGGCCGCTCACGGGCACCCAGAGCGAGGAGCCCGGCAGGCAGTCCAGCGGCTTGTGCAGACCCTAGCTCTCCCCTCAGTGGTGAGAACTACGGCATGAGCTACCATTCATTCACTGGGCCCCACAGATGGCAGGCAAAGGTCAACATCTCGTTTGCTGAAGAGTCACAAGGCAACTCACATACTTTCCCTAGAAAGCTTTGTAAATGTCATTACTTCACAAAAGTGAAAGTCGCTCAGTCGTGTCCAACTCTTTGCGACCCCATGAACTATATAGTCCACGGAATTCTTCAGGCCAGAATACTGGAATGGGTAGTCTTTCTTTTCTCCAGGGGATCGTCCCAACCCAGAGATCAAACCCAGGTCTCTCACATTGCAGGCGGATTCTTTACCAAATGAGCTATCAGGGAAGCCAAACAAACTGCCCTTTCTGAGGCCCGAACTCAGGACCTTCAGATTATGAGACTGACACACTGCCTATTGCGCTAAGAATTATTCATAAATATCAATGAGACAAAGAACATCCAAAGTCACGTGGAGAGTGAGAGAGTCTCAAGATATGGGCAACAACCAAGGGGATCTAGCTCACAGCCATACACACATGTGTCTACCCAGCTGCTGGTATCAACTACTAATTTGGTCTTTGGGGGCTGCTCTAGCAAAATACTATAGATTGGGTGATTTAAGAGAGGTTTATTCTCTCAAAGTTCTGGAGGGAGGAAAGTTCAAGATCAAGGTGTAAGTATATCCAGTTCTCGGTGAGTCTTCCTAGCTTATACATAGCCGGCCGCCTTCTCACTGTGCCCGCACATGATGTGCAGGGCTAGGAAAGAGAGAAGGCAAAGAAAGCACTCTGGCGTCTCTTTACTCTTCTTTTAAGGGTGATAATCCCATTATGGAAGCCCCGCCCTCATGACCTCCTCTAAATCTAATTATCTCTCCAAGGGCCCGTCTTCAAATACTATCACACCGGGGATCAGACCTCAAGAGATGAATTCTGTGGGGACACAATATAACTATCAAGGTAACTGACTTCAGAGAGCCCATTCTCTGATCCATATTTTTCTCGATAAATCCTGTATTTGTGGCTAATGCTAATATTTTTATTGTACTAAGGCTATAGTAATTAAAGCAATGGAAATTAAAAAATGTACACATCTTCATAACAGCCAGTTGTGCTACAGAAAAGCAGTTCACCTGTGTCGAGGGTCTCTCCACGGCTCAATTTTTGTTGGACGGTTGTCCTCAAAGATGGGTGGCGCTGAATATTCACAGTAAGGAGATCAGAGGCTTAAGAATTAGAACGTTTTGGGTTAAAAAGTGATTCTATGATTCCATACCTATGACCCACCTAAACTTTAATTTCCCCACCTATGAAATGAGTGAGTCACAATGATTTCTACTATTATATATCATGCTTTAGTTGTGTGAAGGTTAAATGAAATATACATGAAACACTCTGCCACAGAGAAGACACTGACTACAATGCTGGTATTAATATTGCTGCAGTTGATATTACAGGACATGACCCTTATATCTTCCTGGCTCATATGCACTTTCTACTCAGACTGAGACCTCCAAGAAGCAGGAATCCAATTTTCCGTAACTGACTCCTTCTCATGTTCTTGAGATTATCTAAGCTCTCCTGCTTCCTGTAGCTCATGGAGCAGCTCATGGCGGGCTCTGTTCTTGGGGAACAGAAGAACTACTGTGGCCACTTGCCTGACTACTGACCAAAGAACTCCTGAGATCTTGAGCTCCCAATAAAACTTGCAGCACAAGTTAGACCTTGTTTGGTAGGAGGCCAGTTCTCCTGACTCTCCAACCCGCATTGCCCCACCTTGGTACGTACTGATCTTTATCCATACCTCGTTACCTTGCCTGCTTATCCTTAACATAACTCTTCAGCCCTGAGCACTGGTTTTCAATGGTGAGCTTCTCCTCACTTTCTCTCTCATGTCTGCCAGGATTCCCTGGGGTCAGCTATCTGAGCAGGCACCTTGGATCATATTCAGTACTTCCTGGGTAGGTCACCTGTACTTTCCCAGAGTAGAAGGAGGCCTCATTTCCACCTGTCCATGTGGTCCTAACTACACCAAGTGACATCAAAGGCTGTGGTCATTCATCCGTGGAAAACTCACAGCCCCAGAGTTCATCCCAATTCCTTTCTCCAGCACTCCTGAACCACATGAATGACTTGGTTTCCCAGGTAAAGGCTCTGGGCCCTACTTGACCCCCAATGCCCACTGCTAATCAATCATCCAGTTATGTCTTCTAAGAAGCTTTCTGCCTTCTCTCTCAAGCCAAGCTGGATTTAGGGGCTCTCCACCAAGCTTACCTCCACCCTTTCCCACTGTGTTGGAATGAACTGTGTCTCTGCCTCCTCACTAAACCACGTTCCAGGAGGGCTGGGGCCATGTGTTGTTCATCTCTGTATACCCAGCACTTAGCACTGTGTGTAATACATTGTAAGCATGCAGTAAATATTGAAGAAAGAAACAAAGAGGAAAAGAAAGAAGGGAAGGAGGAAAGAAGACAGAAAAATAAAGAACAGCCATAGGAAGAAGGAAATAATGAGAACAGACTAAATCTAATTCTGTAAAAGTCTTCCCAGTGGACCTGAGCAGTGAAGCTAAAACCCATCCTCCCCTCTGTTTAATCTTCCAACTTCTCTCTCCCTGTTATTAATGTAAAAATAGAATGAGTTTATATAGACTCATTAAAATCATTGGCTAAATAATGATGATAGTTCCTGGAGCCCTGGGCCATCAGCAAGCTTTATAAAATACTTTCTACTGACAGGAGGGCATAAAACCATCATCAAACAGGAACACTGAACTTTTTCCTGGTCACAGATACACCGTCCAATCAAAGGTCAAGGTCAGTCACTTTTGGTGTACAGAGCCCTCTACAGCTGACAAACATTTCCACACACATCCAAGGAGCCGGGGACCGAACAGCTCATAGGGATTCACTGTTGGTCATGATCACCTTATAGGTGTCTCCACCAATGGTGAGGAGCAGGGGCCCAGAAAAGCAAGCAGGAAAAACAAAACAGCCAGATAACCCAGAAAGCATCCACGTGTGTACACACACACGCACACACTCAACAGTTTAACTTTCCTAACAATGTTTTGCTCAGATTAATAATTAAATGGCCTATGTACTTTGACTGGAAGCCAACTTCTCAGCAAGGAGAGGTGATGGAGAACCATATCCACGAGGTGAGCCTGGAATGGAAATTAGCCAACCCACCATGCAGATAATCTAGTTTCCTACCTTCATCCCCTATATCTTCTCTGCCTTTGTTCAGCTCAGCATTTTACAGAGGGATTAGGTATAAAGATCCCCTGGAGGAGGGCATGGCAACCCACTCCAGTATTCTTGCCTGGAGAAGCCCATGGACAGAGGAGCCTGGTGGGCTACAGTCCATGGGGTCGCACAGAGTTGGACATGACTGAAGAGACTTAGCGTGCATGCATACATGAGAAAGTTCAGTCTACAAACTTTGGTCTGTTCCAGCCAGTTCAGTCTTTGTTCTCTCTACACTGAATGGGAGTAACACTTTGACCCTGAAGCCTGAGCCCAGCTGTTTCAGTTGTGTTTGGAGACAGCTCCTCTTGGCCTTGGGGGCTCATCCACCCATATGTGTCCTTTCCCTTCAGCAGATGCTGCTCTCATAGGTACCCTGACACCTTCCTGACAAAGAGTGCATACTCCCCAGGATTCCCTTTGTGTCAGGAATTTGCTTCCTGAAGGTGGAAATCAAGTGGCAGTTACTCCCCAGGGTACTGGATAAATGAATGTGGTGGTAGGAAGAGATAATCTATGATAGACTACTTTCTAAAAATACTGTCAAATGTTTATCGTGTCTCCGGAGAGGAAGAGATGAAAGTTAACAAAGGGTCCAAGGGGAGCCCAGCTAGTGCTCAGGCAAGGGAGGCAGAAGTGGGGAAAGGAGCCTGAGAAGGAAGAAGGCGCAGGCCACAGAGGGGAGTTGTCCTCCCCAAATCCAAGGAGGGCAGCGCCTCCGGGACAGCAGAAGGTCCCCTGTCCCCCAAGGCACCTACCGGGCCAAGAAGCAGGTGCAAGGCCAGGCCAGCCTCCTTCCCAGTCCCCTCCTCTTCTTCCTCCTTCCCTCCCTGCCTGCTTTCCTTCCGTTGGTTTCTGTTGACCGTCTGTGTGTCGGTCCCGTGTCGGTGGTGGGAATATGAAGACAATAAAAGAGTTCCTAACCTCAAGTTATCAAGCCGTAAAACCAGTAGTGAATGTGTTCCACAAAGCAAACAATGCAGATATATCGTAGGGCCCGTGTGAGAAAAGGTGCCAGACCCAGGGGACCTCAGTGGGAACCGTGGCCATTTTTACCTGCAGCCTTTCAGGAGCAAGGTCATTCTCGGTGTTTCTCCACTGCTCCACATATAAAAGAACAAAGAGATTAGACAATTAAATTCAATGTCAGACTCTTGATTGGATTTTGTTTGGAAAAAAATAAAAAATCTATTAGAATTTGGGCAATGCCAAAGAATGCTCAAACCACCACACAATTGCACTCATCTCACACGCTAGCAAAGTAATGCTCAAAATTCTCCAAGCCAGCCTTCAGCAATACGTGATCTGTGAACTTCCAGATGTTCAAGCTGGTTTTAGAAAAGGCAGAGGAAACAGAGATCAAATTGCCAATATCCGCTGGATCATCGAAAAAGCAAGAGAGTTCCAGAAAAACATCTACTTCTGTTTTATTGACTATGCCAAAGCCTTTAACTGTGTGGATCACAACAAACTGTGGAAAATTCTGAAAGAGATGGGAATACCAGACCACCTGACCTGCCTCTTGAGAAACCTATATGCAGGTCAGGAAGCAACAGTTAGAACTGGACATGGAACAACAGGCTGGTTCCAAATAGGAAAAGGAGTATGTCAAGGCTGTATAGTGTCACCCTGCTTATTTACCTTATATACAGAGTACATCATGAGAAACGCTGGGCTGAAGGAAGCACAAGCTGGAATCAAGATTGCCGGGAGAAATATCAATAACCTCAGATATGCAGATGACACCACCCTTATGGCAGAAAGTGAAGAGGAACTAAAAAGCCTCGTGATGAAAGTGAAAGTGGAAAGTGAAAAAGTTTGCTTAAAGCTCAACATTCAGAAAACGAAGATCATGGCATCTGGTCCCATCACTTCATGGGAAATAGATGGGGAAACAGTAGAAACAGTGTCAGACTTTATATTTTTGGGCTCCAAAATCACTGCAGATGGTGACTGCAGCCATGAAATTAAAAGACGCTTACTCCTTGGAAGGAAAGTTATGACCAACCTAGATAGCATATTCAAAAGCAGAGACATTACTTTGCCAACAAAGGTCTTGTCTAGACAAGCCTATAATTTTTCCAGTGGTCATGTATGGATGTGAGAGTTGGACTGTGAAGAAAGCTGAGCGCAGAAGAACTGTGGTGTTGGAGAAGACTCTTGAGAGTTCCTTGGACTGCAAGGAGATCCAATCAGTCCATTCTAAAGGAGATCAGTCCTGGGTGTTCATTGGAAGGACTGATGCTAAAGCTGAAACTCCAATATTTTTGCCACCTCATGAGAAGAGTTGAGTCATTGGAAAAGACCCTGATGCTGGGAGGGACTAGGGGCAGGAGGAGAAGGGGACAACAGAGGATGAGATGGCTGGATGGCATCACTGACTCGATGGAAGTGAGTTTGAGTGAACTCCGGGAGTTGGTGATGGACAGGGAGACCTGGCGTGCTGCGATTCATGGGGTTGCAAAGAGTGGGACACGATTGAGTGACTCAACTGATTAGAACTTTCCTAAAGGTCCATTGTTTAAGATTCGGAGCTTCCACTGAAGGGAGAACGGATCTGATCCCTGGTCAGGGCACTAAAGATCCTGCATACTACATAGCCGTTAATAAATAATAAAGGTTAAACTCTGCAAGGCCTTGAGAAAAAATTTTTTTTAATCTATTAGAAGGCTTAATGGGGGACATTTTGAAACTCTTTAGATAGATTGAAAGTGAAAGTCGCTCAGTCGCATCTGACTCTTTGCGACCCCGTGGACTATACAGTCCATGGAATTCTCCAGGCCAGAATACTGGAGTGGGTAGCCTTTCCCCTCTCCGGGGGACCTTCCCAATCCAGGGGTCGAACCTAGATCATTGCAGGTGGATTCTTTACCAGCTGAGCCACAAGGGAAGCCCCCTTTATATAGATTAGGAATTAGGTAATTCAGGTAATCATTATAAATGTTCTTAAATGTAATAAAGATTATTGTGAATATGTAGGAAAATGTCCTTATTGCTCAAGAGGTGTGTGTTTAGGTGTTTAGGGTCATGTCTATATTTCACTTTGAAATGGTTCAGAAAAAAAAAAAAAGTATATATACAGCAAAATGTAAGCAATTGTAGAATCAAGGAGAGGGACTCCAGTGTCAATTGTACTATTCCTTCAGCTTTTCCACCCGTTTGAAACTTTTCCTAATACAATCAGTTGAAAACATTCTCTCCTCTTGCTAGCTGTTACACTAAGTTCCCAGTAGAATAAGGCCATTTACGGAGCAGTTCACCAACCAGTAATCATAGCTGAGACTTGCCAGGTGCCGGGAAATTCTGAGAGCCAGCATGCTTTCTCTCCTTTAGTCCTCAAAACAGCCCTGCATCAGTGTGGGCTTTCCTTCACAGAGAGAGGAAACAGGCTCGGCCAGGGGAAGCCCTCAGCCCACCTCCCACCACTGGTAACCCTCAGGACCAGATCCCAGCCTGGCTTTGATGTGGTTCTAGTCCATGAGCTCCTAGCCACGATCCCCAGGAAACACTTTGAAATGCAACATTTAGTTGAAGAGAGGGTGACAGAAATCATTTCCAAGAAGGTCAATCTGTCAGCCTGCGAGCCCAAACAAGAGCTTGTCCTGCTTTAATAAGGAGAAGAAAGGCCTCCAGGGGCTGCAGGGGAGGAGAGGCCACCAGTGAGCGGAGAAGGGCAGAGGAGGAGGAAGCTGGGAAGGAAACGTGGCCTTACCTTGTGTACTGACAACGATTTGGGGACAAATGGAAGCTGTAAGGCAGGTATTTCTCTTTGGAGCAGCAAAGTAGTTTCTGTTTAGTAGAGGATTTGCTACAATCAACACTGCTCCACATCACTAATGAAAGCCGGCGGGGGGGTGGGGGGGGGTGGGAATCACAGCTGAGACCTATCATGGTGTCTTCTTCCCAAAGGCTTTCTTAATCAAGATCTCATTATGCCTGAAATTCCTATTCACTGACCCACCATTCAGGACACGCAATACGATTTATGAGAGCGGGGCTGGGCTGCCATTCCCCACCCTGTAACCCCTGGTGACCCGGGCCAGAGCGCGCTAAGGGCAGGGTGTGCCCGGGCAATGGCCTCTATAGGAATTTCAACCCCGACTTCAACTTATTCGCCCTCTGCTCCTGTCTCATGACTAACCAGCCCATGCACACGGCAAAGCCACTGTTCCAGAGCCAGCCTGGCAGACCTACTGTGTAATAAACCAGGGTCAAGTTCTATTTTGCTCTCGGTGTATGAAATGTAAGAGTTGGGGAAATCATGTAAAAAGTCAGGAGTATGTAAACACTCCAAACACCAGTCTCCCAGGGATTTGGCATTAGAACAAAAGTCGCTTCCTTCAGTGCCCTTTTCTTATAGCCCAGCTTTCCCTGTGAGGGCAGAACTACTTTATAAAACCTCCATCTAGTGGGGTATGCTGATTAACGGGATTCACCACTTGTGCAGGGATGCAAAGGGTTGCCTTGTGCAGACTCTAGGGACCGCCCTGGCAAGTTTGTTTGTTTATTTATTTATTTTTAAAATTTTTAAGTTTTTTTACTTTACAATACTGTGTTGGTTGTGCCATACATCAACATGAATCCGTCACGGGTGTACATAAGAAGCACAATCATACCAGCTGACCTCAGTAGATATTTCTAGAAAATTCACTCCATTGTGACAGTTACAGACCCTTCTTCAGCCAAAGACCAGGGGCAACAGACTCTCAAGCAGCCCTCAAAAATCAAAATGTTGAAGTCAACTCTCATGATTCCTGAGAAGCAGGAATTTCAACTCAGTGGGAAAGGAAACCATCACCCAAGCTTCAGAAAGCTACAGAAATGACAGTTCTTTTAAAAATCCCAGAGTGAAACGTGCACCAGGGAGGGAAGCGGCAATAGGAGAACGTTTGTCAAAATAAACAGCTTTTACGGGACATTTCCCCCTCAAACAGTACTCCTGTCCTTAATCCATCCTGAACACCCCATGGCTATAAGCATCTGATTAGCTGCTGCACAAACCTCACCTGCTCATCACCAGAACTGCTCCCCTTCCCCTGCCTTCTCTGAGCCCCATCACTCTCTCCTCCCAATGACTTTTGCAAAGGTCAGCATGAAGCCACCCTCTCCTGCTTAAAAGTTGTGGCTGGCTCCCGATGCCTTACATGATAAACATGCACATTATTTACCTGACACCTAGGACTTCAAGTCTCCTTCAGCCTCCTTTCCCCTGATATGATGGGATAGGGGTGTGCTCCCAAGCAAACTTTGTCCCTGTCACACAGATTTCTCTGAATTCTCTCCCTGTCTCCAATCTGTGGCTCCTCACAATACCTTCTCACTAGCTGTTTCCCTCCTAGGATGCTCTTCTTTCTTCCTCTGGGTACACAGACGAAACTGAGGCTTTAAGACTCAGTTCATATCCCCATTGAGCTCATCCAGAAAACTTTCTCCCTCTACACACCAGAGACCACACACACACACACAGACACAGACACACACGCACACACACCCGGGCTCCTAGCTTATCTCCCTGGCTGTTCAACCATCACACCTCTTCCCAGGGCCCTGCCCTGCCCTCTGTTCGCATACCTGCTGCCTACATGGGGTGGAAGCACTAACGTCAGGACAGAGCCCACCCAGCACTCATCTTCACGCTCCTGGCTTTTTTCTTCAGTGCCTGGCACCCAGTAGGTCTTTCATACTGTGGAAGGAATCTAGATTCTCCCCAGCCAGCCAGTGTGCTAAGTGTGTTAGTCGCTTAGTCGTGTCCAACTCTACAACCCCATGGACTGTAGCCCACCAGGTTCCTCTGTCGTCTGTGGAATTCTCCAGGCAAGAATACTGGAGTGGGTTGCCATGCCCTTCTTCAGGGGATCTTCCTGATCCAGGATTGAACCGGGGTCTGCTGCATTGCAGGCAGATTCTTTCCAGCGAGGCCAGGGCTCGAATTCCATGTCTTCCCAGACACCTGACAGGCAAGATTTCTGCCACTGCTTAACTCTGTATCCTATATGGTCTATAAATTGTTACTTCTCTCTTCCTGAATATTTTGCTACTATTCACCCCACAGGACAGGAAAGATTTCCGCAGCAGCAGAACTCTGTGTCCTATATGGTCTGTAAATTGTTACTTCTCTCTTCCTGAATATTTTGCTACTATTTTCTAGAATTTAAAAAGTTTCTTCTGCTCAACTAGAATAGGCTTTAGGAAAGTCACACTGTTTACTCCTTCCCTTCCCCAACCAGCCTCCGGTTTTGTTTAGGAGAGACTGTTGATTGCTTTGTTGTCTTGTCCTTTAAGACACCAACATCAATTGTTTTCAAATCTTTTAGTTTACAAAGTTTAACCTAAAGACTGACTCTGTTCTCCTTTCAGAATCCGAGGGTTTCTGCAGGATGGAGGCTGTGAATTTGGAAGCTGCAGGAAAGTGAAGGGCTAGTAGCGGGGGAAAGGTCCTGGCCCCGGGCTCTGGCACTGTCCCCTCTGTCTGTCTTGCCGCCTGGCTTCCTGAAGGCTGGGCGCTGTGCTCCCTTCCCAGGGCCAAAGTGTTCTGAGGCGACCCTAGATTTACACACTGAAGTCCCCCTCGGACTTTCTTAGGGTTACCCTTGTGGGGCATGGTTCTCTGCTGTTCTGATAATACTTCTCGGACAGGCCCTGCAATTCTCTAAGTTACTTTGTTTCTGTGGCCCTAAGGGAGGAAATTCACAGCCGCTGCTTCCTTGTGACTTTGGAGAAACTTTTTTCAGCCTCACCATTTCAGAAATTCTAAAAGGCAAATCTGGGGGAGGAGGACGATATGCAGAAAATCTCATCTTTGGCTCCCACCTGCCACTTTTTATCACCAGCTACTGAAGAGTCCAGCTGCCCCGAGGCCTTGAGCCAGGATGGTGGTGAACTAGACAGTGTCGGTAGGATGCTCTAGAACAGCCTTAAAATGGTCCCAAGGAAATCAGCTGGCATCTTGCCGCACCACTCATTCTCTACCTCTATGACCCGACCTTACCCTCCCACGTCATCCTGCCACAAACTCCCCTCAAAGGCAGGGGGCCAAGAATTTGTTAGTTGAAGGGGAGGAGCCTTCCCCCAGTGGGCTCCCACAGCCCCTCCTGCCTGTATCCTTCGGATGCTGGGCCTGACTGTTGGTAGGATAGAGATTCAGATCTACACAGCTGCTCAGAGGCAGGGATGGCCAGGAGTTAAGGACAGGAGGGCAAGGGTGGGGACTAATTAATGGAGAGATGGACACACATGTGTTCAGGTCACCCTGGAAAGGCTAGTGTGACATAGTTGTTGTTAATCAAGGTGGACTCCACCTAGCCCAAGTTCCTTGGAGCCTCTCCAAGGGGGGTCAGCCAGGCAGCTGATAGCACCTCGGGGTTTAACAGCAGTTATTGGGGTGTCTAGGTTCCAGGGCAGGAAATAATGTTGAATCTTGGGGGGGGGGTGATGAAATATCAGTCAGGGGCTGGGTAAAAATAGAACTTTACAAAGAAGATTGATAACAGGGAATCAGGATACTGAAATCAAACCAAGTTACTAGCTGCAGAGCTTGGTGGGAAACAGGCCAGGGCGTCTCCACTTCCTCCTACCAGGCATCAGGCCTGGTCCCACACACGGGCAGGGCTGACTTTGCAGCAGAGTTCTCTCTTTGCTAGACAATCAGCCCCAGAAAGACAAGGACCATGCCTGGAACACTCTCTGCTCAGTAAGTGTCTGCCACATAGCAGATGCTCAATAAACACCTGCGGAGTGAATGGCCATTGTGTAAGTTGCTGGGGAGCAGGATAAACACGCCAGGCACAGCCTCCTTCCACTAGAAGAGCAGAGTTGGTCTTCGTCCTATTAACCACGTTACCAGAGGTCTGTGTGGGCCCTTCCAGTTCTGGCCTCTGAATTTAATAAACACATATAGTGCTTGCCATGTGCCAGCAAATTCTAACAAATTTAATCTTTAAACAACCCTATGAGGCAGGTATTTTTATTAGCTCCGTATTATAGATGAGGAAATAAGCACAGACAGGTCAAGTACCTTGACCCAGGAAGTGATAGAGCCTGCACACGAAGCCAGGCGTTCTGGCTGTAGGGCCCGTGCTCACACAGACTAGTGTAAAGGCTAGGGTAGCCAGAACCAGCGCTGTTTGTGATCTGAGAACCATCTCATGCCCGTCACTGTGATGCTCCTAAAGCCGTTCACCACCCTGAGGCGCTGGTAGTGACCACCCAACACGGAACCAGTTCCCGCTGTGTTTCCATGTCTCTGAAATCCAAGAGAGAGACAGACGAGAAAGCTTTGTCTTGTAGAACAACTCCTTGGGGCCTCTAAACTCTGCCACTGGTGCAAGGATCAGCTTCATGGGTGGGCATGCAAATTGTGCTGGCACTTAGGTTCCTGTGCTCAGAAGGGCCCTGCATTTTGTTCTAATGCTCTTCTGTTGTCATCTTTTAAAAATTAATGTTTGGGGAGTATCGTTCCTTTATAATGTGTTGCTGCTGCTGCTAAGTCACTTCAGTCGTGTCCAACTCTGTGCGGCCCTATGGACAGCAGCCCACCAGGCTCCTCTACCCACAGGCAAGAATACTGGAGTGGGTTGCCGTTTCCTTCTCCGTTATAATGTGTTAGTTTCTACTATACAGCAAAACGAATCAGCCATACCTGTACATGTACACATATAACCCCTCCCTTTTGGGCTTCCTCCCATTCAGGTCATCACAGTGCCTTAAGCAGAGTTCTCTGTGCTTTACAGTATCTTCTCATTAGTTGTCTATCTTTATAGTATCTTGATATTCCTAATAATTTTTTAACCAGGGCTCTGGGATTTTTTCCTTTTTTTTTTGCACTGGGCCTCTGCAAATTGTGCAACTGGTCCTGCCTGAGCTTGTATACTGCCCATCAGTTCATCCAGATTACCTTTCTCTCTGCGTCCCTCTCTTGTTTGTAGGAATCAGACTCTTACCATTCGGCAAATTCTTGTCATTCTCAAGTGCTAGAAGATTATGCAGGTCAATTCTAGTTTTAAGAGTCTCTTATTTGAACGTTTGCCCTGAAGCCCATTAGGAATTTTTTTTGTTTTTTTCTGTAAGATCTGAGGACTCTGATACTCACTCCATCCACCTGTCCTCTTCCCATATTGAAATCTTCTGACCTCTCAACTCCCTGCTCATTCAGGGAACAGATCAAGCCTGTGAGGCTGAGGTGGTTGGCGGCCAAGAGAAGCCCCAACTCGAAGAGAACATGCACAGTGTTAAAGGATCAACTGAGACGTAGTAAACATTTAAAAAGTTTATTTGAGCAAAAATCAATTCCCGACTGGGTGGCGCCAAATGAAGTGATTAGGAGCACTCTACTCTGCAAGAGGAGTCAGGGGAAGGAATTATATAGAGAAAATGAGGAAGCAGAGAAAGGAAATTATTTGAATGGCTTTGGTTTGAAGCCTCATTGGCTGCTCGTCATTCATTCTCCTCAGTGTTTTTATTTCATAATCATGAGGCATTTACAGGCTTAGATTTTGGTTTGCTTTTATAGTCTGCCACCTCTGCCTAATGACTTCCCTGTTGAATTAATTTAACAGTTGTCTAGATTAAAAGAGGTACAAGAAATGTGTCAACTCTATCCGTGAATCTTGTTTAGATCCTGATTCAAATAAACCCACTGCAAAAAGATGTTTTAAATATTTAGGAAATGTTAAATATGGACTGGATATTTAGTGACATTGAGGAATAATGCTTCATTTTGTTGGGTATTGAAAAAAGGTATTGTGGTTATGTAAGAAAATGATCTTATTTCCTTTAGAGATGCATACTGACGTGGTTTGGAATGTTAGGACATGGGATCTAGGATTTGCTTTAAAATGCTTTGCAGGGGACTTCCCCGGTGGCTCAGTGGGAAAGAATCCACCTTGCAATGCAGGAGGCACCAGTTCGATCCCTGATCCAGGAAGATCCCTCATGCTGCTGGGCAGTTAAGCCCATGCGCTATAGCTACTGAAGCTCGTGCGCCCAAGAGCCTGTGATCTGCAACAAGAGAAGCCGCCGCAAGGAGAAGCCCACACACGTCAACGAGGAGCAGCCCTCACTCGGCGCAACAAGAAAAAGCCTGCGCAGGGACGAAGACCCACCCAGCACGGCCAAGTGTAACATCAAATAAAAATTTAAATGTTTTGGGGGGAAAATAGAGAGGGAGAGAGATGAAATAAGTATGGCAAAATGTTGATGCTTGTTGAACTTAATGTGGGGTTTCTTGTACTCTTTTCTTTGTGTATGTTTGGAAGTTTTCATAATAGATAGACACAAAAGAGGGGACAAACAGAGTGGGAGACAGAGAGCATTAGATCTACACGGTTTCCGGAAGAGTAGAAGCAGATGCTTACGCTGCTCTCTTTTAATGGGGCGGAGGAGCCTGGTCTCTGAGTGAACTGTTATTTCTTTACGTGGATGGGACTGGACTTGGCAGTATCCTCTGAGGCAATCTTGAGCTGCTTCAGTGGTCTCGGGAATGGCTCCACTTACTCTCCTGCCTGGTTCCTCGTGTGATCAGCCGCTTATGAGGACACCGGTATAATAAGTGTTATAGCGGATCAAACTCATAACCTCAGCTTATCAGCTTCCTTCCCTAATTTCATCGCATCGGAATCCTGTTTCCTCTCTGGACTAGTTCAGTGCTACCTCCTAGGTGACGCCTCTGGTGACCACTTGGCATATCCAGAATTCTCCCTCATCTCCCACAGCAATTACAGTCCAGCATCTGGTGCTTCATACTGTCCATGGGTTTCTCGGTATGAAGCACCAGATGCTGGAGTGTAATCGCTGGGAAAGACTGAAGGCAGGAGAAGAAGGAGATGACTTCTTGGAAGAAGAGTAAGACGGAGGATGACCTGATGGACCTGAGTGTGAGCAAGCTCCGGAGTTGGTGATGGACAGGGAAGCCTGGTGTGCTGCAGTCCATGGAGTCCCAGAGTCGGACACGACTGAGTGACTGAACTGAACTCATCTATGTTTAGTTTTCTATTCGCACCTAAGTAGTTCTTGATTAATTTTGTACAACCCATTCTTATGTCCCCGACAGACTGCAGTTTTCCATGGCCTTCCACCCCCACAGAGTCAGAGTACTCTTCACAGTCTTATTCCATTCTGAGCACAGAATGGCTGAGCATAATGTCAGCCATTCGTTCATATGTTTATTCATTTATTCCTCCAAATCTGAGCACCTACAACGTGCTGGACATGATGCTGAGGATTCAGCCTCAAACAAGATAGACCCAATCTCTATCCTAGAGCTCTTTCTGCTGAGAGGGAGAGATGACACTAAACACAAAACGTACACATTAGAAAACAAATTTCTGCCTAACTAAAAAATTTATGACATTTTCATTCCACTCGTTTGACTTAGTGTGAACAGAATGCTAGATTTGTAATTTAAAAAAATAGATATGCAACAAGCAACAAAGGTTTACTCTCTAGCGCAAGTAAATATAGTCAATATCTTGTAATAACCTATAATGGAAAATAATCTCAAAAATAATATATGTGTGTATGTACAACTGAGTCGCCTTGCTGTGCACCTGAAACACTGTAAGTCAACTATACCTCAATTAAAAATATGTATTAAGAAAAAAAAAACTACACAGCAAAGAAATTCATAACAGTGTTTGCGAGTCCTGTAAAAGCAGCGCCCGCGATCCTCTGAGTGTGCAGAGCAGGAGACTGGATGTGGTCTGCAGAGTGGGGAAAGGCTCCCCGCATGAAGTCACTTCAGAAAAGGACTCGAAGGAAATGCAATTATCCAGCCAAGGAGGTGGGGAGGAACATTCCAGGCAGAGCAAACAGTAAGGGAAAGATCCTTGGGGAAAGGAGTGTGGCATATCACAAGAAGTCCATTTTAACTGATACGTGGAGACCAAGATTGAAGCATAGCTCTTTAACTGAGATGAAAGCTGGGTTCTTGTTATCATCTCAGGTAGACTTTTGCAGTAATTGCCTCCAGTTTATTCTTGTCGTGTGATTTTGTCCCTCTCCCCCAAAAGCAGCAGTCTGTTTCTCTATTTGATGAATCTGGGCTTCTGTTGAATCTGTACAACCTTCTCTTGCAAGTATGTGTGTGTCAGTAGCTTAGTCGTGTCTGACTCTTTGCAGCCCCATGGACTGTAGTCTGCCAGGTTCCTCTGTCCATGGAGTTCTCCAGGCAAGAATATCCTGGAGTAGGTTGTCATGTCCTCCAGGGGATCTTCCCAACCCAGGGACCAAGCCTGGGTCTCCTGTGCTGCACGTGGATTCTTCACTGTCTGAGCCACCAGGGAAGCCTTTGGCAAGTGGATGATAGCAAATTTGACACAGTGGAGGCTCTCTCTGGTGGGAAACCTTTGCCACCACATGACCACGTCCCCTCGGGGATGACAGGTACCAAACAAAGAGGCTCTGACCATACCCACTGTTCTCCTGCAAGTCACTTGAGGCTCCAGATCTACAAGTGAGGCCATGCCAGACCACCCAGTCGCAAACAAACCAGCCCAGATCAGAGGAACCATCCAACCAACCCACAGAATCATGAGCTACAATAAATACTTGTTATTTTAAGTCATGAAGTTTAGAGGTAGTTTGTTATGAAAAGCTAAGTGATATATCATCCTTACGTCTTATATGCATGCACTTATACCAACTCCCCCCTAATTCCAAAGATTTGTTAGGCCCTTGGGGATACAATAATGAGTAAAACTCAAAGATTATCATCTAGTTGGAGAACTGTTCTACCTAGAAAAAATAAGTATCACTGAAGTTCAAAATGATAAATGCTGAGGGAGTTCTACCAATACTTCTACAAGCATTGGCAGAAAGAAGTGATCCCCAAGGCAGAGAAACTTTCTGCAGGGGTGGAAACATGCACTTGGTATAGAAGGCTGTTCATTTAATCTTATATGACTGTAGAGTAATGGAAGTAGAATCTCCAAGACAGGAGAAGATTGCAAATAACATGTTCAGGAAACTGGTGAGCAGTCCGGTGTGGGCAGAAGTTAAAGCCTGTAAAGGAGGTTCAGCTCAGTTTAGTTGCTCAGTCATGTCCAACTCTTTGCTGTTGAGTCACTTCAGTCGTGTCCGACTATGTGCGACCCCATGAATCACAGCACACCAGGCCTCCCTGTCCATCACCAAATCCCGGAGTTCACTCAAACTCATGTCCATTGAGTCAGTGATGCCATCCAGCCATCTCATCCTCTGTCGTCCCCTTCTCCTCCTGCCCCCAATCCCTCTTAGCATCAGAGTCTCTTCCAGTGAGTCAACTCTTTGCATGGGGTGGCCAAAGTATTGGAGTTTCAGCTTTAGCATCAGTCCTTCCAATGAACACTCAGGACTGATCTCCTTTAGGACGGACTGGTTGGATCTCCTTGCAGTCCAAGGGACTCTCAAGAGTCTTCTCCAACATCACATTTCAAAAGCATCAATTCTTCGGTGCTCAGCTTTCTCCACAGTCCGACTTTCACTTCCATACATGACCGCTGGAAAAACCACAGTCCAACTCTCAAATCCATACATGACCACTGGAAAAACCATAGCCTTGACTAGATGGACCTTTGTTGGCAAAGTAATATCTCTGCTTTTGAATATGCTATCTAGGTTGGTCATAACTTTCCTTCCAAGGAGTAAGCATCTTTTAATTTCATGGCTGCAATCACCATCTGCAGTGATTTTGGAGCCCCCAAAAATAAAGTCTGACACTGTTTCCACTGTTTCCCCATCTTTTTTTCCATGAAGTGATGGGACCAGATGCCATGATCTTCGTTTTCTGAATGTTGAGCTTTAAGCCAACTTTTTCACTCTCCACTTTCACTTTCATCAAAAGGCTCTTCCCTTTCTGCCATAAGGGTGGTGTCACCTGCATATCTGAGGTTATTGATATTTCTCCCGGCAATCTTGATTCCAGCTTGTGCCTCTTCCAGTCCAGTGTTTCTCATGATGTACTCTGCAGAGATTAATGAGAGATGAAGTTGGAATCAAGAGGCCAGGTTATGAAGTGCTAGGGACCTGGGGTTAGAGCTGATAGATTTAACAAATAAAAATTCAAGATGTCCAGCATTATTTGGGACAAATATTAAAATCTTATTTGTTGATTGTCTGAAGTTCAAATTTAACTGAAGTTCTGTTTTTCTGTCTGGCAACTGTAGCTGGGGTGGCCAAGTTCAAATGCCTACAGAAGGCTGGAATATGAAGTGAATGAGGAATATGAGCAGGGTGTCACGTGACAGAGTGCAGTGGGGACTGTGGCAAAACAAGAAAACACTTGCTCCACTTAGACGAGCAGCCCAACTTTGCTCTTGCCAATTACTGCCAGTGTTTCCAACTCTTCTAACATCTCAAGGGAAGTTGGAACTTTGGATTTTATGTGAAATCTCCTGTTTAATATAAATGAACATTTCAATATTTTTAACGGAAGTATAGTTGATTCATAATGTTGTGTTAGTTGCTGGTATATAGCAAAGTGATTGATATATAAATATATGTATATTCTTTCTCGTGGCTTATTATAAGAGATTGAATGTAGTTCCCTGTGCTATACAGTAAGTCCTTGTTGTTTATCTACTTTATATGCAGTAGCTTACATCTGCCAATCCCAAACTCCTAATTTATCCCTCCCCTGCTTCCCTGGTAGCTCAGTTGGTAAAGAATCCGCCTGCAATGCAGGAGACCCAGGTTCGATTCCTGGGTTGGGAAGATTGGCTGGAGAAGGGATAGGCTACCCACTCCAGTATTCTTGGGCTTCCCTTGTGGCTCAGCTGGTAAAGAATCTGCGTGCAATGAGGGAGACCTGGGTTCAATCCCTGGGTTGGGAAGATTCCCTGGAGAAGGGAAAGGCTACCCACTCCAGTATTCTGGCCTAGAGAATTCCACGGACTGTATAGTCCATGGGTCGTAAAGAGTCGGACAGGACTGAGTGGCCTTCACTTAACCCCTTTCCACGTTGTGTGCTGTGTGCGCTTAGTCGCTCAGTCGTATCTAATTCTTTGCGACCCCATAGACTGTAGCCCGCCAGGTTCCTCTGTCCATGGGGTTTTTCAGTCAAGAACACTGGACTGGGTCATCATTTCCTCCTCCAGGGGATCTTCCCAACCTGGGGATCGAACCAGTGTCTCCTGTGTCTCCTGCAGATTCTTTACCCGCTGAGCCATCAAAGAAGTCCCTTTCCCCTTTGGTAACCATAAAGTTGTTTTCTGTGTCTGTGAGTCTCTGTTTTCTAAGTAAGTTAATTTGTATCATATTTTATTATAAATAGTGCTGCTATGAACACTGGAGAGCATGCATCTTTTAGAATTAGAGTTTTCTCCAAATAAATTTCCAGGAGTGGGATTACTGGACCATATGGCAGCTCTTAGTATTTTAAGGAACTTCCATAATGTTCTCCATAATGGCTGCACCAATTTACCTTCCCACCGACAGTGTAGAAGGGTTCCCCTTTCTCTACACCCTCTCCAGCTTTTATTATGTGTAGAGTTTTTTATGAAGGTCATTCTGACGAGTGTGAGGTGCTACCTCATTATAGTTATGTTTTAATATGTTTTAAACCCTCTGTGAGCCAAACAAAACTTGTCTGCCAGCTGCAGCCAGCCTGAGGCTCTCCATTTTATGTCCTAAACATCTGAATAATGTTTCTTTTTACTGCAGTAATACATAGCCATAAAAAATACAAACATCAAAGAATTAAGGTGAATGAGAACGTTATTCTCCCAGTCCTTCCCTCCAAATCCTATTCTCTTTTTCAGAGGCAGCCTCTGGTTCAGCAGGCTGGAGCTATGTGTAATTTGGACACTGGGGAAAAGCTAGAATCTGCAAATTCTAGATATACAGTCTAGTAAACTTCCATGTATATGTATAGGACATCTGTGTGTGAGGAAATATGAATAAGGATACTTATTGCTGTGAAAAAATTTTAACATCTAATCCCCATGTTAGAGAATGACATAAACTATGATATATTCATATGACAAAATGCTATACAGCAGTTAAAACAGATGAACTAGATATTCATGTATCAAATGGATAGATTCTCAAAAACATGAAGTGAAGATAGAAAATAAATAAAACAAAATTATCTTCTCTATTTCTCTCTCTCCACTTAGTTCAAGTAGAAAAACATGGACCAGGTGGAAACATGTTTAACTCATTGCACTAGTATCTTACTGCTGCTGTAACAAACTAGCACCAACTCAGTAACTTGAAGAATACAACTTTATAATCTTACAGTTTTCATGGTAGAAGTCTGCAGCGAGTCAGCAGGGCTGAGTTCCTTCTGGAGGTTCTAGGAGAGAATCCTTGCCTTTTCCAGCTTATAGACGCTGCCCACATCCCTTGGCTCTTGGCCCCACCACACCAACTTCTGCTTTTATCACTACATGACTTCTGACTCTGACCCTCCCTCTAGTAAAGATACTTATGGTGACACTGGGCCTAGCAGCATAATCCAGAATAATCTCCCCATCTCAACTTCTTTAATTAAATTACATCTGTAAGTTCCCTTTAGCCACGTAAAGTAATGTATCCACAGCTTCTAGGGGACTAGGACCTAAACATTTTTAGGAGGCCAGTATTCCCTGGTGGCTCAGTGGTAAAGAATTCACCTGCCAAGCAGGAGCCGTGGGTTTGATTCCTGGGTCCGGAAGATCTGCTAGAGAAGGAAATGGCAACCCCATTTTAGTATCCTTGCCTGGGAAATCCCACGGACAGAAGAGCCTGGCAGGCTGCAGTCTATGGGGTTGCAAATAAGTCAGACAGGACTGAGCGACTAAGTAACAAAAAAATTGTCTTGATAGCCATTGTCTGAGGAGAGAAGGAAGAAAATAGAATGGGGGAGATGAATTAAGATAATTTACCTTTATGTGCTGAGTTTAATTTCTATGCTTTAAAAAAGTTATCTGAGAGACATCTCTGGTTATCAAACGGCCCTGAGAAGACCCAGCTTGGGGCAATACTTTGAGAGCTTCCGGGGCCAAGAATGGGGCCTTTAAAAACACGCCTTCTTCACTTATTTCACCCTTCCACTCCCACTCTCCCTTCAACCGAAACATGTCTGCTTTTATCTGGTTTTCATGTTGGGGTTCCACATAAAATAGCATAATTCAAAAAGATGTTCTTCTGTTTAAATACAGACACATTCATGCACGCATGCATGCACACACATACACAGTTTGAAAACCACTGATTCATTTCAACCTTCATCACTGTGTGATTGAGGAGTCAATATGGGAAAGAAAAAGTAATTTTAATTACGCAAAAGGTGTTACTATCTCTTAGTAAATCTCTTTTATTTGTGAGTCAGAGGCCAGGCCACTGCAGCAGACCCACAGAGGAAAACCTTAAGATTTTCCAGTAACTGGAATTGTTTTATCTGAAAACGTTTCCTGGAGTCATGGATTCCTAGGACAGGGGTGTGGAGGCAAGGAAGGAGAGGGCATTTCTTGAGGAGGAAAAATCCTTTGTTCGTCCTCCTGCCTCCAGATGAATAATGAAACTGCTGAAAAGAGGGCTATTAGGAAGGGAAGATAGTAATAAATCTTTAAATCTCAAAAGTAGTTTAAAAAAAAAAATGATATCAGATTTCCCAGCCCTCCAGTAGGCTCAGAGATCATTCTTCTGCCTCCTTTTTCCTCATTTGCTTTTGTAAAGATATGTGTGTTTTCCTTATTCTGTCTTTCTAAGTCTGCTTTTTGCCTGTCTGTTTTTTTAATTTCCATATTTATTGTATTTTATTTGAAGTAGAAGGACAGGGCTGGCTGTCATGCCTCCCAGGCAGGGTATTTGTTTGGGGGACAGGGAGGACAGAGGTGCTATTCAGGTGAGGTGCTCTTTACCAGTTGTGGAATAAAAACTATAAAGAAGCTTAGCTATAACACAGAGGAGAGCAGAAGGAACAACTGGTCAACCCAAGAGCACTGGCTTGGCCATGTGCTGTGCTGTGTAGCAGGCAACAAGGCGTGTAGAGTCGGCATCCATGTCTGGAGACTGTATAATCTCAAGCTTTTGAAAAATTTTCACTGGCTCTGACAAATGACTTGATTTCCAAGTGGAGAAGTGCATTAAGAGGTTGCCCTCAATCCAGCTTGTACAGATTAGGTTTGGCTGTAGTTGAGAGCAGTGGTGACTAACATTTCTGGGACCGGCACCTGCCAAGTGGTCGTCGTTATCCTGGGCATTTGCAGACTGCCGCAGAAACTGTTGGTGGCCTGCTCAGCTTGCATTTCTCCCTTTCTTTCGTGTTGACAGGGCTCCAGTCTTGTTCATCTCTTCTTTCATTTTGAGGCTTAGAGAAAGGTGATCTATCCCCTGATTCCAAAGATAAATATTAATCCATCTAAACCAATCACAATATTTCCATTTCCCTTGATATTAACTAACTGGCACAGGAAGAGTCATGTGATATAATTCTGGCCAACAAAATATGAAGGGAACTCTTTTTGGAGGGGAGGGGGAAGGTTCTGGGAAAGAGACACAGAAAGAGATAGCTTTTCTCTCTGGGTATTGTGTTTGGATGACATTCCTGAAATTGTTTGCATTCAGTGTGTTATCAGCCTCAGGATAAATGTCAGCACAGAGAGGAGGGCAGAGTCAAGAGTCCTGATATTCTCCCCTGAAACCTGGGATAACTCTGGACTTCCTAACTCATGATATGATAACGTTTTTATTGCTTGGACTTCCCTGGTGGCTCAGATGGTAAAGCGTCTGCCTACCATGCAGGAGACCTGGGTTCAATTCCTGGGTCGGGAAGATCTCCTAACTCATATTAAATTGGAGGTCCTGGTACTTACATCAGAAATTGTTCTGATATCCACTAGTTAGTCCACTTAGTCTTCATCATTGTCTGTGGAGAATATAGCTCCTTTTTATAGTTTAAGAAATGTATTTAAGTTAATACACCTGGTAAATAGCGCAAATTCAATGCAGTTCTAACTTTATGAAAGAGATGGAACCAGGCATCAACCTGAGGCCAAGGGCAGAATTTTGTCCACAATGTCTAGTATAGTGCCAGACATACAGTAGCCATTTTAAATGAGCTAGCCCAAATCCCAGGTTTATATTGTTACCATATGCTACTACTTGCAGTTCAGTCCAGTTCAGTCGCTCAGTCGTGTCTGACTCTTTGCCACCCCATGGACTGCAGCACTCACACTTTCCTGCCCATCACCAACTGCTGGAGCTTGCTCAAACTCATGTCCATTGAGTAGGTGAGGCCATCCAACCATCTCATCCTCTATCATCCCCTTCTCTTCCTGCCTTTAATCTTTCCCAACATCAGGGTCTTTTCCAATGAGCCATCTTTTCTCATCAGGTGGCCAAAGTATTGGAGTTTCAGCTTCAGCATCAATCCTTCCAATGAATATTCAGGACTGTTTTCCTTTAGGATAGACTGGTTGGATCTCCTTGCAGTCCAAGGGACTCTCAAGAGTTCTCCAACACCACACTTCAAAAGCATCAAATCTTTGGTGCTCAGCTTTCTTTGTAGTCCAGCTCTCATATCCGTACATGACTACTGGAAAAAAGCATAGCTGTGACTTTATGAACCTTTGTCAACGGAGTAATGTCTCTGCTTTTTAATATGCTGTCTAGGCTGGTCACAGCTTTTCTTCCAAGTAGCAAGCATCTTTTAATTTCATGGCTGCAGTCACCATCTACAGTGATTTTGGAGCCCAAGAAAATTAAGTCTGTCACTGTTTCCATCGTTTCCCCATCTATTCACCATGAAGTGTTAGGACTGGATGCCATGATATTAGTTTTTTGAATGCTGAGTTTCAAGCTAGCTTTCTCACTCTCATCTTTCATTTTCATCTAGAGGCTCTTCAGTTCCTCTTCACTTTCTGCGAAAAGGTGGTGTCATCTGCATATCTGAGGTTATTGATATTTCTCCCAGCAATCTTGATTCCAGCTTGTGCTTCATCCAGCCCGGGTTTTCTCATGATGTACTCTGCATATAAGTTAAATAAGCAGGGTGACAATATATAGCTTTGCCATACTCCTTTCCCAGTTTGGAACCAGTTGGTTGTTCCATGTCCAATTCTAACTGTTGCTTCCTGGTCTGCATACAGATTTCTCAGGAGGCAGGTAAGTGGTCTGATATTCCCATCTCTTGAAGAATTTCCCACAGTTTGTTGTGATCTACATCTTAGCACTAGCAGACAAATTCTATTCCCCACAATATGGTGGAGCAGACATTCTTAAAAATCCTGTCTGTAAAAAATACCTAAAATATCTAAAAATAACCTAAAATTTTTTTTTAAACTTTAAAAATGTATTGCTGAGCTGCTGTGCCTGTATATCACGCCCCTCCTCATAAACACACAGACTGAAAAGGAAAAACTAAAGGGCAAAAAAATCTAAGCAATAGAAAAATCTAGAGAGGTACGTGAATGCTAAAGCCGGAGGTACCACGAAGAAACATCTGTCAGTTTCTAGCAACCAGAAGCCACAGAAGCTTAAGGATCAGACGCCCTAATAAAAACCTGGGCTTCTGCAGGGTCGAATTGCAGTGGAAGTGGGGTACCCTACAAAAGGACTTAACAAGGAATTACTTCTCTTGGCTTTTGCTCTCAGTTTGAGAGAAAAAACAAAACAAAAAGTTCCCTTGAGATATGTGTCAGCATAAGCCATTTCCTGACTCAGGTTTAGGGTTCAAATTCACTCTACTTACATATTTTTGACAACCTAAAATTGAGAATTTCATTTAAATTGTGTCTGGGTAGGTGGTGACTCTGAGCACCTAGAAGAAATAAGTGTATATCCTCTCTTGTGGAACACACCAGATCTCAGAGAATCCCAGCCGGTAAAGACCCCAAAAATATAAACTCACAGTTTTTTAAGGAATTCCCTGGTGATAGTGGTTAGCACTTTGTGTTCTCACTGCTGAGGGCCTGGGTTCAATCCCTGGTTGGGGAACTAAGATCCCACAGGCCATGCTGACATGGCCAAAAGCAAAACAAAACTCACAGATTTAAAAAACAAACGATAAAATATACAAGGAAATAAAATGCCACAAATGAGAGTCCAAAGAAACAGCTAGAAGAAGAATCAGACCATGGAGACTGTGCATTGTTTAAAACATACCCTTTAGGATTGTTTGATTCTAACCTTTCCTTGCCTTTGCTTTATTTTAAAACTCTGTGGGTAGTAGAGAACTGATAATAATATCAATTAATTATGCTAACCCATGGACATTCAAATGAATCCTGTCCAGTGGAGGGACAACATTTCTTCTCCCCACCCTAGAAAAACCAGTTTTGTATCTATTTGCAAATTCTTTGCAATATTCCTGATTGATAAATGTGTTGTCCTTTGGATTCCTTTGAGTCAGTTGTAACATCTGCCTAGTCCTCTCATTGTGTGTACTGTGCTTAGTTGCTGAGTCGTGTCTGACTCTTGGCGACCCCATGGACTGTAGCCCACTAGGCTCCTCTGTCCATAGAATTCTCCAGGCAAGAATATTGGAGTGGGTTGCCATTTCCTTTTCCAGGGGATCTTTCCAACCCAGGGATTGAACCTGGGTTCCCACACTGCAGGCAGATTCTGAGCCACCAGGGAAGCCCGAAAAAGAACATATATATAGATAGCTAGATAGATAACTGAATCACTTTGTTGTATACCTGAATCAACAGTTGAACAGTTGTAAATCAACTGTACATATGTATATACATGTATATATGAAAAGTGAAAGTGTAGTCACTCAGTCGTGCCTGATTCTTTGCAAGCCTATGGACTGTAATACGGATACAAGTTGGAGAAGAGATGGTGACCAGTGGGAGATCATTCAGAGAGAACTCCTCTACTCCTGGGCAGAATCCACCACTCTCTTAAAGGCTGCTCCCAAGGTTAGCAGCCAGCCCAGTTTTCTTTGGAGCAAGAATGCCAGGGTTCAAACCACGGCCCCAACATTCAAATCTGAGAGACTTGGGTCAAGTTACTTAAACCTTGCCTGCCTCATTGTCCTCACATAGAAAATGAGAATAGTAATACAGCCTTCCTTAGTGGGGTTCTTGTAAAGATTAAATGAATTATATTTGTAAATTACTTGAAATAGTGCCTGTGGCCCATGGGTAAAAGCAAGTATTAGCTAACATTATTAATTATTGTCAGCATGACTCAGTGGGCTATTTTTTTCAGGCCAATTTCAATCGGAAACAGGATCACCACTTCCCAATAAAGTGGTGGCTTCTTAATCTTTCTCTTTGCTATTTCCTTTTCACGCACTTACTGTTTCTGGTGGTCCCAGAAACAAACTGTATGGGGTCGATGGGTGGGTGGGGGGGACACAGAGAGCAAAGAGTTGGAGATAAATGCCAGGAATCAGTGGAAGTAGCCGTCATCAGAAAAGCTGGCGTATCTGTGGCAGCTGACCTGAAATAGAAAAGGAGGGAAATGTTGAAAACTGTTTGTCTCAAAATATTCTACCCACCTCAGGCCTGTGGTTAGTGAGTTATTCCTGCTAGTCAATTCATGTCCCCAGAGGGAAGATATTTTCCCCAGAAGACCCTGTTAAGAGGTGGCAGAGTGAGTGGTGAGCCATGTGGTGAAGTGAAAGTCACTCAGTCGTGTCTGACTCTTTGTGACCCATGGACTGTAGCCCGTCAGGCTCCTCCTTCCATGGAATTCTCCAGGCCAGAATAGTGGAGTGGGTAGCCGTTCCCTTCTCCAGGGCATCTTCCCAACTCAGTAATCGAACCTGGGTCTCTGCATTGCAGGCAGATTCTTTACCAGCTGAGCCACCAGGGAAGCCCTGAGCCGTGTGGCATAGTGGCTTCTTCCGCAACCTCTGATGCTCAGTTGCCCGTGTCTGTGTCCCTGGTCTGCCATTCCCCGGTTGTGGTATCTTGCATGGTTTACTGAAATTTCTTTACCTGACAGGGCTTTAAGGAGGATTAGATGAGATGAGGAATATAAAATGCCTGGACAGTAGTCAGTACTCAATAATCCAAGGGTGCGTGCAGTATGGGCTTAGAGAAGGCCTTGTTCAGTGGACTCTGGCCAGGATTTCCCATCGGAACCACCAGGAGTTTATTAAAATACCAGGGCCCAGGTCTTTCACTGGAGGGGAAACCCTGGGGGCTGAGCAGTTACTTTCCCAAGAAGGGGAGGAGCTACAAACAAGCTACAGTTGTCTCCTGCCTCGGCTGGCAGTTCTGCACCAGAATGTTAAGTTGTTACCCGTGTGGTGCCCAAAATACCAAAAGGCCACGTGACATGGTGGGGATGGCACAGGCCTTGGTGTTACACAGCTCTGCAGGGAGACGCAGCCCCAGTCAGCTGCTGGCTGTGTGACTATGGTCAAGGCACTTCATTTCCCTGAACCTCAGGGTCCTCATCCATGCGGCAGAGATCTCTATAGATTTCTTTAAGCTTGTGGTGAGGATTCATTTAGGCCCAAAAGTGCCTAGCAGTCAGTCAACGTCAGCATCACTTGTCTTTTCAGGATAGGGCCCTGACACCATTCAATACCAAGCCCCTCTGAGAAGATGCGAGATGAGCTTCTGAGAGCATCCTCAGCAGTAATGGAGCTGTTCAGGTATGCAGCTGGCCTTTAGGCATTAAATAGAACTGAATTTTCTGCCAGGGGAACATCTGCCAGGTCACTGGTCACTGCTCCCAGTGGGTGGGTCATTGAGGATGGGTAAAAGCTCAGAGGTTACAGTAGTTGGGAAGCTGGGCAGGGCCGAGACAGGCAGTGGGGAGAGGGCCACTGGCTTCTTCCTTACTGAAAAATGAACTGTTCATTTCCAGAAGCCAAGAGCCTTCATATTAGCCTATAGGGCATTCCCTCCCTGCCAATGGAACAAAAACATCCCACCTGGGCGGCACCCTACTGAAGAGCAAAGCAAGCTCTGTGATGGTTGTTGGTGGTGGGGT
This sequence comes from Budorcas taxicolor, assembly GCF_023091745.1. NCBI lineage: Eukaryota > Metazoa > Chordata > Mammalia > Artiodactyla > Bovidae > Budorcas > Budorcas taxicolor. Next base: position 72,265,947 of record NC_068925.1, read on the forward strand.
TCCCCTTCATCCAACCACCCGGCTAGAGGAAGAGTCTCCTTGATCCGCCTCCATTTGCTCCCTGAGTTACACTCTTGTGATGAAATAATCTAACTCCCAGGATTAAATTCACAAGCAGAGCCACACACGTTATAACACAAAACCAGTGATACACAGCCAAACCAGAACCACAAGAGGTTTAGTCAATAGAAATGACAGACACTACATCCCCTTCTCATCTCCCATCTCCCACCCCGGCACCCCAGGTGTAGCCCCCCATCTGTCCAGGTGAGGAGGAAGCCCTCAGATGGGAGCTGTTCCCCACTGCTCTTGGGGTCAACTACTGCAAGGTACGGCCAGTCTTTACCAAGACCTTTCTAGCCACAAGACATTCTCAGGGAATATTGGGAATGGGGGTGGGGTGGGGATCTTAGAAGTCAATCAGCTTTCTTTGCAGTTGTCTCTTTCATGCTTACGTTGTGACTTTTCTTGCTTTGGGGCTCTTGTTGACATTTTGCCTTCACTCTGACTTTTGCTGTTTCCAAGAGCACGTGCACCCCATTTCTCCAGAAACCTCCAGGAACCCCTACTGGAATGTGAGTTCCTCACCTGTCTTGTCTGTCTTTACATCCTCAGCACTTAGCCCAGTACCTGGCACCAGGATGGTCCCCAGTCAAGGGTGCTAAGCCAGGGGAGCAGCTTCTTATTGTCCTAGAAGTGAGACTCACTTAAAGAAAGGTGGCTCTGTCACCTTTCTCTAAAAGGTGGCTCTCTCCATCGCTGGCTTGACTGAGCAGAGGGCCCACAAGGGGTGGTGGGAGGAGAGGAATCAACAGCTTTCCAGCTCCTTCTCCAGGCCATGGGAGACATCTGGGATGTGGAATCTGATACCTGAAACTGTAAGGACCATTAACTTGAGCCCTATGAACCTCAGTTTGTTTGCTGGTTTCCAAGAAAATATAGGATTCTCCCTTCTTGCCCCACAATCAAAGAGGTTCTGACAATTCAAGAACAAAGGTTTCTACTAATACGTTCTATAAAGAAGTATATGAGTGACAGCCTTTACTCTTTGTAAAGTGGTTTCACTAGTGGGTTCAGTGTGGTGGCTCAGAGGTTTTAGGCACTTAACCATGTGTTAGGCACTGGGCTGGGGGTTTCAGTAAGTCCACAAGGTGAGGAGAGCACTCTAAAGGGAGCCCAGAGAAGCTAGCCATTCACAGACCGAGCTCAGCCTGGGGGTGTCCTAGAGGTTTGTGTCACTAAAGCAGCCTGGAGCCTTTTCTCCTCTGGAGTCTGAAGCTGTAACAAACACCCAGATCATTCCCATTTGGCTTCAGGACCACCCCCAAGCCCCCGGGCTGAGTCTGTGAATGACTTTTGGTGCTGCCCCCATCAGCACCAGTGCGGGCCGCATCTCTGAGAATATTGAGAAATAACTGAATATAATCTATGCTGAAGCCACATTTGGATTATGGACATCATATGACTTCAAACATCAGCATCCATTCTAATAGGAGATATTGAAGGAAGAAAAATTAATAGACAAACAGAGCTGCTGCTATTTCCCTCCTCTCCCACATCAGATCAGATGCTAGAGATATGCCAAGTCCTCTGCCAATAGCCAGCGCCACTGATTCCTGGCACCTACTTCCTACTTCTTTGCTCTCTGTGTCTCTTCTTCATGCAGTTTTGCTTCCAAGAGTCCGCAAGAAACAGTGGTTGGGTGTAAAGGAATAGCAAAGAGAATGATCAAGGAACTGCCACTCTAAGAGAAAAGGGGAGGGGCAATACTAGGGTAGAGGGGCAAGAGATGCCAATTACTAGGTATAAAATGAGCGACAAGGATATATTGTACAACATGGGAGTATAGCCAATATTTTATAACTAAAAATGGTGTGTAACCTTTAAATATTGTGAATCACTTATATTGTACAGTAACTATACTTCAATTTTTTTTTAAAAAAACTGCCACTTTATTTTAGTCCTAAAAGATGATGCTGAGTAAGTGTGGTACTCAATATGCCAGCAATTTTGGAAAACTCAGCAGTGATTACAGGACCGGAAAAGGTCAGTTTTCATTCCAATCCCAAATAAAGGCAATGCCAAAGAATGTTCAAACTACCTCACAATTGCTCCCAACTCACATCCTAGCAAAGCAACACTCAAAATTCTCCAAGCCAGGCTTCAACAGTACATGAACCGAGAACTTCCAAATGTTCAAGCTGGATTTAGAAAAGGCAGAGGAACCAGAGATCGAATTGCTAACATCAGTTGGATCATAGAAAAAGCAAGAGAATTCCAGAAAAACATCTACTTCTCTTTTATTGATTATGCCAAAGCCTTTGACTGTGTGGATCACAACAAACTGTGGAAAATTCTGAAAGAGATGGGAATACCAGACCACCTGACCTGCCTCTTGAGAAACCTGTATGCAGGTCAGGAAGCAACAGTTAGAACTGGACATGGAACAACAGACTGGTTCCAAATAGGAGTATGTCAAGGCTGTATATTGTCACCCTGCTTATTTAACTTTATGCAGAGTACATCATATGAAATGCTGGGCTGGAAGAAGCACAAGCTGGAATCAAGATTGCTGGGAGAAATGTCATTAATCTCAGATATGCAGATGACACCACCCTTACAACAGAAATGAAAGAGGAATGAAGAGCTTCTTGATGAAAGTGAAAAGGGAGACTGAAAAAGCTGCTTAAAACTCAACATTCAAAAAGCTAATATTATGGCATCCAGTCTCATCACTTCATGTCAAATCGATGGGGAAACAGTGACAGACTTTATTTACCTGGGCTCCAAAATCACTGCAGATGGTGACAGCAGCCATGAAATTAAAAGATGCTTGCTCTTTGGAAGAAAAACTGTGACCAACCTAGAAGGCATATTAAAAAGCGGAGACATTACTTTGCTGACAAAGGTTCATCTAGTCAAAGCTATGGTTTTTCCAGTGGTCATGTATGGATGTGAGAGTTGGACTGTGAAGAAAACTGAGCACCAAACGATTGATGCTTTTGAACTGTGGTGTTGGAGAAGACTCTTGAGAGTCTCTTGGACTGCAAGGAGATCCAACCAGTCCATCCTAAAGGAAATCAGTCCTGGATATTCATTGGAAGGACTGGTGCTGAAACTTTGGCCAATACTTGGCCACCTGATGCGAACAGCTGACTCACTGGAAAAGTCCCTGATGCTGGGAGGGATTGAGGGCAGGAGGAGAAGGGGATGACAGAGGATGAGATGTTTGGATGGCCTCACCGATTCAATGGACATGAGTTTGAGCAAGCCCGGGAGTGGTGATGGACAGGGAAGCCTGGCGTGCTGCAGTCTGTAGGGTCACAAAGTGTTAGACATGACTGAGAACTGAACTGAACTGACCACTTTATTGGGAAGCAGTGATACCATTTTAGATGAAAAGATGCCTAAAAATAGACCATGCAGTCATACACACAATAATAAATTACATGTAAACACCAAACAATTATGCACATTTTAATACAAGTATTCCATGTGGTGCTTCAGGGTATTTGGAGATGGTGTGAGAATACCCCCAAGTACAGTCTAGCGATTAAGAACTAGGTGCTGAAGTCCGTCAGATCTAGGTGTTGGGCACAAGCTGTGCTGATTACTAGCTACAGGACTTCAGGCAAGCTCTATGGCCTCTCTGTGCCTCAGTTTCCTCCTCCATAAAATGGGATATAATGTAGTACTCACCTCTGGATAGGCTGTGAGGACTGAGTAAAGCACTGTAGACTCTCCTTGATAGTGGCTTGGAGGAAAATAGTGACCCTACCGGGATTCATTTCTCTGCTTTCCTCAGTCCTTGTCAATGACATCTCTTCTTCGCTCCCACACAAGGGCACCTGATTCAATGCAGACTCTTCCGCCTTCAAGGTGGGGAGCTGTGTCCTTGGCTTTAAGACAGATATCTTAAATTCTCTTCCGCAGTTACAATGACTCAGCTGTTGCTTAGGGATTTAATTAACTAGCAATCAGAGGCTTGAAAGAGACAAACCTCTGGGGACTTTTTCTCTGGTTGGCTTTCAGAAGAGTGAGAATGGAATATAAAGAAGCTTCTAGAACTTCACTGTCCAGTATGGTAGCCACAGGGGCTACTGAGCCCTTGAAATGTGATTGTCCAAATTAAGAATATGCTGCAAGTATAAAATACACCCCAGATTTTAAAGATTTGTACTAAAAGAGGAATATGTCTCATTAATAATTTTTATTAAATGTTTAAATGATAGTATTTTTGACCTATGTGTTTACTTTTGTTAATGTGGCTACGGGAAGATTTCAAACTACTTCTGTGGCTGTTGGAAGATGCTGTTCTAGAATATTCATGATTTAATAGTGACTTAACAGGCCAACACTATTTAAAACATGGATCGCCTTTTAATATTTTTAAGAGGTAGATATTGTTATAACCAATTTTCAGACAAGGGCAGCAAGACTGTAACAACTCATTTTGTGTTGACAATCAGTAGACCTGAATAGATGTAAGCTGATGGCTAATCAGAGGGAAGAACACTGACTTAGGAATCAAGAAACCTAGCTTCTTGTCCTTACTATATCCCTAAATAGCTGCGTGACTTCAGGCAAATTACTGCCCCTCTCTGGACCTCTGATTTTTACTCGAAAAATAAAGGGATTGGCTGGATTTGAATTTAAAAGTGGGAAGCTAGAAGCCGGTAGACCAAATGCAGCCCTATATCTGTGTGTTTGGGGCAATGCCACTTTTAATTTACGTGGTTTTAAGTAGGGGTCAGCAGCTCTTCTATTGCCTAGGGCTCCTACCACTCCCCTTGGACTCTCACTCCACCACTTCACAGACTTTGTTACTTGCCTCAAAATCCTTAGCTGCAAATTTTAAACTCCAGATACAGTGACCCCATGGAGGACGGTCTACTTCCTTCTATTCACTCCAATTCTGACCATTTTCAGGACTGGGGGTCTCAAGCAGATTGGTGATCACCAATCTACTCTAGGCCAAATTTTATCTCTCTTTTTTTTAAAACGATGTATTCCAACAAAAATAGTGCCATACCTTTCTGTAAACCATAAATATTAAACTAGAAAGAAACTTAAAAATAATCTATTCAGGGTAAACTTCTCATTTTACAGATAAGGAAACCAAAAGAAATTTAGAGGATATAGTGCTTTTATACTTACTGTGTCAGTGATTTTATTCTCTGTTTTGAAAAGTAAGATAAAAAATTATTTTTGAAATCAAATCTTATACTTATTTGCATTTCCTTTACAAGAAATCCAGGTAGAATTTTCTTCTTTTTCCTCTTTTTAACAAAAATTCAATGGGATGACTAGCTAGGGGGAAAAAAAAAAAAAGGTGGAACAGAACTGCTTCCCTTTCCTTGTGATTATTCTATATAAAACTTGTAACAAAAAATAGGTAAATGTAACCCACGCAATGAAAATAAATAGCTAAAGGATTTTAAAGCATTGAAAGAAATCTTTTTGCAAGGATAATAGCAAGTGGGACGTGAACTACAGCTTTTGCATATTAAACGCAGGTCTTTGTCTCTTTCACCTAAGTAGTGTGAGAAAGCAAAATCTAATTTAATGGGGGAAAAGGAAAAGACCATAAATAAAAGGGTGTGTTGTTTTCTGAGTGACAATCTTCCTATTGGCATTCTGCCCAGAAGCCCTTTCTTCTTGTCTAAACCACATGATCAGGATAAGTTGAGTAACCAAATCGAGACCCCGAAGGGTCAGGAGATACTGCAAAGCTGATCAATACCTTCAGGGTCCAGATGTCAGCCAGACCTGACCGTTAACCTGGTCAATATTGCTGTTGGATGAACACAGAAATTCCACCTGTGATCTCGGTCAGGAGACACTCAAGGTCCGTGATGGGGGATGTCCTTCCCAAGGTTAGGTGGTCACAGGCACCCCAGAAGTGTCTGGAGATATAATTACCCCTGCCCCCCAACACTGCTCCCAGGGTCTCTTGCCAGGAGAGAAGTCTAACCTTGGGTCCATGCCAGATTCAGGCAAGGAATAGCTCCTTGTATTTTTCCCAGGAACTTTGCTGCCCATCACAGCCATGACCTCTACCCTCAGGAAGTCAAGGTCCAAAGCACAGAAAGATAGATCTATTTTTCATCCATGAAAATATAAAAAGGTAAATGCTAGAGGTTGCATCAAGGATTCAAGAAGAGGTGAAAGCGAAAAAAAAAAAAAAGGCTTTGCGACTGGCAAAAGCCAATCCAACCAACTCAAAGTGGAAAGAAGATGAAAATTAATAGTAAAATGTTTTAAAGAGATACATTTTTTTCTTGATTTTTCTATTCATTTCCTCCCCTGCTTTTACACTTCCTGCATAGTAGGTCCTTAATTTTCCCTCCGTTTCTCCAACAATCTATTCTTTAAAGGTGCATCAAAGATTTCACTTATTAAAAAAAAAAAAGAATTCACTTCTCCCATGAGGCTTTTCTAACTCTTCAACCACAGAATATCTTACTTTACTATCTGCACTGTTCATTTGCCACTTAACTATGGTCTTGATGCGGCCAGGCTGTAGACCCTTCACCAGCGGAGCTGTGTGAGTGACGGTGTCTAGCTGACCTAAGCAAGGAGCTATAGAGAGGAGCCCAGGGAAGCAGCTATCAGCCTGGACCCTTCCTGCTTCCCATTCCCAGCATGCCCTGGGACACCGTGCCTTCTGCTGACTCCCTCCTGGTTCCCTTCTGGACCAAACAGGAACCACTTCTTTCCTCAATAGAAGGCTGAGAGAACTAGAGGGCTTTATCTTTGTTCAAAAGATAAAGCATCAGGGGAACAGAAAGCGTTGTCAACCGTTCAGGGAGTTTTATAACAGCAATTACCATTATCTGTATTATTAAGATTTTCTTAGAAATCCAAGTCTTTTCCCATGGAACAGAATTAGACCATTAAAAGAAAAAATGGAAGCAAAGAAAAACCTTTCACGGATTTTTTCTGGATATTGTTACCATGATTCTGAAGACTTTTTTTTTTTTTAGCAAATATATATTCATTGGGTTTGGGGGCTTCCCAGGTGGCTCAGTGGTAAAGAATCCACATGTAACCCAGAAGACACCAGTTCAAGCCCTGGGTGGGGAAGATCCTTTGGAGGAGGAGATGGCAACCCACTCCAGTATTCTTACCAGGAAAATCCCATGAACAGAGAGGCCTGGTGGGCTACCGTCCATGGAGTTGCAGAGTCAGACGTGACTTAGCAACTGAGCACACATTCACTGGGTTCACACAGTCCACAAGTTAAATGCAGGCAAGCCCATAAAACAAGCATTAACAACAAAAATACAGTCCATGTTGAACTGAACATTTAAAATGGGTAAGATGATGTATTTGATGTTGTATTTTTACCACAATTAAAAACTGAAAACAAACAAACAAACCACACAGTCTATGTATGGTGCCAGGCACAAAAATACGAGCAGCAAGTTGAAAATGGAACATGTGAGAGTACAAGTTATGGTGGAAGATGCATGAAGATTTTAGCTTAATTGGAGGGAAGTGCAATCCATAACTGTGATATAACACAAGCTAGGCAACGAAGAAAATGACTATTAAAAACTCAACCATGGAATAGAGATAGGCATTTGTTAAGACATTAAAATTATACTTGGAATGCACATGGAACTGAACGCAGAACTAAGTACTATATTCATTAGGTGTCTGTTTTTATTTATATAATTCACTCCCTTTGAAAAAAACTACAAGACGGAGTCAAGATTTGCAGTATTGTATGGCTGAATGTGTGTGTAACTTCATCCTTTTCCCCCTAAGTTAAAAGTCAGTACGTGCCAAGAACATAAAATTCCAGCCGGACAAATGAGGAACAGAGGAAGGAAACGGCCACTTTGGCCGGCGCCTTTGATGGGCACATCTGTAGAGAAAGTGCAACACTGGCGGTGGATTCTCCCTGCTCAAAACCCTTAAAAAAAAAAAGATTCCCCATTGTTTGTTGCAGTGTTTCTCAAACATATCTGATTTCAGGACAATTTTTATGTATAATACATTGAGAAAATTACCAGGAGAAGCTAATGAATTGCGTCATCATAATGATGATAACAGATAGCATTCACTGATACTTACATGCCAACACTGTTCTAAGCACTTCATACACATTGACTTGTTTAATCTGCAGAGACACCTGCAAGGTAAGTATTGTTACTACATCAGCCTTCTGATCCTCCAAGTTTCATAGTGGAGGATTCAACCAACCTTGCGGAGGATTCTACCAACGTTGGACAGAAAATACTCAAGAAAAAAAATTCCAGAAAGTTCCCCAAAAAACTTGAATTTGCTGCATGTCAGCAACTATTTCTATAGCATTTACATTGCATTTATAATTATTTCGATAGCATTTACATTGTACTAGGTATAGTATGTCATTTTAGAGATGATTTAAAATATATGGGAGGATGCGTGTATTATATGCAAATACCACACTGTTTTATATATAATGGAGTTGAGCAACCCTGGATTTTTATATCTATGGGCAACCCTAGAATCAATTCCCCTCAGATGCTGGATTTGAGGGCTGACTATATCTCCTATTTTACAGCTGAGGAAACAGAAGCACAATCACAGAGTAATTTGTTCAAGGTCACAGAGGTAATAAGGGGTAAAGTCAGGATGCGAACCAAAGAAGTTGGACTCCAGAGTCCAGAGGCCTTGACTGCTGCTGTGAACTGAATGACAGTGTTCCCCCAAAACACATAAGCTGAAGTTCTAACCTCGGTGTGATGGTATTTGGAGATGGGGCCTTTGGGAGGTAACCAGGTTTAGATGAGGTCATGAGGGTGGGACCCCTACCCAACCCCCCGACCCCTGGCTGGATTACTGTCTTTATTAGAAGAGACATAAGAAAACTCTCTGTCTCTCTTTCCATAAAGAAGAGGTCCTGTGAGCACACAATAAGATGGAGGTCGCCTACAACAGGAAAAGGACCTCAGAATGAAACCTACCCTTGTTGATACTTTGATCTTGGACTGCCAGCCTCTAGAACTGTGAGAAATAAATTTCTGTTGCTTAAGCCACTTAGTCTATTTGCTATTTTGTTACGGCAGCCTGAGCAGACTTAGACAATCACTATATTTCACCTTCCTGCCCAGCACAGAATTTTAAGGAATGGTGTGTAAATGTTTAGGCCACAATAAACATGGAACAGCGTAAGAATGAATGCTGAAATCACAGGATGCCTGATGAGAGATGACTCTTGATTGGTTAGTCTTGTTGCCTCCCTTAAGCTCCCAGAGCAGGCTGGTATGCTCTCCATAACATGCTTGTATAGAAACATCATTTTTAAAGGAAAATCGACTGTAGGGGAGAAAAGATAAATGTTTTTAGTATCTTTAAAAAAAATGTGTTAGCTTTTAGATTTACAGAAAAATTGCATGTGGCACTATTTAAAATAGCCAGGACATGGAAGCAACCAAAATGTCTATCAGCAGAGGAATGGATAAAGAAAATGTGGTACAAATATACAATGGAATATTACTCAGCCATAAAAAGGAACAAAAACGGGTCATATGTAGAGATGTGGATGGCCCTAGAGACTGTCATACATAGTGAAGTAAATCAGAAAGATAAAAACAAACATTGTAAATTAATGCATTTATGTGAAATCTAGAAAAATGGTAGAGATGGTCTCATTTGCAAAACAGAAATAGAGACACAGATGTAGAGAATAAATGTATGGATTCCAAGAGGGGAAAAGAGGTGTGGGGTGAACTGGGAGATTGGGATTGATATCTATACACTACTAGGTATAAAGCAGATGACTAATAAGAATTTACCATTTAGCTCAGGGAAGTCTACTTCATCCTCTGTGGTGACTTAAATGGGAAGGAAATCCAAAAGAGAAGGGAAAAATGTATAGCTGTTTCACTTTGCTGCATAGTAGAAACTAACTCAACATTGCAAAGCAACTACACTCAGATAAAACATTGATTTTAAAAAAATGAAAAAAGAAAATAATATAGCACATTTATTACAATTAATAAAACTATTAATACATTATTTCCAACTGAAGTCCACACTTGATTCAGATTTACTTAGTTTTCATCTGATGTCTTTTTTGTGTTCCAGTATCTCATCCAGGATGCCATGTTACATTTAGTTGTCAAGTCTCCTTAGGTTCCTCTTGGCTATGACAGTTTCTCAGACCCTGGTTCGACTCCTGGGTCAGGAAGATCCCCTGGAGAAGGGATAAGCCCAATCCAGTAATCTTGGGCTTCCCTGGTGGCTCAGCTGGTAAAGAATCCGCCTGCAATGGGAGACCTGGGTTCAGTCCCTAGGTTGGGAAGATCCCCTGGAGATGGGAAAGGCTGCCCACTCCAGTATTCTGGCCTGGACATGACTGAGTGACTTTCACTTTCACTTTTCAAGTTGCATAAGGATAGGTTCTTGCTCTGTTTTTGCTCTGCCTTCTACAATCTGTTGTTTTCTTTTATAACCCCTTTTCCAAGTTCTGAGGCATATTTCCTCCTTTTTATCACCAGTTGCATAGGCGAGCCATGGTTTAGTCGCTCAGTCATGTTCAGCTCTATGCAACCCCGTGGACTGTAGCCTGCCAGGATCCTCTGTCCGTGGGATTTTCTAGGCAAGAATACTGGAGTGGGTTGCCATTTCCTTCTCCAAGGTAGAGAAGTTTTATTCAGGTACAGTCCTGCCTGGGAACCAGTGGATGTGAGCATGGTTGTTTGGCTGTCCCCACATCTGTGTACTTTGGAAACAATGAGAACATTTGTGGGACACAGGCAAAAGTCCCACATGGACTCCCATGTACCTACATCTAAATATTTAAAGTTATGAATCAAGAGAATAAACTGTTAAATAAAATGTTTTATCCTCCTAATTTGACAAGTGTACCTTCATCATGACCTGGGGAGGCCATTTCAAGCGCAGAATTCTTGATCTCCTTGGAGTTCTGTGCCGAAATGGAGTGGGTCCTGTTTCCCCACTCAGTCCCCACTTGTATTTCTGCTCCTGGCTCTGAGGGGCCTCCTGAGCAAGGCCACGGCTACCTCAGCCTGTGGTCCAAACTCTGTCCACAATTTTTGCAAACAGCTGCCACAAGGCCACCTGAAGATCTTATAGGGACAGAGAGGTTAGTGCCAGAAGCAGAGTCCCGGGAAAAGGTCACACAGGCCCTGGAAGCAGGATCAGGAAAGGCCCTCTGCACAGAGGATTCGGGCATCCCTGCTCCTTGAAGCATCCCTGCTCCTTGAAGCATCCCTGCTCCTTGAAGCATCCCTGCTGCTTGAAGCATCCCTGCTCCTTGAAGCATGGTCTAGAAGGGGCAGTGGGCTCTGGTGGCCCCATCTCCCAGGCCCAGAGGACTCCTCATCCAGTGAGGAGAGACACAGCTGAAGGAAGCCTATTTCTCAGACTTGAACGTGCATGTGAATCACCTGAGACCTTATTTAGTGGGTCTGGGGTGGGGGCTGAGATTACAGGTCTAAAAGGCTCCTAGGTGATGCCAATGCTGTGGTACAAGGACCATACTTTGAATAATAAAGCTCTAAAGCAGGGCTCCCCAACCTCTGGGATCCAATGCCTGAAGATCTGAGGTGGAGCTGCTGTAGTAATAATAGAAATAAAATGCACAATAAATGTAATGCACTTGAACCATAACAAAACTATCCCCCTCTCCCCGTAGTCCTGGAAAAAATTGTTATCCGTGAAACCAGTACCTGGGTCAAAAGCTTGGGGATCACTGCCCTAAACTATAAGTCCAAGGTAGGGGTCCTTCTTGCCTTGGCAGACTAATACCCTAGGCAAAAAATGATATAATTGATATTAATTTAATCACACCCATGGTTAAACTGGGGCTTCCCAGGTGGCTCTAGTGGCAAAGAACCGACTTGCCAGTGCAGGAGACACAAGTGATGCGAGTTCGATCCCTAGGTTGGGAAGATCCCCCGGAGAAGGAAATAGCAACCCACTCCAGAATTCTTGCCTGGAGAATTCCATGGACAGAAGAACCTGGTGGGCTACATAGTCCATGGGGTCACAAAGAGTTGAAATGACTAAGCGTCTGAGCATACAAGTACAGCATGGGTAAATTACCAATAGAACTTAGTATACTTTCACTACACAGAAATGTAGATGTAATACAAATCTGCACGTAGTATCAGTGCCCATTCGGGGAGTTCTTTAGTTTAGCAGGACCCAGTAAGGGGCACAGCTTTCAGCCCTGACAGCTGTCCTTTTCTTCCCCTTCTGGTGTCCTTGATCCCTTCCTGCATGTGGCTGGCCCCGAGTCCCTCCCTGCCCAGTTACTGGCATTTCTCTTAGAGCTTTGCTGTCCTTTCTGCAGATTCTTACAAACATTTCTTACTTTTCCTCATCATTTATTCCACTCTTTCCTCTCATTTGCTTTCCCACACTCTCGGCACCTTTCTTCCGGCAGTAATTCCAGCAGACTTGCTACTTTTCCGGGTCCCTCTGCCCTTTGCCCTCAGCCCTCAAGCCTCCTCGTCTGAGTCACCCCGCTTGTCTTGCAGCTGCTGCCCCTGTCCTCAGGCTCCCAGAGGCGCTCACTTTCCTGATATTGGGAGGCACCCTCCAGAGGTCTGCCTTCTGGGGCCTGGGGAGGCGTCTTCAGCCAATTCCATGTGGCCAGAGAAGCTATTTCTGCCTTTCGGAAACCTCCTCACTGGGGCAGGAAGTGACCAACTTCCTGGCAAAGAGTTCTCAAGAACATCTTCTCAAAGGGGAAAAAAAGAGAAAACATACCTCTGACGTACACGATGGTTTCCTCACTTCTAACTGGCCCTGCCCGCAGCCAGTGATGTGGCTCAAGGCTGACGAGCTTCTGCTGGTGACAGAAGCCTAGCCTGTGCAACCCACTCAGACTCAGGGTGTTGGATGTGGCAGCGGTTAAGTTAGCTTTGACTGAATCCAGTTGAGCTTCCTGGGGCTGAAAACCTGTTTCCTATTTACTCTCTGCTTCTGCGGCTCCTTCCGTGGGGCGAGCCAATGGTAAAGAACTTGCCTGCCAATGCAGGAGACGAGTCCCTGGCTGGGGAAGATCCTCTGGGGGAGGGCATGGCAACCCACTCCAGTATTCTTGCCTGGAGAATCCCATGGACAGAGGAGCCTGGTGGGCTACAGTCCATAGGATCACAAAGAGTCAGACACGACTGAAGTGATTTATCACGCACACATGCTGTGGCTCCTTTCAAGGGACACCGCCAAATATTGGTTAATACATAAAGTGAATTTTTTGCTAAAACTGAGGATTTGGACATGTCAGAATGCTGAGTCAAGCAGATCGTGCCAGGGGCATACAGGAGGATGCAAGCTTTCCTCCAGAAAGAGGAATGGTGTAAAGTGGAGCCAGAATGCTTACCTCGCCCACTCTAACCACCTCCCTAAACCCCCAGAAAACGAAAAATAGAGCAGAAAAAAAGTTCTGTGTTCACTGGACACATGAGGATGTTGCCTTAGGATTATGTAAGGGATGACTTTAGGGGGCAATAAACAAGCTCTTTCCAAACAGTGGCATGTTTGATATGTGTATGTGCTCAGCCTCTCAATCGTGTCTGACTCTTTGTGACCCCATGGACTGTACCCCGCCAGGTCCCTCTGTCTATGGGATTCTCCAGGCCAGAATACTGGAGTGGGTAGCCATGCCCTCCTCTAGCATTCATGCCATCTCTGGCATTGCAGGTGGGTTCTTTACTGTTTGAATCACCAGGAAAGCATGTTGATATAAATGGACCCCAAACCAGTTTACTCTCTTTGGTTGTATATACTGTAAGGGCTTGTTAGACTTTAGCAAAGACTGCAGGTGAAATCACTGCTGACTATGGTGTTGTTTTGAAGTCTATTTTTTTTCAAATATTCTACCCTAAATTCTAGCAGTCAGAGATGTGCCTCCAGCTCAAAAAGTTTAAGAACCACCATCCTACCGCCATCTAAGATGCAACAGGACTATCCCCAAGGGCAAATTGAAACAGAAGTGTTGGTCTTCAGGGTGTTGTTCCCTCTTCCTGCTACCAGCTTCTTGCCCACCATTGTTGGTTTCACCTCAGTGCAGAAAACTTACTGCTGTATGGTTCTTTCTCCCCAGGTTAGTAGTTCCAAGGTGTCGTCTAGCTAATCTAACTGACTAATCCATGCGCACCTGCGTGCCAAGTTGCTTCAGTTGTGTCCGACTCTGCCAGGCTCCTCTGTCCGTGGGATTCTCCGGGCAAGAATACTGGAGGGAGTTGCTATGCCCTCCTCCAGGGGAATCTTCCCAACCCCGGGATCGAACCTGCATCTGCTGTATTCCAGGTGGATTTCTTTTTTTTACCGCTGAGTCCCTGGGGAAGCCCAATCCATGCTATCATGCAAACGGACATGGGCCCTTCCTTCCAGTCACTGTACATGTTCATGGTGGTCTCAGGAGACTCGACCTCTCTAGTGCCTGGCAGGACAGAAGACAGACAAGACACATGAGGAAATCTTGCTGAAAGAGAGACTTTCTCACAGGTGTGATCTTGCCATCTTCTTGTTCTACCGTTACACTGGTCTTCTCCTACACAAGTGATTCAACGTCCCTGAATTCCAATCTCTCAATTCAGTGAGACCACCAGGCTTTGTTTGTTTTCCCCATCCCCTGACTGAAGCCTAGAAACTGCCTCCAACTAGTAACCTAAAGATGAAAGTGGAGAGTGAAAAAGCTGCTTAAAGCTCAGCATTAAAAAAACTAAGATCACGGCATCCAGTCCCATCACATCATGGCAAATAGGTGGGGAAAAAAATGGAAACAGGGACAGACTTTATTTTCTTGGGCTCCAAAATCATTGCAGATGGTAACTGCAGCCATGAAATTAAAAGACACTTGCTCCTTGGAAGAAAAGTTATGACCAACATAGACAGTGTATTTAAAAACAGAGACATTACTTTGCCAACAAAGGTCCATAGAGTCAAATCTATGGTTTTTCCAGTGGTCATGTATGGATGTGAGAGTTGGACCATAAAGAAAGCTGAGTGCCGAAGAATTGATGCTTTTGAACTGTGGTGAGGAGACTCTTGAGAGTCCCTTGGGCTGCAAGGAGATCCAATCAGTCAATCTTAAAGGAAATCAATCCTGAATATTCACTGGAAGGACCGATGCTGAAGCTGAAGCTCTAATTCTTTGGCCACTTGATGAGAAAAGCTGGCTCACTGGAAAAGACCCTGATGTTGGGAAAGATTGAAGGCAGGAGGAGAAGGGGGTGATAGAGGATGAGATGGTTGGATGGCCTCACCAACTCAAGGGACATAAGTTGGAACAAGCTCCAGGAGATGGTGCAGGACAGGGAAGCTGGCGTTCTACAGTCCATGGGGTTCCAAAGAATTGGACACAACTGAGTGACTGAACAAATAAGCTGAAGCAATCATAGGACTGACCTTGTTTTTCCCCCTTTTTTAAGGGACCACAGTCCTGTGCTGACTATTGTCCAAAGTCTGAAACCACTGTGTCATAGTTTGCCCAGATTTTTAGTTACTTAAGGTAAGAGAGTAACCTCTGGAGCCTGTGTTACTTCATCATGGGCAGAAGTTAAACTTCTCTCAAGGAAGATTTAATGAAATAACATATGACATTTTAAGTCATGGTGTTTTTACTTAGTAGATACTGGTCATTTTTTCCATTTGTTGCATAATTTTGGTAAACATTATTTTAAACTGTGTATACATTCATTCACTTACCAAACACATTGGTTGAGTAATTCCTATGCTCCAGGCTCTGGATAAAGCAGTGTGTTGAGATAAGATCGCCAGCCTCCCAAAGCTTTTACGCTAGAGGAAGGAAGACAGGTAAAAGATAAACCTGTGATAAGAGCTAGAAAACAGGGTGGTATGTTAAAGAGTGACAGGGCAGCTGCCGAAGATTTGTATTTAGGGAAGCCCTCTCAAAAGGTATGATGTAGGAACTAAGTGAGGGATCTGCGGGGCAGTCGCATGCATTGTTCCAGGCAGAGGAAGGGACGTGCCTGAACCCCAGGAAAGTGGCAAGCCTGGTGCGTTGGTGGAACAGAGAGGAGACTGGCTTGATGAAAGTCCAGTGAACCAGGCAGGAGAGTGATACTGGATGAACTCAGGGAGGTAGGCAGGGGCCAGGCTCTGCGGGGCAAAGAATGTCGTACAGAGGCAGAATTTATTTACTTAATTTTGTCGTTACATATTGACTTCCTTATTCCTGTCCTGTGAAACTTAGATTTTTGCATTTCACAACATCGTGTCATAAATAACACTGCAATTAAAACCTTTGTTCTCCACTATCCCCATACTTAGATTTATTTCAATATGGCAGAATTCCAAGACTGGAATTAAAGAGTCAAGAGGTAGCAGCAGGAGCTGATGGTGCCCTTGGGGTCCCTGTTGCGTTCAGGGCTGTCTGTCCTCAGCTGCGGTGGGGCTGCTGACACTTCACACTTTGCACAACTGGAGCCACCTTCCCATGTGCCTGGGAATGACACCCCTCCAAGCCTACAGCCAGCGGCTGACTGCTGTGCAGATACAAAAGCTCCCACCTCCTTGCCTCAATGCAGGACAAACTCTGTGGTGCCATTTACACTCCAGAGCTCCTGAAAGGACCGGGTGGAAGCCATGATCCTCCTGAAGCCACATTCTTGCTGAGTTTTTCCCGTCGCTACCCTACTCCCCTTCCCTCCCTCCCAGATTTATTCCAGAACATTCCCCTTTAAAGTCACCTGCACAGGAATCCCCACATCAGGCTCTCCTCTAGGGAACCCAATCTAAGACAGGATATGAGGTTTTTGAAGATTCTTAATTTATCCCTGGTGGCTCAGAGGGTAAACATCTGCCTGCAATGCGGGAGACCTCGGTGCGATCCCTGGGTCGGGGAGATCCCCTGGAGAAGGAAATAGCAACCCACTCCAGAATTCTTGCCTGGAGCATCCCATGGATGGAGAAGCCTGGTGGGCTACGGTCCATGGGGTTGCAAAGAGTCAGACACAACTGAGCAACTTCACTTTACGCAGGAGATGCAGGTTTGATCCCTGATCCAGAAAGATCCCATACGCCCTGGAGCAACTAAGCCCGTGCACCACATATACTGAGCCTGTGCTCCACAGCAAGGGAAGCCACCCCAGTGAGAAGCTCAAGCTTCACAGCTACAGAGTAGTCCCTGCTCGCCAAACTAAAGAAAAGCTCACACAGCAATGAAGA
This sequence comes from Budorcas taxicolor, assembly GCF_023091745.1. Taxonomy (NCBI): domain Eukaryota; kingdom Metazoa; phylum Chordata; class Mammalia; order Artiodactyla; family Bovidae; genus Budorcas; species Budorcas taxicolor. The sequence goes on from NC_068925.1 coordinate 72,283,107, forward strand.
CCCAGCACAGCCAAAAATAAATAAATACATACATAAATAAAATTATAGAAAAAAGAAGAGATTCCATTTTTAGAAACACTCTGTCCACTGAAGGCAATTTGAAATGTACACAGTTCCCATGAAGGGTAGAAATTATTGGGAGGTCGCAGATAGGTAGCTGAAGGATAACTAAAGGTCTGGAGGTGAAGGACTCACGGTAGCTGATGGCTCCCTGTGGAATGAGGATTAAGATTCCGTTGGGTTTGGAGGAGTTAGGAACACAAGCCTGTGAAGACTTAGGAAGAGCCAGACTTGACCTTCAGCAGCAGGAGGTCATTTGAGAGCATCAGGTGAACTTGTTCCTTCTTTCAGTGACACTGGGTTAGCCCACTGGTCCCAGAGCCCCCTCCCATCCTCCCCCAGGAGTCTGCCGTTTGATCCCAGGAGCCCTGTGACTTTAAGATAAGAGGATGAGAGAACAGAAACACTGAAGTTGGGGATGGGAGCAATGGTCAAAAGAAAGAAGGAGACACACTGAGAAATGAGAAAGAGGGTTCAGACCAGGGGAGGAAAACTTAAGGGATCCCGACACTTTAATCATGATTCTTGTTCTCCTCTGCGCTATGGGAGAAGAAGGTAGTCCCCCAGGAAAGCTGAAGATCAGCAGTGACTGTCACGTGGGTGTGTATACTCAGTCATGTCTGACTCTTTGCAACCCCATAAACTTTAGCCTGCCAGGCTCCTCTGTCCATGGGATTTTCCAGGCAAGAATACTGGAGTGGGTTGTCATTTCCTTCTCCAGGGGATTTTCCTAACCCAGATAGAGATTGAACCTGTGTCTCCTGCATGAGCAGGCAGATTCTCTACCACTGCGCCACCTGGGAAACCCAACGACTATCACACACACACACTCACCCTGCTACTCTTCCCTGGGCCCCCATCTCCCCATCCTTAGAAGAGAAGATCTTAGATAAGGGAGCCCCAGCAGAGGGTTTGGAAGCACCTCTTATTGAGAGTCTGGGCAGATGCCAACCTGGCTTCCAAAGTAGATGACAATTCTACTGCCAACCATTTCTGAAGAGGCTGACAACTGAAGAGGCTGCGATCTAGAATCATTAACATATCTGACCAAACATCAGGGAAATGAGAAAAGACTACGTGCAGGAAGGCAGTTGGACTTGCTCTGCATTCTTGTGCTATCTCTACCCATCAGAATGAGAATAGCGAGGATTAGGTACACACCGGAACATACCCCTCATGTACTGAACACACACACCCTTCCAGCTCTAAGGTGGCATGGTCCTGGAGCTGCTTTTCCAGGACTGTGGATGGGTCTCACTGAGCCAGTTTTCAGGATGATGGTAATAACTGAGACTTACAAAATATTTCAGACTCTATAACTTACAAAATATTTCAGAAATACTACATTTAGCTCTATAACTTACAAAATATTTCAGAAATACTACATTTAGCTGCCATTCATCTGTAAGACAGCTACTCTTTATCGCTGTGGTTTTCACTTTCTCATGATGAGTACACTGAGATGGGTTCACTGAGGGTCAGAGCAATGGAATAACTAGCCCACACTCCCAGAGCCAACATGAAGCAATCCTTTTCTACTGAATCTGCATCGTGTTAGTTCTCACACTCCATTTGCCTGCCTTGTCCCTTTCTCTGCTCACCGGAGTCTTCTTACCTCCTGCTGCTCAGGGCTAAGAGTTCTAAGATCCTAAAAAGGGCAATAGGGCGTTGGCCACCCTTGGACTCCTGAAAGCCTATACTCTCTTTCTAAAGGATGTTCTCATGCTTGATGGAAAAAGACCGTGATGGCACAGCCTTTTAAATTTTGGGGTACAGCTCCCAACTTCCTGAACTCATAAAGCACTCCTTTCTCTGCCTAATTTGCTCCTCTATTGCTCCCAAGATGGCAGGCGTCTTCACATCAATGGAAAGATGACAAGATGCACGAACCTACCCCTGCATGTGTATCCACTGCATCCCAGGGCGTGCAGGAAGTGAGAGCGCAGGTCACCGGCCACTGAATGCTGAGCACATTGCTTTATAACCTGCCCCGCCAGCTCCCTGTTACTCCCCGCCAGCAGAGCTGCCTGTGTGACTAATCTGGGCAGATAGAATGCTAATTCTTTCCCTCCTTACCCTAAATGAAGTCTTGTTAGGAAGGTAAATGCTCTGCCTAGAACAAATACATCACTTAACATATTCCAGAGACACATTTAAATTATCTAAATTATTTTTAGATGACGCACCCCTTTGGATTATCCAGACCATTGCTGCTTTCCTTAGCAAGAATAATTGAGAACTGACACAAAAAGAAACTCACCTGAAGCCCGAAGCCCGAAACCCCAGGGCTTAAGCTGACTTGCAGAACAGGTATAAAGCCTACTGTGGAAGGAAGTCTACAGCGATCATGTCTGGGAGAATTAGTCAGCCCGAAGAACGTGGTGGTGGTAATTCCAGCCTTTGCAAGCCCTGACTCACTGCAGAGCGTGCTGTATGGTGGGGACAGACCCAGCTTTGGATTGGATGACTTTCTCAGGTGGAGACACCCTGCAGGCCTGCGAGGCTCCATAATCCTCACCAGGGTATTATTACCATTGCCAGTTCTAGCCGTTAGTAGGCACAGATGCCCTGCTGAGGTTCCCAGGTGGGACGTGTAGGGCCAAGACTCTTCAAGAAAATAGAAGCCTCTAGACTAGAGGTTCCTTCCCCAGCTCACAGCAACAAAGGCGCTTAGTCCAGGGAGGCTACGATGGTGGCAGAGAGGCAGGGAGGGAGGAGAACTGCGGCTGGCTCACCTCCTAGAGCAGTGTGCCTGCCATGCCTTGGCACCGGAAGCAGGCTAAACAGCCATGCCGCTGCCCGCAGGTCTGTTGGCTAGCCCAAGAGGCCCCATGAGGGTGATTAGAACTAGAAGCGTTTGTCAGACAGCAACACTGATCACAGAGGAAACCAGGCAAGAAACAAGGAGAAGTGTTTCCTCTAGGAGCTGCTGCAATGAGGCAGGGAGAGTTCTGGGTCAAAGGCCAAAGACCAGCAGATTTAGGGAACAGGCTGTGGAGGTGATCAGTGAATTAGAGTCCTTCCCATTCCTAATGTTCTGGGGTTCGAGTTTATGGGAGCGGACTGAATAAACTTACTTCAAAAATACACAAATGCTCAGCACCAGGAAATGTCAATGATGCAGTCAAGACTGTCTGCCTTGAGCATGATCCTTGTTGGCCACTGACAGCAGGGCTGAAGGCGACACCACAGACAGAGGGTGTGGGTATAAGAAAAGGTAGGTGATTCTAGCTGAAATATCGGGGAGCTGGTTATGGAACAGATTGGAAGGGGAAAGCTCCATAAAATGAACTCTTTATTTTTTGTAACTCAAGGCTGAATATCTCATCTTTCCTCCTGGGGAGAGAGATTCTGCTACTGTTTCAGCCTCCTAAAGGAGGAGACGACTCAGGTGTTCCCTCTGGAAAGGTGGCTGCTGGTGAGAGAAGAGGGGCTACAGGGGATTCAGGGCTGACTTAGGGTTTGCCGCAGTGATTGAGATGGCCCAGGACGCTGACTTCCATGGGTCAAAATCCTGAGTTAGGTCCCTCATGCAGACACACAGGTGGTTGCCATGTGGATGGTCTGAGATGCTTCTGGGACGATGACTTATAAATGTCTCAAGGGCAAGTCACTGCACAGTTAAGCTAGGGGAGGGGTCAGGTGTGATGCTCTAAAGCTAAGCAGAGTCATGCAGGGCCAGGAAGGTGTTCTAGAAAATGGGGTTTCTTTTTAAGTTTGTTGCTATTATTATTTTTGCTGCACTGGTCTTCGTTGCTGCCCATGGGCTTTCTCTATTGTGGCGAGTGGGAGCTACTCTCTAGCTGCAACGTGTAGGCCTCTTGCTCCTGTGGCTTCTCTTGTCGAGGAACACGGGCTCTAGGTGCGGCCTTCAGTAGTCGCAGCACGCAGGCTCAGTTGTTCCGCGGCGTATGGGATCTTCCCGACCAGAAATCAGACCTGCGGACCCTGCATTGGCAGGTGGGTTCCTAACCACAAGACCACGAGGCAAGTCCTAGAAGAGCGGTCCTCTGATCTGCCTCTCTGGGGAAGGAGCTGTCCTGGCTCCTGCACGATCTGCCAAAGCCTCTCTGTGTATACCCACCACACCTGCAGTGGCAGTACTGTTTCCAGCTCTTTCTTGGACTCTTCCATCAGTGGAAACTGATGAGGTCAGGTGAGGAGTTCAGGCAAGGCTTTAACTGGGACTTATGCTGCAGCAGTGGGGAGTGAAAACAAGTGATAGTTTCCATCTCTAAGGAGGGTGGGCTGGTTCCTTAAATGAGGTGAGGGTAGGGGTGCATCAGTGCGTCTGATTGGCAGAGTGGCTTAGGTCTGCTCACCCGCTTGGTGGTGCTGTGGGCAGGATCATATGCAGTACCCTGCTTTTGCTCTCAGCACCTCAGAGTTGGTTTGTGGTCTTTTTGTATCTTGTTCATAATTGCCCCAATAGCTCATGCATGCAGTTACTTTTCGTCCCTTATTTGCAGGGGTCCCCAGACTCTAGGATCCAATGCCTGATGATCTGAGGTGGAGCTGATGCAATAATAATAGAAATAAAGTGCACAATAGATGTAAGGCACTTGAATCATCCCCAAACCATAAAACCATCACACACCGCCCCCCACCCTATTTCATGGAAAAATTGTCTTCCACGAAACTGGTCCCTGTGTCAAAAAGGCTTAAAGGTTTCCCTGTATTCTGTTGCTTGAGGAGATGTTTGTCCAGGTGCAAGTCCCCTGGTGGCTCAGATGGTAAAGAATCTGCCCGTAATGTGGGAGACCCAGGTTTGATCCCTGGGTCAGAAAGAACTCTTGGAGAAGGGCATGGCAACCCACTCCAGTATTCTTGCCTAGAGAATTCCATGGACAGAGGAGCCTGGTGGGCTACAGTTCATGGGATCGCCAAGAGTCAGACACGACTGAGCAACTAACACCAACACAAGCCCTGCAGCAAAGGGTCCCAGGTTCCAGTCTGCCTCAGTACAGCTTTTAAGTTAAGCATCCAGGTAGATAGAGTCTCCTTGATGGATCAGGGTGAGCTGGGGATGGGGGGCATTTACTGAGCTCCTACTGCCCACGGAGGCTGGATCCTATGTAGGAAAGCCCTTGGGTTGCCAGAAAGATCTGGGTTCAAGTCCTTCCTTGTGTCTCCTTGACTGTGTTGCTGACCTCTCTGATTCTACAGAATCCTTGATTATAAAACGGGGACAATCACTCCACAGGGCTGAAGAATATGATAAATGTGATAATATACAGCCCTAGGCCAAAAGTAGCTCCAGCCATTTTGCTTCTTGTGCACGTCAGAAACACAGTGGGAGAGCAGGACCTGAGATCGAGGTGGATTAAGGAGTTGGAGGAACAGGCCCAACGTGGGGCCCTCACTGTGCTTTCCTCTCATCCAGTGCCGTGAGGAGGGGAACCAGCCTGAACCCAGGGCGCCTTACCGAGATGGGAGCCCGTCACTCCAGAGACTTCTCCATGCAGAACCTGTGACAGGCCCGGGACACACGAGCCTTGCAAACAGTGCCTCAGCACTGCCTTTGGCAAACAGGGTCACCCCGGAAACCCCCACTAAGCCCAGACTCTCTGGCCCTGCCTGCACAACACAACGCAAACACACATTAAAGCCCGAGGTGCTACACCGGCCCAGCCTGTGGTGCGTCTCCTTGGTTGAGACGATAGTGGGGAGAAATGAAAAGTAATTTCAAAGGGGGAAACATTAGTTAAGATCATGTGGGCAAACTGCCAGTAGATAGACTTTCATTTTTTCTTTGTACATTTCAGCCCTACTTGTGTGTTTTTTATTTATTTTTTAAAATTTATTTATTTATTTTTATTTGTGTGTTTTTTAAAAAAACATTTTTTAAATTTATTTTTGGCTGCGCTAGGTCTTCATAGCTGCTTGGGCTTTTCTGTAGTTACGGTGAGCTGGGGCTACTCTTTGCTGTAGTGTGTGGATTTCCCTGGAGAGGCTTCTTTTGCACCGGGGCACAGGCTCCGGGTGTATGCGGGCTTCAGTAGTGGTGGCACGAGGGCTCAGTAGTTGCAGCTCCCGGGCTCTAGAGCACAGTCTCAATCACTGTGGCGCGCGGGCTTAGTTGCTCCGAGGCATGCGGGATTGTCCCTGACCAGGGATCGAACTCGTGTCTCCGGCATTGGTGGGCAGATTCTTTACCATTGAGCCACCGAGGAAGCGCCCTATTTGCATGTTCTTGTATGAGACTGTGTCTGCCAGGTATTAAATGCGTCAAGCCAAAAGAGAAATAATACGTTCTGGGTTCCAACTCCAGCTTTTGTTAACTGAGAGAGAACTTGGGCAAATCCTTTAATCTTGTTGGGCCTCAGTGACCTCATTAAAATGGCCTTCTTAAAGGGTTGTGGTTAGGATCAAATAAAACAACGAGTGTAAAAGCCCTTGGTGAACTGGAGGCAAAAGTGATGCAAGGGGAAGCTCGTTTTTGCGTGTTGAATGTTCCTTGACTGCTTGAAGCGTCTGTTATTACCAGGTTGACTTCCAGGCTATCGAGTGATATCTTGGCAGACATCTGGGCCTGCCTCTTCCCTGCTCATTCAGTCCTTGATTCGGTCTCACACCTCCATCAGGTCAGAAGAACTGAGACAGTGTTGACTTGTGCCTGGGGCAGGTCGGATGTTGCTGAAGAGTCGTTGAGGACTCCTAGGCAGTGGTCCCCAGCATTTGTGGCACCAGGGACCAGGGACCAGTTTCATGGAAGACAGTTTTTCCACGGACCGGGGAGGAGGGGATATTTTGGGGATGATTCAAGCGCACTAAGGTTCGCACTCCTATGGGAACATAATGTTGCCTGCGAGCTGACAGGAGGTGGAGCTCAGGCGGTCACACAAGTGACAGGGAGCAGCTGTAAATACAGGTGAAGCTTCGGTCACTTGCCTGCCGCTCACCCTCTGCCGTGTGGCCCGGTTCCTAACGGGCCGCAGACCGGTATCGGGCTGTGGGCTCCCTGCTCTGAGGGACAGAGGTGACGTGACAACTTGCTGGTGTGAGTGTGGGAGCCATTTAGTGCTTGCCTTGCACATCCTCTCAGAGCTCCTGTTGCCCCAGCCTTTCCCTCCACAAGGGAAACAAAAGAAGAGATGAGGAAAGACTCACGGTACACAGGATGCTGACGGCCAAGGCTGCCAAGTTGCTCCACCCACAAACCCTCCATCAAACACTTGAATCCACAAGTGAGAAACACAGCCTCTCAGGTCCTCCCCTTACTTTTCTCCTCACGCTCTCCCTTCTCACACGCTGCAAAGGTGATCAGAGACAAGACTAGACGTACAGCTAGGAAGCCGAGGAGCAGGTGTGATTCCCAACCGTGCTTCGCGAATCGAGTTTACTGTCTCTTGCTCACCTTGCTTTGAGCAGAAACGACCTTGTCAAATCAATTTTTACTAAAAAATTAAAGCCACTTGCTAACCATAAGAAAATACACACTTGTTGTAGAAAATTTAGAAAAGAAAGTGATAAAGAAGAAAAAAAAGACCCTCCATAATTCCACCATTACTGACATCTTGAGTGAGCTTCTGTTTGGTGTTTCCTCAGTCACACAATGTGGGTGCTGGGTGTACAGTTTTGTGGACTTTTTTACTTAATGTTATGACAGGAAAATTTTCTAATAGTGCTCAAATCCTCAGAAAAGTAGAATTTTTAATGGTTTCATGAGGTCTATCACACAGATGAATCACAAATTGTTTAACTGATGCCCTATTGTTCAACATGGAGGCTGTTTTAATTTTTTCCATTCAAAATAACACTGCTATTTATATCCCTGTACATGAGTGTCCATGTCTCCGATTATTTCCTTAATATAAATTACTAGAAATAGAGCTACTGGGTCAAAAGAGTAAGAACATTTCTGAAAGTCTTGCTTGACCTATGCTACCAAACTGCCCTCAAGAAAGTATGTACCAATTTACCCTTCTACTTGTAGCGCATAATGGCACCCGTCCCCCCCATCAAAGCTATGTATTATCTCTGTTTTAATCCTTGCTATTTTAATAAGTGAAAACTGATTTGCTTCATTTATTTCCATGTAGCAGTCTTGTCCTGTCATTGCACTCATGGGACTCATTTGTATGTTTGCGACCTGTTTGTTTATTTCCTATGCCCTGCCTACCTCTAAACAGAATCTGAAGCGGTAATAAGTCTAGGTAATAAGTCCTTAAAATAGTAATTTCCCTCTTTGCAGCTTCTGTGACTGGCACGGTGGTCTTCGTATATTTACTTTTATTTATTTGTTTATTTGAGCTGCATCAGGTCTTAGGTGTGGCACACGGGATCCAGAGCACACGGGCTTGGTAATTGCAGTGCACGAGCTTAGCTGCTCCGCACCATGTGCGATCTCAGTGCCCCAGTGAGGGATCGAACCCACGTCACCTGCAAACAAGGCGAATTCTTCACCACTGGACCGTCAGGGAACCCTTCATATATTTAAAATTTGATTCAAGTTTACAGGTTACTTTTGAACCATCTACAGATGTTCACTAGCAGAATAGGATATTCTCTCTTTTGCTAAGAGTATGGCCCTATTATGTCCTTTTCTGTCAATTTTCCTTACTTTTATGTTTTTTTAAAATTTTACTTTATTTTTAATTGGAGGGTGATTATAATATTATATTGGTTTCTGCCATACACCAACATGAATCAGTCATAGGTATACATATGTCCCTCCTTCTTGGACCTTCCTCCCACCTCCCACCCCTCCCCACCCCTCTAGGTTTTCACAGAGCACCAGATTTTCGTTCCCTGCATCATATGGCAAATTCCCACTGGCTGTCTATTCTGCATATGGTAATGTATGTTTCCATGCTACTCTCTCATGTCACCCCATCCTCTTCTACCCCTACTGTGTCCAAAAGTCTGTCTTTTATATGTGCGTCTCCTTTGCTGCCCTGCATATAGGATCATCAGTACTATCTTTCTAGTCCCATACATATGCATTAATATATGATATTTATCATTCTCTTTCTGACTTACTTCACTCTGTATAATAGGCTCTAGGTTCATCCACCTCGTTAAAACTCACTCACATGAGTTCCTTTTTATGGCCAAGTAACATTCCATCATATGTATGCCCTGCATCTTCTTTATCCATTCCTCTGTTGATAGATGTATAGGTTGCTTCCATGTCCTGGCTGTTGTAAACAGTGCTGAGATGAACCCTGGGGTGCATCTGTCCTTTTCATTTATGGTTTCCTCAGGTTATGTGCCCAGTAGTGGGACTGTTGGGTCATATGGTAGCCTTTGACTGTGTGGATCACAATAAACTGTGGAAAATTCTGAAAGAGATGGGAATACCAGACCACCTGACCTGCCTCTTGAGAAATCTGTATGCAGGTCAGGAAGCAGCAATTAGAACTGGACATGGAACAACAGACTGGTTCCAAATAGGAAAAGGAGTACATCAAGGCTGTATATTGTCACCCTGCTTATTTAACTTCTATGCAGAGTACATCATGAGAAACGCTGGACTGGAAGAAGCACAAGCTGGAATCAAGATTGCCGGGAGAAATATCAATAACCTCAGATATGCAGACGACACCACCCTTATGGCAGAAAGTGAAGAGGAACTAAAAAGCCTCTTGATGAAAGTGAAAGAGAAGAGTGAAAAAGTTGGCTTAAAGCTCAACATTCAGAAAACAAAGATCATGGCATCCGGTCCCATCACTTCATGGCAAATAGATGGGGAAACAGTGGAAACAGTGTCAGACTTTATTTTTGGGGGCTCCAAAATCACTGCAGATGGTGATTGCAGCCATGAAATTAAAAGACGCTTACTCCTTGGAAGAAAAGTTATGACCAACCTAGATAGTATATTCCAAAGCAGAGACATTACTTTGCCAACTAAGGTCCGTCTAGTCAAGGCTATGGTTTTTCCTGTGGTCATGTATGGATGTGAGAGTTGGACTGTGAAGAAGGCTGAGCGCTGAAGAATTGATGTGTTTGAACTGTGGTGTTGGAGAAGACTCTTGAGAGTCCCTTGGACTGCAAGGAGATCCAACCAGTCCATTCTGAAGGAGATCAACCCTGGGATTTCTTTGGAAGGAAAGATGCTAAAGCTGAAACCCTAGTACTTTGGCCACCCCATGCAAAGAGTTGACTCATTGGAAAAGAGTCTGATGCTGAGAGGGATTGAGGGCAGGATGAGAAGGGGATGACTGAGGATGAGATGGCTGGATGGCATCACTGACTTGATGGACGTGAGTCTGAGTGAATTCTGGGAGTTGGTGATGGACAGGGAGGCCTGGCGTGCTGCAATTCTTGGGGTCGCAAAGAGTCGGACACGACTGAGCGACTGAACTGAACTGGACTGATGGTAGTTTTATTCCTAGTTTTTTAAAGAAATCTCCATACTATTCTCCATAGTGGCTGCGATAGTTTGCATTCCCACCAACAGTGCAAGAGGGTTCCCTTTTCTCCATACCCGCTCCAGCATTTATTGTTTGTAGATATTTTGATGAAGACCATTCTGACTGGTGTGGGGTAATATCTCATTGTAGTTTTGATTTGCATTTCTCTAGTACTGAGTGATGTTGAGCATCTTTTCATGGGTTTATTAGCCATCTGTTTGTCTTCTTTGGAGAAATGTATGTCTAGGTCTTCTGCCCACTTTTTGGTTGGGTTGCTTGCTCTTCTGGTATTGAGCTGCATGAGCTGCTTGTATATTTTGGAGATTAATCTTTTGTAAGCTATTTCATTTCCTATTATTTTCTCCCATTCTGAGGATTATCGTTTCACTTTATATAATTTCCTCTAGTGTGCAAAAACTTTTAAGTTTAATTAGGTTCCACTTGTTTATTTTTGTTTTTATTTCCATTATTCTGGGAGGTGAGTCATAGAGGATCTTGCTGTGATTTATGTCAAAGAGTATTCTGCCTATGTTTCCCTCTAAGGGTTTTATAGTTTCTGGTCTTACACTTAGGTCTTCAATCCATTTTGAGTTTATTTTTGTGTATGGTATTAGTTCAGTCACTCAGTCATGTCTGATTCTTTGCAACCTCATGAATCGCAGCACGCCAGGCCTCCCTGTCCATCACCAACTCCCGAAGTTCACCCAAACTCATGTCCATCGAGTCAGTGATGCCATCCAGCCATCTCATCTTGTCGTCCCATTCTCCTTCTGCCCCTAATCCCTCCCAGCATCAGAGTCTTTTCCAATGAGTCAACTCTTCGCATGAGGTGGCCAAAGTACTGGAGTTTCAGCCTCAGCATCAGTCCTTCCAATGAACACCCAGGACTGGTCTCCTTTAGGATGGACTTGTTGGATCTCCTTGCAGTCCAAGGGACTCTCAAGAGTCTTCTCCAACACCACAGTTCCAAAGCATCAATTCTTCTGCGCTCAGCTTTCTTCACAGTCCAACTCTCACGTCCATACATGACCACTGGAAAAACCATAGCCTTGACTAAAAGTGTTCTAATTTCATTCTTTTACATGTAGCTGTCCAGTTTTCCCAGCACCACTTATTGAAGAGACTATCTTTTCTCCATTGTATACTCTTGCTTCCTTTGTCAAAGATAAGGTGCCCATACATGTGTGGATTTATCTCTGGGCTTTCTATCTTGTTCCATTGATCTTTATTTCTGTTTTGGTGCCAGTACCATATTGTTTTGATGTGTGCTAGGTCTGGGAGACCTGGAGTGCTGCGATTCATGAGGTCGCAAAGAGTCGGACACAACTGAGCGACTGAACTGAACTGAACTGAAGTCACTTCAGTCACGTCCAACTCTGTGTGACCCTATGGACTGCAGCCCCCTAGGCTCCTCTGTCCCTGGGATTCTCCAAGAAAGAGCACTATAGTGTGTTGCCGTGCCCTCCTTGAGGAGAGCTTCCCTAACCCAGGGATCGAACCCACATCTCTTATGTCTCCTGCATTGGCAGGGGGTTCTTTACCACTAGTGCCATCTGGGAAGCCCATTGTCGATAATTATAGCTTTGTAGTACAGTCTGAAGTCAGGAAAGTTGATTCTTACAGCTCCTTTCCTCTTTCTCAAGATTGCTTTGGCGTTTAAGTGTCTTTTGTATTTGCATACAAACTGTGAAGTTATTTCTTCTAGTTCTGTGAAAAATACCATTGGTTGTTTGATAGGAATTTCACTGAATCTGTAGATTGCTTTGGGTAGTACAGTCATTTGCACAGTATTGATTGTTCCAGCCCAAGAACATGGTGTGTCTCTCCACCTGTGTCGTCTTTGATTTCTTTCTTCAGTGTCTTATGGTTTTCTGCATACAGGTCTTTTCTCTCTCTAGGTAGATTTATTCCTAAGTATTTTATTCTTTTTGTTGCAATGGTGAGTGGGATTGTTTCCTTAATTTGTCTTTCTGATTTTTCATTGTTAGTGTATAGAAATGCAAGGGACTTCTGTGTATTAATTTTATATCCTGTGACTTTATTCATTGATTAGCTCTAGTAATTTTCTGGTGGCATCTTTAGGGCTTCCTATGTATAGTGTCATGTCATCTGCAAATAGTGAGAGTTTTACTTCTTCTTTTCTAATCTTGATTCCTTTTTTGCTCTTACATTTAATCTTAAATGTATATAATTATTTAGTAGTTTAAAAAAAAAAACAAACACAAAACCGTCTGTCTCCTCAATTGGGTTGTCAGTCACTGGAGGGCAAGGGATACATGCTTTTTATTTCTCTTAGAAGAAATGAGTAGAGCATCAAACACACACTGATATTTAATTTTTCATTCCTTAATTCTCTTATTTAACAAGCATCGTTGAGCATCCATTAATACGTCAGGCATTGCACTCCGTGATGAAGAAACTAGCTCCCCTTCTGACAGGAGTGGGGTATGTCAGCACACAGGATGTTAGGAGAGCATTAAGCAGAGATCTCACACCAGGATTGGAGGAATCAAGAAGGACTTCCTGAAGGAGATGGTGGCTGACAGGAGCTAGCCAATAAATAATATGGCTGAAGGGATGGGTGTTTCAGGAAAAGAAAGAAATACTTGTGGAGTTATAGTCAACAAAGAAGGTATGAGGCTTGAAGGAATTTACTACTGGCTCAACACACCCAGAACTTAGGGAGCAACAGAGAAAATGCAGGAGATGAGAGTTGGGCAAACTCTGTTATATGTGACCAGCTTTGGGCCTTACCCGTCAGTGTATACAGAGAAGGCAATGGCACTCCACACCAGTACTCTTGCCTGGAAAATCCCATGGACGGAGGAGCCTGGTGGGCTACAGTTCATGGGTCGCTGAGAGTTGGACATGACTCAGTGACTTCACTTTCACTTTTCACTTTCATGCACTGGAGAAGGAAATAGCAACCCTCTCCGGTGTTCTTGCCTGGAGAATCCCAGGGATGGCGGAGCCTGGTGGGCTGCCGTCTATGGGGTTGCACAGAGTCGGATACGACTGAAGTGACTTAGCAGCAGCAGCAGTCAGTGTATATAGAAGCAATCCCACTGGCATCAACACCCAGCTCCCGTGTACTCTGCATCCTATTAACTTGACCACAGGAAGACAAGATCTTGGAGGCAGAGTTCAGTGTCCTTCCCATCAGGGGACTCTTTGGGGAGTACGTCCATGCTTCAGTGAAACAACCTAGGTCATCCCTCACTACCATCTCTAGCCAGGCTGCAATACTGCAGTCCCAGGCCTTGGTGCTTCTGCAACGGTGCCAATGCAAGACTGGAACAAATACCTAGCAGATTAAGGCGCTTCATATGTTGAAATTGGAGCATTACTGCTGCATCTGAAGTGCAGAGATTACTGCACTGCCCTAGCAAAGTGTGAAGGAAAATGCTCTTACCGGATACGAGTCATATAAGGGTCCACAGCAAGGCTGCTCAGCTTCACAGAACTAGCTCTTTAAACATCCACACAAGCCTTTCTTCCGGGAGCCACACATGCTGCCAACACGGCTAACGGAGATAAGTCCTAGAGCTAGCTTCCACTGCAAACCCGGAACACCATCCTCCTTGGGCACTTGGGCCCAAATGCTAGATGAATTCAGGGAGGCAGATCCCTTCTTCCCTATGACTGCTGAGTTCTCAGGCCTCACTACCTATGATCATGCCTCCCTCAGTGCCACCCCAGTTCATCAGGTGACTGATCCAATCAGGAATAAGGTTCAGACTCTTTCTCATAGGTTGTACTGTTCAACTTCTGTGTCAATCAACAGGTGTAAATGGATACATGGAGGGAAGGCAGTGGCCCAACCATTCTTATCAAAGGTATCTGAACACCATCTCCTGCTCAGACAACACATTTGGCTTTTTGAAAGTGTTTTATTTTTATTTTTTGGCCATACCATGCAGCATATAGTTCTTAGTTCCCTGACTAGGGATCGAACCTGTGCCCCATGCAGTGGAAGGATGGAGTCTTAACTACTGGACTGTCTGGGAGGTCCCCACATCTGGCTTTGTTAAAGTACATTGACTTTATTCTGTAAGCAAGGAGGATCCGATAAAGTTTTCATGTAGTATATTAGCATACTAACTGCACTATACTAATTAGTGATTAATATCCACAATATACATGGAGCTCCCAGAAACTGGTAAGAAAAGACAAACTTGGTAGAAATGGATAAATGATATGAATATGCAATTCATGGAAGAGAACATCTAAATATCCAGTAAATGTACTTAAAATATGCTAAAGAAAATTAAAGCAATAATGTAATTTTACTTTTTACCCTTCAATTTGGTAAAAATTAAGAAAGATAACACCTACTCCTGGTAACAAGAAAGAAGAAACATTTGTACATTGCTAGATGAAATATAAATTGCTACAAACTCTTTGGCAATCAGGCAAAGACTATAAAAATTTAACACATATGTCCTTTATCCCAGCAATCCCATTGGTACTAATTGACCCTATAGAATCATAGTTAACCCTTGAACAATATGGGTTTGAACTTCGTGGATCCTTAATGGGCTGTTTTTTTTTTTTCTTCTGTAGTAAATACTGTAGTAAACGATCTGTGGTTGGTTGAATCAGCAGACACGCAAAAAGACAGGAGCTGTTTCCCAGGTGGCGCTTGTGGTAAAGAAACTGCCAGCTGATACAGGAGAGATAAGAGGCGTGAGTTCGATCCCTAGGTTGGGAGGATCCCCTGAAGAAGAAATGGCACCCAGCTCCAGTATTCTTGCCTGGAGAATCCCATGAACAGAGGAGCCTGGCAGGCTACAGTCCATATGGTCGCAAAGAGTTGGGTGTAACTGAAGCGACTTAGCATGCAGGCACCCATATATATAGCAGGCAAAGTATGGTGGCTCAGATGGTAGAGAGTCTGCCTGCAATGTGGGAGACCCGGATTCAATGCCCGGGTCGGGAAGATCCCCTGGAGAAGGAACTGGCAATCCATTCCAGTATTCTTGCCTGGAGAATCCCATGGATGGAGGAGCCTGGCAGCCTCCAGCAAGCACATGGGGTTGCGAAGAGTTGGATAGGACTGAGAGATTAACACAACGCACAGGTTACATACAGATTTTGGACTGCGTGGAGAACTGGTGTCTCTCATCCCTGTATTATTCGGTGTCAAGTGCAAAAGCAAAGGACAAAGGATATATGTAGGGAAGTGTTTATTGCTATATTATTTATGGTTGGCAAAACACTGAAAACAGTGAAATCCCACTGTTAGGGGAATGACTGAAAACGTATTGATGTACACAGTCTGTGAAGAGTTGTTTAGCTTTAAGAATATGTTAGATTATACTCATTGACTTAGAGGGATTTCCATGAAGTGTGATTAAGTGGCAAAAGCTATATGCAAAGGTGTATATGTACTCTGATCCAATTTTTAGAGAACGCAGGCAGTTCCCTGGTGGCTCAGAGGCTAAAGTGTCTGCCTCCAATGTGGGAGACCCGGGTTCAGTCTCTGGATTGGGAAGATCCCCTGGAGAAGGAAATGGCAACCCACTCCAGTACTCTTGCCTGGAGAATCCCATAGACGGAGGAGCCTGGTAGGCTACAGTCCATGGGGTCGCAAAGAGTCAGACACGACTGAGTGACTTCACTTCACTTCACTTCACTGATAGCAAAACAACAACCCTAAAACCTTGTGTGTGTGTGTGTGTGTGTGTGTGTGTTGCCCGCCTTGCAGATAGGAGTGACCAATGAGATATAAGTGGAAGTTTTGGATGGAGTGTTTGCTGAAGTTCATTTTTACTCCTGGTCTTCCCCTTTTCTTATCTGAAATAAGGATGTGCTAGTTGGTATTTTTACAGTTATTTTATGGCTTTGAAGATATGAAGTGTGAAAGACTACAAGGCAAATGGAACCTGGCTCCCTGATCACTTTATGGAGCCCTGGACTTTGTACGTGCAAGGATAAAACCTCAAGTGACTAAACGCCTGTAGTTTGGTCACTATAATGAAGGACCAAATATAATTATGATTATAATGAAGAAAAAGTATGAAAGTACTCATTCTTAGCATTGATTACTTGGGGTGGGTGTGGGGGTGCAGGAAGTACAGAAAGAGACTGGAAGGAAGGTACAAAAAAAGTATCTAAATAAAAGGTGTCCTTTATTCAAAACAAAGCATTATGATATAATTCCATTTGTTTCCAATTATATATTCACTCCTTCCAGGCTCTGTTTGTTCCTACTTAAAATTATTCCTCCCTCAGGGCCATCCATCTGAATCCCAAGGAGGGATAAGATTTAGACCCTTCTATCACATGATCGATCAATAAAAAAAGGAGCCCATAGGGATGACCATCACAACATTAATGGGGAACGGGGCTATCAGAGGGAGGAGGATTTCAGGTGATCATTTCTTTCTTCCTTATGTTTGTATGAGTGTTTTAATTTTTATATTGATTTGTATTATTTATATAATCGGGAAAAAACAACAAAGCTATTTTCATTGTGAAAGTGAAAGTTGCTCAGTTGTGTCTGACTCTGTGATCCCATGGACTGTAGGAATTCTCCAGGCCAGAATGCTGGAGTGGGTAGCCCTTTGCTTCTTCAGGGGCTCTTCCCAATCCAGGGATCAAACCCAGGTCTCCCACATTGCAAGTAGATTTACATTGCAAGTAGATTTCTTTACCAGCTTAGCCACAAGGGAAGCCCAAGAATACTGGAGGGCGTGGCCTATCCCTCCTCCAGCAGATCTTCCAAACTTAGGAATCAAACCAGGGTCTCCTGCATTGAAGGCGGATTCTTTACCAACTGAGCTATCAGGGAAGCCCTTTTTCATTGTGGAACAACAAAAATAATACAAAGACTGGAGTGAGGCAAGATTGGAGGCAAGATCAACTACAAAGGCATTTCAATCATCCAGGTAAGAAATGACGAGGGGTTGAAGGAGGTAATGACAATTGGAGATGGAGAGATGTAGAAGGACATAGTAAGAAATAGTAAGGAGATACGTTGGGGCTTCCCAAGTGGTCAAGAATCTCCTACCAGTGCAGGAGACACAAGAGATTTCGGTTTGATCCCTGGGTTGGGAAGATCCCCTGGAGTAGGAAATGGCAACCCACTCCAGTATTCTTGCCTGGAAAATTCTGTGGGCAGAGGAGGCTGGTGGGCAAGAGTCCACAGTTTCGCAAAGAGTCAGATATGACTGATCATACATGCACGCCCTCCAAGGAGGTAGATTGATAGGATGTAGTGATTGATTGGAAGAGGAGGAGAAGGCAAGATTTCTAGATTAAATGAGTGGATGGAGAGGTGTGCCATTCCTGAAACGAGCAACAAAGGAGGAAAAGCGACTGAGTGGAGGACGTGTAGCCTCTGCAAAATACTGATGCCGAAGCTCAGGCTGAATCACAATCTCTAGGCACATATTGCAGATGATTCCAGGGCACAGTCAGTGCCGAGAAAACACTAGTAAAGACGCCGACAGGGGGCTAAGGACCAGAGGACCAGGAAACCTGAGAAAAGAAAACAGGATAAGAGAAGAACGAGGAAAGCTGAAAGTGAGGTTTCATGCGCTCGTGAGGTTTGCTTGTTCAAGGCTTTTGGGAAAGAGTCTGAACGGGTTTGTGGGTGAGAACGGCAGCAAATGTTTCCAAGAGGGAGAAGGGAAGTGAGTATGAGAGCAGTTTGGGGAATTAGCCTTGGACAGGACATGTCTTCCTGTGCCTGGGGAAGGAGAGAAGTGTTCAGTAAGTATAAATGCAATAATTTGTAGGTGCAGAGAGAGAGAGGAGATGGAGAAAGTTCATGACTGATAGTCTTGGTGTCTGTTACTGAAGCCAGCAAGGCTGTCTTCATCTGCTTTTTAAAATGTGCATTCATCTGGCTCTGTTGTGTCTTAGTCGCAGCACCCAGGATCTTTATTTCCTCATGCGGATCTTTTGTTGTGGCACATGAACTTGGGTGTGCAGGCTTAGTAGCTCTGTGGCACATGGGATCTTAGTTTCCAGACCAGGGATCAAACCATGTCCCCTGCATTGCAGGGTGAATTCTTAACCACTGGACCACCTGGGAAGCCCCAAGGCTGCCTTCTAAGAGAGGTCTTGAATAGCCACCGTAGGGAATGAAGGAGGAAAGGGGCACTCGGAGACGTTGCCAAGTGGTACCAAGCGCCTGGCTTTGAATGGAGACGTGACTCTGCCTTGGCCCTGACCTGCTCCCATGTAGCAGATGTACCCACTGTTCCATCAGACTGTTTTTTTATTTTGGGGACTGTATTCTTTTACTTTACTTTTTTAAAATATATATATCATATATATATATTTAATTAGAGGATGATTGCTTTACAGTGTCTTCTGCCGTACAACAACACCGGCATGAGTCAGTCGTAACTACATACACATCCCCTCCCTCTTGAGCCAACGCAGACCTAGAGATTGGACTTGCGGACGCAGCGGGGGAAGGAGAGAGTGGGAGGATCTGAGAAGGCAGCGTTGACAGTGTACACACCACGTGTGTCACGCGGTTTTGGCATACTTGTGGCTTGTCCTGGATTTGTCCCTGGGGACCGTGTGGCTTCTGGGCTCAGGAACCTGCAGAAGCTCCGTGTGGGTGTTTTCTCTCTGAGAACCTGTGGAATCTGATCACGAAAGAGTCATTTTAGGACAGGGGCTTGCCTCGGATTCTGGCTTCCTGATGGTGTTGATTGGGGGCCAGGATTATACTCAGTCTGTGTGTGAGTGTACATGTGCTTCCTTCACTTCTGCTCCAGGGGACTCAATTTACTGGAGGGGAAGCACCTGTAATCCCTGTTTGGAAAAATGTCTGCTTAACGGCAAGTCTCCCGGATGTGACTCGCTTGACAATAAGAGTTCTAATGGAGTCAGGTCTCACTGTAGCCCCGTTTATGTATAGATATGATCAGACATTTGACTGGCTAGCTGGAAACGACTGGGTCCTCAGAATGATCTCCCTCATATGTATTCTCTGACTTTATCGGGATCTCTGGTGTTTCCACCCCTCCATTTTCTCCCACTTCAGCACACCTCCTGGTCTATCTTCCTTCTATATCCTGCCTGAAATTCATGGCCTATCCTCTGGCATTCTTAGCATCCAGGCTCCCAGATTTTCCTGTCACTTCTTCTTTATCAATCATCAGCCTTGGATTAATCTAGCCATTTCCTCTGCTTCTATGTCAGGCCTACTGAGCCCTTCATCAGCGCCTGGGTTTTTGTTCCAACATGGTCAGCAGGGATTAGAGGGGAAGGATCCCACTGACGGGAATCAGTGACTGCAGGACCAAGAACTGGCCCCAGAGTAGCCAGGGTATTGGTTACATTCAAGAGAACTGAGCCAACATGTAATATATTAAGGATAATGAAAGTGACTCATTGTTAGTGAAAGGAATTCCAAATATGAGAAGGGTAAGGCTAAGAGAAACCCTGTGATACTAAATTGAAACTGGAAGTATTGGTGAGAACTCATGGTTTTTAGTAGGCAGACATGGAAATAGATATACAGATGTGCATGTGTGTATATGTTTATCTTTTCCTAATTCTGTCTATTACAAGGACGGGGGCCTTAGAAGTAATAAATGACTCTCCAGTAGCAATGAGCACACTAAATACCCAGATCCTGACTTATGAATATCACCTTCCGCTAAAAGGAGTCAAGTCTCCTCAGAGAAATGGCTACTGTAGGGGCCAAGGCAAGGAGTATAAGATGATTCTAGATCCTATTACTAAAAGTAAGAAATTACTCAGAGAATGATGGAGTCAAACCATAAGGACACAGGAGATAACTTGAAGAAATTGCTACTGGTCATATGTATGGACAATTTAAAGATAAAAAATAATAATAGTAATAGATTGTAAGTCATTTAATAAAATAGAAATTCATGAACTTACACAACTGATTTTTAACTACAAGTAAACAATTTATGGGGCTTATAAACCGTGTAGAAATAATTAAGTGTATTACAATAGCACAAAAGCCAGAAGGGGTAAAATATATCATTGTATGTTTCTTACCTTATACATGAAGTGATATAATATTTATAATATATAATATCTTGATTTCAAGAGATACCTGTGAAAAGTTAAGCATGCATATTGTAATTTCATCCACTAAAATAAACAAAAATCTCATGACAAATAGCTAAAATGTCAATAGAGAAGACAAAATAGAACACTTTAAAAAGTTTGTTTTTTTGCTGTATACAAAGGAAAGCAGGAAGAGAGATTGAAAAAAAACAGAACAGAGAACAAATGGGGTAAATTGAATATAAACAGCAAGAGAGTTGACTTAGAAGCCAGTTCTGTCAATAATTACACTAAATATAAATAGTCTAAACTCTACAACTAACAGGCAGGCTGGATAAATAGAATGGTTGGAGAAGGCAATGGCACCCCACTCCAGCACTCTTGCCTGGAAAATCCCATGGACGGAGGAGCCTGGTAGGCTGCAGTCCATGGGGTCACTAAGAGTCGACACGACTGAGCGACTTCACTTTCATTTTCACTTTTCACTTTCATGCATTGGAGAAGGAAATGGCAACCCACTCCAGTGTTCTTGCCTGGAGAATCCCAGGGACGGGGGAGCCTGATGGGCTGCCGTCAATGGGGTCGCACAGAGTCGGACACGACTGAAGTGACTTAGCAGCAGCAGCAGGAAGGCTTCACCACAAATGTGACAACTAAGTGAATACCTGAAGGAGAAGAGGGAACAAGACGTGCAGATAGGTGAGAATGTTTCAGAGAGAAGAGTGTGTGTAAGACTGACTTGGACTATTTTAAAAACAGAGAGCTGATTAGTAGACACTGCTCAGAGATGAAAGTGAAAAGTGAAAGTCGCTCAGTTGTGTCTGACTCTTTGCAACCCCATGGACTATACAGTCCATGGAATGCTCCAGGCCAGAATACTGGAGTGGATCGCCTTTCTCTTCTCCAGGGGATCTTACCAACTCAAGAATCGAACCAGGGTCTCCTGCACTGCAGACGGATTCTTTACCAACTGAGCTATCAGGAAAGCTCAGAGATGAAGCTGTCTGGATTCTCACTGAAATATCCAGGAATATTCTTAGGATTATATTCTAGTAAATTATTATGGCCTCAGAGCTTTGCAGGAATATCCCTTAGAACACGACTAGTTCTGGTTCTCAACTATGCCTTTTCTGAGCTCACACGTTCTCTGTGCTCTATCACAAGCCACTATCCTTTACCGCAAGCCTTTAAAGGTTATAGTGATAATAATCAGAGTCATGGAATTAGGGATTGAAAGCTATCTCAAAGGTCATCAGGCTCCAACCTCGTATCTGTGACAAGGCTGACAAATAATGAGTCAGAGTCACATCCAGTGGAAATGATTTCGCACTTCCCAGGGCCAACTCTTCATCCCATGGAAGGCTTTAGTAGAAAGTTCTTTATTCCAGTGCCTCACTGGAGTTAGATTTTTTCCTGCGTCTAAGCAACCGTGATGAATGTCTTACCACGTGTAGTGAATGAGAAAGTGCAAGAGTTTCAAATTGACCATAAGTTTCTCGGCTTTCATCACCTTCACAGGGCCTGTCAAATGGTTTAGGTTTCAAAACTTAAACCCTTGGCCTTCACTAAACCATCCCAATATCTTCTGTCAAGAGGCTTCCTGGACTTTTGAAGGGAAAGTAAACCAAATGGGCGTTTGTTTCTCATCAGCGAAAGCAAAGTGCTTGCAGAGGCCAGCCGGGCTATTTTTGTCTGTGGGTTGTGGACGGTTGCCAAGACTGAGCAGAGGTGTTTGCCTGTGGTAAAGACAGACAGGGACGGGTGGAGATGACTACTGATGCAGGAGAAGGATTCAGAACCTGAGAAGCTTGTTGAGATGATCCTAGCTTGACCTGCAAGCTCAGACTTCTGATTCTCCTCACTTGCACCTCCTCGTCTGTGGGCTCAGGACTGCTGTGGGATTCCTCTCCAGATAGAAAGCAGATATCAAGCCTTTGGTTGGGCCTGGTCATGTAGTGCCCTTATCTTACTGTGTGATGCTCTCATTGCTGGTACCCTGAGAAGTATCCTCACCACCATCCTCTCTTGTGGGACTCTGCACTGCTTTGGCCAGATGCAGACAGCTGGGGTGGGAGGAAGAACCACCTGAGATTTTTGTTGTTGTTGTTGTTTGGTCACTACGTTATGCCCAGATCTTTGTGACTGTTTGGACTGCAGCATATCAGGCTTCCCTGTCCTTCACTATCTCCTGAAGTATCTCCCGGCGTTTGCTCAGACTCATGTCCATTGAGCTGGTGATGCTATCTAACCATCTCCTCCTCTGCCACTCCCTCCTCCTTTTGCCTTAAGTCTTTCCCAGCATCAGATGGCACAAAATCTCAAAGGAGTCAAGTTAATCTGAGGGATCTAGGGACAGATTCAGATTCAAAGACTGAATGTCATCCAGAGAAACACCAGCTCCACCAGCCCCGGAATGCTAGGATTTCAGAGCCAAGAATTTGTAACCAGGTAGATTTAAGACTGGGGCTTCCCAGGTGGCTCAGTGGCAAAGAATCCGCTTGCCAATGCAGGAGACACAAAAGATGCCGTTTCGATCCCTGGGTCGGGAAGATCCCCTGGAGCAGGAAATAGCAACCAACTCCAGTATTCTTGCCTGGGAAATCCCATGGACAGAGGAGACGGGCGGGCTACAGTCCATGGGGTCACAGAGAGTCAGAGGAGACTGAGAACAGATCTAGGATTATAAGGAAGCAGTTTGGGAACAAGCCAACGCAGTGCAGTTCAGTTCAGTCACCCAGTCGTGTTCAACTCTTTGCGACCCCATGGACCACAGCACACCAGGCTTCCCTGTCCATCACCAACTCCCGGAGCGTGCTCAGACTCATGTCCACCGCAGGGTCCTGAGTTATTTTAGTATTTGCATTTTCCTTTAAGAGTCCATGCGTGTTGAATACATACACGTGAATGAGTGTGAATTCGGGGTGATTAAAACAATTTTTTAGATTCGGTTTGCCTGGATCTTAGTTGCAGCTTGCAGGATCTTAGTTGCTGGGAACTCTTAGTTGCAGTGTGTGGGATCTAGTTTCTGACCAGGGATTGAACCTGGGCCTCCTTTATTGGCAGTGTGGAGTCTTAGCCACTGGACCACTGGGGAAGTCCCAGAGTGATTTTTTTAAAAATAGAGATTTTTAAATATAGATTAAAATACAGATTTCTGGGCCCTGCTTTTAGAAATTTTGATTGAGGCAGTCTGGGTGGGACCCAGAAAGCCATCTTTTGGAAATTTCCCGAGATGCCTCTGGTTTGTGTTTGGGAATCATCAGCTTAAATGGCTGGAGGTGAGGCAGACACCTGTGCTGGGTCTCTTTGCTGACCTCTGAACTTTCTGTCCTCAACTGTGTGGATCGTATCTGTTCTCCCACCTACCTGGATGCCTCTTGTGACTTGATTACCTCCCTGCCTGGTTTTAGCGGGTCTCAGGGCTGCTGTGAGCTAATGATAAAGAATACTTAGCCCAGCGCCTGGTATTCAATAATCATCACTCAGTGGAAGTCAGTTGTTATTATCTCTGATTACAGTTACATAATAGGCCTGAATTGGACAACCCATTAGACTTTACAATCATATTCCTTGAAGACAGTGTAACTAGGTCAACCTCCTACCTCTTACATTAATCCCTGGAATCTTACATTAATCTCCTCCAGGAAACTTCCTCCTGTTTGGCCCCATTGGGTTCTCACTTGGTGCCAGTCTGATTTTCTTGGGTTTGCTTTCTATTTTTTTGGCAGGAACTGGAGCAGGTGTAATCCCCCTTTGTTTAGAAATACTCTCCACTGGGTGAGAGGAGTTGGGCCTCCCACTCATCGTGTTCTGGTGGTTTGTTTCCATTCCTCTGTGGTTGTGTTTATGATTGTGGTACAACTACTTGGAACTGAACTGCAGTTTCTTTGGAGACAGGGGTATTCTGTAGACATAGTGTGAAATTCTTTGGCCTGAGAGGTCCCTAGAATGTAATATAATATCTCTGCTGCCTCTAGAACTACCCAGAGTAGATAGGATTCTACTGTTATGACTAGAACTAGAGTAAACGCTGGATTCACTCATTTGTTCAACTGATGTTCATGAGTACTTTTAAGGTGCCAGGCACTACTAATACTGGGAAGGAAAAGAGGGCCCCACATTTCAGCCCAGATTCTCTTTGTCCCCTCTCCAGTCCATTGATTGCAACACTGCCAAGTTAAACTTCACTTGTTCATACTCCTAGTTACTGAACACCTACTGTGTGCTCGGTGAAAAAGTTGGTAGGGTATAGTTCCTGTCTCCCGGGAGCTCACAGCTTGACAGGAAAGCAAGCTCAGAACCAAATACCTATTCTATTTCAAGTTCTGTTTGGAATGAGTGAAATGTGTTTATTCTACCAAGGCCTTAGTACTGACTCAGAGTTATAACAGAAACGTGTGTAGAGTAAAGGAGCGTAAGAATTAAATTTACTTCAGAAGTGTCATTCATTTAATAAGCGTTTACTGAATGCCTACTATATGCCTGGCATTATTGGCAACCCACTCCAGTATTCTTGCCTGGAGAATCCCGATGGACAGAGGATCCTGGCAGGCTACGGTCCACGGGGTCGCAAAGAGTCGAACATGACTGAGCTGCTAAGCACATGCTTGGCTATAGAGAAAAATAGCCTCTGCTTTTATGGGATAGACTTTAGAAGTGTGGCCTCTAAAGAGTAAGAGAAGGATACAAATTCACAGGATATTGACTTTGTATCCTGGCTCTTCCATTGATTAGCGGTGTGATCTTGGGCAAATAACCTACCTTCTCTGAGCCTCACAATTCTCATCTATAAAATGGAGGGAATAACATTTACTGTACATACTGGGAAGGTTAAAGAGGATTTTTTTAAAAAGCTTTCTGTTTAATCACCCTTCATTCTCATCTCCTACCTTATATAAAATTTGGGCAGTGCCTGACTATTGCCCTGGACTCTAATTTCCCAAGGGGGGTGACTGTGTCATATACAGTTTTGTATCTACTGTGACAGCTTCCTGTTGACTCCTGCCCATGTCTGGTTTATGGTCCCTCACAGCTGCTGTTCCTGCTCCCAGACCTGGGGCACCATCCGCTGACCAGGGCCCTCCGGCCAGGCTGAACTGACTCTTATCACAGAAACAACGCAAAACTGGGGCACGGCGCAGGAAGCTGGTGTGGTCAAGTTCGTTCCTAGTCTCCTCCAGGTTCCCGATGTGCCCCTCAGTTTTAACCTCCACCTCCTCCCAGCTTCCTGAACCCAGCCCTGCCCCTGCCCTCTCCCCTGCCATCCATGTTGCATTGCCTTGTCCGACTTCCTGCCTGACCTCATTCTCCACGCTGGCTCTTGGGGCCTGACTGATACAGCACTGTCTGCTTTGGAAACCTTGCTCACACATTCACCCCAGCTGGCCTCTAAGCCTCCCACTCTGACCAATGCCCTAGTGGAATCCTTGCTGTCAGTTTTTCTGCCCCAGTTGGGCTTCCACCCACCCTGACCCCTCCACAAAAATGCACTGAGTTCTAAAGTGTGCCAGGCTCTGGGTTGGGGAACATGCAGACAGATGAAATGGTCCCTACTCTGAACCACATATGTGACTGACCTGGTCTTCAACTCCCTCAGGATAAAAAGAGTTGTGTTGGAAAAGGAGTCTCTAGTCTCCGCCATGAGGTTTTCTTGCTCACTTTGATGAGCAGACAACAGTATGCCTTCTGGCAGAACCCTTCAGGCACCCCGTTTTATCTGACCTGCAAGAATCATGCAGGGTAAGGAGCAGTGGATTGATAAATAGTTAATGAATATTTGGGCTTCCCTTGTAGCTCAGTCGGTAAAGAATCTGCCTGCAGTGCAGGAGACCTGGGTTCGACCCCTGGGTTGGGAAGATCCCCTGGAGAAGGAAATGGCAACCCACGCCAGTATCCTTGCCTGGAAAATCTCATGGACAGAGGAGCCTGGTGGGCTGCAGTCCATGGGGTCGCAAAGAGTCGGGCATGACTGAGCAACTAACACTAACTAACTAACTAATGAATACTTACCATGTTCCACGTACTGGGCATATGATAGAGACTATGATCTGCCTTCTGCCCTTGCAGAGCTTGGAGCCTGTGGTAGACAGAATAGAGGCACCCAAAGATGTCCGTGTCCTAATCCATGGACGCTGTGGACATACTCTGCTACCCAGCAAAGAGAATTAAGGTTGCAAATGGAAGTTAAGATTGCTCACCAACTGACTTTTTTTTTGGCCATGCCACGTGACTTGTGGGATCTTAGTTCCCCGGCCAGGGATCAGACCCAGGTCGCAGCAACAAAAGCACCAGGTCCTAACCACTGGACCACCAGGGAATTCCCTAAAGTAGGGAGGGTATCCTGGCTTATTTAGGTGGGATCTGTGTAGTCGCACAATCCTTAAACGTGGAAGGGACAGGAGAGCTGGTGTCTGAGTGATGTGACATAGGAAAGACTCAACCAGCCATTGCTGGCTTTTCAGTTTTTTTGGGTTTTTTTTTGGCCTTGCCACATGTCTTATGGAATCTTAATTCCCTGACCAAGGATTGAACCCAGGCCACTCGCACCAGAAGCTCATAGTCCTAACCTCTGGACTGTCAGGGAATTCCACTGCTGGCTTCGAAGATGGAAGAAGCCATGTGCTAAGCATCTAGAAACTGGAAAAGGCAAGAAAGCAGATTCTGCCTGGAGCCTCCAAAAGGAGCCCAGTTGTGCCACCACCTCGGTTTCAGTGAAACCCATTTTAGACTTCTGACCTTCACAACTATAAGATAGTGAACCTGTATTGTTGTCAGTCACTGTTTGTGGTGATTTGTGACAGCAGCAATAGGAAATGAATCCAGAGCTCAACTCAGAAGACGGAAGTTAAAAAGGGATTAAGGTTCAATGGGATGAGTGCAGGGACAGAAGTATCGAACTCTGTGAGAGTACGCACAAGAGGCCCCAGCCAAGTCTTAGGGGGCTCGGTAAGGGGGCAGTCAGGCCGTGCCTCCTGGAAGAGGGCTGGGCACCTACAGGAGAGAGAAGGAGTCAGAGAAGAATCTGCTGTAATCGTGAGAGGGGACAGTGCTCTAGTCCAACGGGAGCCCAGAGGTGTGGGGTGTCTGGGCTATGAGAGTGAGAGAGGCGCCCGGAAGACTGCTCTGGGCTAGTCCCTCCGCCAGCAGTTTCTCCTTTTAGGAGAGGAATTTTGCTCACGTTTTCAAAAGATGTAAAAGATAGATAAATTACTGGTACCAAATTCATACCACAGACTATTATGCCTCCATTAAAAAGTAAATGTAAATATTATTTTCACAGAACAAAATGTAAAAGGCACAATTTGACCCAGCAAGTCTCACTGCCAGGAATTTATCCTGCACATGTAACCTTTTCAATTCAGCTCAGTTCAGTTCAGTTGCTCAGTCGTCTCCGACTCTGCGACCCCATGAATCGCAGCACGCCAGGCCTCCCTGTCCATCACCATCTCCCGGAGTTCACTCAAATTCATGTCCATCAACTCAGTGATGCCATCCAGCCATCTCATCCTCTGTCGTCCCCTTCTCCTCCTGCCCCCAATCCCTCCCACCATCAGGGTCTTTTCCAGTGACTCAGCTCTTCACATGAGGTGGCCAAAGTGCTGGAGTTTCAGCTTCAGCATCAGTCTTTCCAATGAACACCCAGGACTGATCTCCTTTAGGATGGACTGGTTGGATCTCCTTGCAGTCCAAGGGACTCTCAAGAGTCTTCTCCAGCACCACAGTTCAAAAGCATCAATTCTTCTGCGCTCAGCTTTCTTCACAGTCCAATTCTCACATCCATACATGACCACTGGAAAAACCATAGCCTTGACTAGACGGACCTTTGTTGGCAAAGTAATGTCTCTGCTTTTCAATATGCCATCTAAGTTGGTCATAACTTTCCTTCCAAGGAGTAAGCATCTTTTAATTTCATGGCTGCAGTCACCATCTGCAGTGATTTTGGAGCCCCCAGAAATAAAGTCTGACACTGTTTCCACTGTTTCCCCATCTATTTGCCAAGAAGTGATGGGACCAGATGCCATGATCTTTGTTTTCTGAATGTTGAGCTTTAAGCAAACTTTTTCACTCTCCTCTTTCACTTTCATCAAGAGGCTTTTTAGTTCCTCTTCACTTTCTGCCATAAGGGTGGTGTCATCTGCATATCTGAGGTTATTGATATTTCTCCTAGCAATCTTGATTCCAGCTTGTGCTTCTCCCAGCCCAGCGTTTCTCATGATGTACTCTGCATATAAGTTAAATAAGCAGGGTGACAATATACAGCCTTGACGTACTCCTTTTCCTATTTGGAACCAGTCTGTTGTTCCATGTCCAGCTCTAATTGTTGCTTCCTGACCTGCATATAGGTTTCTCAAGAGGCAGGTCAGGTGGTCTGGTATTCCCATCTCTTTCAGAATTTTCCACAGTTTATTGTGATCCACACAGTCAAAGGCTTTGGCATAGTCAATAAAGCAGAAATAGATGTTCAAAGATGAATGTACAAGGAAGCTGAATGGTTTCTAATAGGTAAAATAAGAAATATCCTGTGCCCATAGATGGGTGGATGGTTTTGAACTGTGGTGTTGGAGAAGACTCTTGACAGTCCGTTGGACTGCAAGGAGATCAGGCCAGTCCATCCTAAAGGAAACCAGTCCTGAATATTCATTGAAAGGGCAGATGCTGAAGCTGAAACTCCAATACTCTGGCCACCTGATGAGAACTGTCTTGTTGCAAAAGACCCTGATGCTGAGAAAGATTGAAGGCTGGAGGAGAAGGGGACAACAGAGGATGAGATGGTTAGATGGTATCACTGACTGGATGGACATGAGTTTGAGCAAGCTCTGGGAGTTGGTGATGAACAGGGAAGTCTGGCATGGGGCAGTCCATGGGGTCGCAAAGAGTCAGATATGACTGAGCGACTGAACTGAACTGCGGGATGGGTGATTAGTTATATTAGTATTTGAGGTGCCCATGGTGTGACATTCTATGAAACTTACTAAAAGCAAGGCATGAAATCTATTTGACCTGATAAGTAGAGAGATTTATCCAAACCAGGATGCTTTGAGAGGGGGAATCTGTTGATAATTATACAGGATGGACTGTCCCAGGCAAACTGGGACATACAGCCATTCCAATGAAAAGAATGATCTCCACGGAAGATGTTTAGGTGAGAAAGGTAAGATGTATCACAGTGTGCAGAGCATGACTCCATTTGTGTGAGATTTCTGTTTTTGGGGGAGGTCTTTGCTTCTGTTTTAATAATGTTTGCTTGTTTATGCTGGGCTGTGCTGGGTCTTCGTTGCTGCCTGGGCTACTCCCCACTGTGCTTCTTGGGCTTCTCTTGTTGCAGAGCGCAGGCTCTAGGGCGTGTGAGCTTTGACAGCTGTGGCTCCCGAGTTCTAGAGCAGAGGCTCCATAATTGTGGTGCACAGGCTCAGCTGTTCCTCGGCATGTGGGACCTTTCTGGATCAGGGATGGAACCTGCGTCTCCTGCATCGGCAGGTGGATTCCTTACCACTGAGCCACCAGGGAAGCTCTGTGCGAGTTTTTTAAAGAAATGATACACTCTCCTAGTTACCTATGCATAGATGCTTTTTCATAAGAACATGTAAGGAGCTGATCACAGATCTGGAGAGAATGCTGGAATGCCTCCACACGAGGTTCTTATATTCATTGTGTAATATATATACTGGATATTTAAATTACTTTTATAATAAAAACATCAAGTTGACTGGGTACATATATTCCTTTCATAATAAAACTGCAAATTCAAATAAAGTCATAGAAAGTCAAACACAGTTGAGTTAGCTGTTCGTGCCCAATCTTCCTCCAGTCCTTAGGTCAGCTCCCTCATCAGTCTCGCCACTCTCAGTCTAGTCCGGAGTCTTCACGCCCTACTGAGTCTGAATCCCAACAGTTTCAATAGAAGGTGATGGAAAACAAAACATAGTCAATAAATAACACATCCATATCACATGAAAAAATCCCTCTTGGTGTCCAACTGGGACAATTATAAAAGTAGAGGCTACATTTTCCAGAGAAAATTTTCAGCCTCCTCTTTAAAGGGGCCAGTTCTCGCCTCAGAGGAAACAGGTGCCCATTTGTAGAAAATGTTTCTCTTCTGTTAATATATTCTAAAACCTACTGCTGGACAGTAACTTGTTCCTGCCACTCCCTTTTCCTTCTGCCCTGAGAGGAGCACATTCGACAACTTTCCTCCTTTAGTCAATAGGTTTCTTCCACGAAGGGAAGGGTTGAATTCTAGGTCATTCGTCCACCCACTTCCTGAGAAAAGGTCACTTCCTCAGTCCTTATTACGGACCCCGCCTGAGAGCAGGGCGGGAAAGACTGTTTTTCGGCTGGTGGGGTCACATTTGCCTCCAGACCTGTTGCTTTCCGTGGATGTTTATCTCCCTGGAACTTCACTTTCAAGGAAAAGGAGGCCCCAAAGCAACTAGTTGAAGAGACCGAGAGGGTGGAGGTTGTTTGATGTTTCCTTGAACAACTTTTTGACAGAATTCCAGTCAGACTCATTCTGTTCCTTCCCTTTCTCCACCCCTCGAGACCACTTAACTCTTCTAGCCTTGGAGAGCTTTCCCTCCCAGTGAGGTTGCAGGATGAAGGGGAATAATAACATTGGTAAGTGGTTGAGCTAGGGCTTGACCAAGTCTGTCTGCCTCAGAAGGCTGTGCGAGGGACTTCCTGGTGGTCCAGCAGTTAAGAATCCGCCTTGCAATGCAGGGGACACATGTTCAGTCCCTGGTCAGGGAACTAAGATCCCACGTCCTGCAACTATTGAGCCCATGGGCCACAACTGGTACGCATGATGCAAGGAAAATCTGATGCAGCCAAAAAAAAACAAGCCTGTGAGATCTCCATACACCTGGCCCATTCCTGAAACTGAAAGTGTGTATCGCTCAGTTGTGTCCAATTCTTTGCAACCACGTGGACTGTAGCCCACCAGACTGCTCTGTCCATGGAATCTGCCAGGCAAGAATACTGGAGTGGGTTGCCAAGCTCCTCCAGGGGATCTTTCCAACTCAGGGATTGAATCCAGGTCTCCTGCATTGCAGGCAGATTCTTTACTGTCTGAACTACCAGTTCAGTTCAGTTCAGTTCAGTTCAGTCATTCAGTCATGTCTGACTCTTTGTGACCCCGTGGACTGCAGCACACCAGGTCTCCCTGTCGATCACCATTTCCCGGAGCTTGATCAAACTCATGGCCACTGAGTTGGTGATGCCATCCAATCGTCTCATCCTCTGTCATCCCCTTCTCCCACCTTCAATCTTTCCCAGCATCAGGGTCTTTTCAAATGAGTCAGTTCTTTGCATCAGGTGGCCAAAGGATTGGAGTTTCAGCTTCAGCATCAGTCCTTCCAATGAATATTCAGGACTGATTTCCCTGGACTATCAGGGAAGCCCTTTACTGTTGCAGCACCTGGGAAGCCCAGCCCATCCCTGCTGCTGCTGCTGCTAAGTCGCTTCAGTCGTGTCCAACTCTGTGAGACCCCATAGATGGCAGCCCACCAGGCTCCCCTGTCCCTGGGATTCTCCAGGCAAGAACACTGGAGTGGGTTGCCATTTCCTTCTCTAATGTGTGAAAGTGAAAAGTGAAAGTGAGCGGGTAGCTCATCCCATCTCTCTCCTTCTGGGAATTCAGCGCCCCCTTCAGGCAGGGCTCTTCTCAGCTCTCACCTCCCCTGCTCCTCAATAGGCTCCATCCCATCCTTACTCCCTGTTCAAGGACCTCACCTGTTCAGAGTACCCTTTCAGTCCTCTCTCTTTCATAGAGATTTCCCTGAGCACCGATGTTATGCTAAAAAGATATCAGATTTTTAAAAATTATTTTAAAACGATATGCAGAAGACTGTTCTCATCATTAATGATAATAAAATCATTGACTGTAGCAGGGGGGCACATTCAAGCTTCAGGCTTTGCCCGGTGGCAGCCTGTGTGAGAAGCACTGGATTTTCCAGGATGCTTTCCCCGGCTCTGACCGAGAGCAGCAGGGGTACTGACAGCCTGAAGGGCCCCCAGGCTGTCCTGCTGCACAGGGTGAGCGCTAAGCCAGCCAGAACCAGCCTGGTGGCAGGAGGTACGGCGAGAGCGCAGACTGCAGTTTGCACACCAAACCCCAAGCTGTTTGGCCTCAAATACAAAAGAGTCACTTTTTAAGAGGAAGTCAGTTCTTTCCATGACTGCCAAGATGCCATTGAAATATCTCCTGGTCACTCTCTCTCTCGGGGTATGGCAGGGAGTGGTGTGGTCTTCAGATGGATCCTAGACACTCACATCTGGCTCCTCTGACCAGGGCATTCTGGCCAACACTGCCAGTCCAGGGGTTTCTATTTCCAGCTGTTAGTAGAGAATCTGGGCTGGAGTCAGAGAATCATTAAATGTTCAGAGGTGGAGGGATTCAAGGAGAAATCCAATACCCTCTGATAAGGTATTGATAAATAAGGCCAGAGAGATTTCAGAAGTTGGTCCCAAATACGGATCCTGGTATCTGCCAGTCTTCTGAAAAGCAAAAAAAAAAAAAAAAAGACAAAGTTGTTCTGTCGCTAAGGCGTGTCTGACTTTTTGCAACCCCATGGACGGCAGCACGCCAGGCTTCCCTATCCTTCACCATCTCCCAGAGTTTGCTCAAACTCATGTCTGTTGAGTCAGTGATGCCATCCAAAAGTAGTGAATTTAAAAAAGAAATGAAAGTTATTTAATTTAAAAGATACCCCCTTTATTCTGGTATTCTGATTTTGCCTTGTTTAACTGTTAAAATGCCTTTTCTTCTATGAAGTGATGTTGATAGTAGATGGCAGGTGATTTTTAACTCTCTTAAAAGGAAAGTAACGACTGTACTTGAAATTCCAGTGTGCGGATGCCAGGGCTTGGGTTGCTCAGCAGTGGCTGCTCGTGTATACACCTCGCCAGGGCGGAGCTGAGTTTGCATTCCTGTTACTCATTGTTTTCTTCTGAGAGACATGTACCCCTGACTCTGCGTAAGTGACTTTACATCCTGACCTTCATGTTTTGCATCTATAAAATGAGGGATAATAAAACCTGCCCTGTGTCACAAAGGCTAAAATGAGACAACGGAGAGGAAAGAACTTCAAGAAGTAAAATTTTTACACTAAACAAGGGCTTGGAGTGATTATTGTGTCTGTCAGTTGATTCTTGATGCTCCAGCTGTGTGGGCTGTTTGCTTTGAACAGTATTAGTTTCCTAGGGCTGCTGGAATGGAAAACCACAAACCAGTGGCTTATAGCAACAGGAATGTGTTCGCTCAGTTCTGGAGGCGAGGTCTGAAATAAGATGCTGGCAGGGTCACGCTCCCTCCAAAGCCTCTAGGAGATGATCTTTCTGCGCCTCCTCCAGTTTCTGGTGGCCGCAGGCTGTCCTTGGCTTTTGACAGCTTTTCTCCTCTCTCTGCTTGTGTTTTCCCATGGCTGTCTCCACTTTGCCTGTCTCTGCCTCTTCACCTGGTGTTCTTTTTGTAAGGAAACCAGCCATATCGGATGAGGGGTCCAGCCTCCTCCAGTCCGACCCTATTTTAATTGAGTTCATCTGCACAGACTTTTTCCCAATAAGATCACTTTTCGAGGTACTGAGGGTGGCTCAGTACCTGAGCTGAGTACCTCCCTGGTGGCTCAGACGGTAAAGAAACTGCCTGCAATGCAGGAGACCCGGGTTCGAGCCCTGGGTCGGGAAGATCCCCAGGAGGAGGATGGCACCCCGCTCCAGGATTCTTGCCTGGAGAATCCCATGGACAGAGGAGCCTGGCGAGCCACAGTCCATGGGGTTCAAAGAGTCGGACATGACTGAGAGACTAACACTTTCACTGACAACTAGGATTTCAATATATCTTTTCTTTGTGGGTAGGGGGAACACAGTTCAGCCCATGACAAAGATCATCTGGGTACATTTTAAAAAATGTTTGTTTATTTATTTCGTTGGCTGCCTTGGGCCTTAGTTTCAGCACGCAGGGTCTTCACTGCGTCTTCCATCGCGCTGCACCGGCTCTCTAGCTGTGGCGCGGATGGGCTCAGCAGTTGTGGTGCGTGAGCTTAGTTGCTCCACGGCAGGGGGGCTCTTTGTTCCCCTCACCAGGGATCCAACCCGAGTCCCCTGCATTAGTAGGTGAATCCTTAATCACTGAACCACCAGAAGTCCCATCTAGGTAAGTTTTAAGTTGCATTTTAAGTAGCACCAGCTACCCTGATTTTAAGAAAAGCAAATTTTATTCTTCCACCCTTCTAAGAAGAAACGCTATGAAGCAGAAAGGAAGAGAAGTGGGAGGCGGGTGGAGAATTTTGGAGAATTATAGCAGCTGGTTAATCCTTGGCTCCTGAGAAATGGAGCCCCTTGAGCAAAAGTGATCCGAGCTGGAAAGCAAATCCCAGGCTGGGCTGATTCCTCAAAGACCTTTTAACTGGACTGCGGCCCCCGCAGAGCAATCTGCGCCAGGGAGAGGTGAAGGAACCACAGCTTCTTCTTCGGTCAACACGCTTGGGCCTGAAGCAATGTTTATTCATGAAGGGCCTGAGCTGGGTTTTGCTCTGCCCAGAGCCGATACGCTGGTGGCAGGGACACTGCTGGGCAGTCCGGCCTTGTCAGGCCCCGGGGCCAGTTGAATCAACACCAGCACCTTTCTTTCCTAGCTGCCAGCCTCCACTTCCTTCCAGAGAGCTTTTTTTGTTTCTATCCTGACTCAAAGGTCAAAGGCAGCTGTGTTTAGTTCTCCAAAGGACTGGGCCAAGGAAGAACATGATTGCAGAAGGAATTCTGCTCAGCTCTTGCGAAGAAGCCATTCTCCACCAGGTTTACGGACCTTGAAAAAGCTGTTACGTAAGGAAGACAAGGCTGCATTATGGCTTTTGCTGGCCCCTTGACACTTTTGCCTTTGTGGCCCCCTTCCTCCATTAAAATATATTTTAAATTATATTTTATATATAATTTGTATAAAGAATATAATCTAGGCTGGATTCATTACAATATGCTGTTGTTCAGTCGCTCAGTTGTGTCCGATTCTTTGTGACCCCATAGGTTGCAGCATGCCAGGCTTCCCTGTCCTTCACTGTCTCCCAGAGTTTGTTCAAACTCAGGTCCATCGAGTCAGTAATGCCATCCAACTATCTCATTCTCTGTTGCCCCCTTCTCCTCCTACCTTCAACCTTTCCCACCATCAGGGTCTTTTCCAATGAGTCAGTTCTTTGCATCAGGTGGCCAAAGTATTGTATATATATCATTACTCTCTCTCTCTCTATATATATATATATCATTACTATATATCCACTATTATTACATTCCTTTTTCCTTCTAGTATTAAAATAAGTTAAAATTAAAATATTTGTGTTGGTCCTTAAAATATCACAGGCCCTTAGCATTGCGCCTATTCTCTTTGGATCAGTTGGCCCTGGGGAGAGACTGGGCTTTTTTTAAGCATGTGGGAGTTTGGTATAGTGAGGCATGTGTGTGTGTTTATTGGATCAAGGAGAAGACTTTAATCCAGTCTGGACACAAGGGAATGACTAAAATGATCTTTTGAGACCCATGGAGCTGAAAGAATGAGATTGAAGGTACCATGCCCTTTCTCTCTATGTATAGTTAGATGCCTCCCTTCCTCCTAAGGACTCAGATATATACCCAAATGGAAAGTGTATCTGATGTCCAACTTCAATATCTGGATACCTTGTCCAACCTCAAGATAAAAGCGTGGAGGAGGATGGACAAACAGGGTTAGGAGATGGGGAGAATGCCAGGTCTACTAGTCTAAACAGGGGCCCAGGGCCTGACAGTGTTGCAAATCAACACAGATCCTTCCTAGCTGCGGTCCCCCCCAAACAGTTTTCTCTCAGGCTTTACAGTTTTGAGTACAAAGTACTTCATCTTCCACCTAACCAAGCACTAATCGACCTTCTCCTCCATCAAGGGAAGTTGTACCAATTTTAGAGTCTGGGGAGCATTTATTGAGTTTTGGGGTTGGCAAACTTTTTCTGTAAAGGCCCAGGCTGTACCTAACTTAGGCTTTGCAAGTCTTTTGGTCTTTTTGAAACTATTTAATTCTGCTGTCATAGAACAAAAATGGCCACAGATAACCAATGGATATGGCTCTATTCAAATTAAACTTTATTTATAAAAACTGACAGAGGGCAGGATTTGGCCTGTGGGTTGTAGTTTGCTGAACCTTAGACTAACCTATTTTTCATTTCCTGACCATACCTTGTTCTTCCTGCAACTTTTCATGAGTGTCTATTATGTGATATGAACTATGCTAAAGACGTTAGGGGAATTTCCTGGGGGTCCAGTGGTTAAGAATATGCTTGCCAATGCAGGGCCCACGGAAGATTCCACATGCCATGGGGCAACTAGGCTCGTGAGCCACAGCTACTAAGGCCTGTGCTCCACAACAAGAGAAGCCGCTGTGGTAAGAAGCGCACATGCTGCAGCTAGAGAGTAGCCCACAGTCGTGACAGCTAGAGAAAGCCTGTGCACAGCAGCAAAGATCCAGTGCAGCCAAAAGTAAATAAACAAACATTATTAGACTTTGTGATATTTGAGTTTTCCTGTATTTATTTCTTGTTCCTCCAGTGACCTCAAAGGCCCTCTTTTCTTTCATCTCCTCCATGAGGCTGAACACAGTGCTGAGCTGAGCATATTTTCGTTTCTTCTGATATTTCTTGCTTCGATTTTTCTCGGTTTGAAATCACTAGGGAAAGAAATAGTTAAATTCACGAAAATCCACTCATTTGTTTGGTGTTCAATCACCTTTCCGAATTTCAGGCTTCTACTTTCTTCATGGAGCAACTTCACCTCTTCCTGCACCTCTTCTTTGCTTGCAGTTAACTACATTCTTCATTTGTCAGTCAACAAGTATTTATGGAGCTTCTACCAATATACTCTAGACTATGCTGGTAAATGTGAACATTAAAAAAAAAAAATACAGTCTCTACTCTGTCTATAGACTGTGTTAGATATTGGTGGACACATTTCCCCCCAAACGATACTGCCCATGAGTCCTCTCCCTCATTGACTCTGGGTTTGGTTGTGTGATTTCCTTGTGAGATATTAACAAATATGAAGCAACTAGATAAGTGCTTGCACATCAGGGCTCTACTTCTGGAAATGCTGCCTTCTGGAATTCAGCTGCCATACTGTTAGAAAGCCCAGGATGACCTGCTGGAGAGGAGGTTATGAAGAGACGCCCTGGAGAACAACACACTATACGGAAAGAGGGGCCAGCCAGTTCCTAGCTGTTCTAATTTCCTCAACTGAGAATCAGACACATGAATGAAGTCCTTTTGGGTTTTTCCATCATAGTTGATCCTCCAGACAATGACAGCTGTGTGAGTGACATCAAGCCAATCATCAGAAGATCCACCAACTGATTCTAGCCTGTATTATAGAGTTGTGAGTAAATAAACAGTTGTTTTAAGTTTTGGGGTAATTTGTAGTGCAACAAGATAGATACAGGTTTCCCCCACTATCCAAAAACAGAGTGCTTCTACAAAGCTTTTCCTAAGCGGAGATGGTATAAAGTGAAGAAGCAATGATCTTTTCTCATAAAAGTGAAAACCCCTTTGGATTTCTTTTGGTTAATGAAAACAGGTACTAGTGCAGGCCCTTCGTAAAAGCTTTCGAAAGGTGGGGGTACCTATAATTGACAGACACGCGGATTAGGAAGTGTATGAGCACGCACACACAAATACACACAACACACACACAGAATCCAATCAAGAAGCCACACGAGACTAAATCTGCCAGATCAAAGTCTCACAGCAGTAGTAGCGTCCTCCCAAAGAGGAGGACAGGCCGGAAGAGAAGCCCCGAGGAAGCACTCTGGACATGGACAACTCCAAACAGGCTTTGCATGGTGTGGAAAGGAGCAGCCAGGGCAAAGACGCATCCCTCTCTGGAGTGAATGCTTTTACAGGTAGGCTTTGCGGCTCAAAGGGTCCTTGAGGACCGCCTGTGATGCTGGACTTCCAGGAACAGGGACACAAGGAGGTATTCTGGCATTCCCCTGAGGCACCCCCTCGTTTCTCTCGGAGCACACACGTGGGTGGCAACCTACCCACCTACTCATAAAGCCAATACAAATATTCCTATTGTCATTTTAGAAAAATTGTAAGGCAAACCCCCGGGAACCCTACTGGGGCTTCTCTCTTTGGAAGAATAGCCAAGAACAGCTAGGTTTACACCTCCTACTTTATAGAATGGTCAAATGCCAGGTCTCATTTTCCTGTTACCCATCCTGCTCCTTCCTGTTTACAACATAGTTTGGTTTCTTGTTTTTGTTTACGCGCTGCCCAATTAAAGGCTGAGCGCTTCTCTACCATCTGACTTGTTGGTTCCCTGAAGGCAGCACCCTGACTTAAGATCCAGAGCTGAACAACTCCCACAGTGTACCGTCGTTGACGGCTTGCTTCTCTGCAGCCCCCACTAGGGCATGAGATCTTCAGAGGCAAAGATTTCTTCGACTCAGTGTTGTGTCTCCAAAGCTTACATACTGGCCAACATGGATGGATTCAGTAAATGTGTAATAAATTAGGGAGAAAACCCAGAAGTATAACAACCACAAAACCAGGCAAATTAGGGTGGAAGGCACACTTGGCATAAAACTTCACTAACATTTATTGGCACAACCTGATTCCAGATTCTGTGCTAGCCACTTTAAGAACATTTTGTTCTCTCTCTTTCAAGAAAATTTTTATTCATTTGGCTGCACTGGCTCTTAGTTGCGGCATGTGCGATCTAGTTCCCTAACGAGGGATTGAATCCAGGGATTGGGAACTTGGAGTCTTAGCCACTGGAGCACCAAGGAAGTCCCTGTCTCTCTTTTTGTGTTTAGCAAGTTTTAATTACATTTGGAGGAGTGAAATTACTGACCCACAGAGCTGTAATTCAGTTAGTCCCTTCTGTTCCCAAGTCCACACTTCTCTTTCTAGCTCTTCTTCTGGATCGTGAATTCTACCCACTTTCTCCTTTTCGGAGGCCACCAGACAGGAGTGGCACAGTGGTAAAGAATCCACCCGCCAATACAGGAGACGTAAGAGATGCGGGTTCAACCCCTGAGTCGGGAAGCTCCCCTGGAGTAGGAAAAGGCAACCCACTCCAGTATTCTTGTCTGGAAAATTCCACCGGGAGAGGAGCGACAGGCTTCAGTCCATGGGGTCACAAAGAGGCGGACATGACTGACTGTGCACACACACAAACAGGGGCAGGAGATGGAGGAGACTAAGGTGGCTCCCTTTAGAGAATTTTTGCTTGGGGCTCGGGAAGGACCTACTTACCCCTGAGCATGTGCTGGGGAGGGCTAGGTGCAGAGAGAAGGGGCCTTTACCGTCTTTGCAGGCCTCTTCCTGGGTGTCAGGAGGAAGGGTTTGGCACCCAGACTGCACTGGGGGTCATAAGCACAAGTCCCTCCCAGGCTGCTCTTTTCCTCCTCAGGACAAAGTTATTGTTCTCTGGAAGGACTGACAGGTACAAGAAGGCAGCCGGGCCTGCCCGGGCATAGGGTGGGGCATGATGATTAAGACTGGGAGCCAAAGGTGGGGCACGGCTGTGGCACTGGGGCTGGGGCAGAAGAGGAATATTCAGGCTCATGTACAGCCGGGTGGAGCTGGGGTGACTCAGGGGGCAGGGTGCAGGGCAGCTTCCGGCTGGCAGGGGCAGAGCTGAGGACAGCATCTAACCATGATTGGTGCCTGCAGCCATGCAGGCACCCTCTGGAAGCTGCAGGGGTTACGGAGCCCGGGGCTGGGTCTCCACTGTCCTAGGCTCAGAACTGAGCTATTGACTGTCTTTTTCACTTTTTAAAAAGAATTTATTTTTATTTATTTATCTTCATCTTTGGCTGTGCTGGGTCTTTGCTGCTGTGCCTGGGCGTTCTCTAGTTGTGGCTGCTGCTGCTGCTGCTGCTAAGTTGCTTCAGTCGTGTCTGACTCTGTGCGACCCCATAGATGGCAGCCCACCATCCCTGGGATTCTCCAGGGAAGAACACTGGAGTGGGTTGCCATTTCCTTCTCCAATGCATGAAAGTGAAAAGTGAAAGTGAAGTTGCCAGTCGTGCCCGACTCTTAGTGATCCCATGGACTGCAGCCCACCAGGCTCCTCCGTCCATGGGATTTTCCAGGCGAGAGTGCTGGAGTGGGCTGCCATTGCCTTGCGGGGCCTACGCACGTTGCGGTGCGTGGGCTTCTCATTATGGTGGATTCTCTTGCAGCAGAGCACAGGGCTTTAGTAGTCGTGGTACACAGGCTTAGTTGCCCCCGTGGCACATGGGATCTTCTCAGATCAGGGATCGAATTGTTCCCTGAATTGCAAGGCAGATTCTTAACCAGTGGACCACGAGGGAAGCCCGGCCATTTACTGTCTTGATGGCAACAGGTGAAATCACTTCACTGTTCAGGGCTTCAGTTTTCCCTTTGATAGCATAGGGCTGAAAAGATGGACTGGGGAGACAACCCAATGATAAAGCCTGCTGAATGTCAGTTCCCCTCTGTCTCCCTGTCCTGCTGGCTCTTGACATTCAGTTCAGTTCAGTTCAGTCACTCAGTCCGACTCTTTGTGACCCCCTGGACTGTAGCACGCCAGGCTTCCCTGTCCATCACCAACTCCTGGAGCTTGCTCAAACTCATGCCCATCGAGTTGGTGATGCGTCTGGCTCTTGACATTAGCCAGAGCTTTAAAGGCGTGCTGTGTCAGGTGGGGCCACACTGTGGCTTTTGCGGGTCCCTTCCACCTTCCTGGGTTGTTTCCTCCATAAGAAAATATTAAAAATTCCATCTCATGACTATTGATATAATAATCCAAGCTGGATTTATTAGCAAATATTAATTATTATTATACTCACCTCTCTTCTGATTCCAAAAGGAATTACAGCTAAAGTATTTTTGTGAGCCCCTAAAAGGCTATGGTTTTTCCAGTAGTCATGTATGGATGTGAGAGTTGGACTGTGAAGAAAGTTGAGCACTGAAGAATTGATGCTTTTGAACTGTGGTGTTAGAGAAGACTCTTGAGAGTCCCTTGGACTGCCAAGGAGATCCAACCAGTTCATCCTAAAGATCAGCCCTGGGTATTCTTTGAAAGGAATGATGCTAAAGCTGAAACTCCAGCACTTTGGCCACCTCATGTGAAGAGTTGAGTCATTAGAAAAGACCCTGATGCTGGGAAGGATTGGGGGCAGGAGGAGAAGGAGACGACAGAGGATGAGATGGTTGGATGGCACCACTGACTCGATGGATGTGAGTCTGAGTGAACTCTGGGAGTTGGTGATGGACAGGGAGGCCTGGCGTGCTGCAGTTCATAGGGTCGCAAAGAGTC
This sequence comes from Budorcas taxicolor, assembly GCF_023091745.1. Lineage (NCBI taxonomy): Eukaryota > Metazoa > Chordata > Mammalia > Artiodactyla > Bovidae > Budorcas > Budorcas taxicolor. The sequence goes on from NC_068925.1 coordinate 72,324,824, forward strand.
GGACATGACTGAGCGATTGAACTGAACTGAAAAGTATCATGCCTCATGAACACCCCCCTCCCACTGTGGCTAAGGATCAACTAAGGGAACTCTTGCAGGCTCGAGTCTCTTCCTTCTTCTGGAATCTTTGAGTCTCACTGTGATCCAGATGGTTCGGGACAGTGAATTCACATCTGAGAGGCACTCCCACTTGAGGTGTGTATTGGGTCACTGAGAGGGTGTGTTGCACATGATGCCTGGCGCTCCCGTGGTGGTCCTGGTGTGTCTGCATTTCAGGATGTAGTTATTCGGGAGTGCAGGGGGTGGGCAGTGTGAAAGCCTTCAATTATAAAGTCCCTGAAACTTGATTGGTTCATCCCACAAATATATATTTTTTGAGTAGCTACTATATTCCAAGCCTCATTATAGAAACTAGAGAGATGGTGCAGTAAATAAACGAAAGAGAAAGTTCCCTTTCTCATGTAGCTTTCCCTCTACTGGAGGCACATAGATAAACAATCAAATTGATGTCAGTTGGTAAGGACCAAACAAGGAGGGTTGGGAGAGCGGGGTGGTGATAAGGTGGGGATGGTGTTTTGCTGTTACATGTAAGATGGACAGGAAACATGTGCTGGATGAGGTGATATCGGAGTGGAGCCCCAAGGAAACTGAGGGGTGTGGCTATCTCGGGGAATAGCATTCCAGGCAGGGGAGAGGCAAGTACAAAGGCCCTGTGGCAGGAGCATCCTTGGCGAGCTTGAGGAACAGCATAGAACAGAGGCTGGAGCAGGCAGAGGGAGGGGTGGAGGGGCTGGACCGGAGGTCAGACAGGTGGTACAGGCTGTTGTAAAGGTTTTAACTTGTAGTCTGAGTGTGATAAGAAGCCTCTCGGAGAATTTGTTAGAGACACGATGATCATTTTGTCTGCTTGCATGGAAGAGAGGAAAGGGACAGGCACGGAGGCGGGGGGCCAGTTAGGAGGCTGTGGTGTGTTGCGGTGAGAGATTATAGGGAGTTGGAGCAGACGGTTAGCGGTGGTAGTGCTGAGAACCGGTCAAATTGTGGCCATGAAGGTACGGGCAACAAGATTTGCTGGTATATTAGATGTTCAGGAAAACAGAGAGAGTGAAGTCAAAATTCCAACGTTTTGGACTGGACAACTGGAGGCATGCGCTTGGCATTTACTGAAATGGAGAAGTGGACATGTTTCAAGAGGACTCCGGGAGTTTAGTTGCTGGCCACTCTAGCCTTCAGAAATGGCCAATACTCTGTGGACTGTGTTTCTCTCTAAATAAATCCACTTCTTATGTTAAAAAAAAAAAGTTTGGTTTCTTTTTTTCCTTGAAAAAGTTTGGTTTTGAACAAGTTAATTTTGAGATGGTTCTTGGATAGAGATACCCCATACTGAAGCACTGAGCAAGGATTTGTAGCCCCACATTGACAGGTCTTTGGTTGTGGGCTCCCCCAGCAAGGGTGTGCAGAAATGAGCCAAGGATGCTCCTTTCAGCTGACAGCGTTGCTCAGAGAGGGACACAGCCGTGAGCCATCATAGGCAACACTCCTGGACGCTGAGGGAATGCAAGTCTCAGTCCTGAAGGGGGGACCGGGACTGAGCATCGTCCTGTCTATTACACACCAACCTCCTGTGACGTTCAAATCCACTCGATTGGGGAAGAGCTTCTCCGGGATTCTGGCTAGTCTGTTCCCCTGGAGGAACTTAAGAAAGTTTAGCAAGATGAATGAGTCACCCCCGACCTCTCCCCCCAGTACTGCAGTCCTGAGACCATAATGAATACGCAGCATCTCCCTCCTGTACTGCCCATTCCAGAGTGCCCTCACCCTTGGCTGGCACCTCTGCTGTTCCAAGTGGTGTGACCCAGACCCTCATTCCCAAGGGATGTGAGCAGTGCGTTACCATGTCCTCCTTAGATCGAGGCCGCTACACTTTTCCATATACCTTTATGATTGGAAGGAGGACTATCAGGAGAGGCTCCAATGGATTACAGGAATGCCAGAGGTATTCCTCCCTGTCTCCACAGTTTAACACAGCCTTCTGATCATCAGAGTCAATGACCTTGGCCAGCCTGGTGATGTTTTCACTGTCTGCTGGTCTCTTAGCATGAGGAACTTGCAGTTACCAGGCAGCAGCCATGGCTTACAACTTACCGGAACTCCTGCTATGCCTCCTCCTGGTGGAAGCATTCTCCCTATGAGAATCAGGGCCTCTAGACCCATACATATAGCCTAAAGTTGCAGGGACTGGATGTAGAAATTCCACAAGGTCACTGGAGTCTACCATGTCCAGGTCTACCATGGTTCCTGGACGTATGTGTTCCATCTGTTGGGGACACAGTAGTGTATATATCATTGTTGTTGAGTTGCTAAGTCGTGTCCGACTCTGCTCCACGGACTGCAGCACACCAAGCTTCCCTGTCCTTCACTATCCCTTGGAGTTTGCTCAGATTCATGTCCGTTGAGTCAGTGATGCCATCCAACCATCTCATCCTCTGTCGCCCCCTTCTCCTCCTGCCCTTAACCCTTCCCAACATCACAGGCTTTTCCAATGAGTCAGCTCTTCACATCAAGTGGCCAAAATATTGGGGTTTTAGCTTCAGCATCAGTCTTCACAGCAGAATATAATGGTGGTGGATTAGGGTGATATCAGCTCCAAGCTGGTGTCGCAGCTGCCTCATTAAGCAGCCACTTCACCACTATCAGCTTCTGGATGTGAGCTAGGACTAGGGGATCCCAGGGCATGTACCCACTCCCACCGTTGCTGAAGAGTGAGGCCCAGATTCCAAAGCAAGGTTACACTCAGTCCTGTGTCAGTGGACCTAACACTCTAACAAGCCTTTGGATTGTGGTATTGGCCCAGGCTCTCCTGGCAGAAAAAGCCCATCCAAACCTAGAATAGCAACCAGGAAGATGTCGTTTTAAAATTAAACCTTTATTTGATAATTATACATGCATATGCCGTTGTAAAAAACAGTTCCAGAGAGATCCAATGTACTCTTTATCCAGTGTCCCCCCAAGGGTAGCATCTTGCAAAAGTACAATGCTGCAGCTGGGAGACAGACATGATTACAGATTAGTGTGTTAGTCACTCAGTCATGTCTGAGTCTTTGTGACCCCATGGGCTGTAGCCCACCAGGCTCCTCTGTCCATGGAATTCTCCAGGCAAGAATACTGGAGTGGGTTGGCATGCCCTTCTCCAGGGGATCTTCCTGACCCAGGGATGAAACCCAGGTCTCCCATGTGTCAGGCAGATTCTTTACCATCTGAGCCACCAGGGAAGCCTGTTACAATTCGGATTGCTCCAATTTTGCCTCTCCATCTTTCTGTGTCTGTGAATCTGTGTGTATGTGCTTCTTTCTATACAATTGTATCATGTGTGTAGGTCTGTTTATCCACCTCCCCAGTCAAGATACAAACCAGTTCCAGCCCCACAGGATTCCCTGTCTTGACTGTTGCTTCTCCCTCTCTTCTCCCCAGTCTCTCGCCTCTGACAACCGTTCATCTGTTCTCCATGTTTCAAAACCTCTAAATTTTTAAAAAAGATTTTTTGATGTGGACCGTTTTTAAAGTCTTTATTGAATTTGCTTCAATATTGCTTTTGGGCCTCTTTTTTTTTTTTTTTAATGCTTTGGTTTTTGGCTGTCAAGCATGCTGTCAAGGGATCTTAATTCCCTGACCAAGAAGTGAACCTGCATCCCCTGCACTGGAAGGTGAAACCTTAACTACTGGATTGCCAGGGAAGTCCCTCAAAAAAGAGACTTAATAAATGGAATCATTCAAAGCATAACCTTTTAGAATTGGCTTTTCCCACTCAGCATACTTCCCTGAAGAGTCATCCAAGTTGTTGCGTTCACCAATAGTTCGTTCTTTTCTATTGCTGAGTATTCTACGGTATGAATGTACAGTTTGTTTACCTTTTCAAGCATTGAAAGACAGCTGGACTGTTTCCATTTTTTTTCCTTTGGCTGTCATGAATAAAGCAACTATGAACATTTGTGTATGGGTTTTCGTGTGAACAGAAGTCTTCATTTCTCTGGAATTAATGCCCAAGAGCGCAATTGCTGGGTCATAAGGCAATTTTATGTTCAGTTTTATTAAAAACAATAACAACAAACCTGCCAAGCTCTTTTCCAGTGCCACTATACCATAGCACATTCCCGCCAGCAATGTGAGGGAGCCAGTTTTCCTACATTCTCACCAGCATTTGATGTCACAATTATTTATTTTAGTAAATGTGTAGTGACATCTCATTGTGGTTTTATTTTTCTTTAATGGCTAATGCTATGGTACTTTTTGGCCATGTGTTTATTTTCCATCTGTATATCTTCAGTGAAATGTCTGTATCTTTTGTCCATTTTCTAACTGGACTTATTTTTTTTTTTTACTATTGAGTTTTAAGGGTTCTTTATGTATTTTGGATACTGGTCCATTGATAGGTATATGTTTTGCAAACATTTTCTCCCAATAGCTTCTCTTTCATCCTTTTCACAGTCTTTTATTGAGCAGAAGCTCTTAATTTTAGTGAGGTCAGATTTATCACCTCCTCCTTGTATGGATCAAGCTTTTGGGGTCAATTCTTAGAACTCATTGCCTAGCCCTAGATCTCAAAGACTTTCTCCTCTGTTTTCTTTTCCTTAAAGTATTTTATACCTTTACATTTTATAAATAAGTCCAGGATCCACTTGGAGTTAATGAAATATGTTTTTTAAGTTGGGGCTTCCCTGGTGGCTCAGACAGTAAAGAGTCTGCCTGCAATGCAGGAGACCGGGTTAAGTTAGACATTTAAAAAGTATACTTAATTATACAGATACAGACTTCAAAAATTTCTATATGCTGCTATTCTAATATCAAATAAACATACTATCTAGTTTTTCTTCTTTTTATTCTTCTTGAAACTGTAAATAGTAATAGCTAATAATATTAAATATTGGTAATAATAAACTAATATAAATCTTAAGTGATCTTATAATTGGACTTCTTTAATATGCAAATTAAACTGATTGCTTGAAGGCACACCCCTAAAAAATTACCATCAGGTGCCTGAAATGAAACTTGGTCCTTGATTTTGGGTAGTCTAGTAGATTAGTGCCTGCTTTGGAGCTTGTTTGCCCATTGATCCCTCTGTCCTTAGTGTTCTTTGCCTGATACATAGCAGACACTCATCAGATGTTTGTAGAGTGAACTAATGCAGGGCATTTGGGAATACAGAGGTCCTCCATTTTACAGTGTTTTCTTGTTTGACAGAGAATAAGTATCTTTCTATAAAATGAGGCAGAAAGCAAATAACATTTTAATATTGACTTCCATTAGGACTTAACTGAGGACTTACACAGACATTTTTCTGTATGGATATAGTTGAAAACCTGTGAAAAGGAGTGAGTTAAAATGGTAATTACCTGTTGTATGTCACAGGTACTATAATTCTGGGAGTACGGCTTCTTCCCAGAGTTAATGAAATATGTTTTAATCCCAGTCAAGATAAACTGTTATCTCTTCCATGGTGAAGAAGAACAAATATAATCAGCTTCCCACAAGTGGCTGGTTCTTGTCCTTGAAAAATGGTTCTGTACTGGGGGCCATGCAATCTGAAAATTGTCTGTGCCTTCATGATTGAGGGCTCACCTCATTTGCTTCCCTTTCCTGAGGGATCACAGTCCCGTCTTGCCTCTGATCCAATGTCTGGAAATAGTTGTTCCATATCTTTGATCCAGTTTTTCCATTGTTTATAGAGAGATAGTTAAGTCCCATTTTTCATGGATGAAGGCAAACCTGTGTCTGTTTTTGAAGATCAGGCCAACAGGATTTGATTATGAGTTAGATGCAGGTTGTGAGAAAAAGAGGATGTCAAGGATGACTTCAAGTTTCTGGCCTAAGGACTTTCCTGGTGGTCCAGAGGTTAAGAATCTGCCTTCTAATGCGATGGACATGGGTTCTGACCCTGGTCAGGGAACTAAGATCCCACATGGCGCAGGACAACTAGGCCCACACGCCACACCTAGGGAGTCCACATGCTGCAGCTGCGGAGCTCGAGTGCTCTAGCGCCTGTGCTCCTCAGCCAAGAAAGCCTGTGGACCCCAACAAAGACCCAGCGCAGACAAAATAAAGAAATGAATGAAGCTTTTGGTTTGAAACCGGAAGAGTGATATTGCCATTTCCTGAGTTGAAATCAGATTTAGCCAGGGAGGCGAGGAGGTAGTCAGGAGTTAAGCTTTGTGTTAAACGTGAGATGCCCGTTAGACATTCAAGTGGGGATGTCAACTTTTCACTTGGATGCACTGGTCATGTGTTTAGGCTGGAAGTCAGGCTAGAGGTGTAAAGTTGGGGATCGTCTCTGTATGGACAGTGTTAATACTCAAAGCTGTGGGTCTGGGTGAGATCACTAAGGAAGGATGGACAGAGCAGGTGGAAGTCCAGGACTGGGCCCTGGGGCTCTCTGATAGGAAATATTTGGGGAGATGAAGAAGAGCCCACGTTGTATGTGCCAACCCTCCTCCTTTCCCCACAATTCTCTTTCGCTCTCAAGGCCATGCCCCATCCTGTCTGCTATCAGCATATTCTTGCTGCCTTTCTGGCACTGACTTTTGCTGACTTACTTGTCCTGCAGCCATCCAACTTTGGGCCTGACAAATCAGGTCCAGGACTCATCTCAGGCCCTGCAGACCTCTCCAGTCCATCCATGTCCTCAAAGGCCTCTGAGGTCATTTAAGATCCATCTAGCTCTGTCAGGACTGGCTCCCCTGCTGAAGTCTAAAATGGGAATAAGGCCAATGCCCCCTGGCTCCCAGTGTGAGCAATGCCTTGCCCAGAACCTCTTTTCAACTGAGGTGGTAACTTCCAGATATATATATATATATACACACACGCACGCACACACACACACACACACACACACACACACACACACGACCAGGCCGGGTTTTTTCCTTCCTAAGAGTCTGTCCTTCTCAGTACTGCTCTGTGGGCTACCTAGATAGCTTTTTCCATGTTACTGACCTCAAAAATGAAGTGTACATTTCCCCCAAATTCCCAGTTTCCACATAGCAGTTTCTTACTGACTGGATAGTAGTCATTAATATTAGCATCTCTCATCTAATCACATGCAAGAAGAGTCGTATAAGGGTGATTGTCATAGTGGTACTTATGAAGGCAGAAGTATTAGAAAGGACCTATGTGACCAACAACGGGCTTCCCAGGAGGTGCTAGTGGAAAAGAACCTGCCTGCCAATGCAGGAGGCATGGGAGACGCAGGGTTCAATTGACCCTGGGTTCGCTCCCTGGATCAGGAAGATCCCTTGGAGTAGGAAATGGCAACGCACTCCAGTATTCTTGCCTGGATACTCCTACGGACAGAAAAGCCTGGCAGACTACAGTCCATAGGGACGCAAAGAGTCGGACACGACTGAAGCGACTTAGCATGTATACACATGACTAACAGTAGGAGATTGAGTAAATAAGTTAGAGTACATGCATAATATGCCCCCACTAAAATAATTTTGCAGATATGGGAAGATGTTTATAATAAAAGCTGATTTTAACATTTTCACAAGGCAGTTCAGTGTAGTGTGCAAAAGCACTTTTAGAATAAGAGACTTAAAGAGAACTTTATGCCTTGAACTCTAACCATGAATGGCTAGGTAGAGAAGGATAAGTTTGTAAAGGAGACTGAGCAAGGCGGGTAAAGACAGAGAAATCAAACAAGGAGACTGTTGTGTCATGGAGGATAAGGAAAGATTTTTTTTTTTAAGAGAGAGAATGGTCATGTATAACCACTCAACAGAGTCAAACGCTGAAGAGGCAAGATGAGGACTGAAAAATGGCCACTGTATTAATCATGAATATCCCTGATGACCACTGAAAAAGCTGCTTCAGGAGAATAATAACAGTGCAAGTCAGACTGGAGTGTACTGAACGTTAAAGGGAGGAATTAGATTGTGTACAGGAATAGAGATAGAAGGCCGCAGACCGAAAAGCATGTATGTTAATCTCTTTTTTAATGAGAGAGATGTGAGTTTGTTTAAATAACCACCAGAAGCGGACTTCCCTGGTAGTCCAGTGGCTAAGACTCCTCGCTCTCAGTGCAGGGGCCTGTGCTCAATCGCTGATCAGGGAACCAGATCCCACATGCCACAGCTAAGAGTTTGTACGTCTCAGCTAAAATATCCTACATGCTGCAAGTAAGACCTGGGACAGCTAAGTAAATACATTAAAAAAAAAATAAGTATGAGACAGACCGAGTACAGAGGAAGAGACTAAATATACAACAGAAAGATTGGCTAAATTACAGCTAAGATTCACTGTAGGAAGGTGGAGGAGAATGGGATATAATACACAAGTGGTGGGATGGCTCTTGGTTAGAGAGTAGACGGGAAAACTCTTCCAGCGTAATGCGGAGCAAGAAGGAAGGGAAGTCTAGGTAGGCTGAAACATTTGGTGGGCTTCCCTGGTGGCTCAGATGGTAAAGAATTCGCCTGCAATGCAGGAGATGCCAGTTTGATTCCTGAGTCGGGAAGATCCCCTAGAGAAGGGAATGGCTCCCCACTCCAGTATTCTTGCCTGGAGAATTCCATGGACAGAGGAGCCTGGCGGACTATAGTCCGTGGGGTTGTAGAGTTAGACATGCCAGGGCGACTAACAATTTCAACACAGAAGAGGAGGAACTGGAAGATGATGACTTCTGAGGAAAGGGAGGGTGGAGGTGAGGGCCCTCAGGGGAGTGGAGAAGGTTTGGAACAGTGTTGTAGGAATGTTGATAGGAACAGTGTTGACAGAATGTACCAGAAATCCAGTAAAATTGTCAACCATGCTTTGGTGCATGCAGGGTTGATGATCCTCCTAAGTTACAGAGGAACCTATCTGACTAGGGGCTTCCAAGTTAGCATAGTAGTAAAGAACCTGCCTGTCAATGCAGGAGACTCAAGATAGATGCGGGTTTGATCTCTGGGTCGGGAAGATCCCTGGAAGAGGGCATGGCAACCGACTCCAGTATTCTTGCTTGGAGAATCCCCATGGACAGAGGAGCCTGGCCAGCTACCATCCACGGGGTCACAGAGGCGGACACGAGCACGAGCCATCTGCCTGATGGTAAGACTTTCCTCAGTGGTGTTTGGGGTCTTGAGTGCAGACAGAAGGAGGCAGAGAGATCAGTTCTTCAGGGGTTGGACTTAGTCATCGAGGAGAGGTGAGAATCTTCCCCTCCCGTTTGTAGGCCTGGGGGATGGGAATAACTAGCTCCCAGCTCTCTGTGGAAGCACAGCTTGGGGGAGGAGTCCTCTGTCTCCACAGAGTGAGCTTCCCTGCAGTTCACCTCCCAAACTTCCTGCCCCTGGGACAGCCTGACTGATTGCCCGCGTGGAGCTCAGCCTCCCTGCACTGTCTCATCAGGCTTGTTGGGAACTATCCCTTTCAGCTTTCAGAAAGTGCTGTTCTTTGATCCGTACTGTGCTTGTGAGTGCACGGGAGGGACAGGGTTTGACCCCTGAGGAAGGTTACTGTGCAGTTCTACTGAGGACTACACAGCTCTCTTTAATGCTTCAATTAACCCGACAGTCTGGTGCCCACACTGCCTTCAAGGAAGCAAGGGCTTCCTCTGGCCCTTGGCTTCTGCAGAGAGTGATACAGAGTGGAGATGCTTCTGTCCCTCCACTCTGGGTGTTTTACCTGTGGAGGAGACACAGGGCAGCCAGGTTATAATCTGTGCATGTGTGACAGTCCTAACCTGCTCACTGGGCCAGAGTGGTGGACTTAGGTTGCAGCTTGCGCCCAGGCCTCAGGGGTGGCGTCTACTGTTTGGAGTACGGAGGAGAGCAGGTGAACACAGGGCCGAGTCACTGACATGCCTGCTGAAGCGTGGACGGTGTTCCCTAAGCTGGCCAGACTTGGGAAGAGAGCAACCCCACTCCCACCTAGACATACACACTCCAGCCAGGGAAAGGCCACACATGTCCCCTGTGTCCTAGCTCCCTCTGGGCAGGGGAGTGCCATTTAATTGATTACCCTCGGCCTGCTGATGAGTCCTAGGTCCCTTGCCATCTCTGAGCCTGTTACTTCCCTTACAACTAAACAAGATGATCGCTAGGTTCCTTTAGTTCCAGCTACAAACCTGACTGACCAGCAATGACATCAGAGTTTTCTTGTCTTATGGTCACTGGATCCCAAGGTCTTAACATCTATTGGATAATTACACACAGAGTTTCAGCACTGCTCACAAGGCTGGTGGGGGTAGGAGGAGAGGATACTTTAGGATGGCCCTGCTTGAAGAAAGGGTTGAGACTAGCTTTGATTCCACTTTTTAGGCCTCGGTTTCTTCAACTCTTAAATGAGACTTGGAAGCCTAGGAGGTCTTTCAGATGTAGTTTTCTGAAGTGCTATACCTAAGGTTTACCCTCAGGGAATTTTGAGCCCAGTGGATAAGGACTTGCCAAACTATTTGCTTGGCATGTGTGCAGTGCTATGGTGGAACACAATCTCTATCTTCAAGGAGCTCACAATGTATTTTTAAAAAATAACCCAGGGACTTTCCTGGTGGTCCAGTGGTTAAGAATCTACCTTTCAGTGCAGGGGACACGGGTTCGATCCTCGGTCTTGGTCCAAGATCCCACATGTCTCAAAGCAGCTAAGCCCATGCTCCATAACTACTCAGCCCTCATGCTCTGGAGCCTGGGAGCCACAACTGGAGTCCATGAAATGCAATGAAAGATCTTGCATGATGCAACACAGCCAAATAAACGGACAAATATAAATAAATACACCTTTAAAAATAAAAAAACAGTAACCCACATACATAGGGCAATATGTCATCAGATGCAGTACCATCGTGGTCTAATGAGTAACAGAGATGCCCCAGAATGACTCTCAGCACGCTGGAGGCTAGAGGAGTCACACTTACAGCTTGCTTCCCCTTGGCGTCCTGCTACTTCGGCTCTTAGAAGGAGCTGTGTGAGGGCCAGACTGAAAAGTTTAGTTCTGGCTTCAGCACTTGCAAACATTGGGGAAGTTACTCGAGCTCTCTAAGCTTCAGTTTCCTGATCATTAAGATGGAGATAATAAAAGCACCTCCTTGCCATGTTATTGCAAAGATTAACTAAGCCCTCAACAAACTTGGGCTTCCCTGGTGGCTCAGTGGGTAAAGCATCTGCCAGTCATGTGGGAGACCTGGGTTCAATCCCTGGAGTGGAAAGTTCCCCTGCAGAAGGAAATGGCAACCCACTCCAGTATTCTTGCCTGGAAAATTCCATGGACAGAGAAGCCTGGTAAGCTACAGTCCATGGGATTGCTCACACATGGCTGAGCCACTTCACTTCTCAACAAACTGGGCGTGGGGGAACCTACCTCAACATAATAAAGGCCATAGATGACAAGCTCACAGCTAATATTACACTTAATGGTGAAAAGCTGCAAGCTTTCCCCTTAAGATCAGAAACAAAATGGATGTCCATTCCCACTACTTTTATTTAACATAGTACTGGAAGGCCTAGCCAGAAGAATTAGGCAAGACAAAGAAATAAAAAACCTCCAAATCAAAAAGGAAGAAGCAAAATTGTCCCTCTATGTAGATGACAGGCTAGTCTGTGTAGACAACCCTAAAGATGCCACCAAACATTGTTAACATTAATAATCAAATTCAGTAAAGTTGTAGGACCCAAAATCAAGGTACAAAAGTCAGTTGCCTTTCTACACACTAATATGAACTATCAGAAAGAGATATTAAGGAAACAATCTCATGTATAATTGCATCAAGAGAATAAAGTACCTAGGAAAAAATTTAACTAAGGAGGTGAAAGATCTGTACACTGAAAATTATAACACATTGAAGAAAGAAACTAAAGAAGACATAAATAAATGGAAAAATATTCTGTGCTCATGGACTGGAAGAATTAATATTATTAAAATATCTATACAATCCAATGCAAACTACAGATTCAATACAATCCCTATCAAAATTCCAATGGCAGTTTTCACAGGACTAGAGCAAACAATTCTAATGTTTGTAAAATTCTAGAATTCTAAAATTCCAAATAGCCAAAGCTATCTTGAGAAAGAACAAAGCTGGAAGTATCATACACCCTGACTTCAAATTATATTATGATGCTATAGTAATCAAAACAGTATAATATTGGTATAAAACTGGAAACAAAGATCACTGAGACAGAATAGCCCAGAAATAAACCCATGTAAATATGGCTAATTAATTTTTGACAAAGAAACCAAGAATATATAATGGGGAAATGATAGGCTCAATAAATGATGTTGGGAAAACTAGGCAGCCACTTGCAAAAGAATGAAACTCCTATCTTACGCCATACACAAAAATCGACTCAAAATGGATTACACACTTAAATGTAAGACTTGAAACCATAACACTCCTAGATGAAACCTAAAGGGTAAGCCCCTTGACATCACTCTTGGCAATGATTTTTTGGATATAACACCAAAGCAAAGGCAACAAAAGCAAAAAAAACCAGTGGGACTACATGACTATATCAAACTAAAAAATATCTGCATAGCAAAGGAAATCATCAACAAAATGAAAGGCAACCTGTGAGACAGGAGGAAATATCTGCAATTCATATGTCTGTTAAGGGGTAAATATCCTGCAAAGAGTTCCTCCTGGACCCAGTACCAATGTGTGTGGCAGGCTTCTCCTCACCAACAAGCAATGTGTCCAAAAATGCAACTCAATTCTGACACTATCTACCTGTAGATAGAATCGGAAACCACAAGTAAAGAGCTCAGTCCCACAGGGGAGCCGTCCTCGACCTCAGTTGTCATTTGTTCTTTTGACCTACTGGCTAAACTAAGAAGTTCCCACTACTGCCTCCTGGGTTTGATTAATTTGCTAGAATGGCTCACAGAACTCAGGAAAACCTGTTTACTCACTAGATTACCAATTTATTATGAAGGGACAATAAAGATTATGAATCAATAGCCAAATGGAGAGATACATAGGGCAAGGTCCTGAACAAAGGCGCTTCTGTCCTCACGGAATGTGGCGCCTGACATGGTGGCACATGGAAGCATTCTGGTTCCCCAACGTGGAAGCTCTCCTAAAAGGACCAAAAAGCCATCCTCAGAAACATGATCGACTCAATCATTGGCCAAAGGTGTTTGACTGAACCTCAAACAGCTCTCTCCTTTCTGGAAATCAGGGCGTGGAGCAGAAGGGTCCTGTAGTCACAGGATTGGTTTACCTGGCCACCAGTCCCCACCCTTAGGTGCTTCTGAAAGTTACCTCTTTCACATAACAAAAAGCACCTTTATCACTCTCAACACTTGGGAAATCCCAAGGGTTTTGAGAGTTGTGAGCCAGGAACTGTACATGAAGACAAAATATATATGAGAAATATATCTTGAGCTTCTGAATAAGCGAATATATATTTCTTATACATCATGATATCACAATCCAGAATAAATAAAGAGCTCACAAAACTCAGTAGCAAAAAACCAAACAGGGACTCTCCTGGTGGTCCAGTGGTTGACAACCCACCTGCCAATGCAGGGGACATGGGTTCAATCCCTGGTCTGGGAAGATCCCACATGCCATGAGGGAACAAAGCCCGTGTGCCACAACTACTGAGCCCGCCCGCCTAGAGCCCATAGTCTGCAACAAGAGAAGCCAGCACAATGAGAAGCCCATGCACCTCAGTGAAGAGTAGTTCCCACTCACCGCAACTAGAGAAAACCCAAGCACAGCAATGAAAATCCAGCACAGCAAAAAAAAAAAAAAAAAAAAAAAAAAAAATCAATGCACCACAGTAATAGAATGAGTGAAAAAATAATATTAATAACACACCATCATCTCAATTGATGCCAACCCACTCCCAAACAATCCAATCAAAAGATGGGCAGAGGAACTGAATAGACAATTTTTCCAAAGACATACAGATGGCCAACAGGGACCTGTTAATAAAAACATGCTCTGTATCACTAATTATCAGGGAAATGCAAATCAAAACCACAAGATGATATCACCTCATACCAATACTGTTGAATGGCTATCATCAAAAAGACAAGATGGCAAGTTTTGGGGAGAATATGGAGAAAAGGGAACCTCTGTACACTCTTAGTGGGAATGCAGATTGGTGCAGCCAGTATGGAAAACAACATAGGGGTTCCTCAAAAATTTTAAAATACAACTACCACAGGATCCAGCAATCCCATTTCAGAGTATATCCAAAGGAAATGAAAACAGGTTCTTGAAGAGATACTTGCATGCATTACTCACAATGGCTAAGATATGGAAACAAGCTAAGTGTCCATCTACAGAGGAATGGATAAAGAAGGGGACACACATATACAACGGAATATTATTGAGCCATGAGAAAGAAGGAAATCCTGTCATTTGCAACAACGTGGATGGACTTTGAGGGCATTAGGCTAAGTGAAATAAGCCAGACAGAGTAAAACAAATACTGTGTGTTACCATTTACATATGGACTCTTAAAAACAAAATGAGATGTAGAGAAATTGAGTAGAAAAGTGGTTGCCAGGGTCTGAAGAGTGAGAGAATAAGGAGAGATTGATAAAGGGGCATGAAGTTTCAACTATAAGATTAATAAGGTCTTAGGATCTAATGTGGGCTTCCCTGATAGCTCAGCTGGTAAAGAATCCCTGGTTCAATTGCTGGTTCAGAAAGATCCCCTGGAGAAGGGATAGGCTACCCACTCCAGTATTCTTGGGCTTCCCTGGTGGCTCAGAAGGTAAGGAATCTGCCCGCAACATGGTAGACCTGAGTGTGATCCCTGGATTGGAAAGAGCCCCTCTAGGAGGGCATGGCAACCCACTATAGTAATCTTGCCTGGAGAATCCCATGGACAGAGGAGCCTTTTGGGCTACAGTCCATGCAGTCGCAATAACCTCAGATATGCAGATAACACCACCCTTATAGCAGAAAGTGAAGAAGAACTAAAGAGCCCCTTGATGAAAGTGAAAGAGGAGAATGAAAAAGTTGGCTTAAAGCTCAACATTTAGAAAACTAAGGTCACAGTATCTGGTCCCATCACTTCATGGCAAATAGATGGGGAAACAGGGGAAACAGTGGTTGACTCTTATTTTTTTCGGCTCCAAAATCACTGCAGATGGTGATTGCAGCCCTGAATTAAAAGACGGTTACTCCTTGGAAGGAAAGTTATGACCAACCTAGACAGCATATTCAAAAGCAGAGACATTACTTTGCCAACAAAGGTCCGTCTAGTCAAGGCTATGGTTTTTTCCAGTGGTCATGTATGGATGTGAGAGTTGGACTATAAAGAAAGCTGAGCGCCGAAGAATTGATGCTTTTGACCTGTGGTGTTGGAGAAGACTCTTGAGAGTCCCTCGGACTGCAAGGTGATCCAACCAGTCCATTCTGAAGGAGATCAGCCCTGGGTGTTCTTTGGAAGGAATGATGTTGAAGCTGAAACTCTAATACTTCGGCCACCTCATGCGAAGAGCTGACTCATTTGAAAAGACCCTGATGCTGGGAAAGATTGAGGGCAGAAGAAGGGGACAACAGAGGATGAAATGGTTGGATGGCATCACCGACTCAATGGACATGGGTTTGGATGGACTCTGGGAGTTGGTGATGGACAGGGAGGCCTGGTGTGCTGCAGTTCATGGGGTCGCAAAGCATCGGACATGAATGAGTGACTGGACTGAACTGAACCATGCAGTTGTAAAGAGCTGGACATGACAGAGAGACTAAGCACAGCACAGGATCTAATATAAAATAGGATCCCTGTAGTTGATAACACTGTATTGTAAAACTGAAATTTGCTAAGAGAATATAACTTAAATGTTACATTAAAAAACTGATATATGTGAGGTGATGAGTTAATTAGCTAGATTGAGGGGGCAATCATTTCACAGTGTGTATGTGTGTATATATATATACACATATAAATCACCATGAAGTACATTTTAAATATATTACATTTTATGTCTATTATACCTAAATAAAATTAAAATTTTAAAAAGTATAAACTAAACTATCAGTTCAGTTCAGTTCACTCAGTTGTGTCCAACTCTTTGCGACCCCATGAGTCTCAGCACGCCAGGCCTCCCTGTCCATCACCAACTCCCGGAGTTCACTCAAACTCATGTCCATCGAGTCGGTGATGCCATCCAGCCATCTCATCCTGTCGTTCCCTTTTCCTCCTGCCCCCAATCCCTCCCACCATCAGAGTCTTTTCCAATAAGTCAACTCTTCGCATGAGGTAGCCAAAGTACTGGAGTTTCAGCTTTAGCATCATTCCTTCCAAAGAACACCCAGGGCTGATCTCCTTCAGAATGGACTGGTTGGATCTCCTTGCAGTCCAAGGGACTCTCAGGAGTCTTCTCCAACACCACAGGTCAAAAGCATCAATTCTTCGGCACTCAGCTTTCTTCACAGTCCAAGTCTCACATCCATACATGACCACTGGAAAAACCGTAGCCTTGACTAGACGGACCTTTGTTGGCAAAGTAACGTCTCTGCTTTTCAATATGCTCTCTAGGTTGGTCATAAATTTCCTTCCAAGGAGTAAACGTCTTTTAATTTCAGGGCTGCAATCACCATCTGCCGTGATTTTGGAGCCCAAAAAATCAAGTCTGACACTGTTTCCACTGTTTCCCCATCTATAACAAGCTGCTAATCAGAACGTTTGCTCAGCATGTAAAAGAGCTATTTCTGCTACATTTAGTACAGGAAAATCACCTGCCTCCAACTCAGTTCACGATAGGAAAAAGACCTTGAAGCCCATGACCAGTGGAAGCCCTGAGTGTGGACTGCATCTGAATTGATACCGGTGTGCGACGAAAAAAAAAAATACAACAGAAGAAGGGGATGTTGACACCAATTTTGTGTGTTGTGTGTCTGTTAATACTATGTTAAGGGAAGCTTGACCTTGATGGTAAATAGTACCTTGCATAGTGCCTGGCACTTAGTGTACATTAGATATGTATTTTTTTGATAACTGAAGAAATGAACAGATGTATGATAGACACTAAGTAAATATTGGCTGCCTATCTCAGTTCGTGTTTAAAAATGAGGAGACTATAATCATGTGCTTTCCATCATATGCAAAATTATATCCCTGATTCACCATTTAAAGCCACTCACTTGGTATTACGTGGTGTGGCCTGGGCTCTAGTTCTAGCCCTGTAATTGCCATGTGACCTCAAGTGAATGACTAATTTTCTCTGTGCTTTTCTTTTCCTTTTTAATCTATAAAAAGAGGAGGTTGAACTAAGCACATACTAAGCCTGTTTCCAGGTCTGAACTTTTGAGATTATTCTGCGGTTCTGAGATAAGAGCTTCTCTGTGTGCAAAGTCAACTCACCCACAGAGGGACTAAATCCATGAACCCTGTTCCACTACTGTTGGGCTGGAGCTCAACTGCTCTGCAGTAGCTTGAGCCAGGCATCCTTAAACACAGACCTGCAGAGCCCCTGAGGGTCATCAATGGGCCTCATTAGGTCTATGAATCTGCAGACCCACAACCATACTCTTACAAGCAACATTTTGTATATAAGTATTATGTGAATTTCTCTGTAGTGTGTGTCTCTGGATTTCAAAGATTCCTCCAAATGTGGATAATCCCCAAACAGTTAAGAAATCCTTGAACTTTTCAGAGGACAAGTATAGAAACTTATGCTCCCAACACTATTGCATTTAATCTGATAAATGAATTAAGTCCTGGCTGTAGCCACAGAAAACTAATGAAATTCAGAACACAGGTCAGGTCTTCTGTGCACAAGACAGTCATTCTGACTATAGGGGAGTCATCGACAGATCAATGACAGAAAAAAACCACATCAGAAGCCATGACTACAGGACAATAATATTTGAGCTGAGTAGAATTCCACCCAGTAGGGGTTATCACCGAAAGGTACGTGTCAGGTTTGCTAGGGTATTTATAATCTGCTACCTGATATAGTGATGTCCAAGACTGTCCCAGAGAGACAGGTGGCAGTTGCAGAGAAGGAGCCTATGTCTGTAGCCATCCGTGGTTTAGTTTTTAGACTGGCACCAACCAGAGGCAAGCAGGCAGAGGTGGGCCAACTGAAAGAGGCAGGGACCCCACTGAGCTTCAATCACAGCTGTGCTGCAGAGTTCTTTCTGTTTATCATTTATGTGTGTATTTGGGTGCATTGGGTCTTGGTTGCAACACTTGGGATCTCCAATCTTTGTTATAGCAGGCGAGATCTTTAGGTGCCGCTAGCAAACACTTGGCTGCAGCACGTGGGATCTAGTTCCCTGTCCAGGGATTGAACCTGGGCCCCGTGTTGGGACGGTGGAGTCTTACCCACTAGACCACCAGGGAGGCCCCCTAGGGTTCACACAATTCCACGCAAACCACTCAACCCTGTTGGATCCCAATTATTCATTGGGCTATTTAAGAAGAGAGAACTTGAATTCCTAAGAAGTCCCAAGTAATTAAGAGAGTTTACTTTTTAAGAAAAGGAGGAGGTATATAGGAAGTCGAGACAGGAGATTCATCTCAGATCTAGACTTGGAACCCCTAAAAGACTTAAGGGAACTTGAGAATTAACCAGACCTACTATCATAGGATTAACCTTGAGAATTAACCAGACCTATTATCATACATGAACAGAGAACTTCCAGATGTTCAAGCCGGATTTAGAAACCAGAGATCAAATTGCCAACATTCACTGGATTATTGAAAAAGCAAGAGAGTCCCAGAAATACATCTACTTCTGCTTTCAGTTCAGTTCAGTTCAGTCGCTCAGTCGTGTCCGACTCTTTGCAACCCCATGAATCGCAGCACACCAGGCCTCCCTGTCCATCACCATCTCCCGGAGCTCACCCAGACTCATGTCCATCAAGTCCGTGATGCCATCCAGCCATCTCATCCTGGGTCGTCCCCTTCTCCTCCTGCCCCCAATCTCTCCCAGCATCAGAGTCTTTTCCAATGAGTCAGTTCTTTGCATGAGGTGTCCAAAGTACTGGAGCTTCAGCTTTAGCATCATTCCTTCCGAAGAAATCCCAGGGCTGATCTCCTTCAGAATGGACTAGTTGGATCTCCTTGCAGTCCAAGGGACCCTCAAGAGTCTTCTCCAACACCACAGTTCAAACGCATCAATTCTTCAGCACTCAGCCTTCTTCACAGTCCAACTCTCACATCCATACAGGACCACAGGAAAAACCATAGCCTTGACTAGACAGACCG
Organism: Budorcas taxicolor; assembly: GCF_023091745.1. Taxonomy (NCBI): domain Eukaryota; kingdom Metazoa; phylum Chordata; class Mammalia; order Artiodactyla; family Bovidae; genus Budorcas; species Budorcas taxicolor. The sequence continues at coordinate 72,343,963 of NC_068925.1, forward strand.
TAGTTGGCAAAGTAATGTCTCTGCTTTTGAATATACTATCTAAGTTGGTCATAACTTTTCTTCCAAGGAATAAGCGCCTTTTAATTTCATGGCTGCAATCACCATCTGCAGTGATATGGGAGCCCAAAAATATAAAGTCTGACACTGTTTCTACTGTTTCCCCATCTATTTCCCATGAAGTGATGGGACCAGATGCCATGATCTTCGTTTTCTGAATGTTGAGCTTTAAGCAAACTTTTTCACTCTCCTCTTTCACTTTCATTAAGAGGCTTTTTAGCTCCTCTTCACTTTCTGTCATAAGGGTGGTGTCATCTGCATATCTGAGGTTATTTATATTTCTCCCAGCAATCTTGATTCCAGCTTGTGCTTCTTCCAGCCCAGCGTTTCTCATGATGTACTCTGCATAGAAGTTAAATAAGCAGGGTGACAATATACAGCCTTGACGTACTCCTTTTCCTATTTGGAACCAGTCTGTTATTCCATGTCCAGTTCTAACTGTTGCTTCCTGACCTGCATACAGATTTCTCAAGAGGCAGGTCGGGTGGTCTGGTATTCCCATCTCTTTCAGAATTATCCACAGTTTATTGTGATCCACACAGTCAAAGGCTTTGGCATAGTCAATAAAGCAGAATGAGATGTTTTTCTGGAACTCTCTTGCTTTTTTCATGATCCAGTGGATGTTGGCAATTTGATCTCTGGTTCCTCTGCCTTTTCTAAAACCAGCTTGAACATCAGGGAGTTCATGGTTCACATATTACTGAAGCCTGGCTTGGAGAATTTTGAGCATTACTTTACTAGCATGTGAGATGAGTGCAACTGTGCGGTAGTTTGAGCATGCTTTTGTACTGCCTTTCTTTGGAATTGGAATTAAAACTGACCTTTTCCAGTCCTGTGGCCACTGCTGAGTTTTCCAAACTTGCTGGCATATTGAGTGCAGCACTTTCACAGCATCATCTTTCAAGATTTGAAACAGCTCAACTGGAATTCCATCACCTCCACTAGCTTTGTTCGTAGTGATGCTTTCTAAGGCCCACTTGACTTCACATTCCAAGATGTCTGACTTCTGCTTTAGTCTATGCTAAAGCCTTTGGCTGTGTGGATCACAATAAACTGTAGAAAATTCTTCAAGAGATGGGAATACCAGACCACCCGACCTGCCTCCTGAGAAATCTGTATGCAGGTCAGGAAGCAACAGTTAGAACTGGACATGGAACAACAGACTGGTTCAAAATTGGGAAAGGAGTACGTCAAGGCTGTATATTGTCACCCTGCTTATTTAACTTATATGTAGAGTACATCATGCAAAATGCCAGGCTGGATGAAGCATAAGCTGGAATCAAGACTGCTGGGAGAAATAGCAATAACCTGATAGGCAGATCACACCACCCTTATGGCAGAAAGAAAAGAACTAAAGAGCCTCTTGATGAAAGGGAAACAGGAGAGTGAAAAACCTGGCTTAAAACTGAACATGAAAAAAACGAGGATGATGGCATCTGGTCCAATCACTTCATGGCAAGTAGATGGAAAAACAATGGAAACAGTGACAGACTTTACTTTTTAAGGCTCCAAAATCACTGCAGATGGTGACTTCAGCCATGAAATTAAAAGGTGCTTGCTCCTTGGAAGAAAAGCTATGACAAACCTAGACAGCATATTAAAAAGCAGAGACATTACTTTGCTGACAAATGTCCGTCTAGTCAAAGCTATGGTTTTTGGAGTAGTCATGTAAGGATGTGAGAGTTGAACCATAAAGAAAGCTGAATACTGAAGAATTGATGCTTTTGAACTGTGGTGTTGGAAAAGATTCTTGAGAGTCCCTTGGACTTCAGGGAGATCAAACCAGTCTATCCTGAAGGAAATCAGTCCTGAATAATCATTGGAAGGACTGATGTTGAAGCTGAAACTCCAATATTTTGGCCACTTGATGTGAAGAGATGACTCACTGGAAAAGACCCTGATGCTGGGAAAGATTGAAGTTAGGAGAAGGGGACAATAGAGGACGAGATGGTTGGATGGGATCACTGACTCGATGGAGATGAAATTGAGCAAGCTCTGGGAGTTGGTAATGGACAGGGAAGCCTGGCATGCGGCAGTCCACAGGGTTACAGAGTTGGAGATGACTGAGCAACTGAACTGAACTGAACTATCACAGAGCCACGAGTGTTTCCAGGGCAGTCTTTGGAATTTTGCATTCAGAAGCAACTAATGCAAAGGCTTGTCCCAGAGGCTCGCAGGGCCAGTTAGCTCTGGGTACTATGGGGTCAGAGATTTGACCCTGTGTGTATGTTACTGTCTCCACGTTAGGCTGAGCAGTAACCCTCGCCAGCAGAGGGGACTGGCTGGGAGAGTGAGGGTGGCATTCCCATCTTTGGAAACAAACTCAAATTCACTCTAACTCAAACTACACACCTCGACTTCTCAGGTTTGGAGCAGAGTGTCTGTAGGTGTCCCGCATGGCATGGTCATCTTGCAGTCATTTTAAAGAACACGTGTGCAGGGAGAAATAACAGGCTTCACTGGCTAGTTGCCCAACTGGACTGACTGTTGATTCTCCTTGAGGAAGCAAGCACTCAGAATTTGCTATCTTCAGGGAAACCACAGAGCTCTTCTTTTCTTGCAGGGCCTGTCTCTCTGGGCACCTGTGTGAGCAGGGCTGGTCATTCAGACTCCCCGTGAGAGCTGTAGTGGGGTGTCAGGCACACAAACCGCAGGGCTCGGCTTTTGACGACAGCTCCCAAAATAAGGTGCCAAGCCCGAGTTCTCACTTTCCCCTTGCGCCCTGTGAGACGCTGGCACTTCCTCTGGGGCCATTACTCAGCAGCCTGAATGTTTAGAAATAGGCTGAGTGTGCTGACCCAGGAGCCCTGGACTTTTCCTCTGGCAGGTCCTGTCCTGGCATGGGGGGCCCAGGCCGGGCTGTGGGGGGCCATGTCCTGGTCTCCCACTTTCATTTCCTGTTAGGCAGCAATCCTATCGCAAGACGGAGCTTCACAGAGTTCCTAGGCCTTTGAAGGTTTCCTTGCAGTGAGCTGGTGAACACACTTCCTCACTTCCCTCATCTTTTCCACATACACGTTTTCCATCTTCTTCTCCCAGTGAAAACGAGGCCGGCCCTGTTCTCTGGTCCTCTCCAGAGCAGACCGTCCCATCTCCCTGCCTACCCCATTCAGTTGTCTATGGATCTCCAGCACTCTCCCACTGTGAACATAACCTGGACATGGCATCAGAATGGCCCATGGCATCGCAAATTCTCACAACCTATCGAACGCTTTCTGCCTGTGGGGGTATTTCCTTCCTCACCTGGTCACCCTTCCCGGAAACTCGTTTCCTCCATTCCCAGCCTGGACCCCTTGGGCTGCTGTCTCCAGGCTGCTCACTGATCTCGCATTGTTTATTCTTCTCTGGGTCCTTCTCGGCTAACTCACCATCTCAGGTAATCCCTAACTCAGCTGTCTTTGCCTCTATTCCCATATTGTTGAGTTCTCCTGGAAATTTACAAGCTTTCTGTGATGTCTGAGCCCTCAAAAAACATTCCATTTAAGGGTCTGTATTTACTATATCAATGTCAAATTTCTTGAGTATGATAATTATACTGCGGTCATGTAAAGGAATTCATGTTCTTAAGAAATACATGCTGAATACTTTTTAATAAATAAATAGTAATAGGCAGTCAATAGCAACAAAAGGACCACGTGTCTTCAAATGAATTTATCTGTGAAACAGAAACAGACTTACAGATATTAAGAACAGACTTCTGGCTGTCAAGGGGGACGGGGTGGTTTGGGAGTTTGGGATCAGCAGATGCGAACTATTATAATATAGAATGGATAAACAGCAAGGTCCTATTGTACAGCACAGAGAACTATATTCAATATCCTGGAATAAACCATAATGGAAAAGAATATGAAAAAGAATTTTATATATATCTGAGTCACTTTGCTGTACAGCAGAAAATTAACCCAACATTTTAACTATACTTCAATAAAATACTTTTTTAAAAAAGACCACGTGTGTCTGACTCTCTCCTCTACTATTCACTCTCCAAGGTAGGAATTTTGGCCCCTCAGAGCAGTTGGAAAAGACGGTGTGGGAGGTGGGAGGAAGGTTCAGGAGGGGCCATATGTCTACCTATGGTATGATATATATGCCATATATCAACATGAGTCCTGTTGCTATATGGCAGAAACCAATACAATATTATAAAGCAATTAAAAATAAATTAAAAAGAAGCAGAAACTTTTTACCTGCCTGGCCCTTAATTTGAGGACTTTACACAATCCAACTCATTGACTTCTCCAGTGACAATGAGGGAATTACTGTTAATACTTCTGTAATTTTTTTGATGAAGAAACAGGCTCGGAAGGATTAAGTAAATTGCATAATGTCACAGAATTACCAAGTGGTAGAGTCAAGATTAGGGAATCTGGGCGAGACATTCTTATATCTCATCGTAAGATGACTGTAAACTCTGGGAAAAGTCTGTTGACTTTCATCAGAGCTCCTCCTGCAGTTCAACAGTCTTGTAAATCATCCCTTGTTTACTCTTAATTGGAGGTATGAACACTTCAAGTCTGATGCTATCGTTCTTGGTCAGGGGGGAACCAGGGACCAAAGGCATCGCTTTGGGAGTTCCGGTGAGCATGGGTTGGAATGTTGGGGTATTCTTCCATTCTCTGACTGGGTCTGACTGAATCAGTGCCCACATGAGCTTCCGGAGGTCAACACTTTGAACTCTGCTCATTACTCACTAGCTTTCATGGGCAAATGGTTTAAACTCAGAGGTTCAGTTTATCTGTAAAATGGGAATAACAACAATCCCCTCGTAGGGTTGTATTTATCAAACAGCCTAGCACAGACTGGGTCACAAATAGGTACATATTCGTTCCTTTCCCTCTCTTCCCACACCCACTTAGTTTCTTCATTCTCCGTACTCTGAAATCTTCCTTCTGGGTGAACTTCAACGTCCTTATATCTCTATCAAAAGTCTCTTTTACAGCACCACATTCTTGAAAGTAAGTCGGCACTTGTAAGGCAGGGATCTTATTTTTTATTTTTTTAGGCAGGGATCTTATTGTTTTCCAGTCCCTCCGTCACAGTAATTCCATCTCTGGGAATCTTTCATAAAGAAGTAGTGGAAATGTGTATATGTATTCTACATATAAATTCTATAACATAATTATACTACATATGTTTTATGTATCTGTTTTTTGATGTGGACCATTTTTAAAGTCTTTACTGAATTCGTTACAATCTTGCTTCTGTTTTATGTTTTGGTTTTTTTGGCCATGAGGCTTGGGGCGTTTTAGGTCCCTGGCCAGGGACTGAACCCTCACCCCTTGTGTTAGAAAGTGAAGTCTTATCCACTGGACTGCCATGGAAGTCCTGATATATTATAGAATATTCTATATAAAAGAGTCTATATGAAATGTTTTTGCATACACACAAAGATGTTTGTTATATAATTACTTATCTTAGAAAAAAACCTACAAATCTTCTTTGTATTTCTGCCCATTATTTTTTCTTTTCCTTTTGCTTCTGAGACACAAGCAACTCTTTTCCTCCCTAGATTCAACTAAAAAGTATATTGCAAAATAACTTAAAATTTTTTTTAAATCAAATAATTTTTAAAATTAAAAGATTAAAAATTTTTTGAATGTTTACAGAAAGATCTGGAAAATAAGTCAATCACTTGTGAGTCCACTCTCCAGTGCTGACTACTACTACTACTACAGTACCTTTACAAATATTCAAATTCACTTACACCCTGAAAAGCAAAATTAGATGTTACATCTACTATTTGCTGATTTATATTATTTCCTATCTTTTTTCTGTCATTACAATAGCATCTCTCCTTTCACATCTTGAGACTTCCCTGGTGGCAGATGGTAAAGCATCTGCCTACAATGCAGGAGAACCAGGTTTGATCCCTGGGTCAGGAAGATCCCCTGAAGAAGGAAATGGCAACCCACTCCAGTACTTTTGCCTGGGAAATCCATGGACGGAGGAGGCTGGAAGGCTACAGTCCATGGGGTCACAGACACTGAGCGACTTCACTTTCACTTTTCATATCTTAATTTATCAAACCAATATCCTATGATTGCTAGAAAATATTTTTTTTTTTAAACTTTTAAAAGGTTGAGGTATAGCTGATGTACAATATGATATAAGTTGCGGGTTTATAACATAGTGAGTCACAATTTTCATATTATTTTTATTTTTTCAAGATTATACCTAGCATTGTGGTGACTGCAGCGGCATCTCTGGGAGCTTCCTAAATGACATCCTTGTCTGTCTCTGTTCCTGATGCCATCCTTCCTAAGACTCCATTTCTGGGACCCTGAGCCAGAGCATGGCCCCTTGCCTCTGTGCAGGCCCCTTGACGTTGGCTTACAAACATTACAAACCTCCTCCAGGCACATCTAGCCTTCAAAACTCTCCCCCTTGATTCTTCTGGCCTTTCCTGGCATCCCGAAGGCCCCTCTGGCCTCACAGGGAGGGCTCTTCCTCCTCAAGGCTAAGCTCCCTGTGTTCTGGATCCTCTTCCTTCGTGCCTCCATCATAGTTATCCCCACTCCCGTCTTTAAACTCTCCCTCTTTCCTGCCTCCTTTCTCCTGGCCCACACATGCACTGTCTTTTCATTCCGCAGGTCTCGTCCTGACCACAATCCTCCATCTGCGCCCAGGGTCTGGACTGTCTCTCTTCCCTTCTCAGCCAAACCCCTCGGAAAAGGAAACTGTGTTTGCTACCTTCCATCTCCTCCCTGACACGGCAATCCGACTCCAGTATTACCCTCTAAATTGTCAAATGCAATTGGCATTATTTGTTCTCCATCTTGCCCAACATTGTTGTTTTTACTCCTTGAAACTCTATCTTGAATCATCTCTTCCTAAAATGGCTCCCTCCTAGTCTCTCCTGTCAGCTCTTCTTTCTCCCTGTGTTAGTTGCTGTCGTGTCTGACTCTGTGACCCCATGGACTGTAGCCCGCCAGGCTCCTCTGTCCTTGGTATTCTCCAGGCAAGAATACTGGAGTGGGTTGTCATGCCCTCCTCCAGGGCATCTTCCCAACCCAGGGATCCAACCTGGGTCTCCCACATTGCAGGCAGATTCTTTACCATCTGAGCCACCAGGGAAGCTTGCTTCTTTCTCTACTCATCCTGAAATGGGGGCTTCTCTCCACACAAATAAGCATGGTCCTCAAAGCATGGTTCTCAGACCAGTACCATCAACCTGGCCTCTTGATCAAGGTACAACTTTTCAGGCCCCACTTCAGATCTCCTGAATTAAAAGCTGGTAGAGTGTTCACCCAAGCTTGAGAACCACCGCTTGACATGTTCTCCCTGTCCATCTTCTCTCTGCTGCTAGTGCTAAGTTGCTTCAGCACTGTCTGACTCTGCGACCCCATGGACTGTGGCCCGCAAGGCTGCTCTGTCCATGGGACTCTCCAGGCAAGAATACTGGAGTGGGTAGCCATGCCCTCCTCCAGGGAATCTTCCTGACCCAGGGATCAAACTCACGTCTCATGTCTCCTGCACTGGCAGGAGAGTTCTTTACCACTAGTGCCACCTGGGAAGCCCTTTCCTCTCTAAAGCTCCACATTAACTCTTTTCACACCTAATACTCCTTAAATTCTTTCCAGCCCAGACTGCTCTCTGGAACTTCTACAGGGCATCTCTACTTGATACTATTCATCAGGGCTTTACAGGGAAAATGTCTTTTCCCGTAATCCTGTCCTTTCTTCTGTATCCCTTCCCCCTACATGATATACCATCCACTGGTTGCCAGTGTCAGATCCTGGGATTCATTCGATTCCTTCTCTTGTTTACCCACTTAGAAAACCACCAGACTGCTGTCTCAGGAACCTCTCTCAAATCAGCACTCTCCTCTCTCTCGCACTGCCATTGCTTCCTTCAGGCCCGTTCCTCCTACTGCTGAGATTACTGCACACCTCCTAACGGGGTCGACTTCCCGATCTACCTTCCACTCTGCTACCAGAAAAGTGAAAGTGAAAGTCGCTCAGCCCTGTCTGACTCTTTGCCACCCCATGGACTATAGAGTCCGTGGAATTCTCCAGGCCATAATACTGGAGTCGGTAGCCTTTCCCTTTTCCAGGGAATCTTCCCAACCCAGGGATCGCACCCAGGTCTCCTGCATTGCAGGCAGATTCTTTACCAGCTGCTACCAGAATCATTTTTCTAAAAAAACCAACTCGTGCTTGTTTCCCACCTAGTCACTCAGGGGGTATGCCTCTGAGTCCAAACTAGTGGCGCAGTAGGGGCCTTCACGCCCTGCCCCTGCCTGCCCCCACAGCCTCATCTCCTGCTGTCCTTAACACATTCCCTCTGCTCCAGCCCTAGTTCAGTTCAGTCGCTCAGTCATGTCCAACTCTTTGCGACCCCATGAATCGCAGCACGCCAGGCCTCCCTGTCCATCACCATCTCCCGGAGTTCACTCAGACTCACGTCCATCGAGCCAGTGATGCCATCCAGCCATCTCATCCTCGGTCGTTCCCTTCTCCTCCTGCCCCCAATCCCTCCCAGTATCAGAGTCTTTTCCAATGAGTCAACTCTTTGCATGGGGTGGCCAAAGTACTGGAGTTTCAGCTTTAGCATCATTCCTTCCAAAGAAATCCCAGGGTTGATCTCCTTCAGAATGGACTGGTTGGATCTCCTTGCAGTCCAAGGGACTCTCAACAGTCTTCTCCAACACCACAGTTCAAACGCATCAATTCTTCGGCGCTCAGCCTTCTTCACAGTCCAACTCTTACATCCATACATGACCGGGGGAAAAACCATAGCCATGACTAGACGGACCTTAGTCGGCAAATGTGGGGCCCTAAATGGGAAACCTTGAAAAAAGAAGGGCTAGCTTTGCAGTTTAGAGCTAAGATGGCGCCTGGCAGAAGAGATGAGGGCGCGGCCTAGGTTGTTTGTTAAAACTTTTGATTGGTGCTCTTGATTTCTGTGCCCGTGGACAGCGTGATCACCATAGACTCTTGTTACAATGAAGCGCATGACTTGACCTTTAACGTGATTGGTGCAACTATGGCATATTACAATTTGACCTTTAATGTGACTGGTCCAACCCTCGCAAAACCCCTTGCTTGGCTAGATAAACCAAGAGTTTGTGGCAATAAAGCAGAACTCTCAGACGGAACCCCTGCCGCCTCTGATTATCTCTCGCTCACCCAGGGGCTGGGTTGGCGGACAGCAGGCTCACCTCTCCTTGGGACCCCTCGGCTTTGCTGAGGGAGGTTCCACTGCCTGCCTCTTTCTGCGGAGCGCCCCCCACAGGCAAAGTAATGTCTCTGCTTTTGAATATGCTATCTAGGTTGGTTTTTTCTTCCAAGAAGTAAGCATCTTTTAATTTCATGGCTGCAGTCACCATCTGCAGTGATTTTGGAGCCCAAAAAAATAAAGTCTGACACTGTTTTCCGTTTCCCCATCTATTTGCCATGAAGTGATGGGACCAGATGCCATGATCTTCGTTTTCTGAATTTTGAGCTTTAAGCCAACTTTTTCACTCTCCTCTTTTACTTTCATCAAGAGGCTTTTTAGTTCCTCTTCACTTTCTGCCATAAGGGTGGTGTCATATACATATCTGAGGTTATTGATATTTCTACCGGCAATCTTGATTCCAGCTTGTGTTTCTTCCAGTCCAACATTTCTCATGTACTCTGCATGTAAGTTAAATAAGCAGGGTGACAATATACAGCCTTGACGTACTCCTTTTCCTATCTGGAACCAGTCTGTTATTCCATGTCCAGTTCTAACTGTTGCTTCCTGACCTGCATACAGATTTCTCAAGAGGCAGGTCAGGTGGTCTGGTATTCCAGGGGCCAGGGTCAGGCTTTTTTCTGAGGCATTATAATACAGGACTTAGTACTGTGGGCATTTGAGTCAGCCCAGTCTACAAGCTGCCACTTGTTGGCTGTGGTGTCCTTGGGCAAATTACTGAACTTTTGTGCTTTAGTTTCTGCCTAAATGTGGATCCATCAAAATGTGGATAACAATTATAGTCACTTATGTGTGTATTGCATGAAATAGTCTTAAGTTTGATTAAAAGAGGTTTATAAACTTGTTCTTCAGATAGAACTGAGGAAAGACCAGAATTCAGAATGCCTTCAGGATGTGTGCACTGAGGATACAGACTCTGAGTCTGTTTATCCTGAGCCTCAACACTATCCAGCCCTCTCTGTGGGGTGGCTGGCTAGGGAAAGCCTGTGACATGCTCGCTGCCTGTGTCCACAGAACAGAGTGAAGTGAATAGGCACAGTTGGGAATCAAACTCACAACCCTGGCTTCATCTACTATTCAGCTGGCCAAAATAACATGAAACAGTGAAATGCTGTCAAAGTAAACAGGAAGGCATGAGGACACCACAGGGTAACTCAAGTTAAGCTGCTCTGAACAGCATCCTCCCTGTGTGTAATTTATTGAACAGAAGAATTGGCTGGGAGAGAAACCATTTCTAATCATCAAAAAACCACATTCTACTTCTCCTAGCCCTGCAGGCACTCCATGTAGAATTCTACACTGTCACTGACATTTCTTGGTTTTAGGAGGTAGTTTTCCAAAACCAAATAATTATAGCTGCAACACTTCAAGGCCAATACCTCATTACCTAATTAGGGAGCTGAGAAATGTTTATTATGAACATCCTCTTGTCCACTGAAAGTTACTAATATTCATTTCAACTTATCTGCTAGTCAACCCCTTTGTGAAGACATTGGTTTCTGGACTCAGAATCTTAACTTCCACATAGAGCCAGAAAAATTCAATAAGGTTTTTATGGCAGTAGCACTTCCGACTTGACATTAAGTGTTGGGCCAAATGTTAAGCTATTATAAGGGGCAACAATGCCTACTGGATTTTAATTGTTATGTTTGTGTACCTTTTTTACGTGTTACACTTAATAAATCCTATAATGCTTCTTTTCAAATAACTCCTGGAAAGTTGTGTTTGAGTACACCATAGGTGATGGGGAAAAAGGTGGAAGAGAAATTAAAGAGAGAAAGGCTGGGTGTTGAATGATTATCGAGTGATGTATGACAATATTTGCTAACTTCATGTCAATATAGCAAGGCCAGAAGGTTTATGGTTTGCTGTTCCAGGAACATGTATTATCTAGTAATATACTAAGGAAGGGTCCATTTGTATAATTACTTTTAGACTCTGACTTCAAAACTCTTAACATCTTTATCCAAATTGCTAACTTTGGCACAAACCCATGAAGGGGTCCGGCGTGGAGGACTGTTTACAGAGAGGGAGATGCCATCTCCTACTAAGAGAAAGTTCTCGTAAACTGGAAACCAGGGTCCTGAACAGCAACAGCGGTAGCTCAGTTTGGTACTCGGGTGCCAACTGAACCCGTGCTGTTTGTCCACCAAAGGGTCAACCCTTCATGGCTGGCACTTTGGCACTGATGTGATACCACTGGCCTCGAAAAAGAACCCAGGGAAGAAACTTATTAAAATGAGGGAAAAGAATCTAGAGTTACAGGATACTCCTCAGCCAGATGTTCAGCAACTACCTTTCTTACAAAATCAGAGCCACTGACAGAGCAGAACGGCCTATGTTGAGCTTCATCTCCTCTCTCACTGGCCAGGGAACACAATAGGGCAACAAGCGATTAAGACTTGGCTCTAAGAGTGGACCAGCAGCAGCTTCCTCCCTAAGGTGAACACATCTTAAACACCGTAGCAAATATGAGGGCAGGCTTCAGGAAATGGGAGAGTGGGCCTGGTGTGAGCAATGTCTTTGGCTGAGTTCACAATATAGATCTGCAAATGATAGCCTCTTTAAACTGGCTGAGCCAGTATAGGAAATAACCTTGTAATTTTCATGTATACCTGGTGAGACTCATGAATCCCAAATATGTGGGGAAATGGAAATTTTTCCCCCCGAGTCCTCTTTGCTCCTTTTGAAAAATGCTAAGACTAGGAGACCCAGGCGACATTTTTAAAAGCTTCCCAGGCGATTCTGATTTAGTTCCTGTAACTTTGAGACTTAAACTGTAGTGGAATAGGAATGAGTCAGAACTGAAGTTACTTAAACTTGTCTGTCCGTTTATCAAAAATAGTTAACCCCTGCCCTCCCTAACTTATGGGAATAGCTAACAGTAAACACTCAATAAATTTAAACTATTATGTGCTATTAGGCACTGTCCTAGGAACTGTGCTTGTAATAACCACACAGCCCATGGAAACTGATTCAGAGAGGTAAAGGAACTTGTCCAAGGTCACACAGCTAGGGTTGGAAACCAAAGCTGGGCAGCTTAGCCTAGAGATCATGTTTTTAACTGTTATTTAACAAGGTTGTAAAGTATATATGAAACATGCATGAGGGGACTTCCCTGATAGTCCAGTGGTTAAAATTCCACATTCTGAGTGCAGGAGGCCTGGGTTCAATCCTGGTCAGGGAACTAGATCCTACATGCTATAACTAAGACCTGGTGCAGCCAAATAAATATTTTTAAAATGTCATCAGATAAAAACAAAACACTTGAAACAAAAACATTCATGAGGATAGCATTTCCTGCTATCCTCATGAAAAGTTAAAGATGGTTTAATGGGCGGTGAATGAAGCTGCTCCACTGAAGTCAGCATCTAGCCCAGTACTTGCTACATTGTAGCTGCTCACAACTTCATTCATAGTACTTGAAAATCTGATATCTGCCTGTGTCCCTCAAATGCTGGCTTTGGCCTATTGAAGCGCCACAGATAAAGTGACTCCTGTGACAACTTAAAAGGCACGAACTCTGCAGGCCAGGTGCCTCACACAGGGCTTGGCACTCAGGTGATGAATAAATAAGTGTTGGCTGAATTGAATACCTTCCAATTAAAGGCATTTGAAATGTGCTATTCATATTCTACAAACTGGCTTGAACTATTCAGAATGTCAAAACAGGAAAGGGCATGTAGCAAGTTAAGGAAATTAAATAGAAATTGAGTATAAATGGAGTATTAAACTTTTGAAATTCAAAATAAAGAACCTGGTTATATATCCTTGAATTCCTCTTCCCTGGCTTAGCAGGGAAGTGGGAGGGAGGAGCTTTGGGGATGGAAGAAGCTTCGATAATATAACAGCTCTCATTTGTGTTGTACCTATCTGCTGCAGGCATACTGATCCCAACACACTGCCCAGTAATGTTTTTAAAGGCTGACTTCACCTTACATCATTGTTTAATGACCTTTACACTTTGCAGCATGCCCTCAAACGTAGCTCAGAAATAAAAACAGGTTTTTCCTACCACTTTAAAGGATAAAGTGGGTCCCTTTATAACAAGCTGGGCATGTGTTCTTGGCATTGGATCTAATGAAGTATTTGACTTATTTCACATTCAACAAAACGCTGTGTTTGGCCTGCCTGTAACTGCCAAGCAACCTCTGAAGAGCTCATGCATAATACTGGTTCTCCCACAACTCCTAAGAATTTAATGAGTAACCGGTTAACCTGTGATGTGGCATGACCCAAACCGAAGGCAGTCAGAGAATCTCCTCTGAAGACGTGTGGGAAGCGGTGCGATGCTCAGCTGGGTCAGGACACGGCCCTTCATAGAATGAAGAAGCAGAGCTTCGCTGCACGGCCCCAAGGAGAACACAACTCAGTTGACACCCTCTCCCAGGGTCTCTTCCGAAGCACCTCTGTAAGATGGTGCCCCCACCATCTGTTTGTGGAACCGATTCTCTTTGTGAGGCTGCTGGGCCTTTGCTCTAAGAACAGTGTGAGAGGAAGTCTGGTCCCTCTAGGGACTACTGCTACTGCGAAGTCGCTTCAGTCGTGTCCAACTTTGTGCGACCCCATAGACGGCAGCCCACCAGGCTCCCCCATCCCTGGGATTCTCCAGGCAAGAACACTGGAGTGGGTTGCCATTTCCTTCTCCAATGCAGGAAAGTGAAAAGTGAAAGTGAAGTCGCTCAGTCATGTCTGACTCTTCGCGATCCCATGGACTGCAGCCCACCAGGCTCCTCCATCCATGGGACTTTCCAGGCAAGAGTACTGGAGTGGGGTGCCACTGCCTTCTCCGTCTAGGGACTAGGAATAGCAGAAAAACAGACCTAAGGGCACAGTGTGTCTGCTACAACAGGTTCTCAAAAAACACATTAAACTGGTATGTGTGACCTATACAAGAGCACAACGTGCCTGCGTGCTTAGTCATGTCCGATTCTTTGAGACCCTTTGGACTGCAGCCTGCCAGGCTCCTCTGTCCATGGGGTTTTCCAGGAAAGAATATTGGAGCAGATTGCCATTTCCTTCTCCAGGGGATCTCCCGACTGGGACTGAACCTGCATCTCCTGTGTCTCCTGCACCGCAGGCAGATTCTTTACCCCCCGAGCCACCGGGGAAGCCCTATTCCTCTCTCTCTCTGTCTCTCAGAGTCATCTCTAGACATCCATACTGGACAGCTGAGGTTTTAAAAAACGCCTCCTATTCAGGGTGTCCCAAAAAAAGTCTTGGTAAAGTTTTAAGTCATTAAGACTGGTGGGCTGAATCTGCCTTCTGCAACCCCTATGGAGGCAGCTACACATGGTTTTATCACCAATTAAAAGTGTAGCCTAGATTAAGAGGCATTTTAAAGGACTAATTAGTCAACCCTCCCAAAAGTAAATTAAGAGCCCCTGTTGAAACAGCCAAAAGGAAACTAACACAGCTTTGTAGCAACAGTGCTTGGAGTGTATTCAAATAGAAAGCCTGGGCTGGAAATACTTGTTTAGAAAAAGGACTACATCACTCCACCCTCTTTTATCAAATAATCCCAAGTCATCTTAAATGCGCAAGGTCTGATCAAGCAAGAGGTATTAAAACTTCTTTCAGCCTGAGCTAGATCATGTCCTTGGGAATAAACAAATTTTATTCAATGAACAAGTAGAAGGGATTCTTGATTACTACTATAGTTCTTTTGTGTAGACAGACTGCTTCTAGGTTAATGCAAAAGCTCAGGAAAGAACATCAGATCAGGTAAAAGGCTTTTTATTCAGAAGCAGCTCAAAGTCTGACAGGGACACAAGTAGGGATAATTGTCAGCTCATGACCTTAGCTCATGACCTTCAGCACCTATTTGAAGTTACTAGTTTTCCAAGTGGGAATGTTACGCCCACTAGGCCCTCCGCAGTTTCTGGCAGCCACATTTATCCCAATTACACTCAGTAGAGCCGTCAGGAGATGAGCAGAGACACAAAGAAGAAAATCATCTACTTTAGTTCTCTTCTTCACAGGTCACAGGCTTTCAAATCAAGAGAGACAGCATTATCGGCAGGTATTGGTCATAAATAACACCTTCCCATAGTCGAACACTCCAAAATCAAACATCAAATATAACTAGAGTTCTTAAATATTCAGTTAATGCCATGCCATACTTTGTTTCAAAAACAGCATTTCTGTGGCCTTTTATTTATCTTTCTCCTTGGATAAAACCAGGAGAATCCATGCTTAATTGACCTATGTAGTTTTTGCAGTTATAGCTTAATTTATAAGGATCAAAGGAATTATAGAGTTAAAATTAAGAATACATTTAAAAATGACAGAATATATGAATAAAGTCTACACAGTCCTTAGGGAAATGGATAAAATGAATCAAGTTTCATGAGTGGAAGGGGACTCCCTTCTAAGGACATAGTACATAGAAAATACATGGAGCTTGTTTCTATGAGGTTACAAAGGGCTAAAATAGAAAACAATGGTTCAGTTCAAACTTATTGATACATAACTGTTAAGATAAGAGATAGTCAAGGTATTTTGCACATTATTAACTGAGAGTCGCCTATATACTCTCTCTGTTAAATATCTATAGAGAAAACCCCACAACTTTCTGGCTCAGGGCTCTACTAGAGAATCACTGCTTTTTAGTACATGAAGAGAATCCAAAAGATCAAGTTAAGGCGAATATTTAGTTTTTAGGTTCTGGATTTTCAGTATAGGAACTACCTATACTTTTATAAAAATATCAATAAGGAATCAATACTTTTCTTAAAATTTGATAGCTTTTTTTTTTTTAAAGTAGCAGCCCCTAAAAAAACCAAAGACTAAATTCAAACCCCAGCTTCAGTGTATGACTACTGATTTTATAAACATCTTCCTCCAGGAAATGTCAAAAATCATAACGTGAAGTTGGGTTGGAAACGCAGTAGATTGCTTAGTAAAAATGTGAAAACCTCAGATCATACACGGCATATATATTTGGGGGGAGAAAAGGCAAAGTTGCTAGTGTTCTAGTTTCGCCAACAAGTTGACATTTACCGCTGTTTTTAAAATAAAGACAATTTTAACTTAAGAGATTGTATTTTAACACTGAATCAATATAAATGTACTTATCTAAAAATCACATTTAACCACGTACTTAAAAAATCCACAAAAACGTAGTGAAAAGGTTATATATTTTATATGAAACTGTATTAATGTGTTAGAGGCAGCAGAGACCCAGGGTCCCGTTTGGCAGTTGACCTTCACAGACGGGCCTCCTGCTGTGGCCTGCGGAGGCTTTCAGCTGTGCACAGGTCTCAGAGCAGGAAGAGACAAGGCTTGTTTTTTTTTTTCGCCTCTACAAACTGGGATGTCACTATTGTACAGAAGACGTGTCATTTAAAAGACTACTCACTCAAAATGTTACAGAGTGGCAAACTTCATGAAATTTAAACAAAGTGTTCACTCTGAGGAAGCTGCACATACACTATGGTAGCAGAACCAGACTAGGTAAAACTTTTCCAAACGATTGTCACTAAAAATGAAACAATGGTAGGTAGCTTTCTTAAAACCAGAATTAGTCCCTCTCGAATTTTTTATCTTGTTTTAATGAGCCAAGCTTCAGTTAACTCACTCAGATGAGAATCTATAATTCTGTTGACTGTTCTGGACTACAGAAGTCATCTTGGGACTTTCTATGGAAATATGTACAGATTTTCCGCATGGAGCTGGGAGTAATGGTGACCTAGAAGAAGAAAGTTCAGATTTTAGAGATTTTCTACGATAAAGTTCAGCTATTACCTCAGCAGGTTATCATTATGGGTATTTTAAGTTAGGATGCCTGGAAATTTGCTTATGTAGCCAGATTTCAGTCTCAATTACTTGATGGCAATGTCTCTTTTGGTTGATTTGTACCAAACATAGAAAAATTGAAGGCAGCATGCGTGAAAGGAAAAGATTTTTCATGTGAATGGAAAATATGTACCAGTTAAGCCTCGTAATAGGAACCAAAGAGGTTACAATTACCATCCTCTTTGAAATAAATGAGTAAATAAGCCTTCCAAATTTACAAACGAGATGGGTATTTCAAATGGCAGATACTACCCTTTTCAGAAGTCTTTATTAACCTGTACATAAAGACAAAAAATGTTTTAAAGAAACTTTAGCTTCAAAAGATTGAAATTATAAAGCCAGAAATATCTTAGATAAGAAGACTATTTTTTAAAATGCCCTTAAGATGTACACATTCATGAAAATAATTTTTTATTGAAATTGTTTTCCTGCTAACACATAACTCAGACCAGCTCCCTTGAAAAAAACAGGAATTTTGGCTAGGGGCAAAGATTACCTACAGTGCGAATTTTGAGAGAAGACTCCTTACAGCCTTTTTTCCCCCTTTATACTCTATGGCAAGGCCTTGGAGTTTGTGTTTGAAGTAATCTTTAAAATATTTCTAGTTTATCTTTCCTAAAATTAGGGGATAGGCTTATTGACAGTAGGAAGGGGTTATGAACATTTGTTAAATTAGTACTGGCCTAAGGTTTAAGTACTGCCCTTTATAAGGGCAGATCTTACCTGGATCAGGTTTCATTCTTCCACCTTCTCCCTAACACAGAAAGAGCTACGGGAGAAACTTCCTTAAACTGCCTCCATCCTTAACTTGCAACCTGAGCGGCAGAAGCTATCTATTCTCTTTGACTGGTGCCCGCAGCTCACCCAATGCTCACAGCTACTTCTGCCTCCATCATTATGAGTCACTTGCTTTTCAAGGTTCACAAAGCTATTTCTGCCAGCAATATCTGTTTTTGAAATTATCTAAATTTAATGAAAAGATGGGTAAAATTAAGATGAATGTTTAAAAAAAGGGAGATACAGGTGAGTTGCCAAAAATACCAGTGTGAGCAAGATGATCCTCAAAGACTGGAAAAAATCATGTAACTCTAGGATTCTGCACTTAAAACTGCTTTGTAAGTATCTTAATTTTGCTTTATTTTAAATAATCATAAGCTGTAATTACAAACTGAAAATCTATTTGTGGATGTTGGCAACTTGTCCATGAATTATAGCTTTCTCTATAAAAAGGGGAGGGAAATCTATAAAAAGAGGTTGCAGGAGCTGAGGGGTGGTGAGGCAAACTTAAAAAGCAAGGGGTTGTGGGAGGGAATAATGTCAAACAAAGAAGGAAGTTATTTTTGAACTGATATCCTAGAGGATGAAGAAGGCTTTGAAGAACTGGGCAAAGGGGCTGAGGGGTGTGGACTTTGACAGAAGGGATTTTAATTGGAGTAAATAGGATTGCCAAAGAAAATACAGGACACATGCAGTTACATTTGAAATTCAAACAAATAACATTGCAGTATGAAAATTTTTAGTATAAATATGTCCCATGCAATATTTGTCCTATATTTTTATGTACTAAACCTGGTGATCCTAGGAATAAAAAGATTTACTTAAAAATAAAAAAGCATTCTGACTTCTGAGAAGGCATTTGTGCCTGCCCTGGCCAGGTTAGGAAATGCATTTTCTATCGCTGCCAACTTACCGGGCCTGGAGAGGTCTTTCCGCTCTGTCTCCTGGGATTGGGGGTCTGGGATGATGGACTTCGTGGAGATGAATTCTCCGCCTTCCGTTTGGCTGCCATGGCCAACAACCAGTTTTTATTCTCTGGGGAGCTATTCTCTTTGCCTACCACTTCAGAGCCTTCTCCACAAGATCCCAAAGGAAGAGGTAGCGTTCCACAGCCTTCTGAAGCATAAGGACTGGCAGGAGAAGGAGGCTCGGAGACACTCATACTAGCTCCTTCAATCTTGCTTGGTTTGGTAGGACCTAGCGAGTCTTTCCCAAGATCTTCCTGGGTACCAGCAAGGCAGCACAGATCCAAATGAAGCTTTTCAACGGGGTCATCAAGTTCAGTCACACAGCTGCAACTCTTTACACACTTTTGTTTCACATTCTCCAGACAACTGGAGTCTAGCCTCCTCTTTACTCTGTTTCTAGACTCAGAGCAAGCCACTGCCTGGGATGATTTCAGGCTCACAGGTATGAGGGCTTTTCTGGGAGACGTTATCTTGGTTTCAGAAGCAGGTGGAGTGACGGGTGGTGATAAGGAAGCCGTTCGGGTCATCCAGTTTCTAATGGACATTTTGAAAGATGAGGGTGGCTTGGGAGAGACAGAGGACACAGAGCCTCTTCTGCTGATGGGAGACCGGGCCTTGGCAGGAGGGGTCTTAAGAGAGAAGGTGGGCGTATTTGAAGCGAGGGGCAGGTCCCCGGCGCAGCTCGGAGCACAGGCTGCCGACGACGGGGAGGAGGTGCACGGGCTGCTCTTTGCTCTGGGTGCTTTGGCCGGAGTGCTCTGGCTGCTGGGCACTGCCACTGAGAAACCAAAGAGGTCACAAAATCAGAGGTGAAAGCTACAGAATATCCCAGGGTTCTCATCAAAGAAAATTATACCGATAGCTAACTAAATCATCCAGGGGCTGATTTCCCAGTGTGGATCACATAAATCATTCGATTCTTCCCAGACCCTTTTTAGCATTTTTCTTCCCATTTCCTAACTGTCAGCCCCTAAGACACCCTGTTGTAAAACATATGCTTGTAAAAGTCTAGAAAATACAGGAAAAGAAAAATTTTAAAGCATCCAGGTGAACAATTTTTTATACTTATGCATATGGGACCATGATGTACAAGATACTTAGTAATCTGCTTCTTAATGTATCATGAACATTTCCCACAGTAACACAGATCTGTACCATTTTTAACAGCTACGAAGTATTCTAAGGTAACAGTAAGACATCAGGGTTGTTAAGTAGTGCTGCTCTTAGTATTTCTGTGATGCTTCTAAGCAATGCTGGGCCAGAGGCACCACACGTCAGGAGAGCACAGGTCTCCAGTCCAGCACAATCGCTTACTAGGTCACCTGGGTACAACCATTCACCTCTTCGGCCTCAGTTTCCACATCTGTTAAATGGAGATAGCTTTGAATCTCCACAAAAAGTAATCCCATCAATTACTTGTTAAGGTTATCAGGCCTCATGTGCCTTCCTCCTTAATATACAATTTATGATTTTCCACAAGCAAAGAATGGCAAAGAACGTTTCCAAAATGTGATGCAAAACCAATCACACTGTGGGGAGCACTCCGCTCCACCTGTCCTGCCCCTTGTCTCTAGGCCAGGACCAGTACTTCAGGCAAACTCTCATAAAGCTCGTGTTTCTTCCTCCTGAGGACCCAACAGACATGATGTTTTCTCACCCTCCTGAGCTTTCCAGATTTCTGAAAAAGGGTTCCAGTCTTCAAATAACAAGGAAAAGGCATTTATTTCTCAGTTACCCAGTACTACAACTCTGATGTTCAATTCCGTTAACTACTTCATTGTATTTATATGCAAACAAATACAAGTCCTAACTCTGGTCAGTTAGTTTTCCTGTACATTTTACCTTCTGCTTTTCCCTACTCAAACAGCCTATCCTTGAGACCGAGAAGTTCTACAAACTGACTTTTGTCTAAACTTTTCTCATCAACGGTATGTTTAGAGACAAAGTGATACTGCTTCTTCAACAAAGATCATCACTGGAAAGCCCCATGTCATTGTACTAAGCTATAGAAGGGGAGTTAATGATTAGGACCAGTCCATGCAGCGTTTGGTGATAGCTCTCACACTCATGTTCTAGAGCCTGAGTACTGTTACTACTTCCGGAGAAAACTCCTCACTGCAGGTCCATAGTCAATGCACAGCCCCTACAGTTATCAGTTCCATTAAATTGAGCTGAAGAGTATGTTTAGGGCAGAAGTCCTAAAATACCATGGGTCTTACAACATGCAGATTCTAAGGCAGGATTCAGGGAGAAGGAAAAGTTGGGCCAGGGACAAACCAAATATATGTTTCTGACACTTCAGTGGCAGAAATCTGAAGTGTCTACTAAAGGCCAATGGAAAATCTGACATGTGAAAAGCTGTATCCTCTTCAGGATGTTATCGTCCAATTTTCTTCTCTTTTTCTTTCCTTCCTCCTCTGAACAGCTACGGGGGGAATAAGGTAACAAGTAAAAGGTCCTCTTTTCAACCATCTCATTTCACTCATGCTGCTGTGTATTCCACTATTTTCTATGTACCTACTAGCATTCACAAAAGTATATGTATATCACACTTAAAAAAAGGCCACACACACACACATTCTGCAATTTTCTCTCCTCTGAACATCCTATCTTCTTCTCTTTACACCTCTTCATAGAAGTACACTTAGATGCAATACAATCTTTTTAACAGCTGTATATGAGTCACTACATTGACCTTTAGACTTAAAACACAGATGCCTTTAGTGCTTCATCTCCTAAGTAAGTGTAGTCGCTCAATCATGTCTGACTCTTTGCGACCCCATGGACTGTAGCCCCACCAGGCTCCTCTGTCCATGGGATTCTCCAGGCAAGAATACTGGAGTGGGTTGCCATTTCCTTCTCCAGGGGATCTTCCCGACCCAGGGATCGAACCTGGGTCTTCCACATCACGGGCAGATGCTTTACCCTCTGAGCCACCAGGGAAGCCCTCATCTCCTAAATGCATCCCCAACTCCTATGGACCCTAAGTGCTGCATGGTATCTGATGACATGGTGGCACAGACTGGGCCACTGCCCTAAAAGCTTCATGGAAGTAGGTCCCTTTGAGGAATTACAGAGTTTACTAATCACCAGTCCATTTGGAGCTTCTTTTTTTAATTTGCCATCTGGACTCAGCCTACCTTCGCAGTCTGATCACGGGCTCTGCCCGCTGAGGATCCTGTTACAGGAGACGACGCACAGCTTCCTGAACAAGCTGTGTGCACTGTCACATCTTGCTGCTCACGTGGTTTTCTCACCAAGTCTACCCCTTCTTTTCCAGGCAAAAACGCTCATGTTTCCAGGCTCTGATGACAGTGTTATTAACTCCTTTGTGAAGATTTCACAAACTTCTTTCCTCCTCTCCCACAGGAAGCAAGTTCTCAAAGCCTTTTGTTTACGTAGCTGGGTGAAATGGTTACAATATACTATAGTTTTTGTAGCTGCCTCCTGGATTAGACTAGGAGCATCCAGAGGGCAAGTGATAATGATTTACTCATTTTTAGGTCTAGTGCCACTGTAGTTCCTAGCAAGGAATTATTAAACAATGCTTGTTAAATTTCATTACTGCTGACAGGGATGAGGGTCAAGTTCCAACCATCAAAGAACAGATTCTGTAAGTACTGTGTTTGACTTACAAGTCTACAGCAAGCACTTGAAATAGAACAGCTAACATTTCCCTCTTTTTAAGATAATCATCTTTTCACTCAGTGATACCTAGACCAGAGGTTCTCAGTCTGGCTGCATATTGGACTCATTTGGAGCTTTATAATACAGGTACTTGGTCTCTACTCTAGGCCTACTGAACAATTTCTGGAGGCATACAAATTGTTTAAAAGCTCCACAAGTGCTTCTGATGCACAGACAGGATAGAGAACGCCTTGGCCTGACAGTGCTGAGATCTCTGGCTGAAACGATGAAACAATAGTAAGTAATGGAGCAGGTGCTGACTGGGAAAAGTAGGACAGAAGGGAATGGGGCTGTGTGTTGCAATTTAAAGCTTGCCAGTTAATAAGTTAAAAAGGGCCAAAAGAGAAGACAGGGAATCCAGGACAGCAGTGAAGGGTTGGGGTGGCAATTAGAAGCTCGGGCAAGCAGAGGAACATAATTTTCAAAATGGCAGTGTGATTAGCAACAGCCAATCTGTTGCTGGGAATTGGCTTAAAGGGCTGAATGGCCAGTGCACCAGCCTTTGGTCCCTGTGTCAAGTTGCTGCTCTCTTGCTCTTCAGAGTTAACTCTAGCATTACCCAGAAACAGAAATCTAGGTCTAATTCCTGGACCAGTCTTCACCTAAACTCTTGTGCTGGGTTCTAAAGGAGGCAGTACTCCAGGCATGAGCTTTAGAATCAGACTGCAAGGGTCTGAACACAGCTGTGTGACTTTAAGCAAATCTAAGTTCCTTGAGCTTCAGGTTTGGTTGTTTGGGGAATTACTAATAAATGAGATAATACAAATAGGTCTTTAGAACAACTATGCTAATTCTTAATAATGGCTAAATGTTATTAATATGGTATAAATTTGGTCAACATATATAACTTTTTTGTGACTTAGTTTCCAAAACTAAGAATAATTAATACCTAGAAATACCTAGTTAAAAGACAACATATTTTTCCTCAAAAATGTTTATAGTCATTAACACAGAGATTTCACCTCTGGGAATCTATTTTAATGGGAAATGAAGACCCTAAATTTAGAAAAAACCATTCCCCCCCACGCCCCACAAAACACTGGAAATAAAACGTTTAACTACAAGAGAAGAACTAGGTAAACTATGGAACATTTAAATGTTTTGCTAAAAAGATAACAAGGAAAGTGTTTAGAATATCATGTTTAGTGAAAAAATCTTCAAGAAATCCAAATGTATACATAGCATACTCTGTTAATAAAAAAATCTCTATGGATAAAGGGGTAAAATCTAAAATTGAGCAAAACGTTAACTAAAATTGTGTATGAGTGTTGGGGAGGCTGATGACTTTTTCCTTATATAATTCTTTTATTTTTTTCAAAATTAGGAAGCAAAATTAAAGACAAGGCAGCAGAAAGACATCCTATGTTCATGAATCAGAAGAAAATACTATTAAGATGGCAATATTCCCAAAACTGATCTATAGGTTCAATGCAATCCCTAACAGAATTCCAGCTGATTATTTCTGCAGAAATTGACAAGCTGGTCCTAAAGTTTGTACAGAAATGTGAGACCCAGAATAGTCCAAACAATCTTAAAATTTAAAAGACAACTGGAGGGCTCAGACTTTCTGATTTTTAAAACCTACTGCAAGGGACAGTCATCGAGACAATGTGGTAACAGCATAAGGACAGACTTATAGATCAATGGAATGGAATTGAGACTCCAGAAATGAACCCTGACTCTTATAGTCAATTAATTTTTGACAAGAGTGCTGAAAAAATGCAATGGGGTAAAGAATAGTCTCTTTGAAAAATAATACTGAGAATGTGGGCTATCCACATGCCAAAGAATTTGGACCCTTACCTATCTCATACTATACACAAAAATAAACGCAAAATCAACAGTAGCCCCAAAACTACAACACTCCTACAAGAAAATACAGACATAAATCTCTGTGAGTTTGGATTAGGCAATGATTTCTTAGATACAACATCAAAAGCACAAATTACAAAAGGAAAAAAACAGATAAACAGGTCTTCATCAAAATCAGAACATTTTGTGTGTCAAAGGACATCATCAAGAAAATGAAAAAACAACCTACAGAATAACAGAAAATATTTATAAATCATTATATGACAAGGGAGATATATCCAGAATATATAAAACTCAACAATAAAAACAATAGACAAATTACCCAATTAAAATATGGGCAAAGGATTTATTTGCATAGGCACTTTTCTGAAGAAAATTTACAAATCGCCAATAGGCACATGAAAAGATATTCAACATCATAAACCATCATGAAAATATCAGTACAAATCAAAACCACAGTGGGATACCACTGCACACTCAGTAAGATGGCTATAATTTAAAAAAAGAAATAACAAGTGTTGGCAAGGTTATGGAGACACTGGAACCCTTATTTTGGGTGTTGAAAATAGACTAGAATTAGATTATGTTGACTGCCCAACTCTGAATATACTGAAGAACACTGGACTGTATAAACAGGTGAATTTGTGGTATGCGAATATATCTTGACTTTTTTTTTTAAGTCTCAAGGGGGAAAAAAAAGTATAGGAAATAAAAAGAAACAACTATTTACCACATAGCTAAATTCTGAATAGAAAATACAATGATAGTAATAATAATAACTCTTGATCTAACCAAAATTATGACCCTATGTTGGGAAGCTAGGGGAATGTTGAGTGTGCAGAGGTTTGGTAATCATGGGGACATAGGAAAGAGCTAAGTGCTCATCTCACAGAGTAAGATGTCAATAGATAATGCTGAAGCAACAACAAAAAATCCCCTAAGAGATAGAAATGCACAGATATTACTTAGAGATACGGAAATAAGTATCAAAATATTAGTTAAAAGATTTGAAGTTGTCACCCTGGGAAAAGGGAACTATGGTAGGGTATCTAGAGAATGCTATTTACCTTATTTAGCCCTGTAGAGTTAGTTGACTTGTTAAAGTATCAATACTTTAAAAAAAATTTTTTTTTAAATAAAGCAGAAACCCAAACTAAACACTTCATAGAAGTAGACTTAGAGTGAAAGACTCCTCTGGAGTTTAGTCACGCTTGAGATATCTTATAAGAGACTGAACAAGTCAGTCAGTAGAAAAATGAGCATATACTCTCACCCTCAAATCCTCATTACCTCAGGCCTTGACGGCTGACAGAAGTTTGAAGCTTGAATTTCAAACTTATGACTATCTACTGATATCCCCTTTGACTGGCTCAGTGCTTAGAGTTTTGTTCTCGATTCCCTGTCACTCTCTTTAACTCTACCCGTCAGTTCAGTTACTACAAAATCCACATTCATAATCTTTTCAATATCCTGGTTTCTCATTTTCTTGACCTTCTTCTTCTACAATAAACTTGTCCTTTCACTCACTTATTCCTTGGCCTTATTACCAGAGCCTCCATTATTACTAAAATCCTCCACTATCTCAATTTCAACCACCACCTATTTTCCCAGTTCTCTTCAGCACTCCAGTGCCATCAGCTCTTCATGCCCAGGGGCCCCTCAGTTCACTGACCCTACCACTTCTACCCTCAGCCCAATTATATCCACACTTCCTTCCTCACCCAGTTTAACTCTGATAGTATATTTATCCTCAACTCCCTTGGCCCTCCACTCACTTCATCATACTTGTGGATTTAAACCACATCCCTGATTAAAACCAGCTTTTCCACCTACAGTCTGCCTGTACCTGTGCAGCAGACACACAACCATACCGACTGCTCATTTTCAGCGAAAGAGTGCTGGCCTCAGGTAGATTCTTCACTCAACAATCGTATTTCCCTGATCCATTTGCTCTTCTATTCTCTATGTGACTGTTTCAGACTTTCTTTTCTCTCCTCAAATCTCTATCACCTCTTCCTCTAATCCTTATTCTCAGTTGATGATCCTGATTCCAATGTCACCAAGAAAACGAAAACGAAAACTTCCACAAGTTCTGACCCTCCCACTTATCCATCTACCTTCACCATGCCTGTATTTCTGCCTTCTCATCACTATGGATGAACAATCCATACCCCATATATTTGAGATCATCCCCTCACTCAAGGAAATTGCTCCAGCAAATTTCCCTGCATCAGTTTTCTCCTGGACTACAGGATCTTCTAATCAGATACAAAATGCTATATTCTCACTAAAAACAAACTTCAACATTGCTTCGTCCTCTAACTACCACTTCATTTCCCTCCTTTGCTTTCTAGCAAGATTCCTTGAAAGAGCCTCCTCTCTTCCCATCCTCCTGAACAACACTAACCAGGCCACTGACACGCCACCAAAAACTGCCCTCAGCAAGGTTGCTAAATAACCCCTGTACTGCCAAATCCAAAGGTCGGTTTTTAGCCCTCATCTTACTTGGCATGCCAAACACATTCAACCAAATTCATCCCTCTTCCCTTTACTTACTTTATACAATATTCTGTTTTTTCCTTACTTCTCTGGTTGTACTTGCTGCTTCACCTCCCCCAACTTATGTTAGGATGCTCCAAGGCTCAGACCCCAGACTTATTCTCTTTTCCACATATAGCTACCTTTTACCTATATGATAATAAATCCCAAATTTACAACTCTAGCCCTGAACTGCAGAATCAAATATCTAACCGCCTCTTTGACATCTCCATTTAGATATTTAATAATCATATCAAACAACATATCCAGTTGTTCCCTCCCTCAAACTGCTCTTCCTGCAGTGATTCCTATAGAGGTTAATGGTTACTCCATCCTAGCTTCTCAAACCAAGAACTCTGATGTTATCCTTGATAACTCTCCCTCATATCCCACATCTGATCCCACAGAACCTTCTGTTGAACCCATCATGTTAATATATCTGGAATTTGAAGACTTTTAAAAATTGTATCATCTGCTACCTCTTTGGTCCAAGTCACCACCACTGTTTCCTAGGTTACTTCAGTAAGTTTTTAAATTAACTTCCAGTTTTACCCTGATCCCCTTACAATTTATTTTCAACGCAGAATTTAGAATGACCAAGAAAAGTCAGATCATATACTTCTCTATTCAAAGCCCTCCAATAGTTTTTTGTCTATCAAAATAAAAGCAAGAACCTTATTTTCCACTACTATTTCCTGTCCTCTCTTCTGCCTGCTTTAGCCACAGGGATTACAGCTACATCAGCCTCTTTGAGGAACACAAAACACGCCAGGTCTGCTCCTGCTTCAGGGGGTTTGCATTTGCTGTTTTGTCTGCCAGAAACATTCTCAAAAACACCCCCATGACTTGCTACTTCACTTCCTGTTCTCAAGCACCTCTTCCTTGAGGTTTCTGTAGGCACCCAATTTAAAATTTTAACAGCATGCTGTTATTCTCCCATTCCTTCTTTCCTTTTTCCCTAATCCACGTATTACTACCTAACAAGCAAATTTTATTTCTTTAACTTGTTTACTGACTCAAACTAATATGTAAGCTTCATTTCTGATTCTTGATTCTTTTGATTACTGCAGAATCCACAGCAAATCAGAATAGTGCTTAGCACACAGTAGATGTTCAACAAATATTTAAAGAAATAAATCTACCGGTGTATTCCAATGCCTTGTGTAGATAATAAACAGTGTTCAGAAAATATATATTAAAAAAAATGTCAGTAAGATGGTGCTTTCCTTCAAAATCATACTAAAATAAGATCAAATCTAGCTCATCATTCTGTACTGCAGAACTAAATCAACAAAAACATAAAAAACCTTAGAAAAATGCATGGGATCCTTACCAAAGTCGGCTTTCGCCTCTCTCTTCTTCTGAGAGGCCCATCCCACTATGGAGAGTTTATCTCCTCCTGATTTCTCCTCTAAATCTCTGTTCAAGCGCCAGACTTTCAGCGTATTGTCATCAGAGCAAGTAGCAATCTACAGAGAAGCAGAAAGGGAGTTAGTAACTTTCAATCAAAGATTCACAACAAAGTGGAAAGCAGACATGTCTTTAAGGGCTCATGACTAGAGAATTATTCTGTCTGATATAGAAAATGCTACCTAAAAGGTCAGATACTTTCATTGCTTTCAGAAATCATTTCAGATTTCCAAAGAAGTGGATCCTTTAGTTTCTTCTTTATAGACACTCTGTGGTTATGACTTTTGTAACCAGTGATTTCTCAGCTAACCTAAAGCTCTACTATAAAACCAGGTTCATTTCATCTTATTTTCAAGAAGTTGGGCAAATCATTATCACCTTCCGTATAACTACAAAACACACATAATTAAGACATTGCTTTTCTCTTATGTGATCGATTAGTGTTATGTCACTGACATTCAATTCACATGACTTTCTTCAGAATTCTTCAAGTTCTGGCTTATTCCAAGTAATGGGATCACTCCCAAGATCTGACTTAGCCCATGACTCTAGTATGCTGTGACAAGTAGATTGAAACCATTTCCTAAGATTCTTTTTCAGATAGGTAAAGGAGCAATCTGGGAAAACAACAAGTTCACTAGCCTGAAAGAAGTTAAAAATAACCTTTGCCCCTTTAAAAATATCTGACCGTTCCTGATCTTGGTCCCAAGCCTTTTATGGCAGAGAAAGTCCGGCTTGAAGAGCTTGTGGCAAATGGCCACTGGTACCAGAGCTGTTCCCTAGCATTTGTTTATATAATTTCTCTATTTCAGTAACTAAAGAGAGAGAAAAAAAGAACACACGTTCTCTTAAGTCTTGGCCCCCAAGAGGCTGGCAGCTTTTTCCTTTCCTTACTGGGAAGCCAAAAGAAGACACACATATTTAACCGCTCAAAGAGATGCCTGGGATTCCCAGTTGTTCTATAGTCTATTATCTAGTTGTTACTTACAGAGCAACTATTAAGTCTGAGTGTCCTAAAATTAACATTATCTTATTTAATTCTCATTATATAAAAGCCTGACACTCAAATAACCTCATCTACAAAACAAGAATAGAGTTATTTGCCCAAGGTCACCACAATTCAGTGGCAGAGCTAGAATTTATTTATTTTTCAAACTTTAAACTTTTTATCTTGTACTGGGGTATGGCCGATTAACTATGTTGTGACAGTTTCAGGTGAACAGTGAAAGGACTCAGTCATATGTATACATGTATCCATTCTCCCCCAAACTCCCTTCCCAACCAGCCTGGCACATAACAATGAACAGAGTTCCATGTGCTATACAGTAGGTCCTTGCTGGTTATCCATTTTGAATATAGCAGTTTGCACGTGACCTTCCCTAACTGCCTAACTATCCCGTTCTCTCAGCTCAGAGCTAGAATTTAAATCCAAGTTTTTTCAAAGTCTAAACCTTTTTTCTTTAAAGTGGGTATTTTATATTCCTAATTCTAGGGTAGGGACAAAATTATTTTAAAGACCCTTTTGAAAAGGTGGTTGTTAAATGAATATGGGAAAACAGCCCTGCTCCTACTTTGAGTCTTTCCTGTGCATAGAGATAAGGACAATATACAATGGATGGAGAAAAACGACGTGATTAACTGAGTAATTTGAAAAAAATTCATCTTCAAGTTCTCTGAAGATATAAAATTCCTCATTAAAAGCAGATATTTCACTGGAAATCACATGGAAACTTAGAGGGAAAATGTCACCGGGATGTAATTATTGGTGATTAAAGCAATGAGTAAAAAAAAAAGGTCTATCATGAGCTCATCACAGAAATGGCTATACAGGGATACAGAAATAAAAGCAAATCCACAGTAGTACTTGAAAGCCAGCAGGGATGTCCTGAGTAGATAAGACCATGAGAAGATTCTACAAGATAGAAAAACAGATAGGCACAATAGGCCACAAACCTTTAACACATAATAGATGAAATGGAGCTCTCCACAGAAGGAACATTTCCGGTAAATCCAAAATAACCCAGAGACCAAAGGTGGGGGGCTGGGAGAGTGAGTGGAACTGGGGCCACTATTATATGAAACCCCTATATATATGTGGAATTTATCGTTTCCGGGATTTTTGCCTTTCAGGCTTTAAAAAGTTGTTTACAGTATCACTATTAAAAAATTATTTTAAAGTGAGTATATTTTCTTCTTTTCAGAGTGTCTATAACAGTTTAGAGTTACTTCTTCCATAGTTTAGTCACAGATAGCCAAACATTTTAAGACTTCACAGTAAGCATTTTTCAGGCATGTGCGAACCCAAACTGGTCTGTGAAGAACAGTCAAGATGTTACTTTTAACACACATTAATAATATATACAAAGTCAGAAACACTAGTTTTCTTCACTTTAGACTTTCTTTTCACCTTAATTTTAAGGTGAAATTTTACTAACGTTAAAAACTTAAATGCTATGTTTAGGAAAGGAATGACTCTAGAGAACCACGAAATACACTTAGCAGGAAAAAACAGAATGTGTGATTAATGATGATATAGATCCTGGATGGCCTCTAGATCTTTAAGTGTTTATTTAAACATAAAAGTCTGTGTTGGGAAAATCTACAAATCTGTGATCTTTTAAACCAGCTACAGAGATTCACTTACAAACCTTTGTGAAGTCTGATGGACACCAGCACACAGATGTGACCTCTTGAGAATGACCCAGGAGCACGGTGGGAGGATGCCAGGGCATGGAGACCTATCACACCATCAAAAACAAACAAGTCAGCAGGGCAGTGTTAGGTCTCCAGACCGCAACTGCAAATTTATCCATACTTGTACTTTAGACAGCTGTAGAGTTGTTACCAAAAATCCCTAGACATACCTAGTTATAGCTCAGAAAGAGAGGCCCAATGGGCAATGAAAGTATTTCTGTCATTAATCTGAGAAAATAGAAGGAAAACAGCCAAAATAAGTAAATAGTATGAGGTAAGATACCAGGACAGCTCTTATTTCAAATCAGGACTACTTCGGTTCAGTTCAGTCACTCTGTCGTGTCTGACTCTTTGCGACCCTATGAATCGCAGCACACCAGGCCTCCCTGTCCATCACCAACTCCCGGAGTTCACTCAGACTCACGTCCATTGAGTCGGTGATGCCATCCAGCCATCTCATCCTCTGTCTTAGTTATACATATTTTGATTAAAATTCAAGACTGAAAGGGTGAGTTTCAGCGGCTAGGTATAACACTTCAAGTGGAACCTAGACTAAATTTTAGGTCTCTAGTCAGCTACTTCCAGGAACACTGCACGTACTAAATCCTGAAGGTACTTGAGAAATGGTAGCAGATCTCTTGGGACAAGGGGATAGTCTTTCTTCCAAAAGAACTCAACTGACTTCTAAGAAAGCCCAAAGTTATACTCCTTCATTTTGAAGGGCGAAAAGCTATATTCTACATGGCACTTTGGTATTTTTTTGGAAAAAAAATTTCTCTGAAATTTTATTTTCAGTTGATTTGCTTAAAGAAACTGAATTTTCAAGTTAAGTATTGTCACATTTTAATGTACAAAAGAAGGGTCACATTGTGCAGTACTACACAGGTGACTAAGAATGGTATTTTCCCCCTCACTGGATGCTATTAGTGATATGCGTTTGACAGCTGACTCATTCAAGAGCTGTCAATCCCTGTCAGAGGCCATGGGCATTAATCAGCACAACACAAAGAGACAGACTCACGTAGCTATTATTAGCATAAGTGTTTGAAAAAGAGAAATTATTCTCTTCTCATTTACCTGAGACTCTTAATCATTGCTCATTCGTATGAAGAAGGAGGTGGCACTCTGGGAAGAATATTTGGAACAATGACTAAGTAACTTAATGGACTCCTCAGACTGTAGTTAAGAGATTCGACATACTGATTCATAAGGTATCCAACTCAATTATTCCTACTCCTCTCCTGGGTTAAATGGCACATATGTAATGATTCAAAGAGCCAAAGAAGACAAAGAGCAGAATCTGATTTGCCCTGCTGGATTAATTAAAGTTTAACAGAAAAGGAGGCTTTTCTTCGAGCTCTAAAAGGATCTCTCTGGCTGCCTATTCCTACAATCCCACAGAACTCATTCTCTCACATGGCGGCCTATTTTAGAAAAGACTTTCAAGATAGACTCTAATGATCTCAACAGTCACAGAAATTCTCAATGGTCCCAGCCTATAAAGTTTCTCTTTACCC
Organism: Budorcas taxicolor; assembly: GCF_023091745.1. Taxonomy (NCBI): domain Eukaryota; kingdom Metazoa; phylum Chordata; class Mammalia; order Artiodactyla; family Bovidae; genus Budorcas; species Budorcas taxicolor. The sequence goes on from NC_068925.1 coordinate 72,376,397, forward strand.
AAGACCCAAGGAGGATGGGTAACAGCAAATTAAAAGAGGAAATCCTATGTCCTTCTGACGCTCCCGGGTAACAACATATTATTTTATTCCATGTATTTACTTGCTTGTTGCTTCTAGCTCATCATCTCATGATACTGTCCCTTCCTCAGTTTCTTAGGCATTACATATATCGAGGAGAACCTGAGTGTCTATATGGAAGATTAAAAAATATCCAGAAAAAAAATGTCCACCAATAGAATGTATGTACATTTCTGCATTTATCTATAGGATTTAAGAGAAAAAACAAAAGCCCAGAAGAAAAGATAGACCTGTTGGAAAAATTTTTTTATAATTTGATAAATAAGGCAGGAATAAAAATAGTAACAATAAAAGTCAGCATTTATTGAATGATTGCCATGAACCAGGTATCCTACATAGCATTAAAAGTGAGGGGAGGATTTCTAAAAAGTTAAAAACATAGAATTAGTTACCATACGACCCAGCAATTCTACTCTTGGGTATACACTCCCAGGAGAATTGAAGACATATTCAAACACAACTTTTTACATGCATGTTCACAGTAGCTCTGTTCATAAAGCCAAAAAAGTGGGGACTTCCCTGGTGGCCCAGTGGTTAAGAATCCACCTTCCACTGCAAGGGACATCGGTTTCCTCCTTGGGGGGGAGCTAAGATCCCACATGCTGAAGGACAACCAAGTCCACACACCACACTGGAGAGAAATCTGTGAGATGCAACAAACAATCCCGCATGCTGCAACCAAGACCGGATGCAGTCAAATATATAAATAAATGAATAATTTTTAAAAAAAGCCAAAAAGTGGAAAAGTTTAAATGTCCATCAACTGATAAATAGACAAATAAGGTCTAAACATCCAATGGAATATTCCCTCCATAAAGAGGAATGAAGTACTGATATATATAACAAATGGATAGATTTTATGAAAGCAAAGCCAGACATAAAAGATCATGTCTATATATAATTCCATTTATAGGAAATGTTCAGAAAAGGCAGATCTACAGAGACAGAATGCAGGTTAGCGGTTGCCAGAAGTTGGGGGAAGGGAGGAATGGAGTGACTCCAAAGGTTATGGGGTTTCTTTTGGGAGTGATAAAAATGTCTGGGAATGAGATGGGATGGCTGCACAATACTGTGACTATACCAAAAAAAAAAAAAATCACTGAACTGTACACTTAAAATGACTACAATGGGTGAATTTTACAGTATTCAAATTCTACCTCACTTTAAAAGAAAAAGTGGAGGGAAGGGCATGTTGTAGGCTAGAATGAGAGCTTATGTCCAACAACTTTTTATGAAAGTCAGTAACAAGTGTTTTCACAGTTGAGGACTATCCTAGTATGGTAAAGTATATTTGGTGACTACTCCAAAGAAGATTAATTTCTTCTAATGAAAATCAGGTGACTTAAATCTTTGATTCTTCTTCAAATGTTTTTATTTATTGTCACTTCCCTATAATATTCATTATAATTATAATAAAAATATTATCATAATGACATGATTTCACTTTTGAAAACCTCCCTCTACTTTTAAATAGGAAGAGGAGACTAATTAAGCCCAAGAGACATTTACATCTATGCATTCTGGGAAAGGTCAAAACACAAAAAATTGTCTTCTCTTACAAATTTTAGTTGTTACAGAATAAAGGCTTAACTCAAGGCAGGAGAAATTCCTAAGTTAAAACTCTCAGAACAATGAAGGTACCTTTAGAAGCAACTGGCCCTAATGTACAGACCTCATAAAACATTTTGTATACTTGAACAGGCAAAAAAGATCAGCACCTTTCCTCAAAAAACCTCCTTACTCTGCCCAGTTAGAGACCAAACCTAATCTTCATTTCTGCCATGAGATCATTTACACTTCCTAAAGTGTCAGGCTCAATGTTTCGCCAGTCAGCGGTAGAATGATGGTGCCAAATCAGTTTATTTATAACCACTTCAATACTATTCAGTGGCTCTATCAGAAATGAACCAGGGAAAGGGGTAGCGGTTAGGGTAGGACAAGGAGTAGGAAATTAAATAAGAAGAAAAAATAATATTAAATCTTTTTACTCTTGGGCCTCAGTGTCAGAAAGCCTAATTAAATTACATCTCCTCTTTGCTGGGCAGTAGTTAGGACTGGAGGGCCATTCATTCTCTTCTGCCCTGAGATCTAAAACTCCATTCTTTCACCCCATTTTCTTGCGCCCATGGGATTTTTTGGCATAGGAAAACCCTTATACCTGAGAGACTTCTGACCTAATTGTCTGACTACTCAGCTTGTGTGTAACTGTTTTTAAATTACACACTACATCCCACCCCTTTTCTTACCATGGAAAAGGAAAATTGAGCCACCTCACCAGGCAAATTCAATTTTAGGAGCAGTAAGTTTGCCAGGATCTCAAATATCAGAACCTGCACACTGAGTTATGTGTGGACAGGCAGGAGAACATCATGTCTGAACCACATCACTCAGCACCAACATGTGACCCAGCCTAGAATTCAGAAAGGGTCACCCATGTGTGTGATACTCACTGACTGGATGTTTGAAAATGAGTTACTAATGAACAGCCAAGTATCTTTACTCCTTGCCTTTAAGGAGAGGAAGCATCCCTCAACCCAGATTTTCTGGAACCAAAAAAAAAAAAAGGCAATCTTTTGTACCAGAGCTAAGAGGAACTTTAGAAACTGTCAATAAAAAAAAAAAAAAAAGAAAACAAAGCCAGAAAACAAACAAAAGTATTGGCAATAAACTATACATACACACTCACACAACTATATAACTAAAAAACTGATTTTAAAATACGATCAGTGCCTAAGTTGTTTTGTGCATAATCCTTTATTATGCTTTTTGGTATGTTTGCAGTTTTATTTTTAAGAAAAAAAATTTAAAAGATACTGACCTTGGTAGGAATAAAATCCTCTAGCTAAGTTGGGAACCAAAGCAGAAAAAAGAATGTAGGTAAGATAGTGAGGGAAGGAAAAACCAAAAGATAATAAATATGCAGCACAAGACCAGATTATGAAACAGAAACACTAGTGCTAGTCACATAAAGTTTAAAGCTCAAGTAAGAAGAATTTTATAGACAGGAAGTTATGTAAAACTCTTATCATGAGAGTCTTAAGTATATATTTTATAAGAAAATTTTCATTTAAAAATACAGTAGGTGTGTGTGAAGAAAAAGAGGCAAGGTAAACAAAAAAGCATCTTGGATAGAACAATATCTCCACCTTGTGATCATCAAGTTTATTGTTACTAAAGCTTTTGAGAAGGTAGTGTTACATTTAGTCATTTTTTAGTACCTCCCCCAGGACTAGTTGACATTAAGCTGAAGAATTATGCCTCATATCTGATAGGATCTACCCTTGTCCTGCATTAAAGATATGACTTCCTAGAAGTTGGCAGGACTAAAGATGACACAATTGTCTCCTGAAAAGGGATTTAATAATATTGAACCTACAGGTCTATGAAGTTTCAGTCACTATGATTCTAAAAGCTAAAATCAATAAACTTTGATCATTTATTTCACCAATGTCTATGACATTTATGAAACTATAGGTCAATCCAGAAGATAATGATTTCTAGCCCTAGGAAAACCTTAATGCTCTTTTTCTTTGAACTCAGACATTTCTATAATTAATTATTTCCTAAGAGCCATTTCCCATTGGTTAGCAAGTGCTACTTGTATTTCAATTTTCTCTGCTTGACTTCAAATGAATAGCTTTAAACTTCTTAGCCTATAGTAGCTGCTTTAGAACCACTATTTAAAATGTAAAAACAAAAAATTGTAAATTTGTACAACAGGAACAAGTAATCTGTAAAATAAATAAATGAATATATAATGCTATTAAAGAAATACAAAACTGACAAAGCAGCCACAACTGTTTTAATAACCTGACAACTAGCCACTTAGAGGAGAGTAAAAAATACAATTACATGAATACTTTTGAATGAGTGTTTTGTGCGAGGTTCTACGGGTGACTGGGGTGTAGGATTCAAATACTGTACTCTGTTACTGTACCAAACTAATACAAAGTTTTATGAGAGTCTGAAAACCTAGGGCAGTAAGGCAGTACAGCATGTTTTTCCAGGAAGCAGGACAAAGTATTTAAGAGTCTTTTCAGTCTTCTGAATTCTCAACTTCCTCATAATCTGTAAATCTGCTGGAGGATTTGTATTTAGATTCTGAGAAGCGTACCATGAAACTGTGATATATTTTGTCACAGTTAGGGTGAAGTTTCAGCTGTGTTAAGAGGCAAAAAGCAATTTTTACTTAACATCTGATATAGAAAGGCTAAAGTTTGGTAACTTACCTTCCAGATGTAGGCAGCTTCATCACTTGAGCCACTGACTAAAAACTGGTCATCTGGACTAATACTGGATTTAACATAAAAGGTAGAGTTCTGATGTCCGTTGAAGACAGCCACTGCCAGAAGGAAAAAAAATCAAATTATTTCTTTTTATTTCCAGTTTTCAAATAAATGCAGACAGTATACATATCCTAATAAGTTTTATTAATGTACTGACTAATGAAGCAGATGGTCAAGTCAGTCAGCAATTAAAAAAGAACTGGACAATGGCAGAAAAAGAAAGGAAATCCTAGGAAAAGGCTTTATATTAGATCCAATCTCGTGATCTAAGGGCTTCCCTGGTGGCTCAGAGGTTAAAGCATCTGCCTACAATGCAGGAGACCTGAATTTGATCCCTGGGTCACGAAGATCCCCTGGAGAAGGAAATGGCAACCCACTCCATGATCTAAGCCCAAATACTTGGTGTGGAGTTGGCTACTGAGAAGAAAGTGACAAAAAATATGCTTAAAGGAAGAACAGAGCCAGTGTCCAGTCCTTCAGTAAAAATGCCTTTGTTAGACCCTCTCTTTCCACCCCAGGCTAGGTTTTTCCATTGCATTAAACACTGGTCTTTCTTCCTCTTAAACTTCAAACCTCTTAAGGATACATTCCACAAGTATCTTTTTCTTTCCTCACTACACTTCAGACTTTATAATGCTTTGAACAGAGGAAGTCTTCAAACATTTGTTGTATGAACAGGTAAAAATCAGTGAAAGGAGAGTAAAGATTTATGGATAGTTTATCTGAGATGTGGTAACCTTTAAACTTGACTTTAAGTAGGCTGAAGAGTAGAAGTGGCCAATGAGGTAAACTATATATTCATATGTAAAATACTCCAACTAGGTTAGGTTTAGACTTCGTACTATCCAATCTAGCATAATGTGCTTGATATGTTAATTCCATCCTAAGGAGACCAAAACCTGAGGCCTCAGGCATCAGAACTCTACTAGGAAATAAAAGAAAAAAACATCTCGGTCATTGGAGAATTTAAGGATACGTTCAGGAAGGAAAAAATACTTCACTGCAATCTTCTAACGGAGTGGGGGAAAAACAATTATTATTGGAAGGACTGATGTTGAAGCTGAAATTCCAATATTTTGGCCACCTGATGCGAAGAGCTGACTCATCTGAAAAGACCCTGATGTTGGGAAAGATTGAGGGCAGGAGAAGGGGATGACAGAGGATGAGATGGTTGGATGGCATCACCGACTCAATGAAATGGGTTTGGGTGGACTCTGGAGTTGGTGATGGACAGTGAGGCCCAGCGTGCTGCAGTTCCTGGAGTTGCAAAGAGCCGGACATGATTGAGCGACTGAACTGAACTCAACTAACAGCTTTCCATAACTACTCACAAAAATCTCTTCCTTTTGCTACAATAAAAAATTGGATTAAAAAAACAAACTTTGTATTTAAAGCCCTTCAAGAAAAACCCTGCATGTCAAATACACTGCCACATCACATACTGCAACTGCTAAAGTTAAGCAAGACATGAATCAATTCAGATACATGTATTAGAGTTACTATAACAGATAAATCCTCACAAAATAAACAGGATCCTTTATTCTGAATGCAATTCCAAAACTATAATTGTTCATCCTCCTCAGCTCTTAGCTATGAATGGAAAACTATAGACCAAATTTTCCACTAAACTCTTAAGTATTTATTGCCCTCTGCTGGTCTAAGAAAGCCAACATAAAGTTCACAGAAAAAAATTCCTTCTAAACCTATACTGGCTTTAATTAGTTTAACTGTTGACAATTTGAGCTCTTAAAATGCTTCATTAAGATGCTTTAATTGCCAACATCCGCTGGATCAAGGAAAAAGCAAGAGAGTTCCAGAAAAACATCTATTTCTGCTTTATTGACTATGCCAAAGCCTTTGACTGTGTGGATCACAAGAAACTGTGGAAAATTCAGAAAGAGATGGGAATGCCAGACCACCTGACCTGCCTCTTGAGAAACCTGTATGCAGGTCAGGAAGCAACAGTTAGAACTGGACATGGAACAACAGACTGGTTCCAAATAGGAAAAGGAGTACGTCAAGGCTGTATATTGTCACCCTGCTTATTTAACCTCTATGCAGAGTACATCATGAGAAACGCTGGACTGGAAGAAGCACAGGCTGGAATCAAGATTGCTAGGAGAAATATCAATAACCTCAGATATGCAGATGACACCACCCTTATGGCAGAAAGTGAAGAAGAACTAAAGAGACTCTTGATGAAAGAGGAGAGCGAAAAAGTTGGCTTAAAGCTCAACATTCAGAAAACGAAGATCATGGCATCTGGTCCCATCACTTCATGGGAAATAGATGGGGAACCAGTGGAAACAGTGTCAGACTTTATTTTTTTGGGCTCTAAAATCACTGCAGATGGTGATTGCAGCCATGAAATTAAAAGACACTTATTCCTTGGAAGGAAAGTTATGACCAACCTAGATAGCATATTGAAAAGCAGAGACGTTACTTTGCCAACAAAGGTCTGTCTGGTCAAGGCTATGGTTTTTCCAGTGGTCATGTATGGATGTGAGAGTTGGACTACGAAGAAAGCTGAGCACCGAAGAATTGATGCTTCTCAAGTGTGGTGTTGGAGAAGACTCTTGAGAGATTCAACCAGTCCATCCTAAAGGAGATCAGTCCTGGGTGTTCATTGGAAGGACTGATGCTAAAGCTGAACCTCCAATACTTTGGCCACCTCATGCAAAAAGTTGACTCATTGGAAAAGACCCTGATGCTCGGAGGGATTGGGGGCAGGAGGAGAAGGGGATGAAAGAGGATGAGATGGCTGGATGGCATCACGGACTCGATGGACATGAGTTTGAGTGAACTCCAGGAGTTGGTGATGGACAGGGAGGCCTGGCGTGCTGCAATTCATGGGGTTGCAAGGAGTCGGAAACGACTGAGTAACTGAACTGAACTGAAGATGCTTCAGAGTCGTCCTTATAAACATCACTTAGTATAATAAAATGCTGTGAACTAAAGGTATAGAAGATCAAGTACTGAGTTCAGGACCTTAAGTTTTGAAAAAGACAAGCAATTATTAGATCTCTCTTTCTCTCTCACATACACATCTGTCAATTTCTAATGAACATACCTATCTGCCTACCTAACTACCTATCTATATATGAGAGCCAATAAAACCATTTCAGGAGTACAGAGGAAAGGTTACTAAATTATTAGTTAAGTGGCCTTGGGCATATTTGTTTGATGGCAGAAGAACAACTAAATTTAAGGCCCCTTTTGGTGTCCACACATAACAAAATGATATAGAAAAAGCTCTTGGACATCTGATAATATGATTAGGCTTTCATCTTCTAGGGAAAATTTTTGAAGAGTTTGTTTTATATGGCTAAATAAACCAGGAGTTGTTCAAGTTCTAATTTCAATCAAGGAGACAGCAAGCAAAGTTATAAAACCTCTTTCCTTTTCCAAACATTCTTACTCTTGTTTAGACAACATCAGTTTAATGCCCTAACACAGGGCATTAAAAATGCCACGTATGATACTGTCATAGGTACTGAAGTCCTAATAATGGCTTGGGGTCAGTCTTAGGAAACTTCTGTAAATGCCCAGCTAAATTCTGCACTATTTCAAGATTTCTTTTTTATCAATGCATCTGATTTTAGTGGGAACTGGGTAGCTCTAGGGACTGGTTATAGAATTCAAAGTCGTTTTCTGACAGTTATATATGAGAAATAAGTAGGTAGGTTACAAGTATGTAGCTTGCTTAAACAACTGATAATGTCCTTAAAATGATATAACTCTAATCCTCTTGAGAGTATGCTTGAGAAACTAATTTTTAAAAATGTCATTTATTAGCTTTATATATTCTACTTATAAATACATGTAATATATATAAATATAAAATATGTAAGCTTTTTATAGTCCACTTATAAATTCTATATTCCACTTATAATTTTCTTAAAGAAAAAAGAATGAGATTAGGGAAAACATCCAGAGATAAAACAGCTCTGTCCAACATTAGGGAGAAGGCTGAGGTAGGCAGGAACTATTTTGAGGGCTTAAAACCAAGCCCCCTAACTTTAACAAATAACCCACACAAAGGACAAAAGCTGAACAGAACAGCCTTCTCTATCCCACAAATATTGAAATAATTTTAAGTATACCTAAAGGGGCATAATTTCGGGAAAGACTTACTATTAAAATTAAGCCAGCACATGGAGCAGAATTCTGTTCACTTGTGAAATCATCACAAGATAAGTACATCTATGAATTAAAACATCACTGGAGCTAGTCAAAGACCCCAAAGCACCTATATGTCTTCATAAATTCAGTACAGAGAAAACAGACAACATTAAACTATCATTAATGAAAAAAATCCATATTATTTTTAGGAAAGAATTTGAATGACTAAGATCCTACTTGGAGAAGTCTTTAATCCAGTCATATTGAACATATAGATGTTGTCATCTGTGCAGTTAGCAAATAAAGTGGAGCCAGTAGAATCCAAAATCAGACTTGAGTATCCTGGAAAAAGGAATTTGAGTTAGCAAGCACTGATGACAGAGTAGATTGGAGGTGAAAATTATCTTTTTAGATCACTTCATAAGAAGTATCATCAGAATTCTTATTCCCCCAAATTTCTACAAACCAAAATTATTCTAAGTTTTTGTAACTTCAAAAAGATACTTTCATATACTAGTTTCTCAAGTCAACTGAGAATAACAGTTGCTGAAAACTAGCTTGATATTTATTTTAAAATTTTGACAAAACTTAGATATCCAAAAAAGCCCTACAAGAGTCCTACAGAATACAAAGGCTTACCTAGTTTTCGAGTGCTGCTACCTGGGTACAGGAAAGACTTCGATGCTATGGGTTCCTGTCGATAAGCAGTATAATTCTTACGTAAATCCCATATTTTGATTATGCTAAAAATCAAGGTGAAGAAACAGTTATTTTGTAGTCCTTTTCCAACACCAATCAGTGTCAACTATGTTTGAATGTGAAATGACTTTTAATCTAATTTCTCTGGCACATCAACCATCTACAGTGAGGATATTTCATTGGGAAACAGATTGAACTATCTCATACTCTTGTCTCCAATGTCAGGCTAACAATTCTAGTAGAACGGAAACAGATGTGTTCTGACCCACAGATGGGTTGCCCTGAGTTTACTTGAAGAGAGCGGAAAAGGAAGATGAAGGTTGAGTGCTGATAGTCATTGTTTCATTGTTTTCAGGAAAAAAAAAAAAAAAAAAGGAACACTTCCTAAGCCTTTAGCATTCCGCATGTAACCTTTGACATCATTAAGTAGGAAACTGTGTCCTTACGGTTGGATCTCTATACATTAACTCTTTAAGAAATCTAGTCTAAACAAACTTTCCTGTGAAATAGAGTATTTTTACATTTCACCTATTAGGATGATTTTCCTAATTTTCGAGATCTACTTTGTAAACAACTTGAAAACACAAGCTTGGTTATAAAAGGGCAGTATTCCTTGGAAAGAAAGCTTTCACCAAGAAAGCCATTTACAAATATAACTAATAACCTTTAGATAATCCTTCATTTGTGCCTGAGAATTTGGTCCACAGAAGAGTTTTAGTGTTTAGAAGACACAACAGAAATCTCAGTTTATTAAACCATATTTTTAAATTAAAATTTTTGAAGGGAAGGATATCTTGGGAGATATAATGGGCAAAAAGAGGGCAAAGAAGAATATTTTAAAAAGAGCAAGCCCCTATACTCAATGAACTTAAATTTCAACAAAGTAAAAAATCAAGAAGTATCACAAACTTATATGGAAGCCCAAAACTCAGACCAATCATGGATGGAAAGTATGATTAAGTCCTTAGGCCTTAACATCAATTTAGTTAGAGTACTCCCTGAAATGCCAGCTACATGCCTCGAATTGAGTTCCGTCTTTTAGGATACTACTAGAGAAGATAAAACCCCAAATATAGGCATATCTCATTTCACTGTGCTTTGCAGATATTCCATTTTTTCACAAATTGAAGGTTGTGGCAAGTCTATAGGTACCATTTATCCAACAGCATCTTCTCATTTCATGTCTCTATGTCACATTTTGGTAGCTCTCCTAATGTTTCAATTTTTCATCATTATTTTTGCTATAGTAATCTGTGATGTTACCATTGTAATTGTTTTGGCATTTTCCAGCAATAAAATATTTTTAAATTAAGATCTGTACATTGACTTTTTAAGACACAATGCTATCTTACACACAACAGACTACAGTAAAATATAAACATATATTTTAAATATAATGGAAAACCATTGATTAAATTATGCAGCACACAAGCAAGTTACCATCAAGCTTCTCTGTAACAGCAGCAGCAGCAAGTGCCAACGCTGCTCGTAAGTGATAGACAATGTGCTAACTACGGCAATTATCTCATTTAATTATTTGAGCAAGAGTCCTAATAACTAGATATTTTCCAGTGTGATCTAGAGTTCTTCTCAGCTGGGTACTATGTTGAAATTTAAAAGCACACACATTAAATTACAATGGGACTAGGTGACTTCTCCATCACAGTTCATGAAAGACAGCTCATCAAAAGAACCAATAAATAAAGACTCTTCTTACCCATCCACAGCTCCTGCTGAGACTAATGTGTTCTCATCTTGAAAGAGGACCACAGTAACACTCTGTTGGAAATCCTAATAGCACAAGGAAGAAAAAAAAAAGAAGGAAATCCTATTTGGGGTATAACAATCTTCACTATTAAGAGACCAAGGCGCTAAAATGATGCCTTTATCCCCTAAACTGAACTAGGCTAAATCTTTCCCCAGCAATATAAGTCAAACATATATTGTAGACCAAGAAGTAATTTTAGCAAGAAAATAACCTAAACATCAATTTATATCATACTATGAACATTCTGACTTGCATTCAAGAAAAAAACTGGTGATTAACACAGTATTTTAGTACCTAAGTCTATTGGCTATACGTAAAGTCATTCCTACTGTGTGTCCTTAGGAAACTCATTTAACTTGTGCATGTTTCATTTATAAAATGTTGATATCTTCCCAGATTATCATATAGGAGTGTCAAGAATTATAGATAAAAGATGGTTACATGCTCTGCAAAATCTAAAGGAGCTAGTGGAATTTTACCTCCTAATTAAAAGACGCTTATTCCTTGGAAGAAAAGTTATGACCAACCTAGATAGCATATTCAAAATCAGAGTCATTACTTTGCCCACAAAGGTCCGTCTAGTCAAGGCTATGATTTTTCCAGTGGTCATGTATGGATGTGAGAGTTGGACTATGAAGAAGGCTGAGTGCCGAAGAATTGACGCTTTTGAACTGTGGTGTCTGAGAAGACTCTTGAGAGTCCCTTAGACTGCAAGGAGATCCAACTAGTCCATTCTGAAGGAGATCAACCCTGGGATTTCTTTGAAAGGAATGATGCTAAAGCTGAAACTCCAGTACTTTGGCCACCCCATGCAAAGAGTTGACTCATTGGAAAAAACTCTGATGCTGGGAGGGATTGGGGGCAGGAGAAGGGGACCACAGAGGATGAGATGGCTGGATGGCATCATTGACTCGATGGATGTGAGTCTGAGTGAACTCCGGGAGTTGGTGATGGACAGGGAGGCCTGGCGTGCTGCGATTCATGGGGTTGCAAAGAGTCGGACAAGACTGAGCGACTGAACTGAACTGAACTGAATCGATGTTAAGTTTTCTTGGCCCCAGAATCTGATGAAATGTCTGAAAAGCTACTCATTTTAACTTCATCTGGCTTCCAAAGACTACATACTAGCCCTGTCAGTTTCCATTCATGCCAATGTAGTTTAAGCCCTAATGTTTTAGCAACCACACATCCCCAAAATATTAACTTAGACCCTACAGAACAGGAATACTAGAAAAATAAATTAAGAAACACTGATAATTTCTTTTTTTTTTTTTTAAAGAAAAAAGCTGTATTATGGGCACTGTTTGAACTCTGACTGTAAAATGCTAAAGAGGTACTTATATTTTCCCCAATATTTCTCAAAATATTTTGAAATCTTTTGCCAAGTATGTTTTTTTAAAAAACATAAAAAAACTCACATCTGTTCAGCAGTTTGTATTATGAAAACAACAACGGATTCCTTTGCCCTACAGAATATGGCACCATGGCACTTAATATGCTTTTTAAACCACACATCTCCCTCTCCTAATGAGTTATTCTACTGTAGATGATATGCATGCATGGAGACCTCTAGGGATGAGTTTCAGGAAACTGAATTTTTAACATATTTCCCAGGTGACTCCGTTGCACTCGAGAGTTTGAGAATCAGTACTGTAGGTACTGAATGAGTATCAAACAATAAACCACTGGTATCAAGAAGAAATAAAGACTCTCATTCACTAACTGAATCACTCTCATTTAATGCCCAACAAACTTCCCAAAATGAGACTCTATGATGCTGTCAAGATCTGCACACATGTACACAGCTATAAAACCTTACCACAGAAGGAGCAAGCCCTTTGGAATTCTGTTTCTTCTTAGGTTTTGAAGGGGTTTGCTTGTCTAAGGTATTATGAGCTCCACTGATTTGGTTCACTTGCCTGTAAAATCCATCTGAAAAATATTTTTTTCAGAACATAATTGGTTTAGGTTTCAGAAATTTATTCCCATGCTGAATGTAACATTTATATATAAGATCTCAAAATTATATTGTTTTAAATTAGTAAAATTAGAAGCCAGCAGGGTCACTGTACTATAATCTCTTGTGTGAGATTATAATATATAAAAAGGAAATAAGTACATGGATATGTATAGCAGCTTTATTCTTAATTGCCCAAATCTGGAAGCAACCAAGATGTCCTTCAGTAGGCGAATATATGAATAAAAGTGTGGTATAAGTAGACAATGATACATCATTCCATACTAAAAAAAAGAAAATGAGCTATGAAGTCATGAACAGACCTTTAAAGATGTATTACTAGGTGAGAGAAGGCAATCTGAAAAGGCTATATATACTCTAGGGATCCAATCATATGACATTATGATAAAGGCAACACTATGGAGACAGTGTAAAAGATCACTGATAGCCAGGGTTTAGGAGGAAGGGTATGATGACTAGGTGGAGCACAGAGGATTTTTAGGGCAGAGCAACTACTCTGTATGATACTGTAATGGCACACCCATGCCAGTTATACACCTGTCAAAACCAAGAGCACGTATAATACCAACAGTGAACCATAACATTAAGCAAGCACAGATGGAAACTGGGTGATAATGGTGTATCAGTGTGGGTTCACCAGCTGTAACAAATGTCCAGCTCTGGTGCAGGATGTTGACAGTGGGAGAGACTGTGAGGACAGGGGGTAGATCCATACAGGGAACTCTATACATTCTGCTCAGTTTTGCTGTGTATCTAAAGCTGCTCTAAAAAACAGTCTATTACAAATAATTTTTTAAATAATGATGTAAGCAGGGAGACAATCATTTGTTGTTGTTCAGTTGCTAAGTCATATCTGACTCTTTTTGCGACTCCATGTATTCTAGCCCATCAGGCTTCTCTGCCCATGGGCTTTCCCAGACAAAATATGGAGTGGGTTGCTGTTTCTTTCTCTGAAAGCACTGCTTTCTGCTTAATGGCATTAGGGGGCAATGTGAGTATAATTAAATTTAATTTAATCCAATTCTTTAAAGTCCTCAAATTTTTAAAATTAAAATGAAAGATCATGTACTAATAATTGCAATCCCATTGATAATTTAGATAACTGGCATTATAGTTCATAAGGTAAATATGGAGGGTAATACTTGAAGAAATCACTAAGAACCTGGGAACCAAACAGAAGAACTAGGGATTATGAACCTGTGCCCCCTGGTGGTAAACAGGTGAAATCACCAATTCTTTCATTCAAAATTATTATGGAGCAATACCACATTTGTCAAAATTAAAATGGAACTAGATTACCTTTTTTGTTGCACCTGGTATCCCAGACCATAATGTTGCCATCTCTACCCCCTGTACAGAAGACAGCTGTAGACATATAAATAGTTTATCAAGAAGTTAACAAAACCGGTCAATGACACTTGTATTTCAACTTATTAATAAGGTTCCAAGGGTATCTATTATATGCTTGGTACTGTAATTGGCACTGGAGGCTAAAAATGATAAAATATACAGCTCTACACAAATAAGAGAAAACAAAGCTGTGAAGGAAAAGTATTAGAACTCAAAATGCTTACATTGAGCAAAAACTTGATAGAATAAACCTCTGTAAGTTTTCCTAAAGCCACATGAAATACTATATTATATACTAAAGTTATAGTAAGAATAATGATAAATAAGCACTAACCAAAATATATGGAGTCCTTACTAAGTTCTACACACTATCCTTTTTTATAGATGACTTTTTTAAAAGAACACCTCAATGAGAATTATTACCCTCATTTTATAGATGAGCAAATTAAGGCATAGGGAGGATAAGTAACTTGCAAAGATTATTTTTGGCTTATGTATCTACAGCCCATACTCTGAATTTCCAAGCTGTATTCTCAGTATAAAATTATAAACTAGATCAATATAAAATTTGTGAAAGGAGTTGCCTCTGGGGATGGAAAAAGGGCAGTGACACTGGAGGAAGAAACACAGGAGGAACTCCAATTTACCTGTCACATGCTTTCCTCTTTAAAAATTAAACCAAAAAAAGTATGCTTCCTGTATGAGTGACCACTTACCAAGTTAATCCACCTGGATTAATTTGCAGCCAATGTAGACAGATTAATTTGATAAGTGCTCAGGTCAAAATACAAAAACTATTTGAGGGCCCTACAGACACTGAACAAAAACATGCAATTTTTGGAAGGAAGTCAACCACTGAATCAACTGACTGGCCTAGGCTAAGTTCCGGGTTTTTTGTGGTTTTACCTTGAGGGCAGCCAGAGTTGTACCATCAGGACCAAGCAGCTAAAGTGGAGGAATTAGGAAAAAGAGTGGGGCAACGCGAGCTGTAAGCAGCAGCAGGAAACTCTGGAGAGGGGAGACAATGGGAAACCCTAATACTGTGTTTATACTTAGTGCACGTCTCTGGCTGACTCCTGAACCGTGTATGTATGAGCGGTAAGAACTGAACTGAGATCTGATCTTCTGAACTAACTGCTTTCCTACAGGTTTGACCATGCAGTTTGAAATCAATCAATCAATCCAGTCGTTCAGTCGTCTCCAACTTTTTGCGACCCCATGAACCACAGCACACCAGGCCTCCCTGTCCATCATCAATTCCTGGAGTCCACCCAAACCCATGTCCATTGGGTCGATGATGCCATCCAACCATCTCATCCTCTGTCGTCCCCTTCTGCTCCTGCCCTCAATCTTTCCCAGCATCAGCGTTTTTCAGTGAGTCAGCTCTTTGCAACAGGTGGCCGAAGTATTGGAGTTTCAGCTTCAACATGAGTCCTTCCAATGAACACCCAGGACTGATCTCCTTTAGGATGGACTGGTTGGATCTCCTTGCAGTCCAAGGACTCTCAAGAATCTTCTCCACCACCATACTTCAAAAGCATCAATTCTTCTGCGCTCAGCTTTCTTTATAGTCCAACTCTCACAACCGTACATGACCACTGGAAAAACCATAGCCTTGACTAGATGGACCTTTGTTGACAAAGTAATGTCTCTGCTTTTTAATATGCTGCCTAGGTTGGTCATAACTTTTCTTCCAAGGAGTAAGCGTCTTAATTTTGTGGCTACAATCACCATCTGTAGTGATTTTGTAGCCCCAAAAAATAAAGTCAGCCACTGTTTCCCCATCTATTTGCCATGAAGTGATGAGACCGGATCCCATGATCTTCGTTTTCTGAATGTTGAGTTTTCAGCCAACTTTTTCACTCTCCTCTCACTTTCGTTTTTTTAATATATAAATTTATTTATTTTAATTGGAGGCTAATTACTTTACAATATTGTATTCCTCTTTCACTTTCAAGAGGCTCTTTAGTTCCTCTTCACTTTCTCCCGTAAGGGTGGAGTCATCTGCATATCTGAGGTTATTGGTATTTCTCCCGGCAATGTTGATCCCAGCTTATGCTTCTTCCAGACCAGCATTTCTCAAGATGTACTCTGCATATAAGTTAAATAAGCAGGGGGACAATATACAGCCTTGACGAACTCCTTTTCCTATTTGGAACCAGTCTGTTGTTCCATGTCCAGTTCTAACTGTTGCTTCCTGACCTGCATATAGGTTTCTCAAGAGGCAGGTCAGGTGGTCTGGTATTCCCATCTCTTTCTGAATTTTCCACAGTTTATTGTGATCCACACAGTCAAAGGCTTTGGCATAGTCAATAAAGGAGAAATAGATGTTTTCCTGGAACTCTCTTGCTTTCTCCGTGATCCAGCGGATGTTGGCAATTTGATCTCTGGTTCCTCTGCCTTTTCTAAAACCAGCTTGCACATTTGGAAGTTCATGGTTCACGTACTGCTGAAGCCTGGCTTGTAGAATTTTAAGCATCACTTTATTAGCGTGTGAGATGAGTGCAATTGTGCACCAACTCTTTTCTGAGCAACATAATAGAATTCAGAGTCCAACATACCATTCCCAACGCACAGGGTACAATCTTAAATTATTTGCCTTATAAAGAGCCAGGAAAATGAGTCATTCTCAAGAGAAAAGTCAACAGAGGTCAACCTCAAAACGACCCAGATACTGACTTATCAGGTCCAGTTGTAAAATAGATATAACTATGTCAAGTGAAATAAAGAGACGATCAATGAAGATAAGAAATCTCAGCAGAGAAACAAATAGAACTTACCAAAAACAAATGGAGATTTTAGAACCACCACCCACAACTGCTGAAATGATAAAATTCACTGGATGGGCCTAAGAGCAGAATGGAGGGAACAGAGGAAAAAGTCTATGAACTTGAAGACAAATCAACAGAAATCATTCCATCTGAGGAAGAGAGAAAACTAAGACTGAACATTACGCTAAGTAAAAGAAGCCAACAACGTATTGTATGGTTCCATTTACATGAAGGCATAATAGGCAAATCTATAGAGACAGAAAGAAAGTAGGCTGTATAAGGCTGTGGAAGATGGAAAGTACTGTTAATGGCTCTGTTTTCTTTTTGGGCTGATGAAACTGTTCTAAACTTGGACTGTGGTGATGACTGAACTTTATAAAAAAATTAAAAATCACTGAAACATACATAGTAAATGGGTGAATTTTATGATGTATTAATTATATCTCATTTTAAGAAAACTGAAAAAGATGAATAAAGCTTCAAGGATTCATGGGACAATTTCAAAAAGTCTAGTACATGAGTAATTGTGGAGTTCTAGGAGAGAAAACTATAACTGCCATATGACCCAGCAATTCCAATCCTGGGTTATATAAAAACAAAAACACTAATTCAAAAAGAAACATGTATCCCAGGGTTCATGGCAGCATTATTTATAATTGCCAAGATATGGAAACAACCTAACTGTCCATCAACAGATGAGGACTATGAAGATGTGCTGTGTACACACACATGCACACACAATAGCACGCTACCCAGCCATAAAAAAGGATGAACTTTTACCATTTGCATCAACATGGATAGACCTGGAAGGTATTATGCTAAGTGAAGTAAGTCAGACAAAGAAAGACAAATAATATCACTCATGTGTGGAATCTAAAAAATAAAATAAACTAGTAAGTATGATGGAGAAGGCAATGACACCCCACTCCAGTACTCTTGCCTGGCAAATCCCACGGATGGAGGAGCCTGGTAGGCTGCAGTCCATGGCGTCACTAAGAGTCGGACACGACTGAGTGACTTCACTTTCACTTTTCACTTTCATGCATTGGAAAAGGAAATGGCAACCCACTCCAGTGTTCTTGCCTGGAGAATCCCATGGACAGAGGAGCCTGGTGGGCTGCTGTCTATGGGGTCGCACAGAGTTGCATACGACTGAAGTGACTTAGCAGCAGCAGCAGCAGCAGCAGCAGCAGCAGCAGCAGGAGAGAAAACAGGGCAAATATTTCAAAAAATAGCAGAAAACTTCCCAGATTGGGTTAAATCATGAGTTCAGTTTCAGATATGCTCAATTTGAAGTCCTACCAGAAAAGTGAAAGTTGGAAATATAATCTGGTTCAATATAAGTAGAGCAAAAAACAACACTGGAATAAATGAGACTGCCCAGGGAGAAGGTACAGACTGAAAGGAAAACATGGGCAAATACCAAATTTTGGGCCATGCCAGCTGGAGAAGGCAATGGCACCCCACTCCAGTACTCTTGCCTGGAAAATCCCATGGACGGAGGAGCCTGGAGGGCTGC
Organism: Budorcas taxicolor; assembly: GCF_023091745.1. NCBI lineage: Eukaryota > Metazoa > Chordata > Mammalia > Artiodactyla > Bovidae > Budorcas > Budorcas taxicolor. Next base: position 72,394,968 of record NC_068925.1, read on the forward strand.
AGTCCATGGGGTCGCTGAGGGTCGGACACGACTGAGCGACTTCCCTTTCACTTTTCACTTTCATGCATTGGAGAAGGAAATGGCAAGCCACTCCAGTGTTCTTGCCTGGAGAATCCCAGGGATGGGGGAGTCTGGTGGGCTGCCGTCTCTGGGGTCACACAGAGTCGGACACGACTGAAGCGACTTCGCAGCAGCAGCAGCACTTCAAGTTAGGTAGAGAAGCAAGAGTTCACAAAAGTACTTACGATGGGATACACAGAAATACTGAGAAACAGAGGCAGTGATATCACAGGTTCCAAGGAAGAAAAAATTTCCATGAGGTTTAAAATAAAAGGCCAAATGTACCAAATGTTGACCAAGTAGAAAGCAGGCTGATTTCAGGAAGAGAGCTGGGAATGGAAAACAGAACCAAACTGAACTAAATTAAGATGAGGACATTTAACCTGATTTTGATTACTCTTAAGGGCTCAGAGGTTAAAGCGTCTGCCTGCAATGCAGGAGACCTTGGTTCGATCCCTGGGTCGGGAAGCTTTCCCTGGAGGAGGAAATGGCAACCCACTCACAGTATTCTTCCCTGGAGAATCCCATGGACGGAGGAGCCTGGTGGGCTACAGTCCACCGGGTCGCAGAGTCGGACACGACTGAGCGACTTCACTTTCACTTTAAGAAGGCAATGGCACCCCATTCCAGTACTCTTGCCTGGAAAATCCCATGGACGAAGGAGCCTGGAGGGCTGCAGTCCATGGGGTCGCTGAGGGTTGGACACGACTGAGCGACTTCCCTTTCACTTTTCACTTTCATGCACTGGAGAAGGAAATGGCAACCCACTCCAGTGTTCTTGCCTGGAGAATCCCTGGGATGGGGGAGCCTGGAAGGCTGCAGTCTATGTGGTTGCACAGAGTTGGACACGACTGAAGCGACTTAGCTTAGCTTAAGAAACTTAGAAGAGACAAGGAAACAAGAAAGGGTGATAAGATGCTCTTTTAGGGACAGGCCACAGATATGCTTGCATTTTTCCTAGGAAGAGCCAAGAAAAGGAAAACTGTGGAGACATAAGTGATGGCATAAGGTCTTGGGGGAGGATCAAGAATGCTTCTCAACATTAGCAGCACGCTGGAATCCCTTGAGGAATTTTAACAAAATAGATGCCTGGCCCACCTCCAAGAGATTCACACTTAATTGGTATTTTAAAAAAGCTCCCTAATGTGTGCAACTGAGTCACATTGCTATACAGCAGAAATTAACACATTGTAAACTTCAATAAAAAAACAAACCAAAAACCTTTCCAGGTGACTAATGAGTCAGGGTTGAGACCCAGTACCCTAGGAAGAAAGACTGGTCTTAAATTGGATAATGAAGAATGAGAAAGAAGGTACAAATTCAAAGATAATGTAGGAGGGGTAACAGAAATATATTTGTAACTACTTTTAATTATCCACTAGTAGTTCTAGCACCCCTTGGACCACACAAAAACACATCTGTGAGTAACTGACAATGAAAAATGGAAACATTTTCTGGGTTTTAAGGTGGTAGATATTTAGGGGAGGTAAATTGCACTATTATTAATATAACTATGTCCTAACAGGGTTATTTGTATCCTGCTCATGCAGGGCTGAAAGAACTTGATCATGATCTTTTCTACCATGTTGACTACAACCCCTCAAAAACCAAGAACCCCCACCAAGCATTTATATGCTCCTCAGTTTTGCTTTTTGCATTTGCTGCTGTTATTTTGTGCATGCACACCACATCTCATTTTTATGCTCATGAGGAGATCAAACTATTCAATCCTAAAGGAAATCAACCGTGAATATTCAGAGGAAGGACCAATACTGAAAGTAATATTTTGGCCACCTGATGTGAAGAGCCAACTCATTGGAAAAAACCCTGATATTGGGAAAGACTGAGGGCAAGAGAAGGGGGCGACAGGGGATGAGATGGTTGGATGGCATCACTGACTCAATGCACTGGAGTTTGAGGAAACTCTGGAAGATAGTGAAGTACAAGGAAGCTTGGCATGCTGGGGTCCATGGGGTCACAAAGAGTCAGACATGACTGAGCGACTGAACAACAACAAAAATGGTTTTGTGGTTAAACAGGGTATTTATCTCACTAAATGAACATTCAGGGAGATAAAAATGACTTTGCCTAAGAATTTAGAGGCAGAAATCAGAATAAAACATGGGGTCTTCTATGTATGGTGGTAAAAGTATGCCCTGCACAAGAACACTTGGCTGAAGGAGAAGGGGTTAAAATCTGTGTTTTAGCAATCAAACTAGATGGCCCTGGGGGCAGTGTCCCACCAGACTAATTCATAATGGGGCAATTGTGGACTACTGGGATCCAAGTTAAGGTTTGTGCTTTTTCTGCTAGACCTCACTAGCATAGATTCAGTGCACAGAGTTTTCAAAATTAAGCAAAGGGACTGAATGATAATGGTGTTTTCCTTCTCTGTTTGTTTGTAAGTAAGATTATGGCATCTGGTTCCATCACTTCATGGCAAACAGATGGGGAAACAGTGGAAGACTTTATTTTGGGGGGCTCCAAAATCACTACAGATGGTGACTGCAGCCATGAAATTAAAAGACGATTACTCCTTGGAAGGAAAGTTATGACCAACCTAGACAGCATATTAAAAAGCAGAGACATTAATTTGTCAACAAAGGTCTGTCTAGTCAAGGCTATGGTTTTTCCAGTGGTCATGTATGGATGTGAGAGTTGGACTATAAAGAAAGCTGAGCGCAGAATTGCTGCTTTTGAACTGTGGTGTTGGAGAAGACTCTTGAGAGTCCCTTAGACTGCAAGGAGATCAGTCTTGGGTGTTCATTAGAAGGACTGATGTTTAAGCTGAAACTCCATTACTTTGGCCACCTGATGCGAAGAGCTGACTCACTGGAAAAGACCCTGATGTTGGGAAAGATTGAGGGCAAGAGAAGGGGGCCACAGGGGATGAGATGGTTGGATGGCATCACTGATGGCATCACTGACTCAATGGACATGGGTTTGGGTGAACTCCGGGAGTTGGTGATGGACAGGGAGGCCTGGCATGCTGCGGTTCATGGGGTTGCAACGAGTTGGACATGACTGAGAGACTGAACTGAATTGAAACAAATTTACCTTAAGAATTAATACATTTCCGTGACCTTATTTTGATAAACTCAAAATGAACTCTGACACAAGTGTAGTAAACTAGAACATAAACATAAACATATTTACAAAATAGATGTGCTAGGGAAAAGGTATACAGATATAAAAACTATGTCATGTATTTTCTCTTCATGGTTCCAGTCTCAATAGCAACTGATTTTTTTAAAAGTTCAAACCAGTTCCACAACTCGGTTTAGTACTACTGAGCGCTCAGGTGAACAAAGGAAAATATTCCTTTGAAAAACAGAATATTTTTTAATATAAAGGAGACTATAATGCTTATTTCTATTATTATGAGACTGAAGTCAGATGGATCAGCCACTTCTTTGAGGTTAAAGTTTGTTGTCTCACTCTCATTTAGTGAGAAACAAATGGAAGGAGGAAAAACAAACAAACAAAAAACCAGAAATTAAGAGCTAATTCAGACACCCCTGCTAAGTTTTTCCCTAGCTACTATAGTACTATTCTGTGTTACAGCCCTCCTTAAACCTTCCTTCCCCATTATAATAGTTAAATAAATGTAGAAAGATTAATTTTGAGTAATAGCTGGAAACAGAGGTTATCGTGGCTATTTGTGAATTTTTATCTTATCTGTAAGATCATAGAAAAAAATTATCTGAAGATGCTTGACTTCTAGGGACAAGTTAGAGGCAATATCCATTAGAACAGGACTAAAATCCAACTTGATTTCATCGAGGTTTCCAGGTCATCTTAAGAATCTCCATCATCTGTGTAGGGAAAGGTGCAAATCTGATAGGTACAAACAACTGTAGCTTATTACTTCACCATGAAAGAGGTTAAGGACATGAAAGAGGATAAGCACATACTTACCTTTCTCAAACTTAGAAAAGGCAACTGACTTGAGGCTACACTGATGACCTTTGCAAGTTCCAATCAGCTCACCAGCATTTACATCCCAAAATTTGGCTGTCTGATCACCTGCTGCTGTAACCTTTCAAAAATAAGGTATCATGGTTTAATAAAACAACCCTTTACCAGTATTTACCCAGATTCCCCCCAAAATGAAAGTTACTTACAAGCTTAAATTCACCAGGGACCCAGGCCAGGTCAAAGACAGCATTCCAGTGAGCCATCCACTCTAAACGAAGAAAATGGTGAATGTGACATGTCTAACTATGTTCTGTGGTAGCCATACCAACAATTTAAATGGCTTGAAAATTGTAGTAAAAACATCAGGGGTCAGTACAGTAAGGTCTATGGGCCAAAGAGAATTTGTGGATTCACACACATTATGCATTCCCTTCACTACCTCATAAAACTACCATCTGATATCAAATTGCTTTCCATCAGGGGATATATTCTCTAAAACAGAGTATTTGTGAGACATTCTAAAAACTCTTCATCATGCTCTCTGAAAGGAGTCTAAAGTACTTTAGCTTGACATTCAAAGTTCTGCTCATGTTGGCCTCTCTCTCACTGTGCTCTATGTACCTATTCCAATCAAACTGCATCACTGCCTCTATCCACATTACTTCTGACGCTTTCCTATCTTGAGGCCTTCGCAAATGCTTTTCCCTCTATTTGGAGTGTCCAATTCCACCTGCACTCGTCTAAAATACCACAGTCCACCTTAAATGTCCCATCCTTTATGAAAAATTTCCCTCACCTTCTTTACTAGATGAGAGCTTTCTGTAACCCGTGTGGTGTTTTCTTTGTATTTCATCTACATCATCTAAAGCCTTTTTTGAGTTTTTTTCCAAACACCTGAATTTGTTGTTGTTGCTGTTCAGTTACTAAGGCATTTCTAACCCTGCAACCCCACGGACTATAGCACGCCAGGCTCCTCTGTTTTCCACTATTTCCCGGAGTTCCCATGCTCAAATTCATGTCCATTCAGTCACTGATGCTATCTAACCATTTCATCCTCTGACACCCTCTTCTCTTGCTCTCATTCTTTCCTAGCATCAGGGTCTTTTCCAACGAGTTGGCTTTTCGCATCAGGGGGCCAAAGGATTGAAGTTTCAGTTTCAGCAACAATCCTTCCAATGAATATTGAGGGTTGATTTTCTTTAGGATTGACTGGTTTCATCTCCCTGCAGTCCAAGGGACTCTCGAGAGTCTTCTTCAGCACCACAATCTGAAAGCATCAGTTCTTTGGCTCAGCTTTCTTTATGGTCCAACTCTCACATCCATACATGATTACTGATAAAACCATAGTTTTGATTATATGGACCTTTGTCAGCAAAGTGACGTCTATGCTTTTTAATATGCTGTCTACATTGGTCACAGCTTTCCTTCCAAGGAACAAGTATCTTTTAATTTCATGGCTGCAATCACTGTCCACAGTGATTCTAGAATCCAAGGAAAGAAAATCTATCACTCCTTCCACTTTTTCTCCTTCATTTGCCATGAAGCGGTAGGACTGGATGCCATGATCTGAGTTTTTAGAATGTTGAGTTTTAAGCCAGCTTTGTCACTCTCCTCTTTCACCCTTATCAAGAGGCTCTTTAGTTGCTCTTCACTTTCTGCCATCAGAGTGGTATCATCTACATCTCTGAGGTTGCTGCTATTCTCCTGGCAATCTTGATTGCAGCTTGTGATTTATCTAGCATGGCATTTCACATGATGCACTCCACATGTAAGTAAAATAAGCAGGGTAACAATATATAGCCTTGTCATACTCCTGCCCCAATTTTTAATCAGTCAGGTCTTACCTCCTGGTTTGTACTGATCTAGTATTCCTATCTCTTAGAATTTTCCAGTTTGTTGCGATCCACAAGTCAAAAGCTTTAATATAGTCAATGAAGCAGAAGTAGATGTTTCACTGGAACTTCCTTGCTTTTTCCATAATCCAACCAATGTTGGCAATTTGATCTCTGGTTCCTCTGACTTTTCTGAACACAGCTAGTACCTCTGGAAGTTTTCAGTTCATGTACTGCTGAAGCCTACCTGGAAGGATTTTGAGCATAACCTTGCTAGCATGTAAAATGAGCACAGTTGTATGGTAATTTGAACATTCTTTAGCACTGACCTTCTTAGTGATTGAAATGGAAAATGACCTTTTCTAGTCCTGTGGCCACGGCTGAGTTTTCCAAATTTGCTGACACACTGAGTGTAGCACTTTAATAGCATCATCTTTTAGGATTTGAAATAGCTCAGCTGGAATCCTGTCACCTCCACTAGCTTTACTTACAGTGATGCTTCCTAAGGTCCACTTGACTTCACACTCCAGGAAGTCCAGCTCCAGGTGATGACCATACCACTGTGATTATCTGGGTTATTAAGACTTTTTTCTATTCAGTTCAGTTCAGTCGCTCAGTCATGTCCGACCCTTTGTGACCCCATGAACCACAGCATGCCAGGCCTCCCCGCCCATCACCAACTCCCAGAGCTAACCCAAACCCATGACCATCGAGTCAGTGATGCCATCCACCCATATCATCCCGTCGTCCCCTTCTCCTCCTGCCCTCAATCTTTCCCAGCATCAGGGTCTTTTCCAATGAGTCAGCTCTTCGCATCAGGTGGCCAAAGTATTGGAGTTTCAGCTTCAACATCAGTCCTTCCAATGAATATTCAGGACTGATTTCCTTTAGGATGGACTGGTTGGATCTCCTCTGCAGTCCAAGGGACTCTCAAGAGTCTTCTCCAACACCACAGTTCAAAAGCATCAATTCTTCGCCATTCAGCTTTCTTTATAGTCCAACTCTCACATCCATACATGACCAATGGGAAAACCATAGCCTTGACTAGACGGACCTTTGTTGGCAAAGTAATGTCTTTGCCTTTTAATGTGCTGTCTAGGTTGGTCATAACTTTCCTTCCAAGGAGTAAGCATCTTTTAATTTCATGGCTGCAATCACCATCTGCAGTGATTTTGTACAGTTCTGTGCATTCTTGCCACCTCTTAATTTCTTCTGCTTCCGTTAGGTCCTCACCGTGTCTGTCCTTTATCATGTCCATCTTTGCATGGGATGTTCTCTTGATATCTCAAATTTTCTTGAAGCGATCTCTAGTCTTTTCCAAGTTCGGTTCAGTCACTCAGTCATGTCCGACTCTTTGCGACCGCATGAACTGCAGCACGCCAGGCCTCCCTGTCCATCACCAACTCCTGGAGTTCACTCAAACTCACGTCCATCAAGTCGGTGATGCCATCAGCCATCTCATCCTCTGTGGTCCCCTTCTCCTCCTGCCCCCAATCTCTCCCAGCATCAGAGTCTTTTCCAATGAGTCAGCTCTTCGCATGAGGTGGCCAAAGTACTGGAGTTTCAGCTTTAGCATCATTCCTTCCAAAGAACACCCAGGACTGATCTCCTTTAGAAAGGACTGGTTGGATCTCCTTGCAGTCCAAGGAACTCTCCAGAGTCTTCTCCAACACCACAGTTCAAAAGCATCAATTCTTCAGTGCTCAGCTTTCTTCACAGTCCAATGCTCACATCCATACATGACCACCGGATAAACCATAGCCTTGACTAGACAGACCTCTGTTGGCAAAGTAACGTCTCTGCTTTTGAATATGCTATCTAGGTTGGTCGTAACTTTCTTTCCAAGGAGTAAGCCTCTTTTAATTTCATGGCTGCAGTCATCATCTGCAGTGATTTTGGAGCCCCCAAAAATAAAGTCTGACACTGTTTCCCCATCCATTTGCCATAAAGTGATGGGACCAGATGCCATGATCTTAGTTTTCTAAATGTTGAGCTTTAAGCCAACTTTTCCATTCTCCTCTTTCACTTTCATCAAGAGCCTTTTTAGTTCCTCTTCACTTTCTGCCGTAAGGGTAGTGTCACCTCTTTAAGGTCAGCAGAACTTTGCCTTATGCATTAAAGATATCTGTTCAATATAAATATTTTAAAGCAATGTTTTCCTACATTAAGTATAAAAAATTTAACTTTTTCAAAGAAAAATTGCCATTAATCCTAAAATGTTCTTAACTCTCAGTAACGATTTTGCTGCAGTTAACAGTTATTGACAGAAAGGCAGCCCACCATTTACTTTCAGTCTGGTCCCTAAACAAACTTAATCAAAAGTGAGTATCACTGAGAATTTATTCAAATAGTAATTTCCTTGTGGTGGTGATTTAGTCCCTAAGTCGTGTCTGACTCTTGAGATCCCTTGGACTGTAGGCTGCCAGGCTCCTTTGTCCATGATTCTCTAGGCAACACTGGTGTGGGCTGCCATTTCCTTCTTCAGGGGATCTTTCCAACCAGGAATCAAACTCAGGTCTCCTGCATTTCAGGAAAATTCTTTACCCACTGAGCTATGCGGGAAGCCTAATTTCCTTGAGGCTTTATGAATTTAAAATATTAAAACAGATATTTTAGATCTTGACTTACCTTTGATGCACTTCTTTCTACTGCTTTGTGATTCGGTGTTATACAACCTAACAAAGCCTTCTTCATTGGCAACTGCTAGTATATGCTCCATATTGGGAGCTACGTAAGAAATAAAGAATAAAATAAAGAGTAAGAACAAATATTAAAGCTGAGTTTAAAGCTATATATGTATAAACAACATAATATCGATTAATTGAAAACTACAAGGTAAACACAAAGAACCTGTTTGGAAAGAGGCAAGACAATTCTGCCCGTATAACATCTGGTACAGTAGAGGTTTTTCTGAGTTAAAGATGGCTTAAAATTTGCCATAATATCTAATTTAGTAAGTGACTAAAAAACACCAATCTTCAGATAATCTCTTATTTAAAGGGGAGCTGAATCAAGAGTGATACCTGAATGAAACAAGAGTGGTACTGGCCAATGGCAAAAAAAAAAAAAAAAGAGGGGGAGCATATGACATAGGACTCCAGCAGGCTAACCCTATTAAATTAATATCCCTTTGCCTCAACTTTTTACTTTTCCTCTCTTAAACTTTTAACAGCAGGGACAAGCACTTCTACTTCTGTGATATGTTCCCCAACGCACTGCAGAAAAGACAGATTCAATGAGATCAACATGATGGTTGAACCTTTGTAACCCTTTCTCGATATCAGATAAAAAGAAACTAAAAATGATGCTATAAGAATTGTATGGTTTAGCAGAAATATATAATTATGCACAGAGATTAAAGTAGATTTTATAAATGAGAAGAGAGGAGATATTAGAAAAACTCTACCATCTAATTTACTTTTTGTTAAAAGAGACAGCTTAGGATAATTTCCCTCTAAAGAGTGAACCAGATCATTTCTGACCAAGCCTTGCTTATTCAGTAATTCTCTTACCAGAAGAGAAGGTGCATCCAAAAGGAGGAACTGGGGTTCCTGTTTCTCCATAAGAAGTATGCTCATCATTATAGCTGCACTGATAGCCAGTGAGCAGGGACTGTAACGGGTACTGTGAAGACCATCCTAAAGGAAGACAAAATTCCTTATAGATTCCAATATATCATCACATTTCAGTACTTCTAACAAATGCAGAGGCAAAAATCCACTTTTAAAAGTTTCATATATTTTACTATAGATCTATTCACTATCCATGGCCCTCTGGAATACAGTTTCAGATATTTTCCTAAGTGGTCCTAAGGAAAAAATGAAAGAGCACTTCTCAGCTTCTGGTGAGATACAGCTTTGGGCTTACCATCTTAAATGAAGACTCTTACTAAACGTATTTAGCACAGAAAGACACTAGTGGCCTTTGTATGTTACTCCTTCCCCCATCCTTTGGTGACAATCACGAAAAATAACTACAAAGATTACCACAGCCATTCTTATCAAGTAAAATTCTAAGTTTCTAGAGTTCTAAATCATTACTGCAAACTTAAGTTACTAGCAACATCACACATAATCCGATGGTCGGAGTCAAAGGAAATAACGTAAGGTTGGCCAAAAAGTTTGTTCAGGTCTCTGGTAAGGTGGTGTGGAAAGTCAGAATGAACTTTTTGGTCAACCCACAAGGTCAATGCACCTACTGTAGCCACTAACATCAGTTCAGTTCAGTCGCTCAGTTGTGTCTGACTCTGCAACCCCATTGACTGCAGCATGCCAAGCCTCCCTGCCATCACCATCTCCTGGAGTTTACTCAAACTCGTGTCCATTGAGTCAGTGATGCCGTCCAACCATCTCACCCTCTGTTGTCCTCTTCTTTTCCTGCCTTCAATCTTTCCCAGCACCAAGGTCTTTTCCAATAAGTCACCTTTTTGCATCATGTGGCCAAAGTAATGGAGTTTCAGCTTCAGCATCAGTCCTTCCAATGAATATTCAGGACTGATTTCCTTTAGGATTGACTGGTTGGATCTCCTTGCAGTCCAAGGGACTCTTAAGAATCTTCTCCAACATCACAGTTCAAAACCATCAATTCTTCAGTGCTCAGCTTTCTTCATAGTCCAACTCTCACATCCAAACATGACCACTGGAAAAACCATAGCCTTGACTAGACGGACCTTTGTTGGTAATGTAATGTCTCTGCTTTCTAATATGTTGTCTAGGTTGGTCATAATTTTTCTTCCAAGGAGTAAGCGTATTTAATTTCATGGCTGCAGTCACCACCTGCAGTGATTTTGGAGCCCCCCAAAATAGTCTGTCACCGTTTCCCCATCTATTTGCCATGAAGTGATGGGACCAGATGCCATGATCTTAGTTTTCTAAATGTTGAGTTTTAAGCCAGGTGTTTCACTCTCTTTTCACTTTTACCAAGAGGCTCTGTAGTTCTTCTTTGCTTTCTGTCATAAGGGTGCTGTGTCACCTGCATATCTGAGCTTATCGATATTGCTCTCAGCAATCTTAATTCCAGCTTGTGCTTCATCCAGTCCAGCATTTCTCATGATATACTCTGCATATAAGTTAAATAAGCAGGGTGACAATATGCAGCCTTTACATACTCCTTTCCCAATGTGGAACCAGCCTGTTGTTCCATGTCCAGTTCTAACTGTTGCTTCTTGACCTGTACAGATTTCTCAGGAGGCAGGTCAGGTGGTCTGGCATTCCCATCTCTTTAAGAACTTTCCAGTCTGTTGTGATCCACATAGTCAAAGGCTTTGGCATAGTCAATAAAGCAGAAATAGATGTTTTTCTGAAACTGTTTCATTTTTTCGATGATCCAATGGATGTTGGCAATTTGATCTCTGGTTCCTCTGCCTTTTCAAAATCTAGCTTGGGCATCTGGAAGGTTCACGTACTGTTGAAGCCTGGCTTGGAGAATTTTGAGCATTACTTGGCTAGCATGTGAGTTAAGTGTAATTGTGTGATAGTTTGAGCATCCTTTGGCATTGCCTTTCTTTGGGATTGAAATGAAAACTGACCTTTTCTAGTCCTGTGGCCACTGCTGAGTTTTCCAAATTTGCTGGCCTATTGAGTGCAGCACTTTCACAGCATCATCTTTTAGGATTTGATATAGCTCAACTGGAATTCCATCACCTCCACTAGCTTTGTTCATAGCGATGCTTCCTAAGGCCCACTTGACTTCGCATTCCAGGATGTCTGGCTCTAGGTGAGTGATCACACCATTGTGATTATCTGGGTCATGAAGATCTTTTTTGTATAGTTCTGTGTATTCTTGCCACCTCTTCTTAATATCTTCTGCTTCTGTTAAGTTCATGCCACTAACATATTCACAAGTAAATATTTGTTCTTATACTCTCTCTTTCCTTTCCAGCACTGAAATTCTAGGACTCTAAAACGTTAACGGGAACAAGTCATAGTATCTTAAAGTTTATCACAGCAATTTTAAGCCCTGAATAGCAGTAGCAGGTAGGGTCTGGAAGTCTTTAAAGAAGGTGAAATCAAACACAAGTTTTGAAAGGAGAGTAAGTGCTCATTGAATATATGAAGGAGGAAGAAATTCAGAGTGGAGGGAAAGCTTACTCTGCTTGGGTCAGAGACCTGATGTGTACTATGGTCCTAAAATAGTAAACCATCTACAAGGTTTTGTTTTACCATTTTGCCATATAGGTTAACATATTTTAAATATATAAAACATTCATTTAATATACAGTTATTGAGAACCAAATATAGTAAGCATTGGAGGAAACAAGTTACAATCTAGAGAATTGTCTAAATAATTAAGAAACTCACTCATATTTTACAGTACTCTCAATTCTTACTTTTGGTGATATAAAATAAAAAATGTCATTTGGAGAAGACATCTTAGCCTATATAATCTCACACAAATCTAGTTCTGCAGGTTCACAGAAATAACCTAAAGGAATACAAAGGAGGCAAAGAAATTCAACTCAGATTTAGTCATTACTCCTGGGGGCATTACCTTAAGGCCAGATATCACTGTAACTGCTACTGCTAAGTCACTTCAGTCGTGTCCGACTCTGTGCGAGCCTATAGATGGCAGCCCACCAGACTCCCCTGTCCCTGGGATTCTCCAGGCAAGAACACTGGAGTGGCTTGCCATTTCCTTCTCCAATGCATGAAAGTGAAAAGTGAAAGGGAAGTCGCTCAGTCGTGTCCAACTCTTAGCGACCCCATGGACTGCAGCCCACCAGGCTCCTCTGCCCATGGGATTTTCCAGGCAAGAGTACTGGAGTGGGGTGCCATTGCCTTTAAAGACCACTAAAAGAATAATATGAATACAAAAATTAGTTATGCTATAGAGTTCACGAATCTGCATCTACAGACAGAAAGGCAGTCCTTAAAAGCCTCTGTTCTAAAACGATTTAGAAACGATTCTAAAACGATTTAAATGTATAAAACAGTTTTTTACACAGAGTAAGATAGGGTGATCAAAAAAATGACTTTTCAAGCTTAAAGTCAAATTACATTAGGATAAATCTGTGGGAAAAATAAAGTGGAAATATATTCAAGGGAAAAAAACAACTATGTAGAATATCTAGCAGTTCATACTTTAAAAAATGGTTGATGTGATTATTAAATCATTACTATAGTATTTACAGTCTACTAGACACAGTTTAAAGACACAGCATTTTCATTTAAGAAGGTAAACACAATATGGTCAGAAATTATATACCCTTTGCATCTGTTTAAACTTTTAAAGAAAACTTCAAGATCAATTTAAAAATACACAGAAGAGTAATCAGCTTTCATTTTAGAAAGATCATTGGCAGCAATATGGGAAATAAACTGGAAAGAGGGAAACTAAGAGACCATTCAAGAGACTTGTTATAGTCCAGACAAGAAGGTATAAAGGCCCAACTGAGGGAAACAGAATGGTAAGCATAATATAGATCCAAAATATGTGAAGAGGCAAAATCAGCGAAGAAGACACAGAGAAGGAAGGATTCAGGAGATTTTAAGGGAACTTCTCGAAAGGGTATCTTGAGGAAAATGGAGGAATTCTGATTGACTTTCAGGTTTCTGACTGTGAAGACCAGTTTAAAACAATAAGACCAATTCCTAAACTAGGTAATATAGCAGGTTAGAGAAAAAAGTGTTTGGTTTTGGTACATGAGTTTGAGATGTTTCTGGGACTGACCACCTGGATGAAGATGCTTATACACCTCTCACAGAAATAGATGTAAAGCGAATAGAAGGTTGCAGGTAATAGTGGAAGAAATCCTGGTTACAGCTATGATCACCCATGGGAGTTGGAAGAAACAGAAAAGGGGCCTAGGATAGATCGTGGAAGGAGAAAGATGGTCCTACAAAGTTTGGTGCATGATATATAACAATGAGTGAATTTCAGTGCCTAAACACAAAACAATGAATGAGTATTTGGGGGCTTGGTGTGGGCTGTCTCGAAACATACCATAACAGCATATTGATTATTTTGAATTGAAGTTGCTTGAGAAGCAGCTGATGCAAGAAGGAAACCCTAACCTTCCTGTCTCCCTGAAAGGCAGGAAATAAATCTCTCCTATGAAAGGTGCACTCCTTGCAACTGGAGGTATAAGGTCACCCTTATCCGACAGAGAGGAAATTCAGAGCCAAGAAGCCTGTGTAAACAAACCTTGTAACTTCTTTTAATTTACTACCTCAAGCCCAAACTCTGTTTAGATTCCTTACTAATTACGTATCCCAAACTTAAGTTCTTTGTCCTGTCAATTCCTCACAAATTTACTGCCTTTTCTGGGGTCTAAAAAGTATAAAAGCTGCCTGCTTTGGCCACTTCTTAGGTACCATTTCTATGAGATCTCCATGCACATGAATTAAAATTTGTTTTTCTCCTGCTAATCTCTTGTGTCTATTTTGTTATTAGTCCAGCCATATATACTCAATCAGCATAGAGGGGGAAATTTACCCTTTCCGGAAAAATATTTACGAATCAGAGATAAAGTTGACAGACAGAATGTAGAGTTAAGAGAAGAATCTGTTTCAAAAGAAAGACTACATAGCTTGCTCCAGGTCACACAGACAAGCAAGGAGTGGAGGTGAAATTAGAAAGACAGAGCTCTTAACTACCATGCTATACTGACATTCATGACACAAAGGATATAGAAGTAAAGCAAGGTCGCAGCAGAGACAGAAAGGAGAGGCTTTTAGAGTATAATTTAAAAGACTGTCTAAGAGATAAGGATGGTAGAGTTTTAGATTGGAGGAAGGAAGTTGATGAGCTACTCACCAGTCGTCTCAATTATCTTTTTTCAAGACCTATGCCTTAAATATAAAAAGCTCACTTCTCACATTTTCTGTTTTCCACACGGGTTTCAAGGGGAAAGAAGACCTTGTTCATCTTTAAATGAATGAGATTTCATTTGCAGCCAACCTTAGTCTGGGTGGTAACTCCCTTATCAAAAACTTACCAGAAAGTTTCAGGTTGATGACACTCAAACCTAAAGCTCAAAATTCTTATTGCCAATGTTTTAACCTAAGGAACTTCAAGAACTGGAAAGAATAAATTGGAAGCCTATATACTAACATGGAAGTATTTCCAAGTTCTATCGTAAAAGTAAAGAGATAAAACATTTTAATCCCATTTCCATAAATAACAATACTTCCTACTTCTGGCATTGAAAAACATTTTGGAATAAAATACTTCAATCTATTAATAGTGGTCATTTGTGGGAAATGTGCTTACGGGCATTTTTCACCGTATTACTACGAATTTTTATACCCTTGAATTAATCAGGAAGAAAAAATTCTGACCATGCTAGAAGCAGATGTTCTGTTCTCCCTGCCTGACTGAGTTCTTTTTAAGAGCCGATCCTATTCTCTGGTGTATATAGCAAACGGTAGGGCTCACTAAGTTTCCACTACAAATGAATGAATTAATCAATGAGAACGATCCTTGACGATCTCACACAGCTGTTCGTTCAGAAAGCCACACACTCTCAAATGCACGCGTCTTCCAGTTAACGTGCAAAACAGACATAAACCGTAATGGAGGTCAGTTAACTCAACGTCCCTCCCTCCCTCAGCCTACACGACTAAAAAAAGCCTCGATTACGACGAAAAGTATCTCGAAGGCACTAAAGTGCGGCTTTCTTCAGTATTCCTAGCTAGTACGAACTCATTCTGGCTGGGGGAGAACTCGGCGGCTGGGAAACTGAACTGAAATCGGCATTGGTCCGAGGAGTTGTTCTGGGGGAGGTGAATCCCGCCGGCAAGAAACAGCGGTTAGGGCCGTTACTCACCATTTCTCGGGACGCCAAACTGGGGCTGGCGGAGCACCGAATTGAAGAGCATCTGGGACGGAGGAAAACGCTCAACTGAGGAAAAAGCCGTGGAAATGCCTCCAGATTCAGCAGAAACTGTATCCTGCGCCCCTTAGACCACGACTAAGTTATTGCCTCCAACTCCCGCCACTGTAAGCCCCGGTCACCAAACTCCCCGCCAAACTGACGTCACGCCCTCTGATTGGCTCTCGGAGCGGCGTCCGGGCGCGTACGAGTCACTTCCCCCCTCGAAGCCCCGCCTCCTTCTCGCCCAGCCGCGGGAACCTAGCGTTCCAGAGCTCCCTGAGCGCCTGCGCGGGGGGCCTCAGGGGCGCTGGCGAACGGCAGGGAGCCCAGGACGCATGCGTAACACGGCTTGACAGCGCGCGGAGGAAAAATCCGCGAGAAGGTGGTGGAAGAAGATGGCGGTGGTGGGGCCGAGTTTGCAATCTCTATGAATAGGCTAATCGAGTAACTGTATGGGTCATGGCGTCAAACTCAACTAAGTCTTTTCTGGCAGATGCCGGCTATGGCGAACAGGAGCTGGATGCTAACTCTGCCCTTATGGAGTTAGACAAAGGTATTTCGAAAGAGCGGGCTGCGCGTGTGTGGGGGAAAGTGGCGCCACCAGGCGGTGGTAGCCGCGCGAGAAGCTGGGGAGGCGCATGCGCGGTGCTTCCTGGGCGGGGCGGGGTCGGGCGCCTTTGCCTTTGGTGAGCCCAGGGCTTTTCGCGGCTTTGGGAGGTTGGCCGAAAACGGCAGCGTTGCTTGATTGGCCTTGTACAGCTGAAAAAGTAGAGAGCTCCCGCGAAAGGCTCGCTTGGGCCACTTGAGGGCACAGCCCCGCGATTTTCCACGCAGTTTCTAAAAGTGCTGTATTGAAATTATGAAATTATTTTTCAGTATGTGCAGTTGAGACCAGGTCTTCACCAAGACTGCTGCTTCTTGCACCGACTTTACAGCGATTCATTTAATTTCTGTAATTCTTACCTGCCGGTTACTAGGCAGGTCAAAAATAGGGCCAAGACATCCGAAAAGCATAGCCCCTATTCATTCTCTGCTTCCCTGATAGCTCAGCTGGTATAGAATACGCCTGCAATGCAAGGTTCGGTTCCTGGGTCCGGAACATCCGCTGGAGAAGGGATAGGCTACCCACGCTATATTCTTGGGCTTCGCTTGTGGCGCAAGCTTAGTGTAATTAAAGCAATGTACTTTAAGGGCAGGGTCAGATCAATGGGAAGATTAGAGAATCCGGACTTACTTGGGAACTTGTGTATGATTGATGATTTTCTAACTATATTTCCTATATTTGGTAGTTTTAAAGGGGGTATTTGAAGCCTATCAATAAAGTAGTGTTACTTCTTAGAAACTACAGTTAAGTCCTAAAAATACAATAAGTGAGACATCATATATCCTATTTCATCCATTAAGATACATATTTTTTCACATATTAACATCTCTGAAACTGAGAGTCATCTTAAAAACCGGTAAAATAAAGTCTTAGTTATTATTTAATTGGGCTTCCTTTGTGGCTCAGCTGATAAAAGAATCTGCCTACAATGCGGGGGACTTGGGTTGGATCCCTGGGTTGGGAAGCTACCCGTTCCACTATTCTGGCCTGAAGAATTCCCTGGAGTGTGTATAGTCCTTGGGGTTGCAAAGAGTCGGATATGACTGAGCGACTTTCACACACATTCTCTGCAAATGAGTTCAATTTCCTTATGGCAGTGAAGGGACGGGACAGGCTTGGTGTAGTAGTAGAAGCTTTGGATAGACGAGTTGAATTCTAGTTTCGCTAGTTTTATGATCATGGACATGTCGTTTAACCAAACCTAATCTTGTTTTTTTTCTCTGCAAAATGAGTAAAATACCATTGAGCTGGCAAAATGGTTGTAAATATTAAGTGATGTAATAGTATGCAAAAAAGTCATTAAATGCAGAAGAGATTTGCCTTATCTTTTAGAGAGGGATTTGGAAGGCAAGGGCAGGTATTTCTTAGTAGAGAACTCAAAGTATTACAGTGACTCTATTGTTTCAGTGTACTTGTTATTTTTATTGAATGGGGGAAACATCCCTTGGTATACAGTTAATTAACTGTAGCCAGTGGGTAATATGTTAAGAACTGGACTAGCAGTTAGAAGGATTTTTAAGTCCACTCGGAGCCACTTCCCAGCCCTCTGACTTGGACACTATGTTAACTTTTCTGGGACTTCAATTTTTTTTTTTACCTTGTAGACATTTAAAGTGCAGTTGGTCCAGATAAGAGTTTCTCAGACTTAAAAACAAACAAGCAAACTTTTAACTTCTTTTGATCAACATGAAAATTTCATAACACTCCAATGAGATATTCCTTTGGTTGAGTCATAGTAGTGCAAGTCCATCATCCAAGAAAATGATGTCGAGCTTTGCTTTCTCTTAAGAAAAACTATAGGGCTTTTTAAATCATAATATCAGATGTGTTTTTTAAACACTGCATAACCTTTTCCTCCCCATTCTGTTAATTCCTTCCTTATTCCCCAGTAAGAGTTGCAGGTCTACATGTCTAATATTTCTACTAAATCTCTAAAGAGATTTTCTACCACTGTGGTCTGGGTGGACTCATCCCATAATGACAGTAGAGCAGTACTGTAGAACAGAATTGGGATGGGACTCTGAAGAAATGAGAGCTCTAGAATTATTTGATTCCTAAAAACTTGCAGTTGTAGTAAGAAAAAAATGTAACACAATTTTTCCTTCCCAAAAGTTGAAATAGGAATATTTTAGACCTGTAAGAAGTGTATAGATGGTTATTGAGTGTTTACCTATAAACCAGGTGTCAGTCCTAGATCATGTTTAATCCTCCCAGCGGCACCTTGGGTGATGTAAGATGTTATTCTATTCCATAACATCTTACAGAAGAACGCAAAGTAACTTTTTGACCAACTCAGTTATTTTACAGGTGGAAGTTGGTCTGGGGTTGCTTGAATACATGGTGCCACACAGATAGCAGTGGGGCTACTGCTGTAGAGAGGAGGTGATTGTAATAATCCAGGGAGAAGAGAAGAGTGGCTTGGGCCAGGTTACAGTGAAGCTGTGTGAAGTGCTGAGATTATGTATGTATTTTGAAGGTAGGGCCAACAAGATTGGCTAATGAATTAGTTGAGGATGTGAGAATAAGAGGTCAGGAGAAACTCAGAGGTTTCTTGGGTTTTTTTTGGTCAGAGCTATTGGAAGTATATATGGTCATTTACCGAGTGGATGAAAATCAGATCACTGTGGGACTATTGAATTTGAGCTATCGCTTAGACATTCAAATGGAGATGTTGGGTAGGCAGTTAGATATACAGATGTGATAGTTGAAGTCCATAATAAAAAAGTATCTGTAGCACGAGTGTCAAGAAACCCACTTGGGAAATATTGCCATTTTATAACCTGTTATATGGTTATGACTGTTGTACTTTGTTCTGAGCATTTTGAGCAAGCATGGAAGTAAGGTATTTATTTCTGATCTCTCTAGGAATAAATGGATGTTCTTTTAAAGCTGATTGAATGTCTGTTTAGGATGTAGTTAGTAACACAGGAAAATAATAATTCATATAATAGTCATTAATTCATTTAATAAATATTTACTAATCACCTGCATTGTGTTAGGCATTTAAACTTGGAGCTGTATTAGTGAACAAAACAGCTTTAAGAACCTCACCTGAGGGAGGGGAGGTTCAAGGAGGGGACATAGACTATGGCTAATTCATGTTAATGTATGGCAGAAATCAAACCAGTATTGTAAAGCAATTATCTTTCAATTAAAAATAAATGAGTTTTTTTAAAAAAAGACCAAAAAGTGGGCAGTGGCCTAATTCCTGGAAATCTCCCCTCCCCCCAAATAGTTGGACTAATCCTCCCACTCATTAGCCTACGAAATTATCCGGCCCAGAAAAACTAACCATGGCCACATTTCAAGACCACAGCACTCGCCCTCTGTCGTGGCCCACACTGTATCTATGGAGTGTGTTTCTCTTTGAATAAATCTACTTCTTACCTATGGGGGAAAAAAAAAAAAGCTCACCTAAGGAATCAGACAGGGCTAGATTAAATATGGCCTTGTTAGGACAAGAAGTTTGGATTTTATGAGAAGACATTGAGAAGTTTTTAAGTAGAGGACTGACGTGGATTGGTTTACATTTTTGAGGATGACTTTCGCTCCTATGTAGAGGTCTTTTTGCCTTCCCCTTTTTAAAGTTTTAAGCTGATAACCATACTGCCTGAGCTATGAAGACAAAGCAAACAGAGTTAAGTGTTAAATCAAGTACAACTTACGTATATTGGACATTTCGTAATACAGCACATCATTTCTATAGTACAGGCATTACAAAGGACATACTTCACATAATTTATTCAGCTAGTGTAACTTTTTCACTAAACATTGTCAGTCTGAAGATTTTTAAGTCAGCTGATGGGAAGTGTCCCGATGATTTAGGAAAAGGTACGCAAGATCTCCACCCTGGGTAGAAAGGAGAAGCTACTGTAGGAGACACCACTCAGCCTGCCTGCTCTCTGTGAGGTTGGTCTTGGGAGGGATGAGATCAAAGAGCAATGGAGAAGAGAGCAGTTTGCCTCTCCTGTGCCTGGGCGATGAGAAAGGAGGATGTGCAGGGGTTGGAGTTGCTGGCCGAGGTGCTGGTGAGCTTAATGCTGCATGGAAAACCTGACGGTATGTTCGATGAAGAAGTTGATAATGAAATAGAAGGATGCCGTCAATCAGGACAGTTATCTTGTCTCCCTTATTTTTCCCTTAGATGCTATCATGTCACCTATGTTGGCAAACATCTGAATTCTCAGGCTGAAGAAGAGCACAGGTTCCTTTTACACTGTCCGTATTGGCACAGATGTAGTTGGCATGATAAATAAATGTGAGGCCTTGCAAGTATCCTCATATCCCCTTCCAAAGAGGGAGATCACCTCAGCCAATATTGTACCAAGTGACTTAATTCCGTGCCATAAGTGATTCAGAAATGGACATGTGATCCACACTGAGTCAAATTCTTTCTCTTTAAGAATCTGTACTACCAGACCAAACTTAGTGTTGAGAGGTGGACCTCTTGGCATTGGCACGTGTGCGCTCAGTCATGTCTGACTCTTGGTGACCCTCCTCTGTCCATGGAATTTTCCAAGCAAGAATAGTGGAGTGGGTTACCGTTTCCTACTTCAGGAGATCTTCTCGACCAAGGGATCGAACCCATCTCCTGCATTACAGGTGGATTCTTTCCCACTGAGCCATCTGGGAAGCCCGTGGACCTCTAAGATCATGTATAATAGAATTGAGGTGAAGGTCAGACTGTTAACTCAAAGTCACATAAAAACAAGCATTATAATGGACTATTTCTTAAAGCCAGTGATCCCTTGGCCAGCTGTGAGAACTGATCCAAAAATTCAAGACCCTTCTTTGGTTCTTATTGAAATCCACAGATTCATTTTTATGTGTGGCTAAGGAAAGAGTTGGACACGACTGAGCAACTGAACTGAACTGAACTGAACTGAATGCATTTCTCTCTTTTGCACCCTACCTTCTCATTTCCTCTCTCATAATAAGACTCTCATATCAGAAAATAAGCAAGACATTTACTGTTCTTTAGCTTATGTACCCAAGGCTCTGTTACAGGAATAAATGTCTATCTTAAATAAAAATTGACCACACTAGAGAAATCAGAATATTTCTCTGGCAGATGCAAAATCATCTTTGGCACATTTTGAATCAGTTTAAATAAATTGGTCTGAGATTCTGTTTTAAAGGGAAGGTAAAGTGGATCGTCTTCTGTTGAAGAGACTCCTTGTGCCTAGGCTACTTCCTTCTTTCCCATTTTCATCCCAACTAAGGTTAATTTACTACAAACAGAACTTTGCTGTCATGTGCATCACTCAACCAGGGAGAGAGAGAGAAGGAAGCAAACCCAGTTGCTGTGGGTTCCCCCAGCAGTCCGTTCCCCCGCCACATGTACACAAGCACACATCTCTCCTTTCTCTGCCTTCACCTCTGTCTTGAGGCTTGCCTTTCTTTCCCTTCACTGCTCTGGCTTTGTGTCCCTTGACCACCTTTTCAAGGCTTCAGGAGCCATTGCTAGTCACCTAAAAGGTCTCTATTGGCGCTTAGTGTATTTAATGGGAAGAAGACTCCAAGAGCTCGTCGTGGCAGTTCTTGTTTGTATGGAAGTTGGTGAGTGAGGTGTGTAGGGAGAGGGGAGCAGACAAAGAAGGGATATGTTCTGAATATCTCAGTTAGAAATTAATTTTGGATTAATTTTCCCTTAAGAACTTTTATTATAAGCAGCCATTAGATTACAGAGTACTGTTAAGTACTGATGGTGCTGGGGTTTTTTTGCTATGAGGAAATATGTTTCCAGTACCAGATAACTAACCTGAGTGTGCCTACAGAACTGAATTCATTAGTAAGTTGTAGAAATTGCATGTGCACATTTACTTTGTAAGTCTTCCACATTGAGACAAAGAGGCACCCAGGAAAGAGCCCTCAGTCCACTGGGAATCAACCGCATAGCGTACGAGCGGTGAGTTCAGTTTCAGTCAGTGTCTCACTGAGGACTATGGCCCTGGAGACAGCTTTCCAGAAAGCTCTGAGAAATCGCTCTGAAGACATAGGGGGAGAGGTCAGTATATCATGCAATTTTGACTAAAGAGTATATGCAAGCCGGCGGACATCTCGGTAGGTTACTGACAGTTTCAAGGAACACACATCTCAGTTAATGACTTCAGTGCTTTTCTAAGTGTGGGAAAATGCAGGACTCCGGGTTCATAAACTTTTTTCCTCTGAAATATAACTGCCTAAGTGCATGTTTGGCCTGTTTTCCTTAAAACACAGAGTGCCTCATTTAGTTTTTTAAGCTGAATTCCTTTCAGGGTGTACTGTAGGTCAGTGACTCATTCCTCGTAGGACTGAATGGCGAGCGACATTCCTTGTTTCAACCCCAGATATTTCCTTTGTCATTTTTAAACAATGAACAAACTTTACTGAACAGAACTATTCATGGGCGCTTATTCTTGTGGAGATATAATCAGCATTTTATAAGTGGCAAAATAATAAAAATTATTTGAAGGTGATACTATTAATTTCATATCAAGATGTTCATTCTTAATGGATTTTTTAAAGGATTGAACATGAACTGTTTGTTGGATTTTTGAAAAATCAAATTCATTGAGGGAATTCCCTGGTGGTCCAGCATTTAGGGCTCCACGGTTTCACTGTTGAGGGCCTGGGTTCAATCTCTGATCTGGGAATTAAGATCCCATAAGCAGCGCAGCCAAAAAAAAAAAAGAAATCATTCATTGAGGCATAATTTGTGTGTAATAAAGTTCACCAAATGTATATAGTCATGAAACCACTGCCTGGAATATTTCACCCCTAGAACTTCCTCATGCCCCTTTGTGGTCAGTCTTTCTTTAGCTTTTGGCAACCACTTTCCACTTTCTGTCTTCATAGCTTTGCCTTTTCCAGAATGTCATGTAATATATAGTGATAGAGTAGTCTTGGGTCTGACTTCTTTGATTTAGCATGATGATTTTGAGATCCATCCATGTTGTGCATCAGTAATGGGTTCCTTTTTTTTTTTTTTGCTGCTGCTGTTCTGTCACTAAGTTGTGTCTGACTCTTCCTGATCCCGTGGACTGTAGCACCCCAGGCTTCCCTGAGCTTCACTGTCTCCTGGAGCTTTCTCAGACTCATGTCCGTTGAGTCAGTGATGCCATCCAACCTTTTCATCCTCTGTTGCCTCCTTGTCCTCCTGCCCTCAATCTTTCCCGGCATCAGGGTCTTTTCCAGTTAGTCAGCTCTTTGCATCAGGTGACCAAAGTATTAGAGCTTCAGCTTCAGCATCAGTCCTTCCAATGAATATTCAGGGTTGATTTCCTTTAGGGTGGGCTGGTTTGATCTTGCTATCCAAGGAACTCTCAAGAGTCCTCTCTAGCACCATAATTCGAAATCGTCATTTCTTCGGTATTCAGCCTTCTTTATGGTCCAACTCTCACATCTATACACGACTGCTAGAAAAACCATAGCTTTGACTAGATGGACCTTTGTTAGCAAAGTGATGTCTCTGCTTTTTAATATGCTGTCTAGGTTTGTCATAGCTTTTCTTCCAAGGAGCAAACATCTTTTAATTTCATGGCTGCAGTCACTGTCCGCAGAGATTTTGGAGCCCAAGAAAACGAAGTCTGTTACTGTTTCCATTTTTGTCCCCATCTATTTGCCATGAAGTTATGGGACCAGATGCCATGATCTTAGTTTCTTGAACGCTGAGTAGGAGACTATTGTATGGAGATATCACAGTTTGTTTATTCATTCACCAGTTGATGGAATGGGAATTTTTCGCCATTCTAGTGGATGTGTAGTGGTATCTTACTGTTGTTTTTAATTTATAGTTCCTGGATGACTAATAATGATGAGCATCTGTTCATGTGCTTATATTTGCCATCCGTATTTCCTTTGTGGTGAAATTTCTCTTCACATCTTGCCCATTTAAAAAACTGAGTTTTCTAGAGATATAAGAGCTATGAATGAAGTCCTTTATCAGATATGTGTTCTATAAATATCTCTTCCAATATGTGGCTTGTTTTTTTATTCAGAAAAGTATATTTTGAAGAGCGTAAGTTTTAAATTTTTATGAAGTTTAAACTTATTCTTTAATCTTTAAAAAGCCCACTTTTTGTGTTTTATCTAAGAATTATTTGCATAATACAAGCATACAAAGATTTCTTCCTTTTTTCTATATGCTTCATAATTTTAGCTCTTACTCTTAGGTCTGTGGTTCATTTTGAATTAATTTTTGTATATGGTGCAAATTAAGGATTGAGTTTCTTTCTTTACTCTTTTAAATTTCTCTTCTGATTTCTTCTTTTACACTTTTAATTCTTTCAGTGGTTCATCTTATTGGGTTTTTTAAATAACTGTGTTGCTTAATTTCCAGTATATTTGAAAATTTTTTAATATTTTTCTCTTACTGATTTTTAATTTAATTCCATTATGTTGTAATGGAGAACATATATAATATGATTTCAGTGCTTTCATATTTGTTGAGATTTACTTGTGGCCCCAAATATTCTATCAATTCAACCTTAAAAGAAAGTTTCTCTTTCATTATATCTTAAGGTGGCGCTTTCCAAAATTACTATTTCATGTGTCATTTTTATTTTTGAAAACATAGCGAGTTACTGTTGTACTTTATCTAATTGTTAAGAATGATTGTAATTTTACTGTGTAAATAATTTCAGTCTGTAATACTGTGTTGGTATTTGCTGTTTTTGCCTTACTATAGTCAAAAATTTCTAATCTGTTTTTCCCTTTTAATGGTTCCCATAGGTCTAAGATCTGGCAAACTTGGTGAACAGTGTGAAGCAGTTGTCCGATTTCCCAGGCTCTTTCAGAAGTATCCATTCCCTATTCTCATCAATTCTGCATTCCTAAAGTTAGCTGATGTTTTCAGAGTTGGGTAAGTCTTTTTAAGCCCTTGGTGTCCTAAAGCACTTTGTTCATATTTCTTTGTTTTATATTGTAGTCTGTATTCTTTTTGCCTTTTCGGACTTCGACATGATGCTTTTTTGTTTTTGTTTTTTTACCGTTTTAGTGGACGCACATGGAAATTCACAACAAATTTTGGTGTGAAATTTAATGGCATTTTAAGCCAAAGTAAAGGGTATAAGGCAGAGAGTACTTATTTCTTTGGGGGACAGGATAATTCAAAATTAAAGACAACCTTGATATATAATTGTGTATTTTGGAAATATCTGTGGCTTTGTGTAGTTCATTTTGAGAAGTTTCTGATTTAACAGTTTATTTTTATAACATGAGATTACATGTTACATGAGATTATGGGCCACTGTGAAGTGCCTGAAACATGTAAGCAGAGCCTGAATATATACCTGTTCTGTCTCTACGCCATTCCCTCTCCCACTTCTTTCCACCATTCTCCATATACTTGTGTGCTTACACACAAACCTAATCAGACTTGCAGAAAAGAAGCTGTAGAATTAGCTTGAGAGGAGGAAGACCATCTTCTTGGTTCTAGTAGGATTGAGGACATTGAGTTTGGCTCCCAGGCTTCTCTCTACGTTACAGCTGTTTGGGTGCCTTCCTGCAGGACTGCAGGCTCTGCTAGCTGCTCATGCTTAGTACTCATCTCAGGGTTCTACATCCATGGGTTCTACCAACCACAGGTCAAAAATATTTGGGAAGATAATTCTAGAAAGTTCCAAAAAGCAAAACTTGAACTTGCCACCCACTGGCCACTAGTTACATTGTACTTATACTAGTTTACATAGCATTTACATTGTATTAGGTATTATAAGTAATCTAGAGATGATTTAAACTATGTGAGAGGATGCGCAGGCACTGTGCCATTTTGCAGAAGCGAGTTCAGTCTCCAAGGATTTGGGTTTGGTGCGGGGCTAGTCCTGGAATTAGTTCCCCTCCACACTGTGGGTATCATAGGATGACTGTACAGACTTTCGACTGTTTCTGTGGTAGAACAGAACGTTAAGATTGAAAAACATTGGCCTGTTGCTAAAATTTATTAGTATCATTTGTGTTGCTTTGATTCCTAATTAAATATTACTTTCCTAAAGTGGTCTAATTCATTTTATCTGTGGTTCTTCCTAGAAACAATTTCCTGAGGCTGTGTGTTCTTAAAGTTACCCAACAAAGTGAGAAGCATTTGGAGAAGATCCTAAATGTGGATGAGTTTGTAAAGAGAATTTTCTCTGTGATTCATAGTAATGACCCTGTTGCAAGAGCCATCACACTCCGGTATGTTCTGTTACACTGCTGAGTCACCACAAGATTGTTTGAGCTGTATTTCTATACTCCCAAAAGGCCGTACATTTACTTCTGTTACTCTGAATATTAGGAATTCATTTTTGTTTTTCCTAGTAAGAGTCAATGAGAAAATATGGTAACCATCCCAATCTGTAAATGCTTTAGAGCTAACCGTCTGTGATATAGTTTTGGTAACTTACGTTTGAGACACTCGTTTTGTAGGTAGATGTTCTGATCTGTTAACTCAAATGTAAGTATGGTTTGAAAGAAAGAAAGAACATGAAGTTGCTCAGTCAAGTCCAACTCTTTGTGACCCCGTGAACTGTAGCCTACCAAGCTTCTCCATCCATGAGGATTTCCCAGGCAAGAATACTGGAGTGGGTTGCCATTTCCTTTTCCAGGGGCTCTTCCTAACCCAGGGATCGAACCTGGGTCTTCCGCATTGCAGGCAGACGCTTTAACCTCTGAGCCACCAGGGAAGCCTCATGCTTATTTTGAACTTTTACCTTTCTGACCTTGTTCTTCCTGTTTCGTGTCCGTTTTCTATATTCATCCTTGATTATGTGCTCATTTTTATATATGATAATTTATATCTTGACTCCTTGGAGAATGCCAGGTACAACCACCTTAGTTTCTTCAACATTTCTTTTTCTTTCTTGGCATTAAAAAAATTTTGGTAGAATTTCATTTTGTAAGCCTTAAAACCAGCTTGAACCATATCCTCTTTTTAGGTCTGTCATCTATGAAATTAGTATGTGTAAACTTTGGATTTTTGATCACTTTCCTAAACTATACCTGCCTCTATTCTGATATGAGCTCCAGGGGACATCCTCTACTTCTCTTGATGTTGAGAGATTTGAAAATCATGATACAAGTAATTACTGATGTGGAAAAAAGACTGGGAAGTCTTACATTTTTACTTTGTGGGTCTGCTTAATAGCAAAAATATTGGACTCAATGCTTTGCTAAAATGGACTTCTTTATACAACATTGGAAAATTGGCATTTTGATGCTTTAGTAATTCAAAAGTTTGTTTTCCTGGGCTCTCTTTGGTACTTGGCATGTACTTCAAGGTGATTTTTTAAAAAATTTTTGCTGTGTTAAATTAACCATGTTAATTTTCCTTACATGTTGAAGTATGGAAAAATGTTTACAGAACTTGAGTCGCTGATTTTTAAAATTGATATGTCATTAACCTGAGATTTATACAGTGACCTACAAACTTTATTTTTGGTAAGCTTTGCCTGTTTCTTCCTTTTCTGACCTTGAACTTACTGTATTTCCATTCTTTTGGGGTTTCTCTGTTTGTGTAGGATGTTGGGAAGTCTGGCATCAATAATTCCCGAGAGGAAGAATGCTCATCATAGTATTCGTCAGAGTCTGGATTCACATGATAATGTAGAAGTTGAAGCTGCTGTTTTTGCTGCTGCTAACTTCTCTGCACAGTCAAAGTAAGCCTAGGCCTTTTATAGTTTGGCTTCCTAAGAAGAGGTTTTGAAAGAATAGCTCATTTATATATGTAAACACTAAGGGATATAGAAAAATGTAAACTGCAAGATGTATTTTCCAAGGGTGTTTCTATCATGTTGGGAAAACAGGACTTAAATCCATAAAACAGAAGAGTTAAGTACAGATGTTGGCATTAACTGTAAATGAAATTAAAGCTCCCAGAAGGACAGGATCAGCCTGGGATTAGAATAGTTGGGGAAAGCTTCATTGGGGAAGCAGAAGCTTTGTCCACTGAGGTGTCTTCCCCAAACCTGTACTGTCCTAATACTAAATTATTCTTTTCTTGCTATCTTCTCAAGTCTGGACAGTTTGACAGAGATAATAACTGGAATTGAAACCAATTTTAACTTCTTTGGGGTATCATACTCTATTATCTTATAAAATAGTATTTTTCTCTACATATATTTATTATTTTTTGATGAAATATTGGCCATAGTTTTATTAATGTGTTTGACTTACTGATTATCCTTTCTAAAAAGTAATACTGTTTCTTTTACTGACTGATGATGTGAAAGTAACACTGCTTTCTGGAGGGCATTTTGGTAATATGTATTTTGTACATCCCTTGGACCTAGAAAATCCACTTATAAGAATTTATCCTAAGGAATCAGCAGTGTGTACTGATACTTACTTGCAAGGATGCTAGTTATAAGATTATAATAACAAAAAAAATTAGTAACCAGTTCCAACCAGTGTGCCAATAAGATAAATAGGATCATACATTGAAATACTATATCAGCTTTTATAACTAATGTATTTTAGAAATATATTTGAAAACAGGTTACATAATAGGTTATGTGATATTACGGTTTATTTGAAAAGCAAGTATTTATGGAATAGAAAAGAGACTAGGATATGTATCAAAATATTGTCTCTAAGTGAAGATATTATCTTATTTTTATTTTCTTTTTCACAAATTTCTGTATATCCTGCTAGGAGCAAGTTTTGATTTATAATCAGGTGACTAATGGATTTTTTAATGTAAAAATAGCATTTATATTAAGAGCCTCTGCTAAATTTGGATAAGACTTGAAATAGTTAATCACCAATGATCTTTCTTTATAGTTTAATTATATGCTTATTCATCTCTTCAGCTGCTCCTATCAAACCTTCAGTATTCCAGGATTATTCATTGGAAAAGGAGATTAGAGAACATAAACTGTGTATTCTTTTATTTACTGATTGAAAGTAGTAGGTGAGACAGTAAATGAGGAAGAGAAATATCTAAGTAAAGACGATCCCTATTTGTGCTTTTGAAAATTGGCATTTTTTTCTTATTGAGAGTCATGGGTATTGCAAGAACTTTTTAAAAATTACTTTTATTGGTTAAGAGTTATAGCTGGTGAATATTTATCATCTGATCACCACTGTCAAGGTGTGAGTACTTTAAATCTGTCCAATTAAGTGTGTACTTGGAGTAGCTCTAAAAATAGTTTTCTAAATGTAGATGATAAATTTGTGATTCAGTATTAGAATTTGCTTATGAAAATCATTTTTGGCTCAGTTTTTCTCATGTGTTATTATCAGAAGCTTATTTTATCAGCTGTGGAATTCCTGATCTATCTTGGAAAAGATAAAGACTAAGTAACATAGGAACAACATGATTCTTCATTTATAGAATTGATGACCAGTAAACATTTAACAGTTTAAACATAGAAGCAGTTTTTAGCATACCAGGCTTCAATATGGTATACTTGTGATTTGTGATGTTTAAACATACCAAATTAGTGCAGTAGTTAAGTCTGAAGTATTAGAGTGTGAAAATCAAGAAAATACACCTTTTCCAGATTAGCATTTACCATGGGAAGTTCCATGGACAGAGGAGCCTGGTGGGCTGCAATCCATGGGGTCACAAAGAGTCAGACACAACTGAACAGTGCGTGCACTTCCCTCAGAAATGATGACCTGGTTTGAGATCAGATATCTCAACCAGTACAGATGGATTTTTATCTTAGTATGTTTATTAGTTTTGGATCTTAGAGTAGTTGACCAAACAAAGGCTTTTAAAATTGGTTTAATCCTATTTCTACCTGTCTGCTACCATAACCACAGGTAACTTGTTCTGAGGGTGTGCATGCTCAGTTGTGGCCAGCTCTTTGTGACCCCATGGACTATAGCCTGCCAGGCTCCTATGTCCATGAAATTTTGCAGGCAAGAATACGGGAGCAGGTTGCCAATTCCTTCTCCAGGGGATTTTCCTGACCCAGGATTTGAACCTGTTTCTTTTGAATCTCCTGTATTGGCAGGAGGATTCTTGACCGCTGTGCCCCCGAAAAGGTTTTAATTGTTAAGAGCTAGTCCCAGAGGAGGAATTGCAAACCCAAATGACTTCAGGAACCTGGGAGGCATTGTCAAGCAGAGTGGGTGCCCTCTAGTGGTCACTGGTGGACTGGAATGTGCACACCATCTGAAAGGGTAACTGCTCCTGGGTACCAGCTGACAGTGATGGTGCAGGAAATATGACCAGTGTTGTCAGATCTGAATTTGGGGTGGGAAGAAGCTGGAGAATCAGATTATTCTGTAGCCTCAGCGAATGAGACTATGTATTCTTTTTTTTTTTTTGAGACTATGTATTCTTAACGTATTTTTAATGCTGCCATTAAGAGTTTTTAAAAATATTATTAGACCAAAAAGAAGAGAAAACTCCAGGCGTCACACTTGCAGTTTATTGACCCTAGAGGCCCGTAACAGATTTTTAAATTTTGCATTTGTTAAAAAAGTTATTTAGTTAGTTAAGAAATACTTAGTGAATATCCATCATGTCCAGACTCTATTCCAAGCAGCAGGAATACAGGAGTGGAAAAGATGAATGCTCTGTTGCTATGTAAACCCACAGTAGTTTCAGCTGCTCACTAATGTTACAGAAAAATAAAGTAGTTTTATCATTATGAAGATGACCTAAGCAAGCTCCTTAGGTAGAGTGATCGGGGATAGCCTCCCCGAAGAGGTGGCATTTGAGCTGAAACGGTCCTGAAGAAGAGGCAGCCATCTGGAGGAAGGATATTCCAAGCAGAAGGAATAACAAATATAAGAGCGCTCTGAAAGGTGAACAGGTCATCTGTAGATACCTAATATACCTCTTGCCTTGTACCCAAAAGACATTTACAGCTTACTTTTTCTTATTGAATATAAGGCTGATATCAGAGCAGTAATTTTCAAACTATTTGGTATCAGAATCTCTTTACACTCTTCAGCATTATTAACGTCCTCAAAGAGCTTTTTATGTTTATATAGATTACATCGATTGGTATTTACTGTATTAGAGATGAAAATGCCTAAACTTAAAATACATTATTAATTCATTTAAAGAATAACAAATTCCTAATGTGTTGACACAAAAATATCTTTATGAAAATATTTTTCCAAAACAAAAATCAATTTTGTGGGAAGAGGGACGTTGTTTTTTACATTTTGACAAATCTCTTTAATGTCAGGCTGGATTGTCACATCTGGTTTTGCATTCACCATTTCTTTTACAATGTGATGTTTTGGTTAAAGTATATGAAAAAATGCCAGCCTCACACAGATACGTAGTTGAAAAAGAGAGGAGTATTTTTAAAGGTTTTGTAGATAATTATGCTTATTTTTCCTTGATCTCTTAACGGAACTAGAAAATTGTTGGTTCATAAAAGTTAGTTGCAATGTGAGCTGTAAAACCGTGTCAGTGAACATGTACTATTACATTGAAATCCGTTGGCATCCCTTACCTATGTATGGTTTTATAACTTAGACATTGGTCTTTTGGGAAATATTGGTTCACTCTGTTAATGCAGGTCTACCAAATGTTGGCCCTTTCCTTTGTAAAATATCAAATTTGTTGTTAAATATCAAAGGATCATATTTGTTGTTATCACCACTGATCTCATCAGGAAAGGCTTTAAGTATTAAGCTGTCAAGCTCATGGTGACAGATAGAAGTTTTCTGAAGTGCTAGTTTTTGTTTAGAAGCTAGGATTGGCAAAAAGTTTACCCAGTTATTTTTTTTAAAGTTACATGCTTATTTTATTTATCTCTTTAGAAGATACCTGCAAATAGCCATTTCTGAATAGTTATGGAGTTTCATGAAAAAATGGCTAGTTCATCTCATAACTCTAAGGATTGCATGGTGCTTACCCTGCAGACAGCCGCTGTGTAATTTACGTGTACTTTTCATTTTGTCAGAGAATGTTAAAATAATATCTTAATGGCAGAAAATATTTTATACAGACATCCATTGAACTGCAGAGCGAAAGTATTTCATGCCTTATGTGTCGTGAATCGTGACTGAAAGAACAAAGTTTGATCATGTTACCTGTATCATCTTTCCTTACATATTATATAGTTTTATCCCAAACATTCATGTTAACTGATAACTTTTGCAGCATTCAGTGTTATTTCAGTTGCAACAGACTCAAAAGCGACGCCTTAAAAAATACTTTTCAGATATACAATATTTTGAAAATGGCCACTTTAAAATTTTATTTATTTATTTATTTATTTAATTGAAGTATACTTAACAATGTTATTTTTAGGTATACAGCAGAGTATTCAATTATACATATATATATCTTTTTAATATTCTTTTCTCATATAGGTTATTATAAAATATTGAGTATTGTTCCCTGTGCTATATAGTAGGTCCTATTGGTTGTCTAGTTTATATTTATTTAGTGGTGTACGTATGTTAATCCCTAACTTCTAATTTATCCCTCCTCCCCCCTTCCCCTTGGTGACTACACATCTGTTTTCTATATCTGTGGGTTTATCTCTGTTTTGTAAATAAGTTCATTTCTATCATTTTTTTTTATTCCATGTATTAGTGATATCCATAAGATATTTGTGTTTCTTAATCTGGCTTATTTCACTGGGTATGATAATCTCTGGATTCATCCATGTTGCTGCAAATGCATTATTTCTTCTTTTTGTGGCTGAGTTATGTTCCATTGTGATATATACCACATCTTCTTCATCCGTTCATCTGTTGATGGACATTTAGTTTACTTCCATGTAAATAGTGCTGCAGTCAGCATTGAGGTGCATGTATCTATTCGAGTTATGTTTTTCTCCGAGTGTATGCCCAGTGGTGGGATTGCAGGATCTTAGAAAAGGCAGAGGAACCAGAGGTCAAATTGCCAACATCCGCTGAATCATGGAAAAAGCAAGAGAGTTCCAGAAAAACATCTCTTTCTGCTTTCTTGACTATGCCAAAGCCTTTGACTGTGTGGATCACAATAAACTGGAAAATTCTGAAAGAGATGGGAATACCAGACCACCTGACCTGCCTCTTGAGAAACCTATATGCAGGTCAGGAAGCAACAGTTAGAACTGGACATGGAACAACAGACTGGTTCCAAATAGGAAAAGGAGTACATCAAGGCAGTATGTTGTCACCCTGCTTATTTAACTTATATGCAGAGTCACTTCACTTCAGTCACTTCGTTGTGTCCGACTCGGCGACACCACATCATGAGAAACGCTGGGCTGGAAGAAGCGCAAGCTGGAATCAACATTGCCGGGAGAAATATCAATAACCTCAGATATGCAAATGACACCACCGTTATGGCAGAAAGTGAAGAGGAACTAAAAAGCCATTTGATGAAAGTGCAAGAAGAGAGTGAAAAAGTTGGCTTAAAGCTCAACATTCAGAAAACTAAGATCATGGCATCTGGTCCCATCACTTCATGGGAAATAGATGGGGAAACAGTGGAAACAGTGTCAGACTTTATTTTGGGGGGCTCCAAAATCACTGCAGATGGTGATTGAAGCCATGACACTAAAAGATGCTTACTCCTTGGAAGAGAAGTTATGACCAACCTAGATAGCATATTGAAAAGCAGAGACATTACTTGGCCAACAAAGGTCCGTCTAGTCAGGGCTGTGGTTTTTCCAGTGGTCATGTATGGATGCGAGCGTTGGACTCTGAAGAAAGCTGAGCCCTGAAGAATTGGTGCTTTTGAACTGTGGTGTTGGAAAAGACTCTTGAGAGTCCCTTGGATGGCAAGGAGATCCAACCAGTCCATTCTGAAGGAGATCAGCCCTGGGATTTCTTTGGAGGGAATGTTGCTGAAGCTGAAACTCCAGTACTTTGGCCACCTTATGCAAAGAGTTGATTCATTGGAAAAGACTCTGATACTGGGAGGGATTGGAGGCAGGAGGAGAAGGGGACGACAGAGGATGAGATTGCTGGATGGCATCACTGACTCAATGGACGTGAGTCTGAGTGAACTCCGGGAGTTGGTGATGGACAGGGAGGCCTGACGTGCTCAACTCATGGGGTCGCAAAGAGTGGGACACGACTGAGCGACTGAACTGAACTGAATGATGGTAGCTCTGGTTTTAGTTTTTTAGGGAACCTCATACTGGTTTCCAGAGTAGCTGCACCAATTTACCTTCCCACTAACCTCCTCCACACCCTCTCCAGCATTTATTATTTGTAGAATTTTTTGATAAATGGCCGTTATGACTGGTGTGGGGTGATACCTCATTGTATTATAGTTTTGCTTTGCACTTCTAATAATTAGTGATGAGGGGCATCTTTTCATGTGCCTTTTGGCCATCTGTATGTTTTCTTTCTTCTTTGGAGAAATGTCTATTTAGATGTTCTGCCCATTTTGTTTGATTGAGTTTTTTGTTTTTCAGTATTGATCTGTATGAGTTGCTTGTGTATTTTGAAGGTTCATCTGTTGTCAATTGCATTGTGTATATTTTCTCCCGTTCTGTAGGTTGTTTTTGTTTTTTTCTTATGGTCTCCTCTGCTGTGCAAAAGCTTTTATGTTTAATAGGTCTTATTGTTTATTTTTGTTTTTACTTCCATCTTGCTGGCAGACAGCTCCAAAAAGGTATTACTGCAGTTTATGTCAAAGAGCATTCTGCCTGTTTTCCTCTAGGAGTTTTATGGTATCTGGTCTTACATTTAGGTCTTTAATCTAAAAATGGCCACTTTTAAATAATTTGGCTCTACCCATATTTCCCGCTGCATTTCTACTGCTTCATACTTACTCTGTTTTTCTAAAATTCAGACTATTTGTTGTATATTTTATTGTTTATATAAATGATTAGCTTGTGTGCCAAAAGCTTTTCTTAACTAAAAGTGTGTCCTAAAACACTGTAGACTGAGATAGTGACCTTAAGTATTTCAGACAGTGTCGTTCAGTAATGAAATGGCAACAGTGCTCATAAGTCAGAGCATCTTTCCTTGAAGATCATGTGGGAACAGTGTTGGCAGAAGCCCACTTGCTTTGTGGAGTTTTGGTTTTGGTTGCATTTCTTTCCCCATCCCCAGCACCTGACCTTAGGAATATTAGTTATGATTAGGAATATTGCCTTTCTCCTGTGCTTACTGTGTTCTATATAAGTCCTTAGAAAACTGAAGCAAATTTAATTTTTTTTTGATTTTAAAGATTATACTGTTTTCTCTTTCCCAAGGGATTTTGCTGTAGGAATCTGTAACAAAATCAGTGAAATGATTCAAGGTATGTATTCTTCATTTGGTGTTATGAAGTGACTTAATGGTACTCATACTAATAATAGCTACTAACATTCATTAAATACTTACTATTTGCTAGTCACTATTCATTCCTTTATTCATCCAAATAATGCTTATTAAGTGTCTTCTAAATGCCAGAACTATTCTAGGAGCTTAGGATGCAATACTGCACAAAGCAGAGTCCTTGCTCTCGTGTAACCTGCATCCTAGTGGTGGAAGCAGTGCCAGCAACAGATGAGTCAATTTATGACACACCAGGTACTATGGAAGAAAGGTGAGGTAAGAAGGATAGTCCCTAGAGTCCATGGCAGGATGGAAGGGGTGATGTTTCTGTTTTATATCTCTTGATCAAGGAAGACTTCTGATCAGGTGATACTTGAGTAAGAAATGCATATTTTTAGGGGGAAAATATTCTGACCGTGGGGAAAACTCAGAGACTCTCTTCACTCTGCTAATATGCCTCCAGTATCTTCCAATTTCTACTAAACCCAAATCCAAATTGCTTACTGTAGCCTACAAAGCCGTATTCTAATCTCATCTTCTGTACTGTGCTTCCCATGTATTACCCCATTTACTCTCATAATAGTCATAAAAGAAAGCTCTGGGGTTACAGCATTGCACAACTCTAGAGAACACGACTTCCTTTGTATTTTTCTAAATGGTGTGTCTTTGTATTGTGTAATTTGGCAGACTTGAATAGGTAATACTCTTCTTTTATGGAAAAGGAAATGGAGTCATAGTAAGATCACTTAGTTGAAGACCAAGATACAGTGATTGAGCTTTCTCCGGTTTCCCTTTATTCCTTTGTCTTTCCCCACTACCTCCAGAAAAAGGCTGCCTTGCAGAAAGCTTTCATTAGAAGCAGCATCACTCATTTATTGAGCAGGTTTTTGCTGAACACCTGCTGTATCAGACAGCATCTCAGCAGGAAACATGTCACACTTGAACTACAGTAATTCAAGTAGGGTTTAATGAAGGAGCCATTTACAAAGATGTGGGCAGAATAAACTAGAGGGAATGACGTTGTCCTGCACTGTCTGAGCTGCAGGGGAGGAAGTACTTATCAGAACCTGGAGTCACATCCAGAAGGCCACTTTGGAATACTGACCTTCAGGGTGATGTGACTTGATGTGACCCTGCAGAGGAGCCAAGGAATAAATACACTGACCTGACCTGAACTTCCCATCTGCTGGGGCTCTCCACACAGACAGGGTAGATAGCAAGGGAGTTGATGAAAGCTATACAGGTAAGCCTCCTAGGATGCTGAAGGATTCTGTGTAACTTGAGTGGTGTGTATATATGAATATAGATACAGGCATATGTAGAATCCATTAATGTACATATTTAAGATTCATTTTTGTTTCTTTAGTTTTATCTATACAAAATTAAAGTAAAGGGACTTAACCTGATGGTCCAGTGGCTAAGACTCTATGCTCCCCGTGCAGGGGCCTGGGTTCGATCCCTGGTCAGGGAACTAGATCCCACATGCTGCAACTAAAGAGCCTGCACTGCCAAATGAGTAAAAATAAGTTGATTCATTAAAAAAAATTAAACAGGAATTAGGAAGTACAGAGAGAAAAGGAAAAACGCAATGGGGTAGAAATGGGGGTGGGCTTCCCTGGTGGCTCAGATGGTAGAGAATCCACCTGCAGTATGGGAGACCTGGGTTCAGTCCCTAGGTTGGTAAGATCCCTTGGCGGAGGGCATGGCAATAGTGGAGGGCCCATTCCAGTATTCTTGCCTGGAGAATCTCCTTGGACAGAGGAGCCTAGTGGGCTAAATTCTATGGAGTCACAAAGAGTTAGACATAACTGAGCAACTAAGCACAGCACAGAAGTGGGGGCAAGGTAGAGGAAGATTGAAGCCCAACATACAGAAGTGGCAGGTGAGTTTGAGGAATAAATATCCATAAATTTTCAGCTGCTTGTGTTTCTATGAAGTAGAATTTTGAGTCTCCCTAAACATGACTTAGCAGCTAAACAACAACAAAACCTTCAGTAAAGATGTCTGCAAACACAAAGAATCCTCTGACTGCTGGCCTGAGAATAGGCTTGCAGAGGAGAAGGGAGGGGTATGAGACGGAAGTCTGCCGTGGGGAAGCTCTTAAGTAGGAACAATACTTAGGAAACTTTGCAATGATCCAGTCAGGAGGTAGTGGTAGAAATGAACCAGTGTGACAGCAGTGAAGGTGGAAAGACTGTCAGATTTGGTTTATATTTTGAAGATAGAAACCAACAAGATTTGCTAATAAATTTGGATGTGAATGTGAGAGAAAGAGGAGAATCAGGAAAGACTCCAGGGTCTGAGGAGCTGTCATGTTTTGAAATGGGGAAAGTTTTGCATGGGCAGTTTCATAGTAAAGATCAGAAGTCCTCTTTGTCCCTGTTAAGCATAAAGTACTTCTGAGATAGCCCATTGGTGATGACCAGAAGGTAATGGGACAGAAGGTAATAACCAGAAGGTGATGGGACATATGCATCTGAAATTCAGGGGGTGGGAGTGAGAGGGGAGGCAGTCTTTAAAAGCAAATAGCTGATTGCAGAACCCATGGGATTATATCCGCTCACTCAGGGAAAGTACATAGGAGAAGAAGATAATTTATTAGCAACCCCAAGGAATATCAGAAATTAAAGTGTGGATAGAAGAATACAAAGAGATTGAGAAAGAACAGCCAGAGGAAGGACAAAAACCAGGAAGAGTGAAAAAGCAAAAGCCATTGAGAAAGAGTTCAAAGATAGAATGGTCTTGCAAATGCATTCAGTAACTTAAGGATCAAAGCAGCCATAACACAGGCCTGATCTGACCCTGCACAGAGAAAACCAGGGAGTAAATACTCTGGCATTCTTCTCTCTCCCATCTCTTGGGGGTGCTCTGCTTTGGCTAAATTTGAAGAGTGGCCAAACAGTAAGGGAGTCAGTTGATGTAAGCTACTGTTGGATGTTGAAATGTCATGTATTCACACTAACAGTTATTCACTGTGGCAAAAAGCACTCATCAGCAGAGATAAATTAGCTTTTGGCATATAAGTAGGACATTATGATTGACAGTTTTTTGTTTACTATCACCATTAAGCCATGATGTAGAAACAAAGACTTTCTGTTTATTTAGCTCCAGTGTTGACAAGAAAAGATGCTTTGGAATCAGTTCTCAATGAAATTCCAGCTGTGGATGCTGTAAAGAAAGGCAATGCTGCACAAAGTTCAGAGAACTTTGCAACTGCTCCGTACATAGTCTGTT
Source organism: Budorcas taxicolor (assembly GCF_023091745.1). Classification (NCBI taxonomy): domain Eukaryota; kingdom Metazoa; phylum Chordata; class Mammalia; order Artiodactyla; family Bovidae; genus Budorcas; species Budorcas taxicolor. The sequence continues at coordinate 72,433,570 of NC_068925.1, forward strand.
CACATTCTGATCTTAGTGTTGAAGGAAATAGTTTGTGTATATATTTTCATGAATATGTATATGTTTTGGTATGCTATGGGAAGAAAGAGGCAGCAAATATGACTGCTTTCTACTGTGCCTTTTAAGGATATTTTCTACTATCAGCCTGTAATTTAATAATCACCCCCAAATCAAGATAAATACTTTCAGAAAAAACTATTGAACTTGATTACCTCTAATATAGTATTACATAAACATAATATATATAAGCATAATATAAATTTAAACATAATACTAGTGTACTATTTGGGCTTCCTGGTGGCTCAGGTGGTAAAGAATTCACCTGCAATGTGTTTTTGTTTCTTTAGTTCTATCTACACAAAATTAAAGTAAATTAACAGGAATTAGGAGATATAGGACTTCCCTGATAGCTTAGTTGGTAAGTAATCCGCCTGTAATGCAAGAGACCCCGGTTCAGTTTCTGGGGCGGGAAGATCCCCTGGAGAAGGGATAGGCTACCGACTCCAGTATTCCTAGGCTTCCCTTATGGCTCAGCTGGTAAAGAATCCGCCTGCAATGTTGGAGACCTGGGTTGGATCCCTGGGTTGGGAAGTTCCCCTGGAGAAGGGAAAGGCTACCCACTCCAGTATTCTGGCCTGGAGAATTCAATAGTGTCGCAAAGAGTTGGGACACCACTGAGCTACTTTCATGCTCAGGAGGTACAGAGAGAAAGGGAGAAGAGCACAGGGTGGGAATGGGGGCGGGCTTCCCTGATGGCTCAGGCAGTAGAGAATCCGCCTGCAGTGCAGGAGACCTGAGTTCAGCCCCTAGGTTGGGAAGATCCCCTGGCAGAGGGCATGGCAATACTGGAGGGCCCCCTCCAGTGCGTTCGATCCCTGGGTCAGGAAGATCCCCTGGAAAAGGGAATGGCAACCCACTCCAGTATTCTTGCCAGGAGAGATCCTATAGACAGAGGAGTCTCGTGGGCTACAGTCCTTGGGATTGCAAAGAATCAGACATGACTGAGCAACTAACCATTGAGTGTGCTATTTGCTTTTAAATAGTCATTTTGCTAATGGAATCAGACCTTCTGAATCTGAGGTATTATCCAGGATGAGGGTCAGAAATCTCTAAGCGTTCTTTCCATGTCCAGGTCTAGCCACGCCAGTAGACTTGAAGCTGAAGTTGATCCCCATCCTGCAGCACATGCACCATGACGCCATCTTGGCGTCCAGCGCGCGTCAGCTCCTGCAGCAGCTGGTCACCGCCTATCCTTCCACCAGAATGGTGATAGTCTCTCTGCACACTTTCACTCTGCTTGCAGCTTCATCTCTGGTTGATACGCCTAAGCAGGTAGTTTCAGTTTCCTTTAAACTTCCTTTTTCTTCAGTAAACTTGCCTTTTAAGTATTAATATGCTAAAAAATAAGTTAAGTAACCCATAAGTTTTGATAGTATTGAGATCCCTTTCTCTGATAAAGATCGCAGAAAGTTTAATTTCCTTTTGCTTGTTCTTTTCCCTCTTTGTATTCACAGTATTAATTCTTGGGAGTCTTGTGCAAAAAGAGGTGGTGGTGAGGGTACAGAGCAGAGCATGGCGTTGGTGCAGTGGGGAGGAAGATTTGAGTTCTATTCTCAGTGCTGATTCTTGGAAGTCATAAAAATTAAATGAGGTGGAGGTGAGAGTAAGTACATGGCAGAGCATGGAGTTGGTGGGTGGAAAAAGGAAGAGTTGAGTGTTTAAGGCCAGGTCTTGCGCTAGAACCTTGCAAGTTAAGTGGAGGTATATTTTTATACAAGAGGAGAAAGGCCCAAACATGGGTACATAGTGAATAAATGACAGGGCTGTAATTTGAAATGAGCCCTGTCTCAAATCTGAAAGTTTCACGAAACTACAGTGCATCCCTAATGATAATTTCAGTGATGATGTCACTCATGGAATGACTTATTTCCTTTATAGATTCAGCTTTTATTGCAGTATTTGAAGAATGACCCTAGGAAAGCAGTAAAGAGACTTGCTATTCAAGATCTGAAATTACTTGCCAATAAAACACCACATACTTGGAGTAGAGAAAACATTCAGGTATGTAGAACTTCAAGCATCGTTATTTTATATAGAAAAATAATATGATGTTGTCATAGATCAAATTGTTTCACTTTACATCTTTATGTTATTTTTGTCTTCTTAAATGTTTGAATATGGAAAATTTCTAAGAGTATTGTTGATATTTATGGCAGAAGTTAGAACTGGCAAAGTAAATATATAAAAATTCTTCACTATTTTCCCTTTACTTTTTTCCCAGTTTTATTGAAATATAATTGACACGCAGCACTGTGTAAGTTTAAGGTATACAGCGTATCGATTTAACTTAGAACATCATAAAGTGATTATCTCAGTAAGTTTAGTGCACATCCGTTTGTGTCTCATATAGACACAAAATTAAAGAAAAAAATTTTTAGATTTACTTTCTTAACTAATTTCGTATATAACTTACAGCAGTGTTAATTATATTAACCATGTTGTACATCACATCCCTAGTACTTACCTATCTTATAAATGGAAGTTTGTGCCTTTGACTGCCTTCATCCAACTACCCTCTGCCTCTGGTAACCACAAACCTCATCTTTTTCTGACTGAGTCTGTATGTTTCTTTTCTTGCTCTCAGTGTATAATTGAGCTATAACACTGTTAGTTCCTATTCTGCAGTGTAGTCATTTTTTTTCTATACATTTCAAAATGATCACCATGATAAGTCTAGTTATGATATGTCACCATACAAAGATATTACCTAGTTACTGGAAAGCTTATATCCTTTAATGTTTAGATTTGTTGTAGTTCATTAGACTTATCTCTTAGTTTCTTTTTTAATTATCCCATAGCAGCACCATGGCTAGTTGAGAAGCCCTGTTAAGTTGTTCATTTTATTCCTGTCTCCTTGACTCAATTTAGGGAGAATGGTTTTGGTGCTGGCTATGATTTATTAGAGAAGAGGTAAAGCTTATTTCTCCTTTACACACAGAGGAAAAGACAGTCTTAAGTTTTCTTTTGTAAATACAAGAGAAGATCTCAATCTTTAGACTTTTAATGTGACATCTTTTATAGCATTTCTTAGGTTACATGGATGTTTAATATTTTTCTCAAGGTACAACCCTGTTTTTAAATGCTGCTTAAAGTGAAATGGAAGATTGTTAAATTCGATCTTTGTTTTCATGGATTTTATTATTTCTTGGTATCATCATAGCTACAGTGTAACAGAAACTGCTGAATTTCAGATTATGAAAACTGAGCTGCTCTCTTTTTTTGTTTGTTTTGTTTTGCAATTTTCTAAACATGTCTCAGTGGGCTTCCCAGGTGGCGCTTGTGGTACAGAACCTGCCTGCCAGTGCAGGAGACATAAGAGATGATGGTTCAATCCCTGGGTCAGGAAGATCCCCTTGGAGAAGGGATTGCTACCCACTTCAGTATTCTTGGGCTTCCCTGGTGGCTCAGCTGGTAAAGAATCCGCCTGCACTGCAGGAGACCTGGGTTCGATCCCTGGGTTGGAAAGATCCCCCGAAGGAGGAAATGGCAACCCACTCCAGTATTTTTGCCTGGAAAATCCCATGGACAGAAATGCCTGGCGGGCTACAGTCCACGAGGCCGCAAAAAGTCAGACACAACTGAGCATCTAAGCCAAACATGTTTTAATATATTATGATTGATAGTTGGCAAATATCCCAAGAGATGAGGACAGTTATTAGTATTTGCACTTAATAGATGAGCAAATTAGGATTCAGAGAGATTTAATATGCTTAAGAGAGCTTCTTAAGAGGGCTTAATTAAGAATTTAATTAAGAGAGCTCTGTCCTCTGGTGCTTTTTTCCTACTAAACAGGAAGAGAATGTGCTTGGCCGCTTTAAGGAACCAGACCCAGTGAAAGCACTGTATTAATCCATCTCATTTCTTTCCTCATTGTGAATAAATCGCACACACACTTGAAGAATGTATATTTAATAGTTTAAATTATAATTGTAAGTCAAAGCCCATGTAGTCTCCATCAGCTAGAAATAGAACACTGCAAAAATCACAGGACCCTGCTTCCCTGAATGTCAGGTCCATGAATCAAGGCAATTGGAAGTGGTCAAACAAGAGATGGCAAGGGTGAACGTCGACATTCTAGGAATCAGTGAACTAAAATGGACTGGAATGGGTGAATTTAACTCAGATGACCATTATATCTACTACTGCGGGCAGAAATCCCCCAGAAGAAATGGAGTAGCCATCATGGTCAACAAAAGAGTCCGAAATGCAGTACTTGGATGCAATCTCAAAAACGACAGAATGATCTCTGTTCATCTCCAAGGCAAACCATTCAGTATCACAGTTGTCCAAATCTATGCCCCAACCAGTAATGCTGAAGAAACTGAAGTTGAACGGTTTTATGAGGACCTACAAGACCTTTTAGAACTAACACCCAAAAGATGTCTTTTTCATTATAAGAGACTGGAATGCAAAAGTAGGAAGTCAAGAAACACCTGGAGTAACAGGCAAATTTGGCCTTGGAATGTGGAATGAAGCAGGGCAAAGACTAATACAGTTTTGCCAAGAAAATGCACTGGTCATAGCAAACACCCTCTTCCAACAACACAAGAGAAGACTCTACACATGGACATCACCAGTTGGTCAACACAGAAATCAGATTGATTATATTCTTTGCAGCCAAAGATGGAGAAGCTCTATACAGTCAACAAAAAGAGGACCAGGAGCTGACTGTGGCTCAGATCATGAGCTCCTTATTACCAAATTCAGACTCAAATTGAAGAAAATAGAGAAAACCACTAGACCATTTAGGTATGACCTAAATCAAATCCCTTATGATTATACAGTGGAAGTGAGAAATAGATTTAAGGGCCTAGATCTGATAGATAGACTGCCTGATGAACTATGGAATGAGGTTCATGACATTGTACAGGAGACAGGGATAGAGACCATCACCATGGAAAAGAAATGCAAAAAAGGAAAATGGCTGTCTGGGGAGGCCTTACAAATGGCTGTGAAAAGAAGAGAGGCGAAAAGCAAAGGAGAAAAGGAAAGATAAAAGCATCTGAATGCAGAGTTCCAAAGAATAGCAAGAAGAGATAAGAAAGCCTTCTTCAGTGATCGATGCAAAGAAATAGAGGAAAACAACAGAATGGGAAAGACTAGAGATCTCTTCAAGAAAATTAGAGATACCAAGGGAACATTTCATGCAAAGATGGGCTTGATAAAGGACAGAAATGGTATGGACCTAACAGAAGCAGAAGATATTAAGAAGAGGTGGCAAGAATACATGGAAGAACTGTACAAAAAAGATCTTCACGACCCAGATAATCATGGTGATGTGATCACTAATCTAGAGCCAGACATCTTAGAATGTGAAGTCAAGTGGGCCTTAGAAAGCATCACTACGAACAAAGCCAGTGGAGGTGATGGAATTCCAGTTGAGCTATTTCAAATCCTGAAAGATGATGCTGTGAAAGTGCTGCCCTCAATATGCCAGCAAGTTTGGAAAACTCAGCAGTGGCCACAGGACTGGAAAAGGTCAGTTTTCATTCCAATCCCAAAGAAAGGCAATGCCAAAGAATGCTCAAACTACCGCACAATTGCACTCATCTCACATGCTAGTAAAGTAATGCTCAAAATTCTCCAAGCCAGGCTTCAGCAATATGTGAACCGTGAACTCCCTGATGTTCAAGCTGGTTTTAGAAAAGGCAGAGGAACCAGAGATCAAATTGCCAAGATCCGCTGGATCATGGAAAAAGCAAGAGAGTTCCAGAAAAACATCTCTTTCTGCTTTCTTGACTATGCCAAAGCCTTTGACTGTGTGGATCACAATAAACTGTGGAAAATTCTGAAAGAAGTGGGAATACCAGACCACCTAACCTGCCTCTTGAGAAATCTGTATGCAGGTCAGGAAGCAACAGCTAGAACTGGACATGGAACAACAGACTGGTTCCAAATAGGAAAAGGAGTACGTCAAGGCTGTATATTGTCCCCCTGCTTATTTAACTTCTATGCCGAGTACATCATTGGAAGAAGCACAAGCTGGAATCAAGATTGCTGGGAGAAATATCAATAACCTCAGATATGCAGATGACACCACCCTTATGGCAGAAGGTGAAGAGGAGCTAAAAAGCCTCTTGATGAAAGTGAAAGAGGAGAGTGAAAAAGTTGGCTTAAAGCTCAACATTCAGAAAATGAAGATCGTGGCATCCGGTCCCATCAGTTCATGGGAAATAGATGGGGAACCAGTGGAAACAGTGTCAGGCTTTATTTTTGGGGGCTCCAAAATCACTGCAGATGGTGATTGCAGCCATGAAAGTAAAAGACGCTTACTCCTTGGAAGAAAAGTTATGACCAACCTAGATAGTATATTCAAAAGCAGAGACATTGCTTTGCCAACTAAGGTCCGTCTAGTCAAGGCTATGGTTTTTCCAGTGGTCCTGTATGGATGTGAGAGTTGGACTATGAAGAAGGCTGAGCACAGAAGAATTGATGCTTTTGAACTGTGGTGTTGGAGAAGACTCTTGAGAGTCTCTTGGACTGCAAGGAGATCCAACCAGTCCATTCTGAAGGAGATCAGCCCTGGGATTTCTTTGGAAGGAATGATGCTAAAGCTGGAGCTCCAGTACTTTGGCCACCTCATGCGAAGAGTTGACTCATTGGAAAAGACTCTGATGCTGAGAGGGATTGGGGGCAGGAGGAGAAGGGGACGACAGAGGATGAGATGGCTGGATGGCATCACGGACTCGATGGACGTGAGTCTGAGTCAACTCCGGGAGATGGTGATGGACAGGGAGGCCTGGCGTGCTGCGATTCATGGGGTCGCAAAGAATCGGACACGACTGAGTGACTGAACTGAACTGAACTGAACTACTTCCTCTTCTCATGCTTCTCCCTGATCAGAGTCTTAATAACCACCCAAAGGAAACCACTCTTGACTTTTGTGATAGTCACTTTTTGCTCTTCATAGTTTTACCATCTGTGCCTCCCTAAAAATACCATTTAGTTTTGTGTTTACTGCTTTTGCTTAGCATTGTACTGATGAGACTCGTCCATGTGGCTGCATGTTTTTTTCCTTTCATTGCTAGTCCGATGTCCCTTAATGTCATTGGGGAATTGGGTCTAGTTCTCCCTACTGGATACCAAAATCCTCAGATGCTCAACTTCTTTGTGTAAAATGAAGCAGTTTTTGCATATACCTATGTATATCCTCCTATACACCTTAAATCTAATCTCTAGATTACTTATAATAGCTAATACAATGTAAATACTATGTAAGTAGTTGTAAATAAAATATAAGTGCAGTGTAAATAGTTGCCCTTTCCATGCTCTGAAACAGTTAAGAGCTTTGACATAAAAATTTTCTGTCTTGTGAGGGTATAGCTTTATAAGGGCCGTAAATCGGTCTGAAACTGGGCCTTCTTCCAGTGATAGCATTTTGAGAATATTTCCTATTCCTTACATGGTTGTTACCCTGTTGAGGTTTTCTAGCTCTTCTTGAATCAGTCTTGATAATTTTTTTTCATTTAATTTTTTTTTGCAGATGCATTAGTATCAACATAAGGAGAACCTTTGTAATTTGTAGTATGTCTGTATTTAAAATGTTATCTTTGTTCCTACTGTTGTGTTTGTGTTTCCCTTTTCTTTATTAAACTTGTCAGCAGCATGGCTTTCTTATGCCTCAAGTGGTTGGTACATTTATTTTTATTCTTCTGTTTAATAATGGAAGCACTTAAGGCTATTAATTTTCATCTTAGTGCAGGTTGGCCACATTCCATAAATTGCAACTTTTAGTGTTCCCTTTGCCATTAATTTGAGGTACACTTTTTAAGTCAGATTTACTGTGGTATAATTTACTCACTGAAACTTTTCCAGGTATACAGTTCTAGACATGCAGTTGGAGTTTTGATAAATCTATACAGTCGTGTAACCACCACCACAGTTGTGATATAGAACATTTTTCAGATCACTCCAAAAGGTTTCTCCAGGCCCCTCTGTAGTCAGTTTTTCGCCTGACTCCTGACTACCACTGAACGGATTTCTAGCCCTATGAGTTTGCCTTTCCAAAATCTAAATGGATTTATATAGTATGTAGCCTTTGGGGTATGGTCTCTTTGGCCTAGCATAATGCTTAACATCATTCATCCATATTGTTACGTGAATAGTTAGTTCATTCCTTTTTACTGCCAAGTAGTATCCCAGTATATGAACCACAGTTTATCTGTTCACAACTTTATGGACATTTAAATTGTTTCCAGTGTTTTTTTTTTTTTCTAAAATTCCTGATATACAGACCTTTGTAGGACGTTATTTTAGTAAATACCTAGAAGTAGAATTGCCGGGTTGTGTGGTAAATGTATGTTTAACTTTGTAAGAAACTGCCAAATTGTTTCCTATAGTAGCCGTACCATTTGACGTAGTCACCGGCAATGTCTGAGTTGTGGTTCTGTACCCTTGCTTGCACTTTCTATTGTATGGTTCTGTAGTTGTAGCCTTTTGAATAATTGTAGTGGTATCCCATTGTGGTTTTAATTTGCATTTCCCTGGTGACAAGCGGTGTTCAACCTTTTAGTCTTGTCATCACCAGATCTCTTCTTTGGTGAAGTGCATATTCTAATCTTTTATGCTTTAAGTTTTCTTCTTGTTACTGAGTTCTCTCTATGTTCTAGATACAAATTCTTTATCAGATGTATATTTTGCAAATATTTCCTGCCAGTATGCGCCTTTAATGCAGAGCCTTTTAAGTTTTTTTACTGTGGTAAAAGTCACGTAATATAAAACCTACTATTTTAACCGTATTTAACTGTACAGTTCAGTGGCACTAAGTACATTCACACTTTTGTGCAACTATCGCAATCATCTATTTCCTAAAGTTTTCACCTTTGTAACTGCATCTCTAATATAGTAAATATCTTTTGAAGATTTTTGTTTTGATGAAATGTAATTTATCATTTTTTATTCCTTTTGGGGTTTTATTTTTGTGTTTTATCTAGGAAGTCTTTACCTAACCCAAAGTCACAAAGATTTTATCATATATTCTATTCTAGAAATTTTAGTTTTAAGTTTAATATTTAACTCTATGTAATCCGTTTTGAGTTAACTGTTGTGCACTGTAGCAGACCTGGGTTTGTTCCCTGTGTCGGGAATATCCCCTGAGTCCCCTGGAGAAGGGAATGGGTACCCACTCCAGCATTCTTGCCTGGAGAATTCCTGGACAGATGAGCCTGGCAGGCTACAGTCCATGGGGTCACAGAGAGTCAGACTTGATTGAGTGACTAACACTTTCACTTTTCATCACATATGGTGCAAGGTAGGAATCAAGATGTGTTTGGATAGCCGTGTGTTCCAGCACAATTTGTTGAAAAGACTGTGCTTTCTCTTTGAGTTACCTCAGCATCTTTGTTGAAAATCAGTTGACCTTTTCTGTATAGATCTGTTTCTGGATTCCAATCTGTTCCTTTGGTCCATGTATGTGTTCTTAAGCCAAGTAGCACACAATTCTGATTTCTGTAGCTTGAAATCTATAAGTCTTGGAATCAGGTGGTGTGGGTCCTCTAACCTTTGTATTTCTTCTTTGTTTTGAAAGTTGTAAGTCTTTTGCCTTTCCTTGCCTTGCCTTGAATCAATTTGTCAATTTCTGCAAAAAGTCTGCTAGGATTCTTTCTGTTCGGCATTTGCATCTACAGATCAATTTGGAGAGCGTTGACATCTTCATAGCACTGAGTTTTCTGATCTATGAACATGGCACATCTCTCCATTTATGCAGAGCTTCCTCTCTTTCTCATCAGTGGTTTTTAGTTTTCAGCAGACAAATTTTGCACATATTCTGTATGATATTCCTAGGTATCTCATGGTTTTTGGTTATATCCTCAGGTTCCATGTCTACAAATTCAACTAACCCCAGACTCAAAAAAATATTAAAGGAAAAAAATCCCAGAAAGTCCCCCAAAGCAAAACTTGAATGTGCACCTGCAAATTTGCCAGCAACTATTCACATAGCATTTACGTTGTATTAGGTATTGTAAGTAATCGAAAGATGATGTAAAGTATATGGGAAGATGTGCACAGGCAGCTTATATGCAAACACACCAGTTTAGAGAAGGGACTTGAGCATCTGAAGACTTTGGTATCCACAGCAGCACAGGGGGTCTTGGAACCCCTGCAGATATGGAAGGTTGACTGTATTTTAAGTCATTTCCTTGTTTTAATTTCCTTGAGAGCCGTTTTGATTTCCCCTTTGGCAATGGAATTAGTTTGGTTTGCATCCATTGTCTCATATAGATAAAAAGAAAAAACAAATAAATTTTTTTTGCTTGTGAGGGTGACTCTTAGGATTTCCTCTAACAATGTTCCTGTGTGTCACGCAGCAGCATTAGCTATAGTCACCATGGTGTGCATTACACCCCTAATACTTACTTATAACTGGAAGTTTCTGTTTTTAAAGTGATAAGCTTTTTATATTTGTTGATGGAATTTTTGTTGTTGCTAACCTGTTGTTCAGTTCAGTCACTCAGTTGTGTCTGACTCTGCGACCCCATGGACTGCAGCATGCCAGGCCTCCCTGTCCATCACCAACTCCCGGAGTTTACTCATGTCCGTTATTAATTCCTGATTTTAAAGTTTCTTTGCAGCCCAATGTAGGGTCACTTTTTATTAACAGTTCATAGAATTTAAAAAGAAGGTATGTTTTCTATATAATGTAATATATTAGATAATATAGATAAGTATATAATATATATGTATTATGTATTGATATTGTATATTATTAACATTTATTTCAGTATAAAACCGTATGAAATCTATATAGTCAGATTTACCTCTTTGGACTTAATCTGAATCTTTTTTAGTAGTATAACATGCATGACTTATTTACAGTTATTGATGTAACTGAGTTTTTTTTAAACTTCCTTCCTCTTATTTTATACTGTTTATAACATGTCCTTTGTGTTTCTTTAGCTTCATTACTTTCCGTTGTTGTTTTGATCAGGTTTTCTTTGTTTATTCTCTAGTGAATTAAAGAGACTTTGACATGGTAATTAAACATTACTCTTACTCTGCCTACCTCTATACTTAATATATTAATGTTAGAACTTGTATATTTCTATTCAGAATGCAAAGTACGGTGGCTCATATGTTGCAGATTTTGGCAGACTTAGGTACTCTTTTCTACTCCCCTTCATTCCCTCCCCTTCCCTTTTGTGTTAAGATAATCTGGAATTTAAATACCAGTTACTGTTTTTTTTTTAATACTATGTAATTTCTTTTTTGTAGTAATTTTTTTCATACTATTTCCATTAAATTTCACAACCACATGAATGGTCACTTAAGTGTTAACTGTTTTGTTGATTTCACAGCTTACCAGTATTTCTTCAGTATACCCCATGTTCTCTGGAGTTTTTGGTTCTGATTTATCTCTTTCTTGTGGCTTTTTTCATTAGTTGTTTTTAATTGAAAATATGTATTTTTGAATATTTGTCTCTCCCACAAAGAATTTTTTCCTGAAACTTGATTTTAATTAAATGGAAATGATCAAACGATTGTTTTTTCAAAGTGTGGTGTATTTTTTGAAAATATCAAAATAGAGCAGGAGAGTGTTCTAATGATTTAATCTTTACAGAGTAATAGCTTGTTGATTTCAAATTTGAATTTTGCTCTTAGTCACCAAGAATAATTATTTTTCTTCTAGGTCTCCCTCTTCTTTCTTCATTCTTTCCTTTTTTCTTCCTCTTAGCCAGTATTAGCTCTGGTTATTGTTTTTTGAGTTTTGGTATTTCCAATGCCAGTTGAATCTGTTCTATTGCTACTTTTACTGGTGTCTTGGTAGATATTATAATTTCCACCCGTAATCAAATATTCCAGCTGTAAAAGAAGTACCTTCATTCTGAATGTTTTAAAAACCTGAAGGAAGGAAGAGCTTAAAATCAAGGCCCAAGAATGGTGTATTCTTGTTAAGGTTGTCAAAAATAAGTTCATAGGAACAAAGAAAGTTTTTCACATTTATATTTTTCTTTGGGTTTTTTAAAAATTTATTTTTAATTGGAGGATAATTGCTTTACAATATTGTGTTAATCTCTGCCATGTGAAAAGTGAAAGTGTTAGTTGTTCAGCTGTGTTCCACTCTTTGCAACCCCATGGACTGCACATATGATGGGGAGGGAGGGGAGGACAGGGAAGCCTGGTGTGCTGCAGCCCATGGGGTTGCAAAGAGTGGGACACAACTGAGCGACTGAACAACAAGAGTGTCTTTGACACAGTACTTTTATTTTTAATTGAAGTGTAGTTGACATGCAATGTTATGTTAGTTTCAAATGTATCCCAGGGATTCAACATTTAAATACTTTATGAAAGGATCATCACGATAAATCTGGTAACCACTTGTCCTCATTCAGGGTTACTGTAGTATATTCACCAGATTTCTTATGCTGTACCTCACATGCCGTGACTTTTTTTTTTTAATGACTGGAAGTTTGTGCCTCTTAATTCCCTTCACAGGGTATTTTTCATGTGGCATTTCTCTTTAAGGATTATAAACTGCCATGCCTTTCTAGAACACATCCCTGGTGGCCAGTCCCATCCCAGAGTAGAGGAGAAGCCCCCACTTAGGAGCTGACCCAGAAAACAGTAAATCAGGACAGAGCCTCAGCCGAGCAGTGAGTTAAATCAGCCTAGAGAGAGAGAAATCCAGACCAGATAGGCAGTGACAATAACAGTGGTAGTGTGTGAGAAAGGGCGCCTTCATTTGAAGAATTAGATTTTTCCTTTTGGTTGATATGAAAAACAGTCCTGGTAAGAACAATTTTGTAATAGGTAACATCCTTGAAAGAGAGACTTGAACCAGAGTTTATCATTGAAATATGATTGATGGGCTATCTCTAGGGAGCTTTGATGAGCTCAGTTAATTACTACTTTGAATTAATTGGACCTTTAAGACCAATATGTCATTACAGAGAGCATTTTAGATATCCAGTACTGTGCAAAGTGACACTAATTAGAAGATGACGTTGTAAATAATTCTAAGATTTTCTAATGTTTTGTTCAATTTTTTAAATGATAATTTTTTCTTCTTTAAAACTTTTAGTATCATCTTACATAACATGTCTCTCTTACCTACTTGATTATTCCAAAATAATTGTTCTGTTATACATAGAGCATGTCATAATACATAATTTTGAATTTGTATAAATACAGGACATAGCCTCTGGGGCTATTTGATTGAGAATTTTATTCCTAGATACAAACAGTACAAGCAAACCAGTTTAGGCAATAAAAAGTGGATAAGTGGAAGTAGTCTCAGTATTTGAATAAATAAGTTATAACTGTAATTTACCTAATAACAATCACCATTTTTAAAAAAAGCTTTCTTTTGAACTTCAAAGAAGCGTCTCTATCTGCTTGTATTTCTTCATCCTCTACTCTGTCTGTAACACACTTGGATATAATTCTGTCCCCTATTCCTTTGCTTAGTTACTTAAGATCACCAGTGTTCTTAATGCTAAACCCAGAGCCTTTTTCTGCCTTTCCCGGCTTTCCTTTGGGTCCATGTGACACGTCAGCCTCTCCTTTCTCTGGCTTCTTTGGGCCTCACTGTCCTCACTTGCTCTTCCCACTCTCTGAACTGCAGCTTCTCGGAATTCTTCACTGCTCCCTTTCCTCAGAGTTGAAGTTTTTGAGTTGAGTTCCATCTACGTGCTTTCTTCCATTTATTCTCTGCCCCTCTGAGGGCTTCCCTTAACCTCAGCCGTCACATCCTCTAACAACTGAGTCCACTTCTGAGCTCAGTTGCTCTCCAGCACAGTAGCTTAAAGAGGTTGTGAGTGCTTTTTTGTCTCTCGGTAGCTGTTTGATCTTACAGATGCTATATGTCACCTCCTCTTATATTTTAAATTTCACTTCCTTTCTTTTAATGCCAATACACTCATGTGTCAAAATTCAGATGCTCTAAAAGGCTATCTGGACTTCCCAGGTGGCTAGTGATAAAGAATTTACCTGCCAGTGTAGGAGACACAGCAGACGCAAATGTGATCCCTGGGTCTGCAAGATCCCCTGGGGAAAAATGGCAACTCATTCAGTTTTTTGCCTGGAGAATCTCATGGACAGAGGAGCCTGGCAGGCTACAGTCCTTGGGGTTGCAAAGAGTCAGACATGACAGAGCACAGCACACAGCAGTAGCCAAAGGCTACATATATAGTAAAATCTTCCCCACCTTTCTGCCATCCACTCAGCTCCTTTGCCTGGTGGCAGCCAGTGTCTAATTTCTTATGTGTTTTTCCAGAGATATATAAATTCTGTGTAAATCTTTACTGCCATTTTACAGACAAAGAAGTTGAGACTCAAAGATTTCAATAATTGGCTCAGATCACGGAGATGGTAAGTGGCAGAGCCCGAATTCTAATGCAAGCCTTCCAGTTAAAAATCTGCTACATCTCAGATTCCAAATGCCTGGTGGATCTTGCTTTTTGGATTTCACGTCTCCTCCTATTTTCTATTCTTACGCACGTGTTCATTTATCCATGTAAATTCTTAGTCTTTGTAAATGGAACTAACGTTCTCTGGCCATCAGTTTTGAAATGTTGTGATAGTAATTGAATGCTTCTTGTTCATTGCTCGTGCCTCATGTACAGTCTCCTTCCAAGTGTCTCTCCTATTCATCCTCTATTCTCCGCTCCTACCCCTGGGTTCTAGCTCAGGCCATCACCAGTGGATGTCTGATTGCTGCCATAAACTGCAGGATGGCTCCTTAGCTCTCGACTTTCTTTGTTAACTTGTTCTGTTTACCATTGCCAGAATAGTCTTCCCAACACTTTAGATGACACTATTCCTCTCCAGTGGCTTCATTTTTTCTTTCTCATCCTGTTTAAATTATTCTGCCTAACTTACAAAGCCCTCTAATCTGGCCTAAATATTTCTCTCTCTTAGCCTTCATCCCTTTTGGATACATCTCCTCTTATCACAAATAAGCACTTCATATTCTGGCCTTATTGCCCCAGTTCTTGTTTATATCACCTAGACTATCTTCCCTTCCAAAAACCTACTTTGTGTCTCAAGTCCATTTCCATGCTTTCCACAGTAGTGTTTGCTGCTGATGGTGTTTTTGTTATTAACTAAGTTTTTCTTTGAATTGAAAAAGTATTGCATTCACATGATATATATATTTTAAAAAAGCAGTTCATAGGTGCACAGTGAGCAAAATATAAGTGTCTTCCATCTCTTCCCTCAAGTGTCCTCTGTAGAGGTGATCACTGTTACTAGTTTCTTAGGTATTCTACCTGAATTTCTTCATCCACATGCAAGCATGTGTACTCCCATCTTTTTTCTGTACAAATGAAAATAATACTCTATGCATGTTAAGAATTTTTTATCACTTAAGAGTATATCTGGGAGAATATCTCATATTAGCACACAGATCTACTGCATTCTTTTACCAACTATGTGGTTCAGTTCAGTTCAGTTCAGTCGCTCAGTCTTGTCCTCTCTCTTTATTCCCAGTACTCCATCAGTGGAAGTTGGAGTTGCTTCCAGTATTTTTACTGCTGCTGTTTATATTGCTACCTTGACTAGTTTGTTTAAAAGAAAAGAAAAGTTGCCTTAGTCGACATAAATTTCCAAAAGAGGAATTTAAGGGCTCAACAGTGTTTTCTATTTAATGCCAGTTACCAGTCAAGGAAATTTACACCCTTTTCCTTTCTATCAGGGCTTCCCAGGTGGCTCAGTGGTAAAGAAACTGCCTGCCAGTGTAGGAGATAGGGATTCGATCCCTGGGTCATTAAGATCCCCTGGAGTAGGAAGTGGCAACCCACTCCAGTATTCTTGCCTGGGAAATCCCATAGACAAAGGAGCCCAGTGGGCTACAGTCCATCGGGTCACCACAGCTGGACGTGACTTGGCAGCTGAGCACACATACACGCACCGTCTGTCCACAGTGTGGTAGAGTGCATTTCCCCATACTGTTTGCAGGGTTATATATTATTAAATTTTAATCTTGGCCAATCAGATCAGTGAAAAACAACTCTAATTTTAATTTAAAATTTTAAAATTATGAGTGAAGTTTTAAAACGTTTGTATAAATTTTTTCTGTGAACTACTGATTTTTCTTTTTGGGTTGTTTGCCTATTTATTAGTAAGAACTTTAATATAAAGATTATTAGACTTTTGTTGACTTTACATGATATGAATTTTTCTTCCAGTTTTGTCAATTATCATTTTACGTTTTCTTTTGCCTTGTTAACTCTTCGTACTTTTATAGTTTCTTTTGATTTGCCATAAAAAAAGAAAAAAGAATCAAGTTTTATTTTTTCCAGGTGACTGGCCAGTTGACCTTGAATTGTTTATTACCTGGTCTCTCTGATTTGAAATACCATTATCATATATTAAATTGTTTGTGTAATGGAGTCTATTTCTGGGACCAGTTCTCTTTCGATTTCTATGAAGTAGGAAAAATTTATTATATTTCTTCAAATTTATTATATATTTTAATGTTTGATAGGGCTTGTTTTGTCTGTCATTATACTTTGTCAGAATGTTCTGCGTATTTTCTGATTTCTATTTTTCCATATGATCTTTAGATAAAGGTTATCTAAGTTCTCCCCTCCCTCCAGTATTTTGTTGACATTTTTACTGGGGTCATATTAAATTTATTGTTTAACTCTTTGTGAAATTTAATTTTTTATTGTTTCCCTAGTCTTTCAGTTTTGTTCATCTTCTGAAACTTGGTGAGAGAATGGGAATTAGTTTAATTTAACAGGACAGTTATTTGACCATATATATATTGTTACAGAGTTATAAGAGTAAATATCCAGGATAAGCCAACAGTCACTAAGCCAACACTGACATATTCAGGGTTAACTGCAGTGAAAGGAAAACTAGCATCTTGATTTTAGCAATACATCAGAGCACCTAGGTAAGGAGTAGAGGAAGTGACCTGAAATGGCAAAGAACAGAGAGACAGCCCACTCACTTATTAGCTAGATAGAATGCTACACTCTCAATTATTTTTAAATATACATATGTGTATCTATATATATATACACACACACACATATTCATTTATATTCAGCTAATATTCATCTCTTAGATAAGGTAAATATGTTGGAACTCCTGCTTGTGAGAAGTAAGCAGTACGTAATTGATAATGACCTTAATAAAAAGTTCATCATGACTTTTTTTAACAGACTGTATTTTTTAGAACATGTATAGATGTACAGAAAAATGGAGAAGGTAGTACAGAGAACTCCCACATACCCACAACCAGTTTCCCCAGTTATTGATCTTTTACATGACTGTAGTAGGTTTGTTAAAAATCAGTGAATCAGTATTGAAACATTATTATTATTGACCAAAGCTCATACTCTGTTCTGACTTCTTCAGCTTTTACCCAGTATCTTTTTTTGTTGTTGTTGTTCCAGATCCATCTAGGATACAGCATTGTCTCCTTAGGTTCCTCTTGACTGTGGCAAGTTTGACTGAAGTATTTTCTTATGGAAGAAAGATACAGTTTCTCTGAAAGCTGGAACATTTACAATGAGTAGACAGTTTTAAGGTATATCGATGTTTTAACCTCTGTGTTCCTTTCTCTTTTGCATTTCAGGCACTCTGTGAATGTGCCCTGCAGACTCCTTATGACAGCTTGAAACTCGGGATGCTCTCTGTCCTTGCCACGCTGTCAGGGACCATCGCCGTCAAACATTACTTCAGCATAGCTTCAGGTAAAGAGAAGAAAGGAGATGATATGTGGATAACATGCTAATAATCTTTTATTCATGTCATGTTTATATTTCAAGTTAAAGCTTTAGAATCAAGAAAGGTTTTAGTTTCTTACTGTTACATGTTAGTAATTTCTTCAAAAATGATTTCTTAACTAATTCCTAAGATAATAAAAGCTTGCATCCTTGATATTAACTCAAGGCTATAGTTTTTCTGGATTTGCCCTTTTTTGCATTGTTATATGGATGAAATAATATTTTTTGAGAGTGCTTAAAATAGCTGGTCTGCTTTTGTATGTCTCTGACTTAACTTGCCCTTTGGATTTAAGTATATTTCAAAGGCCAAGTGGTGGTGAATTTTAAAAGCAAATGTCATATGCTTCCTTTTACGCATATGTTATCCTTCTGGAAAATGATTAACATAAAACTTTGCCTCAGTTCAGTAATGCTTTCCTACTTGCCTGTTCAAGATGATTTACCTCCAAAATGCCTTTATTAATGCCTTATGAGGAGCTTGCTTACATAACACACTTAAGCTTAAAGGTTTTTGTTGTTTGAATGCAAGTTTTGTAGGATCTCTATTGCTTCCTTTTCTAGTTCAGTTCAATTCAGTTCAGTCGCTCAGTCGTGTCCAACTCTTTGCAACCCCATGGACTGCAGCATACCAGGCCTCCCTGTCCATCACCAACTCCCAGAGTTTACTCAAATTCATGTCCATTGAGTTGGTAATGCCATCCAACCATCTCATCCTCTGTTGTCCCCTTCTCCTCCTGCCTTTAATCTTTCCCAACATCAGGGTCTTTTCCAATGAATCAGTTCTTCACATCAGGTGGCCAAAGTATTGGATCAGCATCAGTCCTTCCAATGAATATTCAGGACTGACTTCCTTTAGGATAGACTGGTTGGATCTCCTTGCAGTCCAAGGGACTCTCAAGAGTCTTCTCCAACATCATAGTTCAAAAACATCAGTCTTTGGCACTCAGCATTCTTTATAGTCCAACTCTCACATCCATACTTGACTACTGGAAAAACCATTGCTTTGACTAGATGGACTTTGTTGGCCAAGTAATGTCTCTGCTTTTTAATATGTTGTCTAGGTTGGTCATAACTTTTCTTCCAAGGAGCAAGCATCTTTTAATTTCATGGCTGCAGTCACCATCTGCAGTGATTTTGGAGCTCCAAAAAATAAAAATCTGTCACTGTTTCCTCTGGTTCCCAATCTATTTGCCATGAAGTAATGGGACTAGATGCCATAGTCTTAGTTTTATGAAGTTGTGCTTTAGGCCAGCTCTATCACTCTTCTCTTTCACTTTCATCAAGATGCTCTTTAGTTCTTCTTCACTTTCTACCATGAGGGTGTTGTCATCTGCGTAACTGAGGTTATTGATATTTCTCCCGGCAGTCTTGATTCCAGCTTGTGTTTCTTCCAGCCCAGCGTTTCTCATGATGTACTCTGCATGTAAGTTAAGTAAGCAGGGTGACAGTGTACAGCCTTGACGTACTCCTTTCCCGATTTGAAACGAGTCTGTTGTTCCATGTCCAGTTCTAACTGTTGCTTCCTGACCTGCATACATATTTCTCAAGAGGCAGGTCAGGTGATCTGATATTCCTGTCTCTTTAAGAATTTTCCGCAGTTTGTTGTAAATAGCCAATAAAGTAGAAGTAGATGTTTTTCTGGAACTCTCTTGCTTTTTCAATGATCCAACAAATGTTGGCAGTTTGATCTCTGGTTCCTCTGCTTTTTCTAAATCCAGTTTGAACATCTGGAAGTTCAGGGTTCACGTCCTGTTGAAGCCTTGCTTGGAGAATTTTGAGCATTACTTTACTAGCATGTAGTTATTCTGAATTGAATTAATTAAGGAATTGCATTATACACTTGTCTTTTTTATGGCTTCACAGCATATAAGCTCACTTATTGGGTAAGGGAAATTCCCCACCATAGAAGTCTTGGTAGGAAGCTGTAAAGACCTGATGCTCTATTGCCAAGGCTCCTGCCATCTAGGATGCACACAGCAGTCTGGACTCAACTAATCATTTTCATACTGGAGAATAAATTGGAAGGCATTGACAGCAAGAAGTAGTGATATCTGAGAATCCATTCTGATGATACTGCAATGACCACAGCAGTATCCCGTTTCCCGGGTGCACTGTGGCAGGGACGTTTGCCATATCTGGTCCTTTGGCAGCAATGTAAGCTGTGGCAGCAAGCAGCAGTAACAGCAGTGATCATGTCTTCACTGGGCTAATTCTATGCATGCTTTGGGCTATAGCCTTTGGTTGGTCTCTAGCCTCAGCTTATTCCTATCCATCTTTTGAACTTAGTTTTCCAGCCTTTTCAATAATTGTGTGAGGTACCTCTGTATTAGTTATCTATTGCTACATAATAAATCAAAACTCTGTGGCTTGAAACCACAGTTGTCTGCCATCTTGACCAGACTGGATGGTCTGAAATGGCCTCATTCACCAGCTACAGGTCGGAAAGACTTTCACCTGAGGCACTGTGGTTCTCCTCCTTCTGACACTTTGGCAGTCCAGCTTGGGCCTGTTGACATCACGTTCTTAGGGTTCTGCTGCTGCCGCCAAGTCGCTTCAGTCATGTCCGACTGTGTGACTCCATAGACGGCAGCCCACCAGGCTCCTCTGTCCCTGGGATTCTCCAGGCAAGAACACTGGAGTGGGTTGCCATTTCCTTCTCCAGTGCATGCTTGCATGCTAAGCCGCTTTAGTCGTGTCTGACTCTTTGGGATCCTATGGACAGCAGCCCGCCAGGCTCCTCTGTCCAC
The DNA here is from genome assembly GCF_023091745.1 of Budorcas taxicolor. Taxonomy (NCBI): domain Eukaryota; kingdom Metazoa; phylum Chordata; class Mammalia; order Artiodactyla; family Bovidae; genus Budorcas; species Budorcas taxicolor. The sequence goes on from NC_068925.1 coordinate 72,454,052, forward strand.
GGGATTCTCTAGGGAAGAGTCCTGGAGTAGGTTGCCATTCTAGCAGCACCCGAAAGAAGGCAAGCCACCAACATATGAGCACTTTTTTAGCCTTTTGCTTGCACATGTTTTTTAATGTCTCATTGGTCAAAGCAAGTCTCATGGCCAAGCCCAGACAGGTGGAGAAATAAACACCTGCTGATGCAAGGAATTGGAAAATTACATTGCAAAGGGGCATGCCTACAAGAGATGAGAGAAGTTATCACAGCGTTTTTTTTTTAAATCAACAATTAAAAAAATTCAATGATCTACTTATACTCATTGTGTTTTCGGTAAATTCTTTTTTCTACATAAATCAGCCAATCTCAGTTTATTGTTGTTCAGTCACCCAGTTGTGTCTGACTCTTGGCAGCCCCGTGGACTGCAGTATGGCAGGCTTCCCTGTCCTACTCCATCTCCCGGAGTTTGCTCAAACTTGTGTCCATTGAGTCAGTGATGCCATCCAAACATCTCATGCTCTGTTGCCCCTTCTCTTGCCCTCAATCTTTCCCAGCATCAGGGACTTTTCCAGTGAGTCGGCTGTTCGCATCAGATGACCAAAATAGTGGAGGTTCACCTTCAGCATCAGTCCTTCCAACGAGTATTCAGGGTTAAGTTCCATTAAAATTGATTGGTTTGATCTTGCTGTCCAAGGGACTTTAAGGAGTCTTCTCCAGCTTACAGTTAATATCCTTCACTCCTATCACACGCTGAAAGAGCAGCAGTAGGCAAAGTATTAATTTTATCTTACAGTTTATCGGAGCCCTCCCGTACGAGGTCCTTTGTATGAGTACCTGTTAAGTGAGGCACATGCATAGAAGCTACAAGTATTGGATCTGAGGCTCCCAGGGTGTCAGTGGTGTCCAGAGTCACAGCTGTGAAGCACGCGAGCCCAAGGGCTCTGTCTTGGGATTTTTTTCTATACTAAACTGACCTAGATACAAGATGTCTTTCTTTTTCTTTATTTTCTAATTCCAAAGACCTTTGTAAGTGTGTCAGGTTATAACATTCAAGCACTTCACAAGCTAGATATTTTCTTTGTCCTTTTTAAAAATTTTGTTAAATTGTAATTTGTATATGGAATTAAGCAAACAGCTTAAACAACCAGACTAGGCAATTCTCACAAGAAGTAAATGTCAGGTATTTTCTAAAGTCAGATTATTTCCATAACTAATAGTGAATATTTAAGTGTATTTTCATTGATTAGAGTTTTAGTATAACCAGATAAACAGTTTGTAAAACAGACTTAAATTTAGTGTGTCTGAATTATCCCTAACAAATGGGCCTTAAGCGTCTAAGATGTTCAGTATCACACATACCTAAGAAAAATGCAAATTAAAGCGACACTGAAATATTTTTCTAATCCATCAGTTTGGCAAAGATCCAGAAGTTTGATCATATGTTGTGTTGGCAAGGGTGTGGCTAATCAAAAGCTACTCTCATTCACTGCTGGTGGGAATGTAAATTGTTAAACTTCAGCATAGGTAATTTGGAAGTACTCATAAAAATTATAAGTGAAAAACATAGAGAAATTCCACTTCTTGGAATTTATCCTACTAATTTAGTCTCACATTTGAGAAATGATATGTACATGGTTATTCATAGCATCATTAATGTAGTAGCAAAATATTGTCCATCATTGGAGATGGAGTAGCGTAAGAAGGTCCATCAATAGGGAACTCATTAAAGAAATTAAGATACAAAACTGCAGTAGCAATCGGTGCAGCTTACTAAAAAGAATATATGGCATGGAATAACCTCCATGACATAATGTCTGGGGGAAATAAAGCAGGATGTGCAGCAGTGTTTAAAACAGGAAAAAAGAAAGGATTGTGCTTACAAATGTGTAGACCCTTTAGAATGATACACAAGAGACATAACCTTAGGTGTTTGAGGAAGACTTTTCACTCAGTAACTTTTTAGCTTTTTCCTACTATTGGTTGAACTTTTCGAACCAAGTAAATTTATCTTACAAAATTATTTCTAAATAAAAAAACTAAAAATAATAATTTTATCCCTGAAACAATTGACACAGAAAAATGCTCACAAATATTATATTTTAAAGGCAGAATATTGACAATATCTACTTATCCTGATTATGAATTTTAAAATTATAATTGTATGCATAGGGGAAAAGATTTTTTTTAAGTATTACAGAAAGCTAATAATAAGGTTATGCTGGTTTGTGAGTTTAGAGACTTTTTTATTTCCTGTTTTTTTTCCCCCAAGTTTTCTTTGACATCTCAGTGAGGAAAAAAAAAAAAAGCAAAAAACAAGTTCAAAACATTTGTAAATTTATAGATGAGTTGTCATTGTCCATATTACATGTACAAGGGAAAAAATGGAGAAAATTACAATTTCCATTGTTTTGTGAAAAAAAAATCCTTTCACATGTTTTGCCTATTGAAAAAACACTGAGGCCTTACCTACGCTAGTAGTTTTATGTTAAACTGGAAATCAGTAAAGTGACCATATGTCCCAGACTACCTGGGGTAGTCTTGGTTTATGCCTGTTGTTATTAGTAATAGTGTCCCCTTCAAACCTCAAAAAGGGTGATTGCCCTCAGTGTAAAAGACAAGGTTATAGTTGATAGGAATCATGGAAAAATAAACAGGGCAGAGGACAGGAATGAAAGACCCTGCTGAGAAGCTGAATTAGCTTTAATCTTCAGATTCTTCTTGATGCTAAACTCACCTGTAACTGAGAGCTTCTCTGCTATAAATAAAAACATTCACAGCATAAACCTTATGTTACAGAATTTCAAGTGTGATTTTTAACTATAGGATAGAACTTAACGTATATAGCACAAAGCTGGTGCATAACTAACAAGTTTATATGACCTTGGTGGCAAGATGCTTAAGATCTTTAAGCTTCAATTTCTTCTGTAAAAATAGTATTGAATCAGAAGATCTCCAAGTCCTTGGTAGCTCTAAAATTATAAATTCTTACATAAACCTTTTGCAATATAACTATATGCCAGCAATTGAGCAAACTTAAAATTTTTGTTTCTCTTTTCTCCTCTTGAATGGAAGGTTTTTAATCTGGCAAGAAGCCTTGTAATGATTCTGTTTTAATGAGAATCCGTTTGAATGCCCAAGATACAATCTTGGCTTTTGGTGTGTTTCTTAGTCAATTTTTATTAATATTTGAGTGGGGGGAGCCTGGAAAATCCCATGGACAGAGGAGCCTGGAAGGCTGCAGTCCATGGGGTCGCTGAGGGTCGGACACGACTGAGTGACTTCCCTTTCACTTTCCACTTTCCTGCATTGGAGAAGGAAATGGCAATCCACTCCAGTGTTCTTGTCTGGAGAATCCCAGGGACGGGGAGCCTGGTGGGCTGCCGTCTGTGGGGTCCCACAGAGTTGGACATGACTGAAGCGACTTAGCAGCAGCAGCAGTATTATGTTAATTTTAGATCTTAATCATTAGAAAACTATTTAGTATATACTTATTCTAAGTATGTGAACAGGAGAAAAAGGGATGGTTTTGTATATTGAGCATAGGGTTGAGGTAGAAAATTTTGTTGAAATTCATTGTTAGAGATTTTCTTTTGAAAATGATAAAAAATGAACCTATAAAATGAACTGCTTTTGAACTGTGTAATTAATTAAATCTGCCCTACTTTTCTTTGCTTGTTTAGGAAATGTGGGTTCGTCCCCTAGATCCTCTGATTTAGTCAAATTAGCCCAAGAGTGCTGTTACCATAATAACAGGGGCATTGCAGCTCATGGAGTGAGAGTCCTAACTAATATAACTGTATCTTGTCAAGAAAAAGGTAAGTTTGATCAAGACTGATACTATGTATGAACTTTCAGATTGGAGTTTCACCAGAGTCCTGTTTGTACTTCATTTTTTAATCCCTTATTATTTTTAGGCTGTGTGCTTTTATCTATTAGTCACCTCCTCCTGAATGTTCTTAGGGCATATTTTCTCAAAACTACTTAATTCTTTGGGAAAACAAAATGAGGACCTTGGGATTGGGAGTGCAGAACTGAAAGGTTTTACGGAGCATTGCCCATCTCTTCCTATGGCTTTACCTTTGCTCGTATGGTGCTATGGATAGAGGCTTATAACGATCCAGTGATTATCAGTTTGTTCACTTGTTTAAAAAAAACTAGAAAATTTAGGGGAGAAAAAGCATACAAAGTTATTGAGAGGCTTAAGTAACAGATAGTTTTCACCTAGGGGGAAAATGAATTAACAGAGCAATGTAAATTAAACTGTCATGGAATTTATCTCTACGTATCTATAGCATTAAATGACTTGCATAGTCAAGAAGGATGTGCATAGAAAATAATGCATATATTTTATTGTATTCTTAACATCTTTTGACCTAAACAAATGCATGCTGGTGTTCAAAAACAGGAATGCATTCTGGATGTTTCATCTGTTTCAGTGCTTATTTTGATCTTTGTTAAGAATCAGCAGTCCCTCTTATCCCCACTAGGCTTCAGCACTGCTTGTGACTAGTACCTTTGTTTTCCCAGCACCTTGATCTTCACCAGACATTGTTTGCCAAGCTCTTAAACTGACTCAAAAGGCATTTAAGTTGTTTGTTCATTCTGATTTCAATAACTCAATTTTTGGCATAGTAATAAGCATCATCTACCATGTAACACAGAAAATTGCTCTGTATTCTCAAAGTTGACATATGTTAATATTAACCTAAATGTAGTTTTATATATACATACACACACACACACACACAGAACTTTAGAGAAATTTTAGCTCAAAAGTAGTGAAAAGATGATATAGTACTGGTATTACATGAGACATCTAAAGGGTTCATTTCTTTATGATCTGACTTAAAACACTAGTAAGATGAAGTGGGATCTTGATTATTTCTAGAAAGCATTTCTACTTCAATGAGAAGGTTGCATCCTAGGTAAAAATGGACCTGCATAATGTTAGGCTAGTTTGGAAGATTTGACACACACCATGTCGATACATGGTTTGCTGTACTTAGTATCTTTCTTAGCTAAGCTGTTTTGTATTTTCTTGTCCTGAATGTTTTTTTCTTCTGTGTGCATCTGTGTGTGTGTATGTAATCTTCTCTACTTGACCATTAAAAACACAGTATTTTTCCTCTAGACCTTTTGGCACTGGAACAAGATGCTGTCTTTGGCCTGGAATCCCTTCTGGTGCTTTGTAGTCAAGATGATAGCCCAGGTGCTCAAGCCACTTTAAAGGTAAAAACATCAGCTCTTTTTATATAATGCCTGTTTTCATTGCCAGAAGTGTAGATTACCAGTCTCTCTGTAAAGGGTCAGATAGTAAATATTTTAAGCTTTGCAGACAATGCACTTTTTGTCACAACTACTCAGTTCTGCTATTATAGGGAAAAAATAGCCATGGACATTTTTTTTTTTTTTTAAGAGAAGGGTTAATGGTATGACTATGTTCTGGTAAAATTTTATTTGCATAAACAGGCAGGATTTGGTCCAAGTGCAAGAGTTTGTCCGCCTCTGGCTTAAACAAATATTTGCCCTTGATCTTCACTTTCAAAGCTAGTATTTTGACTGTTATTCCAAAAGACAGATGAAGTTAAAATTTGATTTTGGCCTATTTTGCCATCAGTTGAAAGTATTTATTAAGTTGTAATAGATATGTATGATGATCCTAGATAATGTAAAGCAAAGTTAAACAGACAGAGCTCCTGTACTTTTGCAAGTTTTATAATCTGAGGTAACACTGATAAGGTCACAAAGAACTAATGAAATTACTGAAATAAATGTGTAAGTGTATATTAGTTTATACAGTATAGAAGCCCTAGTTTTAATCCACCCACCTAGCTATCATCTTAGAGATATTTCAACATTTTAAGGTGAAATGAGACTATTATTGGAGTTAAACATGAAGTGTAATATTTGATGGCACAAAATAATTAAGAAAAGTAGGACCAATAGAAATGAAAGGCTGTTAGACATTGGAGGATGTAAGAACTATAGCTTGTTTAAGGTATAGTTTGAGAAAAATCATGACTTATTTTAGCATGTTAAGAAAAGGTATGATGTGGTTATAACGATGAATAATGCAGATGCTGGTACTGTTAAATAGAAGCTGATAATCAAGAGGTGGTGAAGGAAATAGGCCCCATGTGATTGGCAAATCCCCAGAATCCCTGTGGGACCGCCAGACGTTTTTTTGTGCCTACCAACAACCTTGATTCTTCCTAGTAACTTTACCTTTCTTTAAAGCTTCACTTCATACCTTCTAAATGTAACTAGTCCACTTTCTATTCAATATGCAGATTGCTCTGAACTGTATGGTGAAGTTGGCCAAGGGCAGGCCCCATCTCAGCCAGTCCGTGGTTGAGACCTTGTTGACTCAGCTGCACAGCGCTCAGGACACTGCCCGCATCCTGATGTGCCACTGCCTGGCCGCCATTGCCATGCAGCTGCCCGTGCTGGGCGATGGGATGCTCGGTGACCTTGTGGAACTCTACAAGGTGATCGGACGATCAGCCACAGACAAGCAACAGGAGCTTCTGGTAAAGAGCTACTTTTCAGACCTCCTGTGGATGAATGGGTTCTGGTCTAGGGAGGATTATCAGTAATCCAGGAAGACAGCAGGTTAAAATAATTAGCTAAGACCAGGAGCATGCTGAAGTGAAAATAGGCTGGGGAGCTGGAGCTTTTTGCTGTTTCCACTTTAGGTATAGAAAGCCCTGTTTAGTTCACATGTAAAACTGCTTTCTTCCTAAGCCCTGTCAAATCAGTTTAGTGTAGCCAAAACCTTCAATCTGATATTTTTGCTTTATTACAAAGGACAAAATGAAACTGAAGGGTTTGTTTTTATTTTTTTCCTCTTTTTTACAAAGCAAATAAATAATGAACCAAACCCTGTTTTGTCCTTCCAAAAATATAAGTAAAATGACCTAGGGATATCAGCGACCATAAGAGGAATTAAATCAGTTCCTCTTTGCCAGTCCAGGCCCTCTTTAGCTGTTGAGGATCCAGTTTGGGTTTCAGTGCAGTCCTGGGGTTGGAAAAGGTAAGGCGTGGAAGGCGTGGAAGTTGTGTAATAATGTTGACTTGAAAGTTCTCCAGGGCTGAGAGTAGACTGGATGCTAAACAGGCATAAATTGGAATTAAGCTTCAAAGTAGCCTCTCCATATTGTTTGTGGTCATCTGATTATATGGCTTGGGAAAAAGCCTAATGAAATTACTTACTCAAGCCCATTTTATGTTTAATCCTGCAGGGGGCATTATGTAAAAGATCGCCCCCATCTCATCATTTGCTGTCAGGAAAGGTTACCCTGATGTCTTAAGTGGCAGTGGTCGTGGAAACCATGCATTTATCGCAGTATGTATGGATCCTTGTATGTGTTGCCTTTGGAATACTGAGAAGCAGGTAGCCAAGTCTGCTTTTCATTGAAGCAGCATTTTCAACTAATGTTCTTTATCCTTTTTTTTTGTTTAGTACTATTTTAAAAGCAACTTTAAATTATGACAGGAAATATTCAAAAACACTTCAGGAATAATATGATGAGAGGTCTTGCATCTGTCACTTAGTTTAAGAAAAAAGTGTTGCTAGTACAGTTGACTTGTACCCACCTATGTATCTCCATGATGGCGTCTTCTTCCTTCCTGTCAGGATAGGTAACCACTATCCCAAAACTGGGGTTTGTCATTCCCATACATACTGTTCTATATTTACTGCCTTAGTATATATCCTATGTGATATGCAAGATTTTTTGTATGTTTTAACTTTATATGTTATCGCACTACATGTGATCTTTTGCGTTTTTCCTGTTTTTTGTGAATCTGTATTGATTCTGTATTGTTAAGAGTATTTCTGGTTTATCCATTTCACTGCTCTATAGTTTTTCATTGTGTGATTTTATTAATATCATAGTTTGTCCATATTATTGGGCATTGTTTCTAATTATTTGCTGTTATACACAATGTTCTGAGTAATGTAGTAAGTGTCAAAGGAAGACAAATGTTGTTATTTTTCAGTAGGCTCTAACTAGTGTTTCACCCTTCTGGGTAAAGTTATCTATAGCATTGGATAGAGTCAACGATTCTCTTGACTTTGTTCTTGCTCGATGTTAGGTGAGCTTGGCCACTGTGATTTTTGTAGCCAGTCAGAAAGCACTGTCTGCTGAAGTGAAGGCGGTAATAAAGCAGCAGCTTGAAAGTGTTTCCAATGGATGGACTGTCTACCGGATTGCCAGACAGGCATCCCGAATGGTGCGTACTGTCCTCTGTGCGAGCTGGGTTGTTGAAAAGGGCAGATTACGAACCTTTAGGCTGTGTGATTGTTCCTCCTAGTCAGAACTAAAGATGAAGGTGGAAGTACTTTTTAGTCATGGGATTAAAAGATGATGAAGGAAAGGATGTAATTTTTAACATATACACATGAGAACAGTATATACATTGTTAGGGAGAGATTCCACCGGAATTCCAGAAATAGAAGCTTTCTGGCTGTAGGTTGTTAGCAGCGCTTTCAGTTTACCGTGTGCTCTCGGAAACACAGCCCCTTCCCACTCGTGTTTCTCTCCTCCCCTTTCAGCTTCCCACGTCTTTCTTCCCTTTTTCTCTCCCACCATATCATTCTTATACTGGGCAGGAGAGTGGGCATCCCTCGCCCCCAGGCATTAACAGGCATTCACATTCCCCCTCAACTCCCTCCCTCTCCGTCAGTCATTTCCCGAGGGCACAATAATACTTGATGGAACTTAACTGGACTTCTCCCCCACCCCACTAAATAGCTCATACAAAAATGACATACAATAAGAATTTATAGTTTCTAAATCTTGAACTAAAATTCTAGACCCAGGTTATAGATAACGCCATTCATTTTTTTCTTTGGAACTGTTTTGGTACAGAGCTTCAGGCATTATGTTACATAAAAGCAGCTCAGCATATTTTCTCTGAAGAACTACTTTGACAGAGTCTCACACAGTTATATAATGTGAGGAATGATTGCTAAAACTTTATCCAAGGTTTGAATTTCTCTTTTAGCTGCTACATCAACCAATTCAAGTGTAAGAATCTCATCATGCCCCTCCATTTCTCCCTCCCCCCACTTTTTTTTTTAGGGTAATCATGACATGGCCAGAGAGCTTTATCAGAGTTTGCTGACTCAGGTTGCCTCAGAACATTTCTACTTCTGGCTGAATAGTTTGAAGGAGTTCTCACATGCAGAACAGTGCCTCACTGGGTTACAAGAAGAGAATTATAGTTCAGCACTTTCTTGCATTGCTGAGTCTTTAAAATTCTACCACAAAGGGATTGCTTCCTTAACAGTAAGTGCGGTTAATTCTCCTTTGGTGACGATTACTTGTGAGAACGATTTCTCTTTTCTTTTGGGGCTATTCTCTTTTAACCTTGAAAAATTTGCTGATACACATGTATTTGGCAGTATTAAAATGATGAATAGGATCTGGAAGTAGATCATTAACCCCTACCCATCTTTTTACTGTTCCTAGATTGATGAACATTTATCATTTTGTTTTATCAAGTATCAGGTACACATGTGAAGAGAATTGCTGAATCCATACAGGAGGGATAACTGAAGGTGGGATTCCCCCTTTCCAGACTCTTAGTAAGACCCCAACCTGGATCACTACTGTTGTCAAATGTGAACCCTCCACCCCATCTCATACCTGGGAGCTACTTACTAGAGTTTCTTATTTTGTAAATAAAGAAGAAATTATCTAGGATGCCAGTATCTCACCTTTTATCCCTCTGTTATGTCTTCCCATTCCAAATTAACAATCAGCCAGCTACTACCATTTCAATTTTTTTTTTCTGCCAAGAAAGAAAGAGGGGTACAGAGAGAGCAGATCCTTAACATTTTCTTGAAACCAGTTCTTTTCCTTAAGTAAGTACCTGTTTCCTAAAATGTGCATTTTATATATTAATGCAAGGACTTTTTCCCCTGAAGAGTGTAAAGTTTGTGTAATCACCATTAAGCATCTTTAAAGTATTGTCACTTGACTTTAAAAATTATATGTATATAGATGGGGCCATAAAACTTTTGGTACCTGTTTTATATTTATCACATAATCTAAAATGTTTTTAATGGTGAGCCATTCAAAGAGAAGTGTTGCAAACAGAACAGAGAACAAACAGATGTCACAAGAGACAGACTGTTCAGATAACTGTGGGTGCATATCTTTTGAGGAATGATTTTAGGGGGCTGGGATTGATTGACTGCGGTTTTAAAACAGGAGTATAGGTGTGGCTCCCCTCCATTTTAAGGGGTAACATTGACTTCTGTGGTTCTCTTCCCTTGACTATCCTGGGAAAAGATTGTTGTTGCCTATATCAGGCTATTAAATACCTCAGAAAATCTAAAAGTACTGTTACTGTCTCTAGTAAGTAGAATTATTTCATTTTCTAGTTGATGTAGAGCAGAAAATTGTTAATCATTTAGTACAGTGAATGATAGGGACTGTGATATAGGCTAACAAAATAGTGAGCCAGGTAGAATTAATATTATGAAAAAAATCTTATTGAATACTTAATAGTCCTAATGATTTGTGTGGTATGTGTGTTTAATGAGGTTTGGCAGTAATTAAGAAGTGAATTCCGATATAGGAAGAAAGCAGCCAATTGACAGACAAAAGACCCTTGTCTTAGCCTCTGTTCTGCAATTAGCACATTGTGACCTAAGGCAGGTTATTGATCTTCAAATCATCTTTTGATGGAGTTCCTTTATTCAGCAAACTGTAAGCACTTGCTATGTGCCAAACACTGCTTTGAGGATAAAAGAATCAGGAAATAATTCTTCACTTGAGAGTAGTCTCAAGAGGAAGGAAGTATAAGCCTAAACAATCATTTGGAACTTCTTACATTTCTGATTATAAGTACTATACTATCACAGTTTGGGGTGTTTTTTTTGTTTGTTTTTTTTTTTTAAAGATTTTTAGACAAGTGTGAATTTGATGATAGCTTTCTGTCTTTTTAACAGAGATGATTTGAGCGTGTGCTTAGTTGCTCAGTCGTGTCCAACTCTTTGCGACCCCATGCACTGTTGCCCACCAGGCTCTTCTGTCCATGGGATTTTCCAGACAAGAATGCTGCAGTGGGTTGCCATGCCCTCCTCCAGGGTATCTTCCCCACCCAGGGATCGAACCCAGGTCTCCCACATTGCAGGCAGATTCTTTACATCTGAGCCACCAGGGAATCCCAAGAATACTGGAGTGGGTAGTTCCCTCCTCCAGGGAAACTTTCTGACCCAGGAATCGAACTGGGGTCTCCTGCACTGCAGGTGGATTCTTTACCAGCTGAGCGACCAGGAAAGCCTAATTGCCCTTTTGTTCCTTGACACATGAAGGAACATGTCAGCTGTGATGATTATGCTTTTTAAACCTTCTTCAACCAAACTAAACAGAAGTTAAGAATTCTGTGCTTGTTGGAGGTGCTATAGCAATGTTGGGTGTCTGATTTCCCAGTAGAGTGATTAATGATAGTTACCTTGCTTCTTAGGAATAAAATTCATGAAAAGTGTTTGTATCAGCTTTCTGTGCTGTGTAACAAATTACCACAAATTTAGTGGCTTAAAACAGGACCCATTTATTGTTTACTGTTTTACCATTTGCATGAGTCAGAAGTCCAGGCATGACTTAACTGGGTTCCCTGCTCATGTTGTCACAGAGTTGCAGTCCAGGTGTCAGCCAGGGCCAGTCTTGTCTGGGACTTGGGTGCAGGGTCCCCTTCTAAACTCATGTAATTGTTGGCAGGATTCATGTCCTCACAGCTGTGAGACTTGTGGAAGCCTCAAGGCCAGAAGGAACATCTCTTACCTTCAAGACTTTGTTTTAATGGACTCACCTGATGAGGAGTGATCTACCCAGAATAACTTCCTTTTGATGAGTATAAAGTCAGATCATTAGGGACCTAAATTACATCCTCACAATCTATTACTTTTTCTATATTCCATTAATTAGAAGCAAGTTACAGGTTCTATCCATACTTTAAGGGAGATTACACAAGTTTTGGAGACTGGGATGGGAGTGGGAAAGCATGATTAGAGGAACCATTTTAGCAATCTGCCTACAGATGGTGGGTCTTTATTTTTTACCTTATTGAATATTGAATAGGTATTATATCTATACATTATATAGGGTGTATAAAGATATCAAATATCCAAGTATAAAGTTATATGCAGAGTACATCATGAGAAATGCTAGGCTGGAGGAAGCACAAACTGGAATCAAGATTGCCGGCAGAAATCTCAATAACCTCAGATATGCAGATGACACCACCCTTATGGCAGAAAGTGAAGAAGAACTAAAGAGCCTCTTGATGAAAGTGAAAGAAGGAGAGTGAAAAAGTTGGCTTAAAGCTCAACATTTAGAAAACGAAGGTCATGGCTTCCGGTCCCATCACCTCATGGCAAATAGATGGGGAAACGTGGAAACAGTGGCTGACTTTATATTTTTGGGCTCCCAAATCACTGCAGATGGTGATTGCGGCCATGAAATTAAAAGACGCTTACTCTTTGGAAGAAAGTTATGACCCACCTAGACAGCATATTAAAAAGCAGAGACATTACTTTGTCAACAAAGGTCCGACTAGTCAGGCTATCGTTTTTCCAGTGGTCATGTATGGATGTGAGAGTTGGACTATAAAGAAAGCTGAGTGCTGAAGAATTGATGCTTTTGAACTGTGACTCTTGAGAGTCCCTTGGACTGCAAGGAGATCCAACCAGTCCATCCTAAAGGAGATCAGTCCTGGGTGTTCACTGGAAGGACTGATGTTGAAGCTGAAACTCTAGTACTTTGGCCACCTCATGCGAAGAGTTGACTCATTGGAAAAGACCCTGACGCTGGGAGGGATTGAGGGCAGGAGGAGAAGGGGACGACAGAGGATGAGATGGCTGGATGGCATCAACGACTCGATGAACGTGAGTTTGAGTGAACTCTGGGAGTTGGTGATGGACAGAGAGGCCTGGCGTGCTGCAATTCATGGGGTCGCAAAGAGTTGGACATGACTGAGCGACTGAACTGAACTGAACTGAGAGTCATTTATGATTATCACAACTAGGTGTTAACTGGCATTTAGTGGATAGAGGCAAAAGATACTGCTAAACATCCAACAAAGCACAAGACAGCTCCCCTCAAAATTTGAGAGTTATTCCAAAATGTCCCTAGTATGCTGAGGTTGAAGACCCTTCTCTAGGGCAGTATACCTCAGTCAAAACTGTGTATCTGCCCGCTGCTCCAATTTAGAAAAATGTGAAGATGTTTCTGTTTTTCCCAGTGATAGAGTGGTTGGAGAGACTGCTGCTAGCCTAATGGTCATTGACTGGAGATGCTGAATTTTCTGAAATGCTGAGGGTATTCCTGCTCCTATTAAAAGATACTGATCTAAAGTACTACCTTGGAGTAAAATTGCATAAGTTATGTGCATCTTCAGTTGACTAGCTGATACCAGGAGTTTTTACATAGTGGTTTTAAATTTACAGTATTTCCAGCAGTGTATAAGAGTTCTTGTTGCTCTACATTTCCCCCATTGGTATGTTCTGGAAGTTATGATTGGAGTAATTAATACAATTAAACTTTATATATCTGCATATTTGAGTTTTGCTTATTATAGAACATATTAGTTTCAGATGTGCAACAGGATTTGATATTTTATCTGTTGTGAAATCACTACAGTAAGTATGGTGATAGTTAAAATCTGTCGCATATATAGTTACTAATTTTTTTTTCTTGTGAAGAGGACTTTTAAGATGTACTATCTTAGCAACTTTCAAATATTCAATATAGTGTTTTTAAAACTTGTTTTTTCTTCCAGTTTTCTTGAGATATAATTGACATAAAACACTGTGTAGTTTAAAGTGTACAACATGATGATCAGTATACATCATGAACTGATTATCATAATGGGATTAGTGACCATCCATGGTCTCATATAAATACATTAAAGAAATAGAGAAAATAGCTTTTTTTCTTGTGGAAAAAACATGTAGGATTTTTTCTTGCCTTTCATATATATCATACATCTTACATACATTTTATCCTTAGAACTTATGTATAACTGGAATTTTGTACCTTTTGACTACCTTCTTTCAGTTCTCCGCCTGCCCCCACCCCCAGTCTTCCACCTCTGGTAGCCACAAATTTGAAATTTTTTTTGTTGATTTGTTAAGTATAATTGACCTACAAAACTTAGTTCCTTATACACAACACACTGATTCAATGTTGGCATCTATTTTAAAATGGTACCGTGATAAGTCTCCTTGGCATCCGTCACCATAAAAATATGGTCATGATTATTGGCTGTTTCTCATGTGGTACATCACATTATCTGTGGCTCGTTTACTTTGTGTCTGATAGTGTATTCCTCTTGGCCTCCCTTGTGTGTTTCACCTTCCCGCCCTCTCCCCTCTGGTAACCGCCTCTTCTCTCTGCGTCTCTCTTTCTGTCCAGTCATGTTTACTCACTTGCTTTGTTTTCTAGATGCCATTTATATGTTAAATCATACAGTATTTGTTTTCCTCTGAGGTTTTTTAGCTTAGCCTAAAGGCCCACCAGTGTCGTTGCAAATGACAAGATTGCCCTCTTTTTTTATGGCTAATATCCCATTGTATAAATGTGTGCTGCATCTCTTTATCCGTTTGTCTATTGATGGGAGCTTAGATGCCTTCCATATCTTGCCTGTTGTAAGTAAAACTGCAGTGTGACTGTTGCATGTATCTTTTTGAATTAGTGTTCTTGTTTTCTTTGGGTAAAAACGCAAAAGCAAAACTGCTGGAACTTGTGGTTCTATTTTTAATTTTTCGAGGCCCCTTCATACTCTTTTCCATAGTGGCCGCGCCAGTTTACACTCCTGTCAGACGCACACAGTGGTCCCTTTCTTCACATCCTCTCCAACACTTGTTACCTCTGGTCTTGATAATAGCCATTCTGACAGGTGTGAAGTGATATCTCATTGTGGTTTTGATTTTCATTTCCATGACGATTAGTGATGCTGAGGCCATCTATGTGTCTTCTTTGGAAAAATGTCTATTCAGAGCTCTGCCTTTTTTTTAATCAGGATTTTTTTTTTTTTTTTTTTTTTTACTATTGAGTTGTATGAGTTTTTAAATGTATTTTGGATATTAACCTCTTATTAAATATATGATTTGCAAATATTTCTTTCCACTCAGTAGGTTGTCTTTTCATTTTGTATGTTCTAAATACCAGTCTTTTGTCGGTAATATGAGCTGCACATATCTTTTCATTCACAGTCACTCTAAGAAATGTTTTCCCTTCAAGTCACTACCTTTACCCTCCTCTACAGAAATCACTTTAGGTTTCTAAAATTATAGATTAGTCTTGCCTTGTTTTTCATCATCATTTAAGAAATCATGCAATATTAGACTTGATTATAGCTTCTTTACTCAGCTTTATATTTATGTGATACAGTAATGGTATCTGTTACATATTGCAGTAGTTTGTTCATTTCATATCATCATGATATTCTTTTGGATGACTTATAACAGTCTGTTTATCTTTTATTTTTGATCAACATTTGAGTTATTTCCAGGATGGGGCTATTTAAGGTAATTTCACTATTAACTTTCTTTGCACATCTTTTGGTAGAAGTGTGCATATTTCCTGGATGGTGTTATATGTTTAAGTTCAGCTTTAATAAATACTGCCAAAAAGTTGCCTGTGGTGGTTTCCAGTTTATACTCCTATCAGTATAAGTGCCTTTTGGGGTTCACAGTACTTCTTGAATATATGGCTTGATGACTTTGGTCAGTTATGGAACATTCACCGTTATCTCTTCAGCCAGTGACTCCAAGTACCCCTTTGTTAATTCTTTTTACCAAGTCTCATCTCTCTCTCCATTCTCTTCTGTATGTTTTGCCTTTTTATCTCTCCTTAGTTCAATATTTTCTTCTGGCCTGTCTTCCATTCCCATAATTCTCACTTACATTGTGTCTAATTGATATATTAAACTCATTCATTAAGTTCTTTTTTTTTAACTCATTCATTAAGTTCTTAATTTCATTTATTGTGTTTTTCCAGTTTCAAAATTTCCATTTAATTATTTTATATTTTGTAGTTCTTCTTTAGGATCCTCTATCTTGTCATTGAAATTCTTTAATATGCTAATTATAGTTATCTTGACATTCATATATGTCCATTATCTGAATCTATTACAGTTTGTGTCTTTGACACTTTTTCCCCCTCTTGGTTTGAGGAATTTCGTCTTTGTTGTATGCTCAGTTATTTTTTATTTAGTTTTGGACAGTGAGTGTGAAAATTATAGTAATTATATTATCTTTGCTTTTGGAGGGCAGTTAGGCTGTGGGAAGATTACTTAATCCAACCAAGGATTGAGCTAATTCAAAGCTAAGCTTCAGTCCTTGGAAGAATCAGTCTATTTTTGGTTCTCCTGACTGCTAGAGTATAGCTCTTTGAAGTTACGGACAAAAGCCTGAAATGTTTTCCACAGCCCTCTTCTTAGTTTTGTGAGACTGATGAAAGCTCTGTTCAGCTTCTCTGACTGCTGGGAGCAGATTTCAAATTAGCAGATATTACCAAATGTCAGTCTTACCTCCTTGAATTGCCCACTTCTCTGTGATTTTGGTTCCTTGTTGCTTATAGCTCTTCAGTGTTTTCAGATAGATGTTTATAACATTTTATTCATTTTTCCATTTGCTCTTAACAGGCTGGCTGGTTTAAGACTATTTAGTCTAGCATTCACTTAAGCTTGGCTTACTCTTTCAAAAACTGAGCTTGTATTAAGTAAAATATAGTCACAAGAAGACAAATATTGTATAATTCCACTTAACTGAAAGTGGTCGGATTCATAGAAACAGAAAATAAGTGGAGAAGGCACTGGCACCCCACTCCAGTACTCTTGCCTGGAAAACCCCATGGACAGAGGACCTGGCAGGCTATAGTCCATGGGGTTGCAAGAGTCGGACATGACTTAGCAACTAAACCATCCACCACCTCAAAGTGAATATATGCCTAAAGATAACATGTGAAAAGGATATTTGCCATATACTAGCAAGTTTTTTGGGGGGATGGTGGGAGTCAAGAAAGACTTGGGGTTATTTTGTCATCACCTTCCATTTTATACTTATTTATAATGACCATTATTTTTACTAATACTGTAAAACTATGAAAAATGAATAAAATGAATAAAATACTAAAAATACTAAAAGTTTACCAAAAGAGTACGATGGCGGTTACTAGGGGCTTTAAGTCCATCACTGTGGCTCATTCTTGGTTGTTCCGTGTTCTTTATCACAATGTATATAAATATTTTAAACTGAGTTTATCAAGTAGTGTTACTTTCACCCACATTGGGAGTTTTCTTTTAGCTGATCCACGTAGAAATCAGGATATGAACCACAAGTCAGAAATTCTGTGAAGCAGTATTATACGTGTGTTTAACACAGGTTTAACTCTTATGTTTAGGCTTTCCTTTTTTTTTTTTTTTTTTTTTTGAGAAAGAAGTGCCAACCCACTCCAGTATTCTTGCCTGCAGAATCCCATGGATGGAGGAGCCTGGTGGGCTACAGTTCATGGGGTCTCACAGAGCTGGACATGATTAAAGTAACTCAGCACTAGCACTTAGGCTTTTTTAAAAAAAGTCAAGAAAACAAAAAACAAGAATGAAGAAAAAAATAAGCTATTTCAATAATAGGGAAGCAAAATAGCAGTTTAAATAGTGAGCAGTTTTTCTCCATTAGCTTGTACCCCAGAGTGAGCAGTAGAGAAGAGCTCTGAGTTTGCTGTTTTTTCACCAGTGTTAAATTTACTGGAGGTGATTCTTTCTTGAGAAATTTTCAGGAATAATTGTGATTCTATACAATTTTTGCTTTACCTGCTGACCTTACAACCCACTTCTATTTAAACTTTAGCCCCAGCATAAAGAAAAGTAAATAATATTCCTTTTATTCCTCATTGGCATTGTTCATCATGCTATAGTCTAAATTTTATTTTTGTCTGTTTTTCTATCTTTCTTGGATGATACTACCTTTTTAAAGTCTTTGACCTCTAGCACAAGTTTAGCCTTTCTCTGTTGTTTTTGAACATGCATACTGTATCTAGCGTATTTTTCCTTTGGTATTCCACAGTCTAAGATGCACAATAACTTGCAAACTTGCCATCTTATGTCATCAATCAAATATTTCTTGTTAGTCAGAAATAAATCCAGGCTAACAGTAAATCTTTCTCATTATAACTACATCTTTCTGTGCTGTCAGTTTTATAATGAAGGTTAGGACAATGTTGTAAATTGTTTTGCCTGATAAGATGGTCTGCACTGTCTATAACAGTATCATATACCTACTTGTGTTTCTGACCCTTCTAAAGTTACTGATAAGCAATAAATTAAAAATAGCAAGTAGGAACATAAGAGGCAGAGGGAAGGGGAATTTATCTTCCTGTAAAAGCAAATCAGATCTCCAAGAAATTAAAAACAATTGAAATAGTCTCTTTTACATCCTAATCTGTACTGTTTCACAGTTAGAATAAAACATCCCAAAAGTTTGAAAACCACAGAATTCGATACATTGATTACAGTTATTACCTCTAGCTTATATAATTTTATATAGAGGTAGCTTTGCAATCCGAGAGCGATACTATAGCAAGTATACATTCTTGTAAAGGATATAGGAAGTGGCTATTTCCTAGAGTAAAATACAAATGCTGCCAAGTAATAAAACTTACCATTTGACACTTAAGACTAGAGAGAACCTCACAGAGGTCAATATGTGATACTTGGACAGATGTATAATATTGTAACTGAATTCTGGAACCTCAAGTCACATACCTTGAGGTTCCAGAATTGAAAATTTAAAGTTCCAGAATTAAGCAGCTGCTGCTGCTGCTGCTGCTAAGTCGCTTCAGTTGTGTCCGACTCTGTGTGACCCCTTAGATGGCACCCCACCAGGCTCCTCCATTCATGGGATTTTCTAGGCAAGAGTACTGGAGTGGGGTGCCATTGCCTTCTCCGGAATTAAGCAGACTCTCCAGCTAAAAGAATAGTATGAGGTACTAAGAAGCAGCATCCACATGTTTTAAGTGAGTCATGTCAGAGAAGAGAATTAATGTCATTGTACTTTCTTTGTTGTTAAATTAATGTATTTTTAATATGCCTTTTGTTGAAAGCACCATGCCAGTTTCTTCCCTAGGGCAGTTGATAAATAGTTAAAGGTTGTCTTAGTTCTCTGTCTACACTGACTTGACTTAAATTCTTGGCCTCCTTTACCTAGCTGATGCTGCTCTTTGCTGTTTAAGACTAATCCCTGACTTTTCTCCATTCTCATTGAAACTTGTGTGTTATAACCTATTCCTTGGTAGCCTGTCTGTGCATTCTAAATGTCTAATGAGAAATTCTCTTTAAAATTAATCTGGGCTTGAGACTTTGCTTCCAGTGGTTAAAAATCTACCTGCCAATGCAGGGGACCAGGTTCGACCCCTGATCTGAGAAGATCCCACATGCCACGAGGCAGCTAAGCCTGTGCGCCACGACTTCTGAGCCAGAGCTCTGGAGCCCAGGAGCCCTAGAACCCGTGCTCTGCAACAGAAGCCACTACAGTGAGGAGCTCATGCACTGCAACTAGAGAGTGGCCCCTGCTCACCAGGGAGAGCCCACGCGCAGCAACGAAGACCCAGTGCAGCCAGAAATAAACAAATTTTTTAAAATTAATAAATAAGTAAAATAAAGTTGACCTGGACTAGTCATGGAAGAAAGCAGCCATGAGGCAACATGCTTTGTTTGTTGTTGTTGAAACTGCCTTTCTACCACGTTTAAAACATAATCCAGAACTTTGCCTGTTGTTTGCAGGCCCCACATAATCTGGCTGTCCCTTGCCTCAGCTCTACCAGCAACGTGCTTTTTAAGCAGTGACTATCTAACAGTATAATTCTCCTGCCCTTACCTTCCTTTTCTCCCCACTCCCACCTTTTAACAATTCTGCTAATGATTCCAACATGAAAATTTCAGGTTAGAAGGGTAGGAATGTAATAAGGGAATCTGGAGAGAGTGGTAATGTCCATGAAGCACCCTTTACATGCAGTCTTACTGCTGACAGTGTAGCTGATCCATGTGTTGTAAGATCTGGGCAAATGTAGGAAGGAAGGATCCTCAGGGTTGATGGAACCCAGATTTTCAGAGTGCCGCTAATAACAGTGTCTTCCTTTCTGTATTACGTCTTCCCGTTATAAGTGTTTATCCATCACTGTTAGAACTGTTGGTCTTTTGCACAGACTACGACAAATACTTTGCCCTTCACCATCTTCCTTTTATGTTTACTTTGTCTTAAATATATCTTTTTTTTTATTCCCCAGGCTGCCAGTACACCACTGAATCCTTTAAGTTTTCAGTGTGAATTTGTAAAGCTCAGGATCGACCTTCTGCAAGCCTTCTCCCAACTTATCTGTACTTGTAATAGCCTCAAGACAAGCCCCCCACCTGCAATCGCCACAACTATTGCCATGACCTTAGGGAATGACCTTCAGCGGTGTGGTCGCATCTCCAATCAGGCATGTCTTAACTGTATTTTCAGGGCAGTTTTTATGTACACTTTAGAGATTTTTGAGGTTAGTTGTGAGATCAAAAACATTGTGAAATTTATTTATTTATTTATTTATTTTTACATTGTGAAATTTAGAAATCAGTGGTTTGACTCATAGGCAACAGCAAATGCTTATAAACTCATCTGTCTTGCAAAACACAAGCTATGAAAGCTTATTAAAATGACAAAATGATTGATGATTCCTCACTCCATGCTATATATTTATATAAAGAGAAAGGACATACATTTTAAAGAAACTTTGGGATGTTCACAGCTATTATTTATTTTAGTAGAACTTTGAAGAAGCTAAAAATGCGTGGTTTTTGTTTCTATACGTGGTATGTAAATTATTATAATCTTATGCCCATTTGTGGCTTCATTTGCCACCTTTGTTAATTCTCAACAGTTTGTAAAACTGAGTGAACTGAAAATGAAAAAGAGTTGAAATATTTTTTGCATTTTTTAATTGTTTGAGGATTTTTTCCTTAGGTTTCAGTTTTTGTGTTATTTACACAAAAAGGATAGCGTGTTTGTTTATTTATCATAATTGATATTTTTCCTTCTTTATAGATGAAGCTGTCCATGGAAGAATTCCGAAGCCTTGCTTCCCGATATGGGGATCTTTATCAGGCATCTTTTGATGCTGATTCGGCAACTTTGAGGAATGTAGAATTGTATCCTAAACTTGCCTGATATTTCTTGTTCATCAGAAGTATTCTTTTAAATGTAAAATAAATACTTCAGATATGCGTAACTAAAATATACATTAGATAACCCTACAGATTTACAATGTTAAAGTCGCTCAGTCACGTCCGACTCTCTGCGACCCCATGGACTGTATAGTCCATGGAATTCTCCAGGCCAGAATACTGGAGTGGGTGGCCATTCCCTTCTCCAGGGCATCTTCCCAACCCAGGGATCGAACCCAGGTCTCCCGCATTGCAGGTGGATTCTTTACTAGTTGAGCCACCAGGGAAGCCCATAAATCTACTGTAAGTAATGATTTTTTTTGAAATCTAGTATGAACAGTATAATAATACTTTTCTTTTTCAACCAAGCTTTTTAAAAGGTGGTGACTCAATGGTGGGTGGTTGTTCTCCCTCTTGAGAAGAGCATCCAAAACCAAGGTCTGATCAGTGTTGAGGTCTTTGTGCTCACTTAAGTTACAGAACATTTTTGCACCAGAGAGCCATTTTGTCTCTTGCCTCACCTTTTTTTCTTCACAGCTAACAACCCTAGATTCCATCACCTTTATTAGTGATATATTCAGTTGTTTCAGTCATCACTTTTGTTCCTTAAGCCATCTTTAGTTCTCCATATTTTTTTATTAGCAGCCTTAGATCCTTTTTGAAAAGAGTAAAGAGATACATTGATTTTTAGTTGTAGGACCTATAAATCAATAATTTCTGGCAATTTGGCTTACCCGATAGAAAACCTAATGAATGCTATTGACTCTCTCCCCTGAAAAATGTATATGTGCACATACCCTCCCAAAGTTTGCATACCATTTCAGGAGGGTTAACAGATCCCTCCCAGCCTAGGAATCTCCAGGGTACAGACCCTTATTGTGGTGGTGGTTTTTAACTTTTATCAGTGAAACGCCTGTATCTAAGATAAAGAGCTTTTGTGAGTGAATCACAGTTGCTGTTGCTTGGGTTCCTCTTTCCAACATGAACCTCTGAAGCACCCTTCCTGGAACTATTACAGACAACATATATCCCTTAAAAGGAAAAAAAAACAAAACCACCACAGACTGTTTGAATCAGCAACATAGTTACCTTCACCAAGAATATGGTGATTTTCATCTTGCCTTATTTAATATTCAAACGTAAAGTCTGTAGTACATTTCTCTATTATCATGTATAACGTATAACCTTAACATAATTCAGACAGCAGCAGAGCTGTTTACTGATATCTCATGCAATTGAAGCCCTCATTTTGGACCCAGAATCAGCAAGGTATTTTATTTTAAGGCTTTCATTTTTAAAAAAATATTTACAATTTATTTGGCTTTCAGGCCTTCATTGTAGTGTGCAGTAGCTTTGTTGCATCCTGTGGGATCTTTTGTTATGGTGCCCGGACTCTCTGGTTGAGCATGCAGGCTCAGTAGTCGTGGCCTTTGGTGTCTCTCGTTGTGGCACGTGGGCTCTGGAGCTCGCAGGCTCAGTAGTCGTGGCCTTGGGCGTCTCTCATTGTGGCATGTGGACTCTGGAGCTCGCAGGCTCAGTAGTCGTGGCCTTTGGGTGTCTCTCGTTGTGGCACGTGGGCTCTGGAGCTCGCAGGCTCAGTAGTCGTGGCCTTGGGCGTCTCTCATTGTGGCATGTGGACTCTGGAGCTCGCAGGCTCAGTAGTCGTGATGTGCAGGCTGAGTCGCTCTGCGGTAAGTGGAATCTTAGTTCCCCAACCAGGGATCGAACCCATGTCCCCTACTTCTCAGTATATTATCAATGAAGCATTCTATTTTTTTAATTATTATTTTTTTATGAAAGGATGTCTATTATAATATATATTTATTTTTTGAACTTTAAGTTTTTATTTTGTATTGGGGTATAGCTGATGAACAATGTTGTGGTAGTTTCAGGTGAACAGCAAAGGGACTCAGCTATACATGTACATGTATCCATTATCCCCCAAGCCCTGCTTCCATCCCGGCTGGCACATAACACTGAGTAGAATTCCATGTGCTATGCAGTAGGTCTTTATTGCTTATCCGTTTTGAAGACAGCAGTGTGCACATAACCTTCCCAAACTCCCTAACTATGCCTTCCCCCCAACCCCCAGCAACCACGTTTGTTTTCTAAGTCTGAGTCTCTTTCTGTTTTATAAGTTCATTTGTATCATTTCTTTTTAGATTCCACATATAATGGATATCATATGATAATACTCCTTCTCTGTCTGACTTACTTCACTCAGTGTGACACCCTTCAGGTCCATGTTGCTGCAGATGGCATTATTTCATTCTGTTTAACCGCTGAGTAGTATTCCATTGTATATATACCTCATCTGTATCCATTCTTCTGTCGATAGACATTTAGATTGTTTCCATGTCTTGGCTATTTAAACAAAGCATTTTAAATTTCTCTATCCTAAAGCATTGACTTAACCATTTTTTTCTCTAAGCAGTATCAAAATCCTGGCCTTCTGTTTTGAAGTCCTGTCTACTCTCAGACTAGGCTACTTGGCTATTTTTTTCCCATTTACCTGATTCATTCCAAATTTTTTAGAATACTGTGTGAGAGAAAATCTCCATGACCTTGAGGTCAGCAAGGACACAAATAGCAGTTACCATCAAGAAAAATTTGTTTAATTGGATTTAAAAATTTAAACTTCTGCTCTTTGAAAGATGCCACTAAGAAAATGAAAAGATAGGTTGCAGGGTGAAAATATTCTCAAACATACTCTGTCAAAGTTCTTGTGTTCAGAATATTAAGGAAACCGTACAACTCAAGATAACCCAATTTTTAAGAACTGACAAGATTTTTTTTTTTTAGATTTTATTTGTTTATTTAGCTGTGCTGGGTTCTCGTTGCTGCTCAGGCTTGTCTCTAGTCAGGGCGAGTGGGGGTCCTCTCCAGGTGTGGTGTGTGGGCTTCTCATGGAGGAGGCTTCTCTTGTTGCAGAGCACGGGCTGTAGGGCGCTCGGGCTTCAGTAGTCTCAGCTCCTGGGCTCTAGAGCACAGGCTCAGTAACTATGGGGCACGGGCTTAGTTGCTCCACGACCTGTGGGATCTTCCTGGATCAGGGATCGAAGCTGTGTTCCCTGCATTGGCAGGTGGATTCTTTAGCCCTGGGCCACCAGAAAAGCTCTTGATGAGATTTGAAGAGACACTTCAAAAAAGAAGACATATTAATGTCCAGTAAGCACATGACAAGACGCTTAGTATCATTAAATATCAGGAAAATGCAAATTAAAATCACAGTGAGATAAACTTATACCCACTAGAATAGCTAAAATTAAAAAGCCCTATAATGCCAAGTATTAATTAGTTGTGGAAGAGCTTGAATTCATATATTGTTGGGACTACAAAATGATTCAGCCACTTTGAAAACTGTTTGGCAGTTACCATATGACCACCAGTTCTATGCCTGCTTACTTAAGAGAAAAACATAATTTTTACAGAGACCTATACACAGATTTTCTTAGCAGCTTTATTTATAACAACAAAAATTGGAAGGAGCCAAATATGTCAACAGACGAGTGAGCAAATAAATTGTAGTATATCCATACAGTGGAATATTAAGTCAGTTCAGTCACTTAGTCATGTCCAACGCTTTGCGACCCCATGGACTGCAGCATGCCAAGCCTCCCTGTCCATCACCAACTCCCAGAGCTTGCTCAGACTTAACGTCCATCAAGTCAGTGATGCCATCCAGCCATCTCATCCTCTGTCATCCCCTTCTCCTCCTGCCCCCCAATCCCTCCCTGGATCAGGGTCTTTTCCAATGAGTCAGCTCTTTGCGTCAGGTGGCCAAAGTACTGGAGTTACTGGAGTTTCAGCTTCAGCATCAGTCCTTCCAATGAACACCCAGGACTGATCTCCTTTAGGTTGGACTGGTTGGATCTCCTTGCAGTCCAAGGGACTCTCAAGAGTCTTCTCCAACACCACAGTTCAAAAGCATCAATTCTTTAGCACTCAGCTTTCTTTATAGTCCAACTCTCACATCCATACATGACTGGAAGAACCATAGCCTTGACTAGACGGACCTTTGTCAGCAAAGCAATGTCTCTGCTTTTTAATATGCTGTCTGGGTTGGTCATAGCTTTTCTTCCAAGGAGTAAGCATCTTTTAATTTCATGGCTGCAGTTACCATCTGCAATGGTTACTGGGGGCCAAAAGTAGGGATCTGACTAGGAAAGGTGCATTTTTGTGATTTTGTAACATATCTTAGTAAAATTTATTTTTAAGTAAAGGAATACTCCTTTTGTATTGAAGGTGGAACAATGTATTCTGGGTTTTTACCCTTTTATTAGGTCACTTTGTCAAAGACTTTAAAATCATCATGCTTTATTGTGTGGGGTAGTTTTCCTTAAAGTCCGTCATATAAATGAGGTTTGGTTCTTGTCTTAATGCAACTTAAGATGCAGTACAGAGTAGGGAACAAAGCTTAGGAGCCAGCCGGATACTCATGCGCTTACAGCTAGGAGTGAGTCAATCCCTTAAGACTCACTCCTAGCTGCATGAATACAGACATGTGATTTCATCTCCCTGAGCCTCTTATGCGTAAACTATAGGTAAGTAAGGATGCCTGTCTCTTAAGAGTGGTTGTGTTGGTTAAGTGAAAAACCTCTATAAAGTACCTAGTTGAAGTACCTTGCACATAGTAGGCATTAAAAGGATAATAAGGGAGTGATGAGAGTAGTATTAACACAACATAGTTACCTGTATTGCATTTTCTAATAGCCCTGTTGAAGTTTAGTTAGAATGCAGTTTTGCCACCTCTTCCCATTTAGAAATACTTCCAAAAATATCTTTGGGTTTGAGGCAGTAGAGAGAAAACTGAAGAAATCTGGATAAAACTTTTTCTAGCATGCTCCATATGGTAGCTCTCTGCTGACCATTCTTGAGCATTTCACCTGCTTGCTTTGGATTCATGCCATTTTCCCAGCTGTGAATGCCCTCCACACTTTTCATCTCTTCACGTCTTATCCTTGCTACTTGTGTAGTGATTTGTCCAAGATTGATGTCGTCTATGACATTCCTCAACTCCTTGCATAATCTGATGACTTGCATATCTTTATTGGTTATTTGGCCCTTATCTGCTGGCTTTATTAATAGTTACCTTTTCAGATATCTTTTGTCTGTTTCACCTCATGGCAGGAACAATTTCTAATTAAACATTTTTCATCTAGCTAACAACCAAAGTGATTAAGACTTGTATAACTTGAAATCAGGTCTGGATTTGCATTCCAGCTTGTCACTTATTGTGACTGAAGGCAAATTACTTAACGTCTCCAAGCCTCAGTTTTCTCATCTGTCAAATGGAAATAACAGTGTCTGCTTCGTTATTTTGAAGATTAAATGAGTGTGTGGAAAGTACCTGACACATTTTGACATTAAATTACTGTTTTCATTGATTCATTGATACTAATTTTTGACTTCAGTTTCCAGGAATATGGGTCTTCAGGAGCAGCCCATGCTGATAGTGAATATGAGAGAAGAATGATGTCTGTATATAATCATGTCTTGGAGGAGGTGGAATCGCTCAATCGGAAATATACCCCTGTTTCTTACATGGCAAGTTGCATTTGTTTCATTGAGGTTTTTTATGTGGAAGTGAGTTTTTGTCTGTCTCTGGCACTGTGTTGTGACTTCAGCACATTAACCTCTCTGTGCCTGTTTTGTAACAGGGTTAGTACGGTGCTTGCAGCCTGGTAGTTGTGAGGATGGTAATCCGTGAAAGCCGCTACTTAACACATCTGTAGTGGCTATGTAGTCACACAAACATGTCAAATCTGTTCTACCAGAATGCAGATAAAACTATTTTTCCCCTTTTTTAAACTGTTTAACTGAGATTGCAATTATTCTCAATCTTGGCTACGTTCTAGAATCACTTGGGAAGCTTTTTAAAAAATACATCAATATCCAGGCCCCACCACAAACCAGTTATCTTTGAATCTTTGCGAGGCCCAGACATTAGTATTTTTAAAAGCTCCCAGGTGATTCTTCCATGACACGAGGGTTAAAAACCAGTGGCCAATTAAAACAGAAAGAACTGGGCTTATTGTCTGACTGTCAGTAAATCAGTTCCTGCTAGGCGATGCCAGTGTGGTCCTTCAGTACACCTGGCCGTCTTAGTATACCTGGCCACTTAGCCTGCTGAATCTCTGGTGCCTTTGGTTCTGTTGAGTACCTGCTCTTTATCCCCTGACTTTCCAGTCACAGAAGACACTTGACACTCTCACCCAGATTTCCTCCTCCCTGTCTGGCCATTTCTCCAGTGTCATATTCAACTCAGGTTCCTATAAAATAATAGACATAGTAGCTTAAGCAGTGGCCATTTCTCACAGTTCTGGAGGCTGAGAAGTCCAGAATCAGGGTGCCAGCCAGCTTGTTTCCTGGTCGGGCTCTCTTGCTAGCCTGCCAGCTGCTTTCTCACTGTGTCCTCAGGAATTGGAGGGAGAGGAGGCTCTCATCTCTTTTTCTCTTCTCCCGTAACGGGG
This sequence comes from Budorcas taxicolor, assembly GCF_023091745.1. NCBI lineage: Eukaryota > Metazoa > Chordata > Mammalia > Artiodactyla > Bovidae > Budorcas > Budorcas taxicolor. The sequence goes on from NC_068925.1 coordinate 72,481,719, forward strand.
GCCCCACCCTCATGTCCGCATCGAAACTTAATGACCTCCCAAAGGCCCACTCTCAGATATCAGCACACTGGGAGTTGGGGCTTCCGCATGTGGGTCTGGACACAGCAGCACATCAGCCCGCAGCGCCATCTTTGAACTTCACACCCTGGAGGTGTCCCTTGCGCTGCCCACACGTGGGGTGCTGACTCCCTGTGGCTCTCTTCCGCCTCCTGCTCCCCGCGTTCTGAACTCCTCATTCATCAAGTGTTTTAGAAGAAACTGGCAGGATGTGTCATGAAAGAGTCAGGTTAGATACCAAGGTTAGATACTCTGCTTTTCACACTGCTTTCCACATTAGATTGTCAGTACGTATATGCTGAATTGAAATGACATAGGTAGCTGTTTGATACTGAAATTGGTTGCTAAGGAAGGTTGTAAAGATAATCTTTGTAGAAAATAGACATATTTGTGTGAGACATTGGTTAAAATATTTTCATATTTCCTCTAAGCTCCACCCTAAGAAGTTAAATAAATGCCACACAGTAACTTGAGTTTGATACATTTGAATCCACTGAATATAATGGAAGAAATGGGAATTTTCTGCTCAGTAGGTATACAATATAAGAGAAGACCCCTCGGGTCAAGTTCTGCTGCTGCCAATCAGCAGGTCATGATTTGAGGCAGATTTCTAATATCCTTTTCTGTGATGTGGAAAAATATCTACCTCATAGAGTTTTTGTGAAGTTTAAGTGAGATAATGCCTAATGCCTAGCACATTGTCTGGCCCGGCATAAAAGGAGTGGTTACTAACTCTTGATTCCCTTTCCAAATTGTCTTTTATAGAGTTGGTACTTTCTGAACCCAAAATGCAGTTCAACAACTATTTTTTGAATCCTAGGAATAGAAAAATGACAAAGAGGATATTCCCTCCAGTTGTCCATAGCCTGATAAGAAAGAAAGATTCTGTAAGCAAATACAGGTCCTGTGCAGTGGTAGAGCTCCTTGCAAAGTAGAGCTATAGCACAAAAAAGAAAGTAATTCACGTTGAAGGGTGGGAAGAACAGGTGAGGGCACGAGCCAGAGAGATGTGCTTGCACATTGGTTTTCCAGGCAGGTAAGGAAGTGTGGAGAATTCGTGGCAGAAGACAATACATTCTAAAGCAGAGGCAGAAAATAGCATGACGTCTCCTGGAAACGGTGTGTTACTGCTGCAGTATAATGTCCAGGCTCGGGACTAGAGAGGTGGGCAGAGGCCAGATGACAAAAGGCTTTAAACACAGTCTTAAGGAGTTTGGACCTTGTCCCATAGGCAGTGGGGGCACTCTTTAGGAATTTTACATGGAGGTGGGAGAGAAGTGGTTAAGCTAAGACTGTACATTATGGCTCTATAGAAAGAGAACAGGTCATGGCCTGGAGGGCATGGAATTAGAAGAAGGGTGGTTATAAGACTTTTGCAGTAATCCAAAGTAAGGGCCACATTGGTAAAATGGGAGTAAGAATGAGAAGAACAGATACATAAAGATTATTTAGGTGTAGTATTTTCAAGGCTTGGTTTTGTTTTTTGTCTTCTTTAAATCAGATATGAGGGATGCAGACATGACCTCTGGGTTTCCAGCTTGGGTGACCATGTGCACAAGTGGTTGATACTTTACTGAGACAGAATACGGAGGGACAGTGGGAGAGGTGAAGGTTTTGTTTTTAAACCTGTGAAACCTGGACAGTTGGATAATAGGTCTGATATCAGAAGGAGATAGATTGCGATGCATGGAAGTTGTCATGATGTAGAGATTCTTCATGTCCTGGGAGTGAAGAAAATTGCCTGTGAAGAACAAGTGGACCGAGAAGACAAAAGGACTGAAGTGTCAACACTGAGGGAGCAAGCAAAGGAAGAGAATCTTAGGGAAGAAGATGGGAGAAGGGAGCAGGCAGAAAAAGTGAGGGCAGGGGCCGTGAAGGGGCATCCCATGGAAGAGGACCATTGTCAGGAGCCACAGAAATGTCAGGAAAATCCAAAGGCTGCAAAGTACTGGGTTTGCATGAAGAAGGTATTGGAGACGGACTAGTCCTCCTAGCAGTGTACTAACCATGCCATGTGATTGTCATACCATGTGCTATGAGATGTGATTTCACATCTCCAGACTGGCATGTTGATAGTTACCTGCAACTAACATACCTGTGGGGTGGGCCCAAGGGCTATAAATCTCTGACCTCAGCAAGAGTGATTTGACAGATGTATGAGTTCCTAAGTGTTGTCTCTGTTAACCTGCTTGGTGTGTACTTTTGTAATAATCATGAACATTTGAAGTTTTTAAACTTCCTGAAAGTAACTATTCGTTGATGAAATTTGGAAATTTATTTTCACTTCATTTTTCTTTTTTTTCGCCGCCAGCATACAGCATGCCTCTGCAATGCCATCATTTCTTTGCTGAAAGTTCCTCTTTCATTTCAGAGATATTTTTTCCAGAAACTTCAGTCTACCAGCATCAAGGTAATATAGGACGAACACTCAGGTTTAATGTAGTTTAATACCTTCTTCTGAAGATGACAAGGGGCAGAGCTTTGTTTCAGGATCTTACCTTTGGTTTAGATAAAACTTACACTCTTCCGTTGTAAGCCTTTCCTTTATCAACTGATTTAGGAGTTAAACCTTCTCCTCTCGTTTCTTACCTGACAGCACCCAATGCAGTGTGATAGACATTTGGGTACCTGGAGTTCTGACCTGTCTTCAAGAATGATTTGAGTGGTATTCATCATAGTAGCCCACAAGGATCTTGAGCTGAATCCATGTCTAATCAGCCTGTTCAGACCCAACTTAGAATGAATCAGGTCCAGTGAAACATTACCAGCCCTACCTCCAGAGCACTTTTGTCTGTGAATAACAAGTTTTGAGGAGCTGGTCACTGAGTAGAGTTAGTATTTTAAAGTATTTAAGCCACTCAAAATTTAAAAGCTGTTTTGATTCAAAGAATGAAATTGTTGGGGAAGAGGGGAATTGTCGCTTTCAAGAGATTCCCTGGATTATCCGTATCAGTAAATGTCTTCAGTGTACTTTTGGATCCGTTTGAATGTTTTTGACTGCAGATGATAGAACATTCCATTTCAGAATGACATGAATAATAAGGAAAATTGATTATCTAGATAAGAAGTCCTAAAGGCACCATGTCTCCAGGGTTGATTAGTTTAGTGGCTCAACATTATCAAAAAGACCCAATTTCTTCCCTCATTTTATTTAAGTAAGATTTGAGCTTTCTGTAATTAAAGTGTATTTAGGATTCTTAATATGTTTTTGAAAGAAAAACTAGTGAGGTTAAAAATGTCTTTGGCTTAAAAAAAATTTCATTGGAAGTAGACTTTTTTTTTTTTTTTTGGAAATTGACTTTTATACCATGGTGACTTGGTGGTATATGTAATCCTAGAATTTTGGAGTCATTTGCATTTGAATTTAGTCTATTTAAAATTACCTCAGGCCAAAGAGACAGCAACTGCACATGAAAATTTCCATAGTGCATTTCCCTGCTGGAGTTGGTTCATTGTGAGAGAAGTGCCCCACCTCAGAAATTGGGAGAGAAGGGCCCTTACTGTTCTGTAAGCCTCTGTTCCCCTCTGTAGGGGGTAAATTCAAATAAACAAACAAACAAAAATTGGTATTTTAAAAGAGGCACTGGGGATAAGGAACCGTAGACTTTAAAGGTACAACTGTCTGGTCGTTCCAGCACAATCAGGTCTTAAAGAGGGATGTGTGTCTCTGTGTGCAAGTACCATTTTAATCTGTGATCAGCGAATAGCACAGGTGTGTGTGTTGGAAGGAAGCTTGCTTTCGGTTGTGAGCATTCTTTTTGGTGTTGGCTTTCCAGCTTGCCCTGTCACCGTCCCCCCGGAACCCTGCAGAGCCCATCGCGGTCCAGAATAACCAGCAGCTGGCGCTGAAGGTAGAGGGGGTGGTCCAGCACGGGTCTAAACCCGGACTCTTCCGCAGAATTCAGTCCGTCTGTCTGAACGTGTCCTCCACGCTGCAGAGTAAATCCGGGCAGGACTACAAGGTAATGTAGAAAAGAGGCAGAGTTGTGATGCGGGTTTTATCAACTCACTGATGGAAGTTTTCCATGGTTAAGCAGACAGTACTTACACCTACCAAAGGACACAGATGGACATAAGCTAAAAGCGCTTATTGTGGTGTGAGGGGGCTGATCAGCAACACTTCTCTTTTCCCTGCCTGAACCGGTTGACGGACAAAGCATCCAGGCAGTGGAGTGTCACCCCTGTTAGAGCTGGGGGAACCTAGCTCAGTTCCTGGCAGCAAGGACTGCCTAGCCTTGTAGCTCTGAATTGCGTTCTCCCACCGGCCTCCACCAGTACACACAAGAGCCTGCCCCTGTGAAACTGAGAGGAGCAGTACCCCACAGCCCAAAGGAGAAGGGAGGGAGAAGGTGCTTAGCACCCCAAGTCCAGCCCCCACCCCACAACCTACCAATCAGTAGCATTACCTTCTCCCCTAGAGACAGGTGTTGTTCAGCTAATGAAAGGTTCCTCCACATGGAGGAAAGCATCAGGAGTGGGGAATAACTTCTCCCTAACCCTTTGACCCCAAAAGAACACATCTGTTTATTTTTCCTTTAAGTAAATTTTAGCATGTTCAAAAAAAAAATTACTGTGTTGATATGCAATGATCAGATGAAGTAAAACCTCTTGTTAAGGATTAGACCTAGGAATGTGCTGCTTTGAGAAATCATGAGATAGATTAGCCAAAATCATGCTTACTTTGTTAGTCAAAGCTAAGATTCTGAATCTGTGCCCATGAGACACCAACGTTCCAAATGTAAAATGTTCTGTCTTTATAGACATCTCTTGCCAGTTGCTTGGAGATTTATTCATCGTAAGTGGAACAAGAGAACGAGTGTGCAGTTGTATGAACAGAGTTGTTTAAATGCCCAAATTGGTTTATTTGTCGGCATCCGTGAACTGAGGTCCAGAGCAAGGAAAATGGGGTATCAGTAAAGATATAAAATAACAGCCAAGGAATGTCTGGTGTAAGCCATCACTGCTTTCCTTACTTTGGTGACTCTCTCTTTCCGGGGGCTCTGTGCCCACCCTGAGAAGGCTCTGTCTTCATTCCCTCCCTCTCTTTTGACTTCCATGGCATAAAGCGCAGCACCTTATGTGGCCATTCAGTAGGTATGTGGTGAATAAGGAAAAAATCATTTATTGTGTTGTTGCAGTGATCTCTGTTGTCACTCACAGAAGATCATAACGAGAATTTACATAGTTAGCTTATCCCTGTCTGCAGCTCTCTGCTCATTTTGAGTTTGAAAGAACAGTGGTGATTTCTGTTTTTAAAAAAACATACATTTAAATTGAGCTGTCTTTTCATTGTTGATTTCCTCTCAAGAGACTTGCTGAAAGTCAAGAAGCTGATATTAAGAAACCAGGTGATACATGATTGCTTTGTAATGTTACTTGTAGTGAGTTTGTAGCTTAAGATGCATCATTCATTTAGAGGGATCAGGTTGCCTCCTAGGCCTATTTCTGGTCCTTTTAAGGAAGTTCTTGTTTGGTGGGCATATTCTTTAGGGAAATAAACATCCTACAGAATTTGAATGTGCAAATAAAAAACAAAAAAGGACTTACAGATAACTCTAAGATCTTGAATTGGTTGGCAACTTCATTTCATTAATGTAACATCAGTGTCTTTGGAAAACTGACCTCATGATAACTGCCTACAGAGACCCAAAGCTTCAGGGCACATTTATATAATTAATCATACAACAGAAACACACAGAAGCATAGAGCAATCAGGTCAAATATTCATTCTGATTATCTCTATATGCATTCTTAGAATTAGTGTCACCCTTGACATACTTTGTCTTGGGTACAGATAAGGGTACATCCACAGGTGTTATTCTGTTCTGTGAAGGACAGAGGTTTGAATATCTAGCTAAATAAGTGAACCAATGTGTTCATAATATAATAATCAATGTGTTTCATAATATACTGACAGTCTGAACAAGACACTGATTTGTTGGGACTTCCCTAGGAGTCCAGTGGTTAAGGCTTCACCTTGTAAAGCAGGGGGTGCAGGTTCGATCCCTAGTCAGGAAGCTAAGATCTCACATATCTTAGGGCCAAAAACCCAAAACATAAAACAGAAGCAATATTGTAACAAATTAAAGACTTTAAAAATGGTCCACATTAAAAAAAAAAAAAAAACCTTGAAAAAAAAAAGTCAATTTGTTAAAGGAGGAATCACTGCTAGCTAGGATTTGGAGGGAAACTATATATTTACTAAGCATTATGTTGTTCTTCTGTCGTCTAGATTTTAAACTCCCTGAAAAAGATGTTTGCATCCTTTCTTTAGAATATCTCTTCACAGGGTTAAGAAAGATGGAAATTGTGTTGGGGTTAATCTAGCAAGTGTATGGAGAAGAGAACTTTCTCTTTACCCTCAGGGTCTCCAGCTGGGCCTAAGATTGAATTGACATGAAGGCAGGTTAACGGAAAAAAGCAGGCCAGTTCATTAGCATTTCACACATATATAGGCGTCTTCACAGAAGGATGGAGACCAAAGAAGTGACCAGGCCAGAAAACTTAAATGCCTTTTTTTAGACCCAGAAGCAATGTATTTTTGACAAAATGACAAGACGGGGGGTTTGGGACTAGAGACAGTAAGTCAAGGAGACCATAAGGCTAGGAGATTTCTTGGGACAGTGCGGAGAGACCGGTGAAGGTGAGGGTTCTCTTCAGAGGTGGGTCTGTACAGCTCCGTCTCAGTGATTCCCAGGCTCTGGTGCTAAGGCTGGTCTTCTGTTCCTTGTGCAGGGAGGTTACCTTTCTCATGGAGAATTTGACGTGTGTTTTAGGTTAAAAAAAGGAGTGTGTGGGGCAGATCAGAAAGCCCTTTCTGTATCTGTTGTTTTTCAAGTACCCTTAACACTGCCTCAGCAGCCTACTTGGGGTGGCGTGCTCTGAACTCTGTCGCAAAACACACGGGCCCGCGTGAGAAGGTAAAGGCAGCCTCTTCTGCTCAAGGACAGTGAGGAGGCATTATCGTCTGATGGAGCATGGAGGCCCTGGAGTCAGCCTGCCTGGGTTCAGGTGCCTGCTGCCCCACTTGTTAGCTGTGTGGCCTCAGAGAAGTTACCCAACCTCCCTGCCTCAGTTTCCTCATTCATGAAGCAAGGATCATAGTAATACCTACCTCTTGCTTGTTTGCAAGGGTTAAACAGTGCTCTCTTATCACCAGGGCTGGCTCATAGCATACCCCTCTATACATGTCAGCTGTTGCTGTCATTTAACAGTTTTTTCATTTCAGATACCCATTGACAATATGACCAATGAGATGGAGCAGAGGGTTGAGCCTCATAACGATTACTTCAGTACTCAATTTCTGTTGAACTTCGCCATTCTTGGTACTCACAACATTACGGTGGAATCTTCGGTGAAAGACGCCAACGGTATTGTGTGGAAGACTGGTCCCCGAACTACCATATTTGTGAAATCCCTGGAGGACCCTTACTCCCAGCAAATTCGCCTACAGCAGCAGCAGGCCCAGCAGCCGCTGCAACAGCAACAGCAGCGAAATGCCTACACGCGGTTTTAGCCACACAGCCGACGCACTGCAGACCTCCAGGGACGGATCAGCTGGGCAAAGATAGTTTGCTTTTTCTTATGGATTAAGATACGAACGTTAGAATGCGGAATCCATTTATTCATCGGTTTCTGTAATGTAACATTCTGGGGAAAAAAATTTTTTTTCTTAAAAATTTAGTTTGAGAAATAATTGGGGTCCTAACCAGAAAGATTTTTATTTTTTCCTGACTGCTTCTCCCACCAAGCCCTTCATCTCATCTTTAACACTTCTGTTGTTTTGCTATGATTGCTTTTATTGTGGCTGAGTCTTTTCTTTTTCTTTCAGGAAAAGTCACATATTGGGATCATTGAATTAGTAAATTTGACTGCTTTTCTACCAAAATATATCACTTGCTGCCTGACATAGACCTCTAATTCTGAGCTAGGCCTTGGGAAATCCTAGTTCTGATCAGTAGGTGCTGGGTTTACCCAGGGTATAGACACAGAGTCCTCCCATAGTTGGTTGGAGTTGAAAGTGTCCCCTGAAACATCTGGTCTTGTGGGTTCTGAGCGTGACTGATCTGGCAGAATTTAAACATCCTGCCATATTATTTCAACTATTTACCTATCTTTTCCCTGCTAAAGCAATATTAATTTATTGTTTTAGTATTTAATTGACCCAAACAGCAGCTAACAATTACGTAGAAAGATTGGAAATTAATAATTTGTTTTTTCTAATATGTGTGTGATTATATATAATACAGACTTTTTGTTTGTTTCTTTAGAGTGAAAAAATCACCTGCATTTAGTATCTTAATATTTTAAGTTAAGAGGGCAGATCCTTTCCTTTGATTGGTTTAAGTTCTTCTTGGCACGTTAGGTAATGCTAGACTTGATCGTCTAGAAATAGCAGTCTCTTTATAATACAACCTCAGTGACTTGGAATGCTCAGGGAGTAGATGTTTTCTGGTTAGGCCAGGAAACCCCTTTTTTTTCTGTTTCAATACTGGTTGAAAACCATTATAAAAGTAATAATAATAGACTTTCTTGTCTGAGCACAGTGTCCTAGATGTCATTTAACTGTTCCTTCCTGATTTGGGATCATTCAGTGCTTTGGGATCATGATTTCTAGACATCAGGGATCACAAGATTGCAGACATTGCTGATATGGGCACTTGGGCCGGAAACTGCTCCCAAGATAAAGCGCAGGGCACATTCCTGGAAGTTTTCTTTTAAAATAAATCTCTCAATTTCTTTGCTCATTTTGCCTTTTTCTCTTTAAAGTTGATGTTGGCTTAAAGGAGGGGTAGCGTTTAAAGGAAAGAATGAATTTACAGGATTTGTGTGTATGTGTAATGTGCGTGGGGGGTGGGGGGGGGCACGTGGAGCTGGTGAAACTGATTGGCAGGTCACTTGGGTCCCTCTAAGATCTCTTGGCTTCATGAACGGTTGTCCCAGCGCAGCACTCTGCCAGTGGCCTGGGCGTTGTCATAAAATGTGTGTAAATCCACAGTGCACAGGTATGACCACGCCTCAGAACGCACGCCTGGAGACTTGCCAGAAGAGAGTGGGGATGGGTGTGGGACCGCTCAGCCTCTGCCCGGTGTGGAGGAGCCTGGGTCCCCCTGTGAGCTCTGGTGAGTGAGCCCAGTGAGCTACGCAAGTCATGTCATTTCTCTAGACTGCAGTGTCCTTGTCTGTAAAATGACTGGATTAGAGGGGACCTCTTGACTCCAGTCTAGAGTTCAGTTATCTAAAAGACTCAAGACCAAAAAATGTTGCTTGAATTGGGGAAAATCCTTTTTTTTTTAAGTGGCTATTTTTAGAATGAAACTTTATAGAATGAAACTTTCAGGTTTCTGATACCATTTTGAGGGAGAATGGTCCAGAAAAGAAGCAAATTTTGTAAACCAATTCGTGCAATTCCTGTATTTTATGTTCTTGAAAGATAGTCTTTTGATAGCTGTAGTTATCAATGCATTGATTTGGTGTACTATAGAGTTGCTGGCACAATTGGAAAGGAATTACTAAAATAAAAACAAATCTAGTTTGGAGTAAAAAGTAACTCTGGGAAGCAAAAAGATGAGGCCATTTTATGTCTCTTAGAATCAGATTTGGGACACTTCAATTTTATGTTTGGTATTTGTTTTGATATCTACTGCATTTTTGTCATCAACTGTTAAACAGTTATTTAAGGTGAAAGGAAACTGTTTATAATTTCAACACTACACTAATAAATGAAAAAGAATACTCAAGGAAAGAAGCAGAAAATTCTGTAAAGATAAACATGCTGGTTAAATAGTGAACATGTTCCCTGATAAGAGTAACATAGGGCACTGGCCAACTAATCTAGGAAGGCAGGACTGATTTTTCTCAGTGTTTAGTGATTTTGCAATGTAACCTGGTGGCTAAGAGCCCAACCTCTAGAGCCAATCCAAATTCTAGTTCCAATTCTAACCCTTATCTAGATTGGTGGCCTCAGACAAGCTACTCAATCTCTCTGTACCTCGGTTTCCTTATTCTCCAAATTGGGAAGCATAATAATGCTTTATGGGTTAGGTGTGAGGAGTAAGTTAGTTAATACAGAATTAGGGGGTTCCCTGGTGGTCTGGTGTTAGGATTAAGTGCTTTTACTGTGGAGATCTGGGTTCCGATACCTAGTCAGGGAACCATGCCACATGCTACTACACACACCACATGGCCAAAGTACAAAAAAAAATTTTTTTTTAAATACAAAATTAACATATATAAAGCGTTAGTACGTGCTTCGCACATAGTAAGCAGATATATTGTTGTTCAGTTACTCAGTCGTGTCCAACACTGTGACCCCGTGGACTGCAGCACGCCAGGCTTCCCTGTTTTTCGCCATCTCCCAGAGCTTGCACAAACCCATGCCCATCGAGTCAGTGATGCCATCCAGCCATCTCATCCTCTGTCGTCCTCTTCTCCTCCTGCCTTCAGTCTTTCCCAGCATCAGGGTCTTTTCCAATTAGTCAGTTCTCCATATCAGGTAGCCAAAGTATTGGAGCTTCAGCTTCAGCATCAGTCCTTCCAATGAACACCAAGGACTGATCTCCTTTAGGATGGACTGGTTGGATCTCCTTGCAGTCCAAGGGACTCTCAAGAGTCCTCTCCAACACCACCCTTCAAAAGCATCAATTCTTCAGTGCTCAGCCTCCTTTCTGGTCCAGTTCTCATATCCATACATGACTACTGGAAAAACCACAGCTTTGACTATACAGACCTTTGTTGGCAAAGTAATGTTTCTGCTTTTTATTACACTGTCTAGGTTTGTCATAGCTTTTGTTTAGTATTTTATTTATTCAAAGTTAGAGTTACATTTCCTCTGCTAGTAAACATGTTTTAAGCTATCTTCCCTCATATTCAATTCGGGTATATTGATTAAGAACAAAATAATGTTGGCCTAAATAAAATGAAATTTCTGTTTACTTGTTCAGTCGCTGGGTTGCCTCTGACTTTGCGACTCCATGGACTGCAGCATGCCAGGCTTCCCTGTCCTTCACTCTCAAGAGTTTGCTCAAACTCAAGTTCATTGAGTCGATGATGCTATTCAACTGTCTCATCCTCTCCTGTCCACTTCTCCTTTTGCCTTCAGTCTTTGCCAGCACCAGGGTCTTTTCCAGTGAGTTGGCGCCTCAAATTTGGTGGCCAAAGTACTAGAGCTTTAGCTTCAGCGTCAGTCCTTTCAGTGAATATTTAGGGTTGATTTCCTATAGGATTGACTGGTTTGATTTCCTTGCAGTCCAAGGGACAATCTGCTATCTTCGTCTACTACAGTGCTGTTAAGTACTATTAAAATATTTAAAGAAAGGGAATTCTCTAGCAATCCAGTGGTAGGATTCTGTGCTTTTAGTGCCAAGGGCCTGTTTGGGGAACTAGGGTCCTATAAGCCATGCAATGAAACCCAGAAAAAGAAAAAATATTTTACATATTAAAAGTATATAAAGAAAATTATGAAGTACTTTCCAACAATACTGATTGTCTTTAATGTTGATAGCAATAGTATATAGGTTATTTAGAAATTAAAGTACTGTTGTAGTCTGGCTTGAACTGGGAGGTCTTGTGATGTGACTTTCTTGCTCACACCAACCAAGGTAGCCAGTAATTTGCAACTGGAGGCTATCGATCTCTTCACACTGAAGCATATAGTTCAGAGAAGAACAAACCAGGCAAATAAGATCCTCAGTGTAGAGTCCCAGAGATGTCAGTTTAAATTCTAAAGACTCATTTGCCATGGACCCTTGGGTAAGCTACTTGATCTTTCCCTGTTGATATATGCCAGTAGTATAAGAATAAGGAGGCCCTGTCCCTGGGTGTACAGTGTATGCAGTGCTATCCTACAGAACTTTCTGTGATGATGGAAGTGTGCCAAGTCTGCCCTATCCAATATAGTCACTAGCCACACAGAGCTGTTGAGTATCTAAAATAAGCCTAGAGTAACTGAATCATTTATTACTTTTAATTCAGTTAAATAGCCTCATGTGGCTACTGCCTTTAGAATTGGACAGTGCAAGAGTAGTAAGGGAAGAAATGACCGACTCAATGGACATGAGTTTGAGCAAGCTCTGGGAGATGGGGAAGGACAGGGAAGCCTGGGGTGCTGCAGGCCTTGGGGTCGCGAAGAGTTGGACACAACTGAGCTACTGAAAAACAGCAAGGTCTCTGGATATGGCGTCTACTTTGGGATTCTTTGATGAACCAAAGCTTTTTCAAAGTGGAAGAGTGTGGATGCCGAAAAAGACCATGGGGGTTTGTATGTTTGCTTTGCTTCTGATAACACAACACTAGTGCTCAACCACCCAGTCCACTTTTCTGAAATGTGCCCTTGAATTTAGCCTTTATCGGTCACCGACATTAAAAGCATGATGGGAGTACTGAAAAGTCCAAAAGTCCGGTGAATTGGCTTAGATTTCCGACCAACAGCACTCCAGCAGGTTATGGTCTTCCTTTCCATTTCTTGTGCAACAACACAAAGACCTGGGCTGTGTGTGTATTTTATTGGCTTAAGTAGCATTAGTTAATATCCACTGTCCTGTGGATATCCACTGTCTCTCCCAGTCCACTCATTCTATGAGCAAATTGCTATTTAGTTGTCACTGAAATTTAAACAAAGTCATGGCTTTTTTTTCTTAACCTATCAAGATGTGGAGTCATTGATTTTCACATTACAATTGAGAATGCTGCATGTAAATTTATCTTTTTTCCAAATCTTTATTTGCAAAACATTTTTTCAGTCTATCTTTTCCCTTATCCTGTTTACTCACTAATCTCTCCTAGTTCTCTCCTGCACAGTCATGTTTGTTATCAATGATTGTCCTCTCTGCTTATTATTTAGGTCCAGCCTTGGTAAAATGACTTTGGGGATTGTTTTCTTTACAGATCGTGACTATGAGTCTAGCTTTTGTCTACGGATACTTAGCTGGCAGGCTGAGACTAAAAATATTTTTATTGTTTTTTTTTTAGTAAAATTATAAAGATAAGATAATATAAAATGAAACAGACAGGAAGATGAACATCTACCCAGTGCCTCAAAGTCAGATTATAAGCAGAGAAGAAACACTTCTACCTTTTGGTTTTCTCTGGAGATTTCGTTTGTGGGTTTTTGTGGAGCTTGTTTGCCGCTTCCCTGGTGGCTCAGTGGTAGTCACCTGCCAGTGCAGGAGATGTGGGTTCCATCCCTGGGTGAGGAAGATCCCCTGGAGGAGGGCATGGCATCCCACTCCAGTATTTTTGCCTGGAGAATCCTATGGACAGAGGAGAGGGGCCTGGCAGGCTACAGTCCATTAAATTGCAGAAAGTCCAACGTAACTTAGAAACTAAACAACAATTTGCAGATTATTTGTATTTTAAGGAAAAACATTTAGAAGACTGTGACAAGTAAAATAGTACTGAGTTAGACTAAGGAGTTTTGAGAAGGTATCTGTTTAATTTTCCTGTTTCCCAAGATCACGGAAGGTGAAAGTCAGCTGCGCTGCCTCCGTCTCCACCACTCTCACCCCTGGCCCGGGTGGAAGCAGCAAGGCCAGTGAGGCCTTCTGTTTATGCCACCTCACCCTGAGAGGAGCGAACTGACGGTGAATTGTTAACACTTGTGTCCCCCATCCTTGCGTTCCCCTCCCCACCCCCACCCCCAGCAAAAGCAGCAGGTCCTGTGATCAGGAGGGTTAGTTCTGAAATCTCCCCAGCCCCCTCCCCCACTTGACGGGAGAAGTAGATGAAAAACCTACCGTAGAAGCGCTAGTTGGAGAGGGGGACTTTGCTGGGTGATCCTGACAAAGTCAGGCCCTGAACTGGGGTGAGAAATGCAAAAATCTGACAGAACGCTCCGGCAACTTGTAGACTCATTTGACAGAAAAGGCCTATTTTTAGAAAATGTGGAGCGGGCATTATAAACGCGGTAGAGGGAGCACAGAAGATGCAGTTCTGAAATTCTAGTAGCACCTCCCTTACATGTAACAGGGCAGGCACTTAGGTAACTAGGAACTGGCCTTCATCTGGCATTTTCCCCTTTTCCAGCGCTTGGAATGCAGTGTCCCTTCCTCCTCAGGGAGCCTCTTTTTGACGTCATCAGAGACAATTGGGTACCTACTACTTGGAATTCTGCCAGAGGGACAAAAGAACCTTTAGAACAAAGATACACCCCTAAAGTGTGAAGTTACTGTTTAGCCTCGAGGAGACAGGAGCTTATACTCAGAATTAAACACTGTCTCCTGTTGCAGAAACTGCTGCTGCTTCTGGCCAAGCGGATGGAGGACATGAACCCCTGAAGAGCACATTTTTCAAGGTATCAGGGCATTAGGGAGAAATGACTGCGATTGCGGAATCACTTAAGCAAGATCAGCTCTATCCTGCTTGGTGGTTACAGTGTCCCCTGGGGATGCTCCCGAGCGTGTTAGCCCTGCCTTGAATTGTCTCTCAGGGAGTGAGTGCGTCTGGAATCTCCTTGAGGGCCCTTTGCACAGGAGAGGGCTCACAGCTCACTGTGTCTGTCCCAAGCCCCGAGTCCCCCTGCCGTCTCTCCGCACCGACCAGGTTAGCTGATGGAAAGCACTTTTTCTTTCGTCCTGAGCTCCAAGGTAACTCAGCTGATAACACAGGGCCCTGCAGTTCAGTCAGCATCATTTGTCCATTTGTCTGAGCTGGAGTTCATGAACTCAGATTTCCCAATCTATGCAAAAGGCACAGCCAACAAGGACACAAACAGTTTGGGAAATGGGGTCTTTTATTTGTTCACCAAATGTCGATTGAACACGTACAGGGCACCAGAAACGGAATACAATCATGGACAACCTCCCTGGGTTCATGGCCATGCCACTCCTTGTTTCTGCACAGACCGTGGGAGGGGAGGTGGCAGGAGACCCACCCTGGCCTTGATTCTGTTGGATGGGCCTGCGCTTCCTCGGTAGTCAGTCATTTTCTCCAGGGGGAGAGGAAGGTGTTCAGACATGGCCATCCAGATCAGAGTCGCTGCTGTTTGCTGTGTGGACTTTGGGAAAGCTATCTCAGCCTGAGTGTCTTCTCCTTGGCATCTAACCATCTTCCAAGTTCACTAGGCCTTTCCTTACATCCCAACTAAGCCTCTCACGGCAGTCTTAACCTCCTGCTTCAGTTCTCTGTGTTGGAAGGGATGGAAAGCTCCCCAAAACCTTGGTCATGGGGAAATAACTTTAATCAAAATACAGTCTCCCTGACCTCAACTACACCACTATACCACTTTGAAAAACCCATCCGCCCCTCCAGACCCAGCAGAAACCCCGGCCCTGGTTCCTCCAGCCAGACCTGGTGCTCTCTCTGCCTCCATCTGTGACCAGAATCAAACCCAGTCTCGCGGATGTTCTGCCTGACCCTGGGGGCTGGCGTGAACGTGACCAAATGGTGACTAAAGTTTCCATGTCCCATTAATGGGAACAAACAGCTCTCTCCACTGTTCCATGCCCCACGTCAGCCCCCCTGGCTATCCTGTGTCTCTTGACTCTCATAACATCTCTTTTGAGCCATGGCTTCTTCATCTGTGAAATGGGATTAATACTTAACAGTTGAAGAGTTATGAAGATTAATGGTAATAAATAATACAGGGATAAAACCAGCTGCTGCAAGGCCCACCAAACATTGGTTGGCTTCTGCATTTATGACGGAGTGGCTGGTGTTGCCTGGCAGCCCTGGGAATACCAAGGAAAGAAACCTCCGCCTTATAAAAACAGGTTTCAAAACATCTCTGCCTTAAAGATGATGAGAACTCAAAAAGGAACTAAAATTTCTCAGACTCAAGATGAATTTATGCTTTTCGTGTGGGAGGACTTGAAGACATTTACACCTGTCGGGCTTCTCTATCAACACAAACCTTGAGCCCCTGGGGGAGGGAAAAAATTGGAGACGTGTTTCCGGCTTCTCTGTCATTCAGACTTATTTAGCAATTGCAAAATAAATGGGCTTATATCCAGAGTTAGTCCTTGCCAACCAGCTATTGTGCATAAGCCCCATAATTCACCAGATACCTCCCACCCGACCCAGACTTCCCTACTCATAAGGATTTCAAGAGTTTATCATTACCCACAAACACACAACATGAAGCTAGGAGATTTATGGATAAAATAGCAGGAAGATGTTTAGGTTGGGTATAAAGAAGAACTTGAACTGTGAAAATAATTAAATACTAAAAAAAGAAAGCGTTTGGACTATCCTGTCCAGCCAACAGCCTCACTGGAGGCAGGGGGATGGACTGTCTGACCTTTTGATCCCATCAGCGGGATCTCTTGCAAGTGGCAGACTCCCGAGGGGTGCGAAGGTTCTGCCTGGGGGACCTGGGGTGTGGCACAACTCCCCACCAAGCACATGCCCTCCGGACAGAGGGCTCAGGCGTGGCTGCAGATATAAATAACCCTCTCAGGACTCTTTCTGTCCTTTGAGCAAATGCCTCTGGCCACTGTCCAGAATGGGATCAAGGGAACAGGACAGAAGTGGGAGGAAGTTGGGGGAGAGGGTGGGGACAGGGCGGGCTTGACAGTGGAGAGGAGAGGGATGGTAGAGAGGTTCTGTTTTCTCTCACCTCCTAAGTGTGTCTGTGTGTGTTCGTGTGAGATGTGTGTCCAGGAGGGAAGAGAAGAGGGGAGACTGCTTCACGGTGTTCCCTCCCTCCTGTTTCTGTTGCCATTGTCCGAGTTCACAGCCTCCTTGAATCTTCCTGGAATATCACTTTCACTTCCTGTTTTTCCTGCTGCTAGGGTCTGCCTCCTCTGAGTCATCCTTACTTCCCACTGCTTCCCGGTTCACCCATCTGCTCCAAAATCTTTACTCCCATTGGCTTCCCTAAATAGTCCAGATTCTTCGGGCTTTGTGCTCAGGCTCTAAGTTGTGTCCAACTCTTTGCAAACCCATGGACTATAGCCCACCAGGCTCCTCTGTCCATGGGATTCTCCAGGCAAGAATTCTGGAATGGGTTGCCATTTCCTTCTCCAGGGGATCTTCTCCACCCTGGGATCGAACCCGCATCTCTTTCTTAGCAGGCAGATTTTTTACCACTGAGCCACCAGGGAAACCCCTCAATATATCTGAAAAGACTCTCCATGGTGAGACCCCAGCCAAGCAGCCAGGCCTTACCTCTTGTCACACTTAAATGTACATCCGAGCCTGTAATAAAATTAGCTTCCTGGGCCTTCCACGAGCTCGGTTTGCACACTCTCACCATCATGACTGTTCATACTTTCCCACCACCTGAATACACTTCTGCATCACTGACACCCCGTCCGTCCCTGAGTGTGCTGCCTCTCCAGCCAGGCACAGGTCTCCCCCATGTCCTGTATCGTGTTCAGCCTTGTGTGGAGCAGTTAGGCTGCCTGGCCCTCGGGGCCAGCATGACGGTGGACAGATAGGGGCCAATGTGACCATGCCCTACTGATGAGGACAACGGCTCCCTTCACGGTCCCACCCCTCATGACTACCCTCCAGCCTCCAGCCCTGGTTCACACCCCTGCATGTGGTAGTCCTGACTACTACACCTGCTGACTCAGTGTTCACCCCAGAGACAAGGCGTGTAGGCAAGAAGAGTGTCAAGGCAGGAGCACAACCCACTGGCATTGCAGGGGCCCGGTGGGGGCTTGGAGTGCAGCTCAGGCTCTGATCTGATGGAGCCAGAGCCTAGACTCACAAGAAAGAAAACAGAAAAAAAAAAAAAAAAAAAAAAAGACCATTCACCATTCGGCTTCCCTGGTGGTTCAGAGGGTAAAGCGTCTGCCGGCAAAGCAGGAGACCTGGGTTCGATCCCTGGGTCAGGAAGATCCCCTGGAGAAGGAAATGGCAATCCACTCCAGTACTATTGCCTGGAAAATCCCGTGGACGGAGGAGCCTGGTAGACTACAGTCCATGGGATCACAAAGAGTCGGACACGACTGAGCGACTTCACTTCACTTCATCTGTCTTTAGACACCTCCACTCTCCTCCAGCACCAGCCTTCTGTTGATCAGAATTTGGAATGTGTTGTTGCTCTGGGGGATTTGGGTTTCACCGTTGCCAGCCAACTCCTTCCCTGTCCGCCTTCTTCCCTCCTTCCCTTTCTCTTCTGCCTTCCTCTTTGCAGGTCTGATTGAGTACCTGTTATGTGCAAAGCACTGCAGCAGGGAGCATCCTGGCTCTAAGGAAGCTTTGGTCAGTGGTGTCGGCTTGATCCTTGCCTGTGAACAAGGTCAAGGTGGTGAGGTGCCAGGGTCCACCGAGATGAGACTCGAGCTGTCCACCGCATTGTCCTTCTCATAGACTGAGCTCGTGCGTAAAGAGCTGCCTGAAAGAAAGGCCCTGGGGGCGGAGGAGGCAACGGAAGATGCCTCGGAAGACACAGGCCAGGAGAGGAAGCGGAGGCAGCCGTGGGTTCTCACCGCTCCGGTCCAGCCTGGCTCCAGGGCGGCGGCAGGCAGATCCGTCTTGCTGAGTTCCTCACTGGTGCTTTCACTCCTCTGCGGGTCACGTATTAGGTTTCTGTCAGCTTATGTTTTCCTGTGGCCTCCTGCCCCCATCTGCTTTCATCTACAGATTCTACCCTGTGAGCTCTGGACCACAGACTCCCTTCGGATGGCTGGACCTGTGATAAGTAACCTTGGGAGTCATTCAAGACTGTGGGGTTTTTTTGCTATATGTACCGACAATAAAAAAAAAGAACAGCCCAGCTGAGTTCCTGCCCAAAGTTCCCTGAGCTGCCCTTACATTCTTATAATGCAGTGAAATATTCATCTTTGTGCTTTTCTTTTGGACATTGCCCAATGTTGAGAGGGATCTGTAGTCCGCTAAGGAGAAGTGGAGGGTTAAAGCAATATGCCAAGACAAAACAAAACAACCCAATGTTCCGTTTTTTAACATCCAAAATGAGATACTGAGAATAAAAAGGGATAGCATTTCGGCTATAAAAATAGAAGGGAGAAAGAACAGTGAGATAACCACGGCTGCTGCTGTTGACCTTCTTATTGTTCCCTGAACCCCAAGGCATTTCACACCTCCGGGCCCTTGTCAGCACTTGGCATTCAGTGTGTGATGCTGTTTTCCCCATGGTTCTCCTTAGCAAGCTCAGTCCACCTCTGAAGACTTCGCCGGGTCGAAAGTCTTCCTTTCCAAGAAGCTCTCCCTGGAAGTCCCACAGGGCTGGGTGCTACTCTAGCCTCCTTCTGGGCTACTCTCTGCTTATTTATATATACCTCCCTGCTTTCATAGCTGTCCTCTCTTCTGTCTAGACTATGAACAACCAGCGGGAGGACTGGGAGTTTATCTTCGCATGCCTGCTGTCCAGCTTGTGCCCAGCACAGAGTTGGCAGTCAACCAAGCTGAATTACTTAATGCAGAATTCCGCTTCTAATGACGTAGCCTAACTATAGCTTCTGGTCCTAGGAGCCTAGCCACTGAGAACTAATCATAAATTCAAGCAAAACCAATGCTGGACGTTTCTGGTCCTCAGCTGAATCACTCACCTGCTTAGGTGACCCTAAGCGATGCCGCAAAGGATGCGGCACCCTGGCAGCCTAAGAACTCTGCAGCCACCGTCACGGGGATGCCCTTCCTAGGCTAGCGGCCTCACCTAGACCCTGCAGCCTCCGAGGAGCAGTCAGACCTGGGCTGGGCTCCTCTGGGACCAAGGTGAAGCTCTCTCGTCACTGTCTCCGGTCTTCAGCTTCTCTGTTGTGTGGTTGTGCGTCCTAATTAGAAAGCTTTTAGAGGTTCCTGGAAGGACTGTTACTGTTTAGCAGCACAAAGGGTATTATGTCACAGTGGTAGAAGAGCACGGCAAGGAATAATAAGGGCACTTATTCCCAGAAGCACATTGATTTAAACCACAAAACCTCCTTGGAACAGGGCTTGAGGATTGTAAAAAGCCTGAGCAATCAACAACCCCTGTGGGAGGGGAGTGTATGCCAAGCTACCGCTGGAGAGTTCATTTGGTCACGGTTGGCAGGCCGGTTGTGTCCCTCAGGTGTTCTCACTTGGGTGAAATTTCCCTGCTGGAAGGAGCCCAGCCTATTTGCGGGTTCCGGGGAGAAGTGGCTGTTAACTTCCACACCCCTGGCATAAGAAGTGAAGACTTGGCCTGAGCACAGCTCAGTTCACTTGTTATCCTCTGTAGGATGAGGACAGTTCTCCAGGCAATGGAAACGTCATCACCACCTTTGCTTCTACAATCTGTACAGCAGAAAAGTCATCTGGGTCACACTTGGACCTGCCGTTGCTGCCTCTGGTCAGCAACTTTGGCAAAACTGCCAGACACTCTGTTAGCAAGCTGGTCATTCTGGAGTGGAAAACTTATGCTAAAACATAGCTCTGACAGTAGGAAGGGAGAATCTAACAACAACAACAACAAAAACACACATACACAGAACGATGGCTCCTGGAAGAGACAGGCCCCTGGGCTGGTGGCTCCAGGGTTTCCGCTCAGGAAGGTCAGTGGGTCCTTGATGGCTGAAAGGGGTGGGCGTGGGAACCTGCTTGCTGTGTTTGCACAAAACTTTAACTGAACTGGGAAAACCTCAGCTATTCCTGAGAAAGAAGGAGGTGAATGTGTGCAGGCATGGGGTGCTGGTGGAGGTGAAGAGGGGGTGGGTGAAGCCCCCAACCCTGCTCTGGAAGTCAGTACTAGGCATGGATAAAGATGCATCCTGGATATACGTGAAAGAAGCATTTAAACATGGGAGTGGGTGTCTGGGAACTTAGCCTCTGGGGCCAGCTTTGCTACTAACTGACCAGGGCAGGTCGTTTTCCAATTTAGCCCATGGTGCTTCAGGAGGTTCTGAAGACCAGTGTAGGACAGGATGTGTAGAAAACCCAAAAAATCCTTGTCAAAGCAACTTCAAGTAAAGACCTCTGCTTACCTGATTTACCTGGTCAGGCCCACCTGCCCCTGATTTTAATGGCCTGGCAAAATCCAACCAGCTCAAATACCCAGAGGAGTTATATACCTGGGAAACGTATGTGGACAACAAAAAGAAGAGGTGAAAATAACTAAATCTGTGTGACTGAAAGAAACCCGCATTGTTTAATCATAAATTTACCTGAAAGTGAGAGAAGTCACTCAGTCGCGTCCGACTCTTTGCGACCCTGTGGACTGTAGCCCACCAGGCTCCTCCGTCCATGGGATTCTCCAGGCAAGAATACTGCAGTGGGTTGCCATTTTCTTCTCCAATTTTACCTAACCAAACACTGATGTGATTTGACATGACATGACACACGATATGGGATGATAGGTGATAAAATATGATGTGTTGGCTTCCAATTTCCTTCTTTTTTAAAAATATAATAATACTGTCAATTCTTAAAAAAATTTTTTTAAATTAATTTATTTTTATTTGACTGCCTTGGGTCTTAGCTGCGGCCTGCAGATCTTCACTGCAGCACCTGTACCTTTGTTGCAGTGTGTGGAGTCTAGTTCCCTGACCAGGGGTTGAACCTGGGCCCCCTGCACTGGGAACCACCCGGGTCCAGTGTTCCTTCTGACTAGGAAATTAGAAAAGCCTCTTAATCAAGCATGACTGAGAGACGGGTAGAGAGGTATAGGATTATACATAGAAAAAGAACAGAGGTCAGAGTATGCCCCACAGTGTCTGCATCCCCAGTCTGCCACTTACTCGTTGTGCAACTCTAGGTACATTCCTGGAGATTACTGGGTCTCAATTCCTTCATTTGTAAATTAGAGAAAACACAACGACCTCACAGAGTTGCTGTGAGGATTAAACGTCAATACAGGGAAAGCATGGAGCATAGTAGATGCCCAGTACCGGCCTGACGGATTCTTGTTGGCAATATATCCTTCCTCTGGCAAGTCCCCAGTTCTCCCAATCCTCCCCGCCATCCATGTCTCTTGTCAAACTGGGCAGCAGTGTCCTGTTAAAAATTTAGTGTGCCTGGGACTTCCCTGGCAGTCCAGTTGTTCAGACTCTGCCCATCCGATGCAGGAGGCGCAACTTTGATCCTTGATCAGGGAACTAAGATTTCACAAGCTGTTTTGTAAGGTGTGACCCAACAATGAAACAGAATAAATAAATGAAATTCCATTTTTTAAAAAAACACCCAAAGACACATCATAATTAAAAACAATTTAGGGTGCCTAACTCTGTCTGGAAAAAATCATATTGTTAGACACTTGTCCCAGCTCTTGGCAGAGTCCCAACAGAGGCCTGAGTCACCACTCCCAGCTTCAGGCTGCAGTGATGGGACAAATGGAACATGGCCATAGGGCCCCAACTGAGGGAGGGGTCAAGTAAAGTCAGTGGGATTTGATGGAGACAAGCAAGGGTCAGTTGCCTGAATTAGAGCTGACTCCTCATGTTGCTTCCAAGCCTGAGATGTGTGTATGTGTGTGTGTGTATGCACACTCAGTCACTCAGTCATGTCTGACTCTTTGCAACCCCATGAGTTATACCCCTCCAGGCTCCATTCTCTGTGGAATTTTCCAGGCAAGAATACGAAAGTGGGTTGCCATTTCCTCCTCCAGGGGATCTTCCCAACCCAGGGATCAAACCCACATCTCTTGCACCTCCTGCATGGGCAGGTAGATTCTTTACCACTGTGCCACCTGGGAAGCCAGTGCAATATGAGAGACCAAAAAGAAAGCCAAGAACCATCAAAGAACACCTACAAGGGGTGGTAGGAAAAAAAACAATGACTAAAGAAACAGTTGTTAGAGAGGAAGAGCAGAACCGGAAAAGTATACTATCATTATGAGCAAAAAAGAGAGCATCGAGACCATGAAGTGTGCGACCACCGTGCTGAATATTGCACAGCAGCGATGAGCATCCTGTGTAAACCTGTAGCCTAATTTCCAAGGCTCTCTTTCTGTTCTTACAAAGCAACGGTATTAGGAGAAATAGGGATATTTTAAGAACCACTTAGGACAAGGAAAGGGACCTTGAAGAATTCTCATGTTCCTAAAATCCTGAAGACATAGACTGATACAGAGGTCAGAGGCAGGCTGCAAGTTGCCATATGGCACCATAGCAGAGCATAGAGCAGGCAGGCAACTGCAAGTTAGTCCTTCTGGGAAACTGGTAACATCAGTTTAGGAAGGAAGCATGGCTCAGCTGCCTTGCCTAGAACACTGGATGAGAGGTTGGAGTCCTAGAAGTACCTGACTCACAACAAACAGTCCAGAGCAAAATTAGAATTGTAAGAACTTAAGGATGAGGTGATGAAGGCAGAGAATCAAGTCAGGACTGAAGCAACTGAACACACGCTGAAGCCAGCAGCGTTTGTTACTGTTTCCAAGCATTTGACGAGGGATGGAAGCAGAGCTTGAAGGACTAATGAAATGGATTTTTGGTGCTTTTTGTGTTTTTAACTTTGATCTCTCAGTGGATTGAGTGGGTAGAACAGAAATGAGGAAGATGCAAGATAAGAAGAGGATAATTAAGGAGGCAAGAGTCTTAAGCCCACAACAGAAGAGGGAATCAAGATTGTAAGTGGGAAGTTTAACCCCCCCAAAAAATTGTATTTATTTTTCTAAAATGAAAAGGGAAGAGACAGTAAGAGTAGAGAAACTGTCCAGGTAAAGAGAATGAAGTTAGGAAGCAATGATTGTTTCATTTTCTCAGAAAAGAAAGCCTCAAAATCATCCGAATGAAAAAGAGTAAGAGTGCTTCCAAGCCCGAGATACCATGATTTTTAAATCTTTCTCTGTTTACTTCACTAATTCGTACAGACCAGCCTAGACTTGTTCTAGAGAGAGAGACCAGGTGACTCAGCCAAGGTCACACGTTGAGCAATGGCCAGACTGAGATGAATAGCTCTAGCTTGTGAACCATTATCATGAGCTGGCAGAGATCTTAAGCCTATCCCAGTGGAAATTTCAAGCCCATACATGGAGTGCCCAATGGGTCAACAGCATACCATGTTGATTTTTAAAATATCCC
Organism: Budorcas taxicolor; assembly: GCF_023091745.1. Lineage (NCBI taxonomy): Eukaryota > Metazoa > Chordata > Mammalia > Artiodactyla > Bovidae > Budorcas > Budorcas taxicolor. The sequence goes on from NC_068925.1 coordinate 72,505,655, forward strand.
TTGACAATTCTCGCATCATATAGTTTTGCTGTTAATTCATTTTTAAAAGGTTTCTTTGGCCTCTACTGTAGGGGACACACAGTGCCCAATAAGTCATCTTGGAGAGTATTTATTTCCTTCTCTAGTGACATTTCCGGAGAAGGCAATGGCACCCCACTCCAGTACTCTTGCCTGGAAAATCCCATGGGTGGAGGAGCCTGGTGGGCTGCAGTCCATGGGGTTGCTAAGAGTCGGACACGACTGAGCGACTTCGCTTTCACTTTTCACTTTCATGCATTGGAGAAGGAAATGGCAACCCTCTCCAGTGTTCTTGCCTGGAGAATCCCAGGGACTGGGGAGCCTGGTGGGCTGCCGTCTATGGGATCACACAGAGTTGGACACGACTGAAGCGACTTAGCAGCAGTAGCAGCAGCAGTGACATTTCCTAAATGGAAATCAGGAGTGAGAGTCTCTGGGCAGGACGTCCCAACATTCGCCTTCACTGGGTGCCAGTCTGTGTTGAATCTCTAGGCTGCCTGCCAGACAGTCTTGTGATTGGACTGGAGAGTAGGAAAACATGTAAAAGTGAGGCAGGCGGAGGCCGGAGGCCAGAGTAGCTTGAGACAGCAGGGAACACAATAGTAAGATGAGCAGGACTAGGATCGGATTTTCCCACGGACACATGGAGGCGGGGAAAGATGAGTGGCCAGCGGGAAGCAGCACCGTGGAGATAGAAGGGCTGAGTGTGGGTTTGAAACAAAGGAGGCAGGAAGCTTCTTAGGGTTCACCCGGCGACATTTGTCTTAGTCAGGGTTAAGCTATGGAAGCAGAACCACTATGAGTATTATGGAATAAGGAATTTACTATAAGAGTCAGATCAGACACAATTGTGGGAGGAATTGGATAAAGAAAGATCTGAGCGGAGAATCACAGAACAGTCATTCACCAGCCGTGGTGCATGTGAGCAAAGCAGAGCTCACCAGAAAGAACAAGGTGAGTCTGGCTGCTGGCCTGGGGCCACCAAGGGGCTGGTGCGGAATCTTTGGGAGGATGTTGGTGCTTTGCAGTTACTGCCTCTGTGAGTTGGCGACAAAGCATCTCATGGTGTGTGGTGGGGGTCACAGAGGAGTGGGGAAGGGCAGGGACACACTCGAGCCTGGCTGCACCTGTGTGTCCCCCTCATGAGCTCCAGCCACCAGTGGCCTTGGGAGTGTGGTGGCTACTGCTTCACAGCTGACTCCTGCAGTTCACACAACCTCACTTTTGGCCAGCTCTCTCTAGAATCAAACAGGCAAGGGGATGCTAGGAAATACAGTCCCTGGTGTATCCAAGGTGACCACTGAAGCTTCCAACTCTGATCTAGGAAAGACAGGAACACACTCAGCTCACAGATACACAGAGCCTCACATTTTTGAAGTTTCAAAAAAGCGTATGTTGGGATTTGCCTGGCCGTCCAGTGGTTAAGACCTCGCCTTCCAATGCAGGGAGTTGGGGGTTCAACCCCTGGTCAGGGAACTAAGATTCCATATGCCTCTCAGCCAAAAAAAACAGAACATAAAACAGAGGCGGTATCGTAACAAATTCAAGAACGACTTTAAAAATGGTCCATATCAAATCTTTAAAAAAACCAAACAAGGTAATGTAGAGAAGGAAGCTGACAGAATACTTCTGTTCATCAAGACTCTGGGTTGCAAGTGACAGAAATTCTAAAACAAGCTGTCTTAAGTGAAAAAAGAAATCTTGAGGCTTTGGAGAGGGGTGGAAAGCTTGGGATAGCTCAAAGAATCTGAAGGAAAATAGCCAGGACAGTCAGAGGGAACATGACCCCAGGACTCTCTTTCCTTGTTTCCGTGTCTGTCTCAGCCTCACCGCTCTGCACGGCGGCCTCACCCTCTCAGCCTTCTCATATGGTAGCTCTGGTGTTGTACTTATACAGCAACTCGACAAGAAAGGAGAGGGTTTCCCCACCAGCTTTATTTGGAAAAATCCCTGGCTTTTCTGTTCGTTGGTTGGTTTGTTTTAGATTGGTCATTAGATGAATCCCCACACCAACTGCTGTGGCTGGATGAGTAGGCTATTGTTATGGTTAAGCTGGGGTCGCATGTCCACCCCTGGGGCCCCGGAGGAATGGCCCAGGGTGCTCTGATCAGTGTACGGAGGGGGAAAGAAGCAGTTCCCCCAAGGAAGGCGGCTCTGCCCCCACGAGAGAGGAAGCAGGTGCTGGGCAGACAGGAATAACCCTGGCGTCTCAGGGATTGAATGAAATGCTCTTCACATTTGTGTTTCTCATTCCGACCCATTTCCTTTAACGTGAAGACCACTGCGGCAAATTTCTGCTTACTCTCCACTTGTACAAGGAGGGAAATATTAGCTTGTAAAAGGTTATGAGCAGATGATAACAATCAATTCAGAGACCTAGAGATTAAGCAATTTGCTCAAGGCCACAGAATTACTTAAAAAGGAGAACTAGAACTCTCGTCCTCTCCCAAGCAGGACATCAGGGGCCTGGTTTATGGAGCACGCTGTGCAGATTGGGGCTACTGTGAAACCATTTTCCAGAACCTGGTCAGATTGCTTTCCTGGACCTGAAAGAACAGACTGGGTCCAGACTGATTACTCAGAGGTCAAAGGATAAAAGACATGACTTAGAATCTGACTTCAGAATGGAGGCTGGAGGAGATGAGTCATGGGGTGTGTGTGTGTGTGTGTGTGTGTGTGTGTGTGTGTGTGTGTAGACTGCAAGGTAAAAGGAATGTCACTGAAGTAATAGACATCTTTTCTAGGAGGAAAGGGACCTGAGATTAGGGTTTTGAACACCCTGAAAAAGGCAGGCATTTAGTTATCAGCTCTGTTAGTCACTCAGTCGTGTCCGAATCTTTGCAACCCATGGACTGTAGCCATGGGCTCCTCTGTCCATGGAATTTTCCAGGCAAGAATATGGGACTGGGTTGCCATTTCCTCTTCCAGGGGAAAGTTCCCAACACAGAAATCAAACCCAAGTCTCTTGCGTCTCCTTCACTGGCAGATGGATTCTTTACCGCTGTGACACCTGGGAAGCCCATTCATTTCACATTTGCTGTATATTTTCTCCTCCTTACCAGGCATGATTAACACTTCCCTTTTTTAATGACTTTACAAAATCACCTCAAGAATGTTTGTTGTTGTTATTTAATGGCTAAATCGTGTCTGAATCTTTGCAACCCCATAGACTGTCGCCTACCAGGCTCCTCTATCCACGGGGTTTCCCAGACAAGAATACTGGAGTGGGTTGCCATTCCCTTCTCCAGGGGATCTTCCTGACCCAAAGATAAAACCCAGGTATCCTGCATTACAGGAAGATTCTTTACCATCTGATTCACCAGGGAAGCCTAATCAACTCTAAACAGAATTTTAAATGTGCAGATAATCTAAGACATCTTATTAGCTAACAGTGTAATTGATTTTCCCTCTCTACTTGTCTTTTATACTTTGTCAGTGGCTTCCCCACTTGACTGTATATCAGAATCACCTGAGCAGCTTTAAAAAAATAAAAGCTTTCCAGAAACCAGGTCCCACCCTCATTCCCCCCTGCTCCCCGCCACCCTCTACCTCTTCCCCTTGCAGAACCCCCACCTCAATTTTGAGCTCTGTGGAGGATTCCAGTGAGCAGGAAAGAGAACAGCTCCTCCTGGGGCAAAGGGCTCCCTGTCCCTTTATCTTGCCTGATGCCCCACAACTGTGGGAGCCAGGCAAGGTGGGCATCCTAGGATGTGTGTGTATGTGCTAAGTTGCTTCAGTTGTGTCCAACTCTTTGTGACCCCATGGACCGTCATCCACCAGGCTCCTCTGTCCATGGGATTCTCCAGACAAGAATATTGGAGTGGGTTGCCACTTCACTGGGGGATCTTCCTGTTAGGTAGGCAGAACAGGGAAAAGGAGTCCAAAATGGTGGTGGCTACAGAGAAGGAAGGGAAAAGCCCGCAAAAATGAAACAAAAGAAGGTCTGAGGACCGGAGTGAGGACCTCAGGTAAAACAAACAACACTTCTGGCTGGCCCAGTTTGCATAGGACAGGCCCAGGGAGAGATAAACCTATAAATAGAGGAGCCAGAGCCAGCTCTCTCCCTCCCTCCCGGGCGCTGGGACGCTCTTCCCGTGTCTTTAGATCGACGTGCCCTCACGCCTCGAAGATGGATTTTCCTGCTATCTTCTAAATAAAAAAGAGCTGTAACACTGATTTGTCTAAGAGCTATACCACGGTCCATGTGAGACCTGAGAGCTATAACACGGTCTATCCAAGACCTGAGAGCTGTGACTCGCCGAGGGGGCTTTAATGTCCGTCACTCCAAATCTTTGCTTTGACGGGACTAAGAACCGAGGAACATGCACTCGTGTGACATTCCCAACCCAGGGATCGAGCTGGCGTCTCCTGTGTCTTCCGCATTGGGAGGTGTGTTCTTTACCTCGAGCGCCACTTGGGAAGCTGGCAGTCCAAGGATACAGCTGTTAAATGGTGTTTTTAAGGCCAGACAACTTGTAAATTCTGGAACCAGGTGGACTGGGACCTGGATTCATCTGGTCCTGATCTAGTCAAATGGGGCACCGAGGGCTGGTCTTGACCCCTAAGGAGCAGTGAGAGAGGCCTAACTAATAAGGATATGTCTACTTCTGTCAGTAATTGAGCAACTGGGTTGGCCAAAAAGCTCATTTGGGTTTTTCCATACCCAAATGAGCTTTTTGGCCAACCCCAATAGTATTCTTAGGTAATATACAGAAATTAGCATGTCTGACAGGCAGAGCCCTTCCTAAAATATAATATTCACGGATTCTTTCCTTGCTGAATGAAGGTGCCATTTTTCCTGTTCTGACAGTTACTGCCGTGTGACCTTTGGAAAGCTGCTTGATCTCCACGTTTCTTGGTTTCCTCATTTACACACTGAGAATGTTGGGCTTGACTCCTTTCTGCTCCTGTGCTCAATTGTTATATCTGAAGAGCCCTTGAGCCATGATGTGATTGCAAAGAGCTGAAAAGAGCCCTTTGTTTTCTTAAAGTCCACTGGGCAAACTTTTTATGTTGCAATACAATATGAGAAAAAGCGTAATATACGGTGATCCCTGGAAAAGATGCGTATGACTCAAGTAAACTGTGACTGTGACTCAAGTGAAAAATGAGAATGATAGACAGTGAAGGGAGTGGGAAGTGTGCAGAACAGAAGGTGGGAGGCTGGAAATCCATGAAGGGAGTGCGGATGCCGCTGAAGAGTGCCTCAGGGGCTGGAGTTGACAAGACAGGGGTGGCAACAGCAAATGTGGCTGGTTCAATCCAGTGTTGCCTGAGGATGAAAATTTGAACTCTAATCCCTTCTGCCTCAGCCCTTCTGGAAAGGCTTAAGTTCATTTCCCCTAGATTTTCCACTGCAAGCCTGCTGCTGCTGCTGCTGCTGCTAAGTCGCTTCAGTTGTGTCTGACTCTGTGCGACCCCATAAATAGCAGCCCACCAGACTCCCCCATCCCTGGGATTCTCCAGGCAAGAACACTGGAGTAGGTTGCCATTTCCTTCTCCAATGCATGAAAGTGAAAGTGAAGTCGCTCAGTCGTGTCCGACTCTTAGCGACCCGATGGACTGCAGCCTTCCAGGCTCCTCCGTCCATGGGATTTTTCAGGCAAGAGTACTGGAGTGGGTTGCCATTGCCTTCTCCGCACTGCAAGCCTAGTAAGCGTAAAAGAGGCGTTAGTGTCCTGAATGAATGAAACACGTATGTTGGTCTTTGCCCAGCCTGGCTACTAGAGGTGGGAGAATAAACTCAAAATCTAAGAGGGGGAATTCAAAGACAGACATAAACTCATGAGAATGATTCAGAAAGCCTAAAGCCCCTACAAAGAAGGGCCCTGCCAACCACAATCAGGGCAATAAAAAGGCCCACTGGGTCATGTTCAGAGCAGGAAGAGGGCTAGTCCTATAGCCTGGGAAAGAGCACAGTGTTGACAAATGGCAAAAAGACAGAGGAGTCATTCAGCTCCTAAGTGCTTGCTCTGTGTCCGTTGCTGGAGACACGGGCAAGTCTCTGAACTCAGGGCCTGGCATGTCGTAGGAGTACAGTGAAGGTTTGTTCGATGAATGGAGAAGGAATGGGAGGAGGATGACAAGGAGAAGGCTTTTCTTGAGCTTAACAGAGAGCCCAGGATGGTTGAAAAGGTCTTGAGAGTCTGTACTGTCACTTCCTTCTGAATTGGGAACGGGAGGTCATTGTGGCAATCAGTCCCTTAGGAAACTGACCAAGATGGAGGTTGTAGGCAGGAAGTTTGCTGAGTGCCCTTGGCATCCACACCTATGGGTGACAGGCTGCTGCTGCTGCTAAGTCGCTTCAGTCGTGTCCGACTCTGTGCGACCCTATGGACAGGAGCCCACCAGGCTCCTCTGTCTACTGGATTCTCTAGACAAGAATACTAGAGTGGGCTGCCATTTCCTTCTCCCAGTGGGTGACTGGAGGGAGTAGAAGTGGCAGAGTGATGAATTGAACTGTGATGCAGATGTAATAAATGTCTCAGCTCAACCCTAGGGGATGGTTCTTCAGAACTGGCTCACCTTGAGGACAGGGGGGCTGGGTCTTCACACTTCCTCATCAGCTACTTGCTGGATACAGGCTATGCTTCTGGGGGAGATGTGGTCCTGGGCCACCTGTGAACTGTCAGTCAGTCCAACGGTTGAGGGAATGAGTGACTTAGTCTTGAAAAAGGATGTGTTGGTATACCACAGCATCCACTGTGAAAATTAATCCAGCGTCCTCATTTTAGAAATGAAAACAGTCCAGAGAGAAAGTCTTGTATCTGATAAGAACAGAGTCAGGACACCTCTCAAAGGACAACTGGAAAATTCCCATTGGCTTAGTGTACATGAAATATGGTGTGGAATTTAACAGAGCTATTGATACAGATGAGGAGAAATGGAGATTAAATCAGTGCTTCCTATACCTAGCAGTCATCAGAATCATATGGAGGGCTAATAGAATGTAGATTCCTGGGCCACATCTTCAGAGATTCAGTTACTGGAGTGGCTGGGGCAAAGCCTAAGAATCTGTATTTTAACAAGTGCCTACCCAGTTTCTATGTAGTCTATCTCCCAGCCTGTGCTTGAGGACCAGTGGCTAAGATAACAGAGCCCTGGGTAGATTCCACATTGTTGAATAATTTATACTTAAAGATTGTTGCTAAATGATGTCCCTCTGGATGGAGCTCTCAGGTGGGTTCAAGGGGACTCCTACTAATCTTTGTTCTATTCAACACATTCTATCAACAACTTGACAAATTTTAATAGGATATATATCCAATGAAGAGAATTTCAAAACTAGGAGAGACTGCTAATACTTCGGATAATTGACTCAAGATTTCAACATGTGACTCCTTACGTATAACTTTGTAGATTAATATTTATTGACACTGAAAATTGTTCATGTAGGTTAAATGAGAGGAAGCAGCAGAGAGGCGGTGGGATATGGTGGTTTAGAGCACAGACTCTGGAACCTGATGGACTGTATGTATTCAACCCCAGTACCATCAATTACTCAGTGTGCCGCCCTGAGCAAGTGTCTTATTTCCCTGTGTCTCCGTTTCCTCATCTGTAAAACAGGGACAATAATACATAATCATAGTATTTACTTCATAGGATTATTTATTGTAAGGATCTGTGAACTAATATGTATAAAGAATTTATGACTGTCCCCAGCACAGAGGAAACACTGTATTACCATTTGGTGTCATTATGCGTAATTGTTTCAGCTATCTATTGCTGTTGTAACAAACTACCCCCGAACTTAATGATTTAAAATGACAGTTTATTACTTTTTATGATCCTGTGGATTATTTTCTATCCCTTGGTACTGACTGGGACTCTGGGATAACTGGAAGGACCAAAATGACCTCATTCTCAATAGCTGATCATTGACACCAGCTAGCATAATAGAATCTTTGAAAATGGGGCCCAGGAATCTCCATTCTAATAGCCCTCCATATGATTCTGGTGACAGCTAGGTTTGAAAACCAACTGTGCGTTCTCAGACACCAGTTCCAGTTCCCCAAGGGGCTGTCATGCTTCATGGCATAATGGTTGGCCCCCAAGAAGAGTCTTCCAAGAGATGAAGGCAGAAACTGAGATCTCTTTAGGCCCAGCCTTGGAAATTACCTTGTGTTACTTCCCTATATTCTATCCTTTAGAACCAGCTGCAGGCCCAGCCCAGAAGCAGGGGAGAGGAAACAGACCCCACCTTTCAATGAGAAGAATAGCAAAGACTTAGCAACCATCTTTAATTTATCAGACACTCAATCCCACTTTTGTAAAACTGTGTGTATTTGTAAAACTTTGTGTGCGTGTGTTTATGCATAGAAAGTGATATCTAGAAGAATATATCCCCAAATGTACACAGTAGTTATCTTTAAAAGGGAAGGGTTACAATATTGTTGTTATTCCCTTCCTGTTTTGCTTGCTTGTTTCCCTGAATTTTCCATGATGAGTGTATATATTTTTTTTTAAGTAGTTTCCATTTTTTGAAACAATATGACGATTTCAATATTAATATGAGCCAACATTGTGATGATTCTACCCCCAGAAGAAAAACCTAACTCAGATTTACACAGCCTGTAAAAAAAATCAGCACAGCTAAATCTGGAGCAAAGTTCCAGTCCCAATCACCCAGCCATCAGACCACCCTGAGGATTATGCACTGGGTTTTGAACTCCCAGAAAGGGAAGCAAAGAGAAACACAGTGTATCAATGTGCCAAAGGGCTGACAAAGTGTCTGTAAATCTTCTCTGGTGAAGGATGTAAGGACACTGGGTGGAAGGAAAGAGGCTCAGAGGGGACACGAGAGAGTAAACCAGGCCAATACTCTGTGTGCGAGGAAGGCTGCCATAGGGGAGGGGTGTTATTGACCAGGGTTCTTGATCTCCTTAATCAACAGAAATTGATCAGAGGCTGAACAAGAAATTCAGGAAAGACTTTATCAGGGTCCCTGATATAGGAGAGCCATCAAGAACAAACAACACATCCCCTTGCTTGCTTGCTCCCCAAGGCTGGGTGAACTGGTTCCTTATATGGGGTGAGGGTAAGGATGTGCTCAGGGGTCAGACTGGAGGAGTGGCTTAGGTGGTTTGCCTACCGCTCTGTGGTGCTGTGTGCAGGGGGCAGATGCAGTACCCTGCTTTTGCTCCCAACCCCCTGTTGTTACTCCTGGCTCTTCAGAAGTGGCTGTTAGGCTTTTTAGTCTACTCTTTGGTCCAGAATTTTCCCCGACTGCCTACACGCACAGCAGTTATTTTTAATCCCTTATTGTTTCTTTTTATGTTCTTGCTCAAGGAGACGTTTGTCCAGGTATGAGCATTGCAGCCCTGCAGTAAAGGGTGCCGGGTCCCAGGCCTGTCACAAAGCCATCCGTGCTCTGTTTTTGTTTGTTGTTGTCTAGTTGCTAAGTCGGGTCTGACTCTTTGGCGACCCATAAACAGAGTTAGGAACATTGAATGGCATTGACACAGAGGTAGATTTGAGATTTTTCATACGAATAACTCCCTAGACTATAAAAGCTAGAGCTGGAGTGAGCCTCGAGGATGGCTCTAAGGTAAGCTCTCCATGTGGAGGCCAGAGGCCCACACCCTGCTTTGCGAAGATGCCTGAACTAGACCCAGCAGGTCCTTCCCAAACCCCAAGCTGTGTGGTTATAGGCCTACAGGAGAGTGGGAACAAAACACACAGACATTTAAGCCTTACCCTACCTGAAGGCAGTGGCCTGAAATAAATGAGCTCTTGAGATTCCTTTTATGGGTCCATAAATGGATATTGCCTTTGACGTGAAAACATCATGAATCAACAAATATTATCAAGTGAATGCTAAATGCATGGCTATGTCCTCGGTATTCGGAACGTTGGTCTCTCAACCCAAGGCTTTAAAGTTTAATAAAGAAGAAAGATATATAATCACCGTATGAACTTAACACTCCTAAACACAGCCATTACCAGTGGGAGTGGTAAGGGCCCAAAGAGTAAATGATTGATTTGTAATCGCCTAGAAAGCTTGCGGGGGAAGTGGGGATGGGAACTTTAGGCTGTGACTATGATACGAAAAATGAGAGGGATGGGGGCTGAGGCCAAGGAAGAGGGCCCTTGCCCCCCATCTTTGTGTTAATGTGAACGTCTTTGGTGGAGGAAAGAAGCTGCATGCCAGCCTCCTGGATTGGGTTTTCCTAAAAAAAGATCACATGCTATCTTTATTGACAATTATGATAATTATAATCACCTCCATTTACTAAGGACATACTGTATGGCCATTTCTTTACACGTATTAACTCATCATACTTGTCTGATGACCAGGTGAGGCCGTGACTATTATCTTCAGGGTACAGGGGCCCTGAAGAACTAAGGCTGACCTCCTCTGGGGAGCCTGCCCAGCTCTCAGGAACCCTTGTCCCTTGCCCCAGCGCTGGCTCCTAGCAGCCATCTGTGTAGCTTGACTGCACTCCTGGACTTGGCTGAATCAGAACCCTCCCCCAGGCATCTGGAACTGTGTCCAGAGAGTCCAGGCTTTCCATGAAGTGGGAGCTGTGAGGTGAAATGCAGGCCACTGTGGGCGACCATGTTCTGCTGTGTTAAGAGAGGGGGAGAGACAGACAGGCAGACAGACAGACAGAGAATGCAGTTGCCCAGAGAGCAGCAGAGAGCGTGGTCCTTGGTGGGCAGCCACCCGCCAGGTATGCTCTTCCTGGGGCCTGGATGCCTTGCCGCCCTCTGGTGTTAAGAGACAGCCCTATATCATTATGGTACTAGACCTTTTCCACTTATCCTAGCTTTAGTGTCTCGGAGAAGGCAATGGTACCCCACTCCAGTACTCTTGCCTGGAAAATCCAATGTGTGGAGGAGCCTGGTAGGCTCCAGTCCATGGGGTCGCGAAGAGTCGGAAACAACTGAGCGACTTCACTTGCAATTTTCACTTTCATGCATTGGAGAAGGAAATGGCAACCTACTCCAGTGTTCTTGCCTGGAGAATCCCAGGGACGGGGGAGCCTGGTGAGCTGCCGTCTATGGGGTCGCACAGAGTCGGACACGACTGAAGTGACTTAGCAGCAGCAGCTGCAGCTTGAGTGCCTATTACTGACAGTTAAGTTCTTACTAATGCAGGTGTTTTGTCCATCTGTTAAATAGGGAGCCAGGCTTCTGGGAATTACTCCGCAGGCCAGTGCTTAGGACTCTGCGCTTCCACTGCAAGCGGCAAGGGTTCAATCCCTGGTCAGGGATCTAAGATCCCGAAAGTGGCAAAATAAAAGAGCCGGCTTTTAACTTTGTGTTTGCTGGTTTGTTCACTGGTTTACTTGACCGCACCAGGTCTCAGTTTGGCACGTGGGGTCTTCAGCTGCAGTGTGAGAACTCCTGGTTGGGGCATATGAGATCTAGTTCCCTGACCAGGGATCAAATCTGGGCCCCCTGCATTGGGAGCACAGAGTCTTAGCCACTGGACCCCCAGGGAGGCCCTTCAACTTAGCTTTGTATACCTCCAGAGTGCATCCCTGGGGTCCTCCAGCTGCTTTCTGTTCACTCCAGAGTGGCAATTTTAGGGTAACATTTCCTCAAAGGAGGTTTAGTGGGACAGCTGGCTCTTTGCTTCGTCAAGGTGACTCTGGTGCCACTTAGGTGTCAGCAGGCTGATAACCAGGGCAGGGGTCTCCCAGCAGCAGTCCAACTTGTTCATAAGGCTCAGCAGTTGCCATCATCACGTTGTCCCTAGAACGTGTGCCTTTCCCGTGACGTTGTTGCTTCCCAGGTGTCAATGGGCACAGGCATGGCTGCCCTGCCTCCCTGGCCCCTGAGCCTGCCTTCCACGTGCTGCTGCCCCTCACCCGTCACAGCTGTCACCCTGGCCACCCCAGACACCCCTTCTCGGAAGCCTCCTCTTGACCTCTGCCCACAGACTCCCCACCTGATTAGATCACCCTGACCCTTGTACCCGTGTCTACAAAAGCTCTGATGACATACCTGGGCTTTCGTTTACTTAGTGACTTGGCTCCCACTTCTACCTGTGTGGGCAGGGTCCATGTCCTACCTGATTTTTTGTGTCTCTAGTTCCTATCACAGTGGATGGCACAGAGATAGTATTTCCTAAATGTCCGTGGAGTGAATGACTGAATAAATGAATCATCAAATCATCGGCATTTCTTTCACTCTTTCTCCATTCTGACATACCGACAATACTATGTTTTACTTCGCTAATGGTGTTTCTTTTAGGACCATTTTTATCCTCCCTGGTTTTTTTCCTCTTTGTCCACCTGAAGGACTGTAAAGCGAAGGTTTTCTTCCCTCTTCCCTTCTCATAACTATCACAAGGGTTTGCAAATTGTTGGTGTGAATAGTTGAATAACTGATTCACGGTGTGTGTGTTGCATCTATTTTACAGAGCACAAAATAATAATCTGAGTGCATATTCTCTAACAGAAATTTCTCAGATGCCGATGCCGTCTAGTTCTGTTCCCTCCTTTCCGCGTGGCCGGCTACCTCCTCATGGGAACATAGTCCAACACAGGGCTTTAGAGTCAACATGAGTGAACTTTGGCTTAAGCAACCCAGACAGGATTTTACTCTGATATTTAGAAATAGTGGCATCTGTTTAATAATCCTACTGAAACTTGGGGGCAAATCTATCACATCACCTTCCTGCACTTTCGAGCTCACCTAAATGGAGCAAACAGGAACCTGAGTGGCCGCTAGGAGATCAGACTGTCCCCACCAGTCGGGCAGCGGGTGCACAGAGCGAGGTGGGTGAGCTCCCCCCGGGCCATGCACGCCCTGCCTTTGCCCCCCACTGCTGTAACCCATGTAGGCTTTACTGTAGGCTGCGTTTTCTTCCCACTATAAGGCAGAGAGAGTGGCCTAACAAGATGGGGCTGGAGCAGACAGTCAATGAGGCTAGAGAGGACAGGGGTGAGAAGGGGCTTGCCAGCCAGGAGAGGTCTTGGTGAGGGGCCCTTCTTGTGTTCTCTTGGCAGCCACGGCCTCACGGTATTGATCTCTGAGCTCTAGGGTCTCTGGGCTGCATCAGCTCCCTCCACTGTCCTGGATCACATCATCTTTTTATAAAGTGAGCGAGGACATCCCCAGGAGATGAATATTCTGAAAAGAAACTCACAAGGGACAAGAGCTGAGATTTAAGTGCTTTCTTTATGGCAAGTGTGGTGCTGGGTTTGTCTCTTTTTCTTTTTTCTGAGATGGAAGTCACATTCTTTTTTTTTAATTTTCAATGTTTAAGTCCTCATTAATTAACTGTTTTATACATAGTAGTTTGTATATGTCAATCCCAATCTCCCAGTTCATCCTACACCCCTGCCATCCTTCATATTCATATGTTTGTTCTCTATGTCTCTGTCTCTACTTCTGCTTTGCAAATAAGTTCATCTGTATCATTTTTCTAGATTCCACATATAAGCAATGTTATATGATATGTGTCTCTCTCTTTCTGACTTACTTCACTCTGTCTGAGTCTCTAGGTCCATCCGCATCTCTGCAAAGGGCACAGTTTTGTTCTTTTTATGGCTGAGTGATATTCCACTGCATATATGTATCACATCTTCTTTATTCATTCCCCTGAGTTAGTCTTTCTTTCTTCCTTCTTCCTTCCTTCCCTTTTCTTTCTCTTTGTCTTCACCAACACCATCTTCATATTCTTTTTTTATTGAAGAACATATCTATGAAATTTTACAGATGTGAAACTAGTAATAATGAGATCTGCACAATTAATTTCTTTTTACTTTATCTGGCCTGCTAAACATTGTTTAAGATTTCAGTGCTCTGCTGCGTTAGCCAGCTCCTTGTGAAATTACACGGCTTTTTCATAGCTATTAAACATGAAAGGAGGACCTCTTCTGGTATTTTTGGACTTCTATGAAGCTCTGGTTTTGTCGCCAATATCCTGAGTCTCAATCTATTTCCAGAGCTGCAAACTAAGTGGAAGGCTTGAGACAGAAAATTTGGGGGTAAAATAACCTTAATGGTCCAGCCAGCTCTGTTCTTCCCTTTATCCTTGTCACATTGCCCAGCCTTCCTTGGAGTTAGATACGGCCAACTGTTAAATGTCTCAAAGGAATGTGAGCAGAAGTGCTGTGTGCCTTGCCAGGCCTGCACCTTAAGACCTGGGTCTGTCTCCTCCCCAGTCTCTTCCCCCTTCTCACCCACCAAGACCCTGACAAGGCAATGACTCAACCTTGATTAAGCAGATCATATCAAGGCCTAGGGAATGGAAGAGCAACAAAATGGAATGAAGTTGGATCCCTGAGTGATCACGTGAGGCAGAACCAACCTGGACCGTTAACTGAAAAAAGAACTAAGCTTCGGTCTTCTGAAACATATGGGATTATTGAGCGGGTCTCTTTGTTACTCATCTATAGCCTTACTCTAAGTAATACAGAAATTGATTCCAAAAGCATGGTATTGCCATTACAAAAACTCAAAATATATGTCATTGTCTCAGTGGTTAAGAGATAAGAAAACTGACATTCTTTACTGGAAAGCCAGTGTCCTCACATGCGGAAGCAAAAACATTTTACAAGATTGTCATCTGCGATACTTTGAAGGACAGAACACTCGCCTACTAAGCCCCTAATTCCAGAGGAAGTAACTGTAAAATTCCATTGTCAACATGTACTAGTTGCTCCTTCCTGCAAGATATTACAAGTGCAGGCAAGAAGTGGCCGGATTACTGAGTATGACCAGAATTGTGGATTTTTACAGAGTTAGAAAAGTCAGTTGCTTCTTTACTCAAAACAAGAAGAGAAAATTGTAGTTGTTTAAAGCATTTTTCAAAGGTTCATTAAAACTACTCAGCCAGACCAAGTGCCAGGACTGTGCCAAAGATGAGACTGAGGGTGGAAGGGTTTGTAACGCAGCCTGTGCTTCAGATGGACTCAAGGTGCGTGTGTGTGTGCTCATTCTCGTCTGACTCCGAGACTTCATGGGCTGTAGCCCGACAGGCTCCTCTGTCTGTGGGATTTTCCAGGCAAGTGGGTTGCCACTTCCTCCTCCAGGGGATCGCCCCAATCCAAGGATTGAACTCGAGTCTCCTGTGTCTCTTGCATTGGCAGGCGGATTCTTCGTCACCGAGCTACCTGGAAGCCCTGGACTTGAGGAGCTATCATTAAAATGAGAGAGAAAAGCACTTATTGGCCAAGGAAGCAAAGAAATAAAGCAACTTGAAGAACTATATTCAGAGAAGAACTTGGGAATGTTGACTGGCTCATGGAACTGACCGAAACCTTCTCAGTTTCACAAGCATTGTCAAAAAAAAAAAAAAAAAAGAAGCCTCCTAGTGTCAAGTGTTGAAGGCATAAAGCAACCCTTGGACCCCAATGTCTGCACCAGCAGGAAGCTGACTATGAAATCTGCTTAGCTCCAAAGAGGGCTTAACCCAAAACTTAATCCAGAGTTCAGATGTTACGAGAGAGGAGAATAGATAAAGAAGAAGCTCCCAGAAGACAAGGCCATCAGCCTTGAAGGAAATTGGCCACATCTCTTTCATACTCTTTTACCACTTCCTGCCAGCTTGGCCACTGCTCATCTGTTTTCATTGCCCAGTAGTGTTTCGTTGTAAGAATATGCCATAATTTATTTATCCGTTCTATCATTGGTAGCTATTTAGATTGTCTCTCATTTTTTGCTATTATGTTCGGAACATTCTTTTACATGTTTCTTGGTGCACATGTGGACAGATATCTCTGGGGTACATTCTTAGGCATGCAATTGATGAGTCATAAAGTACTCAATAGTGCCAAACTCTCTCAAAGTAGTTGTACAATTATACTCTGTCCTGCTCTATATTTGTGTTCCCTTTGTTTCATATGCTTGTCTATATTTGTTATTTTAAGATATTTTTAAAATTTCACTTATTTATTTATTTGGCTGTGTTGGGTCTTAGTTGCAGCAAGCAGAGTCTCTCTTGCGTCATGCAGGTGGGACCTGCCCTGCGGCCCTTGGGCTCTCTAGTTGTGGCATGTGGGTTCAGTAGGTGTGGCTCATGGACTTAGTTGTTCCAAGACATGTAGGATCTTAGTTCCCCATCACGGATCGAAGCCATGTCCCCTGCATTGCAAGGCAGATTCTTAATCACTGGACCACCAGGGAGGTCTCAGTTACTTTCAGATATTTTAATTTTGCTGATCTGTTGGATGTACAGTGGTGTCTTATTGGGGCTTCAGTCATACTTGGGCCTTTAGCCTCATTCACATGAGGTTGAATATTTGGGCATACTGTTTATTGGCCATTTGGATTTTCCCTTTGGTGTCCATTAAAGGGGCACCAAAACTTTTCCATAGAGCTGTAGGGTTGTCTATCTCTTTCATGTTAATTTTTAAGAATTCTTCTTTGTAACAATCACTTACATAATGTTGCAAATATTTTCCCTCATTTTATGGCTTATCTTTTCACTGTTTATCTGGTCTTTGGTGAACAGAGGTACTTAATTTTAACGTGGTTGAGCCTAAGTTTTTTCCATTCCTCATTGTGTATCCCTCTCTATTTATGGTTCACATGCAGGATCTCTGAGAGATGATTTACCTAGCTGGCCAAGCACAGCACAAAGCTGGGCGGTTGGATGATCCTCTCATGTAAGATCATCTCTTAGGTCCTGGGAACCCATGGATGTCTGCTTGAGGATCAGTGCCGATCTCTGGCCCATTTGGAGTCCCTAAGATAGGGAGTACCATTTAAAACAGTAAGTGATGGGGACAGGAGGAAATTAGACACAAGATAAATATTCAAATCAAGAAATACTACTCATTGACAATAAAACTCTTAATAATCTACATCTAGAAATGAGAAAATAAACAACAGAAAACAGAAATTTTATCATTCTATGGAAATTTATATCTCAGTTATTTGGTGATTGAATACATAATAATAATCCATCCTAAAAACTGTGGTTTGTAGAGAGCTTATTGATTATATTATGTGACTCCAGAGTCCATGGGGTCACTGAGTCAGACACTACTGAGCGACTTCACTTCCCTTTTTACTTTTGTGCGTTGGAGAAGGAAATGGCAACCCACTCCAGTGTTCTTCCCTGAAGAATCCCAGGGATGGGGGAGCCTGGTGGGCTGCCGTCTATGGGGTTGCACAGAGTTGGACATGACTGAAGTGACTTAGCAGCAGCAGTAGCAGCAGGGTTATGGCCAGGAAGTAATAAGCTTAAACCTTCATATAAGTATGTTGAAATGATAACTACAATTGCCATCTAAAGGTAGAAGTCCAAAGTCTAGAAAAATGAGAGTCAGTGAGTGCAGATTCGCCTGTGTTCCTTCAGGAAATCTCCAAGAGAGAACTTGACTGGATGGACATGAACACTCCTGTCACCCCAGGACGCTTTGTTTCAGTTTTAGAAAATAACTTACTCCTACCAAAAGTTCAGACAAGGAGGGGAGCTGACGGGGACTTGTGTGGAGAAAATTGCTCTGTGGGCAAAATCCAGAGAGCTAGCATATCATGGGTTTATCCAACACACAAGCATTTATTGGATGCCTGCCATGTGACAGATACTCCCTGTATCAGTTAGGACTCTTCCTGTTACAAGTCACCTCAATTTAATAAGAATTTTTTTTTGGCTTATGCAAATGGAAGTTGAGAGGTAGGGCAGGCTTTGGGGTTTAATTATTCAGGGGCTCCCAGGTCACCTCTGCTCTATGCATGGGCCTCCTCTTCAAGACTGTCCTCCCACATTGTGACAAATGACTCTTCTAGATACCAGGACTTATGAAAGAGAGGACAGCTTTTATGAAGGTTTGCTTTTAAAAGCATAGACCCTTTTTCCCAGAATTACCTAGCAAAGTTCATCTTATTTTCCAGTGGTGAGATCAGGTCACATGCTCCTTTCAAAACCAATCCCCATATGGAAAGAAATGTCAGGCATTGACTGGTTCTAAAACCCAGGCCTAAGCAGGATAGGATTACAAATAGGCAATAAAAGTCCTTCTCTTTAGCTAGAGGGTTGGGGGGTCATCTTTCCCCTAAGCTAATGGACCAGAGAGTAAATGCTTGATTAAAAATAAGGACACAGTTAGAGAATGGCAGAAAGGATGTGGTGCCATCTTTCTATTACAGTCTCTGTCTGCAAGGAGCTTACATTTTGGGAAGACAGGAGTATTATCTACTGATAATGAAAAATGATATGAGAGACACAAACTGCAATGGGAGACTAGAGGAGACCATTTATCCTGATAACACCTGAGGGATCAGGGAGCTGGCTTTGCAGAGATGCATTTTCTAAGGATGCTGAAGTAGAAATTCAAGTAGGTGAAGGGTGTTGGATCCAGAACGTAGGAAGGCAAGTGTGGTTTAGAGGAAGGAGGCAGGAAGGTAGTTAGATTCATAATACATTGAAACAATCAAGTAAAAATATCTGGAGAAAATTTGGGACCAGACAGGGATGGAGAGATTGTGTTGGAAGCCATTAGTATAAGAGAAATGATAGTAAGAGGTACGTTTTATTACATAAATGTGTGTGTGTGTGTAAGTCTCTCAGTTATGTCCGACTCTCTGTGACTCCATGGACTGTAGCTTGGCAGGCTCCTCTGTCCGTGGTATTCTCCAGGCAAGAACCTTAGAGTGGGTTGCCATTCCCTTCTCCAGGGGATCTTCCCAACCCAGGGATCGAACTCAGGTCTCCTACATTGCAGGCAGATTCTTTACTGTCTGAGCCACCAGAGAAGCCCACATATGTATCACATATACGTTTTATTTTATTATATATTATTTATATATTAAATATTATATATTTGTCAGACCAGTTCTAAACACTTTGTTGATATTATTTCTTTTGATTCTCACACTCCAGTACAGATGTTCTCATCTCGGTTTTACTAAGAAGGCAATTGACATTCAAAAGAGTAACTTACCAAGGCCATCCATGTGATCAATAGATGAATAGGATTCCAACCCAGATAATTCAGGGGTCTGGGTGCTGGAGCTATGAATAGAGATGAGGTTATTCAGAAACATGTTTCCAGTCCTCATCTCCAAATGCAGTGATCCTCAATTTATATGGATACCTTGACTTTTTAGTAGTATATTTTTTCTAAAGTATTTTGTTGTCATAGCTTTCCCCCCACCCCCAACGTTACCTTCTGACTACAAGCAGCTCAGCAAGCCAAAGCAATGAGAAAAAGTATGAGCATTATCTCATATAACAAGGTTCAAGGCAGGGCAGCTCCAGGATTGATTCGTCCAGCAACTCCATCTCATCAAGAACCTCGGTTATTTCCATTCATTGTGTATCTAAAGCACGTCAGTTGGGTTCTTAAGCAAACTCATCTGAAAGATGAAAGGCTATCTTTCAGAGTTTAAGTTCTAGAGGTGGTAATACATCCAGACCTGCCAACACCCAAGGGGAAGGCAGGCCCTCTCTCTGCTGCGTCCATTTTGAGCCATGAAGAAACCTTTCCCCAACGTCACCTGTCAGATTGGGCCTCACGTCTTGCCCAGAACTGTTTCGCACACCCATTCCTAACCAATCACTAGTGAAATCACTAGCAAAGAGAACAGGGTTACCTACCTGGCTGAATAAAGTACACGACCCCATCTGTGACAGTGGATTAACATAAATAAATAAATAAAATATTAGGGTTCCCTGAGAAAGGAGAAGGCAGAGGGTGGAGGATGGGACAGGGGTTAGTGGTAGGAAGACGAAGATGGCAAGAAGGACCTTGAATAGCCAATCAGCATGTCTGCTACATCTTCATCTGTAATACAGCATGCATTCTCAATAGCAATGATATCCCCCCAAGAGAGTAGAATACTGATTGGGGTGGGACTTTCCTCCTTTCCTGTGTAAGACGCAAGTATCCGTATAGTGCATAAACACATGAATATACAGTGTATCATCTACACTATTAATGGACTTCCCTGGTGGCTCAGACTGCAATGCAGGAGACCTGGGTTCCATCCCTGAGTCTGGGAGATCCCCTGGAGAAGGAAATGGCTCCCCACTCCAGTATTCTTGCCTGGAGAATTCCTTGGAGAGAGGAGCCTGGCAGGCTACTGTCCACTGGGTCATAAAGAGTCGGACACGACTGAGCAAGTAATGCATGCTGTTAATATTTCATAGTGGGAGTAGGTTAGGGGGAAGACTTCTAAAAAGGCTCCTGTGGAGCGGGAGTGGCGTGGTAATAGTGAAAAAAAGAGGGGACAGACACTGAGATATATCACTGTGTCATTAGTCAGAACTGGAGGCTCCACTCGAGAGGGAAGGGATATATGTATACATACAGCTGATTCACTTTCTTGTACAGCAGACACTAAGACGGCATTGTAAAGCAACTATGCTCTGATAATAAAATAAAATCAATTATTAAAAAAGTAATTGGAGGCTCCTTGAGAAAAAGTTGTGCTGAAATCCTTCTGGGTAGCAGAAGGCAACGATACTTTGAGACTCTGTGACCTCTCAGGGCCTTCTATCTCTTTTTGGTCCAGTTCTATAAATATAATAACAGCCACTCTTCACGGAATCTTTTATTTATGTCATTCACTCTGCTGAGTACTTGACAGGCATTAACTTGTTAAATCCTCATAACAATCTAGCAAAATGAATACTATTGTTATTCTCATGTGACAGATGAGGAACCTGAGACACGGGAAGATTAAATAATTTTCATAAGAAAGCGGCTGAATGGGGATTAGAAAAAACTATTCAGTATGGAAAATAACATAATGGGAAACTTTCACAGTAGCACAGGACTGTAAAACTGTAAGCTGAAACCACACAATGCAATTTTAATAAACAATGAAAAATTGCAATTATTTGGTGACCTTTAAATATTTTTGTCAAAACTTTAAAATTTCTCTTACTGTCAGTTGTAAATCTATAGGGAGATGAAAAAAAGAGTAAAGCTAATATTTATTTAGTACGTTGTAATTCAAAACAAAAATGAAAGTGCTTATTTGTTTGTAAGAAACAGATGCAGAATAGTTTGAACGTTTGCCTTCACGTCGCACAGCGGCTGAGCACCTTCTCTCTGCCTTGGTGAACTCTCATGCTCTTTCTAAGGGTAGATCGGCTTCTGGTACTTGGTCCTTTGAGCTTCCCATGTTGCGAAACTCTTCCAAGAGTACCTTCAGTGTGAAGATTTTTCCCAGAGTCAGTTCCTCTGAAATATCATCTTCTTTTCGTCACAACCACTGTTTTCCCTACTTTGCCTTCACAGAATCTTCTGACTGCATCCACGGTCTTGAATGGTGGCAAGGCTGACCTCCCCACGGTTGGCTATTTATCTACAAGTTCACCTGTATTCAGTGTTATCACTCTTCATTTCTTTAGTGCATTTTCATTTCTATTGGCTGATTCCCTCTTTCGATTACCTGTCTTTGCAAAATGTCACGTAGGTTTATTGCTAGGAGATACGGGGGCAGCTCAGCACATGCTTTCTGTCTGTGTGTAAATGTTAACAGACGGGCAGTGACCAACAGCAGAGACAGGATGTGAAAGAACTGATGAGGTAAGTCACTGATGACAGGCACATCTGTGTTTATGCAGTGATTTGTGCACCAAAGTGTGTGCTTTGTGTAACGACTTCCAGTTAATATCCTGTGGCAACTGAAAGTTGAGTTGTGTTGTGGGGAGATTGGTGTTCCTTAACTAAACCATGGTAACTGCCATCCATGCATGTCAGAACCATGCAAAGTGAGGACTTCCTGTTTATACAAGGTAGGCAGATGTATCTACGCGTCCATGGATACCCAGGTCTCCCCATGTAGCCATCACCCAGTTTCAGCCATTATCAACTCATGGCCAATCTTGCTTCATAACACCCTCACTGACTCTCCCCTTCCTGCACTATTTTGAAGCAAATCCCAGACATCTCATCATTTCATACATAAATATCTATTTGTAATTGAAAATGAGGGTTTGAACCCAGTTCTGTCAAATTTCAGAGACTGCACTCTTCACAATTACACTCTATTGCTTCCTGGAGAAGGTAGTAGACCCAGAAAAGTGGAATGGCGTATTGACAGTATTTGTTTTTTTTCATCTTGACAGCACCCTTTTTCACCCTGTGAAGTATTATTGTCTTGATTTTTTCTGATGAGGAAACTGAGGCCCAGAGGAGCAGCATAACCTGCCCAAGATCACACAGAGAATGAGGAACTGAATCAGGCTTCAAGTTCAGATTTTCTGATTCCACATCCCATTCTCTTTCCCGCACATCACAAGTGCCCTTCAAGATGGTTTTTAAACTTTAATCATTGAACTTCTCCTGTGCCTAACCTCTTGTGCCACTTTGCCCCCAGCCAAGGCCAAGAACTTTGGAAACCACATATTATTCCCTTCTCTCTGTACCTCCAGTCTTTTTTTTTTTTTTTAATTTTCTTGGCAGCACCGCATAGTGTATGGGATCCTAGTTCCCTCACCAGGGATGAAGGCTACACTGTTGCATTGGAAGTGCCAAGTCTTAACTACTGGATCACCAGGGAAGTCCCCATTCCTCCAATCTTCCTGGAATATGCTTTCAATGGCAAAACGAAAAGACAAACAAGGGGGGCTTCCTCAGTGGCTCAGTGGTAAGGAATCCACCCGCCAGTTCAAGAGACATAGGAAGATCCCACATGGCTCGGAGCAACTAAGCCTGTGTATCACAACTACTGAGCCTGTGCTCTAGTGTTGCAGGAAGGGGAACCCCTTCCAGGGCCCCAAACTGGGCTCTTGTCTAACACTTGGAAATGAATTGTCCGAGGAGACACATGTGCTGACAAAGCAAGAGATTTTATTGGAAAGGGCTCCCGGGCGGAGAGCAGTAGGGTAAGGGAACCCAGGAGAACAGTTCCGCCACGTGGCTCACAGTTTCATGTGTTTGGGATTAGTTTCCAGGTTGTCTTTAGCCAATAATTCTGACTCAGAGTCCATCCTGGTGGTGCATGCCTTGTTCAGCCAAGATGGATGCCAGCGAGAAGGATTCTGGGAAGTGGTCGGACATGTGGTGTCTCCTTTGGACCTTTCCCACTCTTCCAGTGGGTGGTGGCTTAATAGTTCGGTGTTACTTACCAGGACTTCCTGTTGTAAAACTTCCTGTCAAATGGTTACTATGGTGCCCGGTCAGGGTGGATGGTTTCAGTCAGTGTGCTTCCCATAATACTAGGGCCCAGGAGCCACAGCTACTGAGCCCGCAAGCCATAACTACACATGGAAGGTCTCGCCCAAGAGTCCATGCTCCGCAGCAAGAGGAGCCACCGCAACGAGAAGCCCGTGCACCATGACTAGCAAGTAGCCCCCATTCACCACAGCTAAGAAAGCCCGTGCACAGCAAGGACACCCAGCACGGCCAAAAACAGTAAATAAATAAAATTATATAAAGAAAGAAAATAAAGAGAGGGAAGTCGCTCAGTCGTGTCCGACTCTTTGGGACCCCATGGACTGTAGCCTTCCAGGCTCCTCAGTACTTGGAATTTTCCAGGCAAGAGTACTGGAGTGGGTTGCCATTTCCTTCTCCAGGGGATCCTCCTGACCCAGGGGTTGAACCCGGGTCTCCCGCATCGCAGGCAGATGTTTTACCGTCTGAGCCACCAGGGAAGCCTAAAATTATATAAAAACAACAACAAGCAAGGACTCAGCACAAACACCCGTGCAGGTGTAGTCATCCCCCACACCCCGCCCCCCCCCCCCCCCCACACCCAGTCCCAATCCCCACAGGCACTGAACCCATTGCCAGGGCCACACTTGCTATGGGCCCAGGAGCCTGGTCTGTCAACCACCTCCTCCTCCACGGTTATCTTCTTTTGCTTCGGACTCCAAGAAAAGTCCCATGGAGCAGGTTACTGGACGGAAACCAGCTATGCCCCCACCTGTAGGCCTCACTTGGGCCCAAGTTTAAACCACTCTCTGCTTCCTGCTATAATGCCTCAGCTCTGGATGGTAGCTTTCCTCCCGCTGAGCCTCCGGCAAAGGCAGGAACTGCTGGAGTTCTCTAAAAACTGTGGAAGCAGCAGAGAAGAGAAAAAGAAGGTGGGGGGGGGGGGGGAGGAGAAGAAGAAAGAGAGAAGATGCCCTACCTGGCAGTTGAATGGCACCTCCCTGAACCCTGCCACCAGTTCTAATGGGACGTGCTGTGTTCCAGCTCCTAAGTGCTGAGAGAACAGGCCTGATCATGGCCTTGGGGGCTAGCTTTCTTTTCTACTACAGCTTTCTGATCTCCCTGTGAACCTTCCTTCTATTTTAGATGGCAAGCATCTTTTCTCTCCTGTTCCTGTTTCTCTCCTGGGTCCTTTCAACCCCTTTCAGCTTCAGTTCCCCCATAGCCTCAGAAGTGACTTTGGGTGTGGCTGGGACAAGGATATTTAAGGAAGGAAGTAGGAGGTTCCAAGAACAGAGGGACTGAGAGCTGCCAGAAGAAGGAAGAAGTGGATGGTTCAGTTTAATGTTAGTACAAGGCACCCCTTATATACAGCATCCTATTGATAGAAATGGACAGTTGCTATTTTGTCTGCCCAGATTCAGCTCCATCCCCATCCCCACCATCCAAATCCTTATTTTTGGTGACTGCTACTGCTAAGTCACTTCAGTTGTGTCCAACTCTGTGTGACCCCATATACAGCAGCCCACCAGGCTCCGCTGTCCCTGGGATTCTCCAGGCAAGAACAGTGGAGTGGGTTGCCATTTCCTTCTCCAATGCATCAAAGTGAAAAGAGAAAGTGAATTCGCTCCGTCGTGTCTGACTCTTCGCGACCCCATGGAGTGCAGCCTACCAGGCTCCTCCGTCCATGGGATTTTCCAGGCAAGAGTACTGGAGTGGGTTGCTATTTCAGTATTTACAAAATACCCTTTGCTCAAGGGAATTTCCTCTTTCCACTCTACCAGAATGTTCTGGTTGGACTGTCCTTCACAAAACCCTTATCCCCTTCCTGGGGTAAGCTTGCAACTCAGATCTGGCCAATCAGAGACTTCCTGGGACTTGTCTATGCTGATCAGGGAAAGAGAAGTCCTTTCCCACTGTGGATTGCCGAGCAGAAATGAAATAAACTATTGACGAGCATTACCACCACTTGTGGGGAGAAAGCATGTTTGCAGGAAAACATGAGAACAATTACAGAAAGAAGCAGAATTGAGTGTGTGTATGAAATAAAGAGAGAAATTGATATGTATCTCCATCTCTACATGTCCAGCTCTCCACCCATCCTTCTGTTTATGAAAGAGAGACTTGAAAGTCGCATAGTCTTTGGATTAAGACATAATGTAAACTAATAATACCACTATGTACCAACATTTTGTTTTGGTTTTTTGTTTTGTTTTTATTTGCTTGCTTGTTTTTTTGATGTAAGCTTGAATTGAGTTTTCAATACTTCAGTTAAGTTCAGTTCAGTCACTGAGTCGTGTCCAACTCTTTGCGACCCCATGAATAGCAGCATGCCAGGCCTCCCTGTCAATCACCAACTCCTGGAGTTCACTCAGACTCATGTCCATCGAGTCCGTGATGCCATCCAGCCATTTCATCCTCTGTCGTCCCCTTCTCCTGCCCCCAATCCCTCCCAGCATCAGAATCTTTTCCAATGAGTCAACTCTTCACATGAGGTGGCCAAAGTACTGGAGTTTCAGCTTTAGCATCATTCCTTCCAAAGAACACCCAGGACTGATCTTCTTCAGGATGGACTGGTTGGATCTCCTTGCAGTCCAAGGGACTCTCAAGAGTCTTCTCCAACACCACAGTTCAAAAGCATCAATTCTTTGGCGCTCAGCCTTCTTCACAGTCCAACTCTCACATCCATACATGACCACTGGAAAAACCATAGCCTTGAGTAGACGGACCTTTGTTGGCAAAGTAATGTCTCTGCTTTTGAATATGCTATCTAGGTTGGTCATAACTTTTCTTCCAAGGAGTAAGCATCTTTTAATTTCATTGCTGCAATCACCATCTGCGGTGATTTTGGATACTAGAATACAGACAATTCTAAAAGAAGGCTGATCCCCCAACTCCACTCCTGGCGCTCTGCCAAATTGCCTCCTGCAGCTGCTAAGTCGCTTCAGTCATGTCCAACTCTGTGCGACCCCATAGACAGCAGCCCACCAGGCTCCCCCTATCCCTGGGATTCTCCAGGCAAGAACACTGGAGTGGGTTGCCATTTCCTTCTCCAATGCATGAAAGTGAAAAGTGAAAGTGATGTCACTCAGTCGTGTCCGACTCTTAGCGACCCCATGGACTTCAGCCTACCAGGCTCCTCTGTCCATGGGATTTTCCAGGCAAGAGTTTTGGAGTGGGGTGCCATCGCCTTCTCCTAAAGATGGGTAAAACCTGGTCCTACCCTCAAAGAAATAGTCTGCAAGAAAATGAGACCTTTATAAACCACTTTAAAGAAAGACAGAAAACAAGGATACAAAAGAGATACAAATAAAATTCTGCGGGATCCACAGGAGAGGAGAGACCGCAGCTGTGCCCGAGGTCAATCCAGACCCAGCTCTGAGGGCTGCCTGAGTGTGTGAATTAACGCCCAGTCTCCCAAAGTCCATTTGGGTTTTCATGGTCACTGCCATTTACTAAGGTACAACCCGCCGCTATCACAGCCCTGAACAGAAACCTAAAGCTGCAAGCTTCGACCACTGTTTGCAGAACTCGGTTTTGTTTGTGACCCTGCCCACTCATACTTACAGTTGTCCTGAAACCTTTGCTGGGAACAGCCCCGCCCCACTACCATTCCTAACCGATGCCCGGCCGCCTGATCGGTCAGACGCCATGACTTTCTGCTACACCCACGGTGAGGCTGCAGCTGAGTAGGGAGTGAAAGAAAGTAAGCACGGATATTTATTTTCCAGGCATCGATCAAGGGAAATGAGTTTGCAAATGCCATTTGTAAGCTGTTTGCAAAATGTCCTGTATATTCAATTGTTTATTCTTCAAGGCTAAGACAGTGGTTTTCAACCCTCTCTTTCCGCTTTAGGCTGGGCAAAATAGACCACAGCCAGTCAACCCTATCCTTTCTCACCTACCAATGGTAAAATAACTCAGGGATACTATTTAGGGGCCACTGTGAAGTATATTTTGGGGAATTAAGTGTCAATGTGCTTTAGCGATCAGGGCATACATGATTCATATTCAAATAGCAATGCATACTTGTTTTTAGGTGTAATTATTGGAAAATTAGAGGCCAAAAAATGAAGCAGAAGCAAATATGCAACAATAATTGCTTCAAGGCTAACCAAACAAATCACAATTAACATGATAATGATGAAGCTAAGTTAACAATACATTATAATTAAAGCAAGAATGACAGCAATTGAAAACCTTGACCCAAATGTGACAATACAAGCAAAAGGCTAATGACAAAGCACTGGTCCAGAGATGGTCAGGCGTGGACAAGTCTCCATCAGAGCTTTCCTGGAAAGCCAGGCTTCATGATGAGATGCTAACTCAGAAATTAGAAATCCTCAATAAGAACTGATATCTCATTGATTCTGACTTATGAATTCCAAATTAGATTATCTTTTGATAATTCACTTTTCAAACTACTAGAGAGTAGGTCTTAGATGTACATGAAAACCTGAGTGTACATATTTGTAAATAGTTCATCTGAAAGGACTGAAAGAAAGACTTGCTTTCTTGGGTCCATTTGAGATGGGCCTTGGGTAGCTTTGAGAATCAGTGGTTGGAAGGCTCTGAATTATTATTATTACAGCTGAATTATTATTCACCAGGAGCAAAATATGAGATCTGAGAGCCAGGGACATTTATTCCACCTGTCTTGCCTTCTATAATAAGCGTTTGCCAGGACCTCAGGAGGAAGGGGCCTGGAGAAGGAAGTGGCAACCCACTCCACTGTTCTTGCCTGGGAAATCCCATGGACTGTGGTCCATGCAGTTGCAAAAGAGTTGAACACAACTTAGTGACTGAAACAACAATAGGAGGAACAGAAGTGTTCCAAGCTGACACTCCCAGTTAAGTTAGCACAGAGGTTCATGTGACCTGGAAGTTTATCACATTTCCTGATTATAACACAAACCTCCTCAAAGCAATGAAGATGGATGCTGGTGACTAACAGACGAGTTTTAATTTATTTGTGGCCAAAAAATTAAGTGAAGGAAAGACTAGGTGGTAGTTGGCCAGAAAGCACAGAGTACCAGTTTCCAAGGGTACAAAGCTTTGGTGTTTGTGCCTTAGAAAATAACACCCCACAACTGCTGACACTTTCAACCTTTGAAAACACATTTGCATATGATACTTTGATCTCCAGCAAGGGGTGCAATTTAAATCTCAGGTGTTTGGAGGCAGTTGGCAGCTTTCTGACCTCCTTTTCCCTTCCTCTTTCCTCCAACACGCTACTTCCTTCTCCTTGAGTTCACATCCTTCTTAATATAGCTTTTCTTTCTTGTTCTTTCTGCTCAGTTTCTCAGAGGTTGCTTTAGAAGCTGGCCCAGGTCTTGCTTACTCTTGAACCTGCAGGACTTCCCAGGGTCACTAAGAGTTAAAGAGGTGGCTGATCCTGGAATCAAAGTCTAATTCAATCTAGATCTTTGGGTATCTCTTTTAAAAATCAAAATATTTGACTTTTTGGTGTGTTAAAAAGCAAACATTCACTGAGTAAATTTAAGAACCCTATTGGCTTTATCCAGGGACTCATGAATTGGACAGCAGCCCATCCAGTAATTAGAAAGGAACACTAAGGATCATACCAAATAGAAGGTTTGGGAGCAGGGAAAAGAAAGAACAATTAGCACATCTTTCTTTGGGGATGGAAAAGGTCTCTTGCGTGGATTTCCATGCTACTGCTGACCAGGAAATTGCAGATGGACTGAACCTGCAATTAGATAGGTATTGAGTTTTACTTTGGTGATGTGCGTTCAGCACAAGTGACTCCATTTGGGTCCTGTTTTTTTTGTTTGTATTGTTTTTGATAAGTGAGTCAGGCAGAAGCCTTCACTCCTGGATGATGACCCTAGCAAGTGGGTTTATGAATTGTGAGTGACTCGTGCATAGCATAGCCTGTCCCCTGACTGTGCCTCCCTGAGGCAGCCAGCACCAGCTTGAGTGTCTCTTTCTTATGAAACCTACAGTTCAGTAATTGGGGGACTGCTATGGGTTGAGCTGTGGCCCCCCAAATACTTGCGTTGAAGCCGTAACCCCCAGTACCTCAGAATGTGACCTTATTTGAAGATAGGGTCTTTAAAGTTAGGCAATCAAGTTAAAATGAGGTCAATAGGGTGTGCCCATATCCAATAAAACTGGAGTCATTTTCAAATGGGAAATTTGGACAGAGACAGAGTCAAATAGAGGGACAAAATGTGAAGAGACACAGAGAGAAGCCAAGCCAGTGAGAGAGGCTTGGGACAGATGTTTTCTTCAGAGGCCTCAGAAGGAGACAACCCTGCCAACACTTTGGTCTCGGACTTCCAGCCTCCAGAATCCCTAGCAAGTTAATACAGGGGGCAACAGAGCCAAGGAGACTGACTTTGCTACCTCCTCACAGAATTATTTTAGGAATTAAATAAGTTAGCTTCAGGAGGTAAAAGACCTTTTCTCAGAAAACTATAAGACATTGAAGAAAGAAATAGAAGACAACATAAACAGATGGCAACATATACTGTGTTCATGGACTGGAAGAATGAACATGGTGAAAATGATCCTGATACTACTGCCGAAGTCAGTCTACCAATTCAGTATAATCCCTACCAAAATACCAATGGCATTTTCCACAGATGCAGAACACATATTTCAAAAAATTGTGTGGAAACACAGAAGAGCCTGAGTAGCCAAAACAATCTGGAGAAAGGACAGACCTGGAGGCATCAAGCTCCCTAAACTCAGACTATCCTACGAAGCTGTGATAATCAAAGCTTTATGGTAGCGGCACAAAAACAGACACACAGCTAAATGGAACAGAGTAGAGAGCTAAGAAATAAACCCACATACTTATGGTTAACTGATCTATGACAAAGGAAGCAAGAATGTACAGTGGAGAAAAGACAGTCTCTTCAATAAGTGGTACTGGGAAACTGGACAGCTACATGCAAAGGAATAAATTAGAGCATTTTCTCACACCATAGACAAAAATAAACTCAACATGGATTAAAGAAGACCTATATGTAAGACTGGATACTATAAATAGAAGAAAACATAGGTAGCATACTCTGTAACATAAACTGTAGTAATATTTTTTGTATCAATACTTTAAGGCAAAGGAAACAAAGCAAAAATAAACAAATGGAACTAGTTAAACTTAAAGCTTTTGTACAAGAAGGAAGCCATTGACAAGACAGAAAGATGACCTATTGAATAGGAGAAAATAGTTGCAAATGATATGACCAACAAAGAGTTAACATCCAAAATATATAAACAGCTCCTACAACCCAATATAAAAAAACCCAAACAACCCAATTAAAAAATGAGCAGAAGATATTCAGATGACCAGCAGGCACATGAAAAGATGCTCATCTCCACTAACCATCAGAGACATGCCAATCAAAGCTACAATGAGATAATACATCACACTTGTCAGAATGACTATCATCAAAAAGACCGAAATAACAAATGTTGGAGGAGATGTGGAGAAAAGAGAACTCTTGTAGACAGCTGGCAAGAATGTAAATTGCTGCAGCCACTGGGGAAAACAGTATGGAGATTCCTCAAAAATCTGAAAATAGAACTACCATATAATCTAGCAATTCTACCCCTGGGTATATTCCAGAAGAAAATGAAAACACTAATGAAAAATATACTTGCACTTCAATGTTCATAGCATTATTTTTACAATAGGCAAGATATGGAAGCAGCCTAAGTACCCATTAACAGATGACTGGAAAAAGAAGATGGGGTGTATATATACACACACATACACACAGTGGAATACTGCTCAGCAGTAAAAAGAATGAAATAATGCCATTTGCAGCAACATGGATAGATCTAGAGATTATCATATTAAGTGGAGTAAATCAGACAGAGAAAGATGAATAACATATGATATCAGAGAAAGGTGGATACGTGAAATCTAAAAAAAAAAAAAGAGAGAATTATTTACAAAACAGAAACAGACTCCTAGATATGGAAAACAAATGTATGGTTACCAAAGGGGAAATCTCAAGGAGAGGGAAGGGATAAATTAGGAGATTGGGATTAACATATATACACTGTGTGGGTGTTTGCTCAGTTGCTTCAGTCGTGTTAACTCTTTGTGACCCCATAGACTGTGACCTGCTAGGCTCCTTTGTCCATGAGATCCTCCAGTCAAGAAAACTGGAGTGGATTGCCATGCTCTCCTCCAGGGCATTTTCCCAAGCCAGGGATCGAACCCACATCTCTTACGTCTCCTGCATTAGCAGGCAGTTTCCATACCACTAGTGCCACCTGGGAAGCCCAACACACACACACTGCTGCTGCTGCTAAGTCGCTTCAGTTGTGTCCGACTCTGTGCGACCCCAAAGATGGTAGCCCACCAGGCTCCCCCATCCCTGAGATTCTCCAGGCAAGAACACTGGAGTAGGTTTCCATTTCCTTCTCCAATGCATGAAAATGAAAAGTAAAAGTGAAGTCGCTCAGTTGTATCCGACTCTTCGAGATTCCATGGACTGTAGCCTACCAGGCTCCTCTGTCCATGGGATTTTCCAGGCAAGAGTACTGGAGTGGGGTGCCACTGCCTTCTGCAATATACACACTGCTGCTGCTGCTACTAAGTCGCTTCAGTCGTGTCCGACTCTGTGTGATCCCATAGATGGAAGCCAACCAGGCTCCCCCATCCCTGGGATTCTCCAGGCAAGAGTACTGGAGTGGGGTGCCATTTCCTTCTCCAATGCACGAAAGTGAAAAGTGAAAGTGAAGTTTGATCAGCCGTGTCCTACTTTTAGCGACCCCATGGACTGCAGCCTACCAGGCTCCTCTGCCCATGGGATTTTTCAGGCAAGAGTATCACCTTCTCTGAATATACACACACTACTATCTATAAAATAGATAATCAACAAGGGCCTTCTGTATAGTACAGGGAACTCTACTCAATATTCTGAAATAACCTTGTGGAGAAAGAAACTGAAAAATAATAGATATATATATATATATATGCATAGCTGAATCACTGTACACCTGAAACTAACATAACATTGTAAATCAACTGTATTTCAATATAAAATTTTTTTAAGAAACAATTTACGCATGAAAAAGGAATGAACTTTTGAAATCTTCAACAAGATGGATGGGCCTAGAGGGCATTATGCTTAGTGAAATATGCCAGAGAAAGATAAATACTGTATGTTCTTACTTACATGTGGAATCTAAAAGAGCTGAACTCATAGAAACAGAAAAGAATGGTAGTTGCCAGAGGTTTGGAGGTGGAAGATAAGAAGAGATGTTGGTCAAAGGGTACAAACTTCCAGTTAGAATAACTTCTGGGGATCAAATGGACAGCTTGGTGACTATAGTTAACAACACTGTCTTATGAACCCGGCTCTAAGGAGCTCTGTGAGGGATGCCTATGGGGCAAATAACCTGCCAGATCCCACGCTGGTCTGGGAAAGACTTTAGGTTCTGTCTGGACAAGACTCTCTGAGGACGAGTAGGGACTTAGGAAGAGGTGGACGGTGATGGAAGAATGGTCATATTCCTGGATGTTCAATGGGTTGCCCTTAGGAAACTCAGGAAAGTGTCCACAAGTATCCTGTTAAGGAGTCCTGGCCTTAGGATGCTGTGGCACCATGGGGGAGGTTCCGTGTGCGAGTCATGGCGGGATTGAGTGCTGGAAACAAGGGCAAGGGACCATGAAGCTGGTGGGGACTCAAGGGACCTTTGCGACTGTGACCTCATCTCGGACTCTGATGGAGCTCTTGCTGTTGTTTAGTCACTATGTCGCGTCAGACTGTCTTGCTACCCCATGGACTGTAGCCCACCAGGCTCCTCTGTTTATGTAGCTCTGCTGGCACCTAAACCCTGAGAGCTCCAGTCTGCAAAGCCGGCTCCTCGAAGCCAAAACAAAACAAAACAAAAACCCTGTAAATTTATATACGTGAAAGTCGCTAACAGACTCAGTTCAGTTCAGTTCAGTTCAGTTGCTCAGTCGTGTCTGACTCTTTGCGACCCCATGGACTGCAGCACGCCAGGCTTCCCTGTCCATCACCAACTCCCAGAGCTTGCTCAAATTCATGTCCATCCAGTCGGTGATGCCATCCAACCATCTCATCCTAACAGAGTAGATCTTAACTGTTCTTACCACAGCCACCACCACCACGACAAAATGGTACCTACGTGAGTTGATGGATGTACTAATTAATCTTACTGTAACAATTATTTTGCAGTAAGTACATGTATTAAATCATCACTGTATACCTTAAACTTACACAATGTTATATGTCAATTACACCTCAATAAAGCTGGGAAAAATGCAATTTTTAAAAAAGAAGTGACTCACTGTTGACATTGTAGCCTCGGCCGTGCCCATGAGCACTTAAAGGGAAGATCAGGACTTCTCCGGTGACACAGTGGATAAGAATCTGCCTGCCACTGTGGGTGACATGGGTTTGATCCCTGGTCTGGGAGACTGCACTTGCCAAGGAGCAGCTGAGCCCGTGAGCCACAACTACTGAGCCATGGGCTGCAACTACAGAAGCTGTGTGCCTGGAGCCTGTGCTAGGCAACCAAAGAAGCTGCTGCAACGAGAAACCTGCGCAATCCCGTACAAAGCGATGAAGACCCAGTGAAGCAAAATTAACTAATTAGCTAATCAGTTAATTAATTTAAGAAAAGTCAAAATGTTTAAAAAAAAAGGGGGGGAAGTCCACTTCACATGCTATTTTGGGGGCCCCATCAAATAGGCAGTGAGAAAACCCTGGAGGGGAAATAAAATTACAATCAATAAATCAGAGCAAGGATATGGAAAGCCCCAGTAAAGATAAAAAACAGGAGAGGCTTCTGGATATACAAAGTAAGAGTCTTATTTGATAAATATGTTAGCATAACCCAACACAGAATGAGTTCTCCTGGGGCTGAGGAGGAGAGTGGGGACTGTCAACTGGAGACATTGGTTAGGAAAGGGAGGACTGAGGTGCCTTTGTCAGCTGAGCCTGGCTTAGAGTGCCCACACTGGGGATGAAGATATCAGATTTTCCTGGGAGGTCTCTGACAGGAACTAAACCCCGGGGCCCATCTGGGTCCGGTATGGCCAGGAAGCAGCACCAAGGTAGTACTCAACTATAATAAAGTGATTCAGGGTAGGAATCCTTTGCCTCTGTGAAACCTAGTGTTGCAGTTGCATTTAAAAAGACAAAGCACAGGAAAGAAAATCCGTAAAGATCCTTGTGCTCTGAGTGAAGAACTAAGGCTCTCGGACTGGTGCATCTAGTCTGCAAAGAACAGGAAAGGCATCACACTTGCCAGACTGGTTGCCTTTGGGGTGCACCATCCCAGGGAGGGGGAGTCATCATTTTGTCCGTTCATTCATTCATTCAGGTCTTTTTGAGCCAGTTTGTTTTTTGTTGTTTGTTCAGTCACTCAGTCGTGTCCAACTCTTTGTGAGCCCATAGCCTGTAGCCCACCAGGCTTCACTGTCCATGGAATTTTCTAGGCAAGAATACTGGGGCAGCTTGCCGTTTCCTATTCCAGGCGACCTTCCCCACCAGGGATCCAACCCATGTCGCTTGTATTGGCAGATGGATTTTTTTTTTTTTTTTTTTTTTTACCACTGAGCCACCTGGGAAGCCCCATGGCCCTGTGCTAAATCCTGGAGATACAAAAATAAATGTTAACAACCAGTCCAACTAAGAACCTTAACTTCGGGATCTGTGTAATGTACAATCCAGTTCAAACAAGCGTCTGCTGGTGTCCCCCAGGGGGTTAGGAAGGGCAGTTGTAACCCAGAGGAGCACGAGTCTAATCGAGCAGAGCAGAAGCAGTTCAAGGAGTGAAATGCCAATGCACCTGGGGGCCTGGGTCCACAGCCTTACAGCCTCTTTCTGGGAACGGTAACTGGGACACCTTACAGTAGAAATACAGCCCCATTACAGCACCACCACTGATAAGCACTTAGCCAAAATTATCACGAGCTAAAGAAGGGTGAGCACCAAAGAATTGATGCTTTTGAACTGTGGTGTTGGAGAAGACTCCTGAGAGTCCCTTGGACTGCAAGGAGATCCAACCAGTCCATTCTAGAGGAGATCAGCCCTGGGTGTTCTTTGGAAGGAATGATGCTAAAGCTGAAAGTCCAGTACTTGGCCACCTCATGCGAAGAGCTGACTCATTGGAAAAGACTCTGATGCTGGGAGGGATTGGGGGCAGGAGGAGAAGGGGACAACAGAGGATGAGATGGCTGGATGGCATCACCGACTCAATGGACGTGAGTCTGAGTGAACTCCAGGAGTTGGTGATGGACAGGGAGGCCTGGCGTGCTGTGATTCATGGGGTCGAAAATAGTCAGACATGACTGAGCAACTGAACTGAACTGAACTGAAACAAGGTTAGGTAAGCAGATATCAACTGAAAAAAAAAAAGCACAACGTGAAAATTGAGCATTATGTTTTATTGTGAGGACTTAAGCCTGGGAGACAGCCTTTCAGCTCTGAGAGACTCATCCAAAGAGGTAACAGAAGAGCCAGGGTATATATGAGTTGATTACTGCTAATCACAAAACATATCTCAAATGAATGATTTTAGTGCTTTTCCATGTTGGGGAAGATGTTAGAGTTTGGGCTGACTGAAATCGTTCCTTCAATATGCACCTAAACTATTTTAGGGTCAGTATCCTGTTTTTCTCCATCTTGAATCCCCATGGGTACATTGTCAGGAGCCCTGCAGTGGGTGACAGCTTTAGGGTGCAACATCCTTTGTTTACTAAAATGGCAGGTGATACGCTTTGTCCTCACGGATCTTTCTAAAATGCCTGCCAGGGCCTTTCAGATCTGTTCACTGACTGCCCCCACTGGCTGACTTCCCTGACTGAGCAATCCTTCTTGGGTCCAGAAAAAAACCGGCCCAAAGTCACCCCAGGATTCTGTGTCTAGACGGCACTTTAACTAGGACAGTGCCTTTCATTTTCGAAATTTGGTTGTTGTTCAAGCCAGACTGTCCACTTCTTTTTCAAGTGTGGATGTCAAGACCAGTGAGCCTAAAAGCCACCTTTCTGGGATCAGAGTAGATGGAGAAAGTGTACTATTTCCCACCCAGTGCTTTGCATGAATTTGTGTATTCCAACATATGACTTTATATGCTGAAGTTTAAAAGCATTATTCAAGTAGGCAAAATTAAACAGAACAAAGCACTTTAGTCCTATTCCAGATCTGGCCTCATTTCCCTACCTATAAAATGCAGTTTCCTTCAAGGGATCTTCCCAACCCAGGGATCGAACCCGGGTCTCCTGCATTGCAGGCAGATTCTTTACCATCTGAGCCACTAAGGAAGCCCATAAAATAGAGATTAGTCTTAATAACCTTTGTTTGCTGGGTCCTTCCATACTAAGAGCCATTGAATTTTCTTGGCCTGAAACAGCTGATTGAGATCCACTGGAAGTTTAACAGTTGCCTATGGCTGCATAACGAATGACCACAAAACTTAGTGGTTAAAACAGCGAATGTGTATCATCTCAGTTTCTTTAGGTCAGGATTTCAAGAGCAGATGAACAGTTGATAGTTCTGCTCAAGGGACCCCATGAAGTTGCAGTTAGGAAGTTGGCATAGGTGGCAGCCATTTTAAGACTTGACTGGGGTTGGAGGACCCACTTCTAAGATGGCTGAACTCACACAACCATTGGCAGGAGGTCTCCATCCCATGCCACATGGACCTCATGACATGGCAGCTGTCTTCCCCCAGAGCCAGTGATCCAAGACAGAGTGGCCAAATGAAAGTCACATGACTCAGTCTCAGAAGTAACTCAGATCCTTCTGCCATATTCTGTCTATTAGCAGGAGTCAGTAACTCTGGCTCCTAATCGAGAAAAGGGGGATCGAGCTCCCATCACCAGTTGAAGGATGGAGGGTCAACGGATGAGTGGATGTAATGCAAACTACCAGAGAAGGGAATGGGAGGCAGGGCTACATAAGGTTACAGAGTGAGCCTGGAGCAAAACTGTGAATCAGAGTCTCATCTTGGCTCAGAGTCTCAGGTGTGTCCTCACTTTTACTCATCAGTCCATCTCAGACCATCATGTATTGTATCTCTCCTGATGGATAGCTGTGCCCCTGAGGAGATGGCCGGGTAAGCTAATGTACTAAGCCCTCTTCGACCCCCCAGGTATTGCCAACATTTCCTTAGAGGAACCTGCCTCTGCTGAGAAAGTAAAAGCTATCCTCTTGGAGAAAGAATGAATTTAGAGGCAGGTGCCTAGAGGAACTTGTGAGGTAACTGCCTGATGTACTCACAAATATCAGGTCTCTTCCAGAGAGCTCATATGCCGCAAAGAATCAAGAATAAATGTCCAACATGCTACATTCCCCCAAGCCTGCTCTATTCCCTTTTGACCTCTGAGGTAGAATAAGCCCCAGGTCTGGTGGTAGCGCCCTCCATGGGAGTCCTTATCAGCCTCTGCTTCTGATCCTGCATTAGGATCACAAACCCAAGAGAGATGCTTCAAGTCCTTACTGAGAGGGCATGCTTCTGTGCCCAGAGCTCCCTTGTTCCTCTCTCCCATGTTTCATCAATTAAACTGAACTACCTCCCATCCCAGAGTGGACAGCAGACAATGAACAGTTACTTGGAGTCCTTCTGGGTTGGGGCTCTAGAGTCACCTTTAATGACTATATGTTCTCTGGGGCCAAACAGCCAGGCCTGGATCCAGCAGAAACACAGGGAGCTGGGCCTGTCGCTGATCAATAGTTCTCCAATTTGCCTTCAGTGGTCAGTTCCAATCACCAGATGATGTTCTTCAGATGTCCAAAGAGAGCACAGAGCTCTCTAATGTCTAGATCAGGGATGCCCAACCTCTGGGACCTAATGCCTGTTGATCTGAGGTGGAACTGATGTAAGAATAGAAATGAAATGTACCGTGAACATAATGTGCTTGAATCATCCCGAAACCACCCCCCTCCCCCCACTTCGTGGAAAAATGGTCTTCCATGAAACTGGTCCCTCGGGCCAAAAAAGTCTGGGAATGGCTGGTTTAGGCTAAGCGCTAGTGGCTTGTTGTTCTTCAGTCGCTCAGTCATGTCTAACTCTTTGTAACCCCATGGACTGCAGCACGCCAGCCTTCCCTGTCCTTGACTACCTCCCAGAGTTTGCTCAAACTCACATCCATTGAGTCTATGCCATCCAACCATCTCATCCTGGATGAAATGAACCAATTCCTTTAAAGACCATCTGCCAAAACTCACGCAGAAAGAAATGGACCGTGTGAATAGGCCTACAGCAATTAAAGAAATTGAATCAATCATTAACAACTTTCTAAAACAAGAAAGCACCAGGCCCAGATGGGGAATTTTATCCAACATTTAAAGAAGAAATTATACCAATTCTTTGTAATTTATTCCAACAGATAGAAGTCACTGAAATACTTCTAAACTCATTCTATGAGGCCAGCATTACTTTAATATAAAAACAAGTCAAAGATAGTACAAGAAAACCATAGACCAATATCTGCCATGAATATAGATGCAAAACTCATCAACAAATTGAATCAAACAGTGTACAAAAAGACTTATATATCATGACTGAGTCAGATTCATCCTTGGTAGGCAAGGACGAACCAACATTTGAAAATCAATTAATATATCACATCAGCCGTTCAAAAAAGAAAAATCATATGAACATGTGAATAGATGCAGAAAAAATATTTCACAAAATTCAACACCAATTCATGATTAAAAATTCAGTGTGAAAGACTGGGCATGTGTAGGATAAAGGTTATGTGGGAACTCTCTTTA
Source organism: Budorcas taxicolor (assembly GCF_023091745.1). NCBI lineage: Eukaryota > Metazoa > Chordata > Mammalia > Artiodactyla > Bovidae > Budorcas > Budorcas taxicolor. Next base: position 72,544,419 of record NC_068925.1, read on the forward strand.
CTTTCTGCTCAATTTTGCTGGAAATTGAAACTTGCTCTAAAAAAATTGTTTGTTAATAATTAAATAAACAAAAAAGATAGTATGTACACATAAGAAGACATATAATACTAGTCTTTAACATACCATTCACTTCAACATTTGTCTCTTTTTCTTAATACATAGTTATTTTTGAAATAGTGTCTAATTTGAAACACCTTTAACATCTTAAGACTCAAGCCAAAGGTTCTTCCTAACACCAATGCCAACTCCAGGCATCCTTTGTCTTCTGACTTGAGGACTTTATTCATAATGCTAATCTCAAAAGTTAAAGGCATTCTTAATTTTTCTCGCAAACTTTAAACTTTTTATTTTATATTGAGGTAGGGCTTCCTTTGTAGCTTGGAGGGTAAAAAATCCACTTTCAATGCAGGAAACATGTGTTCAATCCCTGGCTCAGGAAAATCCCCTGGAGGAGGGAACAGCAACCAACTCTAGTATTCTTGCCTGGAGAATCCCATGGACAGAAGAGCCTGGCAGGCTATGTTCCATGGAGGTCTCAAAGAGCTGAACATGACTGAGCAACTAAGCAAGAACACATAGCTGATTAGGGCTTCCCTGGTCGCTCAGATGGTAAAGAATCTGCCTACAATCAGGGAGACCCAGGTTCGATCCCTGGGTCAGGAATATTTCCTGGAGAAGGATCTTCCCACTCCAGTATTCTTGCCTGGAAAGAATTTCATGGACATAGGAACCCGGTGAGTTACAGTCCATGGGGTCTGGTGGTGCTAATGGTAAAGAACTCACCTGCTAATGCAGGCAACGTAAGAGACACAAGTTTGATCCCTGAGTTAGGAAGATCCCCTGGAGGAGGGCATGGCAACCCTCTTCAGTATCCTTGCCTGGAAAATCCCAAGGACAGAGGAGCGTGGCAGGCTATAGTCCATTGGGTCGCAAAGAGTCAGACACAACTGAGCAACTCGACATTCTGGTAATGGACATTTAGGTTGCTTCTGTGTCTTGACTGTTGTAAACAGTGCTGCAATGAACACTGGGATGCATGTACCCTTTCAGATCATGGTTTTCTCCAGGTATATGTGCAGGAGTGGGATTGCAGAGTCCTATGGTAGTTCTAGTTTTCGTTTTTTTTAAAGAAAACTCCATACTGTTCTCCATAGTGGCTATACCAATTTACACTCCCTCCAAAAGTGTAAGAGCATTCCCTTGTCTTCCATCCTCTCCAGCATCTGTTGTTTGCAGATTTTTGGACAATAGTCATTCTGACCAGTATGAGGTGACATCTTATTGTAGTTTTGGTTTTCATTGCTCTAATGACTAGTGATGTTGAACATCTTTTCATGTGCTTATTGGCCATCTGTATGTCTTTTTTGGAGAAATGTCTGTTCAGATCTTCTGCCTATTGTTTTTGAGTGGGCTGTTTGTTTTGATGTTGTTAAGTGTCATAAGCTGCTTGTAAACTTTGGAGACTAATCCCTTATTGGTCACATCATTTGCAAATATCTTCTCCTAATCTGTGTGTTGTCTTTTCATTTTATTTATTGTTTCCTTTGCTGTGTAAAAGCTTTTGAGTTTACGTAGGCAGAACACAATGGCACCCCACTCCAATACTCTTGCCTGGAAATCCCATGGATGGAGGAACCTGGAAGGCTGCAGTCCATGGGGTCGCTGAGGGTCGGACACGACTGAGCGACTTCACGTTCACTTTTCACTTTCATGCATTAGAGAAGGAAACGGCAAGCCACTCCAGTATTCTTGCCTGGAGAATCCCAGGGATGGGGGAGGCTGGTGGGCTGCCGTCTATGGGGTCGCACAGAGTCGGACACGACTGAAGTGACTTAGCCGCAGCAGCAGGCAGAACACTCTCTGACATAAATCACAGCAACATCTTTTTCAATCCATTTCCCAGAATAATGGAAATAAAAACAAAAATCAACAAATGGGACCTGAAGGCATTTTCTAATCAATCTTAACTTCCCTAATAACCCATTATGAACCTGAATGTTTTTCATTAGGATACATAAATAACTTGTAAAAATTTATATCATTTGGCATATTCATATTATGCTGTCGTTAAAATAAATATATTTGAAATGTATATTTAAACATCATGCATTAGACAAATGTTTGTTAGAAATGCTAGAACTTGAAGACATATTTAGTGACAATACTAAGTTGCTCAGTATTACATATAGCTTGCTATTTTTGCATTAACTTGTATTTATATTTTTCTCACATTATTTTAATTCAAAATTAAAAAAAATAATAGTAACAAGTGGAAAGGAAGAAGGGTGGGTGGGACAAGGAGAGAAAAAAAGAACTTCAAGTGCATTGTCGAAGTTTTTAAAGGAATCTATGATGAAGCTTCTGGTTTTCTCCTAAAGGGCCCTGAGGAAATAAAAGTTCCTCAAGTTTCCTACCCATTTTGTAAAGTAATTCTTTCATTTGACCTGAAGTTGCACCTTCAATTTTGAGAGGCTTTCTGAAATCTGTTAACTTAATTTGGTTTGCTCTATCTTTACCATTGCAATTTTATAGTAGCACCTTTGAAAAGAATATTTAGTCAGATGTAGGATTAAATCTAAGTTTTACCACATGTTAGTGGTTTGGTGTCAATTAAGTTATTTAATTCAGTTTCTTTGTCTGTAAATGTTGGTAAGAAAAATATTCCTCTCTGGTTGTTGTGAGGTAATATATGTAGTAGTAGCTGACAAAAAGCTGATATCCAATAAATGCTAGCTTCTTTAAGACATAAATCACATTATTTCTTAGTTTTCGAACTATTTGTAGAAAGAATGCACACATGAAGGAATGCCAGGAGAATTATACAGTCATTGATGAAGTAGGTGTTAATACAGTGAGATAGCATGTTAGAGATTTTTCACGGAAATGTAAGTAATAAGGTAAAACATTAGTGATAGTTCATTGGTTAGTTCAGTTCAGTTCAGTCGCTCAGTCGTGTCCGACTCTTTGCGACCCCCATGAACCGCAGCACACCAGACCTCTCTGTCCATCACCAACTGGCGGAACCTACCCAAACCCATGTCCATTGAGTTGGTGATGCCGTCCAACCATCTCATCCTCTGTCGTCCGCTTCTCCTCCTGCCCTCAGTCTTTCCCAGCATCAGGGCCTTTTCCAATGAGTCAGTTCTTCACATCGGGTGGCCAAAGTATTGGAGTTTCAGCTTCAACATCAGTCCTTCCAAAGAACACCCAGGACTGATCTCCTTTAGGATGGACTGGTTGGATCTCCTTGCAGTCCAAGGGACTCTCAAGAGTCTTCTCCAACACCATAGTTCGAAAGCATCAATTCTTTGGCACTCAGCTTTCTTTATAGTCCAACTCTCACATCCATACGTGATTACTGGAAAAACCATGGCCTTGACTAGACAGAACTTTGTTGACAAAGTAATGTTTCTACTTTTCAATATGCTGTCTAGGTTGATCATAACTTTTCTTCCAAGGAGTCAGTGTCTTTTAATTTCATTGCTGCAATCGCCATCTGCAGTGATTTCAAAGCCCCCCAAAATAAAGTCAGCCACTGTTTCCACTGTTTCCCCATCTATTTCCCATGAAGTGATGGGACCAGATGCCATGATCTTAGTTTTCTGAATGTTGAGCTTTAAGCCAACTTTTGCACTCTCCTCTTTCACTTTCATCAAGAAGCTCTTTAGTTCTTCACTTTCTGCCATAAGGGTGGTGTCATCTGCATATCTGAGGTTATTGATATTTCTCCCGGCAATCTTGATTCCAGCTTGTGCTTCTTCCAGCCCAGAGTTTCTCATGATGTACTCTGCATATAAGTTAAATAAGCAGGGTGACAATATACCACTTTGACATACTTCTTTTCCTGTTTGGAACCAGTCTGTTGTTCCATGTCCAGTTCTAACTGTTGCTTCCTGACCTGCATACAGGTTTCTCAAGAGGCAGGTCAGGTGGTCTGGTATTCCCATCTCTTTCAGAATTTTCCATAGTTTGTTGTGATCCATACAGTCAAAGTCTTTGGCATAGACAATAAAGCAGAAGTAGATGTTTTTCTGGAACTCTCTTGCTTTTTCGATGATCCAGAGGATGTTGGCAATTTGATCTCTGGTTCCTCTGCCTTTTCTAAAACCAGCTTGAACATCTGGAAGCTCACAGTGCATGTATTGTTGAAGCCTGGCTTGGAGAATTTTGAGCTACTTTACTAGTGTGTACTGCTGCTGCTGCTGCTGCTAAGTTGCTTCAGTCGTGTCCGATTTTGTGCGACCGCATAGACGGCAGCCTGCCAGGCTCCCCCATCCCTGGGGTTCTCCAGGCAAGAATACTGGAGTGGGTTGCCATTTCCTTCTCCAATGCATGAAAGTGAAAAGTGAAAGTGAAGTCACTCAGTCGTTTCCGACTCTTAGCGACCCCATGGACTGCAGCCCACTAGGATCCTCCGTCCATGCGATTTTCCAGGCAAGAGTACTGGAGTGGGGGTGCCATTGCCTTCTCCGTACTAGTGTGTGAGGTGAGTGCAATTGTGGGTTGTTTGAGCATTCTTTGGCATTGCCTTTCTTTGGGATTGGAATGAAAACTGACCTTTTCCAGTCCTGTGGCCACTGCTGAGTTTTCCAAATTTGCTGGCCTATTGAGCGCAGCACCCTCGCAGCATCATCTTGTAAGATCTGAAATAGCTCAACTGTAATTCCATCACCTCCCCTAGCTTTGTTCGTAGTGATGCTTCCTAAGGCCCACTTGACTTCACATTCCAGGATGTCTGGCTCTAGGTTAATGATTATCTGGGTCATGAAGATCTTTTTTGTGTAGTTCTTCTGTGTATTCTTGCCACTTCTTCTTAATATCTTCTGCTTCTGTTAGGTCCATATCATTTCTGTCCTTTATTGTGCCCACCTTTGCATGAAATGTTCCCTTGGTATCTCTAATTTTCTTGAAGAGATCTCTAGTCTTTCCCATTCTGTTGTTTGCCTCTATTTCTTTACATTGATCACTGAGGAAGGCTTTCTTATCTCTCCTTGCTATTCTTTGGAACTCTGCATTCAGATGCTTTTATCTTTCCTTTTCTCCTTTGCTTTTTGCTTCTCTTCTTTTCACAGCTATTTGTAAGGCCTCCTTAGACAGCCATTTTGTCTTTTTGCATTTCTCTTTCTTGGGGATGGTCTTGATCCCTGTCTCCTGTATAACATCATGAACCTCCGTCCATAGTTCATCAGGCACTCTATCTATCAGATCTAGTCCCTTAAATCTATTTCTCACTTCCACTGTATAATCATAAGGGATTTGATTTAGGTGATACGTGAATAGTCTAGTGGTTTTCCCTACTTTCTTCAGTTTAAGTCTGAATTTGGCAATAAGGAGTTCATGATCTGAGCCACAGTCAGCTCTAGGTCTTGTTTTTGTTGACTGTATAGAGCTTCTCCATCTTTGGCTGCAAAGAATATAATCAATCTGATTTCGGTGTTGGCCATCTGGTGATATCCACGTGTAGATGGATATCTTCTCTTGTGTTGTTGGAAGAGGGTGTTTGCTATGACCAGTGCATTCTCTTGGCACAACTCTATTAGCCTTTGCCCTGCTTCATTCTGTACTCCCAAGACCTAATTTGCCTGTTACTCCAGGTGTTTCTTGACTTCCTACTTTTGCATTCCAGTCCCCTATAATGAAAAGGACATCTTTTTTGGGCGTTAGTTCTAAAAGGTCTTGTAAGTTTTCACAGAGCCGTTCAACTTCAGCTTCTTTAGCATTACTGGTCGGGGCATAGACTTGGATTACTGTGATATTAAATGCCTTGCCTTGGAAGCGAACAGAGATAATTTTGACGTTTTTGAGATCATATCCAAGTACTGCATTTCGGACTCTTTTGTTGACCATGATGGCTACTCCATTTCTTCTAAGGGATTCCTGCCCACAGTAGTAGATATAATGGTCATCTGAGTAAATTCACCCATTCCAGTCCATTTTAGTTCGCTGATGCCTAGAACATCAATGTTCACTCTTGCCATCTCCTGTTTGACCACTTCCAATTTGCCTTGATTCATGGACTTAACTTTTCAGGTTCCTATGCAATATTGCTCTTTACAGCATCGGACCTTGCTTCCATCACCAGTCACATCCACAACTGGGTGTTGTTTTTGCTTTGGCGCCATCCCTTCATTCTTTCTGGAGTTATTTCTCTACTGATCTCCAGTAGCATACTGGGCACCTACCGACCTGGTAAGTTCACCTTTCATTGTTCGTAGTTCATTGATAGGTGTTTTAAAGATAAAGGATGAGTAAGCTAGTACTTTCAAGCATGCCATTGAAAATGAGGTTGATGTTTCATTGTAAAATGTGTGACACAGGAAATTAATTAAGTTGTGTTTACTAGTCTCAAACTACCATCAGTAGCATGCATGGGTCTAGTTATGTCTTATGATGAATCACGTAGTTACCTGTATTAACAACAAAATAAAAGTCATGGTCCAGAGTTACCAAGAATGAAATGGGTTGGAGGTGGGGAGTTGTAGAAGTGAAGCATGAAGATGTCTTGTAGGTTTGAATGTAAGAGCAGCTGTGGTTAATATATGATCTTCTTCTGAAGTACCAAGGTAATAGATAGATAAGGCTCTTAACTAACAATCAGACAAATCAGAAAAGTAAAGATCTTGTTTCTTTTTTTGTCCACTCTAGGTCCTAAGGCCTTTTAGAACAGAAAGTGGCTAGACAAATATTTCTCAAAGTGATCAAGTATTTTCATTGTGTGTACCATGTCATCAATTAGCACAGCAAATGGATATCATGTGTCTCCAGAGGGAATATTCTGAAAAGGACATATTAATTATGGAAGATTCTCACCAGAAATGCATAACTCAAATCTAATCATTAGAAAACATCAGCCAAACCCATAATAAGGAATGTTGTATAAAATAATTGGTTTGTATTCTACAAAAAAATGTCAATGTGACTAAAACAAAGATAGGCTGGGGCACTGCTCCAGATTGGAGGCAAAGAGATGTTACACTAAATGCAATGTGTGATCCTTGAATTGGGTCCTTTTTAGGTGAAAACAAGTTGTTATAAAAGGCATTGAGTGAAGAAGTGAAGTGAAATTGCTTAGTCGTGTCTGACTCTTTGCGACCCCATGGACAGTAGCCTACCAGGCTCCACTGTCCATGGGATTTTCCAGGCAAGAATACTGGAGTGGGCTGCCATTTTCTTCTCCAGGGGATCTTCCCAACCCAGGGATCGAACCTGTGTCTCCTGCATTGCAGACAGACACTTTACCCTCTGAGCCACCATTGAGGCAATTGATAAAACTGGAATATGGGTTATGTATTAGGGAAAAATAGTTCATCAAGGTTAAACTTTCCAAATTTGATAACTGAACAGTGTTCATGTAGGGTAAATATCTTTATTCTTAAAAATACAGACTAAAATTTTAAGGAGTAAAGGGGCATAATATGCAACCTACTCTTTTTAAAATTTTTTATTGGAATATAGTTGACTTACAATGCTATGTTACTTTCAGGTGTACAGCAAAATGTTTCAGTTATATTCTCTTCCATTATAGGTTGTTACAAGATACTAAGTACAGTTTTCAATGCTATACAGCATATCCTTCTTGGTTATATACTTTATACACAGTGGTGTGCGTATTTTAATCCCAAATTCATAAATTATCCCTTCCCAGCCTCTCCCCTTATGGTAACCATAAGTTTGTTTTCTATGTCCACGAGTCTATTTCTGTTTTGTAAATAAGTTCAATTGTATCATTTTTTAGATTCCACATATCACTGATATCATATGATATTTCTCTTTCTCTCACTTCACTTAGCACGGTAATCTCTAAGTCTATCCACGTTGATGCAAATGGCATTATTTCATTCTTGTTTATGACTGAGTAACATTCTTTGTGTATGTACACCTCACCTTTATCTATTCATCTGTTGATAGACACTTAGCACAACCTACTCAAAGGATTTAGAAAAAAATTTTATAGAGAGGGGCAAATAGATAAAAAGAGAGATTGGGAAAACAAACAGAACAAACTATCAAAAACTGGTGAATCTTGGTGCTTTTTTTACAATTTCTCTATACATTTGAAATTATATCAAAATGAAACTTCATTTTAAAAAGCACCCATGGATCACTTGCATCAGAAGTGTACTCGGTGGTGTACTCAGTACACTGGAGGACACTATTGCTCTTGATGCAGGTTCATGAGCCCTGCCACTGAACCAGAAACTCTGGGCAGAGCCTGGGAGTGTTCATTAATCATTCTTCCTTTTTTATGTTTTTGGTTGTGCTGGGTCTCCCTGGGGCATGGGGTTCTCTAGCTGTGGTGACTGAGGGCTACTCCCTGTGTGCGGTGCGCCGCTTCCGTGGCGGTTTCTTCCCTTGTTGCTGAGCATGGGCACTAGGGCATGCTGGCATCAGTAGCTGTGGCTCCTGGACTCTGGAGAACAGGCTGTATAGCTGTAGAGGCTTAGCTGTGTAGTTATAGTCGCACAGGCTTAGTTGCTCCACGGCACATGGGAGTCTTCCCAGATCAGGAATTGAACTCCTGTCTCCTGCATTGGCAGGTGGATTCTTTACCAGTGGGCCACCAGGGAAGCCTCTCATTAATCATTCATGGTGATTACTATGCCTACTAAAGTTTGAAAACCACTGGGGTGGACTTAAAATACTTTTCTTAGTTTAATCAACTAAATACTTTGAAGAAGAATATGACCACTAATACTTTTAATAGCTAAAATGTATATTGTACATATCATATAGTAAGGGCTGTACATATTTGTTCAATTCTATGAACTACTATATACTCTTTGTACAGATGAGGCAATGGGGACATAGACAGGTTAAGTAGATTGTCAAAGTCACATGCTATTAAGGGATGGAAACAGGATTTGAATCCAAAAGCAAACTGATTCTAAGGTTACACTCTTGCTTCTGTGTTACTGAGCCCTATCAACTGACATACTGTCTCATAAAGCCATTTCAGTGATACAGCTAAAGCAATGAATTATGATGAGTGAAATGCCCCCTGCCAATCCCCCACGCCTGGTGACAAAACTGCCACTTTGTGGCTAAGGTAAAGCCACAGCCTGTTTGTTCTTCCTGATCATTTCTGCGATTTTCCAACTTATCTTGCAGATCCTCTTTAGCCTACAGGTACCAGGCTGGGTGAGGTCTGAATATACCTTCAGCAAAGATAGTTTCACCCTTAGAGTGAGAGGGTTTCTCACTGAGATGAAATGTCATCATAGTGTTAAACCAGGAAACGAATTATCCCTGATGAAACCAAAGATATGACTTGATGGGGCGGGGGTGGAGGAGGTGGGGTGGGGGGATGGGTAGATAGGGGGAGAGATAAATTGGAAGATTGGGATTGATACATACAAACTGCTGCTGCTGCTGCTGCTGCGTCGCTTCAGTCATGTCTGACTCTGTGCGACCCCATAGACAGCAGCCCACCAGGCTCCCCCGTCCCTGGGATTCTCCAGGCAAGAACACTGGAGTGGGTTGCCATTTCCTTCTCCAATGCATGAAAGTGAAAAGGGAAAGTGAAGTTGCTCAGTCATGTCTGACGCTTAGCGACCCCACCAGGCTCCTCCGTCCATGGGATTTTCCAGGCAAGAGTACTGGAGCGGGGTGCCATTGCCTTCTCCAACATACAAACTACTATATATGAAATAGATAGCTAATAAGGAACTACTGTATAGCACAGGGACACCTGCCCAGTTCTGTAATGGCCTAGCTGGAAGAAGAATCTAAAAAAGAGTAGATATATGTGGTTTTTTTGTACACCTGAAACTAAAACAACATTTTGTAAATCAATTATACCCCAATAAAAATTTTTTATAAAGAAGAATGCTTAATAGTCATAAAATAGTTCATGTGAAAAGCAAGCTATAAAAATTTGTGTATAATGCTTAACCAATTTGTGGTTGTACATATACATGCACACTTGTGTCTGGAGACTGAAAAATAAAGAGACTGATATAAAATTAATGTTGGGAAAGAAAAAAATAAAGGACTAAAAAGAAGTAGGCGTTTCCCTAAGGTACAGCTCAGTTGGTTCTGCCTCCCCTGGTCTCAGGCACTGCCACCCCTCTGAGGCTCAGTCCTCTGCAGAGGAAGCAGCCAGCTTGCAGAAGGAAGCCTGATGAAGTAGCTCACTGGACTCTTCATAATAACCATATGAAGTGAGGTAGGCAGACATTAGTCTCACTTCTAATAAGGACAGAGCTGGACTGGAAACCAGTCTTCCAGTTCCAGAGGCTGAGTTCTTTCCATTAAGCCATACTGACTTCTGAATGAAAGAGACCATTGCTGACGCTATTTTGGAATCATGAGCTCATATATTTATGTAGGTTGATAAGTGCAACCCTTGCGGTACAAAGCAAAACTGCAATTTTTCACCTGCATCTAGTTGAGATGTATTGTGTAAAGAATTAGTAGTGCATTTTGTTCCTTCCCTTGTGGCTCAGCTGCTAAAGAATTCGCCTGTAATGCGGGATACCTGGGTTCGATCCCTGGGTTGGGGAGATCCCCTGGAGAAGGGAAAGGCTACCCCTCCAGTATTCTGGCCTGGAGAATTCCATGGACTGTATGGTCCATGGGGTTGCAAAGAGTCGGACACTACTGAGTGACTTTCATCTTGTTATTAAGAAACTCATCCTTTCTAGCTAGAAAAAGGAGAAACTCTCAGCAAAAGCATCACTATCTTGGAGGGATTGAATAACGACCCCCAGCTCAGCCCCACCACAGTGCAATTGTTGCAGTCTTTAAGAACCTTCAGTTGGTAGATGACATGACTTAACGTATAGAAAATCCTAAGGAATCCACTTTAAAAAATTATTATGACCAATTAATAACTAAGGTTGTAGGATACAACCTTCGGAGAAGGCACCCCACTCCAGTACTCTTGCCTGGAAAATCCCATGGACGGAAGAGCCTGGTGGGGTTGCTAAAAATCGGACACGACTGAGCGACTTCACTTTCACTTTTCACTTTCATGCATTGGAGAAGGAAATGGCAACCCACTCCAGTGTTCTTGCCTGGAGAATCCCAGGGATGGCGGAGTCTGTGGGGTCGCACAGAGTCGGACATGACTGAGGCGACTTAGCAGCAGCAGCAGCAGCAGCAGCAGCAGCAGCAGGATACAACCTTAGTTAATTAACCTACAATTAAATATAAAAATAATTTTCTATATAATTGCAATGAAAAATCTGAAAATGAAATCAGGAAATCAATTCTATTTACAACATTATCAAGAGGAATAAAATAATTAGGAATAAATTTAATATGAGAAATGCAAAATCTATTCTCTGAAAACTATAAAATATTGTTCAAGAAACGAGAACAGACCTAAACAAATAAACAGACAATATAGTTTAGGTGGCAATACTTCCCAGGGCTCTACAGATGCAGCACAATGCTTATCAAAACCTTAGCTGGGTTCTTGGCAGAAATCAACATGCTGATTTGAAAATTCATAGGACCCAGAGTAGCCAAAACAATCTTGAAAAAAAAAAGAGCAAAGATATGTATTCACAATTCCCAATTTCAAAATTTACCAGAAAACTACAGTAAATAATACAGCATAGTAGTGGCATAAGTAGAGACATATGGATCAATGGACAGAACTGAGAATCTGGAAGTACACACTCACATTTCAGGTCAATTGATTTGACAGGGGTGCATGACCGTCCAATGGAGAAAGAATAGCCTGGGACAGCTGAGTAGCTGCATGTAAAAGAATTAAGTTGGACCTCTATCCCATACAAAAATTAAGTAAAAATTTATCACCTAAAACTTAAACTCTTAGAACAAAACAAAGGTATAAGTCTTTGTGGTCTTGGAGTAAATGATGGTTTCTTAGATATGACACCAAAAGCACAACATATGAAAGAAAAATTAGATATCATCAAAATAAAAAATGTTTGTGGTCCATCATGAAGAAAGTAAAAAGAGGGGATTCCCTGGTGGTCCAGAGACTAGGACTTGGCACTTTCACTGTCAAGGCACAGGTTCAATGCTTAGTTTGGGAACTAAAATCCTGCAAAAAAATAAAAGGAAAAAGGAAACCCATAAAATGAAATAAAATACTTGTAACTCACATATCTAAATATAGGACTTGTATTTAGAATATATAAATTACTTTCACAACTTAAAAGTAAAAAGGTAAATAACACAATTAAAAAAGGACAAGGCATCTGAATAGTTATTTCTCTAAAGAAAATTTGCAAATGGCCAATAAGCACATGAAAAGATATCCAACATCATTAACTGCCAGAAAAATGCAAATCAAAACTACAATGAGGTACCACTTCACACCCATTAGGATGGCAATAATATATATATATATATATATATATATATATATATATATGTATATATGCGCATGTATTTGTAAAACAGCTTTACAGATATATAGTCATAGGTAGAGAGATTGCTACACATGCATTTGAACCCCAGATCATCCAAACTCATCCTGGTCACCACTATAAGATTTTAAGAATTATTTTATTAACATTATTTTCAATGTTTTTACAATTAAATTAATTTAACAGTGCTAAATATTGCAGAGTATAATTTAATAATGACTGTAGCCTGCCAGGCTCTTCTGTCCATGGAATTCTCCAGGCAAGAGTACAGGAGTGGGTTGCCATTTCCTCCTCTAGCGGATCTTCCTGACCCGAGAACTGAATCCTTGTCTCTTGAGTATCCTGCATTGGCAGGCAGATTCTTTACCACTGGACCACCTGGGAAGCCCCATAGAGTATAATTTAATAATATTAAGATATGCTAATTATTACCTTGCAAAGAAAATATTTATATACATTATAGGTATAAAACCCACACCAGTGTTCTTGCCTGGAGAATCCCAGGGATGGGGGAGCCTGGTGGGCTGCCGTCTATGGAGTCGCACAGAGTTGGACACGACTGAAGCGACTTAATAGCAGCAGCAGCAGCATAGGTGTCCAGTTCCAGTCCCAGTTCAGTCGCTCAGTCGTGTCCAACTCTTTGTGACCCCACGAATTGCAACATGCCAGCCTCCCTGTGGAGAAGGCAATGGCAACCCACTCCAGTACTCTTGCCTGGAAAGTCCCATGGATGGAAGAGCCTGGTGGACTGCAGTCCATGGGGTCGCAAAGAGTTGGACATGACTGAGCAACTTCTTTTTCACTTTTCACTTTCATGCATTGGAGAAGGAAATGGCAACCCACTCCAGTGTTCTTGCCTGGAGAATCCCAGGGATGGTAGAGCCTGGTGGGCTGCCATCTATGGGGTCGCACGACTGAAGTGACTTAGCAGCAGCAGCGGCAGCAGCAGCATGCCTCCCTGTCCATCACTAACTCCCAGAGTTTACTCAAACTCATGTCCTTCGAGTCAGTGATGCCATCCAGCCATCTCATCCTCTGTCGTCCCCTTCTCCTCCTGCCCTCAATCCCTCCCAGCATCAGGGTCTTTTCCAATGAGTCAACTCTTCACATGAGGTGGCCATAGTATTGGAGTTTCAGCTTCAACATCAGTCCTTCCAGTGAACACCCAGGACTGATCTCCTTTAGGATGGACTGGTTGGATCTCCTTGCAGTCCAAGGGCCTCTCAAGAGTCTTCTCCAACACCACAGTTCAAAAGCCTCAATTCTTTGACACTCAGCTTTCTTCACAGTCCAACTCTCACATCCATACATGACCACTGGAAAAACCATAGCCTTGACTAGACAGACTTATGAGTTCTTGTAGGTTTTTAGAAACTTTACATTAAATATAAATGGAAAAAACATATCTATGTTTAAACACAAATTTTGATTCTACAACATCAAGCTTTTTGCATCATTTTTTGCTTGGCTCAGAATCCTAATCTTTCATTTCCTAAGCTATTGATTAGTTTTATGGTGCAAAAAAGAGGCAGTAATTAAGTTATACATACAGTTTGCTATTGCTACTAAAAAGAACATTTTGCAAAGAATGTTAAAATTATCATTAAACTACAATGACAATTATAATAATTGTCTGGGAATTATATAATAATAATTAACAATAATAATAATTCCCTGGTGGTCTAGTTTTTAGTACTCAGCTTCTAATGCCAGGAGCTGGGGTTTAATCCCAGTCAGGGAACTAAGATCCTGAAAGCCACATGGAGTGGTCAAAAGTAAATAAATAATAAAAACCAACCACTTAACTCTGCAATTGTAGCATGAAAGAAACTACAGATGAAATATAATCAGATAGGGTGGGAGGAGCTGTGTTCCAATCAAATTTTTTAAAAATTGCCACCACAGTTTAGAAACATGGGTTAAGAAACAAGACAGAAGCAAATGATTCTTTGGAAATATTATCAAAAACACAGTTCTCATACCAATAAAACCTAGATCAGTAGCTCCTGGTAACTACTGTACCACTTTGTAGCAAGAGGAAAAGTATTTCAGAGGAGGTGAAAGAATTCCTGGTTTCTTTTGCAGTTAGGTGTAATTGTTGGGCTATTGTAAAAAAAAAAAAACAACACAAGATTGTTTTCCTTGGGGAACACTTTGGTCTAATGTGATTTAAATGATCTTTGCCTAAAGGTAGCAGGCTAATTAGCCATAATTCTTGAAACCAAGAATTAGACCAGACAGTTTGTAGTTTGGCTAAGGTGATGTCCTCTTGGGTCTACCCTAGTATTTCAGTGCTTAGATGAATACAATCAAAGTAGTTCCTATGTGGGATTGGGAGTCCAGATACCATCGTTATATTTGAGTTAATTCACGTGGTCTTGGAAATACCATTTCCAACCTCTCACCATGTCCTGACAATTATCCTAATTCCATTCCTGAGCTCCTACACTTGGTTTTCCACATGGCAGCCAGACTGTGGTCTTTAGAAAAAATTAGATCACTAAGATGACCAACCCCTTGGTTTGCCCAGAAATGTGCTAGTTTTAGCACTGAAAGTCTCATATCCCTCAGTCCCAGACAGATTGGTATGGTTCGTCATCCTAGGATGGCCAGCAGCCGATCTTCTTTAGCACAGAACCCTTTATGATGGTCTCCAAGGCCCTGCAGGACCTGTCTCTTGCCTTCCTCTCCAGCTCGTCTCATAGGGCTCCCCTGTGGGCTCTCCACTTCAGGTACACTGGTTTTATCTTATTTACGAGAACTTATCCTGCTCCTTTGCCATCTCAGGGCCTTTGCCTTTCAATTCCCTGCAGGGGCTGTACCTTCTGTTCCTTTCACTTAGTTAACTCAGGTTCATGTTCATATCTCAGTGGAATCCTACGTCACTCTAAGCGCCTCTAACACAAGCTCTCAGAACATTCTCCTTCTTTCCTCCATAGTACTAACATGGTCATACGATTAATCATTACAGCTTGATGTCTGACTCCCGGGCTGTAAACTCTGTGAGTGTTAAGAAGATGTGTGTTTCTATTTTTTATTGTAATTTTAACTCCTAGAATGTGCCTGGGACAGAAAAAAGGCTCATTAAATATCTGCTTCTTTTCCACTGCTAATGCCATAGGGTAGACTTGAGACTTCTGAAGCATTTTCCTGCTTTTAGTCTATCCACCTTTCAAACATGAAGTCCGCTACAGCCATGCGAATCTTCTAGATACAGACATCCTCTGAATTTCCACAGCCACTGCGTCCCACAGTGATCTGTTGCTATGCTCCTGTATATAATTAGAAGGAGTACAGTTATTAAGAGTGTGCTATACACTAGCTCTGCACTAGATACTTTATATAGTTAATCTAATTTGCTCCTCACAACCACCCTTGAGGAAGGTTTTCCCCATTTTACGTGTGAGAAGACAACAGCTTAGGGAGATTAGGTAATAATCTATTAGGGTCAGAGGTTTGGTGACCTGGAATGAAGATGGTGCCTGATGCATAAGTGCTTGCATTTTTGGCTTTCGATTACATGTTTTAGGAATTTGAATTAGGTTTGTCTGTGCAAGACAGAAAAGTCAAAATATACTGTTAGTGACTTAAGGAGGATATAAAATTACATCTTTCTCATATTAAAGAGACCAGAGGAAAGCAGCCTGGGGTTAGCATGGCCTGTTCTTTAGGGACCCAGACTCCTCCTGTGTCCCTGTTTGTTCACGTTAGCTTGTGAATTTCACCTTCCGGTCCAAAATGGTTACTTGAGCTCCAGTTTTATCCTCATCCCTCTTTAGTTACCAAGAAAGTGGAAGATGTCAAAAAGGGTGTGCCCCCATCCTTTAAAAATACTTAGAGAGGTCACAGCTGAGACATACTCTTTTGTTTATATCTCATTGGACAAAAAGTCATCTGATCACACTGCTCTGTAAAGGAGGCTGGGATGTGTAGTGTCTTGGTTGGCTATGTAACCAACTTTAAAAAGTCCCCTTAGTCACCTATTGTTATTGTTTAGTTGCTCAGTTGTTTCCTACTTTTTTGCAACCCCTTGGACTGTAGCCCACAAAGCTCCTTTGTCCATGGGATTTCCCAGGCAAGAAAACTGGAGTGAGTTGCTATGTCTTTCTTCAAGGGATCTTTGACCCAGGGATTGAACCCACATCTCCTGCGTTGGCAGGTGGGTTCTTTACCTCTGAGCCACCAGGAAAGCCCTTAGTCAGCCTTACTATAATTTTTTAAAAATCTTATCAAGAAGAAAGAGAGAATGGACTGGGAAAAATAAGCATTGTCCAAACACATGCTGTACCAATTCTACTTCTGACCGTCATACATCTACAATTTAGTTTCATCCTAATAATACAATATACTGTCACTTCAGTCGTGTCTGACTCTGTGACCCAGTGGACTGTAGCTCACCAGGCTCCTCTGTCTATGGGATTCTCCAGGCAAGAATACTGGAGTAGGTTGCCACGCCCTCCTCCAGGGGATCTTCTCGACCCAGGGATTGAACCTGTGTCTCTTGTGTCTCTGGCACTGGCAGCTGGATTCTTTACCACTGGTGCCACCTGGGAAGCCCTTAGTTTCATCCTACATAACCTTTTTGTTTCCTGTTCTTCATTTCCCTTAAACTTTTGCCACAGTAAGACTGTTTATTTCTCTGTCTCCCAGACAGGTCAAGCTCATTTTAAGTTTGACTCTCTTTGCTCTCTCTCCTTCTTGGGAAGGCCTCCTGTCAGCTTGCATAGCACCCACCACACTTTACCAACCTGCTCACTCCTCCTCCATGGAGGCTCTACTGATTCCTCCAGTCAGTATGCTTCCCCTTTCTTAGACCTCCAGTTGCCAACATCAAATGCCCACATACACAGCATCGAGGCATTTCATTCTCTTCTATAAGTCTTGCCTGTATTATCTTTCTTTCTCCCAAATGGAATGGGAGAAGCAAAATTCTGAGCAGTGGAAAACACCCCATAAGTTAATACCCGTTGGTTAATGGGGGCTTCCCAAAATATATAAAATGATCACATTTGTATACTCTTAACCCTTATGTAGACTTCTGGCTTATTCAGGATTGTGTCAATGCAAGGTAGTTTGCACAATGAGACTTCCATGGTCTCTCTTCCATGAAAACATATCCGTCCAATGATTATTTGTTGAGTACACTTTAAAGGCTCTCATGGAAAAGATCCCGACCCAAGAATCAAACCCGGGTCTCCCGCATTGCGGGCAGACACTTTACCGTCTGAGCCACCAACTGCCCCATGGAAAAGAAAGCTTGTTCCAGGTTGTTCATTGATAGCTCTCACTTGCTTTCAGATTTTGGGTTGATGCGATGCTGTTAGTTGTATTGTAGGGCACTGCTTATCAGACCTTATGTACACACAAGCCACCTGGGGATCTTATTAAAATGCAGATCCTGCTTCAGAAGACCAGGCTTCTGCCTGAGAGTTTGCATTTCTAATCCATCCCAGGTGACACTGATGTTGGCAGCCCACACAGGAAATAGTAAGGCTATAGCGCTCTTCAGAGCACCTGCCTCAGATCACCTGAAGGAGCTTTTTAACTCTGAAGACCCCAAGGCCCTGCCCCAGAACCCCTGAATCTGAATCTCAGGGAGGAGGCCTGGGAATCTGCTTTTTAACAGACTCGCCAGGAGATGATTATATACACTCAGTTCAGTTCAGTTCAGCTCACTTTAGTCGCTCAGTCGTGTCCAACTCTTTGCAACCCCATGAATCGCAGCATGCCAGGCCTCCCTGTCCATTACCAACTCCCAGAGTTCACTCAGACTCGCATCCATCGAGTCAGTGATGCCATCCAGCCATCTCATCCTCTGTCGTCCCCTTCTCCTCCTGCCCCCAATCCCTCCCAGCATCAAAGTCTTTTCCAATGAGTCAACTCTTCACGTGAGGTGGCCAAAGTACTGGGGTTTCAGCTTTAGCATCATTCCTTCCAAAGAAATCCCAGGGCTGATCTCCTTCAGAATGGACTGGTTGGACTTCCTCGCAGTCCAAGGGACTCTCAAGAGTTTTCTCCAACACCACAGTTCAAAAGCATCAATTCTTCGGTGCTCAGCCTTCTTCACAGTCCAACTCTCACATCCATACGTGACTACTGGAAAAACCATAGCCTTGACTAGATGGACCTTAGTCGGCAAAGTAATGTCTCTGCTTTTGAATATGCTATCTAGGTTGGTCGTAACTTTTCTTCCAAGGAGTAAGCGTCTTTTAATTTCATGGCTGCAATCACCATCTGCAGTGATTTCGAAGCCCCCCAAAATAAAGTCTGACACTGTTTATACTGTTTCTCCATCTATTTCCCATGGAGTGATGGGACTGGATGCCATGATCTTCGTTTTCTGAATGTTGAGCTTTAAGCCAACTTTTTCACTCTCCTCTTTCACTTTCATCAAGAGGCTTTGTAGTTCCTCTTCACTTTCTGCCATAAGGGTGGTGTCATCTGCATATCTGAGGTTATTGATATTTCTCCCGGCAATCTTGATTGCAGCTTGTGCTTCTTCCAGCCCAGCATTTCTCATGATGTACTCTGCATAGAAGTTAAATAAGCAGGGGGACAATATACAGCCTTGACGTACTCCTTTTCCTATTTGGAACCAGTCTGTTGTTCCATGTCCAGTTCTAACTGTTGCTTCCTGGCCTGCATACAGATTTCTCAGGAGGCAGGTCAGGTGGTCTGATATTCCCATCTCTTTCAGAATTTTCCACAGTTTGTTGTGATCCACACAGTCAAAGGCTTTGGCATAGTCAATAAAGCAGAAAGAGATGTTTTTCTGGAACTCTTTTGCTTTTTCCATGATCCAGAAGATGTTGGCAATTTGATCTCTGGTTCCTCTGCCTTTTCTAAAACCAGCTTGAACATCTAGAAGTTCACAGTTCACGTATTGCTGAAGCCTGGCTTGGAGAATTTTGAGCATTACTTTACTAGCATGTGAGATGAGTGCAATTGTGTGGTAGTTTGAGCATTCTTTGGCATTGCCTTTCTTCGGAATTGGAATGAAAACTGACCTTTTCCAGTCCCGTGGCCACTGCTGAGTTTTCCAAATTTGCTGGCATATTGAGTGCAGCACTTTCACAGCTAAAGTCTTAAATTAAAAAGACCTGCAGATGACTCTGATGATTAGGCACATTTAAAAACACTGAAATAGAGCAGGTACATTTTTGAAAAAAAGTCATTCAATTCAACATGACGTGGAGTGCTGAAACATTACCAAAACCTCATGTAAGAACTTAAACTATAGAACTACAACAGCTTGAAAGGCTGCAAACTTTCAAAGTCCCACACTTTGAGAGGCAGCATTTCTAGCCTCACCCTTTGCCCATAGCCTTGTTGTGGTTTCCTTTGTTTCTGTTTTCCTTTGGCTCTGCCGGGTCTTCACCCCAGGGCGAGACATTTCCCTAGCTATGGAGCACTGGCTCCAGAGTGTGTGAGCCCAGTAGCTGCAGGAACCCCGGTTTAGGTGCCCAGCAGCATGTGGGGTCTTAGATCCCTAACCAGGGAACCTGAGTCCCCTGTATTGGAAGGCAGATTCTCAACTTCTGGATCAGCAGGGAAGTCTCATCCGAAGCCTTGTTTAATTCACAGTACTTGAAACAGGAGTTTGTGCCTAGAAGACCTTACAATAGTAAACCAAGGGATGAGGGACTCTGTTGATGGTTCCCAATTTACAATCAGGTTCTATTTCAAGAGAATATACCTGAGCATTTCCCCATAGAAATAATATTCTGGGTGAGAGGATGTAGGGAGGCAGGGCCTGCCAGAATGTGGGGTGGTGGAGGGTGGCCCTTCCTGAGTGGGACCCTGTCTTCCTCCAGGACCTGTGCTGGCTGGGAGGGAGGAGCTGGGATCCCCCCAGCCCCACTCTGGAGTTTCTCCAGGCCGTGTGGTTACCAGCGGCTGATTCCTAATAATTTAGATCTCCAGTTTATGCTTTGAAGACAGAAATTAAAAGAAACAAAGGCTTTGAAAGCATGTTTTATAAACTGTTTCCTGAAGACATTTCAAAAGAAAGCCACTTGTAAAGAAATTCTTTCCTTACCCTTCTTACCTCTTTCAACCAGTAAGTACCTCAGGGGGTTATCGGTAATACCCAGCAAGGTGTGTGTGTCTGTGTGTGTGAGAGAGACAGAGACAGAGAGAGCTTCCTGTTGGTCATACGGCACTGGGGAAATGCAAAACGGCATGATTTTCATTACAAGAGAGTCTCAGGCAACAGGCTCAGATCCCAAGATGACAAATCAACCTTAAACACACAGTTTGAAAAGAAGCAAGGTGGAGATTTCTGCTCCAACTTCCTATGATTTAAACTGTTGAAAACTTTGGAAAGAGCCAAGCTGCATTGCTGAAGGCTTGGATAAGGGGAAATTTAACCTAGGTAAAGGACAGATGATACACATTAGAGGAAACACTAAACACGCTATCAACCCTGAACAGCTTGTTGACTTTTAACATATCAAGTTGCCCAGGAGCAGCAGTGGCAGAGGAAAGGTGGGTTGCATGGGGAAGCTGGACCTCTGCAACCTGGCTTAGGGGCTGCATGGGGACCCAGATGCCATAGAGGATCACCAACTCTTTGCCAAGACTGAGTAGTTTCCTGGGCCGTGGGGCTTTGAGTGCTAAAATGATGAAAGTCCTAGGTAAACTGGGAGGTACTGGTCACCTTAAGACCACAGCAGTTCTGTTTGTGATACACTCTAGGATGAACAAGCCGTGTAACTTCTTCACACCTTCTTTCCTCTGTTCATAAGTGGAATTATCCTGTGTCGTTTTTCCTGTAAATGGGGAATTTCTCTTCCTTATCAAACATCACTGACTTTCACCATCCCAATACCAGAACAAAGATGCTGCACTGGTTTGTTGTTTGGTTTTCTTTTTATATTTGTGGGGAAACCCAGAAACACAGGATACTTGTGAATTAAAAGCTTCCAGCCAAGTTAAGAGTCTGTTGACAGTGGTAGGACAGGGAATTGTGAAAGAAAGCTTGAGATATGAGATTCCATAAGGTCTCCTGAGGATAAAAATGGGAGCAGAGGAAAGAGAGAAGAAATGAGTTCAAAGCAGTTAGTCCGGGTACTCTTTCCAGAAAGAAGTCAGTGCTGGGAAATGTTGTGGACACAGTCTAGGGAAACTGCCAAGCTGGAATTTATAGACAGCAGTTTTGTCTGGAAACAAAGGGGAATCCACAGCCCTGAAAAGACCTAACTTTTCTGAGGCGCTAGACAGTGAGGTAAGATTTAGCTTTAAACTGGGGGATAGAGCTTGGAAGGACGGGGTGACTGAAAGGATCAGTTGCTGAAGGACCAGCAGATAAAGAAGCGAGAAGGAGGAGATGGGACTTCTGCAGTTTGAGTGGGGTACCATGAAACTGTGGACGGGAATTTCTCAATGTGTTCAGTTTATATGTCAAGATCACTTTGTACTGTAGGCTCAGAACCAGGCAGTTAGTTATGGCTATTCACCTCAACAAGCATGCAGATGGGATGTGTGAGAGCAAATCAGGAAATCAAAACTGTGTTCGCTCTCTATCAGTGCAGTAGGTATCCGGAGGAGGGACTCTGGAGGGCCAAGGTACTCTGGAGGGCCAAGGTACTCTGGACGAGAAGATGGGCTTCCAGTGGTTGTAGAAAGATGGTTAGAGAGAAAGAAGGATGACGTTCCAGGTAGGGGAACAGGCAAAGCCAAGGTATGGAATGTGTTTGCTTAAAGGGAGAGGAGGCTGTTTGGGAAGTAAATGAGAACTGAAGTAGAACTTGACAGTGTGTGCCAGTCTTTAATTTCGTGGCCCTCATTGAAAATGGAGGTCATCAGTCTGCTACCCTAGAGTGCTAGGTTCTGCTGCAGGAACCCCATGGAGACACAGCAGCATGCATGGCCATTGGTTGATAGGTTCCAGGACAACGAGTGAGAAATTGGATGCTAAGGTCCTGAAGTAAACCAGACAGAGACACTCAACCTTGGTTTGCTAGGACATGGAAAAACAATGGCAAAACTTGAGCAGGAAAATAAAATGTTAAAAATGGAACTTTAAGAAAAATGGACTTCCTTTGTGGCTCAGCTGGTAAAGAATCCATCTGCAATGCAGGAGACCTGGGTTCGACCCCTGGGTTGGGAAGATCCCCTGGAGAAGAGAAAGGCTACCCACTCCAGTATTCTGGCCTGGAGAATCCCATGGACTGTATAGTCCACGGGGTTCCATAGAGTCAGACATGGCTGAGTGACTTTCACTCTAAGAAAAATACTATAACCACATCATCCAGGATTGATTGGGAGTAGGGGACAGCTTGAGAATGGAGGAAGATATTAATCTTAAAAGGGGCAATATTATTTTGTACAATTAGTGATTCACCTGAGGTGCTTCTAGTCACTGAAACAATCATTTTTAAAAGTTGAAACACATCTTAAGATGAAGTATTAGCAACATTTATTTCTTCTGGCTATGGTTTGTGTGAGGATGATGATGATTCACCATTCAAGATATCCAGTTAACCTGAAAAAAAGAAATGATTCAGTCTGAATAGATTAAATAAACATTGAATTCAAAAAATTTTCCTGCCAAATATAAGACACTAAGCTAGACATTGGAAAAAAAATAATGAGACAGGTGATATGGAAACTCTACTCTCAACAGACAACCTAAAATATCAAATATCCTAGCCTGTTACAGTATGATAGGCCCTGGGCTATGAGAGTGGACACAGAGGGAGAATGAATTCTGGGGGTGGGGATGGGGTCTTGGATCCTTTGATATTTTAGCTGGACCACAAGGGGTGAATAGGATCAGAAAGACACTGAGAAGGGAAAAGCATAAACAAACAAGCAAACTAACAAAAAAAAAATGCATGAGTTTGTATGTGTGAAGTTGCACAGTGCATTCTTTCAAGATGGTGAGCACTTTGGTGTGGCCACACTGTGAGGGAGGGGAAGGTGTGAGAAGAGAATGATAAGAGATAAGGCTGGAGAAGAGTAGCATCTTCTGAAACTTCCTGTCACTCTCTCTCTTTCTCTCACACTCTCAGTGGAAAACAACTTTTCTACCAGCCTCTCCTAGAGAGGCACTGTAGTGTGTGGTCTAGGCAATGGAGTCTGAGAACTAGGAATTGAGTTGCAGCCCCGCCACTTGCTGCCTAAGTGACCTGGGACTGAATGCTTAATTTCCCCACCTGTAAAATGTGAGTGTTCATGGGGTTCTCAAGCAAGAATACTGAAGTGGCTTGCCATTTCCTTCTCCAGTGGACCATGCTTTGTCAGAACTCTCCACCATGACCCGTCCGTCTTGGGTGGCCCTACACTGCGTGGCTCATAGTTTCACTGAGATAGACAAGGCTGTGGTCCATGTGATCAGATTGGTTAGTTTTCTCTGATTGTGGTTTTCAGTCTGTCTGCCCTCTGATGGAGAAGGATGAGAGGCTTATGGAAGTTTCCTGCTGGGAGAGACTGACTGAGGGGGAAACTGGGTCTTGTTCTGATGGGCGGGGCCACGCTCAGTAAATCTTTAATCCAATTTTCTGTTGATGGGTGGGGTTGTGTTCCCTCCCTGTTGTTTGAACTGAGGCCAAACTATGGTGGGAGGTAAGAGGATAATGCGACCTCCTTCAAAAAGTCCCATGATGCACTGCTGCACTCAGTGCCCCCAACCCTGCAGCAGGACACTGCTGACCCACGCCTCCCCAGAGACTCCTGGACACTCACAGGCAAGTCTGGGGCACTCTCTCGTGGGGTCGCTGCTCCTTTCTCCTGGGTCCTGATGTGCACAAGATTCTGTTTGTGCCCTCCCAGAGTCTGTTTCCCAGTCCTGTGTAAGTTCTGGCAACTCTGTTTAGTTCAGTTCAGTCGCTCAGTCTTGTCCGACTCTTTGTAACCCCATGAATCGCACCACACCAGGCCTCCCTGTCCATCACCAACTCCCGGAGTTCACTCAGACTCGCGTCCATCGAGTCAGTGATGCCATCCAGCCATCTCATCCTCTGTTGTCCCCTTCTCCTCCTGCCCCCAATCCCTCCCAGCATCAAAGTCTTTTCCAATGAGTCAGCTCTTCGCATGAGGTGGCCGAAGTACTGGGGTTTCAGCTTTAGCATCAGTCCTTCCAAAGAAATCCCAGGGCTGATCTCCTGCAGAATGGACTGGTTGGATCTCCTTGCAGTCCAAGGGACTCTCAAGAGTCTTCTCCAACACCACAGTTCAAAAGCATCAATTCTTCGGCGCTATGCCTTCTTCACAGTCCAACTCTCACATCCATACATGACCACAGGCAAAACCATAGCCTTGACTAGACGGACCTTAGTCGGCAAAGTAATGTCTCTGCTTTTGAATATGCTCTCTAGGTTGGTCATAACTTTTCTTCCAAGGAGTAAGCGTCTTTTAATTTCATGGCTGCAATCACCATCTGCAGTGATTTTGGAGCCCCTCAAAATAAAGTCTGACACTGTTTCCACTGTTTCCCCATCTATTTCCCATGGAGTGATGAGACCGGATGCCATGGTCTTCGTTTTCTGAATGTTGAAATTTAAGCCAACTTTTTCACTCTCCACTCTATTGTGGGGTTAATGGCGACCTCCTCCAAGAGGGCTTATGCCATACCCATGTCTGCTGCACCCAGAGCCCCTTCCTTGCAGCAGGCTACTGCTGACCCGTACCTCCTCAGGAGACACTTAAACACAGTTCTGTCTCAGTCTCTGTGGGATCTCTGGGTCGTGGTGTGCACAAGGTATTTTTGAGCCCTCTGAACATCTTTGGTGGGTATGGGGTTTGATTCTAAATGCGATTTCACCCCTCCTCCCATCTTGCTGGGGCTTCTCCTTTGCCCTTGGACGCGGGGTATCTCCTCAAAGTCACTTCAGTGCCACACAGCCATTGCTCCAGCACCTACCATCTTGCTGGGGCTTCACTTCTCTGCCCTTGGCCGTGGGGTATCTCCTTATATTTGCTGCAGCATGACATTGTACTGGAGGCAATGGTCAAAACCAACACCAAGAAAAAGAAATGCAAAAAGGCAAAATGGTTATCTGAGGAGGCCTTACATATAGCTATGAAAAGAAGAGAAGCGAAAGGCAAAGGAGAAAAGGAAAGATATACCCATTTGAATGCAAAGTTCCAAAGTATAGCAAGGAGAGATAAGAAAGCCTTCCTCAGTGATCAATGCAAAGAAATAGAGGAAAACAATAGAATAGGAAAAACTAGAGATCTCTTCAAGAAAATTAGAGATACCAAGGGAACATTTCATGCAAAGATAGGCGCAATAAAGGACAGAAATGGTATGGACCTAACAGAAGCAGAAGATATTAAGAAGAGGTGGCAAGAATACACAGAAGGACTATACAAAAAAGATCTTCATGACCCAGATAATCACGATGGTGTGATCACTCACCTAGAGCCAGACATCCTGGAATGTGAAGTCAAGTGGGCCTTAGGAAGCATCGTTACAAACAAAGTTTGTGGAGGTAATGAAATTCCAGTTGAGCTATTTCAAATCCTAAAAGATGATTCTGTGAAAGTCCTGAAGTCAATATGCCACAATTTCCAATATGCAAATTTGGAAAACTCAGCAGTGGCCACAGGACTGGAAAAGGTCAGTTTTCATTCCAATCCTAAAGAAAGGCAATGCCAGAGAATGCTCAAACTACTGCACAATTGATCTCATCTCACATGCTGGCAAAGTAATGCTGAAAATTCTCCAAACCAGGCTTCAACAGTACTTGAACCATGAACTTCCAGATGTTCAAGCTGGATTTAGAAAAGACAGAGGAACCAGAGATCAAATTGCCAACATCTGCTGGATCATTGAAAAAGCAAGAGTTCCAGAAAAACATCTACTTCTGCTTTATTGACTATGCCAAAGCCTTTGACTATGTGGATCACAACAAACTATGGAAAATTCTGAAAGAGATGGGCATACCAGAACACCTGACCTGCCTCCTGAGAAATCTGTATGCAGATCAAGAAGCGACAGTTAGAACTGGACATGGAACAACAGACTGGTTCCAAACAGGAAAAGGAGTACGTCAAGGCTGTATATTGTCACCCTGCTTATTTAACTTCTATGCAGAGTACATCATGAGAAATGCTGGGCTGGAAGAAGCACAAGCTGCAATCAAGATTGCCGGGAGAAATATCAATAACCTCAGATATGCAGATGACACCACCCTTATGGCAGAAAGTGAAGAGGAACTAAAGAGCCTCTTGATGAAAGTGAAAGAGGAGAGTGAAAAAGTTGGCTTAAAACTCAACATTCAGAAAACGAAGATCATGGCATCTGGTCCTATCACTTCATGGCAAATAGATGGAGAAACAGTGGAAACAGTGTCAGACTTTATTTTTTTGGGCTCCAAAATCCCTGCAGATGGTGACTGCAACCATGAAATTAAAAGACGCTTGCTTCTTGGAAAAAAAGTTGTAACTAACCTAGACAGCATATTAAAAAGCAGAGACATTACTTTGCCAACAACGATCCATCTCGTCAAAGGTACGGTTTTTCCAATAGTCATGTATGGATGTGAGAGTTGGACTATAAAGAAAGCTGAGTGCCAAAGAGTTGATGCTTTTGAACTGTGGTATTGGAGGAGACTCACCCTTGGATAGCAAGGAGATGCAACCAATCCATCCTAAAGGAAATCAGTCCTGAATACTCAGTGGAAGGACTGATGTTGAAGCTGAAACTCTAATACTTTGGCCACCTGATGCGAAGAGCTGACTCATTTGAAAAGACCCTGATGCTGGGGAAGATTGAAGGCAGGAGGAGAAGGGGATGATAGAGAATGAGATGGTTGGATGGCATCACCAATTCAATGGACATGAGTTTGAATAAACTCCGGGAGTTGGTGATGGACAGGGAGGCCTGGACTGCTGCAGTCCATGGAGTCGCAAAGAGTCGGACACGACTGAGCAACTGAACTGAACTGAAAATGTGGGTGACAGTATGGTCCTTAGAAGGTCTTTGTGAAGAATGAATGAGTTGATGCCTGGAAAGCAAGCACTGAGAACAGGGCCGGCAGTGTTGAAAGTGATTAATAAATGTCAACGATTATTACTACTGTAACATAATCATGAATATCAAGTTATTTCAGTTCTTATGTTAGGAAAAGCCAATTTTAAATTTGGCTACTACATAGTTTTATATGGTACTACATAGTTTTATAGCTTCTGTCAGTTAGGAACTTGCTGAAATAGACTCTCCAAAATATCTTACAGGAATACTTCTCCACAATAGTACCTGGGAATCTACCAATAGAAATGCTTTTTTTTTTTTTTTTTAAAGAAGTCCTTTATAAAATGTTAATACTTTAGGAAGAGGGAATGTACATTTCAGCCATTCGCAACTCAGCAAGGATTAGTTTACCCCACTAGGCAAGAAAGACAATGCTGAAATGCAATGTTGGATAGGTGAGAAAATAGGTTCTAGCTTAGAATGTTGTCTGGTGGGGTGGGGGTCTTAGATGGGGTCTTCAGTGCCTCTTGGAAACTAGGGACCGTTTCAGTATCAAGAGGGGAAAACGAAATTAGTCGAAGAGGAGAAGGACATAGGAAGGAAAAGAGAATTGTTTACTTCACAGTATTATTTAAAGTCAATCTTGTTAATAAAAAGAGTTGCTGAAATGGCTTAAATAAGGCTGCTGTCAAATCTTATCTAAAAAATGTTAAGGTTACAAGCCCTAACATACTTCACGGAAAATGATTATGGATACTAATATAGAAGATAAATTATATATGGTATATTTCATATTATATATATATTTAGATATATATGTGCCAGGCTTCCCTGGTAGCTCAGATGGTAAAGAATCTGCCTGCAATGCAGAAGACCCAGCTTCGATCCCTGGGTTCAGAAGATCCTCTGGAAAAGGGCATGGCAACCCACTCCTATTCTTGTCTGGGAAATCCCATGGACAGAGCGGCCTGTCAGGCTATGTTCATGGGGTCACAAACAGTCAGACACCACTGAGCAACTAACCCTTTCAAGCTTCACTTTCCTTTTCACGATACGTACGTATTTCCCTTTTTGTCTGAAGTTAAATGTGACAACACTCAGAATGCATGACTGTCTTAGGGGCTAATTTCTAGGTTGCAACTGTGTCTAGTGATGTGGGGGCCTTTGTCAAGTCATTGAATGTTTTATGAAACTGCTGGTGGGGTTTACCCTAGAGAGAAATAGTTCAGTGGAGCTTTAGTGCAGAAACTGGCACAGGTAGCTGAAATGTTTTTTTAATTGCCACCAGGAAAAAGAGAGGGCCAAGAAGGATTCTTCAGCCCGAGGGAGCCCCTCCTTCGTTATAACCTAATTTGCTGTGTGCATGTGGACCAGATGGATGGAATTAAACCTTCTTGGGTATCATGGTTAAATCGTTTTAAAATGTCTGGAGACTCCTGGAAATGTAAGAAGTCATATTTCTCTTTCAAAGGATCATCCTTTTATGGTTCAATTGTGAGCTTTGAAACTGAAACAATAACTCCTGTGGCTATAGGGTGGGGTCTCTATGTTTTCCTTCTTCCTTTATTGGGCTTTACTATATAGAAAGATTGTAAAATTCTCAGTTTATGTTTGTGTTTTGATAAAGCCAGCTCTAAGGTAGTTGGAGAGGGGACTGGAGGCTAGTTAATCTTTGAAGAAAGTCCCTGCTTTCTACAGATCTTCTGTCCTGAAGAACTGGTCATCCCAATCTTCTTGTTACAGTTGTTCAGAGCCTTTACACATCTGTCTGCCTGTGGTATTGTGGAAATAACCTATAGAAACATCTCAGGAGGCTGCATCAGTAAGTTGAAATATGGCGGAGAAAAAAATGTAGGCCAGAGGGAAGTATCATATGTAGGGTAAGAGAATACAGACCTGGGCTTGATTCCTGGTTTGGGAAGATCCCCTGGAGGAGGAAATGGCAACCCACTCCAGTACTCTGGCCTGGAGAATCCCATGGCCAGAGGAGCCTGGTGGGCTGCAGTCCATGGGGTTGCAAAGAGTCAGACACGACTGAGTGACTAACACTTCCACTTTTCAAAAGAACACAAACCATATATCTTAAATGAAATATGAAATACAAGAAATAAATATAAGCATCACCTGAAATTGTTCCCTGAAGAAGCCAGCCCAAATTATCCATTGTAGGTACTGAATTGTCTGGAAGCTAAACACACTACTGTGATAAAAAATGTTAAAAAGATAAGCCCTCTCAATCACCCTGGGCAATAAAACAGGGCATATCTACACCTGGAATACCATGTCTTGTTCTATATACTTAGCTTCAAGATAAGTCTAATGAAGTTGGAATCAGTCAAGAGGGGACCAGCTGACTGGTTAGGGTTTCTACATCCCTCCCATAAAGCTGCTGTAAAGAATCTGTCTGCAATGCAGGAGACCTAAGTTCGATTCCTATGTCAGGGAGATCCCCTGGGGAAGGAAATGGCAACCCACTCCAGTATTCTTGCCTGGAGAATCCCATGGACAGAGGAGCCTGGTGGGCTATATTCCATGGGGTCACAAGAGTCAGACATGACCTAGTGACTAAACCACCACCACCAAAGAGTAGAAGGAGGATATTATGGGTGACTCTTGTCCCCCTAAAATTCATATATTGAAGTCATAACCTTCGGTACTTCTGAACCTGGCTGTATTTGGAGACAGGGCCTTTAAAGAGGTAATTAAATTAAATGGGGTCATTAAGGTGGGTTCTAATCCAACGTGACTAGTGTAAGGACTATGGTCCTTGAAAGAAGAGACTGGGACACAAGAATGACACCAGACGCCTGCATGCATAGACAGATGACTATGGTCATCCACAAGACAAGGTGAGGGGCTTCAGCAGAAACAAACCCTGCCAACACCTTGATCTGTGATTTCCAGCCTTTGCAAGTGCTAGAAATAAATTTCTGTTGTTTAAGCTCCCCAGTCTGTGATATTTTGTATCGCAGCCCTAGCAAACTAGTACAGATGAGAACAGATATGATTGAATTCTTTAAAATCATGAAAGGTCAAGAAAAGGTGATTATGTCAGGATACTTCTCGGTCAGAGTTTCTTAAAGCAAGATCTGCCTACTCTGCCTGCATTAGAACCACCTATGGTTTTTTGTTTTTTTTTTTTTTTGTTTTTTTAAAGAAGCAGGTTCTCCAGCTCCTCTGAACCTAGAGTATGAAAAATTTTTCTGATATGAGGTTCAAGAATCTCTCTTTTTGGTAGGCACCATAAGTGATGTTGAGCTTTGGAAGGAATGATGCTAAAGCTGAAGCTCCAGTACTTTGGCCACCTCATGCGAAGAGTTGACTCATTGGAAAAGACTCTGATACTGGGAGGGATTGGGGGCAGGAGGAGAAGGGGACAACTGAGGATGAGATGGCTGAATGGCATCACGGACTCGATGGACGTGAGTCTGAGTGAACTCCGGGAGATGGTGACGGACAGGGAGGCCTGGTGTGCTGTGATTCATGGGGTCGCAAATAGTTGGACACGACTGAGCGACTGAACTGAACTGAACTGATAAGTGATGTTTCTGCACGCTACAGTTTGACACCTGCTGTGAAAGGTCCTCCCCAACCTCTGGCCCTTTTCTGGGCATGACTGATTGATACTAATTACATCTCAGCAAGTGCTGGTGTATCTGGAGCTCTGGCAGATGCTCTGTAATCCAGGAACCAGGTACAGATCACATTGTAGGTTATGTCTCCCCAGGTGTCAGCCAGCATTTGCCAGCATGTGGAGAATGTTGAATGGGATGGACCTAATGGAATCTTAGGGGAGTTTACTCTTGATTCTCAGAAGAAATATGTGTCTTACCTATCTTATCCACTTAATAATACTATGACATATTTTAAACAATCAATAAACAGTATATATATTATTTTTATCATGAGATTTATTTTAAGATGCTATTAACTTGGCACCTAAATTCTCAAAGGAAACATTGATACGAAGAATAGAAAGGTCATATTTAACTTGTCTATTGCTATTCATCACTTGAACTTATACAGAAAGATATCTGACATGGCCTGTGCCTTTTTATGCTCTGTACAGTTAGAATATAATATTGGTGAAATAAACAACATGTATCATTAAAAACAAATTAATACTAAATGGAAAGAAATCTAATCAACTATTCCAGCCAGGCTCCCAGGCTCTGTGCTTTCATATTTTCTCATCACCCAAGGGAATAGGAAATACTCTTTCACATGTCCCTAAGGTGAATTTTCTTTCTTTCACCTGTGAGCCAAAGAGGAGCTGAAGGACTGAGAGAAAGAGAGAGGCCATTGAGAGTCCGAAGCAAACACAGTGATAAACATTTTGTAGGAAGAGTAAGTGGCATTCTGATTTAAATATGGCAGTTCACCATGGCAGGGCACCAAAAAAAAAAAAGTGCCCCTCCTCAATTTACAAATGTGATTAAGGGATATAACAAGATTTTATACTTTTTTTTAAATACTGAAAATTAGTAGGCCTTATGTGGAGAAGGAAATGGCAACCCACTCCTGTATTCTTGCCTAGAGACTCTTGTGGACACAGGAGCCTGGTGGGCTCCTGTCCATAGGGTCACACAGAGTCGGACACGACTGAAGCTACTTAGCATGCATGGATGCATTGGAGAGGGAAATGGCAACCCACTCCAGTATTCTTGCCTGGAGAATCCCAGGGACAGAGAAGCCTGGTGGGCTGCCGTCTATGGCGTGGCACAGAGGACACGACTAAAGGGACTTAGAAGCAGCAGTAGCAGCAGCAGACCATATGAGAATGTGTAGGTGGGGAGGTCGTTGGGCTCTGTCTCTATTTTTCTTCTGGTGGTCCAGCTTTGAAACAGAATGCAACTACAGTATCTGGGGAATGACCCAGCCCTGTCCAGGGGTACCTATGGACACCAATTTTTGAGCACTCGCTCAATGACAGTTACTGCTTACCTGCTTTTCCCTCTTTGACTAACCAAATTTTAGTGTCTCTGTGTAGACCACTCATTCCCACTGGATTCTTTGGGGGTGTTGTAGGGGGCAGGAGGATGGATGGGACACTGGAACTATCATTAATGTTCCATGTGCTTTCCAGGAACGAGAGTTCTGGCACTTAACGTGAATTGATTTTAAACTCTAAACCTTAATCCTCTGGAGAGAGTCAGAAGAAAAGCCGTGAGAGCAGCTGGGTTTCATTAGGAAAGAAAAGAGGGCATTCAGTCTTCGAGGAGGACAGTTTCCCAGTCCGGGCAGTGATCGGGTTTGTCAAGAAGAGAGAGCGAGCCCTCACAATGAAAAACCGCTGTTTCGGCAGAAAAGCGGCTCTAAATCTGGACCAAATCACTCTCGTGTGGTGGAAGGGTTGGAGCTCGTTGCTAGATCTTTCCGAATGGCTCTCTTCCTCGGTCCCGGGCTACGCCAGGTCCCGGCCTAGGGACCGGGCGGGCCCCAAGGGCCTCGACCCACGGACAGCGGGGACCTGGCGCCGGCGGCGGTGGCGCGAGCGGGAGGGCGGACGACGGCCGCCGCGCCTTCATTAGAGGGCGCTCTGGGGGCGGCTCTGCAGCAGTGCAGACTCCCGCCGCTTCCTCCCCGCTGCCCCTCCCCGCCAGCCCCGGCGAAACGCGGCCAGGCCCCGGGGACCGAGTCTCGGCGCCGCCGGGGGCCGGGTGCGGGCCGCGCCGCTCCTCCTTCCGCCGGCCATGCAGTCTTCCGGCTCCTCTGGCTCCCGCAGCCCGGGCCGGGGCCGGGCCGGCCCGAGGTGAGTCCGGGCTCGGCGGGTGCAGGCCCCGCGGCTGCCGCAGGCTGGGCCCCGGGAGGCGCGGGGGGGTGGGGTGGGGGGGAGGCGGGGAACGGGTGTCGTCGTCGCGTGGCCCGGGGAGGAGGCGGCGGCGGCGGCATGAGGGACGAGGGCGCGGTAGGCCCCAAGGAGGAGGCGGGGGCGCGGGGCATCCGCCCGCCTCCCTGGGACCCGCCCCGGTGACAGGTCCGGCCTCAGAGTCCCCGCCGTCCCCTCTGTCCGCAGGCAGCCGCGAGGGGAGTAGGGCGCCCTCGCGCCCGCTCGCGCCGCACCTCGGCCGCCGCCGCCGCGTCCATGACCGCGACCCCCCGGCCGAGGACCCCCGCCGCCGCCGCCGCCGCGCCCCGGGCCGCCCACCCCCGGCCCCGCCGGTCCCCGCGCTCCGCCGCCCGCCGCCCGCGCCAGCTGAGGTGAGCCCGGCGCGCGGCCCGACCCCTCCCACACCTCGGACCCGCGGCCGCCCCAGCCGGCGCCCTGACTGAAGCGCCGCGGCCGCCTCTTCCCCGCTCCTTCCATCACCCCCGGCTCCCCTGCGCTCCGGCCGCGGACGGGGCTCGTCATCCGCGGCTCTGCGCCTCCTGCCGCCGCCGCGCCCCTCCCCCTACTCGCGTTCTTCCTCCTTTTCGCCTTATTATCGCCCACTTTCTTCCTCTCACCCGCTCACGCTTTGGCCCGCTTTTCTGGTCCCCCACCTTTCCCCCACCCTCCTCCACACACCTAAGGAAAAAGGAACGCCAGCGCCGATTTGCCGCAAATGAACCATGTTAGCGTAACTCTTTTTTTTTTTTTTTTTTTTGCTAATGCGAGAGACCGTTATAAAGGATGAATCGGTGCAGAAGGGTGGTGGTGAGGGTCCCGGTCTGGATCGAGAGGTGCCCGCTCCAGGCTTCTCTTCACCCCTGTCAGTTAGGGAGCTGCCGAAGGCGTGTGAGGCAGGTCGCTGTGTTGTTTCTTCCTCAAAGTCCAACCGAAGACTGCAG
Organism: Budorcas taxicolor; assembly: GCF_023091745.1. NCBI lineage: Eukaryota > Metazoa > Chordata > Mammalia > Artiodactyla > Bovidae > Budorcas > Budorcas taxicolor. The sequence continues at coordinate 72,578,454 of NC_068925.1, forward strand.
TGAGACGCGGTTGCGGGCCGGCCGCTGAGGAGTTGGTGGGAATCGTGTTATCATTTGCTAAATATATTATGACATAGCCTGTGCCTCGGTGAACAGCTCCCTTGACCTTGTGGGGCTCCTCCTGCGCTGGCTGTCCGTCCCCCTCTGGAATTTCCCGGACGGATCGCTGAGGTACTACAGCGGGGGCAAAAGCTTAGATCCTCGATTTTTCTTTTCTTTTCTTTTCAGTTGTGCTGGAGGTGATTTCTCTATTAGTGACTGTCTAGATGTGTTCACTCCGTTTTCCTTTTTAAATGGATTTTCTTTTCACCTCAGCAAGACAGGACAGACTTCGATGTGAGAATGGCTGTGACTCTGGAAGAAGCTCCGTGGCTGGGCTGGATCTTGGTGAAAGCCCTGGTGAGGTTTGCCTTCATGGTCGCCAACAACCTGGTTGCGATTCCATCCTACCTCTGCTATATAATCGTGCTTCTGCCCCTTCGACTGCTGGACAGCAAGCGGTACTGGTACCTTGAAGGAATGATGTACAAATGGCTTTTAGGAATGGTGGCTTCTTGGGGATGGTATGCTGGATATACAGGTAAGAGCATGAACAGTTTTTAAAATGCATATTTAAAAATGTGTAATGTTCGCGTTAAATCAGGAGCCATGTTTTTTTAAAAAAATGCGTATTACACTTCAAGTGGAAGATGCTTTGACTGTTGTAAACACAGAGACCAATTCTATTGAGGTTTGTTTTTTTTTAAGAATCCTAATTTAGAAAGGATGATATTTTCAAAAGTATAATTTCATAATTATATATTGATAAATGCCTCAAATAATGGCTTTTGATGATTGACATGTACTAAAACCCATCAGTGTAAGCCGTCCTAGAGGAGTAAGAGTGAGTTTTATAGGACTTCAGGGGTTATAAAATGAAAAGGTAAGATGTTTAGCTCATAATCATTGGGCATTAAGAAAAAGTACTGAGCCCTATTTGTGCTAAGATAGTTTAATAAAAGTTTTTTCATTGAATGGTGTATTGTACTTGTGTTCACATTTGAAGCCAAGCAAAGGGTGGCTTTTTTCTGTTATGTATGTTTCCTTTGTTTACTAGAATCTATATCTTATCTGATAATTTTATATTAGAATATTAAATGTAAGAAATTAAGTTTTATCCCTGTTAAGCTAATATATCTTCAGAGTGTCTTTTAATAGATTTTTATTTCTGCAAGCGTAATGCTATTCTAAAGTGAATTTTAAAGAACTGAATGAGAAGCAGTGTTTATTTTCTGCTTATAAGCCTTCCAGGCTTTGAGAACTTGTGCCCTGGTTGTGAAAATTGTGTACTATTATATTTATTTGACATTTCCCTCTAAAAAGCAGGATAACAAAGAAAGCATTCAGGTTTCTGGCCCTTGTCTTGGACATTGAGGCTTTATCATAGAATTTTATAACCGATAAGCTCCTTAGAGATAGTGCCACAGATGCTGCGGTCAGTGGAGTCTGCCGCTCATATCTTGGAAGAGTGAGCAGGGTACTTTTAGGGCTGAACAGCACCGCAGATCCCCACTTAAAATTTTCTGTCTCCCTCTTTCCTGCCCAGGCGACATCCGCAGATTTTATGTACACACACAAGGGCACTGACAACACACAGCTTTTATGGAGTCTGAAAGTCTCTTGCTAGGTTAGAGTGCTCTTAGTTTTGCCCCAGATGAAGACTTTTCTCCTTCTGGCAATGCCATTTATTATTCTGCAAGACCCAAACCCCCAGGGATAGTAAACACATTGCTTCTTTGTTATGTATCTTGTTGAGATTCCAGTGGTCTTTAGATATGGTAGGTGAACTTCTGGTCCTCTTTGAGGGGACCTGGTGGTAGCAACAGTAGCAGGAAAGAAGAAAACAAAGTAAAAATGAAGTTTTTGTCTGTGGTGCTGAATTTTTACCTGTGCTGCACTGCTGTCATAGAATCGCTTTGCTCTGTAGAGTCTGAGCTTCCCCCAATATGCTATGCGGTACTAGTGGTTTGTTCTTTGCACAATATACTTAAGTTTGCTTGTTTTAAATGAGCTCATAGTATTTCTAGATATAAGTTCTAGAAGTTCATTCTACTTAAAAATAATGAAATTACTGAAACATTTGTGCCTGTGTGTGTGTTTGTGGAATATTTGTGTATAAGTATTAGCATGATGAGAAGCTGGAAAAAAATAACTTGGCATTGACCTTGAGATTGTAAGGAGTTCAGTGGTGCTGACTGAAGTTAAAGTTAATTATGTATGGCTACAACAAGGCTGCAGCATAATTTTTAAGCATATTTTCTTGGAATGTTTCTTCCTTGCTGCCTATAAAACCACGCAGTTTCTTTGGCCACCTGCTTGGAAGGTGGTCTTGGCATGCTGTGCGTATTTTAGTCTCTCTGAAGCATCTGCTCTCCTTCAAGGTACTGCTTTTTGACCATTTGATTGGTTTGTCTCATTTAAATATAGAATATCTTGGTATGTGCATTTTAAATAGTCTTCCTAATAGGTAGACTACTTCTCAAAGGTCTGGTCATAATAGAACACAGACAAGGTCAAACAAATATAGGAATGACTTTTGTTTAAAGCCACAACTGGGTCTAAAGAAGCAAACATAAGCAGGGGTTGATGAGCAGATACACACACAAGGCGGTTGTGTTGGGCTTTGTTTGGATTATATGTTTCATTTCTTACCTTTATATCAAGGAGAGGGTGGGCCTGAGTATTTTTTTCACCTTCCCCTTTCCCTGTTTTTAAGTTTCACACATGGAAAATTGAGCATTGCCAATGCAATGCTGCTCAGCGTATCTAGTGTGTTTATGTTTTAGAATAAAAATTGCCAGACTTTGTTGAAAAACCACTTCTAAGGAAACCTTAAATGTTAATTAGCTAACTGTTAACTAGGAAACTGAAAATTGAATATTGGTATAGAATATCAAATTTTCAAGTTGTGACAGTCAGTCTAAGGTAAGTGAATTACTCAGCTTTGCTGCGGAAGGCTTATGTTGATTATATAATCTACACTGCCCCATATAGTAGCTGCCAGCCATATTTGGCTATTTAAATTAATTGAAATAAATTTAAAACTCAGTTTCTCATTCACACCAACCACATTCCAAGTGCTCAGTACTAGGTGTCTAGTGGCTTCTGTAGTAGACAGTAGAGATAACAGAACTTTCCATCATCACAGGAAGTTCTATTGAATAGAGCTGATAAATAGTAGGTGTGACTTTTTCCTATTTCTTAGAAAAAGTGCATTTTATCTTTATAAAAGAATGTTTTTCTCAACAAAATTCTAAACAGATTTCTTTGGGGGAAGACAGGAAGATTTATTAGTTTTATAATATTGTCCTTTAATTTGAGGCAAATATCACACAAAAAATGAGTCCTTTAAACTCAAACACACTTCTTGGATAGAGATGGGGAGGCTAGTTAAGTCTAAGAACTTAACTAGATGTTCTTGTACTTGATTTGTGTTCTCAGACCTGGAGTGCTATCTGTGGACCCAGAAGAGGGAAAGGATTTTCTGGTCTCTCTGCCCATTTCTGATTTTACATTTTCTGTCCAGGGGAACACATTTCTTGAAAGAACTCTGAGGACGCTGGGGTTTCTCATCTCTAGTTCGCTACTAGGTAGTGATGATTGTTGTGACCACATTTCCTTCAATGGCAAGTGCTTGGCAAGTGCCAAGCCTCTCATGTTGAGGGAAAGTTGTATACTGCCTTGGTCTCTTATTTCAAGAGCAAACTAAAAGACCTACTCCTTAATGATTCACATCCACTTGCTTTATTCAGAGCCAGGATAAATCAGCATACTCCTTCGTCTTCAGTTTAAGTAAAGATTGGCAAATCTCAATGAGCTATTTCTTTGACATAATATGTTTATTTAAAATAGATTATTATGATTTTCATTCATTTCTTTTAATAAATACATTGTTCCCCATCCAAACACATCTAATTAAAGCCTCTTACACAAAATCCTTTAAAAATATTCACTGCAAGTAGAAGCTCCAGAATTGCTTATGCAGGATGAGGGGAGTCTTTTGGGCCATAGTCTGGCTGGAAGAAAGCGAGGTGCTGGGGACTTAGCACCAAGCTATCTTTGCTTCGCAATCCTCGTTTCCCTTGGATCGGGAATTTACTTGGATGGCTGATGGGGATTAGGTTTAGCTTCCTCCCACTCCCCAGGGGACAGCTGTCATGGCTCCATGTTAGTCTTTGGGGGTGCTATTTGATTATTTGATAGTGTTTTATGTTTTTTTTTGCTGGGATATTCATTGTGTGAGGAAAATTAATTATTAGGAATTTTGTCTGCCTGACATTTAAGAGTTTTAATCTAGCATAGTATTTTTCCACTTTTGAGCCATAAACCTATTTAATGTGTCAGGACGAACATAAAAAAAAAAGTGAAATAGAAAAGATCAGAAGTATATGTATTTGTACTAGGTGGGTGGTTGTTAGTCTCTCAGTCATGTCTGACTCTTTGTAACCGCATGGATTGTAGCCCGCCAGGCTCCTCTATCCATGGGATTCTCCACTTCAGGAATACTAGAGTGAGTCGCAGTGCTACAGATTTCTTTTCTTTTTTTTTTTTTTTTTTGCTGTGAGCCCTGTTAGCATTTGAAAGACATTCTTCTGGTGGAAAGAGAACTGAAATTTAGAATTTTGGGAGTCAGCTGTCTTGGTCTAGCTTTAACTTTAACATCTCTACCTACTAGTTAGTAGGAGGGAGAGCCTTACCTGCTCTGTGCCCGGTGGCTGTGAGCTCCCTATAGACAGAGATGTAGTGTTCTTTATACTCCTAGAACCCAGTTCATTGCCTGATACTCACAGGGTGCTCTGTAAGTGTTCTAAGTTCTTGGTTTTTTTTCCCCAATGAATCCCTTCTTTCATTCTTAGTCCCAGCTGACCTTCCATTCCCCCCCAACCCCTGCCCTTGGAAGCGTGGCATCTTAATCACTGGACCCCCAGGGAAGTCCACTGCCTACGTTCCTAATTTTGATGTCAGAACTTTCAGGAAGGTAGGCATCTAAGGCAGCTGTCTGTTATCAAGATCATTGCAATCCACAGAATATGAACCCTGAACTGGATCATGTTCTTCATACACATGCACACACATACACACACCGACTACAATATCACATTCGTTAATTTAACACACCTTAATTGAGCTTCTAGTTTGTGTGGGAACAGGTGCATAAGACATGACTTTAAGTCGTTCACAGCAGCTTTGGTCGGAAAGACAGTGCCACTAACAATGAACACATCCTGGTATAAGGCTTAATGAGGAAGGGCTGATGATCTTGCCCCGGAGGTAGGTGGTAGCCGAGAGGAAATAGGGAATTTAGGATAGGAGCAACTTTACATTCTTTTTTTTTCCATAGGGAAATATTTGTCTGTGGGGCTAATTCTGTCATCAGTAATTACATAGATTTAAAAGATTTGAATAATGCATCAGTTTGAAATTTGCATCTCTATGATAATATTAGCTAACTAACATTTATTGCAATGTAAGCCAAGCAGTGTTTGATGAGTTTCAGTCATTTGATGCTCACAGCAGTCTTATCAAGTTGGTACTATTATTATCTTCTCCTTTTGTTATTGATGTTGAAATTGAAACACAGAGATTTCACAGTTACTTCCTCTTATGCATTAACTGAGTTGATACTGCCACAAGTGTATTTTTGTATTTATAGAACCATTATTGACTTTTATATTATATTTTTAGAATATTTAAAAATGTTTTTACTTCCCATACTTTTGTTTCTGAGGCCTGAAATCTGTTTCTGAAACTACAGATTTTTGACTCCTGAAAGCAATCTCATGGCTGTGGATTTCTGCAAGTGGTTAAAAAAATTTTTGCTTCAACAGAATTATTTTTAATAAATAAATTGCATAAAATCCCACTTCCTTAAGATTCAGAAAACAACTGAAATTTTAGTTTTTGAGTGCTTGACAGTAGATTGTCATCAGGATGAGGAGGTATTGCAATGATGTTAGCTCAACAGCTGATCTTGATGTAAATATAGGTGAGGAGTGCTCAGTAAAGTATTTTGATTTTTATGTGGAAAAATTTTTATATACCATGAACGCAGCAATTTGATATCTAGTCTTACTTCAAAGATTGTATATTTGTATATAATTGAGTAATTATATAGTTTTAAGACATATATATGGTATATTTAATCATGTACACATACCCTATACATACGTTGTTACAGAAGCACATGAAACATTATTTGCAGTTCTGGAATCAAAAAGAGCTGGAATCAAAATATTTCTACTTTCTTTTTGTTTACATTTGCCTTGTATATCTTTGCCCATCCTTTTGTTTTCTAACCATTTAAATTACTTTGATTTACATGTATCTTTCAATCAGCATGAAGATAGGTTTTGTTCTATGAGTCAGTTTGAAAATCTCTTTCAACATGAGTTGAATCCATTTACATTTATTGATATGTCAGACTTTTTTTCTGGAGTCTGTCATTGTATTTTATATTTTCTGTTGTAAAATATATAAATGTTAAGTCTTTCACTGTGTAGTCTTCCCTTGCTTTCTTGTTCTTTTGATATTTAGGAAGGTTTGTGTTTTTGTCTTGTTAGTTGCTTTATATGATATTTTTATATTACAGTTTACAGTAAGTGTTAGTTTTCTTCTAAGAACAAAGGTAAAAGTCTTTTAAAATATTTTTTTTTCTCTTTCCCTTTCTCTTCTCTATCACCCAATTTACATTTGCACTATGTATGCTTTTACTTCTGCTACTTGATTTGTAAGCTTTAAGGCTCTCTGTTGACTCCCACCTGTTACATCAAGATAATGAGTTAGCTTATTATACCTCCTGCTCACTTTCTCCCATCACCTAATTTTTTTATTTGAATTTATACATGATTATAGGCAATAATGTTTGTGTTCTGTTTTATCACCTTTATCTTTTCTTCTTTTAGTCTTAATTTTTCAGTTAAATATGTGTAATGCTCACCCAGACACTTTTGCAGAAGCTTTTCCTAGTTGGTTAAAGTTTGTCATCTGGTAGTTTCTCAGTAACAAATCATGAAAACAAAAGGGAATATTATTCTAACAACATTTTCAGAACTTCTTTTTGTTGCTTTACACTTACAATAAAGTCCTTGCCTCACTCTTTATTTCCTTGAGAATCTTACAGGTTTGTTCAATGTCTTCTGGCATTAAATGTTGCTTTGTAGATGTGTGAAGCCAACTTGAACATTTTTCCCATTGTTAATGATTTGATCTTTTTGCCTATTGGCCCAATGAATTCTGTCTCTAATATTTAGTAGTTTTGCTAGGATATGCTGGTGTAGGATACGTTGGCACATGTGTGCTTTTTTAATATGTAGACTCAGATCCATTTTTATATCAGGAAAGTTTTCTTCAATTACATCTTTAAATGTTTGTTTTGTTTGATTATTTTTGTTTTTGTTCTTGGTGACCCTAATTATATGTCTGTTGGATCTCCCTTTTTATACCTTTTCTGTTTATTATTTTGCTCTAATCCCTTTAAGCACTTTTGCATTCGTTTCTATCTTTAATGTCTCTTGCTGTGTCTTCTGCAGTCCCTTTTCTGTGTTCTCCTTTCAGTTTCTTCATGTCTGCGATGCTTTTGTTTATTCTTCTGCTTCTTCCTTGAGTTCTGCTAGTTCATGCTTCTTTTGTTCCTGTTGTCTAGTCACTTCTTCCTTGAGTTCTTATTATATTTATGCTTGGTGATCGTCTTCATATTGGAGTGACTTCGTTAATTTCTTAATTTCGTGCATGAGTATGTAGTTACAGTTTTTATTTTCTCCATCGTAATGTTTTTCTAGCAGTATTCTTTGACAGTTGGTATGTTATGCTGCTCATTTCTGCTGTTTTTCTTAACAGTATCTCCAAGTCATTGCTGTGCCAGTTTCCCTTTGGTTTCCTGTGATTTAGTGAATTGGATTTTCCCTATTCAGTTATTTGTAGGAGGTATGGGTGGAACCAAAGTAGATTTCAGATGTAGTTTTTTTTTTTTTTTTTTAAACATATGAAGCCTGATTGTGTTCTCTGTGGTGCCACAAATCCTCTGTCTCTCCAAACCAGACTAAGTCCAGGAGGCTTTTTGCCACTGCAGCATGCCAGCGTAAATCCCTCTTCTTAAGGATATGCATTTTCACGTTGCTTTCTGAGATCTGCCATTTTGGAGCCCTCTTCATCACATGCCACACATTCTGTCTGTCTCTGCTCTCCACTTCCACTATAGATTCTGTCTTACGTCAGCTTGGTTTGATCTCAGCCAGATCTCATGTATTGTGGAATTTTTATATTTTTGTTCTTCTCCTGTACTTCCAGGAAAAGAGTTTTGTGAGGTTTTCTTTTTCTCTTTCTCCATGTTGCTATGTATATTTTCTAGGAAGATTCACACCTATAACTCTACAGTGTTCATGCCAATGTAAGATTTTTATTCAACTATGTAATTATACTGCAGGCAACTCTATGTCCATTTAAATGTACTACTAGTTGATTATTATAAAGTGGAGACTAGTTTTGCTACATATTTAAGTTCTTTCTGTCCAAAAGCAAGACATAGCCTCCCCATTTTTTTTTCCCCTCCCAAATTGTTTTGGATTTTGGTTCTCAAACTGTTTTGTTTCTTGAAATACTTATCACTGGAGTATATAGAAGATAAATACTCTGTTTCCACTTGAAAGAAAATGTCACTAAAATGAATACAAGAAGTAACTTATCTTTGATACTTGAGTAAGGAATATGAATGAAATGTAACATTAATACTATACTCTAGGATCTAGTCTATTGACCACTTTGAAAACTTTAAAGGTGACTAGTGCTACCAAACTTTGATAAACATATTTATAGTATATTATAATATTAAATATATTAAGTATATATAATATATATTAGTTATATAAAAAGTATATTTTCTGTATTAAATAGGTGTATTTATAGTTTGAAAATGTTAGTCACTCAGTCATGTCCGACTCTTTGCAACCCCATGGATTGTAGCCCGCCAAGCTCTCCAGTGCATGTATGGATGTGAGAGTTGAACTATAAAGAAAGCTGAGTGTCGAAGAATTGATGCTTTTGAACTGTGGTGTTGGAGAAGACTCTTGAGAGTCCCTTGGACTGCAAGGAGATCCAACCAGTCCATCCCAAAGGAGATCAGTCCTGGGTGTTCGTTGGAAGGACTGATGCTGAAGCTGAAACTCCAGTACTTTGGCCACCTCATGTGAAGAGTTGACTCATTGGAAAAGACCCCAATGCTGGGAGGGAGGGATTAGGGGCAGGAGGAGAAGGGGACAACAGAGGATGAGATGGCTGAATAGCATCACCAACTTGATGGACATGAGTTTGGGTGAACTCTGGGAGTTGGTGATGGACAGGGAGGCCTGGCATGCTGCAATTCATGAGGTCGCAAGGAGGTGGACACTACTGAGCTACTGAACTGAACTGAATTGAAGCTCTTCTGTCCATGGAATTCTCCAGGCAGGAATACTGGAGTGGGTAGCCGTTCCCTTCTCCAGGGGATCTTCCCAACCCAGGGATCAAACCCAGGTCTCCTGCATTGCAGGCAGATTTTTTTACAATCTGAACCCAGGGAAGCCCATAGTTATAGTTTATCTGTTATAAACTAGTTTTAAGAGTTTCTTTTTGGAGTTTGCAAACTAGTGGTCATATTCAGCAGCCAGTGGGACTTTATTTGATCTTTGCAGTTTTTCAGTTTTTTAAATTAGTTGGCAACATTTCAAAATTAGGGGGTTTTCCCAAAACATGAAAGATGAAACCAAAGTTTCCAGCTCTTGAGAAATGAGAAATGTGACTCTGTTGGGGCCTCATGTCTGGCAGCAGCTTGCTGGTTGAGTGATGGCTGTCTCCTTAGATGGTCGTGTGCTCTCCTGTTTACCCAAGACCCCACCTCTTCCCTGTCCTCCTCTGGACCTGCTTTGCTCACTTGCAGTACTGCCTGGACCCCAGAGGCTTAAATGATAATTCATTTAAAAATATTCAAGCAACAATTACTAGTCTATTTCTGCTGGGAATATGATAGTTTTGCACTTATGGCCTTTAACAATGCCTGTATCCTAATGAGTTATACCATTAAAACTGAGAGTTGGTTAGTGACCTCAGGCTCCGATTTCATGCAGCAGAGGCATGTGATGAAAACTGCAAAATGAAGTGCCATTAGTAAGAGCTGTGGTCACAGGTGTTTCACATTTCATGTGCCGTATTACTCGTCTAAGGAAATGTTTCCTGTTACTGGTACATTCAGTAATTGGTAGAATGTCTCATTTCTTCTTTTGAATATAGTCATGGAAAACCTAGATGATTAAAAATTGGTAATTTCTTTTTGCTTTTCATATTTGAATACGACAAACAGCAAGTCTAGTTGATTTGTTTCTTCAAATTGTAGTGTAGATAATTTTAAAATAGTGTCATAAAAAGCATGCATAAATTTTAGTTATAAGATTATACTTTTTCTTAAGTTTGGTAGATCTGATCAAGTTTTGCTACTGACACCCTTTCTCCCCAATTTTTTATTACTCATTAAGCTTTAAGAAAGCATTATGAGTCAAGTATATAAACATGTTTTACATATGCTATTAGGAATATGCATTGTTTGACACTTTTAAGGGATAAAACATCTGTAAATTTAAACACATCAGGATATTTCTGAATCATCAAAAGACTTAACTATGATCAGTATAGCTTTTGTTGTTGTTGTTCAGTCACTAAATGATAAGAATATGTATGTGTATATAAATATATAAAAATTGAGATAGAACTCACATACCATAAATTTCGCTTTATTTGAATGTACAATTTAATGAGTTTTACTAAAGTCACAAGATTGTACAGCCATGAGCACTGACTAATCCTAAGACATTTCATCATCCCTAAAAGAAACCCCAAACTGTTTAGTCCTTACTCTCCATTTCCTCCTCCCTTCAAGTCCTGGCAACCACTAATCTCTATTCTGTCTGTATGGATTTGCTGATTCTGGACTTTCATACAAATGGAATTATACAGTATGTACCCTATGTGTCTGACTTCTTTCACATAGCATAGTGTTTTCTAGGTTCATCCATATTATAATGTGTTAGGAATTTATTCCTTTGTATGTCTGAGTAATACTCCATTGTGTAGACAGATCACATTTCATTTGTATATTCATCAGTTGATGAACATTTGGGTTGTTTCCACATGTTGGCTACTGTAAATAATGCTTCCAGAAACATCCATGTATGAGTTTTGGGGTAAATATGTGTTTTCAGTTCTCTTGGACCTAGGAGTCCAGTTGCTGGCTCATATGATAATTCTGTGTTTAACTTTTTGAGGAGCTGCCAAACTATTTTCCATAGCAGTTGTCATGTTGTGCATTCTTACCAGCAGGGTAGAAGAGTTCCAGTTTCTCCATATCCTCACTAATACTTTCTATTGTCTGGGTTTTTGTTTTTGTTGTTTTAGTTTGGCCATCCTAGTGGATGTGAAGTAATAGCTCATTGCAGTTTAGATTTGCATGTTCCTAATGACTAATGGTGTTGAGCATCTTTTCATATGCTTATTAGCCAGTTATATATCTTTGGAGAAATGTCTGTTCAAATGCTTTGCCCATTTTTGAATTGAATTATTTGTCTTCTTAGTATTGAGTTATAAGGTTTTTCTGTGTTTTATATACTATACTCTGTTTTTTCATTGGTTACTTGTGTTTTTGGTGCTAAGGAACCAGTGCCTAATCCAAGGTCATGAAGGTTTACACCTATGGTTGTTTCCCCCCGACCCCACCTTCGTTTTTTTTTTTTTTTTGTCCCTCTGTGTGGCATGCAGGATCTTAGTTTCCTAACCAGGGATCAAACCCGTGCCCTCTTCACTGGAAGCATAGAGTCTTAACCTCTGGACTGCCAGGGAAGTCCTATGTTTTAAGAGTTTAGATTTTATACTTAAGTTTTTGATCCATTTTGAGTTAGTTTTTCTAGGTAGTATAAGGTACGGGTTCATACTTCTTTCTTTTGTACATGGAGGATAGCTAGTTGTTCTAGCATTATTTGTTGGAAAGACTGTTCTTTCCATATTGAATGATCTTGGCACCATTGTTGAGTATCCAATTGGCCATATGGGTTTATTTCTGGGCTCTCAGTTCTGTCTTTGTGCCAGTACCACATTTTTCTTTATTACTGTAGTTTTGTACGAAGTTTTATGTTTTAAGTATATTTTGCTGTATTTCAATACTTTAAAAATTCATGATCCATTTTGTTACATATAGTGACTTCAATAATCATGCTAGTTCACTAATCAGAAATCCTAAAGTTGTTTTGGATTTAAAAGTGTTTACTGAATACTGTGTTTTTCAAGAATTAATATTTATAATTGCGTTAAATTAACCATTTTTAGCTCTGTGTTGAGGAAACACTTATGAGTTACGTATTTCACTAGGAGTTGTCTTAGAAATAACGTGATTAGACTTAACAATATTTCTTTCCTGTTCGCTCTGTCAAGAAAGTAGAGCCTTCATTGTAGAAATATCTTGTGTAATTGATCAATCAAATGCTTATTGTCTACTGCCAGTTAGCAAAGTTATTGATTTATATAATACTGTGCTGAAAAGTATGATTTAGATTAATTTCTACCCAAAGGATTTTTGGCATAGTTTCTAGTTTGATGGATGGTTTTGAATTTGCTATGAACTATGGGTCCAAAATACTTTTGCAAAAAATTTTCTGAAAAACAGTGTTCAATATGCACATTTTCCCCAATGTGATGGTTCTACTTTTTAAAGTTAATTAAAGTCATTGCAGAGAAGGAAATTAACTAGAAGCTAAATTGATGTTAAAAATGGATGTATAAAATGGATTATATGGATCAGGAGAAAGGGTATCATTTGGAATGAGTTGTAGGCTGTTTTTTTAATGGGTGGGATTGTTATTGTTGTTCAGTCACTAGTCATGTCTGACTCTTTGTGACCCCATGGACTGCAGCACACCAGGCTTCCCTGTCCTTCACTGTCTCCCGGAGTTTGTTCCAACTCATGTCCATTGAGAAAGTGATGTCACCCAGCCATCTCGTCCTCTGTCACCTCCTTCTCCCTGCCCTCAATGTTGCCCAGCATCAGGGTCTTTTCCAGTGAGTGGGCTCTTCACAGCAGGTGGCCAGAGTATTAGCGCTTCAACCTAAGCGTCAGCCCTTCCAATGAATATTCAGGGTTGAATTCCTTTAGGATTGACTAGTTTGATCTCCTTGCTGGCCAAGGGACACTCGAGAGTCTTCTCCAACACCACCCTTCAAAAGCATCAATTCTTTGACACTCAGCCTTCTTTATGGTCCGTCTTGGACATCCATACATCACAACTGGAAAAACCATAGCTTTGACTATACAGACCTTTGTGGGCAAAATAATATCTCTGCTTTTTAATACACTGTCTAGATTTGTCATAACTTTCCTTTCAAGGAGCAAGCATCTTTTAACTTCACGGCTGCAGTCACCATCCACAGTGATTTTGGAATTCAGAGGAATAAAATCTGTCACTGCTTCCACTTTGTCCCCTTCTATTTGCCATGAAGTGATGGGACCAGGTGCCATGATCTTAGTTTTCTGGATGTTAAGTTTTAAGCCAGTTTTTCACTCTCCTCTTTTCACCCTCATGAAGAGTCTCTTTAGTTCCTCTTCACTTTCTGCCATTAGTGTGGTGTCATCTGTATTTCTGAGGTTATTCATATTTCTCCCACCAATCTTGATTCCATCTTGTGATTCATCCAACTTGGCATTTTGCATGAGGTACTCTGCGTATAAGTTAAATAAGCAGGGTGAAAACGTATAGCCTTGATGTACTCCTTTCCCAATTTTGAACCAGTCCATTGTTCCATGTTTGGTTTTAACTGTTGCTTCTTGACCTGGCTACAGATTTCTTGGGAGACAAGTAAGGCAGTCAGGTATTCTTGTCTCTTTCAGAATTTTCCATAGTTTGTCGTGATCCACACAGTCAAAGGCATTAGTGTAGTCAATGAAACAGAAGTAGATGTTTTTCTGGAATTCTCTTGCTTTCTCTGTGATCCAGTGGATGTTGGCAATTTGATCTCTGGTTCTTCTGCCTTTTTGAAACACAGCTCATACATCCAGAAGTTCTCAGTTCATGTACTGTTGAAGTCTAGTTTGTAGGATTTTGAGCTTTTCCTTGCTAGCATGTGAAATGAGAGCAATTGTACAGTAATTTGAACATTTTTTGGCTTTGGCTTTCTTTGGGATCTTCCCTCATAGCTCAGTTGATAAAGAATCCACCTGCAATGCAGGAGACCCCGGTTTGATTCCTGGGTTGGGAAGATCCACTGGAGAAGGGAAAGGCTACCTACTCCACTATTCTTGGGCTTCCCTTGTGGCTCAGCTGGTAAAGAATCCACCTGCAATGCAGGAGACCTGGGTTTGATCCCTGGGTTGGGAAGATCCCCTGGAAAAGGGAAAAGCTACTCCATCCAGTATTCTGGCCTGGAAAATTCCATGGACTGTAGGCCATGGGATTGCAAAGAGTTGGACACGACTGAGCGACTTTCACTTCACTTCACTTCTTTGGGATCAAAGTGAAAACTGACCTTTTACAGTCCTGTGGCCACTGCTGAGTTTTCCAAATTTGCTGGCATATTGAGTGCAGGACTTTCACAGCATCATCTTTTAGAACTTGAAATAGCTCAGCTGGAATTGCATCACCTTTACTAGCTTTGTTCATATTAATGCTCCTAAGGCCCACTTGACTTTATACTCCAGGATGTCTGGGTCTAGGTAAGTGACCACACCATCCTGGTTATCCAGGACATGAAGACTTTTTTTTGTATAGTTCTCCTGTGTATTCTTGCCACCTCTTTTAAATCTCTTCTGCTTCTGTTGGGTCCTTACCATTTCTGTCATTTATTGTGCCCATCCTTGCATGAAATGCTCCCAAACTCCCTTGATAGCTCTAATTTTCTTGAAGAGATCTCTAGTCTTTTCCATTCTGTTGTTTTCCTCTGTTTCTTTGCACTGTTCACTGAAGAAGGCCTTCTTGTCTCTCCTTGCTATTCTCTGGAATTCTACATTCAGTTGGGTATATCTTTCCCTTTCTCCTTTGCCTTTTGCATCTCTTCTTTCCTCAGCTATTTGTAAGGCCTCCTCAGACAACCACTTTGCCTTCTTGCATTTTCCGCCCCCCCACCGCCCCCCCCCCCCCCCCACCGCCTTTGGAATGGTTTTGATCACTGCCTCCTATACAATGTTACAGACCTCTGTCCATAGTTCTTCAGGTATTCTGTCTACAAGATCTCATCCCTTGAATCTACTTATCACTTCCACTGTATAATCATAAAGGATTTGATTTAGGTCATACTTAAATGGATTTGTGGTTTTTCTCTACATTCATCAATTTAAGCCTGAATTTTGCAATAAGGAGCTGATGATCTGAGTTATTGTGAATGAGAGCCTGAGTTAGGCAATCATTTTAAAGCTGAAATAAACTTTTAAAGCTGTTTTAAAACTGAGATCCTTGTATACAGTTGTAGTATTCTATTACAGTTAATAATGATTTCTAAATATGTATGTTATTGGAGATACCATGAGGTATTAGGGAAAAACATTGACTTTTGAGTTAGTATGAGTTTGAGTTCTGCCACGACTCGTTACTAGCTGTATAACCTTGAACTTAACTTCTCTGAGCTTCATTTTCACCATCTTTATTAATGGAGGTAGTATTGATAATATTTATCTCTTGTGAAGTTTAAATGTAAAGTGAATAGCTTGACATTTGGTACTCTATAAATAATAATATCATTATCATTATTATTATTACATTAATGCCTAGGAAAAAAATTATGTTTACCTTTGGGGGAAAGGTGTGAATAAATCAATAAAAGCTAACTTATGGAATAATTTTAGAAACACATTTGAGGATACTCAGACTTGGCTCAATATAGTTCTTATGCTTTCAGTTCAGTTCAGTTCAGTTCAGTTCAGTCGCTCAGTTGTGTCCAACTCTTTGCGATTCCATGAATTGCAGCACGCCAGGCCTCCCTGTCCATCACCAACTCTCGGAGTTTACCCAAACTTAGGTCCATCGAGTTGGTGATGCCATCCAGCCATCTCATCCTCTGTCATCCTCTTCTCCCCCTGCCCCCAATCCCTCCCAGCATCAGAGTCTTTTCCAATGAGTCAACTCTCACCTGAGGTGGCCAGAGTATTGGAGTTTCAGCTTCAGCATCAGTCCTTCCAGTGAACACCCAGGACTGATCTCCTTTAGGATGGACTGGTTGGATCTCCTTGCAGTCCAAGGGACTCTCAAGAGTCTTCTCCAACACCACAGTTCAAAAGCATCAATTCTTTGGCACTCAGCTTTCTTCACAGTCCAGCTCTCACATCCATACATGACCACTGGAAAAACCATAACCTTGACTAGACAGACCTTTGTTGGCAAAGTAATGTCTCTGCTTTATAAAATGCAGTCTAGGTTGGTCATAACTTTTCTTCCAAGGAGTAAGCGTCTTTTAATTTCATGGCTGCAATCACTATCTGCAGGGATTTTGGAGCCCCCCAAAATAAAGTCTGACACTGTTTCCACTGTTTCCCCATCTGTTTCCCATGAAGTGATAGGACCAGATGCCATGATCTTAGTTTTCTGAATGTTGAGCTTTAAGCCAACTTTTTCACTCTCCTCTTTCACTTTCATCAAGAGGCTTTTTAGTTCCTCTTCACTTTCTGCCATAAGGGTGGTGTCATCTGCATATCTGAGGTTATTGATATTTCTCCTGGCAATCTTGATTGCAGCTTGTGCTTCTTCCAGCCCAGCATTTCTCATGATGTACTCTGCATAGGAGTTAAATAAGCAGGGTGGCAACATACAGCCTTGACATACTCCTTTTCCTATTTGGAACCAGTCTGTTGTTCCATGTCCAGTTCTAACTGCTGCTTCCTGACCTGCATACAGGTTTCTCAAGAGGCAGGTCAGGTGGTCTGGTATTCCCATCTCATTCAGAATTTTCCACAGTTTATTGTGATCCACTTATGCTTTAAGCAATAAATAAAAATACTTTATTGTTAGTAGTTTAAGCCATAGTCTAGCTAAAATATTAACTAAATTTCACATTTGTAAATTATGAAATGCTTCAAAGCAATTTATGTTTAACTTTTCTGATTCATTCCGTCACCTATTCTAATACCAAATATTTGAGTGTCTTTTCTGTCAGACATTGTGCTGCTGGTGGAAATAAAACAGTGACAAAACAGAACAGCTCCTGTTCTTCTACAGTTGACTTTTTCACATGGGAGACAGAAGAAGTTGCATGATAACCATGAAACCCCAAGTGTGAAAAGGGCTGCAAAGAACAAGTATAGGGGCTGTGAGAGTAGGTAATAGAGGGCTTGTTCTGGAGATGATGGTGTCAGGGAGAAATGGCCTCCTTGAGAAAGTGACATTGAGACTGAAACTTCAAGTGTGAGTGGACCAGGTGGTGCTGGGGGAGGGCTGCATATACAGAGGACTCAGAGTTTGTTGTGTTTGAGGAATGAAGGGAAGAGCAGGTGGGATGCAGCAGGGAGTGGATGAGGAGGGGAGCAGCGGTGGTGAGGGTGAGGATGAGGCCAAGTCCACGGAGGCCTTGTGGTACTTACTGAGAATTTTGAAAGTTATCATGAGGAAATAATGCAAGGATTTTAAGCAAGGGAATGATGGAAGTCAGACTCTCTAATCCATTTCCACAAAACTCTGCCTGTTTTGTGAAAATGGATTAGAGAGAGGTGAGAGTACACAGGTAGTACCCTCTGGAAGATTCTCAGCTTCCCCAGTTGAGGTGATAGTTGGTTGGTCCAGGGGTGATGGTATTGAAGATGGAAAGAAGTGAACTAATTTGGGGATTTCATGGGAGGAAATTATCAAGACTTGCTGAGAGCTTGGACATAGAGGATAGAATTCATGGACAGGTGATGGGGTTGACTATGAGGTTTCAGGTGTGAGATGCTACGTTCATAAGGAAGCCCAGCAAAGGAGCAGTGTTGAGAAGAAAGAGGAAAAATTGAGCACAGGCTGAGTGAGAAGCATCTAAGAAAAGCTCTGAAGAAGGTACACGGGTGTGCAGCTTAGAACTCAGAAGAGAAACATGAACTGGAAAGATCAATTGGGAAATTAACAATGGTACTTAAAGCCATGGAGAGGAATGGGTTCACCTAGGGAGATTGTAAGTACTGAGTAATGGTGGACCAGGGCCGGACTCTGAGGAATGCTGACACTTGGAGGCTGGGGAGAGGAGGGTAGTAGAGCCTGTGAAGGAGCAGCGAGAGCAGTAGAAGGCATGTCTAGGCTCTGAGTGTGTGTCAGAGTCGGCAGTGTTCCAGGGCAGGGGTTCGCCAGGAGAGCTGCTGAGAGTGTCTGTTTTGTAAGGTAAGAGCTGATTCATCCTTTCAGTTATTCGGCAAGAGCACCTTCATTGAGGTAGGAGTGGACCTAGCTTGGAGTGAGTTGGAGATGAATGGAGGAAATAAAATGGAAACCTGTATGTATGATTTTCCAGAAATGTGGCTCTGAAGGAGTAGAGGAAGATAGTTGCAGGAGAGAAATTGGGTCAAGGGAAGGCTTTTATTTATTTATTTATTTTAAGATTTAAGACTCTAGCTTTTGATCCACTTAGAGTTGTACCTGATGAAACCAGAGTCATTTACTTACACCACCGCTCAAGTACTTAGGAAACTATTCTAAGATTGAATGAGACAAGGCTTATCAGAGCTCCGTGGTACAATAAAATGTGGAAAGCACTTTAAATGCTGCCTCTCACCAGAGGCAGGTAAGCAAGGCAGAGCTGTCATGGTTTGATCCTGTTGCAAGCTCTTATTCAGTAAGGCTTCTCTCCCTTGGCCCCTCTGCATTTTCCCATTGATGTTTTTCCTGTCCCTGAGACCTGTTCTTCAGTTTCTCTGAAAGTGTATCTCCTTATCTAAGCCCATGACATCCTTTCCTACTGCTCTAGTTTCTGCTGTTTCCTTCTTTCTGAACTTCTTTGACATCTACTCTGCAACTGTGGTTACAAACCTTTGGACTGAGAGTTCCTGCAGTGCTTCAGAGTTCTCTCAGGGGTTTAAGAATCCCAAAATATATTAAATGCCATCTGTTGTTGAATAAATAATGGGTCTTATAAGTACATTTTAATATTTTTCAAATATATGTAGCTGCTGTTTTTTTTTTTTATAAGAAATCCCTTAAAAGCATTATAGTCTTTACAGTTGCTTTTTGTTACCAATCTTTTCATTCAGTGCTAGAACTACTAGCATAGATGTCTGCCACACTTTTTTCACTTAATTTTAGAATGCTATACCACTCACTTTGAGAAACAATCTATTAATGTCAGGGGGTAAATATTATAAGATATAAAGTCAAAAATTTTATTAGGTTACTAAAGTAGGGCAGTAACACAAGTGTTGGCAAAATGCTCAGATTTCCTTGGTCATGCACTGCCCACTGTGCAGCATGTCGGGTCTTAAAAGTTCCCTGACCAGGGGTCGAACCCACGCCTCCAGCACTGGAAGCACTGAGTCGTACCCACTGGACTGCCAAGGAAGTCCTACACAGATTTCATGTCTCATTTCTCTGTGCTCAGAGGGTCTATATTGCCAGGCCCAGGTCTTGTCATGTTTTGTGATGTTAAAATAGACCGTTCACACTTGAAACAGTTACGACTCACTGCTCCACAACCAGAATTCTGGTTCATATTTTTTCACTGTTGTTTTTCACCTTTGCTGTTCCCATCTCTTTAACTAGCTTGTCAGCTAGTTCAGGGCAGGGACTGAGAACCACAGAGATTCCTTATACCTTTCCACAGAGATTGGCAAGCTCCCGCCTTGAAGCCAGATCCAGCTGCTTGTTTCGTAAGTCCTCTCTAGCTCAAGAGGTTTTTTACAGATGACGGTTTGCAGTTGATCTGATGATAGGAAACTCTAACTTTGAACCCCAGTTCACTGAAATCTTACCCCTCGCAAGAAAGAATTTTGTTCTTCTCTTTAGTAGACCAAAAATCACAAAAAGTTGTATTCTATTATTTTTACATTTTCAATTTTGTCAATAAAGATTTGTAGAATTTTGTTGTAAAACAAATTTGTTACATAAATGCCTACATAATTTACTCAGTTCTGACTCTTGGCCCGCATAGCCTAATAGTTTTACTATCTGACCTTTTAGAGAAAAAGTTTATTGATCCCTGCGTTATAGTGATAATTCCCAAATTAGTCTGCACATCTGTATTATCAGAGAAACTTTGTATGTATATGAATTTCTCTACCCTGGAGAGTCTGATCAACATATCAAGATGGAGCCTGAGAGCCTACATTTTTAACAGGCCGTTAACCTCTGGGATCTAATGCCTGATGATCTGAGGTGGAGCTGATGTAATGATTATAAAGTATACAATAAAAATAATGCATTTGAATCATCCCCAAACCATACCACCCCTCCTCTCTCTTTGTGGTGAAATTGTCTTTCATGAAACCAGTCCCTGGTGCTAAAAATGTTGGGCACTGCTGTTAATGCATTCATAGGGTTGAACCCCAAGAGATAGTGAAATGAATATTGGATTAGATATCATAGGACAGCTTGTTATTTTCTTACCTCAATATTTACTAACTATGGGACCCTATCTAAGTAACTACTTGTTCTGCAGGTTTTAAAAAAATTTCTAGTTCCTTTGTTTATAGAGAATTTTGCTTAATCCTCTAAAATAGTGGTTCTTTTACCTTGTGGGGTTCATAAGAACCTCTTTCAGAGTCTGATGAACGCTCTGGGCTCTCCTCTCAGAAAACTGTACCTGTATTAATTTCATGGGGTTGCATAACAAATGAGCACAGAAGCGTTTAAAACAACAGAAATAAATTCTTGCCACATTTCTGGAGGCCTGAAGTTCAGCTCCCCACAGAGGCTCCAGGGGCAGATCGTCTGCCTCTTCTGGTAGCTGTCAGCATTCCTGGGCTTTTGGCTGCATCACTTCGAGCTCCGCCTCCAGGGTCATGTGGCCACCCCCTCTTCTCTGTGTCTCTTGTAAGGATGTTTATCATTGGCTGAGGGCCTACCTGGGTAATCCGGAATTAGCTCCTCTTCTCAAGAGCCTTAACTGAATCACATCTTTTACCGTATAAGATAA
The DNA here is from genome assembly GCF_023091745.1 of Budorcas taxicolor. NCBI lineage: Eukaryota > Metazoa > Chordata > Mammalia > Artiodactyla > Bovidae > Budorcas > Budorcas taxicolor. The sequence goes on from NC_068925.1 coordinate 72,599,574, forward strand.
CATTCACAGGTTCCAGAAACTTGACATGGTTATCTTGCGGAGTGGGTGTAGGGGAACATTTTTTGGCTTACCACAGCACCTTTGCACATACTCACAGTTTTACAGACAGTTTCAAGGGGTTCACAACTCTTTTAAGTCCATTTATTGACCCACAAAATCCAGATTTGAACTCCATGCTCAGTGAGAAGAACTTTACACCTTTAGTGTATTCTGGTGTATTTACTCTCTCCTTTATGTCAAGTTACATTCATCTCATGTTAATATGGATCTCGAAATGATGATGTTTTCTTCTTGTGACTTAATTTCTTCAATTTATAGTAAGCTTTGAGTTAGTTTCTCTGATTCCTTTAGAAACTATTTTATCCTCTAGTAAGATTTATTGTTAAAATACAAACCTTTCACAATCCTTTTTACTTAATTCTGTCAGTAATGCTTCCAGTGAGGAGACAAACTTACCTTAGCTGGGTACCTGATGTTCCAGGCTATTTACCAAGTGCTTACATATGACTTCTTATTAAATACTGAAAAGAGTCCTGAGAGGGAAGTAGTATCAACCCCATTACATAAATGAGAAAAGGAAGTAACTTGCTTAATGTGGGTGATAGAGCTAGCAAGGGATAGAGCTGGTCTTTGAATGAAAGTCTACTTTAAAGTCCATTCTATTTTCATTATACGTTGAAAACAGCATACTTCCCTTTTAGTTGAATGGTTAATAATTTTGTTAAACAGGGGCTATCTTTGCTGTGGTTTTAGGGACAGAGAGACAGATTTCAGTCAGATTTATAGTGCTTACTTATAGTATTACCTTTTACAATATCTTCTCTGAGTCTAGCTTTGAGTAAGACTGATATACGGCTTGTATGTGTTTAGTGCTGCTGTGGCAATTGAGAGAATAGGAATGAAAGCCCTTTAAAATAGGAAATTTTTACTAATGTGTAGTTTCTCATTTAAATATAATCTTAGTACTTTCTTATTTTAGTATCCTGGATTTCAACACTTAGGAATATGGCCAAACCTCAAACCAGGGGCTATATTATTAATAGCTCCAACTATGAACTTTGCTTCAGGCCTCTTGGGCAGTTAGCTGGTGTGAATGCTTGTATCTGCTGTCTGCTCCTCTGTTTTGAGAGGCATCCCCAGTTTTGTCTAGTTCAGTTCCACATAGGATGTCTACGTTGGTGATGCTTTTGTTAGCAATTCTCTTTCCCAAGTCAGTTTTGAATTCCACTCATAGCCTTTTGCCATGGGTTTGGTTGGTGCCCTGGAATTGTGCTCTGGAGACTCTCCCCCTTTCTCTGTCCTACTCCCCAACTTCTTTGCACCCTCGTTCATCAATAGATCATCCCTTACCCAAAGCAATTTCCCCATCTCTCTTGTTTTACCTTATTGATTACTATCTCCTTCTATTTGTGTTTTAGTCTTCCAGGATATAAAAATACTAAAGGCATTCTCATCTTAAAAAAATCCCCCACTTAACAAATAGCTACTCTCCCTCATCCCTGCAGTCCTGCATCTCTTCCCTCCATCCCACATTTTGTCAGTTCCTTTCCTACAGGCTTTCTGTGGTTTGTGAGACAACGTGCAGAGCTCTGGTGCTCGGCTAGCCTGGCCCAAACCTGCCTCTTTAGTCACATCTTTTGGTGTTCCTTTCTTTTATTCCTCCCGTTACATTGCAGAATGTCCTTTCTACCAAAAGCCAGTTCTCTCTTTGCTTACATTCTATTCCTGCTAACCCAGGAGTCTTCCAACATTGTTAATCTTCTATTTAAATTTCATAAAAAAACTCTCCAGTGTCCAATTACTGTTGAATTGGAGGGTCTGGTAACCTGGGTCCACATTTCCAGATATCAGAAACAGCTTAGAACTGGAACTCTTGGAGGAGGTGAGGCATGCAAACTGTTTTGAACACAATACCACTGCTCCCTTCTGTCATATAGGAGCCCACTGCTCTCAATTTTGTCACCTTCATGGTGACAGAAAAAGGAATTTTATATTTCCTGGTCTCAATTCTCGTACCTGATGTCTAAAAGTACCTTTGTAATCTGACATTTTATTTACAGTTGTAACCTCATTTTCCAGTCTTCCCAATAGCAACTGTCTGTTCAAGGCCATTTCCCCCATGTCTTTGGTGTCTCTTCCATTCATGTTTTATCTCCCAATGATTTCTTCTCTCCATGCCGCTTGTAGTACATATTTTCATGTGTCGTGCATTATTCCCTAGTTTATTTTTTATTCCTAATAAGTGAGCAAACTTCTTGAGGGCAGGGATCATGTTACATCAATTAAAAAGTTTGCTTATGTTTTTTATGGAAGAAAATGAATTTTTTAAAAAACCGAAATCATCCTGCTCAGTGGGCTGCTATCATGATGACCGGCACATGAGAGGTGAATTGAGGAGGCGGAGCGGATTCATACGGAGAAGGCAGTGGCAGCCACTCTAGTGCTTTGCCTGGAAAATCCCATGGATGAAGGAGCCTGGAGGGCTACAGTCCATGGGGTCTCTAGGAGTCGGACATGACTGAGCAACTTCACTTTCACTTTTCACTTTCATGCACTGGAGAAGGAAATGGCAACCCACTCCAGTGTTCTTGCCTAGAGAATCCCAGGGACGGGGGAGCCTGATGGGCTGCCCTCTATGGGGTCACACAGAGTTGGACATGACTGAAGCGACTTAGCAGCAGCAGCAGCAGCGGATTCACAATTTCAGTCTCAGGCTTCCCCCAGGGCATACACCTGAGGAGTGGAAAGGCAGGCAGAATTGCTTGTACTATTTGAAATGTTCTCTGTCTCAGTCTTTTACTTCTTCCCTTCCTTACTCTATCTTCTCTCAACCATTACCTTTTTTTCTCTCTTAGTTTTCTTCCTAAGCTCATGTAGTTGAATTTAATGATTGAATCACTTTTTGATATACAATCCCTGTATATGCAAAGAAATGCTGGGCTGGATGAAGCACAAGCTGGAATCAAGATTGCCGGGAGAAATATCAATAACCTCAGATATGCAGATAACACCACCCTTATGGCAGAAAGTGAAGAAGAACTTTAAAAGCCTCTAGATGAAAGTGAAAGAGGAGAGTGAAAAAGGTGGCTTAAAACTCAACATTCAGAAAACTAAGATCATAGCATCTGGTCCCATCACTTCATGACAAATAGATGGAGAAACAATGGAAACAGTGACAGACTTTATTTTGAGGGGCTCCAAAATCACTGCAGATGGTGACTGCAGCCATGAGATTAAAACATGCTTGCTCCTTGGAAGGAAAATTATGACCAACCTAGACAGCCTATCAAAAAGCAGAGACATTACTTTGCCAACAAAGGTCCGTCTAGTCAAAGCTGTGGTTTTTCCAGTAGTCATATATGGATGTGAGAGTTGGACTATAAAGAAAGCTGAGTGCCGAAGAATTGATGCTTTTGAACTGTGGTGTTGGAGAAGACTCTTGAGAGTCCCTTGGACTGCAAGCAGGTCCAACCAGTCCATCCTAAAGGAAATCAGTCCTGAGTATTCATTGGAAGAACTGATGCTGAAGCTGAAACTCCAATACTTTGGCCACCTGATGTGAAGAACTGACTCATTGGAAAAAAACCCTGATGCTGGAGAAGGGGACAACAGAGGATGAAATGGTTGGATGGCATCACTGACTCAGTGGACATGAGTTTGAGTAAACTCTGGGATTTGATGATGGACAGGGAGGCCTGGCGTGCTACAGTCCATGGGGTCACAAAGAGTCGGATACAACTAAGTGACTGAAATGAACTGTATATGTCTACGTCCCTCAAAGTGGCAGAATCCTGCTTATCTATGAAGAAAATAAAACTAATTGAATGAATGAATACATCAGTAAGTGCTTTAGGGGATAGTAAGCAAGAGTGGTTGTAAATTAATTATCTTTATCATTTGCATGTTTTTTCTTTCAACTAATTCAGTCAGTCAAGGGGTAGCCATAGAGTTCTGCTTCCTGTATTTGAAAAAGTATCTGTGAAGTAAGGAACTTGATTCAAATACCTCTATGTTCCTTTCAAGCTGTAAACTTCATTAAAATCAAACCGTCTTCCATATGTAATGATCTGATTCTAAAGCTATTTAGAACTCTACTAGCAAAGCAGAGAAGCATCTACATTGCCTACTTATTTCCTAGCAGTTTGGTGTAATCCTCTACCTTTAGGAGAAGTTAAAATTTCCCTTCTTCTAATTACTCATTTTAGTAACCTAAGGCAGACACTACTTAATCCCATTGCTTACACTTTCCCAAGGGAATCAAATTAAAGTACCTTTGATTTAAATCCGAATCTTTGAATTTAGTGTGCTTGTTCTGTTTGTCATCTTACAAGTAAATGAAAGGAGCTATTTAAAAGGTTGAAAAAACTTTGAACAAGTTGAGGATTTTGTGTAGTGTGAAGTACTTTTACTGGAACATTCTGTAAAATGAAACAATATAAAGTCTTAGCTACTTCAATTCTCAGTGATTTAACAAAATAGATTTGAAGCAGACTGACTGAGCAACTTCACTTTCACTTTTCACTTTTATACATTGGAGAAGGAAATGGCAACCCACTCAAGTGTTCTTGCCTGGAGAATCCCAGGGACGGGGGAGCCTGGTGGGCTGCCATCTATGGGGTGGCACAGGGTCGGACATGACTGAAGTGACTTAGCAGCAGCAGCAGCAGCACTCAAGGGGAGAGGTTTTTAGAATGTGAGAAAATGAAAGAAAATTAAATTAAGAAACAAAAAGAGTGCAATCCATTAGTTAACATCTTCTAATACTTAGATCTGGGGCAAAAAACCTCCCTGAATTACTAAAGACAAAGAAAAGAAATGAAGTCGCTCAGCCGTGTGCGACTCTTTGCGACCCCATGGACTGTAGCCCGCTAGACTCCTCCATCCATGGAATTTTTTAGGCAAGAGTACTGGAGTGGGTTGCCATTTCCTTCCCCAGGGTATCTTCCCAAACCTGGGTCTCTCACATTGCAGGCAGACGCTTTACCGTCTGAGCCACCAGGGAATCCTTTGAATTACTAAAGTAAGAAGTCAAATGCTAAAAACTTGGAGAAAGTAGAAATAATTTTTAAAAGGAAGAGAAACAACAGAGTAAAAAATCATCTTTAGTTCTGCCATGCTGCAGTGATCTCTATCCTTGGTAATCACATCCTCCCCCTACCTGTATCCCCTGTAATCCCTGGTGTGTCCTCTTTCACTATAATTTTGTCTTTTTGAAAATGTCATAAAATAGAATCATGCATTATGTAACCTTTTGAGAGGCAATTCCTGGTCTGTTTTCCGTCACCATAATTTTGTCTTTTTGAGACTCATAAAATAGAATCATGTGTTATGTAACTTTTTTGAGACTGACTTCTTTGACTCAGCATGCCTTTTAAAGTTGTCCAAGTTGTGGTATGTATCATTAGAATGCCCTTTTTTGCTGCTAAGTCATATTCCATTTTATGGATGTATCACAGTTGATATCCATTCAGCTACTGAAGGATATTTGGGTTGTTTCTAGTATTTAGCAATTATGAATATAGCTGGTGTAAACATTCATGTAGACTTTTCTGTATTGACATAAGTTTTCATTTCTCTAGGGTAAGAGTTAACAAACTATGCCCAAATTTTCCTGTTGCCTGTTTTTGTATGGCACTATGAGCTAAGAATTCTTAGCCTTTTACATTTGTAAAGGTTTGTTTAAAAAAAAAAAGAGAGAGAATATGCAACAGAGACCATATGTGGCCCTCAAAGCTTAGAATATGTAATGGCTGACTCTTTACAGAAAGTTTGCTAACCCTTGCTTTAGGGTAAATACCTAGGAGTGTATTTTTAACTTTAGAAGAAACTGCCAAACTGTTTCCAGAGTGGCTATATATTTTTCATTCCCATCAGCAGTGTCTGCAAGTTTGTTTTTCTGCATCCTTATCAAAATTTGGTATTATCAGTATGTTTAATTTTAATAATTCTAGTAAGTGTATGGGCTTTCCCTGTGGCTCAGACGGTAAAGAATCTGAAGTTCTCAGCTCTTCATGGTTTTAATTTGTATTTCCCTAATGGCTAATGATGTTGAACATCTTTTCATAAGGTTGTTTGTCATCCTTTTATCTTTGGTGAGGTGTCCAAATTTTTTGCCTAGTTTTTAATTGAGTGATTTGTTATCTTACTCTTGAGTTTTAGAAGTTCTGTAAACATTCTGGATACAAAGACACAAATACTTTGTTGTGATTGCTTCCATTTTCATCCAGTCTTGTCATTCTCTTAACAGTGTCTTTTCCTGAGCAAAAGGTTTAAATTTCGATAAGTCCAGTTTACTGATTTTTTCTTTTATGAATTATGCTTCTCTTATCAAGTCTAAGAACACTTTGCCTAACTCCAGGTCATGGAGATTTTCCCCTAAATTTTCTTCTGGAAGTTTTGTAGTTCTCAGTTTCACATTTAACTCTGTGATCCATTTTGAATTAATTGTAGTAAGGTATGGGTTTAGGTTTTATATTTTTCTAATGTGGTTTGTTGAAAAGACTCTTCTTTCTCCATTGGATTGACTTTGCACCTTTGTCAAAAATCATTTAGCCATATTTGTGTGATCTATTTCTGAAGTCTTTTTTCTGATCTGTTGATCTGTGTGTCTGATCCTTCACCAGTGCCATGCCATTTGATTAGCTTTATAGTTAGTAAGTAAAATTTACTTTTACTTTATTTTTCCTTTTTAAAGTTATTTTGGTTATTCTAGTTTGTTGGTCTTTACACATTTTAGAATCCAGTTGTCTGTATATGTAAAAATTCTTTTGGGGATTTTTATAAGAATTGTGTTTTATTTGTAGACCAACTTGTGGGAGAATTGATATCTTTACTGTGTTGAATCTTTAAACCCATTAACATGGTATTCATTTCATTTTAGCCTTCTTTGAGTTCTTTCATCAACACTTTGTAGTTGGAAGCATACAGATCCTGTCCATGCATTTTAGATTTATACTTAAGAACATTTTTTGATCTGTTGTAAGTGGAATTTAATTTTTAAAACTTCCTATCATTCATTACTAATATAAAAATATGATACTTATTGTTGAGTTTGTATTTTTCAACTTTTCTAAACTCATTTATTAATGTGCTAAGTTGCTTCAGTCATGTCTGACTCTGTGTGATCCCATGGACTGTAGACTGCCAGGTTCCTCTGTCCATGGGATTCTCCAGACAAGAATACTGGAGTGGGTTGCCATTTCCTTCTCCACATTTATTAATAATAGGAGCTTTTTGTAGATTGGGATTAGGACATTCTACAGAGATAGTCCTGCCTTTTGTGAATATGGGCAGAATTATCTCTTCCTTTTCAATCTGCATGGCTTTCATTTCTTCTTCATTTTTCCGCCCTTTTCTTTCTTTTTTCTCCTGTTACTAAACTCACTAAGACTTCTGGAATAATGTTAAATAAGACAGGTGAGATTGAGCATCCTTGCCTTGTTCTCAATCTTAGGGAGAAAACACTCATATATAATTAATACCAAATAATATGTTAACTATTGATTTTGTGTAGAAGCACTTTATCACACTGAGGAAATTCCTTTCTGTGTTTAGTTTACTGAGAGTTTTTATCATGAATGGATATTGAAATTTAAGCACTTTTTGTGTATTAATTCATATGTGTCTTGGTCTTTTGGACTGCTGTAACGAAGTGTCACAGGCTGGGTGGCTTATGAACAACAGAAATTTATTGCTTATAATCCAGGAGGCTCAGAAGTCCAAAATCAAGGTGCCAGCACAGTCACCATCTGGTAAAGGCTCTCCTCATGGTTCACAGCCTTTTCGCTGTGCCCTCACTTGGTAGAATGAGCTGCATAGCTCTGTGGGGTCTCTTATAAGCCCACTAATTCCATTCATGAGGCCTCAACCCGTAGACCTAATCACTTTCCCAAGTCCTTGTCTACTAATACCGTCACCTTGGAGGGTTGGGACATTAAAATATGAATTTAGAGGGATACAGACCTTCAGACTGTTGCAATATAATTGTGAGGTTTTTCTTCCTTAGACTGTTAATATGTTGGATTACTACCTTCAGTTCTTGTGATGATAAAATCTTACTTGATTGCAGTGTATATTATTGGAGTACATTTCCTGATATTTTTTGAGGATTTTAATGGACGTGAGTCTGTAGTGGTTTTTTTTGTTGTTGTCTTTTCCTGGTTTTGGTATAAGGGTAATCTTTCCCTTCTTTTCTATTTTCTGGAAGAGATGGTATAGAATTGGTGTTGTTTCTTTTTAAAAAGAATAGTGGAATTTGCTAGTGATATCATTTGGGCCAGAAGAATTATTTATTGGAAGGTTTTTGACCATAAAATCAATTTCTTTAGTAGACTATTTGCTTTATTTTCTTTCACATTAAGGGCTTTTTCTGGTTATCTGGTAGTAATGACAGTGTGTTCTTATTTAAAAGTAGGGGACTATAAAGTTGATTGGCAGCCCTACTAGTACTTGAGGCTTGTCTACACTAAGCCTCATTGTAAGAAAATGATTGGACTACTTCACTGGAGAATCCTAAATTTTTCTATCTTTTCTCATGAGCTGATCAGATTTCCCAGAGAAGACTCTAGCAGTCTCCTTGCTGCCATATCCTGGGGGGTGAGTGGGTAAAAGCTGGTGTCACAGGGCTTGATCTTTGTTTGTAATAAGCACGTGTTCACTTAGTCCTCATGTTGTCGGCACTATTCTCATTTGTTATTTAACTCACTCTGATTTTATTACAGGGTCATATTGACCTCAGTCATTTTGAACTCTCTTAGTGGTTTTAAAGGGGATAGAGGTGGGAGTAGGATGTTTGGACATGTGTAGGGTCTTTGGGGTGGTAACAGAGGATGTTGACCAGCTGTGCTTAAAGTTTTGCGGTGCTGGTGACCGCAGGTAGAATTGCTTCTTCCGAGATACATGTCTTCCCTTTGGGGAACTGTCTAGGTTTGAGGTAAAACAAACCTGTCTAGATTTGAGGTAAACCAGTTAAAGTTAATTATCAGTTATCTTTGACTTCCCTCCTGTTTCTCTTTCCAGTCTTGCCAGTGGTGATTCAGATTATATTGGTATTTGAAATTATAAACTATTTTAAAATTTTGTTTTAAGCAGGTGGCTAAAGTAGAAATGAGAGGTCAAGTTAGGAGGTCACTTTAGAAGTCCACGAAAGAGGTGTCGATGGCTCGGCCTAGAGTAGAGGTAGTAAAGAAGGAGCAACATAGAGGCTGCAGGATGTGTCTTGGAGGTAGAGCTCAAAGGACTTAGATTAAATGTGGAGAATTGAGGAAAGGAAGGAATCAAAGGTGGCCTTAGGTTTTGTCTTTTTTTTTTTTTTTTCTTTTTTAGGTTTTGTCTTGAGTTGGTTGGGTGAATGATGATGTCCTTTGTTGAGATGGAGAAGACTAGGGTAAAGAACTGGTTCTGTATTGAGCATATTAAATTTAAGATGACAGCATCCGGGCCCAAAAGCAATGTTGATTCTCTTTTCTTAGGTATCCTTTGCCTCTTTCAGTCAGTTCAGTTCAGTTCAGTCGCTCAGTCGTGCCTGACTCTTTGCGACCCCATGAATTGCAGCACGCCAGGCCTCCCTGTCCATCACCAACTCCTAGAGTTCACTCAGACTCACGTCCATCGAGTCAGTGATGCCATCCAGCCATCTCATCCTCTGTCGTCCCCTTCTCCTCCTGCCCACAATCCCTCCCAGCATCAGTCTTTTCCAATGAGTCAACTCTTCGCATGAAGGGGCCAAAGTACTAGAGTTTCAGCTTTAGCATCAGTCCTTCCAAAGGACACCCTCTTTAGTCTGGGTTATTGTTCAATTGTCATGCACAAAACACTTGATTCTTGGCTTCTGTTCCACTCCTTACTGTTGTTGTCCACCACCCTTATTTGTTGTTGAGGAAAAATAAAGTCAGTGGACCTAACCACTAACTTGGCACGTCTACCCCATTTCCTGGTATGATCATGGGCAACGTCAGGGGCTGTGTGGGCAGTGTACCCGTTTATTCCTCTCCTCAAGGTTCCTCGATGCCGTAAGACACCCACAGTGACAGCATGATACAGTAGTTTTGAATCCCAGTTCCTCTACTTCCTAAGTGTGTAACTTTGAAGATATTGCTTAACCTTTTGTATTTCATTTTCTTCAACTGTAAATTGTGGATAAGTGTCTATACCTTTGGGATTTTTGTGAAGGTTACATAAGAAAATAATGTGAATTATTTTCTATTACTAATTATTAATGCCTGACACATAGTAAACATTCTATAAATGATAGCTATTAATATTATTAGTATTTAATTGTATATCTATTTAATAATATATGCTACTATTATTCTTTTAGCTAAGCAACCCTTCTAAAAGCTATACCTTGAGCCTTGCCACCTCAAGTTTAACCTCTTAAAGTGCCCAAAAGTGGTGCTGCCTACAGCTTCCCAGTATGGTCAGTATTCTTAAAAACATTGGTGCATAAATTCCAGTGATCCTTATTTATAGGCATACATTCAGTTCTCCTGGGGGCTTTCTCAAAATGTCTGGACCCTATTTGTGGAGGTTTGAATAGGATGGGTAAAGGCGGACATCGCGGGAGGCACCAAGTATCTCTAGAATAATAGCCCTCCCTCTGTTTTCTTTTAATGAATCACTCCCTTGCGTGCTCCCTCCCCTCCTGTCTCCTCTCTGTTACTCAGTACCATGAGCTGCTTTCTCACAGCCGCCTGTAGTGTCCTCTCTCCTTTTTCATCTTCCTCTGCTAACCCCTGACTTTGGACGAGTCCAGTCCAGTCTGCCTGCAGTCTGGGCTACTGAAAGCCACAGTTTGGAGTTTCACGAGATTCTTCCATGTGTTGTTGTTTCTTTTCTCTCTCTAATCTTTACTGTTCATATTAGAATACCTGACCTTATGTGAGTGACACAGTGTATGACTCAGTTAATAGTGATTTCAAAGGGAACTTCAACTGTCGTGTAATCTAACTACCCAGGATGTCTGTGATTCTATCAATTATATCTCATTCATTTCACAATAAGTTTGAATAGCATAATGATATCATTATGTTTCTTAAGTGAAAATACTGAGGCACACAATCATAAACTAGTTTGTGCCATCAGCTTGCCGATATTTTTTTTTTGAAAAGCAAGCTATGATTATGATTGTGTTATTACGATTGTATGTAAAAAGCAACGTTTCTTCTCCACATTAATTCTGTTTTGTGGATCAGTATAACAGCTTTAAGTAAGTAAGTAAAGTCACTCAGTCGTGTCCGACTCTTTGTGACCCCGTGGACTGCAGCCCACCAGGCTCCTCAGTCCATGGGATTCTCCAGGCAAGAATACTGGAGTGGGTTGCCATTTCCTTCTCCAGGGGATCTTCCCGACCCAGGGATCAAACCCAGGTCTCCCGCATTGGAGGCAGATGCTTTAACCTCTGAGCCACTAGGGAAGCCGTTAACAGCTTTAGCAGCAGTGTTTTTAAGGAATTTGTGATGGTTTAATTGTTGTTTTTATTTTCTTTTTGAGATGTGAACTATCCTGATCAATTCTAGTCTATGACTTTTGGGGAGATTTATTAATATATGTGTATGTGTGTGTGTGTAATAGGTGATAATCTTTGGCTTTGGTTTTTAATAAGAATTTTTAAAAATTCAGTTATAACTAGGGAACTTTTCTTCCAATTTTTACCCAGTTGTCTTTCATTCCCTTTGGAAATAGTGGACCTGACCCAGTTCTTTTTTGAGAATTCATTTCACAGAACAGTATGTTAAAATATTTTTGTTCTTCTAATCAAGTGTAATGTAAGAACTGGCTGTCATCCATAGTTTCTGTTCTTTAACATGAGAATAATTCTGTTCCTTGGTTAAGATACTGGCTCCATTATTATACTTACTGGTTTGGATAGCAGGCTATGATTTGAGGTACACAGCTATTTCATACATAAAATAAATGTTTTTTCTCTGCAAGCATTTTTTTAATCTTGATTTTGTCTAACAGTGATCTTTGAAGTACATAATGATACGGTAAAAGTATTGGTAAAAGAAGAATCCTATAGATACTAGAAGTGAAATTTATTGTTGAATAAAATTCAGCTAATTATAAAATATAGCATGACTTTATTGCTACATCAGGATAAGTTTTTAAAAATTGATCCAGCTACCTTCCCTTGTTTGATTTAGTATTCATGTAAGTCTTAGTATAATAAATTGACATTTAGTTTGAAAAGTAATTTTAGCTAAGTTGTGGCAGAGAGATAAAATATGTATTGGGTTAACTCTTAATGATTATACCCTTAAACTATTTGTAGGAATGAACATTGAGAACCATTTATAATATATAATATTAGGTTTCTATATAATCTTCTGGGTGTTTAAAGTATAGTGTTGTTGTTTTTTTCTTATAGTTGGTTAGAAAAAAACTATTATTTGAAGGGAATAGAATGGAAATTGGAGAAGGAAATGGCAACCCACTCCAGTGTTCTTGCCTAGAGAACCCCAGGGACGGGGGAGCCTGGTGGGCTGCCGTCTATGGGGTCACACAGAGTCGGACACGACTGAAGCGACTTAGCAGCAGTAGCAGAATGGAAAAGTGAAATGAGGAAAGTTGAGGAGGGTGGGATATATTAGTTTTAGAGGGCTTCCATAACAAAGTGCCACCAACTAGGGGACTTAAAACAACAGGAATTTATTATGTCACAGTTCAGGGTTAGAAGTCTGAAGCTGAAGTGCTGGCAGGGATGTTCTGTCTGACAGCTCCAGTGGGAGGGACCCTTCCTTGCCTCTTGCTCACTTTCGATGGTTGTCTGCAGTCCTTGGCTTGTGGACGCGTCACTCCAGGATCTGTCTCTGTCGTCACATGACATTCTCCTTGTGTATCTCTGTGCAAATTTCCCTCATTTTATAAGGACACCAGTCATATTGGATGTAGGTTTAGAGCCCACCCTAATCCACTCTGAGCTCATCTTAACTTGATTACACTACAAAGCCCCTGTTTCCAAATAAGGTCACATTCATAGATTTTGGATTGATGTAAATTTGAAGGGACACTATTTAAGCCAGAACAAAGAGTTTGAAATTCAATTTATATTTTGAGATTTGAAACCCAACACACTGGATTTATCTACTTTATATCTAACAAACGGTAAGATGCATGTTATATAGAAAGCTTATTTTTATTTGCAGTTATATTTACATGTAGGCTTTCCTGTGTCACAGGCCTAAGTATCTAGTATTTTCCATTCATGTAGCAGAAATTGCTTAAAAGGAATATTTGGTTATAAAACATCAATGTGGAGCCAGAAGGCTTTCCACGTTACCTTTTGATAGCCCAATATTTATAGAATCGAGTTAGACTTTTCTTGTGTTTTAACTGCTATTAGAATAATACTTTTGCTCTTATTCATTTTATATCCACAGTGCCTGATACTGCTTTATTGAGTGAAGAATGAGTTAATGAAAGGGTAGGGTGTGCATGTGTGTGTCCATTGAAGGGTTGTTGACAGAGGCGTAATATGGAAGTTCTCACTTAGTAAATATATTCTCTGTCTTTTCTGAAAACCCAGCTGGTGACATCCTTCACAGTGTTCTGCACTTGGCCTTTATTGCTTACAGTCATTTCATCAGTTCAGTCCCGTTGTTCAGTCGTGTCTGACTCTTTGCAGCCCCGTGGACTGCAGCACGCCAGGCCTCCCTGTCGATCGCCAACTTCTGGAGCTTACTAACACTCATATCCATCAAGTTGGTGATGCCATCCAAACATCTCATCCTCTGTCGTCCCCGTCTCCTCCTGCCTTCAGTCTTTTCCATCATCAGGGTCTTTCCTAATGAGTCAGGTCTTTGCATCAGGTGCCCAAAGTATTGGACCTTCAGCCAGTATCATTTCATATTAGTGTATAGATGATGATTGCATAATATTCTATTGCATGGATTATTATAATAATATTATTGTAATTTTATAAATTAAAATATTATAATTTATTTAACTAGCCAGCTCCCCAATTTTCCCTATCAACCACCATTTTAGAAACTTCTATGAATTTGAGCTACTCTGTTTTTTCAGTTGCTTTCATCTTTGCTCTTCTAAATGACACTGCGGAGAAGAGCTTTGCATCTGTGTCACTTTACATATGAGTATGTTTGTGAGATGAAGAGCTTTGCATCTGTGTCACTTTACACATGAGTATGTTTGTGAGATGAATTCTTAGAAGTGGAATGCCTGGCTAAAAAGATTTTTACATTTCTTAGTTCTCATATAGATTGCCGGATTGACTTCCAAAACTCTTGTACCGATTTATACTCCCGCCTCTACCGCCCCCCCCCCAACATACAATGTATGATATAATAGCTGTTCAGATAAGTTTAAGTAAGGTTAGCTTGTCAGCTAAACTTCACTGGCAACTTGGGAAAGCAAAGGCCACTCTGAAGGAAAGTTGTTGCCACTGGACTGTCCCCAGTGTTCTACCTCTATTCCTTAAGGATTACTGGACATCTGTAATGTAGTTTCCAGTCTGCATTCATTTAAAAAGCTTAAAGTAAAAGGTTTCAGCACAAAACAGTGTAAGCTACTTGTGTTTTAGTAATAATTTCTGAGAGAATGATTATGGAAGTAGATACCACAGCTGATTGAAGGCAAAAGAAGAAGAGGGTGGCAGAGGTTGAGGTGGTTAGATAGCATCACTGACTCAGTGGACACGAATCTGAGCAACTCTAGGACATAGTGAAGGACAGGAGAGCCTGGTGTGCTCGAGTTCATGAGGGCGCTAAGAGTTGGTCAAGACTTAACAACTGAGCAGCAGTAACAACCACAACTGAAGATATGTTCAGCCTAGCTGAAATTCCCTTAATACAGACTTTTAAAATGAAGGCATAGATGCTTTGCTTAGATTTTAATAGAAAAAATTAGCAGAACTCTTTTTTCAAATGATGTCTTAAGAGGAGCTCCACTATACTGGGGTGACAGTGAAGTGCGGCTTTGGAGGAGGGGGTCTGGCAGAGGTAAAGCAAGTGAGCTCCAGGTCCCCCATCCCTGTTTCCTCCAGAACTATTACACACAGGGAGCCCAGCCTCTTTCCTTATAGCAGTGACGGAGATGAGTGAATACTAGTGTATATTCAGCCTCTGGTAATTTATGTCAGACATTTGAGGAACCTAGAAGCTTCTCCATAGAATCCTGATGTTTGAAACTGATGTTTAATTTTATCTTTTGTGTGTGTAGTAAGTGTACTATAAAATGAGGTACACCTATTTGGAGATATCACTGTTTTCCTTAGAGTATACATATAGGTTTTGGTGCAATGATTTTTCATCTGGAGATTTTTAATAAATGTAACATCTTTAATTGGTTTTCTTATAAAATTAAAATGCTTACACATTTTATAATATTTGCATATTTTATTCTAAAGTAGAATTTAAGGATCTTTGGGAACTGCCTCCCAGTGAAGATCAGTTTTGGAGATCAGTTTTGAATTCATTTCCCCAGACTTTTTTCAATGTGTTAAATTACATGTAAATTTTATTCCTTCTTTGAAAAAATGGAATCATATTATATATACTGTTTGGTGATTTGTTTTGTTTACTGGATAAGAAGTCCTTTCAGGTTAGTGTATAGAGATATCTTCCATTCTTTTAATGGATTTATACTGTTTCATTGTATGAAAATTATCCATTCCCCTGTTGGTGAATTAACTATCCTTTATGCATATTTTTGCCCATTTGGACAAATGTTTCTGTAGGATAAACTCTTAAATAGAATTTCTAAATCAAAGGTATGGCTGTTTTACATTTTCATGGATATTTTGGGTCTCTCTAAAATATGAATACCCTGATTTTTATAGGAAGTATACTTAGGAAATAAACTTTCAGAAGTTTTAATGTGCACCAGTGTTTCTCACATAAGATTTCTGGAAATAGATACATCTTTAAAATGACAGCTTTGAAACTTTTTGTCTTTACAGTGATGGAGTGGGGGGAAGATGTTAAAGCAATTTCAGAAGATGAAGCAGTCATGTTGGTGAACCATCAGGCAACAGGAGATGTGTGCACTCTGATGATGTGCCTCCAGGACAAAGGACTGGTAAGCCACCCCGAAGGCAGAGACAGACTGTGGGGAAGGGGGGTTGACGAAGGGTCAGCTGAGTTACTATAGCTGGGAATGTAAAATCTTGAAGAAAAAAATATACTGTGTATATAATTCTAATCACTCTAAGAGGAATTCATAGACTTAAAGACAACCAACTGGGATAATGTGGATTATACCTCCATGAAGCTTTTTTTTTTTTAAAAGAACTGAAATGAAAGCAAAGTTAATATGGTTCAACTTGGGGCTGTCTTGAGGTGAGTGGTGGATTGTCAGTTTGAGAAATACAAGCACAAAAAACAGTTTGCTTAAGACAGAAGAATAAAATTGGATGGGGAATTAGGTGATCTTGGGGATTTTTAGCCAGAAGAAAGTAAGGTAGATATTGTTTTGAATTTCACTTAGAAAGCAAATTGAAAGGAAAGATACTACGTCCATTTTATTCAGTGTTCTAGGACTGTGTTTGAACTGTTGATTTCACATTGCTTATATTGATAACTAAAATATATCTATAAAATGGGAAGATGTTAAAGTCAATCCTTAACATTAAAAGAATTAACACCTTAGGAGAAGGTAAAGAGGTTATGTTCATAGAAAAGTAAATAAATAGAAAGTATGTAGAATTGATGGAGTTAATCTTTGGCCTAATAATGAAGGAACCAATAGGTATTTTATCAGTGTTTCATGTTCATGGTCACTAACTATAAATATAGAAGAACGTCATCCTGTAAGATGTCCTCTTAAAGGCACTGATAAGCTAGTGATAGGTGAAGAGAGGGAATAGCAAACAGTACTTAATTACAAAGTGAGAAGTATTTGGTGGAAGGTGAGCTCACCATTTACTTGGTGGATATAGAAAACTTTGTGGAGAGGAGAAGACATAAACTTGACCTGAAAGGGCTGAGTAGAACTTAAGCAGAGTAGTGAAGCAAGGGCCTCTTCTGTAGTGAAATAATTGTGGCCAAAACCCAAGGCAAGAATACATCTGGTGTGTTTAGGTCCTCAGAGTTTGATTCAGCAGGTCAAGGGTCAGAAAATGAGGTGAGAGTAAATGGAAAAGGTTTGCTTATTATGAAATCTGTTTTTGTTATTTATCTGAGAAGCAAAGGCATTATTTTGCTAGAATGTAGAATAAATTCAATAATTTCTTATGTTCAGAATTATTAAAATAATATCACTGTATAGATATATTTGCATTTATAATAATATGTCACCTGTCCTCTAAATTATTGATGTTAAAATTTTGTAAAAACTAGTTTATTTTTGGACTTCTCTGGTGGTCCAGTGGTTAAGACTCTGCTTCCACTGCAAGGGGCATAGGTTCGATCCCTGGTTGAGGAACTAAGATCCCACATGCCGTGAGGTGTGCCACCCCGCCCCCCCCAAAAAAAACCCTATTTGGCTTTATATCAAGGAGAACATTTTTATTCTTACTGATAAGATACTTACATTTATAGTGATTTTTCTGAGGCCCTATAATGTCTTCCATTGGTTTTTGAGTCTCAAAAAGTGCTCAAACTGATAAGTATAAATATCCTAACTTTATTACTCTTAACTTCAGTTTGGCAGAAATGATGACTGCATTAGTCAGAATATAGGTAATCTGAGATTCACCAATATTGTGGACAGAAGAAATTTTGATTTATTTGTTTGCTTTTGTAAAAAGATTTCAGTTAGTTGGTCTTCTGCTCATTTTTCTGTCCAGAGTTATTCCCATTTTCAGATTAGTTATACTAAATATTTTTTACCATCTGATATTACTAAATAATGTGAAATTTCAAAGAATTTTTATCTTGTTTCATAAAGGAGTAGTTGAGAAATAAAAGGTAGAACATTATGATCTCTACTCCTGCCTAGTAAGTGTGGGGCAATATTAATTTATACTCACAAGTAGAAATGTTTACTTGATTAATTGCATACTCCATGGGCACTTTCAAAGAAAGAAAGCTAATAATGTCAGTTTAAAACTGGCCAACTAGGGCTTCCCTGGTGGCTCAGATGGTAAAGAATCTGCCTGCAATGCAGACATGACTGAGCAAGTAACACTTAAAAATATTAGTTTAATGGTGATATAAGTGTAACATAGCTTTTTGAATTCAGGAATTCCTGTGGTGCTCGTCATTATTCCTTTGTGGAGCAAGGGCACTGCTTGCATTTTGGTAGGACAGCACTGTTGTTCTCAGTTGTCCTGCTGGAATTGTTTCCCTTACCTGGCTGCAACCTACTGCATGCTAGTAGAACTCCCTAGCTATTGTGACAGCCAAAATTGTCCCTGTAGATTTCTAAACTGGAAAACCATTGACTTTACTAACATTTCAGAATGATATAAAGAATGGAGCCCTTTATGTAAGCCTCTCCAGATGTTTGAATATGTAGAAAATCCATGCTTATGGGTAAAGGATAATTAATATAAAGGATAAAGCACAAGCTGGAATCAAGATTGCTGGGAGAAATATCAATAACCTCAGATATACAGATAACACCACACTTATGGCAGAAAGTAAAGAAGAACTAAAGAGCCTCTTGATGAAAGTGAAAGTGGAGAGTGAAAAAGTTGGCTTTTCACTCAACATTCAGAAAACTAAGATCATGGCATCTGGTCCCATCACTTCATGGCGAATAGATGGGGAAACAGCGGAAACAGTGTCAGACTTTATTTTGGGGGGCTCCAAAATCCCTGCAGATGGTAACTGCAGCCATGAAATAAAAAGACGCTTACCTTGGGAGAAAAGTTATGACCAACCTAGACAGCATAATAAAAAGCAGAGACATTACTTTGCCAACAAAGGTCCATCTAGTCAAGGCTATGGTTTTTCCAGTGGTCATGTATGGGTGTGAGAGTTGGACTATAAAGAAAGCTGAGTGCCGAAGAATTGATGCTTTTGAATTGTGGTGTTGGAGAAGACTCTTGAGAGTCCCTTGGACTGCAAGGAGATCCAACTAGTCCATCCTAAAGGAAATCAGTCCTGGGTGTCCATTGGAAGGACTGATATTGAAGCTAAAACTCCAATACTTTGGTCACCTGATATGAAGAGCTGACTCGTTTGTAAAGACCCCAATGCCGGGAAAAATTGAGGGCAGGAGGAGAAGGGGACAACAGAGGATGAGATGGTTGGATGGCATCACCGACTCAATGGACATTAATTTGAGTAAACTCTGGGAATTGGTGGACAGGGAGGCCTGGCGTGCTGCAGTCCATGGGGTCGCAAAGAGTTGGACACGACTGAGCGACTGAACTGAATTTTGTCCTTTGGAAATACCTAGCAGTGTTCTGACAGACAGCCTTTGAAATATTGACTGAGTTGACTTAGGCAGCTTGTGTTTACTGACTTCCTTTTTTCAGGAATATGAGTCAAAGGATTAGTTATATTTTCTAAACATTCTAGTACCTTTTTAAGAAATGTCTCTTAAGTGAGGGGTCTTGCCCTTTCAAGGCAGTTGCTGATTAAGAATTTTCATTTCTACTAATAGAACTCTACTGGACATGTAATGTATATTTATTGACTTGTAATATTTCTGCTAAAATAAGTTAGGACAGAATTATCCATACAAATCTTAAAAGATAGCTTGACTGTCTTACTGAATTTGTTTTAGGTTACTTTCTAACTGAGGAGGTAAATCCACTATAAATGTAAGATTAAACATAAAAGCTAGTTACTTTAGTGTTGGTATATTAAACCCAGAGATCAATAATTTGCAGCCACACTTCATACTGTGTGTAAAGCTCAAAGATTTTACAGGTTGAATCCACTTGCTTTTTGTTTTGTTTCTTGGGAAACTTTTCAGCAAATTCCATTTAGTTCAGATCTCAATTTATTTACACAAAGTAGTTATCATTACAAAGCAAAACAAATTATTTTATTCTATATTAATTGATTTGAAAATCAATCTTTCACTGGGCATGTATTTATTTTTTTAAGTTGTTTTATACAGTAAAACTGGTGGAATAGGAATCATGCAACTGAATTATTTAATAATGCTGAAAAATTAAGGCAGAAGCTCGAGTATTATATTATTTGTGGGGTTTTATAATGTTTTTGTAAAAGCAGCACATGGGTGTCAATGCTTCATGTTTTCCTTCTATGTGCATACAGTTTTGTGCTTAGAGATAGAATTTATGTTTGTTATTCCCGTAGGAACCGAAGTAGAGCTCTGTTGCATTCTTGATTGAGGCTGTAGATTTCACTTTATTTAAGGCTTATAACAAGGGATGCTATTATCTCAGCAGGGGAGAACAATTAAGCAATTCATTAGCTAGATCCTGTTTACACTTACTTTTAATTTTGAAATTTTGCTTGGAATAAAGTCTTCTGCTCCTGATAGAGTATTAACTTTTATCAGCAATGGATACTGTTATCAGCAATGGATAATATTTTTGTGTTTAA
The DNA here is from genome assembly GCF_023091745.1 of Budorcas taxicolor. Taxonomy (NCBI): domain Eukaryota; kingdom Metazoa; phylum Chordata; class Mammalia; order Artiodactyla; family Bovidae; genus Budorcas; species Budorcas taxicolor. Next base: position 72,619,997 of record NC_068925.1, read on the forward strand.
GAAACAGTATTTTTATGCTGGTAAAGAGTATGGCTTTATATAAACTAACAAATACACTTCATAGTAGAATGTGTAAATCACTCTACTGAATTAATTTTTAAAAATTTACAGTGTATTTTTTGAGTAAATGAATTGTTTAGTGTTCTTTTGTTGAACATTTTTATATTTTTGTATTTATATCTTAATGTTTTTTGACTTTTAATGTTTTAACCATTAAGGTAAAGTCACATTTTATAAAGCTTTAAAGAAGATGTTAACAAAGATATTAAGGCTTTTATAAAGCCTTAATAAAACTGTTTAATTGCTCAGTCATATCTGACTTTGCAACCCCATGGACTAGTCCACCGGGCTTCTCTGTCTGTGGGATTCTCCAGGCAAGAATACTGGAATGGGTTGCCATTTCCTCCTCCAGGGGATCTTCCTGACCCGGGGATCAAACCAGAGTCTGCTGAATTGCAGGCAGATTCTTTACCGTCTGAGCTATTAGGGAAGCCCTTACAAAGCCTTAGTGCTTATTAATTAAACTCGTAGCCCTCATTTGATAATTTAGGCATATTGTATTATTTCAGAATAACTTTACAAGTTATGTAAGAATTACCAGTCATGTTGTTTATATAGAACAAATTAGAAATCATTAAGTTCAAATTTAAGTTAATTCAGTTTTATCTGTTACCCAATGATGTATATACCTGTGATTTAAGAATCCAAGACTTGGAATCAAGACCTGTAATTTTTCATGTAGCACTTTACTTGTAGAAATAGCATTAGATTTTAAATATTTAGGTTAATGAAAAGTATGGTTGGATGATTATGCTTAAAATTTAGATACTGGCTAGCTATACTCAGTATTTTTTCTATCCAATATTTAATTATTTTTTGCTTTTAAATATTTTAGGTTGTTGCTCAGATGATGTGGTTGATGGATCATATTTTTAAATACACAAACTTTGGAATTGTTTCTCTAATTCATGGAGACTTCTTTATAAGACAGGTAACTAATGAGCATTTTTTTCCATAGTGAGAGTCTTGATCAGTCTGAATCTTTAGTGTAAAAAGAGACATCACAAAACTAATTGTAACAGATAGAGCCTCTTCTAGTTATCTCAGGGAGCTGGGAATCGGTTCCCTAAAACAGAGTTTGAATGATTTAAGTCTGAATTTGAGTATGCATAAGTATTAAACATGCAAATATTTTCATCTCTACCCTCCTCCTCCCTTTCTAAACAGTTTTCAAGCACCTACCACATTCTCAGCTCTTCTGAGATCACTGTTAATTTTATTTACGAGTCACTGTTACATGATACAGAAGATACCTAAATTAACAATTGTGAGATTGTTAAGTAAGATTACCAGTAGGCAGAATATTAAGTAATTAAATAAATAAGAAATATTTTGTGAATTCATAATATGAAAACTGAGTATATCAGATTTCTGTAAATCCAGAGAAACCTTAGAGGAGAAGATAATACATGGCATAAATTTAAAGAATGAGTATGAGTTTGATGGAAGAAGATGGATTGGGAATGGATCCCAAGCATTAGGAATAGTTTAGTAGGAAAAAAAAAATACTCACTTATCAAAATAGTGTTTCCCTGATATGCTACTTAGAGTCACATGCTTTATTTTCTCAAAAATGGATAATTGAAATATGATATCAAGAGTATTTATGTATGGTAATGCCACACTAATCTACTGTTTATATATTTAGCAACTTCACCTTGGATGGTGCAGTACCTTGTACATATTAATTTATTTAATGAATTGCTGGTGAATCTAATTAAACCTCTTCTGAGAACTGTAAATTCAGAAATAAGCTGAAATAATGTAGAAAAACTTTTGAGCTCTATGAAAATACATATCCCAAAACACATAAACTTTGCTCCAGACAGTTTTATGTACAAAACATTTTTTTTTCCAATTCTGTATAATTGCTTCGTTCCTTCTGGGAAGGCCCTTGGTTTTTCTGAGCAGAGAGGTGGGAAAAAAAGCAGGCTTGGTACCTCAGGAAGAACGGGGAATGGGGATTGGCCACAATAAGACTGAAACAAAATAAGCAGATCAACTTATAAGTGATCAGAACAACTTAATGAAGAAACTAATCTTAGTATCGCTGGAGGGAAAGACAGCAGAACTGACAATTGAAGCAGTCTGGGTGGAGTCCAGAGGAGAAGCTGGATGAACTGCTTAGGAGTCTGAGGAAATTATTGAATTTATAGTGTTGAAACAGTTCACCTTGTTATCATGATGATCCTTAGGCCTCAAGAAGAGGCTAAATTAGACTAAATTATCAGTGAACTTTGAGGAGTTGAAAGTAGAAAATAATGTACTCCAAAACATTTCCTTTTTTATTACAGTGTTGTTTTACATACTTAAGACTATATTTCAGATTATTGGAGAAACTTACAAATTCACTTATAAAGAACAAAAATATTTTTCCTGTTAGATAGTAATTAAAATCTATAACTTGAGGGTAAGAGAAAGAGAGAAAAAAAATTAATATTAAAGAAAATCTCTTGGGGCTCTGCTACTAGACATTTTTAAGAAAATATTTCCAAGGATATTAAAAATATTTTACGTGTAGTCTTGGGAACTTAATAAAGTTTAATCATAATCAGTTCCATGTATCAGCTAAGAAAATTGTTATTTGTTTTGCATTTGGAATAATTTAAAGACTGAAAGCATAACGAATTATTTGGGGGAGCTTCTGTAATTTTGTTGGCTGGAAAATTACTAGCAAATTGATCATACTGAAAGGAAGAACCTTTCTAATATTTAGTCATGAGTTTGGGGCTTTCCTGAAAATGCTTCTGAATTCTTTTTTTCAGTATCCAAGTTATCCTCTTTCCTTACTTTCCCTCACAACTGAAACCCAGTCCATCAGAACATCCTGTTAGCATTCAGACTTTTTTCCTGAATGTATGCACCTCTCATCTATATCCTGTAGTTGAATCTCATCAAACTCCCCTGTCCAGACTCTACAGCAGTCTCCTAACTCATTTCCTGCAGTCTTTTTGTCACTGGAGCCAGAAGATATTTAATGTAAATAAGATCATGACTCTCCCTTTTTGAAAACTGTTTAATGACATCCCATCCCAAATTACTACTCACCAAACTCAAGGCCTTTCTCATATGATCTCCAACTCTCTACAGTTCTCAGCCATACTGACCTTGTCATGCTCTCGGAAATGCCGAGGTTACTCCCACCTCAGGGCCCTTTGTCTCTTTTGTCTTCATCACCTGTTCTCTGCCACTCATGTTCACATGGCTTATTCCCTCACATTATCAGCTCTTTGCTTAAATTTCATCTCCCTGGAGTTGCTTCCCCTGGCCCTGTTGCATTTCTCTAGCCTCTTGCTCTTCTTCCTAACGCTTATCACCAGTTGCATGCATCCTCCACAAGGGTGTCTTACTTCTCTATCTCTAAGACGTGCCTGGCAAGTAAGTAGTAGATACTCAGTAAATACTCACTAATGAAGAGTGAATAAACTTTCAGGGGCAATTAGAGCAATTTGTTTCTTCAGAGAGAAGGGTTTATTTATGTAAGTGCTAATAACTTCCTTTTGCCACTGTGGTCAAAAGGGGAAGTAAGCAGTAGGGTGCAGGGGGAAGTCACTATTGTAGCCTGTGTTTGGGATTTACTCTGGAAGCAGTAATTTCTAGCATTTATGGTCTTTAAATTTCATACCTATGCTTATTATACATGTGTTTACCCTCTAGGGAAAATCTCATCGTGACCAACAGCTTCTTCTTCTTAAGAAGCACCTAGAAAATAATTACAGGAGCAGAGATCGAAAATGGATTGTTCTGTTTCCAGAAGGGGGCTTCCTCAGGAAGAGGCGAGAAATCAGTCAGTCATTTGCCAAGAAAAATAACTTGCCGTTTCTTACACATGTCACTTTGCCAAGAGTTGGGGCAACAAAAATTATTTTGCGTGCACTTGTAGCACGACAGGAAAATGGAAGTCCAGCAGGAGGAGACGCTAAGGAATTAGGTATGATGGGTTTTAGCATTTTTTTCTTTTCTTGGAATTAGAGGCTTTTCTGGAGTTCTTTTTTATTTTTGTTGAATAGAAATAATACTGAGGAAGAAGATGAAAATATAACTTGAAATATTTATTTGTTTGGCTATGTTGGGTTTTAGTTGTAGCTCATGGCTCACATGTGGGATCTTAGTTCCCCAACCTGGAATTGAACCCACATCCCCTGCATTGGAAGGTGCAGCCTAAATCACTGGACTGCCAGGGAAGTCCTGAAAATATAACTTTTTAATGTTTCTATTTACAAAGTAGTCCATGCTTACAGTAATTTATTCAAATAATATAGGAATGTATAAGGTCAAAGGTGTCTTTCCCTTCCTGTATACCTTTCTCCTGGCCATTCACACTGCTTCAGTTGCCATCCCTGTAAATATCTTTTCAGATTTGTGAAGCATGTAAGTAGTGTAAATTCCTATAAGTGGAATTACTATATTAAAAGATATAGGAATAGAAATGACTAATTTGAAAAACTGTATGCAAATGAAATTATAATGATATATATATTTTGCATTTATCAAATTTAGAAAGTTTTTTTTGTTTTTAATACAGAGAGTGAATTTAATACAATTGGACAATATTTATTGAAAGTCTTAAAATGTTGATTAGTTCCTCCACTGCATATAATACTTATCAAAACAGAATGATCTGAAATATTGGCACAGTAGTTTATCACAGCATTATGTCGAATGGCAGGAAATTGGAAATAGCCAGAAGAGAGAATAGATAAGAATTATTAAATATCCATCTAACAGAATACAACACAGCCATTATGAATGATGTCTATGGGCTTAGAAAATGCTTCTGCTCTATAATATTAATGGAGTCGGAGGAACATAACACTCTTGTGTAAACAATATGAGCTTAAATATGTAAATAATAAGGCAGTAGAAAATTTGTGAAAGGAAAGATTCCAGAATATTAGTGATTGCTCCTCTGAGTTGTAACATTATGGATAATTTTTCCCCATTTCTTAATACTTTCCTGAATTAAAAAAAAATAGTACATATTACTTTTATGGCCAGGAAGAGTAAACCATCCTCAAAGATGCAGCTCTCTTGCAGATAGTCTGATGAGGTATGCATATCTGCAGCATCTGTTTGTGCCAACAATGTGAAGGCTCTTTTGAACAATTTTCTCTAAGACACTGTGAAAGTTTGCTGATAAATTATAAGTCAGAAAGCTGAAAGAAAAAAAAAAAAAGCTGAAAGAAACTGACTAGGCCTGTTTCCTTAGTAGCATTTTACTATTTCTTTTAATAGTCTTTAGATAAAATAAAAATGGAAATGATGGACCCTCAGAAATATGTGTTATTTTAGATGACAGATATAAAAATAATGCCATGAGATTGTGCTGAGTTCTTTTGTTTTTTGCAAACAGCTGCCTGGCAGTCAGCTCTCTTGATCTTTCATCATCTATTAAAAAGACAAATTGAAAGAGTCTTTTAATAGAAAAGGAAGGTTCGGAATAGCTTCACGGTTGCAGAGACACTGTGGCAATGTCAGCCAAGCCAAAGCTTGAAGGCAAAGGTCTTACAAACAGGCTTAATTGCACTAATAAAGGCTGCTGTTTTTAAATAGTTTTACCCAGTCAATATTCTGTAGTGGTCTAGATCCCAAAGGAATGGGTACTTATCATATTGATTACACACAAGGGAAGAAAAATGTTTTGTTTTGTTTTGTTTTCCTTTTGGAGAGAAACAGTTTCTGTGAAATTGTTTATTACTTATCTTACCTTAGTTGAAATTTTTAGGCCTCTCACCTTCTGAGATGGCCCACACTCTGTGGAGTGTGTTTCTCCCAGGGCTGCCCTCTCTTTCTGAGACAGATCACATTCTGTCTGTGGGATGTGTATCTCTCTAAATAAATCCACTTCTTACCTGTCAAGAAAAAAATTTTTTTTTCTTCTAGCAGATTAGGAAAAATCCCATAAGAAATTCTATAATAAACTGTATACCCCAAAATTAGTTTTACTTATATTTTACCTTTTCTTCTCTATGTTTTGGTATTTGTATTTTATTTTTTTAGTGTTCATATTCACTATTTAGTATTTTATTCTATATAAACAAAAACCATGCCTTCATGTTGGTTTTAAACATGTAAACATAAACATGTAAAAATAAAGTTGTATCTAATTAACTTTAAAATTATTAGTATTTTCATTTTTGTATGATTTAATCAATATTAAACTGAACTCTGGTGATTTTTCCCAACCATTTTATTATAAAAATTTTTAAACATCCATAAAAATTAAAAGAACTTTGCAATTTTGCAGTTAATGAGCAGACCAACTAGATTTTACAGTCAACACTTTACTGTTTTATCACATGTCTCTCTATCCTTCTATCTGTCTATTAGTCCATTTTGTTTGTTTTTGTTTTTTTTTAAAATGCAGCTCAAGGTAAGTTGCAGTCATCACTTTAGCCCCAAACATTTCAGCCTGTATGCCATGGGTAGCTTGTTAAAATGTCTCTCTTTACCTACACTATTCCTTCAGCAATATATTATTTAAAAATTAAATTTTTTACACTTATTTCTTATATGAGTATTTTTTCCCCTTTAGAATGTTGTCTAAAATTTTAAAAGAATTTTAGGCCAGTATTTAATTATTTGAAATTTTAAGTAAAATATTGTTGATTCCTTCTGTACATTTGGCCTTATGTTTAAAAGTAAGTTTTATTGTTTTAAAGATCCTTTAATTACTTCAAACAAAGGACCTTTACACTTTAAAGTCTACCTATTAGCATTCTCTGGGAGGATTCCCCTCTCAATTCTTGCTCAACTTTGTACCCTGAGCTGGGAACAGAAACGGAGTGCAGAGGACTGCAGCGAGCAGAACTTCCCCAGCCCCTCCCACAACAGTGGTTACCACCTGTTGTTGTTCCTGCCAAAGGGTGGACAGTTTATTGCTTTATTTTTCTATAACTCTTGACATATGGGAGGGGTGTTTTGTTGTTGGTTTTGAACAAAAGCAGCAACTGAAGATCATGTGTGTCAATAAAATGCTTAATTTTACTGCCTTATTCCAATATTTATTAATGTCTTCCAAGTATCACAAATCTTAGTGTTTGTATTATAATATAGTGTTTGTATATAATCTTGTGTTATATTTAGTGAATGGATTTTTTTGTTTGTTTTGAGATCTGCTTTTCACTTTCCTGATGTGATACTTTAGCTTTTGACGTTTTCAAGATGCTTTACACTTTCTATGCTTGTTTCGGGTTAGTTTTTTTTAGTGTTATTTGATGCAGATAACATAAAAATTGATCTAATTTTATATTGTTCTCAGACAACAAATCAAAAGGCCTCCAGTGGATAATAGATACAACCATAGCTTATCCCAAAGCTGAACCCATAGATATTCAAACCTGGATCCTTGGATACAGGAAACCAGCAGTCACACATGTACATTACAGGTAAGAATCCCGTATTAGTACTCAGCATTAATCCAACATAAAGTACTGTCTCTATCAGCCGTAGGTTGACTAGGTCACCTCATGTATTATTCTAGTCCACCAGGACACCCTGGGGGATAGGAAAAGAAAGATTGGTGTTTTGTTTGGCTGTTGGGGGGATTTTGGCTTTATTTTAATCCTTAGCTTTCTTAATTCCAAAACAGTCTGTTTATTGCATATTCTAGATTTGTCCTGTCAGGAATAACACCATTGAAATTAAAGTAAATGGAAACATACACGGTACTTGTAAAACAAAACATTCTTGGTTTTCTGTTTTGTTTGTTTGTTTATTGTTCTCAGAAGAATTGGTTTCTGTTCAGACTCTCCAGTTGTTTGGTTATATTTAAAATTTTTTAAATAAGAATGAAATGTTTCCAATTAGAATAAGAGATTTAAAATGCAGCATTAGAAACCATATATATACAGATGTGAATAATACAAATAATGAGGTTAGATCTCTTTCTCTTTTAATGTGGGTAGATTGGCAAGAAAAACTAAGTAGCATCGACTGCTTAAACTGGGGAATAGGTGCACACAGAAGGTAGTTTGGAAACTATGAAGTTCACTGAAAAATGATAATTTAGCTTAATGTCGGTTTACTTATAGGTGGATTTTAAAGTCTATTCATGAATGTATTCTTTTTCTGCAGTTAAGCATATCTTATCCAGAACATTACTATTAGCCCAAAATTAGTACAAGCCAGTTTTGCTTCACATGACATAGAAAATGTTTTTCTTCTTCATCTCAACTGACTTTAAAGATAACGCAACACCCATTCTTAGAGAATTTAATCGAAACAATCACTTTGGTAATTTGGTGTAGCTAGACAAGTTAGTGGAGAAGGAAATGGCAACCCACTCCAATGTTCTTGCCTGGAGAATCCCAGGGACGGGGGAGCCTCGTGGACTGCCGTCTATGGGGTCGCACAGAGTCGGACACGACGGAAGCGACGCAGCAGCAGCAGCAGCAGCAGCAGCAGACAAGTTAGTACTTTTGCTAGTTTTTCCCCCCAGTATAATTTAGAAGACTATACATGTGATTGGAGAAGGAAATGGCAACCCACTCCAGTATTCTTGCCTGGAGAATCCCATGGACAGAGGAGCCTGGTGAGCTATATAGTTCACGGGGTCGTAAAGAGTCAGACATGACTGAGCAACTAAAACAACAACAGCAATACATGTGATAGTTGGGCTTCCCTGGTGACCCAGTGGTAAAGAATGTGCCTGCCAGTGCAGGAGATGAGGGTTTGACCCTTGGGTCAGGAAGAGGAAATGGCAACCCACTCCAGTATCCTGCCTGGGAAATCCCCTGGACAGAGAAGCCTGGGGGGCTACAATCCATAGCGTCACAAAGTGTTGGGCATGATTTAGTGTGCCCAACATATCTCAGCAACTAAACAATAGCAACAAGAACAACATGTGAGAGTTAGAAAGGAATTATTCTATTTTGCCCAGTATTTATCAGATCCCACTTAGAGTTATTGCATGTATGTCAGTTTCTCTACTTCAAAAGAAATAATGCAATTAGTAGAAAAGTTTGCAAAGAGCCAATATAATAGATCACTGCTACCACTTAAAATGCAGTTGTTTTAGAGCAAATCAAATTTGGAGATAGTAGTGACTAAATGTGGAGAAGGCAATGGCAACCCACTCCAGTACTCTTGCCTGGAAAATCCCATGAACGGAGAAGCCTGGTAGGCTGCACTCCATGGGGTCACGAAAAGTCGGACACAACTGAGCAACTTCACTTTCACTTTTCACTTTCATGCATTGGAGAAGGCATGGCAACCCACTCCAGTGTTCTTGCCTGGAGAATCCCAGGGGCGGCAGGCAGATCCTGGTGGGCTGCAGTCTATGGGGTCGCACAGAGTTGAACACGACTGAAGCGACTTAGCAGCAGCAGCAGCAGCAGCAGCAGCAGCAGTGACTAAATGAAACAATGCTAGGAGAAACTCCAAGTTGAAAGCACCAAATCCTAACCACTAAACCACCAGGGGAGTGAAACTCCAAGTTGAAAGTACAAACAGGTTAAAGAGAAGTTTAACAATTCATAAATATTAAATTTGTAATAGGTTTCTGTGTATACGAAGTATTTTTATTGTATTTTAAGTAGATTTCATGGAAGGTAGTTTGATGCTAAGAACTGACTCATTTGAAAAGACCCTGATGCTAGGAAAGATTGAAGGCGGGAGAAGAGGGGTGATGGACAGGGAAGCCCGGCGTGGTGCAGTCCATGGGGTCGCAAAGAGCTGGACACGACTAAGCAACTGAACTGAATGAACTGAACTGAATAGAAGGTAGTAACTGTTCTTTCCTGTGCGATCATCTTGGAGCCTGCTAAGAGTGGCACAGTGTGCCCCTGGATGGCTGGAGCGCTCTATTGTTATACTGCAACATTGCTGGCCATCAGAGTTCACTTGGGAAATAATAAAATTGCCATCATTTATTTACCATTAATCAATGGTTAGGCCATTTTAAATTTCTTTAATACATTTTTTTTCCTTCTTGGAAATTATTGTCAAGGCTACTAAGTGGATTCCACTACCTGTTCTGTATCTCTTTGCAACGTACTGTGACAGGTGTATGGAGATCTCTGAGCAAGAAAGACATTTCCCCTACCAAGTGACTACAGCCATAATGTGTTAGTACACTCAAGTGCTTAGAAAACATTTGGTCTTTATTTAAATAGGAAAAGAATATCCAGTTACCAGAATGTGCAGCTGAATGGTCTTTTAGATTTTATATTTCTATACTGATGTTCACAGGAAAGAATTAGAAGAATGCAATAGCTAATTTTAACTGTTCTGATAGAAACTATTTTTTCTTCCAAAAGCAGTTTTCTACATTGTCAGTTCAATTGTTACTTCTTAGGCTTATGTTGATTTTTAGGATTTCTGGAAGAGATGAAGTCTATATATACGTATTATTATGTACTATAGAATACTTTCCTAAAATACCACGTAAGTGAGAAAGTTAAAATTTTTGACGTGGCTATTTATTAGATCCTATCCTATGAACAGGTAGTAAATAACAGTGCCGTAAATGCATTGTTTGAGCACCAAATGATACACTGATTTTTAAAGTGCTTAAAAAAACTACACAAAGTACATTTACTAAGATATATAAGGTTTGTATGGGTTATTGATAAATCCAGTACTAATAGATTAGCATTCTGCATAGATTGTATCTAAACTACTTTAATGGAGAAGGAAATGGCAACCCACTCCAGTATTCTTGCCTGGAAAATTCCATGGACAGAGAAGTCTGGCAGGCTATAGTCCGTGGGGTCACAAAGAGTTGGACACGACTGAGCGACTAAGCACAAGTTACTTTAAAAGGTGTCTTATTCTTTACTTCGCAATGCTATATATTATTTAACTAGGGAAATATTTTTCGTTATTGTGGATACAACTGCCTTATGGATCTCTTTCAGAAGTGAAGGTTGTTTTAAAAGAGGAAAGTGAAAGAAGAGAGTGAGGTCGCTCAGTCATCTCTGCCTTTTTGCAACCCCGTGGACTGTAGCCTGCCAGGCTCCTCGGTCCATGGGATTTTGCAGGCAAGAATACTGGAGTGAGTTCCCATTTCCTTCTCCGGGGAATCTTCCCAACCCAGGGATTGAACCTAGGTCCCCTCACACTGCAGGCAGACTCTTTACCATCTGACTCACTAGATGAAGCCCCTTTAAAAGAGGAACTAAGTCTTAAATATGAGAACCATTTGAGGGGAACAACTTTTTCCTCCCCTTCATATTACAGTCACATCAGAAGACAGCTTATTCCAATTAAAGTAGAAATGGGCACAGTGTGCTGCTGTTGAGGAATTAGTAGCAAAATTAAACATGAATTAGATTTTAATTACAGGGATAGAATGTTACAGGGATAAAAGCAAAAGTAACCCATCCTTAAATGTCTCCTTCACTCCAAATTAGAAAAAGTGAGTTGGAGAAGATGATTCTGTCGTGCAGAAATGGCTTATATTTTTAAAAATCTTTAAGTTATAACCATGACTGTGCTGCTGCTGCTAAGTCGCTTCAGTCGTGTCCGACTCTGTGCAACCCCATAGATGGCAGCCCACCAGGCTCCTCTGTCCCTGGGATTCTCCAGGCAAGAACACTGGAGTGGGTTGCCATTTCCTTCTCCAATACATGAAAGTGAAAAGTGAAAGTGAAGTTGCTCAGTTGTATCCAACTCTTAGCGACCCCATGGACTATAGCCTACCGGGCTCCTCCATCCATGGGATTCTCCAGGCAAGAGTACTGGAGTGGGTTGCCATTTCCTTCTCCAAACCATAAGTGTAATGGGATAGATAAATTGCTAAAAGCAGAGGTGTTACTTTCATGTCTAAATTGATTGGAACGTTGGTAACTTCGAAGGTGTTCAGTTAGAGACTTTGGGTAGTAAATTATTTTCTGTTTGTAGGAGGGTGGGAATTAATTCAGAAAAGTACTATTTAATGAATATTTTTAAAGAAAATATATTCATTAGCAAGGATGGACAAGTGTTAACATTCTGACATATTTGCCTCAGGATAGTTTTATCAGTAAAGAAAATAAAGCATTTCTAGAATGCAGTACTTGTTGAATGTATGAATGCTGAAGTTTGTGCTATTTAGACATGCACTGTCCAGTTACAGCAGCCAGTAGCCACATATGCTATTAAGCACTTAAAATGTAACTAGTCTGATTTGAAACGTTCTGTATGTGTAAAATATACAGTGAATTTTAAAGACTAGTAGGAAAAAGGAATATAAAATATCTCACTAATAATTTTTATTGATGATATACTAAAATGATTAGCTTTAGGAGATTAAAGAATTAAATTTCTTTAATGTTATTAGATGCTCTTTACATACTTTTAAAACATTAAATTTATTTTTAAAAATAAAAACATGTAACTATGAAAATACATCATAGAGGGAAAAAAATCTCTCCCAGCATGCTCACATAAAATATTTTTTTCATATTTCAATATTGTTTTATGTATGTTTATAGTATAGCTGCAGTTGTAATATGCATAAAAGTTATTTTTATTCTACTTTATTCCACATTGCATTTTAATGAACGTTAAACCTGTACTACACATGTTCTAGATGTTAAGATTACAAATTTTATAAATATTTTTAAGTACCCTTATGAAGTTTTTAATTTTTAGTGGCTTTCCAAAATCCTGGTTACTAAATACATTTAATTATTTTCCTATTGATCATAGACTTCTCAGGTTTCATTCTTGATTTTAATAATACTATGCTGAATGTCAGTACATACATTGAGTTTATCCTACCCCATATTTTAGATTTTTTATAATAGATATATTTAGTTCTGATGTTAGATTGGAGAGTGTTATTAAAATTACAGAAAAACTTATTTATTAGAAAAATTACCAACATTTTAAAATAGTATAATATTTTGTTAATTTTATGCATAAACCTATAATATTTGTGATTAATATTATATCACTTTGATTTTTCTTTCTGTTTTTTCCCTTTACTTCTTAAAACAAATTACAAGTTTTTATCAGTTTTGGGGGCTATAATTTCAGAAATAGTGTTTTTCTCCAAAACTTTTTGTTATGGAAAATTTCAAACCTGGAAATGAAACCCCATATACCTGTTTTACACTTACGGTGAATGTTGTTTCCTCTGTGTTATTTCCCAGGTTCCAGTGGATTATTTTGAAGGAAGGCTCAGACATTATATCATTTCATTTGTAAATGTTTTATTGTATATTCTCTAAAATGTGATAATTCTTTTTGTAAAAAACAGTACACATTATCATACCTAAAATATTAATAGTTTATTAATATTATCAAATATCCAATCAGTCATCAATTTTCCTGGATTGTCTCATAAATTATTTTTTTGACACTTTGAATTCAGTTAACTTGCAATTGGTTGACATATCTCAAGTTTCTTTTGTGTCCAGATTCCTCCCTCTTTTATTTTCCTTGTGGCTTATTTTTTGAGATACCATATCATTTGCCCTGTAGAGTTTATACAGTTTTTGTTTTGCTGATTTGTGTCCTATGTATTTCTCTGTTCCCTATATTTCCTATAAATTGGTGGGTAGGTACTACAACTTCATCAGATTAAGGGTTGAATTTGTTTCACAAGAAATACCTTTTAAGTGATGATGCTTACTTCTGTCAAAAGGTAAATAATGTCTGATTGTCAGAAATAGTTTTTGAATGCTGTTATTCGTTTAAAATTTTCAAATATATCCAGTGCTTTGAGGAAAAAAATGATACCTCCTAATACCATCCCTTTAACCCCAAACAATAATGTCAGAAATTTCAATTTAGAGTCAAAACCTCTTCTGGCATGTAACATATAAAGAGAATCAATTTGCTTAAGATACCCTGATAGTGATGGATTGAAGTCCATAGTCTTTTATTGTTTGATGAGTCATTAAAAAGGATTTTTCCCTACTATGTCCCTAACTATAAAGCTATTGAAATTGTTCTAAACTTAATTGGCAGATGAGATATAAATCATCCATTGGGATGATGGATATTTGTATTAGTTAGGGTTCTTCGGAGAAATAGAACCAATAGGATATAGAGAGAGATCAAGAATAGATTTATTACAGGAGTTGGCTCTCCTGGTTATGGAAGCCAGGAAGTCCCATGATCTAGTATCTGCAAGCTGGAGAACCAGGAAAACCAGTGGTATAATTCAGTCTGAGTCCCAAGTTCTGAAAAAGGTGGGGAAGTCTGAAAGCCTAAGAACTAGGAGTGCCGATGTTCTAGAGCAGCAGAAGGAGGTCTTAGCAAAGACAGTGGACTCCCCCTTCTTCCACTATTCCGTTCTAGTTAGGACCTCAGTGGATTAGATGCTGCCCTCCAGCATTGGTGAAGTGGATCTTCTTAACTTAGTCTTCTGATTTGAATACTAATCGCTTCCAGTGACATCCTTAGAGCACACCCTTATAGCACACCAAACATTATTTCAGGTAATGTAAAACATTATTTTTTATTTATTTACAAATAACGTAAAACATTATTTGGACATCCTTTAGCCCAGTCAAGTTGACCCATTGCAGTGGTCTATGTAGAAAACCAAAGAAACTGAGTTCACCATCTATTTATGGAGTTCAGCAATCTTGATATAAAATTATTACAGAAAATCAATATTATCCCTTTATTCTGACACTACATAGAAAATGTGATATTTTTAAAAAGATGCTTATCTGAGAAACAAGAAGACTATTAAGTATTTACCAATAAAACTTAAGAAAAAAATGTAGAAGGCTTCTATGAAGGAAAATATAAAACTGCATTGAAGAACATAAAAAAAACTGAAAAAGTGGAAAGAGATACTGTGTTCATAGGGGGAAGGCTGAAAAGTATAAAGATGTAAATTCTCCCAATCTATAAATTTAATCAAATTTAATCTATAAATTTAATATAATTGAAGTTACATTATCCAGGAGTATTAGGATCAGAATTCAGGATTTTTTTTTTCTGGAAACCTGACAGATGGTTCTAAAATTCACTTGAGAGAGTAAAGACAAATGAATAGCTAAGATAGTTTTGAAGATAAACAGGACAGAGGAATTCTTCCTACCAGATGTCAAGGCTTAGTGTAATTAAAGCAGTGTACTTTAAGGGCAGGGTTCAGTTCAGTTCAGTCGCTCAGTCGTGTCCGACTCTTTGCGACCCCATGAATCGCAGCATGCCAGGCCTCCCTGTCCATCACCAACTCCCGGAGTTCACTCAGACTCGTGTCCATCGAGTCAGTAATGCCATCCAGCCATCTCATCCTTGATCAATGGAAAGATTAGAGAATCCGGATTTACTTGGGAACTTGTGTATGGTTGATGGTTTTCTAACTATATTTTCTATATTTGGTAGTTTTAAAGGGGATGCTTGAAGCCTGTCGATAAAGTAGTGTTACTTCTTAGAAACTACAAGTAAGTTCTAAAAAACACAACAAGTAAGACATCATATATCCTATTTCATCCATTAAGATACATATTTTTTCACATATTAACATCTCTGAAACTGAAAGTCATCTTAAAACCCAGTAAAATAAAGCCTTAGTTATTATTTAATTGGGCTTCCCTTATGGCTCAGCTGGTAAAGAATCCACCTGCAATTGGGAGACCTGGGTTCGATCCCTGGGTTGGGAAGATCCCCTGGAGAAGGGAAAGGCTTCCCTCTCCAGTATTCTGGCCTAGAAAGTTCCATAGACGTCCATGGGGTCGCAAAGAGTTAGACACGACTGAGTGACTTTCAGTTCACGTCTCTTCATGTTATTTAATTAGATATTTGGCATGCTGCCACAGTAGTTGCTGCCTCTCTCCTCTCTCCCTCTGCCCCTGGGGAGTGAATCTTTGTACTATTTTAGGCCTTTTGTTTGTTTTTTACAATGTGAATGTATTAATTTTTCAATTTAAAAAATTATTTGAGGAACTCCCTGGTGGTTCAGTGGTTGGGAATCTGCATGCCACAGGGCAACTAAACTTGTACACTACAACCTCTGACCCATCACGCTAAAGCCTGCAAGCTGCAACTCCCGAAGCCTGCATGCCCGAGAGCCCTGCTCTGAAACAGGAGATGCCACCTCAGTGAGAAGCCTGTGCAACAGGACTGGAGAGTAAACCCCACTCGCTACAACTAGAGAAAGCCCATGCACAGCAAAGAAGATCCAGAGTTCAGTTCAGTTCAGTCGCTCAGTTGTGTCCGACTCTTTGCGACCCCATGAACCGCAGCACACTGGGCCTCCCTGTCCGTCACCAACTCCCTGAGTCCACCCAAACCTGTGTCCATCAAGTTGGTGATGCCATCCAGCCATCTCATCCTCTGTCATCCCCTTCTCCCCCTTCCCTCAATCTTTCCCGGCATCAGGGTCTCTTCCAATGAATCAGCTTCTCACATCAGGTGGCCAAAGTATTGGAGTTTCAGCTTCAACATCAGTCCTACCAATGAACACCCAGATCCCTTGCATTGTAAGGCGGATTCTTAACCACTGGGCCACCAGGAAAGTCCCCTATCCATAATTTTAAAGTGAGTTTAAGCAGCTTAAATTTCTGTAATAATTTTTTTAGTATAAAATCTAGAATAAAGTAGAATATAGTTAATGTATTAAAAATAAGTTATTCGACATATTGAGGTTTCACTTTTCTCAGTAACTGTAACTGTAAAGTAATACACACCTAAGTGGTACACACCAGGTACTAATGATGCAGGTTTAGAGGTTTACCACACTCAGCCCCCAAATTACTCATCTGAAAGTAAGGTCATTAAATTGCCCCTTGAACTTAAAGTGACTTTTTTTTAATAGCAAAAGGAAACATTGTCCTGTCTTTAGTTTTTCTTATAGAACTTTTCTTTATCACCATAGTTATCACTCATTTCACCTCTGTTTTCACTATCTAATGATTCTCTTCTTCCTATCTACTTTTCTTGTCATCTCTTGTTTTTTACTGTTTTGCCTCTGTGCCCTAGCTTTACCCTGGAAAAGTCTGGATTTTTTCAAAGCTTCCAGTTGGAAAATGGAAAGTTACCCATTAAATTTAATTTTCAGGTTTTTAGTTCTGCTTGGCTGTTTTTATTGATGTTCACCACCCCCAAGTTATTTTTTCTTTTCTGCCCCAGCAGTTTTTTCTTTCTTCTTTAAGAAAACAAAACATTTTAGTTTGACACAATTCAGGATGCTGACGACATTAAATAAGTGGTCTTAATTTAGGTTTGACTGTATTATGGATTGAATTCTGTGTTTCTGTAATGAAGTTGATGATTTGAAAGAGGTGAATCATCATTTCAAATAAGATAAAATCTCCATCCTCTACTTAGAAGATAGGCTTAATTTCTTCTCAAGTTTTTATAAGAAGTTATACATGAAAGAAATTTTTTACTGTTAACAAAGAACCAAGAATCTAATAACCTAAAATCTAATTTGCTAAGTTATTTTCATTGTATGAATCTGGAGAGAGTAAGCTTTGGAAATGAAGCTCTATCCTCCCTTCCTTGGCCCTCAGGGGGTTTATCTTTTCTTTTTCAGATTTCTCTAGTCAAGCATAGTTACTGCCATTGGTATTCAAAAAATGCTTTTTGTTTTCTAAGGAAGTTTTGTTGGAGATATTATAGCTTCCAAATTAAAAAAAAATTCTTAGAGTTTAAATTTTAATTGAATAATGGTTAAGCATAACTCTCACTGATCATTATTTATATTTTATATTTTATAGTTACTTAAAGTCATTGAATTAGATCTGCAAAGTGGAAAGGCTAACTAGGTTTTTTTGTCTAACCTTCCATTTAATACAGGAATACACACACAGACACACACACACATATGCACACGCACAGATTACTTAAATATAGACCTTCTCTAGAATCCTGTTTTTAGTCTTCTCTTTTTTCTCCTGTGAAAGAGGTTCATAATAGGAGAGTATGTAGAAATGGATCCTGTGTAGAGTTCCTCTAGCTCTCATTCTTTCTCCCAAGTTCCAAATCCTCACTTAGCTTTCTTTCCTGCACCTGGATACCCTGTCTTCTTCGAACCTAATATGTCTAGAACTGAACTCATTTTCCTTCACACAAACTTGTTTCTTTCCATTTGGGGTTTATGTTAACCTAATTCTATCCTCACCCAGAATGAAAATTTTGGAATTTTTTGACTCTGCACTTTCAAATTTTATCCTCTCTCTCAAATTCAGCTGCCAGTTCCTATGAAAGTTACCTCTGCAGTGTTTGTTTCTATTCTCTCTTTTTATCTAAATGCCATAACCTAGCTCAGATTTCAATACTTTTTACCTAGAATATGTCTGCTTATTAAATATTCCCTTTATTGATACTGATACTCTACCCTATCTTTCTTATTTCACTGCTATTCTCCTTTTCCTAAAGCATGGTGCCTTTTTTCCCCCTTTGTTTCTTTTCTTGTTTCTTTATTCCTTTGTTTCTGTCTTTTTTCTTTCCTTTTTTTGTTATAGACATTAGTGGAACACGGCACAATTTGAATGAAATCTGTAGATTGTAAATTAGATAATAGTAGCAGTGTTCATTTCCTGATTTTTATCATTGAAGTATAGTTATATAAAGGACTGTTCTTGTATTTTAAAAAACATTCATGGAAGTATTTTAGGGGACACACCATCTATAACTTACTCTCAAAAGTTGAGGAAAGACTATGTAGATAGATAGATCAGGAAAAAATATATATGGAAAGATGATAAAGTAAATATGAGAAATAATGATATTTTGGGAATCTGATTGAAGCATATATATGAATTCTTTGCAGTATTTTGGTAACTTTGCTTTGAGTCTGAAATTATTTCAAAATTAAAAAAAATGTTTAAGTCTTTAGAGAGATACAGAGATCTCTGTACCTTCTCCTCAGTTTTGCTGTGAACCTTAAACTACTCTTTAAAAAAGAAAGTCTGAACAAAAATATTAAGAAGTCATTAGACTCATGGAAAACATAATAATGATTCTCATAAGCATATATACCAGTGTTATATTTTGCTTACTGGATAGTTCAGTTCATTCAGCAAGCATTTGTGTCTCAAAGAATGCAACACAAAAAAGATATAATGAATAAATTTGAGGTATAAACAATGCCATCTCATTGTTTATGCCCTTTTCAGATAGCTGAGTGGCTTAAAAAAAAAAACCAACTTTTCTAGTGGATCCGGGAGGAAGCTCTAAATATTATTCCTTAGTATGTTGAGGATGAGGCCTGAGCAGCTTACCTAAGGACAATGACTCAAAGCAAAACTTCTGGGAACTGAGTACTCGGGCATATTCTGATGTGTTAAGTTTGACAGGATCTGTTCTTGTCCATAAATCTATTTTTGGTGACAAGTAGTTTCCGTATTTCTGAGCTATTCTTGTCATACTAGCCCTTGTGGTGTCGGTTAACCATGGTTGTGTTGTTGATGGCTGTCTACAGATGGCACCTCATCAAGTTTTACCCTGGCAGGTTACTTTGAATTTAATTCAGTTCAGCAAATTTGAGTTTTCACAGAGGAGCAGGCACTGATTTATATACTGGATATGCAAAGATGAGTATAGCACAGTCTGATAGAGTGAACAGACACGTAAGAAAATAAATAGAACATAAACTAATAAGCATAGTTACAAAGGGCAGAGTTGGCACCAAGGAGGAATTACTAACTGCAGGAGAGGAGGAGGAAGTCAAAAACAGTCTTCCCTGTTAGGAAGTTAATGAATACATTTTAAATTGGACAGTCTAGCATGTTATATAACCAATGTGGAAGTGAACAGCAAAATAAAGTTGAAAGAGGTTGTATCTGGGAAATAGGTATCTGAGGAGGGAAAAAATAGGTCTATTATTTTTCACCACAAACCTGATAGTACTCTGACTCTTGAAAACTACATGCCTGTCATTACTCTGTTGAAAATTTAAGTTTTTTAAACTTACTCTTTTAAGCCAACTCAAGTGATGCCTTTTCCATGTATCCTGTGTCATAAGTAGACATGCACACCCCTTCATTTAAACTTACACAGAAATCCTTTAAAGTCCTTATATAGTGAAAGTTGCTCAATCATGTCCAACTCTTTGCAACCCCATGGACTGTAACCCACCAGGCTCCTCTGTCCATGGAATTCTCCAGGCAAGAATACTGGAGTGGGTTGCCATTTCCTTCTCCAAAAATCCTTATGTAACGTTTACCATATTCTGATTTTAGATTATTTACTTTCCTTGTCCCTCTGCTAGATTATTTGGTTTAAGAAAGCATCAGTAGTTTATCTTCTTCAGTGCTTATTGGCTCCTAACATACTATTGACATAATTGAATTGAGGGTTTAGCCGTGTTGTTTGTTAGCTCACATTTTAGAGTCTTTGTGGCATGAAAATTCAAACATTCTAATGAGAAGGTATAGAGGTGTCAGCTGCTAAGCATTATTTTATGTCTTTTTTTAAAAATACAGTTTATCTGGTGATCCTAAATCTGACCTATGCTTTTTGGTGGAATACTCTGTATTTAGGAGCACATTCTAGATTACTATTAATAAGAATTTTTGTTTCTGGAACACCAGGAGCTGGTTTCTCAATTGGATAACTATTGCTATTGCAAAGATTTATTTCTTTATATCCCACAAGAACTCCTTTTATTTAATTCCAAGAGGACTGGTATTCAGTGCATTTGACACTCTGCCATATTAGGAGATTAGTCGTTTTAATATTTTAATCCCATGGTGACCAAACAATCAGACTAATAGGGGTAGGCTGCTCTTGAACGAGCATTTGGTCTTCCCTCCAGGCTGCCTCTTAAAGCAAGAGAAAGTCCAAGCTATTCTAGGCAGATGGTAGGGTAGATTTTCTGTTAAAACATGGCCCCACTCCCTGACACTCACCCCATTTAAAGCAATAGATACTTCACCAACCTCACCAGAGTCTTTCATGAGTTAAGTTGGTAAACCCAAACTTCCTCTTTCAGCCTTATTTTTAATGTCACTTTCCTCCTTATAAACATGTTTTAAAAACTATTTCCGAGATAGCTCTTGCTAAGTTATCCTCAGGTTGATTAGACTTGCTTTTTTATTTACAGAAATAGTGTATTTTTAGGGGCTAAAAAGTAATCTAGATAATTCGCCAAACCATTTGACTGTACTCAGTGTGGTAGAGGTGGATAAAGCATTTAAAGAGCACCACTTATATTACAAAACTGTATTAAGACAGTATTAAACTTCTAAAAGTAAGAAGTCAGTAATTTGTAATACCATTCATTAAAAAAAAACAAACTTTGATTTTTAAATTTAAATTTTAAAACATTCCATAAATCAACTGTATTTCAATTAAAAAAAAAAAAACAAGCACTTCCATCAAAGAAACAAACAAAACATCCCTCTAGTATCAGGATGACTAACTGACTTTCCTAAAAATCCAAATATTAATGACATTTAATTTGAAAAAAAAAAGAAAGAAACAAATGATTAAATTTCCTGAGTAGTTGAATTTCCTGCATAGCCCTGGGCATCTGTCTTGTGTCCGGCACTGTGCTGGCTTTATTTTGCTGGTTTCTGCCCCATATGTACATAGTTCAGGAGTCACCCAGAAATTCGAGTGGGGAGCAGACTCAGACGGCATGGCCCCCACTCAGTGCTTACTTCTGTGTGAGATTCCTCACTTTTCAAATGCTATGGTCACCCTAATATCTGTCCTCTGATTCTTCAAGGAGTGAGACGACATGTTCTTATAGAAGTCTTGATTCTCTTTGTGGCACTAACTGGGAACTATTCTGAGGTAAAGAGCTGTAAAAAATGGAAAACACACCTACGTTCCTGTCTCTCCTACTCTCCTGTCTTTCCTGACTCTCCTCCAATATCTGACTGCTTTTAGTTACTCTCCAGTGCCTTCCACTAATTACTTTTTGCATTTTGTCCAGAATTTATAACCATTACTTGTGAACTACTCTACCATTTCAAGAAACAGAACTCCTCTTGTTTTATTTTATTTAAAACATTTATTTTAATGGATACTAAGAAGTCACAGGGGGAGGTGACCTTTCAGAGGTGAAAGAATAGGTTTTGCTCCTGAGGGTGCCCTTGTTGAACTCCTCTGGCCCTTATGCATTTAAAGCGGTACTGCGTTGCACCAGTGTGGTATAGAGTCAGTCGCTCAGTTGTGTCTGACTCTTTGCGGCCCCATGGACTGCAGCCCGCCAGTCTTCTGGAGTGGGTCGCCATGCCCCTCTCCAAAAGATGTCAGCGCTCAACAAATTCATCTTAACAAATTCAGTAAGTGAAAGTTGCTCAGTCATGTCCAACTCTTTGCGACCCCATGGACTATTCAGTCCATGGAATTCTCCAGGCCAGAATACTGGAATGGGTAGCTGTTCCCTTCTCCAGGGGATCTTCCCAACTCAGAAATCAAACCGGGGTCTTCTACATTGAAGGTGGATTATTTACCTTCTGAGCCACCAGGGTACCCCTAAAGTGACTATAAATATAGGCTCTGAAGTCAGATGGCAGTGCTAATGTGTTTTTCTGTAAGTAAGATTCAGAATATTTGTATTAAGGTTAATATTGAAATGAAGACATAAGGTATCTGTATCCTTAAAGAGAGCTCATAGGTGGATTCCTAAGAATGTGTCCCCAAATTGTCATATCCCAGTTGTGAAAGGCAGAGGAACCAGAGATCAAATTGCCAACATCTGTTGGATCATAGAAGAAGCAAGAGAGTTCTAGAAAAGCATCAGCTTTATTGACTAAGCCAAAACCTTTGACTGTGTGGATCACAACACACTGTGGAAAATTTTCGAAGAGATGGGAATACCAGACCACCTTACCTGCCTACTGAGAATTTGTATGCAGGTCAAGAAGCAACAGTTAGAACCCAACATGGAAAAACGGACTGCTTCCAAATTGGGAAAGAAGTATGTTGAGACTATATATGGTCACCCTGCTTATTTAACTTATATGCAGGGTGCATCGTGTGAAATGCTAGGCTAGATGAAACACAAACTGGAATCAGGATTGCCAGGAGAAATATCAGTAACCTCAGATACACAGATGACACCACCCTTATGGTAGAAAGTGAAGAAGATCTAAAGAGCTTCTTGATGAAAGTGAAAGAGGAGAGTGAAAAAGCTGGCTTAAAACTCAGCATTCAAAAAACAAAGACCATGGCATCTTGTCCCATCATGTCATGGCAAATAGATGGGGAAATGATGGAAACAGTGACAGACTTTATTTTCTTGGGCTCCAGAATCACTGCAGATGATGCCTGCAGCCATGAAATTAAAAGACGCTTGCTCCTTGGAAGAAAAGCTATGACCAACCTAGACAGCATGTTAAAAAGCAGAGACATTAGTTTGTCAACAAAGTTCTGTCTAGTCAAAGCTATAGTTTTTCCAGTAGCCATGTATGGATGTGTGAGTTGAACTATAAATAAAACTGAGTGCCAAAGAATTGATGCTTTTGAACTGTGGTGTTGGAGAAGACTTTTGGGAGTCCCCTGGAAAGCAAGGAGATCAAACCAGTCCATCCTAAAGGAGATCAGTCCTGGATGTTCATTGGAAGGACTGATGTTGAAGCTGAAACTCCAATACTTTGGCCACCTGATGTGAAGAGCTGACTCATCGGAAAAGACCCTGATGCTGGGAAAGATTGAAGGCAGGAGGAGAGGGGGACGACAGAGGATGAGATGGTTGGATGGTGTCACCAACTCGATGGACATGAGTTTGAGCAAACTCCGAGAGTTGGTGATAGACAGGGAAGCCTGGTGTGCCTTCCCTCTGTGGTTCATGGGGTCACAAAGAGTTGGATACGCCTGAGTGACTGAACTGAATTGAGTTATGAAACACTGCTCATCGTCTTCTACACCTAAATCATAGCTTCGGATTTTGTTCTTCTCCTTTTTAAAAATCTTTCTCTGAGAAGCATTCTCATAAATTGCTAGTAGAAATATAAATTGGTATAATCTTTATGAAGATAATGTAGCAAAATCTTTCAAAATTAACCTTTGACTTAGCAGTTTCACTTCTGTAATTTTATTGTATAGATGTAAACATATGAATGGACATTTACAGAATGCTATAACAAAAAAATGAGGAACTGTTCATCAGTAGGGTGGTTGTTATTGTTCAGTCACTAATTGTATCAGAGTCTTTGCAGCCCAATAGACTGCATCATGCCAGGCTTCGCTGTCCTTCACTATGTCCTGGAGTTTGCTCAAATTCATGTCCATTGAGTTGGTGAAACTAACCATCTCATCCTCTGCCACCTTCTTCCCCTTTTGCTTTCGATCTTTCCCAGCATCAGGGTCTTT
Organism: Budorcas taxicolor; assembly: GCF_023091745.1. Taxonomy (NCBI): domain Eukaryota; kingdom Metazoa; phylum Chordata; class Mammalia; order Artiodactyla; family Bovidae; genus Budorcas; species Budorcas taxicolor. Next base: position 72,644,216 of record NC_068925.1, read on the forward strand.
TCCAATGAGATGGATCTTCACATCAAGTGGTAGAGAATAAGGAATTTACGGCTTACCGTGTATGAAGAGATTACAATGAAAGTAGAAAATATTTTTAGCAGAATGATTGTGAAAATATGATCTATAAAAATTTATGCGATACAACTTAATCTGTATTAATCTATATTTTACAGGAAAATTTACAGCCTTAAAAACTTCTGTTAGAGACTTCCTTGGTAGCACAGTGGATAGGAATCTGCCTGCCAGTGCAGGGGACACAGGTTCAGTCCCTGGTCTGAGAGGGTTCCAGGTGCCATGGAGCAGCTAGTCCTGTGCACCATGACTGCTGAGGCTGCACTTTAGAGCCCTTGAGCCCCAACTACAGAGCCTGCGTGCTTTAACTGCTGAAGGCTAGGCACCTAGAGAGTGCGCTCTGCGACAAGAAAAGCCGCCTGAGAAGCCTGCACACTGCTCTCCACAGCTAGAGAAAGCCAGCGCAAAACATTGAAGGCTCAGCGCAGCCAAAAATAATAATATAAAGAAAAGCAAAAAGATCACTTCCATTAAAAAAGAAGACAGTTAAAAATCAGTGATCTAAATGTCTATTTTAAGAAGTTAGAAAAAAAGAAGCAAATGTAATCCTAAGATAGTAGAAGACAGGGAATAATAAGGGAGAACTTACTGAAATAGAAAACACACAATAGAAAGAAAAATGACATAAAAATTTTTATTTTTTGAAAATATTAACGTGATCAGCTCCTGGCAAGACTGATCAAGAAAAAAAGGTCAGTGTTGTCAATAGCAGGAATGAAAAGGGGAACATTACCTCAGATTCTGTAGTCATTAAAAAGGAAAATTAAAGAATATTAAGTGTAGTTATTCCAGAGCATCCAAAAGAGGAAATACTTCCTAGCTTCTTTTCTGAGGCCAGCATAGCTTGGATACCAAAACCTGAACCAGAGATATTAGAAGAAAGGAGTATTTAAAGGCAAACCTCTTGCATGATTATGGATGTAAGAGTAACCCAGCAAGATATTTTAAATCCATCACATTATGTACTGAGAGCATATATTTCAGGAATGAAAGTTTGGCTCAACATTCAAAATAAGCTTGGATTTTTAAATAAAATCACTTACTAAATATAAATACCTATTCATGATAGAAACTCTGTAGATTTTTAGAATAGAAAGGACTTTCCTCATTCTGATAAAGGATATCTACAAAATTCTTCAGAAAACACCATATTAAAGGATGATATACTGAAATGTTTCTTTCCAAGATCAAGAGTAAGAGAATGATGCTTTTTAAAAAAGAAACTTTTTATTTTGTATTGGCCTATAACCAATGAACAATATTGTGATAGTTTTAGGTGGACAGCAAAGGGGCTCAGCAGTACTTATATATGTATCCATTCTCCCCTAAACTCCCCTCTCATCCAGGCTGCCACGTAGCATTGAGCAGAGTTCCCTGTGCTATACAGTAGGACCTTGTTGATTATCCACTTCAAGTATAGCAATGTGTATATGTCGCTCCCAAACTCTAACTAAGAACGATGCTTTTTATCACCACTTTTACAATATTGTATAAGAGGCCCTCCCTATAATATTGCAATAATGAACCCACTGAATAGAAGATATTAACAGTACATTTATCTGATAAAGGGCATGTGTCTGTAATATAGAAATAAAATCTACAAATGAAAAAATATCTAAAAGAAATCCCTTTAATTAATCACATTAACAGAAGTAGGAAATTATATAAGCACTTCAACAGATGGAAAAAACTGATAAACGTGCAACTCTTATTCATGATAAAAAAGAAAACTTTTAGCAAATTGTGACTAGAAGGGGATTTCTTGAATCTGATTAATGTTATCTACCAAAGAAATCTACAGCAAGCATATTAAATGGTAAACTACTGAATATTTCCCCCTGAAAAATAAAAAATGAAAGGCAGGGTGCTCATTATCACCACTTCTATTCAACATTGTACTAGAGGTCTTAGCAACGTGATAATAAAAATCGGAAGTGTAAATATAGAGAAGGTAAAAACAAAATTGTCATCATTTGCATTAATTCATCTTCCTACCTGCAAATTAAGATTATAAAATAGTTTGATACAGACATTCAGTCCTTATATATAAATGACTGTTTCATGCAACCAAGTACCCAAAGGACTTCTTAAGGGAGGAAAGGAGTTAGGAAAAGCTACTTCACAAAACTGACTTTTGTTTTTAATTATTACCCTCTTAAAAACTCACTTTAAGTGGAGATACAGGCTTGAGATAGGATGCTAGGCCTTTTGTAACTGACAAGCAAATATACAGCAGGGTGAGAAAATGTGAAGTTGGTATTATCTGGTGAACACTGAGAACATTTTTCCACAGAAATGTGCTTGTCTAATGGTTCTTTCTGCCGGATTTCATGTACAGTATAGGGGAAGTAGTCTGCAAGCACTCTTAGGAGCTTGTGTATCTTCAGTAACTTCCCCCATAGGAATCTGCTTTCTTAGTTTAAATGGGGAAAGACGAAAGAGACAGTGGAATTCTTGGACTATTATTTCCAATTTGAGGGTTTCTTATAATTCAAAGATAGAAATTATCCTTTGAAGAGAAGGGAAAACAAACTCGTTTAAATATCCCACGGACTCTTACTCTTTTGAAATTTTCTCTCTCTGTCTCTACTCCTCTGATTATATAAATTTTGATATTAAAAGAACTCTGTCAAGAATTCATTTTTATAATACTCGTAACAGCTGTCCTTTTACATTTATATGGCTGGCTTGAAGCTGGCTTTTTTATTGCCTCCATGGTATGAAAGATAGACACACACACCTTAATATGTGTAAAGCTGGCTTAGGACCTGTTACTTTATTTACTGCTCTTTTTTCCAACATCCCGGGTTTTGTTGCTATTGTCATTCCTAGTGTTCACCCCATCCTTGTGAGTTTACCCTTGGAAAACCTCTCTAGTATTTTACTGGGGTTTTGGAAGGGCATGAAAGTGGACTTGAGTTGAGTCCACTCCCTCTTTTGAAAAGCCAAGAGGCTGGCTGCATCAGCACCTGTGGAAATAAGGTGGAAAGTTGCTAAACTTGGGAAGACTGTTGAAATCTGTTTAAGGAGAACTGAGAACCCCAGAACCCCCATCCTGCATTCCGTTCCTGGGCTCTTGTTCTTTCCCTGCCCTGGCAAATACCGGAGGCCTGCTCTGGAACCCCAGGTGCAGTTGAGGCAGAGGTCCTCTAATGAGATGAGAATAGCATGGTTAGGTGACATCTGTGTGCTGAGTGTTGAGACTCCCAGCCCTCACCTTGCTCTGCTGCCAGAAAACTAGCAACAAGGCCTTTCCTCTCTCTTAGCAGGAAATTCAAGGATCTTTCTGTGAGTAAAGGGCGAATTCAAGAGGAAAGACCAATTTAAATGGCCCAGTCAGATAATCTTCAGGGTTACTTATAGTCAACAAGCCCCACTCAAAGGCAGAGAACTTTGAATCAGCTGTGTAGTCCCACATCTGTAAACGTGCATGAGCAACAGAGAATCCCCAGATTACTGGGAATCTGATCAGCCTCCACTGTTAAAGATGGAGATGAAAACGAACATAGGAGGGTCATGTGAGAAACAGACTGTACGGCTTCCGAAATCCTCATGGTACATGAGGGTTCATTAACCCTTTTCTCTACTTCTGTGAATGTTTTTAAATCCCCATGATAATTGTCATAGAAATGAGATTCTCATAGAGATGAAATATTGTAACAATAATAGCATTCGGTAAAAAAAAAAGGAACACTCAGATCTCTTAGAAACTAAAAGTATGATAAAAAAAAAAAGTAAAACTCAGTAAAAGTTTGAAATTTAAATAAGAAATCTCTCAAAAAGGAGGACAAAAAGACAGATGGAAAAAAATGAATTTCAACTCTGAATCCTATATCTAGTTAAATTATCAACCAGGTATGAGGACAGAAAAAAAGACATTGGCAGAAACGCAAGGTTTCAAGTGCCTTTTCTCAGGAAACTACTGGAGGGGTGTACCCCATCAAAATGTGGAGTAAACAGAGAAAAAGTAAGATGTGAGATACAGAAGGCACTAAATCCACTTTAGGAATATGAAGACTCACCAGGATGACAGTGAAGGGCCTTTGCAGGATGAAAACTACAGGCAACACATCCAGAACCTTGCTGAAATTTCCTCACGAAGGTGAAATTAGAAATTAGAAGGTGAATGTCTAATGCACGTGAATCCCTTGGGAGGAGATCCAGACCCAAGTCCATGTGGCCCACTGCCTGGTTTTTAAATAAAGTTGCATTTGAACACAACTGCACTAATTTATTTAAACCTTATCTGTGACTGCCTGCACATTACACAAAGCAGAGTAGAATAGTTGTGACAAAGATCTAAATAGCCTACAAAGTCTCAGTATTTTTTCTCTGGCCTTTAAGGAAAAGTTTGCCGACCTGTTCTAGAGATTTGATTTTAGATTTGATTGGTCCATAGTTTATGGTTGAATTAGTTATGTCTACCTAGAAGTGAAGTGAAGTGAAGTCGCTCAGTCCTGTCCGACTCTTTGTGACCCCGTGGACTGTAGCCCACCAGGCTCCTCTGTCCATGGGATTCTCCAGGCAAGAATACTGGAGTGGGTTGCCATTTCCTTCTCCAATGTCTACCTAGGAAACAATGTAAATTGCTCAATCTAGGGAGAACAGAAATTGGAGAGGAAAGGAAACATAGCCTTGATTTACTGCCTGGTTTACCTTTGAATGGGCTTCCCTGGTGGCTCAGAGGTTAAAACGTCTGCCTGCAATGCAGGAGACCTGGGTTTGATCCCTGGGTCGGGAAGAACTCCTGGAGAAGGAAATGGCAACCCACTCCAGTATTCTTGACTGGAGAATCCCATGGATGGAGGAGCAGAGTCGGACACGACTGAGCAACTTCACTTTCACTTACCTTTGAATATACTTACATGATTATAATTTTGAGCATTACTTTACTAGTGTGTGAGATGAGTGCAATCATGCGGTAGTTTGAGCATTCTTTGGCATTGCCTTTCTTTGGGATTGGAATGAAAACTGACCTTTTCCAGTCCTGTGGCCACTGCTGAGTTTTCCAAATTTGCTGGCATATTGAGTGCAGCACTTTCACAGCATCATCTCTCAGGATTTGAAATAGCTCTACTGGAATTGGATCACCTCCACTGGCTTTGTTCATAGTGATGCTTTCTAAGGCCCACTTGACTTCACATTCCAGGATGTCTGGCTCTAGATGAGTGATCACACCATTGTGATTATCCGGGTCATGAAGATCCTTTTTGTACAGTTCTTCTGTGTATTCTTGCCATCTCTTTCTTAATATCTTCTGCTTCTGTTAGGTCCATACCATTTCTGTCCTTTATCGAGCCCATCTTTGCGTGAAATGTTCCCTTGGTATCTCTAATTTTCTTGAAGAGATCTCTAGTCTTTCCCATTCTGTTGTTTTCCTCTATTTCTTTGCATTGATCGCTGAAGAAGGCTTTCTTATCTCTTCTTGCTATTCTTTGAAACTCTGCATTCAGATGCTTATATCTTTCCTTTTCTCCTTTGCTTTTCGCCTCTCTTCTTTTCACAGCTATTTGTAAGGCCTCCCCAGACAGCCATTTTGCTTTTTTGCATTTCTTTTCCATGGGGATGGTCTTGATCCCTGTCTCCTGTACAATGTCACGAACCTCATTCCTGATGTTCAAGCTGGTTTTAGAAAAGGCAGAGGAACCAGAGATCAAATTGCCAACATCCGCTGGATCATGGAAAAAGCAGGAGAGTTCCAGAAAAACATCTCTTTCTGCTTTATTGACTATGCCAAAGCCTTTGACTGTGTGGATCACAATAAACTGTGGAAAATTCTGAAAGAGATGGGAATACCAGACCACCTAACCTGCCTCTTGAGAAATCTGTATGCAGGCCAGGAAGCAACAGTTAGAAGTGGACATGGAACAACAGACTGGTTCCAAATAGGAAAAGGAGTGCGTCAAGGCTGTATATTGTCACCCTGCTTATTTAACTTCTGTGCAGAGTACATCATGAGAAACGCTGGACTGGAAGAAACACAAGCTGGAATCAAGATTGCCGGGAGAAATATCAATAACCTCAGATATGCAGGTGACACCACCCTTATGGCAGAAAGTGAAGAGGAGCTAAAAAGCCTCTTGATGAAAGTAAAGAGGAGAGTGAAAAAGTTGGCTTAAAGCTCAACATTCAGAAAACGAAGATCATGGCATCTGGTCCCATCACTTCATGGGAAATAGATGGGGAAACAGTATAAACAGTGTCAGACTTTATTTTGGGGGGCTCCAAAATCACTGCAGATGGTGATTGCAGCCATGAATTTAAAAGATGCTTACTCCTTGGAAGAAAAGTTATGACCAATCTAGATAGCATATTGAAAAGCAGAGACATTACTTTGCCGACTAAGGTCTGTATAGTCAAGGCTATGGTTTTTCCAGTGGTCATGTATGGATGTGAGAGTTGGACTGTGAAGAAAGCTGAGCACCGAAGAATTGATGCTTTTGAACTGTGGTGTTGAAGAAGACTCTTGAGAGTCCCTTGGACTGCAAGGAGATCCAACCAGTAAAGGAGATCAACCCTGGGATTTCTTTGGAAGGAATGATGCTAAAGCTGAAATTCCAGTACTTTGGCCACCTCATGCAAAGAGTTGACTCATTGGAGAAGACTTTGGTGCTGGGAGGGATTGGGGGCAGTAGGAGAAGGGGACGACCGAGGATGAGATGGCTGGATGGCATCACTGACTCGATTGACGCAAGTCTGAGTGAACTCCAGGAGTTGGTGACGGACAGGGGGGCCTGGCGTGCTGCAATTCATGGGGTCTCAAAGAGTCGGACACGACTGTGTGACTGAACTGAACTGAACATGATTATAATAATGTGAATATCAAATATTGTGGTAATTAAAATGATCATAAGAGTGCATGGGATGATGGAAAGGATGTGCCTGTGTGGTGGGATAGGAAGAGAAAGGAGCTTAACCCTCATTTTTGATTGTCAGTAGATAAGCCCTAAAACTAAAGAAGCAGCATTGCTAAATACTAAGAGGGAAAAATCCATTCCTCTGGGGAAGGAGAAACAAAAGGCAGAGGAAGGGGAGGGGCTGCATTTTTCATACAAACAAACATTTTGCAGACTTTAAACACTGCACCTTTTTATTTTCGATGAAGAAATATAATCAAGAACACCTTCTTCTGAAAATTGGAAAACAAAAAAGAAAAGAAACACTTGTTCAAGGCCCCTGTTCTGTTCTCACTTGCAGTAGATATATGTCGCTCATTATCCCAGTCCAGTTCCTGTTGAGTAAGGACAGTCACAGAATCCTTCAGAATCATGTTCCAACAATTACATTCAGTCATGAGCTGGCCCTGCTCATGCAACCAGTATCTCTGATATAATTAGCAAAAGGGCACCAATTAATACAGATTCTGTCTGGTTCATAGATATTCCCAGCAAAGGAACATTGCTAAGATACATTATTTGGCCTAACATTTGAGTATTCTAAATATGTTCTAAGAAAGCTGCAATTCTAAAACTTCACTTGTTCCAAAAAACATTCCTACTTAAACCTACAAACATGGAAAGACAGGTATTTCTCAATAATTGTTTGTAGATAATAGAATACTTTAAAGCTAAGTTGTGGTTCTGAATGATTTTGACTTCTGAATTAAAGTAGTTTTTGCTTTTTTTCTGACTCTTGATAGAATCTTTCCAGTTAAAGATGTACCCCTGGAGACTGATGACCTTTCTGACTGGCTCTATCAGCGTTTTATTGAAAAAGAGGACCTCTTATCGCATTTTTATGAAACAGGTACACAGAATCCTATTACATGTATTCCTGAGGTTACTGATGGTTTCAAAGATATATTTTAGGGGAGATAACCATTTTTCAATTCTTCAGGCACCCTAAAGGAATGAAAGTATTTCCATATTTTAGAATTTCAGCTTAGAACTTTTATAAAGACAAATAAATGCATGTGAAATTTATCCAGGCCCTTACTTCATCAGCCAGTGTGGAACAATCAAATGATGAGTGAAACATCGTACAAACAGATCGAGTTCAGGAGAATACACGTCTGTGGAAGACTGTAGACCTACCTCTGTGATTATATGGTCTCTTTTATGAAATAGCAAATATCATTCATGTTTTGATCCTGCACTTGATTGTTTGACTGATAGCCATCACCATACAGTCATTTTAGATTATTTTTAACTGCATTTTCATGTGCTTATTCTTTTCTTTACGTGGAGGGATAGCATTTACATTTTAAGTCTTCATAGATATAACCTTATTACATTTTTCTCCTAGGGAGAAAAAGGTCTATTTACTCTAAGATCCCTTTTCTGTACTCAATATTCTGTACTTTCTATGACAACTACAGTGTGATGAAAAACACAGAGAAGGGAAGGAGAAGAGAGAGAGGAAACCAGGAAGTTGGGGAAGCAAGAACTAACCTGCCTGGAGCCCCAGGCAGACCCCAGGTTTTCACAGACAGCCGCACTGCACACCTGTTTCCAGAGCAACAGGAGTAAGATGAAGAGAAACATGTCCTGGGTCTGAGGATAGCCATGGGGTTTTAGATGAATAGAGGCCCAATTTTCTTCCCATCTAGACTTTTTGGGGACAGAATTAAAGTAGATATTAAATCAGTCTATCAAAGGTCTAAAATTCATAATATTAATCGCCAGTCATGTCCAACTCTTTGCAACCCCATGGACTATAGCCCCTGAGCTCTTCTGTCCATGGGAGTCTCCAGGCAAAAATACTGGAATGGGTTGCCATTTCCTCCTCCAGAGGATCTTCCTGACCCAGGGATCAAACCAGGGTCTCCTGCACTGCAGGCAGATTCTTTACCATCTGAGCTACCAGGGAAGCCCCCTGATAGTCATAAGCAAAAGCTGATACTCTTAATTATCTTTAAGGCTTTTGTGTTTGTATTTAGGATTGTTTCACTTTATCCTCAATAAGACTCCTTCCTCATCTTAACTTTCCCACCCAGGGACTTTGGAGTCATGCATATTAATATGACAGGAGCAGGACGCTGTCTGTGCCATTAAAATACCTAGTAAGGCTAGCTGAACAAGATGTCCCTCTCTGCTGTTTTGCATTCCTTGCTCTCCAGGATTTTCTTTCAGGATAAGACAGAATGGATGTATTGGGGAAGCCAAAAAGCTTGTTCAGGTTTTTCTATAAGATGTAATGTAAACCCAAACAAACATTTTTGGCAAACCCAACATAAGGCATCAGGTGATTAAAAGGCCAGCAAGATCCCTCTTCTTATTCATCTCAATCTCTTTATAATATTTGGCCTAAATAGTAGCGACAATAGTAGAAACTCTTTTTAAGAAAGCTATTTGCATAACAGACCTTGAAACTTTAAAGTGTTTTCTGTAAATTGTGAGAAGCAAATCCTCTCTTGAATCAGCTTACCCTAGGGGATTATCCTCAAGAACAAAGACTATTTGAAATGCTGAAGAGTGTTTTCAAGATGACCTTAGGAAATATTGTTCCAAAGTGGTGTAGCTTTCCTTTCCGGAAAAGAATGTAAAGACATCAGTTTACTTTGTTTCTCCTTTTTATTTATTTATTTTTTATTATCGACATATTCCTTTTGAAAAAAGAAATAAACCATGTTGCCTTTTGAAAATAGTATCAGCAATTTATGAGCTTCCATGCTGGTTCAGTGGTAAAGAACCCACCTGCCAAGACAGAAGACACAGGTTCATCCCTGGGTCAGGCAGATACCCTGGAGAAGGAAATGGCAACCACTCCAGTATTCTTGCTTGGGAAATCCAATGGACAGAGGAGCCTGGTAGGCTACAGTCCTTGGAGTCGCAAAAAAGTTGGGTATGACTTAGGGACTAAACAACAACATTGGTAATTTACAACCCCTTTTGTGGCAAAAACATTTAATTTGTAAATAGAAGAATTAGTATAAATTACGTTATTTTGAAAAAGAAAATATTTTTTGGCCACAAAGTTTGGCTTGTAGGATCTTAGTTCCCTGACCAGGAGTTGAACCCGTGCCTTTGGCAGCGGGCGCAGAGTCCTAACCACTTGTCCAGAGGAAATTCTCTGGAAATTATTTAATTGATATAATCCTGTGTCCTGGCCATTGCAGAAATCTGTAGGGATACAGTGGAAAACGAGGCAGCCATAGTGCCTGCTCTCCTGCAGTTTATGTTCCTGCAGGAGACAGAAAGTAAACCAGTCTGTAGAAGAGAAAGGTAGTTTGGAATCAATACAGACTGTGGAAAGTGCCAAGAAGGAAATAAACATGAAGATGCCAGTGACTGGTGGGGAAGGGGAGACAAGACAGTGGTGTTTTTCTGATGTTGGAAAAATGCCCTGAGCCTGCCTTTCACAGAGGTGGAGGGAGAAGCATTCTAGGCAGAGAAAAAAGCAAAGGCTCAGAGGTAGGAAAGGACTCAGTGGTTTGAAAACTGTATCTCAAATGATATCTCTCTTTAAGAGCAAGATGAAATCAGAGATGCTTTAAAAAAAAAAAAGAATGCAGGGCTTCCCTGGTGGTCTAGTGGTTAAAAATCCACCTGTAAGTGCAGGGGACGTGGGTCTGATCCCTGGTCCAGGAAGATCCCACATGCAGCGGAGCAGCTAAACCCGAGTGCTGCGACCACTGAGCCAGCACTCTAGAGCCTGAGAGCCGCAACTACTGAGCCCTTTAGGCCTAGAGCCTGCGCTCTGCAGCAGGAGACGCCTCCGCAGTGAGTAGCCCACACGCAGCAGTGAAGAGTGGTCTTGGCTGACTGCAGCTAGAGAAAGCCCGCAAGCAGCGATGAAGACCCAGCACACAACACACAAAAGCAGAAACAAACAACAACAACAGCAAAAGAAACTCTAGCTGATGTTCAACTTTTACTCTAGGACACCTCCCACCACAAGAAAACAAATTAATATTTCTATTTTGTCTTTTAGGGGCTTTTCCACCTCCCAAGGGCCATAAGGAAGCTGCTTCCAGGGAGATGACCCTCAGCAATATGTGGATACTTCTCATACAGTCTTTTGCGTTTTTGTCAGGCTACATGTGGTACAGCATCTTCCAGTACTTTTACCATTGCCTGTTTTAGGAATGGACTTGGACTTGTCATGGTCATCATAGGAGTTTGGACTTTGCTAAGCGTGCATTATTTTACACGTGCAAATCAGAATATAAAAAACAAGCAAAGGAGATTCAATGGATGGATTAATATTTATCCCCCTTTGGGATATTTTTAAACTCTACTAAAATGAGGATCAATAATATAATGACCTGCTAATATGTTTTAAGGATTTTTCATGTTTTAAAACAATACACTCTACCACCCATTTATGCAAACATCACATTTGGAGAAGAAGAAATCATCAAATCATCCTAGAAGACTATCTGAGAGAAATTCTGTTGCCACCAGATGTACGTGATAATCTTGCCCAGGCTCAGAAAACTGTGCGCGTCCATTCCTCTTAGCTAGTGGTCTCTGCTGGGCAGCACTGGGGTGTGCCCTTGCCTCCGTCAGCTCTGGCTGCATTCCCAGTAGCCTCGAGGCGAGCTGGTGGGCGCCTTCAAAGAGCTGCTTCCCTGTTGTTTGCAGAGACACCCGGTCCTCAACAGCTCCATGAGGGTCGGTGTCAAGCATGCCCCCGGGGCCAAAGCAGTGTCCAGTGACACATTCCGGTACTAGAAGGTGTTCTTCCAAAAGACCAGCTCAGTCCAATGCCGTGTTTACATGCATTCATGCTGCCCCTTTATGGGGAGGGGGGTTCACTTGATTTATCTTTTTGTATAGAAGGCATATCATAGATTGATAATTGTCTTTTACAAAATGCACTTCTATCAGATGCATCTACAGCAGAGGATTAGCACTATAGGATGGAAACAGACGTGAACGTGATCAGCGAGTGAAATTCTTGAGAGGCTGCCTGTCTGTCTGCATGTTGATCTGTGCGCTGACGCTCCCCAGCGCCATCTGCACTGGGCACCACACCACGGATTCTGTCCCGCTCAGAGCCTTCGTTTAGTTTTGTTCTCTTTTCTTTCCATTTTGCATTTTAGCATCAAATGCATATGGGGATGGTTGAAATAAATTAAGGCATTTAACTGATCAAGTTAAGGTGAAATAGACTCATTTAATATAAGGACTATAAGAGCTAGAGCCAGGCACTGGCTTCCAATGGTGACACATTCTCACATAACACCCCCAGAACCTGCATTTGTTCCCTTAGCACGTCAAGGAGCTACCCGTGCCAGAGTGGCATAACCAGGAGAGACTAGCAAAGAGGCTTCCCAGTTTCTTCCAATTGATCTTGGAGAGGATAGAGTCAAGTTCATATTTCTAGAAAACTTTTTTTTAAAATGATGTGTCACTATATTCATGTGATTTCAAACACTCCTCAGAAAGTGCTGGCACGGTGTCAACTGGTCACCTGCACTCCCAGTGTTGAGAGAGAGGTTGTGTTTTGGTTTGGGACTATAAGACTATTTAGACCCTAGTGAGTCAGTGTACTTATTGGTGATGAGCATTGTTGATTCCCCTGTTGTCACTAATTGTACAAATGACAGTTTTGAGAAGTAGGCCAGAACCTAAAAGTAAAGGCTATTGTTTTCTATTTTTAAATAAACCAAAAAAAACCAAAAACTGAAAAGATGTGAATTTTCTCCCAGTTATGTGGGAAAGGCAAAGCAACCAAATAAAAGCCCCCAGCAGCTCCATCTTTAGGGTTAATTCAGTACAGAGGTGAAAGAATGATTCATTACCTAAAATACCTCATTGAATAGTAGACAACTACTGGTGAAATGCAGAAGACAGTGTTAATATGTTTGGTTTGGTAGTGGATATTATGCAGTTTTTTTTGAAATCTGAGCATTTTGTTACATGTGTTTTACAGTGACAGTAATTAGGTAAAGCCAGTCTCAATTAAAGGTATGAAGGATGATAGGAAGCTGGATAGAAACTTAAAGATGCTTCTGTTTGAGGCCCAGCAAACACTACTAGACAAGATGAATCGAAATTGTTCCCTTGAGAGAGTCAGCCAGCTGGGGGATAAGTAGCTCACTGTGGAGTCTGGCATGCATAGTCCTAGCCAATAGACCTTTTTCGTCATTGCTAAGTAAACCGCAGATAGAGTGGCCAGTTCTCCCATCCAAAAAAAAAAAAAGAAATGCATACATCAGTGTGATTTAGGGCCACTTTTGCTATCACTGTTCTCTAAAGGAACATAATATTGTGTAATGTACATGTCAAGCAGACTGTTCTGTAAGATGCTTTTGTTTTTAAGTGCAGTCATTTCAGCAGCTCTAGAGTGAAAAATACCAACAGATGTGTGAGTTAATTTTTGAAAATAGATCTGTGAGTTGTAAATAGATGTGTATTTGGTCTGCCCTATCCCTCTTTGATTCCTTATCAACATGTTCTTTCTCTTCTGTTGGCAAAACATGTTTGTCTGAGAGCATTGATTGTGCTTTCGTTATCAGTAACTGGAGTTCTCCTGCTTGCACTAGGGAAGGTAAAGAGAATCTGTGATTTTGTATGGCAACCAGGGAAGCAGCAATATGCCACTGTACAGAACCAAATCAAAAGTCCTAATCTGTATTTTCTTTGCAAAATGAGATCAAAGGTTGTTTAGAGAGTATACATCTTTGCCAAGGGAAAAGAAAATAAAACTGTGCCAGTTTCTGTGCTAGCAGCTGGTAGAATCTCAGCACTTCCTGGTCTCCGCTGATCTGCCTGGATTCACACAGCAGAAAGGGCTGAGATCTCCCTGCTGGATTTTGGTCTCCATGAGTCACAGTGATGGAGCATTGCTTGGCCACGGGCAGGTGCAGTGACTCCAGAGATGACCACCCCAGCAGTTCACACTTAACTTCAGAAACTGTCATTGGTGTTAAAAGATACAAATAGCGTGGAGAAACCTATATGCCAGTGGAAGGTAAAGAAAAATTACAGAACGGAAAATGATGTTTTGGGTGAGCAAACGAGTTGAGAATCTAAATAGTAGATTTTTTTTTTAAGCTAGCTATGAGTTCAAATCTGTCATTAAGTAGTCCTTCATATTACAACCAACCCTTAATTTTTCCATGGGGAAAGACCTAGAGATTACCAGAGTTAATCCAGTAATAAGTCATAGTAAACCAAAAATCTAATTGTATTTAGGAGTTTGAGTCCTTATTCTCATCAAACTGTTCTTCTTCTAGGGATGCGTATTAATTTTTTTAAAGAAAAGATTTCTGTTGCCTATCTATTTATGACTGTTCATGAGTAGTGAAAAGATTTGGAAAGACAGCTTCAGGAAGAGGAAACACAAAAGCCTGAATAATCTATGGGCTAGAAAAGAATCCGTGAATAATCAAGAGCTGGTGGTATTGTCATTTTTTTTCAAGACTTTTTGTGAAAATGAAATGTTAAATCACCGAATGTAAACCTCAGAACATCACTGTGGTATTAATAGCACTTGGATCGGTGTTGCAATGCCTCTTCATTCTTTGTTCTCGCCACTCATGTCTTGTGGGTTTGTCTCAGTAATGTTTCTGACAATCATTTCCCTATAGACTGTTCTAAACTACTGTGACCTGGTTATAATTGTAGAAAGTTAATCATGGATATGCTTATTGGATTCTTTTTATATTTAAGGAAATTTTATTTACATTGCTAAATAGGAAGTTATTTTCTTCATTACACTATAGGACTTCGCTCCAGAGTTACCATTATGAGTACGTCAGCTCTAGTCTACAAAGGATGGATAAAAATGGTTAGCCTTATTTTCTTGCAATGTAGTGCTGTGAATTTTACATCTGTTAACATGAAAGGTGAAGTCAGAGCCACCTTGGGCAACAAGTATACTGGTTTATTTTATGAGACAGTAGAGACTAATAAGTTTGGGACCAAAGCCACCTAAATTGAACATTTTGGGGTCACAAAGGGGCCAGGTGTTCTCTGGAGCAGTCACTGGTTGGTGCTTTATTGCAATCATTTTGCACTGATACCCAACAGTTAGGAACTGGACCCTGGGAATAAGCTGAGGGTGCTGTACTGTTGAGGGAGGGTGACTGTAGCCATACAGAAGATAAAATAAGGGTTTTTCTGCAAAATTTCCATTTGAGGATTTTTACATTTAATATTTTTTTAAAACAGTTAAAAGAGCAAAAAATATATGTGTAATCTAGTTGCAAGGTATGCACACATATGTTGAATGGCTTTATTTTTGTTGTGTAAAACTGTTGAACACATGACTGTAATGCACAAATTCTTCATGTGTAGGGGGTCTGTGCATTTTACAGTAACTCATTTCATGATTGGATAATGAAACAGTTATACATTGAATTGCCATTGTTGTGTTACATGCTTTCCTTTTCTTTATAGTTATTACAGAGTTGTATTTATTTTATACAGGTGGATTTTCATTTTCCTGATGCCATAATGTTTACTTCAGCTTGTTGACCTGTCTTTCTTTGTCTATCTGCATGTTGTAATGTATGATAAGAATGAATGTAAAGGCTGTGGCACCTGTCATTAAATTTTGTAAAGGGCTGGTCACTCGTGGATCTATCTGGTTTATGAATGCATTTGCGATTATTTTAGTAACCAGAATCACCTTTTCAGAAATTTAGATGTGAACACCAAAAGAAACATTTTTCCCAACAAAAATTTAATAGCTGGTTCTATTTTTTTTAATCTAGAAAAAATAAAGTTGATTTTTTTCAAGTAAAGTGCTTTTAATTCTTAGTAGTGGGGGTGGGGTGTTTGTATTTTACTGGAGAGATTTAGGCATTAACATCTGTGGACATGTATTATGGCAGTTGGATGTTGAGGGCAAACTGAAAAACCAAAAGAAAAAAAACATTGTGCTTCCTTCTTTGGTTTTAAACTATTCCCCCAACTCCTTCCCCACTTTCCCCATCTAGCTGTGTACTGGTAAATGTTGAATAGTCTGCCCTCCTAGAAAAAAAGTTCTGTATACAAGTGTACATGTTTGTTAAAATTTTGCTGATAGCAAAGACATATAACACAGCTAACAAATAATAATAAAATATACTTTATTGTCAAGTCCATATAGCCAGTTCATTCTCCCAGGATGCTTTAATTGATTTTTGCTGAACTCTTGTAGCCAATCTATGATTGCAATTTGGCCATGATTTGAAAAATGGAATTACATCATAATTACTTATTACATTCTTAAATTTATTGTCATTCAATCTGATATGTGATCTGATAAAGTGTTTCTTCAGTTCAGTTCAGTTGCTCAGTCATGTCTGACTCTTTGGGACCCCATGCAGAAAAAATTGTTTCTTACCCTTGTGCAAATTATTCTCACTAAAGTGAACCACATTTGGCTTCATTACTCTTTGTAAGCTTATGTAACTTAATTTCAATAACAACTGTTTAGCAACTGCTGGCAAAATTTTAAAATTTAACAATCAGCTGTAGTGAGCCAGTAGGAGCTGTCTCCAGCACACTACTGTCCTGTGATCTTTTTAAAATTTAACTGTTAGTGTTGAGTAAACTCACTGCTCAACACTAAAGGTCCTATTACTGACCCCTGAAGGGGCTTAATGGGTGGAAAGCATTAAGTCCTACAGAGCATGCTTTTGTTTATTTTTTCTAAGTTTTTTTTTTTTTTAATGTGGATCATTTAAAAAATCTTTGTCAAATTTGTCGCAATACTGTTCTCTTTTATATTTTTTGGCTATGAGCCATGGGGGGTCTCCTAGCCCCCTGACCAGGGATTGAACCCTCACACCCTACATTGGAAGGTGAAGTTTTAACCACTGGACAGCCAGGGAAGTGGGCTTTTGATTTGGAGGATTTGACAACAGCAAATCTTTCCTCAAGTGCATGGGAAGCTTGGATTTTTCTAAAGTTGGTCCTTTGCTTTCATTTCTCAAAACTAGGTAAATTGATAATAGGCATCTCTAAGATTCTGTTCTGAGCACTGAAAACACTCATTGTTTAGATATTTGGAGAATATGTTTGATCCCACTGAAAACTTTAATGTATTTAAATGTCTCACACAGTCTGCCAAACAAGTTAAACAGTTCAAGTTCGGTCTACCTCCTCTTTCTCTGGACGTAGGATGCTGTTCTGGTGAGGCTGTTACTGTTTCCCCCAGTGTGGTTTCTGTGGAAGATGAAGGACAGGCTGAGGACAGAGCCCTGAAAGCAAGTGTGAAGAACTCTGAGATCTGTTGCGGACCAGCCCTATTCTTCATGAGCTGGGAACAAAAGAAAAGCCATTGTTTTTAATTTCCACTTAATATGAAAATGTTTGTTTTTAGAAAATGTTTCTTCCTGATGAAAAAGAAAATGTATTTTTAAAAGGAAAAAATTTCCTCTTTTGGCTATAAGAAAAAGTCAGCTGTATGAGCATGTGTGACCATATCATAACATGCTGATATGATATAAGTCAATAAATTTTTACCTCTCAGGACTTGGATAACCTTGTTCTTCACTCTTAGAGGCTTAAGAAACAAACTGAGTATCAATTACCCAGATCATATTAAAACATACATGAATGGACTGTGGGAGGAGGGCTGCCTAACCACTGGAAATAAAACAGGCTCCTTTCCTAGTCAGCAAAATGCTCTTTATTAGCTGAGTAAACCCATTTTACAAAGAAAGAAACTGGAACTGTTTGGGTTTGTTTTTGTTTTTGTTTTTTTTGCTGGAAAGCATGAGCATATTACAAAGCTCCCTCCTGAGTTTTCTCCCAGAAAATTTCTGTTGCCTCTTCTTGGAAAACTTTCTGCTTTTTAGGTGTGCGATTCATTCTAGAGGTGATGGTAAATTTCTCATTGTTGAAGAGGGAGCTCTGGGCCATCCTTTTGATGACAGCAGCTGTCTCAGCGATGTCACTGAGAAATCACACGGCTAGGACACCGCCCCTAAAATTATCAATTCCGCATCTTCATTCCTTTGTTTCATTTTTGACACCAAACTGCCTGCAAAGGTCTTTGTCTTCAGTTCTTACCAGTTAACACCGAACACTATCAGAGTCAGCTGATGGATAGTTAAAGGAAAAGAAAATAGGTACCTATAAGTTGGGGGAGTTGGGAGGGGATTAGAAGAGGTTGAAATACTAGGAAGAGGAACCCAGGAGTGTTAACAGACAAAGAAAGTGCCAAAGTCTGCTGTCTACAAACAGGTACACACACCCCTGATCAATGAGGACCCCAAAGAGTATTCAGACACAGTCTTAAGGAATCAGCTTCCGTGTGAACTGTCCTCAGGCTGCTGTTCCTGCGGGCTCACGTCTAAAGGATCACAGTATGCAGTGTTAGTCACTCTGTGCCCCACCAGGCTGCTTCGTCCGTGGAATTCTAAAGGCAAGAATACTGGAGTGGGTTGCCATTTCCTTCTCCAGGGGATCTTCCCAGTCCAGGTATCAAACCCAGGTATCCTGCACTGTAGGTAGATTCTTTACCGTCTGAGCCACCAGAGTAGTTTAGAGGAGCCCAGCTGCCATTTTAGATACTCTGCCCTCTTGGCAGAAGTAAGATATGCCTCTCAGCCATTAGGCATCTCCAGGATACCAAAACAAAGGGACAATTCAAAATATTGGTGACAAGGAGCCTCTTTTAATCAAGGCATCTAGGGCCCACAATAGGGCTTTTTCTCTTTCCCTCTTTCCCTGATATGTACACATCTTAATAAGGACAAAGAATAGCATTGGAAATGAGACATCTGGGCCTGCATTGGATCTGTTGAACTCTGATAGGTCTGGTGTGGAGCAGGGAGAGCAATGGCAACTTGGAGCACCCCAAAAAGCAGCAACCAAGACTTCTTTTGGCTTAGACCCAGGACTGGCACAATGTCACTTTGGCCACAGTGACTCACAGGGCAGTATGGGAGGGCCTACTAAAAGGTATGGATACCGGAAGGCATGGCTCATTTGGGAGCCATCTTTGAAGGCCAGCTATCACAGTGAAACAATTCCTCAGCTATTTGAATAATTAAAGAATGCTACATGAGTCTAGCAGAACTCTCTCCCTTCTAAAAGTTTGCCCATAATTTCAATAATTGGAAATTTTTTGAGTCTGAATACTTTAAGAAGATTAGATCTGTTGATCCATCACTCATTCATACAAATCACATTAATCAAAGGGACACCAATCTAAAACAATGGAGGTTTTGTTTGGGAGTAATCTTCGTATTACCTTTGGCACTGATTGATGCATAACTCATTGGCCCTTACAATTTCAGAGCGCCTGGAACTTTAGAAATCACCTTGTTTAGAGATGGCATGTTTCATTCTGGGACAATTTTGGTCCATTGCTGGTTGCATTAAGTGACTGCTTAATCGAATTGTGGGGACTAGAACCAGGCCTTTTGATTTCCGTTCAAATATTTTCCTCGAAACAGCAGATTGGCCTCTGTTGGATTTCTGTTTTTAGTAAATGAGAGTTAAATCTAAATGATTAGGTATGCTTGTTAAAGAGGGTGATGGACCGAAAGCCTTCTATAATTTCATTTTCCCCAATTTTAAACTAACCATAAGAGCTCCCAAACCCTAGAAGATTACTTTTTAAGATAAGATATGGTCCCCTCAGCTGTTACAGAAATACAATTAACCACTAAAAAGTTGGAAACCCATATTTTTTATCTTTTTGGATATGGATATGAAATGTATTTTGTTTTTATTTTTGCCACAGAGACTGCAACATAAAGAGACATTTGTTTCCAACTAAAGGGGATAGAGATTTCAGTCTCATGATGGTTCCTTTCATTTCTGAATTCCAGGTATGAAACTAGAAGCAGGTGATAATTCTTTACTAGCTCTAGTACCTAAATGTCCCTTCATCATGGTGGCCTCTGAGTTCCAGGGCTTGTTCAAGTAAGAGTCCCAGACAAGCGGTGGAACCAAGAACTCGTCAAATGAGTTTGAATGGCACCCCCTTTGGCAAGGTTCTTTTTCACTCAATCTCATGCTCAAGTTTTAAATGGGAAAGTTTCAAAGAGGTCTCTTCAGTGTTAAGTGAGATCATCTATGTGAAGCACATTGTATGAATGCAATGTGGGGAGGCTGTTTTATCCCACTCCAAGTAGCTTTAGCAGATGACGTAAATTATTCTTACACCTGGCTGTGCCTAAGGTCCAAATAGCTGGTTTGGTGCATAGGAATTTTATCACTATGGCATAGGCTATAGTGCCCAGTATCTCATGTTCCAGACTCCCAGGGAAACTGAAATGCAGTTAGCATAGCCAAGCTCCTAACCTCACCTAGTCAGACTCTATCTATTTATCTACGGCTCCAGACAGCAGCAAGAAAAGGCTTTGTAGGCAGAGAGCCAATTAGAAAGGTGAGGAGGCTAGGGCATAAAGAGGAAATAGGACCTGCTAGACAGAAGACATTACATAGTCCTAATAGGGACCTATTTTTGCTTCTGAGACATGATGTCACTTGTGGTGAAGACCTTGAACTCATTATCAAAAGTGAGGGAAATAAAACTTCTAGTAGTTGGAAGCTACCCACCAGCCCACGGTTCTCTATGTATAATTCATATGATCCTAAATATAAAAGCGTGCTTTGACAGAATCCTAAAGATTTAGGAAGCTGCACTAATTCTGAAAACATTTTCCTTTCTAGTTACAGTAGATTCTGAGGTTTGTATCTTGAGAACTGACATTTCATCTTCCAGGTTTAAGTATGGTATCCTCAATTCTTGGAAATCTGGGTACCAGAAGGAAGTGGGCAGATTAGAATCAAATGTTGCTTGTGGTTATGGAGGTGTCATGGTGAAGTACAGAGGGACTTTCAGCAGAGCTGAGACAGCAGGCATGGGTTTGAGGCCTGGCTCTGCTGAAGGTTGGAGGGGAGAAATGATAGAAAGGTGATGTTTCAAAGCCCAATCTGGCCCTAAGGGCCTTTGAGTTCCCAGCCAGATAGCCCCCAGGCTGTTCCGTCTACCATTCACAGAACTTCTTCAGAGCATCAACACCTGAAGGTAGAACTCCCTGAAAAAGAGGACAAAGGCTCTGATAAGAGGAAGGAACAGGTCTCTGAGAGGAGATTTGGAAATACTTAGAAGCCACCATCCAGTGATGAGTCACGGAGATACACCTGTGCCTGCTCTCAGTTCAGTTCAGCCGCTCAGTCAAGTCCAACTCTTTGCGACCCCATGGACTGCAGCACACCAGGCTTCCCTGTCCTTCACTATCTCCTGGAGCTTGCTCAAACTCACATCCATTGAGTCAGTGATGCCATCCAACCATCTCATCCTCGGTTGTCCCCTTCTCCTCCCACCTTCAATCTTTCCCAGCATCAGAGTCAGATCTTGGCATCAGGTGGCCAAAATATTGGAGTTTCAGCTTCAGCATCAGTCTTTCCAATGAATATTCAGGAGTGACTTCCTTTAGGATGGACTGGTTCGATCTCCTTGCAAGCCAAGGGACTCTCAAGAGTCTTCTCCAACACCACAGTGTCTGCCCTGGCACAGCACTATTCAGACAAGTCCTGATCTGCCTTCTAATGATGAGAACCTGGCTTTGTTTCCCTAAAGAACTACTGAAAAAAGCAAGGGACTGAGCAAGTTCACGAATGTGGAATTTATAAAGCAGTTTCTCTCTGGAGGCAAAGATGTGGTCTAGTTGACAACTCAACCTGCAGAATCCATTCCATTTTAGATCAGGAGTAGCGACTGGAATGAATAGGAGTCCTACCCGAATAGTGAGGAAAGGTGGTGTGTCAGATGCAGTGTTGACTCAGACTGACTTACCCTTTACTGAAAGAGGAGGGAGAGGAGTGACAGGCAGGTTCCCTCCCCAGCCCCACTGCGGTGTCACCTCGGGCAGGGATTCTAGCACAGAGAGACAGCTCAAGTGCCAGCCCGTGGGTTTTTCATTTGAAAGGTATTTACGGTTCAGGTGGGGGTGGCGAGGAATGCTGTTTGTGGGCACAGGACAGCTACAAGGAACCTGAAAATCACAGACAAGAAGCAAATGCAAGAAAAGGCCTTTGCCTGACTATAAGGTGAGGGAGCAGGAGAGC
Organism: Budorcas taxicolor; assembly: GCF_023091745.1. Taxonomy (NCBI): domain Eukaryota; kingdom Metazoa; phylum Chordata; class Mammalia; order Artiodactyla; family Bovidae; genus Budorcas; species Budorcas taxicolor. Next base: position 72,666,199 of record NC_068925.1, read on the forward strand.
AGGAAAGAGAAACCACAAGCACGGCCTCCAGGGAGCTCCCGCCTCATGTTCAGCTGGGCGGGCAGCGTGTTCTCACCGGCAGGGTGGCATGTGAGGCTGCTTCCGCCTGTGTGGTTCCCACTCTTCCTGTCGACCCTGTACCCACTGCGCAGACAGCAGGCCCAGGACGGCCCTTCCTGCCCACTCTCACAAAGTTCCTTGCCCTTCCCTCCCTCAGGCGGCTGCCCTTTGAATCCGAGGACACTGGTGAAGGTTCAGGATTTTCTCTGTGGATCTATTCCCCCAGTCTGGGGTGGGGGACAAAGTCCCCTGGACAAACGTCACTTGGTTCTAGAAGTTTCTTCCTTTGACTGGCTGTTGTTGACGCATGTGTTCTACCCGCTTTCCTTGTATGATGGACTATTCGGCTGTTGGGGGTTGTTGTGTTTCTTTTTTTTTTTTTTTTTAATATTTCTATGGTATTTCTTTGGGAAATAGCAGAAGGAGTTTCTGTGATCCTGTTTTATTCATCTTTTTCTTTTTTTTTTTTTGCCTGCACTGGGTCTTCATGGCAGTCCATGGGCTTCTCGAGTTGTGGCATTGGGTTTAGTTGCCCTGGGGAATGTGGGATCTTAGTTCTCATACCAGAGATGGAACCCACATCCCCTGGATTGGAAGGCAGATTCTTAACCTCTGGAGCAGCAGGGGAGTCCCCTATCATCTTTAAACAGACGTCTAACTGCTCAGCTCAGCTTCTTAAGGTTCAGTTCGGTGAACGTCTGCTTAGCTCATGCCATTTTCAGGGCTGTTATTCAAAGTAAAGCACATCTGGGAAAAAAAAAAAAGGCATTGTATTTCCTATAGCCCAGGGAGAAAAATAACTTACTACCATATCAAGACTTAAGGGAAAAAAGAATGAAGGAGTTTTTCTTCTCTCCAGATAGGTGAAGTGAGATTCCAATTGCTGATAGAAGGAAGGGAAGGCTGAATGAAGCAGCAAAGCCTGTTAATCTGAAAGTTACAATTTCCTCAATCTCTACCCCTAAGGAAATGACTACCACCTAAAATGGTTGGAGAGAATCCAGTGGCTATGCTGATTGCATTTCAGTTTACCTGGGTCAAAGGAGCTGGTACCCCGCCAGAGGCCCAAGACCTTATGAAAAGGTTTGGAGAACCTTAAAAGACCCACCGGAGTGACGGGTGGTTCCACTTAGAATCAATAATGAAACGAGTCCTTTCTTGCCACTAGAAGAATTCACAAAGAGGCTTGGATGAGCCTGTGCCAGGGGTGCTGGGCAAGAGATCACAACTCCGGATGGGACTGGACCAGCTGGCCCCTAAGGCCTGTCCCCACTACACCCCCACCCCCAGGAGTCATTGTCGTCACACCACACCAGCCGTGATAAAAGCTGCCACTGTGTCTGCATTTTCTGCTCTGCTCAGGGAAGGGAGAATCGATGAGCCCAGCTTGGCCAGAGGACAGGGTTCATCGCGTCCTCATCGTTTGGAGACCCTATTCCCCAGACTCAAGCCGCCAGGCAAGGCCAGCTCCACAGTTTGTGAGACTTAGTGCAAAATATGGAGTGCCCGGTTCAAAAATGTAAAGATTTTCAAAACTGCAACAACAGACCATTTAACCAAGTACAGGTAGGTCACAGGCTTGTGAAGTCAGCCTTGCCACCAGGACCACCAGGAAGGATACAAGGAATGGGAAGCAGCCAGCGCTTGGTCATTGGGGTCCCCGCTCTGTGCCTTCCTCCAGGGCACTGCACAAGGAGCTCTTAGATGGAGACAAATCTCAAACAGGAAGGCAGTGTTCTAAGCATGTCCCACGCCCACTCCTCTAACCTTCACAACCCCGTGGGTAGCTACTATTACTGTCACTGTTTCACAGATGTATGAAATGACACAGAGCTTGCCTGACTTGCCCAAGACCACCCAACCAGTGGCAGCAGAGCCGGGATTCAGATGCAGGCAGTCTGGCCTTGCAGCCACTAGAATTTACCCTTTTTCCGGGGGGTTCTGTGCAGTGACTCAGAGATGGGAACAGTGGTAGGGGAAACCGCTACAGAAATGGATCACTGGGCTGTGGCCTCTTCTCCTTTATCATCCTTAATAAAACCACACCAGATCCACCGAGGAGGAGCACAAAGCCGTGGGGACACACAGGCAGAGATAACCGTGCATCCAGGGGGTGTCTTAGCATGGGTTCCCTCTAAAGCAAATGTAGTTATTTCGGAGATGGTTCCTGGAATGAGTCAGGAAGCAGAAGGCATGGAAAGGAAAAGGGATGAGGAAAAGTCAATATTGGGGGTGTCGCTGAGGCCCCCACCGTAGGCAGTGGGAGCGCAGCTCTGCAGGAGGTGGGCAGCCATCCGCTATTTGGGGGGCTGCCCCCAAGTCCCAAGGCCAAAAGCCAAACAACTCATGGCATGTGCTAGAGGTGTGAGTGTGAGTCTTCAGGGAACCCATCTGAATAAGGGCCACCAGATTTCCCCAGGAACAGGCTCCCCGTAGGGGCAGAGGGTGGCGAGACGCCCTGTGGACAGAGCACTGTTTTGCCTCGTTCTCCTGGGCATCCCCCTGTTTCCTCCCCCTCCCTCACCGACTGCCTTAGGCCCCCCACCCCACCCCCGCCAGCCCAGTCGCACCACAGAACCGGAACCCGGAACCGGAGAGCAGAACCGTGGGCTGGGGTCGGTCAGCTGTTGTTTCCTGGGTGGGTGTGTTTCTGGGTGGACCAGCGGAGGGGTCAACGGGGGCGAGAGGACCCAGCTCGCTCACCCCTCCAGCAGCTGACACACCCCAGATGGCATCGCGGAGATTAGCGGAGGCCCTGCTGAAGGGCGTGGGGAGGGGTTAATCCCCAGGGGATTCCTGGAGGCGCCCCGGAGGCCAGGCAAGGACTCACCCCCCCTCCCCACGCCCCCACAGCCCCCTCCTGCCCCCTGGGGTCTCCTGGGCTGTCGGCCTGGGGCCGTCCAGGCTGAGTCAGGGTGGCTGAGTCAGGCCTGCTCCGAGCCTCTTGCCAAGTCCTATCTTCCCTTGGTCCCATTTCCTCGAAGCCACTTTCTAGGCTCTGGTTGCCTCCCACACTGTTCTGATGAGCGGGTTGACAAGCTGACCGGCCCAAAGGCCTGAGCCCGGGAGCAGAGGGCAAGTGTATGAGAGCGGAAACACCCGGGCCCCTCAAGGCTGGGCTTCCAGCTCAGCTTCCCCCTAGCCGGTGAGGTCACGGGGCCTCCATCTCCACAGGGGCAACGGCAACCTGCCCTGCCGTGTCCACTGCCCAGGGTTGCTGTGAGACCAAAGGGAGCGGCGTCTGGCTGCGGAATTTCTGAACCCCTGGCGTTTTCTGTGAGTGGAACACGATGACCATTGTTTCTGCCCTCGCGCCTGGCGTCGCTTTAGACCTTCCTGGCACACGCAGTGGACTTTGTTGTTTGGAACTTGTTCTCTTGGCCAACTCCTGTTTGTCTGGAATCTAAACTGGATGCTCACACAGGCTGGTTGCGAGTTGTCTGGGGTCGTGGGGCAATGGAAGGGGCACACAGTCCAGGGCCAGAGCCAAGAATTCTCTCTCCAGATCCAGGAGCCCTGCGGCCTTGGGCAACCTCCCTGATTTCCTAGGGCCTTTGTGAGGCATCTGACAAAAGGGTTTATTGTGCCTGCCCAGGCTGCCTCCTGGGTTCTCCTGAGGGTCAAGCTAGGTTAAAAGGGCCCACCGGATGTTCAGGTGCTCTGTAAATATTGGGGGTTGCCCCTGAGGAAAGGCTTTCTGACTTCATTCCGTAGCACACAACCACCCACCAAGCCTGGGGTGGACTCAGAGGCAGGATGATATCCTGAAAGGCTTCCCGGATCTCCTGGGAAACTTGGTGCACAAGAGAAAGGCCACCCCTCTCACCAGCCAGGGGCACTGGTAGCCATCACCTCTACAGCGATGGATGTCATATGAAGATATTGTGGGTCAGAGCAAAGAAAAGGAAAGGGGTGGACTTGGAGTCCCAGAAAAGGAAGAAGAAAATGGTAAGAAGTCTTGGGAGGGGTGACAGGAGCCAGAAAGAAGGAGCAAGGCAGGGCCCTCAGTGCAGAGCCTGGAAGGAGGCAAGAGACAGGCTGGGGGCTGTGAGAGGAGGGGCAGGAGGGGGAGCAGGAGAGGGTGGGAGTACAGGAAGGACGGGGAGCAGGAGAGGGTGTGGGGTGCAGGAAGGGGTACAGGAGGGGGTGCTTAGGGCCAGGAGAAGAGGAGGCAGTAAATGCAGGTGGTCTTGGCTCCTCTGCCTGCAAGGGCCCTCCCCCGACCCACCATGGATGGACCAAGATTGGTTTAGAATCTCGTTCTGCACCAGTAATCAGCTTATTAGTGTGACCCAGTCCTGCCATAGTATCTGGGAGAGAGAGTCTACTGGGAACTTTGGGGAAAGATATTTTTCTTCCTAGATTAAAATAAAAGAGACGACGGAGCCTTTTCCGTCCTGGACAGTGTCAAGCCACTGCATCTTGCAGTGCTCGACGTGTGAGCCAAGGATTGGTTTTAAGCCACTTGTAATCTAATATTCCATTGACAAGAGGACCAGGGATAAAATAATGCTGATAGTATGTGTCATTGGAGGGAACATTCTAGTTTTCCATTGCATTTTTATATACACTTATGCTATTTGATTGTCACAAAAGACAAGAGGACAAGTGACATTATCCTTTTTTAAAAACACACAAGGAACCTGAGATCAGGGAAGGGAAGTGAACCCCCAAATCACACAGCTAATTGGTGGTAGGTCTGATATCCTAAGTCAGGAGGTTTTCTGACTCTTGGTCCCATAGGCTTTCCACTCCAAGTCTATCAGAACTAAATAGGAGACACAAATGCCTCCAGAAACTAAAACAGACAGCTCCTTACTCTCACCTCCAAGAAGAGTCCAGAGGAGAGTAAAAGAGAATCTGACCATCAACTCTGTGTGAGATATTGGGTGGAGGAGCTGAGACCTGGGTGTCTCCTGACAGTGTGGGGTGGGGAGGTGGACAGATGAAGAAGGTGGCAAGTTCCTCTACCACCCCCAGGGGAGCCCCTCCCTCCCCGCAAGCCTGCCTGCCTTCTAAATTTTCTTTCATTCAACGAATAGGTACTGAGTGCTTCCCACCCGCTAAGCACTCTGTCTGCCAAGAGCTGCAGTGAACAAAGCAGACGAGTCCTCCTGGAGCTTATCTTCTGGTCAGGAGGAATACAGCACAGCTAAGCCAAGTGCGGCTGACCCTCCTCCTCCTCAGATTGCTTTATTTGCAAGCTCACCTATTTGTCAGAACCTATTTGCAGTCCCAAGATCAATGCATCTAGTACTTTCAGAGTCATCCAGGGACAAGAACTGAGCAGTGAGAATTCTGAGTAAGATGGGCATATTCCCAGGAGAGGTGGACTCTTCTTGCTTCAGCTCGCATATGCTGAATAAGTGACCTTCTGGGGACTATTTAATGCCACTGTTTTTTTTTTTTTTTGTCATTTGTATTGGTGGTTTCCCTGTTTTAAAATGGCCCCAAGTTCAGCACTGAAGTTGTCTGTCTAGGATTTGTAAGTGCAACAAGGCTGGGAAGCGCCCCCACGAAGGAGAAATTGAAAGTTACATAAGCTTCCCTCAGGCATGCATGCTGTTGGCTGGGAATTCAGTGTTAATGAATCAACAGAATATTTTAAGCGAGCTGTCTTTAAGCAGAAACAAGCAAAGAACATGGTTAAGAACTTGATGAAAATTTTGTGGCCAGAGGCTCATAGATGCCTAAGCCTATGTTTCCCCAATGGCTCAATATTTGCTCATCCGTTGTTCAGGACGAATTTAGAGAATATGTGTTCTGTGTGCTAAGTCACTTCAGTTGTATCCAACGCTTTGTGACCCTATGGACTGTAGCCCGCCAGGCTCCTCTGTCCATGGGATTGTCCGGGCAAGAATACTGGAGCAGGTTGCCATTCCCTTCTCCAGGGGATCTTCCCAACCCAGGAATCAAACCCACGTCTCTTACGTCTCCTGCACTGGCCGGCAGGTTCTTTACCACCAGCGCCGCCTGGGAGGCCCTTACAGAACATAACTGCCTCCAGTAATGAGAAAGACTGGCGTTTCATTTGTGATGCGTAGCTTGAGGAAGATCAAACAGGGCGATGATCAGCATGATTTATGTGATTGGAAGGCAGTGTGGATCAAGGCACTGGAGCTGAGATCTGCAGAGAAGCGGGCAGCCAGTTGGGAGAACCAAGCAGAGCGGTCTGAGGGCGGAAGCTGGGTGCTCAGATCCTGGTGGGGGCAGGACCAGGTACACAGATCCCATGCAGCTGGAGGGCCTGGGAGCGGGGGCCCCTGAGGACACAGAAGGACTTACGCTTTTACTCCAAGTCCTGTGGAAGCCATTAAAGGGTTTTCAGCGGAGCAATGAAACTGATTTCTGAGTTTTCAAAGATGCCCAGCTGCTGTTGAGGAGAACGGCTCAGAGACCATGATGGAAGCGGGGGCCAGCTGGGCGGTGGCTGCCGGTTCCAGGCTGAGACAGGCGTGGCCTCGTGGGTTGTGGCATTGGAGACAGATTGCAGGTATATTTTGGAGGAAGAGTAAAACCTGACTGGCTGATGGATCAGTGACAGAAAGTGAAAGAGAGAGAGGAATTAAGATGACACCTAGGTTTGGGAGCTGAAGCGACCGCATGAACTGGGGTGCCATCTGCTCAGATGGGGATGACTGGGGCCGCGGAAAATAACAGTATGTGAAGTTTCAGGTATTTACATTTTCAGACATTCAGGCTGACTTTCAGAAGCCTGGTTTGAAGGATTTTGAGCATTACCTGGCTATGAACCAGGACATGTCACATAAGTGACTGAAAACACGGATCTGAAGCTCTGGGGGTGCTGGAGTTGGAGAGGTCAGTTTGGACAGTGGGAGGACTGGACGAGCTCACCCCCAGATGGTGGGTGTAGGGGACCCCAGCCTCATTCAGACAGAAGTGGGTGGTAGCAGGGAAAGGCTGGCCGGAGGCCAGGGCCTGTGGAGGTGAGGATACAGCTGAGGTTGCTGAAGGTTCGTGGTTGTGGGAGTGATAGAAAGGGGATCTGAAAAATTCTGAGGCTCGGGGCGGAGGGTCAGTGGGAGGCACCCTGGGCAGCCCCGCTCCGCCAAAGCAGGCAGGACCACGCTTCCTGGTGAGTGGCAGGACCTAAGGCCAGCCTGGTGCCCGTGAGTCATCCAGTGCCTTGTCCTGGGCCACCTGCCAGGAAGCACCTGAGCAGAGTAGTAGCTGGTTCACATTTCTAACCAGCTTATTTCCCTTGCTGCTGGGGGCTGGGCATTCACTGAGGAGACCAAAGGCAGGACAGGCCTGCGGTGGAGTGAGATGAGAGAACGCGGGGATTTTCCGAGCCTGTCATCGCCTTGGATGAGAGGGCAGAGATAGGAGGAGGAGGAGGGCAGGCTGGCAGCCAAGGCTCTGAGTAGCTGTGTTCTGCCCAATCAGTCAGGAAGGGGTCATCCTGGCTGCCCAAGGCAGCGCAGGGGGCCACTTCCCACACAAGCTCTGACCCTTGGATTCTGATCTTACTACTGCCACTTGCCCGGTCTTTGCATCTGCATAAAAGCGCTGAGCGCACGGTGCCCTCGTGGAGTGCTCAGATCAGGGCACTTGGGACAGCACTCAGAGGTCAGTGTCCACAGCTGTCCATTTAACTCCCTCCTCTGAGCTCAGGCGTGATTTCAGAGTTGCAGGTCACGCCTGCACAGACGACAGAGAGGTGACTGTGGCTAGATCAAGCCTGCAGATGAGGCAAGAGCATAATGAACAGATCTGGACAGCACTCAGAACCAGGCAAAAGAACCCCGAGTTCAATAGGTTTCTGTGCAATGGTAATGCCTGTTGTATTAGCATTCCCGGTCCCATAATGCTGTGTGTTTCTCCCACTTTTCATATTAAGCTTATGTATTGTCTCCTCTCTGGTTGCTCTGCTTTTTCTAAACCCGGCATGTACATCTGCAAGTTCTCAGTTCATGTACTGTTGAAGACTAATCTGAAGGACCTTTTGCATTACCTTGCTAGCACGTGAAATGGGTGCAACTGTATGGTAGTTTTGAACATTCTTGGGATTGCCCTTCTTTGGGATTGGAATGAAAACTGACTTTTCCCAGTCCTGTGGCCACTGCCGTATTTTCCAAATTTGCTGACATAATGAGTGTGGCTCTTTAACGGCGTCATCTATTAGGACTTAAAATAGCTCAGCTGGAATTCTGTCACCTTCGTTAGCTTTGTTCATAGTAATGCTTCCTAAGGCCCACTTGATGTCACACTCCAGAATTTCTGGCTCTAGGTGAGTGACTACACCATCGTGGTTATCTGGGTCATTATGATCTTTTTTTGCATGGTTCCTCTATGTATTCTTGCTACCTCTTCTTAATGTCTTCTTCTGTTAGGCCCTTACCATTTCTATTCTTTATTGTGCCCATTCTTGCATGAAATATTCCCTTTATTTCTCCATTTTTCATAAAGAGATCTCTAGTCTTTCCCATTCTGTTGCTTTCCTCTATTTCTTCACATTGTTCATTTAGGAAGGCTTTCTTCTCTCTCCTTGCTCTTTCTTCTCTGGAACTCTGCATTCAGATGGGTATATCTTTCCTTTTCCCCTTGCCTTTTGTTTATCTTCTTTTCTCAGCTATTTGTAAAGCCTCCTCAGACCACCATTCTGTCTTCTTGCATTTCTTTTTCTTTGGGATGGTTTTGGTCACTGTCTCCTATACAGTGTTATGAACCTCCATCCATAGTTCTTCAGGCATACTGTCTATCAGATCTAATCCCTTGAATCTATTCATCACCTCCACTGAATAATCATAAGGGATTTGATTTAGGTCATACCTGAATGGCTTAGTAGTTTTCTCTATTTTCTTCAGTTTAAGCCTGAATTTTGCAATAAAGAGCTCATGATCTAGGCCACAGTCAGCTCCTGGTCTTATTTTTGCTGATTGTATAGAGCTTATTCACCTTTGGCTGCAAAAAACATAATCAATCTGATTTCAGTATTGACCATCTGATGGTGTCCATGTGTATAGATGTCTTTTGTGTTGTTGGGAAAGGGTGTTTGCTATGACCATCTCTTGGCAAAACTCTGTTAGCCTTTGCCCTGCTTCATTTTGTACTCCAAGACCAAACTTGCCTACTATTCTGGGTACCTCTGGATACCTCTTCCTTTTTTTCTTTTTTTTTGGTGTTAGTTCTAGAAGGTCGTGTAGGTCTTCATAGACCTTGTCAACTTCAGCTTCTTCAGCATCAGTGGTTCAGGCATAGACTTGTCTTACTGTGATGTTGAATGGTTTGCCTTGGAAACAAACCAAGATCATTCTGTCTTTTTTGAGATTGCACCCAAATACTGCATTTTGGACTCTTTTGTTGACTATGAGGGCTACTCTATTTCTTCCAAGGGATTCTTGCCCACAGTAGTAGATATAATGGTCATCTGAATTAAATTTGCCCATTTCCAGGTAATTTAGTTCACTGATTCCTAAGATGTCAATGTTCACTCTTGCTATCTTCTGCTTGACCACATCCAATTTACCTAATCAATATTGTTCTTTACAGCATTGGACTTTACATTCACCACCAGACCCATCCATTACTGAGCGTCATTTCTGCTTTGGCCCAGTCACTTCATTCTTTCTGGAGCTATTAGTAATTGCCCTCTGCCATTCTCCAGTAGCATATTGGACGCCTTCTGACATGGGGGTTCATCTTCCAATGTTATGTTTCTTTTGCCTTTTCATACTGTTTATGGGGTTCTTGCAGGAAGAATACGGAAGTGGGTTTTCATTCCCTCCTCCAGTGAATCATGTTTTGTCAGAACTCTTCACTATGACTCATCTCTCTTGGGTGGCCCTGCACAGCATGGTTCATAGCTTCACTGAGTTATACAAGTCCCTTCACCACAACGGGGCTGTGATCCATGAAGAGGAGCCAGAGATCCAATTGCAAACATCCATTGGATCATGGAGAAAGCAAGCGAATTCAAAAAAAAAATCTTTGTCTTCTTCATTGCCCACTAAAGCCTTTGACTGTGTGGATCACAACAAACTGTGGAAAATTTTCAAAGAGATGGGAGTACCAGACAACTTTAACTGTCTCCTAAGAAACCTGTATGTGGGTCAAGAAGCAACAGTTAGAACCAGACATGGAACAACTGACTGGTTCAAAATTGGGAGAGGAGTACGACAAGGCTGAATATTGTCGTCCTGCTTATTTAACTTTTATGCATGAAGAGTACATCATGTGAAATGCTGGGCAGGATGAATCACAAGCTGGAACCAAGATTGGCAGGAAAAATATCAACAACTTCAGATATGCAGATACTATTCTAATGACAGAAAGTGAAGAGGAATTAAAGAGCCTCTTGAGGATGAAAGAGGAGAGTGAAAAAGCTGGCTCGAAACTCAGCATTAAAAAACTAAGATCATGGCATCCAGCCCCGTCACTTCATGGCAAATAGAAGGGGACAAAGTTGAAGCAGTGAACAAATTTTATTTTCTTGGGCTCCAAAATCTGCAGCCATGTAATTAAAAGACACTTACTCCTGTGAAGGAAAGCTATGACAAACCTAGGCAATGTATAAAAATGCAGAGAAACATCACTTTGCTGACCAAGCCTATGTAGCCAAAGCTATGGTTTTCTCCAGGAGTTGTGTATGAATGTGAGAACTGAACCACAAAGAAGGCTGAGCACCAAAGAAATGATGCTTTCAAACTGTAGTGCTAAGGAAGTCTCTTGAGAGTCCCTTGGACTGGAAGGAGATCAAACCAGTCGATCTTAAAGGAAATCAACCCTGAATATTCATTGGAAGGACTGATAGTGAGGTGGAAGCTCCAGTACTTTGGCCACCTGATGCGAAGAGCCAACTCACTGGAAAAGACCTTGATGCTGGGAAAGACTGAAGACAAAAGGAGAAGGAGGTGAAGATGAGATGTTAGATAGCATTCCCAACTCAATGGACATGAATTTGAGCAAACTCCGGGAGACAGTGAAGGACAGAGAAGCCTGGCGTGCTGCAGTCCATGGGGTCACAAAAAGTCAGATATGACTTAGCAACCAAACAACAATATTGCCTCCTCTGGCTGCCATAACAAATTACCCACCAGCTGAATGGCTTAAAACAACAGATGCTTATTCGTTCACACTTCAGGAGTCCAGAAACCTGAAGTCAAGGTACTGTCCAGGTTGGTTCCTTCTGAGGGCTGTGAAGGAGAGAGCACCCCATTCTGCCCTCCTGGCTTCTGGCGGCTTTCCTCGATGTCCTTTGGTTTATAGACACACGTCTCCAATCTCTGCCTCCCACTTCTCCTGACCTTTTTCTCTGTGTCTCTTTGTGTCCTCCTCTCTTCTGACAGGGACACCTGTCACTAGATTTAGGCAATGTCCCCAACCCCAGTATCATTTCATCTCAGGATACTTAATTAATTATATCTGCAAATACTCTTGAAATAAAGTTGTATTTTGAGATCTATGTAAACATGAATTTTGGGTGGACGCTATTCAGTCCTCTGTGCCTTCCCCCACAGCCTCCCTCTGGATACAGGTACTCTGATCCCCTTTTTAGGCACTGAGAAGCCAGGGCCTAGAGAGAAGTGAACCACTCCATGGTCATCTAATTAGTAGGTGGGCATGGAGCCTTAGATTTCCATTCCTGCCCCAACACCCAAGTGTTATTCCCTTTAGAGAAGTGCTGTGTGCGTGTGAGAGAGACAGGGAGGGCAAGAAGGAGCTGCATCTTGACTGTCCAGCTCTACCCCTCTTCTTTCAAGTTGGCTCAGCCTTTTCAGTCATGTGGTGCCGTGGAGACAAAGACACTCTGACAGGACCTCCCCGCCCACCCAGCACAGGAGTTCACCTGGGGCCCAGCACCTGCCCCAAAATGAGTGCCAGGGCATCACTGCTGACTGCGCTCGATGGTCCAGAGATGGACACGTGATTCAAAGGAAAGCAGAGCCTCTTCTTAGGGATGTATACCTCAGGGCTTTGTATAGCAATGTAAACATGTAAACAAACTCAGTTGACAATAAGGAGGTCAGTAAAAAAAAGTTAGAAATCACATTTGGTTTTCAATTTAATGTTAGATGGCAAAGTATTTCATATTTAAATAAATAAATTTATTTAATCAATGGGTTAGCACAGAAGTGTTGACAGAGCTCTTTTTAAATTCGGTAGGAAAGAGCAAAAGTGATATTCAAATAGCCTCATGATTTTAATGGCTACACTCTGTGATAGGCAGACTTCTAAGATGATCCCCAGTGACTGCATCCCCTGGTGCTCACAACTGTCACTTGACCAGGAGACAAGCCTAGTAACTTGCTTCTGACAAACAGAACACAGCGAAAGTTGTGGAGTGCCACTTCTGCAATTAGGTTACAAAAGATAATCTTGCTGAGTCTGTCTTTTGCTGACTTTGTTGAAAGAAGCTGGCATTGTGGATAAGCCCACATGGCAAGGAATCCAGGGTGGCCTCCAGCCAACAGCCAGCAAGGGACTGAACCCTGCCCCTACTATGTCAAGGAGCTTGGAAGTAGATCAGGTCCCAGTTGAAACCTGGTTACAGCTGGGTGAGATTTCCCAAAACAGAGGGCTCAGATCCGCTGAGCCCAGCCTCCTGATACACAGACACTCTGAGAATAAGGCGTGTGTAATATTTTAAGCCACTAATGTTGGGGGAATTTGTTACAAAGCATTTCCTCTATACACACACACACACACACACACATATACACACACATTACAGACTTCAGTTTGCATGGCTAGACAAGATAGAAAATTCTGTCAGCTGAAGAAAAATGCACAGCCTAGAAGTTGTGAGTTAAGTTTTATTTGGGGACTCACTAAGGACTATAGCCTGGAAAACTAGTCTCTCAGATAGCTCTGAGGAACTGCTCTGAAATGGTAAGGGAGACACCAACATATATTGAAGGTGTTTTTTGCTGGACATATAGTTTAACAAAATAGAATAATCTAAATTTAGATCTAAAGATTATTGCTAATGACAAAGAACAGACACATCAAGGTAGTGATCTTAGTGCTTTTTCTATGTATGGAAGATGCAAGAAACTGGGATCACTTGAAATTATTCCTTAGATATGTATCTTAACTATCCAGGGTCAGCATGCAAAGCACAGAACTGTTCTGTTTCTCTTCATCCTGAATTCCCCTCAGGGTGCATCGTGTGTGAATGGTTGCAGTGGCTAATGCCTTGATTTTGTAGAACTGAGATGGCGGGCAACATTCTTTGTTTACTGAAATGGCAGGTAACATTCCCTGTCCACACTTCCTTAGACAGAGGGAAATTGAAAAGAGGACCTGGAAGGATAGAGAAAAAGAACATGAGCTTTGGAAGTTGATGAGGAAAACACTTTTGTTTCAAAGCCTCTCTAAGGCTTTATAACTTTTTTTTTCAGTTATGGGTGCATTTAAATTTGCCTTAGTGTCAGGAGGTGAGGTTCATTTATTCATTTGTCTTTTCATTAATCAACAAATATTTACCCAGTGTCTGTAGAGTATTGGACAGCATCAGTGCAGCTGAGATGAGAAATGAAAAACCAGGTCATACACCCAAGGCATCCACAGAGCCTGTGTACACAGAGCATATGGTTAGAGCCAGATGGTACAGTTAACAATGCAGAGATGGCTGCTGTGAGGAGTGTACTACGGGTGGAAGCAGGGAGAACCCAGTCTAAGCCAGCCTGGGCTGCAGCGCAGAAACCTCCCAGGAAGAATGGATGCCTCGGTCTAAGTTTTCAGGGTCCATCATAGGTGTCCTTGCAAGAACAGACCTGGGCCTGAAGCCTGAACTAAGACAGTGCCATAGAATGGAAAGGAGTGGCCAATGGGGAGGGGGTCCAAGGAGGACTTGGCTGAGGGTGGTAGCCCTGTCCCTTTCACCCCTGCCACCGATTTCAGCTCATGGAACTGGCAAGATAAGAATGCCACTAACTTAAACTGGGAAGAAAAGAACAGGTTTATGGTCAAAAGGATTTTTTCCCCCAAATATAAGAATTTGACCATATAAATATCTGATAGAGTATTTTCTAAAAATTTGCCATAGCTTTTAAGAAAATATTTAAACTCTTGTTCAGCACATATGGCTCTCCATTTTTTTTTCTTCTTCTCCAGGTTTATTTCTTGCCACTCAACCAAGTTCATCCACAGATCCAGCTATTTGAAACTACTAGTAATTCCCCAGACACATTCCATGGTTGTTGTATAGTTTTGAACATGTGATTCTCTCTGTTTAGAAAGTTCTCTATTGGGGTATCTGTTGTTTTTGTGTTTTCAGTATCCTGTCCTTTGGCTTTTCTCTGTTTCATTCCATGCGATCCTGATGGAATATCACAGTATCCTGCTCTCTCCAACCCCAGGGATGGGCAGGAGATCCAAGCCTCTTTAAGCATAGTATCCCAACCCTCAGTGATTGGTCCAGGATTGGCACGTGACCCAATCTGGACCAATGTGAGCCCTTCTCTGGGATTTTATATATGGTGCTGGGATAGTTTTCTCTTTCTTAAAGAGCCAACACACTGAAGTGACATAAGCCTGGAACTTCATGTGGCCATGCTCCTTTGGCCCACTGAAACACAGAGGAAGCTCACTGGTTAGGAGAGAATGGGTCTAATACAGCGGGAGAGACAACAGAGGTGAGCGTGAGAGCAGCAGATATGAAGGCTTTTCCCCCAGTCAGTCTTCCCGGTTATATAGCTTAAGTTCTGGTGTGCTTAAGTTAATCCTGTCACTTAAAATTGAAAGAGTCCTGCAACCAAAATTCCAGTTTCTTCTACCCACTTCCTACACATCCTTTAAAACTCAGTTCCAACCCAGTTCTTCCAGAAAGCCCACTGTGACCAGTTGCTCCTCCCTTCCCTGTTTGGTGCACTTCCCTGGGTTCTCGTGAATACCATTCTGGGCAGATTTCAACTGCATCCCTTCCTAATCAAATCCATAAGGGTCGGGTTACAATCTCTGTTTACCGTCAAATCATAAGCTCCTTGATCCTCATTGTATTCAACTTACAGCTCAATGTCTGGCAAAAAGAATGTTTTATAAACCTCTGATGAATGAATAACAAGTTCAAAGTCCATCTGTGGAGGATTCAGGTGCCCAGGAGAGTTGTGGGTCTACAAATCATAGAAGGGGGTCTCTGTGTCAGTGTAGCAGGTGGAGACCGGTGGACTGCAGGCAGTGGGCAGTGAAGAGGGTGGGGTGCCCTCAGTCTCTCCAAGAAGGGAAGGAGAGAAGTGGGCTGGTGACTGGAGGGATCAAGGGGGACTTATTTTAAGATTCCAAAGTCCTTCCCTGGTGGTCCTGTAGCTGGGACTCTGCACTCCCAATGCAGGGGGCCCGGGTTTGATCCCTGGTCAGGGAACTAGGTCCCATATGCCACAGTGAAAACTGAAGATCCCGTGTGTGGCAACTAATACCTGGTGCAGCTAAAACAAAACAAAACAAAACAAACATTAAAAAAACAATCCAAAGTCCCAAATGTGTTTATATATTGAGGGAAAGGAGCCAGTGGTGAGAGTGGTGAAGATTCAGAACAACCAAGATGTGCCACACGGAGAGGGCGTGAGCCCCGAGCCCAGCTGGAGAACAGAGAACTGGTGTGATCACTCCAGTTTAGTCAGCTCAGCAGCAGAGGCAGTGGAAATGGGGCATCCATGCCAGAGTGACCTCATTCAGCAGCCCACAGGCCAGTGAGGTTGGGCAAAATAGAGCCTCCATCTTGTTCCTAAGGCCACAGAGAGTTCAGCTTTCTCTTCCCCAATCACTCTCCATCCCCCACCAGAGACGGGGCACCACTGAGCTGAAGCAGCCCTATCGGGTCACCCACTTCCCACTGGGTCCAGATCTCCCGGAGCGCTGGCCAGCGTTCAAGGCAGTCCTCACATTGTTCCCCTTGTTGTCACCCGACCTAGGAGATCAAGTTCCCCCAGCTAAGTGTTCACCAATTTTGTCCGGGGCCATGCGATCCCATCCAGGGAGAAGCAGAGATGTAAATTATTGAGGAAACCTCAGGTTCTCAACAACTCCCTAGCCATCCCGATCTGCCTGGAAACCTGAGCGGACTGGCCCTGGGCACCCAGCAGCCGGGATTGGATAGCATCACTGCCCAGGTCTCTGAGCTCTGAAGCTGCAGTGATTGAACCCCGAAGCCTGGTGGCTCCCTGGGGCCTCAGCAGCCAGAATTTCCCAAGATCTGTAGGGGAGAGCGCGCAGCAGGCCACTGAGAAGCCCAGCTTAGAAGCACTCCCTCGGGGCCCTGGGCGCCTGGGAAGGTGAGGAGGAGGAGGCAATGTCCGGTCCCTCAGGAGGGGCCCAGGTGAGGGAGGGTCTTCCCTCAAGAAAGGCTCAGCCTCACCATGGAGGGCACGCTGCCTGCCCTTGGGAGCTCCTGGACAGATGGAGAACACACACACACACACACACACACACACACACACACACACACACACACACACTTGCTGTTTCTAGCTGTTGAGCATCAGACCCTGTGGTTCCCAGGGCAAAGCTGAAAAGGTCTTGCTAAAGTCCCAGCCTCCTTTCTGGATAAGAGGACAGGAAGGCGGGGAGGAATTCAACACCTCTGAGCATCCTTCGGCTTTGGTTATCAGGAGATAGCCCAAGCGTCTGCCTCAGACTCTCACTTCTCTGCTGTTTAACAACTGTGATCACACTCACTGTGTTTTGTGGGCTCTCAAAACCTGCCAAGCTTGTGTGTGTGTGCATCTTCATGGAAGTCTCGTGTGCATCTCCACATGCCTGGCTATCCAAGTGTACATCCACACATCTCCACGTGGGTGTGACCGCACGTGGTAACTCCTGCTTGCCGAAGTGGTCCCTGTGCACACCCCAGTGTGTGCAGGTGTGCTTGGTGGGCATCCTCTTTCTCAAACACACTGAGTGTTCCTCTGCCAGGTTTTAGTGTCCAGCAATGTGACGACGTTAACACAGTGGGTTGTACGTTGAACTGAGTCTTGCCACTCCCCTGGCTCTGCCCAGAGCTGACACATGCGTCCTAATATCCGCAACCACCCCTCTGCTCAGTCTGCCTTGAGTCCCTGAAGGACTCTGGTTTGCTACACCCGAGGCTTCCCCAGAAGAGCTGAGGATGTCTGCTCTTTGCAGCTTCCACTGGACCTCGGTTCATCTGGTCATTTACTCCTCAAACAATCACTGAGCTTCTGCCGGGCCAGGCCCTGTGTTAAAAGCCAGAGATACTGAAATGAGTATTTCATGGCCCCTGTCTTCATGAAAGGCACACTCCAATCAGGGAGAAAGCCCTGGACACAACCAGCCGTGTTCAAGGGCAGACTCTGGTGAGACATAGCCGAGAAGTCACTACCACTCATATATGTGGAATCTAGAAAAATGCTCCTGGTGAACATATTTGCAGGGTAGGACTAGAGATACAGACGAGAGAAAGGACCTGTGGACACAGAGGGCAGGAGAGTGGGGCCTGAACTGAGAGAGTAGCACTGACGTATATACACTGCCATGTGTGAAATAGCCAGCCAGTGGGGAGATGCCGAGCAGCACCGGGAGCCCAGCCCAGTTCTCCGCGATGACCCAGAGGGCTGGGATGGGGGAGGGAGGGAGGCTCAAAGGCGAGGGGATATATGTATACTTAACGGCTGATTCACATCATTGTATAGCAGAAACTAAGAAAACAATGTAAAGCAATTATTCTCCAATTTAAAATAGACCAACCAAATGAAAAACGGAGGGAGGGGATGTATGTTTACATATAGGGGGTTCATGTTGTGTACAACAGAAACTAGCACAATATTGTAAAGCAATTATACTCCAATTAAAAAAAAAAAAACTCTACAAAAAGAGGAAGTCGCTATCACCCTTTGAGGAAACCGGCATAGTTTCATTGAGGCTGCATTTAGTTACGACTTAAGTGGAATTTCAACAAGACAATGTACATTCCAAGAGCATTCCAAGCAGAACAATGGTGTGATTGGAGGTGAGAAATGAGGAAGCCCATAGAGTGTTTACTTGCAAACCCGTCCTCAGTTTGCAACTACTGGGTGCAAGTGTAGGGCACCCCCTGAAGTTGTGCAAGACTGGGGGCGGAAGTTCTGAGAAGTCACTGTGACATGAGTAAACAAGGGAAAAAAATTCATTAACTCACGGGCAGATGGTGTGGCAAGAGGCTGTATCGTCTATCTTACTCCACCTAGGAAGGCTTCCTGGAGGAGGTGTGGCCTTGGGAACAATTGAGGGAAGAATGGGCAATCTGAGGGACGGAAGCTAATCTGTGTCACATGAAAGCAGCTATGTACTTGGGGGAGAATAACCATGCAGTTAACGGGATGGACTTAATATCTGTTGGACGATGCTTTGAAGAAAGGGTAGCCAGGAAGGAGGGGGCCCAGATCTCCGTGCTCAAGCAGCCCCAATCTGATAAGAGAAAGCACAGAACCTACTGGGAGCTCCTAGCTTGATGGCGGGACATAGGAAATGATGGCTTCCAAGACACTGGACATCAGGCAACAAAGGTCAGCGATGCCTGAAAGATGCCCCAATGTACAGCCTTGAGAGAATGTTTAAGCCAAAGGAGCTGGTAGTCTGGGCAGACTCAAGCCCTCAGTTTCTACATAGTACAAACAAAAGAGTACCCAAGAGGAGAGAGCTGCGCAGAGAGAAACCTGGAAAACTCCAAGTTTTCAGCAAAGCACTGATTAGCATATATGTATGAGGCAACTACACACAGCTGGGGAAAGAACCCCCCCAAAAGATGAAGAGTGCCCGGAGCTCACACAGGGCTGAGAATACTTCCTACTCCCACCAGTCAGGTTGGAAAAAAACATAATCTATAGGGAGATTACTCAGAAGGATCTTGCTTCAGTAGTAGAAAGTAGCCTTGGTCTAAATACTGCTTTCATCTCACCTAATAAATCTTAAAAGATCTGAAAGGATAAAACTGCCACAACCTGGAAGAAGTTCAAGGACATTTATAGGGATACAAAAATATCTAGCACCCAATAAAGTAAAATTCCCTCTGTCTGGCATCCAATAAAAAAAATTACCAGGCATGCAAAGAAAACAAGAAAATACAACCCATGATAAGGAGAAAAAAATATCGTTGAAACTGGCCCTACAACTAGGTGAACAACTGTCCCGGTTTATCTGGGGATATCCCAGTTTGGGGCTTCCCTGGTGGCTCAGCCATAAAGAATACGCCTGCAATGCAGGAGATGTAGATTTGCTTCCCAGGTTGGGAAGATCCCCTGAAGGAGGGTGTGGCAACCCACTCCCGTGTTCTTGCATTAAGAATCCATTGCACAGAGGAGCCTAGAGGGCTACAGTCCATAGCATTGCAGAGTCAGACACGACTGAAGCGACTTAGCATTCACACACACATGCACATACCAGTTTTAGCACTAAAAGTGGTACATCCCGGCAAATCCCTCAGTTCAGCGAAATCTGGGACAATTGGTCACCCTTACTACAACTAACATCAGTACTTAGTGAAAGACTGAATACCTTCTCTCTAAGATCAGGTGCACAGCAGAATGTCCACACTCACTCACTACTTTTGCCAACAATGTATTTGAGATTCCAGCCAATTAATAAGGCAAGGAAAAGAAATCCACATTGGAAAGGAAGAAATAAAACTGTTCTCATGCTCAGATAATATCGTCTATGAAGAAAATCTTACTGACTCTATGAAACAGCGACCCGAACTAGTAAGTCAGTCTAGTAAGATGTCAGATCCAAGTGAATATTCACAAAGTGGATTTCCACACACTGGCAATGACCAACTAGAATTGAAATAAAATAGCAATACCCTTTTCAATAGCATCAAAAAATATGGAATACGGATGACAATAGATGAGAAAGACCTGTATGTTGAAAACTACAAAACATTGCTTAGAGAAATTAAAGAAGGAGTGTATATACTTTGGTTATAGTTTGGAAGACTCAAGGTTGTTAAGCTGTCAAGTCTCCCCAAACAGATTCAACACAATCTCCCCCAAATCCCACTAGTCTTTTTTTTTTTTAATAGAAATTGACAGGCTGACTCTAAAATTCACATGAAAAATGCAAAGAACCTAGAATAGCCAAAACGACTTTGAAAAAGAACAAAGTTGGAGGCCAAAACTACTTGATTTCAAAACGTAACATAAAGCTAGAGTAGCCAAATAGACCCATGTCCACCTGGGACTTGTGATTGTGACCTCATTGGGAAAAAGGGTCTGTGCAGATGTAATTAAGTTAAGGATCTTAAAATGAGATCATCCCAGATTAAGGAGAGGCCCTAAGTCCAATGACAGGCATCCTTATAAGAAGAGGGGAAGACAGAGATACCTGGGAAGAGGGCCAGGTAAAGATAGGTTGGAGTTATGTTGCCACAAACCAAGGAATGTCTGGAGCGGTCAGGAGCTGGAAGAGGCCGAGAGCCTCCAGAGACAGTACTGCCTGCCAACACCTTGGTCTCAGACTTCTGACTTTTCTAGAATTGGGAGAGTCTATTTCTGTTGTTTTCAGCCATCAAGTTTGTGGTATTTTGTTAGGCAATCCTAGATTCCAAAGAATGCCATATATAACTAATATTCTGCAAAAGTGCAAAGGCAAGTCAGCGGAGCAAAAACAGTCTTTTCCACAAACGGTGCTGGGACCGTTGGATATGAATACGCAAATATGTAAACTTGGATTTATACCTTTTAGCATATATAAAAATTAACTCAAAATGGTACATACATGGAAAACCAAGTCTATGAAATATCTGGAAAAACTCTTAAGAAAAAGCCTTTGTGACCTTCTGTTAAGCAAGATTATTTTTAGATATGGCACCAAAGCATGATCCATTAAAAACTGATAAACTGGACTTCTTAAAATCAAAGTCTTGTACTCATCATATGATACCATCAAGAGAATGAAAAGATGAGTCACAGATTGCCATGCATATATTGGATGAGAGACTCAGGTTTAAATTATAGATTTTTAAAAAACTCTCAGAGCTCAGTAATAAAAACACAAACAACCCAGTGTTAAAAGTAGACAAAAATTCAAATAGATGCTTCACCACAGAAAATACCCAGATGGCAAATAAGCATACAAAAAAGATGCTCAAAATCATTAGTTAGGGAAATGGAAATCAAAACCGCAAGGTACTACTACCGCACACTTATTAGAATGCCTATGATTAAAGACCTTCAGTTCCAAAAGCTGGCAAGAATGCAGAGCAACTGGAATTCTCATCCTCTGCCAGCAGGAACGTAAAAATGGTACAACCACTTCAGAAGATAGTGAGATGGTTCTTAAGCAAACATGTACCTAGACGTGATCCAGCTATTCCACTCCCAGGTATTTACCCAAAAGTAATGAAAGCACATGTTCACACAAAGACCTGTACACAAATACCCATCAGCAGTTAGGTGGACAGATAAACTGTGGTATTTATACAGTGGACTTCTACACAGCTATAGAAAGGAATGAACCAGTGATGCGTGCAACAATGGACGAATCACAAAATAGTTAAGCCGAGTGAAAAGAATCTGGACCAAAAAAAGTACATAATGCACCATCCCATTCATGTAAAATTTTATAAGATGAACCGAATCTATAGTGAGAAAAAGCAGACCAGTGGCTGCCTAAAGCAGGGGCTTAGGGAGGTGTGGAGGAGAGGGGAGAAACTGGAGGGGAAGGTGGATATATTCATTAGCTCGTGGTGATGGTTTCATGGGGAACATGTGTCACACTTACCAAAACGCACACTTGAAATAGGTGCACTTCATTGTGTGTCTTGCCTAGAAAATCCCGCGGACGGAGGAGCCTGGTGCAGGCTACTGTCCATGGGGTCGCAGAGAGTCGGACACGACTGAGCAACTTCATTTTTTCACTTCACTGTTGTGTGTCAGGTAAGCCTCAAAAAGCTGTAAAATGAGAAAGAAGAAAAACCGATGTCTCCAGCGCTCCCAGCACCGCTGCTGCAGTCCCTCGCCTAAGGACGGCGGGCCGGAAGGGCCGAGGCGCTGAGGGGTCCCACAGCCCTCACTCCTAGGCAGCCATGAAGCCCACCCCATCAACACTCTCACCTTGGACACTGGATGCAAAGGCAGCAGGCCGAGGTCCCCACTGCTAGCCCCTCCCTAGGAGACTCCCGTGCTTGCCTGTGTGCTGGGGCTGGCCACGGGGGGAATGTTAGGGGAAATAAGGTCATTACAGGCCTTGGAGCCCGAGTCCCTGAGAGTTGATACAAATGTCAGAAAACATTTGGTCCGACAGATGCTGGAAAACCCCTTGGAGTAATCTCCTTCCTTTGCTTCATTAGTCTTTGCCGCCTGTCTGCAACTGTGTCTTTTGGGTAGTGGGGGGACTCTGCCCAGTTGTTGTCCTGCAGTCAGGGTCATGGAGCGGGGACGGTGAGGGGGACAGTTCAGGAGCTCAGGACCGAGGATTCACTGTGATAGGATCTCAATATAATTGGGATTTCTACTTCTCGGATTCACAAGGGTATGATTTTTTTTTAATTATTTTTTAAAGCTTTTTCTCTTAAAAAATTAAAAAAATATATTTATTCATTTAGTTGGCTGCATCAGATCTTTCTTGCATCATGCAGTATCCTTTGTTGCGGCTCCAGGCTCTCTAGTTGTGGCTTGAGGGCTTAGTTGTCCTGAGGTATGTGGGAGCTTAGTTCTCTGACCAGGGATCGAACTGGTGTCTCCTGCATCACAAGGCAGATTCTGAACCACTGGACCAAGTCCCCAAGGATTTGATTTCTTTCCTGTTAATACACTTGTTTATTATATGTAATTACATTTTATGTTTTCATAAGGCTTTTAAAGTGAATACATTTTTTAAAATTGCTATGAGGATCTACCTACTCCACTAGAAGTTGAGACAGTTTGCCACCCTATTCCCAGAAAGCCCTGCGGAAGGACTTGGGGGTCGTTTATTCTGTTCCTCAATTCAGAAATTCTCTTGCACTCGATCTATCTGGTTTGTGCCAAAGCAGATTCAGCTCACCCTTTTGCTAGGCAGAAGAAGACCCAGAAATTTCAGCCTGCTGTACTTAAGTTTAAAATGATTCAGTTCAGTTCAGCCGCTCAGTCGTGTCTGACAATTTTCGACCCCATGGACTGCAGCACTCCAGGCCTCTTTGTCCATCACCAACTCCCAGAGCCCATGTTTAGAGTCTACCTAATCAGGCGGCCTCAGTAGTTCTGCTGGGACCCAGATGTTCAGGACAACAAGACTTGAGGACTCGGTCTGTCTTGTGGGGTAGATTCCCAAAGTGCCAGAATAGACTCGTCTTCCCGACCCCCACACCTCCACTATGGCATCCTGTCATCCCTGTCCCCTTTGTCTGAAAAGTAGATCTAATCTGCCCCCTTCCTGCCCTTCTCAACTGGAAACACTAATAATGATAATAACTGACACCAGGGCACTCAGATGGCCAGGCACAGTGTGAACCCTTTACATATGCTGGCTTGCTCAGTCTCTCGGTCACGTCTTTGTGACCCCACGGACAGTAGCCTGCCAGGCTCCTCTGTCTACAGGATTTTCCAGGCAAAAATGCTGGAGTGGGTTGTCATTTCCTTCTCCAGGGGATCCTCCCAACCCAGGGATCAAACCCTCATCTCCTGCATTGGCAGGTGGATTCTTTACCACTGAGCAACCCAGGAAGCCCCTGAACCCATTATATATATTACCCAGCAAATCCTCATGACAATGCTATCAGAGGGGTAGCATGATTATTTCTAGCTTACAAATGAGGAAATCGAGCCAAAAAGAGATGAGAAGAGGGTACAGAGTTTCCAGCTTTGTTTTGGGAGTTTTTGTTGTTGTTG
This sequence comes from Budorcas taxicolor, assembly GCF_023091745.1. NCBI lineage: Eukaryota > Metazoa > Chordata > Mammalia > Artiodactyla > Bovidae > Budorcas > Budorcas taxicolor. The sequence continues at coordinate 72,690,021 of NC_068925.1, forward strand.
TTTTAGTTTAAAATTTTTTCTTTGTCGTAAATTACACACAACATAAAATTTATCATCTTAGCCATTAAAAAAAATGTACAGTTCAGTAGTGTTAAATATATTCACATTGCTGTTCATCCATCTGCAAAACACTTTGCCTTTTGCAAAACTGAAGCTCTGTACCCATTAAACACCAGCTCCGCCTCCACGCAGTCCCTGGCACCCACCATTCCACTTTCTGACTCTAAGGTGCCCCCATACCCGTCCATGGGATTCTCCAGGCAAGAATACTGGAGTGGATTGCCATTTCCTTCTCCAGGGGATCTTCCCAACCCAGGGATTGAACCTGGGTCTCCCGCATTGGAGGCAGACGCTCCCTCTGAGCCACCAGGGAAGCCCCATAAGGATGGAATCATACAGTATATGTCTTTTTGAGACTGGCTTACTTCACCTAGCATAATGTCTTCAAGGCTCATCCGTTTTGTAACCTGTGGCAGAATTTCACAGAGGGTCAGTTTTGCAAGATGAAAAGAATTCTGGAGATGTGTGGTGGTGATTTGTACAACAATGCAAATGAACTTAATGCCACGTGAAAATGGTCAATTTTAAGTTATTTGTATTTTACTACAATTAAAATAACAACAACAAAACAGTTGAGGAGAGACTTCCGTGGTGCTTCAGGGACTAAGAGACTCAGAGCTCCCAGTAAAGGGGGACCCAGTTTGATCCCTGGTCAGGGAACTAGACCCTACATGCCTCGACTAAGAGTTCACATGCCACAACGAAGACCCAGTGGAGCCAAGGAAATAAATTAAAAAAAAAAAAAAAAAAAAAAAAAAAAACCGCCAATAGATGAGGAGCTGTGCTCAAGGACACACAGTCAGAGCAGACCCATACCCATGGGCGGGTGCAGGGTCCAGGAACAGAAGTGCCGCACAGAAAGCCTGAAGCCCCCAGGCCTTCCAGGTCATCACGCAGATGTGCGCGGCTGCAGATTCAGACCTGGGGCTTACTCTCAGCAGGGGCGAGCAATCTGCGCGGGGCTCTCAGATCCAACAGGATGATCTGGCTTTAGGAAGACAGAGAAAAGCACCAGTGTGCGGGGAGGGGCGACAACCTAAGGTCTGGGAGCCTCCAGATGGCGGAGCTGGTCGGGAGGTGGTGTGAGGGTGGCTGTGCCAAGGAGCCGAGGTTAAAGAGGGGCGGGGGGGCGCTGACCTGCTTCCCTTACCTCTGTGGGGGCTCCTGGAGGAACAGAGGACCATCAGACCCTCTTCTGTGGGCAGGGACTAGGGGAAGAGGGCGGCAGGAGACAGGGGCAGAGGTCAAATGGGCACAGTGGCCAGCTCACCAGGTCCTCCAGACCCCAGCCCCCTCCACGTGTCATAGACAGGACCGTGCCCTGCCCTGGGGAGCATTTTTTTCCTGTAATCACATCTCACCTCCTTTAAGAGAAGGAGTGAAAGGAAGAAAGTGAAGTCGCTCAGTCGTGTCTAACTCTGCAACCCCATGGACCGTAACCTACCAGGCTCCTCTGTCCATGGGGTTTTCCAGGCAAGAGTACTGGGGTGGGTTGCCATTGCCTTCTCCAGGGGATCTTCCCGACCCAGTGTCCCACACAGCAGGGCAGACTCTTTACTGCGAGGGAAGCCACGAGAGAAGGAGTGGACGACCACTAAGAAAATTTCCTTTTCATCAACAGTTTTAGGTGGTTTTCAAGAATTCAGATAACAAAAAGACATATAAATAATGTGACAAAGATCACTGGAGAAAATACATACTTGGACGTGAGGGCAACAGGAATAGATGACCTTTTTTCTCTCTGATTTGTCCCTGACCTGGCGCGTCTTTTGCTGGGATGCTAGCCCTCTCTCCCCATTTCCTGAGCCCCAGGGGGAAGGCCAGGAGAGCACTCCAAGGAGCGGGCTGGATGGAGGCTTGCTGGTTGTCTGGGCAAGGGTTGGGATGGGATTACGGTGGCGAGCCCCCTGCAGAGGGAACCCAGGAACAGAGCAGGAAGGTGCTACCTGTGCGTGCAGGTGAGGCTACCACACCCTGGCTTCTCTGGGGCCTCATCCTAACAAGCAAGGACTCCAAACTGGGCTGTGGGTGCTCCTCTGGGGCCGGGTGACCTTGACATATTGGTCTGGAGACAGGATCACCTCCCAGGGAATTCTTGGAGCTGAGGACATCCTCTGATGAGGTGAGTGAGTCCTGCATCTGTCCCTTGCCAGAGGAGGCTGGCCGGTCCCTGCCCGGTTGCAGCCTGTGGCCAACCCTGGGAGTCTTCAGGCTGTGAAGGCGCCCGTCCAGGGTCACCCAGTTAAGATTGCCCAGCAGAAGGCTGGGGGCAGGGCTCAGGAAACACACACCCTGGGAATTAGCTCCGTGTGTGCATACATCTACCTTGCCTTTCCTAACTGCTCTGGGTGGGTGCCCCCAGCAGTAGCAGAGCTGGTTCAAGCACTGAGCTTTATTGCAGCTTTAACCAACCTCCTACTCCCTGGGGACATGAACAGAGGTGCTTAAAGAGACCTGATCAAGAAGTCAAAGAGGCGACACAAACACCAAGACTGTGCTCCCACCCTCCCGGGTCCCTGGGGCGCCCTCCCTCTCACACACACCTAGATGTCACCACCCTCACACACACCTAGGTACCACACCTAGACGTCACCCCTGCCTCCTGTGTCTGCCCCAGTGCCCACAGCCTTCTCTCTTTAGACCCTGCACAAGGCACGGGTTTTGCACCATCCAGTCTTGTGAGGATGGTGTGCACGTGTAACCTTATCTGAGGCCATATTTCCTAGAGCAAGTTGAGGCCAGATTTCTGACAACTCTTGGCTTATAAACCCTTGGGGCCGCAAGGCAGTGAGCTGACCAGCCTCACCAGTTCTGCCGGGCTGCAAAGAGCACTAGAGCGAGCCAGGGAGCCTGATCAAGAGAGGACGCCTCGGCTCATGCTGCTGTGTTCAACAACCTCCAAAGCTTTGGGTAGGTAGCCCTGCTGTCCATAAGCAGACAGGAGAAAAGTGTCATAATAAGAGAAGAGCTAGCTGGTGTTTACTGTACGTGTGCCAGGCCCGGGGCATTTACATGCGTTATTTAAAATCCTCTGCATAACTTTAGAAGTCAGTACTGGAGTTAGGTACTACCTTGTGGTAGTATGGGCTTCCTTGGTGGCTCAGATGGTAACGAATCTACCAGCAATGAGGGAGACATAAGTTTAATCCCTGGGTTGGGAAGATCCCCTGGATAAGAGAATGGCAACCCACTCTGATATTCTTGCCTGAAGAATTCCATGGACAGAGGAGCCTGGTGGGCGACAGTCCGTGGGTCGGACACAACTGAGCAAATAACACTTGCACTTTATGTCCTTATAAGATAGGAGGACCAGACCCTCAGGAACCAGAGAGCCGGTTCTCAAAATGGACTCCATTTGTCCAACAACCACAACTGTACCGTAACCAGTGTTTCTCGCCTTCCAGCAGCAGCAGCAGCTCCTGAGGCTCCCACCCTAGAGGTCTTGATTGGGTGAGTCTGGCGGGGAGCCTGGACTTGCACTTCTCGTAGGCGCACGAGCGGGTGGCACTCGTGGTCCCAGGAGGAACCCTTTAAGTGGCACTGCCCCACACCACACTTAGGACACCTGGCCTCCCGCAGAGACCACCTGAGTCTCTCCCAACCCCCAGTGTTGTCAGCTCATGGTCTTCACCTAGGAAACCCAGCCACTGCACGAGCAAGGCATCGCTGCCATCTTGGCTAGACAGCATGTCTCCCCAAAACACAAGGTACAAGGGTGGGGCAGACACAAACTCACGGCCCTGTCTGTACCCAAGATGCAGAACTTTTCAAAGTCGGCAAGACACTTCAGAGCTCTACGAGGCTACTTACCTATAACTGAGTTGTCTTTGTCCTCAGTTGGTGGAAGCAGGTGGGGGTCAGGGTCACAGTGATGGGACTTCAAGGCTCTCTCAGCTAATTGCCGCTTCTGTCATTGCAGCTCTGGCCACTGTCTAAACTGACCCTGATCAGCACTGTTTCACTAACACCCCGTCCTCTGACTGTGTGAAAGCACTGTGAGGGCAGTCTCCTGTCGGCCTTGTTCCCACTGTTGCCAAACAGCTAGAACAGCAGCTGCACACAGGATGTGGGCAAGAAAGATGTCTTGAAAGACGGGACAGGTGGGCAGTGGACAAACAGATGAAGACACGAAAGACCAAATGCAGAGGACCTCAGGCAGGCCCTGGAGAGTGCCAAGCATGACTTGGTGAGAAGCTGGAATAAGAACTTGAGAGGAGAAACCAGAAGAAAGACTCTGTTCTGAGACACTCAGCTCCCTGAATCTTCTTTCTAGAAATATTTTCAACAGGTGTGAGAGGTGGGGCCTGGTGTCCTGCCCACGCAGTCATATGAACAGAGGTGTATTCGTCTGCTAGGGCTGCCCTTACAAATGTCACTCACCGGATGGAGGAAGCAACAGAAATTGACACCCCACAGATCTGGAGGCCGGAAGTCTGAGATCCAGGTGTGGGCGGGGCCAGTTCCTTCTACAGGCTGTGAGAAGTACCCGTTCCATCCTCTCTCCTGGCTTCTGGTGGTTTGCAGACATCTCTGATATGACTTGGCTTGTAGAAGCACGACCTTTCTCTGCTTAAAGCATCACATGGGCATTCTCCCTGTGTACCTGTCTCCAAATTTCCCTGTTTAATAAGAACACCAGTCATATTAGATGAGGACCCACTGAAATGACCTTGTCTTTTTTTTTTTTCAAATGTTCTCCCATCCTATGGGTTGCCTTTTAGCTATCTCTCTCTTACAAACACTTATCTGTCTGTTTCAGGTCTTAGTTGCAGCATTCAGGATCTACCACTGTGGTGCGTGGACTCTCTAGTTATGGTGCACAGCTTGATTGTTCTGCAGCATATGAGATCTTAATTCCTTGACCAGGGATCAAACCCATGTCCTCTGCATTGCAAGGTGTATTCTTAGCCACTGGACCACCAGGGAAATCCCTGAATGACCTTGTCTTTAATTATATCTGCAATGACTCTATTTCCAAGTAAGGTCACATTCTGCCGTACTGGTGGTTAGGACTCCAGCATAACTTTTCTGGGGGGACGTATTTCAACCCCATACAGAGGTCTATGTAGCAGTTGTGCTTTCAGGTACAATTTCCAAAAGTAGGACCTTTTCTTTATTTGCTAGCGGTTATCTGTTAACACAGCTCTTAAGCCTGTGAGGAAAATACGCTAGAGGCAGTGTGAAAGTAAGACCAGGTGGGACTTCCCTGGTGGTCCAATGGTTAAAACTCCTTGCTTCCATACAGGGGCATGGGTTTGATCCCTGGTTGGGGAACTAGGGTCCAAGACGCCCATCAGTGTGGCCAAAATTTTTTTTAAAAGAAAAAGAAGAAAGTAAGACCATGAGAAGACCCACTGAGGGGGTGGGCTGAGGTGCTTGTCCCCAGGACAGTGGACTTCAGACCATACCAGCAAAGCAGCTGCACCTGCTTCCTGGAGCTGGCGGATAGACTGAAGGGCTGAGGGTGGACCAGAATGCAAGCCCCATCCCCCAGGTGCTGCTGGGACTGGACTCGGCTCTCCTCCAGGAGGCGGCCTTCCTGAACCCAGCCCACTACCTCCCGGCAAGAGCAAAAGTGACCAGGGGAACAAAAATGCTCTTGCTCCCCTTGCAGACGTCCCTTTCTGGTGCTTCCGGTCCCAGTTGCAAATTTCAACACTGCCCCCTCTCTGCCACCTCTTTTGTGTGGCACAGGAAGGAAGGAAGGAAGGAAGGAAAGTCACTTTCGGGGGTGAACCCACCTGAGCCAGGCTGAGCTACTGCAGTGCCGCCACATGCCACTGTTTCAGGGCCTTTCCTCCAGCCTTGCATTCTCAATTTCACATATAAGGGATATTATATATCTGTCTTTCTCTTTCTAACTTACTTCACTTAGTATGACAATCTCTGGTTGCCTCTGTGTAGTTGCAAATGGCATTGTTTCGTCCTTTTGTATGGCTGAGTAATATTCCGTTGTATGTATGGACCACATTGTCTTTATCCATTCCTCTTTTCATGGACATTTAGGCTGTTTCCATGTTTTCGCTGTTGTGAATCGTGCTGCAATGAACATCAGGATGCATGTATCCTTTTGAATTATAGTTTTGTCCAAGTATCTGTCCAGGAGTGGGATTGCTGGATCATATGGTAGTTTGATTTTTAGTTTTCTGAAGAACTTCCGTACTGTTTTCCAGAGTGGCTGCACCAGCTTATATTCCCACCAGTAGTGTAGGAGAGTTCCCTTTTCTCCACACCCTCTCTAGCATCTATTTCAATAAACTAGGTTTTCAGGCTTTGACCCATAGCTCCTAATTAAGGCAGTAGCCAATAACTACATAAAATAATTTATTGGAAAACAACTTTCAATCTAAGGTATCATGCCTAATTTAGTGACTGTAGGTAGTGATAAAGAAACTGCCTGCCATTACAGGAGACACAAGAGAGATGGGTTCGATCCCTGGGTCGGGAATATCCCCTGGAGGAGGAAATGGCAACCTGCTCCAGTATTCTTGCCTGGAAAATTCCAGGGACAGAGAAGTCTAGTGGGCTACAGTCCATGGGGTCGCAAAGAGTTAGACATAACTGACAGGCTGAGCACAGATGCACACATGCACACACATACAGGTAGAATTTAGCTGGTTTTGGATTCGTCAGAACAGGAGTTTGGCAAAATCACACACGCCACGTGTGTCTACCTGCCTGTGACCCTCGGCTAACCTCAGTCCGCCCTGCGTGCTTCCCTCCGCTCGACCCTCCGGGCCTCCTCATCCACACCCACATCTGTGCCTTCCATTACCGTTTACCTTGGATGACCCCCGTATCTCTATGTTTCTCCTTCCCAGATTGTCTGTCTGTCTTGTTTCGGAGTCTCCACTGGGAGGGACACAGACACTTCAGATCTCCAGGTCTGGGCCAACGTGCGCACCTCCTGGAGCTCCTCCTCTTTATCCCAGGAACATCAGTCCCGGGCTGCACACCCAGGAGCCTGCGTGTCCACCTCAGCTCCTCCCGCCTGTGTCTCACCCACCTTGAGTCACCAACCACATCCCAGTCATTCTACTTTCTAACTGGAACTAGATGGTATCGTCTTCGCCCCGGTGCCTTGGCTAAGGCACCTTCAGGTGCCCAGAACCCCACAAGACCCTCTTGTCTGTGCCCTGTCTCCAAGCATAACACCTACCTTTTGTAAATGCACATGGTTATGCTCCTACCATCCCCTGCCGAGGGCCTATCAGTGGCTTTCTGTCACTGTCAGGCTAAAGCACAACTGCCTTAGCAAAGATTTAAGAACTTTTAACACCTGATTCAGCCTCTTGCTTCCCAGTAGCATCTTGATACACACCCAGGACTATCCCTTGTTCTCCATGTCTGACACTGTCCCCCATCCCAGCTCTTATCTCTCTGGCCAACCTCTGAGTGAACTTTAAAACCCAGCTCAAGGGTCACCTCCTGGGGAGCCTTTGGTAATCCCCAAGGTGAGGTAGGTGATGCTCTAACACAGACCCTGAGCATATGGACTTATCTCTATCAAAGCACTTAAAACACTATATGGCCATGATCAATTATTTTCTTTTCTTTTCTCAATCCAACCAGGCTCTGAGTCTTAGAGAACAGAACTGTGTCTTAGTCATCACGGGATCCCCAGCACCTAGAACACGGCCTGGCACATCCAAAAGAGATGGCTTTGGTGTCAGTTACCCAGACTATATGGTAGAGAGCCAGCACTCTATCCACAGGGAAGAGCGGCGGTCACACTCACTCTTCAAGGTGGCCTCATGTGGTGGCGCCAGCATGGGCTTTGGATCAGCCAGGCTTGGGTCCAGATCTCGGCTTCACAATTCTGTGGCCCAGAGCTTCAGTTGCCTAACATGTAAAATGAGAATAAATGAGAGGGCTGGGTAGGGGGTGTGGGGTTTAAATATATGTTAATGGTGCTCCAGCGCTTTTAGTTAAAACCCTGTGCTGAATATACTTCGGAATTTTTGACAAAACAAAAAAACCTACAGAATAACAACAACAAAATCCCCTAAGACTTTATTGTTTTGGGATGCAATGAATCAAACTAAATCACACCTGTGCTCAGGGTTCCAGAAGCGTTCAACTCACTCTCAGGGTAATCGGTTACATACTAAAGAGGGGATAAATACTTCATGATGATTTAAGAACCTGTCTGAGTTTTGTCCCCCAGTGAGATCTGTTGCTTCTCAATGGACAAATGCTTGGTGCTTTAAGAGCCAAAGCCAAACAAGTTAAAAGCCAAACAAGTTAAACAGGGAAAAAATCAAACATTGCACAGTTCAGTGAACCTGGTACCTGTGATGCAGTTTAAACTCACACAAAAATTGCCTTTTATAAAACTAAGATAATACAAAATGAGGATAATAATACTCCCTCATTGAGCTGTGGAGAGGGTTGAAAGAGATCAATGTGCAAAGCAGGGACATAAAGGACACTGGTGAGTTTGTTGGTGGGTCAGGATGTGGCCTGTATCTCCAGCTCTCCCCAACGTGCTCCTCAGAACTTACATCATGAGAATCTGTCTGCAGGAATGTGTCCTGCACATGTACGCTCTGGCCTGTCTGGTGGACAGGGACCCACGTCCATAAAAGTTCCATGGAATCATGGGAAAATCATGGAATCATGGGAAAATCATGGAATCATGGGAAAATCATGGAATCATGGGAGAATCATGGAATCATGGGAAAATCATGGAATCATACAGAGCCGTGGAATCATGGCTTCATGAAGCTGGAGCAGAACTCAGAGACCCACGTCATGGAGCCTCTAACATCACATGTAGAGGACTGAGGCCCAGAGAGGAGAAGAGATGGCCAAGGCCATGCAACTCGCAACCAGCTGGGCAAGTCAGGACCGGGAGGCAGGCTCCCCGACTGCCCGCCCCTGGCCCTTCTCATCCTCCCCCAGCTCCTGTGTCTGCATCCCCTCCCTATGCCTGGAGAATGGCTCTTCAGAAGCAGCCCCCTGCTTTGGCATCTGGCCTAAAGGCCCAGCCCTGTGACGTTCACCTCCAAACAGGGAGGCTGTGTCCGCAAAGGCTTCCTGAGGAACATTCATGGCACAGGAGGAAAATGCCTGACAGCTAGGGACAGATTCTTCTCCAAGTCAAACCTGAGTGTGTAGGAGGAAAACTGGAAGTGAAGGGATGGGACAGTTCAGAGCAAACCACCCCCAGACCTGGTCAAGCACCTTCTGGAACACGTCTGCCCCTCAGAGGTGGCTGTTTGCTGCTCTTGTTTCTGGAATGGAGTTGATGTTTCTATATTTGGATGCTGTGCCGTCTCTAAGCCTCCCAAGGGTTTTGAGTTCCCTGGAGTCCCTTCTCTCATGACCCACTCCCCATCCCTCCCGCCAGAAGCCTGTGCCAGCCCAGCCATGTGAGGGCTGAGGCTCCTCCCACTTCAGAGCCTGGAGGGAAGGGCACCCTCTGCTGGTGACAGGCAGGTGGTGGACAGAAGGCCACTCTGAGGGCCGCAGGCTCTGCTAGAGGTCCTGGTTCCTGGATTCCCCTCAGAACTACCTGGGGGACTTTTCCAAGTCACCGAAGCCTGGTCCTCACCAGAGACCTGGATGCAGGATGGCTGAATTGTGGCCCTGACACTTTGTTTTTCCTTTTTAAATAATTCAATCAATCACAATTCAAGTTATCTTTTATTTTAGCCATGCTACAGCTTGTAGGATCTTAGTTCCCCATTATTTCATTCAGTCACTAAGTCATGTCCAATTCTTTGCAACCCAGTGGACTGCAGCACGCCAGGCTCCCCTGTCCTTCACTATCTCCTGGAGCTTGCTCAAACTCATGTCCATTGACTCGGTGATGCCATCCAATCATCTCATCCTGTCTTCCTCTTCTCCTCCCATCTTCAACCTTTCCCAGCATTAGGAAACTCATCTTTTCCAGTAAGCTGGCTCTTCACATCAGGTGGCCAAAGTATTGGAGCTTCAGCTTCAGCATCAGTCCTTAGTTCCCTGACCAGGAATCAAACCCAAGCCCTAGGCAATGAGAGCACAGAGTCCCAACCACTTGGACTCCCCAGGGATTTTTTACTTTTACTCCCTGGAACTTTTTACTTAAAAAAAAAAATAAAGAACAAGCCACACAGGGCTTCTGACCTGTACCCAAGTTGAGAGCTGCAGGGTGTGGAGATCAGATATGCCAACCAGCATTAAGGTGCCAACATTCGATGTTTTGAAATATGTGAGTTAGAGCAGGTTTGAGGTTGGTCCTCTAAGTCTCCCCTGGCTCACACTCTCAAGGAGAAAAGGCTGGTGGGGCAGCTCTGCCCACACCCTGAGCCTTCCCTGACAGCCTGGCCCTGATACCCACTCACAGCCAGGATGCGCTGCACTCGATCTTGCACTTTATTCCTCCCCAAACCTCGGGCTCACCGCCAATCTGAGACACCAAAGGAAATGTGTCTTGAACGCAGACATCGTCTTCACTTTCTCAGCAGAGAAAGGCTGGAAGTCAGCAATCCCAAGCGGCCGCTCTTGGCTTTTAACCTGCCCGGGGATCCCCTAGGGACCGTGTTCCAGAGCAGGCTCTGGTTCTGAGGGTCTGGGGTGCGGCCTGAGAGTCTGCATTTCTAGTGAGCTCCCAGGGGAGGCCGTTGCTGCTGTCCAAGGACCACACTCGGGTCTACACCACTTACAAACAACACAGCTCTCGCTATGAATGGGTCTGGGTGCTTGCAAGGAGGACACACCATGGCCACGGCAAACAACCGTCTTGGTTTGCCTGGGACTGAGGGAATCCCCAGGAAGTGAGACTCTCAGCGCTAAAATCTGACACTGTCCAGGGAAGCCAGGATGCTCAGTCACCTGCCTATAAGCCCATGTCCCCGGACAGTTAGTTTAGGTGAAGACCTGAAATAGACATGGAGGGGTGGTGGTCAAGAACACTTATGAAGTAACAAACAAGATATTATAAATTGTTTCCCTGTAGAAAAGGGACTTCTTTTTCGTATCATGTTAACCCCAATTTTTATTCTCTGAAAATTTTGTTTATAAAAGAATGTGCTGAGTCAGAGAATAAAACATTGTTTTATATGGGTCTAAACCTGAAATCCATAAATGCTGTTAAGTCAATTTAAAATTTTTTAAAATATGTTTCCTAGTTAAACCCAAGACATGACAACTCTACAGGAAAGCACTTGGTGGGGGGGAGTGGATTAAACTCATGGTCCCTGAGAAATGGGGGTTGGTCAGGGAGGGCTGAGCTCTGAGTTGTGATGGGACATGAAGACGTTGGAGAGTAACCCGCAGCCCGGGTGAGGGGAAGGCTTTTCACTCCTACATGAGTCAGCTTTGGTGGGTGTTGATTTTGCCTGATGCCGTTCTGTCTCGTTTGTCAGGAGCTACAAGGCCATTAAAAATCATGTCCAAGCACGCTCCGGTGTATTTGTATTGAAAGCCTCCATCTAATTCTTAATAGCCACTGTCTTCCCCGCATGCCCAGAAATTGCCCTGGCCTCCCCGCCTAGATGGCTTCCAGAGAATGTCACACAGTGCAGAGGTCTGAGGGCTGTAGCCCGGGTGTGAGGGCCCTGAGGGTCTCCTGGAGACACGAGGCCTCACGAAAACTTGAACAGACCTGGGAAAGTTGGGAGGCTGCTCTGGGAAGGCTCTCACACCAAGACTACACACAGTGCTTTCAGCAATGCAGCCATTCTCTGGCCTCTGGGTTCTGATTCCTAGAATTCAGAGTGTGTGGGTTTGGAATACACTGTACTCTGGGCTGGGGCACAGAAAAGCTTCTTACAAAATATATTAAAATAAATGCAGCTTTATTTCTTCAGCAGTGGTTAGGATATGAGCTTTGGAGTTGGGCAGGAATAAGGGCAAGGTCAGTTCTGGAGTTTTCTAGCAGTCTGACCTTGGCAAATTACTTAACCCCCAGACCCCTGGTTTCTTCATCTGTAAACAGAGTATTTGAGTATCTGGTCTTCGGGTTGTGGTGCCTGGTGCCTCGGCTGGCACACAGTCAGTGCCCCAGAAGAGAAGCTATGTTGTGGTCGCTGATATTGTCCCAGTTTCACAGAGCCCTGGAGAAGGAGCTGAGCAGGACCCCAGCTGGGCCTCCTTTAAGGAGCCACTCGTCATTGGCACATAGTAACCGAAAGCTCCAAGATGCTGCCAAGTGGCTTGAAAAGATGTGTTAGAAATCCATGTCTGCTCAAGGAGATCCAAAATCTCAGTTCACAGAGCTTAGAGATCAGGCGGGCTTATTTTTTCAAATAAATGGTTTGTTTCTGAAGAGTCCTCAACTTGTAGAAAAGTTGTAAAGCTGCTACAGAGACTTTGCACACACCCCACCCCCGTGTCCCCGCTGCTAACATCTTGGCGTGCCATGGCTGACACACAGAAAGAAGCAGCAGCCCTGTGCCATCACAGCCCGAAGCCCACTCTGGATTCTGATTTCCGTGGGTTTTTTTTTTTCTTTTAACCTAATGTCCCTTTTCTGTTCCAAGACGGCATCTAGGCTGCCACGGGACAGAGTTGTCCTGGCCATGGCCCCTTGAGGTTCTCCGCTGGCGATTTCTTAGACTCGCCTTGGTTTTGATGCCCTGACAGATCTGCATACTGTGGAGCTGCCTTTTACAAAGGAGGAAGCATGGGCCCAGGAGATGGCAGAGCTGCTTAAGGGACTGTATATAGAACTCTCTTCTCCATGGTCTTCTTGTCCGGGTGAGGTGCGCAGCAAACCCTTCCATCACCGCGAGCACGGAGGTCAGTTTCTGCTGGGCACTGGGACAGTCCAGGCTCTGTATTAACGTGCCACCCCGGCGAGTCAGCGGGTCTTCCTGGATGCCCTTAACTCCTCAGGACTCCTGGGTCCCCACGCCCTTCCCTGCCTGGCTGCTGTTCCTGTCCGCCCCCAGCTCAGCCCGGGGCCCCTCCAGGCACCTGCCAGGCCTCTCACATCACGGGGACGTGGGGAGGAGAGAGCAACCCACCTTCAGGCTAGGTCCCTGGGCAAACAGGCAGTGCTGACCAGCCTTGACCTGCACCCCTGGGGCCCTCTTTGTCTCCCAGGGAGCCCCGCACCGCCTCCCTGCTGGGCAGGGCTTGCTGGGGCCCAGCTGTTCAGTTTTTGTCTGTCTTCCCTCTTCCTGTGGTGAGACTGTGAGGAGACTGCAGCCTTTTCATTTATAGAAGCAATCCTCATCCCCACCTGCATCCTTGCCTCTGTGTGGGGAAATGCCTACTCATGGCATATAGCCACCCAGGGTGACGAGTCCGCCTGCCGTGCCAGGCTCGTGCCGACCCGACTTGTTCCCCTGCAGGCGCTAGCTCCAAGCAGAGTCCTTGCAGGAGTCATCTGTTTCCTAGGTGGTCCAGGGTGGAGGGGCTGGGATGGAGGAGCGTCCTCAGAGATTCATGAGCCAGACCGCTAAGCATCTCTAGGGTGGGCACATTTCTGCTTTCTCTTTCTCAGATGAGAACCGGCATAGTGCCTGAGACATTAAGTAAGTAAGTAAGTAAGTGTTAGTCGCTCAGTCGTGTCTGACTCTGCGACTCCTTAGACTGTAGCCCGCCAGGCTCCTCTGTCCATAAAATTCTCCAGGCAAGAATACTGGAGTGGGTTGCCATTGCCTTCTCCAGGAGATCTTCCTGACCCAGAGGTCGAACCTGCATCTCTTAACACTTCCTGCATTGGCAGGTGGGTACTTTACCACCAGCACTACGCTGGGAAGCCCATAAATATATATACATACATATGTATACATATATATATATACATACATATGTATACATATATATATACATACATAGGTACATGTCTATATATATATGTATACGTAAGTATACGTACATACACACATACACATATACATATAATTTCTCATAAAATCCAACAGAAGAACAATTCTGAGAGCATGCAGGAGTCTGAAGGTCACCAGAGGCCATGTGACAGATCTCCCCAGGGGAGCTTCCAGATGTTTCCTTTACACGAAGAGAGGAAGAGTGAGGTCTCACGTCATGTCTCAGACCTGAGTGAGGCTAGTTCTGGAACTGGAGGCTTGTGGGGGAGGGAATATAGTCTGAAGGGCCGAGGCCTCTCCTCTCCCCAGATCCCCTCCTCTCTGCGATGTGAGGGCAGCCGAGGACGGGAAGAGAAGGGAAGAGGAGAGAGAGATGAGGTAAGAGCAGCCAGAGGAGGCTGGCAGGCACCTGGGGGCCGTTCGCACCTGCTTATCCGTGGGGAAGTGGATGTAAAACCACCCAGAAAACAGCCGTGTCTCGGCCTTGCTGCCCTGGCCTTGTCTTGAGAGCTATGAACTCGAATGCCCTTGAACGCAGGCTTGAGAACCCACCCAAGGCGGGATGCCATCTGTGACCAGGCAGAACAGAAGCCAGGGAGTGGGCCGGGCCAGCCAGGCGGGCGGGGTGGAGGGAGTGTAAAGTGCCGCTCAGGGAGCCTTGGCGGTGAGCAGAAAGTCTAGGTATTATGCAGTGCTCCAGGGCTCCACCCGGCAAGAGGATTGCACGAAAGACCCTGAGAGCCATCAGGGATGGCCTGGCCATCTGTCGCAGGGCAGACACTTCCTACGTTATTTCATCCCCCACTCAGTGAAGCCCCGGGAGATCAGCAGGGTCTCCCCGATTCCACAGGGTCGCTGCTGAGGTCTCACCCAGCTTGCGTGCCTGGCCGGGGGTCTGCCTCGGGTCCGTGTGATTCAGGAGCAGGCGCTCAGAGCCCCACATGGATGCTCACCTCTGTCTCCCACGGTTGCAGTAGGTGAGCTCCCCGGGTCCAGTGAGGGTGGAAAAGTCTGATCAGCAGGGAGAGGCCGGGCCTTGAGGCAAGGCTGTTAAAACACAACCTGAAGCAGACGTTGGGTGTTTGCTGTTTGAAACCCTCTCCCTCTTAGGCGAGACCAGGCAAGCCTCACAAACGAGCCGTCAAGATCCTGAGTCCTGTGCTGGAGCCTACCCGGCCTTCAGTCTGTAGCTGCCACTCAGCACCCAGAGTCAGTTACTTAACATTTTTGTGCCTCCAGCTCCTCATTTGTAAATCCCCCGAGGGCACTTGGGAGATGGAGCAAGACCAGTTCACCAATGCCAGGTCTAGGCTCCGTGACGTCACTTGTCTCCACGGCTGTGGCTGCAGGCTCTCCTTTCTGCCTCTGCCCCGGGCATCCTCACTGAGGAAAGGCAGCGGCACAGAGGTGACTCTCCAGCTGGGCTTTGGTCAAGGATTAATGCAGAGGAGCAACCCAAATAGCCCAGGGCTTTTCCGGACTGAATCCAGACTCAAGTGTGCTGCTGACCCGAGGTACCTCGAAGCTCAGCGTGTGTCCTGGTGGTGGAACTGGCCCCAGCTGGTGCCTTTGAGTTCTGCCTCCAATAAGTCGAAATAGAAGATCCTCCCCTGATCTCTTTCCAGACCCTCCTCACTAAGCAAATGCAACCTCTCCCAGGGTCTCCGTGGGTTGGCATTCAGGTCTTGGTGGACGCCAACCTTGGCGGTGGCTGGCACCAGCTGGGAACCTGGGGCAGGTGTTTGTTGTGAAGAACAACATGCCTCTCTGGGTGACATGTCCTGAGTGTGCTCTGTGACATCAGGGGAAGTCAGGCGGACAACTCTTGGTTTGAGTGACCAGATGGCTGGACGGCTGGTGTCACAGGAGCAGTGACAAGGAGGGTGGAGACGCCTCTGGGATGGGTCATCCTCCCAGGGCACAGGACCAAGGTGCAGAAGGGGCAGAAAGCCTGGGCCCACAGCTACTCTGGAAGGCCACCCAGGGCTGGCCACACACATGCTTCATGTACCCTCCCTCCCCATCTGGTCCAGCTGCAAACCCTGCAGACTGGTCTCTGCCCCACCTAACTTGCCAGTCTCTTAGGGAGGTCACCTTACTCTCCAAGAGGAAGGAATGGCAACCCTCTCTTGCCTGGAGAATCCCATGGACAGAGGAGTCTGGTGGGCTACAGTCCATGGGGTGGCAAAGAGTTGGACGTGACTGAAGTGACCGAGCATGCACGCACACACTGTACTCTCCAAATGACCAAATCCAGTGTTTACATTTCTGCCCTTCCCTTACACGCTCTTTCTGCAACATCTGCACTCTCACATTCTTAAAACCATCTCTTCTATTGGAACCGGGGTTAGATACTGTCTCTATGTGGCCTCCTACTCTTTGCGCTTGTTTCTTGCTCTCCTTTGCTGATTTTTCTTTGTTTTTGTGCCGTGCGGTGCTGTGTTGTGCTAAGTCACTTTAGCCATGTCTGACTCTTTGCAACCCTAAGGACTGTAGCCCACCAGGCTCCTCTGTCCATGGGATTCTCCAGGAAAGAATACTGGAATGGGTTGCCATGTTCTTCTCCAGCAGATCTGCCCGACCCAGGGATCAAACCCTTGTCTCCTGTGTCTCCTGCACTGGCAGGTGGATTCTTTACCACTCGCGCCACCTGGGAAGCCCTTCTTTCTTTTCAGCCCAGTGTAGCCTCCAGGCTGCCCTTCTATTGCTCTCTCACTCTGCCACTCTTGGGGCTTTTTCATCCCCACAGCTGGGCTCTCTCCCCAACTACTCCTGCTCTCTGGCTCCCGCCTAAACCTCCCTGTTGAGACTCTGTACCCAATTGCCCACTGGTCAGTGCCCCCCAGGCCTGTGGGCTCAACACGCCCTCAGTGCCCACCCCAGCCGGCTCCTCCTCTAGCACTGCATTCTGCAGCGGACGACACCAGCATGCTTCTGGTCATTCAAGCCAGGAGCTGTCCGCTGGACTTCCCCTACATGTGGTTGCTCACCACACCTCATCTCCTCGACCTCTCCAGTGGTTCTAGACTCCCTCCTTCTTCTCCACTGCCTTAGTTCAGCTGGTATCATTTCCTCCTGGGCTGCGACCACACCCTCCCACACCATGTTCCTTCCCTCCCAGGTTCATCCTCTATCTCGTTATTGGGGTGACCTTTCTAGAGCATGAGCTGGTGATGCTCAACTGCTCGAAGCTTCCGCTGGGACTCCATCACCTTCAGAAGATCGCTTCAACTCCTGGGTCATCCTGCTCAGCGGTCTAACTGGCCGTCTCACAAAGTAATCACCAGCACCCTTGGGCTGACCAGCCTGCAGGCCCCTGCCTGCCTCCAGGTTTTTACCCACAGTCCCCTCTGTCCTAATTGTAACCCATCCTTTCGATGCAATTCAGGGGTCACCTCCGTTAGGAACATTTGCCCTGACCTGTACTTCTTGCTGTTTATAAGAGCCTGTCTCCCCTTAGGCAAAGTTCTTTCAGAGCGATCACCACACCGAATAGGGATAACTGATTTACACCTGTCTCCTGAGCTCCAGGACTGATCTTCTATCTATGTCCAGCACTTCTCACTGTGTTGCTAATAAAAATCAAGAATGAAGAGAGAGGATGTTGAGAAAGCTAATGCAGACATAGCTACTTAATAAGAACTGTCACCTGGGGTCAAACCAAGAACTAAGCAGTGTTCTGGCTCTGACGGAAGTTCTGGTGAATTATTAGGAGGAGGAGAACAAATGATAGCTTCTGAAACTGGAAGGGTCATTAAAGGTCCTCTACTGTAATACTTCACAGAGAGGTGAAGAGCAATCCCGAGGTCCTGTTGTTGTTTAGCCACTAAGTCATGTTTAACTCTTCTGTGGCTCCATGGACTGTAACCCACCAGGCTCCTCTGTCCACAGGATTTTTCCAGGCAAGAATACTGGAGTGGGTTGACATTTCCTTCTCCAGGGGACCCTCCCGATCCAGGGATTGAACCCGTGTCTCCTGCACTGGCTGGCGGGTTCTTTACCACTCAGCCACCAGGGAAGCCCTCCCTTGGTCATGCAGTTCATCAAAACAGACCTAGAGGAACCTGGGTTCCCAGACTTCAAGCCCACCGCTCCTGTAATTTCACCGTGCTGACACCTGAAGGGAAAATTAGGAGTGTTTTCTAAAAGGTCCTAAAGTCTCTTAAATATACATTATGGCTTCCCGTCTGTGATTCATTTTAACATTCTTCTTAACCAGTTTCTATTATCAATATTCTTAGAGACTTGATAATACATATTGTGAATATACAAATGTCACTAAGCACGTAAAATTTGTGAATATCTGTGTCTGAAAGTTTATCCTTGTATTGAACAGACGTTAGCCTTCCCCTAACTTGCCTCTTTGGGTGTAAGCCCGACAATATCCCTCTTTAAAATGTGATAGAGCACAGAACAAACCACAGTGTGGTTTCAGAGATAAATTTCTTCTCATCACGCTCTTCCATCAGCTGCCTGTCATTAAATTCAAAGCTGTCTCTTCTGTTCATTTGTTCTTCGTTTATATCAAGAAGCGAGTCACTATTAGGGTCAATCTCCATAACACTCATTCTTTCTTCTAGAACATGGTTATTTATTCAGTTCAATTCAGTCACTCAGTCATGTTCGACTCTTTGCAACCCCCTGGACTGCAGCACGCCAGGCTTCCCTGTCAATCACCAACTTCCAGAGCTTACTCAAACTCGTGTCCATTGAGTCAGTGATGCCATCCAAGCATCTCATCCTCTGTTGTCCCCTTCTCCTCCTGCCTTCAATCTTTCTCAGTATCAGGGTCTTTTCCAGTGAGTCAGTTCTTTGCATCAGGTGGCCAAAGCATTAGAGTTTCAGCTTCAATATCAGTCCTTCCAATGAATATTCAGGACTGATTTCCTTTAGAATGGACTGGTTGGATTTCCTTACTGTCCAAAGGACTCTAGAGTCTTCTGCAACACCACAGTTCAAAAACATCAATTCTTCGGCGCTCAGCTGGTTATTTATTGATCACATACTATCCCACACACCTTTCTTTAACATCTTTTAGTTTCTGCTCTTCCCAAACAAAGAACCTCCCTCTCTCTTTTTTGATTTCTAGAAATCTTTATTAAGCACTTTAAAGAATTTCCATAATTCCTGACTTCAAACGGCTCCAAGTAATTGTGGAGACACGGCATACAGAACATCTTATCTGAGATCGGAAGTCTCTATATGCAAATCTCAGAAATTCCCCTCAGGACAGGCCTGGGGGTGGGCTGGTCCAGAGGCGCTGATGCCTCGTTTGTCATGCGGTGATTTACAGCCCTCTAGTGACTGAAGCCGGAGAAGGCAGTGGCACCCCACTCCAGGACTCTTAACTGGAAGATCCCATGGATGGAGGAGCCTGGTGGGCTGCAGTCCATGGGGTCGCTAAGAGTCGGACATGACCGAGCAACTTCACTTCCACTTTTCACTTTCACGCATTGGAGAAGGAAATGGCAACCCACTCCAGTGTTCTTGCCTGGAGAATCCCAGGGACAGAGGAGCCTGGTGGGCTGCTGTCTATGGGGTCGCATAGAGTCGGGCACAACTGAAGCGACTTAGCAGCAGCAGCAGTAGCAGCAGCGACTGAAGCGACTTAGCAGCAGCAGCAGCAGCAGTGGGTCCTTATGCAACTTACAAAGGGATGCCGAGATCAGTGGAGTATGATGGTTCATTTGTGCCTCCTTTCGCTAGTATTTTCTTTCAATGTAAGATGCCCAGGTATATTTTGGGTGCTGGAAATACTGCAGTAAACAAAACAAACAACAACACAATCATATACATTAGTTACTTAAGACGAAGAAGACAGTAAGTAGAACATATTTGAGGCAAAGTTCAAGAGTTTGATTCTGGACACATTAGTCTTCCCAGTAGCTTCTTTTAAAAATTAGTTGGTGTCTCTGGAAACACCTGTAGGACATTTGTGAGCAGAACACACATGGTGTTCATAATTTTTATTTGAGATTCACCAAATTTAAATTAAAACTAACAACCATGAGCATATTTAGCAAAAAAAAAAAAGTGAAGACAGTGAATCAGACAGACCCTGGGCGTAGCAGTCTGGTTATAGACAAGTTCAAGCCTTGACCCCACCCTCATGGAGCTGGTCATCTCTTAGTTCTTTCAACATAATTTTCTCTGTTTCTATGTTAGTTTTTTTTTTTTTTGGTTTTATTTATTTTAGGCCAAGTTGTGTAGAATGTGGGATTAGTTCCCCAACCAGGGATCAAACTTGTGCGCCCTGCATTGGGAGCCTGGAATCTTAACCACTGGACTGCCAGGAAAGCCCCTGTTTTCTTAATTCTTAGCAGAATTTGGAATGATTGAATTTCTCTGCCTACTTTGGTATTTCTACTTTCTCCACCTCCAGGACTGCATGTCAGTCCCACAGCCGTGGCGCCTTCAGCACCTGGAGGGGCCTTGATTTATATTTGTTGAAGGATAATTAGGTCTGATAATCATCAGATTAGGTAAGACAGATGTACATGAGAAGCCTGTAATTCAGACTATTATATGACACGTTCTAAATGAGTAAAGAACACAGTTAGTTGTTCTTTTAGGAGATCTCTGTGGGTTGAAGGCAGCCAGGGAAGTTTTAAGGGAAGAAATTGGGCTTGAGCTGAGTCTGAAAGAATGGATAGGATATGAAGAAGAAGGGAAGAAGTGATGGAAGAAGAGGCATTTCCTCTAAAGTCTTCCTGATTGCCCTTCACATGCTCTTCAGCCACCAATGTCTCTTTCTACTCAGTATCTAGTGGTCTCTGACCAAATGTTCTGCCCTTACTCCCACCCAACGGTATGGGTTAACCCTAGCCAGTTATTAGGGTTTGTCATGCCATACCTATATCACTCTTTATCATTTTTGTCTCTTTTTTAATGAACACCCAGCATAGAAATGCCTATCATTATATCTGGCACATAGAAAATACTCAATAAACATTTGTTGAATGAACATAAGTGCTTCAGAACCACTCTCCATATTCTTGGGATAGCTTTTCCCCCAGTATTTAGTTTCTGCCACAGGGTTGGAGGCTATTGAAACAAATTCTTACATGATTATTAATAAACTGCTTTCTTATATTTTCATTTAATAAAGATTTATTGCATGCTTCTTTTATTACAGGACTTATGCTATCTACAAGGAGCTTGGAGTTGAGCTACTGTGTGATCCATGTAAACAAATGATGATAAACAAGTTAAAGCAAATTTATGTACAAAGTGGTCTAAGAACACTGTAAATGGAGGAATTGCTTGTTTCAGGCTGCTAGGAAAAGAGTAAAGGGTTCAGGAGAGAAAGGAGAGAAAATTGGCATTGAGTCTTGAAAGACAACTTGTGCCCCTAGATAGACATCATCAGGGTAGGCAAGTTGCTAAGGGAATGGGATGGACAGTATTCCAGACAAATGGAGAAACAGGTGAAAAGGAGGTGGTAGGAGGGAACTGAGAAAGTGCGCTGGGTTTGGGGAACTGGGGCAAAGCAGGAGAGCATAACAACGACCAGAGAGAAGGTTCAGGAGTGAATGCGAGGCAGGCCAGCAAAAGAATTCATGGATGTCAGTCTTTGCTAGTGCTCACGCTCAGTCACTTCAGCCGTGTCCAACTCTTTGCAACCCTATGGACTGAAGCCTGCCGGGCTCCTCTGTCCATGGGATTTTCCTGGCAAGAATGCTGAAGGGGGTTGCTGTGCCCTCCTCCAGGTGACCGACCCAACCCAGGGATCAAACCTGTGTCTCCTGTGTTGCAGGCAGATTCTTTACGGCTGAGCCACCGAGGAAGCCCACCAAACCTTTAAAAGGTACTAAAATTAAAAAATATAAAGCCAATTAACTCAGCCACGTGTGGCGCCTTACATAATTTTTGTAATGGAATGGTTCCATTCCCTTGAAGCAATACAACGCTCTTGAATATTACTTTAAAAAAATCTGGCTGGCAATTCCGATTATGTAATATTCAGTACATGTAATGAATTCCTCATTTTTAACATAAAGAGGATTGTAATTCTTATTAATAGAAAATCAGTTTCCTTTTAATCCCATGCTGAACAGATATTTAAAGAAAATTGACCTATTAGTGCATTGCCAAAGTATTAGCCTTCTTGTAGTGTATAAATTCCTCCATCCACCCCTTAGATAGAGGGCTCCAGGTGCAGTATTCCAGGTAAAAGTGGGACAATTCCAGCTGGCAGGGTGAGTTGAAAATGTTGGTTTTTGTGCGCACTCCGAAGAGGCTGCATTCAATAAAGTGCTTCAATTAATTATGTGCCTGGCACCTCAGATAATCTATTCAGAGTGCAAAGGTAGTCTAACAACAACAAATTTTAACAGTCTTAAAGGTAAACCTGACTGTCTCTCTCTGCCTTACATTGTTGTTTAGTCACTAAGTTGTGTCCAACTCCTTTGTGACCCCATGGACTGTAGCCCACCAGGCCCCTCTGTCCATGAGATTTCCCAGGCAAGAATATTGTGGGCTGCCAGTTCCTTCTCCAGGGGATCTTCCCCACCCAGGGATCAAACCCGCGTCTCCTGCATTGGCAGGCACATTGTTTTACCACCGAGCTACCAGGTAAGCCCATCTCTATCTTATAGAACCACCATATTCTTCTGGGTATTTCAAAACATCAAGGACCTCCATATGCCATTTTCCACCTAGAGATTTTGTACACGTTTGGTGTTCAAAAATATACTCTCTCTAGGATGGCTGCACCCTAAAGTCATGTGAAAACTTTAAATCATTACTATAAATATCCACTGTTTTTGCATTGAGTCCTGGCTTTTGGACCTAAAGCAAATACTGTGACCTTTCTACCCTTCCGTTTCTTCATGGGAAATAACACTAATTCCTGTATTACAAACCAGACAATACATGTAAAGTGCTTGGCACAGTCCCTCAGCACTGTCGGCCTCACTCCCGCACCCTTTACAGAGGGCCAGTACTTTTCACCTCTGCACTCAGCTTTCGCCCAGGATTTAGTATATGACCCCGCCCGGGTTCAGGGGGCGGGAACCTGAGAGCGGAGGGCGCGTGCCGGAGAGTGAGAGGTCACAGTGCAAAGGTCAGAAGGCAGTCGGTTGAGGCTGTGCGCTAATAACTGAAGAAAGACCTCTGGACTTAGGTTGCCTCGGCAACCTCAGCCGGAGGAGGCACAAGGTGGCGGGGACCGCCCACTCGCTGCAGCTTTCGGTCCCCAGCCCACCTTGGGCTTTAGCTCCGCCCCTTTCTCACTGGAAGTTGGCAGCGGAAGTCGACACAGACGCCGACGCGGTTGCCTAGCGATACCTTTTTCCCAAGATGCCCAGCGTGTTGTGTTCTTCTTAACCAATTAGAGAGGCGAAGCGGCCTTACCGCGAGCCAATAGGCTGCGAGGTCGGGGCCCGCGACGGTTAAACCGGGGCTGCAGATCAGGGCGGCCGGGCGTCGGGGCTGGAGCTCTGAGGAGACTATACGGCCCGCAGGCGTCCTGCGCGGGCCCCGCCATGCCGACTCGGGTGGAGGACTACGAGGTGCTGTACACCATTGGCACCGGCTCCTACGGCCGCTGCCAGAAGATCCGCAGGAAGAGCGACGGCAAGGTGAGCGCGGGCCTGGTCTCTGCCTCCGCCCCCAGGCCGCCCAGAGGAAGCAGGGAGCCTGGCGGTGTGCATCTGAAAAGCAGGGTGCTCAGAAGAGCCAGCCTTCTCCCCCAGATCTGTGTCTGTCCTGGGTCTCTCGAGGGATGGGAAGCCGCATCCTTTTTTTTTTTTTTTAAATTTGTGAATCTGTCCCTTAATTCTTTGTTGTTGTTCTGTCGCTCAGTCGTGTCCGACTCTACAACCTTGTGGACTGCAGCACGCCAGCCTTCCCTGTCTTTCACCAGCTCCCGGAGTTTGCCCAAGTTCATGTCCATTGAGTCGGTGATGCCTTCCAACCATCTCGTCCTCTGTCGTCCCCTTCTCCTCCTGCCCTCAGTCTTTCCCAGCATCAGAGTCTTTTCCAGTGAGTCAGCTCTTATCACGTGGCCAAAGTAAAACTAATAAAATGTGCCAAGTAGAATATATGTATATATATATATATGTATGTTTTTTGTTATCCTGTCTTTTTTCCATTCTCTTCCATTTTCTTCCTTTTTTCTGCTTTGACCTGCTATGGGCCTTCTGCTGGTGACTGGTAGCTGACTCCTGAGCTGTTTTTAGAGAAATGTAATTCTCTGTCATAACCATCAGAACCTAGAACTTCTATGTCTTGTAGTCAGAATTCATTTAGTTCAGTTCAGTTGCTCAGTCGTGTCCGACTCTTTGCGACCCCATGAATTGCAGCACGCCAGGCCTCCCTGTCCATCACCAACTCATTATTCCGATTGTTAGATTCATATCTCCCAAGGTGTCTGGGTAGACCCACACAGAAAAAAAATAATGGAAAGGAAGTTAGCTCGGATGGAAGGGTCTTTGCTAAGTTCTCTTACCCTAGAAATCTTGACTAGTCGGAATGGTCGGGGACTTCAATCGCCTCTGCTCCAGCTTTGACTAGAGTACCTTCTGCCAACCTCCCACTAGGCATTGAGGGCAGGTGGTTGGGGGTGGCCTAACCTCCCTCATCACCCCCTGTTGCATCATTCACTGCTTAAAAATTAGGGGAAGGTTATGGAAATAAACTCAGGGGTCCTCAGTTCATTAAACTAAATTAGATAAATAGTGACTGTATGATCTGTTTACTAGATAAGTAACTTTTTTTTTTAAATTTGAAAAATTTGGAGTTATAATGAGTTCATTTATACCTTGGAAATTTTTATTTCAGATATTAGTTTGGAAAGAACTTGACTATGGCTCCATGACAGAAACTGAGAAACAAATGCTTGTTTCTGAAGTGAATTTGCTTCGGGAGCTGAAACATCCAAACATTGTCCGCTACTATGATAGAATTATTGACCGGACCAACACGACCCTGTACATTGTCATGGAATGCTGCGAAGGAGGAGACCTGGCTGGTGTGATTTCAAAGGGAACCAAGGAAAGGTAAGATAAATTCATCTCTTAAATGGGCCTAGTTTTGTTTTTAGAAACATCCTATATTAGGATCAGGGACAAAGTACTTAGTAATGGGGAAGAGTCTTCTTGTGTTTGTTCAGTGGGTCCACAGTACTTTAGAAAATCCCTGGTAAGTCAACACTTGAATTTCATATCCAAATAATTTATTTCCCTATGTGTATACTTAGAAAACTAGATAATTCACATCCTGTCATCTTTGTAATGGTTTTATTCAGCAGATACATGCTACATAACTGCTTTCATTTCAGACAATACTTGGATGAAGAGTTTGTTCTTCGTGTGATGGCTCAGTTGACTCTGGCCCTAAAGGAATGTCACAGACGAAGTGATGGCGGCCACACTGTGCTGCATCGGGATCTGAAACCAGCCAATGTCTTTCTGGATGGCAAGCAGAACGTTAAGCTTGGAGACTTTGGGCTAGCTAGAATATTAAACCACGATACAAGTTTTGCGAAAACATTTGTTGGCACACCTTATTACATGTCTCCTGTAAGTATTTCAAAATGTATATACTTTTAAAACATCTTAATGCTAAGCATTCAAGCAAGGAAATTGAGCTTTTTGTTTATTTCTTTGTTTAGTAATATCTAATAGCCAAGAATTAATAATACTGTTTTATTTTAAATTGATAATTTTCAAATGGACCGTCAGACCATTAAAAGATTATTATTATTTTTTGTTTTGATGTGGACCATTTTTAAAGTCTTTATTGAATGTGTTACAGTATTGCTTCTGTTGTTTATGCTTTGTTTTTTTGGCCACAAAACATGTGGAATCTTAGCTCCCAACCAGGGAGCAAACCTGCACTCCCTGCATTGGAAGGCGAAGTCTTAACCACTGGACCCCCAGGGAAGTCCCACCACCAGACCACTAAAGTCAGATTTTCACTGAATGGCTGCCACGTGCTAAGCTTGTGGATCATAGAGATGAAATAGGTTTTGTCTCTGCCCTTAAGTACAGTACTTCCAAAGTGCCATAGGTCCTGGACACCAGCTTGTTCTCAGCTGGAGTGATAGTTTAAAATGCAGAGTCCTGGGCTCCAGTCCAGGGACTTAGGACCTCTGGAGTGGTCTTTGCACTCAATTTTTTGTCTTTTTGTCCCCCACCTTTTTATTTTGGACTCTGTATTTTAACAGACTCCCTAGATGATTCTTGTGTGTGGAGATTCAGGGCCCAGGAGGCATATTTTTGCAGTGTTAACCTTTAGTATTTGTTCTTTTTTGTTGTTGTTGCCTTTTCCTACTGCGGAGGTACTGTTTCCACCCACTTAATGGGTTTCCTCTATTGCTGGATATTTTGTTTCCAAAATGTCTCACCATTCTAAGGAGGACTGCTATGTATATCTTTGTAGGAATTATTCTTTCTTCCTCTTTGATTATTTCCTTGGTGTATAGCTCTCAAAATGAAATTGCTGGGTCAAAGGGTATGAATTATGTGTGGCTCTCTAGTGACTTCTGGGACTTCGCTGGTAGCTCAGTTGGTGAAGAATCCACCTGCAATGCAGGAGACCCTGGTTCGATTCCTGGGTTGGGAAGTTCCCATGGAGAAGGGATAGGTTACCCACTCCAGTATTCTTGGGCTTCCCTGGTGACTCAGACAGTAAAGAATCTGCCTCCAATGCAGGAGACATGGGTTTGATCCCTGGTTTGGGAAGATCCCGGTGGAGGAGGGCATGGCAACCCACTCCAGTATTCTTGCCTGGAGAATCTCCATGGACAGAGGAGCCTGGTGGGCTACAGTCCATTGGATCACAAAGAGATGGACACAACTAAGTGACTAAGCATAGCACGGTAACTTTTAAAAAACTTGAATCAATAAGTGATAGCACCAATCAATGTGTTAAATACAAACGATGAACAGAATAAAGATGGAGAGAGATTTATTTTTTTAGCAGTTCACAAATGCTTCCAGATTTTGTAAATCTTTTTGTTAAGCAATCTGACTACAGTATACAATTTTATAAATTAATGACTTTGTTTTTGACTAAGATCTGATAAGGCCAGAACAGTGTCATTTTCTCACTGGATCAGATTCCAAATAGAAGCCAAGGAAAATTATCCAGGGGTGGTGGTTGGAAAATTTGAAACCTGTGCAGTTCTTTTCTTCCTGCTCCCTCCTGTCCCTGTAATTAGGTCAGTTGAGCCTTCCCTATGGGATTGATTGCCAGGAGGTGGTGCCAGACTCACCTGTTGGACAGTGCTTGCCTCCGTGTCCTCAGCTGAAAATAAGAGCCATGGTGGACTGTTGTTAAGAAAGGCAGGTAGTTAAATAGGCAATGAGATTATTAGTTAGTACTGTGGTATATACAGTGGACTAAGGGAAAAATACATAAATGGGTGAGTCAATTAACCTTTAATGTCTATATCCATTTAAATGTGAGCTAGATGTTATCTTAGACTTTTCTCTGGTTCTTTGAAATAGAGTTTCTAGATTATGAATTCCTTGAGGTAGAGAGGTCTCATGTTCACCTTTGAGTTTCCAGTGCCTTGCCTGTAGTAACACAATAAATGTTTGTGAATGAAAAATAGGTGAAAGGATTATATATGACAAAGTGTATTAGGATAAGATCATTGCCTTTTTTTCATTATCAATTTAAAGATAGAGTACCATCTTATGATGTAAGACCTAATGTAAGAGAAATCAGCCTTTTGTATTTGAAACTTTTGTTATAGATATGATATATTTATAATATAAAATTTTTTCTTTTTTTTTGAGTGACTGTTATTAAACTTTAAGGTTTCATCTTTGTCCCAGGAGTAATTTTAGAAGTTTTAAAGCAAACTTAAAAAAAAATTATTTTATTGAAGTATATAGTTGATGTGTTAATTTCTGCTATGCAACAAGATGATTCAGTTTTATACATATACACAGACACACACACATTCTTTATGTTCTTTTCCATTATGGTTTGTTACAGGTTCTTGACTGTAGATCCCTGTTTTATGGAGTAGGACCTTGTTTTTTTATCCATCCTATATATAATAGTTTGCATCTGCTGATCCCAAACTCCCAGTCCTTCCCTTCCCCTGCTTCCCTTCTGGCAATTACAAGTATGTTCTCTGTGTCTGTGAGTCTGTTTTAAAACAAAGTAAACTTTAATCTTCTCTTTTCTTTCCCTACTAAAGGAACAAATGAATCGCATGTCCTACAACGAGAAGTCGGATATCTGGTCACTGGGTTGTTTGCTGTATGAATTATGTGCGTTAATGTAAGTATGGTGAAGACGGGATTCTAGTCCGAAGTATAGGCTTAGGTCTGTCACGTGTCACTGGGTTCAGCTTTTGGAGCATCCATGCACTTTCAAGTCTGAAAGAGTCATACCTTGGATTAAAATTAAGGTAGATGGGCAGATTAAAAAACGAGTTGCAAGTTAATAGCATAACCCCTGAGGCTGAATCTAGACTTCTCAAGCTTGTAACCTGGTTAGGTGCCTCCCTGTCAGACTGAGTGTAGCTCACAGGGCGAGCACGTAGGTCGGGCCTGTGGAAGAAAGGAAATGAAGATCTAGAGGAGCGGTCTGACAGGACGGAACCCTGCTTCTTTCCCTTTTTTCTGTCCCTTTTTTTTCCATTCTAAACTCTTCTGTAGAGCAGGGGTTCTCAAGCAGGGAAGGGAAATTTTACCCCCTCAGTTTTGCTTCCCGTGGGATACTTGACAATGTCTGGAGATATTTTAGTTGTCATGGCTAGGGGTAGCTACTGATATCTAAGGGACAGGGATCAGCGTGCTGCAAGCATAATAAGGATGAACAGGACAAGAGCCCGTACCAGAGCTGTATAGCTCCAAGTGTCAGAAGTGCCAAGGGTGGGAAACTCAGCTACAGAAGAAGGCCCCAGAGGCAGAAGCATAAATACAAACTGGACCTTAAACGCTGCTTTTGATTTGCTTCTTCTTATATATTTTCATTTTTACATTAAAAATTTATTTTTTTCTCTTCAGGCCTCCATTTACAGCTTTCAACCAGAAGGAACTAGCTGGGAAGATCAGAGAGGGCAAATTCAGGCGAATTCCATATCGTTACTCTGATGAATTAAATGACATTATTACGAGGATGTTAAATTTAAAGGTAAAGTTTATAAGATGACATGTTTCCATCCTCAGTTAAATTTTGCAGCATGTGCTGTTGTGGAGCAGTGAGACTGAAGAAACGTTAAATAGATTTCCTTAGCTGATAAATCTGCTCTGTTAACACAAGTGAAAACATATATCCTTGGCGCATTGCTGGCTGCCCGTCTCTGCTCTCTTTATGTCTCCTCCCACGCTCTGCCCTGCTTGTAGCAGTAAGGATTGAGAGCATCAGTCACCTTGTCCTTGCCTACCTCAGCGCAGCAGATGGTGCAGGAAGGGGCCAGAAATAATAAGATCTTATTACTCTGCTCTAACTCGGAGAGATTAGAGACCATGAGAGATGGGAATGGTGGGGCGGGGAGGGTGAAAAGAGCAGAGGGGAAATGACTCGAAGAGACTATGTAGAACAAACCTGGCGGTGGGGTTGGGGGGATCCGGCTGGTGTAAGAACAGAGGTACATGCTGTGGGAGTTCAAACAGAAGGATACAAGTGAAGTAACAGGATTGGAGGTCAGGGAGAGAGTGTCCTGCTTAATATGGTTTAGAGACGCAAGGGCAGAGGGTGCCCCCAAACAGACCCTGGCAGTGCTACCCAGCCCAGCACAGGGGCTGAGCCTAAAGGGGAGCAAAGGTAAGTTAAAATCTGCATCGATTTGTGGACCCAGAGCCTCCTGAGTTAAAGCCACCAGTGAACTTACTTTTCAGGTGTTTAAGACCCCATCTATGTGGGGAGGGGCAGTGGGCAAAATGGGTGAAGGGGGTCAGTTGCATGGTGATGGATGGTAGCTGGAATTGTGTCAGGGATCTCTGTGGTGTTCATAGATATTGAACTGTGACACTGCACACCTGATTAAAAAAAAAGAGCCGCCTGTGAAGGAGCCTTTTCTTTTGCTTTGGCATATATGCTGTTTTAAACGTCACTGCTCTTTCAGGATAAGTAGTCCGTCCATTATGAAGTCTGCTTGCAACACCGAGTCTTTTTCCCCTAGGATTACCATCGACCTTCTGTTGAAGAAATTCTTGAGAATCCTTTGATAGCAGACTTGGTTGCCGAAGAGCAAAGGAGAAATCCTGAGAGGAGAGGGCGGCGATTAGGAGAACCAGAAAAGCTGCAGGACTCCAGCCCTGTGCTGAGTGAGCTGAAACTGAAGGAAATACAGTTACAGGAGCGGGAGGCAGCCCTCAAGGCCAGGGAAGAAAGCCTGGAGCGTAAGTCTGGGGGGTGGGGTGAGGGGCGAAGCCCAGTGCTCCTGGAGGCTGATCCTAGTGTGTGAGTGTCTGCCTGAACAGAGGGTCTCACGTCTGTCCTTGCAGGGCGTTTTTATAAATACTCGCACAGACAAAATGCCTGTATCAGGCTTGTGGCTCCTCCATGCTGAGCCTGTTTCTCCGAGATCAGCCGCTGTCACCATGCTGTTGGGCTCTAACCGTGACAGCCCAGCACAGGGGTCATCACCCCATACTCTAGAGTCACTGTTTTCTTTTATTCCTTAACATACGGGCCCTAAGGTTTCCCATCGTAAAGAATCTCTTAGAATTCACCACCTTCCAGAATCAAAGCCATTGCTTCTCCCTTCTGACACGACGCTGCAGCGCGGCCCGGCTCTAAAATTGCACCGTGTGTAAGACGATATGTGTTCAGGTCGTTTCGTAGAGGCTGCGGATACAAGATGTTTAAATCCTCTGACGGGTATTGACGGACACAGGAGTTTTTGATGTTGAGTCTGTTGATGCCTCTGAAGTGAGAGCTGCTAGCCAGGTGTAGGAGTTCCACAGGGCGGCCTCAATAGTGGGGCTCTGCCTTTTGACACGGAGAGGAGAGAGACCGTGAGTCTCCTCCACCCTGGTGCCCCACCCGCTCTCACTTCTGCAGCTTTACGCCAATGCACATTCACTTATGAATGTACTTATGTTTAATTTTAAATGTACTTCTAAAGGATGCAAATGCATTAGTTAATGTTTTACTTCCTGATGATAATCATCGGGGACTGTTAGATACACTCTCTGTAGGAGGAACAGCTTGTGCTTGCCTGAAAATCTTAGTCTCTTCTGTTAAAGGCATTCTTTTGAAAGAACCCACAAAAAACAAGCGAAAACTTTTTTTTTTTTAACTTGCCTCAGTATTCTGTAATTTCATGTAGCAGCTGAAATCTACACTCTAAATGCTGGGCCATGAAAAAATAATAGCCTTCGTTACTGATCCAAAGAAGTAGCACCTCACTGTGCTGTGGTTTTTTTCCGTTCTCTTTGGGTGCTGTTGTTCACTCCGAGGGAGGGGGTTTGGGCCGAGTAATGCCCGGAGAGTGAACTGTCGGCCCTTCCCAGGGGCAAGCAGGATGGCGGGAGCTCTTTGCCCCCGCCGTGAGTTATTCCCACACATCACGACTGAACGTCGAAGCTGACTTTGTCCTTGTGCTTTAGCTGGTCCGTAGGAGGGAACCTGAGACAACACACTGACACACTGGGTTGTGACGCAGGGACCGTCCAGTTGACTGGTGTGTCTCATCGGCGGCCAGGTGCCAGCCTGCCGATAAGGATGAGCCAGTAAGGTAACCAGACGTGAATCGTTTACATCCAGAGCCGCTTGGTCATTTCTGTCTGTTTTTGTTCTGTTCCCTTTTTAAAGAGAAAGAGCGCGAGCTTTGTGTCCGTGAGAGGCTGGCGGAGAACAAGCTGGCCAGAGCGGAAGGTCTGCTGAAGAATTACAGCCTGCTGAAGGAGCAGAAGTTCCTGTCTCTGGCAGGCGGCTCAGGTATGAGAGCCAGCTCTGAGCAGGAGCTGCTGCCCGCGTTAGCTTTCCAGAGTCCTGAGCTGTGAGATGGACTCGGTTGGGTGGATATGGCTCAGTGGAGGTAAGGACTCTGCTCTTGCCGTCGCTGACTCTCTGGGATCAGAGACGTAAGGCTGTGCGTGGGGATGAGTTTGTCTTCAGTTTTGTTCACTTTGTCAAACCACATGTGCAGTATTTGATATTTATTATTAAAAATTAGGTCATAAAAAATTGCTGTGCCTTTCAGGTTTTTCTCCAGGTATATTATCAGAATTCTACATTTCTCTCCCTTTTCAAGTGAAAATCCCAGTATTTTACTATTGCCGCATGACCAACTAACACTTGCCAGATCCTTCACAGAAACCGTGGCTTAAAAGGTGTGACAAACCAACTGTAGAACAGGCCATCACTTTTGGCTCTTTGCTAAGACCCGTTCCAGTTACATGTATATGTCAAAATGTGATTGTTTAATATCTACATATGCTCTGTAATAAGCAAGGGAAATAAATGAAACTAGTGATGGAAGTATCTTTTTTCTCAATATGACTACCTACCATTTCAGTATTTTTGTAATATTTATTTCAACTTTTCTTAGATTCTGCACTGCCATCCATAAAGACAAACTAGACATAAGTCATGATAGAATGAGGAATAATTTTTATCTGGGTGAGTTTCATGCATCAGGTCCATTGCTGAGAATTATTGAAGGCCCTGTTGGGGACGGCTCTTCCAGTTAAAGAGTTTATTTCCGTCTTTCCCTGAGAGTCTTTGAGCGGAGGGTGAGCAGTCCTGGAGAGGAACGCTGTGTTTCACTTTGTAGGGTATGTAGGTAGAAGAATTCACCTGTGTGCAAGTCATGGCAAAGACTTAAAGTAAGCTGTGAGGATGCAGTTTCCAGTGTGGGTCGGAGATATTTTGAAGAACTGAACTTGTCAGAACCTAAGAAAAGCATTGACTTAGTGGACATGAGTGAGCAAGCTCTAGGAGATGGTGAAGGACAGGGAATCCTGGCGGGCTGCAGTCCTTGGGGTCACAAAGAGGTGGACATGACTGAGCGGCTGAACACCAACAAGAAAAGCAGCAAAGCAGTGGGGAGAGGGCGCCCTGGTGAGCCCAGGACAGTGGCAGTGCCCCCTCCTCATCCTCAGGCTCTGGAATTCAGCTGTGAGAAAACTAAGTTGCGGTCATCACAGTTAGCAACAGCATCTTTTGAAAGTGCTCCTTAGTCTATTTAGTGAATGCTAATTCTCTTTCTTCTTCTATTTAAGGAAATACTAATTCATTTTCTAAACACTTTTCTTTCTTCTGAAACTATTTCATTAGGATTTACAGTTTACACTGTTGCTCTCAAATGGGTAGCTATTTGTGTTGATAAAGGTGGGTCTATTTGAAACCATGGAGTTGAGGCCTAAAAACAATCTCCTAATGCTTTGCGGAGAAAGAGTGTGTGAAATAGGAAGTTGGGACAGTCAAAGCGCGGCATTTCTCTGTGTAGCCTGTTCCTCTCTTGGGACCTCTCCATGCCTGTGGTCTGGAATGTTCTCCAGATAGTCACGTGGCTTTTTCCCTCCTCTCTGTCCTCGTGTCCCTGCTCAGAAGTCACCTTATTATGAGGCTTCCTCGCTGCAAACACCCCCAGACCCTCTGCCTCCCTTCCCCCCGCCACAGCACACGTACCACCCTCAAATACTCGTATGGACTTGTTTATCTGTAGATGCTATCTCCTGCTGCCACAGTAGGGCCTTTGTTTGGTCCACAATGGCCCATAGGGTAAGCTCAGTAAATATTTGAACGTATTTCCTTTAAATGAATACAAAGGAGAAACAAAAGTTTCTGGAATTCAAACCTGCCAGTTCCCAACCCCCAAATAATCCTGTTAGTTCCTAATAGTGTAGCCACTTTAAGTAAATTATTTTTCTTCCCATTAAAAGTACACATTTTTCACTTTCTGTTCACTTGATTTACTTTTATTGTGCTGAATTTGCTTAGGTTCTTTTTGAAACAAGTTTCTGGTGAGTTAAACATTTTAAAATGTATTCTTAAGTATTTAGCCAAAGCTGTAGGTGCTTGCTATAAAAAAGATCTTCTGCTTCCATACTTACCTGGAAGTAATGTGTTCCAGGTAGAATGGCACTTGTTTTGAAGAACAGAGATAAATAACATTGATTTCAGAAGTTTTATATTGTGGCCCACAATCTTCAGTGCATTTAACCTTAAGAGGAAGGTTGATAAGAGAGTGAAGCATACGTTCCTTGATTTTTGACTATAGATTAGAAGGCCAGTTGACTTCTGCCAGCCACAGCCCCTGACCTATTAAACAAGAAACAACAGGTCCAAAACAGAGCCACCTGCTCATTCATGTCCAACTCTGCAAACCCATGGCCTGTAGCCCACCAAGCTCCTCTGTCCATGAAACTTTTTTCTAGGCAAGAATACTGGAGGAGTTACTGTTTCCTCCTCTGACCCAGGGATCGAACCCACATCTCCTGTCTCCCCTGCACGGCAAAGTGGAGTCACTTGTTACCAACCATCATCAAATCAAGACTCGGTGCTTAATTTCATCACAGTTTCAGCCTCTCCCAGGAATGGAATCTTAAACTAGTCAACCTGGAATTACCTGGTCAGCACGAGTGAGGTCATCTGCCTAATAGATCCCTGCTGTCCCCTAAAGGAAAGTGATCTTGCCACAGGCAGGCCCCTCTCCACTGGTATTACTTCATCATCCTGCCTCCTCCTGCCTATAAAAGGCTTTCATTTTGTACAGTTCCTTGGAGCCTTTCTATGTGCTGGATGCAATGCCACCCCAGTCATGAGTCGTTAAATAAAGCCAGTAAGGTCTTTAACACTCAGTTGGATGCTGCTTAGCATTCCTGTCCCAGAGAGAATGACAGGTACCCAGGTTTCACATGGGAACTGAGAGAGTCAATATGTTCAATAAGTTTGGTCAAGTGTGGAGGAGCTGAATGCCTGTTCACGTAACTCAAACTGCTTTTTCTTTTTTCTTTCTGAAGAACTGTTTGATCTCCCATCGTCGATTGTGAAGAAGAAGGTTCACTTCAGTGGGGAGAGTAAAGAGAACGTCATGCGGGGTGAGAATTCTGAGAGTCAGCTCACCTCCAAGTCCAAGTGCAAGGACCTGAAAAAAAGGCTTCACGCTGCTCAGCTTCGCGCTCAAGCCCTGTCGGACGTTGAGAAGACTTACCAGCTGAAAAGCAGGCAGATCCTGGGCATGCGCTAGCCGGGCCAGAGACACAGACCTGTGCAGAGTGCTTCACGTCGCTGGCGCTTTCTAGATGAAAAATTGACTGCTGTAACCCGTTTCTGTGGTTCGAGAGCCGCACTTTTTGTAGAGTTGGCAGGGTATTTGGGTATTAATCCTGCAGTCCTCCAGCACCAGTTGTACCAAAGTCCACGCCTTTCATTTTTCTTCCGTTTGTAATGAACACTTCATAGAAAGAATAACACTTTCTTGGCTGGTTGGGCTTTTAATCCTGTGTGTGATTACTACTGGAACATGAAATGTTACACTCTAAATGTAGGGGGATGGGGAATACTATTAGGAAAAGATACTGACTCAGGAGCAGTGCGTACTGAGACGTTTTAAGGGACTGAATGGTGTCTTACAGCTGTCGTGTCTAGAAGTTTTAAATGTTTTAGAAGTTTTAATAAAAGTCTGAGGTTTTAAATGTTCTTAGCTTAGAGAAAACCTAACTGGATTATAGATTGGTCACTAAAACCTTGACATCTCGCTTATAAATACCCACTACTCTGTG
This sequence comes from Budorcas taxicolor, assembly GCF_023091745.1. Lineage (NCBI taxonomy): Eukaryota > Metazoa > Chordata > Mammalia > Artiodactyla > Bovidae > Budorcas > Budorcas taxicolor. The sequence goes on from NC_068925.1 coordinate 72,725,488, forward strand.
GGAGGCTAGGGAAGAGAATGTGATGTTCCCAAGAGCCGTACAGTGGTGTCTTTTTTTTTTCTTCTTTTTAGCAGTATGTGAGCTTTCATTTGTCCACCTCTTTCTCACTAAATAAAAGAATTCGTTAGTTTTCCTATATCCAGTGTCTCTTGTATAGGTTGATCGTAGTTGCAGAGAATCTAATATGGCTTGCAGGCACGGGAAGCAAGGGCAGGAAATATGGTCCCGAGGGCTGTGTGGTCACTTGGCGACTGGTTGTCAATGCAAGTGGGTGGTCCTCACCAGGGCAGTGCGAGGCCTGGAGGTGTTTGCAGTGTCGTGGTTGGAGGGAGGCTGTTGCTAAAACACCCTGCGTCCCCACGACAGCTGAATGTCAGAGCACCACTCCTGAGATACCTGACCTCAGCGAACACTTGGAATCATTTCGGTTCAGTCGCTCAGTTGTGTCCGACTCTGCGACCCCATGAATCGCAGCACGCCAGGCCTCCCTGTCCATCACCAACTCCCGGAGTTCACTCAGACTCACATCTATCGAGTCAGTGATGCCATCCAGCCATCTCATCCTCTGTCGTCCCCTTCTCCTCCTGCCCACAATCCCTCCAAGCATCAGGGGCTTTTCCAATGACTCAACTCTTTGCATGAGGTGGCCAAAGTACTGGAGTTCCAGCTTCAGCATCATTCCTTCCGAAGATATCCCAGGGCTGATCTCCTTCAGAATGGACTGGTTGGATCTCCTTGCAGTCCAAGGGACTCTCGAGAGTCTTCTCCAACCCCACAGTTCAAAAGCATCAATTCTTTGGCGCTCAGCCTTCTTCACAGTCCAACTCTCACATCCATACATGACCACTGGAAAAACCATAGCCTTGACCAGATGGACCTTTGTTGGCAAAGTAATGTCTCTGCTTTTCAATATGCTATCTGGGTTGGTCATATCCCCCGCCAAAACTCATTTTGGTCTTGATGGGTTTTTTGTTACTTTTAAAGCTCTGACTTGTAAGATGAATTAGCAGTCCTTGCTGTGCCCATTGCATTTTTCATGTGATGTTTTGCTGGCAACGCTAATCCTTTTAGCTTAATGAACTAAGACCAAGTTATGAAGAGTTATAATAAATAGGAAAAACAACTCCTTTATTAGCTATTTCATTGTTCTGTTGCTTAGTTATGTCCGGCTCTTTGCGACCCCATGGACTGCAGCATGCCAGGCTTCCCTGTCCTTCACTGTCTCCCAGAGTTTGCTCAAATTCATGTTCATTGAGTCAGTGATGCCATCCAACCATCTCATCCTCTGTCATCCCCTTCTCCTCCTGCCTTCAATCTTTCCCAGCATCAGGGTCTTTTCTAAGGGATCGACTCTTCACAGGAGGTGGCCAAAGTATTGGAGCTTCAGCATCAGCATCAGTCCTTCCAAAGAATATTCAGGGTTAATTTCCTTTTAGGGTTGACTGGTTTGATCTCTTTGCTGTTAGCTATTTTATTACAGGTTTATTACACAGTTGATAGTGTAGTTCCAGCAAAGATTTATAATATTGCAATACAATCAAACTGATTACAGTGCCTTCATGGTATACCCACAGATTAATCCTAACAAGACCACTTCGATGTCAGTGTTATAATTTGCAGGGCCCAGAGCAAAATAAAAATGTGGGGCTCCTTCTTCAAAAAGCACGAAATAAGTACCATTAAAGGTACATAGAAAGCCTCATCCTTTCTTCCCAAATCTCTCTGCTTATTGTGGTGTTATTTGCTGTTTAATTCCTTAAGAAAAATTGAAGTTTTAAATTATTAGGATGAAATTGCTATTCATCTTTTATATTGTGTGATGCCAGTTTTAAATGCAGATAGCAGCACATTTAGCTCATTGGCGGAATCACTGAAGTTATATAACTCACATTCAGTGACTCATCTGGGAGGGTGCCTCAGGCTGGCCGGAAGAGACACGCATGCCTGTGACAGGCGTTCGGGGTCCCGTGACTCTGAACAAGCATGACACGCTGTCAGGTTGGAGGAGTCGAGCCCACAGCCCCAGCTGCAACAGGTGGGTCACCCCCAAGCCAGGACTTTCTGTGTACCTCGAGTGGGGTGTTTGGATCACCCCTGCCAAGAGAAGGCATCTAGCTGGCTGCGCACCCACCATGCGATGGGGCTGCCAGCCCGGGAGGGAGATGGGCATCCTCTGTCCTGAGAGGCTTCTGGGCATCCTCCCCTGCCCGTGCCCAAGACCCCTCTGGGAGCAGAGAGTGGGACGCCGGATGGGGCCCGGTGCACCAGGGGTGGGGGACTTGGTGGCAGACCCATGCCTGAGCCGAGGCGCTAAGCCAATATCTGCACCATGGTCCTACTGGACTGGACTTACGAAACACAAATTCCACAGCACTACGACTTTCAAGATTACAAACACGGAGCATTAGACTCCAGGTAGTAGTCACAGCGTAGGTCACTCAGTTGTGCTCGAATCTGCGACCCCATGGACCATACATAGCCTGCCAGGCTCCTCTGTCCACGGAATTCTCCAGGCAAGAATACTGGAGTGGGTTGCCATTTCCTCCTCCAGGGATCAAACCTGGGTCTCCCACATTGCAGGCAGATTCTTTGCCCTCTGAGCCACCAGGGAAGCCCTTTCTAAATGCCAGGCCCTTCCACAGTGTGGAGCCTGTGTGACTGCACTGGCCCCATACTACCCTACCTACCCTTTCTTTAGGAAAACTCCTTTCCAAGGAGTTTTCTTTCCTATTTTTAATCCTGTGGCACGCTGAGAGCTTCTCTAGTTTCTCCCATCTTAGAGTCTATCTTTGTTTTCATTCTTTCCTTTAGTCAATCAGCAAGTTATTGAGCACCTTCTACAGCCAGGCACTGCTGAAGGTGCTGAAGGTGAAGTCGCTCAGTCGTGTCCGATTCTTTGTGACCCTATGGACTGTCACCTACCAAGCTCCTCCTCCATCCATGGAATTTTCCAGGTAAGAGTACTGGAGTGGGTTGCATTTCCTTCTCCAGGGGATCTTCCCGACCCAGGGATCGAACCTGGGTCTCCCGCATTCCAGGCAGTCGCTTTACCATCGGAACCACCAGGGAAGTACCAGAAGGTGCTGAAGATACAGCATGGAAGACTGAAATCCCTGCTCTCAGGGAGGTGCCATTCAAATGGGGCAAGAGAGTAAATAGACAAGAAACACGTCGGGGAGTTAGTGCTGAGTGCTATGGAGAGGAACTGAAGCAGGAAAGGGGTGGAGGAAATGGGGGTGCAATCACAGAAGAGGTGCTAATTAGTGCTGCAGAAGTTAGGGTTGAAGTGGGGTGGAGGGGGAGTCAGAAAGGTTTGCGTGTGGTGCGGGGCCGGGGAAGAGATGCCGTAGAGGAGGGGGAAGTTGAATGCGGCTGGGAGATGAGATCGGGCAGGACTTGAAAGCAGGCAGAGGCTTGGGAACTGAGATGTCTTTATTTGCTTATGCATCTCCACCCCTAAAGCTGGGGACATCTAGGGTATTTGGGCAATGATGATGTAGTAATCTAAGAAGAGGATCTCTTTGGTGGTGGAGAGGGCGCGTCCTCCCCAGTGATGTTTCTCCAGCATGTAGGGGCTTCTCTGATGGCTCAGAAGGTAAAGAATCTGTCCGCAATGTAAGAGACCCAGCTTCAACCCCTGGGTAGGGAAGATCCTCTAGAGGAGGGCATGGCAACCCACTCCATTATTCTTGCCTGGAAAATCCCATGGACAGAGGAGCCTGGCGGACTACAGTCCATGGGGTGGCAAAGAGTCAGATGCAACTGAGCGACTAACACTTGTCACTTTCTTGTTTGATAACGGAGAGGGCAGAGTCCTCCCAAATGGTGCTTCTCCAGCATCGCTTTCTAAAATCTTTCTAAGGTGACATCAATACAGTACTTACCATTACAGACTTTGAATGTTTAAACAATGATGAGTTTCACCAAGCACAACCTGCTTCTCGTCATTTGAAAAAGAGGCTCTGGTTTTGAGAAAGACCAACCTACTGCTCCGGAGAAGGCAATGGCACCCCACTCCAGTACTTTGCCTGGAAAATTCCATGGATGGAGGAGTCTGGTAGGCTGCAGTCCATGGGGTCGCTAAGAATTGGACACGACTGAGCGACTTCACTTTCACTTTTCACTTTCATGCATTGGAGAAGGAAATGGCAACCCACTCCAGTGTTCTTGCCTGGAGAATCCCAGGGACGGGGGAGCCTGGTAGCTGCCATCTATGGGGTCGCACAGAGTTGGACACGACTGAAGTGACTTAGCAGCAGCAGCAGCAGCAACCTACTGCTCTGAGAGACACCTACCACAAGGTGGCGCCATGGAGCTGCTATACCAGCAGCGCACCCTTTCCATACGGCCCCATGCAACTGGTTTGTTACAGAGAAGTCACTCGTGGGCCTTGGTTAAATGCCTTGTTCTCATTATTTCATTCAGTCCTCGCAACGCCCCGTGAGGAGTTCACATCATTAGTGTCACATGTTACACGGAGGAACTGAAGCGCAGAGATCACAGCTGGGAAGAAGCACAGCTGCTTTCTGAAATGATGTTTTTAACTCCGAAGTGGTTCTCTTGACTACAACCCTCTACTGCTTGCCTCCACAAGAGGTTAGCTTTGCTCCCAGACCATCTAGTTTCCCCTAATGATGAGATAAGGGTGATAATCCATAACCTTACTCAAAATATTTGAATGATTAAGGAAGGGTGGACCCAGAGCCAGCATGGTGCTGGCCCAGGGGCCTTCCGGAACTGTGGGCTGAGAAAGACCGGTTACTGATGCGGTGGGGGTGGGGAGGATCCACGAGGGGTTTTCAAGTGAGCCCAGGAGGACCCCACGCCTCCCTGCTCTTTCCTCAGCATCTTCTCCAGGGCCACCTTATTCAGGCCTGAACTCCTTGGAGATATTTTGTTTCCAATCGACCTTCCTTGCAAAATAAAACCCATTTTCCTCAAAGACCCCGGGGGGCTGCCCTCCCAGAATGAACTGAGGATGAAAGCCAAAGACAGTACAAGGCAGCTGATGAGGAAAGAATAGAGAGAACGTCTTTATTCCAACAGGAAGGATTATCGTTCCCTGGACTTGGTGGCTGGGAAAATAGGGATCCGTAGTGGATGGACAGATTTCACAGTGAGGAGGGTGATGAAAGCTGATGGAATCCATGGGCGTGTGAGGGCCTGCCTTCCCGTAACCTCAGCTCACTCCACCTTGGAAGGGCAGAGGTCAGTAGCCTGGGAAGCTCCCACGTCTGCAATGCTGGGTTCAACACGATATTGCGAAGGGCCGGTAGGGGCAGTCTTGCTTACTCGACCAAGCCTCCTCTCCTAACGTTTCTGACACCACAGCCACGGCGCGGGTTCCGGGGCTCCGCTGGAGCTTCTGAGTCTAGATGTCTCAGGGTGCCCGTCACTGCCTGCCTGCCTGCGGCCACCCAGCCAGGAAGCAAACCTTTCTCCTCGCCTGCCCTGACTTTCTCTGGAGACAACACACTAGCCCTCTGGATGCAACTGGATGCCCTGTAATCTTAGGCCCACGTTTACAAGAAGTGTTCACAGCAGCTGATTTTATTCAATACTTTTTTTTTTAAGTCCTTAAATTACGAAGTGATAGCATCAATGTAAAAACTCCGAACAAAATTGCATTTTGTTCAGCGATTGGGACCAGATTTTAGAACGTGGTTTTTCTTTACAGCTTTATTTGTGACCCATGAAATGTTCCGTGAATTACAGAAGAAAATAAATCTATGTTCTTTTGCAAGGCATGATGATTAGTTTTTTTTTTCTGGAGAACCCTGCTTGATACATAATGTATATATTTTGAGGTACGTATTTACTGTGTACTTGCTTATTACTTACCTGTTAATTTGTTAAAAGCTCAAAATGTGTCAAAATCTTTTGCTACTTATTGCCTTTCTGTTTCTTCCGTTTCCAACACCTTTCCCTTCAATACTCTGTGCTTGTGCTGTGCTTAGTTACTTAGTCATGTCCGACTCTTTGAGACCCTGTGGACTGTAGCCTGCCAGGCTCCTCTGTCTATGGGATTCTCCAGGCAAGAATTCTGGAGTGGGCTGCCATTTCTTCCTTCAGGGAATCTTCCTGACCCAGGGATCCAACCCGGGTCTCTGGTGTCTCCTGCATTGCAGGCACTGTGCCATCAGGGAAGCCCCTCAATTACATTGACATAGTAATTTGTCACTTAGGGGTTTATGAGAGTTTCAGCTTTGTGAATTATATCTTCGTTAATAGAAAGGTTCTGTTTGTGTAAAAAATAAGCTTTGTCTGATGTCGATATTGTCCACAATCAACATACTGTCAACAATTGATTTCAATATTGTTTCCTGTTAGTTGCACTGGCATAAAATACTTTTGTTTTATTTGCTTATAGATTTTATTGCAGTTTTGCTTTAAATAAGTATCTTATAAACAGCGTATATTAGGTGTTTTGTTTTTCCTCCCTTAACTCAGTTTAAAAGTTTTTGTCCTTTAACCAAGGAATTGCATTTAAAAGTCTGTCCTTTAATGGAGGAATTCATCTAATTTAGGTTTCTTTTTGTAAATGGTGAATTTGGTCTTTGTTCTTTCATGATATCCTAATCCTTTAAAAAATGGGTTTTTTTTTTTTGTTTTTTGTTTTTGGTTATTCCTCTTTTCAGCCCTTTGATAAACTGCATTTAAGACTTAGAGTTTTTGGAGCATATAAGCAGTTCTTAATTATATGAGTAGTTCCTAGTTTAATTATATCATTGGTTTCCAACAAATTTTTTGAAAGCATACTGTTAACTTGTGTTTCTTTAAAGTGGAGACTTAAACAGTAATAATAATAATAAAAAGATTCTAACAATATGGAAATACATACAGTAAAAATTAAAAAGCAACGTTTCCTCATCCATGATGTCACCTTCTGTCTCTCTTTCCAGAAGTAGCTGTAAACGGTTTGATGTTAGGTGTTTCTTCTAAACCTCCTGTGTGATCTCTGATCTGCAGTGTGTGTGTCTACACAGATGTATCTGAGTATGTGTACTTGCAGCACACTCGGATAAAGGATCTTAATACATGTACTGTTCTTTCATTTGCTTTTTTCAATGAACAATAATCCTTCCCTTTCGGTGCATATAAATTCTCTTCCTTCTTTGCTAAATAGCTCCTTTGTGTCATCTTTTGCATCGATCTCAAATGTCTAGGACGATGACCTTATCTTTGAGGAAAACAGCTTGCCTGGAATACCCTGTGGGCGAGGCGGGCACACACCTTTGAAATACTCCCACAGAGCAATTCACCTGTTCCAGTCACAGGTGAAACGGTGGCCCCAGCTTGGCCCTTGAGAACCTTTACCATCAGTTAATTGCGCAAATGGTGGGCATCGCATAAGGGAGTCTCTTGAGCAGGCCTAGCGGCCCCAAAGCATGCTGAGCAAAGTTTCCCCATGATGCTTGATGGAGAGTCCCAAGGCTCAGAGCAAATCTGATGCAAATCTCCCTTCTGCTCCTTCTCAGCACGTCAGCCCACCTGCCAAGAGAACCACGCCCAAGTGCTTCCGGTGCGTGTGTGCAAGCTCAGTCACTTCAGTCGTGTCTGACTCTTTGCAACCCTATGGGCTGTAGCCCTCCAGGCTCCTCTGTCCATGGGATTCCTCAGGCAAGAATACTGGAGTGGGTAGCCACGCCCTCTTCCATGGGATCTTCCTGACCCAGGTATTGACCCTGTGTCTTCTGCTTTACAGACAGATTCTTTGCCTGCTGAGCCGTTGGGGAAGCCCCCAGGTGCTTCCGACTGGTGGCCAACTCTGCATGCAGAGAGCTGAGAGCCTCACTTAGACACTCAGCAAGGGCCCTGTCTTTGGCTTGTTTGTTTAATCTCTCTGAGCTTCTGTTTCTTAATCTGGAAAAAGGATTAAATAGGACAAACTGTATTCAGGGATCTAGAACAGTACCTGCCCATGAATTTATCCTCCCGACTTCAGGAAGGATTTTAAAGTGGCTCATAAGACAATAAAACACATACATTACAATTATGGAGGAAGAGTGGTACAGAGAATGAGTCCAGTGTGAGGACTGTACATAATTATACGTTTACCATTGCTGAGACACGAAGTTGACTCTAAACAGCTTAGCAGCCAAAGCGAAAGGGGAAAAAGCTTGGTTTTTCCCTATTGGCCTACAAAATAAAGGCAGTCTGCTTGCTCAAGAAACGTGGAGCCATCTGGGTGCTAAGGTGAGCACGTCCCCGCTTTGCATTCTTGTGAAAAGAGGACCCTTCGCCCGTAAGTGGGATGCTGGCATCATCCACGCTTGAGTGAAAAGCTGTGGTAACTGAGAGAGCAGTTTTTGAAACAATGTGTTTTTCTCTCTCACAGTCCTAGCTTCTCTTTCCTCCCCTATTTTCAAGAAACATGCCTTGGGGAGGATCAAGACTAATAGTGAGGCTGTCGAGAGAAGGAAAGAAAGTGTCTGTTCAGCTTGTGACTTCCAAGACACCAAGGCAAGACTTTTGAGTCTGCACCATCCAGAAGTTGGGTTTTGGCAAGAAGGATAAGGCTTTCCCAAACTTGCTGAACTCCCATGAATATCATCAAGTACCAGGCCAGGAGGGCCAGGTGACGTGACGGAATCTGACATCAGACAAGACAGAAAGCAGCCAGGCTGTGATGTGAGCAGCTCTGCCCCTCAAACCGTCACAGGCACACAAATTACCTAGCCTTGTTAAAATGCAGACTCAGTTCAGAAGGTCTGGGGCAGGGTCCGAGAATCTGCATTTCTTCCGGGGTCCCAGGTGATGCCGATGCTGCTCGTCTATGAACCGCGCTGGCGGCAAGGATGTGAGGGAGAGCGAGGCGAAAAGTGAAGCAAGAAGAGCCCTCTCCTCCCGGCCCAGAGAATTGTGGGAAGAAGATGGACCAAGGTCAGGGATGTGCTTTTCTGCCTCCTCCAGGCAGAGGTCCCAGAGTAAGGAGGGAAGCTGAGCAGACTGCGGGGAAAGGCAAAAGCAAAGAGTCTTTGGGCCTGGATCCTCATCTCGAGCTCCAGTAGTGGGAGGGTTTGGGAGGTAGAGCAAGCCCTGTGCTGGGGACTCTGGCAACACGGGAGTGAGAGGGTGCCCGGTTTGGCCTTCCTAAAGCCCTGGGCACCACGTGATGGAGAAGGGACTGGGGGGGCGGAAGGGCCCAGCTGGCTGCCCCAGAGCTCGTGTGAGTCTGTCTGGGGCCACAGGGCTGCACAAGGGTCTTGGGCTGATTGGGAATTACAACCATGCTTCTAGGGTCAGCAGAACTTTCGAGACATGGGTGAGGGTGGCCAGTGGGTTGGCCGTGCCAAGAGATCAGGCCAAGGGTCACACCTGCCATGGATGCCAGCAGCAGATGCAGGGGCTGCAGGGACAGACTGGCCCTCCCAGCTCATGCACCAGTCCAGACGGCCACCCAGAGCAGAGAGCCACGAGGGGGCCAGTCAGCCAGGGGTCCACCCCCACCAGCACCCTGAGCAGCACGAGAACCCTGGTCCTCGTCACCAAGTGGCTCATTAGAGTCGAATTTTGAACTCCTGTGTATTTACCCCCCAAACCCCAACCCAGTCCATTGAAGTCAATTAAACAGCCTACCGAATGCTTCTCTCATTACCCTACCAGGTGGAGACTGTGACAACAGTTATTAGATTCATTACAGAAAACAGAAGCCACGACTTTGCTCGTCTGGGCCAAGTGTAGGCATTTTTTGTTTTTTTAAGCCGACGTAACGAAGATAATCCATAATGCTGATGGACAGAGCCCTTTCGCTGTAGAAGAGAGCACACACACAGGCAGCTCCTCTGTGGGATCAGCAGAGACAGGGACACAGGACTGGGCCACCTGCCTGGGGAGGGGTGATAGCTCAGGGATGTTCACTTCCAGCAGAGATCAGGAGGAGAGGCACTCGGATTGGCATAGAGGGAGCAGAGGAAGAATAGGAGATTTCAGGAAAGCATGGGAGAGGCTTCCGTCATTTGTCTCCAAGTCCTTTATTAAGCTCCTGTTGTATGCCAGTCACTGAGCCAGGAACTTAAAGTTCAGAGTGCCATCCCATGCCATGTGGGGCTCACTCACCAAGGAGAGGCTGGAAGATGGACAGCGCTTCCCTGCTGCCCCCCAGATGGGAGCCTTTGCAGGTGGCACGTTCGAGAGTGGGGTGTTCAACATACTCCTGCAAATCCCCTTGATGTCCTGCTCTCTGACTTCTGCCCTGGAGAGGCTGGGGCTGCAGAGGTGGGTGGATGGAAGACCCACTTGGCATACCCCTTTCCCCCTTGAGATTTATCCTGGGAAGGAGGAAGCAGCCATTTGTATTTAGAGAGAGGTTCCTAGTGACCTGCTTTTTGCCATCCTCCCTTAACCCGTGCCCACCCCACTCCCACCAGGCACACATACACACACACCGTGCACACACACACACACACACACAACATGCACACATAGGCTGATGTGTCTGGAGCCCAAAGGTCAAGCTGGGCCATGCAGTCAGGTGGTATCAGCTGCTGGGAGCAGGAAAGCAACTTGGAAGGCTTTTCAAGTCCCTCGCAAGGCACAATCATAAATGTATTAATACATTTTGCACAAGTTCCCAGCTGCAAATTCACTTTCATGCAGTACAGCCCCTTATTTCACAGAGGGGCCCCTTAGCGGGGCAGAGAGGAGGGCTGGCCTGTGGCCAGGCAGGCCAAGGGCTTGCCAGGCACCTGGCATCTGGTCCTGCTCCCCAGTGACCCTGTGCAAGGGCCCTTGAAGTCTCCTGGGTGCTCACCTCCAGCACACAGGAAAGGATTAATTATTAATTTTTATAACAACCCAGGAACTGATACCTGTGAACCGCAAGTCCCGACACTTCTCCTTCAATGTCCAGCTACTCCATCACGGTTTTTAGCTGGGTCAGCGTAACAGCCTCATAACCTCAGAAGCAGGGAGCCGTGAAGGCCTTCATCAGCCATTCCTGGGAGCAAAGGCCAAGTTCACAGGGGCCGGCCGTGGCACGGGAGCTGATAACGCTAAGAAACCCAGATGCCTTCACCGCACAGCAGAGCTGGGCCTCATCCTGCTCCCTTTCCTGGCATTTATTGTCTTCGACCTTCCTCTAATTTAGCTGCAATATTCTCAGCACTTTTACAAACCCAAGCTCAGGTGATCCCCAAACATTGCTGCTACTGGATGGGCAGCTAATTGTTCTCTGGCAGAAAATTAAGATTCAGAGAGGGAAGTGACTCTCCAAGGTCACACAGGCTCAATCGAGCACTCTGTCCTCAGCATCACCTACCTGGAGGAACTCATAGCTGTGTTGCAAGAAGGGGGAGTCCTTCCAGGGCCCGAGATGGGGCTCTTGTCTAACACTCAGAAATGAATTGTTTGAGGAGACACATGTGCTGACAAAGCAAGAGCCTTTATTGGGAAGGGGCCCCCCAGGTGGAGAGCAGGAGGGTAAGGGAGCCCAGGAGAAGTGCTCTGCCATGTGGCTCGCAGTCCCGGGTTTTATGGTGATGGGATTAGTTTCCAGGTTATCTCTGGCCAATCCTTCTGACTCAGGGTCCTTCCTGGTGGTGCATGCATTGCTTAGCCAAGATGCATGCCAGCGAGGAGGACTCTGGGAGGTGGAAGTTTATGTGGTGTCTCCTTTTGCCCTTTCCGGACCTCATGCAGTCGGTGGTGGCTTATTAGCTCCATGTTCCTGACTGGGACCTTCTGTCATAAAATAACTCATGAAAATGGTTACTACGGTGCCTGGCCGGGGTTGGCAGCTTCAGTCAGTGCGCTTCCTCTAACAACTGGACCAGCCTTTTAGTGCAAGATGTTAATTATGGTCCTTGGATGTATCCGAGGTTGGATGTCCATGAATCTTCAGAAAGCCTGGGCAGCATTTGATCATCTTTCTGAGATGAAGTCCACAGTCTTCTCAGGAAACTCTCTGACCCCCAACAGTGAGCACCACTGCTTTAAAAATGAGCAGCTAAAACCCCTCTGCCCCTGCCTGCAGCGGTGCCCACTGGATGAAGCCCCCTCTTGCTGGGTTCTGGGGTTTGCTGGGCACAGTCATGGGCAGGAGCAGGGCCAGGCCAGTGCCGTGGTTGTTCCCAGGGGCTGAGCTGCCCTTGAATCAGGACTGTCTGGGCAGCAAACACCAGGCCAGCAGACTTGAAATGCAACAGGTCCCATGTATAGCAGCAATGCCAGGGAGTAAAGCTCTCAGGAAACGCATAATATTCATCACAAAAAACCTGCTGAACTACACAGAGGGACATTAAATAAGTGGTAAAACATGCTATGTTGAGAATTCCTAATACTGTAAAATACCATTTGCTCAAATTTATGTTTTAGGTTATTCTAATAAAGCATCTCAGGTTTTTTGTTTTTGTTTTTTAAATCTGATGTAATGAACTTACATGGAACAACTCACCTGGAAAAATAAACATGTAAACAGAGTCATGAAATTTGGGGGAAGAAAAGAACAATGTGGGTCTACATTCCCAGCTATTAAAACACATGAGAAAGCCTCAGAGATGAATACAGGGAAGAATGGAAGATGGGCAGACAGCTCAATGGAAAAGAAAAGAAAGTCCAGGATCAGACCCTGTGAATTAGAGAAAATTAGTAGTTTATGATGAGTGTGATGTTCAGATCTGTGGGGAAAAGATCAGTTGTTTAGTAAACTATGTTCAAATAATATGGGGAAATAAAGCTAGATTTCTACCTCATCCCTTGTATCCAGTTAAAATCAAGATCTGTTTCTTTATAATAGGAAGGGATATAGTTCCTTCCTTGTAGTGTAATTATAGAAGGATGTGAGCTAATGCATGTGAAGTTCTTAGTTTAGAACATATCTGATAAACATTACCTATTATTATGAGTGTTATTAGTCCAGACGGATTATAATCCAAACATATAATGACAAATTCACCATCACATTACTGAGAGCTCAGGCAAAACTTCCCTGATCTCAAGGTGGGAGTGGTTTTCAGAGACGCAAAAGAAGAAACCAGCAAAGGCAGGATGTGCCTGGAGTCTTAGAAAGTTCTTACCCTGTGATTCAACAATTCCACTGCTAGGATGTTAATCCTAAGTATGTTCTCAAATCAACATACAAAGATGGCTAATAAACATTTTTTCTAAATAAGAGCAAGGCTCTTGGAGAAGACGCTTGAGATTTCCTTGGACAGCAAGGAGATCAAACCAGTCAATCCTAAAAGAAATTGAATATTCATTGGAAGGACTGATGCTGAAGCTCTAATCCTCTGGCCATCTGATGCAAAGAGCTGACTCACAGGAAAAGACCCTGATGCTGGGAAAGATTGAAGGCAGGAGGAGAAGGGGACGACAGAGGATGAGATGGCTGGATGGCATCACCGACTCAGTGGACATGAGTCTGAGCAAATTTCAGAAGATGGTTGAGGACAGGGAAACCTGGCATGCTGCAGTCCAGGGGGTTGAAAACAATCAGACATGACTAAGCGACTGAACAACAACAAAACTAAGAGCAAAATGTAGATATCTACAACCTAATATCCAGAAGGGAATGGTTTAAAAAAAAAATTCAACCACATGCTGGATTACTATGCAACCATTAAAATTTTAAAAATTACCCCAGTGAACATTAAAAGATTGATTTGGGGGAAATGTTTAGGTTACAATGCTAACCATGACCCAAAGTGGTATATATAGCGTCACAGACTGAACGAGACACTGAAACAGCTATCTCTGTTAAGGGAATAACTTGAGTTTTTCTCTTTAGTCTTTGCAAATTTACTATGTTAAACCTGTTTCTTTTATGATTCTACCACATTTTTTTGTAATATTGTTTTATATTGGAGTGATCCGTCTAGTCAAGGCTATGGTTTTTCCAGTGGTCATGTATGGATGTGAGAGTTGAACTGTGAAGAAGGCTGAGCGCCGAAGAACTGATGCTTTTGAACTGTGGTGTTGGAGAAGACTCTTGAGAGTCCCTTGGACTGCAAGGAGATCCAACCAATCTATTCTGAAGGAGATCAACCCTCGGTGTTCTTTGGAAGGAATGATGCTGAAGCTGAAACTCCAGTACTTTGGCCACCTCATGTGAAGAGTTGACTCATTGGAAAAGACTCTGATGCTGGGAGGGATTGGGGGCAGGAGGAGAAGGGGACGACAGAGGATGAGATGGCTGGATGGCATCACGGACTCGCTGGACGTGAGTCTGAGTGAACTCCGGGAGATGGTGATGGACAAGGAGGCCTAGTGTGCTGCGATTCATGGGGTTGCAGAGTCTGACACGACTGAGCGACTGAACTGAACTGAATTGGACTGGACTGAACTGGACTGAACTGAACTGAACAGCTGATTAACAGTGTTGGGCTAGCTTCAGGTATACAGTGATTCAGTTGTATCTCTTTGTATATCGATATTCTTTTTCTAATTCTTTTCCCATTTAGGTTGTTACATAGTACCAAGCAGAGTTCTCTGTGTTGTACAGAAGGTCCTTGTTGATTATTCACTTGAAACATAACACTGTGTACATGTGATCCCAAGCTCCCTAACTCTCTCTCTCCCCAACCCTTCCTTCCTTGTAACCATAAGTTCCTTCTTCGAGTTTGTGACTCTGTTTCTATTTTGTAAATCAGTTCTGGGGTATCATTTGTTATTTTTAGATTCCCCATATAAGTGACATGGTACCATATTTGTCTTTCTCTGTCTGACCTGCTTCACTCAGTGTGACAATCTCCAGGTCCATCCTTGTTGCTGCACATGGCGGTATTTCCCTCTTTGTAAATGCTGAGTAAAATTCCATTGTCTATACACCGCGTCTTCTTTACCCACTCCTCTGTCAATGGACAGTTCGGTTTCTTTCATGTCTCGGCTACTGTAAGGAGCACTGTGATGAACGCTGGGGCACAGGCGTCCTTTGGGCCATGTGTTTCTCCACATACACGCCCAGGAATGGAATTGCAGGATGGTATGTGATTCTACCACATTTAATAGGGGGTGTTAAGATCAATTTTACAAGTTTTTTTTTTTTAATGGACATTGCCAGGAAATTTGTGCTTTTAAAAGTTATTTATCAAGTAGAGATTTTATAAAAATTACTTCCTCACCCTTGCATCTCAAACTGGGGTAAGTTTGGGGTTTCTGCTAATCACTCATCACAGGAACATGTCCATAATTTATGCAAGTAATTTTCCTCTAGATGTTCCTTTTATAACAAAATAAATCCAAATGAACAATGGGAAGAATACAAAATGCTTATCATTTCTCTTTTCAGAAAGAGACCCATGCCGCCCTGGACCCCAGATGAAGCTGCCTCAGGTAGGTCCCGTTGATGAGCTCTGTGTTGGGAGGGCCCAGCATCCTCTACCCATGATCTGCCCTGGAGACGTGTACCAGGAGCCTGATGCCAGGCCACGGCCCTGAGGTCAAGTGAGTCCACACTCCCTGGGCCTGAGGTGGCCGATTGTGAGCTGGACTTTCTTGAGAATTCAAAGTCTCAGCCCTCACAAGTCCCCAGGTCAAAGATCCCCCTCAGGTGGGGACTGGCTTCCCAGAAGCCTCCAAAACAAACAGTGATAAGCAAATGAGATGTAGGAAGCTGGCTAGTAGCCAGCGTGAGACTGGGTGCCAAGCTTGGAGTGGCGAGGGCCCAGAAAAGACCGAGGGCTTCCCCCACACCCGCTCGTCGGGGCAGCTCTGGGCTGAGCATCTCCCCCTCCCTCAGCGGCTGTCACCTCTGGGCAGGATGAGATGCAGGAGTGGGAACCCAGCCTGCCTGGGTGAAACCCTCCTGGGACCCAGGGCAGGGCAGGCTGGCAGGAGCACTGTGAGGCTGGCACATTCGGGGCAGGAGGGAAGCTTGGCCTCGCGTCGTCTGCTCGCCCGGCGCCAAGGCCCAGGGCAATGACGGTGGTGGGGAGGGGTGGCTCAGGGCTGCTCGAGGTGCCAGGCAACAGACAACGCCAACTCTCAGCATCGCCCATGCTTTCTGGGCCACCAAGCATCAGCCCACGCCAAGGAGAGCGAGTCAACGGCATGTGGGGTGGTGAGCATCCCACAAAGCTAACTCCGCTCTCACTGTGGGCTGCAGACCTTGGAAGGTGAGGCTTGGGGGTGGGGGGCACAGGACAACTAGCATTTACTGAGCTTTTACTCTCCGTCAGACTCTATTGGCTACAGCATGTAGCATTTCACATTTCTCAGCACGACTCCGAGATTATGTCCATTTTACTGCTGGGGAAACTGAGGCTTAGACATGATGGGTGGTGGAGGGGGTGCCCATGGGGGAAGGGCACACAGCTGGGGAAAGATTCACCTGCAGGTCCAGATGTCTGAGTCAGGCTGTTCCCACTGCCCTCGACTCTGCGTCGTCATGGAACCTGCTCTCTAGGCCCCAGCCCCGGCCGTGGACCCGCCACTGCACCGCTCCAGCCCCCTTCTGAGGCCCACAGCCTCCCCGCCTCGTGATCAAGTCCCCGGGACCCCTATCTCTCCAGGAAGTTGGTCCGGGCGGTTCCACCCCTCTGTCTGGAGGAAGACAGAGCTGGGAGTGGAAAGCTGACTTCTCTTCTTTCTACCTCTTTCCCTGGGCTGGTTTTCCTCTGGGAAATCGGGTAAGCCATCATCAAAATAGCGAGCAGAGCACGCAGTTACAAATGGGCGAGCACCGAACTGAGCTCTCATACCCCTTGTCCCACTCCCACCCTGGTTGGTGGTCCCTGACTTCCCCTGAGAAGGTAGTTGAAAACTCAGGTAGAGTTGACTTTATTAGGGCCCCGGCCCCAGCCTGCATCTGTGCTTTCCCCGTCCTTCCCCTCGTCTCCTCTGTCACCGGAGGTGATGAGGGCAGGAGGGTGGACTGTTTGCTTCTTTGTGATTTTTTAGTCTGTCTCCCCCACCCCCACTCGGGGGCCAAGACTAACTTGTGACTTGCAGAAAATGCAGGTCAGTTTAGGTCACAGCAGGATGCCTTACCAGGGACTGATTCAAAGGCCCTGGGCTTCTGGGAGGGGCTGGCACTCAGGCAGGGGGCCGGCAAATGTTGTGAATGTTTGGAGGCCTAAGCTCACCTCTGTCTCATCAGAAGGGAGGGGAGTGAAGACCCACAGACACAATTGTAGCACCGCATAGCAGCAGGCTGTTATCTGAAAGAGCCGTCTTGGGGTCCCCATCATCTAGGCACACGGCCTCCCCATGGTGATTGACTTCTTGTACCTGGTCTTCCGAAAGCAGGGCTGACACCTGGGCTTTTCTGCTTCACAGTCTGTTAAGTCAGTGTAATGATACTACTCTAATGTGGAGAAAGCAAAGAGGAAATAAAGGAGCCTCTTGATGAAGGTGAAAGAGGAGAGTGAAAAAACTGGCTTAAAACTCAGCATTCAAAAACTAAGATCATGACATCTGGTCCCATCACTTCATGGCAAATAGAAGGGGACAAAGATTTTATTTTCTTGGGCTCCAAAATCACTGCAGATGGTGACCGCAGTCATGAAATTAAAAAACGCTTGCTCCTTGGAAGGAAAGCTATGACAAACCTAGTCAATGTATTACAAAGCAGAGGCATCACTTTGTCAACAAAGGTCCATATAGTCAAAGCTGTGGTTTTTCCAGTAGTCATACATGGATGTGAGAGTTGGACCATAAAGAAGGCTGAGCGCCTTGAAGAATTGATACTTTCAAACAGTGGTGTTAGATAAGACTCTTGAGAGTTCCTTGGACACCAAGGAAACCAAACCAGTCCATCCTAAAGAAAATCAACCCTGAATATTCATGGGAAAGACTAATGCTGAAGCTGAAGCTGAAGCTTCTTCACTTTGACCACCTGATGCGAAAGGGTGCCTCACTGGAAAAGACTCTGGAAAGATTGAATGCAAGAGGAGGAGAGGGCAGCAGAGGATAAGATGGTTAGACAGGGTCACCAACTCAATGGACAGGAATCTGAGCAAACTCAGGGAGATAGTGAAGGACAGGAAGCCTGTTGTGCTGCAGTTCATGGGGTTGCAAAGAGTCAGATATGACTTAGCTGACTAAACAACAACAAATGTTAGTGTAAACAACCTCTGACCCTCCTTGACCTGAGAGGTCGGGCCTGACTCAGGATCCACCTGCACAACCCTACCTTGAAAACACAGAACCTCAGAGTTTGCTGTGTTCATTTCCTAAGCCTAACCAAGGATCTGAAATACTAGCTGTGTCTCCAGCCAGCATGGGTAGCACAAGGCTGGTTAGCCGAGTGCAAACTGTAGGTGAGGGGACACTGAGCCACACAGACCTCACCACCAGCTGTGTGAGTCAAGCGGGGCCAGAGCTAGAGCTTCCACTTCCTGGTCTGTCCAAGCGGGGTGGGAACCTCTATTTCACAGAGTCTCTGGATAAATAGATAGCGTTTCCATCACTCCTGGAACACCGACCGCACTGAATTTATGTTAGATGTGATTATACTTTACAGTCACAAAGCGCCGAGAGCCGCAGTCATTCACTGAACAATAGACATGAATATTCATAGCTATTGTTCAGAAGATCTGAAGACCAGGGGGTGGTGGAGAGACCTCACTCAGGGAGTCCAGTGGGAAGAGAGACAATAGACAAAGAACTGTGTGTGTGGCAGGCACTCTGCAAATATTTGTTGAACAAATTGCAAAAGGCAACGAATTTATGATGGGAGCATGCAAGGTGCCATGTGGGCAGGTGCAGGCCCCCCCCTGCCCAGACCTCCCTGGGGAGGTGATGCTGAAGCCAAGTGTCAAGGATAAGGAAGGTTTGGCCTGGTTCTTCTCAGCAGCCTTACATGGGCATTTTCCAAGAGCTTAGGTGGGCTGGAGCGTCATTCTTGGTTAGAAGGGTAAACCATTTCAAGAGTCCAAGGTTTGAGGTCAGAGCAGGCCCAGAGATGACTTTTTCAAGCCTGGTGAACGTCCATTCTCTGCCCAGTCACTTTTAGAGGAAGGAGGCCGCTGGACAGTCCTCTCCCTCTCTTCCTGCTCTGCCCTTGGCCCCGTGCTGCCCTGCATACTGGGGAACAATCGAGAACTCTCACACAGTCAGAAACCTCAGGCATTATCTCCTGGCAGCCTTGCTTCTCACAAAGACCTCCTTCCTGGCACTTGCGCATCCAAACTACTTCATCTAGTCTTTAAAGCCCATGGTGATCAGGAGTTTAAAAGTCTGGAGCCAAGCGCTGGGCCAATTCACTGAGCAAAATCTCCTGTCATGTTCTGAACGGCTCAGTGAAAGAGGTGCTACAGTTACCAGCCTGGTTGGAAGCCCACGACTGTTAAGTAACTCGTCTAAGATCGCTTCATTAGCCAGTAGCCAGGCTGAGATGCAAATCCACAAGTCAGACTCCCCAGGGATGCGGCTCCATTCTTGACCTGTCGGCTAAAGTCAGCCTAAGGAATTTGCCTTCCTCACGTCTGAGCCTAAATCAACTAGGTCCTCCAGATCTTCAGCACTACCAGGACATTTCCCTCCAGAGATGTCTTCAAGACTCACAGTCTCACACCTACTGATGGGTCAGAATGGTCCCTAAGGGAAAATGTACAGGAACTTGTCTTGTGAGAACAGCCAGGACCAGCAGGAGTGTCTGCTCTGGCTCCAGGGCCCTAGCCAGTGATTGCTGGCGGGGGGCAAGCAGAAACTACCCTGAGAAAAGCACCCAAACCAGGGTCCATGGGCATATTAAGGGGTGGGTCGGACGGGCAGCTTCCTGGGGTGCTGAGTGTCACTGAAATAAGTGCGGGACTGGTTTCTGTCTCTGCTCAGAGCTGTGACATGAAAGATGATTCAGCTTGCCAAAGAAAACAAGCCACTCAGTTCAGTTCAGTTCAGTCGCTCAGTCGTGTCTGACTCTTTGTGACCCCGTGGACTGCAGCACACCAGGCCTCCCCATCCATCACCAACTCCTGGAGTTTACTCAAACTCATGTCCATTGAGCCGGCGATGCCAACCAACCATCTCATCCTCTGTCGTCCCCTTCTCCTCCCGCCTTCAGTCTTTCCCAGCATCAGAGTATGTTCCATTGAGTCAGTCCTTCACGTCAGGTGGCCAAAGTAATAAGCCACAAAGTAGGAATAAAATCAGTATTTCCCTCTATTAAATGCTTCCCACAGGCTGTCCTGTGCAGTGTTGCTGGGTCAGTACCCTAAGGTTGACAGTCACCTTAAATGACTAGTACCATAGGGCAGGGACAGGTGTTATTCGCTGAGAGTTAGCTATTTATCTTCAGAATGTAAAGCATGTTAATGTATTTCCTATACTGAGCAGTGGTGGTTGTACTGCACTAGCAAAGGGCAGGTTCGACGACTGGAACAATGACACCCCATGAAGACATAGATAGTGATCCTGGATCAGCAAACTTTTTCTCTAAAGGGCCAGGGAGTAAACATTTTTAAGTCATACAGACTCTGTTGCAGCTACTCAAATCTGCCACTGTAGCATGAAAATGGCCATCGGACAATAAGTAAATGAATGAGTAAGGATGTGTTCCAATAAAACTTTATTTATCAAAATTGGTAGTCGTCCACAGTGTGCCCACCCATACACAACAGGAAGGGAGGCTGGGAAATGGAGTCCGGTTCTGTGCCAAGGAAAAAGGGAGACGTTGGAGGACGGCCAGCAGTCTCGGCCACACCCAGCCAGCCTCCCGTTTACTGTCGCCATCTTCTTGCTTTCTCCTTCAAAGTTTGCTCGTGCTTGAGGAGGAGGTGGTACAGGTTGAGGAGGAAGAGGAGGTGGTGGAGGAGGAGGAGGTGGTGGAGGAGGAGCTGGTGGTGGAGGAGATGGTGGTGGTGGTGGTGGTGGAGGCAGAGGTGGGAGAGGTGGAGGAGGAGGAGGAAGTGGTGGAAGAGACAGAGAAGATGGTAGTGGAGGAGATGGTGGTGGTGGTGGTGGTAGTGGAGGCGGAGGAGGAGGAGGAGGAGGAAGAGGAGGTGGAGGAGATGGTGGTGGTGGTGGTGGTGGAGGAGGAGGTGCTGGAGGAGGAGGTGCTGGAGGAGGAGATGGAGGAGGTGAGGGTGGTGGAGGAGGAGGTGGTGTTGGTGGAGGTGGGGGAGGAGGAAGAGGAGGTGGTGGAGGAGAAGGAGGTGGTGGAGGTAATACAGATGCTGGTGGTGGTGGTGGTGGTGGAGGAGAAGGTGGTGGAGGAGGTGGAGGAGGTGGAAGAGGAGGAAGAGGAGGTGGTGGAGGAGAAGGAGGTGGTGGAGGTAATACAGATGCTGGTGGTGGTGGTGGTGGTGGAGGAGAAGGTGGTGGAGGAGGTGGAGGAGGTGGAAGAGGAGGAAGAGGAGGTGGTGGAGGAGAAGGAGGTGGTGCAGGTGGGACAGATGGTGGTGGTGGTGGTGGTGGAGGAGGAGGAAGAGGAGATGGAGGAAGAGAACGAGGAGGCAGAGGAGGAGGTGGTGGAGGAAGAGGAGGTGGAGGAGGAGGAGGAAGAGGAGGTGGCACAGACAGTGGTAGTGGTGGAGGAGGTGGAGGAGGTGGAAGAGGAGGAAGAGGAGGTGGTGGAGGAGGAGGAGGTGGTGCAGGTGGAACAGACGGTGGTGGTGGTGGTGGTGGAGGAGGAAGAGGAGGTGGAGGAGGAGGAGGTGGAGGAGGAAGAGGAGGTGGAGGTGGAGGAGGTGGAGGAGGAAGAGGAGGTGGAGGAGGAGGAAGAGGAGGAGGAGGAGGTAGTGGAGGAGGAAGAGGAGGAAGAGGAGGAGGAGGTGGAGGAGGAGGAGGTGGAGGAGGAGGAGGAGAGGGTGGAGGGGGTGGAGGAGGAGAGGTGTTGCTGGTGGTGGAGGATGTGGTGGAGGAGCAGGAGGAGATGGAGGTGGAGGAGATGGTGGTGATGGTGGTGGTGGAGGAGGAGCAGGTGAAGGAGGAGGAAAAGGAGGAGGTGGAGGAGGAGGAGAAGGTGGTGGAGAAGGAGGTGGTGGAGATGGAGCAGATGGTGATAGTGATGGTGGTGGAGGAGGAAGTGGTGAAGGAAGAGGAGGAGGTGGAAGAGGAGGAGGAGGTGGAGGAGGAAGAGGAGGTGGAGGTGGAGGTGGAGGAGGAGGAGGTAGTGGAGGAAGAGGAGGAGGAAGAGGAGGTGGAGGTGGAGGAGGAAGAGGAGGAGGAGGTGGAGGAGGAGGTGGAGGAGGAAGAGGAGGAGGTGGAGGAGGAGGTGGAGGAGGAGATGGAAGAGGAGGAGGAGGTGGTGGAGGAGGTGGAGGAGGAAGAGGAGGAGGTGGTGGAGGAGGAGGAGGTGGAGGAGGAGGAGGTGGAGGAGGAGGAGGTTTTGGAGGATGAGGAGGAGGTGGAGGAGGAGGAGGAGAGGGTGGAGGGGGTGGAGGAGGAGAGGTGTTGCTGGTGGTGGAGGATGTGGTGGAGGAGCAGGAGGAGATGGAGGTGGAGGAGATGGTGGTGATGGTGGTGGTGGAGGAGGAGCAGGTGAAGGAGGAGGAAAAGGAGGAGGTGGAGGAGGAGGAGAAGGTGGTGGAGAAGGAGGTGGTGGAGACGGAGCAGATGGTGATAGTGATGGTGGTGGAGGAGGAAGTGGTGAAGGAGGAGGAGGAGGTGGAACAGGAGGAGGAGGTGGAGGAGGAGAAGGAGGTGAAGGAGATGGTGGTGGTGGAGGAGGGGATGGAGGAGGTGGTGGTGGAGGAAGAGGGGGTGGAGGAGGAGGAGGTGGTGGTGGTGGAGGAGGGGATGGAGGAGGTGGTGGTGGAGGAGGAGGTGGAGGAGGAGGAGGGGGTGGTGGAGGAGGAGGTGATGCTGGAAGAGGGGGTGGAGGAGGAGAAGGAGGTGGCCGAGGAGGAGGTGGTGGTGGTGGAGGAGGGGGTGGAGGAGGAGGAGGAGGAGGAGGAGGTGGAGGAGGAGGGGGTGATGCAGGAAGAGGGGGTGGAGGAGGAGGAGGAGGTGGCCGAGGAGGTGACCGCTCAGTGACATCAGCAAGCATCCTCACCACCCGTCTTCAGAACTTTTCAGTCTTTCAGATGGAGTCGCTACATCCCTGAATAGTAACATCCCAATCCCCCTCTCTCTGCAGCCGCTGGCAGCCATCTTTCTACTTTCCGTGTCTGGATTTGACTCCCCTAGATGCCTCATGTAACTGGAATTGTGCTGTGCGTGTCCTTTGGTGACTGGCTTATGTCACTCATGTCTCACACCTGCCGTAGCAGCTGTGAGAACCTCCTTCTTGCATAAGGGGACTAGTATTCTGTTGTACATATAGACCATTGTCCATTCATCTGTGAGTGGACACTGAGTTGTTTCCACCTTTTGGTCATGGACTCGGCCATTTTGCTGCTAGGACATGAGCCAGCTTGTGCGTGAAGCCAAGGCTTGGATTGGAAGAAAGCACAGATAAAGGAATTCCTGGGATTGGGCTGAACTACTGGCCCAGGCTGATCCCAAGGGCTGCCCTGTCTCTGGACGGTCAGCTCTGTGCAGCAATGAATGTCTTCTGATTGAATTGATTGAATCCCAGGACTTGCCGGATCCAACTTCCAGACCGGGGACTGAAGCTGTGCTCCCTTCAGCAGTGAAAACCAGGAGTTTCAACCACTGGACCACCACGGAATTCCCAAAGTTTAGGTTTCTTTTAGCTATAAACCATGTAACTGGTGCATCTGTCAAGAAGTTGCCTCGTTTCAGATTTGCAAAAAAAAAAAAAAAAAAAAACAAAACAGAAAAGAAGCAGAACCGCAGACAAGTGGGAAATGTTTTGTTGACAAGAATGCCGGGAAAAAGCGTTCAAGCACATTTAAGGAAGATTTTGTAACTGTATCTATGCTAGTTACTTCTCGCCTGATGAGTGGGAATGACTAATGCTATGCATGATGGAAAAACTGAAGAGACAAATTTGATTAGGTTAAAATGTTTGGTTATATCCAGTGCGTGTCACAAATCCCAGATTTTGACATTTAAAGAAATACTTTTTTTTTAATTATTAATCTTTTAAAAATTATTATTTTTTATTTATTTGGCTGCGCTGGGTCTTGGGTACGGCATGTGGAATCTTGCATTACAGCGTGTGAGCTCTTTAGCTGCGTGTGGCAGGCGGGTTTATTTGCTTTGTGGCTGTGGGATTTCAGTTCCCTGACCAGGGATCAAACCTACATTTCTGGCATTGCAAGGTGGCTTCTTAACCACAGGACCAAAAGGAAAGTCCCTAAAGACTTGTATTGAGAGAGAAAATTGAGGTTTTTCTTAGACTAGAATTAGTTGCTCAGCTTTGTCTGACTCTTTGCAACCCCATGCACTGTGTAGCCCACCAAGCTCCTCTGTCCATGGGATTCTCCAGGCAAGAATAGTGGAGTGGGTTGCCATTCCCTTCTCCAAGGGATCATTCTGACCCAGGGATCGAACATGGATCACCTCCATTGCAGACCAGTTCTTTACCATCTGAGCCATGCTGGCTAAATAAACTCCGTATTATTCAGAATAATATTTACAGATTTAGAACAAGGGAATAGGATTAGGAGCCTGCTCAGGGCTCTCACGTCTCCATCTGCCTCAACTGCAGAAGAAGCTGAAGGGCTGGGGCTTGGAGGTCTTCCCTAGACAGTGGCACTATTATTTGGTGGAAAATGCCCTGAATTCATTAGCCACTGAGACATCTTTCTCTGCTGAATTTAACTCTGAGAAATCGGACTTCTCCGGGCCTCTCTTTCTTCATCTGTAAAATGGGCTTCTTATTATCTTTCCTATTCGCCTAACAAGGTTGGTAATGACACTGAGAAGCACTAGGCAGATTTAAGGTTCCGGGGGGAAACCAGTGAACCCATCTTCTGTGCGAAGTTCAGCTGCCCAAAGGCGGGGCAGTAATCTCTAGAACAGCCAGGCCTGCCCTTTAGACTACTGTGGAAACCCAGCTGCCAGATGCCCGCAACAGCCCCCGATCACGTGTTTCCCAAGGAGGAGATGGGCACCCAGCCCCGGTTGCCTCCTGAACAGGTGGGTCCTGACCCTGAGGCTGGTCACGTTCACACATGCTGTCCGGTTTAAGCTTCTATGTCTGCCCCAGGGGGACACGCCTCCTCTGAGAGGGGAAGCAAAGAGGCTCAGAGGGCTCACAGCCCCGGACCCTGTCACACAGCTCGTGAGCCGCAGGGTCCAGATTTGCACCCAGAGCCTGTCTTAGTCTCTGGAGCTTGCCCTGCTATTCCTTGCTGCCCTTGTTCCAGGCCCTGGACACTTTCTCCTGCCGTGTCTCTGGGGGTTTCCTTCCTCTGCCAGCCAGTCTATGATCCTGTGCATGTTGCTGGTTGATGGGGGCATCCTGGAGGAGTGTGGGGGCTCTCAGCGCAGAGACAAGGGGTTCCCAGGACACGTGTCAGCTCACAGGCTGTGGCCCTGCATTCACGTTTCTCACTTTTGCCCTGCCTTTGGGGCTGCCTCTAGGAATAAACATTGACACCCAAGAGGTTGGGGACCATCAGAGTTTTTCAGTGAAATAATTCTCCATTTACTGGTCCCAAAGATAGAAGACTCCCCTGGAGGTAAGACCAGGTGTCAGTGGGGAAAAGAAGTCGGAAGAGTGAGCCGCCTGCCTCCTGGGGGCCTCATGGACGTACACAGCCTCAGCTGTAGCAGCAGGTCCAGGCCTTCCTCCTCCTTGTTGTCCTGAGCCTGCCAGATGGCCTGGCACACAGCAGGCCCTCAGTAGGCTCTTGTTAAATGAATGAATGAGTGACGAGGGTGGTGAGTGATCTCCCAGGCCTGCCTCACTTCCTGTCCCTCTGCGCCGTCCCTTGCTCCTCGGGATGCCTGCTACATCTCCTTCTCATCTCCACCTCTGCCCTCCTGACCTGTCTGAGTTGACCTCCCTCCCCTCGTCCCTCCCCATGCACCCTCCCTTCCTCCCGGTAGCCTGTTTAGTGATAAGGGTTGTTTAGCTGCCTGTGCCCAGATAATCTCCTTCCTGGCCTCTGCTGAGTTCCCCTACCCTGTGACTTGGACTAGGCTGACCGATTTGACCCAACCTTTGTCCTCCTTGCAAATACATACATACATACATAAATAAATAAATAAATATATTAACTCTCTTAAATCCAAGCCCTTAATGTAAGGTAGCTCCCAGAGAGAGACTTTGGGTGTCAGCTGTCCCAAGGAAGCAGAAATGAAAGACACTGTCCATGCAGTGACCCTGAGCCTCATCCAGAGAAGGAGATGCCATAGGTCCCCCCTCTGGTGGTTTCCAGGAGGCAGCCTGTCGGGCACTCTGCTCTCCTTGGTGGGAAATCTGAGTGGCAGTGTGCAGAAGAGCTTCATGGAACATGAGAGCCTGCAAAGTAACTCTTCCTGTCACTTGGCCTCCTGCACTCCTGCCTGGTTGGGCCCCTGGCTTTCTGAGAACTTCCCATGATTATCCCCGAAGGTCCCAGGGGTGCCTCGTCTGTGTCCCTGACAAGTCCCATCTGCACGGCTGTACCCTCCAGGGCTTTCCCCCGAGCAGCTCCTGTCACTTCCTGATGGGCTTGGAAGCATCTGCTTCTGCTGAGCGTGCGATTGTCAGAGGTCTTGCTGACCACCCAACGTGTGCATTCATCTCCAGCAGAACTTGAGCTCAACCTGGGTCTCCTCCTAACTCAAACCTTTATTTCTGAAGTAGTTAAGAGAACATGTTAAGAGAACATAGTTAGGAGAACAGATTTAGATTGACCTGTATTTGCTGAGCACCTGTCTCCACCACGTTCATGAGTTTTCTCACTGAGCCTTCACCAAATTCTCAAGGCCACCTCGTCAGTGATATTCATGTCTCATATAGGGAACAGGAACCTACTCAGACCAGCTCCAGCAGGAGGAGAGGTTTGTAGAAAGGATTCATTGCAGCGGCTCCAAGGGAAAAACGAGGCACAGCCGAACAACTTGCGAACATCTGAGAAGGGCGGAGTGTGCAGACTCACAGTGACTGATCTCTGCTCTGGTTGGCACTGCTCCCTGCCACGCACTGCCCTGTGCATGCCTATGAATTTGCCTCCACACGCAGCAGGAGTTGCAGGCCTGACCCAAGTGAATGAATTTACAGGCAGGGCTCAGCTGTCAGATTCTTTGAAGACTTTGAACATGGTAGACAGACAAATCCACCAACACCACCCCACTCCCACCCTGCAAGATGTCTGTGTCCTACCCAGTAATTTTACTACTAGAAATATATCTGCTAGAAATGGAGACAGGTGTCCACATAGAAACCTGTACATGAACGTTTGTAGCGTGTCATTCGCCATAGCCAAAAGATGAGAACAGCCCCAATGCCCATTAACTGATGAATGGATAAACAAAATGTGGTATATCCATACAACAGAGTATTAATATGCTACAACATGGATAAAT
The DNA here is from genome assembly GCF_023091745.1 of Budorcas taxicolor. Taxonomy (NCBI): domain Eukaryota; kingdom Metazoa; phylum Chordata; class Mammalia; order Artiodactyla; family Bovidae; genus Budorcas; species Budorcas taxicolor. Next base: position 72,752,734 of record NC_068925.1, read on the forward strand.
CTAAAAACCATCATGCTAAGTAAAAATTAGACATTGAATATCATATATTGTGTGATTCCATCCGTATGAAAGTCCAGAATAGGGAAATCTATAAGGACCAACAGTATGTTAGCGGTTGCTTAAGATTGTGGGCTAGGGTGGAGAAGAGAAGGTGGGTGAGAGTTGAAGTGAATAGGGTTTTTTCTTGAGGTGATGAAAATGTTCTAAAATTGCCTGTGGTAATGATTGCACTTATCTGTGAATATACTAAAAACCACTGAGTTGTGCACTTTAAATGGGTAAATTGTATGGTATGTGATTTATATGTCACTCAAGCTGTTAAAAGAATTAACAGAAACGATGTCCATGTCATAATCTTCAGAACTTGTGAATATGTTACCTTATGCAGAGGGGATTGAATTAAGGATCTTGAGATGAAGAGATTGTCTTGGATTTTCTGAGTGGGCTTAATGAAATCACAAGTGTCCTTAAAGGAGAGAAGCAAGACAGAAAGAGACACAGGGAGGAGAGATCTGAAGATGCTATGGCTTTGAAGATGGGGGCAAGAGACCATGAGCCAGGAGTGAAGGTCACTTCTAGAAACTGGAAAAGACAAGGAAACAAATTATCCCCTAGACCCTCCAGAAAGAATGCTGCTCTGTGGACACCTTGATTTTAGCCCAGATTAAGCCATTTCAGACTTCTGATCTCCAGAGCTATAAGACACTAATAATGTGTTGTTTTAACCCGCTAAGCTTGTGGTAATTTGTTACAGCTGCAAAGGAAACTAATACAAAAAGTTACAGAGACAGGGTCATGTGGCGTGAGTTTGGAGCTGCAACATCAAGTTGTTACCAAGCCAATAAGCGTAGAGAAAGTAACACGGCTTCCTCCAGGAAGCCTTTCCTGACCCTCTTTTCCATCTGAGACTATTTGGCAGGTCTCCTCTGGGATCCCACAACAGTGACTACCATCACTGCATGGCAGCCCTTGATTACCCTAGTTTCCCTCAGTTAGAGATTCCTGAAAACAGCAGGATCTCAAAGGCTCATTTTTGCATCCCAGTGCCTAGAATCATGTCTGGCGCATCCTGTTTAGCTATTTGGTGACTGAAGGAATAAGACCTCTGAAGCCTAGACGTTGTCAAAAGTAATGATGATAGCTGGTCTTTGTTGAATTCTTATTGTAGTCAGAGTTTTATTTCCACTGCTTTTTAAAATCCTCAAGTCAGTCCTGTGAACCAGGTGCCATCATGATCTCCATGACACAGAAGAGAGAAAAGCTCTGGAAAGGTGAACATCTCACCCAGCCTGCCTCAGACCTGCTCAGTGCAGACCGGGGCCTCTGCCCCGCCTGTGCTCCACGTGGCTACTGACATTGAAAGGAATTACAATTAAGGAAAAAGAAAAGTTCAGTGCTTTGAGCGCACTAACCACACTGGGACATCTCAACTGCCCACTAACCACACATGGACAGCGGTTACCCTGCTGGGCAGTGCACACATAGGAAATTTTCATTATCACAGAAAATTCTATTGCACAGCATTAAGGTTCTAAACCTTTATGGCAGAAAGAGAAGAGGAACTAAAGAGCCTCTTGATGAAGGTGAAAGAGGAGAGTGAAAAAGTTGGCTTAAAGCTCAACATTCAGAAAATGAAGATCATGGCATCTGGTCCCATCACTTCATGGGAAATAGATGGGGAAACAGTGGAAACAGTGTCAGACTTTATTTTTGGGGCTCCAAAATCCCTGCAGATAGTGATTGCAGCCATGAAATTAAAAGATGCTTACTCCTTGGAAGAAAAGTTATGACCAACCTAGATAGCATATTCAAAAGCAGAGACATTACTTTGCCGACTAAGGTCTGTCTAGTCAAGGCTATGATTTTTCCTGTGGTCATGTATGGATGTTGAGACTGAGAGTTGGACTGTGAAGAGTTGGACTGTGAAGAGTTGGACTGAGAGTTGGACTGTGAAGAAGCCTGAGCGAGAAGAATTGATGCTTTTGAACTGTGATGTTGGAGAAGACTCTTGAGAATCCCTTGGACTGCAAGGAAATCCAACCAGTCCATTCTGAAGGAGATCAGCCCTGGGATTTCTTTGGAGGGAATGATGCTGAAGCTGAAACTCCAGTACTCTGGCCACCTCATGTGAAGAGTTGACTCATTGGAAAAGACTTTGATGCTGGGAGGGATTGTGGGCAGGAGGAGAAGGGGACGACAGAGGATGAGATGGCGGGATGGCATCACTGACTTGATGGACATGAATCTGAGTGAACTCCGGGAGTTGGTGATGGACAGGGAGGCCTGGCGTGCTGCGATTCATGGGGTCGCAAAGAGTTGGACACGACTGAGCGACTGAACTGAACTGAAGGTTCTAAACCACTGAGCCTGTCACTAGAGCAAATAAGATATGTCATTTCAAATCCTCGAGTGCCTTGAAGAACATAAAGGCAGACCCGGCACTTCATCTTTCCAAGCCAAGAGTCTGGGTTCTTAGGGAAACTTGCCCCTCTGGGGTCTGAGAAGTGGGGAGCGCTCTCTCTGGAATTCTCAGGGCTTGTGCCGGTTAATACTCCCCGTCACCCGAACAGAGCTAAGCAGGGTGCTGCCCACGGGGAAGGCTGTGTGGCTGGATCACGGCGAGGACACTCCCAGCTGCCAGCTCCTTCCCTTTGGGGCCTAGGAGGATGTCCTTGGGACGCCATTCTTCTCCTTTCTGATAAAGCAGGCCTCACACATAACCCCTGTTTGCACAGATCCTTTATGCTTGTGTGGTACCCAGCTCACCAGAAGCTTCCAGAAGGACAGTGGGAGGGGATAGTAGAAGCAGTAACAATATTAAAATAACATGTAGGGAGTGCCTCGTGGAGTCCTGCAGAACCAGAGCTGCTTTATCGGCATCATCTTAGTTAATCCTCATGAGAGCCTGCCATGCTCAGTCGCTCAGTCCTGTCTGACTCTGCGACACTATGGACTGTAGCTGCCAGGCTCCTCTGTCCATGGGATTCTCCCTGCAAGAATACTGGAGTGGGTTGCCGTTTCCTCCTCCAGGTGATCTTCCCAACCCAGGGACCAAACCTGCATCTCCCGTACTGGCAGGCAGATCTTTTACCACGGAGCCACCTGGAAAGCCCCCAGTCCTCACAAGCAGACATTCTTTTAGCCTCAACTCACAGACCACAAAGTCAGGTTGGCTTGTGCGAGGTCACGCACAGGACGTGGCAGAGCTGGGACAAGAACTCCATGTTCTGTCCAGCTCAGTCGCTCAGTCGTGTCCAACTCTTTGTGACCCCATGGACTGCAGCACGCCAGGCTTCCCTATCCATCACCAACTCCCAGAGCTTGCTCAAACTCAGATCCATCGAGTCGTGATGTCATCCAACCATCTCATCCTGTGTCGTCCCCTTCTCCTCCTGCCTTCAGTCTTTCCTATCATCAGGGTGTTTTCCAGTGAGTGAGTCAGTTCTTCGCATCAGGTGGCCAAAGTATTGGAGTTTCAGCTTCAGCATCAGTAAAGAAGCCATTTTTGTGTGATAGCCACTTAGTCTGGGGTGCGGCTCCCTTGGATTCATTTTCCCCTGGAACTGTCATAACATGGAGGGAAGGGAACAACCAGAACTTAACGAGCTTGCTGCCAGCCCTGAGTGCTCCTTGGCCGGGCCCACGGCCCTGGCTGCTTTCCCGTGTGGGCAGAGAGGAGCTGTTGGGGCTGAGTAAGCTGCCAGCAGGGATCTTCCTGCTCTCCCGCCTGGAAAGATGCTCCCTTAATCCCAGTCCATGAAGACTGCCATCCCTCACTCTCTTCCTCAGGGAACAGGATGTGTGGTTCTAACTACAGGGGTGGGATAGGGGGGTTTCAAGGGAGCCCCACCCCGACCCAAGATTATGTAGCAGGAGGGGAAAATCTCAGGCCAGTAACACAGCCTGTGGTTTCTTCGGGGGAAACCACAGAAGACTCAGCTCAGGGTGGCAAAACCCACATTCCCTCCCACACAGGGTGTGGCCTGGGAGTACCTTGGGTGCCAGTACCTAGGCTGGCATAAGACCTCCCTGGCAGCACCTTCTGATGGCCATTAGCTCTTCTGTCTGTTTGTCCATAACCCCTGAAGCAGGTGTCTATGCTGCTGGCAGCCCTGTGAAGGGAATGCTGGTGAGAGGGGAAGGCGTGACAGTGGATAGTGAGGAAAAGGACTTCTAGCTCTGTCCTCAGCAGACTCCCGGCATGATGCACAGACTTATGTTTTTACCCCAGAGAGGCTCCTAACCTGAGTGGGGAGGCACACCATCTCCAAGAAGACCCCTAGAGCAAACTCTGAGCTAATGAGGGAGGTAGGGTGCGTCCAGAGAGAAGCAAAATTCAGACAAAATTCAGGAGTCCTTTCTTAGCCCTCTCCCCCAACCCCCATCCATTTGCCTACCACACCTTCTTGCTATCTTGATCTGTGGGTCTCACCTGCTTGCCCCCATAGCAAACCCATGACCCTGAGCAATTTCCAGACCAAGCGTGAGACAAGCTCTCGTCACCCATGCATACTGGAATGCCAGACGGGTGGTGCTGCTTGAAGCATAACCTTGATTTTACTTGGACTGATTTTTAAAAGTAAATAATTCATGAACGTCGATACTGTATTTTTGGTAACACCCTCAAGCACACATTTTTGTGTGGACCTCTGTTTTCCTGTCTTGGGTATGTCTAGGAGTGCCATTGGTGGGCCGTACGGTACTGGCTTACATTCCCACCAGCAGGGGGTGAGGATTCTGATTTCTCCACATCCTTGGGCAGGTCAGTGTGAGGTGCCCATCGGATGTCCAGTTGGTGGTGTTGAGCCCGTGTGGACTTCAGGGAGAGGCTGGGCTGGAGACTCTAAGGCCATCTTTCCTTGTAGGGATGGTGGGTAAGGTTCTGACACTGCGAGATGGCACTAAGGACTGGGTGTGGCCCCAACAGCCACAGGTTGGCAAAATGAGGAGGAACCGGGCAAGGAAAATGAGAGGCGGCGGGGGGGTGGGGGGGGGGGTGGGGAGGGGGATGGGGTGGGGATGGGTCTCAGGAGAGGCAGGCACAGGCCTAGGAGACCAAGGAGCAAGGAAGGGAAGCCCTCCCGGGAGGCGGGAGGGAGCAACTCGTCAAATGCTGCTGATGGGGAAGACAAGGGTAAGACCTGACCGCTGCCCTGGGCTCCATGGAAGCTTATGATGATCCTGATGGTAGCTCCTGTCAGCAGTGAGCAAAAGCCTGACTAGACTGGGGTCAGGGGAGAGTGGGAGAGGGCCTGGAGACTGGGAGTATAGCCAACTGAGAGACTTTTTTTTAAAAACAGCTTTATTTTTATATTTACATGAATATATACATATATCTCGGAGAAGGTAATGGCACCCCACTCCAATACTCTTGCCTGGAGAATCCCATGGACAGAGGAGCCAAGTGGGCTGCCATCTATGGGGTCATACAGAGTCAGACATGACTGAGCGACTTCACTTTCCCTTTTCACTTTGATGCATTGGAGAAGGAAATGGCAACCCACTCCAGTGTTCTTGCCTGGAGCATCCCAGGGACGGGGGAGCCTGGTGGGCTGCTGTCTATGGGGTCGCACAGAGTCGGACACGACTGACGCGACTTAGCAGCAGCAACAGCATACCTATATCTGAATCACTTTGCTATATGCCTGAAAACAATCAACATTGTATATCAACTATACTTTGATAAAAAAAGTTTTTTTTATTGATATATGGGGATTTCCAGGTGGCACTAGTGGTAAAGAACCTGCCTGCCAAAGCAGGAGACATAAGAGACACGGGTTTGATCCCTGGGTCAGCAAGATCCCCTGGAGGGAGGGATGGCAACCCAGTCCAGTATTCTTCCTTGGAGAATCCCATGGACAGAAGAACCTGTTGGGCTACAATCCATAGGATTACAAAGAGTCAGACATGACTGAAGCAACTTAGCACACAAGCGTGCGTGCACGCACACACACACACACACACACACACATACGTTTTTAGATTCTTTCCCATAATAGGTTATTGCAAGATATTGAATACAGTCCCCTGTGCTATACAATAAGACCTTGTTGTCTCTATATAATAGTTTTCATGTGCTAATCCCAGACTCCTGATCTACGCCTTCCCCACCTCCTCTCCCCTCTGATAACCCTAAGTTTGCTTGCTGTATCTGTGAGTCTATTTCTGGCTCCTAAACAAGCTCATTTGTGTCATATTTTAGATTCCACATATAAGTGGCATCACATGGTGTTTGTCTTTCTCTGTCTGACTTCCTTCACGTAATATGATAATCTCTAAGTCCATCCACGTTGCTGTAGAAACATAGCTTTATTGAGATTCAGCTCCCACTTACAGTGCTCAGTTCAGGGGCTTCTGATACATTCACAGAACTGTGCAACCATCACCATAATCCAATTTTAAAACATTTTCAGCATGCTCCCCAAGGAAACTTGTAGCTGTCAGTCCCCCCTCCACTCTTCCCCAGGCAACCACAGTCTCTAAGCACATGTCTAGTCTGGACATTTTGTAAAAATGGAGCCATGTAATGTGTAGGCTTTCGTGACCGCTGCTTTCACCCAGCATAATGTTTTCAAGGCCCATCCACGTTGTGACATATGTCAGTACTTTCTTCCTTTTTATGGTTGGATCATTATTTCCACTGTGTACGTTTACCATACTTTGTTTATCCATGGATGTACACGGATTGCTTCCCCCTTTCGGTTTTTATGAATGATGTGGCTGTGGGCTTTGGTACATAGACATTTGCTTTCATTTCCCTTGGGAGGCAGTTTGGAAGGGAATTGGAAGGGAGATGAAACCAGAAGCCTATCCATAAAGCTCACTCACCTCTTTCCTCACATTCCAGTGTTATTTTGAAACTACCCAATTCTCCAGACTCCATTTACTCATCTTGGCTCCCTCTGAGCACCCAGGACAGAGCCCTTCCTGGGGAGTGTGGGGGTGGGATGGTCCTCTCTGAACCCTTCGCATCCCATGCTGAGATCTCTGCGTGCTTCATACCTCCTGGTGCCCCAGCTCCAGGGCCTTTGGGGAGCGAGGAGGCTGAGCCTCCCTCCCAGGATGGGCATCCCGGAAGACTGCCACATCCTTTCTCCCGCTCTGGCTGGCACCAAGCCACATCCCATGCCAATGTGCGGGGCTTTAGCCACAGGAGCCCTGAGTTCTGGCAAGGGCTGCACTCTGCCTGTCTGTGAGGTCACCGTGCACCCGCCCATCGGCTTTCCCTGGCTCCCAGGTCCTCCTCCTGGCTAGCTGTCTCCCTTGCAGGATCGTGGCCCCCATGGACCCTGAGACGGAGGCACACAGATGCATCTGGTTTACCCCCACTGAGGGGAATTCCACAGGAGGAGGAACAGGAAAGCGTGACTAGGCAGCCTGCTTTACTCTGCTGACCACCAGCCAGGTCGGGAGTTGGGGGAAGGCTACGGCCACATATCCTTTTCTTTTTGCTTTTGGCTGCACTGAGAGGTATGTGGGATCTTTGTATCCCCGCCAGGGATCAATCCCATGCCCCCTGCTGCAGAAGTGCAGAGTTTTAACCACGGGGAGGCTGGGAAGTCCCTGGCTATGGCTGCCTTGACCCTGAGACAACTTGGAGCCGCCCCCCCCCAACCTTGGCCCCTCAGTCACCCCTACTGCAGGCCCCACATCAGTCTAGCGGCCCCCCAACCTTGGCCCCTCAGTCGCCCCTACTGCAGGCCCCACATCAGTCTAGCGGCCCCCCAACCTTGGCCCCTCAGTCGCCCCTACTGCAGGCCCCACATCAGTCTAGTGGCCCCTGGGGCTGGCTGGCGGGGGTAATAGTGCTCTGACATCTGCCTCTCAAAAGTATAGGGGCTGGATGCATGGCTTGGCAGTGGCAAATGGAAGAGAGTATGTGTGGGGTTCGGGGAGGGGTGTATGGCTCAGGGAAGTACATCTGGGCACCACCAACATTTGCTTCTGCGGTAGGTCCTTGCAGAAACCTCCCATCAAGCTTTTCCCCCAAAGCCAAAAATGTTCCTAGTGTCCATTCCCTAGCTATAGGTCACTGGACAGTCTTCAGAGACTGAGCAAGGCTGTTTGCTCCCATTAAACAAAGCTATAAACCGTCGTTCAGCCCACTTCTGGCCAAGGCGTCACCACCCATGGTGGGCACGCCTCTCAAGGCCAAAGTCAAAAATCAATTGTGTACTTGGCATGAGTGAAGTTCGTGGTCTTCACTCCTGCTGCCTGCCACATCTCCCCAGCCTGGAGGGATGCATGGGCTAAGGATAAGCCTGGAGAAGAAGAAGCCTTGAAGGGGGTTGGAAGTTATTCTTCTTGTTTCCAAACAGGGAAACTGAGGTTGAGCCGTAGGAAGCCTTCCTGCAGAGTAAGATTGAAAGCCTGACCCAGTTGCTAGACTATGTACACCAGCTCCTGTATCCTCATCTGCCTGTCTAAGGCACACACATCCTCGTGCTAGTTTGACAACTGAAGAAACCAAGGCTCAGAGGCTTGGGTAATTTCTGAGTCACACTGCACACGACAATTATCATGGATTCTATCAATACCTCTGGCCACTGACGTCCTTCCCCTCCCCCCTAGCCCAGGGCCATCATCCTAGCGCTTTGAGAATGAGGCTGCACCCTTGAGGCTCCAGGAACAACAGACAGTCTGGAACCACGGAGCCCCAGAAGTGGACACAGTGCAGACGTTCAGAGGGTGGACTTGAAGAGAGGCGGCCCTGAGTTCACTGCAGCTGTAGGACTCGGGCAAGTTATTTGCCTCCCTAAGCAGTAGAGTGGGCCTAATTTTAGCACTTGCATTACAGGGTACCATGAAGATGGGTGAGATCGTGTCGGGAAAGGCTCAGTCGCAGGCACGGGTTTTGTGCTCTCCATATTGGAGCCTGTATTGTTGTCGGGCTTCCCTGGTGGCTCGACGGTAAAAAATCCTCCTGCAATGCAGGAGATGTGGGTTCGATCCCTAGGTCAGTAAGATCCCCTGGAGGAGGATGTGGCAACCCACTCCAGGATTGTTGTCTGGGAAAACCCATGGACAGAGGAGCCTGGCAGGCTACAGTCCATGGGGTGGCAAAGAGTCGGACACAGCTGAGCAAGCACATTGTTATTGTCAGCCCAAGACCTGAGGATCCAGCATCGCCTCGCTCCTGTTAATCCATCCTGTCCCTTCTCCTGGGTGACATTTCAGTTACAGGGAGCCTTAGCCACGGGAGATGGGCCAAACATCAAGAGCTTAACGCTGACCTCCCCTGTAATAAGAGGGTGCATTGCCTGATCTCGTGAGAGGTACCAGGCCCAGGCGCCGCGGCTGTCTCCCCCTCCCAGCAGGGGAGTCAGGATGAACACCAACTGCCCCCTCTCCTGCTCGTATTCTTGGTGGCGGCTAACTCTCTGGGGGTGACCGTGGGGCGAAAGGCTGTCGCAGGAGAAGCTGGGGTTCCCAGGCTCATGTGCATTTGTTATCTGTCCTCTGATTCAGAGTCACAGACAAACCAGCCTTGGGTCCCCAGGAAGACCAGGAAAGAGGGTGGAGAGCTTAAGACTCGCAGCTCCCTATACTGATGGGGCCAGAGAACCCAGGCTTCCCGCCTCCGGAGCCGAGCAGTGAGTGCCTGGACCCGAGTGATGACAGCCCCTGAGGCCTCCTCTGTGCGGGTGAAGGAGGCAGAAAGAGGGGCTGGTCTGGAAGAAAGGATGGCCTTCTCTCCCCACCCTTTCAACAGCCCTGCTCCAGCGGCAACACGTAGAAAGGAATCATTATTACTATTACTCCAATCGAGATATAATTATAGCAGCTCCCAAAGCAAAGCCCCCACACCTTTGCGCTGCTGGGGAAATTGGGCTGTAATTACATCCTGGAGTCCTCCTGCCTCATCACCTCCTTCCTCACCGAACTCCCCCTCCAGCCCCACCCCCGCAGACATGTCTGGGACTTCTCTGCCTCTGGGCCAGAGAGATCACTTTGTCTCCCTGCCGACTCCCCACTGCTCCTGGAGTTCAGTTCAGTCGCTCAGTTGTGTTCAATTCCTTGAGACCCCATGGACTGCACCACACCAGGCCTCCCTGTCCATCACCAACTCCCAGAGTTTAGTCAAACTCATGTCCATTGAGTCGGTGAGGCCATCCAACCATCTCATCCTCTATAGTTCCCTTCCCCTCCCACCTTCAGTCTTTCCCAGCATCAGGGTCTTTTCCAAGGAGTCAGTTCTTCGCATCATGTAGCCAAAGTATTGGAGCTTCAGCTTCAGGATCAGTCCTTCCATTGAATTCATTGAAATCAGGACTGATTTCCTTTAGGATTGACTGGTTGGATCTCCTTGAAGTCCAAGGGACTCTCAAGAGTCTCCAACACCACAGTTCAAAAGCATCAGTTCTTTGGCACTCAGCTTTCTTTATAATCCAACTCTCACATCCATACATAACTACTGGAAAAACCATAGTTTTGACTAGGCAGACCTTTGTTGGCAAAGTAATGTCTCTGCTTTTTAATATGCTGACTAGGTTGGTTGGTCATAACTTTCCTTCCAAAAGGCAAGTTTCTTTTAATTTCATGGCTGCAATCACCATCTGCAGTGATTTTGGAGCCCCCCAAAATAAAGTCTATCACTGTTTCCATTGCTGCCTCTGAAAGGCCCTACTTTTAGTTCCAGCTTCCCTGGTGGCTCAGACAGTAAAGAATCTGCCTGCAATGCAGGAGACTCAGGCTCAATACCTGGGTCAGGAAGATCCCCTGGAGAAGGGAATGGCAACCCACTCCAGTGTCCTTGCTTGGAGAATTCCATGCACAGACCATGAGGTTGCAAAGAGGAGGACACAACTGAACACTAACACTGGCACTCCACTGGGTTCAAACTCAGCGGGCAAATGGGGGTGGAGCCTCCAGAGCTGAGGTCACTGGTCGGAAGGACCTTGGTCTGGATCCTCAGGCTGGGGATGGCCTAGGCAGAGGCCCAGCAGCCACAGGACCCGAGTCAAGGGTGCAGAGGGTGGAGGAGGTCCGGGGACCTGGGCGTGCAGTGGGTCTTGGAGTCGGTTCTCTGACTGGACTTCCCTTCTGGAGACTCCCTCTGACCACGGTCCTCCAGCGGGGTGGAGGCACTGAGATAGCCCTGATGGTGCAGGAAGGGGGAGCCCTTCCAGGGCTGAGAGTGGGCTCTAGTCCAACTAACTCTTGGAAATGAATTGTCCGAGGAGACACACACGCTAACAAAGCCAGAGACTTTGTTGGGAAGGTGCGCCTGGGCGGAGAGCAGGAGGGTAAGTGAGCCCAGGAGGACTGCTCTGCCACGTGGCCCGAAGGCTGGGGTTTTACGGGGACATGATGAGTTTGCAGGTTGTCTGCCTCGGGTTCCCTCCTGGCCTCAGGCATATCACTCAGCCAAGATGGATTCCAGCGAGGAGGAATCAGGGAGTTTGGTTGTCTCCTTCCTCTTTTGGCGCCTCCTGAACTCCCTCGGGTTTGCGTTTGGCAACAACACTGGGTTCTTTATTGGAACTTCCTTTGCGAGACAGCTCAGGCGAGCGGGCCTGGCCAGGGTGAGCAGTTTCGGTCAACAGCCCCCAACACTGTGAGCTGCCTTGGCTGGGAAGTCTGGCTGCAGGTTCTTCAAGGAGTGGTGCGGTGGGGAGGGAAGGTGGTCTGGTTACCCACTGGCTTCTTGGCCTTTTTGTTGTGGATGCAGTCAGTGAGGCACCAGGGCTGCTGAGATAAGATAACGCCTCCCCACCCAGCGGCCCCACTGGTCGAGATACCAGTTGCCTTCTTCTCCTTCTGGAGGAGATGACTCATGAGAGAGGCAGGGTAGGGAGGGCCCCTGCAGTTCTTTCTGTATGAACACATCCCAGGAAGCTCCGCAGTCCAGGAAAGGCCTGCGAGCCTGGGAAGAAGGACGAGTGCCGGCAGCCCGGAGAGCCGTGTGACTCCTCCGGGATTCTGAGGTGTGGAGGTGGGGCTGCCCACGCCCCACCTTGCAGGTGCTCCACCGTTGCTCCAAATTCTATTATGGCCTAATCAATTGCAGCGTGGGTCCTCAGCTTCCTTTCTGCTTCCATGGAGTGTGCTTCTGCTCAAACAAATCACTCAGGGGATTTAGATCTTCTTTAGGGAAGAGAACACCTATGAAAGGACCCTTGAATGATGGCTTGAGTTGCTTGGAAAGAAAGTTGTGTCAGTTTTAAGCAAACCATGTTCTCTGTTTCACCGTTCAGAGAGTCTGCAAAGAATGGGGTAAGGAAACAAAGTTCTGATGGGGTAGCCCGCCAGAGACGTCACATGTCTACAGTCAGAGACTTGTTCTCTTCCCTCCGAGAGTGGAAAGTGAAACTTAGCCACGTCTGACTCTTTGTGACCCCATGGACTGTCGTCTGCCAGGCTCCTTTGTCCATGGGATACTCCAGGCAAGAATACCGGAGTGGATTGCTGTTTCCTTCTCCAGGGGATCTTCCCCACCCAGGGATCGAACCCAGGTCTCCTGCATTGCTGACAGATTCCTTATCATCTGAGCCACCAGGGAAGCCCTCTGTCTATTGTTCTGACTTTTCCCCGTTCCTCTTCTTAACACAAGTGCTTCCAATGTTCTGGATGTCCCCAGGGGCCAAGGGTATGGGGCAGAGAGAGGGGATGACCAGCCTGTACTTGACATTCAGATGTGAAGTGGGACCACAGGACTAAACAGTGAATCTGCCTGGGGTGGAGTGAAGCATCAGAGAAAGCTTCCGAGACATGACATCAGGACTGGGCCTCAAAGGAGGAGAGATTCCCCAAGTGGATGAGCTCAAGGCAGGGTAGTCAGGAAAAATGCAGAACTTTTGATAGAACATTTGAACTTCGGATAGAAAAATCATTTTTAGTACATGTCGCAAATAGTGCTTGAGACAAGTGTATACTAAAGCGGAGTTTGTTATTTATGTGGAATTTAAATTTAACCGGGACATCCTGAATTTTGACTTGCTAAAAGAAGCAACTGCAGTTCAGGAAGCAGCAGGAGCAAAGACAGGAGTGGTGACCAGCCTGGTCGGGAGCCCAGGGCTCCGGGCCTCAGCGGCCATGATGGATTTGACCCACAGGCCCTGACCTAGCTCAGGAGCACAGACCCCCTGCACCAAGTGCCAACACTTGGCCATTGCTCTTAGCTGCTGCACCAGCTCTGTCTTCCCAGGACCACCTCATCACCAGCTGGAGAAACCCGGTGCCAAATTGCTTTTTCTACTTTCCCAAGCGTCTGCACCCAGCCCCTTCCCTTGGGTCAGTAGTCAGTCAAGCTACTGACCACCAGTCCTGCACCAGGCCTTGTGCTTGGCCCTGGGGATGCATGTGCTTATAGAACAGACAAAGCCCTTGGATAAATGAAATTTACAATGCACACCTTTGTAAAACCTCTTTTGACGGTATAAGGGGTGAGTGGGAGTAGGCAGTAAAAAATGTATATGTAAAAACATACAAACACCATTTCTCCTATCCTTTTATTTAAAGAAATAGCTATTTCAGAGAAAGGAAACTTCTGAGCCAGAGGCCTCCCCTGGAAATCTTAACTCCTGCGTCTCCAGCATGGAGCTGGAACAACTGAGTGCTCAGAGCTCCCCCTGGCATTTTTCACGTGCCCTGGAAGCAGGACATTGTTGGAAGGAATAGGCAGAAGGTGACTGTCCCAGACCCCAGATGCTAGGCTGATGTGGGACAGAGACTGTATTTGACAGACAGAAGCACTGCTCTCTCCCCAGTCCCCAGCCACCTTAATAGACACTTAATTAGAAACACAAATTGGTAACAATAGGACCATTATTTCTCTCAAGGTTAATGATGGCCTCCAAGTGTCAGGCGTGTACTGTACACGCTCTGAGCACCTCTCATGCCATTTAGCATCTGCGCCGAAACAGTCCTGTTTTATAGTAGATGCTATTATTGGCCCCTCTTGGCAGCTGAAGAAATGACAGCTCAGAGAGAGTGGGAAACATGCCCAGGGTTCGACAGCTGGCAAGAGGCAGAGCCAGGTCTGAAGTCGGGGCTTCAAGACTGCAGACCCCCCCAAATGTAATTACAACACTAAAGACCTGGGAGGATGGTCTGTGCACTGAGGTCTGGAATTGCCCACGAGTAAACACAAATGTGTGTGCATTTCCACAAGTGAGTTTGCATCCACACCCGGGAACTGGTCTCAGCCAGCCCTCTCACTGGTTAAAGGCTTTGATTAAGCCAACTCTCTGTGACCCCATGGACTATACAGTCCATGGAATACATTCAGGATTCTCCAGGCCAGAATACTGGAGTGGGCAGCTGTTCCCTTCTCCAGGAGATCTTCCCAACCCAGGTCTCCTGCATTGCAGGTGGATTCTTTACCAGCTGAGCCACAAGGGAAGACCTTGATTAAGCCAGGAGACTTCAAGTAAATTATTTATAAGTTGGAGATGCAAACTTTCCCTCGTTGTTCTTTGCTCCCTGGAGAATCACTGTCTGGTTTGCAATCTCTAGGGCAGTAGTTCTTAGAATGCAGTGCCCATACCAGCCACATCAGCATCCCAGCATCTGGGAGCTTGTTGTGTGTGTGTGTGTGTGTGTGTGTGTGTGTGTGTGTGTGTGTGCACGCGTGCGTACGCTCAGTCATGTCTGACTTTTTGCAACACCATAGGCTGTAGCCCACCAGACTCTCCTGTCCATGGGGTTTCCCAGCCAAGAATACTGGAATGGGTTGCCATTTCCTTCTCCAGGGGATTTTCCTGACCCAGGGATCAAACCTGGGTCTCCCAGACTGCAGGCAGATAGTTTACCACTGAGCCACCTGGGAAGCCTGGAAGAATGCACGTTTTTCTGAGACTTCCCCGGGAGTCCAGTGGTTAAGATTCGGCCTTCCAATGCAGGGGGCACGGGTTCAATCCCTGGTTGGGGCATTAAGATCCCACAGGCTGCTTGGTGTGGCCAAAACATAAAAAAGAAAGAAAGAAAAGAAATGCACATTTTCTGGCCCCACCGATGACAGCCACTGAATCAGAAGCTCTGGTGCTCAGCCACTTGCTGCGCTCCAGTATTTCTGATGTTCCCTCAAATCTGAGAGCCACTATTCTAAAAGGACTTATGCTTTCCAGCTGCTGCTATTTCTAGGTCCTTTGCTCTACTGATGGCCAGGAGACAGCCATAAGGGGCTTGGGGCTGAGACTCGGGCTCTCTGGTTTAGTGTCTGGCATGTGATAGATACACAATACATGAATTTTGGATAATGAATATCTGGCACCCAGGGTTCACATCTCTGTCACAATGTCAGGAGGGGACTGTCACCAGGATGACACTTTGGCTGCTACGGCAACGCCAGGTTCCTCAGGGGCTCAGGCAGGCCTGAGGCACCCTCAAGAAAGGAGGGCAAATTTTTACTTCCACTCAGGATGAACACAGACCTCGAGAGGGCTGTCCATGCTTCTGACCCTTGGAATTTTGAGCAGGAGGTATCAAAAGGGTTAAAAATTACCACGGGGACAATTGGGCTATCTAGTGGTGTGCTGATAACCCAGCTTTCTGAGTAAGAGGCCCTGGCCTGCAGCATTTGTGATTGCCTTGATGTAAATATGTTGGATCACAGAAAAAGCAGGAGAGTTCCAGAAAAACATCTACTTTTGCTTCATTGACTATGCCAAAGACTTTGTGTGGATCACAATAAACTGTGGGAAATTCTTCAAGAGATGGGAATACCAGACCACATAACTTGTCTCCTGAGAAATCTGTGTGCAGGTCAAGAAACAATAGTTAGAACCAGACATGGAACAACAGACTGGTTCCAAATTGGGAAAGGAGTATGTCAAGGCTGTATATTGTCACCCTGCTTATTTAACTTATATGCAGAGTACATCATGTAAAATTCCAGGCTGGATGAAGCACAAGCTGAAATCAAGATTGCCGGGAGATATATCAATAACCTCAGATACACAGATGATACCACCCTTATGGCAGAAAGAGAAGAGGAACTATAGAGCCTCTTGACCTCTTGATGAAAGTGGAAGAGGAGAGTGAATAAGTTGGCTTAAAACTCAACATTCAGAAAACTAAGATCATGGCATCAGGTCCCATCACTTCATGGAAAATAGATGGGAAAACAATGGAAACAAGGAGAGGTTTTATTTTGGGGGGCTCCAAAATCACTGCAGATGGTGACTGCAGCCATAAAATTAAAAGATGCTTGCTCCTTGGAAGGAAAGTTATGACCAACCTAGATAGCATATTAAAAAGCAAAGACATTACTTTGTCAACAAAGGTTTGTCTAGTCAAAGCTATGCTTTTTCCAGTAGTCATGTATAAATGTGAGAGTTGGACTATAAAGAAAGCTGAATGCCGAAGAATTGATGCTTTTGAATTGTGGTGTTGGAGAAGACTCTTGAGAGTCCCTTGGCCTGCAAGGAGATCCAACCAGTTAATCCTAAAGGAAATCAGTCCTGACTATTCACTGGAAGGACTGATGCTGAAGTTGAAGCTTCAATACTCTGGCCCCCTGATGAAAAGAACTCATTTGAAAAGACCCTGATGCTGGGAAACATTGAAAGCAGGAAAAGGGGTCGACAGAGGATAATAAGATGGTTGGATGTCATCATCAACTCAGTGGACATGAGTTTGAGCAAGTTCTGGGAGTTGGTGATGGACAGGGAAGCCTGGTGTGGTGCATTCCATGGGGTCGCAAGGAGTCGGACATGACTGAGCTACTGAACTGAACTGATGTCTTTAAATAATCATAGCAGCACTTGTCTAGTGTACTGTTCTCAGGACAGGTACTGTTAGACCTATTTTACACATATTAATGATTGAATGCTCACAGCCCTCTGGGAGAGGTTCTATTTTCATTCCCATTTTATAGATGCAAAAACTGAGGCACAGAGAAGTTAAGTAATTTGCCCACGCTAGTAAAAGGCAGAGATGGGATTCAAATGCAGACAGGGTGGCTCCAGAGTCCATGCTTTTAAACCACGTGGGGAAAGTCGCTTAGCAAGGGGCAACAGTTTGGGGTGTGGGGGGGAATGAACAAAGGGAAATACATATATCAGCAAGCTGGGACCTATTTGCGTTTATTGCCCTTTTGGTAAGCAAGGCAGGGTAAGGGTAATGTCTCCACAAGCCTGCCCCTTCCCTCTCAGGTAGACTGGGCTGGAATGGCTCAGGGCCCTGCCCACCATTAGAAATATGGCAGGCAAAAGTTGCTGAAGGTCTGAGGTCCAAAGAGCGTTTACACTTGCGTATGAAGACCCAGGTGCTTCCATGAAGCTGCATCTACCAATGCAGGCTCTTCTTCCCACCCATTCATCCTGTACAGCACGTGGTGGACCTTTTCAAACTGTACGGTTTTAATCTTTTTTTCAGATTTGGGAAACTTTATTTATTTGATGATTTCTCTCCCTTTATTTTCTTTCTTGGGTGTTGGGCTTCTTGGATTGATTCTCTTTCTTTGGGGCTCACATTTTGGAAGACTGGTTAACCTTTTTCTTCTAGGCCCTATTCAGTATTTTATGTTAGCAATCATGGTTTTAATTTCCAAGAACTTTTCTTCTTTAATCATTCCTTTCCCACATCACTTGGTTGGGGTTTAGTCCACATTGGATTGCTCTGAAGTTACAAGTCAGAATTATCTTACAGTTCCGTGAATTTGTTACCCTTTCCTGGGGAGCCAAGGGTTCTGCCTTCTTATCTTGATTTTTCCACATTTCGGTTTTTCTGCTCTTTGAAGCTTGCTCACATTAAGGATCCATCTGCCCCAGCTATACTCACCGAGCCCTACCCTGTGTCTCCACGTGAGGCACAGGGCCTGGGCTGGGAATGTGAGGATAAGAAGTCTCTGTCTTCATGAGTTCCCACTTCACGGCAGACTCTCATGATATTAATACACCAGACTCACTAAGCATTGGCCCTCCCTGTGTTTTGCATACTCCACAGTGTATTTTTCACATTTTGGTTTCTTGTCTGTCAGCTCAACTAGATTGAGCAAGGACTCATGTTTTCTATGTTTATTCCAAGGTTCCAAGGAGACCCCTGATTATTGATATACTTACACACACACACACACATGCTGGTGCTATAGAGGTGTGCTTCTGGAAGGATAGAAAAGACCATAACCAAATGGGATTCCTCTGGAAGGATTTGCAGAGACGTGGGGAATCAGAGTAACCCCAAGCCCACTGCCATCCATCCCCACTCACTTTCTAAACAAACACTAAGGTCACCATTGCCACTTCTTTCTTTAGTGGATACAACAGTCATTTCTGTTCTGCAATGTCTCAGCATCTAACCTTCTGCCTCATAAAACCCGAAAACCCACAGTTCTATAAATAGACATTAAAGGACAGTGGGGGTCAGGGGAGGGGGGGCAGGAACGCACTGACCAGGGGGTCTCTACTGCTCTCCCAGAGTTGGAAGTCTCCTTCTATAGGACA
Source organism: Budorcas taxicolor (assembly GCF_023091745.1). NCBI lineage: Eukaryota > Metazoa > Chordata > Mammalia > Artiodactyla > Bovidae > Budorcas > Budorcas taxicolor. Next base: position 72,771,120 of record NC_068925.1, read on the forward strand.
ATGGGCCAAGGAGCCGGAACCTCAATTCATTCATTCATTCGTGGACGCCTTCATTCACTCAGCCAATAATTCTTTATTAAGGAAATATTATATATTAGACTTAGTACCGGGCTCTAGAAACTTAAAAATATAATATGGGGCCCTTCTTACAGATTCAGGAGCTCACAGTGTAAGAGACTAAGCCGTGTGATCTTTCCTGGGGGGGAGCAGCCTGTCCTGGCCACATCGAATGAATGGGTGAGTGAATGAACAAACAAATGGGTAGAAATCCCTGGTTATGTCCAGCTTCTTCACCTGGGAGGCCGCCGGGCCAACCAAGCAGCAGGGAATCCCCATGAGATTCTGAGACCCTGGAAAAGCAGAGACCAAAACTCCACAGCCTCCAGCCTCCTAGCAGCAGCCACCCTGGGGGAGGGCCTGGCTCGTGGCCTAGGCGCCTGGCCGGGGAGGGCTGGGCCAGTTAAAATCTGGATCAAAGAGACAAAGAGGAATGCAGAGTCTCATTAACAGAGGAACCAGACAGCCAGGCCAGGGCAGGGCGGGGGAGGCTTTAGGGTGCTGGGAGTTGCTACTAACAAGTGTCAGGGTTAAAGGAAGAAAAAAACATGTGTTAGCGTTAGGGTCAGGGCCCTCTGGGTCACCGGTTTCAAAGCAGGGTCAGGAGTCAGCAGAGAGAAGGAATCCCAGGCTTCCTCAGGGCATTCAGCCCAGGTGTGGTCCCAGAGCCAGACTGAGCTGTGGAGTCCCCAGTCAGTGAGGAGTGACATTGGAATTCCCCGTTTTCCTGGTTTCCCTCATCGGTCAGACAGCCCTCATCGGCCCTGGTCTGTCAGACACAGGATCCTCCAGGGAGTTGGGATGCCTTTGCTCAAAGAAGTCTTTTTTCTGGGTGGTGGGCTCGAGCTGTGGACCCCGAGTTCGGTGAGGCAGTCATGGTGCAATCTGGAGCTCAGACCAGGAATTCAGAAGAGGGACCTTCTTTGTCCAGGATGCAGGAGAAAGCTGCAGGAAACCGTGGAATGCAGGGGGGCTCTGGGAGACGGGGGTGGGGCGGGGGCGGGGGGAGGCAGAATCTGGGGGCCAAGTGAGCCCAGGCCCAGCAGACACCTCCCCTCCCAGCTCCCCAGGGCGGCTCTTGGCAAGAACGCGGCTGGGCAGGACAATGGGAGGACGGAAGAATGTGCTGGCCCGGTTGTACCGGAGTCCGAGGCTGGGACTCCAGCCCTGTGAGCATACAGGAACCATTTCAGAAGCAGGCTTTCTGTATGTGGGGCCAAGGCTGCTGGGCCTGGGCGTTGTGGCCCAGGCCATGGGGCGTGCCAGGAGGAAGCCCTGGTCCTGGGGTGGATGAGCCGCCCAGGCTAGGAAGCTGTGGGTGGAGGCGGGGACCTGGAGGCCCAGCGGTAACAAAGGTTACAAAGCTCTGTTTATGGGAGGCTCTTGGGAGGACCCAGGAGGGTGGGTGGCTGTGTAGGTTTCCTGGGCCTCCTCATTGAAAAGCTTGGAGGGGCTTGTTTCCCAAACACCAGGAAGACCTGGGTCTCTGGCTAATCAGGCTGGAGAGTTCCACCTGGCTCGAGGTTACGGGGTGTGGGCAGCACAGACCGCAGTGGAGACTTGGGGATATAGCTCCCCAGAGACCCAGACCCTCTGTCCTTGTGATGAAAAGAATTGTCTTCAAGAAAAGAGCACTGACTTGGGGGGTTCTGCCCGCTTTGGCAGTTTCCCCTGAGAAGGCTGCCTTTCCCCCTTCCCTAGCTCCCTCTCTCCCAGCCCAGCAACCCCAGACTGAGGACTGCAGGGGTGTCCACCCCAACCCTAGCCCCAGGGGCGCCCCCAGGGGGTGGCAGGGGAGGCCAAGGGGAAAGGGGAAGAAAGGGCAGCTCGAAGAGATTTCTGGTGGGGGCCCAGGCTGGCCTACCCTGCCGGAGTGGGATGGCCCTCAGGGAAATTCCCCTGCCTCCCGAGTCTCCAGCTGTCTCCCAGGGCAGGAGAGGGCAGGGCCTACTTCCTCCACATGCTTGGAAACCACCAGGGACAAGGTCCTGCCTCAGCTCTAGACGCCGCCCCGTGCTCAGTCTGTGAGTGCGTGTCTGCGTGTGTACATCTGTGGTGTGAGTGAGTGCAAGCACGTGAACATGTATGCCAGTGTGTGATGTATGTGCAGGTGAATGAGGCTGTGAGCCTGTGTGTACTCTTTATGAGTGGTGGGTGTGAGTGTGTAAGGAGGCCCCCGCAGCCTGTCGGGTTTTGAATTGGTCCTCATGCCATCCTGGAGCAATGAGGGTTGATGAGACAGAGAGGCCGTGTTTCCAGCAGATCCAGCTTTCAGCTTCAGGAGCTGTTTCTCAGTTCCCTAGAGAGAGAATCCTTTCTGGTTAAAAGGACGCACAGCTCCCAGCCTTTGTCTGCCCCTCTCTGGCTCATCCCCTGAGTGTGCGTGTTCCCGTGGCACATAGCACACTTTGGGGGTCACTGCACATCGTGGGACTCTGAGGGGCTCCATGGAGCCGACCCCAGGGACACACCACTCACCGGGCATAAGTGGTTTCTGCCTCTCGGGATGAAGGTGCTCTCATCGTGTGGGGATTCTGGACGTGGCTTTGGAACCTTTGGCAGGAGTGTTGCAGACTCATGGCAGACGCCAAGTGGCCCCTTGGGGGCTGCTTCCACAGCCCTAGTCACTGGGGCCTCTGCTCCTCCCAGCTCCATGTAAGGAGGGTGAGGACAGCTGCCCACCAAGCCTTGTGTCAGAACTGTTTTGTAAAAACCCAGATTTCCAGGCCCTTGTTTCCCAGGTGGCGCCAGCAGTAAAGAACCTGCCTACTAACGCAGCAGACACGAGACAAGGGTTCAGTCTCTGGCTCAGCAAGATGCCCTGGAGAAGGGAATGGCCACCCACTCCAGCATTCTTGCCTGGAGAATCCCACGGACAGAGGAGCCTGGCGGGCTACAGTCCATGAGGTCGCAAAGAGTCGGACACGACGGAGGTGACTTAGCATGCCTGCACACCTCGTATGTATGGAGTCAGAGCTCACAGGCTGGGGCCTGGGATCCGCTTTCTTATTGGGAACTCCAGACGCTTTTGCTATTGAGCTAGCTTGCGGGCACAGGGCCAGGAGACCAGGGACTGACCAGGTTGGAAAAGTGTGGCGAGCTCGGGCGGTGACCTTCCCCAGCCCTCACAGTCCCCTGAGCTGGGCGCCCCAGCATGCCCTTCCTTCGCCTCTAAGTCGAATCAGAAATCCTCAGGGGGCCTTGGGAAAGGTGAGCAAGCTGCAACCTTCAGTCTGTTCCTGTTGGATGTGCCAAGGCAGCTGCTCTCGCCAAAGTGGCCCAGGCTGGAGCTGGGAAGGCCGAGACAGCGCTCAGGCCGCAGCTCTGCGCTCACCGAGGAGCGATCGCTGGCCTGGGTGCCTTAACTTTGCCCCAGGCGGGTTGGCCCGTGAGGGAGCCGGTCACCGGCCCGGCTGCCAAGAACGGCCCTGACAAGATGGCAGCCGGCCAGCCCCCAGTGTTGTTTGGCTCCGGGGGCCGGCTCTCTCCCACAGGAAGCCTTTTATCTCCACGGTGGTAATCGCGAGTTCAGAGGGACTAGCCTCCTACTCCAGGGCGCTCAGTGGGATTGTGCAACCTGGGCCTTTGCGAGGAGAATTCCCTTCATCTGCCAAGTGTCTTGTTGTCCGTGAGGCCTGGGCAGACTACATGTACCCCTGTGTACATGCCATTTGGTTGGGGTTCTGGAAATCTGAATCGGTGGACAAAACAGGATTGGCGCTGCGGCGGGAGGGAGAGCGTGGCTTAGGCTAGGGGTGGGTAGCTGAAGGGCCATAGTCATCTGGTGGGTGGTGCTTTCCAGAAAGTTTCCCTGCTCTCCACAGCCAGCTTCAGACACTGCCACACTCCACAGGGGGAGACTCTCAAGAAAGGGGATTCCCTTAGATGGGGTGGGAACTATGCTTTTTAAATCCTCTGTTCAGGGCTTAAAATGGAGAAGGGAATGGCTACGTACTCCAATATTCTTGCCTGGAGGATCCCACGCACAGAGGAGCCTGGCGGGCTACAGTCTGGGGTCACAAAGAGTGGGACCCAACTGAGCAACTAACACACACACACACACACACACACACACACACAGCTCAGTAGGTCTCAGTAGGGGCTCTTCGTAAGCACCAGCTCCCTGTCTCTTCCTCAAAGAGTGGAGCCTGGGGGAGATGCTCCATCTGACTGACACTGAGCCGAGGGCAGGCCAGGTTAAGGGGACTCTGATCCCCACTCCAGAGAAGCCGGCATGGAGGGTACCTCTTCGTGGTTAAATGACCCTGCAGGGAACACTCACTCACTCTCTCCTTCAACACAACGCTTCATATGCGTTCCAGCCTCTGGGAAACAGTAGTGGACAGGAGGCAGAGTCTTTGTTCTTTCAGAGTTTACATTCCTATGGGAGAGAGGGGAGGTAGGAAGTAAAGATGCTAATACATGATGTCACATGAGTTAGAGAAACGGGCTATGATAAGGTTAAGGCAGAGTAAAGACGGGAAAGAGAAGGGCTATTTCTGACAGGGTGGTTGGCTCAAGAAGGGCTGTCTTATTACACCTTTTCCCTGATCCTAAAAGCATTCTGTATCTGTCATGGTGCCCACCACTTAAAGTTCTTAGAAAGCAGAGGTTAAAGTACCCATTGAGACCCTTCCTTTGATCCCTCACTACCCCTTTTGCACACAACTTTCCCGAGAATCAAACAGTCCTCTATCTAAATTTACCAACCATAAGCCATAGAACTGGTACGATGTGATAAAAATTGGCAGGTTGATGCTGTATCTGTTACCTTTAAGGCCACTTCATTTAAACCTGGGGCTGATGGCAATTTCCACTCATATCACCACGGGATTTAGGCCACCCAAAAGAGTGGCTTACAGTTAGTAAACTTGGACATAGAATATTTGATTCTCGGGAAACCTTTTAAAGTTTGCTCTCCTGAATGGACACTTTTGGGGCTTCCCTGGTAGCTCAGCTGGTAAAGAATCTGCTTGCAATGCTGCTGCTGCTGCTGCTGCTAAGTCAGTTCAGTCATGCCTGACTCTGTGCGACCCCATAGACGGCAGCCCACCAGGCTCCCCTGTCCCTGGGATTCTCAAGGCAAGAACACTGGAGTGGGTTGCCATTTCCTTCTCCAATGCATGAAAGTGAAAAGACCCCAATTCGATTCCTGGATTGGGAAGATTCCCACTTCCCTGGTGGCTCAGATGGTAAAGAATCCACCTGCAATGCGGGAGACCTGGGTTCCGTTCCTGGGTTGGGAAGATCCCTTGAAGGAGAGTGTAGCAACTCACTCCAGTATTCTTGCCTGGAGAATCCCCATGGACAGAGGAGCCCGGCAGGTTACAGTCCATGTTCATGGGGTCACAAAGAGTCAGACACGACTGAGCAACTAAGTACACACGGTACACTTTGGGATCTGTCCTGCCTGGTGCCTGGCTTTCAGGAGGATGGAGGGCAATGTGTGATTTGTGGTACGAGAAGGTCTGTCCGGAGGCCAGCCAGCCAGTGCTGATACTGGGTGCCGCCAGACTAATGAGCTTTCAGTCAGGGCACAGTGAATGCTTTCCTGGAGAGGCAGGAGGTATGGTGGATTTAGAGGCAGAGTTGGAGCTGGCACCCTTGCTGCCCTGTTGTCTAGAGGGGGCCCTAGACCCAGGACCAAATCATGACACCACTTACTGGGTTGCCTCTGTTCCTCTGAGCCTCATCTGTAGACTAGGATCTTTATCTGAGAAAACCGTAGGCCCCTGGCTTACGTGAGTCACTTGATAAGTGATACTGGCTGTGGCTCCTTTGGCAAATAGCTTAATATCTCTCAGCTTTGATTCTCCATCTGTGAGAGCAAGATATCAATACCCTGGCCTCACAGGGTTATTGTGAGGATGGGAAGATATCCGTAAAATGGCTTGTCACGGGGACTGGGGTTCAACAATGTGTGTCGAGTCTACAATGCGAGCTCGTCCCAGAGTGAGCCGGCAGGTGGGCAGGTGTGCAGAGGGTCATAAACACTGCCCACACAGAGCTCTGTGCCCCAGGGGAGGGGATTCTTTCCTGGTCACTGACTTAGCCAGTGAAGGGAAAGTATGGGAGGGGGAGTGGGAAGAAGGACTTTGTGGATGTTTTTGCTGATTTAAATTTTGCTTTCAGGCATTTCCCAAGTGGCTCAGTGATAAAGAACCCACCTGCCAATGCAGAGGGCACAGGTTCAACCCCTGGTATGGGAAGACATCGCAGATGCCCACAGAGCAAATAAGTTCATGGGCCATCACTACGGAGCCTGCGCTCTAGAGCCCAGGAACTGAAATTATCGAGCCCACGTGGTCTAGAGCTCCATGCTCCCCAACAAGAGAAGTCATCGCAATGAGAAGCCCACACACACCAAGAAAGAGGAGCCCCCCGCTCGCCGCAACTAGAGAAAAACCCAAGCAGCAAGGAAGACCCAGCACAGTCAAAAATAAATAAATAGTAAATAAATAAAAATTATTTTTTAAAATTTTTCTGGTTTCAGAAATTGAAACTGACAACGTCTGCAAGGCACCAGCTGAACGGATCACGTGCTCGGAGGAAGGCCGGGCGGGAAGCACCAGAGGCTGGTGAAAAGCGCAGTGTCACAGCTCACAGCTCCCCTTCCCCTGCTGAGTGATGTTTCTGCTCCCCCACGTTCATCATTAGCCCTTTCCATCTGCTGACTCATTCTCACACCGCTCCAGCCCCGGAAAGCTGAGCGTGTGGAAGGAGGCCTATTAATAGCCTTTTCCTGGGACACTCATCCTGGCTATTTCTAAGACTGTGTGAAGGCAAGCCCTGAAGTCCTGCCCCTCATCCTTGCCCCCTACCCCACCAGCCAGCTCCCCGGAGATGAGCCATGATAGCTGTAGGCGCCGGCGGAGGGCGGGTGCCCAGCAGGCTCTGGAAGGTCTGTTCTGTCCCATCTACATTTGTCGAGATTTCAAAATGGTGGCCTGTCCTTTTTGGCCAGAGAGCCAGGCGTGGGAGTGATCCTCTGCAGAGGCTGACAGAGGGCTCCTCGAGGCACCCCACACATGGAGCAGGTGAGCAAGAGGATGCAGGGCGAGCCCTGGCGGAGGGCAGGAGCCACGGGGGCAGAAAGCTGCAGTGCCAGCAAGCAGGGCTGGGTTTGCCTGTGGAGGGGCTCTGTGGGCTCCGCTTGGCACACAGGCTGCCGAGCCCAGAGGGCACCCGGCCCGTGCGTGGCATGCGGGCTGTGGGGCCCAGTGCCCGAGGTGGCCTCCCCGACTGAAGGAAAGTTACACGGCTCAAAATAGCCTGGAGTTAAAACTTCCCTCTGAGTCCTCCCCACCATTCTACGCAAAACAAAGGAGTCTCTCACCTGAAGAAAGAAAATGGACATTAAGGTTGATTACGCCCAGCTCCCAGCCAGTCCAGCCTCTGGCCCATCTCCAGAATTCCTTGCCCAGCCGTTTAGGAGATAACTACTCTGAACCACCTTGGAGAAGAACAGGCCCCCTTAACACAGCAGAGTTCCACATCTATGCCTATATATACTTACTCTTTCCTTGGGTTAGTGCAGCAGCTCACTAATCTGACTGCTGCCACTTCTCACCTCATTAAAGGTGATCTGTTCCTGTAAAGTGCTGGTCTCTTTTTCTGAGCCTCACCTTCTCTAACTCCCTTACCCTACATTGACCACAGCCTGACAGCGCAGTCTGCTTTCGGGACATCGTCTGCTACAGTGAAGGGTGTCCCTGGGTAGAACAGAATCTGCGGCAGGGCAGGGCAGACGGAGGCCCCTAGGCAGGCCTGAGGAGCTCAGAGGAGGTCCAGCTTCTTGGACACGGTATTGAGACGTGGCCAGCGTACTCTCCGAGGGTGCCTTTTAGAGGGGCAGCTGAATAAGAGGCAGTCCAGAGCACTGTGTGTGTGGTTTTTTTTTTTTTTTGGCTCAACTTCACTGCTCATTAGCTGTGTGCACTTGGTCAACACATGACCCTCTCTGGGCATCAGTTTCTTCAACTCTGAAAAGATCGTGTTGGACAAGATGAGATCCAAGGGCTCTTGCGGGCCTGACCGTCCTAGCTCACGCTCTGTGCCTGCTCAGAAAACGCAGCTCTGAGAAGACAGAAGCGGAGCCCAGTGGGTCAGGAGATGGACTGGCGGACTAACAGAGGCAGAGGGGAGGAGAGGGGATTCTCTTTCCCCCGGGAGCCATCCCCATCCCTTGTCATTAGAAAGCCGCACCCACAGCTCCTCTCACTGGCTGGCAGGTGCATTCCTGCCTGGGGGAAACAGGCCAGCGTGTGGCTTTTATGGGCCGGAGGCAGCCTTCAGCTTTCAGGCACTGTCAGCTGAACGCCAGCTTCCCCGTCCACCTCCCTCTGGCCCCCAGCTCTTCCCCTTTCCTCCACCGCTTTTTTGTACAAGTCAGGACTCAGAAGCCTCCAGGGATGGAATGAGAGTGATGAGCAGGGGTCTGGGTAATGAAGGTGGCGCTTGGTCTACTGGGGTGGGGGTGATGGGAGACAGGCAGAGGGAGGCGAGGACCTGGAAGTGACCTTGGTGCTTCCCCAGCTCCCAGCAATCAGCAAGACCTGTGTGACCCCCAAAGAAGTCTTCTGCATTCACTTCGCCATCTTTCAAGTGGACCAACCTGCCCCTTCTGCCTCAGGAGGTGGTTGGGAGCGTTCACGTGGCCCTTAGACAGCCTGGTGCTTCACTGGCCCCCAGCAGGGAGCTGCGGGGGGGGGGGGGGCGGGCGCAGGGTACCGTCACCTTGGACAGGGGAGTATCACTGGGGACCTGCGGGAGCAGGGGGTTCAGGATTAACTGCTGGGGTGGGAACAACTCAGTTCCCAGCCCCCAGGTACTTGAACACTATTCACCGCTATGGAAGGGAACAATGGGACTATACAACCTGTTACTGGTCCACAGCGTCAGGACCAGTAACCGGCCAAGCTGAGGCTAGCCAGGGACCCAGCATGCCCCAGGAAGTAAGATTACTTACTCTAATAGAGTCTCTCTAGGAAACCTGGATTGGACCCATGGAGAAAATGAGACAGTGGCTGAAGGAGCAGAAGCAGAAAGAATACCCACCTCACCCCAAGGGAGAAGCAGGGCTCTGGACCCAGGTCGGCGGGGAGGGCATGTGTCCGCGGATGTTACAAGGGAACAACAACCGTGCTAACGGATGGGAGTAGAGCGGACACGCGGAGCAGAAAACATCAGGAGAAACAACCAGGAGGGAGCTCGAGAGGAGATGGAAAGCCATGCCGGGGTGGAGGGCGGTGGGGGGCGGGGGTGCCTCGCTTCCTTCCGAAGGGATTTCCATGAGTCTCTGATTCTTGGGACCAGAACAGCTGGAGAGGATCGGGCTTGGGGGGCTGGAGCAGCCCAAGGAGAGGACAGAGGTTCTTTTCTGGAAGGCCAGGAGGAGCCGGGACAGGTGAGCGCCAGGAGGGAGGGATGTCGTGAGAACAGTGCTGGCAACGGAAAAGCCTGGGGAATACCTGGGGAAACAGGGGAAGACAGGTGTGACTGGAGCCAAGGATCCAGAAGGCTCATAGACCAGAATTTGGAAACATTCAGAAAGATACATTGTTGTATCAGGATGCTTCCAGTTGCTCCTAACAGAAAACCCTGCCAAATCTGGGTTAAACTCAGCAGGACTGGACTGGCTCATGTTTGGGAAAAGCTGGCACCCTGTCGCAGACTTCAGGCAAGGCTGGATCCAGAGTTCAGAGCCCACAGCAACAACCTTACATCAACACCTTTTCATTCTTCTCCTGAAGGAAACATCATCCTAAACCCACAGGCCTGGCTCCAAGGCAATCTGCCATAAAAATAATTGAAGGAATATTTTCTTTTAAAACAGTCAATGAAAATGCATATATTTAAAAATTTGATTCAGAAATTGGCTTACAGGAAATTGATTTTAGGCAAATTGCCCTGCTTTCAGATATTCTTGAGAACAGAGGTGGCTGGCAGCAGCACCTAGAATTGTATTAGCTTCTCTAATTATGTCCAAGAGGAACAAAAAGGGCCTCCGTGCCTCCGCCTGACATGGGTCACTCTGGTGGGTCATCTGGGCTCACAGACCATTTCCTGAGCTAATGATGCTGGTCTGGAAAATATACTGGCTGGTGTGGACCTATCTCCATAGCTTTTCCTGAACCAGTCACTAGGACCGTGCTGATGGGGCATCATTTCGGGGCTTAAGCCACTTGCGCCCCACTCGTGAGGCTGGGGGTGGGTAAAATCACGCGCTGGGTATGTGGCTGGGAGATACCCTGGAAAGACTCTGGTGGTCACGGGTGCTGAGAAGGCATCAAGGATGCTGGTTACAGCTGGAGACCGTCTTGACGAACCAGCCAATCGGACTTTCTTCTATAGGCAACCAGGTGCGTGCGAGAGTGCCAAGTCGCTTCAGTAGCACCCAACTCTGCAGCCCTAGGAGCCATAGCTCACCAGGCTCCTATGTCCGTGTGTTCTCCAGGCAAGAATAGCAGAGTGGGTTGCCATACCCTCCTCCAGGGGGTCTTCCTGGCCCAGGGATTGAACTCGCGTCTCTTGCATTATGCAAGTGGGTTCTTCACCACCAGCACCACCTGGGAAGCCCAGGCAGCCAGGTGACACTGGAGTGTTTCAGCCCTGAGATGCAACCTCTTCCAGGCGGTATTTTAGGGAGATTAGCCTGATTGTAGAACGGTTGGGAGAAGGGAAAGTCTGGCAAACCAACAGGGTCATTAGAGAATGCAGGAGGTCAGGCAATGAGGACTGAAGCCAGGAAACCAAAGTCAAAGAGGAAAGATGCGGGGGGCAACTAGGAAGTATTTTGAAAGAAGTAAATAGAGTGTCTCATTAGACATGAGGGAAGTGGTTGGGTGGTGGCAGAGAAGGAGTCAAAAATGACAAGGTCTCTGACCTGGTGAAAATTTTGGAGTTCCTGCCCCATCTCCTTAACCCTTCTCGGCGAGCGGTCCCCTCACTCTCAGGGAGGGGCCCTTGTCCCGGAGCCCCATCGTTTTGGTGGCCTAGCCCTCCTCCCATTTCTAGGAATGGAACTTCGCTCCTTCTGGGAATTGCCGTCTCCTCACCATCCCTCCACAGCCACTGTGGAGGCCACTGTGCTCACATACCAGCCCTGTCTAGGGGCACCTGACCTGAGGTGGGTCCATCAGAACTTCTCCTCAGCTTGGCGCCAGAACTGAGAAAGTGAGGTCTGTCTCTCTCTGGGAGGTTGAAGATAGGACAGGCGAGTTTGTGACCTGCTCCTGGCCTCATTCTTCTACAGGGACCAAGGGGCACAGGAAGAAGTCTGCAGTGTGAAGAAACACATAGCCAGTGCAGATACGGCTTCCGAGAAAGTGCCTGGGAGCCACGGCCTGTGTCCCTGAAGGCTGTCAGCGTTCTGCTTGTACTTCCTGTTCTTGGGCTCTGGGAAACACCCACTGGCTCTTTATATACATTTTGAGGAAGTGTTTCTGAAGCTGGGAAATCAGGAGTAGCTGTGGAGTCTAAAGAGAAACTACGTCAGCGGGGAACTTATCTGCATTACCAGCGAGTGTGCTGGAGGGATTCAAATTGTACCATCAGTCACGTGGAGATGTCATAAGGAAATGCTAACACTTGTTGAGCAGACTCTTAAGTGAAGAGGGAAACCGTAGGAATGGTGAGATCTCCCAGAGAGAAAATGTGGAGAGAAGTTCAGAGGAAACTTCCAGAACAATCATGGTTTAAAGAGATCCAGCAAAGAAAAGGGGAGGGGATGGCAACCCACGCCAGTATTCTTGCCTGGAGAGTCCCAAGGACAGAGGGGCCTGGTGGGCTACAGTCCATGGGGTCACAAAGAGTCAGACATGACTGAGTGACTGAGCAAAGCACAACAAAGGATTTACCAGAGAGATGGGGCAGCTAGGATGGTAGTGTCCAAACAAGGGACACTAAGGGAAGAGTAAATTCAAGAATTTTTTTTGATGGAAATTTACTTTCTGATTCAAATTTTAATTTTAATTAAAAGGTTCATGAATAGCCAATACAATTTTGAAAAACAAGAACATCTTGACAAAACACATGTCAAATTGATCTTACAATCATTCTCAGTTAAATGCTGTTAAACCAATTAAATTTGAGGCAAGTGTGAGATACATTAGCATAGTTTTACAAAATAAGATCCTCAAATACAGAAAAGTCACAGTGTTTGGCAAAAAAAAAGAAAGAAAGAAAGAAAGAATTGGTAAATTCAAGGATCTTAACCAACAAGGAAACATGGATGAGTTCAGGCTGAATTTGGGCAGCTCAGTAATGTTCCTTAGAGTCCAGGTTCTGTCCACTTCTCTTCTCTGCTGCACTGGGCACTGATGCATCTAAGTAAGGGTAGACTCCTCCCTTGGCTTAGTATCTGGAAGGACAGAAGAGTAAAGGTTTTCCCAGTCAAGGAATCTAAACTTCTCTCTGCAATCTGATTGGGCCATTTTAGATCATGTGAACACTCCTAACCCAATAAGACTCACTAGAGCAATACGATGGTGTGATCACTCACCTAGAGCCAGACATCCTGGAATGTGAAGTCAAGTGGGCCTTAGAAAGCATCACTACGAACAAAGCTAGTGGAGGTGATGGAATTCCAGTTGAGCTATTTCAAATCCTGAAAGATGATGCTGTGAAAGTGCTGCACTTGATATGCCAGCAAATTTGGAAAACTCAGCAGTGGCCACAGGACTGGAAAAGGTCAGTTTTCATTCCAATCCCAAAGAAAGGCAATGCCGAAGAATGCTCAAACTACCACACAACAGCACTCATCTCACACGCTAGTAAAGTAATGCTCAAAATTCTCCAAGCCAGGCTTCAGCAATACGTGAACCGTGAACTTCCAGATGTTCAAGCTGGTTTTAGAAAAGGCAGAGGAACCAGAGATCAAATTGCCAACATCTGCTGGATCATGGAAAAAGCAAGAGAGTTCCAGAAAAACATCTACTTCTGCTTTATTGACTATGCCAAAGCCTTGGACTGTGTGGATCACAATAAACTGTGGAAAATTCTGAAAGAGATGGGAATACCAGACCACCTGACCTGCCTCTTGAGAAACCTATATGCAGGTCAGGAAGCAACAGTTAGAACTGGACATGGAACAACACACTGGTTCCAAATAGGAAAAGGAGTATGTCAAGGCTGTATATTGTCACCCTGCTTATTTAACTTCTATGCAGAGTACATCATGAGAAATGCTGGGCTGGAAGAAGCACAAGCTGGAATCAAGAATGCTGGGAGGAATATCAATAACCTCAGATATGCAGATGACACCACCCTTATGGCAGAAAGTGAAGAGGAACTAAAAAGCTTCTTGATGAAAGTGAAAGAGGAGCGTGAAAAAGTTGGCTTAAAGCTCAACATTCAGAAAACGAAGATCATGGCATCTGGTCCCATCACTTCATGGGAAATAGATGGGGAAACAGTGGAAACAGTGTCAGACTTTATTTTGGGGGGCTCCAAAATCACTGCAGATGGTGATTGCAGCCATGAAATTAAAAGATGCTTACTCCTTGGAAGAAAAGTTATGACCGATCTAGAAAGTATATTCAAAAGCAGAGACATTACTTTGCCGACTAAGGTCCGTCTAGGCAAGGCTATCGTTTTTTTCAGTGGTCCTGTATGGATGTGAGAGTTGGACTGTGAAGAAAGCTGAGATGAACTGTGGTGTTGGAGAAGACCCTTGGACTGCAAGGAGATCCAATCAGTCCATTCTGAAGGAGATCAGCCCTGGGATTTCTTTGGAAGGAATGATGCTAAAGCTGAAACTCCAGTACTCTGGCCACCTCATATGAAGAGCTGAGTCATTGGAAAAGACTGATGCTGGGAGGGATTGGGGCAGGAGGAGAAGGGGACGACAGAGGATGAGATGGCTGGATGGCATCACTGACTCGATGGACATGAGTCTGAGTGAAGTCTGGGAGTTGGTGATGGATAGGGAGGCCTGGTGTCCTGCAATTAATGGGGTTGCAAAGAGTCAGACACGACTGAGCGACTAAACTGAACTGAACTGAGAGCAATACTAGTTTACTTATTGGCTTGGACCAATCAGGAGCCACTCTTTGAGCTAGGGGTGGGATCAGATCCCATGTAGCTCCTCGCTGTAGAGGCTGGCAGCCCCACCTGCAGCTCCAGGGAACATGCTCAGGGTCATGTTGGGGATGGAGAGAGGGGATTGGAGGCATCAAAGGCAATGAACAGTCCCCAACAAGTGGCCCAGAAGGCCTGCATGAGCTGGCCCTGCCTTACCTTGCTCCTGATCTCTGTGCTTTGTAAAATTCCTAGGATATACCAAATTTCTTCCTCCCTCATGATCTTCTCATAGACTGATCACTTTAAGGGGAATGACTGAGTGAGTGAAAGTTGCTCAGTCATGTCTGACTCTTTGCAACCCCATGGATTATACAGTCCATGGAATTCTCCAGGCCAGAATACTGGAGTGGGTAGCCTTTCCCTTCTCCAAGGGCTCTTCCCAACCCAGGGATCAAACCCAGGTTTCCTGCATTGCAGGCAGATTCTTTTCCAACTGAGCTATCAGAGAAGCCCTATGGGGAATACTTGACAATATTTGTTGCCTTAACTAATTCCTATTCTTGTAGCAAGTCTCACTTAAATGTTATTCTTTAAGGAGATCTCTCCAATCCTCCTAACTAAATTAGCACCCCTAATCCCCCTTAGGTGGCTACTAGAATCAGATTTCAAATTGTAATTACGTTTATATTATGTTCAGTTGTACCTCTGTAGGGCAGGGCCCATGTTTGTTCTGCTCACCAGTGAACCCTCCAAGACTGGCACACAGCAGAAGCTCGAGGAATATGTGATGACCACTTCTTTTTCTGACTCACATCTATTGTGTCTTTTAAGCCCCTGAGACATCTTTGGAGGTTTCTTGAATGTAAATATTTCTATAAAACAATATTTCTTCCAAAAGAATGATGACTTTAAATGAACCTAAGTAATAAGGAATGCCTTGAAAGCTTATAGAGTCCAAGCAATGGGACTTATAAAAATTTATGTATTTTTATTATGTTCAAGTAATTTATGCCTCATGTCAGTTACATAGTAAAAGACAAGATTAGAGAAAACTAGTGAACTAATTAAACACCGTCTTTGTTTCACTCCCTACCTTATTAATTAACTATATTATCAAACATTTGTTGAATGCCTCCACTGCAACAGCAATAGGGTTGGGCTATCAGACTTGGCTCTGTTTCACAAACATGTGTTAGGGCTGCTCTAGCTACTAAAGCAAGAACTGAATAAACACATAAGTATGGTTTTCTACTACAAAGCCTAAAACAAATAAGCTTTTCTGGTAACCACTGGATAACTCAATAAACTTCAGTTGCTAGGAGGACATTCTTGTATAGTTTTCTAGTCATTGTTTCTAGTAATAGTTTCCTCTTAAGGGAGAGACTTAAGGTCTGGCAGTCTGCTGGAAGGAAGGCTGGAAGCTTGTCTTGAAATCGTGTTCACACAGCAAGCATGCTGATTCTGCTCCGATTGCATGGCTCTTTGGCATGGCGAGAGGTGGCTATCAAAAAAAAAATTGTGGGATAATTAAATCATTGCCTCCTCCTAGCTACCCCTTGGAACTCCCACTGATCCTAGTTAACTGAAGCATAATTGTATTTTGTTTTTAAGTCTTTCATATATCCCAAGCTTCAAAATCCACTAAGATTTCAAAAACAAAATATCAAAAGGAGAAAGCAGCAGTGGTCTTTGATGACTTACCAACTACTTTCCAGTTGCCCAGGCTGCTTCTCTCATAGGAAGGCACCAGTGAGAACTTGACCGTCAAGGCTGACATCCACGACAAGATATGATATAGAGCATATTCGAGTACTTATTTTTGTCAGGTGAGGGTTAAGGGGAAGGGCAGTTTGGGACCCTGAATAGGAAAAGAAAAGAATGAATCTGTAAACTGACAACATGGAAGCATATATTCACCTATTTCATATGGACATCGTGGCATCAAAATCAGAGGAATGTGCTGTGCAAATACACAGGATGTCATTTAATAGTTTCCAAGTGGCCTTTCTTGTTTTATTATCACCCATCCCCTCCTTGCACATTGAAATAGAAAAAAAAAAAAAAAGGCTTGTTTGTATTTATCCTTTTCATTTCTGCTGAATGAACATATTTAACCCAAGGAAAGCAGAACTAGACAGGTCCGGTTTAATTGCACAATTAGATATTAATACACTGTTTTGGAAGATAAATGCTTTGTGACCTCAGAATGAATCAGCTCTCAGGGCAAGGAGACTTTAAAACAGAGGCAGGAATGCCTGCTGTCCATTGCTGTGGCCAGCAAGGCTGAGCTTCACGCTTACACAGTTTAGAAGCTGGATTAACAAGAATGTATGAAACTGGACTTCATTCTCCTCTTTCCGGGCTCCATCCCTGGCTTCACTTCAGAGCCTTCATTTTTAATCTCCAAACTATAGTTTCTAACCAATCATAAATAACCTGAATATCAAGGACTATCTAACTTCCAACCCAAAGTAGGTGCTCAATTCAACTCCAGGGCCGAATCAAAGCATTCAGTTCAGTTCAGTTGCTCAGTCATATCCGACTCTTTGCGACCTCATGGACTGCAGTATGCCGGGCCTCCCTGTCCATCACCAGCTCCCAGAGCTTACGCAAACTCATGTCCATTGAGTCGGTGATGCCATCCAACCATCTCATCCTCTGCTGTTCCCTTCTCGTCCTGCTTTCAATCTTTCCCAGCATCAGGGTCTTTTCAAATGAGTCAGCTCTTTGCATCAGGTGGCCAAAGTATTGGAGTTTCAGCTTTAACATCAGTCCTTCCAATGAACACTCAGGATTGATCTCCTTTAGAATGGACTGGTTGGATCTCCTAGCAGTCCAGGGGACTCTCAAGAGTCTTCTCCAACACCACAGTTCAAAAGCATCAGTTCTTCAGCACTCAGCTTCCTTTATAGTCCAACTCTCACATCCATACATGACCACTGGAAAAAACCATAGCCTTGACTAGATGGACCTTTGTTGGCAAAGTAATGTCTCTGCTTTTCAATATGCTGTCTAGGTTGGTCATAACTTTCCTTCCAAGGAGTAAGCGCCTTTTAATTTCATGGCTGCAGTCACCATTTGCAGTGATTTAGGAGCCCCAAAAGATAAAGTCATCAGTTCAGTTCAGTTCAGTCGCTCAGCTGTGTCTGACTCTTTGCGACCCCATGAATCACAGCACGCCAGGCCTCCCTGTCCATCACCAAAGTCATAGATGGCCGAATAAACGTCCTACTTGATAACCAGGCTGTAGACCGATCACTACCGTAGGTTGAAAAACATAGGATGGATTAAAACACTGGGAAATCAGAGCACCTTGTGAGCCCTTAAAAGAAACGGATTGTTTCCTGACGTAGAGTAGCAGCTGCGCTTTCTCCAGTGCAATGGGCAGGTGAGAAGTGTGGATTCTTCTCTGTATCTCTTTACTATTGGCAAATCCCAGAGAATCCCACACTGGTACATTTGCAGTGAGCTGGCACTTCCATAAGAGACACCTCATTTCACTGATCTTATCCAATCAACAAAAAGAGACAAACAAATTAAAAGGAAGTCCCTGAGGTGGCTGAGATCAGTGTGCCTAAGTGGATAAACAACATAATTACCATCGCCTTCCCTAATGAAAGCGGCACTCTCAGGGCTGGCTTTGAACAAGCAGTTCTAGTCTTGCAAGAGTTAGCTGCTGTCTTTTCAAGGAAAGGTGAGGAGGAAATGTGTTGAAAACAAAAAGTTTTGATTTAGACACAGATGGTGAGGGTTGATACCTATTGGAAATAACTGCTGAAGGAAGTCAGAGAATGTTTGTTCCTCGCGTCTCAAATATAGTCTTGTCTCCAAGCAAAGAGCCTGGGGAATTCTCCAGGACTCTTCCTACCTGGAAATTCCAGCGTCCTAATGGGATGTGCTTTCCCTGTGATTTATGGTGAATTATGTGTCAGAGTGAGGAGGTTCTAGAGGATGGACTACCCTTGAGAACAATCAGCGGTGCTTCTGAGGATCACCTATGCTTTTCTGGTGACCTGACTCCAGGGTACTCGACCGACTGATTCTGCTCACCTGATCTAGAGGAATTAGGCCCACCTGAGTCTTGCTGGCTTACATACAAAGGAAATGACTTGGTAGTACACATACATTAAGGGTAGAGGTATTTGCTCTTGTCTGTGACAGTGGAACAATTAGCAAAGATACAAATTGTCTGTTCATCAGATTTTGAGGCTACTCTTGGTTTAGTTTTAGGAATTTGTTGCCTTGTTATGAGGTGTGTATGTATGTTCAGTTGCTCAGTCGAGTTCAGCTGTTTGCAACCACATGGACTGTAGCCCACCAGGCTTCTCGGTCCATGGGATTTTCAAGGCAAGGATACTGGAGCGACTTGCCATTTCCTACAGCAGGGGATCTTCTCACCCAGAGATTGAACCTACATCTCCTGCATTGGCAGGTGGATTCTTTACCACTTAGCTACCTGGGAAGCCCTGGTAGGAGGTAACATGACCTAAAATAGGTGGCTTTCTACGCATATCAGCAAATTCAATGTAACTCCAGCCAATAGCATAATGGGATATAAAGGAAGAAGAAGAAGAGAAAAAGAAAAGATTAAAAAGAATAATAAGGTAATGGAAAAGTCACTTTCCTTTTCATATATGAATATGCATTGCGATGTTCATGTACTTATGTGGTAGCTAAAAGTATGACCCTGGGACTTCCCTAGTGGTCTATATGGTTAAGACTCCTTGCTTCCACTGGTTTCAGGGGGTGGAGGGAATGAGGGGATAGATTTGATCCTAGTCAGGGAGCTAGGATCCCACAGCCAAGTCACATAGCAAAAAAAAAAAAGTATGACCCAGAAATCCCACTCTTGGGTATTTATCCAAATGAAATGAAGACCTAGGTTCTTGAATATCTGAATGTTGATAACACCTTTATTCATCATCTCCAGAAGCTGAAAACAGTTCTAATGTTTCTCATCTGGGGAATGAATAAACAAACTATGGCACATTTGTGCAATGGACTGCGGCTCAGTAGTAAAATGGAAGGAACTGTCAATACATGCAACTATGGGGAAGGATTGTATGAACATTATGCTCAATGAAAGAAGCAAGCCTCAAAAGGTTACATGCTGAATAATTCCACTTATATGCCGTTCTGGAAAAGGCAAAACAACAAGGACAGAAATCACATCAGTGATTGCCAGTGGCTAAAGGGAAAGGTGAGGTTTGACTGCAGAAAGGCAGCAGGAGGGAATTTAGGGAATGAGGGAACTCCTCTATCTTGATTGCGATGGTTACACAACTCCACGCACTGGGCGAAACTCAGAACTGTACATTTCAAGAGGTGGGTTTTACTGTATGACAACTGAAATATAAAATCAAATAGACCAGTGTTATACTAGTACAAGTACGGACAGATCAATAGAACATCATAGTGAACTAGAAATGAAGTGAAACATAAATAGCTAATTATTTTTGTTAAAGATGGCATTTTAAAAACCATGGGGAAAAGATGCATTATTTAATAAATGGTGTTAGGAAAATTAGTCCTTATCATTATGAAAGATACTTAATTTACTCCTTGAATCAAAATAAACTCTAGAAGGATTATAGATTTAAATGAGGCTAGTGGAGAAAATGAATATTTTTTATTAATACTGGAGTGGGGAAGGACTTTAAAGAATGGTTATAAAAGTCAGAAACCATAAAGAAATAAAACCCAAATTGATATGACTCTATACAACATTTTTTAAAGCAGTAAAACAAGCAAGCAATAACTATTAACTAGTCAATAGAAAAATGACAAAATGGGAAAAACATCTATAACATACATGGCAGTCAGAGATATCTGTAGCGAATGTTGGGGTGCACTGCTCAGATCCCACCAACAGTCCTGGGGTCTCCCTAGCTGTAGAGAGTGTAGGTGTCAAATAGCTCACAGCTAGGCTCCTCTCCTACAGCCGTCCTCAGCTGAAGACAGCCACTTTGCATGGCCATCCCCTCTCCCTGAGGGCAGCTCTCATGCAATGATTGATTGATAAAGGAGTATGAAGACTGGCTCTGTTGTCTCAAGACAGACTTAGAAAGGCCACTCCAGCTCAAGAGCTCCCCATGGGGTCAGCTAAGTGGGGCCTTCTGTCCACTCCTGCCTTTTTTCACCCTCTCTTAGGTCTTGATCCCGAGGGCACTCCCCAATAGACTCTTTCATGGCAATCTGTCTCAGGGTCTGTTTCTAGAAATTTTAATTCCAAATAATATCCTTAATATGTAAAGAACTTTTCTAAATCAAGAAGAAAATAGATACATAAGCAAAAGACATAAACAGCTAATTTTTATATGCACCATAATTGAAACTACCTGTGCCTTTTGTCACAGCAGTTTCACTTCTACAATTTATCATGGAGAGATAATCTCACAAGTGTGTAAAGCTATATGGTCAAGGTTGTCCACAGGAGCATTGCTTCTAATAGGGAAAAATTGGAAATAATGCCCACCAATTCGTTAAATAAATATCATACTGTGTGGTTATTAAAAACAATGATTTAGATATTTATAAACATGAAAAAATGTTCAACATTCAAATATGCTTCTTAAAGTACATTCTATAAAATAGATTGCAGGATACATAACACATATATAATATTAAAACTAATCGGGAGGGTTTCCCTGGTGTCACAGTGAGTAAGAATCCACCTGTTAATGCAGGGGACACAGGTTCGATCCCTGGACCAGGAAATTCCACATGCCTCAGGGCAAATAATCCCGTGCACCACAGCTACTGAAGTCCGAGGGCCCTGATCCTGCACTCCACAAGAGCCTGTGTGCGTGCTGAGTCGTGTCTGACTCTGTGACCCTATGAACTGTAGCCTGCCAGATTCCTCTGTCCATGGAATTTTTCAGGCAAGAATACTGGAGTGGGTTGCCATGTCCTCCTCCAGGGGATCTTCCCAACCCAGGGATCAAATCCGGGTCTCCTGTGCGTCCTGTATGGGCAGCCGGATTCTTTACCACTGTGCCACCTAGGAAGCCCCAAAACAAGAGAAGCCACAGCAATGAGTAGCCCCAAAACCGCGACTAGAGAGCAGCCTCTACTCTCTGCAACTAGAGAAAGCCCATGCAACTATGAAGAGGCCACCAGAAGTAAATAAATAAAAATTTTAAAATGATCCGAAGTTTCAGAAGAAAATTTTAGTAGTTAGTATTTTTTAGGATTGTAAGGGATTGTCATTTTCTTCCTTGTACTTTGCTATATTTTCTGAAAAATCTTTTATAATGTATAACTTGCATAATGAGATAAAAGTTATTTTTAAAAGGATACTGTTGGATAAGACTTTAGTATAAAATTCAAGCACACTGATTGAAATTCAAGCATGTTTTCATTTTCACATTTCCAATTTTTTCAACTAAAGCAAATTAGCCACAATATTAACTTTAACAGCAATGAATAAACAAAAATCTTAATTTCTGGCTTTACTATCCATATTAACCCATAACAGTCACACACAACCTGTGTTAGACACCTGCTGTTTCCATGTTTGTTTTGCCTGAGCAGTCCCCAGTCTCCTTCTTCAGGCAACAGGCCTGGTTTGCCTTTGGGGAAACTACCCTCCCTCGTGGAAAGCCAAGAGGTTCCTGTGAGGCTGACCCTACAGCTCCCATGGAAGAGCACATCACCCACCCACACCTTCCACCCCTCTAGCCACGAGGGATTCAGGAGGTGTGTGTTCTGAGTCAGTCCAATGAGAGTCAACTACCGGACTTCTGTGGCAGTTGTTAGGAATGCAGTGTGAAGTGTGTGCATGCTGTTGCCTCAGTCATGTCCAGCTCTTTGGGACCCCATGGACTGTGGCCCACCAGGCTCCTCTGTCCATGGGATTCTCCAGGCAAGAGTACTGGAGTGGGTAGTGGTTCCCTTTTGCAGGAGATCTTGCTGACTCAGGGTTCAAACCCATATCTCTTGGATCTTCTGTGTTGGCAGCTGGTTCTTCACCACCAGCGCCACCTGGGAAGCCCCTGGGAATGGAATACTTGCTCTGAGCTGGGGCTGCTAAGCTGGTCACAGAGAAGCTTGGAGAAATGCTGCTGAGTACGAAGTTAACACAGAACGAAACAGAGCAGACAGATGGAGAGAACATTCCTGAAGACAGTGTTGGTGCCTTTCAGTCCAGCTGCGCTCCAAGACAAATTCCTGGACTTCTCACTTGCACGAACCAACACATTCTCCAGTTTTGCTCAAGCCTGCTTGAGTTGGGCATCCTTTGCATCTCAGAGGATGTGGTATGATACTCATTCTACTACAACTTCAAGGAAAGCAAAATCCTGTTCTTTTATTCAATCTTTCAGTCATTCAATTAAAATGTGTGGAGTACTCTCTTAGCTCAGGCTGCCATAACAAAATACCATAGACAGGATGGTTTAAACAAGAAATCTATTTCTCACAATTCTGCAGGCTAGAAGTTCAGGATCAAATTGCTACAAGGTAGGTTTGAAAGCAAGCAGTTCTCAAACTGCTACAAGAGGCATCTACTCTTGGCTTGCCTGTGGGCCACCATCAGGCTGTGTGCTCCCACAGCTTCTTCTCTTTGCCTGCTGAGACAGAAGGCAGTTTTCCAGTGTCTTTTCTTATAAGAGACTTAAAAGCCCCACCTTCATACCTCATCTAACCTTTATGACCTCCCAAATGCCCCATCTCCAAATCCTATCACACTGGGGTTAGGGCTCTAACACACGAGTTTTAGACAGACACATTGAGCTCATCATATGCACCTAGGACCCACCATGTGCTAGTAACTATGCTGATCCTAGGAGAACAGGGGAGGAAGCCACAGTCTCTGATCTTAACAGGATGGGCACTCTTGGTGGGAGCTCAACCCCAGCCTCCTCTAAGCAGAAGGTAGGCCATCATTTCTTTCTCTCTACGGACACTCCCTCCTGCTGGGGAAGTAGTGTCTACCTTCTCTCTGGCTCTCTCTGGCCCTTCTCCTTTGGACTCTTCCAGCTGTCTGTCAAGTCAGAATGGCTGCAGACTGGGAGGCCTGGGCTGGGCAGTCCTGGTAGTGACACAAACACCCTTCTGCCCTGGAGTCCTGCTCCTTGTGCTCTCTCTCTCTTTTTTTTAAACTTATTCATTTTTTACTTATTTGGCTGCATTGTGTCTTAGCTGTGGCGTGCCGGAGTGCTCAGGCGCTTCAGTAGCATCTGACGTTTTGTGACCCCATGGACTATAGCCCACCAGGCTCCTCTGTCCATGGGATTCTCCAGGCAAGACTACTAGAGTGGGTTGCCATTTCCTTCTCCAAGAGATCTTCCCAACCCAGGGATCGAACCCGTGTTTCTTCTCTCTTCTGCATTGGCAGGCAGATTCTTTACCACTAGCGCCACCTGGGAAGCCCCCTTTAGCTGTAGCGTGTAGGACCTAGTTCCCCAACTAGCAATCGAACCTGAAACCCCTGCACTGTTAGTGCAGAGTCTCAGCCAACAGGGATGTCCCTGTGCTCTTGTTGCTGGACTTTCCTCTCCTCTGGACACAGTGAGATCTAGACCTGGGGGTGCACTTATGGAAAAATGATAAAGGAAGAAGCTGCCTCATGCCTAAGTCAGAGGGGTTCTGCAGGGGCTCGGCCCAGCCTAGACTACCGGCTCCACATTGGGGACCGATCGGGGCCCACGTCCCAGAGTCACAGTCTTTGCTGCCACCTTGCTCTCTGAGCGTGGGTGACCTCATGGCGAGGGGCTGGTGGCCAGAGGACAGGGTCTGGGCCTTTCTGGGCTTCCTGGCCAAATGCTTCCTTCATCTCACCACCCACGGACGTGCGTAATACCTTCAAAGGAAACTGCTCAGATGAGAAACTTGTGGGGAGTGTAATCCTTTTCAACATATCTAGCTAAGCCAGATGGCTCTCTCAGAGGTCCCTGTTAGAGAACTTAGGAGGCTGTAGATCATATATCCAGAAGGGGAGAAGCAGCATCCTCAGCAGATTCCACGAGGATAAGGGTAACTCGTGAGGTCATGTCTGGTAATTACAGAATTATCTTCATTATTTTTTAATGTATTCAAGGCTTGAGTGCACTGGCATTTTCATTAGACAGTATAAACTTCTGAAACCAATCCCAAACATTTCTGGAGAAACTGCACAAACAGGCAGTGAGCCTCCTGATCGCACCTGGAGAGGGAGAGACCTAAACTGGGCTAAGGGCTACATTGTCCACTGTGGGAGCTACCCGCTGGCTTCCTGTATCCTCTCAGGCCTGGAGAACCAGTCTCAGTCCAGTGGTCCCTTCCTTGGTGTGCACGTCAGAACCTCCTGGGGAGCTTTGGCAGGCTTCACGTATCCAGTACTCCCCTTTGGAGACTGATCCTGTAGGTCTGGGTGTGAGAGGGTCGGGAGACCTCCAGCACCTGAATTACACCGATGAGTCTCTAAATTAGCAGATGGAGGCCCGAGACCCGGAAAGAGAGAAAGCCACTTGTCTAAGGTGGCAAGGACTATTGGTCAGAGCCAGGCCTAGCAGCCAGGTTTCCTGACTGACCCACTGCTCCTTTCACTACGTAAGTAGAAGCACAAACACATGAGTATTCTTACCCAAACTACCTGGTTGGCTTCCGTTACCCGAGGGGCCACCTTGGAGAGTGGAGTGTGGCTTCAGTCTGCCCCTGGGAGTGCTGATCAGTGACTTCTAGCTCTGCCAAGCAGACGGACCTGTGCTATTTGGGTAACAGCTGCCAGACAAATCTGTCCCTCATTTCCAAAGACAAGGCCACTGGCCTTTTGTATTCCACTGTGGTAGACAAGATTGGGAAATGTGAGACACGTCTCCTCCTAATTCCGTACATGAACTCTCCTGCAGGGCTTGTGCCCATCTTAATTCAACGACCAGGGATTGAACCTGTGCTCCCTGCGTTTGGAGCACAGAGTCTTAACCACCAGTGCGCCAGGGAAACGCCAGTATATGAACCCTTAATGCCCCGTGGTTTGTGGTTGTGGTCACTGTTTACAAAGCCTGGCTCTCAAAGCCATGGTCTGCTCAGAGTCTTTGTTGAGGAAGAACCACCACCTGTGCTATCACGCCCCAGGGGGTCCTGTCTGCTGCTGGCCTTTCCTAGGCCCAAAGTTTGAATGCGGGCATTTTCATTGAATGCAGGAGACATACCCTACAACAGTCAAGAACGAAGAATTTGTTGAGGGACTTCCAGTGGCTAAGACTTCACACTCCCAATGCAGGGGGCCCGGGGTTTGATCCCTGGTGGAGGAACCAAAAGATCCCACATGCCACAGGGTAACTAAGCTTGTGCACCTTAACTGCAGAGCCCACCTTGGCAGCTGGAGAAAGCCTGTGCCCCCCAATGAAGAGCCCTCATGCTACAAGGGAGACTTGTGCAGCCAAAATTTAACAACAACAAAAGAAGTATCAGTTGAGAGATAGTATACACCCAGCATCATGCCTGTGTTTAACTCATGCTATAGTTAGAAGGCATTTCAGGGTGTTGCGGGGAGAGAACGTAAACACCTCAGGGCTCTCTTTCAGACAAAGAAGGTCCCCTATTCACAGCACACTTAAGAGTGCACTAAAATTTCTTTACTCCTACAGAAAAACATCCTTTGGATACCCCAGAAAGCTTCCATCAACCTCTCTCCGCCAGGCCTGTCTGCTGGGACTCAGCCACACAGCGCTATCAACTGTCTCAAAAGTGCCATCTTGCCAGAAGAAATCTGGCAGCTGCATGTCATACAGCTCCCTGGCCCCTTGGACTTGCCACCACTTGCAACTGTTTTACAGTTGAGGAAATCTAGAGACGGAGTGATTAAAGCCCGGCCAAGGTCACTCACATGGAGTTCAGAGTACAATCCAACAGAAGGGAAACTTGCTGGGTTTCTAGAATCAAAGGACACGAAAGCTGGAAGGGATTTCAAGAGGTCATTTGGCTCACTTGCTTCACTGCAGGTGACCAGCAGAAGCGGCTGAGACTAACGACTGTCTGGGGGCGTAGGCTTCATAACACCCCCCCACCTCTGGGTTCGAGTTTGTTCTTCCCTATAGTTCTTCCTTAAGTCTAACCGAACGCTTTCTTGCTGCAACTCTTTCTATCATCCCAACCAGTGTTTCATGGAGAGAACAGGGCTTCTCTAATGTGAGGCCTCATTTGTTCTATTGAAGAGTCGGCTCTAGGGCAATCTTGAAAGGCCCACTCAGAGAGGCCCTGTGGGGAGCTTTCCGCCGCCAAAGGCACACTGGTCTGTATTTTTGGCTCTTTTATACTTTGGCTGAATGCCAGGCAACTGCACTTTCCTGATTCATCCTCCTCAAGGATTATTTTCCCTGGAGAAGAGAAGGCTGAAGGCGAATCAGTGAGGACGCGAAGACAGAAGATAGTAAGAGACGGAAACTGCGGAGTGACGGCTTTCAGGTTAGGCAGATGGAAGGGGACTTCCTCACTCTGAGGGCTATTATTGAAGTCAGATCTGATCCAGAGCGCGGCTGTGGCTTGTCCTTCCCAGGAGGACCTACAGACAGGAGATGGTCTCAACACAGGGGTGACTTCGCTGTGCTCCCCACTGAGGGAACAAAGGGGCACTTTACTGGGACTCTTTCCAACTTTGCAGGGGCTCTTCCCCTGCTCTGAGAAAGCACCAGTTCTGAAGACTTCGAAAGATCAGTGTGTGTGAGGGAACTAAGAAAGGGCACCTCCACGAGATGCCCTTTGAGTTTGGCTCTCACCCTGCGTTAAACCAGCACAGACAAGTCTAAAATGAGATGGTTCCGAGATGGCTCCCTGGGCAAAGTTTGAAAGCTTTAAAACTGACATTTTTTTTCTTGATATGTTCTGCCCCTCCTGCTTCCTTCCATTAGGCTGTGCAGCAGGAGACAGACAGAGTTCGAGGTTTATTCCCACGCATAGGATTTGATTTCGTTAAGTCTCCTTTGGGGGTACACTATTCACTAGTTGCTCTTGAATCCCTGCCTAACTTGAAAGGCTTCAATAGCAAGGAGAGTTTTTCTTAAGCCAACTCTCCCTAAAGATGAAACGAGATATTGTAAACTCTATGGAGATGAGCTTTAAAGAAAAAAAATATATATGACAAATCAATAGACTGCTCTTTACACTGACACTTTTTGTAACAGTTTTCACCAGTCTCTTCCAATCTACCAACAAGCATGTCCATCATGTCCTGACTGAGGCCAGATTTAGGCCATGCAGTGTAGGCTTTATCCCAAAGTATCAGGTTTAGTCCCTGCCCTTAAAAACTGCCCAAGCTAGGGGGCTACAAGTCTTAACTCACTCATTTAGGGTGCCAAAATGGTATTAGTGTTTTAGTGGATTAAGGAAGTAGTCAGATATTCAGAAAGACTTTACTAAAGGGTACATGGCCAGAGATCGCTTTCAAGAAAGGGCAGATTTGGGAGAAGCAAAGCAAAACAAAAAAAACAGAAATAAATGGGGGGTGGGTAGAAAGCAAACTATGAACATTGAAACTAGGATTTTAAAACTCTTCAATATAGATCCTTTCAGTCACATAGAAAGATACAGCATCCCCGCGTACTCAGCGCTTATCATTTCATGGCCAATCTTGCTTCCTTTATACCCCGACCCACGTTCCCCACATCATGGATTGTGCAGAAACAAAACCCAGACATCGTAGCATTCCATCAGTAAATATAGCAGCATTTTTACTAGCATTTTGATGTAAGCAGGATCAACTTACGCAGGTCAGAGCATGTTTCAAAATACAAACCCCAAATTGAAAATCTTGACACAATAAAAAGATCCCCCAAGCCGCAGCTAAAGCACATTTATTCCCAGTTCTACTTGGTTCAACAACATCCTAACACATCAGCAGAATCCCTAATTCTTTTTTCTTTTTGGAGGAGGTTAAAATAAAATGTATATGTCCAGAAATGCATGCTTTTTGCTATAATGCTGGGACGTTAATGGAATGTTGGAAGCATATGAACAAACACTTGTCCCTGTACATCTGCTTCAATGTAAGTCTATTTCTTTAGTCTATTTTCAACATAGCTCAGAGTGGTATTTCAGGAAGACATGCTTTTCTTAAACCAGAGTCCAACAAAAATGGTCAGAGGAATCTGAGGATGGTTGGACAGTCTGGGGCCAGGAGGTAACAGCGCAGCTGGGGAGGGGATAGGATGGGGAGGGCGGTGGGGGCAGAGAAGGCAAGGAGACTCTTAGGGCTTTGCCTGGATGTGAAACTGAGTGGGAGGCAAAGAATGAAAGTGGAGCATGTTAGTTAATCTTGGAACGAGGATGAGTCATACAGAAAATGAGATACTTTCCCACTGATGCTTTGAATAATACCCTTTGACTGGGAAAAGAAACCAAATGAATGTTACTTCTTTTTGCCACAGTATTTCCCCAACCAAGGATAGAACCCATGCCCCTGTAGTGGAAGGGCACAGTCTTAACCACTGGACTGCCAGGGAAGCCCCTAAATGTTGCTCTTGATATGGTAGATATAGGCGATGGCCTGCAGGGTATACAGCTGAAGACTGAGCATGCTTCTGAGCTCTTCCTCTCTTTCTGGGTGACCTGGAACAAGCTATCTAAAGTCTCAGGGTCTCAGACTCCTCCTTTTCAACAAAAGGAAAGTGGGGTGAGATTATCTCTGGATCCCTGGAAACCCGTAATATTCAACAATTCTGTTATTTGATATGTGTTGTAAAAGGACAGATAGATATGAATTGGGGGTGACTTTTGGATCGGGGCTACTAGCAGTAAGAAGTAGCAGGAGGAACTGAGACAAGCCAACCCATGGACAAACTGTCATACGGGCAATAAACTAATAGCACTGACCCACAAGCATCAAGGACTTATGTATCCGTTCCTTTAGTAAGCAGTTTACATACATTATCTCACTTAGTTCTCGAAACAGCCCTATGAGGTAGGTTCTAATATTATCATACTATCATGAGGAAACTGAGGTATAGAAAGAGGTACGTAATCTACCCAAGGAACACTGCCAATAAATCAGAAAGCCAGACTCGACCCAGGATCTATTTTGACTCTTAAAACCTAACCATACTACATTCTCTCTTATTATGCTGCTGCTGCTAATTTGCTTCAGTCGTGTCTGACTCTGTGCAACCCCATAGATGGCAGCCCACCAGGCTCCCTCATCCCTGGGATTCTCCAGGCAAGAACACTGGAGTGGGTTGCCATTTCCTTCTGCAATGCATGAAACTGAAAAGTGAAAGTGAAGTCGCTCAGTTGTGTTGGACTCTTAGCGACCCCATGGACTGCAGCCCACCAGGCTCCTCCGTCCATGGGATTTTTCCAGGCAAGAGTAATGGACTTATTATGCTAAGGTACATAAAATAACCATTAAAGTCATATATTTTACCTTTCAATAAAAATCTAGAAATCTTTATTAAATATATGACACAGGAGCCTGTTTGAAGGGGGTCCCACTGGCTAAATCCCACTGGGGATTTAGCACAAATTAAGCACCAGAATTAAGTACAGTGATGAATTATAAACCACTGAAAAAGTAGGATACAGGAATGCCCTTACTGATGATAGATAGACAGACAGATAAGTACACACATACATAAGAGAATACTGTGGGTTGCCTGGTAGACATGGAGAGACTACTGGAGCCGGAAAATTGTTTGGTAATCATCAAAATAAAGATGGGGTCAGGGCTTCCCCGGTGGCTCGGTGGTAAAGAGTCCACCTGGCAATGCAGGAGACATGGGTCTGATACCTGGTCTAGTAAGATCCGACGTGGCCCAGAGCAACTAAGTCCACGCGCCACAACTGTTGAGCCTGTGCTCCAGAGCCTGGGAGCGGCGACTACTGAAGCCCGCTCACCCTAGAGCCCCTGCTCTCCAGCAAGAGAAGCCTCGGCAGCAAGGAGCCCGAGCACCACAGCTAGCGAGGGGCTCCCGCTTGCCACAAATAGAGAAAAGCCCGCACTCAGTAATTAAGACGTAGCACAGCCCCCAAATAATAAACTAATTAACGAATTAAAATGGGATCAGGCAGAAACTGTCAATAGATGCTAAATCTAAGGGAGGGGGGGCATGTAAATGAGCAAGATATTTGCATGGTTTTAAAGTATCTCTCCAGAGACTTCTTATTAGTTCAAGGGAAAAAAAGATTATATAGCGTAAACAATTTGATCAACAACTTGATGGGTGAGAAAAATTTACATTACCAATAAAGGGCAGATGGACATCGTGCGCCTTCAGCTGTAATACCCTTAGAAAGACAGAATATCCATTTTCAATATTCTAGCCAAGAATGCATAAACAAAAACAAAAATATGTGAACGTTCTATTTTCTTTAAAAAAGGCAAGGGGAACTGTATCATTTTAAAAATGCTGACGTCATAAAAGACACAGGCTGTGGAAATGTTCCAGATTAGAGGTTAAAGGGGTAAGACAACTAAATGCACGTTTGACCCAAAACGTGATGCTGTGCAGGAGTGGGTGGTGATGATAATACTTCAAAAGACATTAGTAGATCAACTGACAAAATTGGAATGTGGATGATGTTCATGTATAAAGTTGGTAAAAATGCCCTGTGGTTATGTTGAGAAAATTCCTATTTTCAGGAAATGTACATTGAATTTAGTGCTGAAGGAGCTTGATGTGTGGGACTTAGCCTTATATGGTTCAAAAGAGAGAGAGAAAGTTCAAACACTAAAACAAATGGGATAAAACGTTAATAATAGTTGATAAAATAGTTAATAAAATCTAGGTAAAGGATGTGTGTGTGTGTGTGTGTGTGGGGGGTGTCCTTGAAAGTTTTTCTAAGTTTGAAAATATGCCCAAATAAGGAGAATTTTTTAAAAGTCAGTCTGGCATCACGTTAGTAATTAGTGGTCAATCTCTTAAATTCTCAAACTGTGTGGGGGGGGGTGAGGGGGAATAAAGGAATGATCCACATTGAGCCATGAGAACAATTGTCATCAGATGGAAAAAGCTTAAGGCAGAGCTGGCTCCCTGCTGTTTAGGGGTTCATCAACCAATCCAAGGAGTTATATGGATCACACAGAAAACAGGCTCACGTGTGAGCAAATAATGGAATAATTCCACTGTGAGAAATACCAAGATAACCAACATCTCCGTACGTGTGAGGGAAGGTTTTCAGGCATGGGACTATAGCCCACTTATTTCAACACGAATCTCCCTAGTAGAAGAATTAGTCTGTTTAAGTTCATCTTCCTTTCGCTTTTTTGGAAAATATGTACGTGCGTGCTAAGTCACCTCAGTTGCATCTGACTCTTTGTGACCCCACGGACTGTAGCTCACCAGACTCCTCTGTCCATGGGATTCTCCAGGCAAGAATATTGGAGAGGGTTGCCATACCCTCCTCCAGGGGATCTTCCCAACCCAGGGAAAGAACCTGCATCGCCTGTAATTCCTGCATTGCAGGTGGATTCTGTACATGCTGAGCCAGCAGGGAAGCCCCTCCTGGAAATATATTGGGACTTAAATTATATCTGCAAAGGATCTTTTTCACAAATAAGGGAGAATATTCACAGTTTCCAGGAATTAGGATATTGGGCATATCCTTTGGGAGCCACCCATTACAGGTCCTTTCCATGTACCAGGCATTGTCCTAAGCATCTTATATGCATTAACCCATCTATTTCACAACAACCCAATGATATAGGATATTATTTTGGTCCATATTGGGGGAAGGAGGCACAGAGCCATTAGGTAACTTGCAATCATTTCTTAGGATAATTTGGTTTGAGCAGCAGGCTTGGGGAAGAGGAATGAGAGATAAACAAGTTAAGATCACATGCAAGATGCCTTAAATACCTAGATAAAATAGTGTGCCTTTATTTGTGGGTAATGGGCAGTCACTGAGGGTTTTGAACAAGAGTGTCATGTGAGCACTGATATATGGGAATATTGATCAGAAAGCACTGTGTTAAACAGACTGGAGGAGGGCAGGAGTGGGATCCCTATTAGAAGTGCTCACATAATTGCTCCGAGAGACGTGTCGGCCGGGACTGAAAGTCTGGCCACAGAAACAGAGAGGAATACTTAATAGCCCATCCTCCTTTTCATCCCAGCATGGGGAGCCAGGCGGTCGTTTCCATTAGACTCAGCTCGTCCATCTTCCTCCTGGTTCC
Source organism: Budorcas taxicolor (assembly GCF_023091745.1). NCBI lineage: Eukaryota > Metazoa > Chordata > Mammalia > Artiodactyla > Bovidae > Budorcas > Budorcas taxicolor. The sequence goes on from NC_068925.1 coordinate 72,803,284, forward strand.
ACACCAGGAGGCAGTTGAGAGATAAAAGTCTCCATTTGCCCCAATTTAGCAGACACTGGTTTTTCCATTAAAGGATGGCTCTCAAATCTGAAGACACCTGAGCAATGCCTAGAAACGCAATCCCAGTAGTCTTGATTGTGCTCACTCTTAACACAACGGCACTTTGGGGACTGGAAGATGTCTCTCTTGAGTTTAAGAGAGGGTCAACTCTGACCTTACGATGGAAAACCTTGAAGCTCAATGCAAAGCATAAATAAAGTCAATAACAAGGGCTCATGGGAATGGTCTGTGGCTGCAGCTACCACAAGGCTAGATCTTGGCTGTCTTCTACAATCAGCAGACAGGCTAGAGGGAAGCATTTCTAGCCTCACTTCCCACCTACCCTTTTTGGTGTATATTGCTATTTCCAGTGCTTCCTAAATATTAAACACTTCTTTTTCATTTTAAGTCTCTTTGGCTCCTAATGAGGATTTGATCAGTAATTGATAGAAAAGGCTTTTCACTTTGCATGATGAAAAGTTTGAGTGCAAGAGACGCCCAGTTATACTCTGACTCCTCAGCCCAACCCATTATTCAGACTTCAGGAGCCATTAACGTTAGTCAGAATAACAAATACTTCCAAAAACTGTCAAGAATTTTTTTTTTCTGACACAGTGAAGGCAAAACCAGAAATGCATTCACACCTGGAGCTTGATTAATTTAAGGTGTGCTTGGATCTGCCTGGTAGCTCAGACAGTAAAGCATCCGCCTGCCGTGTGGGAGACGGGTTCGATCCCTGGGTTGGGAAGATCCGCTGGAGAAGGAAATGGCAACCCACTCCAGTAATCTTGCCTGGAAAATTCCATGGACTGAGGAGCCTGGTAGGCTACAGTCCATGGCGTCGCAAAGAGTCGGACACGACTGAGCAACTTCACTTTCACTTTATCTACAAGAAAAAGACATTTGATTTCATTTAAAAATTCTAATATAAGTGATATCATTTATTGCAAAGTAAAATTTGAATATGCAGATTAATATAAAATAAAAAGTAAAATCAAAACATTTTAACATTTGAGGATTTTTTTTTTTTTTTTGCATGGGAACAGATTAACTCCACAGAATAGCCTCCTCTTAAGGTTAAAAATCAGAGAAGGCAATGGCAAGCCACTCCAGTACTCTTGCCTAGAAAATCTCATGGACGAGGGAGCCTGGTGGGCTGCAGTCCATGGGGTCGCTACTAGTCGGACATGACTGAGTGATGTCACTTTCACTTTTCACTTTCATACATTGGAGAAGGAAATGGCGACCCACTCCAGTGTTCTTGCCTGGAGAATCCTAGGGGAGTCTGGTGGGCTGCCGTCTCTGGAGTCGCACAGAGTCGGACACGACTGAAGCGACTTAGCAGCAGTAGCAGCAGCAAGGTTAAAAATAAAAAGCTTCTGGGACTTCCCTGGTGGTCCAGTGGCTAAGACTTCACTCTCCCAATGCAGGGGACCCAGGTTTGATTCCTGACCAGGGAACGAGATCCTACATGCCACAACTAAGACAGAAGATCCATGTGCCACAAGTAAGACTTGCTGCAGCCAAAAAAAAAGCTTCTAGTATCTTTTGGTCCTCAGAGTGTGATCTGGGAAACACTACCATTGGCATCCCCCAGGAGCTTATTGGAAATGCAGAATATCAGGCTCCACCACAGACCTCACTGAATCAGTATCTGCTTTTAACAAGGCACCGCAGGCAAGGGGTCACTATTTTCACTAATGTTAGTCCTTCAGAAGGCATCCAAACTATTGAAGAAATTGAAAGGAAGAGGTACATAAAAACAGTAGGCAAAACAATGAGGAATTCACTCTACAAAGTCTTGTGTGATCAGAACCCAATTGTGGAACACACCACTAGAGAATCAGATTTGGGAGTGACCTGTTAAAGAGATGTCACTCACATGTAGGCCACCTCCCCTTAGTAATACAAATAGTAATTACAAATTAATAAGAAAACCATGGAACCAGAGACCTTTAAAACTGAGACGAATGATAGAATTTGTAGTAATCAGTGTGTGTGAAGTCTGGAGCCTCAAACTGAGTTTGTTTCTCCCAATTTGGGGTATGAAGTTAAAAACAAACCCAGTGCTGGTGCGATTAGGGCCTCTCAAGCAGAGGGACCTTGAGCAAATGTCTTCATTTCTTGGAGTCTCATCCCATAATCTGTAGAATCTGTCCTGCAAACCTTATAGGGTCATCATGCACCTTAAATAAGGGATGTGGACATGTTTTGAAAACTATATGAGAACCTAGAATGTTGCCATGGCGGGTTTCAAGGGTGGGTCCTAGTTTCATCCAATTAACTGCATCTTGTGTGAGATAATATCACGGCAAAACTGTGGTAGCCTGCTTGAAGTAAGGAAAACAATGAGCTAATTAATAAGATTGTGTCACCGTGGTTTCTACACTGTCTAGAAGAAGAGGATTCTCTGATTCTCAAGTTCCAGTGTAGACAGGGAAACAAGGATATCCAGTAAGGATCTGTTGAACGAATGCCCAAATTACTAAACTTGAGAAAGGTAATTTACCAACATTCACTCATTCATTCATTTCAACAAACACTTTTGAGTCCCAGGTTGGCTGGGGATAGACACAATGGTGAACAGAAAAGCATACACTGCTCTTGCCCACATGCAGCGTGTGTGTGAGCGTGCTAAGTCACTTCAGTCGTGTCCAACTCTTTGGACCCTATAGACTATAGCCTGCCAGGCTCCTCTGTCCATAGGATTCTCCAGGCAAGAGTACCAGAGTGGGTTGCTATGCCCTCCTCCAGGGGATCTGCCCAACCCAGGGATCAAACCCCTGTCTCTTCTGTCTCCTGTATTGGCAAGCAGGTTCTTTATCACCAGAGCCACCCAATTTATTTATTTATTCTTGGCTGTGCTGCATGGCATTGTGGGATCTTAGTTCCCTGACCAGGGATGGAACCCATGACCCCTGCATTGGAAGTGCAGAGTCTTAACCACTAGGGCACCATGGAGCCTACAGCCTAATCAAATACTCAAATGGATAAATGGCATCCTTGCTCTATGCCACAAAAATCAGGACCAGGAGCCAAAGCCAACTTGTACTAGAGTGATGTGACCTGGTCAGAGAGGTCACAAAAAATTTCCCTGAGGAAGTGGCTCGTAAGCAGAGAGCTAAGTAAGAACTAAGGTGGGGAAGAAGGGAGCAAAGAGGGTCCCAGGCAGAGGGAATAGGGTATGCACAGGTGTTTTGGCAAAAGGAGGCATGGTGGTCAGAAAGACCAGGCCCGTTAGCTTCGGGATGATGAGATGAGGCTGGGGAGGCCAGCCCATGGCCAGCCCTGTGCACTTGAGCTTGGCTCATCCCATCTGGGCGCTGGGGAGCCACAGAGGGATTGCAGCTGTGACGGTGCTGGTGATGGTGCTGGTGGAGGTGGTGGGGAAGGACGTGTATTTTGTTACGATCAGATCTGGGTTTCAAAATTATCACTCTGGCAGCAAAATGGAGCATGACTCAGGGATAGGAGGGCTGGGTATATGTGGAGGCACAAGGAGGAGACTCTCACAGCTCAGGAGACAGAGCTGAAACCGTCTCTTCCACGGAAGACCCAACTCCTCTGGCCCAGTTCTCTCCTCCACATACAGCCTTGTTTCTGAGAGGCCCTTCCCACGAGAGGGAGGCAGGCTCTGGGTGATGGATTCCTCCCCCTGAGAGTAAGTAAATGAAGTAGGGATTCTGGTCAGCAACTCCGTCCGTTTTGAGTCTATGTGAATCAGTTCCCCTCAGGTGAAATGCCAAAAGTGTGGTTTCTGAATCTGCAGGTTAAATTTTCAGTCCTGGATTCATGGTGACCCCAAGTACAGGCAGCCTAAAAGGCTCCCATTCCCACCCCTCATGAGAATATGAGGCAGGCAGTATCGTCTTCTGCAGTCACATCTTAGGTGACTCAGATGGTAAAGAACCTGCCAGCAATGCAGGAGATGCAGATTCCATCCCTGGGTTGGGAAGATCACCTGGAGGAGGAAATGCTAACCCGCTCCAGTATTCTTGCCTGGAGAATCCCCGTGGACAGAGGAGCCTGGTGGGCTGCAGTCCATGGGGTTGCAAAGAGACAGACACAGCTGAGCAACCAACACACACACACATGTCCAGTTAAATGGCCATCCCTTAGAACCCCTCACTAAAAAGATATGGAAGTGAGGCCTACAGAGTTTTAATAACTTGTCCAAAATATGTCATTTTTAAGGATCAGTTCCCTGAACTTTCTAAAAGTCATCAGGTATATAAAACTCTCAACATACTCTGCTGGTCAACATCATCTTTATAGACAAGTAATGGAGAGAGTCATAAAAATATGCTTTTAAATTAAATTTTTTTTTAGACTTCTGTACTTTGTACTTTAATTACAATCTCCCACCCCTAGAGTTAGAAGGGCTAAAGAAAGAATGGGCATTCAGCCTAAACCTTAAAACTGACTAACTACGCCTTCCACAATTTCTAGTATTATGTAACACTGCGCCCAAGAAATTCACAAATGCTTTTCATGAGCCGAGCTATATAGGTGTCAGGGTCTTTATTTCTAGATTTAATTTCCAGGCATGACAAGATCTTAGATCCAGTTTTCAGTCTCTAAGAAAAATGAGTTTTCCTTTGCTATTCACTCTCACCTGCCATTCTTTAGCTTAGCCAACACATACAAAAAGCTCCGTGATTGTCTGGGGCCTCTCACTGGACATTCTACTCCCTACCCCGTTCCTGTTTCCCGTTTGCTTCCCAGTAGGGTTTCCAGCTCTGACCCTTTCTTTCATATGGTTTCCCTTATAATTCTGAGCCCTTTTGTGATGTTTCTGGACTTTATTACTGCACTGTTACTTGTTTATTCTTTTTTTATACTGCCTGTTCCCTCCAGGAGCAGCTACAAATTCAAGCCTTGGCCCTCATGTTGTTGGTAGAGATTTTATATTTTTAGTAATTAGTCAATACATTCCAAAATAAGACAAACATATTTGACTTCCCCCATCATTTTTGCCCTAAGATTGAACATTAGAATTGATTGGCCATCAACCAAAGTCAAATGCAATCTGCTTTTCACATGGTTTTATTCATCTATCTGTCCTTAACACAGCTTCAAACACTCATGATTTTTGAAAACCAATATTCAGAGGTGTGTCTGTGTTTAGCAGTTTTTGTTTGTTTTTTACAAGAATCCTTTTAAACCTACACTTTGGGTTGATAAGGTTCAGGCTAGCTCATTGAGCTAAGAAGATCCAATTTGGAGAAGCTTGGCGTTGATAAAGCAGGGAGATGTCTTAGAGGGCTCTGAAATTGGAAAGTTTGTGTTCAACATTTGACTTTCACTCAAATTGGCAGTCTCTTTCCAAAATGAGCATTATTTTCTCATCTTTAAAGTATGCTGAGTTTAGTCAGTTTGAGCACTAAGCAAATTGTCAGGAGAGTTCTCAAGAATTAGGAAGAAAAAGCCAATATATCTTACTCAACCTGGGGCCACAACCTCCAGGAGTGTTGGTGAATAATGGTATGGCTTTCCTTCATTTTAACCCACTTCTGGCTGTGTTAATGCTATGCCAAGACAATCGGCTAAAAAAGGACAACTTTGTGTCAAGCTACCAAAGTATTTTGACTACACTATGCTAGAGGGGAAAAAGGTTTATTTGACTGAAATGGTTTGCTGAGAGGTAAATATTACTCTTTCTGGAATGCATGATTATAACTTTTCCAATCTGGAAAATGCATCTCTGACACCCCTCCCTGCTTCTAGGTTGTGAGCGCATAAAGCACATTGTCTGGGAAGTGGCTTGCAAGAGGGGGGAAAATGTGGCACCACGCAGGTTCTCTTAAGTGACTACTGAGTTGACTTGAACCTAGAGCCCCTTTTACGTGGGTCTGAACGTCTCCCAACTCAGTCTGCTTAGTTACTGAAAGGATTGCTACTGTTTGCTGAGCATCCTCGCCTTCTGCATCGTCTTATTGATTTCTTTTTGGACATTAAATACTTACACTTGGAGGAATATCTTTTCTTTTTGCTTTTGCCCACACAGTACATGGCTTTTAGGATCTCAGTTCCCCTAACCAGGGGCTGAGCCACGGCCACAGCAGTAAAGCATTGAATCCTAACCACTAGACTACCAAGGAACTCCCTGAAGGAATCTATCTTTTAAGTAAAGGGACCCAGCAGCTCCCAATAGGAGGCAAAATGGTCTTCCAACTGCCTCCTGGCCATTTCCGTGGGATATCTTGACCCACACGTGGCTCCTCAGTGTCTATATAGGAGGACCTGATTTGGAGGAGGTTTGAGGCTGTATTCATATACATGAATTCACAAACATCCATTGTCTACACCAAGGGAGAGAAGATTATGGAAGTCCCCAATCCCATCTCCCCACTCCTTAGCATTGCCACCATCCAGACTTCACTGAAAATTCAGCACATTAAAAAACAGGCTCAGTATTTTCTCCTTAAGAGCAGCTCCTTGCACACCCTTTCCAGCTTCTCCACCTGTTTTAAGCAATATTTTCCTTGTTGGGTTAAAAACTATGTTTTTAAAATTCTCCTCATCAGCTTTCACTCTCCCAATACCCAGTTAATCAAGTCCTGTCAATTCTTGCTCAATAAATATCTCAGGAAGTTTCCTCCATTCTTTTGCATTCTGGAAGAACAGAAATAGAAGAGCATCTGGCTCTCTAGTCTGGATGGTGAGATGAGAAACACCATATACAAGTGAATAAACTTTTCTAGAAATAGTATTTTTTTAAATGCAAAAATACATGGCCCCAAACAAGCCTTATATACAGACCCTGAGGCACTGGCTAGCACTGTCTTTGTCTCCCAGCAATCCAGAGCAGTTGGAGGTCCTTTTCGCTGCTGAGGGGCTGAGTGAGGCCTTTGGGAGTCCAGTTCAGGCCACTCTGACTCTAGCCACCCCTCCACTTATGAAGCAGGAAGCCTTCACTTTCAAGTTAGCTAGTCTTCATTCAGAGCACAGCAAGGTATGTATCCAATCTGAAGCAGTGTTGGCACAATTTATCAGGAGTATTTCACCCTAATTTAAAATTTTATATATTTCACCTCCACCTGGACAGAAGCTCATTCTGTATTCTCACTGCCCCTCCCGTTCCCCATAGCAACCAACACTGGGTTCTGCTGTTTGTAGTGTATAAATACAATGTTTAAGTCTTAGAGCCTTAGAATTTTAAAGTCAGGGGGAATCTTAAGATCTCCTCTTGTTCAGTCCTTTACTCTCCATAGACGAAGAAACAGGTCTAGAGAAACCGGCTGACTTGCCCAAAGTCACCCAGCTGGCTAGTGGCAAAGCAAGAACCAGAACCCAGGTTTCTCCGGCTTTAAGTCTGCACCCCAAATGATCCTTAGATAATCAGCGACAGAAATATCTGACTTCACACAAGGTCTCCGGGCGATGGTGGCGATAGGGGGTGATTTGCTTTATTGAAACATTTACAAAGATTCCATTCAACGCCTCGCAGGACCGTCCTGGACGAACTCCTCAACTCGGTGTTAAGCAGTCACAAGTTACGTGCTGCACTTGCTTATGAGTCTGTCGGCCCTAATCGCGGTTCTTCTGACAGAAGCGCGTCCCCGAGCCTCCCGCCGCCCCTCACACTGGGGCTCCCCCTCCTGGCCCCTCCCAGGGTGCCGACTGTCACACGGCGGCCGAGCGGCCCGCCCCACGTGGACCCGGCTGGGAGGATCAAAGTCTGTTTGCTGGCTGGCCCCCGGCAGGTGTGAGGTGGGCTGCTAGGACCCGCAGCGCCTGGGCAATAGGCCCGCCACGCCGCGGGGACCCCGCCTGCCTCGCCCTGCCCCTCCCCCTCCCCCTCCTGCTGCACGCGGCCCGCGCCCCCTACCCTCCCCCACGACGCCCGTCGCTGCACCCGGCCGCGGCCCCCGGCCCACGCCCGGCTCCTGAAGGGAAAGGCCCCGCCCCCATCTGTTGAAGCCGCGACACCGCCTCCTCCCCGCCCCTCTGAGCCTCCGCCCAATAGCGAGCGCGGGTGGGCGGGACGCGGCGGCTGTCGTGAGGGGGTTCTGGCCAATGAGAAGGCGTGCCGGGCCTGGAGGGCGGGGCGGCGAGGCCTTGTCACGCTCGGGTCCGTGTGAAAACGGGGGTTCCGAGTGCAAAGCAAAGTTTTTTTGTAAACCGTCTGCAAAGGCGGCGGGGGGGGGGTGGCGGGTGGCGAAGAAGGCGCCCGACACCGGGCCGAGTGCAGCAGCCGTGGCCGCCGCCTCTTTAGCTCTTCAGGCGTCGCCTCCTCGGTCCGCGCCACACCGGAGGAAGACCGCCGGAGGGGAAGACCTGCGCGGAGAACCCGCAGATGCTCGGAGCCTCCTCAGCGCTGAGCTGCCGGTCGCCCGCCCCTGCCGCCCGCCCGCCCGCTCCTGCTCCGGCTCTCTGTCGGCGGGCTTCGGGAGCCCCGGCTCCCTGCCGCCTCCGCCGCCGCCCCGCTGTGGGTGTGTGGGGGCTGCTGGGGCTGAGCCGGGCCTCGGCGCCGGCTCCGAGGACGGACGCCTGAGGAGGAGCTGCGCGCCGCCGGCCGGCCGGGGACGCCCGCAGGCGCGGGGGCTCGGCGGCTAGACCCCGGGCTCGCCCGCTCCTGTCCAGTCACCGAGGCCCCGCGGCAGACTCCCGAGCCCCGCGCCGCTCGCCCTCCCTCCCTCCGTCGCCGGCTCCTCGGCGCCTCGCCGCCTCCTCAGGAGTGTCCGGGCCGCGCTCGGGCGGGCTCCTCAGCCGCAGCCATGGGGTGCTGGGGTCGAAACCGGGGCCGGCTGCTCTGCATGCTGTTACTGACCTTCATGTTCATGGTCCTGGAGGTGGTGGTGAGCCGGGTGACCACGTCCCTGGCGATGCTCTCCGACTCCTTCCACATGCTGTCGGACGTGCTGGCGCTGGTGGTGGCGCTGGTGGCCGAGCGCTTCGCCCGGCGGACCCACGCCACCCAGAAGAACACCTTCGGCTGGATCCGGGCCGAGGTGATGGGGGCTCTGGTGAACGCCATCTTCCTGACCGGCCTCTGCTTCGCCATCCTGCTGGAGGCCATCGAGCGCTTCATCGAGCCGCACGAGATGCAGCAGCCACTGGTGGTCTTCGGGGTCGGCGTGGCGGGGCTGGTGGTCAACGTGCTGGGGCTCTGTCTCTTTCACCACCACAGCGGCTTCGGCGACGACTCGAGCCACAGCCACTCGCACGGGGGGCACAGCCACGGCCTCCCCAAGGGGGCCCGCAGCAAGAGCAGCCGCGCGGGGGGTAGCGACAACGCCGTGACCCCGGGCGAGCAGGGTCCCGACCAGGAGGAGACCAACATCCTGGTGGCCAACAGCAGCAACTCCAACGGGCTGAAATTGGACCAGACAGGTGAGGAGAGAAAAGTCGCCGCCGCAGGTGGTTGGCCCTGGGGAGCCCAGACCCCGGGATGGCCCCGGGCGGGGTGGCCCGCACGCCCCCTGGCGCCCGAGCCGACCGCGCCGCGCCGCCTCGGGGCCGCTCCTTCCCGGGCGGGCTCCCGCACCTGCGGGGAAGCCGCCGAAGCAGACGGCCCCCTCCACCCCCGCCCCCCGCTGTCAGCCGGGTGTCAGGAGCCGGGGAAGTGCGTCCTCCGCCCCCTGTATGGGGGTGTAGATGGCACCGCGGTGGTGAGAGCGGGCAAAAGGTCAGGAGGTGACCCTCAGCCCGCTGCGGTCCGCAACTGCACTTGGCAGTATCTTACGGGGCTGTCGTTCCAAGAGACTGTCTGATTTTGGCGTTAGCAGGATCAGCAATGCTTCCTAATTAAATTTCTTGGCCCTCTTGGAAAACCAGAGAGAATCTCCAGTTGATCCTTAGTTGTTGGATGTTTGGAACCTTGCTCTGCCCAAGTAGTGCTTTTGCCCTTCAAACAAGTTTCTTAATGTTGTATTCAGAGCGATCTTAGTGATTGTCTTTCCTGAACTCAAAATCTTGGTTAAAGGTTTCTGTTATGAACAACAATGCATGTTTCGGTTAGTTTTCTAAAGTCTAAACCCAATCCTGAAAATCCTAGACTTAAGACCTGTCTGGGCATGTTTTTTGGGCTTTTTTTTTTTGCGGAAGGCATGTTTTAACATTTCACTTAGGATTTGTCGTTTTTGTACTAAGGTAAAAGTGATGATAATTTATTCATCTTATATTTTTAATGTGTAGTTTTCATTCTAAACATTAAGTGCTCTTGGAAGGAAATTGGGAAATAGGTGTTGAAAGAAGAGATGGGAAAAGGAATCATCCTAATGCCCTACTAACCAATCTCAGTGATATTTTTAATAGCTTGGTGTATTTCCTCCCACTGTTTTCCATTTATATGGAAATATCAATTTCTGTTTACCTATTTGTGTGAAACCACACATGCATGACACTACATAGACAATTTTCCTCTTTCTAGGATTCAGGATATCATGTTAATGAAATTGAAGTTGTACATTGAAAATGTTTAATAAACAATTGAATTTCCTCTCACTTCTACTCTGCAAGGAGTTATTCCAAAGAATATTAAGCTGTTCTGGTGTGTATAATTCCTTAAAAGGAGCTAGTAGGATAGATAGTGATCATTTAGTTCCAACTTTTCCTGAAGTCTCTGTGTGATTGTTGATAGGCTTATATGGTTGATTTGTCAGTTTCTAAACCCCTTCTATCAAGGGACTCTTATCATTTATAAGTGACAAAAGTCTAAAAGTTAACCTTAACGCTTTAATGATGAAAAGTGACTAGAGCTCTGTGTCAGGTCAGCTGTTTGTATTAGACTTATCCATAGTTGCATATGATTTGGGGGTGATGGCATTCAATTTTGTTGTTTTTGATATATATCAACAAGTATAGAGTGTTCCCAGGACCCCACAGAAAAGGTAAACTTCATTTGGAAGTGGGAAGGTAGGAGGTTGGAGTATGAGAAAGGAGTATCATCTTAATGACTTAATTTACCCCTGACCATATATCCTGGCCTGTACCCAGTATGTCAACTTATATTAAATTGCTCTGAGCACATTTCTTCGTATGTTTTATGAAAAATTTTCACCTCCATCTCTTAAATGGAATTAGGCAAGAATGTTTATATAAACACTTTAGATGTGTTTGATACAGAATTTTTATTTCTTTGTAGATCCAGAAAAGTCCAGAAATGATGCAATGGAAGTACAAGTGAATGGGAATCTTATCAGAGAACCCGAAGAGGTGGAATTGGAAGAGGATGAAGATAAGACTGGACAACTTAACATGCGTGGAGTTTTTCTGCATGTCTTTGGAGATGCTTTGGGTTCAGTGATTGTGGTAGTAAATGCCTTAGTCTTTTACTTTAATTGGAAAGGTTGTCCTGAAGGGGAGATTTGTGTGAACCCATGTATACCTGACCCCTGCAAAGCATTTGTAGAATTAGTTAATAGTACTCAGGCAACAGTTCAAGAGGCTGGTCCTTGCTGGGTACTGTATTTAGATCCAACTCTTTGTATTGTAATGGTTTGTATACTTCTTTACACAACTTATCCATTGCTTAAGGAGTCTGCTCTTATTCTTCTCCAAACTGTTCCTAAACAAATTGATATCAAAAATTTGATAAAAGAACTTCGAAATGTTGAAGGAGTTGAGGAAGTTCATGAATTACATGTTTGGCAACTTGCTGGAAGCAGAATCATTGCCACTGCTCACATAAAATGTGAAGACCCGACATCATACATGCAGGTGGCTAAGATCATTAAAGACGTTTTCCATAATCACGGAATTCACGCTACCACCATTCAGCCTGAATTTGCTAGTGTAGGCTCTAAGTCAAGTGTAGTCCCGTGTGAACTTGCCTGCAGAACTCAGTGTGCTTTGAAGCAATGTTGTGGGACACGGCCACAAGCCCAGTCTGGAAAGGATGCAGAAAAGGCCCCATCAGTTAGCATTTCTTGTTTAGAACTTAGTGACAATCTAGAGAAGCAGCCCAAGAGGACTAAAGTTGAAAACATCCCTGCTGTTGTGATAGAGATTAAAAAAATGCCAAACAAACAACCTGAATCATCTTTGTGAGTCTTGAAAAAGATGTGATGTTTGACTTTTGCTTTAAACTGCAAGAGGAAAAAAGACTCTATTGAAATTCTATGTTTGCCAAGTAGTGTAATTGAAGTCCTTGTCTGGTCACACAGTTTAATTCTATTTTTGTAAGAACATAATGGGACTGCTTAACAGAGTTCTATATTACAACTTTGTGATTATTAGTGCAGAGTACAGCTATGCTGTAACAGTTTTGGAAAGCCAGTTTTAACACTATGTTACATTTTTGTTTAAGTATAAACCTTATATAACATAATGCTATTTGATTTCCAGTTTTTCAATGGTAAAAAACTAATTAGGGGGATAAATAAATTTAAATTGTTACTGGAATTTCTCTGCTTTTCTTTTCCCCCAGTGTTATATTTTGTTTGTTAGAATTATAATTGCTAGAACTCTAAAAATTAATAGGTCTGTTTCCTTTGACGTTTTATGTAATATTTACTTGCCCTTTGAGATCATTACATAGCATAATGGCAGCATATTTTAAGAATGACTCATGAATATTATTAGGAAAAGTTCTTTTTTTTCTTCACATGGGGTTTTATGATACTGAAGATCAGTTACTACTCTGTATCCTATGTTGCTGAGTATTATTCTAATAGATAATTAAATTGAACTAGTATACCTATAATAGGGCATATGGACAGTAAGAGCAGGGAAGGAAGTTTTACCAAATTAAATATTTAGATTCTTGTAAGTTAATAATCAGACTACATATCTAAATTATTCTGAGAATTTTAACTTTTTTAAAAAAAAAACAAAAAACAAAGGTAGCCTAAAAGATGAATGTGTTCACCAGCATTACTTTCTTTGAAAGATTGGCATTAGAAACAGAGTTGAAAGTTTACTCATAAAATATATACAATAAATATTTTTAAGACTTTAATTTAATAATTACATGTTAAATGAAAGCTTATTAATCTAATCTTTTAAATTGTGAGTTTTAAAAATAACTTCAGAGTCATTTCACAGTGACCAATTATGAATGGATTCAAACAGCTTTTTGAGCCCAACCAGCAATGCTTGTGCTTTACCAAGAGCCGTTGACTTGAGAGAAAAATCTGAAGGTTAATGCGGTTTGGATATTAAACTGTCAAAAAGCAAAATTAGTTAAGACAAAATTAATAATTGAGATTCTATAAGTCATTCTGTCTTGACATTGCTCAGACCTTCCAATAGTGGCTTATTTTGCAGGATGTCGTAGTATCTATACAGGAAACTGTTTTTGGCTATTTCATTGTTCGTATGGATTTCAAATCCATACACAAATATTATTTAAGGGTATTTAAGTTATATTTTTCTGATAGAGGGATTATGCTTTGTGAAGAAACTAGAGTTTTGTCCTCAAAAGGATGAATATTAATATCAGTTATCATGTATAGCTCTATTTTTCTAGAAACGAGGTATCCTGACTACTTTAGTACCTTTTATAGCTGACTACTTTGGGGATGGCTACCTTTTGGGATTTGAAATAATTCATTGTTTAGTGGGTCTTAAGATGAAAACGTTGGCATTTGACAGTTAACTTTTTAAAGGGATGATCTTTTATGGTAGATGGTGTGATTTTTTCCTAGTATAAGCCTGTTGCTGGCAATGGGCCTGTTTAAGAACACCCGATTTTTCCATTGAGAATGAGGTAATTTTAGGAACACAGTTTGTAAGTTCATATTTACTATAATGGGCGAAAACCATAACCTGCCAATTTGCAATACATCTTTATCATTTAATACTCTTCTGATATTGTATATTTCAATTCCTAAACTGGTAGTTACTTGGAATTTTGCAAACATTTTTTTTAAAACATGAAATTGGAATTTCATATGAATGAACAAGAGAAAGCTTCAAATTATATCATGTACATTCCTGATTTACCATTTTTTGAAGATCTCAAAATAATTTATGTTACAGAAATATTTCAGTAGTGATATAAAAGGATAACTGGTAATATATATTACATTCAATGAGGTTTTCTTTACAATGCTCTATTGGGTCAATTAAAGGTTGCATAAGGCATAAGACATCAATTGAAATAAGTTTTTTTTAATGGTGTATAAGCATGGGACAAGGGCTATTTTTTTTTTCTTTTTTTTTTTTTTTTTTTAATTTTAAAATCTTTAATTCTTACATGTGTTCCCAAACATGAACCCCCCTCCCACCTCCCTCCCCATAACATCTCTGTACAGCCTTTGGATTTTAGTTATTTCACTTTTCATAATTTTAAGTAGCTCATAAGTAACGAAGTGGTACCATAGGATTCTCTTTTTCAAAGGATTTCTGTCATAATAGCAAAATCAGTGGGCACTGACCCACCTTTTCAGTTTTAGCAGAGAATTATTTATTTCTTTACAATGCACTTTCTAACCCATTTTTAGCTATATTAGCATTATCTTTTAGAAATGCTTTTATATTTAAATATTGTGGGATTTAAGTGTCTTTTCCAAAATAGTTTATTCTTTCCTGGAAGAAAATGAGGGAAATTCCATTAATTATTAGGAGACTTAAACCCAATATTTAAATGCTGTTTTATAACACTGCATCAGTTTTAGGAGGTGCATCTCTCCTGCTGGCTCTTTTATATTTGAGCAAGATCAGTGTATTTAGAATATGTGTTTAGAAATGTGTCTGTTGTCTCAATTTAGTAAGATGGAGGTGCTGCATGTGCCTGAATTAAAACCAACCCAGACATTTTTTTCCAACCCAAATTCCGCCTTAGTGATGAGAGAGATTTAATTCTCCATTGTCACCTTTTAGTTATATGATTGTTTAATAAAATTTTTTTTTTCAGAGAGCATCTGCCCTGTATAAAGTATGAACTAGAACCTAAAGGAAAAGTAAAAAACTCAGAAACTTTGTTGTGTGTATTTTAACATTTTAGAAAGTAGTGTGTTTCAGTAACTAAGGTATGTAATTTGACCAGGAAGAATTTGCATCAAGAACACCTTGGAAAATCACAAGTAGATGACTATTAATGTTTGTATCTTGTTAACATCCTCAGTTAATTTTGAATTTTTGAAAGTTCTGAAGGAAAAGGCCTATGGAACCTAATATGAAGTATTTAGTAGGCTAACTGGTATTGAGTTGTAGATTTTTACTGTTTCTAAACAAATATCATTTGATGAAATGTCATTTACCTGCTGTCTTAAGATGTTCACACACAAATATGGAGAAGAATCCTACAGTATAGAAATATTTATTTTAATAGAGTTTCAGTTAAGTCATAAAACAGTGTTAAAACTTGGGAAGGTAGAGGGTTCGTTGTTTTTTAAATTGAAACTGTCATACAGTGTTTGACCATCTGAAACGGGAATTATAATAGCACTATTTTGATGTAACTTTACTGCTATTATGTGGCAATGCTATTTAGTTTTACTAACAAGTTCTGAAATACTTAGCAGTCATTTTCACTGGCACAGGAGCCTTTTGTATGTCATTCAGTTTAAACTTTTAAACCAAAAACTTTATGGTTCAGTGTCTTTGGCAAAAAGATACTGAAGGGAATGTAACATACAATTAATATGTGGTTATATATAAAAAGACACAAATTGCCATGTTATGGTTCTGCCTTGAAACAGCACAATGAAGTGTATCAGTGTATTCTGTGATTCTTTATGAAACTTCTATGTTGTGTTGTTTTGTGTCTGCCACAGGGTGTCCTTTGGGCCAGATGTGGCACAGTTAAATGCAATTATCATCTCATGAAATGCAGATGCAGATAAAATGTCTTTAGTGCTGCAACATTTTACCTAACTTTTTGTATGTTTCTGACTGTGCGTTATTTTCCAAAGCTGTTCCTACCTCACCATGAGGCTTTATGGATTGTTATGTATTATAAATGTTCTTTATGAGACAGACTACTGTGTTTCTTCTCATTTATTAAAAGTTAAGTAGAAAAATAAACTAATTTTAATATCTACTTCATTGTTTTGTGCGTATGGCCTCAGTAGTTGTGGCTCACAGGCTTATTTGCTCTGGAGAATGGGGGATCTTCCCAGACCAGGGATTGAACCAATATTTTACTATCCATGATTTCAGGCAACCACTGGGGGACTTGGATAAGAGGAGACTAAAAGTGTGTGTGTGTGTGTGTGTGTGAGTCACTCAGTCATGTCCCTCTTTGCAGCCCTGTGGACTGCAGTCCGCCAGGCTCCTCTGTCCCTGGAAATCTCCTGGCAAGAATACTGGAGTGGGTTAACATTTTCTTCTCCAGGGGATCTTCCTGACCCAAGATCGAACCCGGGTCTCCCACACTACAGGCGGATTCTTTACCGTCTGAGCCCCCAGTGAAGCCCAAGAGGAGACTACTGGACTGTGTTTCCTGGTAATTCTTTTCCAAACAATTAATTGTAAGATCCAGTGTTGAATTACAGCACCAGAGGAGACTACTACAATTGATTCCACATTTTTTTCATACTTGAACTTTTCTGAGATCAGTGCATCAATACAATCTGGTATCTTAACCACTCCTTTTGGCCCACTGTGTTTCCTATTAGCATGTATCTTACAATTAATCATTCAGAAAAGAATTGCCAGGTCTTTCCAGAAGTACTGCCAACATTTCCTAAAACCTTATGTACTATGCATTGCACATCTGGATGAGAGCTGTTGCTTTTGAATTAGATGAAAATATGCTTAAGAAAGTCAATGACAGTGTTGCTTTTAAAGAAATCCCTTAGACATTTCTGAGCCTTCAGAATTGACCATTTTTGCCCTCTCCTCACTATAGCCTATATAGCCTTTTCTCTTTTAAATCAAGTAATGTAGCACATTGTTGCATTTGCTTATTTACAAACCTATTTCCTTTTTAAAGACTATAAATTCTATGAGGTCAGAGCTGTCTTCTTTATTTTCTCAGAGTCTAGCACACTGTAAGCATTCAAAGGTGTTTGAAAGAATATTGAGGAATGGCAGGTGTGGAAGAGGACATAGCAATAACACTATTAACAGCGAAAATATACTGAGCAGTTGCTACCTAGCAGCCACACACATTTTCATTTAATCCTTACAAACTGTTAGCCACATTCCATTATTCCCATTTGGCGGACCAACGGATATCAAGTACCTTACCCAAAGGCATCCAGATAGCGATGGAGCCAGAACTGGAATTGAGCACGAGATCTAGAATGCATCAAGTCGCATGCTTTCCCATTACTTTGAACTGTCAACAACCTATTTCATAAGTAAACTCAGAATGAAGAATTCTTTTAAATTTTCATGCAACAAGCAGCAATAGATGGGCCAAAGGAAAAAAAAAATACATTTTACAGTATATGATATTTACAAAAAACATCAGCATAGTCACCAGATGAAAAATCAGAACTTATGGTGTGTCATTCAAATTACATGTGGCAGAGGAATAACTATTTTTTAGAAGTTAGTGTCTCTTGGTTTCAGTCTAGTCTTGCAGACAGTGGCCATCATTACAAAGCAGTCAAAGGCACTATTAGTACAAGCGTTGTTTAAGGTAGGGACTGCTCCCCTTGAAGCACAAACACCTATGGCCTACATCACTTTTTATGCTGAAAACTGGCCATTTGGAGAACTGGAGAGCAGAGGTGATTGAACTAAATGTGAATGAGGAGATGGAGGTAGAAGATGATTTGCTTTTCGACAGAGATGCTATTAGCATTTGGGTGAGAAAATGTATTGTAGTACAGAAGTGTCTCATGTGCTGAATTTAGTAACCCAGCCTCCTTCCACACAAGTGTTTGTAGCTCCTCCACTTCCCCCGGCTCAAAATCAATACACCCCAACTTTTTCAAATGTCTCCGAGGGCGGCAGGCTGGCCCTGGACCACCATGAAGGACTGACCCAGTGGGACTCCTCCAGTCTCTCCCACATGATCCAAAAGCTATCTCTATTTTCCTCCTTTTACACAGACCGAGTATCATAGATTCTTGGTGTTTTGTTTGAACTTGAGTCCCTTTTTCTTTTTTAATTGAAAAAAAATTTTATTGGTTTTGCCATACATTGACATGAATCCACCACGGGTGTACATGCATTCCCAAACGTGAATCCTCCTCCCACTTCCCTCCCCATAACATCTCTCTGGGTCATCACCGTGCACCAGCCCCAAGCATGCTGTATCCTGCGTCGGACGTAGACTGGCGATTCGATTCTTACATGATAGTATACATGTTTCAATGCCATTCTCCCAAATCATCCCACCCTCTCCCTCTCCCTCTGAGTCCAAAAGTCCTTTATACACATCTGTGTCTCTTTTGCTGTCTTGCATACAGGGTCGTCGTTGCCATCTTTCTAAATTCCATATATATGTGTTAGTATACTGTATTGGTGTTTTTCTTTCTGGCTTACTTCTCTCTGTATAATCGGCTCCAGTTTCATCCATCTCATCAGAACTGATTCAAATGTATTATTTTTAACGGCTGAGTAATACTCCATTGTGTATATGTACCACAGCTTTCTTATCCATTCATCTGCTGATGGACATCTAGGTTGTTTCCATGTCCTGGCTATTATAAACAGTGCTGTGATGAACATTGGGGTACATGTGTCTCTTTCAGTTCTGGTTTCCTCGGTGTGTATGCCCAGTAGTGGGATTGCTTTAGGAGTCCCATCCTAAAGTCCAAGAACCAAGGTTCCATTCCTACAGAGTCAAATAGACAACCTGAAGATTTGATTTCTGAGACAGCGATTGAAAAGGCCAGGTAGACAGGAACTCCTCTGAGAGGTTAAGAAGATTGTTCTGCTTAAGGAAGCAGTGCAGATGTGGCCAACTGAATTGGTCATGGAAACCATATCTTTTTTTGGAGTATAAGAATCGAATTTCTGGCATTGTAAAAGGGGTTCAAAACCAGTGCCCTTAAAGTATGGATTTGAATATTCAAATAGAAATTTTAAGGATTGATCCTGATTTTTCGTCTAATTGTGAAAACGTCAAGGACAATTCTAGATAAAATTTATCTGCACTTTATTTTTTGGAAGTATAGATTTACAGTATTATGTTACTTTGAGGCATATAACATAGTTTTTCAGTATTTTTGAGGATTATGTTCCATTATAGAAGGAGGAAATGGTACCCACCAGTATTCTTGCATGGAAAATTCCATGGGCAGAGGAGCCTGGTGGGCTATAGTCCAAAGGGTCTCAAAGAGTCGGACAGGACTGAGTGTGAGCACAGATAGGTTATAACAAGATAATGAGCATAATTCCCTGTGTTACATGGTATGTCCTTGTTACTTATCTATTTTATTTATAATAGTTTGTATCCATACCCCTAATTTGTCCCTCCTTCTTTCCTTTTCCTTTTAGTTACCATAAATTTATTTTTTTTATATCTGTGAGTCTATTTCTGTTTGTAAATAAGTTCATTTGTATCATATTTGAGATTTCACATGTAAGTGATATCATATAGTATTTATCTTCCTCTGTCTCATTTTGCTAAACTTAATATTGTTTAAGTCCATCCACATGGCTGCAAAAGGCAGAATTTCATTATTTTCTATGACTGAGTAACATTCTGTTGTTATATATAGAGAGGGTTATATATATACTGTTGAATATATATCTCACATATTCTTAATCCAATCATCTGTTGATGGGCACTTGAGTTGCTTCCATGTCTTGGCTATTGTAAATAGTGCTGCTATGAACATTGCTGCTGCTGCTGAGTCGCTTCAGTCGTGTCCGACTCTGCGACCCCATAGATGGCAGCCCACCAGGCTCCCCCGTCCCTGGGATTCTCCAGGCAAGAGCACTGGAGTGGGTTGCCATTTCCTTCTCCAATGCATGAAAGTGAAAGTGAAGTCGCTCAGTTGTGTCCAACTCCTAGCGACCCCATGGACTGAAGCCTACCAGGCTCCTGTGTCCATGGGATTCTCCAGGCAAAACTACTGGAGTGGGGTGCCATTATGAATGTTGGGGTTCACATCTAACTGTTTCAAATTAGCGTTTTTGCTTTTTCAGTATATATACCCAGGAGTGGAATTGCTGGATCATATGGTAGTTCTATTTTTAGTCTTTCAAGGAACCTCCATACTTTTTCCATAACGAGTACACCAATTAACAATTTACATTTCCCTTAACAGTTTATGAGGGTTCCCTTTTTTCTGCATTCTCTCTAACATTTGTTATTTGTAGACTTTGATTTAAACAGTCTCAGAATAGCCATTCTAAGCAGTGTGAGCTGGGAGGTGTGAGACTTTAATTTAAACCAATTCACTCTTAGAACCTCCAGAAGGAGTGCAGCCTACTGATGCCTGCATTTATTTCATAAAACCCATTTTGGACTTATGACCTCTAGACATGTAAAGTATGTTTGTCTTGTTTTAAGCCACTAAGTTTGTGGTAGCTTGTTATAGCAGCAATAAGAAACTAATATACATTTATTAGCACATAAATATGATTGATACACTAAACTTCTATATTTATTACTACCAAACCTTTGCTATCATGAAGTTAAAGTACAGACTAACTTATAAATAGAATTTTATCAGAAAAGGGCCAGATGCCATAAATGATGGTATAGCTTTTGTTTCATGCTTATGCAATCACTTTCTTTGGATAAGTAAGTTAATGAAACATTGATATATGGTTTTAACGTAGGAAGAAGATGCTAAGGTTGAATATGTGAAATACAATCAGGGGTTTTCTTTATGCATGTGGTCTGAGTTTTTATGTGGCGATATCAAGCTTCAGGAATAAGCAATTCCTTAAGGGGTTTGGTGGGAGTCCAGACTTCCTCGTATGTTGTGACAGGACCCAGCTGAATGAAAGAAAGAGCTCAGGGTGAGTGAATCAGCTTTGTGTGGATTAGAGATGTCCTCTTGGAAAGCCCGGAGGCCCCCTGAAGTGACTATAGAGCAGCACTCACCATCGCAGGCTCCGTTTTCTTTTCGCCTATCTCCCCTCGCTCCACTTAGAGCCTGCTTCCCCCTCCTCACCTCCTTCCTCCTCTCTCTTTTCTCTCTAGCCCGTTATTCACCTCCACATCTTATTAGGAATATGGCCTTGGCTGATTTGGTACTTCTTGGAGACTCAGTTTTCAGATCTGTGAGATGGGAATAATACATCCTTTATAAGGTTCTTGTGAGGACCACACGGGGCAAAAATGAGCATGTGCCTACCTCCCCTACTTCTGGCTGCACCAGGTCTTAGTTGCAGCACATGGAATCTTTAGTTGTGGTTCATGGGCTCTCTTGCTTGTGACATGCAGGATCTAATTCCCTGACTAGGGATTGAACCCGGGCCGCTGCATTGGGAGCACAGAGTCTTAGCCACTGGGCCACCAGGGAAGCCTCTCTACCACATTCTGTGTTCCGGCACTATGCTAAATGTTTTAGCCAATTACTCTATGACACGAGGGTAGGAAAACTGAGTGATGGAGGCTCTTCAAATTACATGGTATACAAAGTGGTTAGCTGTGGAGTCAGACTGCCAGGCTTCAAATCCCAGACTCACTGACTGTGTAACATTTGGTAAGATGTCTGCCTTAGCTTTCTCATCTGAAAAATGAGGATACTAGTAGTGTTTTTTATAGGGTTGTTATAGATTAAGCGAATCAACATAAATAAACCATTTGGAACAATTCCTGCCCTTCATTCAGTGCTCAATAAACATTAGCCAGTTTGCATTCTATTCCCTTATTTCTTACTCCCCACCTTTTTCCTTCTTTTTCTTCCTCCTTCTTCTCCATTCTTTCTGTCTTCTCTCTTTTCCTAACCTAATTAGTGCCCCCTAACACCTTGCTTGGGCTTTCCTGGTGGCTCGGTGGTAAAGAGTCCACCTGCGATCCCGGAGATGCTGGAGGCAGGGCTTCGATCCCTGGGTTGGGAAGATCCCTTGGAGGAGGGCATGGCAACCCACTTCAGTATTCTTGCCTGCAGAATCCCATGGGCAGAGGAGCTTGGTGGGCTACAGTCCAGAGGGTCGCAAAGGAAATCAGTCCTGAATATTCATTGGAAGGACTGATGCTGAAGCTGAAACTCCAATACTTTGGCCACCTGATGCAAAGAACTGACTCCTTGGAAAAGACCCTGATGCTGGGAAAGATTAAAGGTGGGGGGAGAAGGGGAAGACAGAGGATGAGAAGGTTGGATGGCATCACCGACTCGATGGACGTGAGTTCAAGCAAGCTCCAGGAGTTCGTGATGGGCAGGGAAGCCTGGCGTGCTGGAGTCCATGGGGTCGCAAAGAGTTGGACACGACTGAGAGACTGAACTGAACTGAACAACTAAACGTAGTACAGGACAGCACAGATGCGATTTAATGTGCACTCAGGCACACAAGACCCTGATTAATCCCCCTCTGGACTCTTACTCTTTTCAATGGTACCACATTTCTCTTTTTCAAAATCATTAGACTCTTTTTACCCCTCCAGGCAACTTTTGCGACAAGCATTACCTGCAGGATAGTGAAGTATCTTGAGGACAAACAGTTGTTTACCTGATGACTGATCCTGTGACTGCTATGGGGAGGCGGCGTTGGGGAGGAAGAAAATGGTTGAGGCTCAAAACAAAAGAGACAATTCCAACAATTCACGCAGGCTGTGGAGGGTCAGTAATGGATTTGAGCGTGCATTCTCTGCCCTCATGTTGTTGGGTAGCCTGATGATGATTTCCGCAAAGGGCAAAGCTTGGACCTGAGAACTTTTCAGCTGAGATTCAATCCTTTTAAGGGACGATGGTATGACAGAATGGAGAGTCCTGATTGTGCTTTCCCACTGCACTAACCCAACAGGCCTGGGCCACCCTCTGCAATTCCAGAGAAGCAGACCCAAAGGAGGCGATAACACCCACTTCCCTTCTACTCCTCCTCGTTTTTTTCTCCTCCTCCTCCTCCATGTTCTTCTTCTTTCTCTTTTCCTCTTTCTCCACCTCCTTCTAAATCAAGGGACCATATAATTTTCACATTCCCCCCTTTATTGTAACTGAATTGTTTGAGAACCTCTGAGTGTGTTGCCGGTGAACATGCCTGGGTAGGTCTGGTGAGCTAACTTCTGAGTCAGCAGCTCAGGTATTTTTACTGAACATCATTAGCTGCTTTGGGACCTTGGCTGTCTTAGGGTTTTCAGCTGGATTTTTGCTCTCTTAATTATAACTTAGACACAAGTCACAGAAGAGGCGGCTATTTGAAACATAAATTAATAAGCAGCAAAAAAAAAAAAAAGATTCTGCAGAATTGCTTCAATATCTGCTTCCCCCAGATTACTGTGTCACATTCATTTGATAACTCTTGTTTAATAGGACATGAAAATGTCTACCTTCCTCCAAAATCCAATTTATTGATACTAAAGAGAAAAGACGGTGCAGATTCCACCCCATGTGGTTTTTCGGTTATTGGAAGTCAAGACTGCTCTTGCCCGCAGTGTGGGTTTTGTGGAGAAGGGCTTGCAAAGAGCAACCTGAAACTCTCTTACCTCATCATTTAAAGCTAAACACTAGTATTTTGTGTGCATAAAAAAATAAAAAACCCAGTTAATTTTATTCTGTGTATAAATTAGGTCTTGAAAGCACTTTTTTGACCCTTTTTGATGCTGGAACACATGGTATCAATAATATATAAACTTATATTTTAAAACTATATATGTGCATACATATGTGTCTACAAATATTTTTCTTGTTTAAAAAGAAGTCAATTTATGCCACTTGTTAAACAGCACTAGGTTGAACTGTGAGATCACATTTATTTATCTTTAAAAATTTTGTTGAAACTTTCTTTGTGACTTAATTTTTTTTGGCAAATATGCCACGTAAACATCAAAAAATGTATGATCTCTATTTTAGGGGGGTGTATGGTTCTGTTAATATAGCTGTCAAATATATCATCCTTGTTCATCACTTTGTCTGATTTGTCTATCACTGTCTAAGAGAGCTGTGTTAAAGTCTCCCACTATGAATGTGAGTTAATCCAATTTTCTTTGTGATCCTATCAGTTTTTCATTTACGTATGCCTGAACTGTGTTAGTAGAAGCATACAAGTTCATGATAGTTACATATTCTTGAAGACTTTAAAAAACTCATTTTAAAGTGAAGATCTTTATCTGTTAATGCTTTTAGCCTTACTTTCCATTTTATCTGCTATCAGTATTGCTCTCTAGATTTCCTTTGGTTTGTTGTTGCAGTTTAGTCACTAAGTCATGTCCGACTCTTTCAAGACGCCGTGAACTATTATAGCCTGCCAGGCTCCTCTGCCCATGGGAATTCCCGGGCAAGAATGCTGGAGTGGGTCACTATTTCCTTCTTACTCCAGGGTGAAATCACATTTAAAAGAAGCTTATAGACCAAATTTAGTGATATCTGAACAGCAATTGATCTGAAGTTAAAATATTTTTTCCTTATATATTATTTACTCTATGCATAAGTGACCAAGTCCCAGGGTCTGGTGCCAAAGACGATCCTGGAGGGGCAGGTGTGGTGGCTGGGGAGACAGTGAGATTATTCTTGAATGTGAAAGACAAGGCAAATCACCAGGCTGGGGCAAGTGCAGGGGTGAGCCATCCCTTGGTGAGTGATTGCTCCTTCTCCTTGTCAGAGCCCGGGGCAGTATAGGAGCATTGCTGGCTTGCAGCAGCTCTGCTGAGGGGCTTGGGTGGAGGAGACATCAAGGGACACTGCTGGCCCCTTTTTCTCCATTGAAAGCAAAACTGAGAGTCCCTCAGTCGTGTCCGACTCTTTGCGACCCATGGACTATACAGTCCGTGGAATTCTCAAGGCCAGAATACTGGAGAAGGTAGCCTTTCCCTTCTCCAGGGGAGCTTCCCAACCCAGGGATCAAACCCAGATCTCCCATATGTCAGGCAGATTCTTTACCAGCTGAGCTACCAGGAAAGCCCTTTGTCCATTAGGGCCCAGCATTTTATTCACACAAACTTTCACTTTCATTTTCCATCCAGGGTGGTGATTAAGGCATGGATTTTGGAGAGAGAGTTGAAGTCCTGTGGCCTGTTTCCTTTCTTTATTGCCCTGGGCACATCACTTTGGTCTCTTTGGAGACAAGAGCGGTATAGATTCATGGGATTGTTGTAAGGATTAAAGAAATAATGCCTGTACAGTCCTTGGCACGGGACTCAGGAAATTATTATTGGTCCTCCCTATAATCCCAGGAGGCAAACATGCTCCCTCAACCAATCATAAAATGAGGCTTAGTGAGACTGAGTATTACTCTAGATTTTTAAACAATTATTTGTTTATTTTTGGCTGTGCTGAGTCTCTGTTATTTTGTGTGGGCTTTCTCTAGTTGAAGAGAGCGGGGGTGTGGGGGGCTACTCTCTAGGTGTGGTGCACGGGCTTCTCATCATGGTGGTCTCTCTTGCTGTGGAGCTCAGGCCCTAGGCTCGTGGGCTTCAGTAGCTGTAGCACGACAGCTCAGTGGTTGTGGCTTAGCTGCGCCTGGCATGTGGGATCTTCCTGGACCAGGGATTGAACCCATGTCCCCTGCATTGGTAAGCTGATTCTTATCCACTGTGCCATCAGGGAAGTCCAAGTAGTACTCTAGATTATCAGTTGAGATTAATTATTAAACCGGATTGAACATTCATCTAGGTTAGGTCTAGATTCAAATCTGGGCCTCTAAAACTCTTGATTTTTCTGTTAAACCCAAGGGAGTTTTCCAGGATTTCACCTTTCTCTGAAGCACAGATTGTTTCCATCCAAAAAGCATCTACTGTGTGCCTATTATGCAGAAGGCCCTGTCCTAAGTGCTAAGGCAGTAAACAAGAATCCATATTCTTGTGGAGCTTGCAGAAGGAAGCTTCTCGTGAAGTTTGAGTAGAGGCAAGACAAAGAAGTAAAATGACATCAGATTAAATTCTAAGGAGAGAAAGATAATGCAGGGAAGAGGGCTAAGTGAATATGAATTTACATGCGTCTGTATTGGGCTTCACTGGGGCTTAGTCAGTAAAGAATCCACCTGCAATGCAGGAAACCTGCGTCCGATCCCTGAGTCAGGAAGATCCCCTGGAGGAGGGCATGGCAACCCTCTCCAGTATTCTTGCCTGGAGAATTCCATGGACAGAGGAGCCTGGTGGGATACAGCCCATGGGGTCGCAAGAGCTGGACACAACTTAGCGACTGAACCACATATTGGAGAGGAAGGTTGTTGTTGATATTCTAGATATAAAGTCCGGGAAAGCCTGACTGAATGAAAAACAGGTATTTGAGTTGACTAATAGGGAGGCAAGGCAAGTCCCTCAGCTTCTGGGAGGAGAGCCTTTCAGGAAGAGGAAATAGTAGGGCATGAGTCCCAAGGGGGAGCTAGAGGACAGGAATGGACGCCACCAAGGGAAGGTTCACATTCCAGGAAACAATTTCTTGATTCTTTGATCAGACTGGAGGTCAAATTACTTCCACAAAGCAGGTTTTCCGAACATTTGGCCTTCCCTTTCATCAGCCACTGGCCCTTTGTTGAGTCACTAAAGCCTGGGGTTGAAGCAATCCTGAGGAGCAGGGCTGGTTTCGTGGCGTTCTGATTTGTTGCATAATGGCAGTGACAAGCTCGGTGACTCAGCAGGGTTCTGTGCGTGAAAGTCAACCCGCTGGGTGACCAGCTCTAGTCCCAAGGCCTCCAGGTCCCATGGATCCTCTGCAGGGTGAAACGAGGGGCTGTTTCGCTGACATTGACCCTGATGCCATCTTGCTGTCTGAACTCCTGGAGTTCTGAACAAATGCTTTATCCCAGAAGGAGTGAGCCTCCAGTGTGATATGATCTCCCTGGAAAAAGGAGCCTGCTGAATGCAGCAGACGAGAATGTGGACTTCGGAGCCGGAGACTCGTTTAAGTCTGGCAAGAATGAGTTATGTAACCGTGAGCAAGTTATTAACCCGTAAAATGAGGACATGAGTGCTTCTGTCTTAGCAGATTGAGTTCAACGGTGGTGAAGTAGGGAGCGTGGCTAGCACAGTGCTAGCACTCAGCAGAAGCTCAATAACTGGTCATCATGATTATTTTTATATTTTTGAGCACTCCCACACCAGCAACACAGCCACCTCACTAGCGTGTCCAATTCTTTTTTTTTTTTTGTCTGCACCGCACAGCATGTGGGATCTTAGTTCCCCAACCAGGGATGGAACCCCTGCCCCTGCAAGGGGAGCTCAGAGTCTTAGCCACAGAACTGAAAGTCCCTATAAACCTTTTCCATGTGTTTGTGTTTGTTTGGCTTTTGTTGTTTGTGCCATGTGACTTCTGGGATCTTAGCTCCCTGACCAAGAACTGAACCCAGGCTCTTTGCCTTGAAAGCCCTGTGTCCTAACCACTGGACCATCAGGGAATTCCCTCCAATTCTGAATCCTTATCTCAAGATTGATAGAACTGTGGTTCTTGCCTGTCTAGAATCACAACTGAAAATGGGTGTCCACATGCTAAATAAACACGCACTGGAGGAACTCGACCTGGAGTCAGGGTGGCACCAAGTCAGAAAAGCTAACAAATTCAATCAAAGGTTGAAATTGCCTCCCCTTTCCTCGTACTGAAGGAGTTAGGTGTCTTTCCCATTTGACCTTGGTATTCTCCTTGTTCCTTAGACTTAGATTTACAAATGGATTCTGGTGAGTGGAAACCTGTTTTGAATGTGGCAAGAGAGATCACTATTTCAAAAAAAGATCTATCATGCGTGTGTTTTAAGAATGTAGATACACAATCTTTTGTCTACTAATAACAGAAAGCCCAAGTTGAACTCACTTAAACAAATAAATAACAAGATAAGGGGGAAAAAAGGAATGGAGATTCACGAAGGCTTTGGCTTGCTAATTCAGATGTGTCATATTTTGATACTGTTTTTGTCTGTGTGTGTTTGCAGAATTATTTGCTTTCTATCAAATATATCTGTGGATATCCATGAAGTTACAGATTCAAAGGCTCTTTACTAGAGTTTTTCCCATGTAAGTGGGTTTTGTTGGGGGTAGAAGGATGGTCATTGGCCTGCAAGTAAATGTTTCCTGGGGAAGACCTGCTTCGGGCAGTGCAGGTCACTGAGTTAATGCTCATCTCAAGCAATTGAAGGCTGCAGAGATGAAAACCTGCACTTCAGCTGCCTCTGCCTCTGTCCTAAGGCTCCTCTGGTCAGTGTGGCCAAAGCAGAGTACTCAACTCTGGGAGTTAAGGAAATAAAGTAAGTTTTAATTACACAATTTATATGCAGATGCATTCTCCTAGTAAATCATTAATGTAATACTGACAAGGCTCAAGAAAGTTTCCTTCTATTTGTTTTTTAGAAGTTGCTTTTTTTTTAAGTAAAGGCTTTTGAATTTATCAAATGTTTTTTAATTCAATTTTTATGACCATAGGGTTTTGTGCTTTAATTGCCCTCCCCCTGATCCTCAATTTGGTATCATTCAATACCTTTTCCTATCTATATAGAGACAAATACATAGATATGAATATATATATATACCTATATATATATATATGCAATACAGGTATTAAATTAATGAGTATTAGTATAGGTATTCAAGCCATATACACATTATATATGTGTGTATATATGTGTTACTTATATATAATTAATACCTGTCGTAATTTCTGCAGGATTGTTTCTGTGGAGGTGTTTCCCAACTGAATCATTTTGCAACTTTTTGCAACTCAACTGAATCATTTTGCAACGCTTTGCAACTCCACAACACGTGGTTCTTAAAGATCTACCTTTCCTTTTGTGGCTGATGTACAGTGTTGTTCTGTTGTTTAGCCTGTAAGTCATGTCAGACTCTCTTGCGACCCCATGGCCATGTTGCCTCGTGACGACTGTATTTGGTCAGGTTCCTACTGATAGATGTTTGGGGTGGTCTAGTTTTTACTCTTGAAGGCAATGCTTTAACGACTATCTTTAACCACGTTTCCTCATGCACATGGATCTGCCTTTTAAGAAAGTCCCTGAGGCACGTGGGATCTTCCCAGACCAGGGATCGAATCCATGTCCCCTGCATTGGCAGGTGGATTCTTGACTATGGAACTACCATGGCAGGCAAAGACTTAAGTCTCTTTTTAAAGACAATGTTTTTAGATAAGCTTTAGGTCACAGCAAAATTAAAACGGAGGCACAGAGATTTCCCACCTACCCCCTTACATGCACAGCCTTTGCTACTACCAACATCTCCCACCGGAGTGGTTCATTCATTACAATTGGTGAATTGACATTGAAAGGTCACAACCACCTGAAGTCCACAGTTGACCTTAGGGTTCACTTTTGGCATTTGGCCATAGTCTATGTGTTTGGCCAAATGTGTGATGACACGTATCCATCATTATCCGTTAACTTTTCTATCTTGAATTTGGTGGAAAACTGATCATTTGTCCTGAAGAGTTTCTTATATTCAAAATGTATCTGCCTCCACACCATGTCTTTTAATGCCCCTGATATTTCCTGAACGTAGTTATATCTGAAGTCTTTATTAGAGTCAGGTTCAAATTTGTTGGCAAGTTTATCTGTGACATTTCTTTAAATTAATTAATTGGTTTGGCTGCGTCAGGCCTTCTTGCCATGTGCAGGCTCAGTAGTTGCAGTGCTCAGGCTTGGTTGCCCCACAGTGTGTGGGATCTTACTTCCTTGACCAGGGAACCTGCACCTCTTGCATTGGAAAGCTGATTCTTAGCCTCTGGACCACCAGGCAAGTCCCTCTATGACATTGTTTAATGGGGTAAGTGGTGTAGGAAAGCTACTATTTTTTTGTCCTGTTCTATTTTGTATTTGTACATCTTAATTTTTTATTTGAGCAGCTTGTTAAATTGTTTAATTAGTTCTAATAATCTGTCAATTAATGTTCTTGAATTTTCTAGACAAACCATTATCTCATCTGCTAAAAAGGCCAGCTTTTTGTTTCTTTTCCAACAGTTGCACATTTTATATGTTAGCTGCACTGATTGGGGCATCCTATAAAATGCTGAAGAGTAGAGGCAATATTTAGTCTTTATCGACTGTTGGGAATGCTTTAGTACTTTACAACGATGTACTACATCTGTTATATAATTTTAGTACTGTACTTTAGCAAGTTGGTAAAGTTGACCTTTATCAACTGCCTGGGAGTTTATTAAAAAATGATGAATAGATTTTGAATTTTTCAAAGGCTGTTTATTATCTATCGAAGTTATCATCTGATTTTCTCCTTTTATTTCATTACTATACTAAATTCTACTTGAAGATTTTCTATGTTGAACCATTTTTGAATTCTCAGTTCAATCCTTACTTAGTCTTTCAATATCATGCTAGATTTGATTTCCCAAATTTTTCTTTAATATGTTTGCATCTATCTCATAAATTATGTGCTGTGCTGTGCTCAGTTGCTCAGTCATGTCTGACTTTTTGGGACCCCATGGACTGTAACCCTCCAAGCTCCTCTGTCCATGGGGATTCTCCAGGCAAGAATACTGAAGTGGGTTGTCATGATCTCCGCCAGGGGATCTTCCCAACCCAGGGATGGAACCCAGGTCTTCCACATTTCTGGCAGATTTTTTATGGTCTGAGCCACCAGAGAAGCCCAAGAATACTGGAGTAGGTAGCCTATTCCTTCTCCAGGGGAACCTCCTGACCCAGGAATCGAACCGGGGTCTCCTGCATTGCAGGTGACTTCTTTACCTGCTGAGCTACCAAGGAAGCCCCTCAGAAGTTATACTGGCCTACAAATTTCTTTGCTTCTGATATCTTTATTTGGTTTAAGAATCAAAGCTACATCAGCCTCTTAAAATAAGTTGAATAGCTTTCCACCATTTTTTTATGTCATGGAAGACATTATATAAGCTATGAATTATTCATTTCTTGATTATCATAATTATTAAAATATAATTTGTTTCTCTAATCATATTGCAACTGCTATTTTACATTTTCTTTCTCTCATTATATTTGCCAAAAGATTATCCATTACATTGTACTTTGCAAAAAACCATCAGTTAGCTTTAGAGACAATTGCAGATTTGCTTTACAATCATTTTTTGTTTTTATTCCTTCATTCCATCTCAGTTGGGTTTACTTAGTTTCTTTTTTACTTGCTTCTTTTGTTAAAAGTTTAACACATTCATTTTTTAACTTTACAATTATTTGATGTGTATTTAAGATGATAAATGTTGTTCTGACTACTGATGCGGCTGAATTCCTACAGATCTTGATATGAGCTATTCTCATTCTGGATCATTTCCAAAGACTGTGTCATCACCATTTTGACTTCCTATGTAATCCAAAGGTATGCAGAACTTTGGGGAGCTATTATTTATTTCATGGTTTCTAATTAAATGTATCATGGTTAGTGAAAGAGGCTGTGTGAAGTCAACATTTTGGAATTTGCAGAATTTCTCTTGTGGTCAATTTGTGATCAGTTTTGTACAAATTCAGTGTATTTCACTTGTTTCTTGGGAGTAATTTATTAATTTCTGTTATTAAATCCTCAATATCTGTAATTTTTTTTGCCTGCTTGATTGGTCATTTTCTTAGAGAAATGTGTGAACTATATATTTGTCAGTATCTACTTCTGAGTCTATCAGGTTTTACTTTTCACATTTCAGTGTGTTTTATGCATGTCACTATTCATCACCTTCTTGAGAGACTGCTCCTTTTATTAATACAATTATTCAGCTATTCTAGACTTCCTACAGAGATGGGCTCATATAAATTTGTCCTTTTGAATCTGGCTGACTTCACCTAGCACAGTGTTTTCAAGACTCATCTATGTTATAGGGTGTATCAGAATTTTATTATTTTTAAGGTTGAATTGTATGGATCTATAACATTTGGTTTACCCATTCATCTGTTCCATCGATGAAAATTTGGGTTGTTTATACCTTTTGGCTATTGGGAATAATGCTGCTTTGAACATTGATATCTGCAAGTATCTGGGTCCTTGCTTTCAATTTTGGGGGTACATGCCTAAAACTAGGATTGCTTCATCACATAGTAATGCTATGCTTAACTTTCTGAGAAACCACCACGCAGGTTTCCACAGGGGCTGCACCATTTCACACGCTTACCAGCGAGGCCCCAGGGTTCTAACTTCTCCAGCACTTGTTATTTTCCACTGTTACAATGACAGCTATCCTAATGGATGTGAAGCAGCGTCTCATTGTGGTTTTAATGTGCATTTCCCTAGTTACTAGTGATGTGGAATATCTCGTCATGTGCTTACTGGCCATTTGTATATCTTTTTTGGAGAAATGTCTTTTGAAGTCCTTTATCCATTTTTTTTCATGTAGGTTACTTGTTTTTTGTTGTTGTTGAATTTTAGGAGTTCTTTCTATTCTGTTGGCCAAAACCTTTTAGTTTTTCCTGTGTGGAAAAACCTGAATGAACTCTTTGGCCAACCCAATATATTTTGGACATTATTCCTTATCAGATATATGGTTTTCTCCCATGCTATGGGTTGTCTTTTCACTCTGTAGATAGTGTCCTTAGAGGTACAAAAGCTTTTAAATTTTGATGAAGTCCAGGTTATCTATTTGTTCCTTTGTTGTATGCTTTTTGTGTCATATTCAAGAAATTCTCACAGATCCAGTGTCATAAAGTTTTCCCCTATGTTTAATCCTAAGCTAGTTTTAGGTCTTTCATTTAGGTCTTTGATCCACTTTGAATTGTTTTAGCATATGGTGTAAGGTAAGGGTCCAATCTCATTCTTTGCATGCAGATAACTAGTTTTCCCAGAACTATTTGTTGAAAAGACTGTCCATTCTCCCATTAAATGATTTTATAGGCTGAATTGTGCCCATTCCCCCAAAGTCATGTGTTGAAGTCCGAACACCCAGTACCTGAGAATGCAGCCATATTTGGAGATAAGACCTTCAGTGAAGTGATTAAGTTAAAACAAGGCTGATAGAGTGAGGCCCTAATACACTGGGACTGATGTCCACATCAGAGGAAAGAGATGTTCAGGATGTGTTTTCACAGAGAACAGGCCACGGCAGGGTGCAGCGGGGAGATGAACGTCTGCAGGTCAAAGAGAGAGGCCTCGGGAGAAATCAAACCAACTTTAATAACTCTAAGTCTTCTATCCATGAGCGTGGCTGTCTTTCCATGTCATGCACATAAGCGCTCATTCATTAAGTTGTGTCCAACTCCCATCGACCCCATGGACTGTAGCCCACCAGGCTCCTCTGTCTGTGGGATTTTCCAGGCAAGAATACTGGAGCGGGGTGCCATTTCCTTCTCCAGGGGATCTTCTCAATCCAGAGGTTGAACCCACATTTCCTAAGTCTCCTGCATTGACAGGCAGATTCTCTACCAGTGAGCCACCTGTGAAGCCATCCATGCTAATATTACAAAGAGAAATCATCAAATTTATCAAAGGTCTAGTTCTAAAAAGTTTTGTTTGATTTTGCTCATTTTTAGAGTAAACATTTGTATATACCTAAATACAGATGCAACATACAAAATACATGTACCAAAAGATACCCACACATATATATGTATATACACTTTGGTGTATGTACACATACACACACATCTATGTTTCAGCTTACTACTTCTTGAAACTTACTTATTCCTCCTGGATTCATTTTTCTTCTTTTTAGAATATGTCTTAATTTCAGAGTGGCTTCCCTGGTAGCTCAGATGGTAAAGAATCTGTGTGCAATGCGGGAGACCTGGGTTCGATCCCTGGGTTGGGAAGATCCCCTGGAGAAGGGAACAGCTACCCACTCCAGTATGCTGGCCTGGAGAATTCCATAGACAATTTGAGAGATTCTAGTTTGGTTGGAAAAGGAATTCTAAGTTCTGTTATTTCCGCTCAACATCCTTTTTCGTCTTTGCAAACACCCTTGAAGGGAGGTACTGTTATCCCTATCCGACAGCTGTAGCTGCAGAGGCTTGGGTAAGCTAAGTAGTTTGCCCAAAGCCACATAGTTAGAGCAAGGCAACTGGGATTCAAACCCAACTCCTTCTTGTTCTAAGTTCACCTTTCAGAATACCAGGCAACCCTATGAAAGTGGACAGAAGGCACTCAGCTGTTAATTTCCTTCTGTGCCATCTTCCTCCCATCTCCAAAAATGGACAGAAATGTTTCTCCCCTCAGGTCAATCTATCAGCCAATGAATCAACTTCACTGTACTTAGACTTTTAAGAGTAGGAACAGGCGAAAGAGGAACTTTTCTCAGGAGAAAGTGGAAATAATGAATGGTCATGAGTTCTGAACCGGCAGATGGAAGACCCAAAGAGGGGCTGTTGGCTGTCTGCATTGCTGATCCTCTTGTCTGGCCCAGCATCTCCAGCGAGCTCCCTCTCGTCTGATCTCTGTTGCCAGTAACCCTGCACTCGTAGGATGTCTGATCTGGGATTGGCCTGTGACCTGCGGGTGGTCACGGAGCAAACCTGGCCGCCCCTGGCTCAGCCAGACACCCTCCATGAGGCACTTGCAACCTTACGAGCTGGTGTGTGCCTGGCAAGGTGACTAGAGCAGGCCCTGGGAGGTCAGCCGCTGGCAAGAACCCTGCAACCCTGCATGTGAGAAGGTAAGAAAGACTCCTGACTCCTGGGTACTTGGAGGTGGAACTTTCTGCCTCACTAACTGTGATTTCCCTTCCCGCTTCCTAGGCAAAGTTAAATAATTAGGTGCATCTTGGCAGCAAAGTCAAAATTAATTTTACTTCCCTCTGCAGCGAAGTCCAGCTGAGTTGGGAAGGGAGGGGTCCTTGAAAGGTATTTCCACCTCGGCTTGATTTCTGAGTTTAGTAGAAATGGACTTTTTGTTCTTACTGGTAGGTTATTAAAAACCCTCAAGGAATGTGCAGAAGGACATTGAGTTTGAGGAGCCCAGTAGGCCGAAGAGAAGCTGAATAAATAGTCTAGTTGTTTGGATAGCTGGAGAGTAGTTAAGAGGGAGCTTTAAACGGAGGGCTGCCCCAGGGCTGAGCATCCTGGCTCCCCAGGGGGCGCCATCCTCAGAGGATCTGCGGGCGGCATCTGCTCCCTGCTCAGACCCCACACCTTCCTGGTGCCTAGCAGCCTCCTCGCCTACAGTCTGGAGGCCAGAGGGGTTCAGCTGGCCTCTCGACCCTTAGACGTGACCACAGAAGTCTCTCCAGGCCGAGGAGTGCAGGAAGACAAGGAGGGGTGAGGCTGGGTGAGGAGGGAGAGGGGAGAATGCCGAGGGCTGTTTCCGAGGCTTCCTGGAGCAGTGAGGTCTCAGCAGGGTGGTGGAAGGGACAGAGCCTCAACCTGTGTCTGTAAAGGGCTTGATTGAGCTGCTGACTCAGAAGCACAGGGCTGATTACCCATAATTACAGCCCCATGCAGTGTTGAGTCTTGTGAAAAAGCAGAGATCTCCTTAGTCCCAGAGCCCCCTGCTCCTTTTAAGTGGAAGAGGCCTTTCTAGAAAGCAAATCCTCCTATCTCCCCACAAAGACTGGAGTCAACTCTCTCGAAGGGGCGTTCTCCCCTCCTGGAGCCCAGGGCAGTTTTTCTAAACACTCTTGTGATCTTGTCAGCCGTCCTCCAGATCTTTAGCAAGACCTGCAAGCCTGCCAGTCTGGCTCCTGCCCACCTCTCAGCCTCTTCTAGCACCTGTGACCTTCATACCTGGTCTCTAAACTAAGGCAACAAATAGCATCCAATGCCTAGCATGAACTAGGCATCGCTCTAGGCTTTGAGGATACCCTTGTGAACCTCACTTTCCTTGATTGTTTGAGCCGTGTGAGCAAAGGCCTAAAAGAAGACAAAGAACAAGTCAGACATATATGGAAGAAGGGCATGGCAGGAAGAGAGACTGGCGAGTGCGAGTGTCCTGAGGCGGGAACACACTTTCCTTGCTCAAGGACAAGAAGGCCGGTGAGACTAGAACAGAATAGGAGCTAGAAGGTGGAAGCAAAGGAGTGCCAGGGCGTTTGCACTTTGACTTTTATTCTGAGTGACGTGGAGCGTTTTGAGCTGAGTACTGTACTGTATGATCTGATTTCGGTTTTAAGTGGAAGCTCTCACTATTTTCTTGAGAATAGAATGAAGGAGGGTGAGGACAGATCCGTTAGGAATCTCTGGTAACGATCCAGGAGAGGGTTGATGGGACCTTGACACTGTCCTAGCGCTGGAGCTGAGTGGTAGCCAGGGTCCAGACGCAGTGGACCGAGTCGTCAGGATTGTCTGACAGACTGGATGGGGTAGGAGACAAACTGAGGAGTCAGAGATGACTCCAAACTTTTGGCCCCAACAACTGGAAGGATGGATTTGCCATGTAGAGAGATGGAAAGTACAGGAGAAGCAGGTTTGGGGGACCAGATCTGGAATTTGGTGTTGCGACATGTTGGACATTTCAGAGAAGGTGTCAAATAGGTATTCGGGAGGAGGAGGTATTTTTAATTATTTATTTTAATTTATTTATTTTTCATTGGAGGATAATTGCTTTACACCGTTGGGTGGGTTTCTGCCATACATCAGCATGAGTCAGCCAAAGGCATACATGTGTCCCACCCTCTTGAACCTCCCTCCCACCTCCTACCCCTCTAAGTCATCGCAGAGCACCAAGCTGAGCTCCCTGCTTTATACTGCAACTTCCCATTGGCTATCTATTTTACACGTGGTAATATACACATTTCAAAGCTACTCTCTCAATTCATTCCATCCTCCCCTTTCCCTGCTGTGTCCGTAAGTCTTTCTTTATGTCTCTTTTCCTGCCCTGCAAATAGGCACGTCAGTACCATTTTTCTAGATTCCATATATATGTGTTAGTATATAATATTTGTTTTTCTCTTTCTGACTTACTTCACTCTGTATAACAGGCTCTAGGTTCATCCACCTTGCAAGAACTGACTCAAATGCATTCCATTTTGTGGCTGAGTAATATCCATTGTATGTATGCACCGCAACTTCTTTATCCTTTCCTCTGTCGATGGGCATCTAGGTTGCTTCCATGCCCTAGCTATTGTCAATAGTGCTGCCGTGAACACCGGGGTAGTGTGTCTTTTTCAATTATGATTGTCTCAGGGTGTATGCCCAGTAGCGGCATTGCTGGGTTGCATATCAAATAGGTACTTTGATGTTCAAGTCTGGAATTCAGTGGAGTAATTCTGGCTGAAAAAAATAAATTTAGGAGTCGGCAGCTACAGGAGGTATTTAAAGCCATGAGCCTGGCTGAAAATCAGCCTAAATTAGAATCATGACCACAAATCTCAGTGGGCTCTTAAGGAGATAGAGGAGAGAAGGCCAAGGACAGAGCTCTGGGCCACTTCAGTGTTTGGGGTCGAGAGATGGGAAAAACCAGTAAAAGACACAGAGAAGGAGCAGCCAGTGAGGCAAGAGGGAGGTGGGGAGCACGTGGTGTGCTGGAGGCCACAGGGGAAAGTGTTTCAAGGAAGGAATGCTCAGCGGGGTTAAAACATCCTGAGAGGCCAAGTGAGATGCAAAGTGAGACTCAGTTACCTGGCAAGGAATTGGCCACCTAGAGGTGTGTTTTGCGGAGAGGTGAGGGGGATGAGGCTGATCAAAGTGGGATCAAGGGAGAGTGGAGGTTAGGAATCAAAGGCAGTACAGGTGACTCTTCTGAAGAGTTTTGCTGTGCAGTAAAGCAGAGAGATGGGGCGGCCGCTGGTAGGGTATGTGGGACTAAGAGAGAGCTGGGCTATTTTTGAAAGAGGAGAAATAGCAATATAGTCACAGGCTAATGGGAGTGATCTTGTAGAGGGCAAGAACTTGATGATGAAGGAGAGAGAAACTGTTGGAGTCTAAGGCCTTGGATAGATGAGAGAGGATGGTTTCTAGTTTCCCCAGACTTTGGCTGCAGGCAGAAGCATAAACAGCTCATCCATAGCAACCAGAGGAAAAGCATAATAACGGGGTCCAGACATGAGCCGGCAGACGTGGAGGGAGCACGTGGAAGTTTTCTTGTACTTTCTCCATAAAATGAGAAGTAAAGGCGGCAGTTGAGAGTTGATGATAGAGAAGGAGGTGTTGGAGTTTTTGGAAGAGAGGGGAACATAGAAAATAGTCCTCTTGAAGGATGGGAGGATGGATAGACCAGGGAAATGAGATGGGAGTGCTCTGAAAGCAGCAAGCATCCACTTGACCTCAGATGGCTGTGAATTTAAAGTAAGGTCACTTATCAGCTGTTGGCAGGGCAGGTGTTGAAAAGATCGAGAGCTGGAATTAACCAAAGTTGGTGTTTCTCCGGAAGAGTTCAGTGGAGGAAGAGAGGGGCAAGGGAGTCGAGGGTATATGCAAATGAGTGGTTGTAACGATTGAGTCGGTCATCTAAACTGGGTAAGAAGGGCATTGGAGAGATGAAAGAAAAAGAAAGACGGGCAAGTCTCAGGAGACTGAAGCATTATTGGAGGGACCTCCCTGGTGTCCAGTGGTTAAGAATCTGCCTTCCAATGCAAGGGATATGGATTCTATCCCTGGTCAAGGCATTAGGATCCCGCTTGCTATGAGGCAACTTAGCCCATGCACTGCAACAAAGAAGAGCCCCGGCTCGCTGCAATCAGAGAAAGCTTGCTCTCAGCAATGAAGACCCAGGGCAGCCAAAACTAAATAACTGGAAACAAAACAAAACAAAAGTCTGTGCTTGAAATACCTGGAAAGGTTTCTGGTTGCATTCTTTCTTTGTTGTTGTTTTCTCTCTCTCTCTCTCTCTTTTTTTTTTTTTGGTTGTTCTTTAATTCTTTAATTTACCAGATTCCTCTCACCATAGGACTTTTGTACCTCTTGTCCCTCCTGTTTGAAATGCTCTGCCCAAATTTTCCACTTCTTACCCAGTTATACTTGAGCTCTGAGTCAACTGCTACTTCCTAATGGACATTGTTCCAATAGTCTATTGCTGCATAACAAACCATCCCCAAATGTGATGTGACCAGTCAATGTTTCAGCAGGGTCAGGAATCTGGACAAGGCCGAGTGGGGATAACTGTCTCTGGTCGAAAGACTTGAACAGCTGGGGAGCGACTTGAATGGCTGAAGGCTGGAATTAGCTGGAGACTTCTTTTTTGAAAAGTTACTTATTTTTAATTGGAGGATAATCGCTTTACAAAATTGCATTGGTTTCTGCCATACATCAACATGAATCAGCCATAGGTATACATATAGCCTCTCCCTCTGAGACTTCTTAACACATGTATTTATTGCCTTGACTAGAAAGGCTACAAGCTGGGCTCAACTGGGACTGTGGACTAGAGTGCCAACACACGGTCTCTCCCCACAGCTCAGGCTTCCTTATAGCATGGCGATGCCAGGACATTTGGACTTCTTCCTTCCAGAGCTCAGGGCTCCAGAAGTGAGAGTTGAGGAGAATAAAGCAGAAGTGCCTGGGGCTTCCCTGGTGGCTCAGTGGCAAAGAATCTGCCTGCCAATGCAGGAGACATGGGTGTGATCCGCGGTCCAGGAAAGTCTCACATGCCTTGGAGTAACTAAGTCCACGTGCCACAGTGACTGAAGCCCGCTCCCTAGAGCTTGTGATCCACTCCTTGCAAGGAGAAGCCTGAGCTTTGCAAAGAAGAGGAGCCCCCGCTTGGTGCAACTAGGGAAAAGCCCGTGTAGCCGTGAAGCCCCAGCAGAGCCAAAAATAAATAAGTAAGCAGAAGTGCATGGCCTTTTATGTTCTAACCTCTGATGTCACACGTCAATACTTCCACTGACTCTGTTGGCTAAAGTAGGGAGAAACCACTCAGATTCAAGGGAGGGACACAGACTTCACTTCTCCATGGACCGAATGTCACAGACTTAAACAATCATCTCTTTCGGTATTCTTATCTTAGTTTCTATGTCCTCATTAGGCTGAGAGCTTGAGTCTGGGCTTGCAAACTCAAATCAATGACTGCCAGAGCCAGCCAGGAGTGAAGCTGGCCAGGAATCAGATACCATAAAGGCTAGTGAACCAGAGAATAATCACTCTCTGAAGTAAGCAGCCACCTCTTGGCATGGCTAAGTGTTGTCCCAAGGAAAGGCCTGCCCAGGACTGCCAGAGGCTTCCAATTTGTCAAGAAGTTCCAGAACTAAGGCTGTTTATGTAAAGCATTCCAATTTTTAAAAAACATTATGCAGACCAGCTGTCTGGCACACAGTAGGCTTTATAAATAATTGTGGAAGAAAGAAAAAATATTCCTGAAGTCTTTTCACGTGCTCAAACCGATGCCCACTGCCATTTCTATCTTGGTGTCAGCTAGCGAGGAGAAAAAGGAAAAAGACGTCATAACGTGAGGCACGTGGGTGGGGCATTCCCGTCTCTGGTCAGGGCGCTGCAGGGGGTGATGCGGTGAGACCACAAAACTAGACCTCCTAACATGGTCCACACAATAGATTATCAGGCACATCGCTGTGCCCCTACTTTGCTTTATATTTCTTCTAAATGCTTAAAATGATCAGAGATGCATAATTGACTGGCCCGTCCACACAAAAGATTAAGTCTCATTTGTCTCGTTTGCTCTATGCCCAAGGCCTGGAGAAGTGCCTGCCACAGAAGGGGCTCGGTGGATTCTTAAAGGAACGTCACACGGCCGTTATGGGTGAGGCTAGGGGTGCTGAGCACCTGTGCCAGGCCCCAAGATCAGTGAGGCAGTTGGGATTTAAACATACATGTGCGCGCGCACACACACACACACACACACACACAATTTGGTGCAAAAGTCTGACTACAGTTGATGCTTCGGTTCAGAAAATGTTCCTTGACATACTGTAGAGCCATATTTTTGAGAACGCTTGTGCAATTCAAAAATGCGTTTGGCATAACCAGTTCCCCTATATGATATTATAAGAAAGAAAGGGATTAAGGGATTTTGCTAATCCCTGGGAGACATTACAAGCTTCATGATTCTCGGCTATTTCAGGCCAAACTGAATATTCAAGGATGTGATTTAAATGTAGATCCTGGGGAGGAAGGGAGTGAGATGCAGAGTTGTGGAAGCCACAGGCAGGGGTGGGGAAAGGCAGCGTGGCCTCCACAACTTTGCCTGGAGGCTCATAGCCTCAGAGATCGTTCTTGCTTTTTTTCTTTTCTTTTTTTTTTTGTTTTAAAGATATCTGGAAGTGCTGACCTTTAGGCAGAGCTCACCTAGCTCAGCTAGCTGAGCAGTCGGAAGTTTCATAGCATAACCAAGGCGTGGAGTGTGGTGCCAGGAAGCAGAGACAGAGCCCAAAGGCACCTCTGCAGATGATGGTCTCAATGCCCAGTCACTCACTGGTGACCGGCCATCCTCGCAGCACTGCCCACCGATGTCAAAGATGCTTGGGACGCAGAGGTGGCAGCCTACTGTGACACCATCACCAATGGCATGTTGATAAAAAGGTCTGGGGAGAGAAAGCAAGCCCTGCCCAGAGAAGTGCGTATCCTTCCAGTCTTTTTTCCGTGGAACTGAGGTTTGAACCAGAGTTGCCTGACCCCTAAACCCTTTCTCTCTCCATGGGTTTTGCAGATTACCCACATGTTTTTTTCTAGCCCCACTTGGTACTGGCCCCTACTAAATGTCACTCATTTCTCCAACATCAAGGAGTCAGAATAGTTTCTGGTGGTCCTTCCCCACCCTGCCACAACTCACACATACCATGTCTTCGGTTTGCTTGTCATCCAAGGTAGAATTCCAGCAGCCATTCTGAGCTGCAGCCTGTCGTCTTGATGCTGCCCATTAAGAGGGGCGCTTTCCTAGATGTATTTAACAGTGCTTGGCACACGGTAGACATCCAAGAAGTGGGCATTCATGAGAGTAGTAGCCATTACTAAAGACTCATTAGGCGCTGGGTGCAGCACTGGAGTCTCTGCAAACATAACCTCTTTAACTCTTACAACAACCCTAAGTGTTAGTCACTCAGCCATGTCTGACTCTTTGAGACTCAGTGAACTGTAGCCCACCAGGCTCCTCTGTCCATGGGATTCTCCAGGCAAGAATACTGGAGTGGGTAGCCATTCCCTTCTCCAGGGGATCTTCCCCACCCAGGAATTGAATGCAGAGGTCTGCATTGCAGGCAGATTCTTTACTGGCTGAGCCACTGGGAAAGTCCCTTACAACAACCTTAAGGGACAGCAGCGATTCCCTCCCTACAGATGAAAGAAATAAGTAGATGTGTCCACACTCACAGAGCTAGTTAGCGGTGGAGCTGGGATTTGCATGGAGTCCGTTTGCCTCCGTTGCAGTTCCCATGGTATTAGACGCTGCAGGGGTGTACATGTGTGTGGGTGTGGCAGTGTTTACGTTGCCTGTACTCGGTGCTGAGGGCGTCCACATCAAACAGGCGTGCGTGTGCGTGGCACTTGAGAGGCAGCTCCCCATGACAGGGAGGTGTTTGGAGAAGCTGTGAGGAGTGAGTGAGAGGAAGCAGGTTGGGGTGACAGGTGGGGTGCACACAGGCTGGGTGACAAGGGCAGGTGGGGTGACAAACTCCTCTGGGCCCCTCAAGCTCTGGCCAGGCAGGAGGGCAACGAGGGAGGGGCTGCCGGCAGAGGTCACAGAGCTCAGCCCAACCCGAGCAGTTGTTTTTAGCTGGACCAGCCAAACTCGCTCGCCCCAGCAGTTTCCTGGCTTTCTAAGACCTTCTCTTCCTTGTGCCTAAGTCACTGGGCTAAGAAGATACATTCTGTCTACCTGGCCAGCTTCCCAGATAAGCCTCATAAGGTTCCGACATGCAGAGAAGTGGAAGAGAAGAAAGGAATCGTCTGGCTGGTAGGGTACCTAGCCCCTATGTATGCGAGGTACCATCATCGTTGCTTGGGATGCAGCGGAGAACTAAAAAGATGGAGAGCCTGCCCCCTGGTTGTTTCTGGTGGGCAATGAGAAGACTGTAGGTAATACCCGTGAGAAACAAGTCAACCAGGTCACAAAGGCTGTGACATAAAGACACTGGGAAGCAGAAAAGGGGGGCCAGGAATGCATGCGTGACTGGGGCGGGGGTAGATCTGACTACCATGGAAACAGGCGGCCATCAAAGTGGAGAAGCTATCTCTTAGCTCCAGGGCAAGCGTGTTCCAGGCAGTGGGAACCACCAGGTCGAGAACCGAGGCAGGAGTCACCAGCTTGTGTGTTTGAGCATCAGCAGAACAGGAGCTGGAGGGGTGGGGTGATGGGAAGAGTAGACAGAGATGAGGCAGGGACGGGGGATCCAGGGCTGGAAAGTGGAGGCCATTTCTGAGTAGAGAAGTGACCATCTCTCTGCATGACAAACTCCTCTGGGTCCCTCAGGATCTGATCAGGCAGGAGGGCAACAAGGGAGGGGCTGCAGGCAGAGGTCACAGAGCTGATGTCTATGTATAAAAAACCCTCTTTTTAAAAAACACTTTTTGTTTATCGTGGGGTATAGCCAATCAACAATGCTGTGATAGTTTCGGGTGAACAGTGAAGGGAATCAACTGTACATATACAGGTATCCATTCTCCCCTCCCATCCAAGCTGCCACATAACATCGAGTGGAGTTCCCGTGCTATATGGTAGGTAAA
The DNA here is from genome assembly GCF_023091745.1 of Budorcas taxicolor. NCBI lineage: Eukaryota > Metazoa > Chordata > Mammalia > Artiodactyla > Bovidae > Budorcas > Budorcas taxicolor. The sequence continues at coordinate 72,846,601 of NC_068925.1, forward strand.
AGCCCCTCTCGATGCTGTGCAGGGTGGAGGCAGAAACAGAGCCCAGCTGTAAACTGGTGGGCTGTGCAGGTGAGAAATGAGAAGGCTGGGAGAAGGGCAGATGCTGTGGAGGTGGAGAAGTTGATCCTTGATATAACTAAGAGAATAGCCAATAGGACCTCTCAATAGATTGGATTGTAAGGAGAGTCCCTTGGACAGCAAGGAGATCAAACCAGTCAATCCTAAAGGAAATCAGTCCTGAATATCCATTACAAGGACTGATGCTGAAAGTGAAGCTCCAATACTTTGGCCACCTGATGTGAAGAACTGACTCATTAGAAAAGACCCTGATGCTGGGCAAGATTGAGGGCAGGAGGAGAAGGGGACGACAGAGGACAAGATGGGTGGATGGCATCACTGACTCAACGGAGAAGAGTTTGAGCAAACTCTGGGAGATGGTGAAGGACAGGGAAGCCAGGCATGCTGCAGTCCAGTTCAGTTTGGTTCAGTTGCTTGGTTGTGTCCAACTCTTTGTGACCCCCTGGACTGCAGCACGCCAGGCTTCCCTGTTACACTTCATGGGGTCGCAAATTGTTGGACACAACTGAGTGACTGAATGGCAACAGCAACCATAGATTGGATTTAGGGAGTGAGAGAAAAAGAGGAGGCAGAGAAAAACCTCAGGGCACTCACCTGAGCGATCGATGGAGCTTCCATCAACTGAGACTGGGAGATGAGGGAGGAGCAAGCTTGTTGGGAGGGGCAGGGAAGACAGGAGTAAGTCTTAGAGCTCCAGTCTTAGGGATATCTGTCACTCCTGCAGGACCAGGCAGACAGGAAGTTGGGCTTAGGAGTCATGGCTGCAAATGCAAGTGTTGTCCCGTGGATGGTGTTTAAAGCCATGAGCTTGAATGAGATCCTGGGGTGTGTGTGTGCAGACAGACAAAGGACAAGGGCTGACTCCGGTGCTGAGAAGCCCAGGAGAAGGGAACAAGCAACAGGAAAGTAGGAGGGAACCCAAGAAGACGGGTGTCCCTGAAGCCACGTGAAGAGAGAGCTTCAAAGCGGAGGGAGGGACCAGCTGTATCAAGTGGTGCTGAATCAAACCTCGCAGTTTTTGCTCTGCCTACAGCTGCCGTTCCCCTCCCCTGTAACACAGGAGTTACAATGTCCACTCCCCAGGGGTGTGGTGAAGATGAAATCATGTTCTGCCATCATAGGTACATAGAGAGCTCTTACCAAGGAGGAGTTTCTTTTTGTGGGAGAGTTCATACACATGATAATGATAATCTAAATAAAATAATAACATGATGATGATGCCGAAAAAAAAAAATCTAAGGTACGTCCTTCTTGTTGGGCAGCATCACAGCAGCTGGGGAGGATGCTCGTAGACCAACGGGCTTCCATCCATGCCTGCGGGACCCGGGCTGGAACTGAGAAGCCAGGGGACCAGGGAGGGCTTCTCATAGTTGGGCCTGCACAGAGGGTCCACAAGAATGTGGAGACTTAGGTGGACGGGAGGGACAGGACAATCCCATGAAGGGAAGGACATCACAGAGGTCAGTGCACAGGGACCAATGGGACCAGCTTGATTAGAGAGCTGTGCACTGGGGTGTGGTTGGGGGCACAGGGACAGTGGGCAAGAGGTCGGCCAGATAGGTAGAGTGGGGTCAGATTGAAACAGGAGGGAAGGGGGTAGGGCTCAACCGGTAAAAGAAAGACACAGCTGGAGGACACTACATAAACGGATCAGAACCAGCTAGGTCCAAGAGGGCAGATGATTGATTTTCTCTAGACCTTGAACCTCAGTAAAACATACTGTAACTCATCAGCAAGCTAAATGACGCTCTGATAGGTGCCACGACACTTCCAAGGCGGACCATAAAGGTCCAAAACCTTTTGGATTCAGTGGGAGAAGGCAAGGGTGGGGTGAGTGACAGAACAGCATTGAAACATGTACATTACTGTATGCGAAACAGATGACCAGTGCAAGTTCGATGCATGAAGCAGGGCACCCAAAGCCAGCGCCGTGGGACAGCCCAGAGCGACGGGGTGGGGAGGGAGCTGGGCGGGGGGTTCAGGATGGGGGGCCACAGGTGCCCCTGAGGCCGATTCATGTTGATGTATGGCAAAACCCATAGCAATATTGTAAAGTAATTGTCCTCCAATTAAAATAATTAATTAATTTTTAAAAATTGGGCAGCGGCCCAATTTCTGGAAATCTCTGCCCTCTTCCCCAGAATAGTTAGAATAACGCTCCCGCTCACTAGCCTGTGAAATTACCCGCCCTATAAACACTGGCCACCCCGTACCTCGGTGTCGCTGCCGCCCTCTGAGATGGTCCGCACTCTGACTGTGGGCTGTTTCTAAGTAAGTCCACGTCTACCACGTTGTGGCTCACTGATTTCTTTCTGCAAGGAGACATCATAGAACCTGAACTTCATGAAGTCCTGAGACCAGATGTGTGATCTCGGTTAGAAGACCATGAGTTTAAGTCCCAAATGGAAGAATGGAATGAATACGACGTGGACCCAGGTCTGACTGCTCTGAGAGCTGCCACGGGGTCCCCGTAGCCCATCATCTTGCTCTTGAGAACCCTGATTAGGAGCCTTGAGTCCAGGCTCCCGGGAGGTCCCACTGCTTCGAAGATCGGATTCCAGGCCCGGGCCAGGAGGGCCGGCTGCAGGGTCCCACTCCAGGCACACACCCAGGCAGCAGGTCCTTCACCCTCTCTTTGGGTCTCGGAATCCTTCCTGCTCTTTGGGCTCTGGCCCCTCTGAGGCTCAGATAAGGAGCTATTTTTGCTCTCCACCCCTCCCCCGCCTGCCCCTCCCATCCCCTGGCCTGAAGGTGGCTCTCTCAGCAAGGGACTCCTTAAAGGGCCAGCGGGAGGGGGCACCAGCTGCCAGGCCAGGAGAGGACAGAGGAGCCAGCAGGACGGAGCAGAGGGGCCAGAGGAGCAGGTGCGGGCAGGGGTGGAGTGGGGGTTGTGGGGTGCTGTGTGTCAGCGGGGCAAAACTGGACCTGCAGGGTCCGCGGGGGGCCTGGGCAGAGACAGGAGAAGAGGCAAAGAGGGAGACAGCATGCAGGGCTGGCAGCAGCGCCCCAGCTGAGCCCGGGACCCAGAAATCTGTGGGTGCCCAGCAAGTGCCCGTCTGATGCTCCCACTGACCCAGGGACGTGTCTGGAGGCGGCAGGGGGACAGACCCAGCCTGTCTGTGCCCTTCAGCCCACCCTGGGGAGTGGAGTTGGGTCTCCCCGCTCTGGATGTTTGGGGGTGTTAATGGGGTGCAACCAGCAAGAAAGTTCTGGGCCAAGGGAGAAGGGGGAGCAGAGGGACTCTGGGGTCCAGAAGGAGGCTGTGTAGAGGGTCAGGGCTGATCTTGACACGGGCGAACTTAGAGATCTTGAGAACTTCTGTGGACCCCACTCACGGGAGCTCCTGAGTAGTAAACAACTCTTTCTACAGCATGTGCTTTGTGGGTTGGTTGCATTGTAGCTCATTTGCGAGCTGCTGACAGTAGAGGATTTCAGGGGGGGGTGAGGGTGTGAGTGTGTGAGCGGGGGTGTGTGAGGGTGAAGCTGTGTGTGTATGTGAGTGGTTGTGAGCCTGTGTTATTGTGTGTATGGCTGTGTGACTGTGTGTGTGAGGGTGAAGCTGTGTGTGTGAGTGTGTGAGTGTGTGAGTGATTGTGAGCCTGTGTTATTGTGTGTATGGCTGTGTGACTGTGTGTGTGAGGGTGACGCAGTGTGGGTGAGAGAGCTGAGGCTATGTTATTGTGTGCATGTGAGGGTACGGGTGTGAGTGTGTAAGGACGAGGGTGTGCGAATGAGTGGTTGTGTGTGCATGACTCCCCAGGGTAGCCATGGCAGGGGTCCCCCATGCAGGGGCCCTAAGGCAGGATTTAGAGGTGTCTGGCTGGTGGCACCGACCTATAGAGATTTTGCTCCAAGTTCCTGGAACCACTGTGGACAGGATTTACCCTGGCGAGGAGGCAGGGGAGGGGAGAAGTGACCTGCATCTCATCATGGAAGTGGACAGTGTAGTCTGATGCTATCTGAGCCCCAGAGGGAAAAATCAAAAAACCAGGAAGACCATTTCTTTTTTTTTTAAGCTTTAAACTTTTTATCTTGTATTGGGGTACAGCCCATTAACAGTGTTGTGAGAGCTTCAGGTGCACAGCAAAGAGACTCAGCTATACATACACATGTATCCATTCTCCCCCAACTCCTCTCCCATCCAGGCTGCCACACCACATTGAGCAGAGTTCCATGTGCTCTACAGTAGGTCCTTGTTGGTTAGCAATCTAAAACGTTGCAGTGTGTACATAGGAAGACCATTTCCATGTAGACCCTGGTCCCTCCAATCAAGTGCAGCCTCAAGGGGAGACGTGTCCACCCTCACAGTCCAGGTCCACTGACACCCAAGCTCCAAGCAATTGGCAGCTGTGGCTGGTGACATCCAGCGGGGTACACTGGGGAGGCAGAAACCCTGGAGGAGGCATCCGGGGTCGGGGCAGGGGATGGGGGGTGTTGAGAGCTTGCAGGGGTTTGAGGCCTCGTGAAAGGAAGGGAGCGCAACAAAGTGCGTCAGTGACATTATGGTCCACGTGCGCATGAAACACGGCGAGGACTGGGGGAAATTCGGTCACATAAAACAGCGAAGATCAGCTTCCTGGTGGGCCAGTGAGTAAGAATCTGCCTGTCAACGCAGGGGTCGCATGTTTGATCTCTGGTTGGGGAACTCAGATCCCACATGCTTTGGGACAACTAAGCAAAGCCCATGAACTGCAAGGAAGACCCAGCACAGCCAAAAAAAAAAAAGGAAAGATCAAATGCTATCATTTTCCTTAAACTAGCATTTGCTGAGCACATAATGGTTCACAGCAGACACTGGGACCACTAAAATGAACTAAAACACAAGCTGTAGGAATTCACCATTCCATGCGGAAGATGAGCTTAGAAATGCCGTGTGCAGTAAATGCTGACAAGGATAACGGCCAGCATGCTGAATGCTACAAGTCCCAGGCACCATTCTAGGCACTTTGCAGGTACCAGCTCAGCGTCAGGATTGAGGGACTGATGGGAGCCTGGGAGGCACCCACAGAAGGGCCCCCTGGGCAGTCTGGGGCCCACAGGTAGGGGTTCACCGTCCTCACCGTTTGCCTCAATCCTGCCAAGAAGCTCCTCCAGGAGAGAACAGTGTTCTCTGCAGGGTTCTAGAAAGGCTCAGAAGGGCGTTTGAGCTCCTAGCTGCCCTCATGTCTGCCTCCTGCTTGACCTACCCTCCCGGCTGGCCAGTGTTTCACCATCCCAGCTTGGGGCTGGCTGGATCAGACTTTTCTAGATCAGAGCGAACACTAGCCCATCTCTCCAGCCCACCTCTGAGGTGGGTGCCCTTGGGGCTTTCTTGAGCAAAGCAAACTTTGTGAAGATGCAGAGGCCACAGGGAAGGCAGCAGATGGAGCCTCAGGGGTGGTCGTGGGATAGGGAGGGAGGGGGTCCTAGAGGACCCCCGGCGGAGGGAGGAGGAGCTGGCCAGCCCCTTTCTTCAGCCCCTCTGCGGGGTTCAGCTTTAGCAACCTAGAGGTGAGGGATGGGGAAAGCAGAGATAAGCGGGGTGCACTGGATTTTATGGGGCTCAGCGTGGACAAAGTGTTCCCAGGCTGCGGCCCACCTTCCTTCTCTTCCCTCTCCTGTCTCCAATTGTGTCTCAAGGGCCAGCAGTGCCACCAGCGCTGTAATGGGGAAGAACCTTTTGTATCCTACCCAGGGAAACAGTGATCACAAACCTAGACAGCATATGAAAAGCAGAGGCATCACTTTGCCAACAAAGGTCCATATAGTCAAAGCTTCCCCACCTTCTGGCTGTGAGAACCTCCCTGGGATTCATGTTCCTCATCCACCTCGCAGGGCTGGTGGGAGGATGAAGTGACAATGTGGCTGGTATAAGCGACAGCTGTTATTAGTGTCCCTGGCTGAGACCCCACATCTAGAAGGTGACAGGCCACCACTCACCCTCCAAACTCTGGGTCTGGGCTCCCAAGTCTTCTCAAGGACACCCAGCACCTGACTCAGATCCCAGCTGGCGAGGGCCGCTGGGCAGAGGCACAGATGTGGCAGAAGGGATTGGGAGGGAAGCGGGTTCTGCTCTGGATATCCTGGCTTCTCCAGCGGCTGGAGAGAGCGCTATGGGAAGAATGGGGGAGGGGAGGAGCTCACAGTACTCTGCACCTCGTAGATGCCTGATATTTGTCATCTGATTTGTGTTGTTGTTGTTGTGTGGGTCTCTCAGTTGTGTCTGACTCTTTGTGACCCCATGGACCGTAGCCCACCAGGCTCCTCTGTCCGTGGAACTTTCCAGGCAAGAATACTGGAGTGGGTTGCCATTCCCTTCTCCAGTTATCTGACTTAATCCTCACTAAACACAGCATGTGGGTTTCCCTGGTGGCTCAGACGGTAAAGAATCCGCCGGCAACACAGGAGACCTCAAGTAAGATCCCTGGGTAGGGAAGATCCCGTGGAGAAGGGAATGGCAACCCACCGCAGTATTCTTGCCTGGGAAATTCCATGGACAGAGGAGCCTGGTGGGCTACAGTCCGCGGGATCACAGAGTTGAACATGACTTGGCAACTGAACAACAGCAGCAAATGAACCTGTGTAAAATGCCTCGATCAGTTATTACTATTGTTATCATTATTAATTCACTCAACAAAGATGCCCAAAGCTCTGTTTTAGGCACGGGGACATGACCATAAACAAAATAGACTGGAAAGACCTGCTCTCATGGAGCTTTCGTTCTGGAAGGAGGGTGGGGCCACCACTCCATGTTCAGTGCGGTGGAGCCTGGCGGGCCACAGTCCAAAGGGTCGCAAAGAGCAGGATGCCACTGAGCACACGCACACACACACACACACACACACACACACACACACACGTGCTTGCCGCTCATGATACAGTCACAGCAGCATAGCAGTCGTTGCTGCCACCGTCTGGACCCCGGCTCCTCCTGGAGCTGCTGTTTCTCACCTCCTTCATGCCTCTGCGCACCTTCACCTTCCCACCTGCCCCTCCCTGACCACCACACCTAAGACAGAAACCCTCCCCCACGCCTGGGGGAACTCTCTGTTCCCCTTTTCTGCTGCTCTTTCTCCCCAAAGCTCTTTCATCACCCAGTTAAATAACGTGCTTCTTTTTGTCTGCTCCCCTTCCAGAAGGTAAGCTCCACGAGAGCAGGTCTTTCCAGTCTGTTTTATTGACATGTCCCCATGCCTAAAAGAGAGCCTTGGGCATCTTTGTTGAATGAATTAATGATGATAACAACAGTGACAACTAATACTTATTTAGCACCTACTTTGCCTCAGAGCATTCTGCTGCTGCTGCTGCTGCTAAGTCGCTTCAGTCATGGCAACCCCATAGACAGCAGCCCACCAGGCTCCTCTGTCTCTGGGATTCTCCAGGCAAGAATACTGGAGAGGGTTGCCATTTCCTTCTCCAATGCATGAAAGTGAAAAGCAAAAGTGAAGTCGCTCAGTCGTGCCCAACTCTTAGCGACCCCATGGACTGCAGCCTACCAGGCTCCTCCGTCCGTGGGATTTTCCAGGCAAGAGTACTGGAGTGGGGTGCCATTGCCTTCTCCACAGAGCACTCTACACAGGTTCATTTACATAGGCTGATCCTCACCACACCTCTGTGAGGTCCAGAACAGCAGAGAGAGGATAGATAGCTTGCCAGGTCGCACAGCTAGCAGGCAAAAGTTGCCATCTTGTCGATCTGAGTTCCCAGTGGATAGTCTTACACACTCCACAGGCGTCTTCTCTTCTTGTTTGTGTCATGCCCCACTCCTCAGTCACACTCTATTATGAGTGTCTCTTGGCCCATTTCTGGAGAAGGAAATGGCAACCTACTCCAGTGCTCTTGCCTGGAAAACTCCATGGATGGAGGAGCCTGGTGGGCTACAGTCCATGAGGTCACAAAGAGTTGGACACAACTGAATGACTTCACTTTCAGCTTCACTTGCCCATTTACTGCTGATAATCTCACTGAAGGCAGGGACGAGTGTCTTTCATCTTTATTTCTCAGCACCCTGTATGGTGGCCAGCCCACTGCAGGGCTTCCTCTCTGAGGCCCTGGTTGGCTTGTACGACCACCTGGGGAGGCAGGAAGCACTGGTGTGATCACAACCCAGCCCCGTGTACCAGTGAGGGACCAGGCTCAGGGAAGAGACATGACAGGTTGCAGCTGGTGACCAGACCCTCCTGGGTCAGCACCTTCTGGGCCACAGTGTGCTGGGCTGCAGACCCATGCTGTGTAACTCTCCGGGCTCGAGCTGCTACCCAAGGCTCTGGTGTGACCCCCACCTCTTAGAATGGAGCAAAGGGAAATACGAGCCCAGGGTGGGAGTTAGGAGTGGACCCGAGGATCTTGTGGGCTCTTTCAGTGGGCTGCCTCTTGGAGCTGGAGCGGTGAGCGGGTGAGATGCGATTCCCAGCCTGTGATGCGTGTCTGCCAGGTGCGCTTCAAAGCAAACAGGATGCGAAACAGGGTATATTTAGCCTGTGGTTTCTGCTGCGGTAGCAATCGCTGCCCAATCCCTCCTTGTGGGGGAACCCTTCGGAGCCTTTTCCTCAGACTGGGGAATGTGTTCCTTGGGAGGATAGGGGAGATGCAAGGCTCAACCAAGAAAGGTCAGCAAGTTCCCATGAAGAAATAGACCTCAGCTGGAAGAGAAAGGCCTTTAAATCTGTCCTTCTCATTGGCCCTTGAGGACGTTCTGTGGATAGATTCCTGCTAGGATCTGGGAATGGTGGGGAGAGACTATATTCATTCATTCATTCATCACTCACTCACTTGCTCATTCATTCATTTAATAAGTATTCATTACCCTTCTACTGTGTACTAAACACAGAGCTAAGGGCTGAGAATATACCAGGGAAACCATGGTTTCTGTCCTCATTGAACTTTCAGTTTCACAGAGGAGACTTGCTTGTATTCAACTAGTTTTAGCTGTCAGTTCTCTGAAGGAGAATTACTGGATATCACAAGAGGATTAAATAAGGAATTTCAGTCTGGGAAGTCTTCCTGGAGGAAGTGGTATTTAAGCTGAGTTTTGGAGGGTTTCTGAGAATTCCTTTGATGAATAGCTGGGAGTAGGTGATGAGAAGGGCTGAGTGACAAGCATTCCAGGGCCAGGGAGTTGCACCTGCTAAGATCTTGAGCTAGAAAGGAGTGTGACTTCTGAAGATTATTGCATAGAAGACTCCAAAGGGGCTGGTGTCTGGATCCTAATCTGGTCAAGAGATGTGTCCCTGCCCACAGGCATCTCTTTGTCTGATGGGCAAAACCACGGGAGTTCAACCATGAAGGCGGCATTGCCCTGAGCAGCAGAGACGTGGAGGTCTGAAGTGGGGATATTTGCCATGAAGGGACCAGTGAGTTCTGGGAGGCTTGCTGAAGAAAGTGTCTCCGGTTTCTAAGGTGGGAAGCCTCCTGACTTGACAGAGGGTGTAGGAGTTTGAATTGCCGGGTGCAAGGCTGGGGACGTGGGACCAAGCCTGCTCTAGGTTGGAGTGGGAGATGGGTGAAGGACTCCACCTGCACGTGAACCTTCTGTCTCTCCAGTTACAGTTGACTCATAAATAATGTGGGAGTTAGAGGTGCTGACCCTCTGCACATTTGAGCTAAAATTGAATATTACAGTTGGCACTGTGCAGCCCCGGTTCCCCTGTAGCCAAAGTTCTGCACCCACAGATTCAACCAACCACAGATTGTGCACAACTCTCGTGTTTACTATTGAAAAAGCAATCTGCTCATAAGTGGGTCCATGCAGTTCAAACCATGTTGTTCAGGGTCAACTGTAATCTAAATAACTACTATTTATTTCACGATAAATATATACCTGCCCTTTGAGGTAGGTACGACCATCCCATTTTACAGATGAGAGAAAGGAGACTCCGAGGATTAAATGACCTGCCTGCAATGATTCAAAGAGGCAGGAGGACCAGCAGTGGACCAAAATGTGCCCATCACACCTGCCTCCCTGATGGCCTGGCGTGGTAGGGACGGTTCCTTCCTGATCTGTGGGCGTGACCCACCTACGTCCTGGCTACAGCTGCCTCTAGCCATGTGCCAGCACTGACTGGTAACAGCTGTTGACATCAGATCTCTTGGGACACGTCCCGCCTTCCTTTTCAGCCCACAGAGGAGCAGCTTCTGGTTCTCTATTGGAAAAGGTGTGGCCCACGAGGATGTGAGGGCCCCCAGGATCTGTGTTTCCCCGTTACCACTGTCTACAAGCCTTGATTAGTATCACTAGAACTGGGATTTTTGTCAGTGTTCCTGTTATATCCCCAGTTCCCAGAATAGTGCATAGTAGGCACCCCATACATTTGGTTGAAATTAATCTCTCTGTGGGTGGCACAGTGTTAAAGGGAATTTCACACATACCACCTCTGCCCTATAGCGGTTTGTAGTGTAACTGAACATAACACACACACACGCACGCACACATTCACAGGAAACCAGTCTCTGACTCAGCCAAGACACTGAGGGAACACTTAGTCTCTCCCTGCGCCATAGATGATGAAATAGTGTCTATCTATTGTATAATAAGATGGGCTTAGGTTAGACATGAGACAACCTGTTAATTTTTCCCAAGAGAAAATTAATCTGAAACAAAGAAAAAAAAAAAAAAAAAGCAACCCCACCAAACTAAATCAAATCAAAATCATCCAGTATTTTTATTGCCTTCTTTTGGGGTGGTTGTTGGGTAGGTGGATAGACATAACCTACATAACAAGGTTTACAGACCTCAAGTGTATAGCCAAATGGATTTTTACATGCATAATATATGTATATACTTGTGAAAACCCAACCCAGATAAACATGGAGAGCATTTCCAGCACCCCCAGAAGCCTTCTCAAGAACTCTCCTAGAAAACATTCTTCTCCCAGGCAGAGGTTACTGCTATGTTTTATTTTGCTGGCTCTTGACCTTCACAGAAATGGAATCATATCATAAGCACTCTTTTATGTCTGGCTTCTGAGGTTCATGTTTCTTGCCATATGTAGCTGTTCATTTTCCCCTCACTGCCCTACAGCATGTATTCAGTTCATTTATCCATTCTCCTATCGATGGGCATCTGGGTTACTTTAAGTTTGAAGCTATTACGAAAAAAACTCTGATGAGCACTCTTGTATATGTCTTTTAGAGAACATAAATCCTAATTTCTGTTAATTATATACAAGAAATGACTTTGCTAGGGTAGGCTTATATTTAGCTTTAGTAGATTTGTCAAAAAGATTTCCAGGTTCAACCCATTTATACCTCCACCGACAGACTGGAGAGTTTTTAACAACAGGATTGATGCTTTCTCCTCCTCCAACTTTCCTGGCCATTTCCCAGAATATAGGACTGGAAATGTTGGGTATTTTTTAAATAAACTTTAAAAAAATGTATTTATTTATTTGGCTGCCTGGGTCTCGGTTGTGGATGTGGGATCTTTTTTTAGTTGTGGCATGCAGACTCTTGGTTGTGGCATGTGGACTCTAGTTCCCTGACTAGGGATCAAGCCCAGGCCCCCTGCTTTCAGAGTGCAGAGTTTTAGCCATGGACCACAAGGGACGTTCCTGTAAATATTGGGTATTCATCAAGGTCTCCATGTCTCGGTGAAACTCTCAGTGAGAATCAAGGATTCGTTGTAGAGCCTGGAGGCCTGGGGGTGGGAGGCTGGGGGTTGCCAGTGGGCTGGGTGGGGGTCTGAGGGACTGGCCTGTGGTGCTCCTGAGACCCCAGTGGGTTGTGCTAGTGTCAGGGTAACAGGTCCAATCTGCCTTTAAATAAAAGGTGAGTAGTGCTATTTACTCTGGAATGAATTTACGTCTGGAAACCCACCTGCCACAGTAGAATCTGGTCTTGTTCCATCTTTCCCAATCCTCCTCTCAGCTCAGTCGCTCAGTCATGTCCAACTCTTTGCGACCCCATGAATCTCAGCATGCCAGGCCTCCCTGTTCATCACCAACTCCCGGAGTTCACTCAGACTCACATCCATCGAGTCAGTGATGCCATCCAGCCATCTCATCCTCTGTTGTCCCCTTCTCCTCCTGCCCCCAATCCCTCCCAGCATCAGAGTCTTTTCCAATGAGTCAACTCTTCACATGAGGTGGCCAAAGTACTGGAGTTTCAGCTTTAGCATCATTCCTTCCAAAGAAATCCCAGGACTGATCTCCTTGACTGGTTGGATCTCCTTGCAGTCCAAGGGACTCTCAAGAGTTCTCCAACACCACAGTTCAAAAGCATCAGTTCTTCGGTGCTCAGCTTTCTTCACTGTCCAACTCTCACATCCATACGTGACTACTGGAAAAACCATAGCCTTGACTAGATGGACCTTTGTTGGCAAAGTAATGTCTTGCTTTTGAATATGCTATCTAGGTTGGTCATAACTTTTCTTCCAAGGAGTAAGCGTCTTTTAATTTCATGGCTACAATCACCATCTGCAGTGATTTTGGAGCCCCCCAAAATGAAGTCTGACACTGTTTCCACTGTTTCCCCATATATTTCCCATGAAGTGAGGGGACCAGATGCCATGATCTTCATTTTCTGAATGTTGAGCTTTAAGTCAACTTTTTTAACTGTCCTCTTTCACTTTCATCAAGAGGCTTTTTAGTTCCTCTTCGCTTTCTGCCATAAGGGTGCTACAGTGAGACATAAATCAAAGGGTGGATACTGAGGTAAGCTACAGAGTCACTGTTCTGAAAGTCTTTGATGCCGTGGAAAGACGCTTAACACTGCTAATCACCAGACAAATGCAAATCAAAACCACAATGAGATATCATCTCACCCTTGTCAGAATGGCTATTATCAAAAAGACCACAAGTAACAAGGGCTGCAAGGATGTGGGGAAAATGGAACACTTGTACACCATTGGTGGGAATGTAAATTGGTACATTTACTGGGGAAAACAGTTCGGAGACTCCTCAAAAAATTAAAAATAGAACTATCATACTTTCCAGCAATTCCACTCCTGGGTATATATCAGAAGAAAATGCAAACACTAATATGAAAAAATTCATCCACCCCAGTGTTCATAGCAGCACTTTTTACAATAGCCAAGATAGGGAAGCAACCTAAGTGCCCATCAACAGACAAGTGGATAAAGAAGAGGTGGTATACAGATACAATGGAATACTGCATGTGTGCAGGATTCCCTTGTGGCTCAGCTGGTAAAGAATCCCCCTGCAGTGCGGGAGACCTGGGTTCAATCCCTGCATTAGGAAGATCCCCTGGAAAAGAGACAGGATACCCACTCCCGTATCCTGGCCTGGAGAATTCCATGGACTGTATATATAGTCCATGGGGTCCCAAAGACTGAGCGACCTTCACTTCACTTTCACTGCATGCATGCTCAGTTGCTTGGTCGTGTCTGACTCTTTGTGACCCCATGATGGTAGCCCACTCAGCCATTAAAAAGACTGCCATTTTGCTTTTTGAAACAACATGAATGGACCTCGAGGGTCCTAGAGTGCTCAGTGAAGTCAGACAAAGACAAATACTACATGTTATCACTCATATGTGGAATTTTAAAAATGAAACAAGGGAATGAGTATAACAAAACAAACAGAGTTACAGATTTAGGAAGCAAACTAGTGATTACCGGTGGGAAGAGGGAAGCAGGGAGGGGCAAGAGGTGGGTAGGGGATTAAGAGATACAAAGTATTATATTCATTTCTCAGTCCTGTCTAACTCTTTGCAGTCTCATGGACTGCAGCTGGCCAGGCTCTTTTGTCCATGGGATTCTCCAGGCAAGAACACTGGAGTAGGTTGCCATTCCCTTCTCCACCAGAGGCGTCTTCCTGACCCAGGGATTGAACCTGATCTCCTGCATTGCAGGCAGATTCTCTACTGTCTGAGCCACAAGGGAAGCCCCAAGAGTATGTACAAAATAAATAAGCTACAAGGATGTATTGTACAGCATAGGAAATACAGCCAATATTTGATAATAACTTTAAATGGAGTATGCAATCTATAAAAATATTGAATCACTATGTTATACACCTGAAACTAATCTAATATTGTAAGCCAACTCTACTTCAATTTAAATAAATAGACAAATAAGAGTCCGAATGGAGAAGAGAATTTCACCCTTTGGGGTTTGGGGATAGAGTACTACTTGGAGTCACAGGAATGATTCCCGAGGTGGAGTCGCTTACAGCCACTTGTCTCCTGACCCTGGAGGCCAGGCCGTGAAGCTATAGCCAGTGTGGCAGCTGCGGGTTCAATGGTTCATGAGCTCAGGGTTCAAGGGCAGATCTAGTCCTCTTCTCAACTCCATCTGGACTCTATAGTCCAGCCTCAGGCAGGCTCTGGGATCCTTTCCCCAAGGCTCCAGGCCTGGCATTCTCATTTATTCCCTGCTCTGCATGGACCTTGGTCTGCCCTTGGAATCCACCCTAAGTGGCTTCCTTCCCTTGGTTACAGAGCCTTTGAAACTGCTTGAAGTCTTTCCTGTCCTGGGCAGCGTCAGGCTAACAGGTCCTTGGGCTTTCTCCCTACCCCAGAGCTGTCGCCAGATCCAGTCTGAGTCTCAGCCAAGCTTGGGAAGACTGTGGTGTGAGAGCTTTGCTTCCAGTTCAGAGAAGGGGCTGGGGGGGAGGCAGGACAGGGGTCAGTCACGCACCAGGGGTGGGGGCAGAGGGACCCGCCCAGCCCGGGGGTTTGAGAACAGGGGGCAGAGCTCCACTGCTGTCCCTTCAAGGCAGGCTGGGCCCGAGGCAGCTCACTAAAAGAACCTGTGTCTGTGAAACTACTCCAGGTAGCTGTTGAGTTGCTAAGTTGTGTCCCACTCCTTGCGACCCCATGGACTGCAGCGCACCAGGCTTCCCTGTCCTTCCCTGTCTCCTGGAGCTTGCTCAGACTCATGGCCTTTGAGTCGATGATGCCATCCAACCATCTCATCCTTATTCTCCTGCCTTCAATCTTTCCCAGCATCAGGGTCTTTTCCAGTGAGTCGGCTCTTCGCATCAGGTGACCAAAGTGTTGGGAGCTTCAGCATCAGTCCTTCCAAGGAATATTCAGGTGGCTTGAGGCAATTGTTTTACATTTAATTCTCCAAACACTTAAGTTCTAATTGGCTGATTAGCTCGGCAGTTCAGGGATGATATCCAGCCCTCCGTCCTCTCCTTGTCCAGTCCTCTCCTCCTCCTCCTTTTTTGACTAAACATTGTAAATATTTAAGATTTACAATGTTTATGCTGATATGTGTATATACTGAGTAGCTATTATCACAATCAAACTTCACTGTTTCTTTTTTAAAAATTAATTAATTAATTCCTTTCGGCTATGCTGAGTCTTTGTTCCTGCTCAGACTTTTCTCTAGTTGTGGCAAGCAGGAGCTACTAGCTAGTTGTAGTATATGGGCTTGCTATTGTGGCGGCTTCCCTTGCTTTGGAGCACAGGCTCTAGGGGTGTGCGGGCTTCAGTGGTTGTGGTGCAGAGCTGCCCCTGGTATGTGGAATCTTCCCAGATCAGGGATGAAACCTGTGTCCCCTGCATTGGCAGGTGGATTCTTAACCACTGGACCACCAGGAGAGTCCTCCACTCTGCTCCTTTATCATGAACCCCACTCTTTGGGGTCCAGGGGCTTCCTCCTAATGATAAAATAGCAAAAGCAGCAGTAATCATAATAAGAGGCGGTCTAGCCAGGTAAGAGGCAAAGCATACCCTTGCCAACCCTTACCTGGAGTTTTTGAACTTGAGCAAAGTCATGTACGGATGCGAGCATTGGACTGTAAAGATGGCTGAGCGCTGAAGAACTGATGCTTTTGAGCTGTGGTGTTGGAAATCCCTTGGACTGTAGGGAGATCCAACCAGTCAATCCTAAAGGAAATTAGTCCTGAATATTCATTGGAAGGACTGATGCTGAAGCTGAAACTCCAATACTTTGGCCACCTGATGCCAAGAACTGACTCATTGGAAAAGACCCTAACGTTGGGAAAGATGGAAGGCGGGAGGAGAAGGAGACGACAGAGGATGAGATGCTTGGATGGCATCATTAACTCAGTAGACATGACTTTGCGCAAATTCTGGGAGGCAGTGAAGGACAGGGAAGCCTGGTGTGCTGCAGTCCATGGGGTTGCAAAGAGTCCAACACGGCTGAGCAACTGAACAACAACAAAGTGCCTGGCGGTCTGAAGCTAGGAATGGACTCCCCAGCAAGCCTCCTCCTCTCCCGCTCCATCCCATCACTGTTTTAGGGTCTGAACCCACAAAGAGGCCCCTCCTGAAGGTGCTACAGTCCAGGTGGCAAACACTGTGTTTCTCAACCTGCTGAAGGTCAGGTGTGGGGTGAGGATGAGGAAGGGCTGGAGTTAGGGGTCAGGAGGGAGAGCAGAACAAAGGTCGCTGAGGCTGTTAGGTGGGGAGGGTAAGAAAGCCTCTCCCTCCGTGGTCTGAAGGGAGAGGGGGCCCTTGGGGGAGGAGGGGTGCGTAGAGGACGAGGTGGTGGAAGACGTGCTGATTTGCATGCTATTTTTGCACCATATTTGCACGCCCTTCATGTACTGTCTAGAGTAGGCCCAGGGAGATTCCCCGCTGGGCCGCACTCTCCCTGCCTGCCTTCTCGAGGTGCTGGGGCCCATGAGCTCCGGTGGGGGGGTGGAGGGCGCAGGGGGGCAGGAAGGGGGCTGGGCTCCCCCTCCACCTCAGGCCTGCAGGGGTGAGGACCCTGTGTCCTGAGCCTCAGCAGAGACTGGGCCCCCCACCTCCACCCCCTGGTAGGGAAGCCAGGGGCCTGGAGGGAGAGGATGTGTAGGGGAAAGGGAGGAGCCCCCCTGCTGGGAGGCTGGAGGGTAGAGGAATGCGGGGTGTGTGGGGATGGGGAGCTTTATTCTAGACCAGCGCCCGGAAGGAAGGAAGCCAGATGAGGGGCCGGCCCCTGAATCCTTGTGAAGTTTTGTTTCCTGCTGCAAAGCAGGCTTTGACATCAAACGCCTTGCTTTGCCAGATGCCTTGCTCTCCCCAGCCCGGCCTTGCCCTGCTCCAGCCACAGCCCATCTCAGGGTTCATCTGGGGGAATCTCAGGGCAGGATGGAGGGGGGCCATCAGGGGCTGGGCCCAGGTCCTTTCCACAGGGATTCACAGTGGTTGCAGGGTTCCTGATCAAAAAAGAACGGGCTCCTGAGTATGGAGGAGGGGAACGCGGAGGTGGGAGGTGACTGAACGCCAGCCAGCTTCTGACTGGTCGAGGACGCCCTGGGGCAGGACTCCTGGTAACCTGGAGCGCATCAGCCCCACCCCCGCCTGCGGAGGTCCTACCTCTTTGCATTTCTTTCTTTCAGTTTTCTTTATTCTCTTACCATCTTTTGTTGTTCGGTCGCCAAGTCATGTCCGACTCTTTGTGACCCCATGGGCTGCAGCACAACAGGCCTCCCTGTCCTTCACTATTTCCCGGAGCTTGCTCAAATTCACGTCCACTGAGTCGATGATGCCATCCAACTGTCTCATCTGTTGTCCCCTTCTCCCACCTTCAATCTTTCCCAGCGTCAGGGTCTTTTCTTGTGAGTCAGTTCTTGACATCAGATGGCCAAAGTATTGGAGCTTCAGCTCCAGCATCAGTCCTTCCAGTGAATATTCAAGGTTGATTTCCTTTAGGAAATCTATGTGACTTGTGCCCCTCAAGCCCTGTTAGCGTTTCCAGGACAGTTTTCCATGGATACCCCAGCCTTCCCACTGCAGCTGACAGGCTCCCTGTTCTGGGTGCAGAGCGGTCTGTTTCGAGCTTCTGCAGACACAGCTCCACACGTGAGAAAAAGACCACTGGGTGGTGGACAGCTGCCGGGGCTGCGGTGGGGGGAGTAGGAGGGCTGTGTAGGGCCAGGGAGGCCTGGCACCCTGGGGAGGCCTCTGCAGGGCCCGGAGAGCAGGTCGGCCTGGCCGAACCTGGTGAGAGCAGCCCACTGCAGGAGTCTTCTCCCCAGGAATGGCCGGAGTTCACCCCTCCTGGGGGCAGGTCAGTCTAGAAGGGGCAGGAGGCCATGTCAAGACAGACGCCAAACACCCACAGGCCTGGCAGGCTCAGGGGCTCTTGGCACACGCAGTCTGGAAAGCTCGGAGGCCCTGTGCACACTCCCCGAAGCCCTAGATAGGTTTATGTCCCAGGGTTGTTCGCCTTTCGGGTTGTAAGCTCCACCTTCTCCTAATCTCTATAAGTACCCCACCACCACGCCACAGCCCACCTGGGGGTTCATATGATCAACCTCCCCACTGTCCTATCCCCTCTTTGCACTTAACCAAACTGAGACCCAGTGGGGTCAAATGTCTTATCTAGGATCAAAATCTCATCTTTTGTGTGTGGAGTTTGAAATTTGAGATGACAGAGAATTGGGCTGCTTGAAGCCTGGAGCTGGCACAAATGGGAGAATGTCCTAAAGGCGGGAAAGTGAAAGTCGCTCTGCTGCTGCTGCTGAGTCGCTTCAGTCGCGTCTGACTCTGTGGACCCCATAGACGGCAGCCCACCAGGCTCCCCCATCCATCCAGTACTCTTGCCTGGGACTCTCCAGGCAAGAACACTGGAGTGGGTTGCCATTTCCTTCTCCAATGCGTGAAAGGAAAAAGTGAAAGTGAAGTCGCTCAGTCGTGTCTGACCCTCAGCGACCCCATGGACTGCAGCTTTCCAGGCTCCTCCACTCATGGGATTTTCCAGGCAAGAGTACTGGAGTGGGGTGCCATTGCCTTCTCCGAAAGTCACTCAGTCGTGTCCAACTCTTTGCAACCCCATAGACTATACAGCCCATGAAATTCTCCAGGCCAGAATACTGGAGTGGGTAGCCTCTCCCTTCTCCAGTGGATCCTCCCAACCCAGGAATCGAACCAGGGTCTCCTGTATTGCAGGCGGATTCTTTACCAGCTGAGTCGCAAGGGAAGCCCAAGAATACTGGAGCTCGTAGCCTCTCCCTTCTCCAGGGGATCCTCCCGACCCAGGAATCGAACCAGGGTCTCCTGCATTGCAAGAGGATTCTTTACCAGCTGAGCCCTCCGGGAAGCAGTGAACTCCCACCCAAACTGCGTCTCTTTCTTGAGCACGTGTCCTTCGACAAGTTACTGAGCCTCTGTGAGCTCCAGCTGCCTTCTGCTTCAAGGAAGAGTGATTAAAACTACTCTGCAAGGTGGTTGTAAGGCTTAGGAATGACACACGTTAGAGGCCTGGCACGCAGTCTAGGTACTTACCACGTGGTCCTACATGTGAGATAAAACTCATATTTTATGGCAAAAACAAGAAAAATTTAAACAAAGAAAACTTCTCTGCTCTTTGCCCTCCCACCCGCAATGTGCACTGTGTTATCTGCATTACTCATGGACCAAACCACCCTATTGTTAGAAATATTGCTCAACCATATTACTCAGCAAGATTCTCCCAGCATCAACAAGACAGTGTTTTGGCCTGAGCTTATAAGGGGTTACGTGACCCACCACGATGATGCTTAGATCCAGATTCTGTAAACTGTCAATAACACATCACTGGATGTACAGCCGTCTGTGGGAGATGGCACCCCACCCCAGTACTCTTGCCTGGAAAATCTCATGGATGGAGGAGCCTGGTAGGCTGCAGTCCATGGGGTCACGAAGAGTCGGACACAACTGAGCGACTTCACTTTCACGAATTGGAGAAGGAAATGGCAACCCACTCCAGTGTTCTTGCCTGGAGAATCCCAGGGATGGGGGAGCCTGGTGGGCTGCTGTCTATGGGGTCGCACAGAATCAGACACGACTGAAGCGACTTAGCAGCAGCAGCAGCAACGATGCCTTCACTTCTAATGGATGGAACAGCTCTCAGAGCTTTCTGAGATGCTCTTCCCAAGTTATAATCCTCAAGTTTGGCTCACATAAAATTTTCCATTTCTCTCTTAGGTTGACTGATTGATTCTTTTTCAACATACAACTATCTGCTAAGGTGTTTAAACAATGGACCACCGTGTTATTTGCTAATACCTACCGGGGGCCACGCTCTGTGCTTGTTGCTGGGGAGACTAGGACAGACAGGGAGTCTGGGGAGGTGGAGGGTGGGATAAGAGCAGTCCTGCTGTGTCACGTGTCTGGTGTCACAGGGACACAGAGAGAGTCACTGACCCCAGGTGGTGCATGCAGGGAGGTGTATGGGGGTGTGCCAGGGGGCACTAGTGAAGGCTGTCTAAAATTTGAAGGATGAATAAAACTTAACCAGGTGAAGAGGAAGGGGAAAGGAGATTCAAGCTGAGAGAAGAGCAAGGATAAAGACCCCAAGGTGAGGGAAAGTCTGACATGGTTGCTATACATGGTTGCTAAGGATGACGGAAGGGGAGCCTGGGATGAAACGAGTGTGTAGAAAGGAGGGTTTGCTTGGACCTGAAGGGCTGGGATCGATCCTTTGAATACAGCCCTGCCAACACCCAAAGTTCTCAGCAGGAAAATAAATTCAGAAAATAATGAACTTTGCTTCAGTTTACTCTTCTCAAAAGTGTTGCTTCACTGTTTGCTAAAAAACCTTTTATCTTTAATAAAGGTCACTGACAAATGCAAGTGTTGGCACAGATCTAGGCTCTCTGGTCTAAAGGAAGATATTCAAACATATGTGAAAAATCTAAATATCTATCTACTTACTGATGGCTTCATTGACTCCTGCTTTAGGCCTTCAACTTGAAGGGTACCAGAGCTCCCAGCTAGAGATTCACTTTCATTATGTTATTAATGTACTTATGCTGTAGCTGATAGCTGCCAAAGCTGGGTTTGTCTTGGTAAATGTCACACTGCACTTGAAAACAT
Organism: Budorcas taxicolor; assembly: GCF_023091745.1. Taxonomy (NCBI): domain Eukaryota; kingdom Metazoa; phylum Chordata; class Mammalia; order Artiodactyla; family Bovidae; genus Budorcas; species Budorcas taxicolor. Next base: position 72,867,373 of record NC_068925.1, read on the forward strand.
ATGGGTTATTTTAAAATATCTTCAGATATTGATTTCTAACCTAATTACACAGTAATAAGAGCTGAGCTCCCTGTGGGAGCTTCCCACTAGCTAGCTATTTTACACATGGTATAGTACATATATGTCAGTCCCAATCTCCCAATCTCCCTAACTTCTCCTTCCCCCTGTGTCCACACATCCCTTGTTTTGAAGATTAAATGAAATAAAGGGATATGAAGAGCTTGGCACTAACATTGGTACGCAATAAGACTTCATCAATGATAACCACTGTATCTGTGATTTGTGGGGACAAACTCAAAACTTAAGTGTGTGAATGGAAAAGAGATTTCAATACGGTGAAAATGTTGGTAATGAATTTAGGGGAAAATAGTCCGGATCACATTTCAAAACCACCGACAGGGAAGTTTCTCTGGGGCCAGGGTTGGGTTTCTTTCATTTTACTTCTCCAGTGTCTAAGTAGTAGACATTAATAATGAGCCCTGAGTGGTTTTTAGCCCTTAGCCAGGACCCAGGAGAGGGAGCTGGGTATCAAAGCATTCCAGGAAGGCATGATTCCAAGGGCTACTCTGGTCAAGCAAGGTCAGTAGAACCTGGGACATCACCAAGAACTGGGTGGTTTGTGAAATAAGCAAACAGCATGGACGTCCAGCAACACATTTGTGGTAAGCGTTCAGAAAGAAAGGAGTTCAGGGGAGGGCAAGCCAGGGACAAGGAAGACAGAGGAAATCTTGGGGACAGTGCCCTGGAGGGTCAGTGGCGAGAAGTATCTTTGTTTCCAGTTCACACCTTTGACCTTAACATTCCCCATTGAATCTGCCTCACCATGGGCCAAGGCAGATCATCATGATTCCACTCTAACAAGGATGGGGTGGGGGTGGGGGGTGGTGGGCTGGGGTTTTTCACTGAAGAATATGCATCTGGAATGCTTAGGATGGTCTATGATCTGACCAGGGAGGGGACAGCCAGGGTCACAACGAGAACATCCCAATGGCCAACCTAACAGAACCAAGAACTCTCCCCAAACTGGGAAGCTTCTTTCTCTGGCTTTGGTCGGGGGGTGGGGGGGAGTGAGGTGAGGAGGATTCTGGGATATTTGGGAAATACTTCATCCCCAAGCACAGAGCTTTGGTCCAGCCTCATCAAACACTTGACCCTGGGTCCCAGAGGGGTCAGCAGTTTGATCCCTGAAGCACAATGAGTAGGATCAGAAGCCACCCCAGCTGGTTGTTCTGATGGGCCAGTGTGCACAGCCTGCAAATGACACAGTGCCGTCTCTGAGTTCCTGACTGAGACATCCAGCTGCCTGCTTGACATCTCTTTCAGGACGTGTCAAATGTTCCTCCAGCTCGAGGTGTCTAAGACTGAGCGCTTACGTTTCTTCCCAGCCAGCTTTTCTTACAGCGCTTCCTGGCTCGCTGACTGGTAGGTCTATCTGCCTAGCTGAGCCAGCCAGGACGAAACCCAGGAATCTCCCTTGGGACACACACACACACACACACACACACACACTCACACACACACACACACACACACACTCTCTCTCTCTCTCTCTCAACCTCTGTATTTAGTTATCAAGTTCTGCTGATGTTACTTCGTAAATCCTTCTCCAGGGACCTCTGTGGTGGTCCAGTGATTGAGAATCCGCCTTCTATTGCAGGCTATGTGGGTTTGATACCCAGTCGGGGAACTAAGATCCTACGTGTTGTGCAGAGAAACTAAACCCACATGCCGTAACTACTGAGCTCGTGTGCCTCAGCTAGATTCTGCGCTAGAAGACAATGAAAGATCCCGCAGGATGCAAGGAAGCTCCTACGTGCTGCGACTAAGACCCAACGTGGCCACATGAATATTAATTAATAACTATTCAAAAACACTTATTAATAAATATTAAAGAAATACTGCTCCGGTCTCCCCTCTTTACCCATTTCCTTTGGCATTACTCTAGCACCCTGACCTTTCGCTACTTGACGATTGCAACAGCCATCTATCTGCTACACCTGAGCCCATTTTGGACTTGCCCAATCTCGTCCTCACCAGGCTATCACACCACCTTTCACAGAACACAGACAGACCTACTCATGTCACACACACCTGCTCGGGAAAACTCCAGCAACTTCCCTTGGTTCTTAAAGATAAAGCTTCTTGATGTGATTTTCAGGGTCCCATACCACCTGGCTCTGACTTCTTTCTGCTACCTACTCTGTGTCACGTGACACACCCTCTCGCTCCCTCCACTGCAGCCAGCCACTCTGACCTTCACACACACTCGCTGCACTCTCTCCAGCCACGACACCCATCCTGTGCTTGTTCCTTCTTGTGAAACTCTCGCCTCCCTCCCTGGCCTGTCAACACCTTCCAGCCCAAAGCCTGCTTTCTCAGGAAAGCCTCCCTGAGGGGGTCCAGTCCTCTCAAGGTACGCACTTAGAGCAGCGGTCACAGCCCAAGTGTGGCACTTGTTTGGCAAGTATTTGATGAATGGCTTTCCCTCACCCTCTGATAAGCTCCACAAGAAGAGAGATTACGTCTGGTTTTGCTCATCACACCCCGAGCATGTAAATATTTCAGTGCCTGGCACACAGGAGGCACTGAAATATTTACAATTTCAGTTGAGTTCAGTTCAGTTGCTCAGTCGTGTCCAACTCCTTGCGACCCCATAGACTGCAGCACACCAGGCCTCCCAGTTCATCACCAACTCCCAGAATTTACTCAAATTCATGTCCATTGAGTCAGTGATGCCATCCAACCATCTCATCCTCTGTCATCCCCTTCTCCTCCTGCCTTCAATCTTTCCCAGCATCAGGGTCTTTTACAATGAGTCAGTTCTTAGCATCAGGTGGCCAAAGTATTAGAGTTTCAGCTTCAGTATCCGTCCTTCAGGACTGATTTCCTTTAGGATGGACTGGGTGGATCTCCTTGCAGCCCAAGGGACTCTCAAGAGTCTTCTCCAACACCACAGTTCAAAAACATCAATTCTTCAGTGCTCAGCTTTCTTTATAGTCCAACTCTCACATCCATACATGACCACTGGAAAAATCAGAGCGTTGACTGGACAACCTTCATTGGCAAAGTAATGTCTCTGCTTTTCAATATGTCATCTAGATTGGTCATAACTTTTCTGCCAAGGAGTAAGCGTCTTTTAATTTCATGGCTGCAATCACCACCTGCAGTGATTTTGGAGCCCCAAAATATAGTCTTTCATTGTTTCCACTGTTTCCCCATCTAGGTGCCATGAAGTGATGGGACCAGATGCCATGATCTTCGTTTTCTAAATGTTGAACTTTAAGCCAACTTTTTCCACTCTCCTCTTTCACTTTCATCAAGAGGCTTTTTTAGTTCTTCGCTTTCTGCCATAAGGGTGGTGTCATCTGCATATCTGAGGTTATTGATATTTCTCCCGGCAATCTTGATTCCAGCTTGTGCTTTCCTCCAGCCAAACGTTTCTCGTGATGTACTCTGCATAAAAGTTAAATAAACGGTGACAATATACAGCCTTGACGTACTCCTTTCCCTATTTGGAACCAGTCTGTTGTTCCATGTCCAGTTCTAATTGTTGCTTCTTGACCTGCATACAGATTTCTCAAGAGGCAGGTCAGGTGGTCTGGTATTCCCATCTCTTTCAGAATTTCCCACCGTTTGTAGTGATCCACACAGTCAAAGGCTTTGGCATAGTCAATAAAGCAGAAGTAGATGTTTTTCTGGACCTCTCGTTTTTTCAATGATCCAACGGATATTGGTAATCTGATCTCTGGTTCCTCTGCCTTTTCTAAAACCAGCTTGAACTTCTGGAAGTTCATGGTTCATGTGCTGTTGAAGCCTGGCTTGGAGAATTTTGAACATTACTTTACTAGCGTGTGAGATGAGTGCAATTGTGTGGTAGTTTGAGCATTCTTTGGCATTTACACTTTGGATGAGTGAATTAATGAATACTATTCCACCTGCAAGGCAGGAGACACGGGTTTGACCCCTGGGTCGAAAAGATCCCCTGAAGGAGGGAATGGCAACTCACTCGTTTCTTTCCTGGAGAATCCCATGGACAGAGGAGTCTGGTGAGCTATATGGGTTGCAAACAGACACAACTGAGCGATAATATTTGGATTTAAGTTTTGTGTTTTTTAGACCTTCTTGAAGGTGACATGGTGGAAAAAATCACCACTTTTTGTCCAAAGAGGGCCTCCTGTGTCCCTTCCTGCAACAAAATGGGAGGCTAGGGGATAAAGTGTTTGTGGATTCAGTCGCGCCATGAAACTTGTCTCCTAGTGGTTTCTTTTTGTGTTCCTAAAGATCTCCATGTTCTGTTAGGTGAGGAGAAAAATAGACTAAAGTGATATGCACAGTATGACCCTACTATCGTTTTTAAACACTTAGAAAAATAGTAACAATGGCTTACAGTGGACCATCCTTTTTTTTTTTTTGCTGTTGTTAAATTTTTCTTAATGAATATGTATTGCTTGGTAGAGAAATCAAAAGTATAAGACCTCTTCTGAATGTATACTTCATGCACACAAAGGTTTAAAAATGAAAGATCATGTGTTCAGAGACCCCCAAGAAGGAAACCATATTTTCTTGCAGACTGGGACCTTTCTGAAGGTAGAAACCACTTCACTTCCTCTCTTTATTTCTCCCTACACCCTCCTCTCTTTCAGCTCCAAGTGACAGAAAATTCAACTTGAATTAACCAAAAGGAAATGTAGATGCTGGACGGTTCTAGGCTCGGTCACTTTAGGACCTCAAAGGAATTAGACTCTGTTGATTCCCTGCCTTGGTTCTCCTCCCACGGTGGTAAGATGCCCACCAGCAATCCCAGTTTCATAAGTCCTACCAGCAGACAGAGTTTCCCCCCCACTAGTTTCAGCAAAAACTTTGATGCTGATCTCTGCACTGATTGCTACAGCTGGTGGGGTGGCGGGGTGAGGGGTGTTAAGTCTGGTACTGCCCGGGCCTGGGCCATGTGCTTCCTCCCAGCCATGAGACTTACAGGAACCCTAACAGACTACAGGGAGTGAGTCAGAACTGGAATGCTTTTGCCAGAATTAAGGGGAAGGGATGACGGGCAGCATCAGGAAAAGTGATTTCCACACACTCAGCACCCAGCTCTGCACACAGTAGATGCCCAACCCCCTGAGCTGACTGGCTGACCTCTGGCTGGAACTATCTGGGGAGCAAGGGGTGGGAAGAGCAAGGCAGCAGGACCTTGCTGGGTCCCCCATCAGCTGCGGGACCTCCACCTACTTCTGTCTATACCAACAGGCTCATCTGAACATTCTAAGAGAGGGATTCTGGTCCACACACATCCCAGAAGGTGATGAGAAGGTGGACAGGGATGTTTGACCAGCTGCACGGAAGATGGACGTGAGCTTCACCCAGCACTATGTGCCCAGGAGGCCGAGCTTGGTAACTGGCACACTGGGGGCCCAGACTGGCTCAGTGAGCCATTCAGGATGCCCAGGAGCACCTGGCACCCTGCCTGCTCTCCAGCAGGCCTGGCCCACGGACTGGCAGATGCTCAGTGAGCACTGATCGAACTCCAAGGGTGGAGGGTGTGAGATGACGAGGAAAGACGGCTGCACGTTTGGGAAATTCCCAGCCTGTTGGGAGAAACCTAACAAGACAAGGTCAAGTCTGTGCTCCGGGACATCAGACTGATGTGCCAGCCTCTGTCAGAGGAAGCCTGCTGACCACCCGGAAGCACAGATGAGGCCGGCCTCCCCTGACCATTCCTGTTACCTCTGCTTTCCTTGTCCCAGCCCGTTTTGACCACATGGCCTGGTTCACCACTCACTGTGCCCAGGGTCCCAGCCCAGCACCTGCACGGATGACCGGACCCCACCCTCTGGCCCCGGCCCAGCCCCTCATCTACCTGGAAGGACCAACCATAAGGCCAGGCTGGTCCAGGTGCTCTTGGTGGGGTCTCTGCCAGAGGGAGAGGCCCCAGGAGCTTGGACCGGAAATGAGGAGCCTGGGCCGGAAGTGAGGAGCAAGCTGGTTCCCGCTGGGTCTTCTTGTCGGTTTCTTGGCAGGCTTCTCCATTTCCAAACCCACCTTGCTGATGCTGGGAGGAGGCAGGTAAAGGAGAAAGTGATTGTGAGGCTGGGGGTGAGAAAGTGAGAGAAAGTGGAGGCAGGGACAGAGAAGATGGTGCTGAGAGGTCTGAGACTAGGCTGAGTAGACATGGGCAGTCACGTCACACCCAGCTAGACAATTCCCACACCCTGCTTGGGGCAACTGGGTGGGCCTTGCTGGAACCAGCAGCTCTACCGGGATTGGTGAGCTCACAGCTTCCTCCCCATCACGCTCCTCCTTCTTCCTCCAGCCTTGCAGACACTCCTCCCTACTCCTCCAGTTCCATCCCTTCCTCTCCTCCGCCCTAAGAAGGCCTCCACAGGGTTTGAGGAAGGCTGGTGCTGAGTCTGTAGGCACACATGCCAGGATTTGATTTTTTTTTTTAACTTTTTGTTTTATATTGGAATATACTCAACATTCTAAAAACTAAGATCGTGGAATCCAGTCCCATCACTTCATGGCAAAGAGATGGGGAAACAATGGAAACAGTGACAGATTTTATTTTCTTGGGCTCCAAAATCACATCAGATGGTGAATGCAGCCATGAAATTAAAAGATGCTTGCTCCTTGGAAGAAAAGCTATGACAAACCTAGACAGAGTGTTAAAAAGCAGAGACGTCATTTTGCCAACAAAGGTCCGTATAATCAAAGCAATGGTTTTTCCAGTAGTCATGTACAGATGTGAGAGTTGGACCATAAAGAAGGCTGAGCACTGAAGAATTGATGCTTTTGAACTGTGGGGCTGGAGAAGACTCTTGAGAGTCCCTTAGACAGCAAGGAGATCAAATCAGTCAATCGTAAAAGAAACCAACCCTGAATATTTATTGGAAGGGCTGATGCTGAACCAGTAGCTCCAATACCTTGGCCACCTGATACAAAGAGTCGATTCATTGGAAAAGACCCTGATGCTGGGAAGGATTGAGGTCAGGAGGAGAATGGGGCAGCAGAGGATGAGATGGTTAGATGGCATCACAGACTCAATGGATATGAATTTGAGCATGCTTCAAGGGATGGTGAAGGACAGGGAAGCCTGACATGCTGCAGTCCACAGGGTTGCAGACAGTTGGACACAACTCAGTGACTGAGCAACAATAGCTGATTAACAATGTTGTGATAGTTTCAAGTAGATAGCAAAGGAACTCAGACATACGTATACATGTATCCGTTCTCTCCCAATCTCCCCTTCCAGGGTTTGGTGTTTAAGCTGCCACAGGCAGGGGGTTCTTCTAAATCTTTCTGCTGCCACTAGAAAGACTGATTTTCATGTTCCCAACAAGTTCTTTTTTTTTTTTTTTTTTTTTTTTTGCTTTACTGTGAAGCATGTAGGATCTTCGTTCCCTGACCAGGGATCAAACCCACATGCCCTGCATTGGAAACAGATTCTTAACCACTGGATGACCAGGGAAGTTCAAGGCATTTTCTTAACAAACAATAAATAAACAGATTAATAAATGACATTGGTTATCTGATTTGCACCCTATAGCAACCCTTGGAGGCAGACCAGACGGTTATCATTAATGGCGTTTACAACTGGGGAAACTGAGGCACAGAAACTCCATGTCATCACATAAGTTTGCAGTGACCAACGAGGGTCAGAGCTCCATTCCCCCAGCACCCCCCACCCAATGCTGCACCAATGCCCACTGCTTGCCCCTTTCACCCACCTGCACCCTCTCAGCTACCCCTTGGGGTTCAGTGGGTCAGGCCGGGGGAAAGCACAGGGATCACATGGGCAGATTTGCCCCCCACAGGCTCAGGACTGTGGGGACAGTCATGGGCTGGTCTGTCCAGTTGCTATTGTGGCCTCGTCCCTGGGATCACAGCCTTCTGCGGGGCCTCTCCCATTTCAACAACTCCACACAGTGCAGGGACAGCACCAGGGGTCGGAAGTCACATCAGAGCCTCCACTGCAGGTAAGATAAAACCTGCGGGACATGCACAGTGACCTTTTACCTGCTGGCAGGTTCAGTTCAGTTCAGTCACTCAGTCGTGTCCGAATGTTTGTGACCCCATGGACTGTAGCATGCCAGGCTCCCTCTCCATCACCAACTCCTGAAGCTTGCTCAAACTCATATCCACTGAGTCAGTGATGCCATCCAACCATCTCATCTCCTGTCATCTCCTTCTCCTGCCTTTAATCCTTCCCAGCATCAGGGTCTTTTCCAGAGTCAGTTCTTGGCATCAGGTGGCCAAAGTATTGGAGTTTCAGCTTCAGCATCCATCCTTCCAATGAATATTCAGGACTGATTTCCTTTAGGATGGACTGGCTTGATCTCCTTGCTGTCCAAGGGACTCTCCAGAGTCTTCTCCAACAACACAGTTCAAAAGCAACAGTTCTTCAGTGCTCAGCCTTCTTTATGGTCCAACTCTCACATCTGTGCATGACTACTGGAAAAACCATAGCTTTGACAATACAGACCTTTGTCAGTAAAGTAATGTCTCAGCTTTTTAATATGCTGTCTAGGTTTGTCATAGTTTCTCTTTCAAGGAGGAAGCATCTTTTAATTTTGTGGCTACAGTCACCATCTGAGGTGATTTTGGAGCCCAGATTTTTGGAGCCGACTAAAAAGAGGCTTGTAACCACATTTTAGTTACACACCTCTTATTATCCTTAATTTAACTGATCTTTTCCAGAACAATTTGTTTTGGGGGGAGGGGCTAATGGAGGAGTGATGGGGGCATGCCTAAAGCTACTGGCCACCTGTGGTTATTTAAATTTTAGTTCAGGGAATGCCCGAGGTCCAGTGGTTAGGATTCCCCACTTCCACTGCTGGGGCCCTGGGTTCAATCCCTGGTTCGGGAGCTAAGTTCCCTCAAGTCACCGGCATGGCCAAATAAATAAATTTAAATTTATAAAAATGAGATGAAATTTAAAAATTCATCAGTTTCACAAGTTAAACATTTGGAGTGTTCCCTAGCTACTGCATGGGGCCTCACAGATATGGGACATTTCCATCATCACAGAGAGTTCCACTTTCTGGAAGGCAAGAGGCTGACCTTCTCTACCTGCTGACCTCGGTGAAACTGGGCAGCTTCAGGACAGGAAATGGGGGTGTGTGTGGGGGGTGAGTCTGAGGTGGCCTAGTCTTCTCAGTGGGGAGGGTTATGGTTTGGGGGAAGGTGTCACCTGCTCACCCACTCACATCTCACAGCACCGCAGGCCCTGCACCCAGGGCCCAAGGAGCCACAAACACATGGGAAGCATCTGGGGGTGAGGGGTGCAGAGGATACTGGGGGCCGAGGGCAGTGAGCCAGTGGTTGGGGGAGAGGTCACAGCAGGGAAGACTGCAGAGGCCACAGTGACTTAACACCCAGCACCAGCACCCCGCCAGCACAGTGCAGAGTGGGGAGCTGCAGGGGGTGGCCTGTGCCCCTCTTCCCGCACCACCCCGGGGTCACCCAGACTGGGGGCAGCCCCCCACTGCCTCTGCACCCCACCTGCTCCATTAACCTGGTGGTTAATAATTAATTTCTCCTCCTATCACGCAGGAGGCAGACAGGGAGGCAGCTAGGAGGTGCGTCCAGCTGCTCCTTCTGCCAGGGTAGGTGAGGACAGGGCAGGGAAGGTCAGGGGTGCCCGCCTGGGTAGGGGTGGATGGGTGGAATGGGAGGTGGGGGGATTGGGAGGTTGGGGTGGGATGGGGTTGGGCATGGGGAGGAAACCGTTCACTGTTGGACGCCTCACAGCACCTCTCTCTTGGGCGCCCTCCCAGCCTGGTCCGGGTACCACACTCTGTCCTCCTCTGACCCGGAGCTCGTCCAGGGCCACCTCTCTATGCCAGACCCTACAGGATGCTTTCAAAGTGACTGGTTTCACCTCCACCCCCATTTTCCAGATGAACAAACTCAGTCTGTCGGAGGTGAGGTGCCCGAGGCTCGCAGTACAGAGGCAGGGCCAAGAATGAAACCCAGAACTTTCAGACAAGCCCAGTGAGAATTTACTTACCAACAACCACCCAGCTCCGGAAATCCTTACACCCCAGTCTACTGGGTTAGCAGCTACCAGAGCAGAGGAAATACGGTGGGCACTGCCCAGGCCTACAGGCTCTCTTCACCCACTCACGAGTCATTACTGCAGCCTCAATCAGTCAGGAGATCCTGCCAAAGACCCATGCCAAGCTTCCAGGGATATTTATAGCTCGTGTCATAAAATGCTCCTTTGGGCTGAAAGCGATTGTTCAGTGAGGCATTTCGTTTCAGAAGTCAGTCTCCTGACACCGGAGCCATCCCATGTGTGGCCGAGACTTCAGTATGTGGGTTCATGGGCTTTGGCCTTTGGGGAGTAGAAAGACCAGGGGAAAAATTTATTGACAAAAATCAAGATGGAAGTCATTTGAAATGAAGTTGGAAGTTCCAGGAAACAAGATTAGGCCTCCCTGTCTCTAGGGTAAAATGAGGCATTCAGTGTCCAGCCCGCTCTGGAGCAAGGAGTGGGCCTACGGGCGTCTGTGGGGCGGTCCTCACCATCCTGGACCCAAGGGCACCGCCGGGGCTGAGGTTCAGGGCAGGCAAGGTTCGTTCCCATCGTCACCACAAGATGTCGCTGCCGCTCAAATTAGAGGGCACTGGACTGGACCAGTCCATCCTAAATCAGTCCTGGTTGTTCTTTGGAGGGACTGATGTTGAAGCTGAAACTCCAATACTTTGGCCACCTGATGTGGAGAGCTGACTCATTTGAAAAGACCCTGATGCTGGGAAGGATTGAGGGCAGGAGGAGAAGGGGACGACAGAGGATGAGATGGTTGGATGGCATCAGTGACTCGACGGACATGAATTTGGATGAACTCCGGGAGTTGGTGATGGACAGGGAGGCCTGGCATGCTACGGTTCATGGGGTCGCAAAGAGTTGGACACAACTGAGTGACTGAACTGAACTGAACTGGACTGGACCAACTTTTGGTCCCAACGACAGAAGCTCTGGGGGTGGGTCCAGCAATCTGGGTTTTTGACAAGCCCTCTGGCAGATTCTGAGGCAAGCTCAAGTTTGAGAACTGATATAGGTTCTGACCCTCTGCCAGCCAGCAGGGCTCCCTGCCCCGCGCCCCCCACCAGCCCAACAGACTGTGCTCTTCCTTTAGTTTTTTTTTGTAAGACCCCATGCAGCCCTCCAGGCTCCTCTGTCCATGAGATTTCCCAGGCAATTCTGGGGATCTTCCCGACCCAGGGATCAAATCTGCGTCTTTTACACTGGCAGGCAGATTCTTTACTGCTAAGCCATCAGGGAAGCCCTCTTCCTTTAGTTCTGATTCACCTCTGACCTGAAGCTTCTGTTTACCTAGAAAGCACCCCTCCCCATGCCTTTCCTCGCAACCCCTATAGAGGTGTGTGAATTCCTGACATGCCCCGACTCACTCCTGTACCAATGATGCAGCTTTCCATCCTTTGCATGAATCTATCCAGAGTCAAAGTCCCTAGAAAGCGTATGTTCAATTGTCCAGCTGTGGTTTTGGGGACAGCCTTGGCTGGAGAAGAGCAAGACAACACATTGACTTGTCAATAATGACTATTCACAGGGGAAAGAGGTCATTCTCCAACAGAAGATAAATCCCAGTTGATTTTTTTTTAAGTACATCATGGAAAAAAGAACGTTTATACTTATTTATGAACTCTAAGCTCTGGTTGTCGCAGACAATACTCCAGGTGGACCCCTGCCTTGTCCCCGCCTCCTGTGTTCACACCTGCAGCCTGGAGGGGAGGGCTCTTTGTTTTGGGACATGCCCACCCTGAAGTACTTAAAGGTAACTGCTTATTTCTGTCTGAAGGTTGTTCTCAAATGACATAGGAAAAAGACCAATGACAACGGATTATATGGAAAACTAGAAAAATAGAGGAAATGAGCAAATGAAATGTTAGCAGTTGTGGAAATCTGGGTGAGAAGGAAGGATATAGAGTTCTTTTACCACTCTTGCAACTTTTCTTTAAATTTGAAATTATTAAAAAAAATTATTGAGCAAAAGAAACCATATGCAAAACAGAGCACACTGTGTGATTTCATTTATATCAGTTTCTAGAAGAGGCAGGACTAATCTATAGAGATAGAAATCGAAACAGTTGTTGCCTCTGGGGAGGGTGGGGAGTTAACTAGAAGAGGCAAAAGGGAACTTTCTGGGGTGATAAATGTTTCTATATATTGACTCAATGTTGGGCATACAGTGTAAATACAACTACTAAAACTCAGAGAATGGTACACTTAAAGTTTGTGCACTTTATTATGTATAAATTATGTTTTGAGATTAAAAAGAATGCAGGGAAAATACATATATGAGAGGACAAACAAATCTAGAAATTGGTCCTTGAAAAAAACCAGTAAAAATGACGAACTTCTGTTGATACTGATTAAGGAAAATAAGTCCAACCTCAAACTGACAGCCAATATCAAGAATGAAAAAGAACATTCTTACAGATAAAGCTAACCTCAGATACGTAGATGATACCACACTTACGGCAGAAAGCAAAGAACTAAAGAGAGTCTCTTGATGAAAGTGAAAGAAGAGAGTGAAAATTTTGGCTTAAAATTCAACTTTCAGAAAACTAAGATCATGGCATCCAGTCCCATCACTTCATGGCAAATAGAGGGGGAAACAATGGAAACAGTGAGAGACTTTATTTTCTTGGGCTCCAAAATCACTGAAAATGGTGACTGCAGCCATGAAATTAAAAGACGCTTGCTCCTTGGAAGGAAAGCCATGACAAATCCAGACAGCATATTAAAAAGCAAAGACAAAAAAAAAAAAAAAATTTAAAAACCAGAGACATTACTTTACTAACAAAGGTCCATTTAGTCAAAGCTATGGTTTTTCCAGTAGTCATGTATGGATGTGAGAGTTGGACTATAAAGAAAGCTGAGTGCCGAAGAACTGTGGTGTTGGAGAAGACTCTTGAGAGTCCCTTGAACTGCAAGGAGATCCAACCAGTTAATCCTAAAGGAAATCAACTGGGTGATGTTTTTGCCTTGGTCCTGTCTCTTCATTCTTCCTGGAATGATTTCTCCACCCTTCTCCAGTAACATATTGGGTACCTGCTGACTTGGGATCATACCTGAATAGTCTAGTGGTTTTCCCTACTTTCTTCAATTTAACTCTGAATTTGGCAATAAGGAGTTCATGATCTGAGCCACAGTCAGCTCCCGATCTTGTTTTTGCGGACTGTATAGAGCTCCTCCATCTTTGGCTGCAAAGAATATAATCAGTCTGGTTTCACTGTCGGCCATCTGGTGATGTCCATGTGTAGAGTCTTCTCTTGTGTTGTTGGAAGAGGGTGTTTGCTATGACCAGTGTGTTTTCCTGGCAAAACTCTATTAGTCTTTGCCCTGCTTCATTCCGTATTCCAAGGCCAAATGTGCCTGTTACTCCAGGTGTTTCTTGACTTCCTACTTTTGCATTCCAGTCCCCTATAACGAAAAGGACATCTTTTTTGGGTGTTAGTTCTAAAAGGTCTTGTAGGTCTTCATAGAATCATTCAACTTCAGCTTCTTCAGCGTTACTGGTTGGGGCATAGACTTGGATTACTGTGATATTGAATGGTTTGCCTTGGAAACGAACAGAGATCATGCTGTCATTTTTGAGATTGCATCCAAGTACTGCATTTCAGACTCTTTTGTTGACCATGATGGCTACTCCATTTCTTCTAAGGGATTCCTGGCCACAGTAGTAAATATAATGGTCATCTGATTTAAATTCACCCATTCCAGTCCATTTTAGTTCACTGATTCCTAGAATGTCGACATTCACTCTTGCCATCTCCTGTTTGACCACTTCCAATTTGCCTTGATTCATGGACCTGACATTCCAGGTTCCTATGCAATATTGCTCTTTATAGCATTGGACCTTGCTTCTATCACCAGTCACATTGACAGCTGGGTATTGTTCTTGCTTTGGCTCCATCCCTTCATTCTTTCTGGAGTTATTTCTCCACTGATCTCCAGTAGCATATTGGGCACCTACCGACCTGGGGAGTTCCTCTTTCAGTGTCCTATCTTTTTGCCTTTTCATACTGTTCATGGGGTTCTCAAGGCAAGAATACTGAAGTGGTTTGCCATTCCCTTCTCCAGTGGACCACATTCTGTTAGACCTCTACACCATGACCTGCCCATCTTGCGTGGCCCCACAGGGCATGGCTTAGTTTCATTGAGTTAGACCAGGCTGTGGTCTGTGTGATTAGATTGACTAGTTTTCTGTTATTATGATTTCAGTGTGTCTGCCCTCTGATGCCCTCTCGCAACACCCACTGTCTTACTTGGGTTTCTCTTACCTTGGATATGGGGTATCTCTTCACGGCTGCTCCAGCAAAGCACAGCCGCTACTCCTTACCTTGGACGAGGGGTGTCTCCTCTCCGCCGCCCCTCCTGACCTTGAACGTGGAGTAGCTCCTCTAGGCCCTCCTGCGCCAGCACAGCCGCCGCTCCTTGGACGTGGGGTTGCTCCTCTCGGCCGTGGCCCCGCTCCTCTCAGCTGTGGCCCCTGACCTCTGGTGTGGGGTAGCTCCTCCCGGCCGCCACCCCTGACCTCAAGCAGGGTGTTGCTCCTCTCAGCTGCCACCCCTGACCTCGGACATGGGGTAGCTCCTCTCGGCCACTCCTGCGCCATCACAGCCTGGCCTGAGTCAATTCTGTTGCCTTCCCAGAGGGATATTCTTCTTTAAATGTTCTTCATTCAAGTCTTTCTTGTGAATATCTGTGTGAATGAATCCTGGTGCAACTACATTCACTCTAATTTTCTTTATAATCAAATCCCTTATGATTATACAGTGGAAGTGAGAAATAGATTTAAGGGACTAGATCTGATAGATAGAGTGCCTGATGAACTATGGACGGAGGTTCGTGCCACTGTACAGGAGACAGGGATCAAGAACATCCCCATGGAAAAAAAATGCAAAAAAGCAAAATGGCTGTCTGGAGAGGCCTTACAAATAGCTGTGAAAAGAGAAGCGAAAAACAAAGGAGAAAAGGAAAGATATAAGCATCTGAATGCAGAGTTCCAAAGAATAGCAAGAAGAGATAAGAAAGCCTTCTTCAGTGATCAATGCAAAGAAATAGAGGAAAACAACAGAATGGGAAAGACTAGAGATCTCTTCAAGAAAATTAGAGATACCAAGGGAAGATTTCATGCAAAGATGGGCTCGATAAAGGACAGAAATGGTATGGACCTAACAGAAGCAGAAGATATTAAGAAGAGGTAGCAAGAATACACGGAAGAACTATACAAAAAAGATCTTCATGACCCAGATAATCATGATGATGTGATCACTAATCTAGAGCCAGACATCTTGGAATGTGAAGTCAAGTGGGCCTTAGAAAGCATCACTACAAACAAAGCTAGTGGAGGTGATGGCATTCCAGTTGAGCTATTTCAAATCCTGAAAGATGATGCTGTGAAAGTGCTGCACTCAATATGCCAGCAAATTTGGACAATTCAGCAATGGCTACAGGACTGAAAAAGATCAGTTTTCATTCCAATCCCAAAGAAAGGCAATGCCAAAGAATGTTCAAACTGCTGCACAATTGCACTCATCTCACACACTAGCAAAATAAAGCTCAAAATTCTCCAAGCTAGGCTTCAATAGTACGTGAACTATGAACTTCCAGATGTTCAAGCTGGTTTTAGAAAAGGCAGAGGAACCAGAGATCAAATTGCCAACATCTATTGGATCATTGAAAAAGCAAGAGAGTTCCAGAAAAACATCTTCTGCTTTATTGACTATGCCAAAGCCTTTGACTATGTGGATCACAACAAACTGTGGAAAATTCTGAAAGATATGGGAATACCAGACCACCTTACCTGCCTTCCGAGAAATCTGTATGCAGGTCAAGAAGCAACAGTTAGAACTGAACATGGAACAACAGACTGGTTCCAAATCAGGAAACGAGTACGTCAAGGCTGTATATTGTCACCCTGCTTATTTAGCTTATATGCAGAGTACATCATGAGAAACACTGGGCTGGAAGAATCACAAGCTGGAATCAAGATTGCCAGGAGAAATATCAATAACCTCAGATATGCAGATGACACCACCCTTAAGGTGGAAAGTGAAGAGGAACTAAAGAGCCTCTTGATAAAGGTGAAAGAGGAGAGTGAAAAAGCTGGCTTAAAACTCAACATTCAGAAAACTAAGATCATGGCATCCAGTTCCATCACTTCATGGCAAATAGATGGGGAATCAATGGAAACAGTGAGAGACTTTATTTTTGGGGGCTCCAAAATCAGTGCAGATGGTGACTGCAGCCATGAAATTAGAAGACACTCACTCCTTGGGAGAAAAGTTATGACCAATCTAGACAGCATATTAAAAAGCAAAGACATTACTGTGCCAACAAAGGTCCATCTTGTCAAAGCTCTGGTTTTTCCAGTAGCCATGTATGGATGTGAGAGTTGGACTATAAAGAAAGCTGAGCACCGAAGAATTGATGCTTTTGAACTGTGGTGTTGGAGAAGACTCTTGAGAGTCCCTTGAACTACAAGGAGATCCAACCAGTCCATTCTGAAGGAAATCAGTCCTGAATATTCATTGGAAGGACTGATGCTGAAGCTGAAGCTCCAATACTTTGGCTACTTGATGTGAAGAACTGACTCATTGGAAAAGACCCTGATGCCGGGAAAGATTGAAGGCAGGAGGAGAAGGGGACGACAGAGGGTGAGATGGTTGGATGGCATCACCGACTCGATGGACATGAATTTGAGTAAGCTCCATGAGTTGGTGATGGACAGGGAGGCCTGGTGTGATGCAGTCCATGGGGTCACAAAGAGTGACACTGAACTGAGGGGAGAACATCAGGACCAAAGGAGAAACAAAAGTAGGGGAAAAATAAAAGATAAAGCCTAGAGAGGATAGCTAGCAGGGCAAGAAAGTGTTTGTTGTTAAAAGTTGGTGTGCTGTTGGTTTGAGGCTGAAAAAGTTATATTTATTGTTTGTTCTGTGCCAGACTCTTTGTGCTAATCTCTTTTAATTCTCATAGTAACCTACAAGGTAGGTAGTTTTATTATGATTTTGTTTTACAGATGAAGAAATTAAGGTTTAGGGAATTCCCTACCATCCCAGTGGTTAGGGCACTGCACTTTCCTCCTGGTCAGGGAACTAAGATCCTGAACGCCTTGGGGCATGGAAACACTGCCCCCATCCCTGCTCCCCAGCTGCTGCACCCCCTCCCCACCAAAAAAAAAAAAAAAAAAAAGAAGATCACAAAGGTAGGAAGAGACAGACCTGGGTTTCAAACAGTTGGGCTCAGACGCTGTGAAATAACCCTTAGGCCAAGTGCGCAGGCCTGAGAGGTGGCCCTGCCAGCATCAGTGGGCTTCCGGTGAAATACCACGACATCAGAAGCACTAGACTGGTACTGCATTGATTAAGAGCTCATTCATTCAACAAATAATTCTTGGAGGCTTGCACTGTGATGCATGCTCAGGGAAATAACCGTGAAGGAGACAGATAAGGCTTGAGTTTGGATTCTAGTGGGACAAGTAGGGACAGATAATAGCAAAAAGAATACAGAGCCACTTCAGATGGTAGTGTGACAAAAATAAAACATGGTTGCAGAGATATCTCGGAGGGGGCCGCGATTGGGTACGTGCATTAGAGAGTGTTGGGGAGGAAGTGGCCTTGTTTTTCTTTTTGGAGCAGAGAAACAAGATCAGCTGTGAACGGCTGGTGGAAGGATGCCCCAGGCTACAGGAAGAGAAAGGGTGGAGGCAAACCCCAGGGGCAGGAGGAGGCAGCTGGGGGGAGCCTCGCTCAGCTTCCTCATCCCCCACCCCCTCCTGTGGGTTTTGGGATGCTCTACATTTCGTGACTCTTTCCCCATCTTTCCCCAGTTTGTCCAGAAAGGCTACAAGTGAGTGGCCTTGGCAGTTTTGCCTTGGAGAAGGGGGAGGCGCTGACCCATGTCACAGGCACACCATCTATCCTGGTCTGGTCCAACTGCTGATCTCCAGGCAGCCCCTGGCTTCTTCCTGTGTTCCTGTGAGGAACGATTCTGCTGCCTGTCTGTCTAGAGAGGGTGGCAGGCTGGCCAGCCTCCTCCAGGGAGGGGGCTTGAGGAGACATGAGCATCATCTCATCTCCTCCGCAGTTCCTGGGTCCAAGCCGCCACAGTCCTCAGTGTTCTCCTAGTTGGCAATACATGTACTGGGACAAGGGTAGGTGGGGGAAGGGGTGTGCTGCCTTCCCTACCTGTGGCCTGGGACTGAAATGGAAAACTGTACTAGTGTTCTTTTGCTGTGTAATAGTAGTACCACAAACTTAGCTGGGTCCTCAGCTTAGAATCTCCAGGCTACCATCCAGGTGTCAGCTGGGATGTGTTCTCATCTGAAAACGTGACTGGGGAAGACTCTGCTTCCAGGCTCAATCAAGTTGCTGACAGAAGCATTTCTTTGAGGTTCTGAAACTGAGGGCCCTGGTTTCTTGCTGGCTGGAGGCTCCCATCAGCTTCTAGAGGCTGCCAACATTTATGAGAGTCTGCCCACAGGACCTTGCCATGTGCATCTCCTTAACATGGCTGGGTACTTCGTAAAACCACTTAAATCCAACATTACCATCCAGTCTGTAGACCCTAGCCACCTTTGATTATTTCCTTGCTACGTACTCTACAAAGTTCCGGGTTCATTTGTTTCCTACTCAGACCTTTCCTTTGGTGGCTCAGAGGTTAAAGCCTCTGCCTGCAATACAGGAGACCTGGGTTTGATCCCTGGGTCGGGAAGATCCCCTGGAGAGGGAAATGGCAACCCACTCCAGTATTCTTGCCTGGAGAATTCCATGGACAGAGGAGCCTTGTGGGCTACAGTCCACGGGGTCTCAAAGAGTAGGACACAACTGAGCGACTTCACTTTCACTTTGCCCAGACCTGGAATCAGCTTCTTTCCAAGAAACCAGTAGTTTCAGGGATAAATGTAATTTTAAGACCACGGTCTAGGTCTAAGAACTGTCCTTTTTTTTTTTTTCTTGCCACACCACACTGGTTGCAGTAGTTCTCTAACAGGGGTTAAACCCGTGCCCCATACAATGGAAGCCCAGAGTCAACCACTGGACCACTAGGGAGGTCTCTAGTCTGGGTCTTAGTATCTATTTTTTTAAAAATTTAGTTTGATCTTCTATTGCATATAATTATGAAAATGAAAGTGAAAGTTGTTCAATCAAGTCTGACTCTTTGTGACCCCATGGACTATACAGTCCATGGAATTCTCCAGGCCAGAATACTGGAGTAGGGAGCCTTTCCCTTCTCCGGTGGATCTTCCCAACCCAGGGATTGAACCCAGATCTCCCACATTGCAGGCGGATTCTTTACTAGCTGAGCCACAGGGGAAGCCCAAGAATACTGGAGTGGGTAGCCTATCCCTTCTCCAGCAAATCTTCCTGATCCAGGAATTGAACCAGGGTCTCCTGCATTGCAGGCTGATTCTTCACTGAGAATATCAGGGAAGCCATAAATATGTATAAATACATATATATTAACCAGTGTGTATAGTGCCTACTGTGTATAAGACAGTCTTTGGCAGAAGATGCATTATCAACAAGCATCATTTGATAGCACCAAATTTCAAGATCCCAAAGTGGGAAGCCGCCCTAGGACCCTGGGTCGCTGGGGCCTCAGTGAGCCCCTGGGGACAGAGTGGCTCTGCGTGTGGTGAGTACAATAGCTGGTCTCCCAGCTAGAGCCCAGGCTTAAGTGCCTCTGTGTCTGCTCGGCTGTGGGGGAGGGCGGTCTGAGTGCAGGATGATGCCAGGTAATGGGGGCAGGTGGCTCTGGTTGCCACATGCACTGGCTTAGGTGCCCCGGGGACTGAGGTGGACCAGCAGAGCTCCGCTGAGCCCTCTGAGCAGCCTCTCAGGTGTGGCACCTGACTTCTGTGTTAACAGGTAGGTGCAGGGTTCAGCGGGGAATTCTGAGCACTGCAATTCAGGGCATCCCTTGTCTGAGGGAGCAGACAAGGGAGCTGGGGGGATGGGGGTTGAGTTTGCCCCGGTGAATAAAGGTTGAGAAGGAGGAGGCAAGGAAGGTGACTTGGGGCAGCTTGCTGGACAGTTCTGTGGACTTGGGGCTCTGGGTCAGGGTGCATGGAGGCAGGGGGGATGGCGGTCATGTCTAGTGTTGGCTCCTTGTCTCACAAGTCATGGGAATGAGGCCCTGGCCACAGGTCCAGCCCCCTTAGGAACCAGGCTCCGTCCCTGATCCATCACCTCGAGCAGGCCTGTGGCTCAGTGCAGCCACTGCCGGAACCACAGGTCACAGCTCCAGCCCCTGGTGTAACACAAAGGCTCTGGCCTTCAGAGTTGGCCAGTTTCAGCTCTGAAACTTTCAACAGCCATCCTCTGAGCTTTCGTTTTCTCACTGGCAAAATGGGGAATAAAGAACACCATCGTGGGGCCACTGTGAGAGTGAGGTTGCCTGAAATGTCCATGGCCTTCCAGAGGCCAGTTGTGATGGTGATAAGGGTGAGCCCTGAGGGTTCCTGCTGGCTCCAGCATGCAGGACTCTGTCTGCCCTCCTCATCAGGCTCTGTGAGAGAGGAGCAGTATTTGTTAGTGAAATGAGACTGAGGATGGGGAAGTGTTTTGTAAATTTCCAGGTGCAATGCAAATTGCAATATGATTGCAACTTATCAAGGACATAATTACTCTAACAATGAATTATGAGATTGGATTTCTTTTTTAAAACATTTATTTATTTATTTACTTGGCTGCCTCCCGACCAGGGATCAAACCCACATCTCCTGTGTTGGCAGGTGGATTCCCAGCCACTGGACTACCAGGGAAGTCCCTGAGGTTGGATGTCTATGTTTAGTCCTTCTTTGGTGAAGTCACAAAACAAATATGTCCCATAATCATGGTCTTATGCAATTTGTTTTCACCCTGTATAGTGTAGTCCAGATAGTTGGCAGTACACATTCCTCAAGAGAGGTTTCCTGAGTTTAAATACAGGAAAAGAAAGTGAAAAGTGAAAGTGAAGTAGCTCAGTCGTGTCTGACTCTTTGCAACCCCGTGGACTGTAGCCCTTCAGGCTCCTCCGTCCATGGGATTCTCCAGGCAAGAATACTGGAGTGGGTTGCCATTTCTTTCTCCAGGGGATCTTCCCCACCCAGGGATCGAACTCAGGTCTCCTGAATTTCAGGCAGACGCTTTAACCTCTGAGCCACCAGAGAAGCAGGAAGAAGCTTTAATTCCTACCAGTTGAACAATTATGCGCATGTCTCTTTTCAGCTTGCTGAGGAAACCAAGAAAGGCAGGCAGTCTGAACTCAACTAGCCTTTGAAGAAATGAGCAGGCTCAAAAGAAGTGCTTCAGTTTTCTCTGAGTTTCATGTATATCAATAAAATATGTGAACTCAGTGGAAACACAGAAGCTACCAGCTAGGAAATAAATGGATAAAGTTCTTTTTTTGCTTCAAGAGTCCTTTTTTGTATAATACTCCAGGCCTGCAATTTGCATCTTCTGAAAAGAACTCCAGCAAATGCGCAGTCCCTATCTTCACCCAGGCTAGTAATGTAATTCCACCTTGACACGGGTGTCTCTTCCACACTCTTTACCTCCCTGCTCCATCCCTGGGCACGCCCACCGTGATCAGGTCTGCTGCTTCTCACAGGCTGGGAGCCTAGAAGCATGTTTTGTCATCATCAAGTCTGGGATACCGAGGTACCTTAATTTGTAAGTAGCCCCTGCCCCCGCAACTGTTGGACAGCTAGATTGCTTCCACTGTGGTCAATGCCAGAGTCTAAATCTCAGCGTTTTCAATCCTTGTTTCCAGTTTCCTCTCCATGAAGTGTCCAGAGACTCTAGGCATCTGGCAACTTCAACAAGGCCCTTGGCCTCCACCCAGAAGAGAAAGCGGCCTCTCAGCCCCGCAAGGAGCACGCTGGTGCCTCAACACACAGTCGCTGCTCACTTTGCTTCTCTGGCAACTTCCAGCATCCAGCACGGGGTCTGCTACAAGATGGGTGCTCAGCTTCAGCTCACAGTGATACCATGTGTCCTGGCTCCTTCATCAGCCCCAGATTTCTATCCCACCCCTCCTGTCTCTAGGGGCCCTCCTTCATTGGCCCAACAAGTAAATCTATAACTGGGAGATGGCTGAAATATTTCCTCTTCCAAGCAGGCTTCCAGGATTATGAGAAGAGTAAGTAACATGGATTTCCCTGGTGGCTCAGACAGTAAGGAAACTGCCTGCAATGCAGTAGATCCAGGTTCGATCCCTGAGTCGGGAAGATCCCCTGGAGGAGGGCATGGCAACCGTCCCCAGTATTCTTGCCTGGAGAACTCCATGGACAGAGGAGCCCGGTGGGCTACAGTCCATGGGGTCACAAAGAGTCAGACACGACTGAGCAACGAACACTTTCACGTAATATGGAATTCCGCTCCACACACATACCACCTCACCCTCTCTAGATAAACACACTCGTTACACACAGAAAATGAGCTGTGTCTGGTGGCCATGGCTGAGGCTTAAGGTCTACACGCCCACAGGCTTCTGCCTGATTTGTGGATGCACCAAGGCGGCAGTGGGCAGGGCAATGGTTTGGAAGAGAAGAGCCTGGTTGTTTGCAGGATTTGCTTTGTTACTCACTTGCTGTGCTGTCTGAGCTAGTCGCTTGCCCTTTCTGAACTTGGTAGGTGTGGGAGTAAGGGACAGCCAAACCCCCTGCTGCTCTGGGATTCTCAGGAGAACAGCCCAGGGTCAAGAGCGAGGTGTGGATGATATGGGAGATGCATGGGAGCCGGGAGGCCAGGGGTTGCTCTAGGGCCAGGAGGTATATCTCTGAGTCTCTGAAGCACCCCCAGCCCAGCAGCACATGGCCTGGCTCCCTCCTCTGGCCGGGAGCCCCTGAGGACACAGATGAGCCTGCCTACTGCACCTCCACCCTTGGCACCCAGCCCTGGTGCCAAGTCATCTTTTGCTGGGGAAGTGGATGAGGGCTGGGGTGTGCAGGGAGGGGCAGGGGTGGTGAAGGAAAAACCGAGCGCTTGGAGTTCCTAGAGGGAATTCTAGCCATTTATGAGTCTATTGGAGGACATCTTGGGGGAAAGTCTTCCAGAGACAACTGTTCTCAGCCCTTCAAGAGCAACAGCAAGGCGTTCACTCTGAGGGGCGGGGAAGATTGTATTAGATCAGCAGGGATCTAATCTTGTCCTTGGCATGTCTTCTCTATAAAAAGCTGCTGTGGGAGGACACGCATCACTGATGTGGGAACCCCAGGAAGACAAGGGCACTCAATGCCTCAAGCCTCACGCTGGGCTTACCTCCCAGCATCCCTGGGTATGTGAGCCCAGCCCTCCTGGAGGCAGCTCCTGAGAGAGGCAGCCTGGCCATGTGGAGGTGGGGTGTCCAGGATTCGGTGACAGGATCCAGCAGAAAGGGGTACCCTGGTGGTGGCTGGAAAGACAGGCTGAGCAGTCAGTATCCAAAGGAAACTGACAGAGTTTGCAGTGTGAGACACAATGAAAACTCCCTGATTCATCTTGTCTATAGAATCTTCTATAAAGAAGACTATAAAGAAAGCTGAGTGCCGAAGAATTGATGCTTTTGAACTGTGGTGTTGGAGAACTCTTAAGAGTCCCTTGGACTTCAGGGAGATCCAACCAGTCCATCCTAAAGGAAATCAGTCCTGAATATTCGTTGGAAGGACTGATGCTGAAGTTGAAACTCCAATGGCCAAAATACTTTCGCTGCCTGATGCAAAGCACTGATTCATTTGAAAAGACCCTGATGCTGGGAAGGATTGAAGGTGGGAGGAGAAGGGGATGACAGAGGATGAGATGGTTGGATGGCATCACTGACTCGATGGACATGAGTTTGAGTAAACTCTGGGAGTTGGTGAGGGACAGGGAGGCCTGGCATGCTGCAGTCCGTGGGGTTGCAGAGTTGGACATGACTGAGCCACTGAAGGAACTGATAGAATCTTCAGTAAACTCTGGTTTAGAAGTTTAGCTTCTTCCTGGAGACTGAGGGAGGCACTGAGCTCCGGGTTAAAGCTCTCACGGAGCGAGAACAGCCTCTGCACCCTGGGGTGGCAGCTACCGGGGTTCTGCTCCCAGCCCAGTGCTCCAACGGCAGCGTTCCCCAGTGACCTGCGCCACCTCCCTGCTGCTAATGCTTCTTCCTTGCCATCATTCTGCTTGACGTCTTGGTGGCATTTAACGTCACAGACCACGCCCCTATTCTTGGCTTTTCCTCTGGGGCCATCCCGGAAGCAGAGCCTGAGATTTGGGTGCACAGCCCAGGATTTGGGAGGTGACTTGGGAAACAGGAGTGAGGAGGGAACAAGGAGAGTGAGACAGGAAGGCGGAGAAACCACCTAAGAGTGTGTTTTCAGGGCCAATCCTGAGGACAACGGGGTGCGAGCCCCAGGACGCCCCTGGGACTTGGGACGGCCTGCCTTCCAAGGACCGTCCCCCTGGTGGGTGGGGATGTGGAATGTTTCTTTGCCCGCTCACATCCCTCACGGGTTGAAAATCGTCCCCAGTGATACTGAGCGCCTCACATTTGGGAACAACACTTGTCGGTGGGCTCAGTGTGCGTCCCAGACCTCAGGGGCTTGTGAGCCTGGGCTGGGGCATTGTCAATGAAAGGAACCTCTGAGTTCAAACAGAACTGCCTGCCAGAGCTGCCCTCTGAGCTGCCAGGGCCCAGGGGGATGCAATGTGGATGCGGGCTGCAGAGGACCGACACTGACCTCGACCTCCCATCCTCAACTTCTCTGGGGTGTTTCCCCTGACCTCCTGTCAGTAGGTGCCTGCTAACTCTGCATGATCAGCACTTTCTTTCCTCCTTCTTCTTCTCCTTTTATTTATTTTAAAGGTTCATTCACTTATTTGGCTGTATTGTGTCTTGGATCTTTGATATTCCTCGCAGCACGTGTGATCTTTAGTTGTGGCATGTGGGATCTAATTCCTCAACCAGGGATTGAAACCAGGGCCCCTGCCTTGGGAGCGCAGAGTCTTAGTCGCTGGGTCACTAGGGAAGTCCCCACACTTCTAAAAGTTCACAGACTTCCTATCACTTGGGCCATCACAGGACGATGACTGGACACTAGGGAGACACATGGGAGAAGGCAATGGCAACCCGCTCCAGTGTTCTTGCCTGGAGAATCTCAGGGACGGGGGAGCCTGGTGAGCTGCCGTCTATTGGGTCGCACAGAGTCGGACACGACTGAAGCGACTTAGCAGCAGCAGCAGGGAGACACATTACTGAACAATGCTCACTTAGCTTCCCTTGGTTCCTTAGAGCCAACTACGGTGGGAATGCAGCGGAAACAAGTGCACAGGGCTAGGTTCCCAAGCCTTTCTCAGCCCGCCCCTCCGCTGAGCCTGTAAGTCAATCCCAGGTCCCATGTGAGCTGAGTCAGTCCCCTGTGTCCAACATTGAACTCCTCCCTTGACCCAGATGACCCCCAGATCTTTATCTTCAGCCAAACCCATCCTCTCTTGTGGCTTAGTTGGTAAAGAATCCGCCTGCAATGCAGGAGACCTGGGTTCAATCCCTGGGTTGGGAAGATCCCCTGGAGAAGGGAAAAGCCACCCATTCCAGTATTCTGGCCTGGAAAATTCCATGGACTGTATAGTCCAAGGGGTCTCAAAGAGTCGGACACGACTGACCAACTTTCACTTTTTCACTAAACCCATCCTCCATGTGTGGGGCTGGTCACTGGGTCTGTCCTCCTGGGAGTCATGAAGACACCTTTGCCCTCCCCATCCACACTGCCAAGGGACCCCAAGTCAGCTTCCCCTCCTTTCTGCTCCTCCCCTAGGGTGTTGTGACTCCCCACCATCAAGTCAGGATTTCCAGACAATTCCACCCTCTCCGTCATCCTCCACACTATTCAGGGCACTATTCCAGGAGCCAGGCAGTATACTAACTACCAAGCTGCTACTATTGGTCTGGACTCACCAGCATTCTTCTTTGGAAACTGATTTCAGAATCTACATTCAGATCCACATGTGACAATTTGTTTCACCCTGCGCGTCACAGCTGCTCCTTGTCTTATCACTAACACCACCTCTTTTCCTTCCCGGGCCCGAGGCATCCCTTCAGGCCCCGAGTCAGTACCCACCCAGAGTGCCTGCACCAGCTCATGTCATTTCAGGTTTTATCCCTCTAATGCAGGGCACATCCTGGCTCCCCTCTCCCGTTGATTTGCTGGTACTCAGCCTCCTCCCAGAAGCATTTCCGGGTTGAGCGGAAGCGGCTTTCCTGCTTTCTTACCCCTGGACCTGGACTGGCTTCCCACACTGTCGAGTGCCCAGGCTCCCAGACCACCCTCCCACAGCCCCCACATCACCTGCTTCCACTGGCCTCTGCACATTCCCACCTGTGGGTGACCTCAGCCCCTCACAGTCCACTCCTGTCTACTTATGTCTGTGGTCTGTGGGTCCTCGAGCCTGTGACAGCTCATCTCAGGCTCAGGAGGACAGAGGCAGGTCCAGGCATTTGCTGGCTGCAGACAGCAGGCTCAGGGTGCTCTGGCTGCCACCTTCTCTAAAAGCATTGACCTCTCACCACACGCTGGGGCTTGGTCTCCTAGCCCTTGAGCAGTCCTTATTCTGCAGGGAAGTTCAGCCAACAATGTGATGCTCCACTGATTCTCATTATTTGCAGTCATCATGTTCTGAATGTCACTGCCAGCCCTGAACCACCACTTCTAGGGGAAACACACAGTTAGGTTCCTGTGAGCCTCTGGTCAGGACATTTTCATCAGCCAGTCAGTATACAACCTTGTCTTCTGTGTATTTCTGTTCAAAGACTCCTCATTTTTGCGCATTGTTGATTCATTAACATTGAACTCACAGCCAACAGCAGTATAACTTGCAACTTAATGCCTAAATGAAGTGCATCTAAGCCATGCATTCTCTCCTTCTTGTACTTGGGAACGGTAGACCGCACTTCAGCACTGCACTTGGGGACCATTTTAGACAGTGAAATCACCAGCAAAAGGCACAAAGTGGACACTAAATAGGCCAGGGGAAGGATATTTATTGACCATCTGAGAGCCAAAACAGGAAGACAGGAGATGGCCTCGTTTCACTTCAGTTGGGAATGTCGAATTTTTAACACTTTGCACATGTCCAGAATGGCCACAAAAGTGCCTTGAGTATTGATTTGGGGATTACAAATACATTTTAGTGAGTAGACAGCTTTGCAACTGTGAGTAATGAGGATTGATTGTATACACAGAGAGAAGAATGAAGCTTTGGAGACTGGCGAGGAGGGGGCCACAGAGAGAAGAATGAAGCTTTGGAGACTGGAGAGGAGGGGCAGCTGGGCAGACAGAAGTTTCACTGAGGCTCACCACTGGGGTAGATTTTCAGGGATGAGTAAGACAGCCCCCTGGACCCACAGCATTTGGAACAGAGTGAGCACTGTGCACAAAGGCATGAGACAAGATAGGGTAGAGTAATTGCTTCTTTGGGATGAAGATGGAGAAACCAGAGGGGACCCATCAAGAAGATCTCTGATGTCCAGGAACCAAGGAAGGCAGAAAGTTTCCACATCCATCCCTTCCCACAGGGTTTGAACTAATCATGAGAGTGCCAATCACTGTAAGAGAGAAACCCCAAGTCTTAGTGTTTGACCCAATACATTGCTTGCACATATTAGAGTTCAACACGGATGACTGATGGGTGGCCTGCCGCATAGTAATTTAGGGACCTGGGCTCTTTCAAAACTGGGGCTCTACCACCCTCCGGGGGCCTCAGAGTCCTTATCGACCATCAGCAAGTGAGAGAAAGAGGGGAGCTGGAGAATTGCACAGCAGTGTTTCATAAGCCAGGCCTTCCATCCACATTTCATTGTCACATGGTCCTGTTCGGATGTGAAGGAGGCTGGGTAATGGGGTCCCTGGTTGGACAGCAGCTTCCCCAAAGCATGTCTCACTCTGGAAGAGGGGCATAAATCTTTGATGGACAGCTAGCTGGTTTTGCCCAGGCTCTCAAGATCAGTCAAACCATAGGGCAGAACCTAAAAGAAGTCAGTGGTGAGTGAATTCCATAGAAAGCAGGCATCAAGGTACTGTTTAGTGCAGGGTAGATGGTCAACAGACACCTAGTGAATAAATGAATGAGAGATGTATTATGTCTCTCTCCCTAGTTCCCTTTCATTATTTTAGATAGATAAATAGTTAGATGATACAGATTAAGAGGAAAAAAACAACAGTGTGAGGCTAAACCGAGAAGAGGGGCAAGGAGAGAGTGAGGAAGCAGGGACTTAAGCAAGCCAGCTGGGAGAAGGTGAGGTTCTTATTTCCCTGCAGTCATCTGCAACGCTGCCTCTGGCTAGAAGGAAATGTGGCCACAGGAGTGCAAAGAGGGCTGCCCAGAGGGAGGTAAGCGAAAGTGTTAGCCGCTCAGTTGTGTCCAATCTGCGACCCCATGGACTGTAGCCCGCCAGGCTCCTCTGTCCATGGGATTCTCCAGGCAGGAATACTGGATGGGGAGCCATTCCCAGGGAGGCACAGGTGAGTGTGAGTCTGGTCTGCCTGTGACTACTATGCCACTTTTATCCCTCTTTAGGCTCTGAAAACCCAATGCATGACAGAGCGCTTAGAAATGGTTTGGACTGGCTCCCACAGCCTGGAAGGAAGCCAGGGAGGAGGGATCGGGAAGAGCAGCCCATGGCACAGCCTGACATCTGGGATCAGGGCTCTCCTCCAATCTCCTTGCAGTTTTTAATCCAGTTCTGTACCCAGTGGCTTCGTAATTCCACATCTCCAATTTATTAATCAAATGCCATCTGTGAGGCAATGTCACAGCCCTGCTGGTGTTTCTCCATTTGAATGGTTGCTGAATATTTAACTACACTTCAGCGACTTCGAGGGATGCCAAATGAGGGAAAAAACCACCACCATTTTCTCTCCCTAGTAAAACTCACACTCAGCGTGGATAATCACAAAGCCTCCACAGGCTAACGGGTGAAGAGATGAGCAGTCGGCACCAACACCAAGCTGTCTTTGAGTTATGGTGTCAGGGCAGTGGGGGAGGGAGGGAAGTAGGAAGGCATAACCCCCCTCCTCTGGGCATAGGTGTCACTGAAAAGTAGAGGGAAGGGGCCAGCTGTGTTGGGAGGGGAGGACACTGAGAAACTAGTCATCTGTGTGCGTGTTCCCCAGAGTCACAGGTCAGGAGTCCTTAGCACACTGCTGCAGACGGATCTTCCTTTAATGGCTCAGAGTTGGCATGATCTCATTTACATTAATTGTGTGTGTGTGTATGTGTGTGTGTGTGTGTGTGTGTGTGTGTGTGTGTGTGTGTGAGGGTGAGGTTTTAAGCCTAAACCATGGGGTGAATTTTTCATTCAAATAGAATTGTCTGTAGTTGACCCAAGACTACACAGCAGGAAGAAAAAGGCATTTTGCGCCAAACTCTAATTCTGTCCCTGCTCCGCACTCTCCTGTAAGAATTCCATGTTCTTCTTCTTCTTTTAAATAATCCTTTTTTTTTGGCTGTGCCTCAAGGCTCGAAGAATCTTAGTTCCCCAACTAGGGATTAAACGCATGCCCTCCGCAGTGGAAGTGGAGTCCTAACCACTGGACAACCAGGGAAATCCCAAGAATTCCATCTTCTCCTCTGACCCAGACTCAAGGGGCTTTGGCTGGGAAGTGTGGATTGAGAGGGGTGAGAAAGGGAACTGTGAACCCTCAGCCAGCATCTGGTATCCTGCCTGCACAGAAGAGTGCTCTGGACATCCGTGCTGCATGAACAAACTTGTGACTTAGTCACAGGCCTCTTCTTACCACTTCTAGCAACTTTCCCGAAGAGAGAGCAGAGCCTTCTCATCCTACTGGTCCCCTCCCTGCCAGCATGGAAACACCTCGGAATTTTTGCCCTTGTGTCAGCATAGTGGTGGGATGTTCAGAGGTGGGGACTCCTGGTTACCTGCCCCAGGTTGCTCTGGCTGTGGCTTATCCTGGGTGTAGAGGCCACCGTGGATCTGTGAGTGTGAGGAGGTCAACTTAAGCTCCTAAAAATGTGGGAGTGTCCTACCCCCGAAGGACCTTCCCCATCACTGGGACTGTTGTACTGTGAACTGGTCAAGAGAGGTGTATGACGCAGCTCCTGACTCCAGAGCCCTGCTTGAGCAGCTGGAGGGGGGAAAGGCAGATCTATCTAATGGATCCAGCCACAAAGGAAGTGCAAAGCGGCCTAGCACTCAGGGACATAATCAAAACATGCAGGCAGGCAGGTGAGTGGAGTGAGGTGGTTCATCAGGCATGGCTTGGTTTCTTCTTGGTGATGCTTTCTGCTTTATTTTTGATACACTCAGGACTAGACATATCCAGAAGTCACTCTACTGCCTGGCACCGGGTACTACCTGGTACAGCATCACTTGAGATCTATTACAAGGCAGCTTAGTGCCCACTAGGGCACCCCGGATGCTCCCACGGGGCAGGGGGCATCGGTTTCTAATGTCTGATGGGGGCAGGCTGGCCGTCACGGGGCCCATAGCTTGAAAAGTCTCCACGTGACAGTGTGCAGGGCACAGAGACAGGCAGGAGGCCCAGAGGCAAGTGCGGGACTCGGAAGAATAGCAGCAGGAGGAATAGCAATGGGCCCACTCCTGCCAGCCCCCCATCTTATCTCAAAGTCAGTAATCACAGTCTACCCTGCCTCCTCTGCTGGGATTATTTCCTCAGCCTTGCCCCTCCTCCAGAGCATCAGAAGAAGAACTCTGTGCACTTGAGCTTGCCTTGAGGGAAGGAGAGAATTTTCATGAGCCAAGAGGAGGGCAGGTGAGAGGGTTTGATTAAAGGTGAGAGTTCCTGCTCTCGGCACCTGAATCACTCATCTGATGGCGGAGGGAGTGGGTGGAAAGAGCGTGCTTTGGCCAGGAACCGTCCAGCTGGTAGCTGGAAACATCTGCTCTAAGCAGGTCTTCCTAGGGCTCTACAGAG
This sequence comes from Budorcas taxicolor, assembly GCF_023091745.1. Lineage (NCBI taxonomy): Eukaryota > Metazoa > Chordata > Mammalia > Artiodactyla > Bovidae > Budorcas > Budorcas taxicolor. The sequence continues at coordinate 72,898,296 of NC_068925.1, forward strand.
GGTGCAGCAAGCATGCCCTGGCTCCCCAGCTTGTGCCAGCCTGAGCACCAGCTGGGGGAGACCAGGGCAGAAGGCCATCTGGACACGGGCCCGCTCTCACCCCCTGGGTCTTCTCAGGTGACTGTCAGGTCAAATAGACTCCCTCTTCAGATAATACAGCTCAGGTGGAAGAGGCTTAGGTGGGTCTCCATGGCAACAACCAATCAGGAGCTGGGTTGCCTTGGGGTTCATCCAAGGAGCTGTGTGGTTCCAGCCTCTGGAGACACACACACACACACACACACACTGCAAACTCCAGCCCAGGGTGGATCCCTCCTCTGGTCAGCATTGTTTTCTCTCAGCACAACTTTTGAGAGGTAGAAGGAGGAAGAAGCGTGAGGCAGGAGCCCACAGCACAAGAGGAAGAGGAGGGAGGCGTTTGGATGTAGTCTTCCCTTGACCCTGTCCTCCTGTGGCCGATGAACTTTCTGTCTTTCCCTGAAAGGATCCAGACACTCTCGTCTCCCAGACAGGGAAGCAGAATCAGGACCCCCTGGGACCTTCACCTCTGCAGAGCCTGACCTCAGAAAGCCAGGTAAGAGGGTCACCTCCCCAGGGGACAGAAGTTACAGCAGTGGCCGGTTGAGCTGAGCTAAGTAGAAGGGGACAGTCCACCGCGCCGTCTGAGCGTAGGGCCCCGATGGCCGCAGGGAGGCCCCGACTGTCTTCGTCTGTCCCACAAGAGGCGGCAGACTCTGCAGCAGCCTCCGTGCCATGGCCTGGTCCCTGCTTCACAGACTCACAGGAAGTCATGGCTTCTGTCTACTCCGGAGGCAGCAAGCCTGTCAGGGAGGACCCAGCCCAAGCCTTTTCCCTTCTGCCTTTACGGGGAGGATCCACCTAGGGGGAAGCAAGTGTGTCAGTTGCTCAGTTGTGTCTGACTCTTTGCACCCCCTGGACTATAGCCCACCGGCTCCTCTGTCCATCGGGCTCTCCAGCCAAGAATGCTGGAGTGGGGTCTTCCCAACCCAGGGGGTCAAACAAGTCTCCTGCATTGCAGGCAGGTTCTTTACTATGTGAGCCACCAGAGAAGCTCAAGAGGGAAGCGAGGGGAAATGCAAATCGGAGTTTCTCTCCTTGATTTGAACCTGTGACTTGAGAACCACAAAGGACAAGGCTTGGAGCATCTCAGGACATGCCAGTGACCAAGGCACATGGGCGATGTGTGGGCTTCAGTCCCTTTGACTACAGAGCTGCCCGTGAGTCCCCAAGATACGTTTGGGAGAACAGGCCTGGATGGGGCTTCAGGGACAAGATCAGGCTTGGGAAGGAGCATCCGCCATGGGACCAGCCCCCTTCTACTGGTCAGTTGAAGGGAGATTTCTATCATATAAAGACCTGGGACTTCCCCTCAGGCAGAGTCTGGGGAGCAGAGTGTCCCCCAAGACAGAGACCAGGGTGTCTCCTCTCAGAAAGGGATCATGGTGATTTCTCTCAAAAAAGACCAAGGCTCTTCCTTCAGAGACCAGGGCGTCCCACCTCAGACAGATATTGGTGACTTCTATCACATAAAGACCAGGGCAACTTCTCTCAGACCGAGACCCAGGCGCCTCTCCTCAGACAGTGCCCAGGGAGTCTCCCCTGGGACAGTCACCAGGGTGATTCTTCACAGAAAAAGTGAAGGGCTTCTCTCCTAAGACAGGGACCAGGGCATCTCCCTTCAGCCAGGGACCAGAGTGACTTCTCTCAGAAAAAGACCTGGGTTCTCCCTTCACATAGAGATCAGGGCAACTTGTTTCAGAAAAAGACCAGGGCATCTCCTCTCAGAAAGGGACTACAGTGACTTCTCTTAGAAAAAGGCCTGGACTGTCCCTTCAGATGGAGACCAGAGCATCTCTGTCTCCCCTCAGATAAGGACTGTGAATTCTCCTCTCAGATGGAGACCACACAGCTTGTCTCAGAAGAAGACTAAGGTATCTTCTCTCAGACAAAGACCAGCATGCTACTATCATATAAAGACCAGGGCTTTCCCCTCAGACAGAGTCCTGGAACCTCCCCTAAGAACACGAGAGTATCGTATCTCTCCTCAGAAAGGGACCAAGTCTTCTCCCCTCAGATGGAGACCAGAGCCCTCCCTTCAGACGGAGATCAGAGCCTCTCCCCTCACATGAGGACCATGGCTTCTCCTCTTGGAGACCAGGGTAACTTGTCTCAGAAGAAGACTATGGTGTCTCCTCTCAGACAAAGACCAGGGTGCTACTATCATATAAGGACCAGGGCTTTGCCCTCAGACAGAGTCCAGGAGCCTCCCATAAGACTGAGAGAGCATGGCATCTCTCCTCAGACAGTGACCACGTCTTCTCACCTCAGATGGAGACCAGAGTCCTCCCTTCAGATGGAGACCAGAGCCTCTCCCCTCAGATGAGGACCATGGATAGCATATCCTCTCAGATAAAGACTAGGGCAATTTCTCTCAGAAAGAGACCAGGGTGTTTCCCCCTCTAACAAAGATCTCCAAGGGGCAAGCTGGACCTGAGCACTCATCCCCCTTCTGTTTTCACTCCTACCTCAGTCTGAGGAGGACTGATTGCCTTATTCCTTCATTTGTCCATTCATTCACTCAGGAACCACTCATTAGGGCCTACTGCCTCCCAGCAGATTCAACAGATACAGACTCAACAGATTCAACAAAGCTCTTCTCATAGAGCTCATAGCCGAGTCAGGGAGTGAGAATTACAACCGAAGAAGAGAGACGTATGTTTGTTAGAGATGCTGCAATGAGAGCTCTGCTAGCCTCTGGGGGCCAGTGAGGGGCAGGCTGTAGCATCTTAAAAGATGAGCGGATGTTTCTCGGGTGGGCAGAGGCCCACAGGACTGGCTGAGTCCCGCCTGACTTGGTGGATTACAGGCTATTTTTCTATGACGCCAAAAAGAAATAAGGTAATTTGTACTCTTTGAAGTTGGTCTTGGCAAAAATAAGGCTGGGAGGAAGGTGGGTCGGCGGAGGGAGCACAGACTCTCTGCACCTGCTTCTTAGAGGCCTCTGCCCCTCCCTCGGGGCCGGCTCCCACAAAGCCTCACAGCCTGCACTCTGGAGGTGCTGCTCTGGGGTCATGAGTTTTGGGGGCACACAGGGCAGCCCCTGCCCCAGCCTGCAGATGCCCAGCTCAGCTGTTAGGGCCCAGCTTTAGAGGCGGGGCCTGGGTGGGCGGTTTTGTCCAGAGAAAACAGCTTCCCGGCAGAAAGTGCATGGTCCTTCCCTGGATGGTGAGAGGCTAGGGGCCTCGGTCCCCACCAGAGGCAGATGGTCTCTTACACCTCTGGTCGGGGGCAAGGATGGGTCAGAGCCTTGTTGCCTGTTCCACGGGCACACCCTCCATTGTTCCCACCGCAGAAACACCCCTGCTCCCCTCCTGTGCTAACTGCCAGGAACCAGACTCCTCCTGCCCTCAAGGGATGGGGCTCCTTTCTCCAGTGTATCAACGAGCTACAGCTGGTGCCAGTGTCACCCAGGGAGCCACGGAAAAGACATTATCCTCAGGGGTGTTCAAAAATAGGCTGAAGGGAAGGCTCAGAGCTTGTGAGGTGGGAGGATAATGAAGCAGAAAGGAAGGGAAAGGAAGAGCAGAGAACGGAAGACAAAGGACTTGGGGACCGCAGCCCCAGAACAGGCGAGAGGTTGCTGGGATGTGAGACTCCACCCCTGAGTTCTCCCTTCAACAGCTCTCCCAGGGCCAAGGCCCAGCAAGTTAGGAGCTGGATTGGGGTCAGGTTTGCCCCAAGCCAAGGGTCCTTGACCCTTTGGAAGTATGTGAAGCCTGTGGACGCATTCTCAGCGAAATGTTCCTCAATGCATACAGCTAAGTTCCTGCAATTACGAAAGAAACCGCTGTATTGAAATGCAGCTATTGAACACTTTTTCCCTGAAACCGGACTCCTATTGAAATATTTTTAAGAAGCAATTTGAGATACAGCAATATATGTGCCTCTATGAAAGTCACTCAGTCATGTCCAACTCGTTGAGACCCCGAATTCTTCAGGCCAGAATACTGGAGTGGGTACCCTTTCCTTTCTCCAGGGCATCTTTCCAACCCAGGGATTGAACCGAGGTCTCCTGCATTGCAGGTGGATTCTCTACCAGCTGAGCCACCAGGGAAGCCCATGGATACTGGAGTGGGTAGCCTGTCCCTTCTCCAGCGGATCTTCCTGACCCAGGAATCAAACCTGGGTCTCCTGCATTTCAGGCAGACTCTTTACCAACTGAGCTATCAGGGAAGCCCTGTAGCCACACGTAAAATAGTAAACTCTAGTGGCAGGGCTAATGAGTATGATTTCATAGCCCTGATGAGCACAAACCATATTTCAAGAATAAAAACTTTAAAGTATTATGAAAAAAGAATCTGACCTCTGAAGGAGATAAAACCGACACAGGAGTACTGACACTGCCATAGTCGGGGGCCAGTATTCATAACTGACAAATATCATATTTCAGTTAAAGATAGAGGAGATAAAGATTTTTTTTTTCTATCCAAGTTTTAAAACTCTGAATTCTCCTGAAGCCCTTGCACCAAGAGACAGTCATAGATCCAGACCAACCAACTTCTTGTTAGTTTACAAAGCACTTAAAGGGACATTACCTTGCTTTTTTAAATTGGTTGTGAGAACTTTTAAATTTATTTATTTTCGATGGGACTGGGCCTTTATTGTTGCACGCAGGCTCTCTCCAGTTATGCCGAGCGGGGGCTACTCTTATGGTGCGTGGGCTTCTCAGTGAAGTGGCTTCTCTTGTTGCTGAGCCTGAGTTCTAGGTGTGTGAGCCTCAGCAGTTGTAGCACACAGGCTTAGTTGCTCCACAGCATGTGGAATCTTCCTGGACCAGGGATGGAACACACGTCCTCTGTCTTGGCAGACAGGTTCTTATCCACTGTATCACCAGGGAAGTCCTCATTACCTTATTTAGTCTTCACAGTAACTTGAAGTAGGTACCTTATTACCCCATCTTACAGATGGGGAAACTTGGAGCAATGAAGGTAACTTGGGAAGGCAGCACAGTGTGGGACCAGAAGGGCATAGGAGTTGAATTTAGGATTTCTCTGCTAAAACCTTGGCTCTCCCTACTACACCAGCCTGCCTCACCTGAGCTGGTGAGGAACCAAAGGGCAGTGGCCTGTCCCTTACTGGATGGCAGCACCCTTCCAGACAGCACAGAGATGGCTTGTCTCCTTGTGCCCACTCCTGTCTTGAATGCCCACTCCTGGAGGGGGCTCCAGACCTGCCCAGGGACAGATACACTGCACACACCCCCACCCGTGTTTACTGAGTTGCAAGCACATCATGAGTCAGAATTCAGGCCTGGGCTTTGGTCTCGCCCACCCAGAGCCTCCCAGCACACGCCACCGTTCACTACCTCAACACCACCCCCAGCTGTGGAGAAACACCACAGCACTACTCACGAGTCAGGTCTAAACTGTGGGCAGAGGTGCTGAGGGGCAAGTCAACCGCTAGATAGAATAGACTGAGAAGGCTTCCTGCAAGAAGTGAGCTTTGAGCCAGATGTATTCCAACTTGTAAATTATGAATCTCTCAAACACGCAATACAGTTGGAATAATAGTGCAAAAAAAAACAGGCATAAATTCCCCCTGGACAAAGTATTTTACCCTACCTGAAAGCACGTGTGTAGCTGGACATGTGGGGTCATCTGAATGACTGGGATGTAAGACCTTGTAGAGAATCAATGACACTCAGCCAGCAACAGTCCAGCGTTGCCTCCCAAGACTGCACTGTCAAGATTCCCCTAGAACCATAATTACCATTTTTATATCCGAGAAAAGCAACACCCATTCCCTAACATACAGCTCATACTCAGATTTTCCCAGATGTCCTAATGTTTTAAAAACACAGATTCAAACAATGCTTGTGTGTTGGATGCAGATTGCAGGTGCTGTTGCCTGAACAGGAAGCAGATATTCCTCGTGGGAAGGTCCTGGAGTCACTTGGCAAGATTTGAGCGGGAGCGAGGGCTTTAGCTGGGAGTTTGGCTCTGCCATGGGGGTTAATCCAACGCAAGGGAGGGGCAGAATCCAACTGGGCAAGACCACCTAACAGCAGTTCTGATGAGCCTTCTGGGTGTCTTTAGTCTTAATCAGACCACAACTTGGCATCAGGTGCTTCCCAACACAGACTCAGGTCCCGGGGAGGCCCAGCAATAAGCCAACCAGCTACCTCTGGCATGGTCTGGTCTGCCTGCCTCTCTGTTTCTGCATTCCCTCCTTCCCTTTACCTTTCCCCCTCTCCCTTCTGTCTTCCCTCCTTCCCTCCATCTCCCCCTCCGTCCCTCCTCTGCCCTTAAGAATTTAATCAGACCTGCTGGAGAGCCTCCAGGAGGACAGCTGGCACCCGTGACAGATATAGCTCCAGCAGAAGCCTTGTCTCTGTCAGAGCCTCCAGCCTGGGCTGGGAGGCAGGGATTGGGGGGAGGAGAAAATTCAAAACACCCCACCCCTCTCCACCGTCTGAGAGCCCAGCCCCTGGGCCAGAGAAACTGAGAGCCCACTGTGCCTTGGACTCAGGCGGGATCCCTGCCCAGGCTCTGCCATCTGCCGTGGGCTGAGCGCCCTGTTTCTGGCAGCCGACTTGGGTCAGGGGCACAGGCTTCTACCTTGGAAGAGGGCCCCCGTCCCATCCTGGTCTGCACTCCGGCTTCCCCAATCCAGAGCAAGGAGTCTGGGGGAGTCCAGAGATGTGCCCACTCTGAGGTCACATCCCCTCCAGGTCAGGCCTTAGGTGCTGAGATCCAGAAATCCTTGCCTGGACAGTCACCCGCCCACTTCCAGAGCTGGAGCAGGACACCTCCAGCCACAGCACAGTGGGAGCAACCCTAGGTCTGAGGAAGGCTAAGAGGCCCTGTTGGCAGGGATGTGGGTGGGCCTGGACATGAAGCTCGGCGTCTCCCTGCATGTCTGCAAGGCCCCTCGGGGTGTGACTAGAAAGAGGGGACAGGCTAAGGGCCAGGAACGGGCTCAACCCACATCTCCACGTACCAGCGAAGAACTCCACAGAATCCAAGAATTCTCAGCTTGAATCAGACCCTCCCAGTTGTTATGAAGGTTTATTTGACAAGGAAGGGAGAGAATGTATTTTATTGAATAGTTCCGTTAGCTTAATTTGTAATTCGCGAATATTTAAACATATGGTATGCAAGCCTCCATCTGCAGCACTGCCCCAAGGCCCTTGCACATGGGAGCTGTAGGCCTGCTGCTCAAGCCTGGTGCCCCCACCAGGCCTGGAGTGGATGTTAAGAGGACAGTTATCCTGGAGACATAAGTTATCTCTAGGGTTTTCCCACCTCTTCTTTCTGTATGTTTCTCCCCACTGCAGGAAGACCTTCCAAGACCAAACCATTCTCCTTTCAACTTAAATGTAATCCCAGACTAAGAAGAAAAAAAATGCTCTTAAGGGGGGCAGTGCTTGACCCCAAAATGAATCCTTCAAAATGGGCCTTAGGAAGGGGGAGAAATTTTGGAATGGGAAGGGATTGTCTAGGTAGATTTCTAGCCCAGCTACACACACATACACACACACACACACACACACACACACACACACAGCAAGGACTAAAGCCCCACAGGGCAACTTTATCTGTTACTCTGGTATTTGTTCAAACAAGTTAGAAAGCAAGTATCACTCCATTTATTATGGATGTCTGTTGAACACTGGGGCTTCCCAGGTGGTGCTAGTGGCAAAAAACCCACCTGCTAATGCAGGAGATGTAGGAGATGTGGGTTCGATCCCTGGGTCAGGAAGATCCCCTGGAGGAGGACATGGCAACCCACTTCAGTATTCCTGCTTGGAGAATTCCAAGGACAGAGGAGCCTGGTGGGCTCCAGTCCATGGAGTTGCAAAGAGTAGAAGAGGATTGAAGCGACTGAGTACACGTTGAACACTTGCTCTAGACCAGACCCTGTGCCTGGCTCTGGGGCCTGGGTAGGATGATGCTCAAGACCTGGGTCCTCGCTCTGGCTGGAGAGAGACACACAGGCCATCATGGTTCGCTGAGCCAGGTTCGACCATGCCATGATGGGGAAAGCACACCTGGGAGCCTGGTCAGGGAGGATCGGGAAGGCTCCTAAAGCAAACAAGAGTATGAGCTAAGACCTGAGGTGGGGCTTATTCAGGAATTGAGGATGTACAAAGCCCTAAAAGCAAGAGGCAGCAGGGTGCATTAAGGGAATGGAGGGTGGAGTTGGGGAGGGTGTTAGGGGAGCATAGGGGTAAGGGGAAGTTTGGTGAGACATGAAGCTGAAGACGTAAACAGGAGCCACATGATGAAGGGCCTTGAAGCCACTTAAGGGGTCTGAGTCTAATCTTGAGGATAATCAGGAATTGTTGAAAGCCTTTAAGCACCCCAGGGTTTAAATCTAGGATGATGCGAAGATCTTCAATCTAGACCCCTTTGCTATTGAAGGCCTCGCTCCACATCACCTCAAACATCATCAAATGAATTCACATTATAATTATTTTATGATAAAAATGTAGAAAGGAGTTTCATTACTTAAATTTGAAATTTTTATTAATTTCAGTTTTGTAGATCTCTACTTATATTTTGAGGCCAGTGACATTTTGGGGGGATGAGGGCAGACAGGTCCTTATACAGCTCAGAGACCCCAGGCACAGTGTTATGGAATCTAATTGATCTCAGGTAGCCTCAGCCTGCAGCGACTTGAAGCAAGGCTTTGGCTCCTGGCCAGATATTGAAGTCAGGCCGCAGCGACGAAAGCACCAAATTCTAGCCACTAGACTCGTGGTCAGTGACAAGGCCATGGTTCTTCAGCTTTGCAGAAAAGAACTCCCTCAAAGATGGAAAGTATTGAAACAAGTATTTATTAGGAGGAAAAGAGTATAGTTCATATGTGTAGACACATGGACAGACTCAGAGAGAGAGAGAATCACTGAGGCGCACCCTTGTGGTAGTTTGAACTACTTTTATGGGGCATTTCTTCCAAGTTCCCTTTGGCCAGTCATTTTGGTTTGCCTGGTTCAGAGTCCATATCTGAACTCTGATAGTTTATCTCAGGATCCTCCCAACCAGGGATCAAAGCTATGTCCCCTGCAGTGAAGGCGCAGCCTCTTAATCACTGGACCATCAGAAAAGTCCTGACTTTCGTTCTTTTAAAAACACAAGCAGTCCAGGAAAAAATAACACATTCAGTTACAACATCTCTCTGCCTGACTGATCAGATCCCTAGGCCTTAGGCAGAGATTCCTGGGGCCTCAGGGCTCTCAGAACAGAGCAGAACCCACCCCCATCTCTCAGCCTTTCCCCACACTATAGCCCAACTACATGATTCTGGACATATAAAGCAGTGAAGACCAAGAAGAAACACTGCTAACTGCCCCTGATCCCAGTATCAGTCTGATGGTCTCTTCTTCCCTCCCAGCCTCCCAGAAGGCATCAGGATATGTAATCTGCGGCCTCCATGATGGTGATGCATTCAGACTAAGTGGAGGATGGACACTATTATATTTCTTAATTACGGTGGTTGCTAAGAGAAGTCGTTGTTTTCTCCATGGGCAAGTAGGAAGCTTGATTTGTGTCACTCCCGGAAGCTACTGATACCCCACAATAATTTTCCCATTTGTGTTTGATTCCCCAATGTCAACAGCTCATTTCTATGGGCTAACCCTCTCTGGTGCAGGGTGGCAAGAAGGCTGCCTAAAAAAAAGATGTGAGTCTTCAGGAGGTGACGTGTGCCTCATCACCATGTTGTTATGAGTTCATTGAACCTCTTTTGTCTGCATCTAGAGGGTCTAGGCAGGAATAAGACCATTGCTGCATGCAAGGGGGAGCTCCTTGGAGAGGAGAAGGGCATAGGAAGGGGAGGCAAGCCTCCTCAAAGACCCAGTTCAGGTTTTAGCCCAGGAGTGGAGCTCACCTTCACTGTTGTCAGAGGCATGAACCCACTTCCAGCAGGCAGCAGGGCATGCCTGAGAGGGCAGTCCATTCACTCACTCACGTGTTCATCCGTCATTCACTTATCCATCCATCTAGTCATTCAGTCATTCAGCAAACCTATACTGAGCAAGAGCCGGTGGGAATATGATGAGTTAGGATCCTTGTCACACCTGACGCTTCTTGCACACATCTCACCTTGTACCGTGGCAGGATCCTCTACCTGGGATATCTGCTCCATCAGTCGATGTGTCTGAAGGCTGCATTCACCATTCAGCCTTCTCTCGTCCACAAAGCTTTTCAAAACCCCTTTCATCATCCAGAGTCACTCCTTCCCCATTCCTACCCCAGCAATACTGACTCCATGCTTCACCAGTCACATTTACCTCTTTCCACTTAAATTATGGCTTTTACTCATCAAGTCTTGTATCTGCTGGAGAGCAGGGTCCAGACATGCTATCATGCTTGTTGTTCCTCCGCAGGTGTGTACGCTGGGCTTGATTAATGCTTTTGCCTGATGAATGATGAATAAATGAATGAATGGTGGGTAAGTTGTATCTTTTACAGGACAGTATCAGTCCCAGACAATCTTCAGCTTTTTTCAGTAACAGATGGGGGGCATTTCCTGTTATGAAAACATCTGTTCTGAATGTATGTGTTTATTTCCCCTTAAACCATAGGGATAAGATTATGCTCAGCCACACAGCATTGTTAAAAGGTAAACTGAGGCATATTAAAAATTTTTTAAAGAGTTTATTTGAGCAAAAAAAAGTCTATTCAAATCTAGCAAATATCAAAGAGCTCTGAGGAGCTGTACCAAATGAAACACTTCTATAATCAAAAGGGAGTGGGAACAAGGATGTTAAAGCAAAAAAAGCAAATTGGTTGCTGCAAAGTTATTATCCTTTAGGGGCTGGCAGAGGGCTATCAGGCAGATTACTTAACTAGTGCTGATCAAGTGATTCCTGTGAGAGGTGAAACTAAGTCTTGGTTTGGTGACGTGGGGCTTAGCATAAGGACTCCATCTGAGGCCTGTTGCCTTATTTTTATTTTTTTTAAATTTAATTTAATTTTTTTTTCACATTTTTTTTTAATTTTAAAATCTTTAATTCTTACATGTGTTCCCAAACATGAACCCCCCTCCCACCTCCCTCCCCATAACATCTCTGTGGGTCATCCCCATGCACCAGCCCCAAGCATGCTGTATCCTGCGTCAGACATAGACTGGCGATTCAATTCTTACATGATAGTATACATGATAGAATGCCATTCTCCCAAATCATCCCACCCTCTCCCTCTCCCTCTGAGTCCAAAAGTCCGTTATACACAGCTGTGTCTTTTTTCCTGTCTTGCAAGTTGCCTTATTTTTAACAGTACGTTTCCATCTTTGTTTGGAGTGACCGAGGATCTGGAAGCTCAATCATCTGGACGCTTTAGAGACGTTTATGGCCGTGAGATTATCTTACTTTTATGTGGTGCTGGGAGCTTCCCAAGTGAATTCACAACTGCTTCTCACAACACCACCACTTTGTCTTACAGACCTAGAAACGATTGCTCAGAGAGGTTAAGCGTCTTACCCGAGGCCGCCCAGCTGTGAAGGGGGAGGTCTTCTCACTCGGGCCTCCGCTCTCCCCGCCTCACCCCGTTCTCCCCACCTTGGCTGACAGAGGGGCTGAGGAAGACGCACTCCTGCCCCGCCCCGGCAGGGCCTGGGGGCCATGTCCCTGCTCCCGTGGCTCCGGGGGAACGAGGCGCCGCCACGGCTGGCGTCGCGGAGCCCGGCGGAGATGGTGCTGGAGACGCTCATGGTGGAGCTGGCAGGGCAGATGCGCGAGGCTGAGCGGCAGCAGCGGGAGCGCAGCCACGCGGTGAGGAAGGTCTGCACCCGCGTGGACTACAGCTGGCTGGCCAGCGCGCCGCGGCCCGCCTACGACCTCAGCCCCGGCGAGAGGCTGCAGCTGGAGGACGTCTGCGCCAAGATCCACCCGGCCTACTGTGGGCCCGCCATCCTCAGGTAACTCCCCGCCGTCCTGGGGTAACTCCAGACATCCTCAGGTAAATCCAGACGCCCTCGGGTGACTCATGTAACTCCCCACCATCCTCGGGTAACTCCCACCACCCTCAGGTAACTCCAGACATCCTCAGGTAACTTCCTGCCATCCTCAGGTAACTCCCACCATCCTCAGGTAACTCCCACCATCCTCAGGCAGCTCCAGACATCCTCAGGTAACTCAGGCAACTCCCCACCATCCTCAGGTAACTCCCACCATCCTCAGGTAACTCCCACCATCCTCAGGCGACTCCAGATATCCTCAGGTAACTCAGGTATCTCCCCGCCATCCTCAGGTAACTCCAGACAACCTCAGGTAACTGAGGTAACTCCCCACCATCCTCAGGTAACTGCCACCACCCTCAGGTAACTCAGGTAACTCCCTGCCCTCCTCAGGTAACTCCAGACAACCTCAGGTAACTCAGGTAACTCGCTGCCGTCCTCAGGTAACTCCAGGCATCTTCAGGTAATTCAGATAAGTCCCTGCCATCCTCAGGTAACTCCCACCACCCTCAGGTAACTCAGGTATCTCCCAGCCCTCCTAAGGTAACTCCAGACAGCCTCAGGTAACTCAGGTAACTCCCCACCATCCTCAGGAAAGTCCAGACATCCTCAGGTAACTCAGGTAACGCCATCCTCAGGTAATTCCAGACATCCTCAGGTAACTCAGGTAACTCCCCACCATCCTCAGGTAACTCCAGACATCCTCAGGTAACTCCCCTCAAGGCACCGGGCAGGGACATTCCCAGGCTCTGGAGGTGCGCAGCCTGGAGCCCCAGGGACTAATAATCTCATGGCACTGGAGCCCGGGCCTGGATGAGCAGGGATCCGTTACAAGGAGCAAGGCAGGAAGAAGAAAGGGGCCGCAGTTGCCAGGTCAGTGCTAGAGGCTGAGGGAGGCAGGAGGCAGCTCCCAGAGGCACGTCAGCTTTTGGGGTGTTTTTCAGAAAAGAACCCACGTTTATTTGCAATAGAAACCACGGTCTGGGGGGAAAAAAACTATTAGCAAATGTAGATTCTGTGTTCTGTTCGGGGTCACACCAGGAAACCAGGTATTACATGAACTTGCTAGCGGTGGTTCTTTCTGGAGCTCCAAGCCAGAGAGACCTTGAAGAGAGAAGATAGAGCTTGGGAACACACGCAGGAATCCCGGAGAACCTGGGGCCCTGGGGAACCGCACTCCTGGCTGCAGCGCAGACAGGAAGTAGCCAGGAGACTGATGAGCAGAGCCAAACAGCTCGCACCCTCAGCCAGGAGGTGGCGGGGAGCTATGGAAGGACCATCACAGGGCCGTGACAGCACCGGATGTACATTTCTGGGAGATCACGCTGGCCAGTGAGGCCAGAAAAACCCCAGTGGGCTCCCCTCACTACATCGATAACCCGAAGCAGCTACCAGTATCTTTCCCTATGTTAGCTCATTAATCTCACCAAAAAAAATAAGTAGCGGTGACCCCAGTTTACAGATGGGGAAGCTGAGTCTCATGGAGGCCAGGAGTGGCAGGGGTGGACCTCAGGATGGGCTGGAGCGTCAGGAGGTGGCGTGGATTTCTGATTCAGAAGAAGTGGGCAAGTGGAGAAGCTGGGAATTTCCCACTGTGGGGGCGGGGGGCGCAGGGACGCCCTTGGGGTCTCGCGCCGCTGCACCCACCACACCCCTGCCTTGTTTTCCGGCCCCCGGCCCCCAGGTTCCGGCAGCTGGTGGCGGAGCAGGAGCCAGAGGTGCAGGAGGTGTCCCGGCTCTTCCGCTCGGTGCTGCAGGAGGTCCTGGAGAGGATGGAAGAGGAGGAGGAGGCGCAACGGCTGACGCGCCAGTGGAGCCTGCGGGCCCCCCGAGGCAGCCTGGCCACTTTCAGGAGCCGTGCGCGCATCACCCCCTTCGCCAGCGACATCCACACCATCTCCGAGGACGTGGAGCGGGACACGCCGCCGCCGCGGGCCTGGAGCTTGCCCGAATTCCGGGCACTGAAGGAGGACTGATCCTGCTTCCCCTGCCTGGGGCGGGGCCCCCTCTGGGAGGGTATGATAGACCTGGACCATCCCAAGTCCTGGAACCTCCCCACTCTGCCCTGACCCCGACGTGGGGCCAAAATGACCGCCCATCCCAAGATATGCCTGTAAGACAGAGCAACCCCTCCCTGCCCGGCCTCTCCCACTGACCGCCAGGCCTCTCCCACTGACCGCCAGGCCTGGAGTCAGGAATTGGAGCTGCACCCAGAGCCCCCTGCTCCCCTGCGCAAGTCGGCTGGAGCAGCCCTTTCCCTGCCCCTTAGAGATTTTTGGGGGTCTCAGCGGACAGACCACCACCTCTTCCCCATCTCCTGCTTCTGTCTGGAACGGAAGAGTGGCCCTGCCTTTTGCCAAGTCATGAGTTCTCACTCCAACTTAAGGATGTCCCATCACCCCCACTCCCTGGATAGTGATGAGGGACGACCCACTGGCTGGTGGTCATTCTCTGCTGGTGACTGTCGTGCACCCCACCACAGCCAGTGGGTCCCAGCCTGGTGGGTGGGCAGAGCTGGAAGGGATGCCCAGTCCACTCTCCTCAACTAGTGAGTGAGGAAACAGGCTCGGAAGAGGGCGGGATTCTGCCACCATTAACTGCAGCCTGATCCCCTTGGGCGGTGAGCTTGTTCCCTTACACATGTGTCTCTGCCCCTGAATCTGTGAGTCCTGGACTACAATGGGACAAGCCCAAGGGCTGATCTCCACCTGCTTGTGGTCTGACCCATCTCTTACCTTGGCACTGGTGTGGGGGTCTGTAGTAGCTCGGGGCAGAGGTGGGTTGCTATTACCCCACCCCACAGTGTCATCATGTGGGAGGGGCCAGTCCCCAGCAGAAACTTCCAGAAGCTAAGCTTCAAGGCCTTCGGACTTGCTGCTCCAGAAAGTCAGGTGTTTGACTCCAGGGTCCCTTCTCTACCTGGTTGTGCCTGCTCTTTGACTTTCTTCAGAGAAGTGATGTCCAGACTTGTAACTGACCTCAAGGTACCCAAGTGAAATATTCCAGAACCTCCCCACAGGCTTCACTGTCATTCCATTTCTAACCCAGTTAGAGCTTGGTGATGGGCATATGATTATCCAGTGCATGGATCAACAGTGGCAGACATGGAAGTCCAGGCAGCCTCCGCACACACTCTGGGCTGAAGTTGGGTGGGTGGGGGATGGGTGGGGAACATGTCTGGCCCCAGTTATCAGTGTGTGCTCAGAAAATGCAAGTGGGTTTTAATATTGTGTGCACTAAGTCACTGCAGTCGTGTCTGACTCTCTGCCACCTTATGGCTGCAGCCTGCCAGGCTCCTCTGACCAAGGGATTCTCCAGGCAAGAATACTAGAGTGGGTTGCCATGCACTTCTCCAGGGGATCTGCCTGACCCAGGGACTGAACCTGTGTCTCTTTTGCCTCCTGTAATGGCAGGCAGGTTCTTTACCACTGCCTGGGAGGCCCAGGTCTAAATAAAATGCCAGAAGGAGACAATTCAACAGTGGGGGGAAATCTGTATATTCCCTGACCAAACTTAGTGGGAAAAAGTTCTTTTTATGATCTGGTTTTGGATATTTTCACTCAGATCTGAACAAGAGAATTATAGGATGGTGGAAAACCTCTCATCCAATGCTAATAGGATGAAAGAGTTAATTGACTTATGAACCCTACTGGTGAAAGTTGAGAATCACTTAAATAAACATGCACATCTAAAGTATCTTACATATTCTAAGACATAAAGATGTTCATTCAATCGCTAAACTTTTAATGTAGACTGAAGCTGTATTCCCTTTTTTGGTGACATGTGTGGGTTGTCTGATGGGAGTTCTGCACTTATGTTTTATTGTTTGTGTGTACTTTAATCATAACAAGAACAACTGGTATAAACAGATTTTGGCCTCTTATGAAAACCCTTCCTGCTCACCTCAATCAAGACAGACTGACCCCCACCAGCCTCAGACCCTAGTCATCTACTGGAGGAAGTCCCAGCTGGCGGCACTCAGACCCATAAGTTACTCCTCTGGATTCAGGTCATTAAATGGAGTAATGAGACCTAAATTTCTGTTTTTATAAACCCAGTGACAACAAATGAAAGAACAAAATAGTTTGAGAGTCTCCTTGTGAGTGTGGTATCTGGAGGAGATGGGTTGAGTCTGCTCCAGACTGGGTAGTTTCTTTGCACTCAGCTAACGCCACTGGCCACTAGAGGGAGTCAGTGGGTGTGGGAACCACTTCCTGATAACATTTTCTTTTGCTGAGTTGTTTCAGTTTTATGAACATTTTCAGGTACAGAAATGTAGAGAGGAAAGTATATGGAGTTTCCATATGCCCATCACCAAGGCTTAAAAGTTAACATGTTGCCATATTTGCTTTTCTACTTTTTGGTGAAGTATTTAAAAGTAAATCCTAGACATCATAATATTTTGCCCCTGAGTACCTCAGGATGCACTGCAAAGGAATAAGAAAAATTTCCTGTGTAACTACAGTAGAATACTATCACTCCTCCCCAAACTAACAGTAATTCTTTAGTATTATCTAATGCTCAAACCACATTGACATTTCTCTAGCTTTTCCCAACCAATGATCTTTGCAGTTTATTTCTTTGAGTGAGGCTCTAATCAAGTAGTTTGTTTTATTCTTGGTCATATAGTGTTTATTTAATTCCACAATAAAGTGTTGGTTAAAAAGAGTGCTTATGAAACATGAGTGTTAGTGTGCGGTAAGTTAATGATGGCACATAAATGATAACGATTCTGCAAATCAGCCTAAGGATGCTCTCTACTCAGATCCCGTTTTATTCTTCTGATTAAAGTTCTTCCAGAGCAACCAAGATTTTCTAATATCTTGAAAAACAACATCAAAAATAATAATGACAATAATTTGTCAAAATTAATTTGACTTTTCATTTGGTGAAAATACTCTTCACATTTATGTATCTTATTTTTTGAGACATTCATGCAAATGGCAACGGTAAGCCTTATCCTCTTTTCCTCATTTAGAAACAAAACACTAAAATTTGTCAAAATAACTCGAAGGAAATCTCAAGAATTCTAATAGTAGGTAATGAAAAAATTATCTTTTAATGCCATCAACACATAGTGAAATTCAGTCTGTCTTTTTTTTTTTCAGGATAAAGCACTATTTGTATATTTATTTAATAAATTCTTGTATAGCTAAATATTGTCAGTCTGTCTTATATTCATGTGTTTCTCTAATGAAACACAATGTTATTTGAAAATTCATTCAACCTAAATGACAAATCATTTTTAGACAGCTATTTAAAATCAGTTTAACACCTTCCATCATTTGTTAAACAGAGAAACTGGCATCTGTTTCCTTATGAATATTATTATGTATTATATCAAGTTAGCCTTATTATAGTTAGTAAGATGCTAATCTAAAAATAAAAACAATGACTAAACATCATGACTTTATCATAATCAAGGCAGAAATAGCAAGATTATTTTTTAGAGTTTCTAAAAATGTCCAAGGGTTTTTTTTTTTTTTTTTTTTAATAAAGGAAGGCATTCAGGAACTGACCAAAGTTGGGGAGTGTTCTCTAGCACATCTGATTGTGCTGCATTCCAGTTCCAGTTCCCTTGCTGGAACAAATGCAGCATTCCCAGAGCCCAGCAGTTGGCAGTCCTCCAGCCGTCTCCCCTCCCAGCTAGCATTCGGCGCGGGGAGGATTCCACTCCGGGAACAAGCCATTCCTCTCCATGTAGCCAGAATCCTGAGGCTAACAGCTTAGAAATTGCTTTCGGCTTCTGCTTGCTGGTGGGGGGCTGGGGGCCTCTGCGAGGCTCTCACCAAGTATCCAGGATCCAGAACAAAGGGCAGCGTAGATTGAGGTCAGCCTTTCCTGGGTAGAAAAGAAATCAAGCCAGTAGGCAAAGAAGATGCTCCAACGTGTGGCTTCATGGATGTGAGAAATACATCTTTTACCCAAATGAGCCAGTCCAACAATATTGCTATGAATAGAAATGGCTTCTTCATCAAGAAAATTCCTTTATTAACCTTTGAATAAAGGTTAATCCAGGGCTTCCCTGTAGCTCAGACAGTAAGGTATCTGGGTCGAGAAGATCCCCTGGAGAAGGGAATGGCAACCCATCCAGTGCTCTTGCCTGGAGAATCCCATGACAGAGTAGCCCAGTGGGCTACAGTCCATGGGGTCGCAGAGAGTCAGACACGACTGACACGACTGAGCGACTAACACCACTACTACTACTGACCTTTGAACGGTTTACCTTTACCGTTACCCACCGTATCTCATTTGTCTGTGACCCTGAGAGGAAGAGCGTTATATTTTGTTGCAGGTTACAGGCAAGTGGCCTGCCTGGAATGGAAGCCAGAGTTCTCAGGATTACAGATCCTACATGCACCTAGCTCCAGCTGATGGTATTGTAGATGAGAAAACTAGAAAGTTCCTTCAATTATCTAACCCTCTGTTGCCATATCAATCTTTTGCCCTATATACGCAGGAGAAAATAAAACAATAACCACTGCTCTTTGTCCCTCGTAGGAAGACTGCTCGTTGTTAATCTGCTTTCTGAGGAACTTTCCATTTTGGTTGGTTTTCTCTCCGTCACTTCATCTTCTCTTAAAAGATTTCCTACCTTTTACCCATGAATAGATTTTGCTCTGCCTCAGAGAGGACAAAGGCATTTAATAGTGCAAATGAACTCGTTGGGACTTTTGGGCCGCTAGAAACTCTGGATGATGGTTCTCCCAAAGTGATTCTC
Source organism: Budorcas taxicolor (assembly GCF_023091745.1). Classification (NCBI taxonomy): domain Eukaryota; kingdom Metazoa; phylum Chordata; class Mammalia; order Artiodactyla; family Bovidae; genus Budorcas; species Budorcas taxicolor. The sequence goes on from NC_068925.1 coordinate 72,916,999, forward strand.
CCATTTACGTCTTTGCAAATCCCTCAGCTCTCTGAGGCTCTTGTTTCTCATCTAAGCATGTCGTCTTGTCTGCTTCCCAGAATTGTGGCGAGGTTAAAATAAGATCAAATACTTTGCAAACTATAAAAGAACTTTCAAATGTAAGATCTGCCAGTTGTTCATGACAGTCCTCCAGACAGTCGATGGAACACACACCGAGGAGCAGTTGTCATCGTCCTTCCTCTGAAATAACCAGACCCTGCCCTTTAATCATTGTTCCTGAGCCCAATTTCCCTATTCGTCTAGATCTCTGGTTCTCAAGCTTGGCTGCACATTAGCCTGCTGCAAAAGCTTTTAAATATTCTGGTACCAGCTGCCCTCTAGGGCAAGTAAATCAGAAACTCGGGGTGAGACCCAGGCGTCCATCTAAAGCTCTCCAGGTGATTCCACCGTGCAACCAGGGCTGTGAACCCTGACTGTTGTTAGGTTACTCTTTCTGGGGGTCTCAGGACATTCTCTGTTGTCATGTCTTGAATCTATTTGAATCTACCACACGCCTGAATGGTTTCATCTCAACAGGAGATGGAGGCACTTTGGAGCAATTGTTATTGCTAAGACCATGTGTTATCTTATGTTAGAGACAGATGGTTGCAAGGTTGCTTATCACATAGATGTCTCTCATCTTTGCTTAGCAGTATCAGGAGATACTTGGAGGTGAGATGAGATGTCTCTTGTAGAGAGTGCTGCAAGTACCATTTTATTGCAGCTGGAAAGATGGAGAGGATGATGAAATCAGTGCTGTTTCTTACCAACTGGAAAGAATATAATCGTGTAGGATGACAATTACCTGATGTCTGTTGTAGAAACTATTCATGAGGGTGTATGACAGAGACAGAGAGAGAGACAGGGTGAGAGGCAAAGAGTTAGAATCCACTGTGTGGAAGGGTGGTGGGGAGAGGTGCTACTTACCCTTTCTTCCTTTTTCGTGCCTAGTGCCGTGACCGTGAGGCAGCTGGCCAAGGTGAGCGAGCCTAGTGCCGTGACTGTGAGGCAGCTGGCCAAGGTGAGCGAGCGGGGAGAGGTGCTGTCACTGGTGTTACGCTCTCATCCCAGGGCCATCTTCACACACAAGCCGGTGCTGGGAACCAAGCCCCTCGTCTGCAGAAGGCCCCCTGGTGGTCACGGGGAGCCCAGCTAGAGAGTCCGTCAGCTGGCTGCAGGGTCCCCAGGGGTGAGCCCTGCACTGGTCCTCCCCAGCCCCAAGCAGCCAGCACCCCCTACCCCCATTAGCAAGTCTGCTCGGAAGGACAGGAGGCCTGGGCAGCAGCCGCTGCTGCCCAGCCACCCAAGTGGGGCATCTACTCTCATCTATAAGCTGTGTGACCTTGGCCAGCTATTTAACCTTGTGGAGTCTGTTTTCTCATTTGAGTAGTAATATTTTCATGACGCTGGGGTGGCAGGGATGAGCTGGGATGAAGGCACAGGGATGAAGCACTGAAGCCGAGGGGCTTATTTCCTGCCTGCCTCCCTCCCCACGTGTTCAGAGGCCCCTAGCTGGGGCAGGAGGCACGTGTGTTGCTCTGCACCTGCTCACCTGCCCTCTAGATGGCCAGGGGCCTGTCCCCTTGGCATCAGCTCTGTGCCCCAGGCTCTGTTCTGGGCACCTTCCCTTAAGAGCACATCACACTTCCTTCCTTCCGCCCATTTTCTCACTCGGGCTCCGCACTAACCATGGGAGGCAGCTGAGGCAGCAGTGCCGTGTCCAGTGTACACCCAGGAGCTCAGTGACTTGGCCAACTTCACACGGCACAGCACTGCCCAGAGCAGTGAGAAAACCACCTACCGTCTTGGAAAACCTACACTGTGTGCCAGGCCCGGAGAGCTTACTGACGCTCACAGACGACACAGCCAGGCAGGCACTTCTCTCCCCACTTCAGAGATGAGCAGGCAGAGGTCTAGATCATTTGCGGCTTTCCCCAGGTTGCACCAGAACTTGAGCCCCTCTCTCATCGGCTGCAAAGGCCGCCCTGCCTCTGTGGCAGAGACTTGAACCTACTTCTCTGGATTTCTGGAAAACTGCTTTCTTCCCAGCACAGTCCTATCCACCAAGCACAGCCTGGCAAGCTCAGAGCTGCAGCCAGAAGCACAGCCCTGGACATCTCAGTAATGCCTTCTCTTTGCCTGGAGACTTCTCTGCCGAGGATAACGTGTTGCCTGATGCTGAACCCAGAACGTGTGTCTCTCATGCCTCAGTCCTTTGATAGTCGTAATCAGTTAATCATCAGAAAACTAGCAGCCCAGCCATGTTCTCAAAGGAGTGCTTCAAGGGAGGAGAAGACTCCCTCTTCCCTTGACCTTTCCTCTTTATGTTAATAGTTATCAGCCCTGGAAATCTACATTTTTAAGTGTTTTTCAAGTGGTTCTAATGCTCAGCCAGGATTTTCAGACTTCGGGTCCTGACCTATTGAGTGGATCATGGAATCAATGTGTTGGATTGTGACCAGGAACTTTTAGAAGAAAAACAACTGAGTAGAAAATAGTGTGCAGACACGACTAAGTGTACACACACACACACACACACACACACAAATAAGAATTACTTCATGAAACTTTTGCCTTGTTTATGCATCTGTGTATGTACGTATATGCACATGTATATGTTTACTGGCCCACACTGTAAACTGTATTTCTGTGGGTCACAAAAGGCATTTGGAAAATTCCAGCTATTTGGTGTTCATAACCTGTTTGCCATTGGGATTGATTATATTAACAGTTCTCCCAGGACACTTTATACTGTTAAAAATTTATTAAAGAGCCCAAAGAGCTGTTGTTTATGTGGATTATATCTATCAATATTTACTGTTAGATACTAAATTAAAAAATCTTACTAATTCATTTAAAATAACAACTAGAAATCTATTACATATTAGAATAGTAACATGTTTTTAATCATGTTTTAAAAATGAAGAAGAGTGCTATTATTTTTTATTTTATATGTCTGTACGTATCCTTAACGTCTGGGATGGTGGGCACACCCTGAGGTGACTCAAATGAGTCAATGAATGGGGGAGAAGCTGTCACTTGCTTCTTCTTCTTTTTTAAATTATGGTATAGTTGGACTTCTCTGGTGTCTCAGTGGTCACCAGAGACTCTGCCTGCCAGTCATGAGACACAAAAGATGTGAGTTTGATCCCTGGGTTGGGAAGATACCCTGGAGTAGGAAGCGGCAATCCACTCCAATATTCTTGCCTGGGAAATCCCATGGACAGAGGAGCCTGGCAGGCTACAGCCCATGGGATCACATAGACTCAGACACGACACTGCAACAGAGTGCACACACAATGGGAAACTAATGCAGATTACTTCTTATATCAGCTTCTGCATTCACTCTGCTGTGATAAGTTGTTTTCACTGAAGTATATGAAGAAAATCCATCCTCACACAGACATTTAGATAGAAAAAGGAACCATGTTTTAATAGCTTCTTCAGATCCTCTCCTGTGGAAGAGAGGACTAGAGAATTATTTTTTCATGGGAACAGAGTTTCAGTATGAGATGATAAAAAAGTTCTGGAGATAGAGAGTGGTGATAATTGCATTACTAATATAAACGTACTTCATGCCACTCAACTATTCACTTAATAATGGTTAACAAATTTTATGTTGTGCATATTTTACCACAGTTAAAAAAATAAATTGCCCATGATTCAGAGACCAAAAAAGAGTTAGTTGCAATGTGGAATCTGAAATCATATCAATATTCATACTGTGTCATGCTAAAATCCATTAGTCTATCTTGTACTTTAAATGGCTATTTTGGGACTTCCCCAGTGGTCCGGTGGTTAAGAATCTGCCTTGCAATGCAGGGGACTTGGGTTCAACCTCTGGTCAGGGAACAGTGATCCCATGTGCCAAGGAGCAACTAAGCCCGTGTGCTGCAACTACTGAGCCCACGCACATGCACTCTGGAGCCCTCGTGCCACAACTAGAGGGCCCGCCTGCTGCAATGAAGACCCAGGGCAGCCGAATAAACAAATATTTAAATGGCTCTTTTACCCATGCCTGACTTTGGAACATCACGCATTGGTAATCTGAAAAGTACTAGTTTACTGAATCAGGCAGATCTTCAAAAAGTTAATTATACAATATAAAAAGTTCATATTTGTTAATATCACTAGTAATCTCATCAGGAAAGTCATTAAGTCTGGAGAAACTGTCAAACTCATCGTGTAAGAAAAAAATGAGGAAAATGAGTAGTGGATACAGGTTTTTCCAAAACTCTCATTTTTTTCCTGAGTACTCAAATTTTGTCATTGGCAACAATTACAGTCAGATGATATCCTTGAAGTGACAAGCTCACTTCATTTATTTTAGAGAAAACATCTGCCAAATACTCAAGTCTGGATAATCATATTTGTCAGTCCTCTTTCTTCAAGTAACAGTAGTGTTCTGTGAAAAAAAGCAGCTATTTCAGCTCAAAACTCCCAACAATCACATGGTGCTTCTCCCTGAAAAACTATTGTACTTCAGCACACAGAAGTACGCTGTGCACAGCTCATATTCTGTCACACAGAATACTACAGAGATGAATACTCAAGGGTTGAGTTTAATAAAATGAATGATTTTTACTGCCTCACCAAGAGCATTCTTTGTGAAACTGGCTGGCTTTTCTTCCTTCCTTTCTTCCTTCTTTCTTTTAGTGCATGACAGAGAAGAACACATTAGCACTGTTTGGTGCCACTGCACTGATTCATGCTAAGGTATCAACAGAAAACTGCTGGTAAATGAAAACCCACCATTGCTTTTGTACCATCAGTGCCAAAGTTAACACAGTGAAAAAAGTAAAATAACCTTAGTATTTTTAGGGAAGCACATTTTATCTTTCAGGCCCCTTGAAGATGCCTTGGGCCCTGGAAGTCCACAGACCACACTTCATAGAGCTCAGCTTTTTTGCATGAACCACTGCTGTTCCTCCACCCCAGCAGCAGTGCCCACCGCCAGAAGAAGTGCTCCAAAAAGGGACCAATGCATTATGTTTCTCAGATTAACCTCTGATGGGGCTCTAGCAGCAAATATTCTTTAGCTATCTTTTGCCTTACTCTTTCTCTTGCGGTTCAGTTCAGTCGCTCAGTCATGACTGAGTCTTTGTGACCCCATGGACTGCAGTATGCCAGGCTTCCCTGTCCATCACCAACAGCAACTCCTGGAGCTTACTCAAACTCATGTCCATCAAGTCAGTGATGCCATCCAATCATCTCATCCTCTGTTATCCCCTTCTCCTCCCGCCTTCAATCTTTCCCAGCATCAGGGTCTTTTCTAGTGAGTCAGTTCTTTGCATCAGGTGGCCAAAGTATTGGAGTTTTAGTTTCAGCATCAGTCCTTCCAATAAACATTCAGGACTGATTTCCTTTAGGATAGACTAGTTGGATCTCCTTGCAGTCCAAGGGACTCCCAAGAGTCTTCTCCAACACCACAGTCCAAAAGCATCAATTCTTCAGCACTCAGCTTTCTTTACAGTCCAATTCTCACATCCATACATGACTACTGGAAAAACCACAGCTTTGACTAGATGGATCCTTGTTGGCAAAATAATGTTTCTGCTTCTTAATATGCTATCTAGGTTGGTCATAGCTTTCCTTCCAAGGAGCAAGTGTTTTAATTTCATGGCTGCAGTCATCATCTACAGTGATTCTGGAACCCAAAAAAATAAAGTCTATCACTGTTTCCATTGTTTCTGTATCTATTTGCCATGAAGTGATTGGACCGGATGCCATGATCTTAGTTTTCTGAATGTTGAGTTTTAAGCCAACTCTTGCAGTACTCTTTCTAAAACATAGATTGGTTGTTCTCGTGATTCAAAACCTCTAAACAGTGTAAGATAAAGAGGGCATCTTAAATCAATGGGAAAGGCTGGATTATTAAATGGTAAATAGGACACTTGGGTAAACATTTGGGAAACTTTAAAAAAATTATCTTTCATATATATCAAAATAAGCCCACACTGATTATTGCGCTAAATATTAAAAATTAAGTCATAAACTAAGAAAAAAGATAATATGTATCTGAGCACAGGATGCAAAATGTTTTTCTACCTAAATATACCCAAGTAGAATCCAATGGGAAGACCTAGCTTCAAAGGCCATAGCCAAAGTCCATTGAGAAGAGGGTGAGGAAATGGGAGGGGCAAAGAGGTACTTTACCTTCTGTTACCCATCCCAAGTCCCCCGGGACTAAAAGGATTGAGCTGAGGGGGGCACCTCAACCTGACCATTAGTTCTTTGATGTCATAGACCTCGGTCTGCAAACACTCTACTTTGTGGCCTTGGCTGGGTGCAGGCCATATTTCCTATTTGCTCTGCTGCTGGCTCTTAGCTCAAGCATGAAAGACAAAATTCTTCAAACAAACAGTGGTTAGGGCTGCATAACATATGAAATGTCAGATTGTAGGAAAATTGAATGCTGTTATGCTCTAAGTTGCTAACAGTGACTGGTTTTTATTAGATAGTGTGATGGTTTTTATTTTCTACGCGTTTTTAAGTTGGTTAATCCAGCACACATTTATTGAGGCCCTAAAAGGGCAAAGCACTGTACTAGGTGCACAGTCCCTGTGCCTACAACAGCATCTGAAAGTGAAAGTGAAGTCGCTCTGTCGTGTCGGACTCTTTGCAACCCCATGGACTGTAGCCCGCCAGCCTCCTCTGTCCATGGGATTCTCCAGGCAAGAATACTGGAGTGGGTTGCCATTTCCTTCTCCAGGGGAACTTCCCGACCCACATTGTAGGGTCTCCCACGTTGTAGGCAGATGCTTTACCATCTGAGCCACAAGGGAAGCCCAAGGAAGCGTAAGCACATAGTAAAACTCAACATTCAAAAAACAAAGATGACGGCATCTCGTAACATCACTTCATGGCAAACAGAAGGGGAAAAAGAGGAAGCAGTGACCGATTTTCTTTTCTTGGACTCCAAAATCACTACGGACAGGGACTGTAGTCGTGAAATTAAAAGACGCTCACGCCTTGGAAGAAAAGCTATGACAAATCTAGACAGTGTATTAAAAGCAGAGACATCATTTTGCTGACAAAGTTCTGCATAGTGAAAAGCTATGGGTTTTCCAGTACTTATATACAGATGTGAGAGTTGGACCATAAAGAAGACTGAGCACTGAAGAAATGATGCTTTTGTACTGTGGTGTTGGAGAAGACTGTTGAGAGTCCCTTGGACTGCAAGGAGATCCAACCAGTCCATCCTAAAGGAGATCAACTCTGAATATTCATTGGAAGAACTGATGCTGAAGCTGAAGCTCCAATACCTTGGCTACCTGCTATGAAGAGCCAACTCACTGGAAAATACCCTGATGCTGGGAAAGACTGACAGCAGGAGAAGAGGGTGACAGAGGCTGAGATGGTTGGATGGCATCACCAACTCAAAGTACATGAGTTTGAGCAAACTCTGGGAGACGGTGAAGGACAGGGAAGTGTTCATGGGGTCGCAGAGAGTGGGACAGGACTTAGCAAATGAACTACAATAACAAAGCACATGGTCAGTCTGTTCAGTTGCTCAGTCATGTTCGACTCTTTGCAACCCCGTGAGCTGCAGCACGCCAGGCCTCCCTGTCCAACACCAACTCCCAGAGCCCACCCAAACTCAAGGCCATTAAGTCGGTGATGCCATCCAACCATCTCATCCTCTGTCTTCCCCTCTCCTCCTGCCCTCAATCTTACCCAGCATCAGGGTCTTTACAAACGAGTCAGCCCTTCCCGTCAGGTGGCCAAAGTATTGGAGTTTCAGCTTCAACATCAGACCTTCCAATGAACACCCAGGACTGATCTCCTTTAGGATGGACTGGTTGGATCTCCTTGCAGTCCAAGGGGCTCTCAAGAGTCTTCTCCAATACCACAGTTCAAAAGCATCAGATCAGAGGAGAAATAACTTAAGAAAGAATGAAGGGATGGTGCCAAAGCAAAAACAACACCTGGTTGTGGATGTGACTGGTGATAGAAGCAAGGTCCAATGCTATAAAGAGCAATATTGCACAGGAACCTGGAATGTTAGATCCATGAATCAAGGCAAATTGGAAGTGGTCAAACAGGAGATGGCGAGAGTGAAAGTCGACATTCTAGGAATCAGCGAACTAAAATGGACTGGAATGGGTGAATTTAACTCAGATGACCATTTTATCTACTACTGTGGGCAGGAATCCCTTAGAAGAAATGGAGTAGCCATCATGGTCAACAAAAGAGTCCAAAATGCAATACTTGGATGCAATTTCAAAAATGAAAGAATGATTTCTGTTCATTTCCAAGGCAAATCATTCAATATCACGGTGATCCAAGACTATGCCCTGTTAGGTAGGTAGAACAGGGAAAAGGAGTCCAAAATGGTGGTGGCTACCAGACAAGGAAGGGAAAAGCCCATGAAAATGGAACAAAAGAAGGTCCGAGGACCAGACCTCCGGTAAAACAAACAACACTCCTGGCTGGCCCAATTTACATAGGACAGGCCCAGGGAGAGATAAACATATAAATAGAGGAGCCAAAGCTAGCTCTCTCTCTCTCTCCTGCGCGCTGGGGTGCCCTTCTCCTTGTGTCTTTGGATCAACGTGCCCTCATGCCTCGAAGATGGATTTTCCTGCTATCTTCTAAATAAAATACAGCTGTAACACTGATTTGTCCAAGAGCTATAACATGGTCCATTCGAGACCTGAGAGCTATAACATGGTCTATCCAAGACCTGAGAGCTGCGACACGCCGAGGGGGCTTTAATGTCCGTCACTCCAAATCCTTGTTGTGATGAGACAAAGAACCAAGGAACATACACTCGTGTGACAGCCCCAACCAGTAACTGAAGAAGCTGAAGTTGAACGGTTCTATGAAGACCTACAAGACCTTTTAGGACCAACACCCAAAAAAGGTGTCCTTTTCATTATAGGGGACTGGAATGCAAAAGTAGGAAGTCAAGAAACACCTGGAGTAACAGGCACATCTGGCCTTGGGAGTACAGAAGGAAGCAGGGCAAAGGCTAATAGAATTTTGCCAAGAGAACGCACTGGTCATAGCAAACACCCTCTTTCAACAACACAAGAGAAGACTCTACACATGGACATCACCGGATGGTCAACACCAAAATCAGATTGATTATATTATTTGCAGCCAAAGATGGAGAAGCTCTATACAGTCCGCAAAAACAAGATCGGGAGCTGACTGTGGCTCAGATCATGAACTCCTTATGGCCAAATTCAGACTTAAATTGAAGAAAGTGGGGAAAACCACTAGACCATTCAGTATGACCTAAATCAAATCCCTTATGATTATACAGTGGAAGTGAGAAATAGATTTAAGGGACTAGAGTGCCTGATGAACTATGGACAGAGGTTCATGACATTGTATAGGAGACAGGGATCAAGAACATCCCCAGGGAAAAGAAATGCAAAAAAGCAAAATGGCTCTCTGGGGAGGCCTTACAAATAGCTGTGAAAAGAAGAGAAGCGAAAAGCAAAGGAGAAAAGAAAAGATAGACCCATTTGAATGCAGAGTTCCAAAGAATAGCAAGGAGAGATAAGAAAGCCTTTCTCAGCAATCAATGCAAAGAAATAGAGGAAAACAACAGAACGGGAAAGACTAGAGATCTCTTCAAGAAAATTAGCGATACCAAGGGAACATTGCATGCAAAGATGGGCTTGATAAAGGACAGAAATGGTATGGACCTGACAGAAGCAGAAGATATTAAGAAGACGTGGCAAGAATACACAGAAGAACTGTACAAGAAAGATCTGCACGACCCAGTTAATCACGATGGTATGATCACTCACCTAGAGCCAGACATCCTGGAATGTGAAGTCAAGTGGGCCTTAGAAAGCATCACAACAAACAAAGCTAGTGGAGGTGATGGAATTCCAGTTGAGCTATTTCAAATCCTAAAAGATGATGCTGTGAAAGTGCTGCACTCAATATGTCAGTAAATTTGGAAAATTCAGCAGTGGCCACAGGACTGGAAAAGGTCAGTTTTCATTCCAATCCCAAAGAAAGGCAATGCCAAAGAATGCTCAAACTACCGCACAATTGCACTCATCCCACACGCTAGTAATGCTCAAAATTCTCCAAGCACATGGTGGGGATGCAAAATATTACTAAGCTCAGGGTCTAGTTGCCTGATAAAATGGAACACTCAAGGGTCTGCCTGAGGAGAGGCTCTGAAAAGTTCTTAGAGGTCACATTTCCATAAACAGGGACCTTTTAGACAGCTTTCAGAAAAAATTCTCAGGAGAAGCAACTAAAGGGAGAATGATCAGGATATGTGAAAGAGGAAGGGTTGAGTCCAACAGCTTTGGAGCCAGCTACACAATGGATTCAGAGTTCAACCCCAGGCAAACTGCTACCTCGAGTAAATTAACTTTCCTTTGCCTCAGTTTCCTCTTTTCTCAGTTTCCTATTCCTCAGTTTCCATCACATCCTACTCGCGATGATTAAAAAAACAATGCCTGTTAAACACACAGATCACTGGCTCTTACGACATTCTTTTCTTTAGTTGTTGCGATTATTTAACAAGGAAGGGGGCTTTTAGAGGGGAGGAGGGGCGCTGCGCTAAGAGGGCTGGTCCCTTGGTAACCGATTTAGTTAGAAGACCGGAAGATTCTGAAGCAGAAAGTAAGGTCGCATTCCCGGGACAAGTAGGGGTAGAAGTGATGGTGCGAGCATTCCCACGGTGTATAAGCAGGACGAGGAAGGGCTGAGACGAGTGTGCACAAAGAACACACCCTCCAGAATACAAGTGAGAGGCTGGCGACCGTTTCAGATCACCGAAGAGCTCACGGAAAAGGACACAGCTTCTGGGGCAACCTCGAGGGCGGGGAGTGGCGGCAGACAGACCTGGAGGGGCCCAGACGCCAGGGAAGGACTTCACAGGGGGGTGATGGAGGGCGAACCTGCGGCCTCTTTCCAGTCGCAGCTCCGACTGGGACCGTCACATACTGGAAACTGCGGGGGATGGGAAACGACCTTTCCGGGTAGGACCAGCAGCCGCGGCGCAAGGAAGCTGAGGAGACAGGGCGGCGGCCCCGCGCCGTGCCAGGTGCGGCCCGCGGCGTCTCGGGTGCGCACGCGTCAGCCGGCCGGAAGCGCCCCGCCCACTACGCGGAGCGGGGCGGAGCCAAAGGGCTTCTTCCGGCCTCTGGCCCCTCCGCGGGGGCTGCTCGCCGACTGACTGCAGACTGTTTGCCCGCGCGTCACGAACCTCAAACCAGGGGCGGGTTCTGTCACAGGTTGTCACCAAATGGCAACGTTTTCCCGGAACTTGCTTGGGATTCCGTTTCAAATCTGTAGTAGATTGTCGCCAGATGGCAAAGTTTTCGGTAGATTTGTTTGCCCAGATACGGTACTTGGATAATATGGAGACGTACCATGGAGAAAGGTGGGGTTATTTCTCCGGGAATTCAAGGCTTCCCTTGTTATTCTGGTTAGTCTTAGTCTGTTAGTCTTAGGTTTTGAAGAACTGATGTTTAAAGTCATCAAGATGTGGTGACTTTTTAAGGGATAAGTCCCCCCCCCCCCCCCCAGGAAAGTACCCATTTCGTCTACATTTATTCAGTGAGTGAAGTCGCTCAGTCGTGTCCGACTCTGCGACCCCGTGGACTGTAACCTACCAGGCTCCTCCGTCCATGGGATTTTCCAGGCAAGAATACTGGAGTGGGTTGCCATTTACTTTTCCAGGGGATCTTCCTGACCCAGGGATTGAACCCGGGTCTCCGCCTTGCAGGCAAACGCTTTAACCTCTGAGCCACCAGGGAAGCCCTCTACATTTTCAAACAGTATAAAATTGTCTATGGTATTAAAATTTTTTGATCTCATATTGTTCTTAATTCATTCTTACATATTTTATTGAAGTCTTTTTAAAATCAGGTTTATTGAATCAACTTTTTATTTTATTGATAACCTCTATCATAGAATATTTTCTTCTTTCATTAATGGGCCTTACTTTAGTTCTTCCGGGCTTCCCTGGTGGCTCAGAGGTTAAAGCGTTTGCCTTCAAGGCGGAGACCCGGGTTCAATCCCTGGGTCGGGAAGATCCCCTGGAAAAGGAAATGGCAACCCACTCCAGTGTTCTTGCCTGGAAAATCCCATGGACGGAGGAGCCTGGTAGGTTACAGTCCACGGGGTCGCAAAGAGTCGAACACGACTGAGCGACTTCACTCACTCACTAAGTTCTTCCATCTTATTTCTTTGGTTTATTTTGTTCTTTGTAGAAAGCTCATGTCTTTATAATGTTTAATATGAAATGTTACACACATGTATAAAGTTACAGGGAATAATATAATGAACACTTATTTACCAGCCACCTAACTACTGCATTTTAGCACTTTTCCATATTTGCTTCAGATTTTATATTACCTATTCAGTTAGAGCCTCCTGGGAACCCTTCTGCAATCTCATTCTCCCTTTCTTCTTCTCCAAAGGATGTTGTATCTGTCATTCCCATGAAAGCTTATATTCATATATATATATAATTAGTATTATTTCATATGTTTTTAAGCCTAACATAAATGATACCATTGTGTAAATTTTGTTATATTTGTGAAAGTTATTCATGTTGATTCATGTGTTTCTAGTTTTTTTTAATCTTAAGTGCTGAACATGTAGGACTATAAAGCAATTTATCCATTCTCCTGTTGCTAGTAATTTAATGATTCCTGATTTATGCCATTATGGTATGAATTAATGGCCATACTTGTACACATCTTACTGGGCCCATGGCAAGAACTTTTGGGTACATGTTTAGAAATGAAATTGTACAGTTCAACTTTCTTTGAAATTGCCATATCGTTCTCCAGTGCTAGCACCAGTTTACCCTTCCACCAGCCATGTGATGCTCCACGCCCATGCCATCCCTTGTTTGCTGGGAGATTTTCCTTCCCCTTGTTCTTTGCTATTATAGACAATCCTGGTGGAAACTCTTGTATGTGGCTTCTGGGCTTGTGCAAGAGCATCTCTGAATATATACCTAGTTGTTCTGTTTTGTTTTAGATGAGTATTTAAAAGCATATATGTATGTCCCCCATGTTTGAGATATTTCCTCTTTTAATAGTAAAAGTTCACTTGTTCTTATTTATGTGTTTGGGTTTAATTCTAACTTGTTTTTTCTATGTATCATACTTCCTGTTGTGTTCATCTCTTTTCTGTGTTTGGTTTGATGTTTCTTTTTCCAGTTTTTTTTTTTTTTTCTTTAATGGTTTGGAAGTTATACATTCAGTCTTTATCCAAATGGTTATTCTTATTGTATTTTAACTCATTTAATTTTATATATTTTTAGAAGCGTGTAGAGTTAATCAGTACCCATATGAGGCAGCCTTGCATAGTAAGAGTGGAGCCTCTGAAGTCAGACTGCCTGGATTCAGATCCCAGATTTACCATTTGTTAGCTGTGTAAACTAGAGTTTATTACATAACTTCTCTGTGCCCATTGCCTCATCTGTAAGCAAGGATAAAATTTCATATACCCCATAAGATTGCTGAGAGGATTTGCATGTTAATATATATTGGGTGTGTAAAATTCTTAGGACAGTACTTAGTACATAGCACATAGCTCTCTCTAATCATCAGTTTTTTTTAACTATGAAATGGGCATTATACCTGCCTAACAGATTCATTACAAAGATTCTGTGCATTAGTGTTTATGTACAATTCTGTGTAATACACTGAGCACTTTTCATGCACTTGAAATAGACATGGTGTTTGCCTTCAAGGAGTTTGTGATCTAGTAAGGGCACAGACTTGTGAAAAGAACTGCGGTATGGTGTAATCTTAATACTTTCCCTGTGACCTCAGTGTCCCCTTCTTATCTGTGCTCTACACAGAGCAGTTTTTTAGAACACGTCAATCAGATCATGCCTTCCCCAGCCCAAATCAGGTCAACTTTCACTGCACTTGACATAAACCGCAACCTCCTCACCATGACTTCAGCACTAGATTCTGGGCCCTGCCTCCTCTTCTAACCTCATCAGGTGTCACCTTTCCCTCTTCTAATGGGCTCTCACCACACTGGCCCCGTCTCAGCTCCTTAAAGCAATTCTTTACTTATTCCTTGGTGCCCTCTGCCCCGAATTCTCATCCCACCTGCTCCCCCACCAGGCTCACTCGTCTTTCAGGTCTCAGCTTGATTCAGTCAGGGTTAATTACAAACCACAGGGTCCACTGTGAACGTGACAGGGCCTTCCTTAACATTATGTTGCCCACGGAAGCTCCAGGAAGACCACAGAGGCCGGCTGTGAGTACAGCACAGCCAGGTATGACACCAAGACACACAAGAGGCAATAGCGAAAATCCATCACAGTGGCCACCGTCACTTGACAGCAACGCCACAGCTTCTAGAAACACAACCTACAGAAGTAAGGACGGCCTTCCAGAAACTCTGCCTCCAGTCCACTCACCCCTGCGAAGTCAGAGTCTGGCACGTTTCTTCTGCATCTTGCAAACCTTCTTAAAAAAAGAAGTTGCGTCTTTCCAACTTCATCTTTCAAGCTGTTTTGCCTCACTGCCTGATGGTTGGGACCTGGGCCACATTCCTGTGCTGCAAAGGAGGTCAAGGAGGCAAGCTTCCTCACAGGAAATTGCTCAGATTTTATAAGGGTGTTCCAAAGTGCTGAGCAGCCAGGAAACGTCACCTGAGCACTGACTATCATGTTACCTTCCCTGACAACCCAGAGTGTGTACATCTTCTCCCCACCCAGCGCCATTACTCCTTCCCTGTATTCTCATTTTCTTGAAGGCATTTATCACAACTTGTATTGTTCTATACTTATCCTGGAGCCAGAGTCTAAAGTCTAAGGAGTTGTACTCAAGCAAGTGTGACTCAAACAGCCAAAATAACTTAAACATGTATTTTAATCTTTTTTAGAAGTTAAATTTTATTGGAGTATAGTTGCTTTACAATGTGGTGTTAGTGTCTGCTTTATAGTAAAGTGACTCCATTGTGTGTGTACACATATCCACTCTTCAGATTTCCTTCCTATTTAGGTCACCACAGGGCACTGAGTAGGGTTCCCTGGGCTCTACAGTAGGTTCTCATCGTGCTGTGCTTAGTTGCTCAGTCGTGTCTGACTCTTGAGACCCTGTGGACTGTAGCCCACCAGGCTCCTCTGTCCATGGGGATTCTCCAGGCAAGAGTACTGGAGTGGGATGGCATGCCCTCCTTCGGGGGATTTTCCCAACCCAGGGATTGAACCCAGGCCTCTTGCAGGCAGATTCTTTACCCTCTGACCCACCAGGTAAGCCCGGTTCTCATCAGTTGTTTTATACATGGTAGTGTATATGTGTCAATCCCAATTTCCCAATTTGTCCCATCCCTCCTGTCCCCCTTTGTAACCATGTTTGTTCTCTACATCTGTGACTCTATTTCTGCTTTGCAAACAAGTTCATCAGTACCATTTTTCTAGATTCCACATGTAAGCGATATTAGACAATACTTGTTTTTCTCTTTCTGACTTACTTTACTCTGTATAACAATCTCTAGGTCTGTCCACATGTCTGCAAATGGCACTATTTCATTCTTTTTTATGGCTAAGTAATATTCCATTGCATATATACCACACCTTCTTTTATCCATTCCTCTGCTGATGGACGTTTAGGTTGCTTCCATGTCCTTGCTATTGTAAATAGTGCTGTGATGAACACTGGGGTGCATGCATACTTTTGAATTATGGTTTTCTCCAGATACACTCCTAGAAATGGGATTGCTGAGTCATAATGGTAGTTCTGTTTATGTTTTTTTCAAGAATCTCCATAGTGTTCTCCATGGTGGTTGTAACCAATTTACATTCCTGCCAACAGTGCAAGAGTGTTCCCTTTTCTCCACATCCTCTCCAGCATTTATTGTTTGTAGATTTTTTGATGATGGCCATTTTGACTGGTATGAGGTGATACATCATTGTAGTTTTCATTTGCTTGTCTCTAATAATTAGTGATGTTGAACATCTTTTCATGTGTCTGTTGGCCATCTGTATGTCTTCTTTGGTGAAATGTCTATTTAGGTTTGTATCCATTTGTGATTGGGTTGTTTGTTGTTCTGATATCAAGCTGCATGAGCTGTTTGTGTGTTGGAGATAATTCACTTGTCAGTTGCTTCCTTTGCAAATATTTTCTCCCATTCTGAGGTTTATGGTTTCCTTTGCTGTGGGAAAGCTTTTAATTAAGTCCGATTTGTTAATTTTTGTTTTTATTTTCATTATTGTAGAAGGTGGCTTGGAAAAGGTCTTGCTATGTTTTATGTCAAAGAGTGTTCTGCCTATATTTTCCTCTGAGAGATTTTTAGTATCCAGCCTTACATTTTGGTCTTTAATCCATTTTGATAAACATGTATCCTAGTCTTTAACATAGGTCTCTTGGGTAAATAAAAGCATCAGTTCCCATTGAACTGTTCTTTCCTCTAATTCTCTGCAGTCCCACTTAAGTGGGCTGCTTTGGCTTTTCTTTATAAATTTCACCTTGGGCTCTCCCTTCAAGTGTTTTCTGCCTATTCTCTTATTTAGCATCATAAATATTCAGAATGGTCTGAGAGAGACATGTTTCTGGCAGTGAGTGGAGGCGGGGGAAGTTAGGCGAAGTCTGTCAGGACAACTGGGAACATGCACACAGTGGTCATTTTGGTTCACTGCTGTGATGACCTCCAGATTATGTTTTAGGAGGACAAGGACGACATCTGTTTTATTTGCAGCTAAAGTAAAATCTGACAAAAATATAGTCAGTTAGCATTTGTTTTCTGGGAAAAAAGAAAAGTACAGGAAGTGAGTTATAGACAAGGAGGTATACAGCTCAGAGCAAGGGCTCCTGGCCTAGTGGAGGGTAGGGGTTGAGTGCAAGGAAGTAAGGGCTAGTTTGAGAAGGCATCTTGGAGAGGCGAGGCCAAAGCAGAATCTTAAAAAGCAAGAATCCACCAGGCAATGGAGGAGGTGAGGTTGGAGAAGAATATTCCAGATAGAAATGAGCACAAGCACAGACAAAGGTCAAAATGGGTTACTATGCTGTTGCTAAATGCAAAGCAGAACGGTCAGGAGGTGAGGCTGGAGAGGCTGAAGCAGGTATGAAGGGCCCTGTCTGCCAGGCCAGTGAGGCTGGAGTCTTGTCCTGTGAGTGATGGAGCCACAGTGGGTGGGTGAGGTGGGGAGTCACCCTTGAATTTTCATTTTAGAGATTATTGGGTGTCAATGTGAGGCTGGATCCGAAAGAGGCAAAAGAAAATATAGTGAGAACAGTTGTGAAGCAATAACTGTAGGCCAGCAAACAGGGCAGCAGTAGACAGGAGGGATATGGAATAGTAGAAACAGTTTTAAGACATTATTTGGAGGTTCAGCTGGTGCACTGGCTGGGCGACTGGATGGGGAAAGTGAGGAGGAATGCACAGTGTCCAAGCTCTGGCATTGATGCTTACGTCACTCCTCGAGGGAGAACACACACGGGGCTTCATGGGCTGGCGGTGGTGGAGAGTGGAGACCTCCCGTTCAGTTTTGATGAAGTGTACTTGAAGGTACCTGCAGGACTTCTGTGCTTAGATATTCAGCAGGTACTTGGACAGAGGAGTCTTCAGGGAGATGAGGAGTTCAAGGATGCTGTGGAGTGCCCTGGAAGCGACTGCTGTTCTCAGCGGAGATTTGGCCCTGCTGACATTCAGTTCTCTTCCCATCTCCCTTGGTATCTAACCTCTGATCTCTTCTCCAAGTGCTTGGCAGGGTGCTCTTCCTCCTCCCTAAAATGTGATGTTCCCAGGGAATTTCACTACTCAAGTCCTCTCTTGTGCATCCATCAAAGCTTTCTCTGCAGCCCAGAATTCTTATGTAAGGTGAAGGCCCATGTCTGCAACCACTTTCAAGAGAAAAGAGTTTATTGCAGCGTGGACTGATTGTCCAAGGGCCTCCACAAAGGGTTCGTGGCACTCTGTCCTATTTGTGTGTATTCAAGATAGGTGCTGGGAATGGAGCCTGTGACTGTTTCTTGTTTCTCTGAAATCATCACGTTTGGAGACCAAGTGTCAGAATTCAGATCTGTCGAGGTGTATGAGTATGTACTCCTCTTCCATACCCTCCTTGAATCCTGCACGCACCTTTCTCAAGGTTGTTAACTCCTCGTTTATGCCTGCTGTGTCAGTTTCATTGGGAACTGAATCAGGCCAAAGTGGAATAAAAATTTAAACCTTACAGATACAGAATAAAAATGACTGTTCGGATCATAAAAATGGAAAAATAATTTCCGTGGATCGATTTCCTTAAAACAAAAGATGTGCTTTTTATGATAGAATACCTTGTTCTGTGTTCTTTGTTTCAATGATGAAGGAACTCATAAGTAAACCATGCCATAAGTTATACTTTTTATGTAGAGAAGTTGGTTAAAACACAAAATCAGTGTTTTGATAAATTCACGTTGAAATGTTTTTCACATCAAAGGCTTCAAACTAGTCACAGCAGTGTGCTCTCCTGTTCCTCAGAACACAAGGATGACTTTGGACCAGATGAGAAACACTGTAGACTGGCACCCAGAACCACCAGCATCCAGCTGCGCGGTCTATCGAAAGACTTGCTGACTGCTGGAGCGGATGGGCTGACCGCCAGCTGCACCCGAGTTTACCAGCACCTGCATGGTGCTTCTCTACCAGATTTCTTCTGTGAACTCAGGTCTTTGAATTTAACCCTTTGGGAAGATTTATGTAGTATGACTCTTTGGTATCTTGAAATTTTCACAGGGAGAGAGGAAGAAAGTTCCAACTATTCCAGAAGCCACTAGTATCAATCATGCTGCTTCTGTGAGGTCAACCGATCAAGATTTGTAAGGTATGTGGTCATCACTTGAGCGTGTGCTTGCCCGTACACACTCAAGGGAGCCAGCCTAGTGTGGGTAGTGCTCAACGGCATGACAAAAGTGAAGGCCCAGGAAAACTGGGTAGTTTTGGGTTAAGCTCAGGCTTATCAAGAGTCTAGGCGTCCTTGGTTGCTCAGGCGGTAAAGAGTCTGCCTGCAGTGTGGGAGACCCAGGTTCAAACCCTGGTTTGGGAAGATCCCCTGAAGAAAGGAATGGCAACCCACTCCAGTATTCTTGCCTACACAGTCCCATGGATGGGAGCCTGGCAGGCTATGGTCCATGTGGTTGCAAAGGTCAGACATGACTGAGTGACTTCACTTCAGGCTTATCAAGAGTCAGGGCTTCCTGACTTGGTGGCTCGGTTGCTAAAGAATCCACCTGCCAATGCAGGAGACGCTGATTTGATCCCTGGGTCAGGAAGATCCCCTGAAGAAAGAAATGGCAAGCCACTCCAGTATTGCCTGGGAAATCCCACGGACAGAGGAGCCTGGCAGACTCCAGTCCATGGGGTTGCAAAAGTCGGACACAACTAAACTACTACCATCATGTCAAGAGTCAGGAGACTTTGTATAGACTTGTATTTACACTCTCAGACCCATACAGATAGATACAGAAGAACATGTTCTTTCTGTTCTTCACAAAGTACTCAGGACTTTGACAAGAAACATGATAAGTTTACATAAATGCCAATTTTCAAACCAATTTATGAACTCAAAATTCTACTCAAAAAGAAAAAGAGACACTCTTCTTAGCCATCAATTTCAGATGGGAGTTCTGATTTCCAGAGGAAATTGTAATGGTGTTCTCCCTAGGTTTTAATTCCTCTTATCCATATATGACATTTTCTCCATCATATACTAAATTCTGCCCATGCTAATATTAATTTACTATAATTACCAAAATACCTCTAAACTATGTTTAAACATATATGTATATATTAAGTTGAATCTTATGAAATTGCTAATATTTGATCATTTTGTTTGTAAATAGTTTTTTCATGTGGTTTGACCTAATATGAACTTTAGCTGGATGGCTGTATCTCCTTATGCATATATACTATGCAGTGTTTTCTGCTTCACTTCAGCAGGAAGAACGAAAATACTTACTCTATTCACAAGTTCTTATGCAGCCTTGCAAAACTGTGCTTGCTGACTACTGGTAAATTTCATGAAAATATTAAAAGTGTAGTAGCTTCCACAATACAGTATTTAACCCAAAAAAGTTTGATTCAAACTGGGTATACTGACTTTGAAGTACACTATCCATCTACTTGGGCTTCCCTGGAGGCATAGGTAAAAAAATCTGCCTGCCAAGCAGGAGACACAGGTTCAATCCCTGGGTTGGGAAGAACCCCTGGAGGAGGAAATAGCAACCCACTCCAGCATTCTTGCCTGGAGAATTCCACAAACAGAGGAGCCCAGTGGGCTGTAGTCCACAGGGTCACAAAAAGTCGGACATGACATAGTGACTAAATAACAACCACCACCCATCTACTTAACTGAAATAGCCTACCCTAAAAGATAGCTTTTGTAGGCTTAAGGTCAGTTCTAGAATCCACAGGCCAAATATAAAAATACCAAAGCACTTTCGACTGAAAGTCCTATTAATACATCTGTGTCCTCAAAGACAGTTAATATTATAGAAGGCTGAGACCCTGAGACCCCACACTAAGCACCAGTTAAAGAGGTATGCTTCAGTCCTTACATTTAAGGAAGTTAATGTCTTTCAAAAGATATAAAAATATAAATAATGAGAAGATAGTCTGAGTATTGTAAGTTTCAAACTGGGACAATAAAATGTAAAAAGAAGACAGCACTTGAGAAGCCTTAAAATGACTTCACACGTTAAGGACAAAAAGCCAAGTTCAAATATGCACTGAGCCCAGACTCAGTCACTACATTAACCACAGGTTCTGGATTCAAGGAGTCCTTTTATCCCCCCGGAAGCAATGATTAGAGATCCTCCAGGTCAGTTAAGTCCACAGCCACTTTCAAGAAGAGGGTGTCATCCTTAATGTAGGTGTTCTTGGCATTCTCCAGAGTGGAATGAGCCACAAAGCGAGGACAGCCGGAGGCGATGTTCATCTCCCCGTCGGGTCTCTTAAAGCTGCTGCTGTTGGGGTCCGCCTTGAAGGTCTCCATAATGTGGTTCTTTTTGCCACTCTGGTCCAGAAGCATCAGGGTCACCCTCTGCCTGAACGGCCACTGCAACAGTGAGTCAAACTCCCCCCGCATCACCACAAAGTACAACGACAGGTGCGTCCCCTTCCCAGACCCGTCCCCGTTCAGGTAGGCTCGAGCACAGAGGCGGTAGCCACACCGGCTGGTGTAGAAGGGTTGGCTGAAGATGGAGACTGTGTGTCCGTCCAGCGCCTCCTTCTTCTTGAGCTTGTAGTCTGTCACCTTCCAGATGAGCTTTCCATTATAGCAGGCGCTTTCTAGCAGTTTAAATCGCTCTTCGTTTTTATTCAGCTGTGCTTTATGAATATTAATGTGGGCATCATGTTTGTTAGTCTCCCCTTCCAAAACAACTGCAAAGAAAAAAAGATTCTGAAGGCCTTAAAGCTGTCTTTCAAATATGCCCAAAGTGAAATTTGGTTATCCAAAGAGAATCAATAGAATTCTGACATTCCCAAGACGAACTGAATTCAATGTTCACCAATGTGACATCCATATTAATAATACTGACTCCGTGATTCTCATGTCTTGAAAAGACTGGCCCCAAGAAAACCCCAATGCGTCCTCTTAAACGGAAGCTCCCTGAAGTGTAGAGAAGACCCACCCAGCATGCGTCTAGCAGACTTTGGTATGGTAAGCCCCACTAGGTTCTAACTGGGATGCTTTTAAACAGCCAAACGTGTCTCTGCTTTTCTATACTTGAAACAATGTTCCCCACCACATGTTTCTCCTAGCCTTCTCATTGTCTGCTCTCCTTAACAAATCATCATTCCCTATTCTTGGAATTTCCTGGCCCATTTCCACCCTGTCCTTGTTCCAGTTCCCACTCAGGGCCCTTTATCGTTTTTGTCTGAGTGGCCAGAACCTCATGTTGTTCTGTTTCACAAATACCAGACTCAGCACTGTTGACCCCGGATGGCTGTGCCTGTCCATTGGCCCATTTGCTTGTTTTCGTGAACACATGCAGAAGTCATGAAGCACCAGAAGAGAAGCAGAAAACATTAGACATACCTAGTCTTTGGTCATTGGTTTCCAGCAGGGTGATTTTCTGTTTCATTGTATCAATTGCTTCCACCAAAGGCCTCAGATCAAATTTACTCTGTTGCTGGTTAGCCATTTGTAATAACTGACGCACCTGAACTTCTAGCCAAGCGGACTTGTCAATGTGACTGGCAAGAACCTTTCAGTACAAATGGAGCATCATGTCAAAAAATGTGAATGATTCTTTGAGATCACATTTTTCAACTCAAACATTTCACCTTGAATTAACCAATTAACGCAGTGAAAAAATGCACGGTTCAGAAGAGAGAGGATAGGATGTCAAAGAGATGAATCACCTAATACTTTCCTCCCCGCTCCGCAGTATCTCAGCTCCTGTTTCAAATCTTTGAACTATTCTTCACCTGAATCTTACTTCTCCCTTAGATTTTCTCCTCTTGGTTCTTTAACCTATCTTTATACTTATGTTCTCCCTGTCTTTCCTCTTGCCTTATCACTTCCTTCTCTGTCACAATGCTTCTGATTCACTCCCACTCTGCAAGAGGGCAGAGGATGTGCTGGAAGAAGGCCCATCTGTTCTGGTCTGAGCACCTCAGGTGGCACTCAGTGCCCCAAGATAAGGCCTGAACATCTGGTTGCTCTCTTTAGATGGAAGGGATTAAATAAAACTATACTTCTCCTGCTCTCAGTGCCTTCACTCTTGACTGGTTTTTGTGCTAGAAAAAGGTCAGAATTAAGATAATAACAATTGATGGATTTCCTTTTTGCTATACACAAACACTCACACACATCCATACAGTATGCGGACAAAGTACGGAAATGATAAGGTCTACATTTTCTGGTATAATCCCCAAAAAGATTGCCCATATCACATTATGAAATATTTTGCACTATAAATTGTATAATCACAATAAAGACATTATTCTTTAGAAATCTGTTTATGGTTATTTAACATTCATGATTTACAAAGTAATTTTTGCTCTATTTTAGTGATGTGTAAAGCATTTTCTTCCCAAAGGAATTAATAGTTTCACTTTGTTGGCTGCAAAATGCAGAACTACAGATGCGCTCAATAAATCTGAAGTCAAGTGACTAATATTGGGTCAATAATGAAACCCTCATTGCCATAAATTGTGTAAAAGTACTGTACCAGTGCAAATGTGTACTGACATGGCTAAGTGTACTGGGTTATGTAAAAGATCTCTATTCTTAGGAAATACATTGTGAAGTATGTAGGGGTAAAGGGCTATAATAGACGGCTTACTCTTAAAGGGTTCAGAAAGAACACCCACCGAGAGAGAGAGACAGGGACAGGATGGGGGCTAAGGACAGGGCTGGGATGAGGCGGGGGAGACAGGATGAAGGAAGCAACCGGACAGAACACTCTGGGTGCAGAACACACAGGTGTTCCTTGTACTCTCTCAGCTTTGCACATTTGAAATCATCTCCATTTAAAAAGTTAGTTTTTCCATTTTAAAAGTTAGTTAAAAAGCTAACTGGCTGTGAGGTTAAATCTTGGTTATGAATAGAAAGGCCATTTCTCACCTGCATATTTGAGAGGAAGCTTCCATTTTTGCCAAACAACTGTGCAAATTGCTTGAACTCCTTTTCGAATTTCTTTACCGTTTCTGCTAGCTGCTGGATTTTGCTTTCTTTTTGTTCTAGGCTCTTATATAAGTCAGAAATCTAATAACAGGAATATGAATGAAGTCATTTAAATGCATGCAGACAAGTTAAAACAATTTGAATAAAGTTCTAGGAAAATACTACAGGTAAGAAAGTATTTTAAGGAAAATATATACACATATTTATAGAAAATATTTACAGGTAGATTACTATATAATTCTAAGAAAATGTTTGAAGGTACTTCAAAAAAAGAGAGAGATCCACAGATTTCTCGCCAGCCTTTGCTGTATGTAACCCACTTTGAGGGATCATCTCAAGCTAGTGACATCACTTGACTAAATCTGCTGAACTGGTTCTTGTCTTTCATTTAGTACGCACTTACTAAACAACCAGGACTTCCCTGTAGCTCAAATGGTAAGGAATCTGCCTGCAATGCAGGAGACCTGGGTTCAATCCCTGTGTTGGGGAGATGCTCCAGAGAAGGGAATGGCAACCCACTCCAGTATTCTTGCCTGGAGAATCCCACGGACAGGGGAGCCTGGTGGGCTACAGTCCATGGGGTTGCAGAGTCGGACATGACTGAGCAACTAACTACTACTGCTAAACAACCACAGAGTTGGGATCACCACACCACATTAGATGCTGTATGCACGGTGTCAACAGCAACAGCTGCAATTTCCTATCCAATTATTACATTCATTAGCTCTTTTAATCCTCAAAGAACCCCATGAGTTGGAGACAATGGTCAGCCTCATTTTATAGATAAGGAAACAGAGGCAGAGAGTTTAACCTGCCTAGAATACTGCTGGCAAGTGGTAGGCAAAACACACCACCTCTCAGGATTTGTAATCCCTTTGAGGGAAATAACTAAAAACGTCTGAGTGATCCTAAACAACCTTCTCTTACCCCTTCATCCATTCAATCAGCATTACCTGCCAACTTTAACTCCTGACACAAAACAAAACAACTCTTACAACCACTTCTCACTGTATCTTGTTTCAGCCTGGACTGCTTCTCACCTGGGCTGCTATGATAGCTTCTTAGCCAGTCATACACTGTCCCTCACACACACACACCTGACCCTCACTATATAATTTGACCCTCACTACAACCCCATTTTACAAATGAGGACATTGTGGAAGAGAGAGGTTAAGTACCTTGCCCAAACTCATATAAGCTGAAGCAGGTCTCAGACCCAGGCATTCTGGCTCCAGGGCCCTCACTCAACAACGGCCAGGCTCTTCTGCTACACTGTCTAGTGTGCAGCGTCTTTCTGCCTGCTTCTCTGTCTTCGTTCTCGTCTCTCCTTCTATCCATCTCCCATGCTACCACCAGCTGTCTTATTCTTAACCAAACAATTAACTGGCCAAGTATCTTCCTATTTAAAAATACCTGTTAACTCCTTATACCGGCAAACATTAGTTTCAACTCTGGCCCTTAAATCCTTTCTGAAATAGGGCAGAATATGAATAAATTTTTAAAATCATTGAATATATAGTTTTCGAAACTTCTTGGCTTACGTGGAAGGCCATTTCAGTCTGGACCTAGCACACCCAGCCTCCAGCCTTTCCCTCTCTTACACTCTGGTGTCTCTCCACCCCCTGAACCCCATTTCCTTGAACCATCATGTCTCTCTGCCTTCACATAAACTTTCCCCTTCTGGACCATCCTCTTTCTACAACATTCTAACTGATAGACCTTCTCTTTCTTCAAGTCAGTACAGCTCGGATGTGTTACCTTGAAAAGCCTTCCACCTTCCCACAGGGCAACCTGCTCCAGCCTCTGTACCCCAACACAGGGCACCCCCATCGCATGTGCTATGGGGACAGCACCTTGTACAGTTACATTTTGGTGAGATCTTCAAGGGTAGGTACTGGGTCTCCCCTGACCCAGTGTCCACGCAACTAGCCTTGTACCTGACACCTGCCGCGTGTTTGTTGAATGAACGGATAGGTGAAGGAGACAACTGTTACAGAAAGAACTTAGGAATGGCTGGAGGCAGCATGCCTTCTACCACAGTTACAGTTTAATCAGGCTTCTATTTTTCTCCACCATCTGACCCTGAAACTCATATACCTACTTTAATATGGAATCAGACAACATAAAATAATCTGTAGCAGTAACATTCAGCGCCCTCTATGCAGATGGATGGTTTCCTTCCCTACCAGGGTTGTAAAAGTCTGATCCTCTGTGATGCCCTAACAAGATGATGAACTGTTGGAATAATTACTGAATAGAATCAGCATTGGATGCGGTCCACTATGAATATACCAGGGACCACGGCTTGCATTTGCATACACAACTTCACTTAATAATCACAATTCAGTGAAATAAATATGTACGTATGCATTGATTAGGTGGCAAAGTTAGTAAGTTAAGACTTATTACAAAATGTATAATACCCACAGTGCCCAGAACAGATAGTCAAACGTTGTTTCAGGGTAATACTGATTTCATTTAAAAACGCCAAACACCTACTAGGTTTCTACTAGGGAATAACCAAGAGGTGTGTGGGTAGGCTGCAGAGAGGCAGTGTGGAGTACCCTGGGGAACACTGGACTGACAATCAGGGGACATGGGTTTGAGACTGAATTCTGCCCCTTAAAGTCATAAACATGCCAAAATTTCTTTGAATTTAGTTATTTCATCTGTTGCTTGAGGGGGCTGGACCCAAAGATCTCAAAGGCACTTTCTAGTTTGATGTGCTCTAATCCTAGGAGTCTGTCTGGTGACTTAGTAGAAAAACTTCTACCTTCAGTAGACTTCCACTTACCACAGAGGAGACTATAAAAATGCCGACAAGTACAAATCCCAGCAATTCTGATGCCTCCCTTTATAGCTGAACCCTTGATTACCTGCTCCTCTAATTGGAAGTTCTTTTCTAAAACCAGAAGCATGTGGTCCCGTAAGGCCAAACGCTCATGTTCCTGCAGGTTCCCCCGTTTATCCTTTAAGACAAACAGAAACGTGAGTCAGGTTGTTGAAAGGCTTCCAACATGAGGGTGGTGGCAGGACATTCTGCTAAAGCAGAACTTCAACAACTTTGCTGACTTGTCTCAAGGTGGGTTTCAGGGAAAAGGATCCCTCCCAGGCCCCTTTTACATCTTTACGATTCTTTGGTACACAGAAGACACAGAGAGTCAGGCCACCGTCAAAATTCTCAGTGCTGCTTTCCTTCCTTGCCCTGTGCTGTGTTCAGACATTCAGTCGTGTCTGACTCTTTGTGACCCCATGGACTGTAGCCCACCTGGCTCCTCTGTCCATGGGATTCTCCAGGCAAGAACACTGGAGTGGGTTGCCATTTCCTCCTCCAGGGATCTTCCCAACCCAGGAACTGAACCCAAGTCCTTGTATCTTCTGCACCGGCAGGCAGGTTCATTACTGCTAGTGCCACCTGGGAAGACTTTCCTTGCTCTAGGAGCATATGATTGAGGGCTAAGGGTAGTTATCATCACCTCTCAACTATTCCCATATAAAACCTATCTCTTTGGTGGTGGGTTACCTCCTGATCAGCCTACTGAGCAAACTTCTCTACCACTTTTTATCACTGTCTTGCTATTATGGGCAGAAGGTGAACCGAACTGTAGTTTCAGCCCATGCAAATTTGTTGCCCTCAAAATAAAATTATATGTTTGTAAGAACAAATGGTTACTTTTCCCCTGATTCTTAAAATTTCATTGCAGGTTGCCTCTATTACTAATAAAAGCAAATGGTATGGGTGACCCATAGACTCTAAGTAAACATTTATCATCAATTTCCCTTCAGTTGAGTGTTGGCCCTCTTCCAGAGCACAGCTCCCCCAGCCATGCCCACGCAGGAGTCATGGGTTCATTCTCTGGGTTGGGAAGATACCCTGGAGGAAGGAGGGCATGGCAACCCACTCCAGTATTCTTGCCCAGAGAATCCCATGGACAGAGAAGCCTGGCAGCTACAGTCCATGGGGTCACAAAGAATTGGACAGGACTGAAGCTACTGAGCATGGTACAGCATTCTTGTGTCAAACAACACAGCAAGCAGCCTTTTCTCTATCTCCACATCCAATTCCCTAGTCTCACTCACCAGAGTCAGTGAAGATATATATACATTTTCAACACAGTGAGGTGATAGTGTAAGTAATTTAAAAAATATATACCTCATGCTTTTTATCAGATGCATAGTATTCCAAAATATGAATATACATATATATATATTTCACTTTTGTGGATTTTTTTTGCTAAATACAGTAGTCCCAGCTTAGCCACAGTTTTGATATCTGTGGTTTCAGTTACCCATGGTTAATTATGGTCCACAAATATTAAATAGACAATTTTAGAAAATAATTCATACTCTAAATTGTGAACTGTTGTGAGTAGCATGATGCAGTCTTGTTTCTTCCTGCTCTATCCTGCCCCAGAGGTGAGTGATCCCACTGTCCAGGTATCCAAACTATACATACTATCCACCCATTAGTCACTTAGTCATCTCGGTTATCAGATTCACTGTTGCAGTATCAAAGTGCTGTGGTCAAGTAATCCTTATTTATTCAATAATGGCCCCAAATGATGCAGGCAATTCAGGTATCCTCTTGCTGTGCCTAATTTATAAATGTGTAACTTTATCATATGTATGTTATAGGGGAAAAAACATAGTATATATAGGGTTGGTACTAACTATGGTTTCAGACATCCATCGAGGCTCTTGGAATCTATCCTCCATGGACAAGATATATTTGTTGTGTATGTGTGTTTGTGTAGGTGTGTGATCACTGCATACTTATGAAAGGATATCTGTGAAATAAATTCCTAGCAGTAAAATTGCAAGGTCAATGTGTCAGGTCACATTTTTATTTTCACAGATATAAGCAAACCTCAAAAAGCTGGTATTATAAATTTTATGTATATATAAACAATTTGTTCTGTTTCTCTGGAGAACCCTAATACAATTGCCAGTCTTTTTTTTTTTTTTCTATTCCATATATAGTTATTATAAAACATTGGCTATATTCCTTGTGTGCATTATATATATACTTGTAGCTTATTTATTCTATACATAGTAGCTTGCATTTCTTAATTCCCTACTCCCATCTTCCCTCTCCCTACTGGTAACCACTGGTTATTACCAGTCTTACAGTTTCACAGACACTGAATGTCCTGCATCCTGAATGGAATCAAAGAGTAAAATGAACTCGACAAATGAATGATACAGCAGAAGGTAGACAGACACAATCACTCCATACCTTTACGGTACAGCCATAGTTTTTAAAAGGACAGTCTTGTTCAGCTTCGGGACACACGGCCAGGTGTTCATCCACCTGTGAAATAGACAGCCTCAGGCTATAGAAATGCATCCCGACTCTCCAGCTACCTGGTATAACTGCAGTCAGCAGGGAGCCAAGTGTAGCTCGAGGAGAAGACAGGAAACAGAAGGAAAAAAAGCCAAGCTGAGGCTGGAGCCAGGAGAGCTAACATGGAAACGGAGAAATCTCAGGGAGAAGAATTCTCAGGGAGAAGGTGAGGGAAGACAAAACCATGGTCCTCATGAGGATAAGGCATGCCTTGGGTCCCCGCCTATGGGATTTTACCAAAAACACACTGTAATGAATACTGAAACTTTATCTTACGTAAAATCACTGAAAGAATTATTTACACTTACCTCAGTTCTTGGAATGGTCTGCAAACACTTGTTGGGACAAGATACTGGGTAGGCAGGACACAAGTTTTCCTCGTGATTCTGAAACAATGAAAGGTTGCTGAAATAAAGCCAGCCTGGCTTCCAAAGGCTCTCTGTATGACCTCAGAGTGTGTGTACACATAACCTCTTGGGGATCTATGCAGTGTGGCTCATCCTCTACAAGAAGGTACAGCCTAGCAGCAAAAAGCTTCCAGATGGCTGCTTTCTCAGTATAAATGAAGTCAATTTTCCAATTATTCCAAAGAAGGTCAGAGGTCATGGGGCTGACAGAAGACAGACGATGCGCGTCACTGGCATGGCTCCTTTGGCACACGTAAAAGGTACCCACGCTTTCTTCTTACGCCTGCATCCTGCCTCGCCAATTGTCAGAGCATCCTGAGGACAGAGAGTGTGGTCCCCTCCTTGTGACTCAGCTCCTAGTGTCACTCCTGGCCCACGCACACTCAGCAGGTGATCAAACAGCATTTTTGCCAACGATACATGGAAAGAGTCCTACCAAGAAGGCTTCCAGCTTTTTATAGAACCCCCAGATAAGCTATTCTTTAGACCTCTTTCTGCACAAAAATAAATTCAGAAAAGTGCTTCCGGTACCCCATCTGATTCACTGTGACCACTCAGGCCAAATTCAGTCCCATAAAGATGCCTTTTTTTTTTACCTGTAGATTGATGACTACCACATCCTTTTTGCAATAAAGGCATTTTTCCTCTCGAAACTGGCAGTATGTGCTCAGATGCTCTTTCAGATCTTTGCGAAGGACTGGCTCCCGACAGTTTTCATTAGAGCACTGCACAGGCTGGAACGGGCAGTGCTGAAGGTGGTCCTGCAACAGGCAACAACAGGCCAGTGGGGCACACTGAGCAGGGCACTGGGAAGGGGAGCGGCTGCAAGGCCTGGGGAGGGTGGAGGCGGGGAGGACCCCAGGGCAGCAGGAGGACAGCTGGGAGGGCTAGGGGGGAACCACCTGCTGCCTCTGCTGAGAACAGGGCGTGGAGAGGGCCGTCTGCATGGAGGCTGTGAAAGCCAGCCTGGTCTGGAGGACAGGGCTTCGAAGATGGGCGGTGAAGGAAGCATGCTGAGTTTACCTTAGATCATCTACTAACTTGCTCACATTCTCAGGTTAGTCCTTGAACATCTTCCTTAGCGCTGCCAATTAATTTACCAGCTCCTCAAGGTCATTTCTTTTGTGCGCCCTCCATGCCCACCCCCAGCACCAAGTCCAAATCTCTGCCCTCTGTTGTTGTTTAGTCGCTCAGTTGTGTCCAGCTCTTTGCGACCCCGTGGACTGTAGCCCACCAGGCTCCTCTGCCCATGGGGATTCTCCAGGCCAGAATACTGGAGTGGGTTGCCATGCCCTTCTCCATGGGGTCTTCCCGACCCAGGGATCAAACCTGCATGCTGAGCATTGGCAGGCATTTTCTTTACTGCTGAGCCACCAGGGAAGCACTGGGTGGTAAAAGCTGAAACAGAGGGCTGAGAGGGAAGAAGAGAAGGCCAGCTCCTAAGTAAGAGAAGGAAGGGGAAGGACTGGAGGAAGGAAAGAGAGGGAGAGGGAGCTGTCCCAGAAGCAGTAAAGCAGAGCAGTGAGAGGAATTCAGGAATCAGAATCCCAGGCCCAGGAGAAGCCTGGGTCAGCCTCATCAAGTCGGGAGACATTCTTAACCAGCACATTAGAAAATGATGACATGGACAACGTTCGGTCCAGTGTTGCTCATGTTACAGACGTTTACAAGCAGGCAAGTCTTAACAAGACCTGGGGATAACACTGCAAGTTCCTGTGATGCTGACAAGGTATCACAATCCTAGTGGGCTTGTTCCCCAACACAAGATCCTTTAAAACAGGGCTGACAAGCTACAGCCCTTGGGCCAAACCTGGCCCACTACTTGTTTCTGTAAAGAAGGTGTAACTGAGAACACCCACACGTATTTCTTCCCATGTTGGCTACGGCTGCTTTCCCTCCAAGATGGGAGAGTCAGGCAGCTGCGACAGACACTGGCTGGCAAAGTTTAAAAT
This sequence comes from Budorcas taxicolor, assembly GCF_023091745.1. Taxonomy (NCBI): domain Eukaryota; kingdom Metazoa; phylum Chordata; class Mammalia; order Artiodactyla; family Bovidae; genus Budorcas; species Budorcas taxicolor. The sequence goes on from NC_068925.1 coordinate 72,948,295, forward strand.
ATTTTCTATCTGGCTTCTGAGAGAAATAGTTTGCTGACCCCTCCTCTGAAGGAAAAAAAAAAAAGGGCACATAGTTTTTCTACAGGAGGTAAATAAACATTATAGCTATTCTCCTTTGCCTCTAGTAATGACAGTGACAGCTGAAATCTACATCTTCTCCAAAATTCACGGATGCTACCCCTCAGCTGTCACCAAAACAGTCAACATTCATCAAGACTCTGCATCCTGTGAAATCCTACAGCTTACCACACAGGTGACGGAGAACAGAGAGTAAGAGGAAATATTAATACGAAAGAAACAGGTGAAGAGAAACCATCCACTATTCTCCAGAAGGTGATGATCTGGTCACGAGAGCTGACCAATGGCCATTTGAGCCTCATTTCCTTCTCAGGCTTAGTGACAACCAAGTTGGTCAAGGGACCCTACTATTGGACCTGGCTATCAAAACAGGTGGTGAGGGACTGTCTCAGAAAACACAAAAACCTTCCGTGAACTTCCAAAGAAATTCTTGGGTTAACAGGGAAATCATCTACACATTTCTGAGCTCAGTGCCTGGGGGTTTGGAGGAATGCTGGGGAAAGGACTGGATCACTAGAAATACAGCGTGGTGTGGGAGGAGGGGAGCGGAAACTTTCAGCAGTCTCTAAACAGTTCCCTGGAAGCTAGAGACGCCTGCCTCATATTCTAATGGAACCTGGCCTGGGCTCGCTCTGGCAAAGCAGTGCTTCCTGCTTCCCATTTAACGGCTTTCTGCTGATGGATGGGAGAGTAACGGAGGGCAGTTTCATCTGAAAGGAACTCGACATCCCGTCACCCCCCGCCCCATACCTGTTTGCCTGCATCTCTTACCCACGCTTCACCCTCACACTGCATCCCAGCTCTGTTCTGGTCTGTGTCATCTTCCTTTAGATCATAACTTCCAAGACAGCAGGGCCCATAGCAGCCAGGAAACACCCACCCCAGCACCTGAAATGCTTCCAGGCAGGGACCCTTACAACTATGTCTTTCTGCAGTCATGGCCTGGAATCCCAAGTCCTTCACAGTTTTCCAAAATGACGTGTCCTTGGCTCGACCATTTCTTTTGCCCAGCATGTCCCATTCTCTTTTGAATCAATGAACCCTGACCTGTAATTCAAGGTCTAGCACACATTGGTATGTTCTCCATGTGTTCCATATAAAATGAATCTCTTCTTGTGAGATTCATTTCATACCTTAGCCTTTGGTATGCTACACTGTAGCCAACGGTATTGCTAGACAAAAATTCTCTGAGGGCCACCCACCAAAACCCTGTACCACGCTTAGCCCAGGAAATGACACATAAAAATGTGTTCAGTACATGACACTGGAAAATGGCAGACACTGTTCATGAGTAATACCAACCTGGTATCGTCCCAGAGTAATCTTGGCATTACATCTGGGAGCATTTTTGCAAAAAACATACAAATTGAGGACTTCCCTTTTGCAGCAGTTGTCTTTAAACACCTAAAAGATAAACATGATAGATTCACACACTCCAAGGCTTTAGAGCAACGTGAAGGAATCTATTATTAATTTGGTCTTCAGTTCATCTCAAAAGTTGGGTGGAAACTTCCAGTCAGTGGTTGGAATGGAAATACCAGATTCACCACCATATAAGAAAAGACCGTCTCAGATACATCTGACAGGCCACCAAACATACAAGCCAGGTAATTCAATGCTTACTGCAGTAGGCTGAAGCTGGGGGAAATCTGGCGGTGAAATTGACCCCACATGCTCAAAGGTCAGGAGGTGGGGCTGTGGATGGGGGCGATGCTTTCCGCTTCCTGTCCCAGGGTAAACGTTGTATTAGTCATCAGGTGGTATCACTGAAGCTCTGCTGACTTATGTTTCAGCACAAGCCAGAGGTTGGCAAACTTTCTCCGTAAAGGTTCAGAGAGTAAATTATTTTCAGCTCTGTCATCTACATTGCGATGTCCTCTGTTGTCACTATTCAGCCCTGCTGTACACAATACTTAAGTGAATGTGCATGCCTGTGTTCCAATAAGATGTTATTTATGGGCACAAATGTGAATTTCATATGATTTTCACATGTTACAGAACACTATGGTTTTGATTTATAAATTTTTACTTTGAAATAGACTCACAAGAAATTGCAAAAATTGTACAGAGTTCTTGTGTACCCTTCTTTTGATTTTTTTTCAATGATTTAAAAATATAAAAGCCATTCTTAGCTCACAGGCCATACAGAAACAGGTGGCAGGCTGGATCAGTCCCAACAAATCCCACGTTGTAGTATGCCGACCCCTGGCTAGTGGGCAAGGCAGACACAAGTACAGCTAGGCATATGGAAAACACATTATAAGAGCAAAGAGAAGGCACACGTACGTTTGACTAAAAAGACAAATAACCCACTTTAAAAAATGGGCAAAGGATTTGAATAGAAATCTCTACAAAGAAGATATCCAATCAGCCAAGCACATGAAATAATGCTCCAAGTCTTCAAACACTGGAGCATCAAAACCATGAGGTTATCTCTTCATAACCACTAGGAAGGCTATAATAAAAAAGATGGACCACAACAAATTTTGGCAGGGATCTAGAGAAATTAGGAACTTTCATACCTTGCTGGAAAGAATACTGCTTTGGAAAACAACCTGGCGTTTCATCAGAATGTTAAACATAGAGTTATCCCATGACCCAGTCATTCCACTCCTAGGCACACACCCCAGAAACATGCACACTTTAAAGGCAAATTTTATGGCATATGCATTGTATCTCAATAAAGCTGTTAGACTTAATAAAAGAAAGTTTGAGAGACGAAACAGATGAGAAAGTGAATTGGAGGAAATAGGATGTTTCATTTCTGCAAGCAACTCACAGTAACTAGAGCTCGGATAGAAAGAGGGTAAAGAGGATGTGGGGGAAAAGACCTGGGGATTCAGTAAGGACCCAAACACTCCTCTCTTGAACCGGGGTGGGAGTGGGGTCCAACCTGACCACACAGCAGAGGAATCTGGACTCCAAGGAAGGGTCCCCCTCCTGCTCTCCTGCTCCAACTCCTCTGTCCAGTTCAACCCAGGACACTGGCTGCTCCATCCCAAACCAGGGATCGTCTTACCTCCTGAGATTTGATCACCTCCTTATCTACAGGGCAGAGTGGGACTGCGTCCAGTTCTCTGCAAAGAAAAATCAAAATGAAGCCAGAGTTAAGGGTTGACCTCAACAACCTTTCTAGGAACACCCCCAGCGCTCCAGCCACACTTGACCCCCTGAAGTTCCCCCCGGGCAGGCCAGGCCCGTCTTTATTCATGCTGTTCCCTCTTTCCAGAAGGGGCCCTCTGGTACCCCAATTTCAGCACCACCTCAGTGAAAGTCCTGAAAGTCCCATTCATCCTCCAGGATGTGAGTCCAAGAGGAAGTCCCGCAGGCCGAGTCAGATGTTCTCTGCCAACGTTCCCTTGGCGGTCCTATGCTATCACACTGTACCACCACCTGGCTCCTCCACTAGAATAGAAGATTCTAGAGGGTCTTGTTTCACACTGAACCTCTAACTCTTCACCTCTGTGCCTTGCCTCAAGGCAGGGGAAGGTCAGGGTGCCTACAAGAAAGACCCTCTTGGGAGACAGGTCCTTCCCCGTGTAGGCTGTGCGCCGAGGTTGGCCCTCACGTGCAAAACAGGTGTGGTCTGAATTTTAAGAAAAGGTGACGATCAATAGGATAGCGGGAAGAAAATGAAGGTTCTACTCCTCAGGCTCTCAGAGAAGGGCCCTGGGAAAGCCCGTCCTCGTATTTGTGGTTCTGTGGGCAACCACAGCAACTCCCGAAACCCTGATGGTAGTTGAGTGGCCACAGACGGCTCCCGGGAACACGCTGGCCGCTGCTGGCCGGAGCTCACTTCAGGGACAGCATGCAGCGGTGGCAGAAGCGGTGCCCACAGCCCGTCTGGTGGGGGTTGTGCAGCACGGAGTGGCAGAAGGCACACTTGTAGCGCTCTTCCAACCGCTCCACAAACTGGTACTCCATGTCGGGCTCGAAGTCCAAGGAGATGGAGTTGCCAGAATTCTGGCGGGTGAAACCACAGGGCACACCTCCTTGCTCCTCAGAATACGCCATCCTGGGGGTCAGAAGAGAAGGAAAACTCAGCATGCAAGCACCAAAGCCACTGGAGCCATCGGGTGCTTTAATCATTTGCTCCCTAATTGGTGAACATCACCCGCAGGGTCCTTCTGCCATGACTGTGTAACAGTGACAACCTCCTGCCACTGGAGGGCTCCCGCAGCAGGGAGCTAGATGGCTTTGGGGTGCTCAGGTGGGAGTCTAAACCAGATGACTTCGAGCAGTATTGTATGAGACTTCAGCTCTTTGCCCATCAAAGAGCTAAATTATACTTCAGTGGGGCTACATGCTTGGACAAAATAGAGCCAAGTGTTAACTACATTCTGAATAAACTCGTTATGGATTTTTCTTCCACTCAGTTAAGAAAACTGAAACAAATGTGTTGACAAGCAAGAATCTTGCATGCCAATATATTTCTTGCAAAATATATAGATATATCACCACCACCAAGCCACACCGTTTCTCACCTGAGCTGAATAAAAGCCCATTAATTGCTTTTCCTTCCAATCGATTCTCCATACTATAGTCAGGGTGATATTTTCCCAAAAACACTATGAGGGAAGGTTATCTCCCTTCATCATTCCGTAGCTTCCCAGGGCTTTTACGTTAAAGCCCACAGTGCTAAGCATACTCCTCATTCAGTAGCTTCCTGGGTGTCCCTCCCCTTGCTTCATGCACTCCAGCCACAGGCTTTCTAATATATCATGTGTCTATAGCCCCAGGGCCTTTGCACAAGCTGTTGCCTCTGTGCTTCCCCCCATCCCCTTTCATTCCTCTTCACTTAGTTAACTCACATTCGTGTTTCAAATTTCAAGTTTCATATGCTCAGGTAAGCTTTCTCTTTTTCCCCTAATCTGTTAGGAGGCCAATTCACTAGTCTGTAAAACACTGAAAGCTTCCATGGAGTAGCTGGGAGTTATGAGTAAAGGTATGTGTGAGGGGTGGAATTTTTGCTATATAATTCTACTGAATTTTTGAACATGAATATATTACCTATCCAAAAATTTAAAAATATACAAAACCAAAACGCTATTCACCCACTGTTGTGTCTATCATAGAACCAGGTTCTTTCCCTTCAGAGCAATGCTTGATTTGAGACTGGATATGCATTTCTGTTGTTATTTTATTTATATCTATGGTCCTCTGTGACAAACAGGTAGCATCTGGTCTTGCTCACTGTTGTGTTTCCAGCCCGTAGCATTAAGCCAGGCGTGGAGAACAACTCACCTATTTGCTGAGTTAATGCTATTGAATGGAATTTTTTTTCAAAACCCTCAACAGGGCAACTATAAGCAGGGTTGGCCTCTAACACAGTGATTCTTTTTTTTGGTGGGGGGGGGGGGGTTGTAATAGGGGAGGGAAATTAAGAGGTACAAACTTCCAGTTACAAAAATAAATGAGCCATAACACAGTGATTCTTAACCTTTTCTGAGCAAGGATTCCCCCCACCTTTGAAAATCTAATGAAAACTCTAGACCCTTCTACCTATGAAATAGCACAAACACCTCACTCCTGGACCTTTAAGGACCCTGGGGACCCCCACTTGTGGTCCCCAGGTTGACAAGAGCTCTGCCTGCCCCGCAGGCATGCTGCTACCCTTGGCCCAGTGCCAGGAGTGATGCTCTCCGCGTCCACAAATGGTGAGAGTATGGGTGGTCCTTGGCAAAAGGACAGGAGTGATGTCCTTCCGTGTGGTTGTGGTACAAGAAGGCCTGGCTTTCAGGCTTGCTTGCTTTGGCCTGTTCTCGGGATCCCTCATGAGTCTCCTGTAGCGGATGAAGTCAGCTGGGTCTGGGAGCAGCTGTGTGTGGCCTGACCACATCGGTGGGAGAGGAGCAGCCTCACTCAACCTTCAGCTCTCCCCAGGTCAGCTGCGGGCCTGTCCCACTGCTGCCGTGGGCTAAAGCTGGGCTGTGGCCCGGGGGAATGGAGCAGAGAAAGTAACTGACCTCTTTCAGCAAATCAAGCTTTCTCTCTGGACAAGCTTGACAGACCAGGGGATTTTTTTTTCTCCCCCTTATCCTGGGGTTTAAGACCAAAGTTCCCCCTTTCTCCTCTCTGTATGTGTTTCCTACAGAACTTCCAGGTGGCAGGTGAGCAGACCAAGATGTGGTTGTTCCCCTTTTAACGTGGTTTACTCTTGAGATTTAACAAAATTTTAGTTAGGAAGATAAAGAGACATAGCACTTGATCTACACACATGACCTGATAACCAAGACTGGAGAATCTATCCCAACTGCCCTGACCAGCCCTGTGTCATCTAGTCCCAAGCAGGAGGACAGCTTGCATTCTCGGCCCCTGGAGGACCCTCTCTGGAGACCAGGCTCATGTCTGAGTCACACAGCATCTAAATTTGGGCCCTCACAGAGATACCCTAAAGCAGTAGGCCTGTTCAACTCCAGAACAAGGCAGGAGGATGTACAAAACGCAGTTAGAGTTCCCCTCCACCACATTCTCTTCTCTTTCTTAGCACAAGAATCTAATGCACTCATCTGTGTGTCTGTCCATCTTTCTCTATTTTCCACTCAATTTTGTTAGGAACCCAAAGCCACTCCACAAAATAAAATCCCTTAAGAAGTTTGGGGACACTAAAGAGATTTTGCTTATGTGGGTTTTATGTATTATTATTTACCATATTTGAGATTAAAATTGAGAAACTAAAAAAACTCTTTAATTAATTAATTCACTTTAAGATAACAATGGGATTTCCCTTGTGGCTCAGATGGTAAAAAATCTGCCTGCAATGCAGGAGACCTGGGTTCAATCCCTGGGTCGGGAAGATCCCCTGGAGAAGGGAATGGTTTCCCTGGTGGCTCAGTGGTAAAGAACTTGCCTGCTAATGCAGGAGACATAAGAGATGTGGGTTCGATACCTGGGTTGGGAAGATCCCCTGGAGGAGGGCATAGAAACCCACTCCAGTATTCTTGCCTTGAGAATCCCATGGACAGAGAGACCTGGCGGGCTATAGTCCACAGGGTCACAAAGAGTTGGACACGACTGAAGTGACTTAGCACGCAAGCACACAAGATCATAATGAGCCAGTTATATGTTAACATAAATCATATTTTTATAAAAAATAATCATTTTCCAAAAGAAAAAAATTAGTGAGAAGAGTGGCATTTATATTTTTGCACATCTCTGTTTGGGCTTAAGAGAAGATAGCTGGATATTCATATCTACTCTGCATCCAGTGTTGCATTATCACATGTCACGTAGCTTCTGCACACTCATAAAAGGAGAGTAAAAATGGAAAATGACATCTTAGTATTATTATGCAGACAATTTGCCCATGCAGATCCCCTGAAAGGGTCTCAGGGAGCTCCAGGCAATGGTGTGGTGGTAAATGCCAAACATCTGCTCTTCGTGGGGAAAAGTTGCAAGTGAAAGTTGTCAATTCTATGGCAAAACATACCTGAATGACGTATGAGCCCACTGGCTGTAGGAAGCCCACGTCCTAGTAACAGCCGCTCCAGTACCCTCAGGGCCCCTGAAGTCCACTTTGGGGACCACTGCTCTATCAGGCTGCCCGGTGGCCTGCCCCTTGTCAGTCTTGATTCCGACAGGCCCAGCATGCGACCCTCACAGATAGTCTCCTTCCACCTGCTGAATGGCCCACAGAGGACCACTCACCCTACCACTGTGTGTCTGGCCCGGTTCTGGTCAGTATGCCTAGGTCATCCACTGACCTTGTTCACTCTCCAAGATGTTGTCTTGTCCAATATATGTCCTCAAGCAATCAAATTTTCATCTCATTCAGTTCAGTTCAGTTGCTCAGTCGTGTCCGACTCTTTGTGACCCCATGAATCACAGCATGCCAGGCCTCCCTGTCCATCACCAACTCCTGGAGTTCACTCAGACTCATGTCCATCGAGTCAGTGATGCATAGACACACACAAAAATAAGCACTTGTGTTCTGCTATACAATAAGGACTTGAGATGTTTCAGGGCAATGTTCTTAGCCAAGCAGAACCAAGCAGTAAATTTTCCCAGGGCAGGGTCTGTCTCCTTCCTTTGAAGCTCCATCAGGCCTGTGACTCAGCTCCAAAAATGGAATCGATGCACTGTGCTTGCTTACGTTAGAGAGCCCCAATAATAGAACTATAAAGGCTGATGTTTCTTTGTCTAACAAATACATTTCTCTAACCACTTCAACATTTCCAGCTGGCACGCTGTCATTCCTAGGAGGTTATTTAGTGGAAATGAGTAAGAGCTCCATTTTATTAAAATCTTTCCCCTCTGGGTATAATAGCTTATGTAACAGGAACAGCCAAAGATTTCAGTTCTTATAAATAAGAAAAAAAAATCATCAAAATTACTTTTAGAGCTTGTATATCTCCTTACTGCAGTAAACAGTGCCTTATTCCTGCCATCAATAGAATTATAATGGTCCTCCTACTAAAGAGTTATTAACTCAAACCAAAAAAGACAAGAGAAAATTACATCCCATCTGCTCCCTAAGAGCTCATACTGAGTTGCTTTTAAATGTTATTTTTAAGCTTCATAAACTGATGCATCTTTTAGCTGAGAATTTTCTAGAAATTCCAAAGAAAGTCTGTGATGTCGCTATTTAAATTATTTTCTCCCTCTTCTCCTTCCTCCCTTCCCTTCTTTCTTCCTTTCTTGAGACGCTTCGTCATGTGCTTTAATATCTGGTAGATCCCGGGCCTCAACTTGACCCCACTGTTCTTCTTCACTTAGATATGTCTTCTTATTCATTTTTGGGGAACACATAATAAATAAACTAACATTCTGAAACAGCATGCATTTGGCTTTTAGTTAGAATCAAAAGGACACAAGTCTAGCAGAATTCAGTCTCGGGTGTAACAAAAAAATAGGAAGGTCTGTGTCTGTCTGTCCACACTATCTCCACAGTCTCCCAGCATATCATATAGATTAATGAAGGTTTGGAAGACTCAGGAATGCTTCTATATATCATGTTTTACTTCATAATACATAAGCCCAGGGACTGTCTTCAGGGTTTTCAATTTCTGATCCTTGAAAATTCAAGATCAAATCCCAGAGTGAAAAGGGCACTGGACCGGAGACCTGGGCTCAAGCCCTGCTCTACCACTCACTTGCTGTGACACGGTGGGGAGACACCCCATGGCTTCCTTGTTTGTACATGCCTGTATGGACTCAGCACCTACATGCTCCAGGTTGGGTCCTGAGAACATGTAGACCTGTGACAACACGTCTGTCCTTGAGGGTCTCCAAGAGGAGCGGCGGAAATCAGACCCGGGAATGATACATGACAACACTTTGGAGGCAAGTCCCATCAAGAGAGATTTAAACAAGCTGCTGGAGCCCAGGTGAGGGGTAGCTAACACTTTCTGAGGTGTGTGCTGATTCCAGAGAGAAGAAAACATCCCCACTGGTCTTGCAGAAGGAGGAGGCATTTTCTAAAATGAAGGAGATAAAACCAATTCCCAGAGGGTATCACAAAGGTCTGGAGCAGTTTCATGATTAACTGTAGCTGAACTTGGAATTAGGGGAACACACCAGTCACCTGCCTGTTCGCTCTCAGATCCACCCTCTGCCCTGGTCTGCACTGTGAAGGGAGCTGCCCCCCAAAACACTGTTTGCAGGGTTCCCTGGCTTCTGGCTCGGTCCAGCCAAGGCAAGACACTGGCAGGAGGCTGCAGGGTGGGAGGAACGGAGACGTAGACGGTTGTCCCCTAATCCCTCGGTGCTGGGCAGCATCCCAACAATGACTGGGCTCCTCTGTGGCTTTCATCCCCACCAATGGCTGCCCTCTCTGTGGACGAGCTCTAGGAGACAGGTTCCCAGCTCCTAAGCTCTGGAAACACCATCTCCTCTTTTCGGCCCGTCCGCTCTAGAGCGGGTGGCCAGCTTCCTGCTGTGAGTCCTCTTAGAGGGGCCTCACTCCAGCCTCTGTGCGGCTTCCCAGTTTCGCCGTCCCCCGTCGTGGGGCCGTTTCCTGTGTAACCAAATCCCCTTCCGGGAGCGCCTCGCGAGGCGCCGGTGAGAGGCATGTGGTGAGCGGGCAGGGCACGCCGTGAAGGCTGAGGGGGTGCCGGAAAGGAGTCCCGGCTTTCACTCCATGGTTTTCATCTTTGGGTGGATGACAGACACAGAAGACGGGCCCAGGTGGGGAGCTGAGGAGAAGCAGCACAACGGGCCAAAGGAGGATGACGATGGCCTGATCTAAGGCAGGGGCAGAGAGGAGCCATGTTCGTGAGCCGATTCTGAGAAAAAAATGCATAGATTCCGAAACGGGTCTGATGGAAGGGCTGCGAGAGAGGACACGGAGGAGGACCTGCGGGTTCCAGTGCGGAGGACCGAGTGGCGAGGGCACCAATGAGACAGGAGGCAGGACGGAAGCAGAGCCAAGTGGACAATGTGGGGAGAGACAGAGCCAGGGCCAGCCTCAGGGCAACGGGAGTGACTCAGACCAGCCGACCTCTAACGTCTCTTCCACCATAAACTACGTGGTTCAGAGGAATGGCCACATTTTCTTTGGGCTAAGGATAATTGTTTTAGAATTGCCCAAGGCTATATATATATATATATATATATATATTTACCTTTGATTTATATATATTTGATATATATTAATGTATAATTATATATATAAATATATAAAAACCAAAGGTAAATATATATATATATATACGCTTACTCCTTGGAAGAAAAGTTATGACCAACCTAGATAGCATATTGAAAAGCAGAGACATTACTTTGCCAACAAAGGTCCATCTAGTCAAGGCTATGCTTTTTCCAGTGGTCATGTATGTATATGAGAGTTGGACTGTGAAGAAAGCTGAGCGCCGAAGAATTGATGCTTTTGAACTGTGGTGTTGCAGAAGACTCTTGAGAGTCCCTTGGACTGCAAGGAGATCCAACCAGTCCGTTCTGAAGGAGATCAGCCCTGGGATTTCTTTGGAGGGAATGATGCTAAAGCTGAAACTCTACTTCGGCCACCTCATGCAAAGAGTTGGCTCATTGGAAAAGACTCTGATGCTGGAAGGGATTGGGGGCAGGAGGAGAAGGGGACGACAGAGGATGAGATGGCTGGATGGCATCACTGACTCAATGGATGTGAGTCTGAGTGAACTCTGGGAGTTGGTGATGGATGGGGAGGCCTGGGGTGTTGCAATTCATGGGGTTGCAAGGATTCGGACACGACTGAGCAACTGAACTGATCTGAACTGATATATATATATAGGGTAAATATATATATATATAGTATATATATTTATTATATATTATAGATATATATATAATATATATACCTTTGGCTTGTATATATATATAAATATAGATATAAATATATATATATTTACCATATATATATATTTACCTTTGGGGTTTTTTTTAACCTTGGATGTCATTTTAGTGATGACATTTAACATAACAGGTTTATAACTATGTCAGGAACACAGGATCTGGAGAGATAAGACATCCCAGAGCAATAGCTGTGGGGGAGCTCCAGGAAGCTAGTGCGGGAGTCTGCGGTCTGGTCCTGCCCCAGCACAGCCCCTGCTTCTCCCTACTTGGGATCGTTTATTTATTATTCTTGGCTGTGCTGGGTCTTTGTCACTGCATGGAGTTCTCCACCCATAGAGGCAATGTCCTCCATAAAGGGCTTTTCTTCTTCTTCCTCTTTTGCTGCCTCCTTCCTCCTCCTCTTCCTCTTCTTTTTCGTTTGGTTTTTAGTTCTTGTCGTTTAATTTCCCTGCTAGTCACTCTTCTTCCTGGAAGAGCAGCATCTCAGAACACAAGGGCCAGCAAGTGGGGCTACTCTTCAGTCGTGATGTGCGGGCTTCTCATTGCCGGGGCTCCTCTTGTCACGGAGCACAAGCTCTAGGCATGAGGGCTTCTGTCCTTGCGGCTCCCAGGCCCTCGAGCACAGGCTCAGTAGTTGGGGTGCACGGGCTTAGTTGCTCTGCGCCATGTGGGATCTTCCCAGATCGAGGATGGAACCTGTGTCTCCAGCATTGGCAGGCGGATTCTTCACCACTAAGCCACCAGGGAAGCCCCCTGTTTGAGATTTAACAGGTGCTGCTTCCCCCCAGGGTAACCCCCTTTCAGCCGATGTGACCCCACCCCCCACCCCTCTGTGAGAGCCCTAGAACCAGTGATTGGATTTGACAACAGTTCCCAGGGGCCAGGGATGGTTGTTAAATGTACCTCGGTGCCTGGGGGAGCGGGGTGGTCTGGGGAAGGTGGAAGAGGCCTGCAATCCCTCCTGAGGCCCCTTTGTAAGACAGGGTTCTGCGAGTTGAGACACTGCTTCCTGTGGGAGGTGAGACCTGCAGGCCCGGGTGACGAGATGGGGGCACAAAGCCTGGCCAGGTGCCCAGGGTGGTCCCTGAGCTGTGGGCAGCAGATGGGTAGCACCACACCGGCCCATGAAGCTGCCAGTCACAGGATGGGCTGCTGGACGGCAAACTGCCCATTTCTCAGCTCTGCTCAGGCCTCCCCGGGACCATGAGAAGCCAACCCCCTGAGGGGCACATTTGGCAACAGCGGGCAGGTGCAAATAAATACCTTATTTCCCCAAACCCACCTGAGACCCAGCGACGGGTCCTGGGCTTAAGTTAAAGGAGGGGAGATGGCGGTTAGTGCTGAGGAAAAGTTAAACTGTGGAATCCCAAGATGGGGTGACTCAGGGAGATGCCAGAACTTGTGCCCTGGGCAGTGATCTAATAGAGTACAGCCATAGCAGGGACAGCCAGACACCCACCTGTGGGAGGACAGGCGGTCCGCTTTCTCAACGCCACATCTGAGCCTTGAATTCTGAGATACTGTTCTTCCAGGAAGAAGGGTGACAAGCAGGAAAATTAAAACAACAACAGTAACTAAAAACCAAACAAAAAAGAAGAGGAAGAGGAGGAGGAAGGAGGAGGCGGCAAAAGAGGAAGATGAAAAAGAAAAACCCTTTATGGAGCATGCTGCCTCCACGGGGAGAGAACCAAGATGGGCCCCAAGCTGTCCCCAAAGCCTCTGTCTGCAATGGCCCAGAAATCTGCTTCCTCTGAAGGTGAAAACCTTCAAGACTACCGCCAGGTCTCTGCTCCAACCTGCCACCTTCTCTGCCTCTCCGCTGTTCCCACAGCCTAACACAACTGCACCACCTCCCTGTGACCTCTGGGACAGACTGGGTTTTTTTGTTTTTAAAGATTTATCTATTCATCTATTTATGGGCGTGCTGCATCTTCAATGTCACGTGCAGGCTTTTCTCTAGTTGCGGTGGGTGGGGGGCTACTCATTGCGGTGGCTTCTCTTGTGGAACTCAGGTTCTAGGGCTTGAGGGCTTCAGTAGTTGTAGCTTCTGGGCTCTAGCACACAGGCTCAATAGTTGTGGCTCACGTACAGGCTTAGTTGCTCCCAGGCATGTGGGAATCTTCCTGGACCAGGGATGGAACCCATGTCCCCTGCATTGGCAGGAAGACTCTTAACCACTGGACCACCAGGGAAGCCCAGACTGGGTTTATTTTCATTAACCTTGAACCATGAAGGTTAGACCCAGAAGGGCCTTGGAGAAATGCAGGCAAAGCGAGGTCCTTTTCCATCAGGTCTAACAGGATGGGAAACCATACAGGAGACCACATAGGAAGCAGGTGACTCCTGCCTGATGACACATGACAACTGGCCCCCAACCCCAGCCGTCCACCCACAGGATGGCTGGCTCTGATGTCACAGAGGCAGAAGGAGGGTGTCTTTTCCTTATACTTTTGCAGAAGAGGCTTTTCTTGGACGCAGGATGAAGGATGACGTGGGCACGGTTTTAATTCCTTTGAAGAGAAGTGTGATTTCTCTCCAAGTTGTCAGGAAACCTCTGGTTCCTTATTTTCCTGGGAGAGCAGCAGAGCACTGTTGGTGGAGAGAAGGGGGTGGTCAGCGGCTGAAGGGCACTCCCGCCCGGCTCCTGGTTCTAAGGCAGCTGCTGCTTTCCTATCAAGTCTCTCTTGGGGAAGCCTTGAAGGGAAATCTCCCTCCTGCTCAGAACCATCCAGAGTCCAGGTGATGCTGCAGGAGACCTTTGGGATGTGCTTGCTCAGAAGTTAGAACAAGAGGAGAAAGGACCGCTGATCTTCCCACAAGAGCTTCCTTTAGAAGAAACTTTGACTCAAGGACCCTCAGCTTCAGCTCCATGTCCATTGCTGTCCCCACTTCTAGGTCTGGGGTCTGCTCAATGAGCTGCTGGGGGAGGGGGCTGTCCTCATTAGTCTCCAGGCCCCAGAGTCAGCTGAGAGCCCGCACAGAGCCCTCCATCAATGGTTCCTTTTCTGAAGGCACTCCTTCCTTCAGGTGAGCCCATGGAGACTTGCCTAAATATTCCCAAAGCCTTCCTATGTTCTTCTCATCTTCTCACGTTTCCTCACTCACCTGTTTGCTGTGAATGGAGTTGGCTTTTTCCCTTGTAGCTCAAGTCAGTAAAGAGTCTGCCTGCAATGCAGGAGACCTGGGTTCGATCCCTGGGTCGAGATGATCTCCTGGAGAAGGAAACAGCAACCCACTCCAGTATCCTTGCCTGGAGAATTCCATGGACAGAGGAGCCTGGCAGGCTACAGTCCGTGGGGTCGCAAGAGTCGGACACAACTTAGCGATTCCACCACAAGTATCTACGTTACTACTCCCATGCCCTCACCCAGAAGTGAAAGTGGTGAGTAAAAGTCTGACGACAGACCCCTCCCCCCATGTCCCCTACTCTCCGCCCCCCCACCCTGCTTCAGTCAGCCCTCTTACTAAGACCTTGATAATCTTGTGGGTGGGCACAGCTCATTGCTGACTCACCTTCCCATGCATGCACCAAGGTGGGTTTTCCAGAGACCACACCCCCCCTCCCACCCCACAAGGTGCTGCCCCTTCTCCTCTGGGACCCTTGACTAAGCTCACTGCTTCTCCTCTACCCTTTCTGTTGCAATTTTCTCATGTCTCCATTTCATCCTCCAAACACTTTTTCCTCCTAGCTTCACCCAATGCGTGGTTTTGAATTCCTGGTTACACTGGAAGATCTCCCACTAAACACGGTCAATCAGTCACTTTTGTAAATCATGCTTTTGCTGAGAAACCACTACATTTCCACTGATGGGGAAAAAGAAATGTAGCATGGGGCAGGGAGGAATCCTCACACCAGCACCACCACCTCATGGCAGGGAGCGGTCTCCAGGCTACTCAGCAACCAGCCCAGCAACACCAGCACCAGCCACCTTCTCCCCTCCCTTGCCCTCCTGGCTCCAGAGCCATCCCTTCAGACCCGTGTCCCTCCTCATATCTCATCCACCCACCACCCTCCCTTTGCCCTTGAACAAGCTGGGGGCCCAAATCACCCGCGTCTCGGGCCCTACTACGTAAGCGGTCTGGAAAAGCATGTTGTGTTCAGTTGGTGATCTAAACTCTAAACCATAACCACAGAATCAGACCTGCCACCTGGCCTCTCCCAACCCGAAGCCCTCTTGCCCTTTATGTGGCATTTGGCACTTCCTTCTCAGAACTCCCCTGGGGACACTGTATTTTTGCTTCCCCTCCCACCCCAGACCACACCTCCGGGTGGCTCCCTGCAGGGCTCACCCTCTGCCCTTAGTTCCTGCCACAACTCCCACCTCTCCTCATTTGAAAGGCTCCCCCATCCTCAGCCAGATTGTACTTCCGAGTGTGGGTGAGGGTACCTGCTTCAGCGAGTCACCGGGCTACCATCTCAGACTCAGCTCTCTCTCCCTTCCTGATGGTCGTTTTTCTCCTAAAGACAGGCAGGCAGAGCATACGCTCTCAGAAAGTGACGGAGACTTCCAGTGGCCCCCCTAGCAAAGCAACACAGGAGCTTGTGAACATAACCAAAGAATAGCAGTTCAGATTTTAGCGTGGGACTTCAAAGCATGTTGAAATGAGGACAGGCAGGTCCCACCCTCCATGGCCTAAGGGTGCTTTAAGGAAAGAGGAGAGACTGGGACCACGCTTGTCAGGCTACAGAACAGACATGCCAAGAAGGATCCAGAAACCCTGACCTGACCTTTTGGTGACTTTTAGCTACCAAAGGCCAACCTCATCTGAGCTGGGCCTCAGCTTCCCACAAAGCTCACGCACATCTGCCATTGTGTTCAGTTCATATCTCCAAAGCTGACCACAGACCAGTGACATTCTGTCAGCTGCCAAAAGTGCCCGGAGCTCTGCAAGAGTCTGTGGCTGGGGCATGAGTCAATGGCCTTGGAAAGGCAGACAGGCAATCCCCACCTGACCAGCAGCCTGGGGAAGAAGCAGATGGGACCAAAGGCGGTCCTCTTGGCCTAGCTCCAGGGAGAGAAGCTTCTCAAGGCCCACTACCCCAGGTGCCCAGCCCACACATGGGCAGGCAGCCTAGAGTCCCCTCAGTTCAATGCTTGATGTCAGGCTATTGGGACCGATGGGCTTGATCAGGACAACAGAGAGGGGAAGTGGGTGGGGAGCCCTGAAAGGGGACCCAAGAGAAGAAGACAGATTCTGAAGAGTGGCTTCCCACAACTGAGCCAGTCAGCTGTGGAGGGTACTTAACGGTTATCAGCTGAACAAAAGCGTAACAGTTTTTCAGAAACAGCAAACCTATCAAACCAAATGTCAGGAAGAAACATCAATACATAAAGGGTGGTACAGAGGAACTGATCTGGTTAAACAAGGCATGTTGGGTTTCCTACAGTCTACACCCCTCAGGCAGCTCTTTCGGTAATCAATCGTAGGGGTTCCACGGTTTGATCTTTTTTTCAAGTTAATACCTTTCCTGCACAAGGACTTTGCAATTTGTACTTTCACAAACAAGATCACACCCAGTCCTCATACGAACCCCATGGGGGAAATCACAGCCATGTTTCTGATGAAGTAATTGAGGCCCCAAGTTGTGAAGTACCTATGCCCCCAAATTACACAGCCAACATGTGATGCAGCAAGAATCTGAATCTAGGCTTTCTGCCTCCAAATCCAGTGCTGTTTACTTCATGTCATGGCTGAAAGAAAAGGTATCACATACTACCTGGTACCAAAAAGGAGGTGTGGAATGACAGGCAGTGCAGCCTGATGGTTAGAGATCAGCTCTGGAACCAGACCACTGGGGTCCAACCTCTTCTGCCATTCACTTACCTGTGTCATCTTGCCTTCATCTAGAAAATAGGACACTAAAGGCACCTGCCTTTAAGGCTAACTCTAATCCTAAGAGTTAGGATTAGATGTGTTGATCCACATAAATTACCAGCACACAGTGTCTGGCACAAAAATTAACACTTCATATCCATGTCTGTCTATTCTTTACTCCTGGCCAGCATTTATTCAGTGCCTGCTGCATGCAGAGGTCTGAATCTCATTCTATTGTGGGAAAGGGTGCAGTGGGACAGGACCCCAAGTTCCTATTTCCAAGGGGTTTTCAATTCAGTGGGGAGCATGCCTAGGTGCAAAGCACAGCAACGGTTTCCAGAGTGGCTCGGTCCCTGGATGCTCTGCTAAGAATGTGCCCTGGGACATGATCAAAATGTTGGCCCTGGTGGTCCAGTGGCTAAGACTCCATGCTCCCAATGCAGAAGGCCTGGGTTTGATCCCTGGTCAGGGAACTAGATCCCACATGCTGCAACTAAGACCCAGCACAACCAAATAAATAAAATATTAAAAAAAAATACTGGCTTGGACACCATACCCCAGAGAAACAGACCTCTGTTTCGGGGGCCCATTTGTTACAATAGTTTGTGCTGTGTTTAATCGCTCAGTCGTGTCCAACTCCTTGCAATCCCACAGACTGTAGCCCACCAGGCTCCTCTGTCCACGGGGATTCTCCAGGCAAGAATAGGGTTGCCATGCCCTCCTCCAAGGAATCTTCCCAACCCAGGGATCAAGCCCAGGTCTCCCACATTGCAGGCGGATTCTTTACTGCCTGAGCCACCAGGGAAGCCCAAGATACTGAAGTGGGTAGCCATCCCTTCTCCAAGGGGATCTTCCCGACCCAGGGACTGAACCATCATCTCTTACGTCTCCTGCATTGGCAGGCAGGTTCTTTACCACTAGCGCCACCTAAGGAAGCCCACAATAGTTTAGAGTGCCCTAATTAACATGCTTCAGAATCAGGATCCCTCCATAGTACCCAGAAGTCTGCCTTTTTAACAAGTTCCCCGGCTGGATTCTAGCCCGTTACAGTGTGACATGTGCCAGCTTCCAGATCACCTTCTCCTCGTTGGCCATTCCTCACTGCCCCATCTCTCTGGCACCTGGGCTGGTGCTGTCCCTCTTCCCGCTTCCATCTACACTGGTGCTCTTGTGAGCTCATCGGGGCTCAGATGTCATCTAAGGCTGAAAATTTCCTGGTTCCTATCTGCAGGCTGGGTCCCCATCCTGAATATGAGTCATCCCGAATGCCTAGTCCAGAGCTCCACATTCATTCATTAAATATCTCAAACATGAGACATCCCGTCTTCCTCCATCCAGCTGGCTCCTCCCACCACCTTCCCCCAGCTCAGTAAACGGGCAGCACCAATCCACCTGAAGCTTGGACCAAGAGCTGTGAAGTCATCCTTGGCTCCTCCCACTCTCCATCCCACAACACCAAATCCTATTGGCTGTTCCTCCGAACATTATCTACCCATGTCTCATACTGTCAGCATAACCATCCCAGTCTAAGTCACCATCATCCCCACTAGGTACAGCCGTTGTCCCCTGGCTGGTCTCTTCCTCTGCCTCTGTCCCTTCACAGTGTGTTCATAACCCAGCAGTCAAATAGAGTCAGATATATGTCCCTCCTCTGCCCCAAGGACCCCATCACACTCAGGGCATGAGCCGGTGTCCTCAGAGTCCTGTGACCTGGTCTCCATTCTCCATCTCCATTTCCCAGGACACACCAGTCGCACGAGCCTGGCTCTCTCTTGACTGGCAGACGCGCCTCCTGCGTGCTGTTCCCCTGCTGGAATGCTCGCACCCCCGACCCCTGAATAGCTCATTCCTCACTTCCCTGCTCATACGTGAGCTCACAGGCGAGGACTTCGCAACCCATCTGGAATCATAACATCCCAGCAGCCCCCTAGCCTGCTGCATTCCTCCTCAAAGCAATTATTACCATGCAGCATGCCAGGTGCTTGCTTCTTTACTACCTTCCTGCCAGAATATAAGCTCCGTGAGGGCGGGAATGTTTCTTCTGCCTCCGGGAATGTTTCTTCTGCTTCTGGCGGAAAGCAATACTTAGAACAGGGCACATGCTGGGCGATCAGTAAGAACTCACGAAAGACTGAACAACAGCCTCAGGAGTTTCTGGAGGAGGCAGGACAGGCTCTCTCCCACTGAGCGTGCTTCCCAGGGCCTGACAGTCTGTTCTGAGTCCTGGTGGTCTACCGGTCACAGCTGGAGAAGGCAAAGCTGGCCGATGATGGGCACTTGGTGGGTGGAGGGGTAGTGGGCATGAGGAGGTGGGTGGAAGATTGGAGCCTCAATGATGCTCCTCGGTCCCACCAGCATGAAGCAGCCCCTGGGTGGGCAGACAGGTATGTGGGAAGGCGGGAAAATGCTAAGAAGGACTTTTTTTTCCCCCCCAAAAAATAGGTATGGGATCCTCACTGAGGCACCTCACAAGATTCTAGAGATTCAAAATCATGTTGGCTCGAGTACTTCACCAGAGACTTCTTTCAGGAGAACAGGTCACAGGACTCTGGGCCAGCTTGCCTTTCAGCTCACTCTCTTGTTTCCAACATCTATTTCAAACCTCTCTCCTCTCCACAGACCTTGATCACATCTCCCTCCATCTCACCAGGAAACTTCCCTTCCTACTGCACAGAAAATAGACGTCTTCTGACCAGAGCTACCTCCACTTCCTGCCACTGAGCAGAGCTCTGTCCTGCATGCTCTGTCCCCCGTGTGGGTTGGGGGCAGGGGGACTGCTCCGCGGCCCACACCCCCTCGCAGAGGCAGCCTCTGCACCAGGCTCTCCTCATGCCCCAGACTTCAGCCTCCTCCCTTCAGCCTCTCCCGTTCAGCTGCCTCCTTCCTTGGCACTCACACAAGCACAGGTCTCTTCTCAGATGCAAGCCACCTTCCAAATTCCCACTCTCACATTTGCCTAAGAAGCTCGAGCTTGCTTTCCTCTCCCAGCCAAACCTCCTGACACCGCCCCCCACCCCGCCTCATGCAGTGGAGTGACCATCCCCACTGGCCTCTGGTCAAGCTGATCCATCCAATCTTCAGCCCACTCGGGCCTGGCTTACACCCCTACCAAGCGCCCCATGCTGCTCTCACCCAGGGCCCAGGGACTTCCGGGTCACTTAAGCTAGTAGTCAATTTCCCAACTTTATCTCAGCTGGCTTCCCAGCTACATCAGATATTAGTGATCCCAACCCCCACCCTCACCCCAAAGGCACACTTTAAAACACTCTTTCCCTTTAGCTTCCCCGAAACCACAGTGTCCTGCCATCAAAGACCACAAACAAACTAGCCGCTCCCCAGTGTCCCCACTGTGTCTGGGCCCACATGGGCTACTGCTCACCTGGTGTCTCCTTTTCAGGGTTTCACAGGACCCCAGCACCAACACACCCAAAACGGAACTGATGTCTCCTCTCTGCAGGGCTCCCTCTCCAGGAAGGGCCACTTTTTATCCTGCTGTTGTGCCCAGACAACTGGAATCATCCCTGGCAGAGCCTTCCCTCCTCCTCTCACACCCAGTTCACACCACCCTCCCTTCTGCACCGGTCTCCTGCTATGGGCCTCCCCTCATAAAGCGGGTCTCCCTACCCTACTCACCACTCCGCCCCCAGGAATCCCCCACACAGCAGCCTGACTGGCCTTTGAAAAAGTCACAGTGTTCTTACTCCCACAGACTTTCCACCGCCTCGCATCACTCTCACGGTTCCAAACCCTTCACTGAGCTAACCATGGCCCCGCCCACTTCTCCAGGGCATCTCCCTCCCCACCCCTTATTCTCCAGCCTCTCTGGCTTTTTTTTTTTTTTTTTGGCCATTCCTCACAGGAGTGGAGACCCTTCTTTCCCCCAGCCCTCATCCTAAGACTGGTCTCCCTTCGCTCACGCTCTTGTCTCTGCTCTGGAAACATCCCCTCCCCGACCCCCACCTCTCACTGAACTCAAGTCATCCGAGCCCAGCTTAAGCCTCGTTATGCAGTGAAGCCTCACAGGCCCCCTCAGCCAGCTTGGCCCCCTTCTTTCTCAGCACAAGCCCATCATCACACTGGACTTCTCCTTCATCGCACTTCTGAGTACACTCATTTTTAAGGCAATTATCTGTTCAATATCAGTCTGCATCCAGACATGGAAAGCAGGGCTGGGACTGTGTCTCAAGCAAGCACTCGAATATCTGAGTAGACGAACAGCTGCCCCTTTGGGTGCCTGCAGTGTGCTAGATACTGTGGCTAGCTGCTTCCTTTGGGTTGTTGCACGTACTCTGCACAGCAGCCCCATGAAGGATAGGCACTAGTTTCATGACTCATGCTCACCTTTTACAGATCAGGTCCTGAAGCTCAGGGAGCTCAAAGAGCACGATCAGGGTGACACAGCTGCCAACTTCTGGGCCGGGACTCAACCTCGGGCTTGTCTCCTATCAAAGCCACTGCACCACGCTTCCCTCCATGCCCTGCAAGCTCACTCACAGCCCTGGACATAGCAGGTGCTCAACCAAGCGGGGTGGATACCTACTAAGTCATCTCACTTGATCCTCACAGTCACCCTGGAAATCTACAAAGAACTATGACTCTGCTTTTCCAAATAGGAAAATGAAGTTTGGGGGATCCAAAGGATCACCCAGAAGTAGGTGGCCATGTTGGGCTTGAATCCAGGTCTTCTGGCCCCTCACATAGGGGGATTCTCTCTGTAGCATAATTATAGTTAGGCACTGAGGTGGGATTAGTTAGGGACTGATGCTGAAGCTGGAACTCTGGTACTTTGGCCACCTAATGCAAAGAACTGACTCCTTGGAAGAGACCCTGGTGCTGGGAAATATTGAAGGCAGGAGGAGAAGCGGACGACAGAGGATGAGATGGTCAGATGGCATCACCTACTCAATGCATATGAATTGAGTAAGCTTCGGGAGTTGGTGATGGACAGGGAAGCCTGGCGTGCTACAGTCCATGGGATCGCAACAAGCTGGACAAGACTGAGCGACTGAACCGACTGAGGTGGGATTATGCAGGGAAGCTGGGCAGGAAGGGGTTAAGATAGCAGGGCTGCAACTGCCACCCCTAGAGAGCCCTTGCATGATGTCTGGGAAGGTGGATTTGGGGTGGGCTCTCCCCACCCTGAGTTGCTCGTGGTACCTAAACTGTGCAAACAATATGGTTTGGGTTGAACATCTGCTGTTTTTGTTGCTGTTTTTTTTGGAAGTCTGGGATTTTTGGTGTATGCTATGCAGAAGGTGCCAATATGACCAGTCTCCAGTAAAAACCCTCGATGCTGAGTATCCAATGAGCTTTCCCGATAGATGACATTTCACAGGCGTTACCACAATTCACAGTGCAGGATGGATTAAGCACGTCCTGTGTGACTTCACTGGGGGAGGACACTTGGAAGCACGCACCTGGTCTCCTCCAGACTTTGTCCCAAGTGCCTTTTCCCTCTGCTGATTTTGTCTTGCATCCTTTCACTGTGAAAAACCTTAGCTGTATGACTATTCCCTGAATCCTGTGAGTCCTCCTAGCAAATTATTGAACCTGGGCATGGACTTGGGGGCCAGCCTTTCTAATGAGAAACAAATTTTGAGTTTTCTTTGAAAAAAGTGAAAGAGGCATGAAATAGTAGATTAAAACAGGAAGCATTCCAGGCAGGAGAGATGATATGAAGAAAGTTAGGAACAGATTAGTCAGGTATAGAAGGCTATCACCTCCAAACAGGCGCTTGCCAAGGGCATTTGCCATCTACCTCTGCGGAGACTGAACCCAGTGCTGCTGCAGCTGTTGACCTTCACCACCCCCTGAAGGCAGTTCAGGCTGGAGAGTGAAGCACTCTGTGCTCCAGGGAAACTGGTGGAACTGACCTTTTGTTACTGTTCAGTCTCTAAGTCCCATCTAACTCTTTGTGACCCCGTGGACTGTCGCACACCAGGCTTCCCTGTCCTTCACTATCTCCCAGAGTTGGCTCAAATTTATCTTTTGAGTCGGTGATGCTATCTAACCATCTCATCTTCTGCCGCCCCCTTCTCTTGCACTCAATCTTTCCCAGCATCAGGGTCTTTTCCAATGAGTCAGTTCTTCACATCAGGTGGCCACAGTATTGGAGTTTCAGCTTCAACATCAGTCCTTCTAATGAATATTCAGGGTTGATTTCCTTTAGGATTGACTGGTTTGATCTCCTTGTTGTCCAAGGGACTCTCAAGAGTCTTCTCCAGTACCACAATTTGAAAGCATCAATTCTTTGGCACTCAGCCTTCTTTACCGTCCAACCCTCACATCTGTACACGACAACTGGAAAAACCATACCTTTGACTAGGTGGACCTTCGTTGGCAAACTGATGACTTTGTTTTTTAATACATTGTCTAAGTTTGTCATAGCTTTCCTTCCAAGGAGCAACTCTTTTAATTTTGTGGCTGCAGCCGCTGTCCGCAGTGATTTTGGAGCCCAACAAAATAAAGTCTGTCGCTGTTGCACTGTTTTCCCTTCTATTTGCCATGAAGTGATGGGACCAGATGTCATGATCTTAGTTTTTTTTTTAACATTGAGTTTTAAGCCAGTTTTTTCACCCTCCTCTCTCACCTTCATCAAGAGGAACTTCTCTTTCTGCCATTAGAGTGATATCATCTGCATATCTGAGGTTATTGATATTTCTCCTGGCAATCTTCATTCCAGCTTGTGATTCATCCAGCCCAGCATTTCGCATGATGTATTCTGCATATAAGTTAAATAAGCAGGGTGACAATATACAGCCTTGACGTACTCCTTTCCCAATCTGGAACCAGTCCGTTTGTCCCATGTCCATATCTAACTGTTGCTTCTTGACCTACATTCAAGAGGCAGGTAAGGTGGTTTGGTATTCCCATCACTTTAAGAATTTTCCACAGTTTGTTGTGATCCACACAGTCAAAGGCTTTAGTGTAGTCAATGAAGCAGAAGTACATGTTTTTCTGGGAATCCCTTGCTATCTACAATCCAACACATGTTGGCAATTTGATCTCTGGTGCCTTCCAGCTTGTACATCTAGAAGTTCTCTGTTCACATACTGTTGAAACCTCGCTTGAAGGATTTTGAGCATAACCTTCAGTTCAGTTCAGCCACTCAGTCATGTCCAACTCTTTGCGACCCCGTGAATTGCAGCAGGCCAGGCCTCTCTGTCCATCACCAACTCCCGTAGTTCACTCAAACTGACATCCATAGAGTTGGTGATGCCATACAGCCATCTCATCCTCTGTTGTCCCCTTCTTCTCCTGCCCCTAATCCCTCCCAGCATCAGAGTCTTTTCCAATGAGTCAACTCTTTGCATGAGGTGTCCAAAGTACTGGAGTTTCAGCTTTAGCATCATTCCTTCCAAAGAACACCCAGGACTGGTCTCCTTTAGAATGGACTGATTGGATCTCCCTGCAGTCCAAGGGACTCTCAAGAGTCTTCTCCAACACCACAGTTCAAAAGCATCGATTCTTCGGTGCTCAGCTTTCTTCACAGTCCAACTCTCACATCCATACGTAACCACTGGAAAAACCATAGCCTTGACTAGACGGACCTTTGTTGGCAAAGTAATGTCTCTGCTTTTGAATTTGCTATCTAGGTTGGTCATAACTTTCCTTCCAAGGAGCGTCTTTTAATTTCATGGCTGCAATCACCATCTGCAGTGATTTTGGAGCCCTCCCAAATAAAATCTGACACTGTTCCCACTGTTTCCCCATCTATTTCCCACGAAGTGATGAGCATAACCTTCAGTTCCAGTTCAGTCACTCATTCGTGTCCGACACTTTCAGTTCAGTTCAGTTCAGTCTCTCAGTCATGTCTGACTCTTTGCAACCCCATGAATCGCAGCACGCCAGGCCTCCCTGTCCATCACCAACTCCCGGAGTTCACTCAGACTCATGTCCATTGAGTCAGTGATGCCATCCAGCCATCTCATCCTCTGTTGTCCCCTTCTCCTCCTGCCCCCAATCCTTCCCAGCATCAAAGTCTTTCCCAATGAGTCAACTCTTTGCATGAGGTGGCCAAAGTACTGGAGCTTCAGCTTTAGCATCATTCCTTCCAAAGAAATCCCAGGGCTGATCTCCTTCAAAATGGACTGGTTTGATCTCCTTGTTGTCCAAGGGACTCTCAAGAGTCTTCTCCAACACTACAGTTGAAAAGCATTAATTCTTCAGTGCTCAGCCTTCTTCACAGTCCAACTCTCACATCCATACATGACCACAGGAAAAACCATAACCTTGACTAGACGGACCTTAGTCGGCAAAGTAATGTCTCTGCTTTTGAATATACTTTCTAGGTTGGTCATAACTTTTCTTCCAAGGAGTAAGCATCTTTTAATTTCATGGCTGCAATCACCATCTGCAGTGATTTTGGAGCCCCCCAAAATTAAGTCTGACACTGTTTCCACTGTTTCCCCATCTATTTCCCATGAAGTGATGGGACCGGATGCCATGATCTTCGTTTTCTGAATGCTGAGCTTTAGGCCAACTTTTTCACTCTCCACTTTCACTTTCATCAAGAGGCTTTTTAGTTCCTCTTCACTTTCTGCCATAAGGGTGGTGTCATCTGCATATCTGAGGTGATTGATATTTCTCCTGGCAATCTTGATTCCAGCTTGTGCTTCTTCCAGCCCAGCGTTTCTCATGATGTACTCTGCATAGAAGTTAAATAAGCAGGGTGACAATATACAGCCTTGACGTACTCCTTTTCCTATTTGGAACCAGTCTGTTTTTCCATGTCCAGTTCTAACTGCTGCTTCCTGACCTGCATACAGATTTCTCAAGAGGCAGGTCAGGTGGTCTGGTATTCCCATCTCTTTCAGAATTTTCCACAGTTTATTGTGATCCACACAGTCAAAGGCTGCAAAATGAGAGCAACTGTATGATAGTTTGAACGTTCTTTGGCATTGCCCTTCTTTGGAATTGGAATGAAAACCAACCTTTTCCAGTATTGTGGCCACTGCTGACTATTCCAAATTGGCTGGCATATTGAGTGCAGTATTTCAACATATTCATCTTTTAGGATTTTAAATAGCTCAGCTGGAATTCCATTACCTCCACTAGCTTTGTTTGTAGTAATGCTTCCTAAAGCCCACTTGACTTCACACTCCAGGACATCTGGCTCTAAGTGAGTGATCACACCATTGTGGTTATCCTGGTCATTAAGACCTTTTCATATAGTTTTTCTGTGTATTCTTGTCACCTCTTCTTAATCTTTTCTGCTTATGTTAGGTTCTTATCATCTCTGTCCTTTATTGTGCCCATCCTTACATGAAATGTTCCCTTGATATCTCCAATTTTCTTGAAGACATCTCGACTCTTTCCCATTCTATTGTTTTCCTCTGTTTCTTTGTATTGTTCATTTGCGAAGGCTTTCTTATATCTTCTTCCTATTGTCTGGAACTCTGCATTCAGTCGGGTATATCTTTCCCTTTCTCCCTTGCTTTTTGCTTCCCTTTTTTTTCTCAGCTATTTGTAAAACCTCCTCAGACAACCACTTTGCCTTCTTGCATTTCTTTTTCTTTGGGATGGTTTTGGGAACAGGTCTTTAGATAGTTAGATATTTTCAGGAACTAATTTCATAATCCCAAATCCTTGCCTCTCTTCATATCTAGAAAAGCACTAAATCCCTTCATGATGACAACTCCTTGTGACTAGCAGAAGGCCTCTTGTAAAGTAAACATTTGATTGCATTGAACTTCCCCTTCACCAAAATCTTATGTATTGACCTTCCCCCACTACCTCTTTGCAGCAGTTTCTCAGAACTATCTGCGGTGCTGTCTCCCAGGCTGCAGTCCTCAATTTGCCCCGAATAAAAGGGAAGTCACAGCTCTCAGGTTGTGCATCTTTTTTTTTAGTTGACAAGGCCCTGCAGCTGTTCAACCCAGCGTAACCAGAGTTGATGTAACCCAGCAATATAGTCACAAGGTGGAAGAGATAGGGGCTATAGGAGTCACACTTGTTAGACAGATCCAGTGTCAGTGAACCACTGAACTCACGTATATGGAATTTTTGTCAGCATCGAGGAAAGATTGAAAGAATGTACCATGTGCCCATCCAAAGCAAATACATGGCACTGGACATTTTGGAGGAAGGTCTGTGGGAATGCTATGGAGAGGTTGAAGCAAATCCCCAATTATTGGGTGTTTTTCTATAACAACTACCTCAATATGAATCCATTCTAGAATAATCTACTTTCCATCCATTAAGAACAACTATTCACCTGGCTCCCCAGGTGGCTTGGTGGTAAAGAATCTGCCTGCCAATGCAGCAGATGCAGGAAATGGAGACAAGGGTTTGATCCCTGGGTTGGGAAGATCCCCAGGAGGAGGAAATGGTAACTGACTCCCATATTCTTCCCTGAGAAATCCCATGGAGAGAGGAGTCTGGAGGGCTACAGTCCATGGGGTTGCAAAGAGTCAGACCCACTGAGCACACACACATTCCTTCCTTCCTATGTCCTGCAGAAACGCCTTTGCCCACAGCCCAGTATTCCTCAGCCTCCTCCCAACCCTCCGTCCTCCCATTCTTCAGGAGGGGCTTCCTGGAATGATCCCACCAGTTGCTTAGTCATTTCTTTTATTCTGCATCTACTTAGCATTCAAGCTTCACTTTTTTGCCTTTAACCCAGGGAAGCATGGGACGTTATCTTAGGTTGTATCAGGGATATCTGCCCAGTCTCTTCCTCAGACTCCCCACATCCTGAAGGCAAAAGACAGACTTTCATGATTAGTTCAGCTTAACTCCATGCCCACCCCCACCTCTATCCTCCAGCATCAAGGGCTCCTCTAATGGAGGCTCAGGGCACAGATGGGCTGTCCCGAGCCACCCCCTTAGCAAGGGAGCACAGAGAGGGGTCTGGCTGGCAGTTTGGCCCCAAGTCGACTCACTCCTCAATCTGCCCTGACCTCACAGTTGATTCCACCGAAGTGACGGCTCTGTTCGTGGTGACCAAGCCAGTGCCTGTATTTGGCTTTCCAAATCCATTTTATTTCTTCTGCTGGGTCCCCGTGCTGCCTCACTGCCCAGCACTATTATTCCTCCAAAGTTGCACTGTTCTGCCCACGAGTCTTTCTCAAGGACTGGAAATCTCCCTTTGACATCCACCCCTGGAGCTGGGCCTCCTTTTATCTGGGATTGTTAGCCCCACTCTCTGCCCTCTACCTGCTGTGGGCTCAGCACAACCATGCCCTGCCCCGTGGATGTTCGCCTACTCTGGCCCTTGAGGTTGGCCTGGTCTAGAGACTGCAGAGTGGAAGCAGTAGGCTAGTTTAAATGATGGTCTACCCTGGTACGTGGCAGCTCTTGTGCTCTCTGTTTTTAATTTAAATTTGAATGCTTTCAGGCTAGACAAACATTTTCCACTTCCCCAGAGACCTGACAAATCCCTATGCAGCCGAAAACATAAAAGAAGAAACCCAGCTTTGTTGAATACTTGCCAGGCACTAGGCTCTGTGTATATAATTGGCTCACTTAATCCTTCCAGCAGCCCCAAGTGGGTGACATTACTATCTCTGTTTACCCGTGGGAATACAGAAACTCATGGAAGTTGGGCAACTTGCCCCAACCATACAACGACAACCGGCAAGTCATAAATAACAGATCTGAAGTCCACACCATTTCTACCAGGCTGTGAGTGGAAAGAGTAGGTCCTGATTAGACTCTGCAGTAAGGAGGCCCCCCTGCAGTGGTGTGGAGAGAAGACAGAAGCAGGGAAGTGAGTGAACGGACAGCTCAGGGATCACAGGAAGGAGGGGGCTGGACCGGGGAACTCAGGCAGCAGCCCCGGGGAAAGACAGCAGGTCAGGACCGGCTGGAGACGGGACGAGATGATGAGGGCCCAGCAGGGATGTCTGTCAGGTCAGGGAGAACGCGGGGGAAGGGGGGCCTTGGGTGAGTGTCTAAGGGGCTCCGATGAAAGTGAAAGTCGCTCAGTCGTGTCCGACTCTTTGCAACCCCACGGACTACACAGTCTGTGGAATTCTCCAGGCCAGAATACTGGAGTGGGGAGCCTTTCCCTTCTCCCGGGGATCTTCTCAACCCGGGGATCGAACCCAGGTCTCCCACATTGTGGGCAGATTCTTTACCAGCTGAGCCACAAGGGAAGCCCAAGGGGCTCCTGAAACATCACAAATTGAACTGGCCAAGAAGTTGAGAGGCAGAGACTTGATCAGCCTTTCCCTGGGAGCGCTGGTTAACCTTGGCTGCACCGCAGGGCTCCAGGGGAGCCAGAAGACACAGCCGTGGCCCCGCTCAGGGCGGGAAGAGGACGAGGAGCTCCAGGTTAAGGAAGGAAACATCAGTGGGGACAGTGCAGCCCCCTTCCAGGAGCCGAGCAGCAGCTGCAGAGCAGGCTGGCGACTGAGGATTAGCAGCCCTGGAAGCCTGCAAAGGGCAACACAGGCAGCGGGGCAGGTGCACGGAGCTGATGAGGAAGAGAACGCCAAGGGCAAGGGTGAGCGCCAGCTGCTCTTTCCAGAAGCTGGTCGGTGAAAGGGCGAGGAAGCGTGGGGTCCTGTTTAACAGAGACGGAGCATGTGGCAGAGGGGAAGGAGTCAGTGGCCAGGGAATTATGAAGAGAGTGGGTCTGTCTCTGTCTCCAAGAGAGGTCAGGGCGGGATCGGGGGTGTAGATGGAGAAGGTGCCTTCCCGCTGGTCAAGAGAGCGCCTTTCCCTCGAGAGAGAAAAAAGCTGTAGAGGAGACCTCAGGGATGCTCTGGCTTGGAGAACAGAGGTGATGATGGAGCGCGGGTCAAGAAAAAAGGCGTGAGGCTCTCCTGGAAGGAAGTGAGCTGGGTACTCCTTCCCGCAATTGCGAACCTTGGGGCAGGGAGCTCCCCGGGCTCCCTCAGTCACCTCCGGGGCCACAGGACTTGCGCCAACACTTGGCCGCATGCTGTTCTTTCTACAGCCCCGTCCCCACCTGTATGTACCACTGCCTGCCTCCAGGTGCCAATGGGCAGAAAGGACTTATCACTGTCACCGCAAAGGGACTTTGAATTTTTCTATGAGAACCGCTGAGTGTTTTCACTTTTATTTTCCTCCTGGCCCTCCAGCCCACTTCCTCACAAGACAAGGCCTGCTGGGGACCCGAGGGGAACGGCTGCTGTCTGGCCCTCCAAACGCAGTTTCACTCTGAGCAAAGCAGCAAATGCTGTAGCCTGGCTCTGGCCTCAGCAGCCCAGGGGGTGACTTCTGCCCTGCAGCTTGTTCCCCAACACACACACACACACACCCCACCTACAACACTACTGGGGTGACAGCTCCTGCCCCAGAGGAACGTCGGGAAAAGCCACCATCTGAACAGGTATCGCTGTTCAGAGGAGGCCTCAGCTGCTGCCCTCCTCCCCCGGTCTCCTGACTCTTATTAAAGAACCCGGATGGGTGACAGAGGTGTCAGGCAACCTTTGATGAACGCTCTTTGGGTCCCCCCACCCTCCTGCCCAGAATCCTGGTTTCCTCTAGCCACAAAACTATCAGAGCTCATGAACTGGAGTCAGAAGACATGGGCTGGGGTCCTGGCCACTCCCCACGTGCTGTGAGATGTTTGAAGTCACGTCTGAGGCCCAGCTTGCAGCCTGCTAATGTACAAGGACAGCAGCTGCCTCTCCCTGCTCTTGGGGAGGCAATGAGAGGTTCAGCAGGTGAGACAGCTATTTGTCAACTGGACGGTGCTATGCTGACTTCGGGGTGCAGATGAGTCCTGCTGGCAGCACAGTGTCTCCAGAGCCCCACCCAGGATGCGTTTCCCAGCCATTGGGCCCCGGCAGCTCGAAGCCCAAGGGAGACACACTTCCACTGAATTCAATGCCAGCATCTGTTCAGTCCTCCTCTGTGCCAGATGCCAGGCTACAAACAAGACCAGATACCCTGAGTCTCACCCTGAGTTTGCTAGCGGAGGTAGAACTAACAGAGGTGGTGTCTGTTCATGCCATGGGCAGAGTCTCCAGGAAAACTTGCTCTGTGTTACCGGAAACAGATCATCCAGGCATGATCAGAGTCTGAGTCCACTTCTTAGCTGCTCAGTCACGTCTGACTCCTTGCCTGCCAGGCTCCTCTGTCCCTGGGATTCTCCAGGCAAGAATACTGGAGTGGGTTGGCATTCCCTTCTCCAGAATATCTTCTGAAACCAGAGATCGAACCTGGGCCTCCCACACTGCAGGCAGATTCTTCCCACCAGGGAAGCCCTGGTGGCCCAGCAGTAAGGAATCCACCTACCATGCAGGAGACTTGGGTAGATGTGGCTTCAATCCCTGGGTTGGGAAGATCCTCTGGAGGAGGAAATGGCAACCCACTCCAGTATTCTTGGCTGGAGACTCCCAGGGACAGAGGAGCCTGGTGGGCTACAGTCCTTAGGCTACAGTCTCGAAGAGTCAGAGGCAACCAAGCGCGGCAGCATGCAGGCACCTCCCCTTGTTTAGCCCTCACTGAGCTGGAGGTGGGTGGATGTAGCTCTGAGAAACCAAGGTGAGGGGCCTGGGCAGAGGAACCACAGTCCCTGGAGACCCAGGCCTCACCCAGCAGTGGTGCCCAAAGGGTTATTTCACTCAGTGCTTCACCCTCCCCATCTGGGCCATGTGAACAATAATCCTGCTTTGGCCCGACTCTCAAGGGTATCGTGGAGGACAAAATGTCCAGAGCAATGGGGAAAAGGCTTTGAAAGGGGAAGGGCTTTATGAGCAAGGCTTTCATATTTCTTCTTCAGGGTCCTCTTCAATAAAGCTGAGATAATCACGGAAGGTCTGCTTCTCAGGCTAGCCTGATGGGACTGACTCAGAGACATCCAGCCCCCTCTCTCTGCAATCATTCCAGTGGTGACAGCGAGTACTTCCAGCGAATGGGACCCCATCGCCTTTCCATAGTTTTTCCACTACTCTGCCACCCAGGCCAGGTGGATGATGCTTGCGGATCAGTGGAAACCCTGCTTGTCCTCAGACCTCAGCCCAGAGGACCGGAGAAAGTCTCCCCCTCCACCACCATCCCTCTGGCAGGGCTTCCACAGTTTGGCTCAGACAGAAGGCTTTCTTCTCCCAGTGTCCAGAACCCAGGGAGAGAGAGATTCCAGCATCTGAGGGTCAGCCCATTCCACCGAGTCCAAAACAAGAACCAAAACAGCAACAACAACAACCTTGATAAATAAAGGTTGGACATTTCCTGCCTCCAATGCACCTTCATCTCTTCTGCAGCAACGTCTGTCTCTCTTGTTCAAATTGAAGTTGGAGGTGAGAGTGTTCAGATGATAAGGTTTTCACCCAAACCATCAATCGCGCTAACAGCCCTGTCTGCAGCTGTCTGTGGGGAAGGCGGGGAAGGCAAGGCAGGCAGCTGCATGCTCCATTTGAGAGGTTCTAGCCCAGGCTTTCCCTGTCTAAAATTATCTCACCCCCCCCCCTCCCCAGAACTGTTCTATACCCAGAAGCACTTCAACCAATTTCTTTTCATTTTATGTCTCCTTTCAAAATGCAAGTATCTCTGAAAGAAGGAATGTATTCCACTGGCCCTTCCCCACTTCTCACCCAGCACTGGTGCCCAATAAATATTTACTGAATTCAGTTGGTTACTAGAGGCCTGTCCGGAAGGGACACGGGTCAGAGCCCAGGGCTGTGGAGGGTGGGGTGCGCAGGGGACAGTCCCGGCTGGGAGCCACGCCTCGTTTCACCAACCCCACCGCGAGCGCTTAGCAGCCCTGGGTACTGTTACTGCGAGGTAAGCGACTTCTGATGAAAGTAAATCTGAAATAGCCAAATATGGAAACTCTGCAAGAGGGGGCAGAAACAGCCCAGAGAGTCAGAGGAGACACCCAGGGGTTAGTAGCAAGAGCAGTGGCCCCAGAATTCACTGAGAATTCTCAGAAGTGCCAAAACCCTGCAGAGCAGTAACAAGGGTGAGGCCATCTGCTGTGGAGAACCCAGTTTCCACCAATTCTCTGGGTGTTCCCTGGGCAACTCGTTCCTACCTGAGTCTTGGTTTCCTGCAAGACCCCTTCGAGCTCTTCTTGGCTGGGGGTGAGGGTGGTTCTAAATGAGCACGCCCAATCGAACGGCTCCCCTGAGGTTCCATGCATGCCAGTATTGAAGCTTAATTCTAAAATATTCTGGCTGGAAGGTCCTGCAAAAGTGGAAAGAGGGGATGCCTCACGGCGCGATGGGGGAAGACAAGGGTTTGCAGGCACGCGTGCCAGGCACGCCTAAAGTCCTTCCCCGGCCCGCGCAGCCCGACCTGCCTCTGGTCCGCGGAGTGGACACCCTCGCCCTGGAGGCGCTCCCCAGCTCGGGACCCCCAGTCTCCATCCTCGGAATACCCCTTCTCTGCTCAGAAAACTCGTTCCGGGCCGCGGAACCCAACCGCCCCCCACCCAATACACACCGCACCCACTCGCCCGCATCAGGGGCCACCTGCCCCGCCGGCTTCTCCCGCCCCGGGGTCCGGGCCCCTGGGCCTCCTCGCGTGCACCCCCCGCGGCCGTCGGGGACTCGCCGGGCGCGAGCGGGGGACGGGCGGCCGGGCCGGGCTGCGGGGAGGCAGCTGCCGGACTCCTGCCGCCGACGTGTTTTCGGTTTCAAAGTCATCGCGACGCGCTGAGAAGCGGTGCTCGGTGTGCTCCCTCAGGCCCCACGCGGCGACCCACCGGGACTCACCTGGGCTCGGCGCGCGGGCGCTCGGAGGGCGCCTGGCTGCTCCAAGGCAGCGGCTGCGAAGCACGGGCTCGGCTCTCAGCTGCGGGGCCCCGCCCGCCGAGGAAGCGGGGCGGGCCCGGGCCCCGGAGAGGCGGGGCCTGGGGGGCCCAGGAGCGAGCGCGGGCGGGGGCGCCGGGCCCCCCGGGAGGGCGGACCGCAGGCAGGTGCTGGGCGGGATGCAGAGACTGGTAGAAAACCGGCCAGTTGGAAACCTAGCCGACCCTCCCTCGAATCCTGAGAGTCTTCAAGGAAGTCATCTCTGATTTCCCTGGCTGCATTTGAACTGTACTCGTCTTACCCTTCAATCAGGGACAACTAAGCTCAACCAGTCCTTTCATATTTTGACGCAATGGCAACCCACTCCAGTACTCTTGCCTGGAAAATTCCATGGACGGAGGAGCCCGGTAGGCTACAGCCCATGGGGTCGCAAAGAGTCGGACACGACTGACTTCTCTTTCTTTTCCCTTCCTGAAAGTGTGTTCGTCGCTCAGTCGTGTCCCACTCTTTGGGACCCCACAGACTTTAGCCTGCCAGGCTCCTCTGTCCGTGGGATTTTCCAGGCAAGAATACTGGAGTGGGTTGCCATTCCCTTCTGCAAGGGAATCTTCCCAGCCTAGGGATCAAACCCGGGTCTCCTGCATTGCAGGCTGATTCTTTAACATCTCAGCCACCAGAGGTCTGGTTCAAATCAAGCCCTCCTGACCTTCCTTTACAACAGGACCAATTTGCCAGCCCCCTCCTTGCTGGCCCAGCAATCCCTTAGAGTTGTAGGGCTTGCCATTGTACCTAGGACTCTCCAGACGTCTCCTGTGATCTTAGAAACCTTGTGAAGTGGGCCTGGGCATGCCCATGTTACACATGACCCATCCGATGCCAGAGAGGCAACATGAGGTGATACGCCCGCGGTGTAACACCCAGCAAGCGCCAGAGCTTCCTCCCGAGTCCCGTCTCCCTACTCCCCAGTGTCAGACTCTTTCTTACACCACTTCTCTCCCTGAGTATATGTTCTAACTGATATTTGTATTCCACATAAATCTCCTCTGTGAAGGTTGATGGAGCATGAAGATCATGGATTTTAGAATATAATGGGCCCAAATTCCAATTCTAGTTCCTTCACTTTCAGTTAGGCAACCTTGGGAAACTTACTCAACTGCCTGGGCTTCAATTACTCATCCAAGAGGGTTAATAATAACAGGCACCATTCAGATATGCACAGGAGCCAGGCAGAAAACACACAGGAGAGAGGTGAAAGTTGTAGTCAAGGGGAAGGGGAGGGGACACTGCTGCACTGAAGACCATGTGTGGAGTCCAGAGGAGCAGCCAGGCTCCCTGCCAGCCTGTCCTTATCTGATTGCTTCTTTTTCAACAAGAGCCAGAAATCCAGATTCAAACCTTTTGGTTGGCAAGTCAGATTAACGATTTCATGGAGAGATAGGGCCTGTGGTCATCTTCACTTATGCCTGCCTTCACGCACCTCCTTTCTCATGGTCCACCCTTCACCCCCACACTCCCCAGGATGCTTACAAATCAATATGCTTTTGTAAGCTTATATCTCCTTTCACTGGCTAAAAACACAGTGTCTTGAATGCATATATGCGGGTATGCTCAGGGCCCTGGTACTGTTACTAAATGTGATTCAATTGTCTCCCTCCATCCCTCTTGCCCATCGATGGAATAAAGCAGCCTATTTGTCTCAAGAATGATATCCAAGCTTTAAATATGATGAGATCAGACTCTGGGGTAGAAAGTGAATCTTTTAGTGGTGGGAAGGGGAGTCCACATAACTCCAGGGCTGGGAGTCTCAGTGGGAAGATAGAGGAATTTCAGATAGGTGGTAGTCAAAACTCAAGGACATGTTCCCACTTCCCCTTGTTGATCACATAGCCCTGGGCAAGGTGTCTGGGAGAAGAGAGAAAACCAGTCCTGGGACCTAGCTGATGAAGGAGACATTATCTCTCCCTCAAGGACCTTGAAGATGGATGGGAAGAAAAGGACATAAATACACATTAAATAGTAGAAACACACTTAAACATTAGAAGATGATAGCTCATATTAAGTTTTATTATAGACCAGGTACTATGCTCAGTATTTTATCTATATTTACCCATTTAATCATCAGCCCTATTTTACAGTTTGACAAGCTCATCTCTTGAACACTTAGCCCCAAACTGTAAAATTCTTAGTTTTGGGGGAGGTGGGGTTTGAATATGGGGAGTCTGGTTCTTGTGGGCTTTTGGCACAGATGGTAAAGAATCCGTCTGCAAGGCAGGAGACCTGGGTTCAATCCCTGGGTTGGGAAGATCTCCTGGCAAAGAGAACGGCTACCCACTCCAGTAT
Source organism: Budorcas taxicolor (assembly GCF_023091745.1). Taxonomy (NCBI): domain Eukaryota; kingdom Metazoa; phylum Chordata; class Mammalia; order Artiodactyla; family Bovidae; genus Budorcas; species Budorcas taxicolor. The sequence continues at coordinate 72,984,462 of NC_068925.1, forward strand.
TCTGGCCTGGAGAATTCCATGGACAGAGAAGCCGGATAGGGTTGCAGTCGGACATGACTGAGTGACTTTCACTTCACTTCAGTCACTACAACACATTGCCCCTCAAAAAACTGGTTGGTGTGACATCAGACAAAACAGCTGAGGAGATGAATTTTAGCGGGTTTAGTGTTCTCAAAATATTTGCAGTATTCTAAACAGAATCCAGTTTTCAAGCTAAATTCATCTACAAAAATTAGGGCAGGATTGGACTATACACTAAATTTTTGCACAGAAGGGATAAACTTTTAGTCTGGGTAGGTTCTAAACACCCTAAGATTACTTCCCGACTTCAGACCTGGCCTTCAGCTGTTTAATTTGCCAGGTAAATTGGTAAGGATATGGAATGGCAGCCTTGGCTGTCAGCGGAATGAGGATGGAGTGGAGAGGGCGCCACCTGCTGGAATGATGGATGGATGCATTATTTTCCTCGGGCTGCCCCTTTCTGCAGAGGGATCAATATTGTGGGTTAGTTAGACTAGGGTAAAATGTCATATCTTCTATCATGGAAAGATCGCTAAGATAAGATAAGGAGGAAAAATCCTGTCCTTGGGCCATAGATTGCACGTCTGACATCGTTTGCAAGTTACAATGGAAAGTTCTTGCCCGCAACGGAACCCCGTATGGAAAGCGAGATACAGACAGCAGCAAAACACCTCCCAGGCAAAAACGCAAAACCGCAGGGTCCTAGGCACATAGAATGCTTCCCTGCTCTTGAAACAAGTCCTGCCTTGAGACAATAAGTGAATGCACGCCTGTGGTATTTAATTTCTTGATCCAGTGATATGTGGTCCCTTTGCTTTCATCAAATAGCCTTTACCCACTGACTCTGCTTGTCAGTGTGCTGACCACCACAGGGAGAGAGGCAGGGGAGTGCTGGGGGCAGGGGCTTCAACCAGGACTGGAGAATTCCATGGACAGAGAAGCCGGATAGGGTTGCAGTCGGACATGACTGAGTGACTCTCAATTCACTTCAGTGTCTGACTCTTTGCAACGCCATGGACTGCAGCTCGCCAGGCTTCTCTGTCCATGGGATTTCCCAGGCAACAATTTTTAATTGTTTTAAAAAACTCCTTTCCCAGATGTACATCTGTTGTCTGGATGTATCACAGTTTGTTTATTCATTCACTTACTGAAAGAACATCTTGGTTGCTCCCTGATAGCTCAGTTGGTAAAGAATCTGCCTACAATGCAGAAGACCCCAATTCAATTCCTGGGTCGGGAAGATCTGCTGGAGAAGTCAGCAGAAGACAGGCTACCCAGGCCAGTATTCTTGGGCTTTTCTTGTGGCTCAGCTGGTAAAGAATCTGCCCACCATGCAGGAGACCTGGGTTCGATCCCTGGGTTGGGAAGATCCTCCCAGAAATGATTTGATTTCCCAGTCCTGATGGTTGCTCCCAGGTTTGGGCAATTATGAATAAAAGCCGCTATAAAAATTCACGTGTGGATTTTGGCATGAACGCACATCTAAATACACGCCTCCAGCAGCTGCTCTTTTGGCTTAGTAGCTCAAGAAAGGTCTGTACTTCTTTTGCTCTACTTGCTTCACTGAGTTCTCCTCTAGGTTCACCACCAACTTAAGGAAAACAGACTTAAACTGTACCTGTATGTTCTGTCTTTGTTCCGGGGGGTCTCCACTCAGACCACACACTGACCCATTCCCCTCTCTGTTCTGTAGGAGAAATGAGATTTTTATTATTTTAAAATTAGGCCTGCTGTCTTCATTGCTGTTCTTGTTCACTGGTTAGCTGCTCGGTCGTGTCTGACTCTTTGCAACGCCATGGACTGCAGCTCGCCAGGCTTCTCTGTCCATGGGATTTCCCAGGCAAGAATACTGGAGTGGGTTGCCATTCCCTTCTCCAGTCTTCATCGTATGCTTGGCTAAATGTGGATTCTGTCCATTTTGACAGTTTCTTTAATAAGATTCACACATATAAATTCCCATCAGCGCTTAGAAAGACATTTTAATGTATTAACTCTGCCTAATCCCTGTAAGACATTAAACTATAGGTTTTAAGGTTATTATTTAACACTTAGGAAGTATGAAGTATGATCAGGGGTTTGACTGGCATGATTTGGTTTTGTTAGACTTTGTAATAAGTTAGTAACAAGGAAGATTTTTTAAAAAAATATTTCTTCTTTCTGAGAATTGCGGCTACTCTATGTGAAGAGATTTTAAACAACACTTGTGTAAACCTTGTTGACCATATCCTCTGTTTTATAGAAAACAGGACAGAAGAATCAATAAGGAAAGGCAGAAGCTGAGGAAGGGGTTATCCTGGGAAAATCTGACAAAGTCAAATATCTTTAGCTCCAGCCACACCTCAGTATTATGTGACCTGCCCCCGTGTCCTGAGAAATCCCATGCGATCTTCTGTGGGCCCGATGGGGCCTCTCACTATGGAAGCACTGGGATCCCTGCACATACTTTTGTTTTGTACTGTTCTCATTTTTAAACAACTTTACTATTATATTTTTAATACCATTCACCCAGTCAATGAATTTCATTAGATGTATACAGTTATACAATCATAACCATCATGAAATTTTAGAACAAATCCATCACCCCTTGTATCCTCTTGGGGTGGGGGGGTCAGTCTGTGCTCCCAGCCCTGGGCTAAGGCAAGAGCAATCTGCTTCCTGTTTCTATAGGTTTGTATTTTCCGGAAATTTTCTGCAAATAAATAGATTGCACTTTGTGTCAACTGGCATAATGTTTCTGAGGTTCATCCATTTTGTTGCATATATCAGTAGTTTTTTCATTTTAATTGCTGCATAGTATGCCATTGTAGAGATACACTACATTTTGCTTATCCATTCATCAACTGATTGATATTTGGATTATTTTCAACTTTGTGCTATTATAAATAATGATAAAGAAAAAAAGAATGCCACCATGAATATTTGAATACTAGTTTTTGTGTGGACATAAATTTTCTTTCTCTTTAGGTAGACCTAAGAATAAAATTACTCGGTTGCATTGTACTTGTACATTTAATCTGTGGGAAATTGCCAAACAGTTTTGCAAAGTGGCTTATCACTGCAGCATATTACATTTCTAACAGCTATGTAGAGGGAGTTCCAGTTTCTCCACATCCGTGACAACAGTTGATATCATCAGTCTTTTTAACGAGCCCTTCTTGTGGGTGTTATATGTACCTCGTGGCTTTACCTTGCATTTCCCCTGTGACGAACGACATCTTTGCAGGTGTTCATTTGCCATTTGCCTATCTTCTTTGGCAAATGTCTATTCAAATCTTCTGCCTCTTATTTTTTGTTCTCTTATTATTGACTTGTAAGAGTTATTATTGTCTAGTTCCGAGTTCATATGTATTCTAGGTACAAATCTTTTAAACTTTTTATTTTGTAAGTATTTTCTCATGGTCAAACGACTTCCCTTTTTAATTTCTTAGTTGCATCCTTTGAAAAGATCTTTTAAAATCTTGAAGAATCCAGTTTGTCAGTTTTTTTTTTCTATTATAGATCATGCTTTTGGTTACATATTTTCTCCTAAAAGTTTATAGTTTTAGGCTATACAGTCTGGCATATAATCCGTTTCAAGTTAATTTTTGTGTGCAACTTTTTTTTTCTTTCCATACAGATATTCTACCCTTTCTGCCATTGAATCACCCTGGCACTTTCACTGAAAATTAACTGATCAAACATTTGTGAGTGATTTCTGGACTCTACTCTGTTTCACTGATCTATATTTCCATCGTTACACCAATTCCACATTGTCTTCGTTACTGTAACTTTGTAACAAGTATGGAAATCAACTAGGGTTAAGTCACTCCGTTTTTTTCTTCTTTTTCAAAAATTTTTTGGCTAGTCCAAGTTCCAGGTTGCCACTTCGTTTTGTAGATAAAGTTTTATTGACATATGGCGATACCTGTCCATTGTGCATTTTCTATGACTGTTTTTGAACTACATTGGTAAAGATGAACGGTTGCAACAAGGATAGTGCAGACTGAAAAGCCTAAAATATTTACTGTCTGACCATTTAGAGAAAAAGTTTCCTGGCTCCTGGCTTAGCTCCTTACATTACTATATAAATTTTGGAATTAGCTTATTAATTTGTACAAAACAAGTCTACTACAATTTTGAAAGGGATTGGGTTGAAGATATGTCAATTTGAGAAGAATGGCCACCTTAACAATATTAAGTCTTCCACTTCATGAATATGGTATGCGGTTCCCCCTCCTATTTATTTAGATCTTCTCTAATTTGACTCAGGACTACTTAATGTACTTCAGTGAACAGGTTGTTTCCATTTGTGGTAAAATTTATTCTTAGATATTCTTTTTAATCAGTTCAGTTCAGTTGCTCAGTCGTGTCTGACTCTTTGTAACCCCACGGACTGCAGCATGCCAGGTCTCCCTGTTTTTAATACTATTGTAAATAAAATTGTTTTCTTAATTCTATTTTCATTCATTGCTAGTACATAAACATACAACTGATTTTATATTAATCTTGTGTCTTGTGACCGTCTTGAATTCATTAGTCTCTAAGTGCTTTCGAGGCTTATTAGTATGTCATCTACATGCCGGAGGAGGCGATGGCAGCCCACTCCAGTGCGCCTGCCTGAAGAATCCCATGGACGGAGGAGCCTGGTGGGCTGCAGTCCACGGGGTCGCGAACAGTCGGACATGACTGAGCGACTTCCCTTTCACTTTTCACTTTCATGCACTGGAGAAGGAAATAGCAACCCACTCCAGTGTTCTTGCCTGGAGAATCCCAGGGACAGAGGAGCCTGGTGGGCTACTGTCTATGGGGTCGCACAGAGTTGGACACGACTGAAGTGACTTAGCAGCAGCAGCAGCATCTACATGTCATCATGTCATCTACAAATAAAGACAATTTTTGTTCTGCCTTTCCAATCTGTAAGCCTTTATTTTTCTTGCCTTATTGAATTAGCTTGACAGTAAAATGTTTATTAGAAATGAGAGCAGTCATCCTTAGCGGATTCCAATCCTAGGGTAAAGCATTCAGTTAAGTGTGCTATTGCTTACAGGCTTCTTGTGGATTTTTTTTTTTTTTTTAAATCAGGTTAAGAAGTTCTCTTGTATTTCTAGTTCTTTGGGAGTTTTTATCATGATTGGGTGTTGGATTTGTCAAATGTCTTTTCTGTGTCCATTGTTATGATCATTTGCCTTTTCCCTTTATTAATATAATGTATTACAATGATTCTCAACTGAGGGGTTTGCTCCCAGAGAGACATTTGGTAATGGCTGGAGACATTCTGGCAGCTTCCCAGGGGGTGCTAGTAGTAAAGAACCTGCCTGCCAGTGCTGGAGATGTAAGAGGCGTGGGTTCTATCCCTGGGTCAGGAAGACCCACTGGAGGAGGAGATGGCAGCCCACTCCCGTATTCTTGCCTGGAGAATCCCATGGACAGAGGAGCCTGGCGGGCTACGGTCCACAGGGTCACACAGAGTCGGACACGACTGAAGCGACTGAGCAGGAGCATTGTGGCATTTTCTGCCTTACCACAATTCTCTTCTTGATCTAATGCATTTTCTGTCTGAAGGACTTTTTATTTTGTTGATCTTTTCAAGAAGCAAGTACTGGTTTCAGGGATTTTTTTTTTTCTATTATTTTCCTGGTATCTATTTAACTATGATTTTTATTTCCTCTTTTGTTATATATACCCTTTTCTTTCTAGCTTTAAAAGAAGAAACTGTAATGATTGATTTTTTCTTCCTGTATAATATAAACATTTAAAGTTATCAACTTCCTTCTAGGCACAACTTTGCTGTAGCCAATGATTTTTATATAGTTTTTACTCACATTCAAGATATCTCCTAATTTCTCTTGTAACTTATTTTCTGACCCATAACTTATTTAAAAATGAGTTAATTTCCACAGATTTAAGATTTTCCAATTTCTGTTGGTGATTCCCAGTTCCATTGTACCTAGAGAACATATTCTGGATAATTTGAACACTTTTTCATTTATTAAAACTTATTTATGGCACACAATATGGTCTGTTCTTGGAAATATTTCATGTGCACATGAACAGAATGTTTATTCTGCTGCTGCTGGGTGGAATATTCTATAAATTTCAATTTCATAAAAGTGGTTGATAGTGTTGTTCAAATCATCTATATTCTTACTCATTTTTGGGTTTTCCTGTTCAACCATCTCTTAAGAGATGGGTATTGAAATTACTGACTTTAATGGCAGATTTGCCTTTTTCTTCTTGCAGTTCTATCAGGGATCCTCCTGATGAATTGGCATCTTTATCATTATTCAGTGAACATCTCTATCTTTGACAATGTTCTTTGCTTTGAAGTCTGACATTTAGTTACTCCAACTTTAATCGTAAAGATGGTGTATCTTTGTCCATTGTATTAGTTTCTATTGCTGCACAGAAACAGTTTGTCTGGTAGCTCAGATGGTGAAGAATCTGCCTGCAATTTGTGAGACCCAGGTTCGATCCCTGGGTCGGAAAGATCCCCTGGAGGATGTGGTAACCCATTCCAGTATTCTTGCCTGGAGAATTCCATAGACAAAGGAGCCTGACAGGCTACAGGCCAGGGGATCGAAGAGTCGGACACAACTGAAGTGACTTAGCGTGCGCGCGCACACACACACACACAGCTGCATAAAAAAATTACCCCCAAAGTTAGCAGCTCACAACACTTTACAGTGTTGTCACAGTTTCTGTTAAGAAATTTAGACACAGCTTAGCTGAGTTCTCTGCTTCAAGGCCTCTCACCGACTGCAACCAAGGTGTTGGCTGAATTCTAGTCATCCCAAGATCCAACTGGGGAAGGATCCACTTTTAAGCAGACATAATTGTTGGCAGGGTTCAGTTCCTGGCAGATTGTTATTCTGAGAGTCTGTTTTGTGCCGTCTATTGGCACCGGGCTTGCTTCAGATCCTTGCCCCAAGGGCCTCTCCAACATGGAAGCTTGCTCCATTGAAGCATGCAGGCAGAGAAGTCTAACATGGAAGTCCCCATTTTTCAGCCTAACCATCACTTTTGTTGTATTCTGTGGGTCGGAAGTTAAGTCACTAAGTCTGGTCCACACTAAGTCCAGCCCAGTCATAATGACATGAACACCAGGAAGCATGAATCCTTGGAGTCTGCTCTGTGTATCTGTCTTGAATTTGAGGTATTTACAGATCCTTTTGGGAATGTCAGTGTTTTCCTGCTCTTTTGCCTTTGTGGAGCTGAGAGGTTCTTTTATTTTGTGAGATTTTGGTCTCCATCTGCTGGTGGCACCTTCTCTTGCTTCCTGGCACTGGTCATTTCACAGAAATTTAGGGAAGAAAATAACTAAACTGAGGCACAGAGAGGTGAAGTAACTTTCAGTGGAGTTGGAAAAAATGTCACCATAGTAGAGGGACAACTCTTTTTATATGTTAAGTGACAAATCCCTCAACGATTCTGCTTTCAAATTCTCTTTTGGAAAGGCACAGCTTGTGAACTGAAACAGTCTTGAGAATAAAGGCCTTTTTAAGTCAAATTCTGCCAATTATGAAAACTGCTCTGGACAGTGATAGATACCTTGTACTGTGGTATTATTCAGGATTTTCTTAGTTACTGGTAGTTGTACCTTATCTATTTAAGTAAGATTAAGTTATATAGACTTTAAACCTTTATTAAAATGATTCAGAAAAAAAAAAAGACATTATATAAAGCATTCTGAAGATTACCCTTTCTTTATGCCATTTACAGTGTGAAGACCACTCCTAGGTATCTTCACTTTACTTTCCAACACCTTTTCCTGAGCCTGCTCATTCAAATTCCAGCTTTAGGATTGTCCAGTTTCGATCATCACTTAACAAAGATCCATTCCCTATCAATATCCTACTTTAAATCTGGCAACGACAGTTTGCAAACATCTCAATCCAACACTAATTTCTGGTCTTCATTGTTTCTCCCTTAAGTGTTCTGAAAACATCAAAAGGGAAGATAATGCCACATGGCCTTTTAGACACAGCCCCAGTGGCTGGGGGGTAGAGTCCACCTGCAATGCAATGCAGGAGGAGCCACAGGAGACATGGGTTTGACCCCTGGGTTGGGAAGATCCCCTGAAGGAGGGCACAGCAGCCCACTCCAGTATTCTTGCCTGGAGAATCCTATGGACAGAGGAGCCTGGCGGGCTACAGTCCACAGGGTTGCTAAGAGTCAGACAGGACTGAAGCGACTTAGCATGCATACATACAGAAGCACTCCTGTTAATGTTTACCCTCAAACCACAGTTACTAAAATTTATTGTTGCTGAACATCCCTTCACTAAGGCAGCTAATCAAGATTTAAGTTGGTAAGAGTTACATGGACCTACTTTTTCTCTGAGAGCAGAGATGTACTACCACAAACATAAAAAAATGAGGTAGTTTCTTGTAGACATTATATAATATAGCATGGTTTCACAAACTTTTCTTTCTGTATTCACTTACTCTGTAATCTTTGAATGATGTATCCATAATGAATGTCAAAGTTAAAAAATACACATTTTCTTGTTTCCTAGAATCAGAATGTATTTGTCGTTTATTTTGGGAAAGCACAAAGAGAGAGAGAGATCCTCCTTTGAGTTCTAAGTCAGATTATTCTTTTTGAGGAGATGCTGCCACCCCAGTGTTAAAGTGATCAGCAGTTAGTAATATTCATGGATAACATTCTTTTCATAGGAGGAAGAAACATTAGAAGAATACAATGTGTTTAATAACTAAACCTGGTACTTTAACCAAAGTACTTGTGAGATCCTTAATACAGCTGAAGATCACTACTGTCGGGTTTTTTTTTTTGCTTGTTCTCTACATCTATTCCTAAAAAGAATGCAGGCCTATATTAAGACAAAATTTGACATTCTTTCATTTTTATTTTACATTATATTTTACTCACTTTATTGTAAGATTATTCAGAAAACGTTTCAATAGTAACCTATCTTTACCTCCATCAATATTACACTGGAATTAACTCATGTAGAAAAAATATTTTTTCATGAATATTAACAGATGTGTCAACAGCATGATTCATTTTTAGTAGGTAATGAAAAAAATACTTGGGCGTAGATTTTTTTAAACTGATAAAACTTGAAATTAATGAAATGGTCATTAAAAGACTTTTTAGGTTTTGCTTTTTTTTTTATAAAAATCAGTATTTAGAATTTCACAGTGAAGAGGTCCTAAATTTCTCATACAACATGAAATTATATAAAAATAGAAGACATAGACATCTTTAACTCTTTAATCCTTTGATTAAGCAGCAAGCATATCACTCTTCCAGGCCAAACACTGCTTAAACAAAAAAGAAAAATAATGACGTGCAAAATATTTACAAAATATGCAAAGCACACAATAAAGACATCTCACTATATACATGTGTCATATTACTAATGAAGCTAGGAATTTTCTACTGTGTGCTCTAGTGTACGGAAATAAAATCACAGCACACCCCTCAGATACAGCACCTTTGCTCATGGTTGGGATAGAACGGATTTTAAATGAACCACAATATACTCAACAGCTGGACAGATGCTGGTGCTGACCAACTTGACTCACATACCCCACACACTGTATACTGAAGGTCTACTGACAAGAGACAAGACCACAGAAGCTGTACATATGCACATATGCGAGACAATCTAAATACTTCTGAAAATGCTTTAGATATTTTCCTTTAAGATATATAACTGTCCCCATGGCTATTAAAGTAAAAATAAGTATAAATTGTTGAATATTAAGAATTTTAAATCAAGATGATCCAGTGAGAAAGAACACATCCTGAAAAAAGTTTTTAGGTTATGTTAGAACTTAAGGTCCTTATGGAAATAAATGGTCTGAACTTCAAAAGGAAAACCAATTAAAGGATGTAAGTCAATAGCTCTTTAACACTTTATAGCCAAAGGTAGGGACTATTTTTCTAATATCTGGAGAATATATGACATCTCAAAAATAAACTAGGGCCTCCGATGTTGACCATTTTGTGAAATAGCTCTAAATGTGAGACTGTGAATGTGCAAACATTTATCTTTAGTTCCACTAGTATAGCAATCTAAGCAATCTGTCCCTTTGCACAGGCAGGTCATGATTCCAATATGAAATCACTGTATCAAAAATATTAGTAATACATTGTTGAAATACTATCACTTGTAAAATATTCTTTGTAGGTGCTTAATGATTCTGTGTTGAATTGAGAAGACCTGAAATTTTTGTTTCTTTATAAAAAGGGTCTCAGCACTTTAACAGCACAATTGTGACAATATACTGATGTATCTTTGGATAACACAGAACAAATCCTTAAATTTATTTTATGAAATAATAATGATTTAACCCTAAACCAAACCCATGAGTACAGGTTGGCTGCAAGGAATACATAAATGTATCCAAATAGTACAATAGAGATTGATCAAGAAAACATCTTTTATATTAAATGCAGACCATATTAATAAGTATGAGGGCAATTTAAAGTTCAGAACACAAAAAGGGTATTGTAAATAAATGCTTCCAGAACCACTATTTTCACATAACTGACAAAATATAATTCTCTTCTAAAGTCCCCAAATGGAGGCAACTACCAGTTAAAAGCAGATAGCATTTAGAAACATTAAAAAAAAAAAAGCATTAACTCCATTTTTAAGGAACTTAAAGACACTGTACTTTAACAAATGAAGTCCTCATTGTATGTAAAATAATTATTCCCATCCTCTTACTACTGAAAGATGGCAAGTCAATGACCTTTAAGCAAGGACTTTGCACTAGGACCCTAAACTGTATGTTAAAGGGTTAGTAGGTTCAGTACATTCTTTGTGGTTTCATATAATTGCTTTGCAATTGATAAAATTGCTTTCTTTTAAAGGAATGTATTTAAATTCCTTTAGAAAAAAAAGCAAGTCTTTGAAAAAAGGGATATGCAGCTATAATTGCTTAAATATGCATTAAATGAACATATGTCAAAATCTGAAATGAAGGTTATCTATTCTTGCACTCCTAACATAGGAAAATGTTGTTAAAAATTAAATTAAAGAAAAAGAGAGAAATAGTTGAACATCCTTAACTTATGAAACTTAAGGAGTTTTCACAATTCCTAAGTCAATATTCCTGTACTAAGAGCCTTGACTATGAAGAGGCAGGAATATAAAGATTCTCAATAAAATAAATACAGTAAAAACAAAACAAAAAAACCTTGGTAAATAGAATACTTAGTCTCTTTTCCTTTAACGAGATCATGTCGCTGAATGTATACTCTAGAAAGGAGGCTAACTGTAGGCCTTCTGTTGTGTTTAACATTTTAGTTGCATGAACTAAAAAATTCCTTACACATCCACTTACGAGAGCCCACTGGCCACAGAATTAGTTTGCAGCCTCAGTATCTAGAAGGATTCTTCTTCCCTCTTTTGCATCAACAGTCAGAGAAGCACTGGTGTGGTGATGGGTGAAAAGTTACTGCAGCTCTGTCCAATCTAACTTTAGTGCAGTGAGGACTGTGAGTCTGTCTGAATTCCGATAAGTGATGGTGGCTGTTGGCCGCCAACCGCGGACAACACTGGCCTTGGATTTAGACGGGGAGGCATGGAATTAGCGGGGCGGATGAGAGGTGGCGGAGGCTGATTTAAAGTTGGCCGGGGCTGGATGAACCGAGCCTGCTGCTGGAGTGGAGGAGGCTGCCGGTGAAGAGCTGGGGCAGCAGGCAGTGTTGGACGAAGAAGTGGTGGTGGCTGGTTCAGAGCGGCCACGGGGGCTGTTGGTGTTGGAGTGGATGACGGGGCAGGAGGTGATGGACCCAGAGTCCGAGGAGCCTGTGGGGTCTGTGCCTAGAGATGAGGAAACAAAAATAAACGTATGAGATGACAGTTCCTAATGGACGTCAGTACAATATAGTTTGGGCTGTCACAGGAAAAACAAAACAAATCAAAACAAAACAAAAACATAACACCAGTGTTTTCTGGAAGCACAAGCTTCTTTTATTTTAAACAAAACAAACCAAAAAAAGCAACGAAGCTACCAAACAGGCATCTTTATTAGTAAACAGCTTAACACTGGAAATAAAAATAAATTTATGAAAGAACAATACACTCTCCATTCTTCTAGGATCAGAACTTGGCGTGTCATTATGACTCAAGAGTCACGAGAGAGGCACCACTGAGTAAGTGTATTGTCAACCTTTCATGCTCGTTCAGCTAGTCCTCTGACAAATTAGCCTTACAGGACACCACACGAAATGGTGATTCCTCAGCTCATATTAGCTCAAATGCCATACACAAACACACCTCCTCTTCTTCGTCAGTGCTCTTCCCTGATGGCACATTAGAAGCACTTTTTGTCTCCTCCCCTAAAGCAGAAGCATCACCATTAGAAGCCTGGGTTCCTTGTTCTGCTTCCCACTCCTGCAATACCTCCTCTAAGTTAAACCGACGCCTGTAGTTTACAAAGAAGTTCTTCACTTGGCCAACAGTCTTGTTGCCAATTACATCTGCAATAGCTTGAAAATCTTTACCATATTTGCGGACACCTGGAAGGCAAAGTAAATAATACACCTGTGAAGGATCAGTAAGGAGAGCTGTGTGTACTATACATCACGCACACACACAACATACCAGCAATGAAAATCCTTTCTGATAAACTCTGCTCACGTCTCAATTCTGAGATAGAGACTAAGATATCAGGGTCACAGATGGAAACTATCAATTATGTCATTTCATCGAGCCAGCCACTTGCCTTCAACTGAACAATCAGAAACTTACCATTTTTTACATACTCAGTTATTTTCTCCAATCCTCTCTTGAACTCTCAAATACAGTCCATTTATTGTAAAGCATTGAATTCTTTGTTCCATCCTCAATTCCACATTCATTTATTTCCCTAGTAGCCAGTCACCTAAATTTGAGCAACATCGTTTGTAAACAAAACTGGATGGGAATGAGCCATCTCTTTTATCCCCTCAATGGACTGAGTGAGTAGTCTTAGGGTTCCCCCGTTAAGAAAAGCATTGTGATTTTGATCTTAACACCAACTTCTACATAGTTATTTGCCTATCCATACCAGGTACCAACAAATAGAACCGAGATAAGAAATTAAACATAAAAAAACGTAAGAATCATCACAATCTGATGGACAAAAAAAGGAAAGCTATTTTTCAGAGTTTGTTGGATTTTAACTCATCTCATAGTCCTAAGGACTGTATATATGACAGATTCCTAGCTATGCTCTGTAGCCTAAAGAGTTATAGTGGTGACTACTTGTAGATACTGTGCTTATCACTGCTACCTTAAATTTAAGAAGGACTGTACATTCAGTTATATAAAAAGACCTAACATATAAAATTATGGAGGTTTCTTTAAATGTAGGATAATATTTGATTTATGAACTCGAGACAGTCAATTATGCTACAGAATTTAAAGTGACTTTACATAATCAGGTGGATAATAATTTGCTCTTAGGGAGTTCTAAAGGAAATCCATCCTATTCATTCTAGAAAGAGATACACCTAGCTTAAAATATAAAAGCTGTCAAAATTTTGATTTTACAATTTGATAACTGCTTTTTAAAATACCAGAAAACAGTAACTCATTAATTAGAGATGAGAAAGGAGAATAAAAATACTGATGTCTATGATAATCTAAGCAGCCAGAAATAGAGGGATTTAGATAAACTTAACATGTATACAATCACACATAAGAGGGTAACATAAGGGCACATTAATACACCAGCAGAAATGCAAGACATATTCTTACTGATACCTATTTGGATGATATACCTATTATCTTAAAGAACCAGCATGAATACAATTCATGTTTTTAAATTCTGCACTTATTTTATATTGAAAACTTGCGAATAAGTATCTCTTGCTGCATTCAATTTGCTAGGCTTGACTCTACAGGGAGTTTCTTCCTCTTAGAACATTCTGGGTAGGAGGCCTGACATAGTAAACTATTATCCCATTGTTAATCCAGAGTTCGGGATTTGTAAACTATGCTCATTTGCTCCGTTCTCAAAGAGAAAGACACATGCGTGACAACAGAGTAATAATGATACTTAAACTTTATAATATTTTATTTTATATTCATTTCAAACATAAATGAATTTATATTCTCTTAAATCCATGAGCTGATTTCCAGTTAGAACTTCATAACTGAGTATAAATTCTAATGGTGACTAGGCTCCAGTGAGGGCTTATCTGACAATAAGAACCCAAGGTCATTTCATATTAAAAGTATACATATACAAAAGCTACATATTCAAGTACTTCTCTACTACTTGTACTCTAGAAAACAGCAACTCAACTTGAGACAGCTGCACTGAGAAGCAAATACTAATTGGAAATCACACACAGTGTTCTACCAGTGTACTAATTTTCATAACAGATTTAATTTACATTCTAGAAACGACCAAAGCTACTAAACACATAAATTTAGAAATGAAAACTTAAATAAATCTAGGATTAGATCTTCTACATTCTTAACAAGAAGTCACATTAAGAGTAACTATGACTCTAAGTCTGCCAATATTACAACCCTCCAAACACTCATTTGTTCAGCAAAATATACTCCAAAATATACCACTTAGTTGCCCCCATGTCAAGCTCCATTATCTAACTGTCCCCTCTTCTGACCCTATTTTTTTTTGTTGGGTCTTCCACTTTATTTTCCCTTGCTCAATGGACTTCACCTTGTCACTAATATTGTTGCATTTCCAGAATTACATGTCCCAAACCAAAAACTACTTCCTATAGGAAATTTACTCAGACACTCTGGATTTTCCTCAACTCACCTAAGTTCTGAGTCACCTAGGTAAGTTTATTATTAACTCGTGTATGCTTGTTCCATATCAACTACTTTGCAAAGTCTTAAGGTTCAGACCATAGTGCAGACTTCTGCAGTCTGGCTAAAGATCATCAATCACGGCCTGAGAATAAGTGGGCCTGGATATTAGTGCCCTTAATCTGCAGGATGCCTGGGCCGTATGTGGAAGAGCTAGAGCTCCTTGGCAGACTCCTCTGGACAGACAGCAGCCTCATCTGTCTGTCTCAGTGTTTCATGAAAAATTTCATCATTTTCTCTGTATGCCATGATGTGAACAAGGTTGGAAAGTACTTTCCTATGGAATACAAATCACCACCAGCATTACTACAATGCTGAGTACAGAGGAAGTACTCAGGAAATATGACTGATTTTTTTTCTCCACGGAGCTTCATTCTATCATTCTTTCCCAAGAGTCACACCTAGCTGACTTCTTTATCATTTTTACATTCCCAGTGATGTCACCAACAGCATATTTTGGTGAGAAGGTGGAATTCTCACCTCTGTCTGTACTGTGGCTGATTAACAAGTCAAGCTCTAGTGAAAAACCAACTGAAGACTTAATGGACTGACTCCACCTTCAGATGAATCCCCAACTAGGCTTCCGGAAGTCAGCCTAGCAAGGTAGCAGTGCTGAGCAACTACTTTAACAATCTATGATCTCAGAGCTGCTTTAGTTACAACTTGGACCTGGGAGGAGGGTGGTCCATTCTTTTTTTAGTTTATTAAAAACAAGGTCCCCCATATATATATATGTATATATATGAATTAGTGCTAAAACAACTTGGGAAGTTCTTACTACAAAACTTTAAATTTCTTCTTCATTTTCATCATTAAATACTACAGGTATGAGAATTTTGCTATGCTTTAAAAAATGTTCAACTTGATAAAAATTCTAGGCAAAAGAAACACACAAAATGTGAATGCTAACATTAATGACCTGAAAACCCTAATCTGTATGTTAACGATGGATCAACTTGTAGATTTCTTCAATAAACACATTTTTATGATCTGAATTATATCCCACATCACAGGATGAATAAAGAAAGTAAAACTGTGAGACAGTATGACAGTACATCTATTCCTAATTAGTAACTTGATTTCCTTATGGGAAGTACTGTCTCTATCACTTTTAAGTGACAATTCACTAAAGGTATCAAAAAGTAAATAAGTCAATATCATCTAAGCACTCATTATGAATTAACAAGTAAATACAGAATACTTTTCAAATCTCAAAAAAAAAAGGAAAAAGAGATTAAATTTCTCTCTCCTCCTTAAGATGTAAAAGGCTTAGGTCTATCTGAACCATTTTTTAAAACTAAACTTGTGACCTTTGGGCTTCCCAGGTGGTTCGGCTGGTGAAGAATCCGCCTGCAATGTGGGAGAAGTGGGTTTGATCCCTGGACTGGGAAGATCCCCTGGAGAAGGAAGCGGCTACCCACTCCAGCATTCTAGCCTGGAGAAAGGACCGTATAGTCCATGGGGTGGCAAAGACTCAGACACGACTGAGCAACTTTCACTTTCACTTTTTAGGGTAAGAGGTCAGTTTTCAAAATTCAGTGGGGAAAAAACTTGAGAGAACCCTGGAAGAGGGGAATTAAGTATTTCCCAAGGAGAGGAGAAAATTGCTTTCAGCCACATTTCTGAAAGTTACAGTGAAACAACATGGCTTCTACACTGCCAGATGATACTGTACAATCTTTATAATACAAACTTTTAGTGTTGTTTGGGAATTACCATAAAAATCTAACTCATTAGGATACTGTGTTATCATGACATTTCATTTTCCAACCAATGTTCTTCTATATTATCCAACCAAGAAAAAAAAAATGTATATATTTAGAGCTTTGACTAGCAAGATAAGTAACTTTAGGAGCATTTGAAATATGCTGTTTCCCAAATCTGGACGTGGTATTTAGACTCTTTTTCCTTAGATAGAAAGGATATCATAAATCTGCTTTCAGTGTGTTTAAAAAGTTATTTTTAAAATCTTTAGGACTACAAAAAAAAAAAAAGCGCCAACATTACAGTGACAAGCTATTTTTAGGTCTAGGTAATGAAAATTTGGCAGATATTTTTCTCTGCTTCTTAAAGTGAGCATGTACTTAGTATAATTAGGAAATACTAATTTTTCAAAACTTTATTTTTTGAAATAACAGTTACATTTATAAACTCCAGGGATGTGAGGTCTTTATCAGTAAGAGATTAATTTTAAACTCAAACCATTCAAGAACATGCATTTCTTTTCACCTGTAAATCTCGTCAAGAATTCCTATTAAAAAAGGTAAAAAACGTATCAACCGCAGTGGGACAATGACTGGTGCATCCGGGCGACAGCTACGAGTCAAAATCACGCATCCTCCTCTTCTGAATCCTCCCACCTTCCTTGCTACAAGTGTAAACTCCATCCCACAATGCTGGGAACTGGGAATCGTTAATTATCTGAAGCAAGTGCATATTCTGAGCCTCCATTCTTGTGATATCATCTATAACAGAAGAAACTCTAGTCCAAACAGGTACCTTTTAGAGGAGAAATATGAATCCATTTCCACCTCCTGTTGATCATTCAAGTGCTAAGCATCATGTAAGGATCATTACAACCCTTATGTCTTAATCAAAGGCTGAATCTCCCCCACTCCCTTAGCACTTTAGGGACCATTCTAGCTTTTTTTTTTTTTTTAAGTAGGAGATAAAATTAGAATGAAGACAATTTCTAAACTTGCAACATCATTTCTCCTAAAAAGGAACGAATATGTAAACTACAGGGAGAGAAGGTAACATTTAACCGTAGGCATAACTCATTTGAACATAGTTCTGTCATTTCCTGCTTCATATGAGAAAGCAGGATATACGAGAAAAAAAAAACACTAAAAATTAAATCTGACTTCTTGATAAAATTAGAGAAAAAAATGTTATGCTATTTATCCTAATATAGCACAATATTTTAGTTTGGGAGCATTTTTTTTTAAACCACTAATGACTATGAAATGAATATATTTAAGAGGAAACCTAAAATAAACATGTCAAATATTATATACTATGCTTCTGCTCCTATATATTTTAAAGAGTAGATGTTTTGGACTATCATTGCTATTTTTTGAAAACAGCTAATAAATGTTTTATTTTACATGAAAAAAAAATACAACCAGAATCAAATTCCTTTCTTAATTCTTGCTTAATAAGGAATGTTTATTATATGAATATCAAGATTCATCTTAGGATAATTTCTAAAAGCACCACAGACTAGGAAAAATATGGCACAAGCTACAAACAGGGATATTTCCCTATTAAAACAAATATGTGAAGACTGTAATTGGTCTTACTGTTAACTAATTTGTTATAATAGAAAATTTAGATACTCAAAACTGAAACAGATTACATAAATTGTAGAAGTACCATTCTTGATAAGTATTTTAAGAGGATTAAATTAAAGCAGCATTTATAATATCCCATTTGGGATTCCTGAAGAATGTTACTGAAGTCATAACATAGCTAGCACTAAAATTAACATAATAAAGTGACAGATTACACAAGTAAAGGCAGACACTCCTGTTTGGTCTAAGCATGGCTTTTCCCCTTCCAAATAAGGGAGAAAGAAGGGAAAACAGCTTATTTATTTATTTAAATTTTACTGTTTAAAAAAACATTTATTTAAATATTTATTTACTATTTAAATAATTAGTTCTTAGTTAACAACAACATGAGCAGATGGGAAGTAAAATGGGAAATATGTATTGAAGCTCTAGGAAATGAACTTAATACACTTCTTTGATTTTAAGAATTACAACACAAAGTTTATTTAATAGTGGAGCTCACTAGTGACAAAAGAGTCAACATTTCTCTCTCTAGGTCACTGCAATAGTCAAGTATGAGCAAGATAAAATAAAGCAATTAACAAATCAAAGTTAAATCAGAATCTGTATGTAAAATGTCTTGAATAAAAGTTCTATATAAATTAAAACATGTTAATATCAAATCACTGAAGTGGCCAAAGGAATAATATCATATAAAGGTTTATCATAAATAAAGATTAAAAAGAAGAAAAAAAACCTAAAAACATTTGCCTGCTAAGACAAGTACTTCTGGATTACAGATGTTAAAATAAGAGCTGCAGTTATGTACTTTACCCACACCCAGCTCAGGTACAGGGGATATTACTATACAATTATAAGACACACTTTTGAGCATTATATAAATATATGGGCACATGAGGCAAAAATGACACTTTTTAACTCTCCCTAAAGTAACTATGTCAGACACAAATACCTTTAAGTTGCTTTAGTTTATATAACAAAAACAAGACCAAACAAAAAACACAAGACAAAACCAAAAAACCTAAACTCAAAGTAAAAATTTCACAGTTAAAATAAATAAATAAAAAACAGACATAAACATACTGAGAGTGCTTTCAAAATCTTAAGAACATGAATCTTTCCATACAAATTGCTGCATTAATATAATTTATTCAAGGATTACTTTTTAAATGAACATAACAATATAACACTGAATATCCTCAGGAGAGAGGATATGTTTGATTATTTCTAGAAACACTCCATTCTTTTAATGTTTATAAGCTGAAATAATGTCTGCATATATAGCTCAACTCTCTTAAGTAAATCTTGCTATTGTCTTTCTCTTGAACGCAGCTTTTCATAATATCCAGTATCCAACCCAGTCATAAGATTTGATGGATCCTACCACTTAAAGTAGTACTGTAGAACAGTATCAAATCTTTTCTCTGTATCTACAGAGAAAGATTAATCCAGACTTCCTAGGCAATTCTCTTCAGAAAATGCTTTCACTGTGATCATTTCTTATATGAGAGTATAGGATTAGTATACTAACCTTTAAGAAAATAAATACTGGAAAATGGGGTTAAATTCTATAGGCTACCACCATGAATGGAAACAGGCTTTAACATAAATCAAAGGAACACCTACCCAAAAAACTATGTTAGAACTGTAAGTCCTAATTCTAAAAAAAATGAGACAGTTGTCAAAAATAATTTTTAATAAACACTTTAAATTGTCCATTGCAAAGAGCTATTATTGAACATTGTAAACTAATTCAACTTTTGTTCTGACTCATTCAGAAATGTAGTTCTACAATTACAGATGGGCTACATCCATGTCCAGCTCTGCCTGCACAGGATCCGGCATTTCTATTTATGAAATGACTGTGCTGTGCTGCACAGGCCAAAGGGAAGGCTGACAGTGCCCTACTGGCACCCTGCTGTACATTTTCAAGTCACACTGGGTGCGAATCCTTACTTTAATTCAAACTGCAAAGTCTTAATCAATCTTTAACTGTATTATTCTCATATCCGAATGATACTTGCACATTTTTTGAGTTAAATGTTTTCTATGTTTGAATACTCGGAACTGTTTTTAAAGATGTATGTTTCACTGGGGCCCTACTCTCTTACAGTAGTTAACCTAGATTTATAAACCATGGATACTCAACACAGAGGGCTCAGCCAAGAAGAAACAAATTGTAGACCAAACTTAAACCACACTATCAGTCTTACAGACAGTTCATCTTAAAAGGAAAACAAATCTACAATACTGAATTGCAACATACAATTTGCCCTTAAGTAATTCAAACACAAGAAAATCCAAGTTTATAGTGCTTCCAATTTGCCCATGGGTATTCATAGTACAAAAAGTTTTCTGCCATACAATTCAACCAAGCATTCTTACAAATAATTGCATTTAAAACTGCACATGTATATATATCTATATATTAAGTCTCTCTTATGTATAAATAGATATATTTAAAGTCAGGTTTTATAGCATTCAGTGGCATATCTCTTACGTAAGTTATGGTACACTGCAAGTTAAGCATATCATGAATATTTTCAGTACCTGACAATTATCAACTACAGAGTAATCAGGGAAACCAGAAACACAGTAGTTTATGTTTGTGATAAAGGGTTATTGACTGATACAGTAAGAATGAACCCAACTGCAGGAATACTGAAGCAGAGGCACCCAGAGACCATCTGACTTGTTCAAGCCTGTCATCACCATCATTCATTTAGTGCTGGGAAGGCATCACATGCAGACCCAAAATGCACACAGGCTCAGTATATCACATCCACAAGTATAAATCAGAGTTCATGAGCACCAACACTGGATGGTAAACACAAGACCCCTTTCTTGATCCACTTCTAAAGGAAGGGGAGAACTATGGTAGTCACCTTTCATGACAAATTAAATAATCATTAACAACAATAACTGCTTATCTTTAATATACCTTGCACTGCTAGAAGCTGCTCCTCTGTGGTCCAACGGGCATTAATTTTCTGATTTGACTACAAAATTAAAGAGAAGTTTCCTAATGAGGATATGAAGACAGACATTTTTCCAAAGTGCTTATTTTTTAAAAACTTTTCACCAAATCATAGATAAGAGATTACTAAAACTCTGATTTATGAGGATTTCATTTTTATAAGACTTAAAAAGTATATTTTGAATTACCTTTTACCAACACAAAAAAATAATGAAAGGGAAATGTACCAATTTGGGAGAAAGAAAAACATTCACACTTACACCCTAGTCAGAGATATCAAAACTGAGAAAATCTATTAATCACTCATTTTCCAACTACAATGTTCCTATCATACACTGCATATGTTAATTTTAGCCTAGTTTTAACATTTAAGAGATTTTGTTTTCTTTATAGAAGAGTGACTCTCAAATTTCTTTTCTTCATATTTAGACTAAACCTATCCTTACTCCATCAAAAATAGTGTTGTGTAAATTAATGTAAAACTGTAGATAAGGCCTGTGCCCTAAATTAATATTTCTTTAAATTTATAAAGCAGAGAGTGACCGAGTATAAGAATAGATTTTCCCCCAACACTTCCTACATTCATCCCAGTATTTTTGTTTAAAAAATTTCTCAGTTTAAGATTTTGACTATGGCAGTATTACAGTATTAAACATCTAACCAAATTTCACTAGTATACACCCACTTCTTAGTAATCAAGAACCTTTGGCAGTAGATGGACAGACAGAAATAAGCATTCCAGCCTACAGAGGTTTACAGTAGAAACTGCCCAGATAAAATGGCCAATGTAATACACACACATGCTGGGCAAAACACAAAGTAGGGTCTCCTCTAAGAAGGGGTGTTGAAGTCTTATCTCAGTTGTAGTCTTAGCAATAAGAATCTCCACAGTACACAGAGATTCTGGGTAATATCAACTTTCTCACCACGAGCAAAGACATATAAGCAACCATTTGGAAGAAAGAATGAAACATAAATTCAAAAAAAGTTATGAAAGAAGAAAGAAAAAAGTTAAAAAAAAAAAAAAAAAGACCTTGAGTAAAGGAGGGAAAAATAAAAAACACAAAGCACTGAGTTCCAAATGATAAGATTTTAAAAAGGAGAGCAAGGCAGGCCAGGCAACGTGGACAAGCCTCCAGGTTAGGATACTTGTGAGGAGGCAAAGGAATAACAGGAAACAGGCAAAGAGAAAGAGGGGAAACAGGACATACAGGAGTCGTAAGGGTGAACCAAGGCTAAAAGAGTGCAGAGAAGAAGAGAGAAGACAGGGAAAACCAGCAATTTTCAACATATGGTCTCCCAAGAGGAACGGTAAGAATGGAATAGGAGGTAATATCTGAGTTAATACCCAGGCAATGTGATGCTACCTTGGCCATGAAAGGTAGTACCCAAGGATAACTGGTATTGGAACCTATTTAAAACAGGTCCAGATATTTTACGGTAAATGGTTAAAAAAATAAAAGGCTGAATGTAACTTAATCTGAAATATGAAACTAAAACTTAGGAAAATTAGTTCATTAAAAGATAGTTACTGATTTCGCTTACAAGCTTTAATTTTATTTCTTGGCATACCTTTAGTGATTATATAGTGGTATAACACTCTCTAGCTTTGAAATTTACAACAGGAGTGTAGAATATAGGTCATTTTTGTTTTGAAGATGTTAACGATTTTCTCAAATTTCTCTTCTCTTTATTGTTCCTCAAATTATTCTTCTTTTAAATGCCCGAGGCACTATCCTTTTTTTTCCATCATTAATTCTGTTACATACCCCTCTGTCAACAATTTTGCAAGTGACTAAAGCCATTCTGTACCTTCACAGACTTCATGAAGTTTCACATCTTTTTGCAAGGCTTACAATTTCATTTTGTATTTGCACTGTATTAGTGAGAGAATAAGAGGAAGATGTTGCTGTCATGGATGGGAAGGGTAACAGCTAGGGTTAATTAGAAGAATTAGTGAGGAGAGCCTAACTTTATAAGTGCTGAATTCACTAGTGAATAGTTTCTTGTTTGGCAACCTTTGCTTCTCCGTCTATCCCTTCGGTTAATGAGCATTTGGATACTGAACATCTCTTGTGATACTACATTGCACGTGGTTCTTAGGATTAAAGTTAGCATATATGTGGAATATATATAAGGACATATGTAACCTGGTGGCTCTAGTAAAGAATCCACCCACACAATTCCTGGGTCAGGAAGATCCCCTGGAGAAGGAAATGGCAACCCGTCCTATACTCCTGCCTAGGAAATCCCATGGACAGAGGAGACTGGCAGGCTGCAGTCTATGGGGTCGCAAAGACTTGGACATGACTTAGTGACTAAACACAACAACAAACAGTGACAAAAACACCAAGCATAGCGCCTGAGCAAACACAAATTAAAGCTGATCAATCAATGTTCGTTCAACCTGAAAGGCAGAAAATGGAGGAAAAGGTATCATTAATGAAAAGGGAACAAAAAGTAAAAAAGAAATAACATGCCCTATGAAGACTTATTTTTGGCTTTCAAGCAAATCGGGAGATGGGATAAACACAAGTAACTATTATTGAAAACCGTATACTGGGGATTCAAAGAAAAGTCAAAATGATTACAATGGGGAAAAAGGAAAGTGGAAGGGACTGCAGTCAGAGATGGATTTAAGAACATAAGTTCCTAAAAGGTAAAAATGAGGAGAAGGCATACCATGTTCAGGAACAAGAGGATTTTTGTTAGGAAGCAGTGATAAATAAGCCTGGAAGGTTGGTGATACTTAACTAAACCAAAATATGGTGAGGTCCAGTTCTGCAAGGGCTGAGAACACCAGGGCTGATGAATTCATACTAGATATAAGGAGCAATCTGGGGAAAGCAGGGAGCAGAGAGAAGGGTAGGATTATGAGCAGAATAAGACTTTTAAGCCTAGAAAGCTGGGAGAAGGGTGATGCTTTTAAGGACTTAGGATTTGGGAGATGTGGGAAGGCAAGGCTAAGAGGAGGAATTTAACTTGGGATACACTGAAAATAAGGTATTAGGCAGGAGGTTAAAAGATCTGTCTATTCAAATACATTTTTTTAAGGTGTCTGGAAAATGCTTATGAGGGAAAACAATGGAATCAGCTTACTCAGATGAAAGGTTCTAAAATCAGACCTGAATTTTTAAAAGTTTTTTTTCTTCCAAAATTACCCTTGAAATGTTCTTACAAAGGTAGCCATGGAGATAGTCTCGCAGAAAGTCC